>NC_091267.1:25836666-28650000 GCF_042477335.2 Ovis canadensis | reverse complement strand
TGGATACTGGGATTAGAAAAACTATTTCGTTGTTTTATTATATTAAAATTATATAGTGTAATAAATAATGGATTATTTCATTTGACTTTGTCATGGCAGACCATCCTTGCAAGCATTTTCTAAGGTATTTTGATTACAAAAAACTGAATTCCTTAGATCTACATTGTATTGCTTTTGTATAACTTCTCTCAGTGCCTCATATAAAATCTTTGTTGCTAAATGGGAAAATAAAAATTATATTTTAGTACCAATATGTAGGTTCATGATTAGTGAAAAAAATCACTCCAGCTGTTCTCTCAGTTAAAAATGCCATGGGTAGGCAACCTAACAAAGTCGAGTTACCACAAATATGCCCTTGCCCCTGTATAACAAAGATACATCAAAAGTTTAAATAACAATATCAAGGTTTTGTTTAGCAAAATTGTGGTTATAAAAAACCGAAAAATAAAGAATGCCATGGCTGATTCTAGGTTCAAAATTTTTAAACCATTGCAAGGAAGATATAACAATTCTAGTTTTAACTCAAATCAGTTTCCTACAATTGAAGAGTTTGTCCTCCATATCATACAGCACAGAACTACTCAGAGAAATCCAAGAAAAGATATATTATATACATGTATATGTATCTATGTATGTGCCACGTGTTGCTGTGCTAAGTCACTTCAGTCATATCTGACTCTTTGTGACCCTCTGGACTGTAGCCCACCAGGCTCCTCTGTTTGTTGGATTCTCCAGGCATGAATATTGAAGTGGGTTGCCATGCCCTTCTAGAGTATATATATCTACATATATATGATTTATGAGGGAATGTTGTGGTGAAAGGTTGTATGAGAAAACATCCATTTTTTGAAAATTCAAAATGACCCGATTCTACCTATGCATTGAATATAAATAGTGCATGCCTGTTGTGAATAGGTGCCAAAGAACCATCCCAGATATCAGGAAAAATGGAAAATTGCCCTTTACCTTCAATGTTTTTGTCTCATCATTTGTATACTTCCTAACACACTATGATAAACTGTGTTTATCATAAAGATAAACTTATTTATCATAAAAACAAACTTAAAGAAAATATCAAACTTCCTATGGTTAATGCTAATTAATTTTAGGTAACTATCCATCAAATAAATCAATTTTACATTTATAGAAATTGTGTTGACGAGTTAGTACTCTTTTCTTCTTTAAAAAGTGACCTCTATCTTAATTTATTAATTAAAAATGTTAAATTAATGTAATGGAACATTATCATTAGCATCACCTACATAAACAGTAATAATGATACACACAAATGCACACATATCCCATATACACATAGTAGAAGAGAGACTGACTCTTATAGATTTGTATTAAGGTCCATCCTTTTGATTGGCTTGTCACTCTAGAAATGATCAACTGACAGTTCAAAATTGGTGCAGCCTTGTTTTTGTCTGGAAAACTTTTGGGCAAATGAAAAATTTCAGACGAGACAGAGAAAGGAACATCATCAACCCACTATGATCTGGCACAACATGCATGCTAATAAATTTGAATTCTGTGGTGCACAACTTTGCATATTCAAATAAATGCAAGTTTCTTACTAGTTATTTGGAATTGTATACGCTCAACACTTTCTAGTTGTAAGGGACTGAAAAAGAACCACTACTGGCTTTTATAAATCATGAAAGAATAATTAAAATGCAGGTGGTTTTGTGAGATGTTTGAAAGCAAATACCCCATGTCTCATGGAGGTTGAGGGGCAGCATGAACTATAGGACAGGCAGGAATTTAAACAACAGAAGGACCAATGAGATGTTCCAGCTGAATCACTTAGTATTTATGAGTTTTTGAAAGGGCCCTCTATGAATCTTGGTTTCCTCTCTCTAAAGTCTCAGAATAGCTTTTATCCCTTACCTAACACCCAGAGTTGTTTTGAGGGTCAAAAAAGTATTTTGGGGTAGCTTACTAAAAGATAGAACAGAGTAAGACATTATTATCCTCAATGTACATATGCTTTGTCTCATAACATCTTAGATTTATTTGTATGTCTTTTGGTCTCTTAAAAGTTCAGAATATAATTTCAGGTTTACAATGGCTCAGACATTGCTCATTTGCCAGAATTAGAAAAGGCATAACCCTAAGGAGACACAGGAAAGTAGAAAAGGAGGTTCCCAAACTCTTCTGGCACCTGGAGAAAAACTGCCTCTGTTTGTACGATGTGAATGTGGTAAATCAGTAAATGTAAAGAGAAGCCCGCTTCATGCTTAAGATACAGTTTGAGTTAATTAGAGAGATTAAAGCTTGGTCCAAATTGATATAAACTTTCAAAACCTCATCCAGAGTCTTTTCTAATCAACCTAACAACCTCTTTAAATAGCTTATTTCTAGAGTTTAATACTCACTTGGTGTGAAATTATCTGGTCAAGAATGGAACCTATGATGACTACGTCTGGCCTAGAGTAAATAAAATCTAATAATATGTACTTTACAAAAACAACTAACAGAAAAGGTGAAAGGGATTCAATAACCCACAGCCTTTCCCTTTAAGTGACATTAAGTGGTGACTTTAGCAGGTTTAATTTTTTTCTGAATTGGTATTCGTAGAGTAGGTTTCATGAAAAGTCTCAGACTTAAGAATGCCCTCTGAAAGCTGTGCTATTGCTTTAAGTTAACCTAATTAAGAACTATTTGTGAGTAAGAGAGCTGTGACATAGCGTGTGGTAGACTGATAGAGGGGAAAGTATAGAATACTTTTCAATAAATGCTAACCATAAAAGAACCTGATTAGCACATTTCGGTGAAGAAGTCTTCTCAAATTTTCTTTATTTCCTGATCTATTATTATTTATTTTTATTCTATGCAAGGCAGTATGACCTTAAATAGAGTATGAAAAATACCATATTTTGCTAGCAAAACTGAGAGTAAAAGCCCTTTAATTGAAAGAACTGGCTATGCTGATAATAAAGTTAGTTCAGACTAGCTATTGTTCTCCCTGGAGATCACTAGACTGTTTATAAGGTTGTATAGGCACATTTGCAGGCTTGAGAGTCATGCCCAAACTGGTATCCATCAGAGACCTTGTTTCAAGAACTCTTCAGCATGAGACTGAGAAACAAATTTAAGGTCAATTGCTACTGTTAATAGTTACAACAAATTCCGATGTGCATCATAATAGTTTTGTTTGGAAATAATAGAATAGAGTCAGCCTTGGTTTGAAGCAAGTGAGTAGTTGACAGTATAACTGAATTATTTTCACTGCAGATGTTTTATTGTTGCTGTTGTTCAGTCACTGCTGCTGCTGCTGCTACTTCAGTCGTGTCCGACTCTGTGTGACCCCATAAACGGCAGCCCACCAGGCTCCTCCATCCCTGGGATTCTCCAGGCAAGAACACTGGAGTGCGTTGCTATTTCCTTCTCCAGTGCATGAAAGTGGAAAGTGAAAGGGAAGCCACTCAGTCGTGTCCGACTCCTAGCAACCCCATGGACTGCAGCCTACCAGGCTCCTCCATCCATGGGATTTTCCAGGCAAGAGTACTGGAGTGGGGTGCCATTGACTTCTCCGTGTTCAGTCACTAAGTCATGTTAAACTTTTTGCAACCTCATGGACTGCAACATGCAAGGCTTCCCTGTCTTTCACTATCTAATTATTTTTATCACCACCATTTTCATCAAAATCATCAAATTATAGCTACATATTTGGCTAGCAGAAAGAAAAAAAAAAAGAGTAAGTCACAATCTCTGTCTCTGAAGAGTCATTTTCTGTGTATAGCAACAATTAATAGAAGACTCAGTAATGATTCTGCATAGGATGGTATCAAGAAAAAATACACTGTGGTTTATGGAAGAAACATCATTGGGAGTTAAGCAGGCAATGGACAAGCCTACAATCATTCATTTATATATCTGCTTAATAATATGTTTGGATTATTTTATCAGTTTGAAATATGTTTGGCTGAAACTAATGGACAATTTTGGCTTCCCTGGTGGCGTAGGTGGTAAAGACTACATCTGCAGTGAAAGAGATGTGGGTTGTGAAAATCCCCTGGAGGAGGGCTTGGCAACCCACTCCAGTACTCTTGCCAGGAAAATCCCCATGGACAAAGGAGCCTGGCAGGCTATAGTCCATAAGGTTGCAAAGAGTTGTAACGACTCAGTGACTAAGCACAATGGACAATTTAAGATTGACTAAAATAAATATTTTGTTGTTGTTATTTTTCTCCCATAATAAGAACTATGCTGTCAAGGACTCAGATCATTTGTATCAGTCATCACATCCTTAGTGGGTTGTTTTCTGCTCTATGACTACTACTTCTTGTTCACTATATATTGCTACAACTCTGAGTGGTGTATCTGCAACTAACGTAGAGTGAGGTAATAGAGGCATAAAATTGTCAATCTCCAAAAGTGATGGAGGAGAATGGAGTAAAGAAAACAGGAAGATGGGGAAGAAAAGATAAAATAGAAGGCAAGGAAGTTATATGAAAAGTGAAAGTGAAACTCAGTCAGTCCTGTCTGACTCTTGGCAACCCCATGGACTATACAGTCCATGAAATTCACCAGAATACTGGAGTGGATAGACTTTCCCTTCTCCAAGGGATCTTCCCAACCCATGGACCAAACCTGTGTCTCCCACATTACAGTTGGATTCTTCACCAACTGAGCTATGAAGGAATCCCCCAAAGGAGTTTTATAAAGGGAGTTAAAAGAGAATTATTTTAGGCAGGTGGAACAGGGTAAACAAAAGATTAGATGGAGAATGATAATGCTTTGTATTGAATAAAAGTTAGCAACACAACAGGAATGTCTATTATATGATATTGACTTAGGTAAAAATATTTACATATTCCACTTTATAAAGTGGCACATCTGTGATCTCAAATTACTAAATGAAGATTGCCAGGCAAAGATGAAAATAAAATGAAAGGACCTATCATGAGAATAAACCACACCCAAGGAGTTCTCAGAATTTGTTTTAAAAACAGACTCAGAAGCTGCAGGCAGACAAACAGTAGTTACAAACCTGAAACTTTCAAGATTCAAAATAAATAATTATGTCAGAATATATTCTTATTGATTAGAAATACTAAAGTCCCAGAGGTCAAGCCAAGGCAAGTGGATAAATAGTGGTTAGGAAACTGATTGAAGTTTTCCACAAGATAAAGAGTTTAAGTCATTTTTACTTACTCAATATATATATTTAAACCTATAATGCATAGGTAAAGGTAAGAGCAGCATATTGACCTGATTGGAATTATACTATATGCAGTTGTGACATGGACAGGCTCTAATGTCACTTATAGACTGTTATCCGCGAAACAGCACTCTCTAAGCTTTTATTTCTTTCTTTTATTTTTTTTGTAATTTGGAACCAGATGATATATGCTGGATCTAAATTCACTTTCAAAAGGATCCAATTATTATCTACCCTGTACCATGTCTTATTTTGGACAGATCTTCTTGGCTCACTTTATGAATTACATTTATAGAATATGCTAGAAATCCCGTGACATAGGAATGTATATTAAGGGCTGTATAAAATCAGTTCTACTCAACTGTACCTAATAATTCACTAGGGCCTAGTATTGCTTTTCTCTATTCTTTAGAGATGCACTGACTTCTCATCCAGTCATTTCTTGCAATTTGTTAGAAATTGAGGATGATAAAAATATGTATTAATTTTGTTCAATGGGCTATCTTTAGAGATGCACTGACTTCCCATCCAGTCATTTCTTGCAATTTGTTAGAAATTAAGGATGATAAAAATATGTACTAATTTTGTTCAGTGGGTTAAGATGTTTGCCTTAGCATTCCACTTCTTTTCTGGCCCAAAAGACAAGACACATACACACACACACACCCAAACACACATATCTTTTTGCTACTCTTACAGTGTAAGCAGGCCATTTTTCATTATCTATGCAGTCTGAGACTACTTAACTTGCAAAAGACTACTTCAGGTCATCTTCTGGACTTCAAAAGAAAATACTTCATTGTCTATATAAAAGGACTTTCCTATACCTTATAATTGGAGAAGGAAATGGCAACCCATTCCAGTATTCTTGCCTGGGAAATCCCATGGATTCAGGAGCCTGGTGGTCTAGAGTCCATGGGGTCGCAAAGAGTCAGACACGACTGAGTGACTTCACTTTCACTTTCTATACCTTATAATATCCTCCAAGGTGGTTTGCCTGCTCTGAGATTCAAATCTGTCAATAAGCACCATTTTATACTGACATATCCAGTGGAGGTTACAATTTTTCAATACTCAATAGGAATGAGCCCAAAGAGAGAAAAAAAGAAAAATACTACTGTTTTCTCTTTTATTAGAACTATGTTCATTTTACTACTGTAATTATATTTGTTAATTACTGTAGCCTATGTTTATATGTTTATTATGAATCCAAACACCTCAAGAAAATCTGTAGGGAAAAAAAAAGTTTTAATAAAAGCATGAGGCTGTCAAGTGTGTCTGTGTTTCCCTTTCTGTTGATTATCTACATATGCATGACAAACATTAGCAGTCTTGCTGGAAATTAGCTTGTCTTCACATAATAAATTAAACTAGAAAAAAAAATGTATAAGGAAACAAAGAGCTAGGTAAAAATTAAAAAGATAAGCACACCCTCCACTCAGTTCTAGAAAATTGGGGATTCAGCACTGTCCATTCAACATTCAATCTAATATGTTTACTGAAGGCCAATTCAGTCCAAAATTTCTAGTTAGATTTTAATTTAAATTAGATTTTAATTTGGGTTACAGAGGGGAAAGTTTAGAAAGGTCCTTTTTTTTTTTCCCCTTCTTAGAAAAATTTTTATTCTTGAAAAATATTATCCTTGAAGCCAAAATAACATGCAGATAGAATATTTCTCTAAGTAACTGCTTCTGTAGTTTCACAGAACTCCTTTGGGATTATCTGCCATTTCCGTCTTGGCCAAAGACATTAACAAATGCATGAGGCTAAGATCTACCTTCTGCTTCTTCCTGCCCCTTTTCATATGCACGTAAAGTTAATCCAAATAGAGACAAGATTTGAGTATTCTGCTTTATTGTCATATCATCTACCTGTTTGAAATTTCCAGCCAAGGAATTTTCTTCTGTGAGAATTGACCCACCAAAGTAGTATAAGTATTTTCATATAGCTTTTTTTTTTTTTATTTAATCCCTCTCTCAAAAAAAAAGGAGAAAAAAAAAGTCTTTGTCTTTCTGTTGTTTTATCACAATGCTCCTAAAGAGAAAACTCATTTGTAAAATTTGTTTTCCCTGATGATGTGACAATAGTACATGGACAGCCTAAGATGGCAGCACAGGTTTTCTGAAATTGCACATCATGTTAGGTAAATTGTTCAGAATTTTTTCGATTCATTAATTAATTACCTTTCTATCTTGAGACAACTAAAAACAATCTACAATAGAAATAATTAGGTGAAATGAAAAATTCCTCAAGACTAATAGAAATTATGTCCTGCTTTCAGCCAGCCCAACAAAAAATGTCTTAGTGAGTCATTTTTGACTTGAAATACTTCCCTTTTCTAGGACTATAAAGCCATGCATGCAGATTTGTATTTCTTGTGGTTGCCATGAACTTGGAAGCAGTCACTGCATCTGGGAGGACCAGTTGTGACTTTGCAGGACCATATTTAAAAATATAACCCAACCAAGAAGTCCTCTAGAATTAATAAAGTATATTTTAGGTTCTAACAGAGAGGTTAACTCAGGGCTTAAACCAGCAACCAAAATTTTCAGCATCACAGTAGCAAAATTATTTTTGTTTATTTGTCTGGAAAAGAAGAAGAGGAAGGGAATAGAGAACTAGAAAAGCTTCTTACCATATTTCATTATGTTAGCAGAGCATTCAAAACATAATCACTTTAAATATAAGCTATGATTGTACATAAAATTAATGTATTCATTTCTTTGAATAAATGATATAAGGCCATTGTTTTTGTTCAAGCTACAGTTTCACTTTGTTTCATATTACCAAATAACTTACTTGCCTTTGGAGGTCACTCTTTAGCCTCTTTTTCTGCCTCCAACCAGTCAAATAGGAACAAATATTTTCCAGAGTTACTGAGAGAGGAGATATCAAAAATATTGTACATATATCTCTAACTTCACGTTGGGTCTCTAGGCACACACATGAAATAATTGTTAATTCCTAGGTTCTCAGTAATATGCTTGGTTAATTAGAATGACATAGAAAAAGTCTGCATTTAACATCAGGCTACAGTTTGGCAAATATGCAATCTTATATATCACTTAAGCACTTTTCCTATGCAATGTACAGTCCATTGGAGAAGACGCTGGCACCCCACTCCAGTACTCTTGCTGGAAAACCCATGGACAGAGGAGCCTGGTGGGCTGCAGCCCATGGGGTCGCAAAGTGTCGGACACAACAGGGCAACTTCCGTTTCATTTTCACTTTCGTGCATTGGAGAAGGAAATGGCAACCCACTCCAGTGTTCTTGCCTGGAGAATCCCAGGGACGGGGGACCCTGGTGGGCTGCCGTCTATGGGGTCACACAGGGTCGGACACGACTGAAGTGACTTAGCAGCGGCAGCAGCAGCAGCATACAGTCCATAGAATTCTCCAGGCCAGAATACTGAAGTGGGTGGCCTTTCCCTTCTCCAGGGGATCTTCCCAACTGAGGGATCAAGCCCAGGTCTCCCACATTGCTGGCAGATTCTTTACCAGCTGAGCCAACAGAGAAGCCCAAGAATACTGGAATGGGTAGCCTACCCCTTCTCCAGCAGATCTTCCTGACCGAGGTATCGAACCTGGATCTCCTGCATTGAAGGCAGATTCTTTATCAGCTGAACAGCAGGGAAGACCAATATATCATTTAAGCAATTTTCTTACTTTGTAGCATCATATTTACTGTGTGCTTCAGCTCACACCGAGCCTCAATTGCAAAGTATCCTGTCACATGCCTCCACCACTATTTTAATGCATTAGGTCTCTACTCAATTTCCATTCTTTCAATGGACACATGATGGGTTCTTTTTTTTCCAAAAAAGTCAGTTGTTTTCCCAAAATAATTTGTTGAATAAAGTTAAATATATATTTTACAACATATACAAACATAACAAAATACTTTAAATATTTAAATACAAAACACAAAACATAGAAAGCTAGAAAGAAATGTTTTTATCTATATGCATGCAATCTTAGGGTGGAGGAGACTTTATTTAAACAATGACACAAAAATAGATACTATAAAGACAGAATTGTATAGTATTTAAAAAATATTCCCAAAGTTTAAACCATTCTAATTCTGTCTCTGTTATTGACAAATTGTGACTTTAGGTTACCTAACCTCTCTAAACCATCTACCCCTTGCTGTGAGAAAGTGAAAGTGCTAGTCACTCAGTTGTATCTGACTCTTTGCAACCCCATGGACTGTAACTTGCCAGGCTCCTTTATCCATGGGATTTTCCAGGCAAGAACACTGGAGTGGGTAGCATTTCCTTCTACAGGGGATCTGCCCTACCCTTTGCTACCTGGGAAAAATAGGACATCCAGCATCAGATTCTTAGGAAACAGTGAGTGTAAAGCACTCTGCAGAGTGTTTGGCTCACAGAAGATGTTTGTAAATAATATCACCATTACATTTATAAGTGAAAAATTTGACTTTATGCCCATACAGAAAAAACTAACACAAAATGAGTGAATTGCATGGCTGCCAGTGAGTTAGTATTCTTCAATATAGAAAACATGTGATAAGTTAAAAAATTTTAAAGAGTAGACTAACATTAAAAGACAAAATATAAACTTGTAATATTCTTGAAAATTTACTCAATCTTCAGGATATTCATCAGTAATCAAAGAATGAAGTTTGAGATCAAACCACTTTCAGCATTTAATTTGTCAAATATTTAAATTTTTCAAGTTGCAAAAGCAATTTTGGTGAGTGTTAAGGCAAATTCTACTTTTGAAAGATACAGATGGACATATAAATTAGTAGGAATTTTCTGGTAAATGATATATTTTCTTACTTGAATATTTCCTTTTATTATTAGCTTAATATTTCTCTAATAGAATATTTATTTCATTTGAAAAATTAAACAAGGCTATATACCTATATCTATATGCAATATATATACATGACATATATATTTTTTCAATATAATTTAATATTACTTGAGAGAATATATTTTAATAGCTACAAAATAGTTTATGAACAATTAAGAGTATGTGTAACCACAATTTTGTTGTTGTCCATTTTGATTTCAAAATTTCATCATCATTATTGTGTTACCAAGGAAAAAGGAAAAGATCCTTTTAAAGTTTAAGCATAAAACTAAACTATTTTGAAGGATTATTTTATTGGTGGTAAAGGAGTAAAAGAAGTGGTAGAGAAGGTAGAAAAGTGAAGCAAAGGGAAAGAAAATTGTTCTAAATAGTTATTTTTGCAAATGCTTATTATGTATATTTATTTATTGTGCTTCCCTGGTGGCTCAGACCATAAACAATCCGCCTGCAATGCAGGAAACCTTGGTTCTATCCCTGGGTTGGGAAGATCCCTTGAAGAAAGGAACAGCAACCCACTCCAGTATTCTTGCTTAGAGAATTCCATGGACAGAGGAGCCTGGAGGGCTACAGCCCCTGGGGTTGCAAATAGTTGGACACAACTGAGTGACTAACACATGAATATATTTATTACTGTCACTTTTATTTATTTATTTATTTATTTAATTTTTATTTTTACTTTATTTTACTTTACAATACTGTATTGGTTTTGCCATACATTGACATGAATCCGCCACGAGTGTACATGAGTTCCCAAACATGAACCCCCCTCCCACCTCCCACCCCATATCATCTCTCTGGATCATCCCCCTGCGTCATTTTTAACATTTGACCTGTTCTTAAGATGCTCTGGGAGAGAGGAGTGATTATACCGTGGAAGTAAGATTAAGAAGGAACTCGAAGTAATTAAGAAGAAAGGAAGCATTTGAAACCTGAGCAATAATAGTATAAACAGCATTCCCACAGAAGAGGACCAAGGGAGAGGTCTCTGATATGGGTGGTTATGAGATTTAAGAGAGATTTAGAAAGAGAATTCATGTTACATAGTGACATGTTATATTCTTTTCTCTGAGTGCTTGCTTTCAGAAGTATTTGGCTGAATATTATCAAGTGTTTTGTGTCAGTGATGCTTTTGGTTTATCTCAGAAAAGGGAAGACAGAAAGAGAATGGAAGGTTAAGGAAAACGACGTCTTGAGTGAGAAGAGTTCATCAAAAACAGAGATGGGAATGAAAGAAGACCTTAGAACTACAATCCTCCAGGAGTTAAATAAATCATAGGGAATTGCATAGTTCATGGGATAGGATTGAAATATTGCTGCATACACAGATAGCAATTACTTCAATGACTCAGGCAGGGCTCAGGCATCTTAAGAGGGCTGTCTGTGTTGCCAGGAAAGAAAACACCTAATCAACTAATAAACAACTAACTGCTAACTTTAAGGAAATGGCAACCCACTTCAGTACTCCTGCCTGGAAAATCCCATGGATGGATGGAGAAGCCTGGTAGGCTACAGTCCGTGCGGTCGCAAAGAGTCAGACATGACTAAAAGATTCCACTTTCACTTTGAAACAAAGCAGAATGTAGTAAGTTCTCCATACTTATAGTGTGGTGAACAGAAGGAGGTCCAAATACTAACAAGAATATGCCCCTATTTCCCTAGATCTACTTCGACAACAAAAAGAAATTTTGATACAAAATAAAGCAGACCCAGAAACTGTACCAACTTGAAGATGCTGTCAGCCAGGTGGATGGGCTGAAAATAGCAACTCAAGGACAGGCTTATGCCTGCAGAAACAACCCTAGGTCCAAATAAATGTGGTTTCAGATGGCTTTGTTATCTTAGGTCTGAAAGGTAACCAAGGGAGTATACAGCTGGACTGGAAAGGTAACCAAGGGAGGATATAGCAATCACATCCTGGAGGATCTTTTAAAACAGGGATGATTTAGGAATTTTAAGATTAAAGTGTAGAGTCAAGTTTTGCATTTCACCATATTGAAACAACAAGCAACATTCATAAAGGTAACCATGTTCACTGAAATGTGCACAAAATGGATCTTTCTTCCCTCTGAGAGAAGAGTGGAGTCGAAGAGGATAGGAATGACAGGACAAGAAAACACAGGCAATTTCAAGGGACCACAAAGATGGGCAACCCTATGTGGTGTCAACATGACAAGTGGAAAGGTTTCTGTCATTGAATCCAATCTCAGCTTTGCAGCAAATTGTAGCTTATCTATTTTGCCTCGAGTGAAAGTCGCTCAGTCGTATCCGACTCTTTGTGACCCCATGGACTATTCAGTCCATGGAATTCTCCAGGCCAGAATACTGGAGTGGATAGCCTTTCCCTTCTCCAGATGATCTTTCCAACCCAGGGATCAATTCCAGGTTTCCCACATGCAGGCAGATTCTTTACCAGTTGAGCCACTAGGGAAGTGCAAGAATACTGGAGTGGGAAGCCCTTTCCTTCTCCAGGGGATCTTCCCAACCTAGGAATTGAATCAGTATCTACTGCATTGCTGGTGAATTCTTTACCAGATGAGCTACTAGGTAAACCCAAAGTGGAAGTCAGTCACATCTAACTCTTGGCGACCCCATGGACTATAGAGTCCATGAAATTCTCTAGGCCAGAATACTGGAGAAGTGAAAGGCTACCCTTGGGGCCGTAAAGAGTCAGACATGACTGAGCAACTTTCACTGTCATTTTGTCTTATTAACTCTCTAAAGTTAAATGGGAATGATATGCCCATTGCAGTGCTATGGAGAGAATTAAGTGATATGTGATATGCAAAGTGTCTGGAGAAACCAGTTGTTCAGTTAATGAAAGCTTATATAAACAGTGGAGGAATGAATATTTATACAGAAGTGCAAAATTTAGGGCCTTCCATATTGCTTCTTCAGGAGACAGAATAACTTTCTGAGGTTGCTTTTAGCTTTGTAATCCTGTTTTTCAGAAAGGTAGGCCAAAAAAACACTATTTTTTCCCTCTGCAAAAACAAAGTAATGAGTATACTTCAAAATAGGATTTTTTAGAACTTTCAAAACAGAGAACAACAAAAGAAAATATCTTCATCATTAAGGCCTAACACTTTACCCACAAAAGTCAAGACAGCATGCTTTTTTTCCCTATATTAATCTTGGAAGTTTCAGACTTAAAAAAAAAAAAAAGAAAGAAAAGAAAAAAAAAAGCATCAATATATCCCTTTGCTTTGGAGCAGTAATCATTTTGGCCTTTTCCTGAGCTCTCCTTAGCTGCTCCCAGCACTGCTACCTGTTGGTTCTTTCTTGCCTTTTGTTGCGATTCTTTCTTCTCCGCATCCTGGCATTTGTCTGAGACCTCCTACAATCTTACTTATCTTCTTTCTCTTCAATCCCTGATTTCTTTTATACTGCAGACATTCTATTTTTATTTTACCTTAAATTCCCTTAGCTGATTTCAGTTCCACAATGGCTTAAAGGTACAGGAGCAAACCCACTGCTCCAAGAACAGAAATCAAATATACATATATGTATGTATGTAAAATGTTGGAAGTTGATGGTGATATAAACTATGCACTATCCCTAGATTTGATGTAAACTAAAAACTTGGAAATGAAATATTCTTCGAGGTCTTTGGCAAAATAAATAAATATTTTAAAGTCTTAGTGACTGTTGAAAAAAATATCACTAATGTTTTAAGTGTCAAATTCTCCCCTTTGCTTATGACTCAAAGCACCTGGCTGTCAAGAGCCTCTGTAATCTTGGTCTGTCATAAACAACTTCACTCTTTCCCTTATGTATTCCTTCTTTTTCAGTCAGGCCAGTATCCTTAATGAATCCTCTAAAAGCAAGGCTAGTTTCTATTTTATGTCTATCCTTACTGTATTATTTTTTTTTCCTGAATTGTCCTTATGCTTTTCCATTTACCCACTCTTATGCATTTTAGACACTCCATTTCAGGTCATGCAGCCTCCAGAAAACTTCTCCAGGACAGCCAGCCTACAGTTTTTTTAATCTTAACTGAGCTCACACTGCACCATATGATGTTCATGATGATTCCCTTATACTACACATTATCTGCCTTGGCATGAAGATAAATTTTCTGGTAAGAAGCTAGAAGTGAGTGAATCTAATCTCCTACTTTCAGGAGCATAAGAATGACATTGCCATCATAAAAAAATTGGAATTGAATCCATCTTGGCCATTGATTGTGCTTTCTTGGGTGATTGATAATTTTTTGATTTTTCTCACTTATGAAATGGTGATAATACCATTGGACAGAGTTGCTTTGAAATAAGAAATAATATAGGCTTCCCTGGTGGCTCAGACAATAAAGAATCTTCATGTAATACAGGAGACCCAGGTTTAATCCCTGGGTCAGGAATATCTCCTGGAGAAGGGAATGTCTACCCACTCCAGTATTCTTTCCTAGAGAATCCCATAAATAAAGGAGACTGTCAGGCTACAGTCCATAGGGTCACAAAGAGTTGGACATGACTAAGTGACTAAACACACACACACACACACACACACACACACACAGAAATAATATACATTTTATCCTTGAGTAGTTATCAAGAAATGGCATTGCTTTATATCAATCTACTTGCAATTAGAGACCCAATGACGTAGGCAACATTGCCCTAAGAAAGGTATCAATTGTACTAATGGGGTTGTCTGATTTAAGCTAGCCAAAACAGAGTATATCTTTGGGTAAAGTCAAATACTCCATTGCTTCTACCCCTCTGTTTCTGATATTTTGCCCAGGTATAGTTCATGTTCTTTACTCTCCGCTAAAATAGTTCAGGGCATCTTCTCAAAGGAATAGCTGCAGACCTTACTTCTTTTCTCCTACTCTTGTATCAGAAATGTATTTTCACTGTTCCACATATTGTTTTATCAAGTCTTTCTAGTTGGAAGAGTGGTCCTCAACTGAGGATGTATAAAGAATTTCTGAGAGGTGCAAGGTGGATAAATGTAAGAGAATTAATTTCTAGATTCTCAACTGTGTTGTTCAGAACCTCAGCTGTCTTTCTAATTCTCACAGTCATAATCTGGTTTCTTGACCAAAGGAAAGCCAGCAGAGCACCAAACAAAGGGCAATGGGGTCATCTCTTTATCATCAAGTACTGTGCTGCTGCTGCTGCTAAGTCGCTTCAGTCGTGTCTGACTCTGTGCGACCCCATAGATGGCAGCCCACCAGGCTCCCCTGTCCCTGGGATTCTCCAGGCAACAACCCTGGAGTGGGTTGCCATTTCCTTCTCCAATGCATGAAAGTGAAAAGTGAAAGTGAAATCACTCAGTCGTGTCCGACTCTTAGCGACCCCATGACCTGCAGCCTACCAGGCTCCTCTGTCCATGGGATTTTCCAGGCAAGAGTACTGGAGTGGGGTGCCATTGCCTAATTGTCCTTTTATTTTGGTTGTCTAATGCCATATAGCAAACTATACCCAAATCTACAGGTTTAAACCAATAATGTAATTCATTACATTATCATTTATATGTCCTCTTTCTTCCTGTCTTGTCTGAGTTCATTCATTGTGCTATATTCACCTGATGGGTTGGCTAGGTAAGGGCTCAACATAGACACTAGGGAAGGTTGGGCCCACCCTCTTATCTAGTTTCAGGGCCTTTTTTTCATAGTTTCCTAATAATTCAGTAGTCTAATTGGGGCTTCCTAACTGGCGTGCTGCGATTCATGGGGTCACAAAGAGTGGGACACGACTGAGCGACTGAACTGAACTGAACTGAACTGAACTGAACTTGGTGATGGAATGTTTGAAAACAGCAGTAATAGAAGTCTCAAGCCCTTTCAATATTTAGCCCTGGAAGTTGCATATACTTCGCTGCATTCAATGGTCAATGCAAATCACAGAGCCAGTCTATATGAAAGGAGAGGAATTTAGACTCTACCTGTTAATGGGATGAACTACAAAGTCACACTGCAGAGGATTTGCAGGATGGAAGGGAAGATGTGATCATCATTTCAAACCATTCACCCCATGCCTCCAACCATCTCGTTAAATGATGAATTTTAAATAGTGCATTACTTTTTAACAAAAAATTATTTATCAAAAGTTATATTATGTTTGTACGTCAAAGTGAACTCTGGCAGCCACCAGAAGCTGGAACAACCAAGGAATAGGTTGTCCCCCAGGGCCTCTAGAGAGCATGCAGCCATGCTGATGACTTGATTTCAGCTCAGTAAAACTCATTTTGGACTTCTGACCTCTAGAACTACAAGAGAATAAATCTGTGTCTTAAACCAACCATTTTGTGTTAACTTGTTACAGCAACCATGGGAAACATACATCAGACACTTTGAATGACAGCAATAGAGATAATTACCAAAAAAAAAAAAAAAAGAAAAAAGTACACAAAGTGTGTATAACAGTATTTTTAGCAAGTTCTATTACTCCAACATAATAATGTAAATAAAAGACACATCTTAATATGAAAAAATATGTATTACATTTTTGCCTTGATCATGGCCTAATAATAATCATTGTAACATGTTCCATAAGTATTATTTTAACACTTAGAGCTCTTTGGTTAAATAAATATTTTTAAAATTCAATTTATGTACATAATTTGTTTCAATAATATTCTAAGTTGATCAATAAGATATCACTCAATAATATGACATGAGCTATTTATTAAAATACAATTCTTCAAGGGATAAGGAACATAAATATTATTTCAAAAAGTTAAAGACTGGATATAAAGTTTCCAACTATAGAACTATTAATTAGTTTCCAACTAATTTGTAAAGCATGTTAAATAGACACTGCTGGATATTAAATTACCTTTGTAACTACCAGGCTCCTCTGTCCATGGGATTTTCCAGGCAATAGTATTGGAGTGGATTACCATTTCCTTCTCCAGAGGATCTTCCCAACCCAGGGATCGAATCCGGATCTCCCGCATTGTAGACAGGCGCTTTACCGTCTGAGCCACCAGAGAAGTCCAATGCATAGAACTATTTATAATTAGTTTCCAACTAATTTGCAAAGCATGTTAAATAGACACTGCTGGATATTAAATTACCTTTGTAACTATTATAAATCTTTAATAGCTTTATTTAAAATATTATTATTTACAGGACACAGAAATTATACTTGCATATTTATAATAAAAATATTTAAAAGCCAACTAAAGGCATTTTTTAACGAGTACATAACCAAATTAACCTGAACATTCCATTTCCAGAGCACATTACCAATTATTCTGTCTATTCCAGTAGTTTTAGGTTGCCCTAACACTCATAGGGTACCATTTTTTTTCCCCTAAATTCAGGAAGACTTGTTTCTTCCTGGAGCTACCCAGCATACACATTCATTTGCATAATATAATTCAATCATTAGACAATAATCATGTTTCTTTCCCCTCCAAATCATCTCTTTATTCTTGAGATTCTTAACCTTTCTCTGCCATGAATTTGGTTAGCAGCTGGATAAAGGCTGTGATTCATTTCCAGAATAATAATTTTAAGTGATAAAACAAAGATATATAAAATTATATACAAGAAACCAATTACATTAAAATACAGTCACAATATATTACAAAATCTCAATTCGTGATGAGAACTGTATATTGCATGATTGTTTCTCACAGAACAAAACTAAGCAGCAATTCTAATAACTAGTATAATTTTCAGTGAAATCTCAAGGTATCTATGGCTAAAGTAATGTAATGTGAAAATGTCTGTGGTGTCTATTGTTGACAGCCTAGGGAACTGTTAATAATATTGTGATTTGTTGCTTGCATTCACAAGTGAAGGAAACAATAAATTTCAGTTAGATGTTAATGAAGAGAAAGATGCAATTTTTCCCCATCCAAATTCGTGCCCTACTGAAATTTAAACATAAATCTTTTGGGAGGTTTCAGACACCATATTAAGTCTCACAAGTTTAATGTATTTAGTTTTTATCTCCTCAACTAAACTGGGGCATTTCTTCAGAAGCCCAGTGTACATATGGGTAAGAAGTATGTTCATAGGAGATGCTGAATGTATATTTAGAAAAATAGTTAATGAACTACTAAAGGCCAAGGTCACTTGCCCTATGTTGCAAAAGCATGAAGTCCCTGAGCTCAGACTCTGTCTTTAGCTCTGGTAATAAATTGTGTCCTAATGTATTGTGTTATGTTATATGGCAGCAGTGATCAAACAAGATATGGCAACAGTGAACATTGACATTCTAGGAATCAGTGAACTAAAATGGAATGAAGTGGATGAGTTTAATTCAGGTGACCATTATATTTGTTACTGTGGGCAAGAATCACTTAGAAGAAATGGAGTAGCCCTCATAGTCAACAAAAGAATCCAAAATGTAGTACTTGGGTGCAATCTCAAAAATGACAGAATGAACTCTGTTCATTTCCAAGGCAAACCATTCAATATCACAGTAATTCAAGTCTATGTCCCAACCAATAATACTGAAGAAGTTAATGTTGAACCATTCTATGAAAACCAAAACATGTTCCAGAACTAACACCCCCAAAAGAAGTCTTCTTTGTTATCAGGGACTGGAATGCAGAAGCAGAAGTCAAGAAATACCTGGACTTACAGGCAAGTTGGGCCTTGAAGTACTGAAAGAAGCAGGGCAAAGGCTAATAAAGTTTTGCCAAAAGAATACACTGGTCCAAACACCCTTTTCCAACAACATAGGAGAGGACTCTACATATGGACATCACCAGATGGTCAACACTGAAATCAGATTAATTATATTCTTTGCAGCCAAAGATGGAGAAACTCTATACTGCCAGGAAAAACAAGACTGGGAGCTGACTATGGCTCAGAACATGAACTCCTTATTGCCAAATCAGACTTAAATGGAAGAAAGTAGGGAAAACCACTAGTCCATTAAAGTAAATCAAAGCCTAAATCAAAGCCCTTATGATTATACAGTGGAAGTGAGAAATAGATTCATGGGATTAGATCTGATTATGAACAGAGGTTCATGACAGTATACAGGAGGCAATGATAAAGACCATCACCAAGAAAAAGAAATTCAAAAAGGCAAAATGGTTGTCTGAGGAGGCCTTACATGTAGCTCTGAAAAGAAGAGAAGCAAAAGGCAAAAGAGTAAAGAAAAGAAATACCCATCTGAATGCAGAGTTTCAAAGAATAGCAAAGAGAGATAAGAAAGCCTTCCTCAGTGATCAGTCCAAGAAATAGAGGAAAACAATAGAATGGGAAAGACTAAAGATCTCTTCAAGAAAATTACAGAAAATTAGAGATACTAATGGAACATTTCATGCAAAGATGGGCCCAATAAAGGACAGAAATATTATGGACCTAACAGAAAGAGAAGTTATTAAGAAGAAGTGGCAAGAACACACGGAAGAACTATACAAAAAAAACTTCTTGACCCAGATAATGATGATGGTATGATCACTCACCTAGAGGATGATATTCTGGAATACAAAGTCAAGTAGGCCTTAGGAAGCATCACTGCAAACAAAGCTAGTGGAGGTGATGGATTCCAAGTAAGCTGTTTCAAATCCTGAAACATGATGCTGTGAAAGTGCTGCACTCAATATGCCAGCAAATTTGGAAAACTCAGCAGTAGCCACAGGACTGTAAAAGGTCAGTTTTCATTCCAATCTCAAAGAAAGGCAATGTCAACTAGAAGAGAACATAGGCAAAACACTCTCCGACATACATCACAGCAGGATCCTCTATGACTCACCTCGCAGAATATTGGAAATAAAAGCAAAAATAAACAAATGGGACCTAATTAAACTTGAAAGCTTCTGCACAAGAAAGGAAATTATAAGCAAGGTGAAAAGACAGCCTTCTGAATGGGAGAAAATAATAAAAAATGAAGCAACTGACAAACAACTAATCTCAAAAATATACAAGCAACTCCTGCAGCTCAATTCCAGAAAAATAAATGACCCTATCAAAAAATGGGCCAAATAACTAAATAGACATTTCTCCAAAGAAGACATAGAGATGACTAACAAACACATGAAAAGATGCTCAACATCACTCATTATCAGAGAAATGCAACTCAAAACCACAATGAGGTACCATTTCATGCCAGTCAGAATGGCTGCAATCCAAAAGTCTACAAGCAATAAATGCTGGAGAGGGTGTGGAGAAAAGGGAACCCTCTTACACTGTTAGTGGGAATGCAAACTAATACAGACACTATGGAAAACAGTGTGGAGATTTCTTAAAAAACTGGATATAGAACTGCCTTATGACCCAGCAATCCCACTGCTGGGCATACACACCGAGGAAACCAGAATTGAAAGAGACACGTGTACCACAAATGTTCATCTCAGCATTGTTTATAATAGCCAGGACATGGAAGCAACCTAGATGTCCATCAGCAGATGAATGGATAAGAAACTGTGATACATATACACAATGGAATATTACTCAGCCATTAAAAAGAATTCATTTGAATCAGTTCTAATGAGGTGGATGAAACTGGAGCCTATTATACAGAGTGAAGTAAGCTAGAAAGAAAAACAACAATACAGTATATGAATGCATATATATGGAATTTAGAAAGATGGTAATGATAACTCTGTATGCAAGACAGCAAAAGAGACACAGATGTATAGAACAGTCTTTTGGACTCTGTGGAAGAGGGAGAGGGTGGAATAATTTGGGAGAATGGCATTGAAACATGTATAATATCATGTATGATATGAATCACCAGTCCAGGTTTGATGCATGATACTGGATGCTTGGGGCTGGTGCCCTGAGATGACCCAGAGGGATGGTATGGGGAGGGAAGAGGGAAGGGGATTCAGGATGGAGAACACGTGTATACCTGTGGTGGATTCATGTTGATGTATGGCAAAACCAATACAATATTGTAAAGTAATTAACTTCCAATTAAAATAAATAAATTAAAAAAAAAAAAAGAATGCTCAAACCATCACACAATTGCACTCATCTCACAAGCTAGCAAAGTAATGCTCAAAATTCTCCAAGCCAGGCTTCAACAATACCTGAACCGTGAACTTCCATATGTGCAAGTTGGATTTAGAAAAGGCAGGGAACCAGAGATAATATCGCCAACATCTGTTGGATTATTGAAGAAGTGTGAGAGTCCCAGTAAAACTTCTACTTTTGCTTTATTGACTATGCCAAAGTCTTTGACTGTGTGGATCACAGCAAACTGCAGAAAATTCTTAAAGAAACGGGAATACCGGACCACCCAGTCTGTATGCAGGTCAAGAAGCAACAGTTAGGATTGGACATCAACAACAGACTGGTTCCAAATTGAGAAAGGAATATGTTGTGGCTATATAGTGTCATCTTGTTTATTTAACTTATATGCACAGTACATCATGAGAAATGATGGAGCAGATGAAGCACAAACTAGAATCAAGATTGCCAGGAGAAATACCAATAACCTCAGATATGCAGATGACACCACACTTACAGCAGAAAGTGAAGAGGAACTAAAAAGCCTCTTGATGAAAGTGAAAGAGGAGAGTGAAAAAGTTTGCTTAAAGTTCAACATTCAGAAAACTAAGATCATGGCATCTGGTCCCATCATTTCATGGCAAATAGATGGGGAAACAATGGAAAACAGTGACAGACTTTATTTTGGGGGGCTCCAAAGTCACTGCACATCACTGCAGGCTGGTGACTCCAGCCTTGAAATTAAAAGATGCTTGTTCCTTGGAAGCAAAGTTATGACCAACATAGAAAGCATATTAAAAACAAAGACATTATTTTGCCAACAAAGGTCCATCTAGTCAAAGCTATGGCTTTTCCAGTAGTCATGCATGGATGTGAGAGTTGGACTCTAAAAAGAAACCTGAGCACCAAAGATGTGATGCTTTTGAACTGTGGTGTTGGAGAAGACTCTTGAGAGTCCCTTGGACAGCAAGGAGCTCCAACAAGTCCATCCTAAAGGAAATAGGTCCTGAATATTCATTGGAAAACTGATGCTGAAGCTGAAATCCCAATACTTTGGCCACCTAATGTGAAGAACTAACTCATTTGAAAAGACCCTGATCCTGGGAATGATTGAAGGTGGGAGAAGGAGATGACTGGATTGCATCACTGACTCAATGGACATGAGTTTGATTAAGCTCTGGGAGTTGGTTTTGGGCAGGAAAGCCTGGTGTGCTGCAGTCCATGAGGTCATGAAGAATCTGACATGACTGAGCGACTGAACTGAACTGAACTGAACTTATTATCATGTATTCAATAGATGGTGAATTAAACAGCCACTCTAAGAAATAAAATAGGTAAGATCAAGAATGGAAGGTTACCTAAAGCTGAAAAATAATATATAATGCTTTCAACATAAAACAAGGCACCAAGTTCCTATATTCCCTAGAACATGCATTGTGCAGTAATTCATTCAAACAAATATTGAGTGCCTACTCCAGACTATTTTCTGTAACTAATGTAACTATGTTGTAACATACATGAATTTTCATTGCTGAAAGTGACATTCCATCATGTAAAAAATTTCCCTCTGTGTGAAAGCTAAACTTTGTCACATAAAAATGTAAACTAAATCCAGATCTAAGTGTCTGAGTGTAGTGGTCTGAATTGCTGAATTTGCCAGCTTAAGAAAAAAAAAAAAAAGTGGGTATTCAGATAGAATTTCCCTTTATTTTCAGCTCTAAGTTTAAGATTATTCTCAGAATGTCAAAGACATTTGTCTAGTACTTGGCTCTATAGCTAAATTAGCCTTACATCTAATCTACCCACATCTATTTTTTTTTCCTGTACATTTCCTCTTTAAGCCTGTAGGTGGAGAGAAAAAAAAATATGCTTAATAACTCTTCTTTAAACATAAATAACAAATACCACTTGCTGCTCTTCTTTGAAGAATTAAAATTGATTTTCTCCTTCTGGATGAGAGATGATCTGGGTTGGGTGAGCATACAGTGATTTCTATCACAAATGATGCTGCAGAGCTGTTTGCTCTGAGGAAAACAAAGTGTGGCTGAGATTGAGATAATTTGTCAAGCATTGAACAAAGGGTACAGTCTTCTGACAAACAAATCTTGTTGGAAGCATTTGCTTTGTAGGTCCAAGAAAGCTTTCTTCAAAACCCTTTTGCTTTCAGGCTGCAATAGACAAGAAAGCCCTAAAAAACATCTTAAGCCAACATTGAGGCTTCCCAGGTGGCACTAGTGGTAAAGAACCCACCTGCCAATGCAGGAGACATAAGAGATGCGGTTTGATCTCTGGGTCAGGAAGACCCCGTGGATGAGGGCACGGCAACCCACTCCAGTAATCTAGCTCTGTCCCTTCGACAGAGGAGCCTGGCAGGCTAAGTCCATATGGTCGCAATGAGTCAGACGCAACTAAAGTAACTTCGCACTCATGCAAGCCAACATTGAATATAATGACGGAAGTTTACAGTGAAGGAAACAATTTACTGCTAACAGGATGACTCATCCATCAGAGGCACACTTCTTTCTTCTGTTTTCACTAGCTGTAGGATATGGAGGGAAGCATTCCTGTGCCACAGGAGTAAAGTTGACAAAGGAAATAAAACATATGGTCAAAGAACCATCTTGGCCCTTGGATTATGCAAGACCTTGCTTTTACAAAAGTCATTTTGAAATGAACTAAAAGTTCCTATTCTATTAAAAGAGAGTGATTGCCCATGTCGAAGATCAGAAACACTTCTCAAATTATCAGTCCTGTGTACTTTACTTTTATATAGTATAGTTTCATAAGTCTCTAACTCCATTTGGAGTAAAAAAAAAAAAAAGAAATATATTCAGCATTTGAACACTTGGAAACTTGATGAAATGTTCTCAAACTTTTCCCCTTCTTTTTTAAATGTCAATAACTTTGTTCTATAATAACCAACATGTACAGAGGAATAGCATTTACATTATTACCTGGAAAGTACAATCACACATTGTGTTTTGCTGCAGTGCCTAACATTTGGGGAAGGTTTTCATCACTCAGTACACAAAATTCTACAGTCCATGGAGTTGCAAAGAGTCAGATAGGACTGAGCAACTAACACTTTCACTTTCACAAATGCATTTTAATTGTCTGCTGAACAAAGACATCCCAACCAAGCTCTTTGTCTGGGTGTGCACTGTTGTATTACTATTAATTCCTGGCAAACACTGCACCCCCATGGCACCAAAGAAAAATTACATAACAATGAGCATGCATTCAGCCTCAAAGCTATGAATTGTACTTGTCTCTACCAGACCATGAAGCAAAGGTATTCAAATATTTCTAAATGTCCTCTTTCTCCTTATTCTCTTTTTTTAATTTTTCTCTTTTGATATTCAGAATGATTTTAGAGATGACTACACTCAACTATCTCATTTTTCAGATGAGAAAACTGAGGCTCAGTATCGCTAACAAGTAGCAGAAGAGAGACAGATTGGAAATCAAAACTTAAGGACAACTGTGATCTCAAAGTACAGAAGGAAGGTCAAGAGAAATTTCTTGCAGTCTCTGCTAAAGTCAAAGATATTTTTATTAAAAAAACAAAACAACTCTTTCAGCTGATCCTATAACAGATGCTATAAAAATGTAAGAGATTTTCAAAAAAGAAGAGCACACACTCAAAGATATTCCAAAAGAAAAAATTTTCCTTAATTTCTGAATTAGATATTATCATTGTCTTGGAAATTTATAAAAGGTGATTATATGTTATAGATACGAGGGACCCTTCATATCCTTAGTAATTCTAAATATAAGACTAAAGACATTAAAGTACATTTCTCTTGAATTACATTTTTATTGACATATGAGTTTTCTATGCATGTCCTTACACTTTACATAAATTGACTTTACAATTTTTCATCAACTTTTACCTCTTATTTGAATTTTTATATTGGTTAGGTTTTTTTCTTTTTTTTTTTTTTGACACATATACACACACATAAGTACGTGTATGTGTGTTAGTCGCTCAGTCATGTCCAACTCTTTGCGACCCCACGGACTGTAGCCCACCAGGATTCTCTGTCCATGGAATTCTCCAGGCAAGAATACTGGAGTGGTACACACAAACATACTTACATAGATACACATATATACAGTGAACTTATTTTGTATCAGAAATGCAAAATGACATCAAATTTTATTCCAGTTTTAAATTTTTTTCTAAAATTTGCATTTTCTATATAAAAATCACCTTCCTAGTAGACCTCTTTGCTGGTTCTTTATTTTTGTCACTATCACTAAAAACATTTCATATATTTTTATATATAAAGAATATATTTCATATTTCATATATTTCATAAAGAGCTTTCCTGACCAAGTTTTCTTTTTCAAACTAAGAAAAATGAAGGACTATCTTCCTAACAAAGTTCTTGTGGCCAGACGATAGTGGCTGACAAACATACTCTCCAGACTTCTTTCATTGTACAGTTCCCCAGCCAGACAATCTAGCTGAAAGATAAAAATTTGTAAACAACTGATGATTATAACTTCTATGGTGTCCTCCAACCTCAAAGAGAATGAAATTGAACCTTACTTTCAGCCCTAAATTAATTTAAATTGGAATAGGAACAATTCTCACACATCTCTGAATACATATACAGTCACAAGCAACAAACTGAGACTGAAAACTATGTAAGGAGGTAAACAGTCAGGGCTGTAAAAATGGCTTCATGTTATTTAGAGGACAGTTTGAAAGTTCCTTTATTTTGGTTATACTAGTAAGTAATGCTGTTACAACTGAAAGTCAGGCCATTCTGATTCCTAAAGCTTTCCAGTGCAAGATGAAATGTCAACAAATTTTAATAAAACACACAAAAAGGAAGAGGGGTAATTTTTTTAGTATTTTACAAAATGAATAAATAAATATGAACTAGTCTGCTCTATTTGTCTACAATACTCATTCTTTTTTAAAGTCTTGTCATTATTCTCACTGTTTCAATTTTCATTTAGACTCCTTTGTACACCCTCACAATACCCTTCAACCCAAAGCTCAAAGTTAATTTTGATTATTAACTCTCCTCTTGTTTAATTAACATGTATAGGATGATGCCTACTATAGGATATTTACTAGTCAACATAGCCAGTAAATTTTAATTTTACAGTAGGTGCTTATGATTACATGAGTGAGAATTGGATTCTTTTATCATATTTTGTTTTTCTTATCCCATACAGTTTTTAAAGTCTACATTTCATGCCAGCTAACAGAGTTATACCCACTGTGAGCATCCAAGGAATCTATGAACACCAATAAAGATTAGATGAATAGGCACAAAACTATTGAAAAGGCCAATCCATATTCATCACACATTTCTGTTTGAGTTCTTGCTTTGGTTGATGTTCAAAAATAAAAGGATAAACAAAACAAACAAAAAAGCCAGGAAAATAAAAGCTTTCTTAATATTTTCAACTTTTTCAAGAATAACTTGCTTTGCTTCCCTATAGTTTGAAAATAAGTCATTTTGTGAGATTGATCCAAAGCTGGGATAAAGAATATGTTCTGAAAATCTCTTTTAGAAAGATTTATAATATTAACCTCAGGCTATTTTACTTTCCGTCGATCTTTATGAAAACAGCCAAGAGATTCATTTGTTTTCCGAACAGTAGAAAGTTAACTTTTGTCAACCATGATTGAACAAATGACTCTGGGTCAAAGTGATTCAGTTGTGAAATGCCTGGGGTCCTGCCAGGCCCCTGGAATAGAGACTCAAAAAGCAGTCACTTTGGACCTGAGGTGCCCATTGCAGCAAGGGGCTAAATAATCGTACTCAATTTCTCTCAGAACACCATTATGAACCATCGTAAACCCAGGATTAATAGAAACCAGTTTAGTGACTACTTGTTGACACATAGCCAGCATGACTGGTCAGAAACTAAAGGTTCTATCAAACCATTCAGTCTTCCCTTTTCTTATCATTTTCCTTAAAGGAACTAATTAATTATGTGATAATTTCAGTAAAATACTCAAGTTCTTTATTATCCTTTATTTTCTTAAAGGTGCCAGGGATTTATCTAAGGCTTTAAATTAGCATGACAGACACACTGTTTATCTTAAGTAAAGGAGGCTAGGATCTAATACCTATTACGCCAGCTGTAAGCCTTCTTCAAGCCCAAATTATTTATATGATATTTCTATTACCAAAGACCTTCTTCTGCCAAGACTAAACACCTATCCAAGCATTCTTCTTTCCTTAAACAAGTTTGTCATTATTGTTGTTCACTTGCTCAATTGTGTCCAACTATTTGCGACCCCATGGACTGCAGCATGTCTGGTCTCACTGTACATCACCATCACCTGGAGCATGCTCAAACTCATGTCCATCAAGTTGGTGATGCCAACCAACCATCTCCTTTTTTGTTGTCCCCTTCTCCTCCTACCATCAATCTTACCCAGCATCAGGGTCTTTTCTAATGAGTCAGATCTTCCTATCTGGTGGCCAAAGTATTGGAGCTTCTGCTTCAGCATCAGTCCTTCCAATGAATATTCAGGATTGATTTCCTTTAGAATTGACTGGTTTGATCTTGCAGTCCAAGGGACTCTCAAGAATCTTCTCCAATACCACAATTCAAAAACATCAGTTATTTGGGGATCAGTCTTCTTTACAGTCCAACTCTTCCATCTATTCATGACTACTGGAAAAATCATAACTTTGACTATATGGACCTTCGTTGGCAAAGTAATGTCTCTGCTTTCAAATATGCTGTCTATGTTGGTCAAAGCTATTCTTTCAAGGAACAAGCATCTGTTAATTTCATGGCTGCAGTCACCATCTGCAGTGATTTTGGAGCCTAAGAAAATAAAGTCTTTCACTGTTTCCATTGTTTCCTCATCTATTTGGACTCGATACCATGATCTTAGCTTTTTGAAAGCTGAGTTTTAAGGTAGCTTTTCCACTCTCCTCTTTCACTTTCATCAAGAGGCTCTTTAGTTCTTCTTTGCTTTTTGCCATAAGGGTGGTGTCATCTACATATCTGAGATTATTGATATTTCTCCCAGCAATCTTGATTTTAGTTTGTGCTTCATCCAGCCCAGTATTTCACATGATATACTCTGCATATAAGGTAAATGAGCAGGGTGACAAAATACAGCTTTGACATACTCTATTCCCAATTTTGGACCAGTCCATTGTTCCATGTGCAGTCCTAACTGTTGTTTCTTGACCTACATACAGGTTTCTAAGGAAGCAGGTAAGGTGGTCTGGTATTGCCAGCTCTTGATGAATTTTCTACAGTTTGTTGTGATCAACACAGTCAAAGGCTTTGGAGTCATCAATAAAACAGAAGTACATGTTTTTCTGGAATTCTGTTGCTTTTTTTATGATCCAACCAATGTTTGAAATTTGATCTCTGGTTCCTCTTCCTTACTTAAATCTAGCTTGCACATCTGGAAGTTCACAGTTCATGGACTGTTGAAGCCTCACTTGGAGAATTTTGAGCATTACTTTGCTAGTGTGTGACATGAGTGCAATTCTCTGGTAGTTTAAAGATTCTTTGGCATTGTCTTTCTTTAGGATTGGAATGAAAACTAACCTTTTCCAGTCCTGTGGCCACTACTGAGTTTTCCAAATTTGCTAGCATATTGTGTGCAGCACTTTGACAGTATCATCTTTCAGAATTTGAAATAGTTCAGCTAGAATTCCATCACCTCCACCAGCTTTGTTCATAGTGATGTTTCCTAAGGCCCACTTGACTGCACACTCCAGGATGTCTGGCTCTAAGTGAGTGATCACACCATCATGGTTATCTGGGTCACTAAGTTCTTTTGTGTATATTTCTGTGTTCTTCCACCTCTTAATATCTTCTACCTCTGTTAAGTTCATGCAGTATCTGTCCTTTGTTGTGACCATTTTTCCATGAAATGTTCCCTTGGTTTCTCTAATTTTCTTGAAGAAAACTATAGTCTTTCCCATTCTATTGTTTTCTTCTATTTCTTTGCACTGATCACGTAGGAAGTCTTTCCCATCTCTCCTTGCTATTTTTTGGAACTGTGCATTCAGATGGGTAAATCTTTCCTTTTCTCCTTTGCTTTTCACTTCTTTCCTTTTTCATAGTTATTTGTAAGGCATTCTCAGGCAACCGTTTTGACTTTTTGCATTTCTTTTTCTTGGGGATGGTTTTGATCACTGCCTCCTGTACAATGTTATGAATCACCATCCATAGTCTTCAGGCACTCTGTCTATTGGATCTAATCCCTTGGATCTATTTTTCACTTCTACTGTGTAATTTCCCTATTTTCTTCAATTTAATTCTGAATTTGGCAAAAAAGAGCTCATGATCTGAGCCACAGTCAGTTCTCAATCTTGTTTTTGCTGACTGTATGGAGTTTCTCCATCTTTGGCTGCAAGGAATATAATCAATCCAATTTTATTATTGACTGTCTGGTGATGTCCATGTGTAGTCTTCTCTTGTGTTGTTAGAAGAGGTTGTTTGCTATGATCAGTGTGTTCTCTTGGTAAAACTGTGTTAGCTTTTGCCCTGCTTCATTTTCTACTTCAAAGCCAAACTTGCCTATCACTTCAGGTATCTCTTGACTTCCTACGTTTGCATTCAAGCCCCTTATGATGAAAAAGACATCTTATTTAAGGTTTATTTAGTGTGTTAAATTAAAAAAAAGAAGACCATTAATGGTCCCCTATTGTATAGAGAATCTGCTTTCTCCCAAAATTTGTTCTAAATCCTTGTCCTCTTCATCAACACCCCAAACACCATCACCCCTCAGTGCACACATCCATATACACATGTATACACACAAACTGCAGTCTGGTTCCACTCAAGCAGCCTAGCCAAGACTGCTTATAAATCTGAAGTTTTTTTTTTTTTTTCCCTATCAGGATTCTAACTTCATTTGACTACTTTTGTTATGGTGTCTGTAGAAATTGGTCCCAAGTCTATCTGATATGACAGTGATGAAATTATTATCTCAAGATGTGGTCTATCAATCTTCTTAATGCATTGTGTATTAACACCTGGCTCCAGGAGTTTCACAATCTGGTTTTGGCATTTGTCTCTGGGTGCCCTGAGTATATATTTCTTTGAATACATTATATCTGTTTTTATTGTGAATGTTTGATTATGGGCTTCCAGAGGACAGGTAGCTTGCCTGCTTATCTTGTCTGCAAAAAGTCCTTCATATATTAGTACTTAGTAAGACTTTTCTCCTGATGATGATTAATATATTCATCTCTTAACATTTTCCAAATACATTAATTATTTCTGAATGGACCGAGAAAGGAAAGAAAATTCCATCATTGACATTTAAGAGATAAGGAAAGTGAGGTTCTGTGTATTTAGGTGAACAATCCAAAAATGTATATACAATAAATAGACAAAATTAAAGAAAATGCACTTCTTCCAGTTCCTAAATTTTCCAACTCAATGCAACAATTTAATGAGCCTTTAGACATAGTATTTTGCTAGGTGCTGTGGACAGAATGAGAAAATATGTTCCGATCTCCTACATCAAGGAAGAAAAAGTAAGAAACTACCATACACAGATAAATAACAATTAGACAGAAATTTATTTTAATTTAAGGTAAACTTCCCTCATGACTCAGATGGTAAAGGATCTGCCTGCAATGGAGGAGACCCAGGTTTGATGCCTGGGTTAGAGAAGATTCATTGGAGAAGGAAATGACTACCCACTACTGTATTCTTGCCTGGAGAATTCCATGGGGTTTCAAAGAGTCAGATACAACTGAGCAACTTAGAATTTCAATTTCACTTTCTTTAAACAATATTATTCTGTCAATCAATAGTACTAAGATACGAGGGATGCAAATGGAAATGCTAATAGAAACACTTGTTTGCTTGGAAGTACTTAAAATGTGACAAAAATGGTAGGAAAACTGGATTTTTTTTTTTCAGTTTGTAATAGAACTTCTTAAATGCTAAAGAGGACACATAAAAGGACTCTGTTTAATAAGATATAGACTTCTAAAAAGGCTTTGGAGAAAAGGGGACAATTGTGGACTTTGTGACATTATTCTGGTGGCATACTACAGAACAGATTGGAAAAGGAAGAGAGATAAAGAGAAGTCATTGGGGCAGAGGTGTCAAGTCTAGAGTAGGAAGATGATTTAAGAAGCTAGTGTAAAGTCAAGGTGAGAATAATGGTGGCTTAAATTGTAAGAGGAGTAATGGGATTAAAGAAAAGTGAATTATTGGACATATAATTCAGAGATAAATAAATGTGAAGAGAGAGGACGAAAAGAACCAAAAATCACCAAAGATTTCTTGCAGGAAATAATGAATAGTCAGGTTAATTGTGCTTCATAAGGTTGAAAGAAGGTAGAGACGTGGGAAAGGTCTGGAATGAAGTCAGACTTAAGTTTGGTTTTGAATGATGACTAAGGGTAGATGTGTGGAACATTTTATGATTTTCCTCAGGAATTTCCTTGGCACCACGAGTAAAATTTACTGAACTTGTCTTCTGATTACTTGAAGAGGCTTACTGATTACCTTCAAATCTGACTCAGTTTCTTAAATGTGCATCTAAGAAATAAATTTAATTTCTTGATGACTTGATATAGAACACCTTCCAAGATAATAATTAGAAGTTTTTTACCCTCTCCTATATTCAAAAATTTTCTAAAATTTGGGTTTTTTTTGGTGAGGCTTCTTATAAGTAACAGATAAAAATATATTTCTGATATTTTTTAAATGCTTAATAGGTGTTAGACAATGTTCCAAGCTCTTTAGCAATGTTAAGTTTTTCTCATTCTCACAATATAGCTCATTGAAATAGGGAGCATTAATAATCCAAGTTGGAAAATGAGAAGGCTAATTAACTTTCCTAAGATTTCACAGGTAGTATGTTTCAACAGGTGAAAGGTTTTTTATGCTAGTTTTCTAGCAACTCCACAGCCTAAATAAGAAAAATCCTTTTATCATCACAATCAGGTCTTGTTTCTGATAATTATAAATCATTTCTCTCTAAACACGGACTTTAGTAAGAGATTATTGATATGGGAGTACTTCCACAAAATATGTGGGAAGTTGAATGTCCATTCTTTGAAATGATTAAGAATCAGAAAATTCTGAAAGAACATCAAGCAAGAATCGAAAACAAAAGCCAACCAAACAACCAACAAAAATCAGGACAATTGTTTAATTGGAATATGTTGGTAAGAAATCATCAACTAAGGATCCTTCAGACATGAATTGTCTCAAGTCCTTCTCTAATCTTTTCATGATTTTTCCCAGATTTCAAATTATCTGTGAAGGTGACTAAAACTTAGTCTCTGACCTATTCTTTTATTAAACTGCATATTAAGAAAAGTAAAGCTAATAAAATCATACACAATGCAGAATACAAGTCAGGAGAAATTTTTTAAAATCCATGAAACAATATTAAAATGAAAATATGGTGTGTAGAATACAGCTAAAACATTGCTAAGACATTTATAATGCATCGCTAAATTTATAAATCAGTGCTTAAATCTGTAATAAAAGCTCTTACACTGATATTTAAAAAAAAAAAACAACATTGTGAACTCAGAGTAAGCAGAAGGAAACGAAATAATAAAAACCACAAATCAATGACATTAAAAACAGAAAAGCAGGATAGAAAATAAATAAAATAAAAAGGCTCGTTCTTTGAAATGATCAATAAAACTGAAAAAATTCTAGCAAGACTAGCAAAAGAGTCAGCACAAATTATCTAGATCATGAATTAAATAATGGTCATCTCTAAATTTAAAAATACATATAAGAAGCCCCAGCTAGTGCAAGAAGGCAAGAAAAGCAAATAAAAGCATATAGATTGCAAAGGAAAAGATAAACTACAGTATTTATAATTGGCATTATGGTTTGTATAGAATATCCCAAATTATTTTTAAAAATCAATATCAACTCTAGAACTAGTAAATGAATACTGAGCATTAGGTTAACATAGAAAAATGAACTGTATTTCTATAAACTAGAACTGAAAATAGGGAGATAAAAATAAAATAAAATTCAACTTTACTTAAAATAGAACACATAAATAAATTTAACAAAATTTAATCAGTTGCTGCTATAATAAATACTTATGGTTAAAACTAAAAAACTCTGAAGAAAGAAGTCAAATAGAAATGTATTTTGATATCATTAGAAAACTAAACCATACATATGGAAATTCTTGACAAATTGATATATGTTTATTATAGTTCTTATCAAAATATCAGCAAAAATGTGGGCTTCCCTGGTGGCTCAGATGGTAAAGGATCCACATATAATTCTGGAGACCAGGATTCAATCCCTGGATTGGGAAGATCCGCTGGAGGAAGGCATGGCAATCCAAAAAAAGTTGGAAAAAAAAAGTGAAAGAACAACTATCAGATTTTCAAGTCTTACAATACAACTGCAATATTTAAGACAGGGTGATATTAGTGGAGATATGACAGAAAGTTCTATGAAATAGAAAACAAAATATTTTCAATAAATGGAACCTAGACAATCAGACATCCACAAGCAAAAATAGATTAAAAAATAAATAAAAATAAACTAAATTTGAACCTAAACCTCACACCTTATACAAAATTTAACTCAGAATGGATAATAAAGTTATATCAAAATGTAAAACAATAAACATAGAAAGAAAAAAAAAAGACGGGATCTAGAGCTAAAGAGTTCTTAGATACTACATAAAAATTGTGAGCCATAAGATATAATAAATGTAATAAATTAGACTTCATCAAAATTAAAAACTTTGCAAAACTTTCTTTAAGGAAATAAAAAGTCCAGCTTCAGAATGGGAGAAATGTTCTCAGACTTTATAACTGACAAATGACACATATCTAGATTATAAATACTTTGGCATGTCCATGCCAAACATGTGTTTACTATATGACCTAGCATTTGCACTCCTGGACATTTAGCACAGAGAAATGAAAGCTTATATCCACATATAAACCTACACATGAATGTAACTACTTCATCTGTAATAGCCAAATTGGAAATGACCCAAATGTCATTCAATTAAACAAACTGCTACATACATATCATGGAATAAGACTCAGCAATAAAAAAGGAACAGCTGATTATACAACAAATTGAATACACTTAAAAATAATGTTGAATACAATGAAACAAAAAGGACAATCTCAAAAGGTTACATAATGTATGATTCCACTTATATAAATTATACAGATGATAAAATTATGGAAATGGAGAACAGATTAGTGGTTACAAAAGGTTAAGGATATTGGAACAGTAATATGAGACTATTGACTATAAAAGTATAACACAAGGGAGATCTTTGTGGTAAAGAAATAGTTGTCTATCTTAATAGTGCTCATGATTACTATATGTTACTACATATGATGAAATTTCATAGAAATGCACACACTCAAATTAGTTCATGTACAAATGGTAAAATCTGAATAAGTTCTGTGTATTATAACGTATCAATTTTCCTTTTTTTTTTTTTTTTTCAGTATTTTACTCTAGACCTGTAAGTGCTTGGAGAAGGAAATGGCAACCCACTCCAATGTACTTGCTTGGAAAATCTCATGGACAGAGGAGCCTGGCAGGCGACAGTCCATGGGGATGAAAACAACTTGGACACACTGAAAGACTAAAAAAGAATAGACATGTAAGATGTTACCACTGAGTAACAAGTACCTTTGTGTTCTATTTTTGAAAGTCCTGTGAATCTGTAATTATTTGTTTTCTAGCACAGGAAAGAACAGCCAGTGAAATATTAAGTGAATGTGGCAAGAGCAGATATTCTTATATTTTCTCTAATCTTAGATGAAATCAATTATTTTTTTACCATTAATTATAAATTTATCTGTCTTTTTTCATAAGTGTCTTTCAACTGTTGAGGATGTTCCTTTTTATTTCTAGTAATTTGAGAGTTTTAATCATGAATGGATACTAGATTTTTCTCAAATGTCCTTCATGCATCTACTGTGATTGAGCTGTATTTATTAATATAGTGTATCACATTGATTTTCAGATATTAAGTCAGTCTTACATATCTGGTATAAATCACAGTTGCCCCATGGTATATAGTCTATTTTATATGTTTGTTACATTTTGTTGAACTCTTCCATGTTTAAATTTATTAGGAATATGTATCAGTTGTTTGCTTTTAAAGTCTTTATAAGCCTTTTGTTGGGGTAATACTGCCTTTTTAGAATGTGTTGAAAAATCTATGTTTCTCTATCTTCTGGAAGAATTTGTGAGTAATTAATATCATTCCTTCTTTAATATTTGGCAGAATTTATTATGCATTTGGGTCTGGGCTTTTCTCTGTGGGAAAATGTTTAATTTCCAATTATATTTTTGTTGTTATTAGTTCTTTCAGTTTTCTATTTCTTTTTGAGTCAATTTTATAATGTGTCTCTAGGCAATTATCTTTTTACCCAAACTGTCTTATTTGTTGACATAAAGTTGTTAATGTTCTTTTCTTATAACACTTTCAATTTCTGTAAGATCCTTAGTGATGCTCCCTTTTTTATTACTAAGATCTATAATTTGCTTCTTTTCCCCTTTTCTTGCTTATGCTAACAAAAAAAAATTGTTAGTTTTTTTCTTTATAAAGAACCAGTTTGTGACTTCACAAAATTTCTCTTTTGCTTTTTCTGTTTTCTAGTTCATTAATTTCTTTTCTAACATTTCTCTTTTCCATCCTTTTTCCCCTGGGTTTATTTCATCCTTTTTCTGACTTAATAAGATGAAAACTTTTGAATTGATTTGATTTTTTTTTACTATTAACATGTATATTTTTAAACCTTTTTCTAATAACTTATTTGAAAGTATCTCAGAAATTATATGGCACCCCACTCCAGTACTCTTGCCTGGAAAATTCCATGGACGGAGGAGCCTGGTAGGCTGCAGTCCATAGGGTCGCTAAGTAGGACATGACAGAGAAACTTCACTTTCACTTTTCACTTTCATGCATTGGAGAAGGAAATGGCAACCCACTCCGGTGTTCTTGCCTGGAGAATCCCAGAGATGGGGGAGCCTGTTGAGCTGCCGTCTATGGGGTCGCACAGACTCGGACATGACTGAAGTGACTTAGCAGCAGCAGCAGCAGAAATTATAACATAATTTGATCTTATATGCATTAAGTTTCAAATATTTTCTAATTTATTTTGTGATTTTTTTTTTATTTGACCCATTAGCTACATAGGGATACTTTATTTTCCAAATGTTCAGGAAATTTTCAATTTGTTTCCATTATTGATTTCTAATGTGATTAATTTTGATATTAGAACTTACTTTACATGATTTCAGTTCAAATATTGGTTGAGACTGGTTATGGCCTAAGACATGGAGATTATAATGCATGTTTTGCTCTTGGTGATGGAGTATTTTATAGATAAGAGATAGGTCTAATTGATAATATTATTCAAATATTTATGTTTCTGCTAATGTTCTTTATTTTTGCTCTATCAATTGTTAAAAAACATATTGAATTCTCCAAGTACTTTTATTTAATGGTCTATTTTGCTTTTTAATTCTGTATGTTTTTCCTCTGTATATTTAGAGACTTTTTAATTATGTCCATTTATAATGGTTATAGTTTCCTTATGAAAGAATACTTTCTTTCTTATGAATATCCTTCTTTGTCATAATAATGTTTAAATCTTTATCTCAAAAAAGTCCTTAATACTGCTCTTGGCATTTAGTAGATATTCTATAGTTAATAGATACATGTATTTATATATTTACTTAATAATTATCAATCACTTACTTCTAGTCAAGAACTAGTCTAGGCACAAAAGTATTTGCTAATATTCAATACCAGTCTTATTACTGATATTTTATGCCTTTATGTACAGATGATGTTCTATGTAAATTTATTTACCATGGTGCAAAGCTCCATACCATTCTATAGTAAGTTATTTGTTTGGTTTTTCTCACTTGTTTCGATTAATGAATAATGATATGTCAGAAACTATGACTTGATTAACTAATATCTAATGTCTCAGAAACCTTTATTTTATTACATATGAGCTCTAGTAAAATAACACATTTTCTAGCTAAGTGTGGCCATATGACAAAATTTTGGCTAATGAGTTGCAATCAGAAGTTGTGGGACTCAAGTATAAGTTAGCATCTTAAAAGGATACTTTCTATTTTATGCCTGGAATATGAATATGATTGCCATCTTGTGAATCTGCAAATGCAAAAATAATGGATGCCAAAAATGTGAGGCATAAATGTACAAGAAACTTTCTTGGTGGCTTTGTGTTAAGGTCTAACTTCAGATTTTCTATTTTGGTCTCTGTATCATTTGCCACATACAATTTATAACTGAATCAAATGATGCCTATGATGTTGCTGATGCTGAACAAACTCCTGTCCAGGCCTACAAAACTGACACTCAGTACAAAATAAGTGAAATATATGATATCCCAGATGTCTCAGTTTCTGGAGTCATCCCAACCAGTGGTCCATTTATTTTTCTCCCAAATACTCACTCTCTTGTTAATGGGCCCAGAACAGATTCTGGCATAGCTGTGGAAAACCTGTACACTTTTTGTCATTTAAAGGCTGTGAACTTGGAGACCCAGAAGAGAGTGATTAAGAATAGTGGCCTTATACAGGGTTGCCAGAGGAGGTCACCTTTTTCAAGGCATTATTCATGTAATGCAAATTTATAAAGAAACATAGTCACTTAAAAAATTTCCTTGATATGCTGACCTTCAGTCTTTGTGATACCAATTTTCCCTGAATATTTGTTACTGCCAATGCACTGCATTTCAATAGTGATTTTTGTGACCTTAAAACAGCCTTTACTGTCCTGGAACCGCTGGCTACTCAGCAGATACTCAGCCTGCCCTCATCTCTAGCTCCAACGATGCCACATTTGCACATTCAGCTAGCTCCTGCTGGCTAAGAATACAACCAGGTTAATTTCTCAATAAAGGTCTCAAACAGAACTAATTCTTTAAATCTATTTGAACTGTTCTTTAGCTGCTAATTGAACTCTGTGTGCATGAAGGCCAAAGGTATGCAGTGAGGTACGATCTCCTCACAATAGCATACAAAATCAGCCCTTTACCACAGTCACTGCTTAAGGTACAGAGCAAGTAACTATTTCAATGCCTTGGAATCTGGTGCATTTGAGTGATCTGTCCTCTGTTATCTTCACAATTGTCCTCTAAACCGAATCCCCCCAAAATGGGAACATCCAAATAAAAGTTAACTACTCAGCACCATACTACTCAGCAGGATTACCTGCTACTACCTAACCCTAAAAGTTAATTATCTTGGCAGATAAAACATTTGATTAGTTCTAACGGAAGCTGAGGATTGCTGTTGATGTTTCTTACTTCCAGTTCTTGCATGGCAGTAAGACATGAGGATTAATTTATCAAAGAGAGTACATCTATCAAGCTTGAGTGAAACAGAGAAAGAAAATTCATGTTGCACAAAATGAGCTGTTAATTTCTCTTTTCACCGACAATGTGTTCTAAAACTTCAGAGCAGCTGAAATGAGAACAATGGATGTTCCCAACCTGTGCTCCATTTAACTTCTGCAACTTGACAAGGTCACACAGCAAAAAAGAGAGAATACCTCTCTCTCTCAGGCTTATACTGTAGCAAAACTAGGAGACTGAGGGACTATCTAAAAGACACATTTAATTTCTTTAAAGAAACTCCTGTTTTTAACCAGAATTTTTTTTTTTTAACCAAAGATTTTATTGGCAAAGATTTGGGTGCCATTTTCTTATTATTTCAACTGTGAAATTCACAGGATTTATATATGGTTCATTGTTACTACCGTGTGTGTTGGGGTGGGAGAAACTGAGTATGGATACTTGAGTTTGAAAAGATATGTGCTGTATCTGTTGCCTAAATCCTCACTGATGAAAAATGAATCTCAAATGATTTTCTGTGCATTTGGCTCTGCTGCCTCTAACAGAGAATTTTAAAGCTCTCTCTCACTTTTTTTTTTTTTTTTTTGCAATTAACAATGTGAACCAGAGAGCTCTACTATTCAGTATGCTTCCCCACAACCCATACCACCAGAATGGCAGGATCCTTTGGGATATAGGCTTCATTTCTTCTCTTTTGATGAATATACCAACTCCCCTCTGATCTGCTCATGTAACTTGGATCTCAATTAGCACAGATTTGTGGCATTCTGCTTTTAGGAGATGGGAGGGGGAAGAACTGGAAATGTGAGCTAATATTCGCCAAGAGCATCTTGCTAGGTTTGCAGGCCCAGAACTATCACCCATCTATAAATTAGAATTTATATTTCACCATAGTACATATGAGGCTTCCCTGATGGCTCAAATTGTAACAAATCTGCCTGCAATGCAGGAGACCTGGGTTTGATTCCTGGCTCAGGAAGATCCCCTGGGAAAGGGAATGGCAACCCATTCTAATATTCTTTCCTGGGGAATTTTTTGGACAAGGGAGCCTGGCCAGCTACAGTCCATGGGATTGCAAAGAGTTGGACAAGACGAATACTTTAAACAATTTTTGTAGTACATACAGTGGTTTCCCTGGTGGCTCAGTGGTAAAGAACACCCCTACCCCCCACTCCCAACCCCCACACCAATGCAGGAGACGCAGGTTCAATCCCTGGGTGAAAAGACACCCTGGAGAAGTAAATGGCAATCCACTCCAGTATTCTTGCCTGGAAAATCCCACGGACACAGAAGCCTGGTGGGCTACAGTCCAGAGTCAAAGAGAGTCAGACATGACTAAGCAACTAAACATAGCACATATGGCCGTAGACTCAGAAACTGAGACTAGTGGTTTGCTTATAAACATGTAATCATTGCTTAAAGATTGGAAATCTATACTTTTTGCAAAACTTATTATTATAGTTTTAAGATCAAAGGGCAAAATTAATCTTATCTCTTGACTTAATAATGATATTTTTTAAAAACATAGCTTTCTCTTCAATAAAGTAAATGCATTTCATGGGAATGCAGTGGTATCTTCAGGCCTGTATTCTGGTGTACTTAGTGGAACACAAAAGTTAAGAGGGAAATGTGAATTAATTGATAAGATGAATTTTCTGTGATTTACTTTTCTGAAACTCTACAATTATTTGAAGATATATACCGTATTTTGACCCTCACTTTTTTCTCTAAAAGTAAAATGTAAGAATACTGCTTTTCTTCCTTATCTACTTCTGTGTTTTAGGTAAGAGGGAAGGCCTACAGTTTTCCATCTTCCTTTTTCTTCATAGATAGGCTTTTCCATGTTGTAATCCCATTTGGCTTAAAGCATAGGCTAACCTCTCTGCTTCAAGTCCCAGAACAAACTTCTCTCTATTCACCTTTTTGGGTTCATTTGAAATGCGTGAATTTGCCTCTCCTTGAGTTCACTGTATCTGAGGACACATCTATCAATCATAATCTGTACATGCTGAACAACACAAGTGTTTAGGTAACCCTCTTCTACTTAAGGGGCAAGGAACAGGGACTAACTATGACCTATCATTGTATCTCGATGGCTAGAACATTCCTGACACAGAACATGGTTTTAAAAACGTTTGTGAAGTGACTGAGTATAGACCTTCTATTAATATCTATTTGCCTTTCCAAAGCTAATCACTTGATTGCAAAAATTGATTTCAGAAAATCATATTTCATTATTTAAGAAAAATATTTGTCCTAATTTTAATCTTAAATTACATATAGTTTTATACCATAATATAGGCAAGAGATTACTCATTAATAAAATTATCTGACCACACTCTCCAGTTTGGAGATTCTGTCCAAAGGATTCTCCAGGTAAGAATACCAGAGAGGAAGAGAGTTGCCATTTCCTCATCCAGGGGATCTTCCCCACCCAGGGATCGAACCTAATTCTCTGTCTCTTATATCTCCTGTACTGGCAGGCAGGTTCTTTACCACCAGAGCAACCTGGAAAGCCCAATAAAGGTAAGAGATTACCCACTATAAAATTCTGTTACCAAACTCTGATTAACACATTTGATAATTTTTTTGCCCGTGGTGGATATTGGTTATTGTTCAGTACTTTTACTTTTGATATTTATAATATTTAATTTAAATCTAGAATATTGTGAAATATTGAACAAGTTATCCTAAATTTTATATCAAACTGTGAATATATGTTTAGAAACAATTATCATCCAGGATTAACAATTTGGGATTAAATTAAACTAGAAATATATTGAAAAGTTAAACTACCATTTTCAAAGAAATATATTTATTTTTCTTTCTCTTTTTTTCAAGAAATTGCTTTTGTCTCTATGTGAACTATTTAAAATGAAGATGAGATCTTCCACTGCAAAATCTTGTCTATCAACATGTGATACAGGGATTGCTTAGTTAATTTCTTAATACTTCCTCTTTATTGAAACTTCCTATCCTTGATTGTCATGTCCTAAATAATGATCTAAAAATTAAAACAAGGGTAAAATGATTGACAGAAGAGTGTGGCAGACCACAGTCCATAGGGATGGTAAAGAATTGCACATGACTAAGTGACTAACACTTTCATTTTGTAAATATATATATATATATATGTTAGATATATATTCTATGTTTATATTTATATATCGCTTATATAAATACAGAACTTGGCACAAAAGTAAATATAGAGTGATAAAGGAATGAGTTGTTTCTGAGAAGATATTGATTAAAGAATTGCTGTTCAAAGTAGAAATTCAAATTCAAGGGCTAATACAGTCTAGAAATAACCTGAAATGTGTTTAGAAAAGCAAGAATGGTAGCAGAAATCTAAGAGAAGAAAAGAGAATTCTTTGGAGATACTAAACATGGAAGCTCTAAAGTTTAAATTATATTCATAGCCCAATTCTTCTTTATGTATACGTTCTCATTCCACTTTTGATAAATAATGACTCTAGTACCTCATAAAATTTATGAAATTATTACATTTTACTGTATCTGTAAATCTGTTACATTATTATAGTCCATGAACTAATTAATACATCAGTATTCTTTGGCTTAATGTTTGTCACTTACTATGTAATTTTTTCTGAGATAATTTCCTCATCTAGTAATACGTATCTCTGTCAGTTAAGTTTCAGTCAGAGAAGAACTACTATAAGTGGTATAGAATAAAAGATTTATTATAGGAATGTAAATTTGCACAATTTGGGATCAGTTTATACGTTCAATATAACACTGTTATCTGTGCTTGTGGTTCTGGGGCTTGATGTCAACAATTGGGAAAGTGAAAGTGAAAGTCACTCAGTGGAGTCCCACTCTTTGCAACCCCATGAACTATACAGTCCATGGGTCTCCAGGCCAAAATACTGAAGTGGGTAGCCATTCCCTTCTCCAAGGGATTTACCCTACCCAAGGATCGAACTCAGGTCTCCCACATTGTAGGGGGATTCTACACCAGCTGAGGCACCAGGGAAGCCCAAGAATACTGGAGTGAGTAGTCTATCCTTTGTCCAGCGGAACTTCCTGACCCAGGAATTGAAACTGGGTCTCCTGCATTGCAGGCTGATTTTTACCAGCTGAGACACTAGGGAAGGCCCAGCAATTGCGAAGGAAAGATACAAAATGAGGAAGGGCAGAACAAGCAGTTAGAACTGGACATAGAATAAAAGACTGGTTCAAAATTGGGAAAGGATTACATCAATGTTGTTTATTTTCATCTTGCTTACTTAACTTATATGCAGAGTACATCATGTGAAATGCCAGGCTGGATGAAGCACAAGCTGGAATCAAGATTGCCAGGAGAAATATCAATTATTTCAAATCCTAAACTATTAAATATTTCCAGTCCTAAACAATGATGCTGTTAAAGTGCTCCACTTAATACGGCAGAAAATTTGGAAAACTGAGAAGTGACCACAGGACTGGAAAAGGTCAGTTTTCATTCCAGTTACAAAGAAGGGCAATGCTAAAGAATGTTCAAACTACCGTGCAATTGCACTCATTTCACTTGCTAGCAAAGTAATGCTCAAAATTCTCTAAACCAGGCTTCAACAGTATGTGAACTGAACTTCCAGATGTTCAAGCTGCATTTAGAAAAGACAGAGGAACCAGAGTTCAAATTGTCAATATCTGGGATCATAGAAAAAGCAAGAGAATTCCAGAAAAACATCTACCTCTGCTTCAGTGACTGTGCTAAAGCCTTTGACTGTGTGGATCACAATAAACTGTGGAAAATTCTTCAAGAGATGGCAATACCAGACCACCTTACCTGCCTCATGAGAAACCTGTATGTAGGTTAAGTGGCAACAGTCAAAACTGTACATGAAACAATGGACTGGTTCAAAATTGGGAATAGAGTATATCAAGACTGTGTTGTCACTCTCCTTATTTAACTTATATGCAGAGTATATCATGCAAAATGCTGGGCTGGATGAAGCACAAACTGGAATTATGATTGCTGGGAGAAATATCAATAACCTCAGATATGCAGATGGTAGCACCCTTATGGTAGAAAGTGTAGAATAACTGAAGAGCCTCTTGATGAAGGTGAAAGAGGAGATGAAGGTGAATAAGGAGAGTAAAAAACAAACAAACAAACAAAAAAAAAAAACTGGCTTACAATGCAACGTTCAAAAAATTAAGATCATGGCATCCAGGCTCATTACTTCATGGCAAATAGATGGGGAAAAAATGGAAACGGTGACATACTTTCTTTTCTTGGGCTCAAAATCACTACAGATGGTGGCTGCAGCTATGATATTAAAAGATGTTTGCTGCTTGGGAGAAAAGCTATTACAAACCCAGACAGCATATTAAAAAACAGAGACATTACTTTACTGACAAAGTTCCATATAGTCAAAGCTGTGGTTTTTCCAGTAGTCATGTGTGGATGTGAGAGTTGGACCATAAACAAAGCTAAGGGCTGAAATGTTGATGCTTTTGAACTGTGGTGTTGGAGAAGATTCTTGTGAGTCCCTTGGACTGCAAGGAGATCAAATCAACGAATCCTAAATCAATCCTGAATATTCATTGGAAGGACTGATGCTGAACTGATGCTCCAGTACTTTGGTCACTTGTGAAGAACCGATTCATTGGAACAGACTCTGATACTGTGAAAGACAGAAGGTAAGAGCAAAAGGAATGACAGAGGATGAGATGATTGAATGACATCATCAACTAATAGATGTGAGCTTGGGCAAACTCCATCATGTGGTGAAGGACAGGGAAGCCTCGTGTGCTGCTGTCTGTGATGCGGCAGTCAGACACGACCTAGTGACAGAAAAACAACAAGGATAAACTGGGGATACAGAATATAATGGATCCCCTGTTGACGTCTCACCACCACTTCCAAGCCTCCAACATTTATGATGCAGGATATGTACAAGAGAAGCTGATACTCTTTTTCATGGACTTAAATATGCACCAGATCTAGGAATTAGAATGTTGAAGTAGAATCTGGTAGTAGTTAAAGGAGCTGCAGGGCTGGCTGATGCTCTATGCCCATGAAATGAGCCAGCAGATAAGTATCATTTGTAAGTTGAAGCAGTACTAGAGCCATGTATAAACCATATGAAAGTTAAAGGAACAGGGCTAGTGCTTCTCTTCTAACTTTGCTCTAATGCAAACACTCTTGGATCTCACATTGACCCAGAATTGCATAGAGAAGGAAAAGCCAAGAAATATAGACGACAATGACAATGCAAATCCATCACAACATCCTGCATTCTCAGAGTGCTATGTTGATGAAACAAAAATTCAAATAAAATTATTTTCAAAGGTTAAACCATAAAAGTGGTAAAATGTAGTATTATTTCCACAAAATTTCTTTACAAAGATTGTTTCACCTGTGCATTTATAACTGGCACTGCACTGTAGCCCAGACAGAAAAGAAGCTGCCTGCCATGCAGCAGACCCAGGTTCAATCCCTGGGTTGGGAAGATTTTCTGGAGAAGGGAATGCAACCCACTCCAATATTCTTGTCTGGAGAATCCCATGCATGGAGGTGCCAGTGGGTTACAGTCTGTGGGGTCAGAAAGAATCAGACACTACTCAATGATTGACACTACTACACTACTAGTAGTAGTTCTAATTAGCCACAAAAATAAATAGTAGATCCCTGTGTACTGTGATTTAATAGGAATCACTAAGCCAAAAGAATCTAAAATTTCCAAATAACTGTCAACTACAAAAGGACATAAGCAACTGTTTGGTCTATTCAGCATATCCTGATGATATTTAGTGAAGAGCCTGATCCCATATCAAGAAAGAAAGAAGGAAGGAAAGAAAGAGAAAGAAAGGCAAGAGAGAAAGAAGAATCAAGATGATGGAATAGGAGGCCCTGCACAAATACATCAAAACTGCAACTACATATACAACAACTCTCACTGAAACCAATCTGAAGATCAATTAGCAGAATGGCTTTTCTACAGTAGCTGTAAAGAAAGAACCACATGGTGTTTGGTAGGAGGGGAGAAGAAGCAATCTAGTCATGACCCACATCCCTAGTGGCTGACGTAGAAAAATAAGATGATATCACAGCCTCAGGGATCGTCCTTATGGAGTGAGGGATGCAAGTTCCGTATTAGGCATTCTAGCCCTAGGATCCATTATGAGGAAGATAAGCCTCCTTAACTGGTTTAAAAGCCAGTGGGGTTTACCAAAGCCCTGTAAGGAACTGAGTATCCATTCTTAAAGAGCACATACGTAGATTTTTATTCTCAATCCCAGTTCAAAATCAGCAGATTGAAAAATGCTTGATGTTCTGGCTCACCTTCCAGTACTTCCCCAAAGCACCCCTAGCCCATTTGAAGCACACACTTTAGCACTGCTCCTTGCTAAAGGTGAGACTGCCATTCCCAATGTGTAAACATACACACACCAGAAAAAAAGCAGAGCCAACTCAGAAGTGAAGCTCCAACCCTTCAGGACCCAATCCCATTTCTAACCAAGATGGAGAAACCATCATCACCATTGCACATGAAAACATGGGAAAAGAAGAGCCAACTCAGAACTGTAGCTCCATGCCCTCAGGTCCTGGCCATGTCTCATCCAAAGCAGAGACTTCCATCACACTAAGAAAAATCCCAACTCCCTCAAGACTCCTATTTGACCTCCTCAGACTCTGGCCCCAGGCTCTAATAGAATAGCAGCCGTCATTGAGCCTGGGAGAAGTCTCAGCTTGCACACAGCTCTGGTTCTAGTAGCTCTGATGTTAGTTCCATCTCCCTTCAAGGCAATGGCTGTCAGTATAATCCAGGAAAAGCAGCAGCCTTCACTCACTTCTCACTTCAGATCCAGCTCTTCCATCAGAACCCCTGGGAATACACAGATTATATAGGGATGCTCCCTCCATGCAAAAACATTTCTCCATGACTGAGATAAGTAACAGTTTCACCAAATTTCATAGATAGAAAGTAAAAAAAGACAGAGGAATACATTTCACATGAAAGATGATGAAACCACAAAATAAAACCCTAATGAAACAAAGATAATTTACCTGATAAAATGTTCAAAATAGTAACAATAAAAATGGCCACTGAACACAGAAAAAGAATAGAACACAGTGAAAACTTTAGTAAAGAATGAGAAGGTATAGCAAAAAGAATTAATCATAACTGAAGAAAATGATAACTGAGATGAAAAGCGCACTAGAATGAATTAAGGAGTGATACAGAAGAATGCATAAGTGACATGGAAGACTGACTATTGAGAATCACACAGTAGAAATGGTAAAAAGTAAAAAAAAAAAAAAAGTAAAATAAGGATACTTTAAGGTACTTCTGAAGCAATATCAGGTGTACTAACATTCACATTGTCAGGGTGCCAGAAAGAGAAAAGAAACAGGCAGAAAACTGTTTGATAAAATTATAGTTGATCCTTAACCTGAAGAAGGAACAGATATCCAGGTTCAGGATGAAAAGAGAGTCCCAAACAAAATATACCCTAAGAGATTCACACTAAGACTCATCATAATTAAAATAGCAAAAGTTAAAGATAGAGAATTTTAAAGACAGGGAGAGAAGAACAAAGACACACAGGGAATCACAAACGGAAGTACAATAAGGCTATATGCTTATTTTTCAGGAGAGATTATACAAGCCTAAAGGGAGAAGGCAATGGCACCCCACTCCAGTACTCCTGCCTAGAAAATTCCATGAAGGAGGAGCCTGATAGGCTGCAGTCCATGGGGTCACTAAGAGTCAGACACGACTGAGCGACTTCACTTTCACTTTTCACTTTCAAGGGAAAATCTACAACCTAGGATAGTCTACAAAGCAAGTTTGTCATTCAAAACTGAAGAAGAGGTAAGATGTTTATTAGAGGGTAAAAACTAAAGAGTTCATCTCAATATCAGTAAATGAAACATGAGAATTTTAAATCATCTTCTTGAAAAAAAAAAGAAAAAAGAAGAGGGTTTAACACGAAATCAGATAATATATGATGTGAGAATTGATACTGTCAAAATGACTATACTAGCCAAGGCAGCCTACAGATTCATTGCAATCCTTATCAAATTACCAATGACATTTTTTACATAAATAGAACAAAAATAAATAAATAAATAAAATTTGTGTGGAAAGTCAAAAGATCTAAAAGCTGAAGAAATCCTGAGAAAGAAAAATAGAGCCAGAAGAATCCAACTGCCAGACTTAAGACTATACTACAAAGCTACAGAAATTAAAATGCATGGTACTGGCACAAGGACAGAAACAGATCAATGGAACAGAATAGAAAGCCAAAAAATAAACCCACACATCTACAGTCAATTAACCCATGACAAAGGAGGTAAGAATAGAAAATAGAAAAGACAGTGTCTTCAATAAGTGGTGCTAGGGAAAACTGGACAGCTACATGTAAAAAAATAAAATTAGAATATTATCTAATATCACATGCAAAAATAAACTTAAAATGAATTAAAGAACTAAATGTAAGACTGGATAATATAAAACTCTTAGGGGAAAACAAAGGCAGAACAGTGTCTGACACAAATCACTAAAATAATAAATTTGATCCACCTCCTAGAGTGATGAAAATAAAAATAAACAAACAAAATGAATGGGACATGCATGCTAAGTCTCTTCAGTCATGTCTGATTCTGTGGAGAGAGGTGTCCACCAGGCTTCTCTATCCATGGGATTCTCCAGGCAAGAATACTAGAGTGGGTTTCCATGCCCTCCTCTAGGGGATCTTCCCAACCCATGGATAGAACCCAAATCTCTGTCTCTTGCATTGGCAGGCAGGTTCTTTACCACTAGCACCACCTGGGAAGCCCATATAACTTAAAAGCTCCCACAAAACAAAAGAAACCACAAACAAAGTGAAAAGACATTTCTTCCACAATGTGGGAAAATATTTGCAAACACAGCAAACAACAAGGGACTAATTTCCAAAATATAAAACACCTCATGAAGGCTTATAAATAAGAAGACATACAAGTAGCCAGAAAACATAAAGATGACCAGAAAGTAAGATGTTTAACATCATAAATTATGAGAGAATTGCAAATCAAAACTAAAATGAGCTTTCACCTCACAACAATCATAATGGCCATCATCAAAAAGTTTACAAACAATAAATGCTGGAGAGGGTGTGGGGATGAAGTCCTTCTATACTATTGGTGGGACCGTAAATTGGTATAGCCACGATGGAGAACAGTATAGAGGTTTCATAAAAAAATAAAAAATACAATGACCAACAATTTCCCTTCTGGGCATCTATCTAGAGAAAATAATATTTTTAAAAAATGCATGCACCCCAGTGTTAAATGTAGCACTATTTATAATAGCCAGGACACAAAGAAATTTTGTCCACCAAAAAAGGAATAGACTTTTTTGAAAATGTGGTACATACATTCAGTGGAATTACTCAGCCATAAAAGGATGTTATAATAGTAAATAAAGGTAGAGTCTGATCAGTTTGTTGATTGGTTAGGAGAGGAAAGAAAAGAGAAGTGTTAAGGGAAAAGTGTTTAGACTGAGTTGAGATACAGACAGCCAAATGGAGATTTTAAGTCAGTATTAGATACGTGAATGATTCTTAAGGAGAGATCAAAGGGAGAGAAATAATTTTAGAGTACTGTCATAGAGGTGGAATCTAGATAACATAAACTTAAAAAGGCATTATGTAGAAAAAGTAGAAATCTGATGAAAATAAAACTTAAGTATTTAGAGACTTAGATATAGGTAGATAGAAAAAAATATTTTATTCTATGAGCTCAATCATACTAAATGCTTCAGAGAGTCTGAAATGGAAGAAGCTGATGATGCTGTGTGAATCCTGAGTATCAGACAGTAGGTTCCTGGTATAGATGGTTCTCTAAAGTCAGTGTATTATAGCACTTCGGAACATGGAAAAGTCTCACTTAGATCATAAAGTGACATTAGAATTTTGGTTATACACTAAGCTTGAGGGAGGAGGGGGACCTAAAAATAATGATATATTGAAATAGACAATGTCTTACTGAGATTAAATTCTGACAAAATACTTAAAAATACTCTTGATTAAGAGAAAAGAAAGAGTATCTAAAAACATTCATGTGGATTAAGGAAAATTTATTTTCCATTCAAGAAGGAAAATAGGGATTAGGTTTGCCCTCCCAATGAAACAACCAAAGGAGTAAATAAAATATATGAAACGTTGGTTTTCAAGACACTCAATGTCTTCAAATCGGAGAAGGCAATGGCACCCCACTCCAGTATTCTTGCCTGGAACATCCCATGGACGGGGGACCTGGTAGACTGCAGTCCATGGGGTCGACTGAGCGACTTCACTTTTACTTTTCCCTTTCATGCATTGGAGAAGGAAATGGCAACCCACTCCAGTGTTCTTGCCTGGAGAATCCCAGGGACGGGGGAGCCTGGTGGGCCACCGTCTATGGGGTCGCACAGAGTCGGACACAACTAAAGTGACTTTGCAGCAGCAGCAGCAATGTCTTAAAATAAAGGACAATGACGCCTGAAAAAGAGTAACCAGATGAAGTGAGGTCTGTGATTGGCTTAGCTTACTATCTTGAGAGGATTTCCAAGCTGTGGAACTTTTGTTCAAAAGGCACATTGTAAGAAAGAAAAGATAAGTAACAGTCATGGAGAAAATATTTGCAAATCATGGAGACTCAGATGCTAAAGCATCTGCCCACAGTGTGGGAGACACAAGTTTGATCCCTGGGTGGGGATGATCCCCCAGAGAAGGGTATGGCTACACACTCCAATATTCTTGCCTGGTGAATTTCACGGACAGAGAAGCCATGGGGTCACAAAGATTCAGACATGACTGAATGACTAACACTTTCACTTTATATCTGATAATGAATTTGTATTCAAAATAAGTAAATCCAATTATCAAAACGTAGTAAGAAAACAACATTTTTAAATGGCAAAACTTTTGAACAGTTACTCCCCTCCTTTACTTTACAGAAGAGAGATGCAAAAGGCACATAAAAATATAGTCAATAGTCAAGAGGAAAATTTAAATTATAAGCACGAGATCCACTACACACCTGTTACAAACGCTATAATTATAAGTTTAGGCTAGAATGTGGAGATATGGTGCTGTTGTGCACTAATGGTAAGAATGTAAAGTGGTGCAACTCCTATGGAAAATATTTGGTGAGTTCTTAAATTCCTAAATATACATGTGAAAGTGAAAGTGAAGTCGTTCAGTCATGCCTGACTCTTTGCAACCCCATGGATAGTAGCCTACCAAGCTCTGGTAGCCTACCAGGCTCTGCCGTCCACGGGATTTCCCAGGCAAGCATACTGGAGTGGGCTACCATTTCCTTCTCCAGGGAATCTTCCCAACCTAGGGATGGAACCTGGGTCTCCTGCATTGCAGACAGACGCTTTACCGTCTGAGCTACCAGGGAAGTAAATATACATGTAATACATGATCTAGCCATTTCACACTTAAATATTTAATAAAAATAAATGAAAACCTACATCAATACAAAGATTTGAACATGAGTGGTCATAGCAGGTTGATTTGCACTTGTCCAAAACTGCAAACAGGAGAACAAGATGGTGGAGGAGTAAGTAGATGTGGAATACATCTCTCTCCACAGATACCTCAGAAATACACCTTCAGACACAGAAGTGCATATGGAACACCAGCTGAGAGCGGACAGGAGTACCTGACCAGTGGAAAAGAATATATAGAACCATATAAAACTTGGTAGGAATAAGGAACTAGGAGAAAAACAAGAGTGTTAGTAGGACTGGACCTACTCTCAGCAGGTGGGGGAACTGAAGCAGGGGTCTGATCCCAACATTGGAGCAACTGTATGAGTCAGAAGAGAAACATTTAAGGCTGAGAGTGAAACAGCTGATCTGTGACAGCCTAAATGGAATGAGAATCAGACAGTCCTTGCCACAGCCATACATACCCTGGACAGGAACGCTGGTCCTCTGGAAGGTGCAGCAGCTGGGAGCTGGAGTTTAGGGATTATGGAGCAATCTCAGGGCTAGGGCTGCTGTTGACTGCAGAGAGACAGATTGAGGGGATGTGAGGTAGAAGACTGGGGGAAAATGCCTGTGGAAAAAGCCGGGCAACCATGGAAGCAAGGTGATACTTCTGAGTCACATGTAGAGGGTGGAGCCATCTCCATAACCTCTCTCTTTCCACAGGCCAGCATCTGAACAATAGAGAGGCTGGCCCATCAAACACCCGATGTACTGAACTACAGAGTAGGACCCCACCCAGGCTGCTCCTTTAAGTGACTGACGCCCAGCCAGGGTGTCAGTCCCATCTATGTGCCTGATGCACCAAAAAACAGAGAAGGACCCCAAGCTGGGGAGCCGTCTAAGTGCCTGAATGGGTGGAGCTACAGAGAAAGACTGGCTAATCTGATCATCAGCTACAAGAGGCTCAAAAAAAGACTCTTATAGGGCCATAATTCCTGCAGCGGAGGCAGTCCATGTCCCTATACACTGGGCGCTGACAGGGTCCCCATAAGCCAAGCAGCTGTGCCACCTTCATGCTCAACTTTCATTGGGGCAGAGCTGAACACAGGCAAAAATGTCTTGCATCTATGCATGCAGGGTCGCTTCTTTCGTGACAGACCCTTTGGAACCCTGTAGACTGTGTCCTGCCAGGTTTCTCTGTCAGGGAGGGGGGTTCGCCAGGCAAGAATACTGGAGTGTATTGGCCAAATACTGGTTGCCATGCCCTTCTAGAGCACTATATTTCCTGCTGCCCTAGCCATCAACTCTCATGAATACCTGGTGCTGCCAGAACCCCTGTGACCCAAGCAGCTGCACCACTTCCACACCTGGCCCTCACAGGGGCAAACCCAAGCCCTCCAGTACAGTCTCAGGAGCAAACCCCAGTGGACAACCCACATTTGGAGGTGGAAATAAAACCACAATTGAAACCTAGGGGCAATTTGGCTAAGAAAGGAGACCTAAAACCTTCCCACCAGCTGTACAAGCTGCAGGTTAAATCCACATGATCAACTAGGCAGACTCTGTGTCTATGGAATATATAAAAGGCCATCAAGGGCTCCCACAAAAACGAAACAAAACAAAACAAACAAACAAACAAAAACACTAGATCTGAAAGCTGTGGACGTTGGAGGCAAGAACACATAGGAGTAGGACCAGATTAGAATCTGAGGTGCCCCCACAGCAGGTCCAGAGATCAGCACAGTGTTGGAGGGCATCCTAGAGAGGTAAGGTGGACTGTGACTCCCAGTGACGAAAAGGACTCCGACAGCAGTGACTCAAGAAAAACATTTATTATTCTTATTCTTTGACATGTTCTGTTGAATCTTTCGGATTTTTCTCCCCTTTTTTCCCCCATCTCCTCTGTTGTAGTTGTCAATTTTATTGGCACTATGAAGCCCAATTAAGCTTTTGAACTTTTTTTCTCAGTCATAATTTTTATTGTTGTTATAAACCTCTGGCCTATGTTGGGCTAGGAAAAGCAGCAAGGGAGCATCAACAATTAACATACAAGGGAAACCCCATATGCTTAACAGCTGATCTTTCAGCAAAAACTCTTCAGATCATAAGGGAATGTCAGGATATATTTAAAGTACTGAAAGGGAAAAATCTACAACCAAAATTTCTGTACCCAGCAAGGATCTCATTCAAAATTAATGGAGATAAAAAGCTTTTCAGACAAGCCAAGTTTAGAAGAACTTAGGCCAAAAAGCCAGCTTTATAACAAATGTTAAAGGGTCTTATATAGTCAAGAAATATGAGAGAAGAAAACAAATCTGCAAAATCAACCCAAAGCAATTAAGAAAATGGCCATAGGAACATATATATATGTTTATTTATATTTGTATAAATATATATAATAATATATAATATATAATTAATATAATATAATAATATATAAATAAATATAATAATATATATTTATATTTCTTTAAATATAAATGGATTAAATACTCCAACCAAAAGACACAGACTGGCTGAATGGATAAAAAACAAGACCCATATACATGCTGTCTACAAGAAACCCACCTCAGACCTAAAGACACATAAGGACTGAAAATGAGAGGATGAAAAAATATATTCCATACAAATGGGAAGGAAAAGAAACTGGAATAGCAATCCTCATATCAGATAAAATTGACTTTAAAGAAAAGAATATTACAAGAGATAAAGAAGGATACTCCATAATAATCAATGGATCAATCCAAGAGGAGGAAGACATAACAATTGTAAATATCTATGCACCTAATATAGGAGCATCTCAATACATAAGACAAACACAAACAGATATAAAAGGAGAAACTGACAGTAACATAGTAATAGTAAGAGACTTTAACACCCACTCCGGAGAAGGCAATGGCACCCCACTCCAGTATTCTTGCCTGGAAAATCCCATGGACAGAGGAGCCTGGTAGGCTGCAGTCCATGGGGTCACTACTAGTCGGACACGACTGAGCCACATCACTTTCACTTTGCACTTTCATGCATTGGAGAAGGAAATGGCAACCCACTCCAGTGTTCTTGCCTGGAGAATCCCAGGGACGGGGGAGACTGGTGGGCCACCATCTATGGGGTCGCACAGAGTCGGACACGACTGAGGCGACTTAGCAGCAGCACTAGCAGTTAACACCCACTCACACCAATGGACAGATCATCAAAGCAGAAAATTAATAAAGAAACACAAGTCTTAAATGATACTTTAGATGAGATGGATTTCATTGATATCTTCAGGATATCCCATTCAAATTCAGAAGAATGCACCTTCTTCTGAAGTGCACATGGAACATTCTCCAGGATACACCACATCTTGGGTCACAAATCAAACCTCAGTATATTTAAGAAAATTCAAATATTAAGCATCTTCTCCAAACACAATGCTATGTGACTAGATATCATTTATAAGAAAAAATCTATAAGAAACACAACACATGGAGATTAAACAATATGTTTCTAAAGAGCCAACAGGTTATTAAAGAAATTAAAAGGGAAACCAAAAATTTGTATAAACAAAGGACAATGAAAACACGACAACTCAAATCTATGGGATGCAGTAAAAGCAGTCCTCAGTTCACTTCAGTTCATTTCAGTCGCTCAGTCGTGTCCGACTCTTTGTGACCCCATGAATCGCAGCAAGCCAGGCCTCCCTGTCCATCACCATCTCCCGGAGATCACTCAGACTCACGTCCATCGAGTCAGTGATGCCATCCAGCCATCTTATCCTCTGTCATCCCCTTCTCCTCCTGCCCCCAATCCCTCCCAGAATCAGAGTCTTTTCCAATCAGTCAACTCTTCGCATGAGGTGGCCAAAGTATTGGAATTTCAGCTTTAGCATCATTCCTTCCAAAGAAATCCCAGGGCTGATCTACTTCAGAATGGATTGGTTGGATCTCCTTGCAGTCCAAGGGACTCTCAACAGTCTTTTCCAACACCACAGTTCAAAAGTATCAATTCTTCAGTGCTCAGCCTTCTTCATAGTCCAAGTTTCACATCCATACATGACGACAGGAAAAACCATAGCTTTGACTAGACGGACCTTAGTCGGAAAAGTAATGTCTCTGATTTTGAATATGTTATCTAGAAGCAAAGTTTATAGCAATACAACCCTACCTCAAGAAACAAGAAATGCAAGAATAAACAATCTAACTTTATACCTAAAAGAACTGGGAAAAGAACAACAACAACAAAAATTAGTAGAAGGAAAGAAACCATAAATATCCAAGCAGAAATAAATGAAAAAGAAATGAATGAAACAATAGTAAAGATTAATAAAACTAAAAGCTGATTCTTTGCAAAGATAAACAAAATTGACAAATCTTTAGTGAGACTCACCAAGATAAAAAGAGAGAAAAATCAAATTAGAAAAATAGAAATGAATAAGGAGAGGTTACAACAGACAATGCAGAAATGCAAAGAACTCTAACAGACTATTATGAACAACTATATGGTAATAAAATAGATAACCTGAAAGAAATGGACAGATTCTTAGAAAATGTCAATCTTCCAAGACTGAACCAGGAAGAAATAGAAATCATGAAAAATCAAATTATAAGCACTGTGAAATTGAAGCTGTGATCAAAAACTCCCAAAAAAACAAAAGCCCAGGACCAGATGGCTTCACAGGAGAATTCTAGCAAATATTTAGAGAAGAGCTGCTGCTTATCCTTCTAAAACACTTTCAAAAAATGGCAGAGGAAGGAACACTTCCAAACTCATTCTACGAAGCCATTATCACCCTGATACCAAAAACAGACAAGTTCAGTTCAATTCAGTTGCTCAGTCATGTCTGACTCTTTGCGACACTATGAATCGGAGCACGTCAGGCCTCCCTGTCCATCACCAACTCCCGGAATTCACTCAGATTCACGTCCTCCGAGTCAGTGATGCCATCCAGCCATCTCCTCCTCTGTCGTCCCCTTCTCCTCCTGCCCCTAATCCCTCCCAGCATCAAAGTCTTTTCCAATGAGTCAACTCTTTGCATGAGGTTGCCAAAGTACTGGAGTTTCAGCCTTAGCATCATTCCCTCCAAAGAAATCCCAGGGCTGATCTCCTTCAGAATGGACTGATTGGATCCCTTTGCAGTCCAAGGGACTCTCAAGAGTCTTCTCCAACACCACAGTTCAAAAGCATCAATTCTTTGGCGCTCAGCCTTCTTCACAGTCCAACTCTCACATCCATACATGACTACTGGAAAAACCACTGCCTTGACTAGACGGACCTTAGTTGACAAAGTTATGTCTCTGCTTTTGAATATACTATCTAGGTTGGTCATAACTTCTCTTTCAAGGAGCAAGCATCTTTTAATTTCATGGCTGCAGTCACCATTTGCAGTGATTTTGGAGCCCCCCAAAATAAAGTCTGACACTGTTTCCACTGTTTCCCCATCTGTTTCCCATGAAGTGATGGGACCAGATGCCATGATCTTCGTTTTCTGAATGTTGAGCTTTAAGCCAACTTTTTCACTCTCTTCTTTCACTTTCATCAAGATGCTTTTGAGTTCTTCTTCACTTTCTGCCATAAGCGTGGTGTCATCTGCATATCTGAGGTTATTGATATTTCTCCCGGCAATCTTGATTTCAGCTTGTGTTTCTTCCAGTCCGGTGTTTCTCATGATGTATTCTGCAGATAAGTTAAATAAGCAGGGTGACAACATACAGCCTTGACATACACCTTTTCCTACTTGGAACCAATCTGTTGTTCCATGTCCAGTTCTAACTGTTACTTCTTGACCTGCATACAGATTTCTCAAGAGGCAGACTAGGTGGTCTGGTATTTCCATCTCTTTCAGAATTTTCCACAGTGTATTGTGATCCACACAGTCAAAGGCTTTGGCAAGGTCAATAAAGAAGAAATAGATGTTTTTCTGGAACTCTCTTGCTTTTTCCATGATCCTGCGGATGTTGGCAATTTGATCTCTGGTTCCTCTGCCTTTTTGAAACCCAGCTTGAACATCAGGAGGTTTATGGTTCACATATTGCTGAAGCCTGGCTTGGAGAATTTTGAGCATTACTTTACTAGCATGTAAAATGAGTGCAATTGTGCAGTAGTTTGAGCATTCTTTGGCATTGCCTTTCTTTGGAATTGGAATGAAAACTGACCTTTTCCAGTCCTGTGGCCACTGCTGAGTTTTCCAAATGTGCTGGCATATTGAGTGCAGCAATTTCACAGCATCATCTTTCACAGTTTGAAATAGCTCAACTGGAATTCCATCACCTCCACTAGCTTTGTTCATAGTGATGCTTTCTAAGGCCCACTTGACTTTACATTCCAGGAATGTGTCTAGCTCTAGGTGAGTGATCACACCATCGTGATTATCTGGGACATGAAGACCTTTTTTGTACAGTTCTTGTGTGTATTCTTGCCTCCTCTTCTTAATATCTTCTGCTTCTGTTAGGTCCATACCATTTCTGTCCTTTATCAAGCCCGTCTTTGCATGAAATGTTCCCTTGGTATCTCTAATTTTCTTGAAAAGATCTCTAGTCTTTCCCATTCTGTTCTTTTCCTCTATTTCTTTTCATTGATTGCTGAAGAAGACTTTCTTATCTCTTCTTGCTATTCTTTGGAACTGTGCATTCAGATGCTTATAACTTTCCTTTTCTCTCTTTTTTTTTTTTTTTTGCCTCTCTTCTTTTCACATGACACAAAAAAAGAAAACTACATGCCAATATCACTGATGAACATAGGTGCAAAAATCCTCAACAAAATTTTAGGAAACAAAATTCAGCAATGTATTGAAAAGGTCATACACTATGATCAAGTTGATTTTGTTCCAAGACATGGAAGGATTCTTCAATGCATGCAAATCAAACAAAGTGATACACAATATTAACAAATTGAAAGATCAAAACCATATGATTATCTCAGTAAATGCAGAAAAATCCTTTGACAAAATTCAGCACCCATTTGTGATGAAACTCTTCAAAAAATGGACATAGAAGGAACCTACCTCAACCTAATAAAGGCCATGTATGATTAATCTACTGCAAACATTATTCTCAATGCTGAAAAACTGGAAACATTTCACCTAATATCAGGAACAAGACAAGGAGGTCCACTTTCACCGCTATTATTCAACATAGTTCTGAAAGTCCTAGCTACAGCAATCAGAGAAGAAAAAGAAATAAAAGGAATCCAGATGAGAAAAGAAAAAGTAAAGTTTTCACTGTCTGCAGATGACATGATAGTATACATAGAAAACTATAAAGATATTAGAAAATTACTAGAGCTAGTCATTAAATTTATCAAAGTTTCAGGATACAAAATCAATACACAGAAATCACTTGCATGTTTATGCACAAACAATGAAAAATCAGGAAGAGAAATTAATGAATCTATCCCATTACCCATTGCAACAAAAAAAATTAAATATCTAGGAATAAACTTACCTAAGGAGACAAAAGAACTGTACCTAGAAAATTATAAGACACTAATGAAAGAAATCAAAGATGACATAAATAGATAGATATTCCATGTTCCTGAGTAGGAAAAAGCAGTATTGTGAAACTGATTATACTATCAAAGGCAATCTTACAGATTCAATGGGATCCCTATCAATTTATTAATGGCAGTTTTTACAGAACTGGAACAAAAAACTTCATGATTCATATGGAAACACAAAAGACCCTGAATAGCCACAGCAGTCTTGAGAAAGAAGAATGGAGCTGACGGAATCAACCTTCCTGACTTCAGATTATACTACAAAGCTACAGTCATTGAGACAGCATGGTACTGGCACAAAAACAGAAATATAGACCAATGAAACAAGATAGAAAGCAGAGAAAAAAAAAAACTCATGCACCTATGGATACAGTATTTTTGACAAAGGAGGCAAGAATATATAATGGGGCAAAAACAGCCTCTCCAATAAGTGGTACTGGAAAAATTGGACAGCTACATGTAAAAGAATGAAATTAGAACACTTCCAAAAACCATGCACAAAGATAAACTCAAAATGGATTAAAGACCTAAGTGTAAGATCATAAACTGTAAAACTCTTAGAGGAAAACATAGGCAGAACACTCGATGACATAAATCAAAGCAAGATCCTCTATGACGCACCTCCTTCAGTAATGGAAATAAAAACAAAAGTAAAGAAGTGGGAACTGATTAAACTTAAAAGCTTTTGCCAGCAGAGGAAATTATAAGCAAGATGAAAAGACAACCCTCAGAATTTGAGAAAATTACAGCAAATGAAACAACTGACAAAGGTTTAAGTTCCAAAATATATAAGTAGCTTGTACAACTCAATGCCAGGAAAACAAACAACCCAATCAAAAACTGGGGAAAAAGTCTAAACCAACATTTCTCCAAAGAAGGCATACAGATGGCTAACAAACACATGGAAAGAGGCTCAACATCACTCATTACCAAATAAATGGAAATCAAAACTACAATGAGATATCACCTCACACTGGTCAGAATGGCCATCATCAAAAAGTCTACAAACAATAAATGCTGGAGAGGATGTAGAGAAAAGGGAATGCTCTTGCAGTGTTGGTGGAAATGTAAATTGATACAACCACTATGGAAGATGGTATGGAGATTCCTTTAAAAACTAGTAATAAAACCACCATATGACCCAGCAATCCAACTCCTAGGCATTTACCCTGAGGAAACCAAAAATGAAAAAAACAAATGTGTCCCAGTGTTCGCTGCAGCACTATTTACAATAGCTAGAACATGAAAGCAACCTAGATGTCCATTGACAGATGAATGGATAAAGAAGTTGTGGTACATATACATAATGGGATATTACTCAGCCACAAAAAGGAACTCATTTAAGTCAGTTCTAATGAAGTGGATGAACCGAGAACCTATTTTTCAGAGTGGAGTAAATCAAAAAGAGAAAGATAAGTATTGCATTCTAACACATATATATGGAATCTAGAAAAATGTTACTGAAGAATTAATTTACAGGGAAACAATGGAGAAACAGACATAGATAATAGACTTATGGACATGGGGAGAAGGGAGGAGAGAGTGAGATGTATGGGAAGAGTAACATGAAAACTTACATTACCATATGTAAAATAGATAGCCAACAGGAATTTGCTGTATGGCTCAGGAAACTCAAACAGGGGCTCTGTATCAACCTAGAGAGGTCGGATGGAAATGGAGATGGGATGGAGGTTCAAAAGGGAGGAGAGATATGTATGCCTATGGTTGATTCATGTTGATGTTTGACAGAAAACAACAAAGTTCTGTAAAACAATTATCCTATTAAAAAAATCAGTCAAGAAAAAAAATAAAACTGCACACAACACAAATGTCTAATAATAGTTAGTGGACAAACAAATATTATATATTCAGTAGAATGAAATAATATGCAGCAGTAAAAGCAATACTGTTGATACATGCTATAACATGTTGAATAAAGAAACCAAAAATATATTCATAGGTTGTGCCTGGAAGGCCAAATAAACCATGATTTCAGAAAAACACTAATGAAAAGAAAAAAAGTAAAATTAAAAAAAAAAGACACAAAGGAGATATATATATTAATCACATATACATATACATATATTTTTTTCCTGCCCCTATCACATGTACAAGAAAGTGATTGGTTCAATTTTTGAGTCGAATGATGTTATATTAACATTTAAGAAGAAGTAAAATTTCTGATGTTTCTGATCTCATATGTATAAAAGGAAAAAAAAAAAAAAGTTAAAGACCCTGGGGAGAGAGAAGTCAACTCCAGAGGTGAGAAGATAACTGCTTCAGTGTTAAGGTGTAGGTTTGGGTCAGTCCAACAGGCATGAGTGAGAATCCTAACTTCCATTGTAGCTTTGCGCTAATTGCTGGAAGTCAGGTCTGCAGCTTCTTTGCCCAGGAAACATAAAATATCTAGATATTACAAAAGTAAAACAAGTAGTATAAAATTTTTAGCAGGTATTTGACACATAGCCTCTATTTAGAGATGCTAATTCTCTTAACTCTTCTGGCTTTCTTAAGGTGTTCAATTGCCCAAGTCAGAAAATTAGATCCCAGGATTCTGTGTCAAGTTTCTTAGGAATTCTTAAAACTGATAAGCACTAATAAATCATAAATAATGGCAACTCTCTAGGAAAAATAGTAAAGGTAAAAATTTCTCAACAATAAAACACAAAATTGAAAATTGTATTAGACTATCTTCTGAAAGAGGATATTAAAATGATGCTCTAAAGAAATATAGATAAAATTAAGCTAGTTTGAGTTGAATAAATATCCAATAGATTGTCTTCCTAATGTCTTGAGTTATTATATCTCAAGAGTTGTGATTTATGATAATGCCAAGTAGTAGGAAGGCATGAATCATCATGTTGAAAAACTCTAGTCCAGATGTTGACAAGAGCAATGTATTGATTAATGATGTCATTGAGAGTATTGGGTGTGATATGATGTGGCAACTGCTGAAACTAGGCCAAAGACCTGTAAGTTCCACTCTGATCCAGAGGACTAAGTCACCTGTGAGGTATTTCAGAAACCAAATAATCTGAATTTATAGGTAGGGATAACAAATAAATTAATTATATTTATCTTTATTATAAATATAAAATAGAAGACATAATATTCTCCTTGCTACTATATGGGGAAAAACTCAATGACTTTAAAGACAAAATAGATGTGAAGATATTTTTAAAGTAAATTCTCATCAAAGTATTGTCATATTAAGATCATTGTGAAATTTGAAGGTAAACTGAATTGGCAAATAACAATGGTGATAGCATAAGCATCCAAAAACTCTCAACAGTAAAAATGCCACAATTTCTGTATCTGGTGTAAAAAAGCTATAGAGCCCACTTATTGGGTGGGGAGATGGGTTCCTATCTCATCAAATGTGGAAGAGAATGTAAAATGTGTAAACACTCTCTCCTGTTGCTTTCTACCACCTTGCACCTTAGTCAGTCTTACTCCACACTTAACACCTAGAGGCAGCAGAGGAAACAAAGAGAAGAACTGGTCATAGTGGAAAGGAAATTGTTAAATGGGTTAGAATAGAATTTTAGAATAGACAATGTTTTCTGAAGTCAAATCCAGAACAGTTAGCAAGTAATATAAAATATCTCCTCCTTTCTGAAAACTACTTGTTCTACTAACCTACCACAGTACCTGAAATTTCTCCAATTAGAATTTATGTTTGTATATAATTCATGGTTTGATCATAGCAACAAATCTCTCACAGATCCCTATTAAACGGCAAATCACTGTGAAGAGATAACTTGTTATCACTTGGATCTGTACATGAATGTACAGATGGGCTAATCCTGGAGTTGTACTATAAGAAATTTTTGAGGAAAGGGAATTTAAAGGAGAAGGGAACTTGGCTCAAGAGAACAGTTGGGTAAAAAACAGTACTGAGGGTCTAAAGAGAGGGAGCAGAAATCAGAACATAGAAGTGAAGAAAAATGTTATCTATATCACAATATGACAATAATACTTCCATTATTCTCACATGGATCTTTGACATTTATGATTTCTGAGTCACTTATGATGTTTTGCTGGTTTACTCAACAATAATTTATTGAGCATATACTATTTTACAACTATCTTAAACTGAAACCCCTCAAAAGTTGATTTTATGACAAGGAATTATGAACAGATAATTTAATTAGGAGGTGACCCCAGGAACCACAAAAAAGAAAGGGGAGGATAATAGTAAGAATGGAAATAATATTAAAAATGTACATTAAAGTACAAGTTAACTGATGTTAAATACCTTTAGAGACCTTCTGAAAAACTGTTGATCATACCATTGAATCTTCCCTCAGAAGGCAGGGAAATTGGGCCATGTTTCTACTGATAACTTTTGCCCGTTTAGTTCCCTACACTTTCAGATTATATTTGCTAATAGTGATTTGTCTGTGGTACCAAAGACCTCAGACAAGGAAATAAAAGAATTGGCAAACTAAGTGTTCTAAGCTTTGATTTAGAGGATCTTAAAGATGGATGATTTGAGAGAATAGCATTGAAACAGGTACATTACCATATGTAAAATTAATGATCAGTGCAAGTTCCATGAATGAAGCAGGGCATTGTAAGCCAGTGCTCTGGGGCAACCCAAAGGAATGGGATAGGGAGGGACGTGGGAGGGGGTTTCATGATGTGGGGGCATGTGCACCCATGACTGATTCATGTCAATGTATAGCAAAAATCACTACAATATTGTAAAGTAATTATCCTTCAATTAAAATTAATTAAAAAAAAAGATGGAGTGAGTATCAGCAGAAATCCTACACTTATAGTCTGGAAAAAAATATGGAAAATAGTCATAACAAAAGCTCAAAGAGGTAAAATATACACTGAAAATTCAAGTCTACTGAGGATAGAGAGGAAGATGCTAATAATTATAAAGTGGTGATTAAACAAATTAGTTGGATTCCTGAAAAGTGTTAACATAAACTATTAGAGCCTTGGTTGAGTAGTGGAGGTAGGGCAATAAGCTCTAGGTACTAACCTAGCATATTCACACTGGTTTGGAAATTGGAGGAGAATTTGTGAATGTTAGAACCTTTATAATTGCCCCATCCTGGAGTATGAAGTCCCCAAAATTCCAAATCCAAATGAACAAGATTACAAAGTTTCAGAAATGAAAAGAACCACATAAAAAATATATAGTCTAAATTTTAATCACTAAGTGTTTTTGGTATCTGCTGTAACTTTACAATGAACCAGGCTTTACCAGTCGCTCAGATGGTAAAGAATCTACCTACAATGCATGAGACTTGAGCTTCATCCCTGGGTCAGGAAGATCCACTGGAGAAGGGGATGGCAACTCACTCCAGTATTCTTGCCTAGGGAATCCCATGGACAGAGGAGCCTGGCGGGCTACAATCCATGGTGTCCCAAGCAAGGAATCAGACTCCGCTGAGTGACTAACACTTCCACACTTTCACAACACTTACAACAAACCAGGTGATACCTAAAGATTTTCTAATGTCAAACTCAGAAAACCTTGAGACCATCATTCTATATGTTCTAACTAGGTTCTAAATGATTCAGTATGGATTTTTCTTTGGAAAGTTTCAATAAACTCATTTTATTGAAATGTGATTTAAAGCTCCAAAATAGTTTTCTTCTAGTAATATGTATGCTACTATTTATAGCAGACAATTTTCTGGTGAAACTTTTTTTTTTTTTTCTGGCAACCTGTATGGAAATGAGATTGGCTGCTTACTAACCAGAACAGGGTTTCTTTTGGAGGTAATGAAGTTTTCTAGAATTAGAAAATAACGATGGTTGCAGGACTTTGTGAATACACTAAAAAACATAAGCTTTAACACCTTAAGATGGTAAATTTTGTGGTGTATGAATCATATTTCATTAATAAATCTAATATGTCTTAATTTGGGGAAGGGCATGATGAAAACCTTTACTAGGGTGATGGAAATTAAAAAGAAAGATGAGCCATGACATTTATCCAGCAAAATTTAAAAGAAGAAATGAAACAACTTGTGATAAATTGGAAATAAAGCAAGGATAGGAGACCAGCAAAGATAATTGCCTTATTGGAATAAAGTAATTTGAAAAAGTAATCCAATTGAAAGAAGAAGATTAATTTACTTTTGAATATGGTGAGATTTGCACAAATGTGAGTCTTTATTATTATTTTTTTAATGTCGAGATGCCTTTAGGCAATAGAACATATGGGACAAAAGTTCAAGCTGCTGGCCACACAAAATAAGAGTCATCAACTTAGAGAAGGCATTAGGAGGCATGGGGAAATGTGGAAAGAAGGACAGAAAACTGAAGTTAGAATTCTTGCAGAGTTATGCTTCACTAAGGTCACAGTCTTGCAAAGAGATCTTTGAAAAGAGAAAGTGAAAAAGATGGCAGAAAAATGCCTTAGCACATAGGATAAGAAAGGAAAGTTGCAAGAAAGAATGAGGCACATTCTTAGTTGTCAGAGAGCCTGGTTGAGGGACAACAAAGTGAAGCAAAGTGTTCAACTGTTTCATTAAACTATACACACTGAAAGGTAATTAAAGTGAAGTGAAGTGAAATGAAGTGAATCACTCAGTCGTGTCCAACTCTTTGCAACCCCGTGGACTGTAGCCCACCAAGCTCCTCTGTTGGAAGTTGCTCAGTCATGTCTGATTCTTTGGATCCACAGGGACTGTAGCCTACCAGGCTGCTCTGTCCATGGGAGTTTTCAGGCAAGGGTACTGGAATAGGTTGCCATTTATTTCTCCAGTATAAAGGTATTTAAAAGCATATCAAATTAGGATCCAGAGGAAGTGGGGGAGATTTTAAGCAGATCTGAGTTTGGCATTTTGAGGCAAATGAAGGTCATTTAATTTTATATATGAGAGGCACTATATGTGACCATCAAGAAAGTAAGAGGGGAAAGTCACTGAGTTTAGAACATGAAGTGCCTAGGACAACCAGTCTGGGAAAAGAATCAGAATGCACCTGGCAGACAAGAGAGAGACAAGAAAGTGGCATAATCCAATCCATTCCTAAAACTTGAGTTTAAGAAAGATTTAGGGATTATATTTGAGACTGTCTAGAGACTAGAGCTTGGAAAGAATAATAGATGTGAAATAAGGACATGAAAGTAGTGCTTCCAAGTAGCAAGACAGGCATAGGTGTACCGTTCAGCAATGCATACCATATGAGCAAAGTCTCTTATGCAACAGATTCAATATGGACATGTTATAATTATCAGCCTTCATATACAAAGTTACACATATTGTTGGATACTTAGTCATAGCACTTATCTTACAGGAGATGTTTTGTGTATTTCTGCCTCTCTAATGTTTATGCTTGTGAATGCTATTGACAGTCCATCTTTTTCCTACTTTCCCTCTAACCAACTGTCCCGCTTGAACAGACAGTCTGTCAAAAAGTGAAAATGATTTTATATTTACAAAGCAAAGGAAACTTTAAATGATCTAGAGGTTTACATGAGGTATTCACAGCTCCAAGATGATTGGGAAGGTTGTTGTTGACAGATACCATTTGATGGACTAGAAATCAATTTGATCACATGTTGTTATGGATTATAGTGGCCTTGGCTAATTACAAAAGATTGTCTTCCTAGATTCCACAGTTTTCAGAGCTGACTTTGAGCAGATGTACACAAGATTAAGCTGCAAGCTTGACAGTTTTCCCTAATTATCTATAGCAAGGGCAACTCTTGGATTGTCATGACACACATGTCAAAAAAAGGCTGAACTTTTAATTCTAAGGACACATTTTCTCTTTATCAAAGTCATTTATATTTAGGTGATAAAGCTGATCACATCATCACTGTTTACCTGGATATAGAAGAGTGAAAGAGACTACAAATATAAAGAAATTGATATAAAATTTTTAAAAATCTACCTAAAGCAATTGTGATCATTGACATGAAGGATCATAAAAAACTTATGTGTAGATTCAATCATTTGAATATGACTAGTTAACATGGGTTTGTTACATGATTTTATTTTTAAAAGAGGTTAAAAGAAGAGAGAAAGCATAAAAGCATTATATGATATAATCAACAACACTATTTATCAGGCCTAATTATAGACAGGTCTTATGAAAATTTCAGTTCACCGTCAAAAGACTAAACTGTGTCATTACTTCTCTTGAAAATATTGTTACATTGACAAAAAGTTAAACAAATTATTACTTGATTGACTAAAAAGTTTAATCTATGCTTTATTTTAAAAAAAATTCCCAGTTCTGAAAAATTTACTCATAGAAGAAAGGAAACTTACATGATCTTTCAACTTATCTAATTTTAAAATTCTATAATTTATTGTCCAAGTAATTACCTCCAGAATTAGGAATAGAGTTAAAATTGAGATGAGCTATAGTAGGGAAAAATCCTCAAATATTTTTAAAAATTGTGTGCTATAATATAGGCTTACTTAGAAGGGACAGCGGTTTCATTGAGCCATTTTGGATTGTTTCTTCAGATGCTAGACCATAAAAACAGATGACATGTAGAAGAAACTACAGCCAGTGGCCCATAAAATGGCTGTAATCCCATCAAGCACCAAGAACAATTATAGTCCAGACTTATAACACTAGACCTATCAAGTTATAATTTGTATATATCTATTTTAGAAACTGCATCATTTAACCTCACTCACAAAGGTGTTAGGAAGATTAACTAACTAGATAATTTCACAAAGTGCTTAGATAATAAAAGGTAAAGGTATAAATGCCAAGGATTATTACTTTAGACCCTCTGCCAATGCTTAAAGACCAAAGTTAATGTTTTGTTTCATTTCCACTGTCTAGGTAGCTCAAGTTCATTAGTTCCAAGAATGGGAGTGGTGGAAGTGGGAAGTTTTCCTCCAGGAGTAAGAGAGCTTACACATCCCAAGGGGAGTCAAAGTCGTGGGATTCTTCAGAGCATTTATCCACTTAAAAAGTGTTGGAAAACATTTATCATGGATGTCTGTGTTTTTCATTTCTTGCAAGCAGAGACACTGATTATCTTTACTTTCAATTATCTTAATAAGAATGTTAATAGAGTCAATAGCCTTGGAAAATAGAGATTGTGTCTCCCTCCAGAGCCAAGGGCAGGTTTGCTCCTCTAGAAGGAGATGTAGGCATATTTATTGCCCATTTTAAAATATTTAGATTCACCATAATGTAATTGACTCTTCTGTAATGTAATTCAGCTGCATATCTTTGTGTCATCTGGCTCTCTGTGTCATGCAGTGGGAACTGAGTCTTAGGGAACTGGTGCAAGGAAATCTGACAACTGCTCTTGCCCTAAGTAACATAGTCTTTTGTTTCTGACCCAGAACTCTCATGTCTTCAGCTAACATCCATAACACTGTGGCAAGCTAAAGCATATATATATATATATATATATATATATATATATATATATATTAGTTTAAAAGAAGTAGCCTGTGTTGGAAAGTAGGTGAAAGGATTTAAGATTTACTCTCAACATTGTCCTTAGACTCCTGTAGAGAAGTAATCATAAGTCAGGGAAAGTAATTTTAGAAGTTGAGCAAAACAACATGTAGCCATGAAGCATGATTCCATTTGATGTGGAGGATTAGCTCATCAAGGTCTGGCTAAGTCATGCTTTCCTCCTGCCATTCCATTCATTTTTCTTCTCAACTCTGCACAGTTACTCACTGAATGATTGCCACCATGACCCATTCCTCTTTCTCCCTAAGGCTGAAAGACCGTACTTCCCAATGTTCACTGCCTTCTGATTGATGACTTTGACAGCACTTCACTGAGTGAGGGTTTGTGGCAATTTATGTCATTACACAAATTATATAGATTGTCATTAACTGATGTAATGTACTATAAAGAACTGGAAACATGACGAAAATTATATTTGAATTTCCTATCTACATATTCATAATATCTCATCACTGAAGTTTTCAATTCAACTAATTGAAATATATGCCCTTAGAACAAATAGTATTTTTGCTTACCACATCCATCTTATTCCATCTTTTTTTAAATTATTTAGTTATTTTTCTTATTACAGTACCTCTTTTAAAATAAGGATTTTTGAAACACCTAATGACAATTTTTGAATTAAATCAGCCACTATATCTAAAGTTGGAAGGATTAAATGTTGAAAACCCTATTTAAGAAAAAAGAAAAAGAAAATTTTATCCAGGGTGACTGGAGATTGAATTACCAAAAAAAAAAAAAAAAAAATCAAGTCATTAAAGAAGTCAGGCTTTAGAACCTTATCTGAGTGATGGTATGAGTAAATATAAAGTTCAAAGTCAAATTTTTCTCATTTCCATTTCCTCTGATTCTTCCTGGGATTAGCCCTGACTGCTGACTTCCAGGATAGACATGTGAATTTGGATTCTGGTCTACCTGCTTCGTGTTTACTGATGACAGCAAGAATTTGGAGAGATAATCCAATTACAATGTCTGAAAGTTGTCCAGGATCACCTTATGTACATGCAGATGTTCTTTCATTGCTAAGTAACCTAATGTTTAGATGGAGGTGAAAAAGGAAGAAGTAACCAGCCAATCAAACAAATCTCATTGAGTGCCTACTTTACATTACAGTTCTAGAAGTTGAGGATATTTAAGAGAAGAAAATTGGAAATGGAAGAAAAGGAGAGAAAGACCTTTTAGAGAAAATACAAAATATAGTAAGGGAAGAGAAATATGACTGCTCTGCCTGTGATTTCTTCCTCAACAAAGGCAATTTATTTCACACTTCATCCAACTTCACAACATTCTGACCTACTTATGCCTCTTTCACGTACCTTTAAATCTTCATTTCCTATGTCTAAAATCTCAGAACACTAATGCATCTAAAAGGAGTAGGGAGAAAAAATAAAAAGACAAAGAACAGAACTTGGGAGTGATGAGGCTCAACCTTAGCATGACACTTAAAATACAGAATTTTAATCTTTATCTTGAATCTTCACATATTGCTACAAATGCAAACACAGTTCCAGGACGTAGCAACACCAATATCATACAGAGGGGAAAAAAATAGATACATTTAATTTGGATCCCTATATTTAACTGTCTAGGACCATGATTTTGTTTTATGAACTGTCAGATATTAATTCTGCTAAGATCCCAGAATTATTACTTAGGGACAAATAGTATCTGCAACAAACAAAACAATGAAATGCTATGGACTCCAAATATATATATCTATATACAGGTTCAGAAAATTGTACAGGTAAAAATGAAACCTGAGGAAGGCATTTTGATATTCCCATATAAGACTGATTTTATTGGTGTTTATAGTGTTTTATTTTAATAGAAAATTCCCTAATATTCTGTGTTTCCAGAACTTAGTTGGTTTATAAGTCTATGGTTTCTAAGGGAAAACAGAGTTCCCGAATTGAATTTGTGGGTTATTTGAACCTCCTTTAAGTAATAGAATATAGATATAGGCATGAAGTTCAACTTTGTTCTTCCTGACAGTAAATCCATCCTTCCTTGCCACCATTCCCCATTTAAAGACTGTGAGAATGAACTGTAGGACAAAAGAAATTGACAGAAATGAACCTGACCATAGATACAGAATAAGAAAACACAGAAGTTAGTTTGAGAGAGTGTGAAAGAGATATCATATAAATCAAAAAGAATTTTTGCTTTGCTACTTTTTTTTTTCAGTTGTAGAAATTTTAATCTCTGCACTGTTGATATTCTGGGCAACATATTTATGTATTGTGGGAATTGTCCTATGTGTTGTAAGATGTTTATGAATATTTTTGTCTTTTATCCACTAGTTGTCAGTAAAATTGCTGCCCAAATTGTGAAAATGAAAATTGTCTCCAGACATTGCCAAATATCCTTTGGTAGTCAAAATCATCCCTAGTCTAAACAGTGCTCCAGAGTACCCAAATAAATCTCTTCAAATGCTATTATAGTCATGGTAATTTTGAATAATTGACTGTGTGCTCTCAGTCAAGTTATTTTCCATTTCTGGGCTGCTCCTTTTTCTTCTCTAAAAGTAAGTGCTCTAAAATCTTCTGTAGCTCTAAGACCAGAATAGTGTAAGGTTTCTATTCCATAAAGATGCTCTGTACATTTTCTGACTGCAATCAGAAGATTCAGTAAGGATTTTGTTATGAACCACCTAGAAGAGATGTAAAACTTGTATTGTGAATTGTTCTCGTTTCTGGTATAACTTTGATTTAATCAAGAAGGAAATAGACAGCAACAATTATATTTATGCCTATTTGGACAGACCATGAACTACAGTAATAATGATCTCTTAAATGTGGGATCATATAATTCATTCAGAATAAATATCAAGAACTACACAGATAGAAAGACATAAACTCACAGGAGTCGGTGAGCTAGGGAAGGAGTGCACTGGCGAATTTTAATCAAATGCCTTCACCTAATACAAGCCATCTGTAAAAGAAGAGGATATAATTCATTTGTGAAGTGAAATGAAAATGTTAGTCACTTAGTCGTGTCTAATTCTTGTCACCTCTAGACTACAGCCCCACAAGGCTCCTCTGTCCATGAAATTCTACAGGCAAGAGTCCTAAAGTGGGCAGACATTTCCTTCTTCAGGGAGTCTTCCCAACCCAGGGATCGAACCAACGTCCCCTGCCTTGCAGACAGATTCTTCATTGTCTGAGTCACCACAGAAGCCCACATTTCCTTATAGATTCTCCATTCTCTAAAGCATCAGTTAACTGTTTCTTGTGAATTATAAAAAAGTGTAAACAAGACTATGTTATTCAATTCAGAGATACAGGATCTTCTCAGGCTCCTACCATATCTTGAAAGTCTGACTTAGTTACTATGAACGACATGTAATAAAAATAATAGTTTCCTTTGTTGTGCAGAAGCTTTTAAGTTTAATTAGGTCCCATTTGTTTATTTTTGCTTTTATTTCCAATATTCTGGGAGGTGGGTCATAGAGGATCCTGCTGTGATTTATGATGGAGAGTGTTTTGCCTATGTTCCCCTCTAGGAGTTTTATAGTTTCTGGTCTTACGTTTAGATCTTTCATCCATTTTGACTTTATTTTTGTGTATGGTGTTAGAAAGTGTTCTAGTTTCATTCTTTTACAAGTGGTTGACCAGTTTTCCCAGCACCACTTGTTAAAGAGATTGTCTTTAATCCATTGAATAATTTTGCCTCCTTTGTCAAAGATGAGGTGTCCATAGATGCGTGGATTTATCTCTAGGCTTTCTATCTTGTTCCATTGATCTATATTTCTGTCTTTGTGCCAGTACCATACTTTCTTGATGACTGTGGCTTTGTAGTAGAGCCTGAGGTCAGGCAAGTTGATTCCTTCAGTTTCATTCTTTTTTCTCAAGATTGATATGGCTATTTGAGCTTTTTTTGTATTTCCATACAAATTGTGAAATTATTTGTTCTAGTTCTCTGAAAAATACCGTTGGTAGCTTGATAGGGATTGCATTGAATCTATAGATTGCTTTGCATTCAGTTCAGTTCAGTTCAGTTGCTCAGTCGTGTCCGACTCTTTGTGACCTCATAAATTGCAGCACGCCAGGCCTCCCTGTCCATCACTATCTCCCGAAGTTCACTCAGACTAATGACCATCGAGTCCGTGATGCCATCCAGGCATCTCATCCTGGGTCATCCCCTTCTCCTCCAGCCCCCAATCCCTCCCAGTATCAGAGTCTTTTCCAATGAGTCAACATTTGGCATGAGGTGTCCAAAGTACTGGAGGGTCAGCTTTAGCATCATTCCTTCCAAAGAAATCCCAGGGTGGATCTCCTTCAGAATGGATTGGTTGGATCTCCTTGCAGTCCAAAGGACTCTCAAGAGTCTTCTCCAACACCACAGTTCAAAAGCATCAATTCTTCAGCACTCAACCTTCTTCACAATCCAAATCTCACATCCATACATGACGACAGGAAAAACCTTAGACTTGACTAGACGGACCTTAGTCAGCAAAGTAATGTCTCTGCTTTAGAATATACTATCTAGGTTGGTCATAACTTTTCTTCCAAGGCGTAAGTGTCTTTTAATTTCATGGCTGCAGTCACCATCTGCAGTGATTTTGGAGCTCCCCAAAATAAATTCTGACACTGTTTCCACTGTTTCCCTATCTATTTCCCATGAAGTGCTGGGACCAGATGCCATGATCTTCGTTTTCTGAATGTTGAGCTTTAAGCCAACATTTTCACTCTCCTCTTTCACTTTCAGCAAGAGGCTTTTTAGCTCCTCTTCACTTTCTGCCATAAGCGTGGTGTCATCTGCATATCTGAGGTTACTGATATTTCTCCCGGCAATCTTGATTCCAGCTTGTGTTTCTTCCAGCCCAGCCTTTCTCATGATGTACTCTGCATAGAAGTTAAATCGGCAGGGTGACAATATACAGCCTTGACGTACTCCTTTTCCTATTTGGAACCAGTCTGTTGTTCCATGTCCAGTTCTAACTGTTGCTTCCTGACCTGCATACAGATTTCTCAAGAGGCAGGTTAGGTGGTCCGGTATTCCCATCTCTTTGAGATTTTTCCACAGTGTATTGTGATCCACACAGTCAAAGGCTTTGGAATAGTCAATAAAGTAGAAAGAGATGTTTTTCTGGAACTCTCTTGCTTTTTCCATGATCCAGCAGATGTTGGCAATTTGATCTCTGGTTCCTCTGCCTTTTCGAAAACGAGCTTGAACATCAGGGAGTTCACGTTTCACATATTGCTGAAGCCTGGCTTGGAGAATTTTGAGCATTACTTTACTAGCATGTGAGATGAGTCCAATTGTGTGGTAGTTGAGCATTCTTTGCCATTGCCTTTCTTTGGAATTGAAATGAAAACTGACCTTTTCCAGTCCTGTGGCCACTGCTGAGTTTTCCAAACTTGCTGGCATATTGAGTGCAGCGCTTTCACAGCATCATCTTTCAGGATTTGAAACAGCTCAACTGGAATTCCATCACCTCCACTAGCTTTGTTCGTAGTGATGCTTTCTAAGGCCCACTTGACTTCACATTCCAGGATGTCTGGCTCTAGATTAGTGATCACATCATCATGATTATCTGGGTTGTGAAGATCTTTTTTGTACAGTTCTTCCATGCATTCTTGCCATCTCTTCTTAATATCTTCTGCTTCTGTTAGGTCCAGACCATTTCTGTCCTTTATCAAGCCTATCTTTGCATGAAATGTTCCCTTGGTATCTCTAATTTTCTTGAAGAGATCTCTAGTCTTTCCCATTCTGTTGTTTTCCTCTATTTCTTTGCATTGATCACTGAAGAAGGCTTTCTTATCTCTTCTTGCTATTCTTTGGAACTCTGCATTCAGATGCTTATATCCTTCCTTTTTCCTTTGCTTTTTGCCTCTCTTCTTTTCACAGCTATTTGTAAGTCCTCCCCAGACAGCCATTTTGCTTTTTTGCATTTCTTTTCCATGGGGATGGTCTTGATACCTGTCTCCTGTACAATGTCATGAACCTCATTCCATAGTTCATCAGGCACTCTATCTCTCAGATCTAGTCCCTTAAATCTATTTCTCACTTCCACTGTATAATCATAAGGGATTTGATTTAGGTCATACCTGAATGGTCTAGCGGTTTCCCCTACTTTCTTCAATTTAAGTCTGAATTTGGCATTAAGGAGTTCATGGTCTGAACCACAGTCAGCTCCTGGTCTTGTTTTTGTTGACTGTATAGAACTTCTCCATCTTTGGCTGCAAAGAATATAATCAATCTGATTTCGGTGCTGACCATCTGGTGATGTCCATGTGTAGAGTCTTCTCTTGTGTTGTTGGAAGAGGGTGTTTGCTATGACCAGTGCATTTTCTTGGCAAAGCTCTATTAGTCTTTGCCCTGCTTCATTCCCCATTCCAAGGCCAAATTTGCCTGTTACTCCAGCTGTTTCTTGACTTCCTACCTTTGCATTCCAGTCCCCTATAATGAAAAGGACATCTTTTTTGGGTGTTATTTCTAAAAGATCTTGTATATCTTCATTAAACCGTTCAACTTCAGTTTATTCAGGAATGGTTTGCCTTGAAGACGAACAGAGATCATTCTGTCATTTTTGAGACTGCATCCAAGTACTGCATTTTGGACTCGTTTGTTGATCACGATGGCTACTCCATTTCTTCTGAGGAATTTCTGCCCACAGTGGTAGATGCAATGGTTATCTGAGTTAAATTCACCCATTCCAGTCCATTTTAGTTTGCTGATTCCTAGAATGTCGACGTTCACCCTTTTCATCTCTTGTTTGACCACTTCCAATTTGCCTTGATTCATGGACCTGACATTCCAGGTTCCTATGCAATATTGCTCTTTACTGCATCAGATCTTGCTTCTATCACCTGTCACATCCACAACTGGGTATTGTTTTTGCTTTGGCTCCATCCCTTCATTCTTTCTGGACTTATTTCTCCACTGATCTCCAGTAGCATATTTGGCACCTAATGATGTGGGGAGTTCCTCTTTTGGTATCCTATCATTGTGCCTTTTCATACTGTTCATGGGCTTCTCAAGGCAAGAATACTGAAGTGTCTTGCCATTCCCTTCTCCAGTGGACCACATTCTGTCAGGTCTATCCACCATGACCCGCCCATCTTGTTTTGCCCCGCAGGCATGGCTTGGTTTCATTGAGTTAGACAAGGCTGTGGTCCTAGTGTGATTAGATTGACTCATTTTCTGTAAGTATGGTTTCAGTGTGTCTGCCCTCTGATGCCCTCTTGCAACACTTACCGTCTTACTTGGGTTTCTCTTACCTTGGCATGGGTTATCTCTTCACGGCTGCTCCAGCAAAGCACAGCCACTGTTCCTTACCTTGGACGAGGGGTATCTCTTTACCGCCACCGTTCCTGACCTTCAATGTGGGATAGCTCCTCTAGGCCCTCCTGTGCCTGCACAGCCACCACTCCTCGGGTGGCTTCTCCCAGCCACCTTCCCTGGCCTAGGGCTCGGGGTGGCTCCTCAAGGTCACCGCCCCTGGCCTCAAGCACTAGGTGGCTTCTCCTGGCAGCCCCTGATCTCGGACGCTGGGTGTCTCCTCCCGGCCGCCACTGGCCTCGGACGCAAGGTAGTTCCTCCTGGCCACTTCCCTGACCTCAGACATGGGGTGTCTCCTCCTTGCTGCCACTGACCTCAGACATGAGGTAGCTCCTCTCGGCTGCTGCCCCGACATCGGACGCAGGGTGTCTCCTCCTGGCCGCCGCCCCTGACCTCAGACGTGGGTTAGCTCTTCCCAGCTGCCACCCCTGACCTCGGACGCAGGGTAGCTCCTCTCTGCCATCCCTGCGCCATCACAGCCCGGCACTCTAGGCCGCTGCCCCTGACCTCGGACATGGGGTAGCTCCTCTCGGCCTCGCTTTGCATAATATACTCATTTTCACTATATTGATTCTTTCAATCCATGAACATGGTATATTTCCCCATCTATTAGTGTCCTCTTTGATTTCTTTCACCAGTGTTTTATACTTTTCTATATATAGGTCTTTAGTTTCTTTATGTAGATATATTGCAAAGTATTTTATTCTTTTCGATGCAATGGTGAATGGAATTGTTTCCTTAATTTCTCTTTCTATTTTCTCATTATTAGTGTACAGGAATGCAAGGGATTTCTGTGTGTTGATTTTATATCCTGGAACTTTACTATATTCATTGATTAGCTCTAGTAATTTTCTGGTAGAGTCTTCAGGGTTTTCTGCACAACAAAGGAAACCATAAGCAAGGTGAAAAGACAACCTTCAGAATGGGAAAAAATAATAGCAAATGAAGCAACTGACAAACAACTAATCTCAAAAATATACAAGAAACTCCTGCAGCTCAATTTCAGAAAAATAAAAGACCCTATCAAAAAATGGACCAAAGGTCAAAATAGACATTTCTCCAAAGAAGACATGCAGATGGCTAAAAAAACACATGAAAAAATGCTCAACATCACTCATTATCAGAGAAATGCAAATCAAAACCACAATAAGGTACCATTTCACACCAGTCAGAATGGCTGTGATCCAAAAGTCTACAAGGAATAAATGCTGGAGAGGGTGTGGAAAAAAGGGAACACTCTTACACTGTTAGTGGGAATGCAAACTAGCATAGCCACTATGGAAAACAGTGTGGATATTCCTTCAGTTCAGTTCAGTCGCTCAGTCATGTCCGACTCTTTGTGACCCCATGAACCACAGCACGCCAGGCCTCCCTGTCCATCACCAACTCCCAGAGTTCACTCAGACTCATGTCCATCGACTCAGTGATGCCATGAGGCCATCTCATCCTCTGTTGTCCCCTTCTCCTCCTGCCCCCAATCACTCCCAGCATCAAAGTCTTTTCCAATGAGTCAGCTCTTTGCAGGAGGTGGCCAAAGTACTAGAGTTTCAGCTTTAGCATCATTCCTTCCGAAGAAATCCCAGGGCTGATCTCCTTCAGAATGGACTGGTTGGATCTCCTTGCAGTCCAAGGGACTCTCAAGAGTCCTCTCCAACACCACAGTTCAAAAGCATCAATTCTTTGGTGCTCAGCCTTCTTCACAGTCCAACTCTCACATCCATACATGACCACAGGAAAAACCTTAGCCTTGACTAGATGGACCTAGCCTGCAAAGTAATGTCTCTGCTTTTTAATATGCAATCTAGGTTGGTCATAAATTTTCTTCCGAGGAGTAAGCGTCATTTAATTTCATGGCTGCAGTCACCATATGCAGTAATTTTGGAGCCCCCCAAAACAAAGTCTGACACTGTTTCCACTATTTCCCCGCCTACTTCCCATGAAGTGATGGGACTGGATGCCATGATCTTCATTTTCTGAATGTTGAGCCTTAAGCCAACTTTTTCACTCTCCTCTTTCACTTTCATCAAGAGGCTTTTGAGTTCCTCTTCACTTTCTGCCATAAGGATGGTGTCATCTGCATATGTGAGGTTATTAATATTTCTCCCAGTGAGCTTGATTCCAGCTTGTGTTTCTTCCAGTCCAGCATTTCTCATGATGTACTCTGCAGATAAGTTAAATAATCAGGGTGACAATATACAGCCTTGACGTACTCCTTTTCCTATTTGGAGCCAGTCTGTTGTTCTATGTCCAGTTCTAACTGTTGCTTCCTGACCTGCATACAGATTTCTCAAGAGGCAGGTCAGGCTATTCTTTAAAATGCTGGAAATAGAACTGCCTTACGACCCAGCAATCCCACTGCTGGGCATACACATAGAGGAAACCAGAAAGAGACACATGTACACCAATGTTCATTGCAGCACTGTTTATAATAGCCAGGACATGGAAAAAACCTAGATGTCCATCAGCAGATGAATGGATAAGAAAGCTGTGGTACACAATGGAATATTACTCAGCCATTAAAAAGAATACATTTGAATCGGTTCTAATGAGGTGGATGAAATTGGAGCCTATTATAGAGTGAAGTAAGTCAGAAAGAAAAACACCAGTACAGTCTACTAACGCATATATATGGAATGTAGAAAGATGGTAACAATAACCCTGTATGCAAGACAGCAAAAGAGACACTGATGTATAGAACAGTCTTTTGGACTCTGTGGGAGAGGGAGAGGGTGGGATGATTTGGGAGAATAGCATTGAAACATGTATAATATCATATATGAAATGAATGGCCAGTCCAGGTTTGATGCATGATACTGGATGCTTGGGGCTGATGCACTGGGACAACCCAGAGGGATGGTACGGGGAGGGAGGAGGGAGGGGGTTTCAGGATGGGGAACACGTGCATACATGTGGCGGATTCATGTTGATGTATGGCAAAACCAATACCATATTGTAAAGTAATTAACCTCCAATTAAAATAAATAAATTCATATAAAAAAGAACAATAAAATATAAGCTCTTTTATTAAGAAGCTTAAAATCCAATTAAACAGAATATTCTTGAGTGATTCAACAACAAGTGATAATAAGATGCTATATATTAAGTACTAAATTATGCTTAAACATCACAGGAGGGCTTCAGAAAGAAGGTTGTATATTTGATGAGACTCAAAGTTATTCAACCCATCAGAGATGCTTGAATAGAGCCCTAAAGCCTGTTTTTGGATAACATCTGATTTTTTTTCAATTGTATTTGGTCATAAATAAAGATGAAATTATATGTGTATATATATATGTATATATACACACATATATAGTTAATAGGGAGCTGACATATTTTTAATGACTAAGGATATTACAGCTTCTTATTTTTCCTGTAAATGTTTTATTGAGCTCCATTTTGTCAGAGTGTGAAGATATGGCCTGGGGTCCAGAAGGATAAAAAGAGGAAGAACTTACAAATGTATTAATAGAATTCACTAGGAGAAAATGAGTTAAATGAGTTACACAAAATGTTTCTTCATAGATTTCTGTATTTCACATAACAGCACCTACTAGTGACCAGAATTGCTAATTTTAGAAGGCTTATCTTATTTATTTCTTTTAACACAAAATATTAGCTTTTGCTTGGAGAAGGCAATGGCACCCCACTCCAGTATTCTTGCCTGGAAAATCCCATTGATGGAGGAGCCTAGTAGGCTGCATTCCATGGGGTCGCTAAGAGTCCGATATGACTGAGCGACTTCACTTTCACGTTTCACTTTCATGCATTGGAGAAGGAAATTACAACCCATTCCAGTGTTGTTGCCTGGAGAATCCCAGGGAGAGGGGAAGCCTGGTGGGCTGCCATCTATGTGGTCACACAGAGTCGGACACAACTGAAGTGACTTAGCAGTAGCATTAACTTTTGCTAATCATAAAAATACAAAAATTGGCTTCCAATTAATCTTAATAGCTAGGATACTTATTTTGTAGAACTAATATTTTTATTTTTCACCCTTTTCCAAAGAGGTTTTGTTTAATTGAAATCACATAACACCAAACTTTGATATAAAAAACTGTGACCCCTGTAGTATAAAGCAATCATCAATTTAGAAGAATCTTTTGAAACTACTAATGGTGTCTTTGAACCTTTGAATTTATAGAATATCTCAACCAAAGTAGAAGACAGCAGTTAATATATCTCATTAGGTAGTTTTAAAGATGAGTCTTTCTCCCTCCCTCATACAACACCCAAAGCATATTGCCTCTTGCTTATTTAAATGACTTTAATGTTTGTGACAATGAAATATACTAGGTTTAAAAGTAATTTTACTTGAACCAAAGGGATATATGTATATACTAAAGAAATAAGCCCACTTGGAATATACACTCTTGCACTGCATGTAATTTAGTGATATTATATCTATAGATCCTCCTTCTGTACTTGCTTTGTTCAATTGCTCTGATACTTAACACTTAACTTGGACAAATGACATGATATATCTTAATCTCTCATTTTAAAATGGGAGTGTTAAACTAAATAATCACTATGATCGCCTCAACTCTAAGAACGTGTATGTATAATTTTAACCTCTATTTTCCTCAATCTTGTATTCATTAATATAAATACTAATCTTACCATTTCAGATGCAGTGTTTGAAATGCTAATTAAATTTTTGGAGCATTCATTGTTTGTAATGATTACAATTATTATTTCTATAAGCATTTTACTTTCTCAGCAAAATTTTAAATATTTTAAATATAGATTTAGTATTATGTACTCTTTTATTTCATTCAGCACCATGATTGATGATTGACAGATACCTCAATAGAATCAGCTTTTTTATAACACTTGATTCCATGATAGGAGTTTTCCAGGTGCAGAGAATGGACGAGAGCAATCAACATTTATTTAGCATTTACTGGGCCAGATACACAGGTAAGGTAGGCATCATGTACCCATTTTATAGTGAAGGAAACTTAAGGGAGTAAAATTTAGTTGATCCAGAATTTACCCCCTAAATGTCTGATGCTAACAGCTGTATTTTTTTTCCTATTATAAATTATTATTTTCACAAATAACACTTCTTGAGTTCAGTTCAGTTTGGTTGCTCAGTCGCGTCCGACCCTTTGCGACCCCATGAATCGCAACATGCCAGGCCTCGCTGTCCATCACCAACTCCCGGAGTTCACCCAAACCCATGTCCATTGAATTGGTTGACACCATCGAATCATCTCATCCTCTGTCGTCCCCTTCTCTTCCTACCCTCAATCTTTCCCAGCATCAGGGTCTTTTCAAATGAGTCAGCTCTTTGCATAAGGTGGCTAAAGTATTGGAGTTTCAGCTTCAGCATCAGTCTTTCCAATGAATATTCAGAAATGATTTCTGTTAGGATGGACTGGTTGGATCTCCTTGCAGTCCAAGGGACTCTCAAAAGCCTTCTCCAAGACCACAGTTCAAAAGCACCAATTCCTTGGTGTTCAGTTTTCTTGATAGTCCAACTCTCACATCCATACATGACCACAGGAAAAACCATAGCCTTGATTAGACGGAACTTTGTTGCAAAGTAATGTCTCTGCTTTTCAATATGTTGTCTAGGTTGGTCATAACTTTCCTTCCAAGGAGTAAGTGTCTTTTAATTTTATGAATGCAATCACCATCTTCAGTGATTTTGGAGCCCAGAGAAATAAAATCAGCCACTCTTTCCACTGTTTCCCTATCTATTTGCCATGAATTGATGGAACTGGATGCTATGATCTTTGTTTTCTGAATGTTGAGATTTAAGCCAACTTTTTCACTCTCCTCTTTCACTTTCATCAAGAGGCTTTTTAGCTCCTCTTCACTTTCTGCCATAAGGGTGGTGTCATCTGCATATCTGAGGTTATTGATATTTCTCCTGGCAATCTTGAATCCAGCTTGTGCTTCCTCCAGCCAGTTTCTCATGATGTACTCTGCATACAAGTTAGATAAGCAGGGTGACAATATACAGCCTTGATGTACTCCTTTTCCTATTTGGAACCAGTCTGTTGTTCCGTGTCCAGTTCTAACTGTTGCTTCCTGACCTGTATACAGGTTTCTCAAGAGGCAGGTCAGGTGGTCTGGTATTCCCATCTCTTTCAGAATTTTCCATTGTTTATTGTGATCCACACAGTCAAAGGCTTTGGCATAGTCAATAAAGCAGAAGTAGATGTTTTTCTGGAAGTCTCTTTAACTTTACAATTTTGTCTAGGTTGCTTTCTTTTGCCAGTTTGAGTCCTGCTTCACAGCTAATTACAAAATTTATATGCCACTGTCTTCCTCTTCTTTAACATACACATGGATATATTCACAAGTGTGCACTCACACTCTCTCACCAGAATACTCACCAGAAACAGATAGAATTCACCTATTAGGAAAAGAAAGAGGAAAGGAGAAAGGAGTCAGTCACTTCACTTGCTCTGGTTCTCAGTCTCTCTTCAGTTTATCTTTTCATTTTTCTGGTAGCAAAAGCAATTTGAATTATTACTAAACAAGAAAACTCAGAAAACAAAACAAAATTAAACAAGTTTATGATGATAGCTGGCTAGTCCTTTAAAGTGTAGAGTAGAGAGTACACTTAGAACCCTTAAGCTAAAGAGCACAGGGAAAGAAGTAAAGTTGATTTAAACATCTTTCCAACTGAAGAAAGAGCTAAGGCCTAGACCTTGCTGTAACAATTGGGAATGGAATTGTGAATCTGAAAGGTTACAACTTGCTATGATGCAGGTTCTCAGATACTAATCAACAAAATCACAAAGGCAACCAACATCATAGGGTGGAGGAAAATACAAATTTATGATAAATATTTCCATCTCTCTCTCTCTCTCTCTCTCTCTCTTTCTCTCTCTCTTTCTGCTGTTGTGCTCCTTCCACTGGTGAAATCCCCAGGTCTTGACACCATAAGCTCTTTTACACTGTTCTCATGTTTTATTGATGTATCCAATTTCTTTCTCATTTCCACCAGCAAATACATTTAGCTAGGGATTTTCATATTCCATTGTGAAAATAACACTTTGATTCAATTCTCAGATTCCCTAGTCTGCTGCTTAGAGCAATCACAAAATTATATAAGATAGCTAATGCAAATTTTGTTTTTCAAATAAACAAGTGGGCAGGCAGAAATACAGAAATTGTTGATTTCCAAAAGCCTTGAATAAAGTTGTGCTTGGCTCTTCCTTTTCACATGAACTCTATCTCATCAATGATATTTAAATCATGATTCAAAGTCTATTCTTACCCATCGATCTACTTTTGAGAATGCTGAAATTTAAGTACTATCCATGTATTTAAGAGTTTTCTCCTAGAAGACACAGTGGTGTTTTCTGGACCTAGCTTCATTTCATGGACTAATAAGCCATGTAATCCTAAGTAATATTTCTTATGGATGTCAGTTATTTTATCCACAAAATAAGTCATTGAAGTGCTTGCCCCTTCTCTTTTTACCTCAAAAATGCTAAGGATTGCCATCCACTCATTTGTTTGTTAATTCATTCTTGTTTATTATTAATTATTGAGGATGTTTTATTTGCTCTTTGCTTGTTTTGCATAAACTATTTTCCTGGCCTTGGAAGATGATTTTGAAGAGTAAAGTGTTTACAGCATTGAGAACTTACTGCTTAGTAATGTTGACAAATGAAAAGGAAAGAGAGTAAATTAAACATGCCACAAAAAAGCTTGATTTCAAACTACCTACTTATATCAGTTCAGTTCAGTCGCTCAGTCGTGTCCGACTCTTTGCGACCCCATGAATCACAGCACGCCAGGCCTCCCTGTCCATATAGCTTACCTTTAACCTCACAGATGCCCCAAATCCACTCACCCAAGTAAACTTACAGCTTCTCAGCTTGGCCTCCTCACTTCCAATGAACTTTCCATCTATTTTATATGAGCTACACACTTCCATGACTACTATCTTGACCTTATCAACACCCAGACCTCTGAAATGTTGAATCCTATTATCTTACATTCTAATGATCACCGTTCTCTTCCCAGATTATTCACTCTAGAGCTCCACACACAGTCAGTTGACTTTGCAACTTTCCTACTCCCTGTCATCCCAGTCATGTCTTTATCTCCATTCTTAATCTATGTAAGTTTTGTGGTTCAGTAATATAAACACACACTTGTAAATACCTTTCACACTCCTGCCCTATAAATTCTCCTTGAAAAGTTGAATCCTTTTTAAATCTAACTGCTTACTTTATGTGTATACCTGAAAAACTGAATATGGTTATAGAAGATCACACAACTCTGTTGACTGATTTCACTTTGAATTTATCAACATGCCAAAATAGTCTTACTATACCTTCCTAGTAAATTTCTTTATTTTAGAAAACTACTATTTTGCACACACTACGTTCCTCTCAAATATCCAAAGTCCTCTTTCAGTCCATCACTCACAATTCATGACATCATCTCATTTTTTATAAAGAAAATAGAAAAAAAGAAAAAATGACTTGACTATCCATCAAGTTGTCCATCATATTACATACATCTCAGCCCAAATTGCTTTGCCTTCTCCTGCATTATAATGAAGCAAATGTTGATGCTTCTATCTAAAGCTAAGCTTCCCAGATGGGCATGAACCCTTATCACATTCCTAGTACTCAGGCTGAACATTGATTACAATTCTCCCCTCACCCACCTCTCTGACATCTTCAGGTCTTCCCTTAAAACATAATATTTTCCTTAATCATAAAAATATGCTTTAATATAATGTTCTATGGAATCCTCTTTCAATCTCATTCTTTTTCTATCCTTCGTCTAGTTTCTTTGCTTCCTCTAAGTGTGGAACTAATAAGGTATTTCTTCTCTCCACAGTCTCCATGTTTTCACTTCAGATTCTGTCTCAAATCATTGTTATTCAAGTTAAATCTCCACTTGTCTATAAATAGCTCTTAGCAATGTGATCTTCCTCCTGACATTTCTGAATGGCAATCTTTTATTCACATCAAGATGACTTTGTATCCATATTTGACACAACTGATCACTCCCTCTTTCTGGAATACATTTTTCCATAAGTTTGCCCATTCTATTTTTTTCTCTCATGCTCTATTTTTTTCAACATTTCTTATCAATCTCCATTTCTGCATCATCTTTTGCTCAGCATGTTAGTTTTAGAATGTCCTAAGCTGAAGTTTTGGCTTTCTCTTCTAACAATAGTCTCTCCCTAGATGAAGTCATCTAAATTAAAAAATGTACATATTCCTAATGAATTAAATAAATGTAAATACTATTTCTACAATGTTGAATCATCAAAAATATATTTCAAGGTGTTTGAGTTTTACACTCATGTATTCAGTGAATCCATGTCACCTCATTTTGGGCCTGTATGGGCATCTCAAAATCAAGATATCCAATTCAGAACTCTAATTTTTTACACCAAACTTTCTTTATTTTCTGTCAGTTTTTATTAACTTAGTGTGTGGCACTGCCATTCAGCCTTCTTCTAGGACTCTTTGGATGTTTTCTTTAATCCTTCCTTCATTATCACCAATTCTTATCAATCTTATTTGTAGAATACATACAGTATCTGTTCACTTCTTACCATATTGTATTTCTCATCCCAACTACCATCAACTACCACCATCTGCTATTGAGACAACTAGAATGGCCTCCTATCTGACTCCTCCTGCTCCTCTTCATCATCTTTTCTGGTTTTACACAAAAGCCAGAGTAATCTTTCAAGAGAATGCAACTAAATACATAAGCCCCTCTCCAACATACATGCACTTATGAACCAATGGCTTACTATTTCAATTACAGTAAAATAAAAATGTTCTTCCATATACCATTCAGCATACAAAATCTAACATGATCTGGGAAATACTCTTCTACTTGATTTGATCACCTATTGTCCTTGCTTTCTACTGACAAGTTAGGGTTTTTCTTTATTCATAAGATAAATATAATATTTGGGGATAATTTCACATGTTTTCTCTTTACCCCAACCTGAAAAGTTCTTCCCCTGACATTTTGCAGGTTTGTTTCCTCCTAATTCTAGTTTTACTTTAAATGCTCTACTTCTGACAAATGTCCTTTCTGATTGTATATAATCAATGGTAATCTCAAGCTAGCCACTCTACATACTCATTATTTATCACTACTTAAATTTATCTCCTGTAGTTTTGTTTAACCAGTAACTATCTCCTCTCACTAGAATATAAACCCGCTTAGAGCATGGAATTTGTCTTTTCTACTACACTAAGTGTAAGCTTGAGTTCAACACATGCACTGGATAAATAAATATACAGTTTGCTATTAAAAAAATGTATAAAATCAGGAAATATGTAATGTCATCTAACCTGGGAAAGGGGAAAACACAGTAGAGCACTACTTTTAAACAAAGGTGACAAGTCAGGGAGATATGAAAGTCTGACATTTTCTGTGAAAAAGAAAGTGTTCGGTGTCATCTGAAGAGAGGGTCCATGCAACGGAGTGAGGTAGATTAGCCTGGAAAATGCAGACTCAGTTTGAGAAAGTCATCATGTGATACATTAAGTTTCCTTCATCTTACCCTCACATACTAAGAAGTAGGCACAGCTTTTTACACTGAATTGTGACATGATAAATTGTAAGCATAACAAAGGTAACAGGGGTAGTTAATCATCATGAGAAAAAATGATGATGGCCTGGGCAGCAGTCTAGAAGGAAGCAGAAAAGGGCCTGAAAGGAAGCAGGATGAAGAGAAGAGGATCAGACTCTACCACAGACTGAGTTGTCAAATATTCCCATATGAATTTAATGTATTATTATCTCCAGATATCGATTCTTAATTTCTAATCCTGAGTACCTAACAGACTACTAATGGTGAGTTTACACATCTCAGCCTAAAACTCTGAACTTGATTGCACTTAAGTTTGAAATGTACCATCAAGAAATGAAACTGATCCAAAATTATATTTTAATTATTTTAAAAACTGTGTAAACGTACATACATGTAATCTATTCTATATACACACATGTATATGATACCTAAGAATATGTATTACATATATATATATATATATCTGTATAGTAACAGCTATAAAAGTATTCAACTATATATATGCTATTTATCCAAACAAATAGTAAGTTTATCTCGCATAAAACATATGTATAGACAGGCCAAATAAAAGTAAGTAGAAAATATTCTTTTCCATCAAATAATTTTTAAAAACTTGAATTTTGAGTAAAATGAAAGACTTGTTATTTTCAAATACATAGGGGAAAAGAAGGCTTAAATATTAAGTGAGATAGTCAGATGGGAGATTGAGAGTCTGAGTTTACAAGATATGAGGAAGGTAGGGATCAGGAGCGATTGATTGTTGAACAATGACAGGAGCTAAAATCTTGGATTATTGAAAAATGTGAAGCTGTGCCTTGTGAATAGTTGGGTATAACAAATCTCTTGTTTTCTACTTTATGTAGCTGTTCAAATTGCATTTGCAGTCTCAACAGAGTTGTGTTTATTTGCTCACCTAACTACTCACTTAAGACTTGGGAAACCAAAGTCCAGGGTCTACTGAGGAGGCCACCAATGAGAATTTCCAGCTACATTTCAAATAGAATTGCACAGCTATAATAACACTTTAACCATTCACACAATGTATTAAGAATAGTGATGCATCCTCCTGGAAGCTATTCTACAGGCCCAAAGAAGAGAGAGGCTGAAAACATGCTGAAGATCAGAGCATATAATGAATGACACTTGCTGTATAAGTTCAGAGAATGACTTATTTTTTCTGTTTATTTAAAATCATTGTTCAGTCCAAACAGGAGAATAAATATATGAAAAATATTTCTAAAGTAAAGACATGCAAAATGTCTGCTTTCAAGCAGTTGGCAAATAATAATTACCCTCTCAGAAAAACCTTCCACTGAGAGCAACTTTGCTTTTAGACAGATTTCTAGCGACCTGCCACTCAGCTAAGAGTTGGTCGGAAAAAAGCGTCAACACCACTGAACCTTGCCTCACATCTCAGACTTCCACTCTATTAATTATTTTCTTTGGCAAACATAAAAATGAAAGGCGGAGAGAGGAAAACCTGAGAAGACAATGAGGTATGAGAAACAAAAAGCCCTGTCTCACTTTATCCAGGGCTTTGCCACAGCTTCTCTCATTTCCTGACTATTGTTATCCAAGTGGAGTGCTGTGCAGGCAGATACAAGATTATCTAGACAATAAGTGGTAGTGCATCAGAGTTAATCTGTGTGCAGTAGATCAATTACATGATCCTGAAGATAGAAAACTGACCAAATCAAATTTAGACTTTGAAGCTCTATTTTTAAAATTTCACTTTGTCTTGCTTCCTAAAGGTGTTCATTCTGGTAGAAAAATGTGCACTCTAGTTTGGGCTAAATACCCTTCAGCCTAATAAAGGCAATTTGTAGCTGGGTTTTTTTAGATACAAAAGTGCAATTTGAGATGAACTGAGTTGTTAGGCACTTAAGTATCAGATAGGAGCTTACTTTTTTTCTATTATTTGGAGATGTGCTTGGACTGGAAATATTTCTCTTATAACTTCTAGAATCCACCTTTCTTTTGGGTACTATCCTAAAAAGAAGAACTATATTTATACCATGCTCTCATTCTCCAATTAACCGATGTGTTTCAATGCATCTCTTATCTTAGAATTCTTATTCTTCTCAAGATTCTTTGCAGTTTCATCAAGGCAGATCACACCACTTGTGATCTGTAGTCATCTGTTTGCATTCCTAGGATCGAAGCCACTTAGAAGAAACCAAGATACTTTGCATTTCTTTACACAGACTCCTCTAAATCTTTGAGAAATAGTAATTAGTTCATTTAAGGAGGTACAGAGAAGCAGAGTAAGTATTGAATATACAAAAGAGGTTGCTACTCTTAAAAGTGGAAGGTCTTCAGAATGGCCCTTTGGGCCTGAAATACCAACACAAGAGTCTCTTACATACGAAGTCACTGAGTCATTAGGCAACAAACTCCATTCTGGCTTCTGATCTGCCATCACCTCTGTGTAATCACTAGTGTGATATTCAAGTGTCTTGAAGAAAAAGATTTATCTATGGTTCTTGGTGCTAGTGATAAAGAAACTGCCTGCCAATGCAGGAAACATAAGAGACCCAGGTTTGATTCCTGGGTGTGGAAGATTCCCTGGAGAAAGACATGGCAATCCACTCTAGTATTCTTGCCTGGAAAATCCCATGGACAGAGGAGCTTGAGTTCCATAGAGTTGCAAAGAGTCAGACATGACTGAAGCGACTTGGCACACACATGAGCACATTAGTAACCTACTTAAAACCTCGAAGAAATTTTAGTTATAACAGCAGAGAATTTTAAACATAAACTTAGTAACAGGGTTTTCCCTGACAACAATTAACTACATAATTGGTTTTCAGAATATGATTTCTTAAGTAGAATCAGCATTTCTTGGGAAACTGAGAAATCCAAGTTCTTAGTCCCAATGAAGACCCACTGAATTGCAAATTCTAGAAATTGAGCCCAGCAAACTGGGCTTTAGCAAACATTCCTGGTGAAACACTCAAGGTATGAGAACCATTTATCTGCAGCATAGGGATTTTTTAGCAACAGGACTTAATTTATGTTTGCTTTCACTTTAAAATGTATATTTATTGTACTATCTGGGGTATACACTTTCAACAAAATGAGATGTTGTCCCTAAGAAGAGAAAGTTGTTTTGAAGGGGAAAGGAGGATAGGAAAAATCTTAGATTTTGCAACATATATTGCCCTCTAAGGGCCACAGTGCACAAACAGAAGTAGTATATTTGTGGCATTAAAGTATTATGAGTGAAACAGACAAATAGAAAAAAATATATAATAAAAATTCTCCTCAAGAGGTCAATAAGGAAAAAAAATAACTGAGAACTTCTAATCTAAGAAAACCCAATAATTTAAGTTAATTGCCCATTTTAGCCTGAAATGTTCCCTTGGTATCTCTAATTTTCTTGAGGAGATCTCTAGTCTTTGCCATTCTATTATTTTCTTCTATTTCTTTGCATTGATAAGAAAGGCTTTCTTATCTCTCCTTGCTATTGCTTGGAACTCTGCATTCCGATAGGTATATATTTCCTTTTCTTCTTTAGCTTCTCTTCTTTTCTCAGCTATTTGACTGAAATGGTATAGGCCTAACAGAAGTAGAAGATATTAAAAAGTGGCAAGAATGCACAGAAAAACTACACAAAAAAGATATTGATAATCCAGATAACTACGAAGGATGATCACTCACCTAGAACCAGACATCCTGGAGTACAAAGTCAAGTGGGCCTTAGGAAACATCACTATGGACAAAGCTAGTGGAAATGATGGAATTTCAGCTGAGCTACATCAAATACTAAAAGATGATGCTGTGAAAGTACTACACTCAACATGCCAGCAAATCTGGAAAACTCAGCAGTGGTCACAGGACTAGAAAAGGTCAGTTTTCATTCCAATTCCAAAGAAAGGAAATGCCAAAGAATGTTCAAACTACTGCACAATTGCACTCATCTCATACACTAGTAAAATAATGCTCAAAATTATCTAAGTGAGACATCAACAGTACATGAAACGTGAAATTCCAGACGTTCGAGCTAGAAAACGCAGGAGAGTTACAGAAAAACATCTACTTCTGCATTATTGACTATGCCAATGCCTTTGACTATGTGGATCGCAATGAACTGTGGGAAATTCTGAAAGAGATGGGAATACCAGACCACCTGACCTGCCTCCTGAGAAATCTGTATGCAGGTCAGGAAACAACATTTAGAACTGGACATGGAGCAACAGACTGGTTCCAAACTGGGAAAGAAGTAGATCAAGGCTGTATATTGTCACCCTGCTTATGTAACTTACATGCCGTGTACCTCATGTGAAATGACCCACTGGATGAAGCACAAGTTAGAATCAAAATTTCCAGGAGAAGTATCAATAACCTCAGATATGTAGATGACACCAACATTATGGCAGAAAGCAAAGAGGAACTAAAGAGCCTCTTGAAAGTGAAAGAGGAGAGTGAAAAAGCTGGTTTAAAACTCAACATTCAAAAAATTAAGCTCATGGCATCTGGTCCCATCACTTCATGGCAAATAGATATGGAAACAGTGACAGACTTTATTTTTTTGGCCTACAAAATCACTGTAGATGGTGACTGCAGCCATAAAATTAAGAGACACTTGTTCTTTGGAAGAATAGCTATGACCAACCTAGATAACATATTAAAAAGAAGAGACAAAGCTTTACCAACAAGTTCCATATAGTCAAAGCTATGACTTTTCCAATAGTCATGTACTGATGTGAAAATTGGATCATAAAGAAAGCTGAGCAGTGAAGAATTGATGTTTTTGAACTGTGGTGTTGAAGAAGACTCTTGAGAGTCTCTTGGACTGCAAGGATATTCAACCAGTCAGTCCTAAAGGAAATTAATCCTGAATTGGAAGGACTAACGCTGAAGCTGAAGCTCCAATACTTTGGTGATCTGATGAGAAGAACTGACTTTTTGGAAAAGACCCTGATGGTGGGAAAGATTGAAGGCAGGAGAAGAGGATGAGAGAGAATGAGATGGTTGGATGGCATCACGGACTCAATGGACATGAGTTTGAGCATCCTCCAGGAGTTGGTGATGGATAGGGAGGCCTGCATACTGCAGTTCATGGAGTTGCAAAGAGTCGGACACGAGTGAGCAACTTAACTGAACTGAAGTATGTGATAACAACTATTTCATGCTCTGGTGATTAGAAGTGAGCAAAAACTTCTTACCTTCCTTAAGCTCACATCCTATTAAGCTCACATCCTATTCTTCTTGTTTATGAAAAGAAACACCATAAAGATGATAAGTAATTGAAATGCATAGATTTTTAAATGGTGACTTGTTTAGTGAAATAAATACATAAATAAAAGAGAAGGCTCAGTGTTGGGTGGTGTGTGGAGGATGAACAAGAAAAACTTACTGGTAAGAAGACTATTAAGGTTATATAGGGTAGGATGGGAGGTATCCATGGAAGAGGCAAGAGTTTTAGATTCAAAATAGTGATGTAGAAATAGTCAGCAAGGACTGTAGAGAACAAAGCGCAGGTGAGGATTTTTGAGGAACAGGAGTAAAAAAGTCTGAGTTCAGATTTTATGCAAGTAAAAAGAGAAAATAACATTATATATATATATATATATATATATATATATATATATATATGGGTAAAGCTAGATATATTAGAGGGCATGTGTGCTATGTCACCTCAGTCATGTTCAACTCTTTGTGGCCCTATGGACTGTAGCACACCAAGTTTCCCTGTCCATGGAGTTGTCCAGGAAATAATAGTGGAATGGACTGCCATGCTCTCCTCTAGGGGATCTTCCTGACCTAGAAACAGAACCTGCACTGGCATGTGGGTTCTTTACCACTAGCACCACCTGGGAAGCCCCAGATATATTGGAGAAGAAGACTTCAAAACCTAAATGACAGTCCATGTCTCTGAAATAGGTAAATACTGAAGATGTTTAAAGCATACAAGGAACAAGATTCACGTAGTGCATTAGTCATATAAATAAGGAAGTAGTAGACAAAACATATTAAAAGATGGTAGGTGGAAAAAGGAGTCAATTGTCTAACAGAGTTTATTAAACTACAAGCTTCTTAGAGTGTAGGATCTGCGACTATGTTCAAGTTAATATTATCTAGAATTATGGCATAGGTTTTCAGTTTTCAATAAACTTCTTTGAAAAAAATTTATCTAGATACAAAGATGTAAGGGCTGAAACTAGTATTCTGGCATTGAACAAAGTACATCTATAACAGACCTTACATAATGCATATATGTGGAATTTAGAAAGATGATAATGATGACCCTATATGCAAGATAGCAAAAGAAACACAGATGTAAAGAACAGACTTTTGGACTATGTGGGAGAAGGTGAGGCTGGGGTGACTTGAGAGAATAGCATTGAAACATGTATAATATCATATGTAAAATAGATGACTAGGGCAAATTCGATGCATGAAGCAGGGCACCCAAAGCTGGTGCTCTGGGACAATTCAGAGGGATGGGGTAGGGAGGAAGGTGGGGGTGGAGTTTCAGGATGATGGGACACATGTACACTCATGGCTGATTCATGTTGATGTATGTTTTTTTTTTAATTTTTTTTAAATTTTTTATTTTTTTGGTTAGGGGATTCTTTATTTTATTTTATTTTTTTCACATTTTTATTAATTAATTAATTTATTTTTTTAATTTTAAAATCTTTCATTCTTACATGCGTTCCCAAACATGAACCCCCCTCCCACCTCCCTCCCCATAACATCTCTCTGGGTCATCCCCATGCACCAGCCCCAAGCATGCTGTATCCTGCGTGAGACATAGACTGGTGATTCAATTCTTACATGATAGTATACATGTTAGAATGCCATTCTCCCAAATCATCCCACCCTCTCCCTCTCCCTCTGAGTCCAAAAGTCCGTTATACACATCTGTGTCTTTTTTCCTGTCTTGCATACAGGGTCGTCCTTGCCATCTTCCTAAATTCCATATATATGTGTTAGTATACTGTATTGGTGTTTTTCTTTCTGGCTTACTTCACTTTGTGTAATCGGCTCCAGTTTCATCCATCTCATCAGAACTGATTCAAATGAATTCTTTTTAATGGCTGAGTAATACTCCATTGTGTATATGTACCACAGCTTTCTTATCCATTCATCTGCTGATGGGCATCGAGGTTGTTTCCATGTCCTGGTGATGTATGGCAAAACCCACCACAATATTGTAAAATTATTAGCCTCTAATTAAAATTAATTAATTAATTAATTAATAAAAGATAAAGTAAAATAAAAAAGAGAGACCTCACAGATTAATTATTGCAAAGATTCAGTGAGTGAATGTGGGAAATAAAGAAAGAAAGGAACATTTCAATGGTTTGAGACAGATGGAGAGTCATGAACACAGCATGCTTACGTTAACCAAAATTTTGAGTGTTTCATCTAAGATGAAAGTTCCATGGATATGATTGGAAAGGAAATCTAGAAAGATGAGACATTTTGGGGATTACAGATTATAAACATAGTGGTTGAAATCATGAGGTTGAATGGTACTGTCACACAAGTGTATGTTCCTCAATTCTCTGTCTCGTCACAACAAAGATTTGGAGTGATGGACATTAAAGCCCCCTTGGCGAGTCACAGCTCTCAGGTCTTGGATAGACCGTGTTATAGCTCTCAGGTCTCAAATGGACCGTGTTATAGCTCTTAGACAAATCAGTGTTATAGCTCAGTGTTACAACTCTATTTTATTTAGAAGATAGCAGGAAAATCCATCTTTGAGGCGTGAGGGCACGTCGATCTAAAGACACGAGGAGAAGAGCGCCCCAGCACAGGAGAGAGAGAGAGAGAGAGAGAGAGAGCTGGCTCTGGCTCCTCTATTTATGTTTATCTCTCCCTGGGCCTGTCCAATGTAAATTGGGGCAGCCAGGACTGTTGTTTGTTTCACTTGAGGTCCACACTCCGGTCCTCAGACCTTCTTTTGTTTCATTTTCGTGGGCTTTTCCCTTCCTTTTCTGTAGCCACTGCCATTGTGGACTCCTTTTCCCTGTTCTACCTACCTAACAGTACATAACCAGTTGAAAATTACTCTTCTTTCACTTCCAAAAAGTCATTTCTCCTCCTTGACTTATATTGCATTTACAAAATAATACATTCCAAACATAAAAATTTATAATTAAGACTTTATGATTTCTCATAAAAATGGAAGATACAGGACTCAAATTTTGTGAACTAAACCATATACAGAAGACACAGAGAGAAGAGGAGATTAAGGAAAGGAGGGGGATGTAAATATATCAGAATGCTTTGATACAAGTAGAGCCAAGAAGCAAGTTAACAGAAATGGAAGATGATTGAGAGTATAAACGCCAGGGACCAAGGAATGTGAAGAGCAAAATCAGGCCTCAGACATTTAGGTGGCTAAAAAAATCACAACTGATCTTTGTGAAATCATTAACAATCCAATTATGGGTGCAAAATCAGACCCCAGGGTGCAATGGAACATACAGTAGGATGTGAGAATCATTAATCATCTTGTTTGCCTGGCCTGCATCTACCACTGTGTGGCTCAAACAGTAAAGAATCTACCTGTAATGTGGGAGACTCAACTTGAATCCCTGGGTCGGGAAGATCACTTGGAGAAGGAAATGACAATCCACTCCAGTATTCTTGCCTAAAGAATTTCATAGATAGAGGACCCTGGCAGGCTACAGTCCATGGAGTCTCAAGGAAACAGATGCGACTGAGTGACTTCAAAAGCCATGATGAGATAGATAGATAGATAACAGTGTCAACTGCAAATTGGCACTTGCCAAGAGCACTGCCAGCAACTGAACAACAAGAGCATTTGCCATCTGCCTTTGTGGAGATTAAACCTGTGCTGCTGTTGCTACTGACCTTCAACATGCCCTGAGGGAGTTCAGGGTGTAGTGAGGCAGATTGTGATCAAGGGAATCTGGTGGGACAGGCCTTTCAGTTCAGTTGAGTTCAGTCGCTCAGTCGTGTCTGACTCTTTGCGATCCCATGAATCGCAGCACGCCAGGCCTCCCTGTCCATCACAAACTCCCGGAGATCACTCAGACTCACGACCATAGAGTCCGTGATGCCATCCAGCCATCTCATCCTCGGTCATCCCCTTCTCCTCCTGCCCTCAATCCCTCCCAACAGCAGAGTCTTTTCCAGTAAGTCAACTCTTCACATGAGGTGGCTAAAGTACTGGAGTTTCAGCTTTAGCATCATTCCTTCCAAAGAAATCCCAGGGTTGATCTCCTTCAGAATGGACTGGTTGGATCGCATTGCAGTCCAAGGGATTCTCAAGAGTCTTCTCCAACACCATGGTTCAAAAGCATCAATTCTTCGGCACTCAGCCTTCTTCACAGTCCAACTCTCACATCCATACATGACTACTGGAAAAACCGTAGCCTTGACTAGATGGACCTTAGTCGGCAAAGTAATGTTTCTGCTTTTGACTATACTATCTAGGTTGGTCATAACTTTCCTTCCAAGGAGTAAGCGTCTTTTAATTTCATGGCTGCAGTCACCATCAACAGTGATTTTGGAGCCCCATAAAATAAAGTCTGACACTGTTTCCACTGTTTCCCCATCTATTTCCCATGAAGTGATGAGACCGGATGCCATGATCTTCATTTTTTGAATGTTGAACTTTAAGCCAACTTTTTCACTCTCCTCTTTCACTTTCATCAAGAAGCTTTTTAGCTCCTCTTCACTTTCTGCCATAAGGGTGGTGTCATCTGCATATCTGAGGTTATTGATATTTCTTCCGGAAATCTTGATTCCAGCTTGTGTTTCTTCCAGTCCAGCCTTTCTCATGATGTACTCTGCATATAAGTTAAATAAGTAGGGTGACAATATACAGCCTTGACATTATCCTTTTCCTGTTTGGAACCAGTCTGTTGTTCCATGTCCAGTTCTAAGTGTTGCTTCCTGACCTGCATACAGATTTCTCAAGAGGCAGGTTAGGTGGTCTGGTATTCCCATCTCCTTCAAAATTTTCCACAGCGTATTGTGATCCACACAGTCAAAGGCTTTGGCATAGTCAATAAAGCAGAAATAGATGTTTTTCTGGAACTCTCTTGTTTTTTCCATGATCCAGTGGAGGTTGGCAATTTGATCTGACAGAGTGTGGTCCACCTGAGAAGGGAATGGCAAACCACTTCAGTATTCTTGCCTTGAGAACCCCATGAACAGTATGCAAAGGCACAATGATAGGATACCAAAAGAGGAACTCCCCAGGTCAGTAGGTGCCCAATATGCTACTGGAGATCAGTGGAGAAATAACTCCAGAGAGAATGAAAGGATGGAGCCAAAGCAAAAACAATACCCAGCTGTGGATGTGACTGGTGATAGAAGCAAGATCCGATGCTGTAAAGATCAATATTGCATAGGAACCTGGAATGTCAGGTCCATGAATCAAGGCAAATTGGAAGTGGTCAAACAAGAGATCGCAAGGGTGAACGTCGACGTTCTAGGAATCAGTGAACTAAAATGGACAGAATGGGTGAATTTCACTCAGATGGCCATTATATCTACTACTGTGGGCAGGAATCCCTCAGAAGAAATGGAATAGCCATCATGATCAACAAAAGAGTCCAAAATGCAGTACTTGGATGCAATCTCAAAAACGACAGAATGATCTCTCTTCGTCTCCAAGGCAAACCATTCAATATCACAGTTATCCAAGTCTATGCTCCAACCAGGAATGCTGAAGAAGCTGAAGTTGAACGGTTTTATGAAGACATACAAGACCTTTTAGAACTAACACCCAAAAAAGAGGTCGTCTTCATTACAGGGGACTGGAATGCAAAAGTAGGAAGTCAAGAAACACCTGGAGTAACAGGTAAATTTGGCCTTGGAATGCAGATGAAGCAGGGCAAAGACTAATAGAGTTCTGCCAAGAAAACGCACTGGTCATAGCAAACACCCTATTCCAACAACACAAGAGAAGACTCTACACATAGACATCACCAGATGGTCAACACTGAAATCAGATTGATTATATTCTTTGCAGCCAAAGATGGAGAAGCTCTATACAGTCAACAAAAACAAGACCAGGAGCTGACTGTGGCTCAGATCATGAACTCCTTATTGCCAAATTCAGACTTAAATTTAAGAAAGTAGGGAAAACCGCTAGACCATTCAGGTATGACCTAAATCAAATCCCTTATGATTATACAGTGGAAGTGAGAAATAGGTTTAAGGGCCTAGATCTGATAGATAGAGTGCCTGATGAACGATGGAATGAAGTTCATGACATTGTACAGGAGACAGGGATCAAGACCATCCCCATGGAAAAGAAATGCAAAAAAGCACAATAGCTGTCTGGGGAGGCCTTACAAATAGCTGTGAAAAGAAGAGAAGTGAAAAGCAAAGGAGAAAAGGAAAGATATAAGCATCTGACTGCAGAGTTCCAGAGAATAGCAAGAAGAGATAAGAAAGCCTTCTTCAGCAATCAATGCAAAGAAATAGAGGAAAACAACAGAATGGGAAAGACTAGAGATCTCTTCAAGAAAATTAGAGATACCAAGGGAATATTTCATGCAAAGATGGGCTCGACAAAGGACAGAAATGGTCTGGACCTAACAGAAGCAGAAAATATTAAGAAGAGGTGGCAAGAATACACGGAAGAACTGTACAAAAAAAGATCTTCATGACCCAGATAATCATGATGATGTGATCACTAATCTAGAGCCAGACATCTTTCAAAGTGAAGTCAATTGGGCCTTAGAAAGCGTCACTATGAACAAAGCTAATGGAAGTGATGAAATCCCAGTTGAGCTGTTTCAAATCCTGAAAGATGATGCTGTGAAAGTGCTGCACTCAATATGCCAGCACATTTGGAAAACTCAGCAGTGGCCACAGGACTGGAAAAGGTCAGTTTTCATTCCAATTCCAAAGAAAGTCAATGCCAAAGAATGCTCAAACTACCAGACAATTGCACTCATCTCACATGCTAGTAAAGTAATGCTCAAAATGCTCCAAGCCAGGCTTCAGCAATGCATGAACCGTGAACTCCCTGATGTTCAAGCTCGTTTTAGAAAAGCAGAGGAACCAGAGATCAAATTGCCAACATCCACTGGATCATGGAAAAAGCAAAAGAGTTCCAGAAAAACATCTATTTCTGCTTTATTGACAGGTCTTTAGATAGTTAGATATTTTCAGGAGCTGAATTCATGATCCCAATCCTTGCATCTCCTAATATTTAGGAAAGCACTAAATCCTTTCATGATGACATCAGATCCTCATGACTAGTAGAAAATCTTTTACAAAGTAAATGCTTGATTTCATTTAACTCTTCCTTCACTAAAATCTTATATATTGATCTTCCCCCAATAACTATTGGGAGCAGTTTCTCAGAAATAACTGAAGTCTGCAATCCTCATTTTGCCCCAAATTAAACTTAACTCACAGCTCTTAAGTTATGCATCTCTTTTAGTCAACAACTTATAGCCTCATAAAAATTAAGAAAAGAATAGGATCTCACTTAAAATTCAGGATATCTAGCCACTTAGGAGTCATTAGAAACAGAGATTGGGGTTATTGAATTCTAAATATTAAAATTTTTCTTCATTTTGTGTCACCACTTACCTATATTTTCTTATATATTCAATACTTAATACCCCCGCAGTGATGAAAAAGTGTTTTTATTCGACTGACACAAGATGGTAAGTGCTTTGGAAGTCGTTAACCTGATATAAAAAGATTTTGAATAATCCCTCAAGATATCAAAGCATGGATCATATAAGCAATTGTTAAATATTTTTTAAAACTCTTGTGACATTGAATAACACAAAGAACAGTTATGAAAAAATTCTAACACTCTGATACACCTATTAACCCATATTGTCCTTTCTTAGGTCAGAATAAGCCTGGTTAAAACACTGTAGTTCTGAAGGTTCATTTTGTATAGCCCTATCTCCCAGTTTTCAGTATTTCCCTTCCAATCTTTGATCCCCTTTCCATATTTTTACCCTTAGGTATCTATGTGCTCCCACCTAATGCTTAAGTAATTCTAGGGGATTTTTGGTTGATAAAGTTTTAAAGTATTAGCTCATAGAGGATATTTGCATTTCAAAAAGGAACTCAGGGAGACTAAACTTTGAGATCCAAAGGGGAGATGTACAAACTTTAATTTCAAACATAGTTAGCAATAGTGGGAAAGAGATTTGGAAATGGTAAAGACATTTGGCAATTCCATATCACACCTTATAGGTCTTCTAAGTTTCCCTAACAGTCATTCATGCAAACTAAGTCGCTTCAGTCATGTCTGACTCTTTGCAACCCCATGGACTGTAACCGGACAGACTCTTCTGTCCATTGGATTCTCCAGGCAAAAAATAATTGGAGTGGGTTGTCATGTCCCTCTTCAGGGAATCTTCCTAACCCAGGGCTTGAACCTGTGTCTCTTACATTTCCTGAATTGGCAGGCGGGTTCTTTACCACCAGCGCCACCTGGGATGCCAGAAATTATTAATATTTGGGGAACTATATTTCACTCTCACTTGATCTTGAAAATGATTGAGGTTATCTTTCAATGACTAACTCCCAACAGCTTAGCTGAGTTTACATAAAAAGTAATTTCAATCTCTGGAGATAACTAGCAAAAAAAAAAAAAAAAAATTCTTTCAAATAAAGTAAAAATCCATAGCACTCCCTCATTAGTAAAAGATTTGGACTTGTTTCAGTACGTTAAGCATTGGAATATATTGAACAAAATCAATGATATCTCTTGTTTACCTTCCAAAGAGTTCTTCATTTCTTAGATACCTATGGGATAAATTTCCATCATGAATTTTCTGCTTCATCAGTTAGAACCAATCATGTGCAAGATTGATGAAACATCAGCAGAAAGTTTTACACCTTTAACATAAAACCCTCATGTTGTCTTCACATCTTTTGAAAAATAACAAAATTCCTTCCTTAGAGTTATTTTGGAGGTAATATATCATCATAACTAGCATAATAAGGTATTTATTTGAAAAACTGTTGCTAATTTGATGTTACTTTATGGAGATCACTAAGTTTGTCTAGGCCTCAATTTCCTCGTTTATAAGTATACAATTGTATTCAATATACAAACGAAAGTATACAATTGTATTCAATATACAAACAAATGAAGAGTTGGACAATGATTTCAAAAATTCTCTTCTGTCCACATGGATATGGATATATCACGTTTCTGGACTCTAGCAGTTCTAATAATTCTCCCTCTTAAAAAAAGAAAGCAAGCAAGCAAGAAATAATTTTTTTTTCATCCTGGTAATTTCATGCCATTATCCTATTTTTCTATTAATCTTTTGTTCAAGCAGTGATTGTAAATCTAGATCCAGAAAAAGGAAATGATTTCTTAATCACCCATGCCAGCTTAGATCTTAAGGATACTGTTCCTAATTTACTCTTTTTTGAAGTGGCCTTCTTTTTCTGACACAGACCTTTATGTCTACAAGAAAGCAAAATGGAATGTGCTTGTACTGGGGTAAATCTTTTATGTCTTACTTGTTCCAATGATCTTTATCTCCTTATTACCACCCCTCTGCCAAGTATCTAGTGCATTGGAGGCTTCTCCTTCTGTGATCCCAAATTCTCACTACCATTCCTGTGTCTTCCACATACAAGGCTTCATCTAGGTCTGCCAGGACATGAATGATTCCTTAAGTGAACTGTCTCTGTATTCCATTCACTCAAGAACCCTTATTAATTATTCTAGGGAAGTGAAACGGAGAAGGCAATGGCACCCCACTCCAGTACTCTTGCCTGGAAAATCTCATGGATGAAGGAGCTTGGCAGGCTGCAGCCCATGGGGTCACTAAGAGTCAGACACGACTGAGTGACTTCACTTTCACTTTTCACTTTCATGCATTGGAGAAGGAAATGGCAACCCATTCCAGTATTCTTGACTGGAGAATCCCAGGGACGGGGGAGCCTGGTGGGCTGCCGTCTATGCGGTCGCACAGAATCGTACACGACTGAAGTGACTTAGCAGCAGCAGCAGGGAAGTGAAAACAAATTTCTAATAATATATAAATGGAATTTATAAGATGGAATAAATTGAAATGTCTTATTTTCTCTCCCTCAAATGCCAAAATGGCAGCTGTATATCATCTTAGCTCAAATGATTCAGCTGTTAAAAGACCTAACAGGGTGGTTGATATATTATTTTGAGTCAAGTGTTGGTTTGTCTTGTGGTAGCATATATGATATATGGCCCTCCAATTCCAAGTTTATCTCTTAAACCTCTGTATACTGTCTATACCCTCCAGTCTGTACCCACTAGATTCATTCCTGCTCCTAAGAATAGCTATTGGTTCTCCCACATATTTAGATTTTAAAAACAGTTTAAATTTAATTTTTTTGAATCCTCACTTTCACAGAATTTTATTTATATCTACTTCATAGGATTATGATAATTCAATGTAAAGCAGTTAGCACAGTGAAGTGATAACGATTGTTTCATTGCTTGCTATATTTTCTCTTTTCATTCTTTTAGCACTGAGAGAAATATTTTACATAAGTATAAGTAAAATTAATAAGGAATTGAATTAACCTAAATTAACACTTGTTAATTGGTTAACTTAAAAATATTGAAAAATAACACCCAAGAAGGGGATGGAGAAAGTAACACTAATAGTCTAAATAAGCACAAACTTAGTCAAGATAAATGAAGGGTTTCAGCACATCTCTGGCAGATTTCATGGAAAAAGCACCCAAAGAGATGATCATCTTTCCTACCTGGATCAATTTTCTTTTCCAAACCTTTAATAATTTTAAAAAAATGTTGTAGACAGAGCTGCTTTATTTTTGCAATAGTTTTTGCTTTTAATTTTTACAGAACTCAATCAACGTTTCAGCTTTTCTCTTAAAACCCTTTCCTTTTCCCATTAGTCTGTTAATAATCATTGCAGTCCTGACCAAAAAAAAAAAAAATCATTTTGTCAGGTTATTATGCATTCCTCAGCATTATGAAAAATGAAAAGTGGAAAAATCACATATTTTTCAGCTGACTTAACACTGCATAAAGTGCTAAAATTATTAATTGAACATCTTGATTATAAATTAGGTGGAAATAATGTTGAAGAAGCAGCCCTTAGTCATATAGGATTATTATTAGGGCTACACACAATGATTGGAATTTCATTCTGGTAGTAGTAAATATAGTTAATGCCAGTGAATATGAGCTCATAGATTTTGGCTGAATATCAACCAAATCAAGCGAGCAATTGCCTCTGCAATTTTGAGGTTTACATCCTAAAGCCACGTGACTACTGCATCTTTGCCCCCTTTAGCTATTTGAGGACTATATCAAGAGTTTAGAGCCAAGCTAATAGTTATCTCTCTTCTGGAAACATTTAACCCAAAATCACAACATTTTAAAAACCACAGTAAAATTCACTCCACTAATTTCAAAGAGGCGATAATCTAAAATGAAAGTTGGTAGATATTCACCTCTAAATAGTACCATGAAAAATGTGTTCATCTTGGGCAAATTAAAGTATCATCAACATATTAACAAATGGTTAGCTAGCTAAAGATAATAAACCTACTGCAAACCTCAGAGACAAATTTACTAGCATATCAACATTTAATGCCTAATTAAGGCTACTTTCATCTATTCTTTGAAGTAGGACTGGAAAGATCTCTGTCTAGCATATTTCTTATATTATTTGAAGTAGATTTAGTTGAGGAAAACAAATCTCAAAATGTCAATGGCTTAAAACAATAAAACCTTTCAGTTTTACTTACATAACATTTCTGTGTGCATGCCCAGATTATCAAGGAAGCCCACTTCCATGTAATCATGTAGAAACTCTGGAATAATTTTATGTGTCAGCTTGGCTATGATGTAGTGTTCAGTTATTCAGTCCAACGCTAATTCATGTGCTGATATGAAGGCATTTTGTAAATGTCGATAATATATACAATCAGTTAATTTTAAGTAAAGGAGATTATCTTCTGTAATTTATTGAGTTTCATCTAATCAGTGGAAAGGCCTTAAGGACAACCTGAGTATCCCCAGAAGGAGAAAATATTCTGCTTCAAGACTGTAGCATCTGTTCCCAAATTTCTAGCCTGCCCTACTAATTCTGCACTTGTCAGTTCCCACAATGGCTCAGGCTAAATTCTTGAAATAAATCACTTTATATATGTTTATATTTTATGTGAATGACATACATACATATATACATATTTTTTTTCTTCTGTTTCTTTGGAGAACTTTATTTTTTTTTCTTTTTTTTTTAGTTTTAGTTTTTTATTTTTTACATTTTAAAATCTTTAATTCTTACATGCATTCCCAAACATGAACCCCCCTCCCACCTCCCTCCCCATAACATCTTTCTGGGTCATCCTCATGCACCAGCCCCAAGCATGCTGCATCCTGCGTCAGACATAGACTGGCGATTCAATTCACATGATAGTATACATGTTAGAATGGCATTCTCCCAAATCATCCCACCCTCTCCCTCTCCCTCTGAGTCCAAAAGTCCGTTATACACATCTGTGTCTCTTTCCCTGTCTTGCATACAGGGTCGTCATTGCCATCTTCCTAAATTCCATATATATGTGTTAGTATACTGTATTGGTGTTTTTCTTTCTGGCTTACTTCACTCTGTATAATCGGCTCCAGTTTCATCCATCTCATCAGAACTGATTCAAATGAATTCTTTTTAACCGCTGAGTAATACTCCATTGTGTATATGTACCACAGCTTTCTTATCCATTCATCTGCTGATGGACATCTAGGTTGTTTCCATGTCCTGGCTATTATAAACAGTGCTGCGATGAACATTGGGGTACATGTGTCTCTTTCAATTCTGGTTTCCTCGGTGTGTATGCCCAGAAGTGGGATTGCTGGGTCATAAGGTAGTTCTATTTGCAATTTTTTAAGGAATCTCCACACTGTTCTCCATAGTGGCTGTACTAGTTTGCATTCCCACCAACAGTGTAGACTCTCCAATTCCTTCCACCTGGTAGCTCTGCCATTTTCATCTTCCTCTTCTCACTGGAAGAGAAGAAAAAACAGAAAGAATGTGCAAAAATCTGGAAGTGACAAATATTATGTTTGTACTCTTTTGTCAAATACTTAGTCACCTGGTTATGCCTAAATGCTTGGGAAGCAGAGAAACAGCACTTATATAGAAAGTAGGTTTTGGTAAACAGCTAGTAGCTTCTGCCAAAATTTTTAGCAATGTGATCTGTAGGACAATATTTGTAAAATTGCATTTATATTAAGTCACTTTTATTTTATATTTCTTATTTTATCTTTCAATGAGTCCTTTGAAGTGAGCCTCACATTTGAATGTGGAGAAAAGGATGGAAGGTCATTGTAGGCTGCAGAAAAAGAGGAAGTCTGAAGAAAGAGATAAAGGTAGGGGGAAAGGGAAAGAGGGATCTGTTCCATGTGAAGAAGTGATACATCTAGAAACTGGATCTTCTTTGCTCATTTCCTCTCTGATAGTGAATTGTTACCTTGGTGTGAAATCTTTACAGATATCATGCTTGAATAACACCACCAAAAAGTTGGATATGCTGATTTGGATCCTAGAGTGAATGGAGCGATGGTGATAAGTGAAGATAGAATGCATAGTCAAGAATTTGAATTCACTCTACAGACAACAAGGAGTTAAGTAAAGCTTTTGCACAGAGATTTATGTGATCAATGTCAAAGTCAGGCATTAGACTTGCTTTTTGTAAATGGGTAAGATAGGGGAGAGGCATGAAATAGACTATTTAAAAAGAAGATTTCAAAAATGGTATAGGACAGAGGTAAATGGCTGCACTATGGCAGGTGCGGTGGTAATTAAAAGAAAAGTAAAATGAATAATACCATCATAGGATTATGGACAGAACTTAATGCCTCATTGCATATGGGCATTAAGTTGGAGATGTATTAAAATATTGCTCAGATTTCTAATTCTCATGATGAAGGGCTGGCATACACTAGTTTAAATTAGGGATAATTTACCTGTTCTCCTGAATGCATAAACTTCCCTGAAAAGATGACTAAGATATTAAGTCCTGCTCATAGCACACAGAGGGCTGTGCGAGCCCAGAAGAGGGCATGAAATTTTCAGGAATGCCCACTTTACTTTACAATCTTTGTACCTCTTGTTTTACTATCCCCTGCTTCATCACTCCAGAAAGACATTTAATGTTCATTAAGGAGATATAAATAAGTTGCTCCCTTACCAACCCAGCAACTGGGTCAATTTCACACTGAGTCATTAAATGTCTTAAGAACTGGTAATCAGTCACATTTTAATGACAACTTTAAAATGGTATTTTAGAACCAAAAGATTTATATCCTATTAAGAGATGATTATAATATACTAATATAAGAGGGCTCACCTATTGAGAGCTGTGTTTTATGGAGGAAGGAAAGGAGGATAACTACCTTGTACTATTGAAAACAGCTGACCATTTTGGATATTCCATTTAACTATCTTTTAATTTGTATTTTGGCAGACACATGGGTAGCCAATATATGGTAACTGTATTCATATTTGAATGGGAAATTTTAAGTAGTAAATGTGAACCCAAGGAGCTGAATCCAAAAAAAAAGCCAAAAAAAAAAAAAACATACAAAACAAGCAATATGCCAGTGGTTAAAAGTTAAATTAAACCCATATATAAATGATGGCAAAATAGTTACATAACCAGTTGATGGGAAAATTGTATCACAGTGGCACTTCCCATGTGATCCTTTCTCCTCCCTGAGGGACTACAATGGAGAAAGAGAGATACCCTCATTGCTAGCTGCCCCCCTTCTCCTTATCTCTATTCAATCTTGCTGATAGAAAGCTCATTTTCAGGGATGGATGTTTCTGTATATATTTTGGTGGTAAGCATTCACTAGAATCTCACAATATTTACATAGATTATTTTTGTAATAAATAAGTCTCCTTCTGCCTGAACTGTTCTTGCCACTGTAGTATCTATATTTGTCATTTTATTTTCTTCTATCAAATCTCTACAATAGCACATCAGTGTAATATATTACATTGGTGAAGAGAAAATACCCTTTTCACTGAGGAATAAAGCTTCAAGTATGTTTTAGAATTACAACTAATATACTCAGCTAAATTTGGCAATGCAAAAACTTATGAAATTTATAAAAATTAGTATTCTTGCTCTTTCTTGTATCTCATATTTATTTTCCTCCAGATTAGAAAGTAATGTCAAATACAGAGGGTCTTTAGAATTTATAAAAACAAAAGACAATGCAATGTAAAATGGCAAAAGATTTGAATAAGCAGTTAGCAAGAGAGGTAAACATAAGGATTTAACTTTACTAGAAAAAAAAAAAAGAAAAAGAAAAACCATAATGTGATACCAGTAAAAATTTGCCAGAATGCCAAGAATATGAAGTAAGTACACAAAATATGGGCAAAGATATAAATCAAATTGCATTCTCATACATGAATGGTAGAAGTTTAAGTTGATATAGCTTATTCAGAAAATTCTTTGGCAATATATAGTAAACCTGAACTTATGCATATCTTGCAGTCCACAAATCTCACTTCTGAGTGTGTGTGCGTATATATATATATACACATATATACACACATATATATGTATATATATATATGAAATCTATATATTTTTTCACCAAATGATATATAAAAAATGTTTGCTACAATACTATTTGTAATAAGAAAAAAAACGACAATTCACAATTATCCACAAATGGTAGAATGCATAAATTTGCTATAATTACACAACAGAACATTGTACACATAGAAATGCTACACAGCTACATGTAACATTGTAGATTATTTCCACAATCAAAATGTTGAGCAGACACAAAAAGCATATAACAGTGCTTTTGGATTATATAACTTTCCAAAGCAAGTAAAACAATGTAGATATTAGAAGTGCAAATAGTGTTCATCCTTGAAAGGAGAATGGTGATTGTCAGGGGACAAGAGGAGTCACCTAGGAAGATATTGATATTGTGGTTTTCTTTTTTTTACTTAAGTGCTGGTTATATGACATCTTCAAATTCAGAAAAAATTCATCAAGCTCTGATATAATTTGTGTACTTTTGTTCATGCATATTTTAATTAAAAGCATACATTAATTTATCACGTGAATGTACATGTATGTATTTTTCCAGGTATTCCAAAGTATGCATTATTGGACACTGGACATCATTTATCTCCATTATTTACCTGTTTTCCTTTGGGACATAAATTAAAGTGTAAACTGAACTATGGTTAGATCAATGAGTATGGTCTATGCAGATACTTTCAATGCTGACCTCAGAGTTACTAGTACCACCTATATTTGCATAATTATTTTTCAAGGGTTAGAATATGAAATCAGTTTCTTCAAGATAAGTGTTCCAATACAGTATACTAACATATATATATGAAATTTAGAAAGATGGTAACGATAAACCTGTATGCGAAACACCAAAAATGACACAGATGTATGGAACAGTCTTATGGACTCTCTGGGATGATTTGAGAGAATGGCATTGTACATGTATAATATCATATGCGAAACAAATCACCAATCCAGATTCGATGCATGATACAGGATGCTCGGGGCTGGTGAACTGGGATGACCCAGAGGGATGGTATGAGGAGGGAGGTGGGAGGGGGCTTCAGGATGGGGAACACGTGTACACCCGTGGCGGATTCATGTTGATGTATGGCAAAACCAATACAATATTGTAAAGTAATCCGCCCCCAATTAAAATAAATAATTTATATTTTTAAAAAAGATACCTGTTCCATTTCTACCTTATCAGTTCTGCCTGTCCATTCACCATCATTTACATCTCTTTGATTGTTGCCAGAGAGGTTTAGCAGTATAATTCATGTGTAAAATAAGCTGTTATGTATTGTAATAAGAAATTTTAGCATAAATTGATGCAATTTAAATAATGTAAATTGTAGAAAAATTCAATAATTGTGAAAAAAAAAAAACATAGTTTCAAAAAGAAACAAAAGTATTTGTACACTTCCTCATGGAAATACACAATATCACCTAAACAAGAAAATTTTTCAAAAAAATCAAATCTAAATATGATTAAAACTTGATCAATTTTTAGAAAATGAAGGAAACAGAAAATATGAAACAATGTTATGAAAAAGATATGAAAAGTATGATTACCAAAACTGAGAGTGTGGGAAACTCTATAAGCCAAAGATTCAGTTTTGTAATGTTCAAGAAAAAAATAGTGAAGATACAATTTATAAATTGGAAGAGAACTAAAGACATATCATAGTGAATAGACCTTGAATTTGTACTAAACAAATATACCTCTAGGCATTTATTGAGATAATTGACATATATGATCATAAGAAGCACTTATTAATCCTTTAGGTAGCCTAGATGTATGACAATTTGTTTTTTTAAGATTTGTCATCTTTTCAATATCCCCTATTAAAATATCTACAGAAGAAAAGATATGATACTTGAGTTTTGCTTTAAAATAGTATAGAATGAGGGAAAAGACAAAGCAGTATAGATATGAAAGGACTGGATAAGAGTTGATGAAAGTTGAACATAGATGAAATATTTATGGTTATTAATTATAATATTTTCTGAAATTTTGATTAGGTTTGAAACTTTCCATGATAAATTAAGTTAAAGATAAGGCAAGGAAGTGGATTCTTGAGTGCAACTGAACTTATTGCATCGTCTAGAAAGATAATCATAGCAGCAAAACTATGAAGACAAATATTAGCCTATAGAACAAATGCATAGATGTGGATCTCAGATACAGAAACATCCCATTAAAAAAAGGTTGTTCACAACAACTAAGAGGTGAGACAAGGGCAGGTGAACATCCACTTGATTACAAAACCCAAGAACTAAACAACACCTCCCTCACTTTATACCTTTGTGAATTAGTCACAGTATCAAGTTATTGGAGAGGCACTTTAATTTGATACCTTTTGTGCTTTGGGGATACTTTTTACTGGGTTAAAATTGCTGCTGTTAGAAAATCAGTGTCAACCATGAAGTTTTGTTGACCCTCTGGGCAAAGGTGAGATAAGGGGGTCAGGCTTAGAAATGAAGACAAGAGGGGAAATGTGCGAGGAGGAGGGCAATATGTCAGAGAAAACTTTCTTTCTTTAATGAGCTGGATTTTCTTCCTTGTGCCCAGGAAGGCCTGTTATGCTTTGTCTCAGGAGAAGTGTAGAGAACTGCCTCTTGCTGCCCTCTACTAGTGTCCTGATCATCAGTGTCAACAGAGTAGCCCTGTAGCTGCAAGAGAAAGATTGAGAGCAGTTCCAGATCTGCCCAATTACAGTTTATGGAGCCTGGCCCCTGAGAAAGCAAAAGGTCAGCACTTTCTCTGAGCATCATCTACAAAGGTTCACTCTGCCTTCTCCGAAATATCCCTTTCAAAATTGTTTTGTGGAAAAGCAAAAGATTTCTATTCGGCTTTCAGATCTGTCAATTTTATCCTGAGTCTCTCTCATTTTGAAAATGATCTTGGGGATTTTGTTGAACTTTATCAGTCTTTATACTCTTTATTTATCTCTGGATAAACTTCTTCATAGCTATTCTTTTTGAGATTGAATGAGAACAGAGGGAAGTAGAGGGATAAACTCTAGGATGATTTTCATACTTAAGTCATACAAGATGTGTTTTGGTTTTGTTCTTTCTTTATCACTTGTTTATTCTTTTTGTTTGTCCAGTTTTTATCACTTCCTTATATATTAAACGTATGTTAGATTTACAGAGAGAAGAGGTGATTTTCTTAATAGGGCAGTACAATAGATGACACAAACCATCTTACTTTGTCACTGCAGGGATAAGCCTCCCATATTCATGCTGGATGTTCCCATGATTTATTCTTTGCAATTCCATCCTAAATGCACAGAATTATGTACCTTACATGCAAGCCTAATCACAACAATCCTTTGCTCATGCAAATCTCTGGCTCCTCACTTTCTAGACAAGATCATCCAAAGAACACTGAAAAGTTTCTTGACTTTTCATCCCCAAATAGACGAGGGTGATAAAGTTTCATTTTTTATCACCAATGTCCCAGTTCTGCAGAAAAAAAAAAAAGTAGTTTCAACACATCCATTGAGCTCTAAATACCAAGATCAGGAATCTTTTATAGGGACACACATAGACAGAATCCATTTATATCCTTTCTTCATGTAAGGGGGTGCCAACTGACACTGGGCTTATTATATACTTATGGGAATCTAGGTAAGTATGTGTTTTTGCTTTTTATTCTATCAAGGATCATCTGCTCCAAGATTAGTAGATAAAAGAATTCCAATTAGTAAATTAAAAGTAATGTTTAACATATGTTTGATCCAGTAGTTGTTATAAATAGCTCTACAATTATTGATTGTTAAATGCCTTTTCAGTAAATAATAACTGTATGCAGGAAGAGTGGTATTCCTACCCTTGTACAATAAGAACAATGCTCAAGCACATAATATAAGCTGAATATATGTTTGCTGATAAATTAATGAGCAATGTATAGATGTCAAAGTGTTCTATGACATCAGCTATGCATCAAAATATGAAGAAAAGGTAGTAGGTAGAAGAAATAGAATGCACAAAATATTGAAAGTCTCTGTAGCATACTGTTGAATGAGATGGGAAAAAGAGGAAATGTAGAGAGGTAAGAGGATAATGAAGATACTTATAAACATTTTCATGAAGCTAGACTTTATTCTAAGGTCAGTGGAAAAATAGAACAAAAAGCAGAGAAGTTTATTTTATAAACATCACTATGGCTTCAACATGGAGGATGAATTGGAAATAACAAACTTTGATCTGCTTTAATAATCTAGGCAAGCAATCATAGAAACTTGTGAAGGACAGAGGGGCCTGGCGTGCTACAGTTCATGAGGATGGAAAGAGTCAGATACTATTCAGTCACTGAACAGCAACAACAAAAAAACCAAAATCATACAACCCTCACTCAGAAGTTAAAGTGTCTGCCTGCAATGCAAGAGACCAGGGTTCGATCCCTGGGTTGGGAAGATCCCCTGGAGAAGGAAATGGCAACCTACTCCACTATTCTTGCCTGGAGAATCTCATGGATGGAGGAGCCTGGTGGGCTACAGTCCATGGGGTCGCAAAGAGTTGGACATGACTGAGTGACTTCACTTCACTTCACAGAGTAGGGAAAAGAGTAAGTATATATTTAGAGAATGTAACTAACACAATTCTACAATTGATTATAGGCAGGGAAGAAGGGAACGATGAGACAAAGTTAAAGTTAAATTTTTCACTGAACAACAGGAAAGAACATCGTACCATTTAGTGGTGACAAGAGAAAGAATGTTGGAGGAATGTTGCAGTGGAGGGAGAAGACTGAATTGAGTTTCAGGCATTAATTCTGGGTGCACAAACAGTTGGCTCTGTCTCTCAAGCTAAGGAAGGAGATCTAATGGACATGAAAATTTGGTGACTTTTAATATATGGCACAGGAATGGAAAAAATATTGCATACTGAATTTCTATCCTGAAATAGTGTGACATTTTTCTAGAGTACTGATTTGAAAGAACTTTGGGGTGAAATTCTTTCATAGTGGTAAAAATGTGTTTCCTGATTAGTGAGGACTGGTATGCATACAGACAGGAGTGGGAATTGAAAAATATTTGCAGCATTCATTTTTCCTAATTGGATAGTATTTGATGCAGTGGGATATATGGAATTATGTATATATAAAACGAAAGTGAAAAAGAATTAAGGCAGAATTCCAAAGTCCCCTAATATTTTAGAAGCTTAAAAATACTGGTTTCTGATGGGCTAGAAATGGATTAGGAAAGAGTCATTTGCTATCAATTCATCTATCATTGCTATAAGCAGGGTAGAATTACAGGAGGCAAATACCAAACTGCTTTGAAAATGTTTTGATCTTTCTTATCTTCATTGCTCCCTTTTCATGCCAGCAAAATTACAACATATTAACCCTTGGAAGTCTTAAAGAATCCCTAACTAAATCTGCATCAATTCTGTATAACCTTCTACTCTGATTGTCATCAATGTCCTGCTGCAGTGATTCTGTAACCAGGTGTCCTTTCAGATGTCATTTCCCATGCCTGAGTCTCAGCCTTTCTCCTTTGCCTAAGAGCTGACTTGTTAGCCTCCTTGATATTCTATTTCTCCCTCCCAGGCCCTTGTTTTCTTTGCTGGAACTGTCTTGCCAGCATTGTGAGTAAGCCACATTGACTACCACATTTTCCTGTTATAAGACCATTGGCTTACCTGCCTTCTCGGTGATAGTGGTCGTTTGGTGGTGGTTTAGTCGCTAAGTGGTGTCTCACTATTTTGTGATCCCCTGGACTGTAGCCCACCAGGTTCTTCTGTCTATGGCATTTCCCAGGCAAGAATACTGGGAAATGAGTTGCCATTTTCTTCTCCAGTGGATCTTCCCAGCCTTGGGATGGAACCCATGTCTCCTGCACTGCAGGGAGATTCTTTTACTGATGAGCCACCAGAGAAGTCCTTCTTGGACCTCTTCAATAATACACTAATTTAGAGTATATTTATTATCCCTGTATTGCAGGCTCTCTGTCACTTTTTTCAGTTCTCTGGGTATATCAGTCCTCTACAGTAAATGAGTGAGAGAGAGAAAGGTAATCCAGTCATCATAATATTTCTATAAAGTGTGATATGAGAAAACAGAGCAAGAGTAATGCTACTTGTTTTCTGAGAACAATGAATGTTTCCCAGAGCAGGATTCACATGGGTTGAATTTTATACTTTGGGATTATTTCTAGCTTATTCTCTGATTCTACTGATAAAACAGTTAGAATACAATTTGGCTATATTCAACTGGAAACTCAACAGTACTTTAAACAAAGAAATGTTATGTTTCTCATAAATGAAAATGAAACAGTGAGTCTACAACTGATATGGTGGCTCCATAGTCAGTAATGCCCAGGAATCCTTTCCTGTTATTCTCAGTGCTTGACTTTCATAATTAAAATTCACTTTGGAGCACAGTATGGCTGCTAAAGAACTTACTGTCATGCTTGTAGTTAAAGCAACAGAAAATGAAAAGGATAAATGGAAATAATGGGTACAATATAGAATATAGGAGAGGGGTCAGTGGATGGGGAGAGGAGAACATAGAAGATGCAAGAAAGAAGACAAAAAGAAGGAAGTGAGTGAAAGAGTGAGGTAGTAGCCACATCAGTAATGACATGATTTTAGAAGGAGCTATATATATATGAAGCAAAATATTCCCTTTGGACTAAAAATAAATACACAATGTACTATATAAAACTGAAGTATGAGTTTTTCATTGATTGGAAGGGCAATGATTATATCAGCAATGCTATTTTCAAAAGCTGTGTTCTTCCAAATTTATTTCCCCCAATTGGAAACAGCCCAGGAAATCTTCTTTCACTTAAAAGGAATTGGACTGTATTTTGTTTCTGGATTGAAGAAACTGTTTGAAAACTTGCACTGTGTATTTATGGGTTGCTTTGCCAACCTGTAATGGCAATATCTTTTGAGACACTCAGCGGGGTTGAATTTGTCAAGTGTAACAAAGAATATTTCAAACATCCGGGCCTGGCAAAGTCCGCAGTATGGTTTGCCAGGTGCTGTTCTATCAATTTTTACCACCCATTTTTTTAGGAGACATTTAATCCATACTTATTTCTTACTGCTTTACTTTTTAACTCATCAAAATGTTATATTTCAAAAGCTCTTTGATATGTATGATACCTTTGGGCTTTTTCCTGCTTTTCAAAACAGAAAGCTATGTTAGCCAACAGGAGAGGGGAGGAGAAAACCCTTGAATTTTGAAAAAGGTGTAGATTCTGGTTGCAAAAGCCTTGAAGTTTGAATCAGCGTTGAGCATGATTGGAACTATTATCATGGAAATAATGAAACTGATAGTGAGTGGATTTTTTCATATAATCATGGATGCAATGTCTGAAGATATCATGGATTATCTAACTCCATCCTCCACTGAAGGGTTGAATTCCTCCAGCATGTCATTTCATAGTGTGAATACCTCTGATAACAAGAAATTCTGCCTGCCAAGATCAGCATATCTTTTTTTTCTCAAAAAATCAGGAGGGATAAACTTGAATTCTTTACCACTGTAACATTTTTTTCATCTCTCCAACTGATGAAATCATCCCCCTCTCACTTTGTGTTCCCAGAATTCCTCTCTCTCATGACCTATTCCAATAATTCTCTCTCTTTACGATAACTTCTACCCTTTTGTTTTGATAAACTTTCCTGCACCCTTTGTAGCTTCAGTTGTGTCTAACTTTGTGACCCGTAGCCTTCCAGTCCTTGCCGGGCCCAGGGAAATTCCATGTTTTACTACTGCTACATACTGCAGCTGCTAAGTCAACTTCAGTCGTGTCCGACTCTGTGCGACCCCATAGACTGCAGCCCACTAGGCTCCCCCGTCCCTGGGATTCTCCAGGCAAGAATACTGAAGTGGGTTGCCATTTCCTTCTCCAATGCCTGAAAGTGAAAAGTGAAAGTAAAGTCGCTCAGTCGTGTCCGACGCTTAGCGACCCCATGGACTGCAGCCCACCAGGCTCCTCCATCCGTGGGATTTTCCAGAAAAGAGTACTGGAGTGGGGTGCCATTGCCTGCTCCGTGAAACCCTTTAAAAGTTTGAAGACTGCTATGTTGCATCCCTGATTCTCATGTTCTCAAAGTATAAAGTACCAAATTTTTTAAACCACTCATATAGCAAGGTTTTATGTCTATCCAAAACTAAGGAAATCCTCCCTATGTACCAATGTTTGTCAATATGACTCATTAACTTTATCATCCAGAGTTAAATAAGATAATCTAAATGTGCTAACCACATTTGTGCCAATCAACTCATAGAGTTGAGCAAATGCAAACTTTATCCTGGACATTGTATTTCCATTTATGCAATCTAATTTTTTTTCCAAATACCTCTATTATCAACACATGCATAGTACGTATATAAGAAAAGGGACATGAACATTTTATATAGCATATGGCATTAGAGACCACTTCTAGGATATTATGTAGACCTAAAGTGGATATTCAGTAATTAGAAATTGATAGTGAATGATGAAGCATATATGAGTATATGTATATATATACAGTATACATATATGTGCATACATGGATACACATACATATGTATATCTTGTATACATCTACATATATATGTATATATAAATATATATGTATATATACATATATATGTATATATATATCTTGAGTCTGCAGGCTCAGATTCACAGTAAATACTGTCTTGAATTTACTACAGTGTTATAACGGTTCACTACTTAGTCTAACAATATTTGAAACAAATCAGCCTAGATGTTTTAGAAATTTACAGTTGCTAAGTGAAATTACAGAGATCTATGGTGATTATCAGGGCTTGCCAGGTGGTGCTAGCGGTAAAAGAACCTGCCTGCCAATGCAGGAGATATAGCAGATCTGGGTTCAATTCCTGGATCAGGAAGATTCCCCTGGAGGAGGGCATGGCAATCCACTCGAGTATTCTTGCCTGGAGAATCCTATGCAGAGAAGAGCCTGGAGGGCTACAATCCATAGGATCACACAGAGTTGGACATGACTGAAGCGACTTAGCAGGCATGCACGCATGAATGATGATTATCAGGCTGGATCTACTTATCAGATTTTATAGATGCTGCATGGACTTATCAAACATTTAGATGAACTTTCTCTATCTCAGTGAATATTGATGAAATTCTAACATTACAAAGATTTAAAGAGAAGACTATCCTTGTTTATGATCCAATTATATCCATTGCTGAAGTCATTTTTGACATCCCAGATTGTATATGGGAAGCCTTCTTGAACATCCTCGGTTGAAATATTTCTCTTTCTCCCATATATCTCCATAATGCTATTTGCTATTTACATTATTGTGTAAGGCAAACATGGTGCAGTGGCAGGAACATCATCTTACAGTGAAAATAACAGAATTTTGCATCCAACTATCAGCATTAATAGTTAAGTAACTATGTACAGGAGAAGGCAATGGCACTCCACTCCAATACTCTTGCCTGGAAAATCCCATGGATGGAGGAGCCTGGTAGGCTGCAGTCCATGGGGTCGCTAAGAGTAGGACACGACTGAGCAACTTTACTTTCACTTTTCACTTTCATGCATTGGAGAAGGAAATGGCAACCCACTTCAGTATTCTTGGCTGGAGAATCCCAGGGACAGTGGAGCCTGATGGGCTGCCATCTATGGGGTTGCACAGAGTCAGACACGACTGAAGCAACTTAGCAGTAGCAGCAACTATGTACAAGCTACTTTAGTGCTTTATTGTCTCAGTTTCCTATAAAAAAGTAACAGTAATTACCTCTCAAGAACATGTGTGTATGTGTGTGTATGTGTAAGTGTACATAAGGGGAGGAAATAACAAAGAAAAATGTCAACACTAACTTTTCAAATGTCTGATGACAGCTATATTTTTTATTATAATATCTGGCCCATAGTTAATTTTTCATAAATAGTTATATTTTATCTTTTTATTCCCAATGAATAGTTTATGCAGATTTATTTAGTAAGCTTCACTCTTCCTGTAGCAAACTGTAGAGGTAGTTAAGCAAAGCAAATATATCTTTGTGCCTATTTGTTAAGGTTCTGAAAAGAAAGAAGCACAATTCTGATTAGGGGTCTCCTCTTTAAAACAAAGCAAACAAAAATAGGCTTATGAATACATTCTCATGTCCAGCACTTACTTCCCATAAAACCCCAGTAACTCCCAAGACTTTGGGGAAATTAAATTAGGATACCTCTAATAATTGGGTGATGTGATTAAGAATCACCACTCAGATTTACCACCAATATTATCTGTAATTGTAAATCTCTAGATCCATTTGCATTAAAACATTTATGATCAAAATATTTAATCTACTAGCATTTTTGGAAATTTTTGGAAGCTCTAGTATATATGATAAGAAAAATATTGACATATAACAGAGAGGAAAAATTGTCACCTTTTAGATGGTAAAATTATCTTTCAAAAAGCTGAATAAACTATTGAAAAACCATACTGTGGTGGACCAATGCAGAAAATATATAAAAATAATTGCATTTATAGTAATTAAGAATAACTGATTCAGAAATATAATAAAATTATATTTGCAAGTGTGTACACACACACACACAGAAAAAAAGTTAACAAAAAATCAATTTGAAGTTATATAAGAAAATACTATACTTGCCTGAAGGATAAAAAATTGTCCTAAATAAATTTACAATAAAAATTGTAAAGATATCAGTCTCACAAATGAAGTTATAAGCACAATGAAATTTCAAAACAAATTAAAAAGGATCATTTTGGAAAATGATTATAAAATTCATATGGTAGGATTAGTGGGTAAAGATAGTTTGGAATAAAGAACTTTTTAGTACTGTACCTTAAGCAGTATTATAAACTTACAAGGTTCACATATATATATGATATGGAAAAACCCTCTGAAAGATTTGGCATAAGTACAGCTGGGACAAGAAAAGTATGGATTGGGATACTTATTTCCACAGAACTTCATGGGGACTTCAGCCTAACATTACCCTGGAAAGTAGAACAAAGAGAAAATATTTAAGATTTGGGGCCAAATTTAGGCTGGAGGAGACTAGATAAAACCTGAAACAATATTTAAACCAAATAACTGAATTTTAAACATGTCAATGACTAGGATATTTAAGTTTTGCTAGGAAAAAAATAGCATTTCTGTATAAAATACATACTCTGAAATGAAACAGAACATTTTGCTTATCCAAAGAGATGAGTAGAAAATTTATAGAAAAACAAACAAAAAACTTTGCCCACTGTCATTTATATAAGTTCAGTTTACGCCTCTTACATGTATACATTAAATTCTTTATAGAAAGCATACAATGTTCGCAAAACATGTAACAGATGTTATATGAAAGATAATTCTAGGAATTCAAATTTAAAAAACAAAGAAAATTAGAAATTTTAGACTCATACACAGATAGGTGAGGAAATACCTACTATATCCTCAAAATAGTATCAAAGGGAGATAAATAAGCACTTGACAAGCTTTTGCAAAACTGTTCACAAAGTTTTCATGTTTGGGTAAATGAATTAGAGGAGTGGATAAAGGAAGTGTTTCTCTGATGCATGTGCTTATTTATTGAGCTATCAGGGAGAGCTGATCTCAAAGGATTCACTTAATAGTTGAAATTATTGCAGAAGAGAAAGCTTACATAATCCATTATGAGGCAGAATTTTTATTGAACAACCTAATTCAAAGTCTTTTTTTTTTTTTAAACAGCTTAATGAAGAGTTGCATCATGAATCATGGACTGGTCAGGGGTTTTCAAGGATTTAAGGATGAAGTAAGCAAATAACTGGCAGAATATATCCTTACAGTTCTATGAGAGTGTAAACAACTCCAACATTATTATGTACAGTGTTACTGAGTCCAAAATCACACTGCTTGGAGCATGATAGGCCAATAAATCCTAATGTTGGGGCAAGGAACAGAGACTCTATTCAGAAAGCTAGCCAACTGAGAAGATGGTGGACTTGTGTCCAAGAACCATTGTGCCTGGGTTTGGATGCTAGTTTATTTTATAGAACAAACAGAGGAAGGTAAAGAAGTAAAGTAAAAAAAAAAAAATGTGATAAGCTTTTGTAAATATATCTTAATTTCAGTTAGACTCCAGAAGGGATGTGTTGATATCTTTTTTACTACAGTGAATTCCATAGACTGTATAGTCCACAGGGTCGCAAAGAGTCAGACAGGACTGAGCGACTTTCACTTTCACTTTTCCTACAGCCATTCACAGGTGAACCCTGTCAGGATGCTTCCTGTGAGCTTAAACAAAGGTATTTTAACTTCACACTCAGACATGGAAGGTAAGGTTTCTGGAGGTAGGCCACTATACATGGCTATGAGAAACATCCCTTTAGTGATTAACTTGTAGCAAAAAAAAGCAATAGAACACAAAGATTAAAGTAAAAGAAGTAGATTCAATATGGAGTCAGATTAGTTCTTTTCTATTATACATGCACACCTTGGAGATATTCTGGGTTCTGCTTCAGACTACCTCAATAAAGTGGATATCACAATAAAGCAAGACACATGAGTTTATTTGATTTCCCAACTGCATATAAAAGTTTTATATATACTATATTATAGTATATTGAGTATGCAATATCATATGTCTTTTAAAAAACAATGCATATACCTCAAAATTGGAACTTACATCACCATACATAAAACAGATAGCCAATGCGAATCTGTTATATGACTCAGGGAACTCAAACAGGGGCTCTGCAAAAACCTAGAAGGGCAGGGTGGGGAGGGAGATAGGAGGGAGGTTGAAGAGGGAGGGGACATATGTATAGCTATGACTGATTCATATTGATGTTTGGCAGAAACCAACACAACACTGTAAAGCAATTATCCTTCAGTGAAAAAAATAAGTAAATTTAAAATTAAAACAAAACACATTATTGAGACTTCCCTGGTGGTCCAGTGGCTGAGACTCTGCACTCCCAATGCAGGGGACCAGGGGTCAGGGAATTAGATCCCTAGTCAGGGAGCTAGATTCCACATGCCACAACTAAAAGATCTTCCATGCCTCAACTAAAGATTCTGCATGATACAAGGAAGATCTAAGATCCCCTATGTGCAACTAAGACCAGGCATAAAGAAAGAAAGACATTTCACACACTCTTTAATGCTAAAAAAAATGCTAGCCATCATTTGACAATGCAGGACTGCCACAGACCTTCAACTTGTTAAAAAAAGAAAAAGCAGTATCTTTGAAGCACAATTTTTTAAAAAGTGAAGTATGAGATATGCCTATATTACAATAAAATATAGAAGCATTGACAAATATCATCACTGCTCTCTTAGAGAGAACTGCCCTTCTTATTAACCTTTTCTTCCTTCAGATATCTTTTTTTTCCCCCATAGTGCCCTTTGTCTATAGTTTTGCTTTCTGTAATCAACATTGGTCTGAAAAGATTAAATGAAAAATTCCAGAAGTAAACATTTCATAACTTTTAATTTGCCCTCTCTTCTGAGTAGGGAGATAAACTCTCATGCCATCCTACTCCCTGAAGATCCAGATGTGTCATCAATCTGCCCAACCCATAGGCACTACCCTCCTGTAGCCAGCACTTGTGTTCCAATAACCCTTATTTTACTTAATAATGAACACAAAGTGCAAGAGTGGTAATGCTCACAACTTGAATATATCAAAGAGAAGACTCAAAATGTTATCTTTTAGTGAAAAAAGGATAAAGAAAAAAACAATTGTATATTGAAGTTGCTAAGATGTAGAGTAAGAATGAATAACCGATCAAAAATTGTGAAGAAGGGAGGACTTCTCTGGCAGTCCAATGGTGAAGACTTTGTCTTCCACTGCAGTGGGTACAGTCTCTGGTCATGAAACTCAGATTTTACATGCCTCACAGCCAAGCAAAACAAAACAAAGCATAAAACAGAAGCAATATTTCAACAGATTCAACAAAGACTTTAAAAATGGTCCACATCAAAAAATATTTTACAAAATTGTGAAGGAGAAATAAATATGAGTAGTTTTTCTGTCACACCTCAGGTTGCAAAAATTATGGCCCCAGTTACCCCAGTTCATGACGCATACTTAGTAAAGATGAAAAAGTCTTTAAGTTTTGTACAATAAGCTATTTTGAGGTGGAGAGACCACATTCATGTAATTTTTATTACAGTGTGCTGTTATAATTGCTCTAATTATTCTTTTTGTTCATTTTCCTGTGCCTCATTTATAAATTAAACTTTATCATAATGATGTACGTATGGGAAAAAAACATAGTAAATACATAGCTTGTACTACATTTGGTTTCAGCTATCCACCAAGTGTCTTGGAACTTATTTTCAATAGCTAAGGGTAAGGATTTCTGTAATTTAATTTTCCCTGTTATTACCATTACCTTCTCCCACTTTTTTTCCTCATGGACAATCATTCTATTAACTAAACTATATATATTTTGTTGGTAAATCCTTTTATGAAATATTTATTATTGCTCCATAAACATGAATGCATTTTATATTCTATTATAGATCTCAGTCTGTTACTTATATTGCTAGGCACTCATGTTGCTTGTGAATATCTCCTCTGCTACATCTAACTGCATGTGGTCCTCCATCACATTCTACTCCCCAGTCACTCCCCAGGCTATGGATACTCCTGACCTTCTATTACCTTGTACAATAATGTTGTGGTGAAAAACTACTTTCATATTCTCTTTAGCAATGTGTGAAAATTACTTTGAAATACATATCTTGGAAGAAAACTACTAGCTCATAAAGTGTCCAACTAATTGACAAATTTCTGCCACAATGCTGTTTGGAACAATTGCATTTGTGCACATGTCTACTCTAATATTACCTCATTCTTGCTTCACTTGTTTCCAAAATGGCTAGAAATGGGGTTCTTCACCACTGGGGGAGTCTGGGATCCCAGCTCCATGCCCATCACTGGTTGGAGGTGTCCCAGACATAATCCCATCCCCATTCAGGGATTGACACCCAAGACTCCCAGACCCAAGGCCGAGAGTGGCCTGTTTCAAAGAGAAGGCCAAGCCACTCTCTCTGTTCCCCAAGTCCAAGACTAGGGCAAGAGGCCATTAAGTTGCTATTGGCTATGCCACGGATTTTTATTCAATTCGGGAAAAAAAAAAAAGTTGTTTAGCTTGGAGCCTAGGCTGCCATGGGTCTTTCTTTGAGCAGCAATGCAGCACCTCTGCTCTCTCAATTAAACTTGAAGTCACTGAGGAAAAACTAAACAAATACAACTGCTGATAGTAGTCTCTTATGATCCTTTGTATTTCTGTGTTGTCTGTTGTGATCTCTCCATTTTCATTTCTAATTTTATTGATTTGATTTTTCTCTCTTTGCTTCTTGATGAGTCTGGCTAATGGTTTGTCAATTTTATTTATCCTTTCAAAGAACCAGCTTTTGGCTTTGTTGATTTTTGCTATGGTCTCTTTTGTTTCTTTTGCATTTATTTCTGCCCTAATTTTTAAGATTTCTTTCCTTCTACTAACTCTGGGGTTCTCCAACTCTTCCTTTTCTAGTTGCTTTAGTTGTAGAGTTAGGTTGTTTATTTGACTTTTTTCTTGCTTCTTGAGGTATGCCTGTATTGCTATGAACTTTCCTCTTAGCACTGCTTTTATAGTGTCCCACAGGTTTTGGGTTGTTGTGTTTTCATTTTCATTAGTTTCTATGCATATTTTAATTTCTTTTTTGATTTCTTCTGTGATTTGTTGGTTATTCAGAAGTGTGTTGTTCAACCTCCATATGTTGGAATTTTTAATAGTTTTTCTCCTGTAATTGAGATCTAATCTTAATGCATTATGGTCAGAAAAGATGCTTGGAATGATTTCGATTTTTTTGAATTCATCAAGTTTAGATTTATGGCCCAGGATGTGATCTATCCTGGAGAAGGTTCCATGAGCACTTGAAAAAAAGGTGAAATTCGTTGTTTTGGGGTGAAATGTCCTATAGATATCAATTAGGTCTAACTGATCTAATGTATCATTTAAAGTTTGCGTTTCTTTGTTAATTTTCTGTTTAGTTGATCTGTCCATAGGTGTGAGTGGGGTATTAAAGTCTCCCACTATTATTGTGTTATTGTTGATTTCCCCTTTCATACTTGTTAGCATTTGTCTTACATATTGTGGTGCTCCTATATTGGGTTCACACCAGTCAGAATGGCTGCGATCCAAAAATCTGCAAGCAATAAATGCTGGATAGGGTGTGGAGAAAAGGGAACCCTCCTACACTGTTGGTGGGAATGCAAACTAGTACAGCCACTATGGAGAACAGTGTGGAGATTCCTTAAAAAATTGCAAATAGAACTACCTTATGACCCAGCAATCCCACTTCTGGGCATACACACCGAAGAAACCAGAATTGAAAGAGACACATGTACCCCAATGTTCATCGCAGCACTGTTTATAATAGCCAGGACATGGAAACAACCTAGATGTCCATCAGCAGATGAATGGATAAGAAAGCTGTGGTACATATACACAATGGAGTATTACTCAGCTGTTAAAAAGAATTCATTTGAATCAGTTCTGATGAGATGGATGAATCTGGAGCCGATTATACAGAGTGAAGTAAGCCAGAAAGAAAAACACCAATACAGTATACTAACACATATATATGGAATTTAGGAAGATGGCAATGACGACCCTGTATGCAAGACAGGGAAAGAGACACAGATGTGTATAACGGACTTTTGGACTCAGAGGGAGAGGGAGAGGGTGGGATGATTTGGGAGAATGACATTCTAACATGTATACTATCATGTGAATTGAATCGCCAGTCTATGTCTGACGCAGGATGCAGCATGCTTGGGGCTGGTGCATGGGGATGACCCAGTAAGATGTTATGGGGAGGGAGGTGGGAGGGGGGTTCATGTTTGGGAATGCATGTAAGAATTAAAGATTTTAAAATTTAAAAAATAAAAAACTAAAAATTAAAAAAATAAAAAAATAAAAAAAAATAAACAAATAAAAAGAAAAGAAAAGAAATCCCCAAACACCGATACCTATAACACGTGCAATGTGTGATGAGTTTGAGCATTTCTTCATATGCTTAATGTTTCCTCTTCCCATGCTATATGTCACATCCTATGGTCACTTTCTTTTCCACGGAGAAGGTCTTGATATCTGCCTCCTGTACAATGTCATAAACCTCCGTTCACAGTTCATCAGGCACTCTATCTCTCAGATCTAGGCCCTTAAATCTATTTCTCACTTCCACTGTATAATCATAAGGGATTTGATTGAGGTCATACTTGAATGGTCTAGTGGTTTCCCTACTTTCTTCAATTTAAGTCTGAATTGGCAATAAGGAGTTCATGATCTGAGCCACAGCTCCTGGTCTTGTTTTTGTTGACTGTATAGAGCTTCAACATCTTTGGCTGCCAAGAATATAATCAATCTGATTTCGGTGTTGACCATCTGGTGATGTACATGTATAGAGTCTTCTCTTGTGTTGTTGGAAGAAGGTGTTTGCTATGACCAGTGCATTTTCTTGGCAAAACTCTATTAGTCTTTACCCTGTTTCATAATGCATTCCAAGGCCAAATTTGCCTGGTACTCCAGGTGTTTCTTGACTTCCTACTTTTGCATTCCAGTCCCCTGTAATGAAGATGACCTCTTTTTTGGGTGTTAGTTCTAAAAGATCTTATAGGTCTTCATAGAACCATTCAACTTCAGCTTCCTCAGCATTACTGGTTGGGGCATAGACTTGGATAACTGTGATATTGAATGGTTTGCCTTGGAGATGAAAAGAGACAATTCTGTCGTTTTTGAGACTGCATCCAAGTACCGCATTTGGGACTCTTTTGTTGACCATAATGGCTACTCCATTTCTTCTCAGGGATTCCTGCCCACAGTAGTAGATATAATGGTCATCTGAGTTAAATTCACCCATTCCAGTCCATTTTAGTTCGCTGATTCATAGAATTTCGACATTCACTCTCTTGCATGTTTGACTACTTCCAATTTGCCTTGATTCATGGACCTGACATTCCAGGTTCCTATGCAATATTGCTCTTTACAGCATCAGTGACTACAGCCATGGAATTAAAAGATGCTTACTCCTTGGAAGAAGTTATTACCAACTTCCCATATATGTCTTTAATTCACTTGGAGTTCATTTGTAAATGGTCATTATTAGTTATCTAAATTTATGTATCTCAATATAATGAGGCACAGAAACAAACTTTCAGTTCAGTTCAGTTGCTCAGTCGTGTCCAACTCTTTGAGACCCTATGAACTGCAGCATGCCAGGCCTCCCTGTCGATCACCATCTCCTGAAGTTCACTCAAATTCACATCCATCAAGTCAGTGGTGCTATCCTGCCATCTCATTCTCTGTTGTCCCCTTTTCCTCCGGCCTCCAATCTCTCCCAGCATTAGAGTCTTTTCCAATGAGTCAACTCTTCTCATGAGGTGGCCAAAGTACTGGAGTTTCAGCCTTAGCATCATTCCTTCCAAAGAACATCCAGGGCTGATCTCTTTTAGGGTGATAGGTTGGATCTCCTTGCAGTCCAAGAGACTCTCAAGAGTCTTCTCCAGCACCACAGTTCAAAAGCATCAATTCTTCAGTGCTCAGCTTTCTTCATAGTCCAAATCTCTCATCCATACATGACCACTTGAAAAGGCATAGCCTTGACTAGACGGACCTTTGTTGGCAAAGTAATGTCTCTGCTTTTCAATATGTTATCAAGGTTGGTCATAACTTTTCTTTACAAGGAGAAAGCATCTTTTAATTTCATGGCTGCGGTCATCATCTGCAGTGACTTTGGAGCTCCCAAAAAATAAAGTCTGACACTGTTTCCACTGTTTCCCCATCTATTCCCCATGAAGTGATGGGACCGGATGCCATGATCTTGGTTTTTCTGAATATTGAGCTTTAAGCCAGCTTTTTCACTCTCCTCTTTCACTTTCATCAAGAGGCTTTTAGTTCCTCTTCACTTTCTGCCATAACGGTAGGGTCATCTGCATATCTGAGGTTATTGATATTTCTCCCGGCAATCTTGAATCCAGCTTGTGCTTCTTCCAGCCCAGAATTTCTCATAATGTACTCTGCAGATAAGTTAAATAAGCAGAGTGACAGTATACAGCCTTGACATACTCCTTTTCCTATTTGAAACCAGTCTGTTGTTCCATGTCCAGTTCTAATTGTTGCTTCCTGACCTGCATACAGGTTTCTCAAGAGGCAGGTCAGGTGATCCACTAGTCCCATCTCTTTCAGAATTTTCCACAGTTTATTGTAATCCACACAATCAAAGGCTTTGGCATAGTCCATAAAGCAGAAATAGATGTTTTTCTGGAACTCTCTTGCTTTTTCCATGATCCAGCAGATGTGGGCAATTTGATCTCTTGTTCCTCTGCCTTTTCTAAAACCAGCTTGAACATCAGGAAGTTCACGGTTCAAGTATTGTTGAAGCCTGGCTTGGAGAATTTTGAACATTTTGCTAACACGTGAGATGAGTGCAATTGTGCAGTAGTTTGAGCGTTCTTTGGCATTGCCTTTCTTTGGGATTGGAATGAAAACTGACCTTTTCCAGTCCTGTGGCCACTGCTGAGTTTTCCAAATTTGCTGGCATATTGAGTGCAGCACTTTCACAGCATCATCTCAGGTTTCGAAACAGCTCAACTGGAATTCCATCCCCTCCACTAGCTTTGTTCATAGTGATGCTTTCTAAGGCCCACTTCACTTCACATTCCAGGATGTCTGCCTCTACGTGAGTGATCATGCTATCGTGATTATCTGGGTCATGAAGATCTTTTTTGTACAGTTCTTCTGTGTATTCTTGCCACCTCTTCTTAATATCTTCTGCTTCTGTTAGGTCCATATCATTTCTGTCCTTTATCGAGCCCATCACAACCAATATCACAGAAATACAAAGAATCATAAGAAACTGCTATGAACAACAGTATGTCAATAAAATATTTTAGTTTTAAATTAAAAAACTTAGGCTTATAGAAAAGTTACAAATATAGTACAGAGGATTTTCAGATTTTCTCTAATTTTAAGATTTTTATTATCATGGTATATTTCTCAAAATTAAAAACCAGTGTTGCATAACTATTGTTTAGACTTCAACTTTTATTCAAGTATCAACAGATTTCCATTAATATTATTCTCCTGTTTCAGGATTCAGTATAGGATGCAACATTTATTCAGTTACTTTGTCTACTTGGTATCCTCTGGTTGGTGATAGTTTGTCATTCATGCCTTCTTTTTCATGATTTTGAGAAGTATTGATCAGATATTTTGTAGAATTTTTCCTATTTGGGATTTGTCTGATTTATTTTCTCATGAGTGGGTGGGTTATTATATATGGGTGTATATAATAACTACAGATTGTCATTAACTTTGTGATATTAACTTTGATCACTTGAATAAGGTTATGTTGCCAGGTTTTTCCATTGTAAAGTCGCATCTTCCCTTTCCTATCTCTCTTGTTTGTATTCTATTCTATGTAAGGAAAACACTAATCTCATCCTACAGTCAGAGGGGTGGGGGAGGTGAGGAAATTATCAAAGAGTCGCCATCTGGAGGGACAGTGCCTACATGTATCATTTGGAATTCTTTTGTAAGAAAAATTAATCCCTTCTTTTCATTCACTTATTTATTCATTCCTTTAATTACTGGCCACATGAATATTTATTTGATGCTTTATGTGATATAGAAAATTGATTTTTTTGTGTGGTTGCTCTAGCTCAAACTGAGCTGTGGCCTTCAGGAACTCTTTCAGGTTGGTTCTTGGATCCTTTCCACATGCATTATTCTTTTATTTAGTTTTATTACTTCTTTACTTTCTGGTCCTAGTTCAGAACTAATTGTTCCTACTTCATCTTGTGTTTTTCTTTGCCTAAATTTTAAAATAAGCATTTTCCCAAATGTTTCTCCTTCCTTTAATTATAGGATAGCATTTCAAAATCAAGATCTCAGGCCTGAGAATACATGTTACTACTGAGAGATGCTAAAGTTCTTCAAAAGCTTATTCTATAATTTTTGAGCTAATCATATGACTTTTCAATATTTTATTCTTCTCTTAAGGCAAATTATGCTGATAGATTTTCTTTATTGGATTATCTTTTTATTCCTTGTATAAACCAAGCTTAATTATGAAATATAATTTTAATATACTGTTGAGTTCTCTTATTTAGTATAACTTCCATTTTCTTCATAGATAATAAAACTGTATCCTACTTTGTTTCATTGACTTTAACTACTTACTGTGGGATCAAAATTATATTAGTCTCACAGATAGGCTGAGCAAATTTTACTCTATCTTCAGGAGGAAAAAATATAATAAAATCTGTCTAATATGTAAAATATATCATACACATATGATATTATCTGTTACTTATAATTTAGTAGTAATCAATTGTGCCTGAATTCTGGAGGAAGGCAAAATTTTGGTTTAAATATAAATATGAATTTATTTTATGGTCTATGCTGATAAAATTGGAATACAGTAAATCTTACAGAATATTAAAAACAATTGTCTGTCAACTGTTTGCTTTTCACTAATTTTCTTAAGATGGGTATTTTACATAATTTTGAGTTTATCAATTTTTTTTCAGATTTCAAATGCAAAGTCTACAAATTTTATAACTGTTCTTTTTATTTTTCATCTCATATTTGTATTTTGTTTTACTTGCACTGTCTTCCTTCCTTTTCAGTCTTATGAGAGTTTTTCTTATCTTGAAAAATTTTTCAAAAACCAGAATTTTATTTTGTTAGTTTTGTTTCTGTTATTCTTTACCTTGTTAATTTATCCCTCTCCTTCTTTGTTATTTTCTTTCTCCTTATTTTTTATTCTGTGGGCTCACATTATTGTTTTCCTTAATTTTTTTGACTTGAGTGTCAGTTTTTCTTTCTTTTTTTTTTACATTTTCTTGTTATTATGCTTTTCCAACTAAGTAAATCTTATTCTTCACTTCACAAATAAATCATTACCATTTATTTTTATATATTTCTTTCTTAATTCTTATTTTAATTTATTTTAAATATGAGTTATTTAATTATATGTTATTTAGTTTCCTCAATATATGAGATCTTTTTATCTGTGTTTATTTTATTTAATTGAATTGTGATTAAAATACATAATAATAGTGATATTGATGATTTGAACTATTGAAGCTTTCTTTATAGCCTATTATCTTGACTTTTGGTAATTAATACATGAGTATTTGAGATGCATCAAAGTACTCTCATTTGTGAAAATACATGTTACATATATATGTGTGTGTTTATATATGTATATATATACATACATTGGCTTCCCTGATAGCTCAGTTGGTAAAGAATCCACCTGCATTGCAAGAGACCCCAATTCAATTCCTGGGTCAGGAAGATCCCCTGGAGAAGGGATAGTTTACCCACTCCAGTATTCTTGGGCTTCATTTATGGCTCAGTTGGTAAAAAATCCACCTGCAATGCGGGAGACCTGGGTTCAATACTTTGGTTGGAAAGATCCCCTGGAGAAGGAAAAGTCTACCCACTCCAGTATTCTGGCCTGGGGAATTCCAGAAATGGGGTCGCAAAGAGTTGGACACAATTGAGAGACTTTCACTTTCACTGTATATATACAGATCAAGTTTATTTATAACATTTATATTCAGAACATTAATTTCAATGCTCTCATTCTAAAATATTATATCGGGTTTCCCAGATGATGCTAGGGGTAAAAATACATCTGCCAATGCGGGAGACTTAAGAGACATGTAGTCCTGTCGGGTTGGGAAGATCCTTTGGAGGAGGGCATGGCAACTCACTCCAGTATTCTTGCTTGGAGAATCCCATGAACACAGGAACCTGGCAAGCTACAGCCCATAGGGTTGCAAAGAGTCAGACCTGACTGAAATGATGTAGCACACACACACACACACACACACACACACACACACACACACACACATTCTCTATTAGATCACTGAGTTGGTCCATCCTCCACCATATTCACTATGCATTGTGTACAATTCACTCCTAAATTCATCATTTCCAGAACCCTCACTTTCTGTTCTAATGCATTTCAATTACATTTTAGGTATATGCTCAGTTTAACAGGATTTCGTTTATTGAACTTTTGGCATATTATTTTTTTCGTGTGTGTGATTTCTATATAACTTTATTCTTTGGATTTTTTAACATTTTTTTTCCTGCAAATGCTACAAGTTTTTAAGAAAGTCCATGAAAAAGAATCTCACTTTTTATATGTCTGACAGTGTTTTTTTAATCTTACATTTTGTTTATATTTTGATAAGTGTAATTTTATTGGTTCATGAAGTGGTTCATTGAGAACTTGAAACCATGGCTAGATTGACCTTTAGTATTTTTTATCAATGATGAAATATATTTAATCAAGTCCTAGTACAATATATGAAAGTGATTGTTTGCAGCTAACTGAAAAATGACTCCCAAAGATATCCACAAGGGAATCCACAGAACCTATGAATAGGTTGTCCTTCATTGTAAAGAGACTTTGCCATATGATTCTAAAAAGTTTTATTTGCGAAGTTGAAGCTAGTGATTTGAGGGTTTCTTCTCCTCTAAATGGCAACCTACTCCAGAGTTCTTGCCTAGAGAATTCTATGAGCAGAGGAGCCTGGTGGCTTACAGTCCACTAGTCACAAAGAGTCAGACAGGACTGAGAGATTATCACTATCATTTTCTTCTGTAAAATAGTTACTTATTTTAAATTTCCCTCTAAATACTTCCTTAGTTGTACACCACAAATTGTGAAATATTGAGTTTTTTCTATTTATCAGTTTAAGGAACTAATATTAAGTAAATTCTAACTAGCATTTTAGAAGTAACTAAATTCTGATTTTATTTTTTACTTTATTCTTTAATCTTGGATTGTTTATAAATTTGTTATTTAGTTTAAAGTGATTTGTATTTCCCCATTTTCTTTCTGTTATTCATATCTAACTGACTGGCGTTGTAGTACAAAAATTCACTTTGCATGACTTAAATCTTTTTAGATTATTCAGAATTGTTTATGGCAAAGAATATGAACTTTTTTAGTAAACATTACCTCAGCATTTGAGACGTACGCTGTTTTGAAGTGAAGTAGTATATAAATGTCAATTAGGTCAAACTGATTAATAACATTAATCAAATTATTTATATTCTTGATTGTTCTGGCTACTTGTACTTTTTAGTTTTTCAGTTCTTTTTCTTTTCCTTTTTTACTGAGGTGTAGTTCATTGACAATATTATATTAGTTTCAGATGGACAATATAATGATTCAAAATTTTTATAGATTATACTCCATTTATGGTTATTATTAAATACTGGCTCTATTCCCTGTGCTGTATTTTATGCCCTTCTCTTTTATTTTATACATAATATTTTGACCTGTATATTGCTCTTGCCCACTAGTAACCACTTATTTCTTTATATTTTGCATTGTTTCTATTGTTGTCTTCAAATACACCACTTTTTTCTGATTATCTAATCTGTTAAAAATCCTATCTATTGTATTTTTATCTCAGAAACATATTTTTCATCTCTTAGTATTTGATTTGTGTCTTTTTATATTTTCCTGGACTCTACTTAATATGTTCAAATTTCTCTCTATCTTCTTGAACATATAGATTACACTTATAATAACCATTCTAGGTTATTTTCTATCAGTTTTGTCAACTGTTTAATATAAGACTCAGTTTTGATGGATTACACTTTCCCTCCTTATGGATTTTATTTCCCAGTTTGCATGCCCAATAATTTTTTATTCCATGCCAAAATATGTGAATTTTACCTTGTCAATTGCAGGATATTTTTCCAGTTTATACATATTTTTGTATCAGTTCAGTCACTCAATTGTGTCCGACGCTTTGCGACCCATGATCGCAGCACGCCAGGCCTCCCTGTCCATCACCAACTACCGGAGTTCACTCAAACTCGCGTTCATCAAGTCCGTGATGCCATTCAGCCATCTCATCCTTGGTCGTCCCCTTCTTCTCCTGCCCCCAATCCATCCCAGCATCAAAGTATTTTTCAATGAGTGAACTCTTCTCATGAGGTGGACAAAGTACTGGAGTTTCAGCTTTAGCATCATTCCTTCCAAAGAAATCCCAGGGTTGATCTCCTTCAGAATGGACTGGTTGGATCTCCTTGCAGTCCAAAAAACTCTCAAGAGTCTTCTCCAACACCACTGTTCAAAAGCATCAATTCTCTAGAGCTCTGCCTTCTTCACAGTGCAACTCTCACATCCATACATGACCACTTGAAAAGGCATAGCCTTGACTAGACGGACCCTAGTTGGCAAAGTAATGTCTCTGCTTTTGAATATGCTACCTAGGTTGGTCATAACTTTTCTTCCAAGGAGTAAGCGTCTTTTAATTTCATGGCTATAGTCACCATCTGCAGTGATTTTGGAGCTCCCAAAAAATAAAGTCTGACACTGTTTCCACTGTTTCTCCATCTATTTCCCATGGAGTGATGGGACCGGGTGCCATGATATTCGTTTTCTGAGTGTTGAGCTTTAGGCAACTTTTTCACTCTCCTCTTTCACTTTCATCAAGAGGCTTTTTAGTTCCTCTTCATTTTCTGCCATAAGGGTAGTGTCATCTGCATATCTGAGGTTATTGATATTTATCCCAGCAGTCTTGAATACAGCTTGTGTTTCTTCCAGTCCAGCGTTTCTCATGATGTACTCTGCAGATAAGTTAAATAAGCAGGGTAACAGTATACAGCCTTGATGTACTTCTTTTCCTATTTGAAACCAGTCGGTTGTTCCATGTCCAGTTCTAACTGTTGATCCTGGCCTGCATGCAGATTTCTCAAGAGGCAGGTCAGGGGGTCTGCTATTCCCATCTCTTTCAGAATTTTCCACAGTTTATTGTGATCCACACAGTCAAAGGCTTTGGCATAGTCAATAAAGCAGAAATAGATGGTTTTTTGGAACTCTCTTGCTTTTTCCATGATCCAGCGAATGTTGGCAATTTGGTCTCTTGTTCCTCTGCCTTTTCAAAAACCAGCTTGAACATCAGGAAGTTCACGGTTCACGTATTGCTGAAGCCTGGCTTGGAGAATTTTGAGCATTACTTTACTAGCGTGTGAGATGAGTGCAATTGTGCAGTAGCTGAGCATTCTTTGGCATTGCTTTTCTTTGGGTTTGGAATGAAAACTGACCTTTTCCAGTCCTGTGGCCACTGCTGAGTTTTCCAAATTTACTGGCATATTGAGTACAGCCCTTTCACAGCATCATCTTTCAGGATTTGAAATAGCTCTACTGGAATTCCATCACCTCCACTAGCTTTGTTCGTAGTGATGCTATCTAAGGCCCACTTGAATTCACATTCCAGGATGTCTGGCTCTAGATGAGTGATCACACCATCATCATTGTCCGGGTCATGAAGATCCTTTTTTTACAGTTCTTCTGTGTATTCTTGCTACCTCTTCTTAATATCTTCTGCTTCTGTTAGGTCCAGACAATTTCTGTCCTTTATCAAGCCCATCTTTGCATGAAATGTTCCCTTGGTATCTCTAATTTTCTTGAAGAGATCTCTAGTCTTTCTCATTGTGTTATTTTCCTCTATTTCTTTGCATTGATCACTGAAGAAGACTTTCTTATCTCTTCTTGCTATTCTTTGGGACTCTGCATTCACATGCTTATATCTTTCCTTTTCTCCTTGGCTTTTAGCTTCTCTTCTTTTCACAGATATTTGTAAGACTTCCCCAAACAGCCATTTTGCTTTTTTGCATTTCTTTTCCATGGGGATTGGTGTTGATCCCTGTCTCCTGTACGATGTCACAAACTTCATTTCATAGTTCACCAGGCACTCTACCTAGCAGATCTAGTCCCTTAAATCTGTTTCTCACTTCCACTGTATAATCATAAGGGATTTGATTTAGGTCATAACTGAATGGTCTAGCAGTTTCCCCTACTTTCTTCAATTTAAGTTGGTATTTGGTAATAAGGAGTTCATGGTCTGAGTCACAGTCAGTTCCTTATCTTGTTTTTCTTGACTGTATAGAGCTTCTCCATTTTTTGCTGTATAGAATATAATCAGTCTGATTTCGGTGTTGACCATCTGGTGATGTCCATGTGCAGAGTCTTCTCTTGTGTTGTTGGAAGAGGGTGTTTTCTATGACCAGTGCATTCTCTTGACAAAACGCTATTAGTCTTTGTCCTACTTCATTCTACATTCCAAGGCCAAATTTGCCTGTTACTCCAGGTGTTTCTTGACTTCCTACTTTTGCATTCCAGTCCCCTATAATGAAAAGGACATCTTTTTTGTGTGTTGTTTCTAAAAGGTCTTGTAGGTCTTCATAGAACTGTTCAACTTCAGCTTCTTCAGCATTCCTGGTTGGGTCATAGACTTGGATAACTGTGATATTGAATGGTTTGCCTTGGAGACAAACAGAGATCATTCTGTCATTTTTGAGATTGCATCTAAGTACTGCATTTTGGACTCTTTTGTTGACCGTGATGGCTACTCCATTTCTTCTGAGGGATTCCTGCCCGCAGCAGTAGATATACTGGTCATCTGAGTTAAATTCACCCATTCTAGTCCATTTTAGTTCTCTGATTCCTAGAATGTCGATGTTCACCCTTGCCATCTCCTGTTTGACCACTTCCAATTTGCCTTGATTCATGGACCTGACATTCCAGGTTCCTATGCAATATTGCTCCTTACAGCTTCTATCACCAGTCACATCCACAACTGGGTATTGTTTTTGCTTTGGCTCCATCCCTTCATTCTTTCTGGAGTTATTTCTCCACTGATCTCCAGCAGCATATTGGGCACCTACTGACCTGGGGAGCACCTCTTTCAGTATCCTATCATTTTGCCTTTTCATACTGTTCATGGGGTTCTCAAGGCAAGAATACTGAAGCGGTTCGCCATTCCCTTCTCCAGTGGACCACATTCTGTCAGACCTCTCCACAATGACTTGCCTGTCTTGGGTTGCCCCACAGGCATGGCTTAGTTTCATTGAGTTAGAAAAGGCTGTGGTCCTAGGGTGATTAGATTGACTAGATTTCTGCGAGTATGGTTTCAGTTTGTCTGCCCTCTGATGCCCTCTTGCAAGACCTACATCTTACTTGGGTTTCTCTTACCTTGGGCATGGGGCTATCTCTTCACAGCTGCTCCAGCAAAGCACAGCCACTGCTCCTTACCTTGGATTAGGGGTATCTCTTCCCACCGCCCTTCCTGACCTTCAACGTGGGATGGCTCCTCTAGGCCCTCCTGCGCCCAGGCAGCCACCACTCCTTCGATGTGGGGTTGGTCCTTCCGGCCGCAGCCCCTGGCCTCAGGCGCCGCCCCTGGCCTTGGACTTGGCATGGCTCCTCCCAGACGCCGCCCCTGGCTTTGGACGCGGGGTGGCTCCTCTTGGCCATTCCTGCACCGTCGCAGCCTGGCACTCTAGGCCGCTGCCCCTGACATCGGACATGGGATAGCTCTCGCCTGCACTTGGTGCGCCGGCCACCACCACTGCCTGTGCTTAGTGATTGGATGAATTGTTTTATCATTTTTGATCACACCTTTTAAGCTTTGTTGGGTAGTGCTTGAGCTGCATTTGGTTTAGGCTAAAATTTCCCCCACTTTTTGGCAAGAACTTCTTAGTGCTCCAAGAAGTTCCATGAATTACAAGATTTACCACTCTGACTACAGAGAACAGAAATTATGCCTAACCATATGTGTGCTTTGATTATTGTTTCCTTTAATCTTACTGGTCTTTCTTATTTTTCCTGGCTCTGCATAATTTCTTCACATACATATTCTGACCACTACTCTGTCTATTACTCATGGTAAATTCCTTTAAGATGTCCAGAATTGTCTCCTATGCCATTTTATCATCTCTGGAAATGTGCTTTTTATACTCTGGACACACTGACCTCTCCAAATTCCCAGGCCTGTCTCCTAAGCTCTGAGAGACAACTAGCCATTGTCTGGGTTTCTCCTGCGAGCACTATAATCTAGAAATGTTTGTCAGGCAGTAAGCTGGAATAATCATAAGGTTCAACTTTTTTTTCCTGCCCTCATCTCTCAAATATCTCAGTCCTTTTAATTGAAGTCTAATATCTTGGAAACTGACTTTCTTTTTTCTTCTTCTTGTTTCATTTTCTGTTATGTCATATGGAAATTTGAATCTAGTCCCTTTTGCTCCATGAAGTACAGTTGATTTACAGCACCGTGTTAGTTTCAGATGCACAGCAAAGTGATTCTTTTTCTAAACGATAAATACATGAGCAAAGAAAATAATATGTATATGTATCCATTGTTGTCAGTCGTGTCTGACTCTTTGTGACCTCATGGATTGCTGCATAAAAAACTGCCCTGTCCTTCACCATATCTAAGAGTTTACTCAAACTTGTGTCAGTTGAGTCAATGATGCCATGCTACCTTCTCATCCTCTGTCATCTCCTTCCCCTTCTCCTCTTGCCTTCAGTCTTTCCCAGCATTAGTATTTTTTCCAGTGAGTCTGCTCTTCACATCATGTGGCCAAAGTATTGGGACTTCACCTTCAGCATCAGTCCTCCCAGTGAATATTCAGGGTTCATTTACCTTACAATTGATTGGTTTGATCTCCGTGCTGTCCAATAAACTCTCAAGAGTCTTCTCCAGCAGTTTGAAAGCATCAAGTCTTCGGCTCTCAGTCTCCTCTATGGTCCCACCTCTCACATCTATACACGACTACTGATAAAACCACAGCTTTGACTAGATGAACCTGTGTTGGCAAAGTGATGGCTCTGGTTTTTAATACACTAAGTTCATCATAGCTTTTCTTCCCAGAATCAAGCATCTTTTAATCTCAAGGCTACAGCCACCAACTGCAGTGACTTTGGAGTCCAAGAAAAGAAAGTCTATCATTGTTTTCATTGTTTCCTCATCTGTTTGCCATGAAGTGGTGGGACTGGATGCCATGATCTTAATATCTTGAATGTTGAACTTTAAACCATCTTTTTACTCTCCTCTTTCACCTTCATCAAAAGGCTCTTTAGTTCCTCTTTGCTTTCTGCCATTAGGGTGGTGTCTTCGGCATATCTGAGGTTGTTCATATTTCTCCCAGCAATATTGATTTCAGCTTGTGTTTCATCCAGCCCAGCATTTTGCATGATGTACTCTTCATATAAGGTAAATAAGCAGGGTGACAATATACATCTTTGATGTACTCCTTTCCCAGTTATCAACCAGTCCATTGTCCCATGTCAGGAAATATATGTATAACATATTTATATTCTTTTTTAAACTTTTTCTTTTTATGTTATTACAAAATATTGAGCATAATTCCATGTGCAATATAGTAGAACCTAATTCAGTTCAGTTCAGTTGCTCAGTCGTCTCCAGCTCTTTGCGACCCCATGAATCGCAGCATGCCAGGCCTCCCTGTCCATCACCAGCTCCCGGAGTTCACTCAGAATCACGTCCGTCGAGTCAGTGATGCCATCCAGCCATCTCATCCTGTGTTGTCCGCTTCTCCTGCTGCCCCCAATCCCTCCCAGCATCAGTCTTTTCCAATGAGTCAACTCTTCACATGAGGTGGCCAAATTAGTTATGTATTTTATATACAGTAGTGTGCATGTGTTAATCACAAACTCTTCTTTCCCCTTTGGTAACCGTAAATTTGCTTCCTATTCATGTGGGTCTATTTCTGTTTTGTCAATAAGTTTATTATATCTTTTTTTAAATCCACATATAAGAGATATTACATATTTTTTTCCAAGTTACTAGGAAAAGGAGTACATCAAGGCTGTATATTGCCACTCTGCTTATTTAATTTATATGCAGAGTACATCATGAGAAACTCTGGGCTGGAAGAAGCATAAGCTGAAATCAAGGTTGCTGGGAGAAATATCAATAACCTCAGATATGCAGATGACTTTGGACACCTCATGCGAAGAGTTGACTCGTTGGAAAAGACTCTGATGCTGGGAGAGATTGGGAGCAGGAGGAAAAGGGGACGACCCAGGATGAGATGGGTGGATGGCATCACGGACTCGATGGACGTGAGTCTGAGTGAACTCCGGGAGATGGTGATGGACAGGAAGGCCTGGCGTGCTGCTTTTCATGGGGTCGCAAAGAGTCAGAGACGACTGAGCAACTGAACTGAACTGAACTGAACTGATGGAGATGACACCACCCTTATGGCAGAAAGCGAAGAAAAACTAAAGAGCCTCTTGATGAAAGTGAAAGAGGAGAGTTAAAAAGTTGGCTTAAATCTCAACATTCAGAAAACTAAGGTAATGGAATTTGGTCCCATCAATTCATGGCAAATAGATGGGGAAACAATGGAAACAATGGCAGACTTTATTTTGGGGGGCTTCAAAATCACTGTAGATGGTGACTGTAGCCATGACATTAAAAGACAATTACTCTTTGGAAGTAAAGTTATGACCAACCTAGACAGCATATTAAAAAGTAGAGACATTACTTTGCCAACAAAAGTCCATCTAGTCAAGGCTAGTTTTTCCAATAGTCATGCATGGATGTGAGTCATGTAAGTTCTGGTGGCTCAGAGGTTTAAACGTCTGCCTGGAATGCGGGAGACCCAGGTTTGATCCCTGGGTCGGGAAGATCCCCTGGAGAAGGAAAATGGCAACCCACTCCAGTACTCTTGCCTGGAGAATCCCATGGGGGGAGGAGCCTGGTAGGCTACAGTCCATGGGGTCGCAAAGAGTCGGACAGGACTAAGTGACTTCAGTTTCACTTTCACTTTTGTATGGATATGAGAGTTGGACTATAAAGATAGCTGAGAGCCAAAGAATTGATGCTTTTCAACTGTGGTATCAGAGAAGATTCTTGAGAGTCCCTTGGACTGCAAGGAGATCTAGCCAGTCCATCCTAAGGGAGATCAGTCCTGGGTGTTCATTGGAAGGACTGATGTTGAAGCTGAAATTCCAGTACTTTGGCCACCTGATGCGAAGAACTGACTCATTTGAAAAGACCCTGATGCTGGGAAATATTGAGGGCAAGAGGAGAAGGGAACGACAGAGGATGAAATGGTTGGATGGCAAATCATCTACACAATGGACATGTGTTTGGGTGGACTCTGGGAGTTGATGATGGACATGACTGTGCAACTAAACTGAACTGAACTGAAATAAAAAGTTCTGACTTCAATGTTGATAGAAAAGCATTTTAACTACTGATGTGTCAAATCCAAGTAACAATTTTGTGGGAGATCATGAAGGATGTCATACATATCATGTCACCTACCAACATAATTATCATGCAAACCAAGGTGATATCTCATTACTCTTACCTGACTAATTGAGACGAGGATGAGGATGTTATAGTTAATTAGCTTTAAGTTATCTTTTATCCATACAATTCAACAATAATAACATAACCTTAAGTTGATTGTAAAGTTTCCTTCCCTTTAACTTATTTGGTCACTAGAGAATGCAGATTCAATCTATTATGGCCAGTTAGGAACCTTCTCACTACATTATTGACAATTAATTGAATTGACTGACCACATTGTGTTTTTTGTTGTCAGTTTCTCATATTTAAGGACCAATAAACTTTTCTTGATATTTTTATTTCTTTGGTTTCTTCTTAATTGTGTATTTCTTCCATAGATTGTAGTGTGGATTTCAGGCTTACTGTAAAATGATTTTATAATTATATTTTATTCTTTGCTGTCTAGAAATATAAAACTCTTGAGACATTAATGTTCTTGACTGTAGATAGGAGTTCACTCCTTACAACAGGACAGAACACAGTCATCACTCTCAGCATTGGCCCATGGCAAGTACTACAGGCAGCTGAATCAGTGAATTCTTTCAGGCAGAGGGCAAGGCAGGCTTGTGTGGACGAGGCAAATTATCAGTATTTTATTCTTACTGACTATGCTTCCTAGTAATAAGGGCAAAATAATTATCTCAGATGTGAGACATCTCCCATTTTAGCGCTTAATGTGTTATCCTATCTGTCCTATCCTTAATGGACACTCTAGCAAGGAAGAGAATTGATAGGAACCAAGGATGACATGAATGAATACAAATGCCCCACTAGAAGTACAGTGAAGAGAAGGGAATAGATTTTGGAAGTTTTTCTTATTTTTCTTGCTTTTATTTATTACTCTTATTTTTGAAGAGCATAGTTATAAAGAGCAAGTTCCAAAACAAGATAATTAACAGTATAAAACTGGACATCTAAGTCCTGTTATGGCCCATGAATTGCTGGATAAGAGAGGATAAAAAGAGAAAGGGAGGCAAAGTCTTCACTATTGTTTCCCTCCACCTCATTTTTGTTAGTGTTCCTAAAAGTTTAAAGAACTCAAATTCTTTTGGCTTTCCTTGGTTAAGCTTGTCCATCCTCTCATTTCTGAAAGTCCTTGGTATCTGCTTCATAACACACAGAAAAGCAGAGTTGCTTTCACTGTTACTTAATTAATGTCTTATTTTAAAAACTTTCAAAGTACTTTAAAATACAGTAATTTGTTTAGTTTATTATAGATGTAATTATGCACTTTCCTTTCCACCACTGCAAATAGTAAGTCTTCAATGACAAAACTTGCTGATTTAGATAAAATGAATCTTTATTTTATTACATTTTAATAATTTCATTTATTCTATAATTATATAATTCCAATATTCCTAGATAAAAATACATTGAGTAAAGAAAACAGCTATTATTTAAATTTCCTACTAATATTTTATTTTTTATAACCATCAACCATTCTTTAATATCTTTAACTATATACCACTGATAAAGACTGGAGTTAAAATTATAGGGAAATGTTATATCTTTCTTTTGTGGAGATGCTGAGGAAAACTGCTGGTGCTACATTTCACCTTTTGAAGACTCTCTGAAGAGCATTGCTTGTCCACATTCATCCCTCTTCTAACTTCTTGAGCTTTTGGATTAAAATGGTGGTATTTTTACTACTTACTGAATAACACACTCTTTTCAATGTACTTCTAATTTTTTCTCATGTGGCTGTATTTCTCCCCAGAAAGAATGCAGACTCTTAGCAGTGAGTAGTTAGTGGGCATGATAGCCTTTCTCACCAAATTAATTCAAGTAGAGCCAACATTGAGATGTGAATTAATTAATTAATGTGAGTTAAAATTTAGAGAAGAAATAATATCTTATGAAGGCATTCAGTTCAGATCAGTTCAGTCGCTCAGTCGTGTCCAACTCTTTGCAACCCCATGAATTGCAGCACGCCAGGCCTCCCTGTCCATCACCATCTCACGGAGTTTACTCTTATATGAGTTTTAAAAAGGAAATTAATCCTATTTATCTGAAGAATATCTGACTTTAAACAGTGACCTAGTATGGAAGCCCTGTCTGGCATTTTACCTGACTCGACTAGTGCCCAAACTCAGCTCAACCATTTATTCTGGCAACAGATAGCATGGAGTTTATAAGACCCACAGAAACCTGGAAACCTAATTGAACCTGAGGAACCATCCTCCAATGATGAGAAAAAGAAAGAAGCATTTTCAGGGAGTTAGAATGGTTACAAATAGCGGAAGTGCAGGATGCTGATAGGAAAGCAGTAGCTTTAAAAAAGGAGGCAGTTTTCATGTGGAGCACTCTCTGTAGGTCTAGGGTCTGTGGATCTATACCATGTAGGCTTCAAAGTGAGAAAAAAAGCATGCCTAGAAATTTACAAGACATTTAGAGACTTGTGAGAAAAACTATTTATGTCTTAGATAAAATATAAAAACTGTTTTAATATATTTTTTCCCATTATTGTTCTGTCTTGGTACCTGTTTGAAAGGTGATTCTAGGACCCAGTTTCCCTGTTGAGCAAGAGAGTTTCCCCCACACCAGTAGTTCTCCACATACTATCAGATGGTCCTACAAGTCAACTCAATTCTGACACTATCTACCCAGAGACAGCATCAGATCCCACAGGTTAAAGATTTAGTCCTGTAAGACTGCTTCCCTTGGACTACAAGGAGATCAGACCAATCAGTTCTAAGGAAATCAGCCCTGAATTATCATTAGAAGGACTGATGCTGAAGCTGAAATCCAATACTTTGGCCACTTGATGCAAAGAGCCAACTCACTGGAAAAAACCCTGATGCTGGGAAAAATTGTAGGCAAAAGTAGAAGGGTGAAGTAGAGGATGAGACAGTTAGATAGCATTACCATCTCAATGGACTTGAAATTGAGCAAACTCCAGGAAATAGTGGAGGACAGAGGAGCCTGGCATGCTACAGTCAATGGGGTCGCAAAGAGTCAGACATGACTGAACAACAACATTTCTTAGCAGTACAAGCTACATGACCACTACTTTTATGCTTGCTTCTGAACATCCTATGTTTCAAATAAAGAGACTGTACTGTATACAGTACTGTACAGTAAAGTACACAAAAGCACAAACCCTTATAGAAGTTGCATGCATATGACAATGTAAGTCAGATATGTGAATTAACTAACTCGTGTGATTGGACATGTGAATGCATTTTTGCATCCTTGAAAATGTGTGACTTGAATGTTCATATGTAGAAGACTCACTGTACTTATGGTATGCTCTCAGAAAAAAAAAAAAAAGTGCTCCCTTTCTAGAATCAAAAAAAATAAAAACCAAAAAACAAAGTTTATTGGGATAATGTTAAGCTTGAGCATTAAATAGAAAAATGAAATTATTGTACGGTCTATGCTGATAAAATTGGAATACATTCAACACTACAGAGTATTAAAAACAATTGTCTGTTGACTGTTTGCAGAATGGCTACTATAGCTGAACTACTAATTAAGCTCATAGTGGCACATCATAAGGAATAGATGATGCTTTTGGCCTTAGGGATACTTTGTTTCATATGGTAGTTGGACATTAAAGTGATTTTTCTTAAATAAAAGAAATATAATACTGAAAATAAAGTTAAAAATTCTTTTATTACCTTCTCCTTAGGGATAATCACTACCATAAATTTGCTGTGGACTCTTCCATCTGTTTTTACACTTCATATATGAATACATATATAAACATTATCTTGCATTGCTCAGTGTGTTTTAAAATTATATAATTTGTCATACTATTTACATGTTGAATTTTCTTAATGTTTAGAAATCCATTCTGTCTATCTTATGTATATATTTAGTATTTAGTTTAAAGCCTATCATGTGGATTTTGGGCTTCTGGCCCAGGTTGCAGAAACAGAAGAAGATTCACTATAACACAGGGGAAAAGAGTCAAACTAACTTCAAATCCATGCACTTTTTTGAACCAATTAGAGACTCAAATTTGGAGAGCAAACAACTGTCCCCAAAACTAGAGTTGGTAGCTGTGGGAACAGAATTGACACAAGCTTGTTCTTATCCTGGGAAGAAGCAATAGACACTGGAAAAGAGTCAAGTTATAAGAGTTGATAATTTGGTTAAAGGCAAGTGTGAGTTAACAAGACAGCATGAAAACATGAGAGCAACAGAATTTGGGGAATAAGAGGCTCTTTATCCACAAATGCCACCAGATAGAAAGTTTGTAGCAATCTTAAAAAGTACCTATTGTGGTACAGATGTACTTTGGGAATGGCAGTCATGCAGAAGTGGCAGGAAATTTTGTCTAGACTCTTCTTCCCTAACTCCATAATAGAACAAAGCCTTACATGGAGAGGGAAAAGACCACAAGCCTTACTATCATAAAGTCTTGATGAAAAGTCATTGTAGCTGGGAGAAAGGAGAAAAGAACAAGAGGGGAAAAACAGAAGAACAAGATTGTAAGCTGGTCCTATAGCTACAGATGAGGGATGGGCAGGAGAACTGAGACGGCTCAACCCCCAAGATTCAGGAACATGATGCTTCTCTGTCAGAGGTTGAATCTGAATAACAGGGTATACACTCCCTCAGAGCCTCTACCACCAAGCTAACAATCTTCAAGACAATAAGTACTGCTAACAAAAAGAAAAAAGGCAAGAGAGGTAAAAGAATGAACAAAGAGATCCACTCCAAGGCACAGAGCCAAAAGAAGACTTAAAATTAAAAACTGAACATACTTTATTCTTCCAAACCAATACTTACACTAACTGAAGCCTATGACAGCATGCAAAGGTGAACGACAGCAACAACAAAAATGACAAATTTTAAACCCAGCTCAATTCCTATCTAAACTAACTCAAAGCCTCCATCAGAAGACTAGCAGAACTTATGCTTATTTCCAGGCTTACAACGCCTTTATATCAGTCTCTACTGATTTATATAATGTCTAAATTTCAAAAATATAATATTAATGCAAGGTATAAGTGAAATGAAGTTGTTTAGTCATGTCCAACTCTTTGTGACCCCATGGGCTAGCCCACCAGGCTCCTTGGTCCATAGGATTTTCCAGGCATGAATACTGGAGAGGGTCCCATTTTCAGAAACATACTCAGAAAAAGCAAAACAATCATAAAAACTGAACTCAGGTATGCCAAGATGTTGGAATTGCCAGACAAGAAATTTAAAGTAACTATGACCAATGTGTTAAAGATTTTCATGGAAATACAGGAGAACATGAAATCAAAGAGTTAGTTTCAGTAGAAAAGACAGAAACTATTGAAAAGAGACAGATGGAAGTGCTACAATTAAAAAATCACATTATCAGAGATGAAAAATGCTTTTCATGGGATCAGTAGACTCGACACAATGGAAGAGAGAATCAAAGAACTTGATCAATAGATCAATAAGAGATCTATTGACCTCTATCAGTTCAGTTCAGTCACTCAGTCATGTCCGACTCTTTGAGACCCCATGAATCGCAGCACGCCAGGCCTCCCTGTCCATCACCAACTCCCGGAGTTCACTCAAACTCACGTCCATTGAGTCAGTGATGCCATCCAGCCCTCTCATCCTCTGTCGTCCCCTTCTCCTCCTGCCCCCAATCCTTCCCAGCATCAGGGTCTTTTCCAATGAGTCAACGCTTCGCATGAGGTGGCCAAAGAACAGGAGTTTCAGCTTTAGCATCATTCCTTCCAAAGAAATCCCAGGGCTGATCTCCTTCACAATGGACTGGTTGGATCTCCTTGCAGTCCAAGGGACTCTCAAGAGTCTTCTTCAACACCACAGTTCAAAAGCATCAATTCTTCGGCGCTCAGCCTTCTTCACAGTCCAACTCTCACATCCTTACATGACCACTGGGAAAACCATAGCCTTGACTAGATGGACCTTAGTCGGCACAGTAATGTCTCTGCTTTTGAATTGCTGTCTAGGTTGGTCATAACTTTTCTTCCAAGGAGTAAGCGTCTTTTAATTTCATGGCTGCAGTCACCATCTGCAGTGATTTTGGAGCCCCCAAAAATAAAGTCTGACACTATTTCCATTGTTTCCCCATCTATTTCCCATCAAGTGATGGGACAGATGCCATGATATTCGTTTTCTGAATGTTGAGCTTTAAGCCAACTTTTTCATTCTCCACTTTCACTTTCATCAAGAGACTTCTTAGTTCCTCTTCACTTTCTGCCATAAGGGTGGTGTCATCTGCATATCTGAGGTTATTTATATTTATCCCGGCTATCTTGATTCCAGCTTGTGCTTCTTCCAGCTCAGCGTTTCTCATGATGTACTCTGCATATCAATTAAATAAGCAGGGTAAAAATATATAGCCTTGACATACTCCTCTTCCTAGTTGGAACCTGCTTGTTGTTCCATGTCCAGTACTAACTGCTGCTTCCTGACCTCTATAGATCAATAGATATTACCCTAACTGAAATGTAAAGTGATAAAAAGAGTGGAAAATATTTTAAAAAGAAAAACGAGCATCTAAGAATTGTTGGACAATATCAGATACCCTAGTATATATGTGATTATATTCTCAGAATGAAAAGAGACCAAAAATATTTGAAGGTATAATGTCTGAGAATATTTCACATTTAACAATGGACACCGAACCACAAATGCTCAAAGAACACCAAGCAGGATAAAATAAATATCACGCCAGCCTCACCCCAAAGAGAGTATTTTGAAGACAATCAGAGGGAAGAAAAAGGAACAATTTAATCAGAGAACAAGACAGGACTAACAGCCAGATTCTTGTCAGAAACCCAGTAAGCTAGAAGACAATGAAATAATGTTCTGTCATCAACTTATTTTCCCTCAGTTCCAAATTGATCCCCAATATCTTGATCTTTGAAAACTGTACTGGCCTTTTATATTTCCTTGGCTTGTAGGTATGATGCTAAACTTTGTTCTCAAAAGGCATCAGAGAGACATTTTATAAGGAAATGATTTGGGGACTCCAGTGAGTTCCAAATAGGTTCTTGGAGTGCCCATGGCTTTTCCTGTGCTTACCTAGAATGTGGATGGCTTCTCCTGCATATGCTTACTGATTTGAACAGTCATCAGTTCAGTTCTGTTCAGTCGCTCAGTCATATCCAGCTCTCTGTGACCCCACTATGAATTGTAGCATGCGAGGCCTCCCTGTCCATCACCAAATCCCGGAGTTCACTCAAACTCACGTCCATCGAGTCAGTGATGCCATCCAGCCATCTCATCCTCTGTCGTCCCCTTTTCCTCCCACCCTAATCTCTCCCAGCATCAGAGTCTTTTCCAATGAGTCAACTCTTCACATGAGGTGGCCAAAGTACTGGAGTTTCAGCTTGAGCATCGTTCCTTCCAAAGAACACCCAGGACTGATCTCCTTTAGAATGCACTGGTTGGATCTCCTTTCAGTCCAAGGGACTCTCAAGAGTCTTCTCCAACACCACAGTTCAAAAGCATCAATTATTTGGCGAGCAACCTCAAGAAGCTTGGAGATTTCCCTGACAACTCTGTTGGAAGATTTAATAGCAAAATATCTTCAGTGAGCTATATTACTGTGAGCAACATTTTCTGACACCCTAGAGGCCATATTGCTAGAAAGGTCCAAATAGTGGATTTTCATCACATTCTGCCAAAGCAGGACCATTTCTATTCTCTTACATTCAATGAGCCAAAGTCATGACATTTCCAATAAATCTGGGTGTTAGTCCTAGGATGAAGGCGCTTCCTTTCTTGTTCTATCTCAGCCTAGGGATAAGCACTACTTTCTATATTTGCTTTACAATTCTCTGAATTCTTCCTAACCAAACTTTTGTTTCTCTGATTCTCTGTTTTAATCTAACAATTCTTTATATCTAATTTTACCTGTTCATATTGCTGTATTTTTGGTAGTGTTATTAACCCTGGTTGATATACTATAGCACATACTCAAGACCCTCCCCCATCCACAATAGCTTTCCTTACCCCTTCCATAGTTTTCCTCTTCTATATGTGGTTTTTTACTTCCAGGTCTTCAGAAGAGAGACAGAGGAACACAGAGACAAAAATAAATAGCTCAGCAGTGGATTATGCGACTTCTTCCCACACTTTAGGCACCAACCTAGATGCAAGTAAGCTAGTAGAGTATTACTATATTAGTCCCAGGAAGAAAATATTGGCTTGATAAGTAAGTAGCCAGCCTCTGCAACAAAATATTAAACTTCCTGTGTTCTAAACTGAAGTATGTAATACTTCCCTCACCACCCACAAATCTTTCCTTTTTTTTTTTTTTTTAAATCTCTTTCTCAGTAAGTGTTACAATCATTTACTATTTATCAGTCAAAAACCCTATGGTCGCTCATAATGCCTGGTTCTCTTAAATTTCAACTCTATCAGTGGATTCTGTTGCAAATCTAATTACCTTCCTCATGTGTCAGCCACATGAATCTCTGCCCTGGACTCCTGCAATGAACTCCTAATTTCTAGTTGGCTTTCCTTCTATCAGTTTTTTCTTTACAGTATATTCTCTTCAGAGGAGTCAGAGGCAGTTTCCAAAACCTAAAAACGTCATGTGATGATCCCAATCTCATCCTATCAGCAGTTCCCCATTACATTTGACTAAAATTAAAGTATTTTCCTTGGCCTATCAGTTTCTACAAAGTCTGATGCTGAGTTACATTCCTTAACCCTTCTTACCTGTTTTTATTTCATTCTGATCACACAGTAACTCGCAGTTTCTGTCTCTTTTCTTGTTCCCTATCCCAGGAATGCTCATGTATTTGTTATTTTAATTGGCATATTTTGTACATTCAGATTCAAATGTAAACATCTCAGAAAATCCATCTTCATTATCAGTCGAAAATATCACCTATTTTGATTGTCCTACGTGTCATACAACAAATCACTACCAGACATCATTATATTTTTTTTCTATTTTATTAATATCTTAATCACTAAAACATAAGTTTCATACAACAAAGGATTTTATTTCTCATTTCTGAGTGCCTCTAAAGTTCTAGAAGTTGAAAAACTTATTAATATTAGTTGAATGGATTTATGATGAGAATGTATCAGTCAGCCACACTTGGGTGGATGTGAGGTGAAAAAAGGAAGCAGAATTGACAAAAAGTCTTTTATATTTTTTTTAATAAGGAAACAATGTATAGTACATTTGGGAAACTATAATTTTCAGTGAACAAAGAAAATAGAATGTGAAAATATTAATGATGAAAGATGAGAGGCATGAAACAGGGGTTAGATACAGAACTGCAGTGGTTGGATTTTGTTACAAGCAGAATAAAAAACACATTGGTTGTTTTACTTTAGTAGGGAAGCCAACTGATCATATCTGTGGCTTAAGAGGATCTCGTCAGCTGTATTGTGAATACATTAGAGAGAAGAGATTGAAAGAAAATGACACCAGTGTTAACCAGTAGTCTAGCTTAGATGTGGATCTGGTTTGGATCAAGATGATGGTGGCTGGAATAAGGAACAGAAAGATCAAAGGATGCTTCAGAAATGAAATCAACAGAATATAGTTTTGGGGATTTTTTTTCTTTAATGTGAGAATGAGAAGCAAGTGTGGATCTTCAAATAAAGAAGAAGTTAATTCCAACTCCCGCCAGTTAACAAAAATATCACTTTCTTTTTTTATTTTTTATTTTTATTTTTTTAAATTTTAAAATCTTTAATTCTTACATGCATTCCCAAACATGAACCCCCCTCCCACCTCCCTCCCCATAACATCTTTCTGGGTCATCCCCATGCACCAGCCCCAAGCATGCTGCATCCTGCGTCAGACATAGACTGGCGATTCAATTCACATGATAGTATACATGTTAGAATGGCATTCTCCCAAATCATCCCACCCTCTCCCTCTCCCTCTGAGTCCAAAAGTCCGTTATACACATCTGTGTCACTTTCCCTGTCTTGCATACAGGGTCGTCCTTGCCATCTTCCTAAATTCCATATATATGTGTTAGTATACTGTATTGGTGTTTTTCTTTCTGGCTTACTTCACTCTGTATAATCGGCTCCAGTTTCATCCATCTCAACAGAACTGATTCAAATGAATTCTTTTTAACGGCTGAGTAATACTCCATTGTGTATATGTACCACAGCTTGCTTATCCATTCATATGCTGATGGACATCTAGGTTGTTTCCATGTCCTGGCTATTATAAAGAGTGCTGCGATGAACATTGGGGTACATGTGTCTCTTTCAATTCTGGTTTCCTCGGTGTGTATGCCCAGAAGTGGGATTGCTGGGTCATAAGGTAGTTCTATTTGCAATTTTTTAAGGAATCTCCACACTGTTCTCCATAGTGGCTGTACTAGTTTGCATTCCCACCAACAGTGTAGGAGGGTTCCCTTTTCTCCACACCCTCTCCAGCATTTATTGCTTGCAGATTTTTGGATCGCAGCCATTCTGACTGGTGTGAAGTGGTACCTCATTGTGGTTTTGATTTGCATTTCTCTAATAATGAGTGATGTTGAGCATCTTTTCATGTGTTTGTTAGCCATCCATATGTCTTCTTTGGAGAAATGTCTATTTAGTTCTTTGGCCCATTTTTCGATTGGGTCGTTTATTTTTCTGGAGTTGAGCTGCATAAGTTGCTTGTATATTTTTGAGATTAGTTGTTTGTCAGTTGCTTCATTTGTTATTATTTTCTCCCATTCAGAAGGCTGTCTTTTCACCTTGCTTATAGTTTCCTTTGTTGTGCAGAAGCTTTTAATTTTAATTAGATCCCATTTGTTTATTTTTGCTTTTATTTCCAGAATTCTGGGAGGTGGATCATAGAGGATCCTGCTGTGATTTATTTCTGAGAGTGTTTTGCCTATATTCTCCTCTAGAAGTTTTATAGTTTCTGATCTTACATTTAGATCTTTAATCCATTTTGAGTTTATTTTTGTGTACGGTGTTAGAAAGTGATCTAGTTTCATTCTTTTACAAGTGGTTGACCAGTTTTCCCAGCACCACTTGTTAAAGAGATTGTCTTTACTCCATTGTATATTCTTGCCTCCTTTGTCAAAGATAAGGTGTCCATATGTGTGTGGATTTATCTCTGGGCTTTCTATTTTGTTCCATTGATCTATATGTCTGTCTTTGTGCCAGTACCACACTGTCTTGATGACTGTGGCTTTGTAGTAGAGCCTGAAGTCAGGCAAGTTGATTCCTCCAGTTCCATTCTTCTTTCTCAAGATTGCTTTGGCTATTCGAGGTTTTTTGTATTTCCATACAAATCTTGAAATTATTTGTTCTAGTTCTGTGAAAAATGTGGCTGGTAGCTTGACAGGGATTGCATTGAATTTGTAAATTGCTTTGGGTAGTATACTCATTTTCACTATATTGATTCTTCTGATCCATGAACATGGTATATTTCTCCATCTATTAGTGTCCTCTTTGATTTCTTTCATCAGTGTTTTATAGTTTTCTATATACAGGTCTTTAGTTTCTTTAGGTAGATATATTCCTAAGTATTTTATTCTTTTCGTTGCAATGGTGAATGGAATTGTTTCCTTAATTTCTTTTTCTACTTTCTCATTATTCGTGTATAGGAATGCAAGGGATTTCTGTGTGTTGATTTTATATCCTGCAACTTTACTATATTCATTGATGAGCTCTAGTAATTTTCTGGTGGAGTCTTTAGGGTTTTCCATGTAGAGGATCATGTCATCTGCAAACAGTGAGAGTTTTACTTCTTCTTTTCCAATTTGGATTCCTTTTATTTCTTTTTCTGCTCTGATTGCTGTGGCCAAAACTTCCAGAACTATGTTGAATAGTAGCGGTGAAAGTGGACACCCTTGTCTTGTTCCTGACTTTAGGGGAAATGCTTTCAATTTTTCACCATTGAGGATAATGTTTGCTGTGGGTTTGTCATATATAGCTTTTATTATGTTGAGGTATGTTCCTTCTATTCCTGCTTTCTGGAGAGTTTTTATCATAAATGGATGTTGAATTTTGTCAAAGGCCTTCTCTGCATCTATTGAGATAATCATATGGTTTTTATTTTTCAATTTGTTAATGTGGTGAATTACATTGATTGATTTGCGGATATTGAAGAATCCTTGCATCCCTGGGATAAAGCCCACTTGGTCATGGTGTATGATCTTTTTAATGTGTTGTTGGATTCTGATTGCTAGAATTTTGTTGAGGATTTTTGCATCTATGTTCATCAGAGATATTGGCCTGTAGTTTTCTTTTTTTGTGACATCTTTGTCAGGTTTTGGTATTAGGGTGATGGTGGCCTCATAGAATGAGTTTGGAAGTTTACCTTCCTCTGCAATTTTCTGGAAGAGTTTGAGTAGGATAGGTGTTAGCTCTTCTCGAAAATTTTGGTAGAATTCAGCTGTGAAGCCGTCTGGACCTGGGCTTTTGTTTGCTGGAAGATTTCTGATTACAGTATCAATTTCCGTACTTGTGATGGGTCTGTTAAGATTTTCTATTTCTTCCTGGTTCAGTTTTGGAAAATTGTACTTTTCTAAGAATTTGTCCATTTCTTCCACGTTGTCCATTTTATTGGCATACAACTGCTGATAGTAGTCTCTTATGATCCTTTGTATTTCTGTGTTGTCTGTTGTGATCTCACCATTTTCATTTCTAATTTTATTGATTTGATTTTTCTCTCTTTGCTTCTTGATGAGTCTGGCTAATGGTTTGTCAATTTTATTTATCCTTTCAAAGAACCAGCTTTTGGCTTTGTTGATTTTTGCTATGGTCTCTTTTGTTTCTTTTGCATTTATTTCTGCCCAAATTTTTAAGATTTCTTTCCTTCTACTAACTCTGGGGCTCTCCAACTCTTCCTTTTCTAGTTGCTTTAGTTGTAGAGTTAGGTTATTTATTTGACTTTTTTCTTGTTTCTTGAGGTATGCCTGTATTGCTATGAACTTTCCTCTTAGCACTGCTTATATAGTGTCCCACAGGTTTTGGGTTGTTGTGTTTTCATTTTCATTAGTTTCTATGCATATTTTGATTTCTTTTTTGATTTCTTCTGTGATTTGTTGGTTATTCAGAAGTGTGTTGTTCAACCTCCATATGTTGGAATTTTTAATAGTTTTTCTCCTGTAATTGAGATCTAATCTTAATGCATTATGGTCAGAAAAGATGCTTGGAATGATTTCGATTTTTTTGAATTAATCAAGTTTAGATTTATGGCCCAGGATGTGATCTATCCTGGAGAAGGTTCCATGAGCACTTGAAAAAAAGGTGAAATTCGTTGTTTTGGGGTGAAATGTCCTATAGATATCAATTAGGTCTAACTGATCTAATGTATCATTTAGAGTTTGCGTTTCTTTGTTAATTTTCTGTTTAGTTGATCTGTCCATAGGTGTGAGTGGGGTATTAAAGTCTCCCACTATTATTGTGTTATTGTTGATTTCCCCTTTCATACTTGTTAGCATTTGTCTTACATATTGTGGTGCTCCTATATTGGGTGCATATATATTTATAATTGTTATATCTTCTTCTTGGATTGTTCCTTTGATCATTATGTAGTGGCCTTCTTTGTCTCTTTTCACAGCCTTTGTTTTAAAGTCTATTTTATCGGACATGAGTATTGCCACTCCTGCTTTCTTTTGGTCTCTATTTGCGTGGTATATCTTTTTCCAGCCCTTCACTTTCAGTCTGTATGTGTCCCTTGTTTTGAGGTGGGTCTCTTGTAAGCAGCATATAGAGGGGTCTTGTTTTTGTATCCATTCGGCCAGTCTTTGTCTTTTGGTTGGGGCGTTCAACCCATTTACGTTTAAGGTAATTATTGATAAGTATGATCCCGTTGCCATTTACTTTATTGTTTTGGGTTCGGGTTTATACACCCTTTTCGTGTTTCCTGTCTAGAGGATATCCTTTAGAATTTGTTGGAGAGCTGGTTTGGTGGTGCTGAATTCTCTCAGCTTTTGCTTGTCTGTAAAGCTTTTGATTTCTCCTTCGTATTTGAATGAGATCCTTGCTGGGTACAGTAATCTGGGCTGTAGGTTATTGTCTTTCATCACTTTAAGTATGTCTTGCCATTCCCTCCTGGCCTGAAGAGTTTCTATTGACAGATCAGCTGTTATCCTTATGGGAATCCCCTTGTGTGTTATTTGTTGTTTTTCCCTTGCTGCTTTTAATATTTGTTCTTTGTGTTTGATCTTTGTTAATTTGATTAATATGTGTCTTGGGGTGTTTCGCCTTGGGTTTATCCTATTTGGGACTCTCTGTGTTTCTTGGACTTGGGTGATTATTTCCTTCCCCATTTTGGGGAAGTTTTCAACTATTATCTCCTCAAGGATTTTCTCATGATCTTTCTTTCTGTCTTCTTCTTCTTGGACTCCTATAATTCGAATGTTGGAGCATTTCATATTGTCCTGGATGTCTCTGAGATTGTCCTCGTTTCTTTTAATTCGTTTTTCTTGTTTCCTCTCTGATTCATTTATTTCTACCATTCTATCTTCTATTTCACTAATCCTATCTTCTGCCTCCGTTATTCTACTATTTGTTGCCTCCAAAGTGTTTCTGATCTCATTTATTGTGTTATTCATTATATTTTGACTCTTTTTTATTTCTTCTAGGTCCTTGTTAAACCTTTCTTGCATCTTCTCAATCCTTGTCTCTAGGCTATTTATCTGTGTTTCCATTTTGATTTCAAGATTTTGGATCATTTTCACTATCAGTATTCGGAATTCCTTCTCTGGTAGATTCCCTACTTCTTCCTCTTTTGTTTGGTTTGGTGAGCAACTCTCCTGTTCCTTTACCTGCTGAGTATTCCTCTGTCTCTTCATCTTGGTTATATTGCTGCGTTTGGGGTGGCCTTTTTATATTCTGATAATTTGTGGAGTTCTCTTTATTATGGAGCTTCCTCACTTTGGGTGGGGTTCTATCAGTGGCTTGTCAAGGTTTCCTGGTTAGGGAGGCTTGTGTTGGAGTTTTGGTGGGTGGAGCTGGGTTTCTTCTCTCTGGAGTGCAGTGGAGTGACCCGTAATGGGTTATGAGACATCAAAGGTTTTGGGATAATTTTGAGCTGCCTGTATATTGAGGCTCAGGGGAGTGTTCCTGTGTTGCTGGAGAATTTGGGTGGTATGTCTTGTTTTGGAACTTGTTGGCCCTTGGGTGGAGCTTGGTTTCAGTGTAGGTATGAAGGCATTTGATGAGCTCCTATTGCTTAATGTTCCCTGAATTCAAGAGTTCTCTAATGTTTTCAGGCTTTGGATTTAAGCTTCCTGCTTCTGGTTTTCAGTTTTATTTTTATAGTAGCCTCTAGACTTCTCCATCTATACAGCACTGATGATAAAACATCTAGGTTAAAGATGAAAAGTTTCTCCACATTGAGGGACACTCAGAGAGGTTCACTGAGTTACAAGGAGAAGAGAAGATGGAGGGGGTAGTTAGAGGTAACTGGAATGAGATGCGGTGAGATCAAGAGAGGAGAGAACAAGCTAGCCAGTAGTCACTTCCTTATGTGCGCTCTATAGTCTGGACCGCTCAGAGGTATTTACAGAGTTATACGGGGAAGAGGAGAGGGAGGAAGTAGACAGAGGTGACCAGGAGGATAAGAGAGAGGAATGAGTAGGAGAGAGACAAATCCTGCCAGTAACCAGTTCCTTAGGTGTTCTCTGCCGTCTGGAACACACAGAGATTCACAGAGTTGGATAGAGAAGAGATGGGGGAGAAAAGAGACAGAGGCCACCTGGTGGAGAAAAAGGAGAGGCCAGAGGAGGAGAGAGTGGTCAAGCCAGTAATCTCGCTCTCAGGTAAACTTGGGTAGTGAAGTTTGGGTTTTTAAATGTACAAAATTGACAACAAAAACCTAAGAGCAAAGATTAAAAATCTGGAGTAGAGGTTGGATTTTCAAAGATACAATATTAAAGAAAAGCAGAAGGAAAAAGGAAGAAAGAGAAAAAAAAAAGAATTATTAAAAAACAAATAAACAAAACAAAACAAAACAAAACAAAACACCAACAACCATCCAAAGAGTATATATGGTGTTTGCCTTAAAAAAAAAAAAAAAAAGTCTTTTTTTTTTTTAAATAGTAATACTAGGTTATAGAAATAAAAATTAGAGGAGAAATAGAAAACTTAACAATTAAAAAAAAGCTCTGAAAAAAATGAAAAAAAAAGCAAAAAGCAAAAAAAAAAAAGAATGATTTTAAAAATATTAAAAAATTAAAAATATATCTGGCTCTTCTCTGATGTTATGGGCCGTGTGGGCTCACTTCCAAGGTGGTTCCCTCTGTTTAACTTCTTCTGTTTGCTGGTTTTTAGGCTCACTAGTTCAGTCGCACTGTGGGGAGGGGGGATGCTGCAAACAAATAGCACTGTCGTGTGCACACAGTATTTCTGCCTCTCTTGACCTGTCCTTTCTCACAGCGCACAAACCTCTCCGGCTCTACGATGCTCAGCCGGGAACCGTCTGGGGCCGGCCCTAGGCTGCGTGCACTTCCCCGGTCCAAGCCGCTCAGGTTCGGCCCTCAGGCAGCCCTCAGAGGCACAAATGCGGCTGGGACTGCGCTTTGTGCCCTTCCCAGGTCCGAGTAGCTCAGGAGTTTGGCGAGCGCGATCGCCGCGGCTTGTCACCTTTTCCGCCGCTGCCGCTCAGCTCTCTGGGTGGACCGCTGGCGCACCCCGTGAGGCAGACTGTGACTGTCCAGCACCCCCAGAAGTCTTAGCAAAGGAGCCTGCTTGCAGTTAGGTAAGTAAAGTCTCTCCGGGTCTGCAATTGCCCCTTTCCAGTCCTTACGGCTCTGGCTGCCTGTCCCCGGCGGGGAATGGTCTGCAGCCGGCTTTTTCCGTTCCGTCCTTTGTTCTGTGCTCGGTCCTGGCGGTGTCTTATGTTCGAGCTTTTCGCGTGGTAGCTATCCCACAGTCTGGTTTGCTAGCCCAAGTTAGATCGTTCTGGTTGCACGTGGGGCGTTCCTGCCCGATTCTTACAAAGCTCTGCAGCCCGCGCCTCCCGCGCGTCCCTGCCCTGCCCCCACTTCCCAATGGCGGATGCAGGTGTCTGTGCTGCTTTTCCGCTGGGGGAGTTACTGGTCGGCTTGTAATCTCTTGGTTTTAATTATTTATCTATTTTTCCTTCCTGTTATGTTGCCCTCTGTGTTTCCAAGGCTCGCCACAGACTCGGCAGGGAGAGTGTTTCCTGGTGTTTGGAAACCTCTCTTCTTAAAATTCCCTTCCCGGGACGGGCTTCCCTTCCCGGGACGGAGCTCCCTCCCCACCTCCTTTGTCTCCTTTTTCGTCTTTTATATTTTTTCCTACCTGTTTTTGAAGACAATGGTCTGCTTTTCTGGTTGCCTGATGTCCTCTGCCAGCCTACAGAAGTTGTTTTGTGGAGTTTGCTCGGCGTTGAAATGTTCTTTTGAGGAATTTGTGAGGGAGAACGTGATCTTCCCGTCCTATTCCTCCGCCATCTTTCCCTCCCTCAAAAATATCACTTTCTAGTTTTTACCTTCAATCACAGAGAAAAATGCCAATAGTTAGTCTCTTTAAATTTTATAAAAACAAAATCTATATGATATTAAAAGTGGCTTTCTTAGTCATGAAAATTAACATCATCCCACTTGTTATTTTAATTGAATGGTTTTTTGTGTTCAGTAGGTCAAGGAACCACCCTTCCCAAAGACTCCTAAACATTCCCACAATTTGCTACCAAAGTGTTCTTGGGTAGAACAACATTCACAAACCCTTGAGGGGGAAAAAAAAAAATAGATAAACACCTGCCAGACACTGGGAGCTGTTCAAATATTATTATAACATGCAATATAATTATAACAATTCAATCTCCTGGAAAATGCAATAACCAATTTCCCTGCTTGGTACAAGGAAAGTGAATGTGAAGAGTCCAGGTCATACAACTTTATCTCTGGTATTCTGTCAAGCAATGAACTGCTACTATGTATAAGGAGGATATTTTAATGAAATTTTACAGTCATAATTCTTGTCTTATTTTCCCCTCAACACATCAGAATACCATTTCAAAAATAAGCCCAAGGAATTCCTTAATTTTATAAGTAGAAATAAATGGTTAGGTATGGGAAGGAGTGGTATTTTTGAAGCAATTCCAACATTTTGAAAAATGATAATTTGAAATTAAGCATAGTTTCAGACATAGAAAATAAATTTATGGTTACCGAAAGGGAAATGAAGGAAAAAGGTAGGAGTTTGGGATTATCACACACACACTATTATATATAAAATAGATAATCAACAAGGACCTTTTGTAGAACACAGGAAACTATGCTAAATATCTTGTAATAACCTATAATAGAAAAAGAATACACACACACACACACACACACATATATGCATAACTGAATGACATTGCTGTACACCCGGCACTAACACAAAGTTATAAATCAACTATATATCAATACAAAATGTTTAAAAAAGAAAAATTAAGCATGATTTCAATATCAAGATCTTTTTTCTTACACATCTTACAACTTCAAAACTGGTTATAAAATTTGCGGAGCCCAGTGTAAAATGAAAATGTGGAGTCCCTTTTTCAGAAAGTATTAAGACTTTTGAAATGACAACAGTAGAACACTAAACAGAGTCAGAGGCCCTTTTGCAATTAAGGTCTTCCTCATAAATTTGAAAAAAAGTTCTTCACTTTGATCTTTATTTGTAAATAATTGTGAGTTGAATTTTTCTTTTCATTTTAGATAGCTCATCCTGTAACTCTGCTTTTCCAGCCAGGCAAACTATGTTCCTGAAAATGCAACCTAATCTAACATGGTTAACTGACAACCTGGGCATTTCTTTATATCACTGACTATAAAAACAAACTCTAATCATGATAGAGTCTTTTTTTTTTTTTTTGACAAGACAAAAGATTTTATTTCAGTTTTCTGCAAAGAGTCATTCAGTCTCCTTTCTACCTACCTCCCCAGTCCCGACACAGTTAGTAATAGAAGCTGCTGCTGCTGCTGCTGCTGCATTGCTTCAGTCATGTTCTACTCTGTGTGACCCCATAGATGGCAGCCCACCAGGTTCCCCCGTCCCTGGGATTCTCCAGGCAAGAACATTATGAAATAGCATCACCCACTCAATGGACATGAGTTTGAAAAAATTCCAGGATAGTGAAAGACAAGAAAGCCTGGCATACTGTAGTCCATGGGGTTGCAAAGAATTGGACACAATTTAGCAACTGAACAACAACTAATGAGATGAGTCTCATCTCTTTAACAAGACTCTCAACTCTTTCATTTGCCATCTTAAGCTATCTATATCTGAAAAATTGCTGCTTATTTCAACAATTTTAACAGACATGACCAGCCACTCCACCTAAAACATTTGTTGATTAAGAAAGACAGTTGTTAAAAGTTAGATCAGACACTGTTGTACTGAATTTACTGACCAGTGCAATTAAAATGGCTGATCTAGTAATCCTTTGTTTTCTAAAGTTCGTGAGATCCTCAGCTGTTGCAATGGCTCTGCACCGAAAAGAGGAACAGGGGGAAGGGACTGTTTCCTCACCAGCCTTTCCACAAGATTAAGTTCCTCCCTCTCTCATCCTGCAAGGCTGTTTCTAATTTCACAGGAGACCTTGAAGGCTCTGCTTTTTCTCTTATCTCACAAACTAGAGATCCTCTTTACTCTCACCTTTTTTTTCTATTTTATTTATTGACACATCAAACCGCAACATCCAACCCTCATATTAGTTACTCCCACACCACCTCTTTCAGGTAACATACACACACACATATGCACACACTCATGCGTGCGCACACACACACACACACACACACACACCCCTCTACACTAAATTCTCCAGTCTCACCAGAACGAAATATATGACAGATTGGAAAAATTCATGATAAAATTAAAATATGCATTCCATATAGCCACAAATGACAGTGGCCAGTGTTCCTTTTATTCAGCATGGGACAGAGTAGAGGAAATCTGCTTATGCAATTATCCCCCACCTCCTTTCTTGTTGAAATGCCAAATGTCAGACTTGACCAGTTATTTTCCTATAGCAAGGTTAATTTCCAATGTAATATTGCCTTTGAAGCCAGGCTTATTCAATGTGAGATGAAGTGGAGATGTGTTGATTACTTAATATCTCTGAATATCACTGATATTTTATTTTTAAAAACTGTTCAAGTTTAAATTTTATTTTAAAATTATTCAGCTTTAAACGTCTTATATTTTAAGAAAAATAGTAGCTTCTATTATACAAATCTGGAGAAGGCAATGGCACCACATTCCAGTACTCTTGCCTGGAAAATCCCGTGGACAGAGGAGCCTGGTAGGCTGCAGTCCATAGGGTCGTTACCTGTCAGACATGACTGAGCGATTTCACTTTCACTTTTCACTTTTATGCATTGGAAAAGGAAATGGCAACCCACTTCAGTATTCATCCCAGGGATGGGGAGCCTAGTGGGCTGCCGTCTATGGGGTCACAGACTCCGACACGACTGAAATGACTTAGCAGCAGCAGCAGCATTATACAAATCTAACTTTGTTTTCTTTTCCTTCTTCTCTTTTTTAAAAATAATTTTTTGCTAACTTCATCATATCTCTGAACTATTTTGTCTTTCAATCACACAAGTCAATCTCTATGGTCCAAAACAGAAATTTCTTCTTTTTCAAACTAGAAAATGTGCTAAAAATTCATTTGTAACCTATGTTTACTTGTAATCATACTTTTAATAATCATTCTAATCTATGTTTACTCCTCATTTTTTCAAAAGAGCATCCTTCTGACTTTCAGTTCAGATCAGTTCAGTCGCCCTGTCATGTCCCACTCTTTGGGACCCCATGAATTGCAACACGCCAGGCCTCCCTGTCCATCACCAACTCCTGGAGTTCACTCAGACTCGCATCCATAGAGTCAGTGATGCCATCCAGCCATCTCATCCTCGGTCATCCCCTTCTCTTCCTGCCCCCAATCCCTCTCAGCATCAAAGTCTTTTCCAATGAGTCAACACTTCGTATGAGGTGGCCAAAGTACTGGAGTTTCAGCTTTAGCATCATTCCTTCCAAAGAAATCCCAGGGCTGATCTCCTTCAGAATGGACTGATTGGATCTCCCTGCAGTCCAAGGGACTCTCAAGAGTCTCTCCAACACCACAGTTAAAAAGCAGCAATTCTTCAGTGCTCAGCCTTCTTCACAGTCCAACTCTCACATCCATTCATGACTACTGCAAAAACCATAGCCTTGACTAGACGGACCTTAGTCAGCAAAGTAATGTCTCTGCTTTTGAATATGCTATCTAAATCAATCATTAATATATGAGTTATGATCTTTGGTGGACAGAAAGTGAAATTGAAAGTTGCTCAGTTCCTTTCAGTTCAGTTCAGTCGCTCAGTCGTGTCCAACCCTTTGAGACCCCATGAATCGCAGCACGCCAGGCCTCCCTGTCTATCACCAACTCCCAGAGTTTACCCAAACTCATGTCCATTGAGTCGGTGATGCCATCCAGCCATCTCATCCTCTGTCATCCCCTTCTCCTCCTACCCCCAATCTCTCCCAGCATCAGGGTCTTTTCCAATGAGTCAACTCTTCACATGAGCTGGCCAAAGTTTTGGAGTTTCAGCTTCAGCATCATTCCTTCCAATGAACACCCAGGACTGATCTCTTTTAGGATGGACTGATTGGATTTCCTTGCAGTCCAAGGGATTCTCAAGAGTCTTCTCCAACACCACAGTTCAAAAGCATCAATTCTTCAGTGCTCAGCCTTCTTCACAGTCCAACTCTCACATCCATACATGACCACTGGAAAAACCATAGCCTTGACTAGACGGACCTTTGTTGGCAAAGTAATGTCTCTGCTTTTGAATACGCTATCTAGGTTGGTCATAACTTTCCTTCCAAGGAGTAGGCATCTTTTAATTTCATGGCTGCAATCACCATCTACAGTGATTTTGGAGTCATGTCTAATTCTTTGTGACCCCATGGGCAATACAGTCCACGGAATTCTCCAGGCCAGAACACTGGAGTGGGTAGCCTTTCCCTTCTTCAGGGGATCTTTCCAACTCAGGAATATAACCTAGTTTTACCTTACTGCTTGCAATTTTTTATAAGCAAATCATTTAATTTTAACTTGTATCATAGCTGCTTAAGTAGATTTGCTTGACTCAGTTACTGTGATTTTCTTTTACCTTTACTTTTGCAAACTATCTCTCAAAAAAAATCCTTTGAAAATGCTAAACCACAAAGCAAATTGCATTATTATTTCTATAATCATGCATACATACACATACACCTTCAAAAAAGAGAAAGAGAGAGAATTAATTTAATCTCATGCTTGTTTCAGTTAAACCTGAGCCTAAAATGTACCTTTTACATCTCAAGATCAAGATTATGGTCTTAGTCAGAAAGCATTTGGGTTCTGTAAAAAGGTCACAGATGAAGATTATCATACAATAAATGCTAATTTGTTTGGTAAGCTGAAAATGTATGCAATAAAATTTTGTTTCTAATGTGAGTGGAAAAATCAGAAAAGAAAGCAACAGCGGCTAGGTTTTTGCTAAAATGACGATCTTAGTGCTGGATATCAGAGCTTACATAGCCAAAATCGGTTATAATCATGAAAATGTCTCTTTGTCTTTTAGCTATTAACATTATTAGCATAGAATCATATTTTAACTTCACTTCAAAAATCATTGAATGCAATCTTATTTGAAGAATGCAAGTTTCTAGCAGTATTAAAAGTAGATTTGGGGGGCTCTCTGTGCACATAGTTATTTCCAAGATAATTGTTCCAAAGTACGCTGTATCATCGTAGGAATGGATATTCCTTTAGACATGTATTTCCTTATTTTAGAAGTAAAAAGAAAAAATAAGTAATAAGATAAATATTAAATCATCTAAAAGAGATCATACCTTACAGGCAGTTACATGTTATGAACGAAACACGGGACTGACCAAGGGAAAGAAGATATATACTTTTTGTCTCAGAATTTTTGTAGAGAGATAGGTATTGCCAAGTTGAAAGAAGAAAATGTCTTAACAGTGACTATGTTTTGCCTGACTTTACTGCAATTTTAAAGGGCTTCTGTAAGCCAAGAGAAGAGATGGTGTTAAGTGGAAAATATGAATCTGGGGAAAAAATTATTCGGGCCAATGAGAGATTTGCTGTTCCAGAAATACTTTTTAATTCTTCTGATATAGGCATTCAAGAAATGGAGATTCTGTCCTATTCAATTCAGAACAAAAGTAATGCTGTCTTATTTTTTAAAAAAACATTGTTTGACAGGAGGAAAGTCTGGTCTCTTTTCCCAGGATTTGCTCAGAAGTTCCATGGTTCAGTCCAACAGATTCCGACGTTTCTGTTGTGGTGCCTGACAACCCTATTATTTATGCCTGGGAAGGTGGAAAATTGGTATCAGGGAATGATGATTTTGAAGATACAGTGGTAATAAGAAAATATTATGAAGAAAATGGACATAGCATCTGTGAAGAGAAACTTTGTATTGAAGAACCGTTTCTTAAAGTGCTGACTGATAGTGATAAAAGTTTAAGTGTTCTTTTTAAAGGAAGTTAAGGACCTGTGTTACTGCTCATCCTAAGATAACATCTTGAATTTAGATAAATACTTTGATCCATGGTTAATTTTCAAAGGTTTCTTAGCTAGGTTAGTAAGTAAACTGTTACTCGGCCCATATTTTCATTTAAGAGCTAGACTTACTATAACAATGATTTTACCATTTCTAAGAGAAAGTTATCTTTTATTAAAAGAGGAAAGAGTGAGTGCAATTTAAGTTTAATTCTTTATAGCCAAAAGCACAAACTTAACTGTCCCACTGGTCAGATTCCCTTAGAAGATCATCTTGTGTGACTGGCTCGGAATTGACCAGAGTTGTGTTGAGGCTGATATGACTTCTCTCTTTTAGAATTAACCAGTTTATTTTTAAATTGCAGTGTTTACTTACTAAAGTTGGAAAAAGTAATCTATGTTTGTGTAATGTTTATTTTTTAGTTGGCATAAGTTTGAAAGGGTGAAGATCAAAGCCAATTTAATAAAGTGATTTTGTTCATTACTGTGTTTCAGAAATGCATTATTTCACTCATAAAAATTCTATACCATTTTTAGGATGAAATTCTTGTGTTATTGGGCTCATGTATCAAATTACTAGCAGTCCTTTAACTAGAATCATGTGCATGCCCCATGGCTTCAGATATTTTAACAGTCCTACTAAGATAGCCTACAGTGAAAGAACGTAGTTTCCCAAAGGAAAATTAAGATGAAGAGACAGATGGGTGAAAGAGCTATCTACTACAATTACGTTTGGTTTCTACGGATGGTCCCTGACTTAACAATGGTTCCACTTAATGATTTTTTGACTCTACAATGGTGCAAAAGCAGTATGCATTTAGTAGAAACTGTTCTTCAAATTTTGATCTTTTTCCAGGCAAATAATGTGATATGCTACTTTCTTGTGATGCTGGGCAGTGTTTGGGCACATTGATATTCAATCTTTCAGAATCTTATCTCATAATTTTCACATTTCTGAACATTAGCCATCATCTCCAGCCATGCTGCTGCTGCTGCTGGTGAGTTACTTCAGTCGTGTCTGACTCTGTGCAACCCCATAGACAGCAGTCCACCAGGCTCCTCTGTCCACAGGATTCTCTAGACAGGAATACTGGAGTGGGCTGCCATTTCCTTCTCCAACCATATATTCATGCAAATTGAACAAGCAGAAACGCTGACTCGGTTCTTCCCTTGCATCATTTCCCTTCCCCAGTGCAGGTTAGGCTTGCCCAGTAGCTTGCTGTGTCAAGTGTAAGTGGTCTGTACAAGACTGGACTCAGGAGAGACACGCCAGTCACATGAACTAACACTTAGAGCATTTACTCTTCCTTCATAAGCTATTGGACTTTCCTCATAGCTCAGTTGGTAAAGAATCTGCTTGCAAATGCAGGAGACCCCAGTTTGATTCCAAGGTCGGGAAGATCCCCCAAAGAAGGGATAGGCTACCCATTCCAGTATTCTTGGGCTTCCCTTGTGGCTCAGCTAATAAAGAATCCACCTGCAATACGGGAGACCTGGATTCCATCCCTGGGTTGGGAAGATTTCTTGGAGGAGGGAAAGGCTACCCCTCCAGTATTCTGGCCTGGAGAATTCCATGGCCTCTGTAGTCCATGGGGTCTCAAAAAGTCTGACACAACTAAGCGACTTTCACTTTCACACTATTTACCTTTCCCTTAACCCACTTCTGACGAAAGAGAAAAAATTCAGACCTGGTTTATGAATGGTTATGCACGATATGTATGGCTGGCACCAGCCACAAGTGGAGTGTTGACATAAAGTTGAATTATCACAGCCATGGCTCAGATGGTAAAGAATGTGCCTGCAATGCAGGAGACCTAAGTTTGATCCCTGGATCAGGAAGATCCCCTGGAGAAGGGGAGGGCTACCCACTCCAATATTCTTGCCTGGAGAATTCCATGGATAGAGGAAACTGGCAGGCTACCGAACAAGGGGTTGCAAAGAGTTGGACACGACTGAGTGACTAACACTTTCACTTTTCAAATATGTTAAGTGACAGAGTTGATTTGCAACAGCAAGCTTCTGTTGTTTTTTTTTTTTTTTTATGTTTAAAAACCTTTTTAGCACATAAGCAATTGCACAGAGAAAAAGGCCTTTGGAATGGCTTTCACATTAAAAAGAATGAAATTATACCACTTTCAGCAACATGGATGGATCTAGAGATTTTGTTACTGAGTGAAGTAAGTCATGTAGAGAAGGAGAAATATCGTTGGGCATCCTTTATAAATGGAATCTACAAAGAAATGATACAAATGAACTTGCAAAACAGGAATGGACTCAGAGACTTAGAATACAAACTTATGGTTTAGTGGATGGGGGTTGGGGTGGTTTGGAGGAAGGGATAGCTGGGGAGTTTGGGGTAGTCATGTACATACGGCTATATTTGAAATGGATAGCCAACAAGGACATACTGTATAGCACATGGAACTCCGCTCAATGTTATGTAACAACCTGGATGAAAGGGGAGTCTGAGGGAGAATGGATATATGTATATGTATAGTTGAGTCCTCTTGCTGTTCACATGAAACTATCAAAATAGTGTCAATTGGCTATTGCTCCTTGCTTAGTCACTTCAGTCGTGTCTGACTTTCTGCGACCCCATGGACCACAGCCCGCCCTGCTCCCCTGTCCATGGGATTCTCCGGGTAAGAATACTGGAGTGGGTTGTGATTTTCTTCTCCAGTGATAAAGTATGAAGCAAGTGAAGACATTCAGTTGTGTCCAGCTCTTTGCGACCCCATGGACTATAGCCTACCAGGCTCCTCCATCCATGGGATTTTCCAGGCAAGAGTGCTGGAGTGGGTTGCCATTTCCTTCTGCATAATTGGCTATATTCCAATGTAAAATAAAGAGTTCAAAAAAATAAAAGAAAAAGAGAAAAGTTTATTTTTGTTTCTTGCTTGTTGTTCATGGAAGTTGCCTTCTGCTTATATTTTACTAATTAGGCCTGAAATTTTTGCTGGTAGTATTCTTAGTAAAATTTTCTTTACTCAGTCCTATCAACTTATTGCCACCACATTACTATAACTTGATTCAAGCAATCATCTTGAAATAATTTGTACTTAATTTTATTAGTGTATCCAATTTCCCTTGTGAAGATAAAACTCACTGTCATATTGAGACCTATCCTAACTTTATAGCTAAATATTTGGGGCTGCACTAAAAAAAAAGTTACATTTTGCCAACAATGTTTGCCTCACATTTAGTTATTGTTTGTGTCTTCTGCTAGGATTTTAATTAGGATATTTATCAGATATTAAGCTACTCACATAATATAGAAGAAAGAAACTGTCTAAGTTCATTTGGGCTGCTCTGACAAAATACTACAAACTGGATGGCTTGTAAACAACAGAAATTTATTGCTTCTAGTTCTGAAGTCCAAGATTAAGGCAGCAGTGGGTCTGGTAGCCAGCAAGACTGCACTTCCTAGAAAGCTGTCTATTTGCTCTACCTTCATTTGGTAGAAGGGGCAAGAGAACTCTTTGACACTTCTTTACAAGAGTATTAATCCCACTCATGGGATTTCACTGTCATGACCCAATCACCTTCCAAATATCCCACTTCCAAATTCGATCACCTTGCGGGTCAAGATTTCAACATATAAATTTGGGGGACACAAATATTCATGCCACCACAGAGCTCAGGAATTTAAAGATGCCTTCTGATACTGGGCTATAGCACAGACCAGCTCCTTGACCAAAGGTATCACATAATTGTTCTGATATTTAGGCTTCATCACTGACCTGAAGGGTTAATGGTACCCACCTCACTAGCTGATGGTGAGAAGGATTCAAATGAGAAAATTACACTGAGATGCTGTTATCAACGCTGAACCTAATATGGTCTCCAAGAGTCCATTATTAAAATGTAAAGAGAGGAGAAATGATTGTTTAGGAGAAGGGGACTGGCCATAAACAGAATTTCCCATTAAACACATTAGCAGATATCAATCTGACTGACTGTCTGTCCTCTTAGAACAGGAAGGTGATCCCAGTGTCAACTGATACATTAATAAGAGAATGAATTCAACCATAAATAACAATCCAGATTCATAAAAGCCTGGGTTTGAGTTCTAGCTTTCTCTATAGCTGTACACCTATATGCAAGTTATTTAGGCTTTTTTTTTGCCTCATTTTCCCCACCTGTAAAATGATGACAACAAACCTCTCATAGGGTTATTGGGATAATTTAATGAGTTAATATATTTAAAATGTTCATAACAGGGCTTGACGCATAGTAAGTGCTTTGTGCTATACACTGTTATTCGTATCATGCCATTTTCCTAATAATGGAGTGTATAGTGGCTAATTGAGAACATGATTGTCAAAATCAGGCCATAGCTAATGGAACAGACAAATACAGAATTTGTATAGGTAACAGGGATATTTTTATATATTACTCTTTTTCCAATGCTATGGCTAGTTTAGTTAACAGCAGTGGACAAATATAAGTGATAATTAATATTATGTACTAAAGTAGTTGTTTTAAGCCTGGGAGTAAATATAAGAATCAAAAATTGGAATCAGGATGTTCTGTCTTTATATTTTCAAATCTTTCTGTCTGCATGGGCAATAAATAAGACAGAGAGCAAAATATGTTAGGGATAGGGGGAACCAACACTCCTTAACCTGTTCCATGAGCATTTCCCTCTGATTGACAGAACTTCACAGACAATATAGATGTATAGCTCTTTTCAGTCTTCCAGCCTCTGTTGCCCAGATTCTCATTTCTTTCCCTCAGATCTTCTTCTGAATCCTCACCTCTTTCTATGACATGCTCAAAAATTCCGTTTTTCTCTAACTTTTCAATAGTGATTTGTTATTTTTCTTTAGGGTGAGTGTTACTCTGAGGGGATCTTCCTTCTCATTGAATATCTTTCTTTTTAAATACAATAGCTACAAGATGCACACCTGAAAACCATGCTTTTTAAGACTTCACAAAAGTACATTTTATGTTATATAACTAAACTGTTACAGAATTTAGTGCAAAAATTAATGCAGGTTTTAATTTTCTTCACTATAAAGCCCCTCCCTGGAACAATATATTTATTACATCAGGAGTGTTTTTCAATAACCTTAAACCAAATTAGAGAGTAAGGGGAGAAGGAGAAATGTGAAAAGAGAGCTTGAAAGCTTGACAAAACGTCCAATATTCACAGAATCACTTTTAGGACAATTTACAATCTCTCACTCATGCACAAAGTATTAGGGCTGGCACTAGAGAGGAAGAGTATCTTAGCTCTTTAATTACTAGCCCTTGGGCTTTTCCTAATGGAGAAAAATAGACTCCCTCAGGTTCCTCACCTTTTGATCAAGTTTACTTACAAAAACCTGGATGCTTAGTGTATCCTGAGTGTTTGGTTTCATTTAATTTTCAGGGAAGACTTTGGACATTGATTTCTCCTTGCATTTCATTTAAAGTGAATTCTCAATTGTGGATGATAAAACCAGAGCCAAAATCTTTGCCTTGAGCACAAACCAAAGTAAAATCAAAGCATTTCTGAGAGTGTGAGTTGTTCAGTTAAATTTGCTTAAAAAAAAAAATCATCAAGCAATTGCACTGCTGAAATGTATCAGACATGGAGGCAGAAGTCAGACGAGAAACTCTTGGTACGCCAACTTGTGCAGTATAATTTTCACATCAAAGAATTTCAAAACAGGATTTTTGCCAGTATCTTAACTTTTAGCTAGCTGACTCAAATCCTTTCTGGAAGTAAGCAAGTTATAAATTATGACTACATAAATAAATAAATCACCCAGTTCAAGGTTTACCCACCCCACCCCCATCTCATCCTGCATAGTTAGGGTCAGAGCTTCCTTCACATAAAGGCTTCTCTCCTTCACAAAACTGAGTGATATATGTAAATATCCAGGCAAAAGAAGAACTTTCTGGAAGAAGGAACACGATGTTCAGTGGCTTAACGGTTTTGAAAAGAGGCCTGGGAGCTGTTACACCAAGAGTACAACATGAGGAGAAGGCTGAGTGCACTGAGGGATGATGAGAACAGGAATGCAAATTGAGATAAGTTTGAGAAGGATAAGTTTCTATGCTACTGTAAGAACTTTATCCTGAGAACAATGCAATCCAGAGGCTGGATAATTCACACTTGGTTTATAGACTGTTTTTGTTCCTCACAACCTGTATAAATGTGTATGAGCCTGTTACTTATTCTAGCCTCAGTTTAGACATCTATAAATGATGGAATACAGGTAAAAACTCTATGCTTTATGTGTATATGACCTATCTACCTACATTCACATCTTTTGAAGGAAAGTTATTAAATTTCTAACACAAAGCTACAGATGTTAATCCTAATAATTATCTGGAATATAAACATTTTTATAACATCTAACTTTTCCAGGTGGATTTACCACCATATAATCCTATTTACTCTATTTATACAATATAATCTAGGCTTTCTTGATACCTAGTCTTTCTTCATTTTGTGGCTTTTGTCTGCAACTATTCTGAGCTCATATCTATTAAAGTCAAAGCTACCCTTTAGATTCCAACACAAACTCTCCATCCTCTAAGAAATCTTTCATGCATCCTCACAATGAACCTAGAATCATCTTTCTTTAAATCCTGAGAGTATTTTGATTTTTTTTGTACCTTTTCTGTCTTCACTTAGAACTCCTTGTCAGTCACTGTTTCTTACTATATTACCAACTACTACAGAAAGGATAATCCTATGCTAATATTTGCTACTTTCTCATACACTTTCCCTTGTAACTCCAAAGTGTTTTGTACATACAAGTTTTTCAATAGTACCCTGTGAAATGTTATTCAATGCCTAATTCTAGTCACTTGATAGAGAAGGCTATGTTGTTACTTAACAGTACTTAAATATATGAATGGTTTCATTGAGATTGAAATTTTATGCCATAAGTAGGAACATTTAAATAAACTATCTATGGGAGCAAGGAAGAAATTCTCAATAGATTGCAATAGGGAGAGGCAAATGTAGCTTTCTTGGGGAGATTTTTTAAAGCTTATTCCTAATTTATAAACTAATCATCCTGGATCCCTATTTCAAAGCCCATTTTCCTCATGCAGGTGGTGCATACACAGAGTACTACATGGGAAATCAGAAGACCACTCTTCTAGGACAAGGTCCTCCTCTCCATTAGAGTTTAAATTGGACAGCTAACTTAACCTCTTTATTTACCACATCCTCTTCATAAAAAGGAAAAGACAAATGTCTATGCTTTCCATTGAGAAGGTTCTTTTACAAATCAATAGAGAGAAATAGACTGCCTTGGTGGTTCAGTGGTAAAGAATCTGCCTGCCAGTGCAGAAGATGCAGGAGATAAGGATTCATCCCTGGGTCAGAAAGATGCCCTGGAGGAGGGCATGGCAACCCACTCCAGTAGTCTTTCCTGGAAAATCCCATGGACAGAGAAGCCTGGTGGGCTACAAGTCCATGGGGTCACAAAAAGGCAGACGTGACTGAAGCAACTGGGCACACACAGAGAGAGATAAAATATTTTAAAACAAATCATAAATTTTATTCCATCTTTTTCTTGAGTATGTAGTGGAGATTAATTCTCTATTAACTATGAGTTTGTTGTTTTCTACGTATATAAATCTGTTCTCCTCTTTTATATGATTAACTCTAATTTTCTTTATAGAATGCAGCACAGTGATTATCTTATCCAGGAAGACTTCCAGATACCCACACTTGTTATATGCTCTGGTGATTTAGTCACTAAGTTGTGTTGGACTCCTGAGACCCCATAGACTGTAGCCTCCCAGGTTCCTCTGTCCATAGGATTTTCCAGGCAAGAGTACTGAAGTGGGTTGCCGTTTCCTCTACCATAGCCTTTTATTGTGATGGATCAAAATTCTTTATTTAATTTTCAGTCTCCATTATGATGATGCAAAATCCTTGATTGTGGGGACCACAACTTACATAACCTTTGTATCTTCAACACATTGGTATTCACTAAATATTTATCAGCTAAATAAGCTTTGAATGATCTTTTAGCCTTCACTTTATGAGATGCATACAGTAATGTCCTAGTTTACAATATTGTGAAAACTGTGGTCCAGTTTCATAAAATTGATGCTAGTGGACCTTGGATCTGGGGTCTCATAGAAAGCCCAATGCATATTTATATTTTTGAGGGCATCTTACCTCTAGAAAGCTTTTCTTTCTCTAGTTTGTTCTATCAATACTTCACAAAATATTTCTCGTGAATGATAATGACAAAAAGAAATTTGGACAGAGGGTCTGCTTTGCAAGAAGGCATGCTTCACTTGATAATTTACTTTCCTTAAGTTCCTCCCTAATTCTGTTTCAATATGCTAATCTCCCTGGTTTCTTCATTAAGCCTGCTTTAGGATTGTTTCATATAGAATAGCCTCCCACTCAGGAGAGGTGACTAAACTTTAATTGTTGCCTTAGGTCCCCCACACCAGTTTATTTAAAAGCACAGAAATATGGGAATTAAATAGTCCATAAAGATAAAATACATTATTAAATGGTATTATTGTCATTGTAATTATTCTCTCATCGAACAAGGAGATGAAGAGCTGAATTGCACACCATATGGTAATTGCTTGGAAGATACCCACAACTTACGGCCACACCTTCAGCATCCAACGACATTGTTTGCTGCATTTCAGGTGCCAGTATGGCAGAGGGCCAGCCCAGGAAAGATGAACTGGCAGAGAGAGAATGACAGACATTAGCATAAGTACTTTTCATGTCAAGCCTTTGGCATGTTCATTGTCGAAAAAAATCTGTTCTCAGAAATGCCTTCCAAAATACGCAAGTTATGCTATGAAGGCATATGAAAACTCATGCCATCTAGGAATATGTTAATATGAACTATCTTGGGAGATGCCAAATTATAGCCAAGATAATGGGTGATTCCAGATGTCTGTCCAATCCCATTCCTACTGCACAAGAGAAGTTCAGAAATTTACAAAAGGAAAGTTTACATGGAATTTTTTAAATGAGGGATGGCTTTCTGAAAAAGAAAGAGAAAGAGATAAAGAGTCAATTTTGAAAGAGAGAAAGAGTTAAGTGAACCTTTATTTTACTATGTATAACCTTCCATTTTCAGGATCTGTATTTAAATTATAGATTTGAATTCTCTCTCTTCTCAGAAGTAAGAGGTTGAACATTTGCAAAGATATGGAAGGTGAGATTCTTTAGATGATTTTTAAAATAGCTGAATACTGTTGTTCAGCTTACTAAATGCTTTTTGCACATTACATTATTATACTGAATCTTACTGAGATTATCTTCAGGTAAATATCATTTTCTATTTCTTTTCCAGATGAAGCATCTCAAAGAAACAGAAATGACCTGGCCAAAGCCACTCAACTAAATTTTAACAGGAGTGGAATCCAAGTCTGTTTCATATTTTCAATAGGAATGATCTCAAGCTGTGTTTGATGTCAGCTGTAATTTTAGCTGTGTTAATGGGTCATCATTTATTATAATTTTCTTCTGGGAGTCAGTTTATTAGCTCCAAAACTGTTATTGGAGATCTAGCAAGTGATATTCCCTTTATGAATTATAAAATTTATTTATTAGCTCATGCCATAACTGCTTGATCGCTAGAAAGTAATGGTAAGAATCATTTCCCCATATCTATAAAGTAAAAAGATTTAACTCTGTTGAAATGCTCAAAAGAATAAAACAAGCCTGTATCACAACTATTTCTCCAGCTGATATTTTTGACTCACCTCACAGGCCTGTCTTAAAAGGATCAGCAAATCAAACTCTCTTCCCTACAGTGAGCTAGACTTTCAAGATGTAATAGAACATTAAATGTAGAAATACTCTTGAAATGTTTTCAGAACAGTAGACATTTCAATTCAAAAGTGCAGCTGAATATTCATGGAGCGTTTTTATTTAACCAAACGTATCCTTGGAAAACACAAATTTGGGACAATCATCATAATATCTAAGGCAGCAAAATTATCATGTGTAAATGTTTGCTTCTTTCATAGCTGCTGTGCTATATATACACACAGATACACATGTGGATATGGACATATGAGATTAAAAGCACATTTACAGCTCTGATTGTATTCCATGAATCTTTCACTATATCCTGGCTATGAAAGCTTTCTTAATAAAGAATATAAAGATAAAATATCCCTATATTGAAGTCACTTAAAGATTTTCTATCGTGACTTTATCCCTGGCCTGGGTACTGCTGTGGTTAGAAAAATAATAGAAGATGAGTCTTAAGGACTGAGCACTTGAGCAGAGAATCAAGATATACATATAAGAAATACATGTGAACATACTCAATAGGGCACTATGAGTGTTTTACTTAGTAACATAGAATAGCCAATTCTGCACATGTTACTGACTATGCACATGTATAAAGCAGCTCCAGACAAATCACTGAGGCCCTTCACGAATTGCCCTCCAGCTTCCTGACCTTTGGAGTTTCAGCAACAATTCAGTGGCTATTTATTCAGTGCACAGAGAATTTCAGAGTAACACTGGCCCAGGGTTTTTCAGAGCAGCTTGTGTTCCTTCTTTGGACTTTGCTATGGGTGGAATTGTGTATCTCCAATAGTCATAGGTAAAAGCTCCAGTGGGCCTGTTTTGGGAGATAGGTAATTAAATTTAAATTAAATCATCATGGTGCAGCCCTGCTTTGATTGGAATGGTGCCCTTCTAAGGAGAGATACCGGAGAGCTCTCTCTTCTCTCTGCCAAGTGAGGACACAGAGAGAAGATGGCAAAGCAGGAGGAGAGTGCTCCTCAGGACCTGCACCAGCCAGTAGCTTGACTCAGACGTGCCAGCCTCCAGAATTTTAAGAAAATACATTTCTGCTGTTTAGCCTCCTCTCAGTCTGTGGTATTTTGTTATGGCACCCCTACCTGACTAAAATAGGCTTTATCACTGAAAAGAACCTAAGGGCATGATCTATTCTTTGACTAAACTCCCCTTTGATGTCTCCACTCTAGCCATGCTGATTATATGTGCCAGGCCAAAACATGTGACACACCACTGGGTTTGCTCTGTCCCCAAAACCAGCACAGCTCACGCCTCACCTCTTCAAGCTATTTTATAAATGACACCTAGCTAGTGAAGACTTCACTGACCATTTTAGATTGCCTCCATCTTCAATATCCTCTGTCTGTTTTCCGTGCTTTTCTCTTTAAATTTATATTCAATTTACATACTTTATGTTTTACTTGTTAATCAGGTTTTTTTTTCTTTCCTCACTGCAAAGAAAATATCAAAATTGGAAAGATTACTGTTTTGTTAATTGCTATACCCTAAATACCCAGCACATTATTAAGTGCTCAATTAGTATAAATCATGTTGACTATAATGTTATCATAGACCTTATAGAATTCAGAAAGGATAAGAAGAGGTTAATAAAGGTTAGAAACCAATGGCAAAGCAGCCTATGGAGTGTTATAATATAGAGTTCATTCTGGGATTCAACAATTCAACAGACCAATCACTGATAGTGAAATTGAATTTGTAATAATAATAATAAAAAAAAACCTCCCAGCAAACAATCAGTTATTGAGAACATACTATATACCTGGTACTAGGATTAGTGACCTTTAGAAACTCATAGTCACAAAAGAACAAAAGAGAAAGAGTAAAGAAAAATGGAAAGAAGAAAGAACAGAAAAGTAATGAAACAAAAATAAATATGATAGATAATATTATTCTTCTCATTTACTAGAGTTATAAAGTCAATCAAAAGATTATCCTTTGCTATTACTATTTTCATTTTACAGTTGTATTAAAGAATATATAGTATGTAAACAGAAGAGCAGAGGGAAGGGAAAATGGGAAATGAAAAAATATTTTTTCATCAAGTTTAAATTTATTTCTTGATATGTATGCAAAACCATAGATAAATTTACATCAAAGGCTAATGGGGAAAAAGCAAGAGAAATGGAAATTGTATATAACTTACATTAAGAAGCAGTTAGAATGACTACTCAAAATTAATATAAAAATATCACAGAAATCAAGAGCAAATTGAACATTCGGTATATTGACAGTAATTGTTGTCTCTTCCAAATGCATCCCAGAGAAGACAACTTCCAGAGTAGAAATTAAGGATATGAAAAAGATGTACATGTTCTCAGAATTTCATTTTATTGATTTTGAAGGAGATAAATTAGGATTAGCATTAAGAGATCTAGAATATCATATACCCAGCTTCTCCTTGACATATATTAGCTGATATTTGTTTTTTTCAGTCCTTATCCTTCTGAGCATAGAAAGCTTTATGAAGATATAGTAGGAAGGAAAGCAGCTTAATGGGGCACACTACAGCAAACATTATTGATCAGTTTTGTTTTACTTGTAAGAATGATTGAATGTGTAAGTAATTGAGATGTCATTTTGTAGCCTGAACATTTTATTTTCTAGAATGTGTGTTCTCTCAAAGAGAATTTATTTGAGAGAAAACAAAGAACAAAAGATGATGTATTAAACAGGGAAAACATACTACTTGACAAGAAGACTTTTCTCGGTCACCCTCTTGATTTCATGGCACCATCTTGTTTTATCCGTGTATGCAATTTTGCCAGCTCAAGGCTAAGCAAATATTCTCTTCCAGGATTTCTCACTTTCTTTTCCTGCCTAAATACTTTACTCAATTCCATCAAGCCACTTATTTCTGCCTCTATTAATGCTTTGTGCCTTCTTTCTCAAAGTTTACTGTTTATTAAAATGTATGCTATTTATTTGTATTTGTGTATAAGTAATTGGTAAGTTTTCACTTGAAATGTGGACAGTATAAGCCTAAACATTATTCACCAGCAAATACACATGCAAGCATCCCCAAAGCATTATGTACTTTAAGAGAGGACATGGAAGAAAGCTTAGAGGATGGTATTCTGGCATGGTGAAGGCTAGGGGGGAGAAAAACAGCCCCCTCATTCTGTAGATGCAAGGTTAGTGGACATCGTGACTACTCCTGTTGAAGTGAAATTGTGCAAGAATAAATAAACCATCTAAAAATATAGTAAACCTGTCTCTTTAAGCTCTTAAAATCCCAATTGCTTTATCACTGTGCATAAAATGTAGACAAATGTTTGAAAGCAGAAAAGAAAACATTAACTTTAAAATTATGTCTGACTTTAGATTAAGGCCAAATGGGTAATCACTACAAATGTGATTTAAAGGAATCTCACTCAAAAACATCTCCCCTGTCTCTTCACTAAATCATCTAGTGTCGTTTTATAAGAAATTGTTTCCTTCAACTTACAGGACTATTTCTAGTTAAATTGAAACTGAAAACAGTAAACCAAACCAACGATTAATGCAATGTGATTGAGATTAAGTTATTTTCCATTATTAATATTGGCTTTCTCAAAAAGGAAGTCAACAGGTGAGATATGACTTAAAAAGAGAAGATAATGAGAGGTTTAAGACAAGTACTGGGTTTAAGGTTTAAGACAAGAGATCATATCCAATGACATCTTGGATTTAGTTTTACAATTTTGAGTATTTAAGGAAAGACATTGGGGTCTCAAGCAAGAAGAGGCACCAAGACAATGATTATAACAGAGAACAATTGGAGATATTTTTGGACACTGTAATTGTGCCTGAGTAGAAATTAAAAGACACTTACTACTTGGAAGAAAAGTTATGACCAACCTAGATAGCATATTCAAAAGCAGAGACGTTACTTTGCCGACTAAGGTCTGACTAGTCAAGGCTATGGTTTTTCCTGTGGTCATGTATGGATGTGAGAGTTGAACTGTGAAGAAGGCTGAGCGCCAAAGAATTGATGCTTTTGAACTGTGGTGTTGGAGAAGACTCTTGAGAGTCCCTTGGATTGCAAAGAGATCCAACCAGTCCATTCTGAAGGAGATCAGCTCTGGGATTTCTTTGGAAGGAATGATGCTAAAGCTGAAACTCCAGTACTTTGGCCACCTCATGTGAAGAGTTGACTCATTGGAAAAGACTCTGATGCTGGGAAGGATTTGGGGCAGGAGGAGAAGGGGACTACAGAGGATGAGATGGCTGGATGGCATCACTGAATCGATGGACATGAATCTGAGTGAACTCCGGGAGCAATGGACAGGGAGGCCTGGCACGCTGCGATTCATGGGGTCACAAAGAGTCGGACATGACTGAGTGACTGAACTGAACTGATATAAGGACTAAGTCATAATCACTGCCCTCAAAGAGTCTTCTCATGCCAAATGACAAGTTATTTAATATGTATGTGTCCTGGTTACCACAAAAGCCCTAAACTTCCATGTTAGGAGATCAGGGTTCAAATGTTGCCTCTGCTTTATTAACTGTGAATCTTTGTGCAAACCACATAATTCTCTGAAGCTCAGTTTCCTCATCTAGCAACCTCTTACCATTGGGTCATGTGTATTGTTTAATTGATATCTATACTTTTGTAATCTGTAAAACAGTAAGAGGTCGGGAATTGTCACAGAAGATAAATATTTACTAATTGTTTTGTCCTGTATCTACCCTCAAAACCCACTGTCAGCATTATATGTTTGAAGATAATACTGGATATCAAGTGTTTCTTTTAAACTAGCAAAGTGAAACTAGTAAAAGAGAGAAATGCCATCATAAGCATACAAAGGAGTGAAAGAGCTTTTCTGGATGGGATTCCTCATCAGTGGAGACTTGTAATCACCAGAGCTGTTAGTCTACAGAAAGGACTTCAAACAGCCCAAAGAAGGAATTGAGAATATTTTCACAGAAAGTAAAAGCATCTGGGTTTCTCTGAGGTTGGTATAAAGATATGTATAAGAAGCATTTTGGAAAATATAAAGAGAAACAATGCTTCTTAGAAGGATTTGAATCCAAAGTACAGATTTTAATATTATTCTATAAACAAGGAAATACTTCTGACAAGAATAATGACATAAGATACACAAGTTTGTTTGAAATAGAGAGCGGTTAAAAAGAACCCAGAGATCCAGTGTGGAAGCTAGTGTAATTGCCCAAGGATGGGATAATAATAACTCTAATTTTATAGGGAGTGAGGGCTGTAGACAGGGAACAATTGCAATGAGAATGGAAGAGATTTGATTAGCTATAAATGGGTATGCTTAGCCACTCAGTCATGTCCAACTCTGTGTGACCCTGTGGACTGTAGCCCAACAGGCTCCTCTGTCTATGGGATTCTCCAGGCGAGAATAGTGGAGTGGGCTGCCTTGTCCTCCTGCAGGTGCTCTTCCTAAGCAAGGGATCTAACCCAGGTCTCCTACATTGCAGGCAGATTCTTTACCATCTAAACCACGATGGAGCCACCAGCAAATCCCTAGATATAAATAGAACTGAAAAAAAATTGAGAACTGAATGAGGATGATGAAGGAATAGTGCAGTAGTTATAGAACCAAAAATGTCTCTCTTGGTAGCCATGGTATCAGTCTTCTATTTCAAGTCTTCATTAGATGATAACAATGATGCCTGGATAGCATCACAACAATTTTAGGTAGGTTTTCTGCTTTTCAGTTCATGATTTTTCTAAACTTTAACAACTGCAACAACAAATTCAATCCTGGGATAGTAGGAAGAGAGAGCCACTTTTAACTGTCCATACAAAGACAGAACTAATGTGCTTACATAACACAGTCTTATCTTGATGCGAAACAATATTTAAGTAGAATTTTCCCATAAATAAACAGATATAAATGAGAGATTAAAAAACAGAAGACAATCTAAAAAATACACACGTGCACACACACACACACACACATACACATAGGCTTCCCAGATGACTCAATGGTAAAGAATCTGCCTGACAATGCAGGACACATGGATTCAATCCCTGGGTTGAGAGGATCCCCTGGAGGAGGAAATGACAACTAGCGCCAGTATTTTTGCCTGGAAAATTCCATGGACAGAGGAGTCTGGTGGGTTATGAGTCAATGGGGTTGCAAAGAGCTGGACATACTGAACAACTGAGCATACACTCACACACTCACATATTCAAATGTACATATATATATATATATATATATATATATATATATATATATATATGTTTATATATGTTTGAATCACTTTGCTATATACCTGAAACTAGCACCATGCTGTAAATCAACTACATTTCAACAAAAGTTAAAAAGAACAGAAAACATAAATTAGAAATAGTAATATATTTGAGGTTATTTTAAATATGCTTTGGATTCTAATCCCCAAAATATTCTCATTGGAATATTTGGAAAATATTAACTTGATCGTGACAATGTAAGAGGAGGGTATAATTGGCTGGAATATATCCCTGCCTTGTGGAAAACTATTGAGTCTTACTATTACTTGCAAAATAGGGTTCAAATTTGTTTCAATGATATACAAGACTACCCATTATATAGCCTTATTTATTTATTTATTTTAATTGGAGGCTAATTACTTTACAATATTGTATTGGTTTTGCCATACATTGACATGAATCCGCCCTGGGTGTCCATGTGTTCCACATCTTGAATACCCCTCCTCCCTCCCTTCCCATATCATTCCTCTGGGTCATCCCAGTGCACCAGCCCTGAGCATCCTGTATCATGCATTGAACCTGGACTGGCAATTCATTTCATGTATGATAATATACATTTCAATGCCATTCTCCTTCTTACTCTAGGATTATCTCTTACCTATCTCTCTTTCCTCACTCTATCATCCAAACAGAGGAAATTCTTATATACGTGCCCAGTATGAGTGGACTAAAAAATTCCTGGAGGTGCTGTCTGAGTTTTGACTGATATGTGGAGAGAGCTGAGAAAAGGAGTTGGGAGTGGGATGAAGAGGAGAAAGTATTTCAAACAAAAGAAGGAGCAGAAGTAAAAATCATGGGATATGAGACAGAATGTAGTGTTCAAAAAGCTTTTAGAGGCACAATATAACTACTAAGTGAAGTGTTGCATGGTTGTAGGCAAAAATGACATCACAAAGGGCTTAGTGCATCTTGAACCATTTTAAAGTAATTATCTACATTTCTTCCAAAGAATAAACCCAATAATGGTTATGCCATATGATTTTTTTGGAGTTAGGTTCCAAACCTAACATTTTGCTGCCCATTAAATACACTCACCAAACATTTCAAAGACAAAAACATATTATATGGATGTTCTATAATTCTTAATCATTTTAACAGTTTAAACAATCACATTTCAAAATATCATGAATTTGATGATTTATTCTGTTTGGGGTCTGATATGGGCACTATATCTTCACAAGTTGTCTATCTCATATTTTTTAAATTTTATATTCTGTTCCTAAGAGATCACCATATATTGATTTCTACCATATTATTAAAAAATACTTTTATATTCATTTGGCTCAAGGGCAATTCAAAATTGTATTCCTGGGTCGTACTTATATGGTTTATTCTTCCAATGAAATGCTTAGAGTCTTTTACTGTTTTTTGTTTTGTTTTATGCTTTTTTTTTTAACATTCAAGATTATTGAACAGTGTCAGGAATACAGTAAGAATTCAATACATGTGTTGGATAAGATGTATTACTGATCCTGTTCATGACGCCAATTGTACTGCTGTATCTCACTGTGCGCCCTGTTCACTGACCCATGGTAAGCAAGGTGCAAGCAAAGAAGCTGGAAGAAAACTTGAAAAGCCATGGGAACTATAGACACATCATTCTCTTCTGGCTGATGCAGCAGCTGTAGAAGTAGACACATTATATTCTCTGCTCTCATGACTGACACAGCGGATACAGTCATGACACGGGATTAAATACTGCTGCTTTCTAGGTGAAGCTATCATATCCCTACAGCACAAAGTGGCTTGTGATGTGCATGTGCAGTGATATAAATGATCTCAGCTGTTACACAGTCATTATTTACAAAACATGGGGTGGGAAAGACAATATGCCATCTTGGCTAATTTGCTCTCTCCCTACATAAGAGAATTCAGGAAACTATGTGATCTCACCCTAGAATAAATGGTAGAGACAATAACTGATATATGAGAGGATCAAAGGATCAACTAATTAAAAATTAAAGAAACATTTATTGATGACATATGCTGTCCTCAGCCCTGTACAAGTCACTAGGCCCATTAAGAAACAATAACACAATATCACAAGCTTTTATTAGCTTAACATTTAGAGAAAATAAGGAATACTTTCAGAAATATCATGAGGACACTGGACCAGATGTCAGTTACCCTAAATTACAGTAGAAATTAAGTAAAAAATTAGGTAATATTCAAACTATGAAATCATGAAGAAGAATAGTTTCTTAGTCTGAGAAAGAGCCTATACTCTTGGGGATTTACATGGGAATAGTTTTTAAATAGAGGAGTATGAAAAAAAAGCTATATTTTTTCAATAATTTCACATACTTTTAATCCAACTGAAAGGGAAATTTTCAAACATTATCAGGAAGTGTGATAGATTATTTCAAAAAATAACTTATTGGAAGTCTCAAATCTCAATTTTTGTCCCCAGAAGTCTACAGAAAACACTGTTCAACTTCCTTGGTTGCTCAGCAATAAATTTAGGAAGAAGAAAATCACTGAAGAGAAAACTGAACGCCAAAATCTGGGCTCACTTTTCTGGGTTTTACTTTTCTCCAAGCTAAAATTAACCCAGACCATCAATACTTTGCATAGTCCCTATTGTTTTGCTACAGATTTACTCTTAATATTTTGTTTAACATTTCTAGTTGCTCTCAAAGAGATAGCAGTCCTAAACATCTAGTCTCCTGTTACTGGGAGAGATATTCACCAGATGATGTTTTAAGTCCTTGAATTTCCTAGAATTCTGGTGCCAAGAGTTCCAAGGACTAAATTCAGTGCTTCAGGATAAGGGTATCCTACCTTTGAAATAACAGAATTTGTGGCACTAAGAGAAAATTAAGTATCTGAATACAGAAACTTCCCTGAGTCTATTCAGAATTAGAATTTACTTTCACAGTCATTGTCAGTAAGTAGTAATTCTACTTGGATCTCAGACACTCTCACTTTAATTCTGTTTTTGCCAGAAAAAATAAATTTTTGAATCCAAAATTTTAAGCTTCTTTTAAATTTTAGGAAGTGAAGTCAGTCCTGGGCAAAAATTTTGTTTTCAGTGCCCTTGCAGCTCAGGGTTCTATTGCCAAGACTTTTGCTCTATTTTTATATTCCCAGAAACACTTGTTCTGTTTCCTGTGTTCAAAATATTTCAGTGCCCATAATTTTCTCCTATAGATTCCATGTTCTTGAATTCCTTTAATTTTTTCCTTTCTTTCAAAAGTCTTGTCCCATCACCTAGCAATTTGGTTTTTTTTGGTACTTTCTTATAAGTGACTACTTTACTGTATTTTATAGTATTGCACAATATATAGTATTGCACACATTGCAAAGTGACTAGCATCCTTGATGCATGAGCACTAAACACCAGAAACAATCCTCAGGCTTGTTGTCTATCCTTCCAATTTGAAATGCAGGTGTGTTTAAAGATGATGAAATGGTTAGGAGTTGAAGATGGGGATTAGATGCATTTAATTTGCCGTTTTAAAATGCATAACTTTGAAAAATATACAAGCAACTTATGCAGCTCAATTCCAGAAAAATAAACGACCCAATCAAAAAATGGGCCAAAGAACTAAATAGACATTTCTCCAAAGAAGACATCCGGATGGCTAACAAACACATGAAAAGATGCTCAACATCACTCATTATTAGAGAAATGCAAATCAAAACCACAATGAGGTACCACTTCACACCAGTCAGAATGGCTGCGATCCAAAAATCTGCAAGCAATAATTGCTGGAGAGGGTGTGGAGAAAAGGGAACCCTCCTACACTGTTGGTGGGAATGCAAACTAGTACAGCCACTATGGAGAACAGTGTGGAGATTCCTTAAAAAATTGCAAATAGAACTACCTTATGACCCAGCAATCCCACTGCTGGGCATACACACCGAGGAAACCAGAATTGAAAGAGACACATGTACCCCAATGTTCATCGCAGCACTGTTTATAATAGCCAGGACATGGAAACAACCTAGATGTCCATCAGCAGATGAATGGATAAGAAAGCTGTGGCACATATACACAATGGAGTATTACTCAGCCGTTAAAAAGAATTCATTTGAATCAGTTCTGATGAGATGGATGAAACTGGAGCCGATTATACAGAGTGAAGTAAGCCAGAAAGAAAAACACCAATACAGTATACTAACACATATATATGGAATTTAGGAAGATGGCAATGACGACCCTGTATGCAAGACAGGGAAAGAGACACAGATGTGTATAACGGACTTTTAGACTCAGAGGGAGAGGGAGAGGGTGGGATGATTTGGGAGAATGACATTCTAACATGTATACTATCATGTGAATTGAATCACCAGTCTATGTCTGACGCAGGATGCAGCATGCTTGGGGCTGGTGCATGGGGATGACCCAGAAAGATGTTATGGGGAGGGAGGTGGGAGGGGGGTTCATGTTTGGGAATGCATGTAAGAATTAAAGATTTTAAAATTTAAAAAATAAAAAACTTTAAAAAAAAATAAAAAATAAAGTTAATGACAGAAGAAAAAAATAAAATAAAATGCATAACTTTGAAATTGTAGACTTGCTCAAGTTTCTCAAAATAATGTTTTTTTAACCTTAGTAAAATAGAGGAAGAAAATTAAAAAATCTCTCATATCTGTCTCCAGTATTGCATTTATATTATAAAATAGTATTTCCAGCACTAGTGCAACAGTTTTTAGGTAATCTCACATATAAAATCGCCTTTATTTTTAGGAGGAAAAGGTGACAAATCATTGCAGAGGCTAACTTCTTGAATCATGAATGACTATTGGTCTATGCCATCAAAATATACTGAGCTTGCAAATATTCTTGCCTTCCTTTTTTTCTTTTTCCTTTTTTTACATTTCCATTTATATATTTGCTTGGTAGAGCAAACCAAAGAATTTTTCTTGGCTAAATTCCCATCTGTTTAGATATATATCCAGTTCCCCAGAAGTTTAGCTGAGGTCAGATAAGGTACCAAATTGGTTTAGTTTAGTGATCTAAATAAATAAATAAATTCAGTAAGTAAGAATACTCATTCAGCTTGATGTTCAATTTGTTATCCATCAGGGTTATATGAACAGAAAAGAAATAATTTAAAGACTCCAATATATACCACTGGCCAAAATGGATAAAAAGCTCAGCAGAAAAAGAGATTTGCTGTGTCAGCAATGTTTTGCTTCTTCTCTCTGCACTGAAAACAGCTCAGTGTTAGTGTTATAAAGTGAAAAAAAGGCCTTAAAACATGTATTCCAACATCAAGAATCATAAAATATTTAAAATATAGCCACGGTAAACTGAAATTACATTATTTTATTGCAACTAATAAAGAAACATGGATTCTGAAGGATTAGTTACTACTGGAAATGTAAGAAAGTAATGAAAAGGATGGAAGATAATGAAAGAAAAGGAAATTTATTTTGATACTAATCATAAAAAGAATTGTATAGGTGAGTACAATTGAAATTTACCAATCTATGTTTAGAAATTCATAATAAAGTTCACAATCAGTTCATCACAAAGCTTACTGTATTTTAAAGGTAGATCTTACTAAGTAAGTTTTGGTATTTCTTTATATAACATGGAGACACTATTATAATTTTCAGTATTGCACATTAATGCTTTTGCATGGTATTGAAGTAGAAACAAATGATTTTTCTTTCACTGCTGTGTGTTTGAATTTTGACTATTCTTTTAAATTTTGACTAATTCTTCCTGACAGCCATTACTTCAAGATGCAGTTATTATGTTTACCTCTAGCAAGATCACTCTACTTATCATTTTCCTTACTGAATTTGTCAATCTGTTTCATAGATTTGAAAATTAGTTTGCATAATTGTTACATGTGTGTGTAATAATAGAGTGGATATAATAAAATATGTGAATCACATCATGGTCTGAGGTTAACCTACTATGAATAAAAGAAATGTGTGTGCACACTTTGTGATATTTACTTTGGACTGCTTATAGAATTTATATTGAGTTTCTGATTTGAGGAAGTGCAATGTGTCAGATAATAGACTTTGGAAAAATGGGGAAGGGAAATTTTCCTTTCTAGTGAGAGTAGACTGCATAACTCATACCAATATTCCAAGTGACTGTAACTAGAAATACAGACAAAATTTGACATCTGTATGTGGTGTCTGCATTTGTATGTACACGCATATGTGTGTGTGTTTGTGTGTAAAGCGCAAAGCAACAAAAAGCTAACAAAACTGAAAAATTCCCAACATAAAATGAGAGCAGATTGGAAGAAATGAAAAACTTGTGTCTGCTTTTCCTATAGGGAATTTTAGTTTCCAGAGATGGAACCTAGGAGATAGAAGAGCACTTTCAACAATTCAGAGAAGTTACAGATATAAATATTGATATCCATGGCATCCTAAGGAAGGTGTGATTCCCTGTCTTTGGGATACCACAAATGAGTACCATTCAAAAATAATTATGAACTTCAAAAGTAGAAACTTCCTTTTAAAGATTGCAGTTAAGTTTCATGTACCATTCTTCCTCCAATTGGACCAAGAAGGCCAAAAATATTATGAAATATCTTTAAAGTATTATAAAAAAAAAAATTCCAACCCAGCATTCTAAATCAGCAAACTTGCCCTTCAGACTAAAGGAAATTAAAATTTTCTTTAGTGGATTTCTAGTGGATCCAGCTACCTAACAGGGGGAAAAGTAACTTTTGGAGAGAAACATCATTCTAAATGTTACTATATCTGTAAATATGTTTACTAATGCCATCTCCAGCATACAATTAAACACAGTAAGACTTATTTGAAGAAGAGTAAAATGTAAACATTTTATTCAGAAAAAAAACTATATTAAAGCCTTATCAAATGCTCTAGATTTGGGGTTATTTAGCTCTGACTTTTAAAATATCTGTCCCTGTTCTAAAAAAGATGGAGAATATTCTTCAGATAACTGAAAATTTAACAAAATTTTAAAATCTTAAAACTATAAAATATAATAATTGAAAATACAATCTTAGGAAATATATTTAACAATAAATTAGAGACAACTGAAGAGATAATTAATGAACTAGAAGGTAATATTAAAATGAAAAATAAAGAGAAAATTGGGTAAATATAGCATAAAATGGATTTAGAATGTAGCAAAAAAGTTTTGCTTATTTGCATTTATAATCCTAGAAGATGAGAGAGAATGAAGTAGAAATAGCATAGCCATACATGTAGCAGTAATATAAGGGTAAGATATAATGGCACATAAAATCCAAAACTGATGAAATACAGCAAACCATGCACATAAGAAGCTCTAAAAAGCTTAAATAAGATATAAATCCACATCTAAGTTAATTATTATTAATTGCTAAAAGCAAACACAAAATCTTAAAATCAGTAGAAAAGAAAAGAAAAAAAACTTCCCAAACAGAATCAATTAGGCTGGCTGCAGACTTCAACATAGAAACAATAGAGCAAAAATATGATGAAATATCTTTAAAGTATTAAAAAAAAAACTTCCAACCCAGCATTCTAAATCAGCAAGCTTGCCCTCCAGATTAAAGGAAATTAAAACCTTGGGGAAAAAATCTGAAAAAAAAAATAATAATCAGAATTTTACTAGAGGAAATAGTACTAGAGTTTCCTTTAGGCAGAAGAAAAATCAATCCAAAAAGCATTGCCAGTAAGGAAACTGGTAAATGTTGATTTAATAAAATAAAAGTCATAATTACTTTTGAATTAACATACAGTGGGAATTTAATTTCATGATCTACAACTGTAGAATACATATTCTTATGTTCACACAGCATTATTCTAAAATTTAAACATATGCTGGCAAATAAAACCAGTCCAATCAACATTAAAATGCTTGAGATCAGGCAGAGTTCATTCTGTGACCACAATGCAATTTAACTAGAAATCAGTAAATAATAATAATAATAATTACAGAATGTTAGGAAATTTTATTTTATTTTATTTTATTATTTATTTATTTGTTTGTTTCACTTTACAATACTGTATTGGTTTTGCCATACATTGACATGAATCCACCATGGGTGTACATGAGTTCCCAAACATGAACCCCCCTCCCACCTCCCACCCCATATGTTAACTCTGGATCATCCCCATGCATCCTGTATCCTGCATCAAACATAGACTGGCGATTCATTTCTTACATGATAATATACATGTTTCAATGCCATTCTCCCAAATCATCCCACCCTCTCCTTCTCCCTCAGAGACCAAAAGTCCACTCTACACATTTGTGTCTCTTTTGCTGACTCACGTACAGGATCATCATTACTATCTTTCTAAATTCCATATATATGTGTTAGTATACTGTATTGGTGTTTTTCTTTCTGGCTTACTTCACTCTGTATAATTGGCTCCAGTTTCATCCGTCTCATTAGAACTGATTCAAATGTATTCTTTTTAATGGCTGAGTAATACTCCATTGTGTATATGTACCACAGCTTTCTTATCCATTCATCTGCTGATGGACATCTAGGTTGTTTCCATGTCCTGGCTATTATTGTACTTCTTGATAGTTCATATTTCTACTGAAGAAATCAAAATCAAAATTAGAATATATTTGAATGTGAATGATAATGAAAATTTTACAACTGTAAAAGTATGGCTAAAAATGTGCTTAGAGAGGGATTTATAGTCATAAGTTTATAACTATTGTCAATTACCTACAATATCTTTTTAAATCTTTGTTCACATATAACTTATAATAGTTAGAAAATGATTTTAAAAGGTCACAAATATGACCCCAACACAAATGCAAAATAAATATATGTCAAGGATCTCTTATGTTACTAAATAATTAAGCTAGTCACAAGAGCTTTTGAAAAACTGAATAAGACAGGTAATTTTTAAATAAATATTAGAAGTAAAATTGATATATTAGAGACATAATTGGTTAATTCCCAAAAGGCAATCATGTTTATGTTTATTTTTCTATCAGAGAGAAGTTACAAGTAAATGTATAACTTCAAAATGTTTAGACTTAAACTATGAAAAGCAAACTTAAATTCATGTGCATTTTCCTAGAGAATTAAATAATTCTTTAAATGTGATCCCAAAATGACATGGAAAACACTAGCTGTTTTTGTTTGTTTGTTTGCCTTATATACAGGTTTTGAATGAATTTTCTTAAGCAGTATTCATAAAATTTAAAGTGCTATTACAGGTGCAACAAAGAAAGCATAATCCAACCTCCAGGCATTCTCAGGTAGTTTGTAAAGCAAGACATAAATCAAGTACAGAACAACACAAATAACTGTAATTAATCTTCTTCAGTTGCAATGGAAAGAAGCAAGGAACTCTAGCAATCAATGAGAGGAAATTTTAATTCTCCACAATTCTATATTGATGAATCAATAAATCTCAAATTAAAGTGTCCAAATCTAAAATCTCTAACATTTCCACCAGAGTCTGTCTCTTTGGGTTGAAACTCTTGAAACTTAATAACAAATAGGGAAACTATTGAATTTATTTACTTATTTTTATATTCCTACCAAAGTTTCTAGGTTACATTAGATACATCATACATTGGCATAGTTATTATTCTTTTACATATGACCCTTTTGTAGTCTTACCTCTTGATCTCCATACACCCTAAATTTTACTATATAGGTACTCTTCTCTCTTGGTGATGGACAGGGAGGACCGATGTGCTGCAATTCATGGGGTCGCAAAGAGTCGGACACGATTGAGAGACTGAACTGAACTGAACTCTTCTCTCTTAGAAGTGAATGGAGAACTTCCAGGTGTGCAAGCTGGGTTTAGTAGAGGCAGAGGAACCAGAGATCAAATTGCCAGCTTTTGTTAGATCATGGGGAAAGCAAGGGGATTCCAGAAAAAAAAAAAAATAGATCAATTCCTGCTTCACTGATACACTAAAACCTTTGACTTTGTGAATCACAACAAACTGCAGAAAACTCTTAAAGAAATGGGAGTACCAGACCTCCTTATCTGTCTCCTGAGAAATCTGTATGTGGGTCAAGTATCAACAACAGGACATGGAACAATTGACTGGTTCAAAACTGGGAAATGAGTATGACAAGGCTATATATTGTTATTGCTTATTTAACTTATACGTGGAGTGCATCATATGAAATGCCAGGTTGGATAATGGACAGGCTGGAATCAAGATTATCAGGAGAAACAGCGACAGCCTTAGAAATGCAGATGACACCATTCCAATGGTAGAAAGTAAAGAGGAACTAAATAACCTCTTGATGAGGTGAAAGAGGAGAGTGAAAAAGCAGGCTGAAACTCAACATTTAAAAAAAAAAAAAAATCAAGATCATGGCACCCAGTCCCATTACTTCATGGCAAATAGAATGGGAAAAAGTGGAAGCAGTGACAGTATTTCTGTCCTTGGGCTCCAAAAATAACTGCAGTCAGTGAATGCAGCCTTGGAATTAATAGACACCTGCTCCTTGGAAGAAAAGCTATGACAAACCTAGACAACATATTAAAAAGTGAGATATCACTTTGCTGACAAAGATCCATATAGTCAAACCTATGACTTTTCCAGCAGTCATGTACAAACATGACAACTGGACCATAACGAAGGCTGAGTGCCAAAAAATTGATTTTTTTCAGTTGTGGTGGTGGAAAAGACCTTTGTGAATCCCTTGGACTGCAAGGAGATCAAACCAGTCAGCCCTAAAGGAAGTCAACCATGAACATTCATTGGAAGGAATGGTACTGAATATAAAGTTCCAATACATTGGCCACTTGATGCATAGAGCTGACTCATTGGAAAAGACCCTGATGCTGGGAAAGATTTAAGGCAAACGAAGAAGGGAACAACAGAGGATGAGATGATTAGATAGCATCAAAGACTCAATGGACATGAATGTGAACAAACTCCAGGAAATAGTGGAGGACAGAGGGGCCTGGTGTGCTACAGCCTATGGGGTCACAAAGAGTCAAACATGACATAGTGACTGAACAATGAGCAACATATCATCTAGTCCTCTCACTGTAGGTAAAGCACTATTCTAGTCAATTTATTTGTCTTTGTCTAGTCTCCCCAACAATCCAATAAGGTTGGAACTATTTTTCACTCTATATTACAGATGATACCTCATAGGCTCAGTGTGATTAATAAAATTTGATCAAACTGATCCATCTTATTGAGAGGCAAAACCAAAATTTCATCACATGTATTCTTACTCTTATGGTTTTAATCACTCTTTTTTTAGTGTAACCTCAATTTCTGTCATATGACAAAATTAAATGAAGTGTAGATATCAGAACTTATTTTTTGTTTGCTTGTTTGTTCATTAGTTCTTTCCAGTATCCTGAATAGAAGGCATAAAGCTCAAACAAGAATGGTGACTGTCTGTAAAAGCAAAGGAAAGAGGAACAGTGTAATTTTAAATATGTTTTCAGGAAGATGAAAGTCATAATGCAGACTCTGTGAACCCTTGAACGGTGGATATCCATCTCAGCTGCAGCTTTCAGAGGAGTGAATCTAAGAAAAGATGTGCCAAATAAGTAAATATTCTAATGTTAGTCTTCATATTTATTATGGGCTAAATGATTGTTCACCACTTATGCCTACCAATTTGTGTGTTGAAATTTTCACCCTGAATGTGATAATATTAGGAAGTGTGATTCTTGAGAAGCTAATCTGTCATGAGTTAGAGCCCTCATGAATGAGATTCAGTTCAGTTCAGTTCAGTCACTCAATCATGTCCAACTCTTTGCGACCCCATGAATCACAGCACACCAGGCATCCCTGTCCATCAACAATTCCCAGAGTTCACTCAGACCCACGTCCATCGAGTTGGTGATACCATCAAGCCATCTCATCCTCGGTCGTCCCCTTCTCCTCCTGCCCCCAATCCCTCCCAGCAGCAGAGTCTTTTCCAATGAGTCAACTCTTCGCATGTGGTGGCCAAAGTATTGGAGTTTCAGCTTTAGCATCGTTCCTTCCAAAGAACACCCAGGACTGATCTCCTTTAGAATGGACTGTTTGGGTCTCCTTTCAGTCCAAGGGACTCTCAATAGTCTTCTCCAATACCACAGTTCAAAAGCATCAATTTTTCAGCACTCATCTTTCTTCACAGTCCAACTCTCACATCCATAAGTGACTACTGGAAAAACCATAGCCTTGATCCCCTCGACATTTGTTGACTAGGTGGACATTTGTTGGCAAAGTAATGTCTCTGCTTTTGAATATGCTATCTAGGCTGGTCATAACTTTTCTTCCAAGGAGTAAGCGTCTTTTAATTTCATGGCTGCAGTCACCATCTGCAGTGATTTGGGAAACCAAAAAAAAATAAAGTCTGACACTGCTTCCACTGTTTCTACAACTATTTGCCATGAAGTGATGGGACCAGATGCCATGATCTTTGTTTCCTGAATGTGGAGGTTTAAGTCAACTTTTTCACTCTCCTCTTTCACTTTCATCAAGAGGCTTTTTAGTTCCTCTTCACTTTTTGCCTGGGTGGTGTCATCTGCATATCTGAGGTTATTGATATAACTTCCTGGCAACCTTGATTCCAGCTTGTGGTTCTTCCAGCCCAGTGTTTCTCATGATGTACTCTGCATATAAGTTAAATAAGCAGGGTGACAATATATAGCCTATATATTCCTTTTCCTATTTGGAACCAGTCTGTTTTTCCATGTCCAGTTCTAACTGTGGCTTCTTGACCTGTATATAGATTTCTCAGCTTTATAAAGGAGATGCCAGACTTCTGGGCTCCAGACTGTGGAAAAAAGAAAAAAGTTTCTGTCGTGAACAAACCACCCAGCCTTTAGTTCTTCATATCATCCCAAATTAACTCTGCTCAGAGTTATGCAGCAGTCTAGATGGACAGGAATTTAGGGGAGAATGGATACATATATATGTATGATTGAGTCCCTTTGTTGTACACTTGAAATTATAACAACACTGCTAATTGGCTATGTTGTTGTTGTTCAGTAGCCCAATCATATTTGACTCTTTGCAATGCCAATTTGCCCAAGTTCATGTTCATTGCATCGGTGATGCCATCTAGCCATCTTATCTTCTGATGCCCTCCTCTCCTTCCGAACTCAATCAGAGACCTTTCCAATAAGTCATCTGTTCCCATTATATGACCAAAATACTGGAATTTCAGCTTCAGCTTCATCATCAGTCCTTCCAGTGACTATTCAAGGTTGATTGCCCTTAAGATTAACTGGTTTGATCCCCTTGCTGTCTGAGGGACTGTCAGGAGTCTTCTCCAGCACCATAATTCAAAGGCATCAATTCTTTGGCATTCTGCCTTCTTTACGGTCCAGCTCTCACAACCATACATGACCATATATATGTGTTAGTATACTGTATTGGTGTTTTTCTTTCTGGCTTACTTCACTCTATATAATCAGCTCCAGTTTCATCCACCTCATTAGAACTGATTCAAATGTATTCTTTTTAACGGCTGAGTAACACTCCATTGTGTATATGTACCACAGCTTTCTTATCCATTCTTCTGCTGATGGACATCTAGGTTGCTTCCATGTCCTGGCTATTATAAACAGTGCTGAGATGAACATTGGGGTACACGTGTCTCTTCCAATTCTGGTTTCTTTGGTGTGTATGCCCAGCAGTGGGATTTCTGGGTCATAAGGCAGTTCAATTTCCAGTTTTTTAAGGAATCGCCACACTGTTCTCCATAGTGGCTGTACTAGTTTGCATTCCCACCAACAGGGTAAGAGGGTTCCCTTTTCTCCACACCCTCTCCAGCATTTATTGCTTGTATACTTTTCGATCGCAGCCATTCTGACTGGTGTGAAATGGTACTTCATTGTGGTCTTGATTTCCATTTCTCTGATAATGAGTGATCTTGAGCATCTTTTCATGTGTTTGTTAGCCATCCATATGTCTTCTTTGGAGAAATGTCTGTTTAGTTCTTTGGCCCATTTTTTGATTGGGTCATTTATTTTTCTGGAATTGAGCTGCATAAGTTGCTTGTATATTTTTGAGATTAGTTGTTTGTCAGTTGCTTCATTTGCTATTATTTTCTCCCATTCAGAAGGCTGTCTTTTCACCTTGCTTATAGTTTCCTTTGTTGTGCAGAAGTTTTTAATTTTAATTAGATCCCATTTGTTTATTTTTGCTTTTATTTTCAGTATCATGGGAGGTGGGTCATAGAGGATCCTGCTGTGATTTACAGTATAGTAACACCTCTTTACCCTGGACTCCAATTTTAACCTGCTAGCATATCCAAAGTGGACCTTGGCTCTAGGTTTGCATTATAAGAGCAGTGACACAAAAAAGACGCCATAGAAGAAAAAATATTTAAGAACGTAATACTAGAAGAAGGAATTTTCTGAAACTATCTTTCTTAATGAAATCATTATCACCGACATTTGAGCCCATGATGTGTTTCTTAGAAGTCTTATGATGTTGACCTATTTGAAGGATGTCAGTGAACACAAGGATAACTATTAAAGTCAGATTTTGTTACTTTCATCACATAATAAAGCAGCCACAAAGTAACTGAGGTAGAATTATCATTTTATTATAATTGCACATTCTGTAAAGAATTTAGGGAGGGCTCAAAAGGGCCAAGTAATCTATGACCCCATTGAGTTGGTGTAGTGACTCAAAGGCTGGGAGCTATAATCATTTGGCGGTATCTTTACTCATGTATCTGGTGGTTGATTTTGGTGTTAGTGGGGACCTTGGCTGGGTGAAAACCTAAAACTTTCACTTGTGGCCTCTCCACATAACTTTCCTGTGGTGCTATTCACAGCAGTGGCAATAGGGTCAAAAGTGAGAGTCCCAAAAAAGCAAGGAAGAAATATGTGCCAATACTCTTGTGCAAAAAGCCAAGTCTTGAACCTGATAAAATATAGGTGCATGCAGGTCAGGAAGAAACAGTTAGAACTGGACATGGATCAACAGACTGGATCAAAATAGGAAAAGGAGTACATCAAGGCTGTATATTGTCACCCTGCTTATTTAACTTATATGCAGAGTACACCATGAGAAATGCTGGGCTAGAGGAAGCACAAGCTAGAATCAAGATTGCCAGGAGAAATATCAATAACCTCAGATATGCAGATGGCACCACCACTATGGCAGAAAGTGAAGAACTAAAGAGCCTCTTGAGGAAAATGAAAGAGGGGAGTGAAAAAGTTAGTTTAAACCTCCACATTCTTGACGTGCTACTTTTGGATTCCAGCCCCCTATAATGAAAAGGACATCTTTTTTGGGTGTTAGTTCTAGAAGGTCTTGTAGGTCTTCATAGAACTGTTCAACTTCAGCTTCTTCAGCATTGCTGATAGGGTAATAGACTTGGATTACCACGATACTGAATGGTTTGCCTTGGAAACGAACAGAGATCGTTCTGTCATTTTTGAGATTCCATCCAAGTACTGCCTTTAAGACTCTTGTTGACCATGATGGCTACTCCATTTCTTCTAAGGGATTCCTGCCCACAATAGTAGATATAATGGTCATGAGTTAAATTCACCCATTCCAGTCCATCTTAGTTCACTGATTTCTAGAATGTTGATGTTCACTCTTGTCATCTCTTGTTTGACCACTTTCAATTTGCTTTGATTCATGGATCTGACATTCCAGATTCCTATGCAATATTGCTCTTTTCAGCATCGAACCCTACTTCCATCATCAGTCCCATTCACAACTTAGTGTTGTTTTTGCTTTGGCTCCATCCCTTCATTCTTTCTGGAGTTATTTCTCCACTGATCTTCAGTAGCATATTGGGCACCTACTGACCTGGGGAGTTCCTCTTTCAGTGTCCTATCTTTTTGCCTTTTCATACTGTTCATGGGGTTATCAAGGAAAGAATACTGAAGTGGTTTGCCATTCCCTTCTCCAGTGGACCACATTCTGTCAGACCTCTCCACCAGGACCCGGCTGTCTTGGGTGGCCACTCATGGCATGGCTTAGTTTCATTGAGTTAGACAAGGCTGTGGTCCATGCATCTGGTCCCATCACTTCATGGCAAACAGATGGGGAAACAGTGGAAACAGTGGCTGACTTTATTTTGGGGGGCTCCAAAATCACTGTAGATTGTGATTGCAGCCATGAAATTAAAAGATGCTTGTTCCTTGAAAGGAAAGTTATGACCCACTTGGGCAGCATATTAGAAAGCAGAGACGTTACTTTGTCAACAAAAGTCCATCTAGTCAAAGCTATGGTTTTTCCAGTTGTCATGTATGAATGTGAGGTTTGGACTATAAAGAAAGCTGAGCACCAAAGAATTGATGTCTTTGAACTGAGGTGTTGGAGAAGGCTCTTGAGAGTCTCTTGGACTGCAAGGAGATCCAATCAGTCCATCCTAAAGGAGATCAGTCCTGGGTGTTCATTGGAAGGGCTGATGCTGAAGCTGAAACTACAATACTCTGGCCATCTGATGTGAAGAACTGACTCATTTGAAAAGACTGACACTGGGAAAGATTGAGAGCAGGAGGAGAAGGGGACAACAGAGCATGAGATGGGTGGATGGCATCACCGACTAAATGGACATGGGTTGGGGTGGACTCCAAGAGTTGTTGATGGACAGGGAGGCCTGGTGTGCTGCAGTTCATGAGGTCATGAAGAGTTGGACACGACTGAGTGACTGAACTGAACTGAACTGAAAATATAGATGTTTGCTTAATGTTACAGAACATCACTTTCACTGTACTCCACTGGTTAAATCAGTTGTAAAACTTTGCCAGGATCAATGAAATAGGTCACAGACCACATCACTGAATAGAAGAAATGTCAAGGTCACATGGTAAGAAGAGCAATTGAGATATCAGATATTATTGTAGGCAACATGCTACATATGTGTAGCTATAGAGACAAAAAATCAAGCAGTATATATGATATGTCTATGTATTGCTCGAATGAGGGAGGAAGCTGCTTATTCACAATCCTCTCTCTAAAATATCAGGCAACTTACTAAAACCTTACTGATTCGAGCTAGAAAAAAATTCAGTGTTACTAATGACTTTAGTTTTTGGCCAAAAATGAGCATATATCTTTGAGTGTGTTGGTTCTTCTTTTATATACAATGTTCTGAATTTGAATGATTCTCAGGCATCCCAGGCCAGAAGTGGAACAAATACACGAAGAATGAATGGCCTGATTACAATCTTAAGGTAAGTGATAGAAAGAGAAGTAGGAAGAGCCAAGGTAAAAAGGACTGTGTTAGTGAGAACAAAGAGTGAGAGGTTATGCCTAGGGCAGATGAATGTAGAAAGCTAGGACCCAGGAGATATAGTCTAGATTAATAAGTCTTCATGGGAAACCACTAAAATATGAATGCATGGTGGGTGACATAGTTTGAAAAGATTATTTTGGAAAAAAAAAAGAAAACAGATCAAAGTGAAGGAAGACAGTGTGAAACAATGCACTCAGGTAAGTGGTATTTATGATGGTCTCTTGCTTCCCTGTTGACTCAATCAGTAAAGAATCTGCCTACAATGCAGGAGACATGAATTCAGTTACTGGGTAGGGAAGACCTCTTGGAGAAGAAAATGACAACCCACTCCAGTATTCTTGCCTGGGAAATTGCATGGACCAAAGAGCCTGGTGGGCAACAGTGCATGGGGTCCCAAAGAGTCAAATACAACTAAGCAACAAAACCATCCCCACACGGCAGTCTAGGTGAGATATTATGGTAATATGGATTAGGATAATAGCTAAGGAGGTCAAGAGAAGTTGACAGACTTAAAGCTATTTTAGATAAATAGATCATTCTGGGCTTAAGAGATCAGGGAAAGGTTTTATGTAGATAAGGAAATTGAGTCCAATTTTGACACATAGTCAAAAAACAACTGTGTGGTTGGTTGTTGCTGTTCAGTTGCTCTGTTGTGTCTGACTCTTTGCAACCCCATGAAGAGCATCACAACAGGCTTGCCTGCCCTTCACGATTTCTCAGTGTTTGCTCAAACTCATGTCCATTGAGTCAAAGATGCCATCCAACCATCTCATCCTCTGTCACCCCTTTCTCCTCCTACCTTAAATCTTTCCCAGCATCAGGGTATTTTCCAATGAATTGGCTCTTTACATCAGATGGCCAAAGTATTGGAGCTTCAAACCCATCATCAGTCCTTCCAATGAATAGTCAGGGTTGATTTCCTTTAGGACTGACAGGTTTGATCTACATGTTGTCCAAAGGACTCTCAACAGTCTTCTCCAGCACCATGCTTTGAAAGCATCAATTGGTTGGTGTTCATCCTTCTTTATGGCCCAGTTCTCACATCTGTACATGACTACTGGAAAACCCAACTTTGATTATACAGACCTTTGTCAGCAAAGTATTTTCTCCTGTTTTTAATATGCTTCCTAGGTTTGCCATAGTTTTTCTCCCAATCAGCAAGTGTCTTTTAATTTCCTGGCTGCAGTCACCATCCACAGTTATTTCGAAGCCCAAAAAGGAGAGGAGAAAAGAAAATTCAAGTAAGAAAAACAGTTTATGAAAGCACATGCACATTGGAATGTGGTAAGGCCATGTTCTGGAGCTAATATACGTGTTTAGTTGCATTCATGTTACTTGAAATGTCTTGAACATCAGCCTAAATAGACTAAAACACTAAATTGTGAAATTTTTTAAGATTTTGGCTATAGAAATAAATAGAGCAAACTTTAATTCTCTGCACTGGTATTTATCAGTTATGTAACCTTAGAGAGATTACATAATCTCATATATGTATCTATCTATCTATATCTGCATATACATGCTATATATCCCTTAACTCTAAGGGGTTTTTTTTAATATTTATACTATAGAAAATACTAGTGCCTATCAAATAAAATCATTGGGAAGATTAAATGAAATAATCTATTATAATACAATATCTAGTATGTAGTACTTGTTCATAAAATTTAATTACTATTGTTAATATGAGTGCCTTGTTGTGGTTTGTTATTCTTAAACCATTTCTTTTTGGGTGGCTGTAGAGATAAAAAGTAAATAAATAAAGTAGAAATAAAACAAAGCAGAGGTATTACTTTGCCAACAAAGGTCCTCATAGTCAAAGCTATGGTCTTCCCAGTAGTTATGTATGGATGTGAGTCAGACCATAAAGAAGGCTGAATACCAATAAATTGATGCTTTTGAACTGTGGTGCTGGAGAAGACTCTTGAGATTCCCTTGGACTACAAGGAGATCAAAGCAGTCAATCCTAAAGGAAGTCAGTCCTGAATATTTATTGAAAGAACCAATGTTGAGGCTGAAGCTCCAATACTTGGCTACCTGATACGAAGAGCTGAGTCATTGGAAAAGACCCTGATTGGGGAAAGATTGAGGGCAGGAGGAGAAGAGGATGACAGAAGACAAGGCAGTTGGGTGGCATCATTGGCTCAGTGCATGAGTTTAAGCAAACTCTGGGAGATGGTGAAGGACAGGGAAGCCTGGCGCACTCCAGTCCATGGGGTGGCAAAGTGTCACATGCAACTGAGTGACTGAACAACAACAGAGGCAGAAATAATCACTCATTAGTGCCATTAGACATCGCTTTTGCAGGAGGTAGAACTTGAACTGAGCACAGTGCAATGAGCATGGTGGGTGCGTTGCTCCTGGTAGGCCTCAGACCTCCTACAGGCAGCAGCAGATGATTTACCGACTGGCTGTACCCCAGTGCCCCCTACCATGTTAACCACACCAACAAAACTTCACTTCTTGTCATTTCCCTTCCCTGACTTTAAATTTTCTTACTGTACCATATGGGGCCAATAAGTCTCATGATCATTAATGTACTTCTACAATTGTTAATTAAATATTAGAGCTCCTAGCACCATGAGGAAATCAGAACTAAAGTCTTGATTCCTGTCCTCCAAGGAACCATGGTCACATTTATTCGTGTTAAAAAAAAAAAAAAGGTAAACAATAAAATACAGAGGAATGGGTACAACACTCCATGGAATATCATGAAAAAAAATTCAGTGATGTGAAAATGCCAAGTATGGCCAGTGAACGGACAGCAGTTTTGTACCCCTGAATCTTAAGATTAACATAGGGAAAGAGATGGAGTTAGTTGAAAAGGGAAGACAGTGGTCACAGGAGATATTTCCTACTTTCAGCAATGATTAGGACTCATTGCAAAAACAAGTGAAATAGGACTTTAGCTACTCACATTATTGCCTTTAATGAACTTTGTACATTATACAGCACATCACACAAAGAGGATGGAAGATAATTTGCTTCCTGCTTAATGCAGGACATATTTGGGGAAATGAGTTTGCTGCCACTGCCTTTGGCAGTCATCTTCCTTATGGAAGACAACTGAGACCCCAGGAGAGAGGCTTCCCAGCTTATAGCTTAACAATTTCAAAAAACTTTGATATTTGTCATTATTCCCCAAAATATATGTATTAAAAGAGCAAAAGTCTTAGGGTGTTATTAATTGTTTAACATTTTCTTTCTAAGCAGTGCAGCACAGACACAGCTCCTTTTCCACAAAGATGGCTGCTTCTAGCCCTTCACACAGAAAAATGCAACTAAATGAAAATTTAACTTTCAAGTACACCTAACAGTTTATTCAAAGTGGAGAATAACTCTTGTTATGAGCTCTCATTATTCAGGCAGAGCACATTAATGCTGTTTTCCTTTTTTAATCCATTTTTGATACTTGATTTTTATTTATTTATTTTAGAAAGGCTTGGGGACAGGAAGAAACCTAATAATATAACTAATATGACCACATTAACTCTTCTTCGGACAATGTGGTGAAAACAAAAGATCTGAAATACAATCCTAGAGAGGGCTAATCTCCCCTCACTTTCTGTTCATAATTTCCACTCAGATAGGATCAGATCTGATTTAAACTCTGCCACTTTAAATCAGCTTTCAATCTTGCATCTAACTTTTCTCCTGGGTTTTAGTGCCATATTGCAATGTTAAAGTGTAAAACTCTGCATCTGCTGAGGCATTTGGCTGGAAAAGCAAGTATGTCAATGGCCGTCCCTCGCTGCCATCACACATATGGAATTTCTGTGTTCAGCTCTGCCATCTGGTCGTTAGGCCTAGATTCACTCTTCATTGAGTAAGGACCATCTACCATATCAGTGCCTCTTACAACATGCTATCCTTTTCGTGGTGTTATTTTGCATTTCTTCTCTGATGACATTTTCTCTTCCCCACAACCCTTTTCCCCCAGTAAATATTCTACAAAGAGCAACAGTTAATGTCACTTGGAAAAAAAAAAGACACAATGCAGGAATGTAATTGGAACATAAGCAGTCAAAATATCAAGTAGCTGCAGATGCAATACTAAGAATTTTATAATTACAATTGCTGCAGATTCTACCTTGAAAGTGTACAAGATAGTTTATAGACATAAAGCAACCTTAACCGAGAAGAACCACTTAACATTATAAAGAGATTGTGGGTTAATTGTCCCTGCCATTCTATTTCCCTTATTTATGACAGTCATTATCTTGAGACTGGATGATATTTTCTTTCCTATCACAAGGACGTGGCCCCAGCATTGTGTGCAACTCCTTCTAAAATATACTTTCTGTCACTGCTGAATTACTGTCACCATATAAGGAAATAAAAACACCTAACTAGCTCAATTCCCCTTCCAACATTTTATTTTGGGAGGAAAAAACAAAATTCTAGCCTGTAAAACACATTAATTTAATTCAAAATTTTAAAGAAAAACCCTCAATAACCAGAAAACATGATTTGTTGGCTAATCGCAATAAAATTGGGCTAGGATTTTATTAACTTCACAGTATAAGAAATTTAAAACCTGTAGCCAGATTCTGTGAAAAACCAGATAGTGGCTTAAGGCTGTCTTGAAGGAGAATTCTGTATAATTGAGTCTTAAACTTTAAGGGATTTTCCTGGTGGCTCAGATGATAAATAATCTGCCTGAAACACAGGAGATCCAGGTTTGATCCTTGGGTTGGGAAAGTCCTCTGGAGGAGGAAATAGCAACTCACTCCAGTATTCTTGCCTGGAAAATTTATCCTGATATCTTTATCAAAGTGAAAGTGAAGTCATTCAGTCGTGCCTGACTCTTTGCGACCCCATGGATAGTAGCCTGCACCAAGCTCCTCCGTCCATGGGATTTTCAAGGCAAGAGTACTGGAGTGGGTTGCCATTTCCTTCTCCAGGGAATCTTCCCAACCCAGGGATCGAACCCAGGTCTCTCACATTGTAGACAGATGCTTTACTGTCTGAGCCACCAGGGAAGCCTCCTGGTCTCTTCCTAAATCTACTTCACCCCTCAACCAACAATCTCATGCCACGTTCCATCAAAATTGAACCAACGTGCTTTATTCTATCCAGGATTTGCTAGGATAACTGCTTAAACTTTATTGAACATACAAATCATCAGGAGTTCTTGTTAAAATGCAAAATCTGGGATGGAAAGATTTTGCACTTCTAACAATCTCTTAGGTAATACTAATATTTCTGGTCTGGAAAGGATGCTGAAGTTTATTCAAATGTCTCTTGCCCCTGTCCCTCCACTCTCCATTACACCTGGGAGAAAGCAATTTCATACAAAGAGACTTGGAGCCATGTTAATTTAATAAGTATGTTCTACATGTCATCTGTGATGCATTATTTTTCATCATTTAAATCTTACAGAAATACGTGGCAATGATTATTATTTTCTTATTTAAGAGTTGAAGAACATAGAGATATTGGCAAAAGCAGGACTCATCCTATTTTTGCCTGACTCCAAATCCTGAGTTATTTACTAACTCCATTTGCCCTTGCTAAGTCACAATGTGGTATTTCACTATTAAAATGCCACCCAACCCAAGGCTATTCTCATGTGAAGGGAAGTTCCTTGGAATTTTGAATCTCTGTCCATGTCATTTTGTTCTCTTAATACCTGCATGCCTGAAACATAGTAAAATGTCTATCATACTCCAACTATGTTTGTCAGCTGAGCTAAATGAATTCATGAAAGACAAGATTCACACATAAGGAGCAAAAAGAGATGGAACATAATTGCTGAGGGCAATTGTAGTTGCAGAGGCTAAGTTTGAGTATTTGCCTTTCCACTGATTCATTGTATGAACTGGGTTAAGATAATTCCTTTCCCTGAGTCTCAATGTCCTCATCCATAAAATGCCATAAATTGTAGGGAGTTATTGTGATAATAAGTAAATCCCCTACATATTAACCTTCAAGTTGGAAACTTTAAAGATGTGAACCTACATTTGCATGTCCATTAATGTAAATTAGTTCACGTGTCTGGTGTATGTTGTCAGGTATGTGCATCTTCTACAAGGGGTTGTGCTTTTTTGTACTGCATAGTACTGTATAGAGTACAGTAGTACTCTACCATCTCCCACCTATTCTTTCTCCTCCAGTCAGTCTGTGGACTCAGTGCCAGTCTCTGTATGCCAGCTGTTGAAACGTACACTGTTCAGTTCAGTTCAGTCACTCAGTCGTGTCTAACTTTTTGCAACCCCATGGACGGCAGCATGCCAGGCCATCTTGTCCATCACCAACTCCCAGAGATTACCCAAACTCACGTCCATTGAGTTGGTGATACCATCCAGCCATCTCATGCTCTGTCGTCCCCTTCTCTTGCCCTCAATCTTTCCCAGCATCAGGGTCTTTTCAAATGAGTCATCTCTTCACATCAGGTGGCTAAAGTATTGGAGTTTCAGCTTTGACATCAGTCCTTCCAATGAACACTCAGGATTGATCTCCTTTAGGATGGACTGGTTGGATCTCCTTGCAGTCCAAGGGACTCTCAAGAGTCTTCTCCAACACCACAGTCTTCAGCGTTCAGCTTTCTTTATAGTCCAACTCTCACATCCATACATGACTCATGGAAAAACCATAGCCTTAACTAGATGGACTTTTGTTGGCAAAGTAATGTCTCTGCTAATTACTGTACTATAAGGTCCAAAATGTTTTATATTTTGTGTTTGATTTTTTACTTATTCTTTTTTAAAAAAAGTATAAATCTATCACTGTAGTACTTAGGCTAACTTCATTGCACTTACAAATTGGACTTATGAATGATCTCTTGGAACAGAACTCATTTGTATGTAGAGGGCTTACTGTATTTAAAAGTGAGGTTACTGTGTGCCATGGTAGCACACAATATGGCTTCAATAAGACACAGTTTCATTGTTATAAGAGAGTAGCCTCATTGTAGAAAAGGACACTGGGAGGTATAGAGAACTGAGAGCACTAGTTCTCAAACTTGCTACTCATTGTACTACGGTTCATCCATATCTGTGACATTAAATTTCCTGGTTTCAGTAACTGGTGGTGGTGAACTTTGATTTGAAAATAGTAAATGGAAAACTTCAGAAAGTTTTCCAAGTTTCATGATCTTTATTTTATTTAATAATGGATCCAAAGTCCCCTGGACTGCAGGGAGATCAAACCAGTCAATCTTCAGTTCAGTTCAGTCACTCAGTCATGTCTGACTCTTTGAGACCCCGTGGACTGCAGGATGCCAGGCTTCCCTGGTCATCTGAACTCCTGGAGTTGCTGAAACTCATGTTCATTGAGTCAGTGATGCCATCCAAACATCTCATGCTCTATCATTCCCTTCTCCTTCAACCTTCAATCTTTCCCAGCATCAGGGTATTTTCCAATGAGTCAATTCTTCACATCAGATGGCCAAAGTATTGGAGTTTCAGCTTCAGCATCAGTCTTTCCAATGAATATTCAGGACTGATTTCATTTCGGATTTACTGGTTTGATCTCTTTGCAGTCTAAGGGACTCTCAAGAGTCTTCAACCACACAGTTCAAAAGCATCAATTCTTCAGTGCTCAGCTTTCTTTATAGTCCAACTCTCACATGCATACATGACTCATGGAAAACCATAGCTTTGACTAGATGGACCTTTGTTGGCAAAGTAATGTCTCTGCTTTTTAATAAGCTGTCTAGTTCAGCCATAACTTTTCTTCCAAGGAGCAGGTGTCTTTTAATTTCATGGCTGCAGTCGCCATCTATAGTGATTTTAGAGCCCAGGAAGGTAAAGTCTTTCACTGTTTCCATTGTTTCCCCATCTATTTGCCATGAAGTGATGAGACTAGATGCCATGATCTTAATTTATGGAAAGTTGAGTTTTAAGCCAACTTTTAATGAACTCAAAGTCCCTTGGGCTACAAGGATATCAAACCAGTCAATCGTAAAGGGAATCAACCCTGTATATTCATTGGAAGGCCTCATGCTGAAACTGAAGCTTTGGATACTTTGCCCTGATGCAAAGCGCTGACTCATTAGAAAAGACTCTGATACTGGGAAAGATTGAAGGCAGAAGAAGGGGACAACTGAGGATGAGATGATTGGGTGTCATCATGAACTCAGTGGACATGAGTTTGAGCAAGCTCCACGAGTTGGTGAAGGACAGAGAAGCCTGGTGTTCTGCAGTCCATGGGGTCACAAAGAGTCTGACAGGACTGAGCGACTGAACAACAGCAACAACAAAGTGCAAGAGTAGCATGCTGACAATTCAGATCTGCCAAAGATAAGCCATGAAGCCCTACCTTTGTGTGAAAAAATGAAAGTTCTCAACTTACACAGGAAAGAAAAAACATACGCTGAGATTGCTAAAATCTACATTGAGAATGAATCTCCCATCCACAAAATTGGGAAGAATGAAAAAGAAAGTCATGCTAGTTTTGCTGTTGCACCCTAAACTGTAAAAGTTTTGGCTACAGGTGAGTGTTAAGTGCTTAATTAAGATGGAAAAGTCACTAAATTTGTACAATAAGATATTTTGTACAATATCTTATTGTACAAAAGTAACTCTACATTCATGTAACGTTTGTTACAGTGCTGCTACTGCTGCTGCTGCTGTTGCTAAGTCACTTCAGTCGTGTCTGACTCTGTGTGACCCCATAGACGGAAGCCCACCAGGCTCCTCTGTCCCTGGGATTCTCCAGGCAAGAACACTGGAGTGGATTGCCATTTCCTTCTCCAATGCATGCATGCATGCTAAGTCGCTTCAGTCATGTTTGACTTTGTGAGACCCCATGGACAGCAGCCCTCCAGGCTTCTCTGTCGACAGGATTCTCCAGGCAAGAATACTGGAGCAGGTTGCCATTTCCCTCTCCAATAGTATATTGCTACAATTGTTCTAGGTTATTACTATTCTTTTTAATCTCTTATTGTACTTAATTTGTAAGTTAAAAATTAACATAGGTAAGTTAAAACATAAAAACATGTTATAGCATCCAAAACATCCAATGCTATCAACAGTTTCAAGCATTCACTGAAGATCTTGAAATATATTCCCTGCAGATAAAGGGGGAACTACAAAAATCACCTGGGCAGTTTTTAATACCATTGATGTGGGATCCAAATACTAGAGTTTCTGATTTAACTAGCATAGGGAGTAGCCAGAATTAGGCATCAGCAGGTTTGAAAATTCTCTGATAATTATAATATTTTAAAATTATTTTGTTCATGCTGCATTCCAGACTAATTAAATCATAATTTATATGGGTGAGTATTAATATCTTCAAACCATCCTAGATGATCGCAATGTAGAGCCAAGTTTGAGAACCACTACCTCACTTAAAACCTTTAGTTGGTTTAGTGTTAATGCTGGCTGCACATCAGAATCATTTAAGAAATTATAAATACACACACACACACACACACACACACACACACATATATATATATCTTTATGGTGAAGTCCCATTGGTATGGAACAAATAATGACAACCCTCTATGCGAGACAGCAAAAGAGATACAGATGTACAGAACGGACTTTTAGACTCTGTGGGAAAGGGAGAGGGTGGGATGATTTGAGAGAATGGTATTGAGACATGTATACAATCAGGTAAGAAACGAATTGCCAGTCTATGTTCGATACAGGGTACAGGATGCTTGGGGCTGGTGCGCGGGGATGATCCAGAGAGATGATATGGGGTGGAAGTTGGGAGGGGCATTCAGGATTGGGAACTCATGTACACCCCTGGCTGATTCATGTTAATGTATGGCAAAACCAATACAGTATTGTAAAGCAAAATAAAGTAAAAATTAAAATTAAAAAATAAATAAATAATAAATAACTATGTACACATAAAAAAATATGCACTATTTGGTAGGGCACAATGAGCAGCTGACAACTCTTCTACGAATTTCTTGCAAAGAAGCATAACCCAAACTCAGTCACATGGAAACATCATACAAACCTACATTTTACAAAATAATATCAAAATAATCTTCAAAACCTCAGAGTTATAAAAGAAAACAACAACAAAAGGTATGAATGGGTCTGAGGAGTAGATGGAAGAAATGTAGCAATGCAAATATTTTATTTTAAATGTTGTATTGTGGCTGTGAAGGAGGATATCCTTGCTGCATTAATTGCACATTAAAGCATTTATGGACATCAAGTTGGCAACTTGCTGTCAAAAGTTTTAGAAAAATAAGAACGTTTGTTTTATTTGTAGTATAACTCAACTTTTCCATAGTGGTATTTTTTTCTTTTAATAAAAATTATTCTTAAACATTTAAGCCAATTTTCACTCTGCACAGGGCTTTCATAGAAATAGGAATGCCAGTCAAGGCTAGCAGAGAGTTTGCATCTCAACAGAGATAGAGAATAAATTACTCTCTGAAAAATCCTAATCAAAATTGATTCGTGTTGTTTTTTAAAATACTCCAGTTTAAACTCCTGTAATCCAGGTGTTCTCTCTTACCGATGGTGTATCTTCCCTTAGTATATTTCTTCAAGTCTCCTTTCTCTTTGTCTAGCCTCTAATTTTGCCTCTCTGTGGTATATTTATAATTTCTGCCATGGGTTATAACTTTCCTATGTGATCACCTTAATATACTTACTCTTTTCTCTCACCTGGTCACAGCATTAAGTTCTTTCTGGCATATTTACTTTTATCTTGGTCTTGGTTTTCCCCAACGATGGGATTTTTTTTTTTTTGGTCACATTATGAATCTCATTTTTACAACTTTCATTATTTTCTCTATTCCTTTTAACCAAGTAATATCTAAATTTAATCCAAACTCTATGACTACATTTTTATTCATTTTCCATTTATTTATTCATCCTTTCCACAAACACATATTATACATTTTTTTAAATGGTAAAATCCTGCTATGAAAACTAAAGAAGTGTAAATAAGATATGACAGGTTCCTTAGTCTTATTGTCATCCCATGTTGTAGTTCACAGTGAGCTGTGCTAGGCAGTGTTGGCTGCTGCTGTCTCTAGGACTCCATGACAGTCTGTACCTACTCTGATAAGAGGAAGAGTTCCACAATGAAAGAAGCACTTCAGTTGCTCTTGAAATATGACTCTATGTTAGTCTATAGGATGAGAACATATTCAGAAAGGAATAAATGAACACAAGAGTTCAGGCAATATCAGGCTTCTGGTTTGGTCTGAGTGAAGAGAACAACTGAAGACAAGGAGAGTCAGAATCCAAGCCTGGGACTATAAACTAAAACTTGTCCTAGAGACAAGCTAAGGTGTTTGGACTTGAACCTGCGTAAAATAAGAAAGTATTAAATACAATATCAAACTGAATGTTGATATAATAAAATTTACATATTAGAAAGACTGCATAAAGAATGGATTGTACATGGGATAAATATACTGAGCATATATAATAAGTTACTCTGGCAAGTGTCCTAGAGGGAGAAGATCCAAAACTACACGAAAGCTGTGACATCAGTGAAAAGGAAGAAGACGCGCATTAGAGACATTTGGGAGATCCTCTAGCGATCTGCTGTTTCTAGTTAACCCCTCTCCACTGCCTCTGATACATTTTGGACTTCTTCATGGAGTACTTCTGTTTGATCTTTGTTTCTTTGTTTGATCTTTGAGTCTTGAAATCTCAAAAGTTTTGTGAGGAATCTGATTGAGAAGAGCGAGTCTAGATGCAAAGGAACACAAGTAAAGCATGATTGCTACCAAAGCCAAAGAGAGTTGTAAGCACCTAAACTAGATCTGTTATGATGTGTTTGAAGAAAAGCAAAAGGATTCAAGAAGAATTACAATAGAATTCATGATTGATCAGATATGATGGGAAAGTGAAGTCCAAATGAATTTCATGTTTGGGTTTTGACTGACAATTGTTATTTTACTTCCCTGAAATTGTGACAGAAAATAAATGAGAAAAAGTCAACTTAAGTAAGATGAAAACATTAATTCTATCATGCACATTTGAATTTTAGCCATCCGTGGATATTCAAATGAATATGTTCAGGCAGAAAGCAGATATATATGACAGAAGCCAGGAGGATGTCCATCTAGAAGATTTAGGTTGAGAAACCACTATGCTGTCAGTGTGTGTTAAAACTGTGACAAGATAGTGCACGAAGAGGGGAAAAAAAGAAAACCAAATTAAAAAGTTTGTTTGAAAACAAAACATAGATAACCCCATGAGTAAGAGTTCGGAGAAAGGAATCTGCAAAACAGAGATACTATCAGAGGCCAATGAGGGGTGCCATATGACAGCCACACTTTCCTCCTTCCTATCAGTACTTGCCACAGCAATTAAAGTAATCTTTAAAACACCAATACTAAATTAAATGATTCTTCTGCCTAATGCTTTTAAAGGCTTTCCATGACCTTTACAATAGAACCTATGCATGTCCCCAAGCCCAAGACGCCCTGCACAGTCTGGCCCGTTTATTTCTCCTGCCTCATCTTTATGTCAATTAGTCTGTCTTTTCTAATAGTCAGCCACTGAGTCCTTTGGTTCTATATCCCCAGCATATATACCTTACACGATGTGATATGCTGTGCTTAGTCACTCAGTTGTGTCCAGCTCTTTGCAACCCCATGGACTGTAGCCTACCAGGCTCCCCTGTCCATGGGATTCTCCAGGCAAGAATACTGGAGTGGTTTGCCATTCCCTCCTCCAGGTATTGTCCCAACCCAGGGATCGAACACAGTTCTCCCGCATTGCAGGTGGATTCTTTACCATCTAAGCCACCAGACAAGCCCACCTTACACTATGCCTTCTGCCAAATGAACTTGGCTCCATGTTCTTCACCCAGTGGGACCATGATAGTAGCCATGTTATATAGCAGTTTTTCAAAGACATAAAAAAAAAGAATAGACAAAGACTTTAACCTCAAGGAATTACAATTCATTCAGCACAACAAATATTTATTCATTAAACATTCAGCAAATACTTTAAACTCAGCTGGAAATAAGATGTACAAATGCAATTTCTAGAGAACATGAAATAACATAGTCAAACATACATATTAGCAGTCACAGGCAAAGAAGAAAGAAAATGGCACAAGAGTAAGACAGGGAGACCACGATCCTTCCCAAAAATACATCAAAACTCCATCTGAATATGGTTCAGCTCCAAAGAACAACCTCTGGACAACAGCAGAAGATCCCAAACTTTCAAAAAGGCAAACCAATCTCCTTAGAATGTAGGGCAAAAGATAAAGACATTAACAAAGTGACAAAGGATTTCAGATGGGGACCTGTGTTCTGAGGGAGGGAGTCATAAACTAAGAAAAAATGTCCACATATTAAGAAACCCCTTCACAAGCAGAGCCAAGAGGGAGATTTGGAACCTCAGTGGACTGCAGTGGCAGGGGCTCAGAGGGCAAAACAGAAAGTTCATCACAGAAATCACTGTAGAACAGCACTTTTCAGTTGCCTCACCCACAGGAGGGTTGGGATGGGGAGCTGCGACTTGGGCATGGGTGTCAGATCGCAGAGAGAGGTCAGGGGGTGGCTACTGTGAGGATACTCTGAGAGGACTACTTCCACACAATGGAAGGAGTCATGAGAAAAGACTGGGTTGTCTAGAGTGTTGAGAAGTCATCACTGGGACACTAACAACACATTCACAGATAGTGGCTGAGTGCCTGTCAGTGACCACCAAAACTGGCAAAACCAGTTAGAGCGTCAGCTGCAGAGTTAGACATGACTGCCACTGTCAATGGAGAAGGCAATGGCATCCCATTCAAGTACTCTTGCTTGGAAAATCCCATGGATGGAGGAGCCTGGTGGGCTGCACTTCATGAGGTCGCTAACAGTTGGACACAACTGAGCGTCTTCACTTCCACTTTTCACTTTCATGCATTGGAGAAGGAAATGGCAACCCACTCCAGTGTTCTTGCCTGGAGAATCCCAGGGACAGGGAGCCTGGTGGGCTTCCATCTCTGGGGTTGCACAGAATCAGACATGACTGAAGCAACTTAGCAGCAGCCACTGTCAAAGTTAAGGAAAGTGCTTGAAGCCACAGATAAAACACAGCTGATACAGTCCTGACCCCAGAGGTGGAAGCTACCACTAGGCTGTGAGCAGGCACAGGTTACTGCCCACACTTTTCCTGGAGCTTAAAGAGCTTGGCTTTTCTTAGGGACCCACGACCTGGGGCCAATTCCTCTGGGAGAGTGCACAACCCTTCCCAGACAACATCCAGTGGATTGCTACTGCTGCAGGCACTCCCTGGTACATCCCAGTTGTGGCTGCTTTATTTTCCCTTCTCCTCAGCCTGAATGAATAAGTGGGCCCTAATAAGCATCAGTCTTCACCCCCTCATGTCAGGGTGGGGAACAGACTGTGGACTTTAGAGGCAACTGTGAAATTTAGGAGCAAGTACAAGCTGGAGTAAGGCTAGATCTGAGACTGAGATGAACCCACACTATCCACAACAGATCCAGAGACCTTCCTTGAAATATTGGAGGCATTTGGTGTGAGTCTCACTGGATATTCTGCACTGCTGAGTATTTCTTTCACCAAGAGTCTTGGGGTGTTATCTTCTGTGCTGTGTGGCTTGTCAGATCTTGGTGTTATAAGATGGACCAGACCTAAAATCCTGAAGTGGGAGACACAAGCCCAAGACTTTGATCTACCAGAGACCTCCCAATCCCAGGGAATGCTAATAAGCAAAAGCCCTCCCAAAGTCCTCCATCTCAACACTAAAACCAAGGACAACATAAAGGTCAGCAAACTTCAGTGGCAGATGGCCCATGACAATCCTTCAACAAAACAACCTTGCACATTAGAAGACAAGCTTCCTAAACCCACAGATACCCCAAAACACACCACTGGACATGGCACTGCCCTTCAGAGGGATGAAATCCAGCTCCAACCACCAGAACACAGCCATAAGTTGCCAAAACAGGAAACCTTCACAAGGCACTGGTCCAACCCCACCCATGAGGGGCAGATTCCATAATAAAGAACTATGTCTTTCCAACCTACAGAAAAGATACCACAAACACAGCAAATTAAGCAAAATGAAAAGACAGAGAAGCATGCTGCAGATGAAGGAACATGGTAAAAACCCACAGGACCAAACATACCAAAAGGAAATAGGCAGTTAGCTGAAAAAAAGAATTCAGAGTAATGAAAATAAAATTATCCAAAATCTTGAAAATAAAAGCATGAATAAATTGACAGGAGGCATAAATCTAGAAGGTGCAAGAAATATTTAACAAGAATCTAGAAGAATTAAACAATAAACAATCAACAATGATAACCACAATAACTGTGATTAGAAATACACTGGAGGTAACCAACAGTAGAGTAACTGAGGTTACTCAGTTACTGAAGACTGAAAGAAAACAATGAGTAAGTGAAATGGAAGATAAAATGGTGGAAATAACTGAAGCATTACACAATAAAGAAAAATTAATAAAAACAATGAAGACAGTCTCAGAAATCTCTGGGAAAATATTAAGCATAACAGCATTCTAATCATAGAGGTCCCAGAAGAAGACAAAAGGAAAAGGCATGAGAAAATATTTGAGATCATATGTCAAAATCTTCCCTAAAATGGGAAAGGAAATAGCTACCCATGTCCGGAAGGTGCAGGGAGTTCCATACAGGATAAATCCAAGGAGAAACATGCCAAGACAGATATTAATCAAACTACAAAATTAAGCACAAAGAACAGATATTAAAATCAGCAAGGGAAAAGTAACAAATAACTCACAAGTGATCCCCTAGTATGCTAGAAGGGAATGGCAGGACATACTTACAGTGATGAAGGGGGAAATCCTACACCCTAGACTACTCTAACCTAATAATGATCTTATTCAGATTTGAAGGAGAAAGTAAAACTTTTACAGACAAGTAAAAGTTAAGAGAATTCAGCACAAGCAAACCAGCTATACCATAAGTGCTAAAGGAACTTCTCTAGATAGGAAACACAAAAAGAAAAGGCATACAAAACAAACTCTATACAATAAAGTAAATGGTAGCAGAATATATATATATATATATATATATATATATATATATATATATATATATAATTGCCTTAAATATAAACGGGATAAATGGTCCAAACAAAAGATGCAGATAGACTGAATGGATACAAAAACAAGACCCCTATATATTCTGTCTACAAGAGATGCACTTCAAACCTAAGAACATATGCAGACTAAAAGTGAAGGGTTGGAAAAAAATATTCCATGCAAACAAAAATCAAAAGGAAGAGGGAGTAGCAATACTCATATCAGATAAAACAGACTTTAATATAAAGACCATTACAAGAAACAAAGAAGGGACACTACATAATGATCAAAGGATCAATCAAGAAAAAGGCACAACAACTATATCTACCTATCTATCTATCTATCTATCTATCTATCTATCTATCTATCTATCTATAAATGCACCCAACATAGGAGCACCTCAATGCATAAAACAAATGCTAATAGCTAAAGGGAAACTGACAGTAATATAATAATAGAGATCTTAATACCCCACTCACACCAATGGAAAGATCATAGAGACAGAAAATTATTAAAGAAACAAAAGCTTTACATGATACATTGGATCAGTTGGACCTTAATGATATCTACAGGGAGTTTCAGCCAAAAACAAAAGATTTCACTTTTTCTCAAGTGCACATGCAAATTCTCCAGAATAGATCACATCTTGGGCCACAAATCAAGTCTTGGTAAATTTCTAAGAATTGAATAATTTCAGGTATCTGTTCTGATTAGAATATAAGATGTGACTGGTGATGGAAGTGAAATCCAATGCTGTAAAGAACAGCATTGCATAGGAACCTGGAATATTAGGTCCATGAATCAAGGTAAATTGGAAGTTGTTAAACAGGAGATGCCAAGAGTGAACATCTACATTTTAGGAATCGGTGAACTAAAATGGACTGGAATGGATGATTTTAATTCATATGACCATTATATCTACTACTGTGGGCAAGAATCCCTTAGGGAAAAAAAAAAAAATCGAGCAGGCCTCATAGTCAAAAAAAGAGTCCAGAATGCAGCCCTTGGGTGCAATCTCAAGACAGATGAACTCTGTTCATTTCTAAGACAAGCCACTCAATATTACAGTAATCCAAATCTATGCCTCAACCAGTAATGCTAAAGAAGCTGAAGTTGAACGGTTCTATGAAGACTTACAAGACCTTCTAGAACTAACACCAAAAAGAGATGTCCTTTTCATTATAGGGGACTGAAATACAAAAGTAGGAAGTCAAGAGATACCTAGAGTAACAGGCAAGTTTGGCCTTGGAGTACAAAATGAAGCAGGGCAAAGGCTAACAGAGTTTTGCCAAGAGTGTACTGGTCATAGCAATAATAAAAGCAATAAATCAAAAAATAAAAATTAAATAATAAAATCATAGCAATAAAAGCCTACATCAAGAAACAAGAGAGATATCATATTGCCATCCAAACCTTACATCTAAAGCACCTAGGGGAAAAAAAAAAAAAAGTTAGTACAAAAAAAGAAATCATAAAGATCAGAAAAGAAATAAATGAAATAGAAAGGAAGGAGACAATAGCAAAGATCAATACAACTAAAGTTGGTTCTTTGAGAAGAAAAGCAAAATTGATAAACCATTAGCCAGTCATCAAAAACAACAACAGCAACAACAACAACAACAAAATGGAGAAGACGTGAATCAATAAAATTAGAGATGGGAAAGAAGTTATAACAGATAATAGAGAAACATAAAAGATCATGAGAGACTGACAATACAGAAATATAAAAGATCATGAGAGACTATTGTGAATGTTAAAAATGGGCAAAATTGGAGAAGTTGGAAGAAATGGACACATTCTTAGAAATGTATAACCTTCCAAAACTGAACAAGAAAGAAAAAGAAAATATGAACAGACCAATCACAAGCACAGAAATCAAAATTGTAACCAAATATCTCTCAACAGACAAAAACCACAGGGACAGATGGCTTCACAGGTAAATTATATAAAAAGATATAGTTCAGTTCAGTTCAGTTCAGTCACTCAGTCGTGTCTGACTGTTTGCAACCCCATGAATTGCAGCACGCCAGGCCTCTCTGTCTATCACCAACTCCCGGAGTTCACTCAAACTCACAATCGTTGAGCCAGTGATGCCATCCAGCCATCTCATCCTCTGTCATCCCCTTTTCCTCCTGCCCCAATCCCTCCCAGCATGAGTATTTTCCAATGGGTCAACTCTTTGCATGAGGTGGCCAAAGTACTGGAGTTTCAGCTTTAGCATCATTCCTTCCGAAGAAAAGATTAGAGAAGAGCTAACACCTATCTGCTCAAACTCTTCTAGAAAATTGCAGAGGAAGGAAAACTTCCAAGCTGATTCTATGAGTCCACTGTTACCCTAATACTAAAACCAGAGAAAGATGCCTCCAAAAAAGGAAATTTATAAGAAAATATATTACATTTTGGGAAAAATTATAAAAAGTATTACTGATGAATATAGAGTCAAAAATACTTAATAAAATTCTAGCAAACAGAATCCAATAACACATTAAAATATCATACATCATTATCAAGTGGCCTATATCTCAGGAATGCAAGGATTCTTCACTATACACAAATAAACATGTGATACATTGTATTATCAAATTGAAAGATAATAACAATATAATAATCTCAATAAATGCATAGTCTGACAAAATTCAACACTCTTTCATGGTTAAAAAGGAAAAAAAAAAAAAAAGCCTCTCCAGAAAGTCGGCAAAGAAGGAAACTACCTCAAGATAATAAAGGTCATATACAACAAACCCACAGGAAACATCCACGATGGTGAAAAACAAAGTATTTCTTCTACAATCAAGAACAAACAAGGGTGTCCACTCTCACCACTATTATTCAACATAGTTTGAAAGTCCTAGTCACAGCAACAGAGGAGAAAAATAAATAAAAGGAATCCAGATTGGTAAAGAAATAAAACACTCACTGTTTGCAGATGACATGATTCTTTACATAGAAAACCATAAAGATACCTCCAGACAATTACTAGAGATACCAATGAATATAGTAAATTTACAGGATGTGAAATTAATACACAGAAATCCCTTGCATTCTTATGCACAATAATGAAAAATCAGAGTGAAATTAAGAAAACAATCCCATTCACCATTGCAAGAAAAGGAGTGATGCCGGGAGCCAGCATGAGGAATTCCACCCATGACAAGGACATGCGGCAGAGCTCTGATGCCAAGGCTAATCAGACCTCAGGTTTTTCCCCTGGAATTTCCTGAGCATCCACCCCCCCAAAAAAATAAGAATCTACCTGCTTTTCCACTCTTCTGATATTCTCTGGAAAAAGTCAAATCAGGGCTTTAGTCTTCTGCATTTGAAAGGGATGTTTCAGCTCAAACCCCCTCTGATAACTCTCTAGCTTGCCTAACAGGTTCCCCCGGACCTCTTACAGCTTGTGAATTGCTTACAGCCCCCCAACCACGAGAGGCACAAAGCTTAAAGCATCAAAGACTTTTCTAAAAAGTTAAAAATCATATTGGCAGAGGGTTTTCACTGTTGACTCAATGACTGCTGCAGGCCTCCATATTCTTTATCTTTTAGGCACCTGGGAGGATGTTAATCAATGTAAACGGGATATGGAAAAAGATATATAGTAGTTTTGAAGTTAGCAACACTAGACTTTTGAGTTAGTTACTTTTATCTTTGTTATATATCACTGCACTCCTCTTGTGTCCTTGCTATGTAAGAATGTAACTTTATTTAGTGCTTTCTGAGAGGGGCACCAGACTTTGGGAAGATCAACACAAATGAGTCTTCTGGTTGACAAACCCTTATTAGAAAAAAGGCTGTAAAATGTTAATTGGCCCTTTTGGCCAGAAGATGATGTAAATTACCTAAGACTTGTGTATACAACTAGGTATGCAGAGAGAAAAGCCTGGTTTTGATAAGAGTTTGGGCTGCTAACACTGCATAACTTTGTGTTACCCATTGATCTCCATGTTTTATCAAAAGTATAAAAGACCTTCTGAACAACAGAGGACAGAGCCAGTCGCTGGACTGGTTTCCCCCGTGTCTCCTCTTTACTCTAATTTCAGGCTGAATTCCCATCTCGAGTGGGGCGGCTCACCATGTCTACTTACTTGTCCCGGCTTTTAAGATCCACGTGAAGGGGAGCCCAAGGCGGGGCACCCCCCAATATTCAAGTGGGCACCGGTGGCCCAATGTAGATGGTGCAAGCTCCTTGTCTGGAACTTTATTGGCCTTCCCCGTAAGCCAAGTTATGCAGCCTTCTTTCTTCACTTAATTTTCCTACTACACTATCTCTCCCTAATCTAATCTTATATTCTTATATTAATAAATAAGTTTTTTCCTCGCTGATGCCGTCCCCGCTTCGAATTCCCTGGATCCACTGGGGCTGGACCCCGGCCGAGTAATATATTTAGAAATAAATTTACTTCAAAAGAAAAAAGAATTCTATGCAAAACTATGACCCTGATGAAATCAAAGACAACAAAAACAGATGGAGAGATATACCATGTTCTTGGATAGGAAGAATCAATGTAGTAGAAATGACTATACTATCCAAAGTGATCTATAGATTCAAATTACAAACCACCAGTGGCATTTTTCAGAAAACAATAACAAATAATTTCACAATTTGTTTAGAAACACAAAATACCCTGAATAAGCAAAGCAATCTAAAGAAGAGTAGAGCTGGGGGAATCACACTTCCTATCTTCAGGCAGAATGACCACAAAACTACAGTCATCAAGACGGTATGTAATGGCACAAAAACAGAAATATAAACCAATGGAACAGGTATAAATCCAAGAGATAAATCAATGCACCTGTGGGTACCTTATCTTTGACAAAGGAGTCAAGAATATACAACGGAGAAAAGGCAGTCTCTTCAACAAGTTGTGCTTGGAAAACTGGTCAGCTATGTGTAAAAGAATGAAATTAGAATACCTGCTAACACCATGCACAAAAATAGACTCAAAATGGATTAAAAACAGAAATGCAAGACTAGAAACTATAAAACTGTTTGAGGAAAACTTAGGCAGAACACTCTCTAACATAAATTACAGCAAGATCTCTGTGACCCACTTCCTAGTGTAATGGAAGTAAAAATAAACAAATCTGACCTAATTCTAACATGTATACTATCATGTAAGAATCGAATCACCAGTCTATGTCTGACGCAGGATACAGTAAGCTTGGGGCTGGTGCATGGGGATGACCCAGAGAGATATTATGGGGAGCGAGGTGGGAGGGGGCTTCATGTTTGGGAATGCATGTAAGAATTAAAGATTTTAAAATTAAAAAAATTTAAAAATAAATAAAATTAAATTAAAAGCTTTTTCATGATGAAGGAAACTATAAGCAAAGTGAAAAGACAACCCTCAGAATGAGAGAAAATAATAACAAATGAAACAACTGACAAAGAATTGACCTCCAAAATATACACGAAGCTCATGCATCTCAATATCAGAAAAACAAATAACCCAATCAAAAAGTAGGCAGAAAACCTAAATAGACATTTCTCCAAAGAAGACATACAGATGGCTGATAAACACATGAAAAGGTGCTCAATTTTAGAGTAATGCAAGTCAAAACTACAATGAGGTATCATCTCACAGTGATCAGAATGGTCACCATCAAAAAGTTTACAAACAAAAAAATGCTGGAGAGGGTGTGGAGTAAAGGGAAACCTCCTACACTGTTGTTGAAATGAAAATTGATACAGCCGCTATGGAGAACACTATGGAGATTCCATAAAAACTAGGAATAAATCTCCCATCTGACCCAGAAATCCCACCACTAGGCATAAACCCTGAGAAAAACATATTGGAAAAAGACACATGTTCATTACAGCACTATTTACAATAACTAGAACTTGGAAGCAACCTTGGTGTCCCTTGACAGATGAATGGATAAGGAAGTTGTGGTATATATATGCAATGGAATATTACTCAGCCATAAAAAGGAAGCATTTGAGTCAGTTCTAATGAACTGAATGAAACTAGAGTCTATTATACAGAATCAATGTCAGAAAGAGAAACACAAATATCATATATTAACACATAAACATGGAATCTAGAAAGATAGAAATAATGATTTTACCTGCAGGGCAGCAAAGGAGATGCAGACATAAAGAACAGAGTTTTAGATACAATGGGGGAAGATGAGGGTGGGGCGATTTGAAAGAATAACATTGAAACATACATTATCATATGAAAGATAGACAGCCAATGAGAGCTTGATATATGATACAAGGAATCCCAAGAAGATGCTCTGTGACCACCTTAAGGGGTGGAATGAGGAAAGAGTTGGAGGGGGATCCAAGATGGGGACATATGTATACTTGTGACTGATTTATGTTGATATATGGCAGAAGCCATCACAATATTGAAAGGTAATTATCCTCTAAAAATTTTAAGAAAAGAATGAAAAAAATCACAAATGAATAAGAAAAATAAAGCTTAAAATGGTATGTATATAATTCCATAAACTGCCCTACACTTAGTGAGTATCTGTGTGTGTGTGTGTGTGTGTGTGTGTGTGTGTGTGTGTATGCTGTTGCTTCAGTTATGTTTGAATCTTTGCAACCCTATGGACTATAGCTGCCAGGGTATGCCTATGGAATTCTCTAGTCAAGAATACTGGAGTGGGTTGCTGTGCCCTTCCCCCAGGGTATCTTCCCAACGCAGAGATTGAACTAGCATCTCCTATGTCCCCTGCTTTGACAGGCAGGTTTTTTAACTAGAGCCACCTGGAAGACCCACTGAGTATTTAGTAACTATTTATTTGTAAAAACAAATGTTGAGTCATTTAATGGGAAAAAAAGCATACGTGAGACTAAGGGGTTTTAAAACAACCCCACAGATGGTATGGAATGTATACATATTGCTCCAACCTAGCCTTAAATGTCTTTGATTCTAAAATCTTTGGGATATGTCTTATGTTATTTGTCTATTGCGATCATTGCTTATTATAGTAATGCCACTTTCAACACACATTAAATCTATTTTTCTCTTTATTGTGGAGAGTAAACTTTGATCTCCTTTAAATTAGAAAACAAATCTATATCAAATTTTAAATTATTTCTTTAAAAGGAAACCAAATTTTATTGTTTACATAAAAATGATGTCATATGGAATTATGCAGGTATAAACTTCGAGTATATAATAAAATATATATTTAAAAATATTTTAAAAGAAACTTTCAATGGATAAAATTTAACTTTCTTTTACATTATTGTTAAATTGATTTAAGAAAGTCTAATATCTCAATAATTTAAAATCATTGCTCTTCAGTGACTATTCTCATTTGTTAAAAGATCTATTTATCGACAATATTTTTCCTCAATATACAGTCATAAAAATCCATTAGACATTTTTTATCTTTATCCCTCTTTTATTAGCATTATCTGACACTGTTCTTTTATTTTACTACTTGGATGTTCCCACAGTAGATTTGCATCATATGCCTTAAATGTATTAGCCTGAACTTTCAAAACGTAATACCAACAAATATTTTTTAGCAAAGAAAGCATTTATCTGAATAAAATCATATGCTTACATATGAAATATTTTTAAAGCAAATGGAGCTATTTTGTTACAGTAGATGGCATGTCCTCAGCCTCCTGCCCAAACCCTCTGCTACTTTTGTCTCCCAACTTCTGTCCCACAAGAAAGCTCCTAAGATCGCTTGCAATTTTCTTGGCCACAACTTGAAGGTGACTCACAGATGTTACTTCCTACTAGTCATTTTCCTTCCGTTTGAGTAACTGTCACTAAGCAAATGGTAATATCTTTGTTTATAGAACAAGTTTGTGTGTTCCAATTTTCCCCAGGAATAAAAGGCATAAAGCTGAGAAATGTACCCTCCTCAGTCTCCTGTTGTTTTTTGTGCTCAGAGTCTCTGTCATGTCCGACTCTTTGTGACTCAATGGACTATAGACTACCAGGCTTTTCTGTCCATGGGATTCTCCAGGCAAGGATACTGGAGTAGGTTGCCAAGCCATCCTCCAGAGGATCTTCCCAACCCAGGGACTGAACTGGCATCTCTTATGACTACTGCATTGTCAGACAGATTCTTTACCACTAGTGCCACCAGGGAAGACCCAGTTCCCTATACACATACCACAGGCATATTGTTTGGGCTTTGATCAACAGAGTAGACGTTAGATACCAACGTGTAATAGAAGTTATCTTATTCAACATATTTGAGACCTATATTTGGTCATAAACAGAAAAAGTTGAAATAAGTTGGGAATCATAGAAAATATACTTGTATTTCCTTGCACATGTTAACTTTAAGTATAGGCATTGAGGGGCTTCCCTGATAACACAGATGGTAAAGAATCTGCCTGTAATACAGGACACCCATATTCAATCGTTAGGCCAGGATGATCCCCTGGAGAAGGAAATAACTACCCACACCAGTATTCTTGCCTGGAGAATTCCATGGACAGAGGAGCCTGATGGGCTACAGTCCATGGAATCATAGAGTTGGAAAAGATTGAGCAATTAACACTTTCATAGGCACTGATATACATTTTCCACTTTCCCAACGTAGAACCAAAATCTTTAATTGAATAGTGAGTTTTCTTGCTGGAGTTATTTTTCTTTTATAAATGCCCCACTCATTATGATAATTCCTTTATAATGAAGAAAAACATTATAAGATGGGTAGATTCTTTCCTTTTCTTATATAGTATCTCTGTCACAGTTGGACACCATTTTTTTTTTTTTTGCTTGTAGTTTTTTAGTACAACTGGTATATTAGGACTTTGCACCAACTCAATTGATTCTGGGTTGATAATACAGTGCTCTTGTATGGAAAAAGATATATTCTGGCATCTTTTGGTCATAGGCAGTACTGGCATAAGTTCCTGTCTCAACATCTTGATTGTTGTAACTTCACTTTTTAATCTTAAGTTGCAATCCATAGATCATTTATATTTAAAGATCTACTGTTGTGCAACACAAATACCAAAATATGTTCTCTTTAAGAAATCTGCAGAAGAATCATACATTTCCTCTTTAACCTTCAAATATATTTTGTATACACAGATTTTTCAGCAAGGTTCTATGCTAATCACTGTATCATAAATGAAAGTAATGCTTGATCCCAATTTTTATCTTCCCATGAGAATGATGAGGACACAATGTAGCTCATAATATAATTAAACCATTTATTCATGGAAATAGCAATAATTGAGCAAATGGTATATCCTTGTCTTTGAGCTAATAGAGATACAGTGGTGAAAAACTAAACATTAAATTATTATATTTAAGAAGTTATGTCATTAGAATGAAGATGACAAAGGTAGTAACATTTATTTTAATTAGGGAAGGATATTCTTTTCCTTTTATATTATTATTCTTTGTTCTTGTTTCTATTTTTTGAAATATGATTTTATGGAAAGTTATATAAAGCCAAATGATTTAAATTGTTCATTCATCACTTTCCTTAAAAAAGGAATTGATAGTTTGCTGATCTCTTTTCAGACATTTCTTTGTTTCCTGTTTCAAAACTACAAATATTACTGAATTTCTACAACACTTTCAGTTCCTCATTTGCTTCATTTTTAAGAAGATGTAGTTTTTAAGATTTCTACTTTTACAGTTTGATTTTGTGAGGCACTAAATGTTTATCTTACAATTCAAAATTTTTAAAGCTGTTTATATGGCTCTTCTTCATAATTGGTCTTGAGAATCGTAAAAAAGAAAGAAACATTACCTCCACCTCCAATGAATGATAGCCTCTTTATTTTCTCCCATATCCTGATGCAGACAATTACCTAGGCAGTGGGAAAATTAAAGCTGCTCAAAAACTTTCTTTTCTCATTGTGTGCCTTAGATTTTAAATGCATGTGGCATAATCAGCACAAAGTCCTCTGCATCCTCCCTATCCTCCCAGCACATCTCACTAATTTATCACCATCCAATCAATAATGACCCCTGCTGAGAAGGAGGTGAGAGAAAGATGCCTTTCTTTTTCACATAAATATTTGAAATTAGTCTAATTATAATGTCTTGTGCTTGGATGCAGTGACAATAGCCTTCCATTTAGATGAGCAGAGACATACATAGGTGGAGAAGTACCTAGTTAGGCAGATTAAGTAGAAATGTTGAAGTGTGTAACTGCAGAAGTCATCATCTGTCTATATTCCTATTGTATAAAAATGAGTCCTATTAAAACAGGTGGCATCAGGCAGAGATCAGCTATACAGGACTTTGCCCCCTTTCCACCACAAAGCGTCCCTTCCTCTCACCCTTTTTTTCTTTCCCTATCCTCTCCCTTCCTATTGCATCCCTACTTTCTCCTTGAATAAACTTCCTTGCTCTCCTCTCACTTTTTACTTAATTTCATTTTTCCTGTGTACTTTTATTTTCTCCTTTATCTTTCTTTCTAAATCTTTCTTCTTGGACTTGAAAGGAACATAACCAGGATAGCGATTTGAGATGCTCAATCTTGCAGCATTAAGAAGCAAGGCCTTCAAGGGGATTAGCCGGTAAATGTGGAAATGATTAGAAAAATATTACAATTTTCCAGGCAAGATGATGATGAGGTTCTGAAATGGTGGTCATGGGAAAGGTAAGGAAAGGATAGATGTGAGAGGTGTTGTAAACACAGAATTGACAGCCTCACAATTACAGTGGAGACTGAAACACACCTTCAGAACACTCAGGGAATCATTTGCACATTATAATCATGACTTTTTCAACTGCTAATTCGGTCATTGCAATGTGAACTTTAGCAATCTGCCCTTTATATGCATAACAATATCATAAATAAATCAGGGGAAAGCTAATGAGAAAATGTATATCAAAGAGCCAAGTAAGCTCCGTGCAGAAAATCAACAACAGTTTGTAATACATTTCAATCATGTGCTGGGTAATTGCATGTTATGCAATCCAAAAGAATGTACACTTCCTATTGTAATATCAGATTGAGTCCTGAATGTAGGCTGTCTGTGAACTGAGACTTCTACATAAGGATTAGGGTGGGTTTGCATGTTTAGATATGCTGAAATATACACTTGAAAAAAAAAAGTGTTCTCTCTCATGACCTCTTTGGAAAAATAATACCATTGGGCACCGTGCCTTGGAAACCCACATGGCACTGTTAATGAAAAGCCAGGAGTTTGGAGAGAATATTGAATTTGAAAGTCTCTGAGAGTGTTCCCCAAATGGGTTGTTAAGTCCCTGTGACAGAGAACATTAGTGCTAGATGATGACAGTCATTCGATTCTAAACACAAACCATATTGTCTGTGATTAAAAGCAGATGCTGGAGGAGGGCATCCAGGGCATTGTGGCCAGAGCTGCATCAGAACTATCTTTTGGCAATTTCAAAGCTGTGACCAAAAGTCATAATAATAATCACAGTAAAATAAGACAAAATGTGCCTTCTTCACCATATATAAGGGAAGATGCTATGAATTTTCTAAAAGCTTAAAGTCCAAATGTTATTATACATTTAGGAATATACATTTGGGAATTATACATTGAGAATATATATATATATATATATATGTATATATATATATACACTCCAATATATGTATATTGGAGTGTATATATATATATATATATATATATATATATATATATATATGGGAGTCTATTCCCAAATGTGTGTGTGTATATATATATATGCCATAGATAAGAAGACCACAAAATAGATAAACTACAGGCCACAGCAAGATAGCCACAGCAACCATTTAGAGCACATATGTGAGTTAGGATCTGTTTGCCTGTAAGTCTGCCAAGTCTGCTTGTCTATGTGACTTGCTAAATATGGTCAGGGAAAGGGTAAGTGAATGATTTTTTTTCTCTATAATATTTTAATGCATAAATATATAATTATATTTCTATAATGATGGATTTTTTCCACAAGTATTTTCTGGCATTTTTCATGAATATCCTTTCTTTCTTTTAAACTCTTATGCTAGCTTTATTGTATCACTTTTATGGAGCATATCAAATTAGATTTGTTAAAGCTATTTATATACATCTTCCAGCTCTCCTCCTAGGCCATAAATTGCTTTTGGTGAAAGGCTATAGCTATTCATTTATTGCTAATTGAATACTATTCATAAGTCCAGAATTTTCTAAAAGCTAAATATATTATCCCATTTAATGGAAATAATCATATTCAAAAGACATACTGAATCCTCAGTCTTAGGGTTGAGGCAACTGAAGCACAGAAAAGTTAACTTGACCAAGGACTCATGTTTAACAAGCAGCAAAGTTGAGATCTGAAGTCAAACAACCTGACTTCAAAACTTACCCATTCATTTTATGAAAGGCGTAAAAAACAAAGCATAACTCAAGATCCAACTAAAGGAAGAGTCTAGTTACAACATGCTCCTTTGAAAATAATTACATCTCAAAGGCTTTACCCTCATTTAGAGAATGGATCAAAACTAAACCTTTCTCACTTCCCAGGTTACACACATACCCAAGGCTACAAAAGAAGGTGACTTGCATCTGAAAAGATCAAAGGAGAAATCATATCGCTAAGAGTTTAGAATCACAACTTGCAGTACTGAGACTAGAGCCCATATTCTTATCTCTTTGATGGTCTGAATAAGTTTGTCATCAATTTAGTTTAATGTGACTAAAGATCATATGTGTTTGCCAAAAACATTTGAAAGTGCTTCTTAGAAGAACACATCTTCACCTTAGGCTTCAAATGCACAACTTTCTAAGAAAAGTAGGTTTATCAGTCTCAAGGAAATAAGATATTGTGGTGAGGACTGACCAACCATTTCAGTATTCTTGCCTTGAGAACCCCATGAACAGTATGAAAAGACAAAAAGATATGACACTGAAAGATGAACTCCCCAGGTCAATAGGTACCCAATATGCTACTGGAGAAGAGTGAAGTAGTAACTTCAGAAAGAATGAAGAGATGAAGCCAAAGCCAAAACAACACCCAGTTGTAGATGTGACTAGTGATGCAAATAAAGCACGATGCTGTAAAGAACAATACTGCATAAGAATCTGGAATGTTAGGTCCATGAATCAAGGTAATTTGCAAGTGGTCAAACAGGAGATGGCAAAAGCAAACATCAACATTTTAGGAATCAGTGAGCTAATGGACTGGAAAGGGCAAATTTAATTCAGATGACCATTATACCTACTACTGTGGGCAAGAATTCCTTAGAAAAAGTGGAGTAGTCCTCATAGTCAACAAAAGGGTCCAAAATGCAGTACTTATGTGTGATCTTAAAAATGAAAGAATGATCTCTGTTCATGTCCAAGGCGACCATTCAATATCACAGTAGTTCAAGTCAAGTATGCCCAAGCCACTAATTCTGAAGCTGAAGTTGAATGATTCTATGATGACATACAAGACCTTCTAGAATGAACACCAAAAAAAAAAAAAAAAGATATCCTTTCATCATAAGAACTGGAATGAAAAGTAGGAAGCCAAGAAGTACCTGGAATAACAGGCAAGTTTGACCTTGGAGTATAAAATGAAGCAGGCAAAGATTAACAGAGTTTTGTCAAGAGAATGAACTGATCAGAGCAAATATCCTCTTCCAAAACTAGAGATGACACATTGACATTACCAGATGGCCAATACCAAAATCAGACTGATTACATTCTTTGCAGCCAAAGACGGATAAGCTCTATATAGTCAGCAACAACAAGATGAGGAGTTGACTGTGGCTCAGACCACAAATTGTTTATTGAAAAATTCAAACTTAAATTGAAGAAAGTAGGGAAAACCACAAGACCATTCAGGTATGACTTAAGTCAAATCCCTTACTATTATTCCGTGGAAGTGACAGATAGATTCAAGGGATTAGATCTGATAGACAGAATGCCTGAAGAACTATGGACAGAGATTCATGAAATTGTGCAGGAGGCAGTAGTCAAGACCATCCCCAAGAAAAAGAAATGCAAATAGGAAAAATGGCTGTCTGAGGAGGCCTTACAAATAGCTGAAAAAAGAAGAGAAGCGAAAGTCAAAGGAGAAAAGGAAAGATATACACATCTGAATGCAGAGTTCCAAAGAATAGAAAGAGAGATAAGAAAAATTTCCTAAATGAGCAATGCAATGAAATAGAAATGATAGATTGGGAAATACTAGAGATGTCTTCAAGAAAATTGAAGATACCAAGGGCACAACAAAGGACAGAAGCAATATGGAACTAACAGAAGCAGAAGATATTAAGAAGAAGTGACAAGAATACACAGAAGAACTATAGAAGAAAAATCTTAATGACACAGATAACCATGACGGTGTGATCACTCACCTAGAGCCAGACATCCTGGAGTGTGAAGTCAAGAGGGCCTTAGTAAGCATCGCTATGAACAAAGTTGGTGGAGGTGATGGAATTCCAGCTTGGTTTACTTCAAATCCTAAAAGAAGAGAAAGGGAAAGTGAAGTCACTCAGTCGTGTCTAGCTCTTTGCAACCCCATGGACTGTAGCCTACCAGGCTCCTCCCTCCATGAGATTCTCCAGGCATGAGTACTGGAGTGGGTTGCCATTTCCTTCTCCAGGGGATCTTCCTGACCCAGGGATTGAACCCGTGTCTCTCACATTCCAGGCAGACACTTTAACCTCTGAGCCACCAGGAAAGACTCATACTCAATAAGCCAGCAAATTTGGAAAATTCAGAAGTGGCTACAGACTAGAAAAGGTCAGTTTCCATTCTAATCCCTAAGGAAGAAAATGACAAAGAATGCTCAAACTATGCACAATGCACTCATCTTACACATTAGCAAAATCATGCTCAAAATTCTTCAAGCCAGGCTTCAACAGTACCTGAACCTTGAACCTCCAGATGTTCAAGCTAGATTTAGAAACAGCAGAGGAACCAGAGATAAACTTGTCAACATCCTTTGAAATCATAGAAAAAGCAAGAGAGTTCCAGAAAAACATCTACTTCTGCTTTATTGACTACACCAAAGCCCTTGCCTGTGTGCATCAAAAGAAACTGTGAAAAATTCTTAAAGAGATGGGGATGCCAGAACACCTGACCTGACTCCTGAGAATTCTGTATACAGGTCAAGAATCAACAGTCAGAACTGTACATGGAACAATGAACTGGTTTCAAATTGGGAAAGGAGTATATCCAAGCTGTATATTTTCACCCTGCTTATTTAGCTTATATGCAGAGAACATCATGAGAAATGCTGGGCTAGATGAATGACAAATTAGATTGTTGGGAGAAATATCAATAATCTCACATATGCAGATGACACCACTCTTATGGCACAAAATGAAGAGGTACTAAAGTGCCTCTTGATGAAAGTGAAAGAGGACAGTGAAAAGGATGGCTTAAAATTCAACATTCAAAAAACAAAGATCATGGATCCAGTCTCATCACTTCATTCCAAAGAGATGGGAAACAATGGAAACAATGACAGACTTTATTTTCTTTGCCTCCAAAATCACTGCAGATGGTGACTGCAGCCAGAAAATTAAAAGACACTTCCTCTTTGGAAGAAAAGATATGGCCAACCTAGACAGCATTTTAAAAAGCAGAGACATTATTTTGCTGACAGAAGTCCATCTAGTCAAAGCTATGGTTTTTCTAGGAGTCATGTATGGATGTGAGATTTGGACAATAAAGAAGGCTGAACACCAAAGAATTGATGCTTTTGAATTGCAATGTTGGAGAAGACTCTTGAGAGTCCCTCAAACCAGTCAATCCTAATGGAAATCAGTCCTGAATATTCACTGTAAGACTAATACTGAAACTGAAGCTCCAACACTTTGGCCACCTAATTTGAAGAACTGACTCAATGGAAAAGACCATGATGCTGGGAAAGATTGAAGGCAGAAGAAGGAATGACAGAGGGCGAGATGAATGGACATGAATTTGAGCAATCTCCAGGTGTTGATGATGGAAAGGGAAGCCTGGCATGCTGCAGTCTATGGGGTCTCAAAGAGTCAGACACAACTGAACTACTGAACTGAACTGAGTGAGGACAACTAGAAACAGTAAATAGAGAGGAATCAACTACTGTTTATTCACTGAAGCCAAATCTGTCCTCTGTACCCTGACACAGAATTAAATCTCAGAGAGAGTTTTGGGTGAAATAGAAAAGAAGAGATTATTGCTGTGCTAGGCAAAGAGGGCCACAGTGGGCTAATGCCTTCAAAACTGCGTCTCATTCTGAAAACAGTAGTGAGATGTTTTTTAGCAGTGGTTCAAAGAGGATGTGATCAGCTTGCAGACATTCTTCTGACTGGTTGGTGGTGAGGTAAGTAGAAGTCAGCAGCATCAGCCTTCTTGTTCAATTGGCCTGGGGCTTATATGCTTCTGGGCAGCATACCATTAACTTTTGCCACCTGATGGGAAATATGTGCAAAAGAGCTCAAATTCTGCTGCATGTATATGTTGATGGGGAACCAGGACCCCACCCCAGAGCTGCACTATTATTTCTTTTGACTGTTCCTCCCTTGCCTCTGCATCCTCTCTCTTCCCCTAATTAACAATGCTTTGAACCTGCTCCTTGAACTCAAGGAAATTCATGGAGATTGAATGAAGCCTATTTTCTGTAAACAAGAAATGGGGTACACAGAAAGGCTTTATGCTCAGGAGCCCCACAGGGTCCTGCTCTGTACCACAATATTTTCATAAATAAAATATTAGATTAGGATAACTCTAGAGAACAGAAAATTCTTTTAAATGACCCAAATTTGGAAAGAAAATATAATTTAGGGAATTTTAAAAAAGGAATAATTAAGTCAAAAGCTTATCTGATAAATTTAATTACAGATTATACAGAAATGAAAGATGAATTAGTTTAACTGAAAATGATTTGAAAGAAATATATTTATGTTGTGTTACTATGTGGTAAATGTCTTGGTGTGAATTGTTTATTATATTCTTTCATCCTTTAATGCTTTTATGATCTGCTGTGACAGTCTTTTTTTGTTGTTGTTAATATCTGTAACTTGCATTTCTCTCACTCAGTTTAGCTAAGATTTTCTAAATCATGTGGATCTTTTTGAAAGACAAGTTTGACTTTTTGGTGATCATAAGATTCATTTTACTTATTTTGCTTTTCTAACAAAACGTCAAAATTCTGTACTGTCTGATACCCATTGACTGCAAGTGCTTTTTTCATGTATTGTATTCAGTTCTCTAATTGTTTAATATGAAAGGACAAATATAATGTCAGTTCTTTTACAAGCAGAATTTTCTTTGTACTGCTTTTATCTTCATGATTTATATAATATACCCAATTTTTTACTTATTATATCTCATGTCTATATTTTGCTATACAGAATAAGAATAAAATAAAAAATAAGTAAATATAAATATTCAATAAAATTAATAAGCAAATACATGCCATATAAAACTCATTTTGCCTAATGACCATGATATAGTTTATTCAGTGGTTATACTATACTTAAGGTCTTCCCAGGTGACTCAGTGGTAAAGAATCTGCCTGCCAAGCAGGAGACACAAGTTCAATCCTGGGTCAGGAAGATCTTCTGGAGTAGGAAATGGCAACTCACTCCAGTATTCTTGCCTGGAAAATCCCATGGACAAAGAAGACTGGAGGTCTACAGTCTATGGGGTCTCAAACAGTTGGATATGACTTAGTGACTAAACAGTACGTTCCAGGTATTGTGTTAGACTTTTTTTTTCAATTATGTATTTAATATGACCAATGCATTAAATATTTATCATTATATATCAGTGGTCAACAGATCATAGCCTTTAGACCAAATATGACTAATCACTTGCTTTTGTAGGTAAAATTTTGTTGGAACACAGACACATCCAATTTCTTACATATTGTTTGTAACTGTTTTCATACTACACCACAGACAGAAGTAGATGCAATAGAGACCATATGGTCTGAAAAGTCTTTACACTATTTATTTTAAAATAAATAGTCTATTTACTCTCTGGCCCTTTATAGAAAAAAGCTGCCAAACTTCATTGAATACTCTTCTCTACAAAACTAAAGGGAGTCCTAAAATGATTATTTAATTTGAACAAAATAAAACACAAATCTGTCATATGTTAAAGTCTTGTTAACTAATTCCTGTGATCTGTGACTTAAAAAAAAATTCTGTTTGGACTTTGGTTTAACCTATGGCATTATGGAAATATTGAACTCAAAGAAATGCAACCTTTTGAATTAACACATAAAATGTCTTCTCCTCCTTAAGGAATGTTTGAAAAGTTTTCCTCCTGTTCTGATTTTCATGGTCTTTCTAGATTTAACACTTACCCTTTCTGAGAAAAACTTCTTTGACAATTCAGCATAAACTTGCTTAATTCTTAAAGTTTTAAAAATAATGTCATTCAACCAGCTTAACCTAAATCAAAATTTAGTAGACTACTTGTGTATAACCTAACTTCAAGGAGTCAAAATTCTTTCCATAAAATATCTATGTCCTAACAGTATATACTGAAACTCATGTTTTTAAGTAACTTGGAAACATATTAACATATACAGAAAGTCAAATATCTATCAATAATTGCTGTCAAGTATCTCAAATAATTAAGAACTTGATGGGCGCTGATAGTATAGTGTTGAGTTTAATCACTGTTTTTCCATCCATGTAACTCTATAGTTGAGTGGAAAATAAAGACATTAAACAAGTAAGTAAATTAGTACTCAAAGAAAACTAAGGCATCTTTTTCATTCTCAGTAATTCCCATACATTTCAGACACTCTAAAATCTCTTCTCATTCCAAAATGCCCCCAAAGCTATCTCCCATCCAAGAGCCTGAGCTGAAAAATGGCTGCCTTGTTCTCAATGGCACTGAATTTTGTTTTCTTTCCATAGAGTAAATCTGCCCTCTGCAATATAAATCAAGCTTGCTTCACCCACTTCCCCAATTCTCCATTTCACCAAATTCTACAATCAGCAGCATGCAAATTTAGAAGTAGATGAGCAAGCAAAAGTTGAATTTGCTTTGATATGTGAAAGTAGAAGGCTGTGAATGACAACATATTAATTAAATAATTAAATAATTTTGAACATGTTGATTGCTGTCAAGAAAAGGTAGAGAATATTGGTGAATAGCAGGTAGATCTTAATCTAGTCAGGCTGTCAGAAAATACAGGTATACCTCACAGATATTGTAAGCTTGGTTTCAAATCATCACAATAAAGTAAATATATCAATAAAATGAGTCCCATGAAATGTTTGGTTTCCCAGTGTATATAAATATTATGTTTACACTATTATGTTTACAAAAGTCGCCTATTAAGTGTTCAACAGCATTATGTATAAAAAATGATATCCTTTATTAATTTTATTGTTAAACATTACTAATGATCATCTGAGTCCTCAACAAATCAATCTTTTTTTGCAGTAGTAATATCACAGATCATAATAAAATATGATAATCTTGAAAAATTTGATATATTGTGAGAATTACGACACCCACAGACTTACTCAACTTAGGTTTGCCACAAATTTTCAATTTGTAAAAGCTACAGTATCTGAGAAGCACAATAAAGTGAAGTTCAATAAAATGAGGTATGCTCCTATTGTAGGAAGTAGTGCTAGATGAAGAGAAAAGTAAGACCACAGAAATCAGAGAACAATAGTTTAGTAAAGGAGGTGTCCAAATATGTATGCACAATATTGTCTATGCAAACATGATAATAGGATCATCCAACACCATTGCCCACATATGCAAGCATACTCTCTCTCTTACTTTTTATTTATATTTGATTCTATATTTTCTTTATCCAAAAATGCAGGATTTTGGTGAGTATTATTTTTACCCAATGCTAATTATTTTTAACCAAACCAAACCAAACTAACTAACCAACTGCAGATGAGGCACCTGAAAGAGGCTAAGAAAAACCATTCAAGTGAGTCTAACCAAAAGAGAAGTGAAACAAGTTTGAGAACCTTCAGCTTAGAGAAAGAAGAGCTACCTTGTATGATATATACAGTACATGGAAAGAAATTTTCTTTTTGATTAATGATAGTGATTATGATACTGAAGAGCTTTGGCAGTATACCCTTTAGGGAGAACAAATGGATGTTGGCTTAGATTATATCTACACACAAGTACATTCACAAACTATTCTGGCCATTGCTTCTAAATAATGCTTTAGTGAAAGTTAGTGAAAGTGTTAGTTGCTCAATTGTGTCCAACTCTTTGTGACCCGATGGACTGTAGCCCACCAGGCTCTTTTGTCCATGGAATTCTCCAGGCAAAAATACTGAAATGGGTAACCATTCCCTTCTCCAGGGGATTTTCTCAACCCCAGGGATCAACCCACGGGGATCTCCCACTTTGCTGGCAGATTCTTCACTGTCAGACCCACCAAAGAATGCTTAGTTAACAAGAACACCAAAATTGCACATACTTAAAATTCTGGGCATTAATTTCCAAATTTGATCATCTGACAAAGTCATGATGCTCTTTTTTGAGTACTATTTCATCTTATAAACCAACAATCAGAAACAAATCATATTGCACTGTATTGCTTAAAGTCTATCAAGCTAAGTATGTCAGCTATTGTTTTTTAAATCAATGAGTGATTTATTTATCTGTTGCAACAAATGACATCATTTGATCCCCTTAACAACTTTCTGGGGCCAGAACCTTCACTTATCACATGACATGAGATGTGTGAATTCCTCTGAGTTTGAGATGTCTTTAAATTTTTTTTAATATAAATTTGTTTATTTTAATTGGAGGCTAATTACTTTACAATATTGTATTGGTTTTTCCATACATCAATATAGTGAAGTAAGCCAGAAAGAAAAACACCAATACAGCATACTAATGCATACATATGGAATTTAGAAAGATGGTAACAATAACCCTTTATGCAAGACAGCAAAAGAGACACAGATTATAGAACAGTCTTTTGGACTCTGTGGGAGAGAGTGATGGTGGGATGATTTGGGAGGATGGCACTGAAACATGTATAATATCATGTGCGAAATGAATTGTCAGCTATTTAAAATGTTTGCTTCTTATTCTTGTTTTGTTTGTTTGTTTTGGTTGATTGTTTCTTTTTCCAGAAAAACAATTTATGACAGATATCAAATATTTATAATTTCTGAAAGAAGCAATTAAAACTTGAGAAAATACTGTCCATTCAAAAAACTATCAAACTCTGCATATTTTGACCTTAGTGGGAGAATATCTGGATCTAAGTTATACAATATATAATCTTTTTTAAAGAAGCAGAGCTTTGTTAAATAGTATTGGATTGACCAAATAAATGTGTGTTATCACTGAGGTGTGTCTGACTCTTTGTGACCCCATGGGCTGTAGCCCCCCAGGCTCTTCTTCCCATGGAATTTTCCATGCAAGAATATTGGAACAGATTGCCATTCCCTACTCCAGGGGATCTTCCTGACCCAGGGATTGAACCCACATCTCTTGCATCTCTTGCATTTGTAGGTGGATTCTTTACCACTGTGCCACATGGAAAGCAACCAAATAAATATCATTGACCAAATATTTTGATGTTTTTAGTTTGGTACTCAGAAAGCTGGAGATACTGTCTCCTATTACTCTAAGATAGGACCTCTTTGTTCACAAAGAAAGTCAGAGGCTCATTTTCATTAATGTTTCACCAGGGGTGTCTTCTGCAGGTAAAATATTGCAACTCTACTACCTTAAAGAGTGTAAAATTTCAAACAGTGGCCCCAATGCTGCACTTAAGGAGAGGTGGGGAATATCGTGTGTGGATCCCTTTATAGTCTTTACACTCACCAAGAGAGAAGGCATCCTACTATCTCATCCTTCTGTTCTAGTAGTCTTTTCAGATTTGTTTCATCCAGTATCTGCCCCCTTCTCTTTTCAGATGCATCATTTGCCTTACAAAATAATCAATGAATAAATTCATGACTTCAGTGGCAGGATCTATGTTTTGGCCCTTTCCTATTTTTCCTGGGTTTTGTGAATTCTGTACATTCAGGTATCAAGTACTTATTTTGTTTTAGCTTATACTGGCTCCAAAGAAGAGCCCCATTGCTTCTGTTTCCTGCAGGCTCTTGCTGGAAAAGGAGATGGTAGTGAGGTTTAGGTGCTATGGAAATTTTATTCAGTAATTTTTAAGATGCCTTATTATTTGTTCTAGAATAATAATGTAAGTATAGCCTAAAAAATAGGATAAGTCATAATTGTTTGTGAATGTCTCATGAAAGGAAAGAAATGAGATATTATTTAATCATTTTCTGTGCATAATCAGTTCAAAGGGAATCAAGACAAACTGATAATTCAGCCCTAACTGATCTTAATATTTTCTTCACTGGTTCCCAACCTCATCCACTGAATTCCAATTAAGTGAAATAATAATAATAATATATTCTAAAAGTGCTCATAGAAGGAAGGGATAATAATCCAATGTAAATTTTAGGGGAAAAGTACATTTGAGTTCATCCCTAAGAAATTAAGATGGCACACAACAGGAGGCAGGCCAGTCTAGGAGATTCGCAGACACAGAGATTCTCAGGGAAGTACAAATAGTGTGTGATTTCATGACAGTGACATCAGACTGAGGTTTCATTTTAAAATTATTGAAGACTTAGGATGGGGCCAGGTAATAGAACTGGCAAAGTCAAGTATGTTTTGGCTTTTATGTCAAAAAGGTAGATAATTACTCTAGACTTTTAAGAAATAGAATGAAAATAAAAAGTTGTGTTAAAGAATAGCTTCTATTTCTCCCTTTGAGGCTGAAAGTTTATATTCTTTGCTTTGTGTTTTAATTATTTAGATGTTTATTTATTTTGTAATTGACTTTGTAATTGTCTCAGATACCCTTGTTATTCCTTTGTGTGAATGCCTATAAAAATCTGCAGTGTAGATCGCTGGGGTTTCCTTGATGGAGCTGTTGAAGTTATCATTTACAGATGCCTCCTAGCAGCCTTGACAATAGTTGCCAAGAAAAAGTTTAGCCATTCCCCAATAGCACCCACAGGGAAAAGCCAGCAAGGTGAGCTGCACTGGTAAGAAGAAGGAGTGGTCTTCTCAGAGTCTGCATTACCAGCAAAGCAAAGTTCTCTTGTGCCAATTCTGAAATGAATTAATTAGTTGAAGACCAATCTTGGGTGAACTTTTCTTTCCTTTCTTCTCTATCATTTTTTTTTTCTCACAATAGTGTATGTGGTGAGTCCCTCAGGGAACAATAAAACACTTGGATAAGCCAGTTGTAGATTAAATATAGACTCCCTATGGCAACTCTTATCTCCTGCCTTCCCTCCTGCTTGCAAAGATGCAGAGATGGGATTATTGCCACAGCTGTGCTTCCTAGAAGACTAATCAATGCAGCTATAAGAAGGTCTGAAATGCAGCAGGATTTTCAATTCTAAGGATATTTTTTTTTTTAAGTGAGAAGGAAACTGTCCTGAAAGTTATAATGCTGTTAAATTAAAACATCTTTTAAAAACAGAAAATAAGACTATAAAAATTGCCTCATTGTCCTATTTTGAGTATATATCAAACTAGGATCGATAAATCCTGTCTATAATACTATAGGGAAGGATAAAGGCAAAAGGAGAAAAGGAAAACAAAGGATGAGATGGTTAGATGGCATCACCAACTCAGTGGACTTGAATTTGAGCAAACTCTGGGAGATAATGGAGGACAGGGAAGCCTGGCGTACCTCAGTCCATTCGGGCACAAAGAGTCAGACACAGTTGCTGCTTCTGCTAAGTCACTTCAGTTGTGTCCAACTCTGTGCAACCCCATAGAGAGCAGCCCACCAGGCTCCCCCGTCCCTGGAATTCTCCAGGCAAGAATACTGGAGTGGGTTGCCGTTTCCTTCTCCAGTGCATGAAAAGGAAAAGTGAAAGTGAAGTTGCTCAGTCATGTCTGACCGCGACCCCAGGGACTGCAGCCTACCAGGCTCCTCCATCCATGGGATTTTCCAGGCAAGAGTACTGGAGTGGGTTGCCGTTGCCAGACACAATTGAGCAACTGAATAATAATAATACAATAGACCAAATCATGAAGTCAAGGTCCCAGAGAACACAGGTTCTTTACTAGAACTTTGCTCATATAAGCAAAGTTGGAGTTAGGACATGGTTATTCTCAAAAACCATGGATATTCCACTAGAACTGCCAAGTTTACTTTGTTGCCTCTTCCATGATTTCTTGGTTGAGCTTTTACGTCATGGAAATATATAAGACAAATTCCAAATTGTTTGAGGTACAAAATCATAAAGAAGAGCATGGAATGTGCAAAAGGGGTTCTGAGGGATATACAGCCTAAATTTCATATAGTAGAAATAAAGGATTCTGCCTATACAGGGGTATTTGTGACCACCATCTTTAGAGGTTGGTTCCCAGTACCTAATAGCACTCCTCTTTTTTCAATAGGGTAAATGAGGCCATTGTGGAGTGACGGCAGTGCAAACATGCCATGAGTTTGGGGATATTGTATAAGTGGACAAGAAATTATCAGTGTAACTTCCATGTCATTGATCCAAGTCAGTCTGCATATATGAATTGGGAATCCCAATGTGCTTGACATTATGCCGAGCAAACCAGACATGGCCCTGTCTTCTTGGAGCTTATCTTGTAGTTGAGAATGTAAATATTGTAAGCATAGTTGTAATAATTCCAATCCAGGAAGAACAGAGAATGATAAGATCTAGGGATAGCAGAACCCTGGGCTACAAAGGTGGTGTTAGGCTCCCTGTCGCTCCACTTTATAAAGAACAAATCTCAAACAGATTTGAGAAATAGGGGATGAAATCTCACAAATTTATGATGGATCACTGTACCTTCCTGTGTGGGAATACATGGAGTGAGGCACTGGTGTACTTAACTTGGTAAAGCAGTGATTTGTAAATTAATTTCCAACATAGTTTTTGCTGAGGACTCCCCTTACTGGAAGATGCAAAGGAGGGAATTCGGAATTTTCAGAATTCATTTCCCCAAAAGTTGCTTTATTTCACAGTGTGTCTAGATGTTATCAAGTTCAACTATTCTACTTTGTTATGATTAGGGTTCACTGATAAAAACGTGCAGTATATATCTTAACAAGAGTTTTGTTTTGTTTTGTTTTAAGTGAATTATGAATCCCACTGGTTTTATAAGAAATATATGGATCCAGGTTTTTTTTTTTTAATTTAATGAATGACATTAATGAGAAGTAAAATGCTTTATTCAGTTAGTAAAAGACATTAATAGGAAGGAAAAGATTCATTATGACCCCATTCAGTACCCAGAGGATGCAATGTGAAGGTTGTTTTCTAGGTGACTAAACAAGGGGCACACTTACTTTAATGGCCATATTAAAATAGCACAAGGATAGAATATTGAAAAGAATGTTTTTAGAAGATAAACCACTTAAATTCTCACTTAATGTTCAGAAAGTGTTGATTTTTTTTCTCTCCTTTGTTAAGCAATGGATTTTTATCCTGACACATAGCTTAGTTCTCCAATTACAATTCTATCCTGACAATGAATCTGAACAACAGTGTGAAGTAAAGTAATACTGTTAGAAATTTTCCATCAAATCTGAGAGCCCTGGGAAGAAATTTGATTTTACATTCTAAATATCTCTGAAACATTTGTTTTGTTGGTTGTAACATACCAGTGTCAAAATGGAGAGAGTCAGAGACTCATTATTAAATTAGAGAACCCTTCTGAATTCTACTTTATGGATTAAATACATAAGTCTAACTTATATAAAAGACAGTGAAATTTATTCCCAGAAGCTAATAAAACCTTTGTTTGCTATCTTAAAACACTGTGCTTCCTGGGTCAAATCCATCTCAAATGTGTGTTAGTATAATATTGCTAAGTGTAGATCACTCTAAGGGCCTGCAAAACATTTGAAACACATAATGCTCTCTTAACATGACCAAAGATTTTCTACATACAGGTATCACAAGGGCTTCCCTTGTGGCTCAGATGGTAAAGAATCTGCTTGCGATGAAGGAGACCTGGGTTGGATCCCTGGGTTGGGAACATCCCCTGGAGAAAGGAATGCCTGCCCACTCTAGTACTCTTGCCTGAAGAATTACATGGACAGAGAAGCCTGGCCAGCTACAGTCCATGGGGTGGAGAGGAAGAGTGAAATTCCAAAGACTATGGACACAAGAAAGAGTAAGTCCTATAAAAATCAGTTCTTGTTTATTGGGGTACAGCCAGGAGAGGAAATACTGTTTTCTTTAAATGTACATACATTGATAAGAATACATGAAAATTCTTAGAATTTTTCCTGCTGTAGGCAAGATTTACACTTTTAGAGAAAATGGAGTTCATCAAAATGGTGATTTTTCAATCTACCTTCTTTTCTCATGTATGCAACCACTTTACTAACATATAATTTACATAATATAAATTTCACCATTTAAAGTGATTTCTAATATTTTTACACACTTATACAACAATCACCAGTAATCTTAAAGCATTTTCATCATCCTTCCCCCAGAAAACTCCATACCTATTTCCCTATTCTCCTTTGTCCCAACCCCCTGTACCTATTAATCTACTTTTTGTCTCTGTGGATTTGCCTTTTCTAGACACTGCACATCAGTGGAATCATGTGCTATCTAACCTGCTGGATCTAGCTTCTTTCACTTAACGTAATGTTTTCAAGGTTTGTCCATGCCATTCATCCGTGAATCAGTACTCCATTCCTTTTGGCACTGAATAGTTTTTAACTGCATGCATATTTTACTGTTGAGTCACTAACTTGTGTCTGACCCTTTGTGAACCCATGGGCTATAGCATGCCAGGCTCCTCTGTCCTTCACTATCTCCTGGATTTTGCTCAAATTGAGTCAGTGATGCTGTCTAATCATCTCATCCTCAGTCACTCCTTTCTCTTTTTGCCTTCAATCTTTCCCAGTATGGGAGTCTTTTCCAATAAGTCAGCTCTTCATATCAGGTGGCCAAAGTATTGAAGCTTCAACTTCAGCATCAATCTTTCCAATGAATATTCAGGATTGACTTCCTTAGGATTGACTGTTTTGATCTCTTTGCAGTCCAAGGAACTCTCGAGAGTCTTCTTCAGCACCACAAATTGAAAGTATCAACTCTTCAGCACTTAGCTTTTTTATGTTCAAACTCTCATATCTGCGCATAACTACTGGAAAAAGCACAGCTTTGACTATATGGGCATTTGCTGGAAAAGTGGTGTTTCTACTTTTTTAAAAAAATTATTTTTTAATTGAAAGAAAGTTGTTTTACAGAATTGTGTTGGTTTCTGCCATGCATCTATATGAATCATCTATAGGTTTACATATGTCCCCTCACTCTTGAAACTCCCTCCCACCTCCTTCCCCATCCCACCCCTTTTGTTTGCTACAGAGGCCCAGTTTGAGCTCCTGGGGTCATACAGCAAATTGCCATTGGCTATCAATTTTACATATGATAATGTGAGTTTCCATGTTATTTTTTCTGTATGTTGCACCCTGTCCTTCTTCCCTGACCCTGAGTCCATAAAACTATTCGCTATGGGTATCCATTGCTGCCCTGCAAATAATTTCATCAGTACCATCTTACTGGATTCCATACATATGTGTGGTATATGATATATTTTTTTTCTCTTTCTGACTTACTTTACTCTGTATAGTAGGCTCTAGGTTCATCCACATCCTTAAAACTGACTCAAATGTATCCCTGAATAATATTCCCTTGTGTATATATACCACAATTTCTGTATCTATTCATCTGTTGATAGACATCTAGGTTGCTTCCATGTTCTAGCTCTTGTAAATTATGCTGCAATTAACACGGAGGTACACGTGTCTTTTTCCATTTTGGTTTTCTCAGGGTATACGCCTAGTAGTGGGATTGTTGGGTCATATGGTGGTTTCATTCATAGTCTTTTTAAGGAATCTCCATGCTGTCTTCCTTGGTGGCTGTATCCATTCACATTCCCACCAAAAATGCAAGAGGGTTCTCTTTTCTCCACACCCTCTCCAGCCTTTATTGTTTGTAGACTTTTTGACTATGGCCATTCTGACCAACGTGATGTGATATCTCATTGTAGTTTTGATTTGCATTTCTCTAGTAATCAGTAATGTTGAGCATCTTTTCATGTGTTTGTTAGCCATCTGACTGGATAACTGTCTGTTTATGTCTTTTTCCCAATTTTGGATTGGGTTGTTTGTTTTCCTGGCATTGAGTTATGCGAGCTGCTTTCATATTTTGAAAATTAATCCCTTGTCAATTGTTTCATTTGCTATTATTTTCTCCCATTCTGTCTTTTCAGCTTGTTTATTGTTTCCTTGGCTGTGCAAAAGGTTTTAAGTTTAATCGGGTCCCATTTGTTTACTTCTGTTTTTATTTCTGTTACTCTAGGAGTTGGGTCAAAGAGGATCTTGTTTTGATTTATGTCATTGAGTATTCTGCCTGTATTTTCCTCTAAGAGTTTTGTAGTTTCTGGTTTTACATTTAGGTCTTTAATCCACTTTGAGTTTGTCTTTGTGTATGGTGTTAGGAAGAGTTCTAATTTCATTCTTTTATACATAGCTGTCCAGTTTTCCCAGCACCACTTATTGAAGAGGCTATCTTTGCCCTGTTGTATATTCTTGGCTCTTTTATCTAAAATAAAATACCCATAGGTGTGGGTCTTCTTTCTTGTTCCATTAGTCTATATTTCTGTTTTTGCACCAGTACAAAAGCTCTCTTGATGACTGTAGCTTTGTAATATACCCTGAAATCAGGAAGATTGACTCCTCCAGCTCCATTCTACTTTTTCAAGATTGCTTTGGCTATTCAGGGTCTTTTGTGTTTCCATATGAATTGTGAAATTTTTTTTTCTAATTCTTCCATTGGTAATTTGATAGAGATCACATTGAATCTGTAGATTGCATTTGATAGTATAGTCATTTTCACAATAATGATTCTTCCAACCTAGGAACATAGATTATCTTTCCATCTGTTTATGTCTTCTTTGATTTCTTTCATTAGTGTCTTATAGTCTTCTGTATACAGTTCTTTTGTCTGTCTCTGTTTTTACATACACTGTTTAGATTTGTCATAACTTTCCTTCCAAGGAGCAAGTGTCTCAATTTCATGGCCTCAGTCACCATCCACAGTGATCTTGGAGCCGAACAAAATATGCACTGTCAGTGCTTCCATTTATCCCCCATCTATTTGCCCTGAAGTGATGGGACTGTATACTATAATCTTAGTTTTTTGAATGTAGTGTTTTAAGCCAGTTTTAACACTGTGCTCTTTCACCTTCATCAAAGGTCTCCTTAGTTCCTCTTCACTTTCTCCCATAAGGGTAGTATCATCTGCATATCTGAATTGTTGATATTTCTTCCAATCACAATCTCCCATGGTGATTACTTGTAATTCCAGCTTGTGATTCCTTCACCCCAGCATTTCTCATGATGTACTCTGCATAGAAGTTAAACAAGCTGGGTGATAATATACAGCCTTGTCATAATCCTTTGCCAACTTTTAACCAGTTGTTCCATGTCTGGTTCTAATTGTTGTTTTTTGATCTGCATACAGGTTTCTCAAGAGACAGGTAAGATGGTCTGGTATTCCCATTTCTTTGTATATAGACTTAGAGTTCCTGGGTTATATGGAAACTATATGTTTAAATTTTGAGAAAATTCAAAAATGTTTTCCAAAGCGGCTGAACCACTTTATAGTCAACTGAATAAAACATGAATGGATTTCTTTCTCCACAATTTATTAAACTCTTTACATCTAAATTTGTCAAAAACATTAGACTCTCATATCAAAGAAAAAGATACTCCTCAACCTGTATCCAAATTTTCATCTTTTATCACTATGCTTTCCTGTAATTTCTATGTGCCATCCCTTGCTTTATTTTCACGATCACCTTCCTTTCTATTACCCACAAACATGCTAAATTGGTAAGAAGAGAAAGAAAGAGAAATGCCTGACCTTTCTCTCAAATTTGCTGAACTAAGCATAAGGAGACAGGTATTAGATTCAGAAAATTAAACTGCATCCATGCCATTTTATAATTTTTTAATGATAAATAATGATACAAATCTCCATCCTTCCCATAGCCACAGTTCCAGTTGTTTAATCCTAGCATTCTACCTCAAAAGTATCTCTATTTCCCTCTGTCTACCCCCATGATCCTTAGTTGAAACTAATCACTCTCTCACAGGACTCTTGTAACATACTTGTTTGTTACTCTACCACTAAACTTCCATTCTCTGCAATTTATTTTCCATATTTCTATTAGAGTTTCTTGTTGTAGGACGGAGGGCTGCAGTTTCTTGCTGACTATCAACCAGAAGTAACCCTCAACCCCTAGACAAAGCACTTAGGTCTTTGCTATGCAGATCAACAACATAGCTGCTTGTTTCATCAAGTCAGCAAGAGAGAGACTCTAACTGATGGGCACTATAATTTTATGTTCATAACTATGTAATCACATACATATACATCATATTACCTTTGTTATATTCTGTGTATTGAAAAAAATCTCACTGACTCTACCCCAATTAAAGGGAAATAATTATACAAGGGCTTGAACACCAGGAGGTAAAAATCATGAAGTGCTATCCTAACAACTGTCTGCCACTGTGCAGCCTCTGGCCTCCAGTAATCCATTCCCTCATAAGCAAAATACACTGATACTCTTTCAAAGCATCCAAGGGTCTCATCTCATTATAGCATCTACTCATAGTCGAGAACTCATCATCTAAATCAAGCCCAAGTGAAGAGACCCCTTGGATATAGTGTCTGGCATATATTAAGACTTAATTCTGGATTTAATATTAGATTAAAGATATTTTGTGGATCCAATCCAGAATCTTCTAAATTTCCTTGATGAGATTTCAGGGTGATTATGAGAATCTCACTTATTTGAATTCCTACAGAGTTTGGATCTTTTGTATTTAACATTGATATCTCCAGTTACTGGCTTCCCTGGTGGCTCAGATGGTAAAGAGTCTGCCTGCAGTGTGGGAGATCAGGATTATATCCCTAGGTCAGGAAGATTCCCTTGGAAAAGGAAATGGCAACCCACTCCAGTATTCTTGCTTTGGAAATCCCATGGACAGAGGAACCTGGCAGGTTACAGTCCATGAGGTCACAAAGAGTCAGACATGACTGAGCTACTAACACTTTCACACTTTCACTTTCATCTCCAGTTGCTTACTCAATGACTTGCAGGTAGTAGTAATTCATAGGTAATGTTGATCAACTAATGGCTGTAGTAAATAGCTGATTTGCTGATCATAGTCAAAAGATACAGTTGACTTGAAATTATAGCTGTACTTCATCAATCCATTTTCACTTAATATTGTGTTATATTTTTCTTGCTTGGTTGATGTCTGCTATTTACTGAATTTCTTCTCTGAAATTCAAATCCCAAGGTTTCAATGATGAGAAAACATCATGCTCAGTTGATTCCTTATAAGTGTTATTAAATTCTATATTTTGAAACACATTTTTTCTCTAAAGGTTTTGTGACTCTTGCTAAAAGAAAAAATTAGTGTGATTTTATGTGATAAGTATTAGTTTCAAGGTTTGAGAGTGTGTTGTCCTGATTAGTTTACAGTCAGGCCAGTTAAGTCAGAGTTTAGAGAGTATCTCATAAAGGCAAGTATTATATAATTCACTTCATTAAATGTTCATTAACCCAAAATAGTTTGAGTGAATACCAACTTGTGTCAAGGCTTGTGCTGGGCACTAGGAATAAGGTAGTAAATAGATAAAATAAAGCCCTTCCCTCATGGAGAAGTGTAATAGCACAGAGAGAAAATAAATGAACAAAAGAGAGAATTTCAAAAGAGAGAAAATGTATAAAGGTAACAACAAAATTGACTGAAATTGAGAACAAAAAGTAACCAATACTTCTAGAGATTATGAATAAGGAAAACCATGCAATGAAAGGCATTTATGCTCAATGAAGCAAGGATTATAAAAAGTAAATAGTATATGAAATATGAATGTTCTGGACATCATCAGACAGAAGGGAAAACATGTGAAAAGGCTTCAGGAGCAGGAAAGGAGCTCAGCTTGTTTATGGGACCAAGAAAAGATCAGTGGACAAAGAAAGTCAGGTGCAGTGTAGTAGGAGCTGAGTGAGAAAGGCAGGCAGGCACCACACATGCAAGGTGCACATAGGTCATTGTGAGGGTTTCGGCCTAAAGCAAATATCAAGCAATATTAAGCATAAGATCTGTCTAATCTAATTATCATCTTAAAATCACTATTTCTGCAATATAGAAAAAAATAAAGTTGGAAAGGAATGAGTAGAAGAAAGGAGACCTTTCAGGAAGTTGCTGTAATAGTCCTATAGCTAGAGCTGTGGTGACCTAGTAAAGAAATTAAGAATAGAATCTTTTCATTTTTTCTATAGGCAGGACTTGCTGATGGGCCAGGAAATGAGAGCATAAGGGAAAAGGATGGATAAGAGATTGGTTCTAGATTTCTGTCTCTAACAATCAGCTGGTGGCAGAGCCTTTAACTCTTGTGAGAAAGAATGGTAGGATGGGTAGATGGTGGGGGGTTCAAGTTCTGAGAGAATCAGGAGTTTCAGCTAAACATATTAGGTTCAGGAACTGTATCATAAATGCACAGGGAGATGTCAAAAGGGCAATTCTATATGCAAATTTAGACGATACTGTAAGAGAAAAAATACATATATATATATGGACTTCCTTTGTGGCTTAGCTGGTAAATAATCCACCTGCAATGCAGCAGACCTGGGTTCAATCCCTGGGTTGGGAAGATTCCCTGGAGAAGGGAAAGATTATCCACTCTAGTATTCTGGCCTGGACTATACAGTCCATGGGGTCTCAAACAATTGGACATGACTGAGCATCCCTGTAAGATACTGTAAGAGGAAATCTCTAGATATTGTAAGAGAAAATTGTGATATATATATATATATATATATATATATATATATATATGTATGTATGTATATATACATGCATACATACATTTGGAAGTCACCAGCACATAGAGAGTATTTATTTTTAAAAATGGATAGGCTTCGTTGGATTATTTTCTGTTATAGCAATGCTTCCGTAATCTTTGTATGAAACAGCACCTATCCAAAAATGAGAATATCTGAAAATCACATAGTGGTAAGCTTGGATGAAATAAGGATATATGAGACTTAGTAAAATAAATTCACTACTTTTGCTTGCAGTATATAATTATGGTAAGAGCCCTAAGCTGGGTTCCCTGGGAAGCAGACTTTGAAGTGGAATTTTACTGGGGCATTTTCTCAGGATCAATATCTGCAAGGGAGTTAGAGCAGCAGAATTAGTCAGGAGAATATAAACTTTGATATGGTCTAGCAGAGTCCTTGACCAATCCTATCTGTAGAAAGCTTTGGACCTCTGGTAGCCCCTTAGAGTTTTCTAAATTCTGGCAAGGGGTTAGGCTTTTATGCCTCCAACCAACTAGTTATTGGAGTTAAACTCTCTGAAAAGAGGATATAACCTTGTCGGAGGCAACTCCCTTTGAAGAAAGGCAATTTTTAAGGAGGGACTCAGCTAAGAGTTGGGTTTTCCCTGGTTGCTCAGGTGGTAAAGCATCTGTCTGCAATGCAGGAGACCCAGGTTCAATCCCTGGGTTGGGAAGATCCCCTGGAGAAGGAAATGGCAGCCCACTCCAATACCCTTGCCTGGAAAATCCCTTGGATGGAGGAGCCTGGTAGGCTACAGTCCATGGGGTCTCAGAGAGTCAGACATGACTGAGCGATGTCACTTTCTTTTCTTTCTTTCAGCTAAGAGTCATCAGCAGGTGACATACCTGACAGAATAGGAGTCTGGGTTGGGTAAGTGTGATCTTACTGGGAGAAATGACATATCCACTAATACAGGGACTGCAGACCCTGATACCTGTCCATGGCCTGTTAGAAACTGGGTTTGCACAGTAAAAGATGAGTAATAGGTGAGCAAGCAAAGCTTCATCTGTATTTACAACTGCTCCCCATCCCTCATATTACCACCTGAGCACCACCTCCTATCAGATAAGTGGCAGCACTAGATTTTTATAGCAGCTAGAACCCTACTGTGAACATGAACGCAAGACATCTAGGTTTCATATTCCTCTTGTACACTTGTAGAAAAACAAGCTCAGGGATCCCACTGATTCTGCTATATGGTGAGTTGTATAATTACTTCATTACATATCACAATGTAATAATAGAAATAAAGTGCACAATAAATGTAATGTGCTTGAATCATCCTGAAACCATCCTCATGCTCCCAGTCAGTAGAAGAATTGTCTTCCACAAAACCAGGCCAGGGACCACAGTTGGAGACTGCTGTGCTAAAGAACAAAAGAATTAAAATAAAAAAAAAAATTAAATAAGTAAATACAAAGTATCAGGAAATATATTAAATATTGAACTTGTATAAACCTACCATATAAAATGTTTTCACTTTTTTAAGAGCATCAGTGTGCATCTTCAGTGAATGTAACTTTTTATATAGGTTATTGTTACATGTAATTGTTTTTTAATTATTATCTCTTCAAATTAGTCACTGTAATCCCCAATATGAAATTTTGCACTAGTGGTAAACATATTAAACTATCTTTTTGAAACTTCAAAAGCTTCTGTGTTGAAATAACGCTTTAGCTCAGTTCAATTCAGGCGCTCAGTCGTGTCTGACTCTTTGCGACCCCATGAATTGCAGCATGCCAAGCCTCCCTGTCCATCACCAACTCCCAGAGTTCACACAAACACACGTCCATCCAGTTGGTGATGCAGTCCAGCTATCTCACCCTCTGTCGTCCCCTTCTCCTCCTGCCCCCAAACCTTCCCAGCTGATGAGTTTTTTCCAATGAGTCAGCTCTTCACATGAGGTGGCCAAAGTATTGGAGTTTCAGCTTTAGCATCATTCCTTCCAAAGAAATCCCAAGGCTGATCTCCTTCACAATGGACTGGTTGGATCTCCTTGCAGTCCAAGGGACTCTCAAGAGTCTTCTCCAACACCACAGTTCAAAAGCATCAATTCTTCAGCCCTCAGCCTTCTTCACAGTCCAACTCTCACATCCATACATGACCACAGGAAAAACCATAGCCTTGACTAGACGGATATTTGTTGGCAAAGTAACGTCTCTGGTTTTGAATATGCTGTCTAGGTTGGTCATAACTTTTCTTCCAAGGAGTAAGCGTCTTTTAATTTCATGGCTGCTGTCACCATCTGCAGTGATTTTGGAGCCCCCAAAATTAAGTCTGACACTGTTTCCACTGTTTCCCCATCGATTTCCCGTGAAGTGATGGGGCCAGATGCCATGATCTTTGTTTTCTGAATGTTCAGCTTTAAGCCAACTTTTTCACTCTCCTCTTTCACTTTCATCAAGAGGCTTTTTAGTTCCTCATCAGTTTCTGTCATAAGGGTGGTGCCATTTGCATATCTGAGGTTATTGATACTTCTCCTGGCAATCTTTATTCCAGTTTGTGTTTCTTCCGGCCCAGTATTTCTCATGGTGTACTCTGCATATAAGTTAAATAAGCAGGGTGACAATATACTGCCTTGACGTACTCCTTTTCCTATTTGGAACTAGTCTGTTGTTCCATGTCCAGTTCTAACTGTTTCTTCCTAACCTGCATACAAATTTCTCAAGACACAGGTCAGGTGTTCTGGTATTCCCATCTCTTTTTTTCCAGTTTATTGTGATCCACACAGTCAAAGGCTTTGGCTGTTGACAAATATACTGTTGAGTTTTCTTATGAAATGACTTCATATATAATTGAATTTTTGCCATAAAAATAATTTCAAAATATATTTGGAATTCCCATTTGCAGAAAATGCTTCTGTTTTCAATACTCACTTGGCAGCTGGTTTTGTTGTCCCTGAAAGCAAATCCTGAAGCAGTGTCTTGATGTTGAGCACATCTTTGGTTGAGCTCAGTGCAGTGTTAATCATGAATTCCAACACCTGAGAGATGGTTATAGACATATTCTGAATCCCACTCTATTGAAATCACCTCACCAGAAACCTTAAAGATGGCTGCTCACTTTAGGTAATGAATACACCAAAGGTCTATGATACCTCATGTGCCAAACAAGCTTTTGAGGGCTAAAGGAACCTCTGCCCTATGACATGGCTAAAAAGTCACTGAGAACTGAGAACACCGTTGACTGCCCCTTCATAAAGTGATACTGGGGCAAGACGTTAAAAAGACACTTAGCTAAAAATAAAGTTTATTCTCATTATATGTAACAGTTATGTTCTATAAAGTTTCTGAAAACATTGATTTAGTGATTACAGAATGACTGTTTCTAGAGGAAATATAGGATAAGGTTCTTGCCAGTCTCTGGTCACTACATTTTTGTAACTAGAGCAAAATGTGGCATTAAATAGAGCACAAAAAGACACTTGTTTATATAATGAGGGGTTAAAGAGAAGGCAGAGTGTGGCCCCATTTAATCTCCACTGGAAACATGTGCACTGAGTAAGCCAAATTCATTTTCACTCTATGCATATCCACAAATAATGGTAAAAACAGAAGAAGTATCAATTTAAGGCTTGAGGGAAATCCTGCGGCCAGAGGAGATTGGCAGGCTAGTGTTCATGGGGTCGCAAAAGGGTCATACACAGCTAAGCGACTAAACACACACACACACACACACACACACACACACACACACATACACACACACATTTTAGCTAGTAGGAAAATTCACAAATACCAGATGTGAATAATAAGGATTAACTATACTTCTAGAAAATAAAGCTTGACTAAAGCAGCTTCTTATCCAGACCTATTTGGAGACCCTCACCTTTCTGGGTCCACTAATCCAAAACTATTATGTCATGATTTCTACCCAATTCTATCTCAACTTGCAAGATCACTATTACAATCACCCAGTCACAGACCCTGTAATTATTTCTCCCTAATTTTTCCATTTTGTGACACTACTTAATTGCTTTCCCTTACTGTAGCAAGTCTAATAATCAATTTTTCCATAATGAGCTGTTGATTTTTTTCTGATTATCTTTTGGTAAGCAATAGCACCATATTTAGCCCAGCAATGTTCTAGGAATGTATAGTTAGAGCAAGCTTTTCTGTAGTACATACAACTAGGAATCTCTAAGAACATCTTTAAAATTATTTAATTCTAACTCTAGTTGAAAACTATGACAATTAGGTGTCACTTTCTCTCTCGCTCAACAGTAACTCACTGGAACAAGTTATTGGCTCCTTTATTTTTTTTATTTCTCCTTTGGTTTAAGATACAGACAATTAAAAATACCTGTGGTGGAAAATTGAAATAGTGCTGAGCAAAGGAAGCAATGTGCTTAATTACTGTGAGATAGGAGAGAGATGGTAAATGACTGCTGGGTCAAGTTGAAGGCATCAGCACTCATATTTCTCATATGATATGGACTGTGACCTGATCTCACATTTATTTAATTAAGTCAGGGAGTAAAACTACAGAATGTTTTTGGTCTTTTCACATCTGCCAAATCAGCAAGACCTTTAGATTTACTTCCATAATTATGTCACCAGCCCAAATACCAAGGATCAAATAAAAGGGGGTCATCTGAAAATCCTACATAAAGAAATTTGAGAATATGGACCAAAATTGGAGAGCAAGGGCTCTAGCTCTATTCTGGCACTAACACTAGGCAAGTCACTTACATTCTTGAGACTTCAGTTTCTGTCTCTACACCATAAACAAATAGGATCAGATACCACTGAGGTTTCCTTTACCTCAGACTTCTTACAATTTGTATTGACAGAGTCAACAACTCTTCTTGTATTCATGGATATTTAAATTTATGCATGTTCATCTCTCAGAGGAAATGGATGGATCTGCTATAGCCCAGTTTCCTCTCATTTCAGAACTATAAAAATTAGATCTGGCACATGTAAGTGTTCATAACTAGTCATTATCAATAGGACAATGGGCGTGTTTCAGAAATAGTTCAGTAATTTTAACTCTCACAAGTTTAGAAAACAAAAGCATTCCAGTATCTTCAATCTCTGTAGAATCTCAAGAGAATGTCTTTTTTTTTTCCCCTGCCTTTCACTGCACTTTACAAATAAGACAACTGAGGCCAAGAGGAGACAGCTTGTAATCAATTGTCATCAGGAAGGAAAACCAGTTGAACAATTAAATAATGTGATAATCATTAGGTTGGTCTGGTTGTCAGTTCAAGGATAAAAGTAACAGTTTTTTTGGATAGAGGTAACAAATTGATTTTACTTCAAAATGAAAATTTTCAAACAAATAGAATAACAGTGGAACCTCTGGGGATGTGGACATATGCATCTTCAAGTCTCTCCTGCTTGAGAAGACTAGAAATGAAGAACTAGTCTTAGAGAAAAACACATTTCAGGCACAGTGTTCAAAGTCAGCTTTCATACTTACCATTCATCACAAGAGCTTTGTGTTCTTAACTTAGTTTGGGGATCTGCCAACTCATCTCTGTGACAGTTTGCTCTCAAGTATAAAAGATCTCTGTGTTCTGGATAATATGAGTAACTTTTGGTCTAAGTGTGATTTCTCTGCTTTAAATGGAACTCTGAGACTAAAGTTCTCAATAAAATATTCTATTAACTCTCAAATATCCCCAATTTGGGTTTAGTGCCATTTTAAACAAACGATCAATGAAAATAAAAAATCAAAGGAAAACATCACTCCAAAAAGAGATTCCTGCTCACAGAGAGATGCTAAAAGAGCATCCAAAATAGATATGGAAATCTAAATTCTAGATATTCAGTGGTACTTTTAAGGGCCCGCAGTGTTCAGTTAAATTATACCATGCAGTGAAATGCAATCACTTTCCATGAACAGACCTGTGTCTCTCAAAGCTCAATCCTTACTTTCAGGGTTTGAGGTAAAAGAACTTCTCCTCTCTGGGCAATTGCCTGCAACATTCAGTTGCCTCCTACATGGTGGAAAGGCTATTTTAACCAGTATGTTTCCCTTCTTTTCATCTTGCATTCTATGTGCTGGATTCTGAGACAGACACAATTTTATTTAGCTAAAATACTCTGTATTCTTAATAGCTATCTGGGCATTTGCCTGTTTCTGTTTCATTTTATTTTGGTGTGTGTGTGTGTGTGTGTTTCCCTTCCTTTCCATTTATTCGACACAGTCATTTGCATCACACTTCCCCATTAGACTATCACAAGGAAGCTGGAGAGATCCCATCTGTGCATTTCAGGGGGTGAAATCAAACAGCCTTGGGACAGGTGGAATAGGCAGCAGGAAGGTGACCCCAGGCACGCAGCAGGTGGGGCAAGCAGCGCAGGAGACCAGCAGGCAGTCGGCAGTCCGAAGGGCAGAAAGGCCCTTGTTGCCTACGTCCAGGCAGCAAATCAAGCAGAGGTTAGCAGGTAAGAAGGGTGACGGGAGGGCAGACCAGGCATGTGACCAAGGGGGCGGGAGCAACAGAAGGCAATTAGCCAAGGGGAGAAGGCAGATGGAGGGCATCCACCAACAATTATCAGGGGACAGGGAAGCAGGAGGGTAATAATAGGAGGCCATTCTGAGGGGCAAGAGGACAGCAGGCAAGTGACATGCAGCAGCAGTGAGGACACCGAGCATGCCTTCCCTGGGAGAAAGCATTGAGGAAGGAGCCTCATTACCTGGGAGCAAGACCAAGCAGTTAGTGGGGCCGTAGGTGACCAAGCAGTGCGACCCCAAGAATGTGCAGCCTTTGCAATCTGGGTGCCTATTACAAATCCTCACCTTAGAAATATTTGCACTGCATGCATTGATCCCTTGCCCCAAGCACCTCAGAAAAATGTTATCTGATGACAATAACAGAGAAAGCAGAGGCCAATTGCAGAGCAAGCTACTTAGCCTACCAGGTAAAATTTTAAAAGCAGAGGAAAATGGAGAGAAATTTCATTTTTTAGGTGTTTTCCATGAGTCAGGCTCTGTCAGATCCTTTATATGTGTTATCTTATCTAATTGCATGACATCAGTGTTGCTGTTAAGTTGAGAAAACTGAGTTTATGAGACAATATGGAACTACCCCAAGACCGCACAGCATGTACATGAGAGCTGTGATTTCACCTTGAGTCTATCTGCCACTCAGACTCTTCCATCTTGTGTAGAATGGTGGGTCTCAAGATTGGCAACCTCAGAGATAAAGGCTATGGTTTTATTTAAACATAAATTTCCTCAAGAAGACACATACTACAAGATAGTTTTTCTCAGATTTGAATATTGTGCAGATCCCTGTAAGATTGAAAAGTCCTCAAATATCCTCAAGTTTCAGAGTTTTGTGTGGCAGTACCAGAAACTGTAAAGGGGATATTCAACAGCTCTATATGAGAAGTAGACTCTGAAAACCTGTTACACTAGTGATTTCTGTATCACCAATCTCTCCATTCTGCATGTTAGGACACTTTCACGTGAAATTCATAGAAAGCCCTGATCCAGAATGACTGGTAATTAGAAAATACATTTCACATCACAGAAAGTTCAGAGCTGGAAAACGATCCAGTGCCCCTCCCAAGATTCTCTTGCTCTGCTATCTCCCATGGGTGACTTTCTCTTCAGCTCAGCAACAAGATGGCATTAGCAGCTCCAGGTGTTACCATCAGCAGTGTTCTGTGCTGGGAAGAGATGAAGGACTTTCACATCTTGTGTCACTTTCTTAGGAGTAAAGAGAGGGGCTTAGAATTCCCTTACCCAGGTATACTTCTTTATACAGGTCATTGGCCAAAAGCAATGATATACTGGTTCTGAACCAGTTACCTGAAAAGAATGGGACTATCATGACAGATGATTCTAATAGGATCCACTCTTCCTCAGAGCTATTTCCTGAAAAATGTGGATACCTGAATATGAAAATTCTTTTAAACTGAGGAGAAAGATGGATGCTGGAGAGGTAACTGAGTGTCTGCTTCAGTCCTAAATCAGTGATTGTTGACAAAGAAAATGCTAAATGTGAATGATCTCTGAGCAAGTTTGATTGGGAAAAGGAATAAAAATGCTAGATGTGCAATTGTTTTCTAAATTGTTACTCATCCTATAGTATCAATATGATCTTGAACAAATTCCTTCATTTCCTCTGCTTTGGTTTCCTCATCTATAAATCGAAGAATATCAGTCCCATTTAACTCATAGGGTTGTTATGAGAATTGTGTGTGTATGTGTGTGTGCGTGTGCTCAGTCATGTCTGATCCTTTGTGACCCCATGGACTGCAGCCCATCAGGTTCCTCTGTCCACGGAATTTTCCAGGCAAGAATACCAGAGTGGGTTGTCATTTCCTTCTCTAGGGGATCTTTCTGACCCTGGGGTCAAATTCACATCTCTTATATCTCCTGCATTGCTAGGCATGTTCTTTATCATCTGAGCCACCAGGGAAGCTGACACATATATGTGTATATAAATGTATATGTAAATGCTTTTTATATGACAAAGGAATATGCAAATGTGAAGCCTTGTTATTATTAATATTCAAAATTTAATCAAACTGGTTATTCAGTCAGTGAGAAAACATTTATTATATTCTATGAGCAGAGTACATCATGAGAAATGCTGGGCTGGAAGAAGCACAAGCTGGAATTAAGATTGCCGGATGCCGGGGTCCAGCCCTGGTGGATCTAGGGTGATTCATAGGTGGGGACGGAATTGGCATCCTTGGAAAAATACATATTTAATTACAGATATATAGAGAGATTAGAAACTGATAGTGTAGTAGGAAAATTAGTGGAGAAAAAGGGGCTGAATATTCAGCCAGAAAAACAGGGAGCAAGAAAGAAACGACATGGGGGAATCTGCCTTTCCAGAAACTGATCCCATTTCTTTATTTTTGGGTTTGCTTATGTATCTTTTGTTACACATAGGGATGAATACAGAATCACGCTGGGGTCAGCAGTCCTGACCTTCATCAAAATCAGACACTTCACATAAAAAGGTCTTAGGGATTTTATCATCCTTTCTTTCTGATCACCAAAAAACTTTTTTCCAAGGGTGTTTTTTCTTAAACCAGGCACCACCCTCCAAATAAAGTTGCATTCCTATAGGATGAGGGTGTAGTGAGTTACAATCAAGAAAGGAATTTATTTAACCCAAGGTTAACATGATTAACCTTAAAGGTTAATACTTATTTCTCCTATATGCTTAAAGGTTAATACTTATTTCTCCTATATGTTAGTTATATTCATTATAAGGGCAGGGAACATGGAGATTTAGCAGCAAACATCACCCCAACAAATGAAAATCCTTTCACCAATGTTCCCCTTAAGATCTATTTAGTCTTGAGATAGTGATAAAGTTACATTTTACATAGCAAGGACACAGTGATTTATAACAAAGTACAGTGATCTATTACAAAACAGAAAATTCATTAACTCAAAGAGTCTAGTATTGCTAACCTTAAAAACTACTATATTTCCTTTTCTATATTCCAAATACATTGATTAATATATTCCCAGGTGCCTAAGGATATGGAGGCCTGGCAGCAATCATTGACTCAACAAGAAGAAAAGCCCTATGCTAATTAAGACTTTCAAAATACTCCAAAACTCTCAGTGCTGTTTATGGTTGAGAGGTAGTAAACAATCATATGCGTAGTGGCAGGACTATGGATAATCCTGTCACACAAGCTAGTCTGTCAGCAGAGAGGTTTGACCTGAAACACCCTTGTCACACCCAGGGCAGGGAATTAGCAGCAATTATTGGCACAACAAATGAAAAACCCTTCACCAATATAATTCCTAACCAATCCACTATACTAATAATTTCCAACTCCCCAAAAGAATTTGCCTTTAGTAAGTCTAAAACATCTCATGCCTCTCAGGTTGGGAGGCTGTAAAGAATCACATGTGGCCGGATAAACCTATACAGGCGGGCTAGATAACCATCAGAGGAGTCGTAAGCTGAAACCCTCTTGTCACGCCCAGGAATTTTTATTGCCTTGGAGCTGCACATTTACTCTTCTGAGAGAAATGGTTATGGGGGAGAACATAAAACAGACTCTGGTTTGGGGGTAGATGCTTGGGAACAGGGGGTTTCCTGAGGCTTGATCACATCTTTGCGTATGCCAAGGCTCGTTCCTCATGACCTTTGCCATGGGCGGAGTTCCTCACGCTGGCCTCTGCACCCGGAGAAATATCAATAACCTCGCATATGCAGATGACACCACCCTTATGGCAGAAAGTGAAGAGGAACTAAAAAGCCTCTTGATGGAAGTGAAAGAGGAGAGTGAAAAAGTTGGCTTAAAGCTCAACATTCAGAAAACAAAGATCATGGCGTCTGGTCCCATCACTTCATGGGAAATAGATGGGGAAACAGTGGAAACAGTGTCAGACTTTATTTTTGGGGATTCCCAAATCACTGCAGATGGTGACTGCAGCCATGAAATTAAAAGATGCTTACTCCTTGGAAGGACAGTTGTGATCAACCTAGATAGCATATTGAAATGCTGAGATATTGCTTTGCAAACAAAGGTCCGTCTAGTTAAGACTATGGTTTTTCCAGTGGTCATGTATGAATGTGAGAGTTGGACTGTGAAGAAAGCTGAGCACTGAAGAATTGATGCTTTTGAACTGTGGTGTTGGAGAAGACTCTTTGAGAGTCCCTTGGACTACAAGGAGATCCAACCAGTTCATCCTAAAGGAGATCAGTCCTGGGTGTTCACTGGAAGGACAGATGCTGAAGCTGAAACTCCAATACTTTGGCCACCTCATGCGAAGAGTTGACTCATTGGAAAAGACCCTGATGCTGGGAGGGATTGGGGGCAGGAGGAGAAGGGGATGACAGAGGATGAGATGGCTGGATGGCATCACTGACTCGATGGACATGAGTTTGAGTGAACTCTGGGAGTTGGTGATAGACAGGGAGGCCTGGTGTACTGTGATTCATGGGGTCACAAAGAGTTGGACATGACTGAATGACTGAATTGAACTGAACTGAACTGATGAGCCAAATACAATTTAAGTGTGAGCTTCAGAGACCACTAAAAAATATAACACCTACGAAATTCATAAAACTCACTGTGGAATCAAAATATTACATGTCTAAGATTATATATTAGATCATTAAAAGAACAAAACATAATTTTAATTGTATCAGGAAAATTGGATTTAACTTAGGAAAAATAGTTAGGTCCCTTTATATTTCAAAACAAATTATCAATAGAATAATGATCTAAATAAGGAAATCTAAAAAAATGTTAGACAAAACATTAGAAAATATTTATTTTCAATCTCAGGGAGGAAAGGGCCTTCCCAAGCAAGTTTTAAAATCCTGAGGCCATAAATGAAAAGAGATTGATATACTTTAGTGCGTAAATTGTAGATTTCCTACAATAAAATATAGCATAAGCAAAAGTAAAAGACAAATGAAAATCTAGGGTAAAATATCTATAACATTTATAATGCATAAAGTATCAATATCTATTAAATACTTTTGAATTAAATGAAAAATCAAATATAAAACTGAACTATATTCAGTAAAACAGTATTAATTTCCTATGCAAGTAAAAGAAAAAACATTCATCTTCAGAAATAGTACAAGAATTTAAAAATTAAAACCATAAGATAATACTGTTTTTGCCCATTAGATTGGCAAAAGGTTTAAAGTTTGGTATCTTATGCTATAAGTTTAACATAGGGTATTTGACAGGTGCTTTCATGTAGATGGGGTAAAAGTATGTTTATTTTGAAAGGTAATTTGTCAGTATGTAACAAAAATGTAAGTGCCCATATTCTTTCAATAAGTAGCCTACATTTAAAAAAATATGTTTTTCGGGATATATTTACAATGTAGACAAGAATATACACGGCCCCAATTATTTTACCTATGGGAACCTCAAAATAAACATCTATTGACAGGTTATTGGTTAACAGAATGGCAGATGTTATCTAAATATGCATCTTATATACACTGCTGCTGCTGCTAATTCGCTTCAGTCGTGTCCGACTCTGTGTGACCCCATAGACGGCAGCCTACCAGGCTCCTCCATCCCTGGGATTCTCCAGGCAAGAGTCCTGGAGTGGGTTGCCATTTCCTTCTCCAATTACATCATCTATTTAGATAATATACATGTTATCTAAAGCTATCATTAAAAACATTAAGGTAGACTTCTACGTGGTAAGATAACTAATATGTATGGCCAGGTGACAAAAGGAAATTAGAAAACAGCCCTATTTTTTATTTAAAACTACTATAAACAAGTAGTTATCTATATGCTGCTGCTGCTGCTGCTGCTAAGTCACTTCAGTCGTGTCCGACTCTGTGCGATTCCATAGACGGCAGCTCACCAGGCTCCTCAATCCCTGGGATTTTCCAGGCAAGAAGATTGGAAATGTTGCCATTTCTTTCTCTAATGCATGAAAGTGAAAGTGAAATCCCTCAGTTGTGTCCGACTCTTAGCGACCCCATGGACTGCAGCCTACCAGGCTCCTCCATCCATAGGATTTTCCAGGCAACGGTACTGGAGTGGGTTGCCATTGCCTTCTCCAAGTTATCTATATACAAATAGTTATATGTGTATATAATATATATATACTATATACATACAGTATATATATACAAATATATATTTGTGTACAAATATACAAATATATATTTGTGTACAAATATACAAATATATATATACAAATGTATGCTATATACAAATAGTTATCTATATAGGGCAGTCCCTCTCTCTCTCTCTTTTTCACACACACACGCACACACACACTGGTTAATTAATATATAGTCAAAGGAGTTTAGACTCCATAGTGAAAAGTATGATGCAATATTCTGAAGGAATTGGATGTGTCTCTAAGAGGAAAAAATGTAGATTTTACACTTTGGTTTAATAACTATCTTTTCAAGTCTTGTCTACTCATAGACCTGGGATGATTCTATATCTTCTGAGACTGACTCTATTACCTCCAGAATGACTCACTGTTTTCACATTTTCTGAAGTTCTGTTTCCAGGCCCTCCTCTCATAAATCCCATGTTTTAGAATACTGCATTTCAGGATGGTGAGACATGCTATAGGTCTGCACCTATTTTATAGGGTAACTGCTAACTAGATGTGACTTTTGGGCACTTGAAGTATGACTGAAGAACACTGAGGCATTGGTAAATATAAAATATTTGCAGTATTTTGAAGACTTAGTGGAGTAGAAAATAATTTGAAATACTTTGTTAATAATTATACACTATACTAATATGTATAAATAATATTATGGACATAGTGGGTTAGATATACATGTATTAAAGTTAATCAGAATTCACTTTGACTAAGATCATATTTGAAATAAAATGTTATATAATGTTATATAAAATGTTATATATATAAAATGTTATATATAAATATTTTATATTTACCTTAACATATAAGTGATTATATGAATTCTTAATGAGTAGCAAAATGAAAAAATTAACTTGTATTCCCAGCATACACATGATGTATATGCTGTTACTTTTAAAAAGTATGATTTTTACCTTCTCATATTTAACAAAAAATTGTTCATATTTCAATTAACTAAATTTGTATTTATTCAATATTCAGATATTATATTGGAGTAGGGGTGTTTAGAAAAGATATCTGAAGCATCCATCACAGAACAGCACATATATCTAAGGTTTTCAATAATTTATTGTTGGATAAGTAAATAAATTAATTCATTAATTCAAAATAAAACAATTAGAAGCTTCAGAATGTAAGAAATTTAATACTGAATTATAGATCATTTACTGCAGTCTCACAAGATTTAGTCCAGTGTGCACTAAGATAAACCAGTGTTTTCTTTTATCCCAGAGGAGAACAATTCCTGTTGGGAGAAATGATTAATGCTAGTGAAAAAGAGGGTACTCCATATTGTTCCTGGAAATAACAAAAAATTAATTGAAAAAAACAGGGGGGGGCAAGAAGTAAAATAGTAATAATTTAAAAACCTCAAAAACTTCCAGTTTTCAATCTGGCATAGCTTAGAAATGACCACTATGATCTAACAAGCAAAGCCTTCTTAAAGTTTTTTCTAAAAAATCAACCATTCTACTTAGATCTGACAGTGACATGAGGTCACTGGGCAAACCATTTCCCCTAAAACTGAAGAGATAAACATGCAGACAGAAAAATCAGAATTTACCAAGGCAGATACTAAGGAGCAGAAACTTCTTCAGGAATCAGTACCTGTAATTGATGAATGGAGGCCCAGTGTGGACACTCTGAGAGGTAAAATCACCATGAAAACAGTCCTAGCAACCCTACACTTTTGTGAAGTATCTCCATGAGAACTACCAGATTCTGACATAAAAGAAATACAGTATTCCCTCAGGTTTCTGGCAGAAGGAGGGAAAAACTAACCATTTTTAAATATACTGGAGCATTCTGCTTTTTCCTAAGAAGAGTTTTCCTTAGGAGAAACAATTTTTCCAGAATATAATTTATTGAGGAGAGTGAAAAAGTTGGCTTAAAGCTCAACATTCAGAAAACAAAGATCATGGCGTCTGGTCCCATCACTTCATGGGAAATAGATGGGGAAATAGTGGCTGACTTTATTTTTCTGGGCTCCAAAATCGCTGCAGATCATGGCTGCAGCCATGAAATTAAAAGACGCTTACTCCTTGGAAGAAAAGTTATGCCCAATCTAGACTGCATATTAAAAACCAGAGACATTACTTTGCCAACAAAGGTCCATTAGTCAAGGCTATGGTTTTTCCAGTGGTCATATATGGATGTGAGAGTTGGACTATAAAGAAAGCTGAGTGCTTAAGAATTGATGCTTTTGAACCATGGTGTTGGAGAAGGTTTTTGAGAGTCCCTTGGACTGCCAGGAGATCCAATCAGTCCATTCTAAAGGATATCAGTCTTGGGTGTTCATTGGAAGGAATGATGTTGAAGCTGAAGCTCCAATACTTTGGCCACCTGATGCAGAGTTGACTCATTTGAAAAGACCCTGATGCTGGGAATGTTTGAGGGCAGAAGGAGAAGGGGATGACAGAGGATGAGATGGTTGGATGGCATCACCGACTCAATAGACATGGGTTTGGGTGGACTCTGGGAGTTGGTGATGGACAAGGAGGCCTAGCATGCTGCGGTTCATGGGGTCACAAAGAGTTGGACATGACTGAGCAACTGAAACGAACTGAATTTATTGAGGTTTTATCAGAGTCTAATATACCTCAGAGCAGGGAAATATCCAACTTCAGAAACCTCTAAACATCCTAACCCACCTAAGGTGGTTTGTGGAGTACTGAAAAGTACTGACAAAGTTCACAGGAAAGGAGCATATGTTCATGAAAATACTGAGATCTCTAGGTCTATAGAACAAGTTCTCTGACTCCAAACTTTACTACTACATTACTAAAGGAATTTTTATGGTAGTTCCTTTAATTCACGATATATCATAACCACTTTTCACAAAAAATTACATGTCATATTAAAAGGCAAAATCACAATTTGAAGAGAATAATCAAACCTTAGCACCAAAGTCAGATATATTAAGAATGTTTGACTTATAAGACAAATTTTAATAAGGAATTTTTAAAAACTATGATTAATATGCTAAGAACTTTAATGGGAAAAATAGACCATAAACATACAAGAACATGTGGATAAGGTAAACAGAGAGAAAAAATTCTGAGAAAGAATCTAAAAGAAATGCAAAAACATTGTTATAAAAATGAAGAATATCTTTGAGGGGTTCATTAGTAGACTAGATATTGCTGAGAAAAGAATCACTGAGCTGAGGATATGACAATAGAAACCTCCCAAACTGGAAAGCACAGGGAAAAATTGAAAAAGGGGAACTGAGTATCCAAAAACTGTGGGGCAACTACAAAGGGTATAGTATACAAATAGCAGCAACATGAGAAGGAGAAAAAGGAACAGGGACAGAAGCAGTATTTGGAGCAATGAAGTCTATTTCCCCAAATTAATGTCAGGCATCAACTGCAGATCCAAGAAACTCAAAGAACATCAAGCAGGAGAAATGTAAAAGCTAAATAAAATAAAACAAATAAAAACAATACTTGGGAACATCACATTCAAACTTCAGAAAAGTTAAGGGAAAAAAAAAAATCTTGAAAGAAGCCAGAAGCGGGGAAAGCATCTTATCTGAAATCACACAGGCACTACTCTAAAGTGAATTGTGATCAGTTGGGATGCCTATTGCAATCTTAGAGCCACCGCTAAAAAAATGCTTAGAAGTAATGATAACACAATCAAAAAAGGAATTAAAATGGTGTTCTATAAAAATATTTATTTAACACAAAATGTAGTAGTAAAAGAGAAACACAGGAATATTTTAAAACATAAGAAAAATAGAAAGCAAGAGGTAAATGATAGGCATAAATCTAACCATAGCAATATTTGCGTGAAATGTGAATGGGCTAAATACAGCAAACAAAAGCAGATATTATCAGAATGAATAAAAACAAGATATAACTAAATGTACATAAGAGAAATACCTTACATTAATAGGTATAAATAAATAAAAAATAAAAGCATGTAAAAAAGGTAAAACATGAAACATCTAACTTTGAAAATTGGAGAACCATATTGTTAATATTATAATAATAGATTTAAATACAAGAAACATTACTAGAAAATAAAACATACATTTTATAAAATAAATGCACCAATTCATCAAGAATATATAATCATAAAAATTTATATACCTAAGTATATTTTCCCAAAATACATGAAGTAAAAATTTATAAAATTGAAAGTGAAATTAGACAAATCAATATTACTAGTTTGAAGTTTAAATAACTCAGTGTAAATAATGAAAAAAAAAAACACTACACAGAAGATTAACAAGCATAAAAAGAACTTGAATAACACTATAAACCAAGACTTAGAATGCTCTAACAAAAGAATTTGTATTCTTCTCAAGTGAACATGGAATAGTCTCCAGGATAGACTATATTTTATAGCATAAAATCATCTCAATAAATTTAGAAGATTTGAAACCACACAAACATATACTCCAACTAAAATGGAATCAAATTAGAAGTCAATAACAGAAAAAAATAGGAAATTTATAAATATTTAGAAATTAATCAAATTCTCCTAAATAACCAGTGAGTGACAGAATGCCTGAATTTATAAGATGCAGTTATAGGAGTGCTTAAAGAAATTATTTTTAAATCTCTATATCAGAAAAGTAAAACCTCAGATCAAACTATCAAATGTCTACCTTGAGAAACTAGAAAGAGTGAAAATGAAAATGAAACTAATCAGAAGAAGGAAATAATATAAAAATTAGAATAAAAATATAGACAGAAAATTTTAAAGAGTTAATTTTTAAAAATAATCAACAAAGTTGACAAACATTAAGCTAGATTAAACAAAAAAGTAAGGGAATAGGAAAAATGTGGAAACAGTGTCAGATTTCATTTTCTTGGGCTCCAAAATCAATGGGAATGGTGACTGCAGCTATGAAATTAAAAGACGATTGCTCCTTGGAAGAATAGCTATGACAAACCTAAACAGAGTTTTAAAAAGCAGAGACATCACTTTGCCAAAAAAGGTCCATATAGCCAAAGCTATAGTTTTTACAATAGTCATGCATGAATGTGAGAGCTGGACCATAAAGTAGGTTGAGCACTGAAGAACTGATGCTTTTGAATTGTGGTGCTGAAGACTCTTGAGAGTCCCTTGAACTTCAGGGAGATCAAATCAGTCAGTCCTAAAGGAAATCAGTCCTGAATATTCATTGGAAGAACTGGTGCTGAAGCTGAAGCTCCAATATTTTGGCCATCTGATGTGAAGAGCTAAATCGTTGGAAAAGACCCTGATGCTGGGAAAGATGACAGCAGGGGAGACAGGGACAACAGAGTATGAGATGCTGTATGGCATCACCGACTCAATGGACATGAGTTTGAGCAAGCTCCAGGAGTTGGTGATGGACAGGGCAGCTTGGGGTCTCAAAGAGTCATACACAGCTGAGCGACTGAACTGAGACTCAGTAAGTCAGATGTTTATATCACACAATACTGTAGTGACTAAGCATAGGTCTTCAGTAAAAGTCAGTGCAAATAATATAGTTAGTCTTTAACAGCTATGTTTTTCAGGTCTTCTTACATTCTGGAGACAGAAGAAATGGCATTTTCCTTTTTTTTCCCCCCAGAAGTGGGTGCTGAAGTTTTAATGGTTCTTCTGCATAGTAAGGTCTTCCCTGGTGGCTCAGTCAGTAAAAAGTCTGCCTAAAACACTGGCGAGGAGGGTTCTATCCCTGAGTCAGGAAAATCCCCTGGGGAAGGAAATGGCAAGTCACTTCAGTATTCTTGTCTGGAGAATTTCATGGACAGAAGAGCCTTATGGTCTATAGTCCATCTGGTCACAAAGAGCTGGACACATCTGGCTGACTGACTAAACTTTCACTTGCACTGCATAGCAAAAAATGAGCAATCACTGGGCAAAGTTAAAAGTATATGAGGCTTCTGCTTCAGAGATAAAAAGGAGTTTGAGCAAGGAGATAGTGAAGGACAGGGTAGCCTGGCATGCTACAGTCTATGGGGTTGCAAAGAGTCAGACATGACAGTGACTGAACAGCAACAGAAATTAAACAAGAAAGTAAGAGAAGATAAAATTACCAAAATTAGAAAAAGAGGAGACATCACTTTCAAAACCTTCAGAATGAAGTATATTTTAAAGGGAAATTATGAACAACTTTATGGAAGGAATTACATAAAACAGGCAAAATATACATTTCTACTGTATTCCCTAAAGCAACCACTAAGAAATAACTCAAAAGTAAAAAGCAAACAAACAAAACCTGAAGAATTAAAAAAAAATCATTCACTTTTTAACATAAATGAAGGCAGTAGAGAGAATTTTAAAATGAAAAACATAAAAAACATAAATTGCAAAATTACTAAAACTGACTCAAGAAGAATTATAGCAACAATAGCAAAAAAAACCTGAGATGGTAAGTGAAATTTCTCCATTATAAAAATCTTAGGCTCATATGGCTTCACTTATATATTTTTAAGAAACTTTTTCAGAAATTAGAGGAAAAGGAAATAGTTACCATCTCATTCTGTGAACCTAGTGTTATCCTAAAATGTGATCCAGAAAAAGACATAAAAAATAATAGTAAAATAAAATGACAGATGAATTTAGAATTGAAAAACTGTCAACCAAATCCTGCACTTTATGAAAAGAATTACACACCATGACACACTAGACATCCCAGAATGCACAGTGGCTTAGCATCCAAAAATAAATTTAATTAATGTAATACACCACATTAGTGGAATAAAGGACAAAATCCATATGACCATCTTAATAGACACACGTACACACAAAAGCTGACAAAAATAAAATACTCATATATGATAAAAAAAACTTTCAACACATTAGGAAAAGAATAGAATTTCCTAAATCTAATGAAACATACTTTTGTAAAACCTCCAATTAATACTCTATTTATTGGTTGAAGAAAATTCTTTTCCACTGAGATCAGAAACAAGCCCTGGATATCTATTCTCCCTACTTCTTTTCTGTTTTAATTGAAGTATAGTTGATTTCTGGGATTCCCAGGTGGGAATATTGGTAAATGCACTGCCAAAGCAGGAGACTTAAGAGTCATGAGTTCAATCCCTGGGTCAGGAAGATCCTCTGGCAGAGGGCATGACCACCCACTCCAGTATTCTTGCCAGGAGAATTCCATGCACAGAGGAGCCTGGTGGACTACAGTCTATTGGGTTGCAAAGAGTCTGACACAACCGAACTGACTTAGCACCCACATATTCATAGTTGATTTCCAATATTGTTTTAGTTTCAGGTATCTATATTTTTATAGATGATACTCCATTTAAATTTATTACAAAATAATGACTATATTTTTTGTACAACATATCCTTGTTGCTTATCTTTATTATACATAGTAGTTTTTAATCTCTTAATCCCATACTTCTATCTTGCCACCTCTCCCCACTGGTTTCTACTAATATGTTTACTGTGTTCATGAGTCTGTTTCTGTTTTTTTATATACATTTGTTTCTTTTATTTTTCAATTTCATATATAATTGATATCATACAGTATTTGTCATTTTCTGCCTGACATTTCACTGAGCCCAATACTCTCTAGGTCCATCCACACTGTTGCAAAGAATAGAATTTCATTCTTTTTGTGGCTGACTAATATTCCAATGCGTGTGTGTGTGTGTGTGTGTGTGTGTGTGTGTGTGTGTGTACCATAACTTCTTTATCCATTCATCTGTTGATGAACATTTCTGTTTGTTCCATTACCTGGCTATTGTACATAATGCTGCTGAGTATTGGGGTGCATGTGACTTTTAAAATTAGTATTTCTACTATTATTTTTGGTTATATACCAGAAATGGAACTACTAGATCATGTGGTAGTTCTAGGCTTAGTTTTTTGAAGACTCTCCATACTTTTTTCCATAGTGGCTGCACCAAGTTACATTTCCACCAACAGTGTACAAGGGTTCTCTTTCTCCATCTCCTTACCAACACTTATTACTTATAGATTTTTTGATGACAGCCATTCTGAAGGGTGTGAGGTCATATCTCATTATTGTTTTGAAATACATTTCTCTAATAATTAACAATTTTGTACCTCTTTTCATGTACCTGTTATCTATCTCTATGTCTTCTCTGGATAAATGCCTATTCAAGTCTTTTGTGTATTTTCAATTGGGTTACTTTCTAACACTGAGTTGCATGAGTTGTTTATATATTTTGAAAGTAATCCCCTATCAGTCACATCATTTGCAAATACTTTCTCCCATTCAGTAGGGTGTGTTTTTGTTTTGTAGATGGTTTCTTTTGCTTTTCAAAAGCTTTTAAGTTCAAATAAGTCCCATTTGTTAATTTTTTTATTATTTTTTTCCATTTGTTTATATTTAATTTTATTTATTTTGCCTTAGGAGTCAGATTTAAAAAAAGTACTACATTTTGTGTCAAAGTGTGCTTTGTTTTATTCTAGGAGTTTTATGGGTTCAGGTCTTACATTTAGGACTTTAATCTATTTGGGGTTTATTTTTGTACATGATATCAGAAAATGTTCTAGTCTTATTTCTTTATATGTAGCTGTCCAGATTTCTCAGAACCACTTATTGAAAAGATTGTTTTTCTCCATTGCTTATTCTTGCCTCCTTTGTCATAGATTAATTGACCATAGATGAATCCGTTTATTTCTGGGCTCTGTATTCTGTTCTGTTGTTCTATGTGTCCATTTTTGTGCCAGTACCATGCTACTTTGATTATTGTATCTTTGTTGGTGTTGATGTTCAGTCACTCATTTGCCTCCAACTCTTTGCTACTCCATGGACTGCAGCAGGCAAGCTTCCCAGTCCTTCATTATCTCACAGTGCTCAAACTCATATCAACTGAGTCAAATATGTCATCCAACCATCTTATCCTCTGCCACCGTCTTCTCCTTTTGTCTTTAATCTTTCCCAGCATAAGGATCTATTCCAATTAATAGGCTCTTCACATCAGGTGGTCAATGCATTGGAGCTTCAACTTCAGCATCAGTCCTTCCAGTGAATATTCAGGGTTGATTTCCTTTAGGATTGATTAGTTTGGTCTCCTTGTTGTCCAAGAGACTCTCAAGAGTCTTTTCTAGCACCACAGTTTGAAAGCATCATTTCTTGGGAACTCAACTTTCTCTATGGTTCAACTCTCACATCCAAACATGACTGCTGGAAAAACCAAAGTTTTAACTATGTAGACCTTTGTTGGCAAAGTGATATCTCTGCTTTCTAAAATTCTATCTAGCCTAGATCAGAGGGGATCTGCCGGGCCTGAGGCCGAGTTCCACCCTGGCTTCCCGGGATGTCGGTGGCTTTCATACCGGACTGGCTGAGAGGGAAGGCAGAAGTCAATCAGGAGACCATCCAGCGGCTCCTGGAGGAGAATGACCAGCTGATCCGCTGTATCGTGGAATACAAAGCGGCCGGGCGAATGAGTGCGTCCAGTACCAGCATGTGTTACACAGAAATCTCATTTATTTGGCTACCATCGCAGATGCCAACCCAACCAGTGCTTCAAAAGCAATGGAATAGTCTTCCAGTTGGCTGTTGTGAGGAGTAATTGAATGTGATCTATTTCCTATGAAATGGATTTTTGCCAACTCAACTGCTTAGAATGTGAATGGAACCTCTGTGGCTCTTCTAAAAATGTGAACATGTGAAGAAAGCTACTAACTTAACCATATTCTCAGTATAAATATTTAATAATTAAGTGGATTCCCTCAATTAAGTTGACTGCAAGTGTCTTCCATCCTGAAATAAGTGTTTGGATAACAGAGATATAATGGGCATCTTCAAGTCAATCTTTTTAGTTTCACCCTGAAGAGGAAACTTGAGCAGGTATTGGGCGATCAGCAGGAATTTGTGAGACTTTCTACTGAGACACTGCCAAATGGACGTGTGACTGTTTCTCCCTCCTACCAGTTTGTGGTGGTGGACCCCTGCCTGCTCTTTTCACGTTTCTTTGAAATAAAGCTTGCCTTTCCACAAAAAAAAAAAAAAATTCTATCTAGGTTTGTCATAGCTTTCCTTCCAAGGAAGAAGTGTCTTTTAATTTCATGGCTGTAGTTACCATCCACAGTGATTTTGGAGCCCAAGAAAATAAATCTGACACTGTTTACATTTTTTTTTCTCTATCTATTTACCATGAAGTGATAGAGCCATATGCAATGATCTTAGTTTTTTGAGTGTTACATTTTAAGCCAGCTTTTTTACTCTCCTCTTTCACCCTCACAAGAGGCTCTTAAGTTCCTCTTCACTTTCTGCCATTTGCTTTCTACAAATGACATGCAGCTGTCATCTGCGTATTTGACATTGTTGGTATTTCTCCCATCAGTCTTGATTCCAGCTTATGATTCATCTATCCAAGCCTTTCACATGATGTACACCACATATAAGTTAAATAAGCTGGGTGACAATATACAGTCTTGATATACTCCTTTCCCAATTTTGAACCAGTCATTTTTCCATGTCCAGTTCTAACTGTTGCTTCTTGACCTGCATACATGTTTCTCAGGAGGCAAGTAAGGTGGTCTTAAAGGAAATTCTCTATAAGAATTTCCCAGTTTGTTGTGATCCATACAGTCAAAAACTGTAGGTAGTCAGTGAAGCAGAAGTAGGTGTTTTTCTGGAATTCCCATGCTTTTCTTCTGTTATCCATTAGATGTTGGCAATTTGATCTCTGGTTCTTCTGCCTATTGTAATCCAGCTTGTACATCTGGAAGTGTTTGGTTCATGTACTTTTGAAGCCTAGCTTGAAGGATTTTGAGCATCACCTGGCTAGCATGTGAAATGAGTGCAATTGTATGGTAGTTTGAACACTCTTTGCCAATGCTTTTCTTTGGGATTGGAATGAAAACTGGCCTTTTCATTCCTGTGGCTACTGGCAAATTTCCAAATTTGCTGGCATATTACTTGCAGAGCTTTAACAGCATTATCTTTTAGGATTTTAAATAGTTCAGCTGGAATTCCATCACCTCCACTAGCTTTGTTAATAGCAATGCTGCTTAAAACCCGCTTGACTTCACACCCAAGGATGTCTGGCTCTAGGTGAGTAAACACACCATCTTGGTTATCTGGGTAATTAAAAACTTTTGGTATGGTTCCATATGACTAGTTTGGTCTCCTTGCTGTTCAAGAGACTCTCAAGAGTCTTCTCGAGCACCACAGTTTGAAAGCATAATTTCTTAGGTGCTCAACCTTCTCTACAGTTCAACTCTCACATCCATACACCACTGCTGGAAAAACCATAGCTTCGATCATGTGGTCTTTTGTTGTCAAAATGATGTTTCTGCTTTCTAAAATTCTGTCTAGGTTTGTCATAGCTTTTCTTATAAAGAAGAATCTTTGCAGTGTTTTTCGAAGTTAGGAGGTATTGATCTTTCTGTTTTGTTCTTTATTCTTAAGCTTGCCTTGACAATCCATGGGTTTTGATGGGTCCATATAAAATTAAATTTATTTATTCTAGCTCTGTGGAAGGAGTCATTGGTATTTTGATACGGATTTCATTAAATCTAGATTGTTTTGAGCAGTGCAGTCATTTAAACAATATTTTTTCCAATTCAAGATATCTTTCCATTGCTTCGTATCCTCCTCAATTTCCTTCATCAAGGTTTTGTACCTGTCAGAGTGTAGGCCTTTCACCTCATTAGTTTATTCCTAGTTTTTTTTTTTAATGATATTTAAATAGGATTATTATTTTCTCTTTCTGACAGATTATTAGTTTTCTCTTTCTGACAGCTTACTATTAGTGTATAAACTGATAAAACTCTTATCAAAGCTGGTAAAGAGGAAATATATCTCAAAATAATAGTGGTTGTTTATGACAAACTCACAAATAATATCATATGCAAGAGTAAAAACCTAAAAGTCTTTTCTCCAAAATCAGAAACAAGATAAGGTTGTCTCTCTTACCACTTCAACTTAACTTAGTATTGGAATTCCTAGCCACAGCAATAAGAGAAGAAAAAGAAATAAAAAATGGAAGGGAAGAAGTAAAACTGTCACCATTTTCAGATATCATGGGGCTTTGTGGGTGGTGCTTGTGGTAAAGAACACTCTTGCCAAGGCAGGAAACTTAACAGACATAGGTTGGATTTCTGGGTCAGAAAGATCCCCTGGTGGAGGGCATGGCAAACCATCCCAGAATTATTGCCTGGATAATCCCATGGACAGAGGAGTGTGGTGGTCTACAGTTCATAGGGTTGCAAATAGGGGACACAACTGAGGCAACTTAGCAGCAGCAACAATATTACTCATAGAAAGACCTGACATTTCCACCAAAAAAAAAAAAAAACCTATTAAAACTAATAAATGAACTTGCAAAGTTGAAGGATTCAAAATTAATATACAGAAATCTGTTAACATTCTCATTACTTCTATACAGCAATTATTTTGGGGTTTCTAGAAAAATTAATGAAGCCAGGCAAAAAGAAATGTAAGGCATTTCGATAAAAATGAAGAAATAAAACTACCTCTATTTGCCCTTGACATAATTGTCTGTGAAGAAATCCCACAGAATCTACAAAATTAATTAATTGAAACATTGTTAACACTAACAAGTGAGTTTGTCAGTGTTGTAAGATAAAAACAAAAACAAAATAACTATGATGGCAATGAATATCTGTAAATGGTTTTTATACTGCATTTAAAGTAGCATCAAAAATACATAAACCTAGGAGAAATTCTGATGGAAGTGAAGGGTCTATAAACTAACTATGATGTGCATGCCTGGGTGCTCAGTCCCTTCTGTCATGTCTGACTCTTTACAAGCCTATGCACTGTAGCCTGTTAGGCACCCTTATCCATTGGATTCTCCAGCCAAGAATACTGGAGTGGGTGCCATTCCCTTCTCCAGAGGATGTTCCCAACCCAGGGATTGAACCCATATCTCTTATATCTTCAGCATTGGAGGTGAGTTCTTTACCACTAGTGCTACCTGGGAAGCTCCAAAAGCTACAATATATTGTTGAAGACTTTATAAAGAAGACTTTAATAAATAGATGAATATATCATTTTCATGGATTGAATATTTAATAGTTCTAAGATAATAATTCCTCCTGAATTGATCTATAGATTCAGTCCAATCCCAATCAAAAGCATAGCAGGTTTTATCTTAGAAATTGACAAGTCAGGTATAAAATCCTTATGTAAATACAAAGATCTTAAAATAATATAAACATGTTTTAAGGAGAAGAAAAAAAATCAGAGAATTTAAATGATCTGACACCAACAATTAATAGAAAGCTACAGTATTTAAGACTGTGAGGTATTGGTAAGGCAGGAAAAATAAAATAAATCAATGGAAGAGTTGATAAACCATAAATAGATAGAGGAATTCAAAAAAAGTTATAAAGACAATTCATTGGAGAAATGAAAATGTTAGTTCAATCGCTCAGTCGTGTCCGACTCTTTGCGACCCCATGAATTGCAGCATGCCAGGCCTCCCTGTCCATCACCAACTCCCTGGGTTCACTCAGACTCAACGTCCATTGAGTCAGTGATGCCATCCAGCCATCTTATCCTCTGTAGTCCCCTTCTCTTCCTGCCCCCAATCCCTCCCAGCATCAGAGTCTTTTCCAATGAGTCAACTCTTTGCACGAGGTGGCCAAAGTACTGGAGTTTCAGCTTTAGCATCATTCCTTCCAAAGAAATCCCAGGGCTGATCTCCTTCAGAATGGACTGGTTGGATCTCCTTGCAGTCTAAGGGACTCTCAAGAGTCTTCTCCAACACCACAGGTCAAAAGCATCAATTCTTCAGCACTCAGCCTTCTTCACAGTCCAACTCTCACATCCATGCATGACCACTGGAAAAACAATAGCCTTGACTAGATGGACTGTTGTTGGCAAAGTAATGTCTCTGCTTTTCAATATGCTGTCTAGGTTGGTCATAACTTTTTTTCCAAGGAGTAAGTGTCTTTTAATTTCATGGCTGCAGTCACCATCTGCAGTGATTTTGGAGCCCCCCAAAATTAAGTCTGACACTGTTTCCACTGTTTCCCCATCCCATGAGAGTGTTTTAAAAAATAGTGCTCAGTAAACTAGATATCCATACAGAAAAATATAAACTTTTATGCCATAATTTGCTCCATACTAAAGATAAATACTCATAACAGATCTAAATGGAAAGACTAAAACTATATAATTTTGGAAGAATAAATAGGAGAAAAATCTTTGTGATATTGGTTTAGGCAATGTAATTAGATACAACACTAAAGCCAGAATTTTCAATAATCATGACCCTAAAATAGACTTTGATAAAATTAGGATCTTCTGTTCTTTGAAGTAAATAACCAAGTTGTGAAACACACACACACAGATGCTGAAAGTTCAGTTCAGTCGCTCAGTCATGTCTGGCTCTTTGTGACCTCATAGACTGCATGATTCCAGGCCTCCCTGTCCATCACCAACTCCCAAGTTTTCTCAAACTCCTGTCCATCAAGTCTGTGGTGCCATCCAACCATCTCATCTTCTGTCGTCCCCTTCTTCTCTTGCCTTCAATCTTTCCCAGCATCAGGGTCTTTTCCAATGAGTCAGTTCTTTGCATCAGGTGGCCAAAGTATTGGAGTTTCAGCTTCAGCATCAGACACTGAAATACTATTTAGAAATAAAAGGAATGAAAAAATAAAATAAAAGGAATGAAGTATTGACATATCTAAGGATATTGATGTATCTCAAAATACTGCTGCTAAATGAAAGTTAACAACAACAACAAAAGTAAATTGCTCTGTTTATATAAAATTCAAGAAAATAAAAGATACAGTGATAAAAAGCAGATCAGTTGTTCCCAGGAAGAGGGGAACTAGGGACAGGCAGTAGGGGGGATTGCAAAGGACTACAGGAAAACTTTTGTAAGTGATGGATATGTTTGTTATCTTGATGTTGTTGATAGTTTTCCAGATGTATGTCATAATTTATCAAGCAGCATACCTTACATACGTGCAGTTAAATGTATATCAATTATACCACCATATAACTATAAAACACACACATCTACACACAAACTGAGGAGAGAGGAGATAAGTGAATGAGAAGAGGGGAGAAAAATTAATTCTTAATTCCCATGGTCATCATGAGTAAATTACTCCATGTTTCAAAAGTAGGAAAACTATATGGACCAAAGTGAAAATACTGCATATCTAAGAGAAAGAGTCAAAGATAAAGTGATTAGTTTTTGCTGTTTTTCAGTCACTCAGTCTTGTCCAACTGTTTGTTACCCCATGGACTAAAGCACACCAGGGAACCAACCCCATGAACAGTATGAAAAGGCAAAAGTGATAGAGACAGATAGAAACAGAAAAAGAGGAGGCTTCCCTGGTGGCTCAGTGGTAAAGAATCTGCCTGCCAATATAGAGGACATGGGGTCGATCCCTGGTCAAGGAAGCTCTCACCAAGGCAGCACTCTAGAGCTCACGAGCCACAATTACTGAGACTATGCTGCAACTACTGAGCCCAAGGACCCTAGCATTCATGCTGCACAGAAAGAGAAGACACTGCAATGAGAAGCTCTCATATTGACAATGCAGAGTAGCCCCTACTCACCGCAACTGAAAAAAGCCTGCATTCAGTAAGAGGACCCACTGCAGCCATAAATAAATAACTCTTTAATTAAAAAAAAAAAAAGAAAAAGAGAAAGAGGCTGTGTATATTCAGTGCTTGATATAGCAGAAATTGTTGAGGATTTTCTGTCCTTTCTGTGATCTCCATTAATTGTAATTGGTATAGGTGCAGTTAAACTAGAAAGCCTTAAACTCATTGAAGTTCTGCAAAAAGCTGTGGGAGATATTTTGCAGTGATCCAGAACTAATGTCAACAATTGCCTGTATGTAGATAAAACTGACTTTACCTCAAAGATGGGTCCAATCAATATTTATTTCTAATGTATAAGAATATTTTGATTAAATATATTATAGTTGACCCTTGAACAGTGTGAAGTTAGGGGTGCTGACCCTCCATGGAGTTGAAAAACTGTGCATAACATTACAGTTGTCATTTTGTATGTGTTCATCTACATGTACAAATACAAACAACCACAAATCCAATGTAGCAAATGTTACATACTTTTTAATAATTTTATTTATTTACTTATTTTATTTTTGGCTGTGCTGGGTTTTCACTGCTATGGGGGCTACTCTCTAATTGCAGCCTGTGCGCTTCTTGTGTGGCTTCTCTTGTTACAGAGCACAAGCTCTAGGTTTCCAGAAATTGCAGCATGTGAGCCCAGTATTTGCAGCTTCCAAGTTCTAGAGCACAGACTCTAGTTGTAGTTCATGGGTTTAGATGAGCTACAGCATGTGGAATCCTCCTGGGTCAAGAATGGAACTGTGCCTCAGCATTGGCAGGTGGATTCCTTACCACTGAACTACCAGGGAAGCCTTACATATTTTTTAAAAAACCCACATATAGGTGAATCCATGAAAGTTCAACCCACTTTGTTCAAGGGAAAAACTGTATGATAATTAATATAATGAATAATTGTCTCCAATTTATCTTACTCTAAATTTTACTTGTTGCAAGGGAGAGAAACCTATCAACAGTGGTCAGTTGTTTGTCCTTGGGATTTTTGTCACCTTTGAGAATGTTCCTCATTACACCTTTGGATCTCAGTTTGCCCTTTTATAAAATAAGGCCATGGAGATATTTCCATGCCTCCAGAATGTTGTAGGATAATGAATAGCTTGATAACTCATTGCGATCTTTGGCACAAGCATAAAGTGTTATTATTGCTACTAAATACTATTAGCTAGGGTATGGTGTTGAACTGATAATTACTTCAAAGAACACTTCATAAAATGCTAACTATAAAGTGTACATAAATTTATACATCCAGTAATATCAAACTAGCTTTGAACAAATATTTTGGAAGGCTGCCAACATTATTACTTTCATGGTGTTGGTAAATTTTAATTTATATTCAAACTCATCACCTCAGTTCTTCAAGTGCAGCTCTCTTCAATACCAATTCAAGTTCTTTGGAATGAATAAAGCCAATTCATTTACCTGTTTCATTAGAATGATGACAGCTTGTGATACAGTATTATGAGGAAAACCCCTCTCCCATAGTTTAGTTGTGGTAGTTTATATTTTAATGTTTTAATAAGAAAAGGGAAATGGTTGTAGAAGTTAGGAAAGCCTGAAGTCAGAATTTGGCAAGGTTAAAAAAAAGCAGGTAAACACTGCTATGTTAACAGAACTAGTCATGCACTTATTGTTGAATTTGCCAAAAACACTGTTTACTGGAAAACAATTTTATTGTCATTTCAGAATACATATTACAATTCTGTAATCAGAACTATGAAGGATCAACAAGAGGCAGGGTGTGAAGCACCTACTATCAATACATGCCAATGTTATTCATATACATTTCCCTTTGTATATTCATATACATTCAAACACAGGGAAATGTATATAAGTCTCATTCGTCAACAACTTAAGGAAACCCTCATGTCTGTTGGATCGTTCTAACCCTGGGAATACTACCCTTACATTTTTGAAGATTTTCTATTCTACAAAAAAATTGAAAGACCAATATAATGAATACATATATAGCTATTATTTGAACCCACTAATTGTTAACATTTTGCAATATTTGCATACAATCTCTTGCTCTTTCTCCCTCATATTTATAGAACCATTTGAAAATAAATTAAGTATATTTCTCAGTCTTCTTATTTATTCTGAAAAAGAGGAGTTACTTTTAGCCACTGATACCAAGGTTCATTGTCCTCTAAAAGGAATGAGTAACGTTCACCATTTTGTACAGATTGATCATGTACAGATACATTTTAAGAAACTCACATAAAAAAGACTTTTGTTTGGACATGTATAGAATTTCATTTTCAATTTTTGATTTTCAGATTGAGCATCTAGAGTAGGAGTGACCACATAATTTACTTCCTAAACCAGGAAATTTATGAACGTGAAAGGGGCCACTGTTAATAATTATTCCAGGAGAGCAAATGTAAAACAGGACTATCTCAAGTATGCTGCAACTCTTGGTCATTTTACCTTGAATGCACAGTATAGGTATATTGCTGAGGAGTAACTTGGGCCCTAGTTAGTGTGCTTAACTCTGACAGACACAGTCCCAGAGGACACAAGTTCCTATGTCAACTGATGAATCTGGGGCACAACTCCTAGTCTAGTCTGTGGAATTAACCCTCCAAACAGTGTACACTAATTTTTGATCTTTAAAAAGAAGGAAGGAATTTATTTATTTAACAAAATTTTCCAAAGAAAATGAGATCCACTGTATGTTAATTGCAGTCAGGGTGATGTTCAGGGTCGGTTAGTTAATCAATAAGTTGGACTTGCTGGACACTCAGACTTATTACTGTCAAGACTCCAACTAATTTATTGTGAGTCCTTTAGGCTTCAAAGCTTCACAAAAGAGTCAAAGGTCAAGATCTGATTGCTGAACAACAAAGAGGGTTTTGTTTTTTTTTCCTCCTACTGAACTGTACATCTTTTGAGAAAGTATTTATGAAAATCCAGTTTAATTTTTCCATCTGAATCCAACTCTGTAAGTCAAAATGACCATTTCCTCTCACCCACTGTATGGTCTGGCTTCACCCTGTAAGTCACCCCTCTGGTCAGTAGTAAGTAAGTGAAGTGAAATTGTACCAACATCAAGATATCAGTAGAAAAAAGCATAGTTAAAAAAAAAAAAAGATAAAAGAGATGAGTGTTTTAAAATAATCTGAATCTCTATAGATTGCATCTCAAGTGACTAAGGACTAGTCTAGGTGAGCAAAGGAGAAGCTGGGAAGCATGACTGCACAATGCCAGGAGGACTGTTTCCTAATGACCTGAAGTTCTCTTTGACCTTTTTCAAAGATCCTCCTTTCAGGTTTAGGGAATTCTCTTGGCTGATGCCTGACCTCTCGGTTACTAGATGAAGGAGAGAAAGACCAACTTTTTCAAGGAATAGAGGAATCTTGTAACACATTTAACAGAAGATGACTAATAAATTATGATAATTGGTAGCATAATCTCTTGTAATTACCAATCTAAGAGTGCTGTTAGCTACTGTAGGCTCTGAGTTCTTGTAGAAGACCTTAAGGAAGCCTTGTTCATTGGGCTGGGATTTGACATGTGGATAAGAAAGAAATAGGTAATGGGGATAGCCAAACATTTAAGGAAGGAACAAAATAATTGAAATTGTGAAGGCATGATGCAATTCCAAAATGTTGTAAGTAGATGAAGTGAAGAGAAGCAAAGTCACTCAGTCGTGTCCAACTCTTTGCGACCCCGTGGACTCTAGCCTGCCAGACTCCTCTGTCCATGGGATTCTCCAGGCAAGAACACTGGAGTGGGTTACCATTTCCTTCTCTAGGGGATCTTCCCGACCAAGGGGTCAAACCCGGGTCTCCCGCATTAGAGGCAGAAGCGTTAACCTCTGAGCCACCACTTATATAATATATTATGGTTTTCAAAGTACTTGTATGTATAATGGAAAAAAAAAAAAAAACAAGTGAAGTGAAAGTTGCTCAGTCATTTCTGACTCTTTGTTACCCCATGGACTATAGCCCACCAGGCTTCTCTGGGCAACATTATCTTTTCCAAATTGCAGTTAAATATGTATATATATATATATATATATATATATATATATGGAGAAAATTAACACACAAGTTCTTTTGCATTTTCAGTGGCAGAGTTGGATCGAGTAGATGCAAATTTTGGTATGCTATTGTTGTAATCATTTTACTTTAATAGATGAAGAAACTGAAGTTCAGAGTTAGGACTCAAGCCAGTAGTTTCATATCTCATATTTTACATTTTTCACTGTATGTTATAGACTAAAGAAAGAGAAAATGGGGGTCAAAGAATCCATAAAGAAAGAAAATCCCAAAGAACAAATTAGGGAGAAGAAAGTTGTGATTTCCAAGTGGAATCTTTGGTCACAATAAAAAATAGATGCACTGTCAGGGAACAGGAATGCCAGACAAATACCTCGGGAAACCAATCAGAATTCATAAGATTTCCACTAACTTTCTCCTGCCTTCAGTCAACCCTGGGTACAAATATTATATTTATTCCTTTCTCTCACATTCTTCTGTGCTTACAGAGTTCTTGTTGTCTCTACCCCATCTTCTATATCCCTCAGCATCTTGCTGTTTAAATGCTGCTCAAAACCCATAGTCATCATTCCCTGATCCTCATGAGCTTCTACTGCACTGGTCTCTGAAACATATATTATCATGACATTGTTCTGTGTACACTGAATATGTCTCATGTTCTATTGTTGATTCTTGTGCCAAGACAGAGTAGAATGTAGCAGTATGTTTTGCTGAGAGCACACTGCTTTGTTGTTTTTTTTTTTATCTTATTTTCATCAATTTGGGATTCATTTTATTAAAAAAATTCTTTACTTGTTGACTTTCTAGTAATTGCTTTCTATTTTAATTAATTTTGATGGTGGATAGATGTATTTTGAAAATGTTTTTTTCCATATTTTAGAACTTTTTTTTTTTTTCAAAAGTAAAGGAAGACACATGACACGCCAATTTACTGTGCACATGAGGGCCTGAAATCTTTCCTTCAAACCTAGAGCACAACTGAATTTTCACCCAGCACCATATTTGGCTCTAAACTGGGGGAACACAGATGTTCAGAGGCCTAAAGTTCTCATTTTTTTCACATGCAGTGAATGAACAATGTCCCACATGCCTTGGTATCAGTCACTATAGTCTCTCAGTATCAAAGGAACAAGTTGGCATGATTAGAGTGCATTTTGGCCCTTTTCTCTTCATTCTTCTGATTTCGACCAGACACCTGCCAAGACTTATCATTTGGCTTTGCTCTTTGAAACTGAAAGAAGTTTAAAATAAGCTCTTCAAGCTTTGTTTTCTAACCACTATGAGTTGAATGCTATTGTCCTGGTGTCACTTAGAGCAATAGGTCTCATGTATGCACCCTAGAAATCTGCATTTTAAATGAGGCTTCTTGGTTTGGGAGTCTATATAAGCTATAAATGATAAGCTGCTGCTATTCAGCCACTCAGTCATGTCCAACTGTTTGCGACCCCATGAACTGCAGCATGCAGGGCTTTCCTGTCCTTAACCAAGTCCCAGAGCTTACTCAAAGTCATCTCCATTGAGTTGGTGATGCCATTCCACCATCTGGTCCTCTGTTGTACACTTCTCCTCCTGACATTATCGTTTCCAGAATTAGGGTTTTTCTAATAAATTGGCTATTCACATCATGTGACCAAAGTACTGGAACTTCAGCTTCAGCATCAGCCCTTCCAATGACTACTCAGGATTGATTTCCTTTAGAATTCACTGGTGTGATCTCCTTGCAGTCCAAGGGACTCTCAAGAGTCTTCTCCAAAAGCAGCAATTCTTTAGTGCTCAGCTTTCTTTATAGTCCATCTCTCATATCCATACATGACTACTGGAAAAACCATAGCTTTGACAAGACAGAATTTTGTTGGCAAAGTAACGCCTCTTCTTTTTAATATGCTATCTAGGTTAGTCATAGATTCTCTTCCAAGGAGCAAGTATCTTTTAATTTCATGGCTTCAGTCACCATCTGCAGTGATTTTGGAGCCCCAAAAAATAAAGTCTCACTGTTTCCATTGTTTCCCAGTCTATTTGCCATGAAGTGATGGGACCAGATGCCATGATCTTAGTTTTCTGAATGTTGAGTTTTAAGACAACTTTTTCATTCTCCTCTTTCATTTTCATCAAGAGACCCTTAAGTTCTTCTTCAATTTCTGCCATAAAGTTAGTGTCATCTGCACATCTGAGGTTATTTATATTTCTCCTGGCAATCTTGATTCCACTTTGTGCTTCATTCAGCCTGGCATTTTGCATAATGTACTCTGCATATAAGTTAAATAAGTAAGGTGACATTATCCAAGCCTAGTTTTATTCCTTTCGTGATTTGGAACCAGTCTGTTGTTTCATGTCCAGTTCTACCTGTTGCTTCTTGACTTGCAAACAGATTTCTCAGAAGGCAGGTAAGGTGGTCTGGTATTCCCATCTCTAAGAATTTTCCACAGTTTGTTGTGATCCACACAATCAAAGCCTTTGGCATGGTCAAAAGGAGAAGTAGATGTTTTATTGGAGCTCTCTTGTTTTTTGATGAGCCAACGAATGTTGGCAATCTGATCTCTGGTTCCTCTGCCTTTTCTAAAAGCAGCTTGAACATCTGGAAGTTCACGGTTCACATAAATTTGAAGCCTGACTTGGAGAATCTTGAGTATTACTTTGCTAGTGTGTGAGATGAGTACAATTGTGTGGGAGTTTGAACATTCTTTGGCATTGCCTTTCTTTGGGATTGGAATGAAAACTGACTTTCCCAGTCCTGTGGCCACTGCTGAGTTTTCCAAATTTGCTGGCATATTGAGTACAGCACTTTCACAGCATCATCTTTTAAGATTTGAAATAGTTTAACTGTAACTCCGTCACCTCCACTAGCTTTGTTCATGGTGGAGCTTCCTCAGGCCCACTTGAATTTGCATTCCAAGATGTCTGGCTCTAGATGAGTGATCACACCATCGTGGTTATCTGGGTCATAAAGATCACTTTTGTACAATTCTTCTGTGTAATCTAGCCACCTCTTCTTAATATCTTCTGCTTCTGTTAGGTCCATACAATTTCTCTCCTTTAGTGAGCCCATCTTTGCATGAAATGTTCCCTTGGTGTCTCTAATTTTCTTGAAGAGATCTCTAGTCTTTCCCATTCTATTGTTTTCCTCTATTTCTTTTCATTGATCACTGAGGAAGGCTTTCTTATCTCTTCTTAATATTCTTTGGAACTCTGCATTCCAGTGGGTATATCTTTCCTTTTCTCCTTTCCCTTTAGCTTCTGTTTTTTCTCCAGCTATTTGTAAGTCCTCCTCAGGCAACCATATTGCCTTTTTGCATTTCTTTTTCTTGGAGATGGTCTGGATCCCTGCTTTCTGTACAATGTCATGAACCCCCGTTCATAGTTCTTCAGGCATTCTGTCTATCAGATCTAATCCCTTGAATCTATTTGTCACTCCCATTGTATAATCATAAGGTATTTGATTTAGTCATACCTGAATGGTCTAGTGGTTTTCTCCCATTTAAGTCTGAATTTGGCATTAAGGATTTCATCATCTGAGCCACAGTCAGCTCCCATTTGGTGATATTCCTGTGTAAAGTTGCCTCTTGTGCTGTTGGAGTAGGGTGTTTGCAATGACCATTGCATTCTTTTGGCAAACTCTGATAGCCTTTTCCTTGCTTCATTTTGTACTACAAGTCAAATTTGCTTGTTATTTCAGGTATCTCTTGACTTCCTACTTTTGCATTCCAGTCCCCTAGGATGAAGAGGACCTCTTTTTCAGGTGTTTGTTCTAGAATATCTTGTAGGTCTTCATATAACCTTTCAAGTTCAGTTTTTTTCAGCATTACTGATCAGGACACAGACTTCGATTACTGTGACATCGAATGAATTGCCAAGCAGACATCAGAGATCATTGGAAATGAACAGAGATCATTCTGTCATTTTTTAGGTTGCACCCACATGCTGCATTTTTGACTCTTGTTGGTTATGAGCACTACTCCATTTTTTCTGAGGAATTCTTACCCGCAGTAGTAGATATAATGGTCATCAGAGTTAAATTTGCCCGTCCCAGTTCATTTAGTTCACTGATTCCTAAAATGTTGATGTTCACTCTTGTCATCTCCTGTTTGATCACTTCCAATTTATGTTAATTCATGGACTTAACATTCCAGGTTCCTATGCGATATTGTTCTTCACAGCATCTGACTTTACTTCCATCACCAGTCACACCCACAACTGGGTATTGTTTTTCCTTTGGTTCTGTCTCTTCATTCTTTCTGGTTATTTCTTCCCTCTTCTCCAGTAGCATATTGGGTACCTACCGACCTGGGGAGTTCATCTTTCAGTGTCATAACTTTTTGCCTTCTCATGTTGTTTATGAGGTTCTCAAGGCAAGAAGATAGTCAAAGCTATGCTTTTTTTCCAGTAGTCAAGTATGGCTATGAGAGTTGTTCCTATATAAAGAAGGCTCAGCACCAAAAAAAAAAAAAAAAAAAAAAATGATGCTTTCAAATTGGGATGGTGGAGATGACTCTTTAGAGTCCCCTGAAGAGTAAGGAGATCAAACCAGTCAATCCTAAAGGAAATCAACCCTGAATATTCATTGGAAGGACTGATGCTGAAGCTGAAGCTCCAATACTTTGGCTACCTGATACAAAGCGCCAACTCACTGGAAAAGACCCTGGTGCTGGAAAGGCAATTCTATGTTGAAGGTAAAAGAAGACCATGATGGCAGAGGGTTAGATGGTTGGATAGCATGACTAACTCAATGGACATGAATCTGAGCAAACTCAAGGACATAGTAAAGAACAGAGAGACCTGATATGTTGCAGTTCATCGACTTGCAAAGAGTCAGACACAACTTAGGGACTGAATAACAACAACTCCTTCACCCAAAAGTGTTCATTCACTCAAACACTCTTTATAAAGTAGTTTTAGCTTGAGGCACTGTACAAAGGATAGAATAATGCATGAACTGCCACTTCTGTCTTCAAGAAGATTACTATTTGTTTGGTAAGAAATAAATAAGCATTTAAAGTCTATTTTATCAGAAATGAGTATTGCCACTCCTGCATTCTTGTGGTCTCTATTTGCATGGTATATCTTTTTCCAGCCCTTCACTTTCAGTCTGTATGTGTCCCTTGTTTTGAGGTGGGTCTCTTGTAAGCAGCATATAGAGGGGTCTTGTTTTTGTATCCATTCGGCCAGTCTTTGTCTTTTGGTTGGGGCATTCAACCCATTTACGTTTAAGGTAATTATTAATAAGTATGATCCTGTTACCATTTACTTTATTGTTTTGGGTTCGGGTTTATACACCCTTTTTGTGTTTCCTGTCTAGAGAATACCCTTTAGAATTTGTTGGAGAGCTGGTTTGGTGGTGCTTAATTCTCTCAGCTTTTGCTTGTCTGTAAAGCTTTTGATTTCTCCTTCGTATTTGAGTGAGATCCTTGCTAGGTATAATAATCTGGGCTGTAGGTTATTTTCTTTCATCACTTTAAGTATGTCTTGCCATTCCCTCCTGGCCTGAAGAGTTTCTATTGAAAGATCAGCTGTTATCCTTATGGGAATCCCCTTGTGTGTTATTTGTTGTTTTTCCCTTGCTGCTTTTAATATTTGTTCTTTGTGTTTGATCTTTGTTAATTTGAATAATATGTGTCTTGGGGTGTTTCGCCTTGGGTTTATCCTATTTGGAACTCTCCGTGTTTCTTGGACTTGGGTGATTATTTCCTTCCCCATTTTAGGGAATTTTTCAACTATTATCTCCTCAAGGATTTTCTCATGGTCTTTCTTTTTGTCTTCTTCTTCTGGGACTCCTATAATTCAAATGTTGGAGCGTTTCATATCATCCTGGAGGTTTCTGAAATTGTCCTCATTTCTTTTAATTCTTTTTTCTTGTTTCCTCTCTGATTCATTTATTTCTACCATTCTATCTTCTATTTCACTAATCTTATCTTCTGCCTCCGTTATTCTGCTATTTGTTGCTTCCAGAGTGTTTCTGATCTCATTTATTGCGTTATTCATTATATATTGACTCTTTTTTATTTCTTCTAGGTCCTTGTTAAACCTTTCTTGCATCTTCTCAATCCTTGTCTCTAGGCTATTTATCTGTGATTCCATTTTTATTTCAAGATTTTGGATCATTTTCACTATCAATATTCGGAATTCTTTCTCAGGTAGATTCCCTACCTCTTCCTCTTTTGTTTGGTTTGGTGGGCAACCCTCCTGTTCCTTTACCTGCTGAGTATTCCTCTGTCTCTTCATCTTGATTATATTGCTTCATTTGGGGTGGCCTTTTTATATTCTGGTAATTTTGTGGAGTTCTCTTTATTATGGAGCTTCCTCACTGTGGGTGGGGTTGTATCAGTGGCTTGTCTAGGTTTCCTGGTTAGGGAGGCTTGTGTTGGAGTTCTGGTGGGTGGAGCTGGGTTTCTTCTCTCTGGAGTGCAGTGGAGTGATCAGTAATGGGTTATGAGACGTCAAAGATTTTGGAGTAACTTTGAGCTGCCTGTATATTGAAGCTCAGGAGTGTGTTCTTGTGTTGCTGGAGAATTTGTGTGGTATGTCTTGTTCTGGAACTTGTTGGTCCTTGGGTGGAGCTTGGTTTCAGTGTAGGTATGGAGGCATTTGATGAGCTCCTATTGCTTAATGTTCCCTGAACTCGGGAGTTCTCTGATGTTTTCAGGCTTTGGACTTAAGCCTCCTGCTTCTGGTTTTCAGTTTTATTTTTACAGTAGCCTCTAGACTTCTCCATCTATATAGCACTGATGATAAAACATCCAGGTTAAAGATAAAAAGTTTCTCCACATTAACGGACACCCAGAGAGGTTCACTGAGTTACAAGGAGAAGAAAAGAGGGAGGGGGTAGTTAGAGGTGACTGGAATGAGATGCGGTGAGATCAAAAGAGGAGAGAGCAAGCTAGCCAGTAGTCACTTCTTTATGTGCGTTCCATAGTCTGGACCGCTCAGAGGTATTTACGGAGTTATACAGGGAAGAGGAGAGGGAGGAAGTAGACAGAGGTGGCCAGGAGGATAAGAGAGAGGAATGAGAAGGAGAGAGACAAATCCTGCCAGTAACCAGTTCCTTAGGTGTTCTCCACCGTCTGGAACACACAGAGCTTCACAGAGTTGGATAAAGAAGAGATGGGGGAGAAAAGAGACAGAGGCCACCTGGTGGAGAAAAAGGAGAGTTTAAGAAGTGAATGGTGTTTCCTTGGTGGTTCAGAGGGTAAAGAATCTGCCTGCAATGCAGAAGACCCAGATTTGATCCCTGACTTGGGAAGATCCCCCAGAGAAGGGAAAGACAACCCACTCCAGTATTCTTGCCTGGGAAATCCCATAGACAGAGGAGCCTGATGGGCTACTGTCCATTGGATTGCAGAGAGTCGACACCCCTGAGCAACTAACACTTTCACTTTTTCTGCTCATTGTGCCTTAAAAGCACAATAAGGCAATAAAAGAAATAATTAATATAGACAAGAAAGGGAGATGGAAGTAAGAAAAAAGACTCCTTAGAGGAGATTCAGATTGTTGGTATGAGAAGAAATGATGCTCTAGGTCAAGGGATAACGTAGCATTAAGAGAAAGAGAATAAAATCACACCCACACCTAGAACATTCAATGACCCTTTTGCCTTCTGATGCATTGATTTAAACATTCATTTGATCTAATTTAGTAACCCTATTTTGCAAATACCATTGTGTATAATATTTAAAGGGATTTAAAAACTAAATCTTATGTCATTTTTCATCCCTAGATTCCTAACACACTACAGGAATAAATGACTGCTAAAGATGATCATGCCGGTAGTGGTAATGATATAAATAAGATGAAAGAGGAAGAGAAGGAAGAGGAAAAGAAGTGAGAATAAGGATATATAGAGAGAACATTTTGTTGGGACAGAGGTAGAATTGTGAACAAAATATTGATTCCTTCTATGTTTGTGCCTAGAACTAAACTGAAAGAGCCACAGTAGATTGTGAAGAATTTCTTTCTCCTGACTGCTCTTCTCTCGGATACAGAGGCATAGTTCTAAATACAGTGACTAATGTGTTGGTTCTGAATACTTGGCACAAGAGAATAGATCTATTTTTTCCAAGCCCTTATAAAGCAGTACAAATTAAGGGCAGTTAACCAAAGGAAAAAAGTCCATCTGTTACTCAGGGCAACATTTCCTTCCATTTCTAGTCCATGCTTCTTCACTTAGGCAATAAGCTGTTTTTTGTTTGTTTGTTTTGTTTTCTGCTGGAAAAGATAAATAAGGTGAGCAAAAGATCAGTAAAAACCTATGGAAATTATAAATGGATGACAATATAAAGATAACATTTGAGTAGTTGAATTGAAAAAATGTGATTTTTATGGTCATATATTTTGATAGTACCCTGAAGATAAATTCAAGAAACCTCAAAAAATGAGGTTTGAATGTTAGATCATTAAAAGTTACTCTATCTTCTTAGTGTCTTATTGCTAAACAAGGTGATATAAATTTTAGAAACTTGGTGCTCCATGAGCACTTAAACATTATATTATTTAAGAATTAAAAATGAGAATCAAATACATGTTTTCATGTTTTGCCTGAGTAGCATCAGCCTTGTGATACACTCAACTATAGTTCTACTGGAATCTTTTCCAAAATCATTTTATTCATTATAAAATAGCAGCAAAAACATACAGTTTGTTTACTTGCTTTCTAAAGGTCACTGTATGAAGAGGTTTATTCAGACATGCCAAGTGTCTCTCCAGAATACCTGCTATCTCTCTTCTTCCGGTCCAGATGCTATCTGTCCTTCATGGCCTAGTTCAGGCTACAGTTCCCATTCAACCTTCTTTTAAACCATTGATTTCAAATGACTTCCTCCTATCTTGAATATCTATGAAACTTGTTTTCCACATCATTTATATGACCTTTCAATTTGAAGTTGTATCTTTTTATCCCAACTAAATTATAAATTTATAAACATCAAAGAAAAAAATTGTAAATATGGTGACAAAATAAAAGTTTTTGCTGCTTCTGCTGCTGCTAAGTAACTTCAGTCGTGTCCGACTCTGTGAGACCCCATAGACAGCAGCCCACCAGGCTCCACTGTCCTTGGGATTCTCCAGGCAAGAATACTGGAATGGGTTGCCATTTCCTTCTCTAGTGCATGCATGCATGCCAAGTTACGTCAGTCGTGTCCGACTCTGCATGACCCTACAGAAAGTAGCCCATCAGGCTCCTCCATCCATAGGATTTTCTAGGCAAGAATACTGGAGTGGGTGAAGTTTTTGCAGAAAATTTCAAATATCAGAGTTAATTCCTATTCACTCTATAAACAGTTTTTCATTGTATTAACTTTTAGGTCAGAATATATGAGTAACATATTGGGTGATTTTTCACTCGCCATTGCAGCAATGCTCAGTTCTGTTGAGTTCAGTTGCTCAGTCATGTCCGAACCTTTGTGACCCCATGGACTGCAGCATGCAAGGCCTCGCTGTCCATCACCAACTCCCAGAGTTTATTCAAACTCATATTGATTGAGTCTGTGACACCATCCAACCATCTCATCCTCTGTCACCCCTTTCTCCTCCCACCTTCAATCTTTCCAGGCATTAGGGTCTTTTCAAATAAGTCAGTTCTTCACATCAGATGGCCAAACTATTGGACTTTCAGCTTCAGTATCAGTCCTTCCAATGAATACTCAGGACTGATTTCCTTTAGAAAGGACTGGTTGGATCTCCTTGCAGCCCAAGGGACTCTAAAGAGTCTTTTCCAACACCACAGTTCAAAAGCATCAATTCTTCGGCACTCAGCTCTCTTTATAGTCCAACTCTCACATCCATAAAGGACTACTGGAAAAACGTTAGCTTTGCATAGACAAACTTTGTTGGCAAAGTAATGTCTCTGCTTTTTAATCTGCTGTCTAGATTGGTCATAACTTTTTCCCCAAGGAGAAAGCATCTTTTAATTTCATGGCTGCAGTCACCATCCGCATTTGGGAGCCCCAAAAATTAAAGTCTGCCAGTTTCTACTGTTTCCCCGTCTATCTGCCATGAAGTGATGGGACAGGATGCCATGATCTTAGTTCTCTGAATGTTGAGCTTTAAGCCAGCTTTTTCACCTTCCTCTCTCACTTTCATCAAGAGCCTCTTTAGTTCTTCATTTTCTACCATAAGGGTGGTGTCATCTGCATATCTGAGGTTATTGATATTTCTCTCAGTGATCTTGATTCCAGCTTGTGCTTCTTCCAGCCTAGGGTTCCTCATGATGTACTCTGCATATAAGTTAAATAAGCAGGGTGACAATATATAGCCTTGATGTACTTCTTTTCCTATTTGGAACCATTTTGTTGTTCTATGTCCAGTTCTAACTGTTTCTTCCTGACCTGTATACAGGTCAAGAGGCAGTTCAGGTGGTTTGGTATTCTCATCTCTATCAGGGTTTTCCACAGTTTATTGTGAACCACACAATCAAAGGCTTTGGCATAGACAATAAAGCAGAAATATATGTTTTTCTGGAACTCTCTTGCTTTTCTGATGATCAACAGACATTGGCAATTTGATCTCTGATTCCTCAGCCTTTTCTAAATCCAGCTTGAACATCTGGAAGCTCATCGTTCATGTATTGTTGAAGCCTGGCTTGGAGAATTTTGTAGCTAACACTACACATTGCAATTACCCTAACAGAAGGGTTAACAAGCTACCTCCCTTGGGCCAAACCCAGACCTGCATATTTGCTTACATATTATCTATAAATGCTTTCTTGCTGCAATGACAGATTTGAGTAGTTGCAGCAGAAACTATATGACTTGTAAGGATGAAAATATTTACTATTTGGCCCTTTACAGAAAAAGTTTGCTGATTCCTTCTCTAAAACCTATCTAGTAAAATAAATCAAATTGAATTGTCCATTTATATGTTTCTACAAACCTCATATAAAAAAGTGGATAATTTTATTTGTGTCTATAACACCATTTACTTTCTTGATCAAATTTACCCAATGTATTGACCTTATCCCATCAATTATATTATAAGTTAGAGTGGTCATTAGAATAAGTAGATTTAGTTAGTCAACTGTGAAATTAGACACTTATCTGAAATCTGTTGTATTAAAAAAAATTAAATTGCATGCTCTAGAATACACAGTTCTAAAGGTAACACATTTTTAAACAAGCTAAAATGGAAAATGATACAATTTTTGAACTTCATAGATAATAGCTAGTCAGGGGTCACATGAAAAGTTGCAGGCAAATAATTCTTTTTAACCTCATAATTCCTTTTATATTTAATAATTTTTGATATAAATAAAGTGTTGTTCTTAAATGACAGTTACTTTGAGGAAAAATGGTCATTTAAAAACAAATGGGTTTCTAAAGAAGCTGTAGTGTCTTCTTGCTGTGGAATATTACTCAGCAACAAAAATAAAGTATTAATACAAATAACCACTTGGATGAATCACAAGGAAATTAAGCTGGGGAAAAAAAAAAAACCCTCGAGGATACATAATGCATGATTTCATCTGAATAGTATTAATGAAATAACATGAATATAGAAATGGAAGACAGATTAGTGGTTAGGGGCAGAGAGGAGTTACAGGGAGAAGGGAAGTGGTGGCTATACACATACACACGAATGAGGTAAGTACATGTATAACTATTAAAATGTGAATAAGCATTGTCAATTGCATCAATGCCAATTTCCTGTTTTGATATTTTGCTATAGTTATGAGATATTACGATTGGATGAGACTGAGTAAAATATACACAGGATCTCCCTGCACATTAAATTGCCAATTTCTGAGAATTTACATATTTTTTAAATAAAATGTTTAAAAATATCAGAGAAGTACTATTGCAAAGTATTCTCTTTAAATAAAACATCTTCTGGAAGGAAAATAACTATGGCTATGAAAAAAGATTTGAATTTATATTACTTCAGACCTCTGTAGTACCTTTAATATTACAACAGCAACAACAAAAAAAGATAGAGAGAGAGACAATTAGATACCTTAATGATCACTATCTTTTATTTGATTCTATGGGCTATGTAAATTAAAAATGGGATCTTTTCTCTTCATTTGATTGGGGCCTCTTGGAATCAGTTTTTAAAATGAACTTTGAAAAGTGTATATACTTTTAAAAGTTCATATATATACATGAACTATACTATTTAAGAACTATGCACTTAAACAATGCATTTAAGACTATAAAAGTCTTCCTAGGCTGGCACTGGTTAAAGTTTTATTCTGCAGTTTTTGTGTTCTTTTGTGTGTGTGTGTGTGTGTGTGTGTGTGATTTAAGTGTTAAATGGTTCATAATTTCCTATTGAACTCAATGTTTCCCTTCAATATGATTGTTTATTTGATTTTTTAATATAAATTTTTGATAGTATTTAAAGGAATATTTTGATTGGCTATGTCTGAGTGTATTACACTGTGGTAAGAGAGCAAAGCATGTATAAACTCTGTTCTTACCAGCTATTTGTAACACTGATCTTTTTTTTTTTTTGGTAAATATTCTTGAATGATTATAAAATGTACATTCTCAGTATTTGGTTATATTAAATAAAAATACTAAATTACATTTTCCAGTCTTCTTTCCTTACTTGTCTTACATGTTTACACTATTATTTTCTGGTTAAAATCCTCCAATATGAATATAAATCATTCCTATCCTCTAAGATACTACTTGTAATGTTTTTAGTTCTTTCTAGATTTGAAACTATGCATTCGGGTTTATATTAAATTATGGCTAATATAGCCAAGAGTATTTTTTTAGTGTGAAATGCACCTCTTTTTCCTTTTGATGATATAAGCTTAAATTAGATTTTAACTGACACATTTTATCCAAAACTTATTTGATTGTTTAAACAAAGTGTTATTTTTTATTTGTCTTTCAGAAAAATGTGACTTTTAAAAAGTATGATTAAAATCATCTTTTCTAATCTACTATGGTGTTTAACATCATAAATATAACTTGTTTGTAGTTATTTTTATTCTTTTTGTTTTAATTGTGGCATATATTCTACTAGATTTTTTCTCTTGCTTGCTTTCTGTTGGAGTAATCAAAAATATGTCTTGACATTGTTCTACAAAGTAAAACAGATTGAATACTACCAATTCGTTGCTATTGTTTTATCAGCTAGTCTTAACATTTCAGTATGCATTCTATATTCCAATATGCTACCGTAGATCAGTGAAGAAATAATTCCAGAAAGAATGAACAGACGGAGCCAAAGCAAAAACAACACCCAGTTATGGATGTGACTGATGATGGAAATAAAGTCCAATGCTGTAAAGACCAATACTGTATAGGAACCTGGAATGTTAGGTCCAAGAATTAAGGCAAATTGGAAGTGGTCAAACCGGAGATGGCAAGAGTGAATGATGACATTTTAGGAATAAACAAAATAAAATGGACTAAAACAGGTGAATTTAACTAAGATGACCATTATATCTACTACTGTGGGCAAGCATCCCTTAGAAGAAATGGAGTAGTCATAATAGTCAACAAAAGAGTCCAAAATGCAGTACTTGCATAAAATCTCAAAAATGACAGAGTGATCTCTGTTCGTTTCCAGGGTTATCACAGTAATCCAAGTCTATGCCCTGACCAGTAATGCTGAAGAAATTGAAGTTGAACCATTCTATGACAACCTACAAGACCTTCTATAATAACAACCCAAAAAGATGTCCTTTTCATCCAAGGGAATTGGAATGCAAAAGTAAGAAGTCAAGAGATACCTGGAGTAACAGGCAAATTTGGTCTTGGAATACAGAATGAAGCAGGGCAAAGGCTCTCAGAGTTTTGCCAAGAGAATGCACTGGTCATAGCAAACACCCTCTTCCAATAACACAAGAGAAGACTCTACACATGGACATCACCTAGATGGTCAATACCGAAATCAAATCAATTATATTCTTTGCAGCCAAAGATGGAGAAGCACTATATAGTCAGCAGAATCAAGACTAGGAGCTGACTGTGGCTCAAATCATGAACTCCTTATTGTCAAATTCAGACTTAAATTGAAGAAAGTAGGGAAAGCCACTAGGTCTTTCAGGTATTAACTAAATCAAACCCTTTATGATTATACAGTGGAAATGAGAAATAGATTCAAGGGATTAGATCTGATAGAGAGAGTTCTTGAAGAATGATGGACAGAGGTTTGTGACATTGTACTGGAGGCAGGGATCAAGACTATCCCCAAGAGAAAGAAATGCAAAAAGGAAAAGCGGTTGTCTGAGGAGGTCTTACAAATAGCTGAGAAAAAAGAGAAATGAAAGGCAAAGGAGAAAAGAAAAGATATATCCATTGAAGTGCAGAGTTCCAAATAATATCAAGGAGAGATAAGAAAGCCTTCCTCAGTGATCAATGCAAAGAAATAGAGGAAAAAAATAGAATGGGAAAGACTAGAGATCTCTTCAAGAAATTAGAGATACCAAGGGAAATTTTCGTGCAAAGATGAGCTCAATAAAAGACAGAAATGGTATGGACCTAACAGAAGCAGAAGATATTAAGAAGAGGTGGTAAGAATACAGAAGGCCTATACAATATAATTCTTCATGACCCAGATAATCACAATGGTGTTATCTCTCACCTAGAGCCAGACATCCTGGAATGTGAAGTCAAGTGGGCCTTAGGAAGCACCACTATGAAAACAGCTAGTGGAGGTGATGGAATTCCAGCTGAGCTGTTTCAAATCCTAAAAGATGATGCTGATAAAATTCTGCACTCAATTTGCCAGCAAATTTGGAAAACTCAGCAGTGGCCACAGGATTGGAAAAGGTCAGTTTTCATTCCAATCTCAAATAAAGGCAATGCCAAAGACTGTTCAAACTACAGCATAATTGCATTCATCTGACGGGCTAGCAATGTAATGCTCAAAATTCTCCAAGGTAGGCTTCAACAGTACATCAACTTGAACTTACAGATGTTCAAGCTGGATTTAGGCAGAGCAAACAGAAATCAAATTGGCAACCTCCATTGGATCATAAAAAACTTCAGAGAGTTCCAGAAAGACAGCTACTTCTGCTTTATTGACATGTGAAAGTGTTTGAGGATCACAAGAAACTGTTGAAAACTCTGAGAGTTAAGAATACCAGACTACCTGACCTGCATCTTGAGAAATCTGCATGCAGGTCAGGAAGCAACAGTTAGAACTAGACATGGAACAGCAGGCAGGTCCAAATCAGGAGAGGAGTACATCAGTAGTCATGATGAATGTGAGACTTGAACTATAAAAAAAGCTGAGTGGCAAAGAATTGATGCTTTTGAACTGTGGTGTTGGAAAAGATTCTTGAGAGTCCCTTGGACTGCAAGAAGATGCAGCCAGTCCATCCTAAAGGAGATCAGTCCTGAATATTCATTGGAAGGACTGATACTGAAGTTGGAACTTGGGCCACCTGATGCGAAGAACTGACTCATTTGAAAAGACCCTGATGCTGGGAAGGATTGAAGGAAGGAGGAGAAGGGGATGACAGAGGATGAGATGGTTGGATGGCATCATTGAGTCAATGGACATGAATTTGCATAAACTCCGGGAGTTGGTGATGGACAGGGAAGCCTTGCGTGCTGCAGTCCATGGGGTTGCAAAGAGTCGGACACAGACTGAACAACTGAACTGAACTGAACTGTTGTTTGCCTTTACTGTTTTGATTTTTCATTTCATAATTTTCTTATTTTTAGTTGTGGCCTTTATTGCCTACAGGGATACCTTTAACATTTGTCATAATACTGGTTTGACAATGTTGAACTCTTCTAGTTTTTTCTTGTCTATAAATATGCAAACAGGGAAAGAGACACAGATGTGTATAACGGACTTTTGGACTCAGAGGGAGAGGGAGAGGGTGGGATGATTTGGGAGAATAACATTCTAACATGTATACTATCATGTAAGAATTGAATCACCAGTCTATGTCTGACGCAGGATGCAGCATGCTTGGGGCTGGTGCATGGGGATGACCCAGAGAGATGTTATGGGGAGGGAGGTGGGAGGGAGGTTCATGTTTGGGAACGCATGTAAGAACTAAAGATTTTAAAATTTAAAAAAAAATAAAAATAAAAATAAAAATAAATAAAATAAAATAACAAAAAAATAAAAAAAATAAATAAAAGCCATTCTCAATATTTGCAAAAAAAAAAAAAAAGATTTTTATTTTTCCATAAAATCTGAAACAGAGAGTTGCTTAGTTGGTTATTTTTGGTTGTAAGTTTTCCCTTTCATCACTTTAACTATATCAATGCCATGCTACTCACTACTCCTCTGTACAGTCTCTGCTGAAAAATCAGCTGATAGCCTTATGGGAGTTCCCTTTTATGTTATTGGCCTTTCCTCATAGCTCAGTTGGTAAAGAATCCACCTGCAATGCAGGAGACTCCTGTTTGATTCCTGAGTTGGGAAGATCCCCTGGAGAAGAGATAGGCTACTCTCTCCAGTATTCTTGGGCTTCTCTTGTGGCTCAGCTGAAAGATCTGCCTGCAATGTGGTAGACCTGGGTTTGATCCCTGGAATGGGAAGATTCCGGGAGAAGGGAAAGGCTACCCACTCCAGTTTTCTGGCCTGGAGAATTCTATACAGTCCATAGGGTCACAAAGAGTTGGACACAACTGAGTGTCTTTCAGTTCACTTCACTTCACTTTGTATGTTATTTGTTCCTTTTCCCTTTCTGTTTTCAATATTCTTTCTTTATCTTTAATTTTTGTAATTTTGATTACAATGTGTCTTGGAGTGTTCCTCTTTGGGTTAATCCTCTATGGGACAACATACTTCCTGGTCTTGGGTGACTGTTTTTTTTCCAAGTTGGGAAATTTTTCAGCTTTTCTGTCTTCAAATATTTTTTCAGACCTTTTTTCTCTTCTCCTTCTGAGACTCCTATAATTCAAATATGAGAGTGCTTGATGTTGTCCCAGATGTCTCTTAAAATATGTTCCTTTCTTTTTACTTATTTACTTTTCTGTTCGGTAGGAGTGATTTCACTATACTATCTTCCATCTCACTGATCTTTCTTGTATATAACTTAGTCTACTATTGATTCCTTCTAGTGTTTTTCATTTCATTTATTGTATTCTTCATTTCTGTTTTGTTGTTCTTTATATTTTCTAACTCTTTGTTAAAAAATTCTAACTTCTCACTCTGTACATACATTTTTTCCCAAGTTTTTTATCATCTTTACAATTATCACTACAGACACTTTCTTTGGAAAATTGCCTATCTCTACTTCACTTAATTCTACTGGGGTTTTATCTCATTCCTTTGTATAGAGCATGTTCCTCAAGCCACCTCATTTTGTCTAAGTTGCTATTATATTTTTATGTATGTTGTAGTTTTGTTACATTTCTCAGCCTTAGAGAAGAGGCCTTCTTTAGCAGTCATTCTGTGCATCCCAACAGTGCTCACTCCTTTCATCGTCCACATTATATGTTCTAGGGCTTTCCCATAATAGAGCTGTGTGAGTCCTTCTGTTGTTGCAAATTAATTATGTGGACAGTCTGCAGGCTTGCTTAGTCCCTAGCCTTGTTCATTGCCACCTTGTACAAATGATGTTGGCTGCTATCTAGTGGGACCAAGTCATGAGGCAATTGGCTGTAGAACCATAGAGGGCCTCAGGGCAAGTTCAGATTCACTGGTGGGTAGAGTTCAGTGACTGTTTCCTTTCTCAAGTCCTAAAGATTCTAAAGCCTTTGTATACCCACTGGCAGGCAAAGCCAATTCCTGGAGTTAGTGCTAGACTACTGGCAAGGATAACTGATTAGTGAAATATAGCTACAGGTTCCAGAGATCTCAGAACTTGTTTCAGATTATTGGTGTATATGTGTGTCAAGAGGGGCAAGGGAGTCCCTGACACAGTTGGGTATGAAATCTAGGATATTCTAAAAGATCACTAATCTAGAGTCAGACATCCTGGAATGTGAAGTCAAGTAGGCATTGGAAAGCATCGCTATGAAAAAAGCTAGTGGAGGTGATGGAATTCCAGTGGAGCTGTTTCAAATCCTGAAAGATGATGCTGTGAAAGTGCTGCATTCAATATGCCAGCAAATTTGGAAAACTCAGCAGTGGCCACAGGACTGAAAAAGTCAGTTTTCATTCCAATCCCAAAGAAAGGCAATGCCAAAGAATGCTCAAACTACCGCACAATTGCACTCATCTCACATGCTAGTAAAGTAATGCTCAAAATTTTCCAAGCCAGGCTTCAGCAATACATGAACCAGGAACTTCCTGATGTTCAAGCTGCTTTTAGAAAAGGCAGAGGAACCAGAGATCAAATTGCCAACATCCGCTGGATCATGGAAAAAGCAAGAGAGTTCCAGAAAGACATCTCTTTCTGCTTTATTGACTGCGCCAAAGCCTTTGACTGTGTGAATCACAATAAACTGTGGAAAATTCTTCAAGAGATGGGAATACTAGACCACCTGACCTGCCTCTTGAGAAATCTGTATGCAGGTCAGGAAGCAACAGTTAGAACTGGACATGGAACAACAGACTGGTTCCAAATAGGAAAAGGAGTACGTCAAGGCTGTATACTGTCACCCTGCTCTTTTAACTTATATGCAGAGTACATCATGAGAAACGCTGGACTGGAAGAAACACAAGCTGGAATCAAGATTGCCGGGAGAAATATCAATAATCTCGGATATGCAGATGACACCACCCTTATGGCAGAAAGTGAAGAGGAACTGAAAAGCCTCTTGATGAAAGTGAAAGTGGAGAGTGAAAAAGTTGGCCTAAAGCTCAACATTCAGAAAACGAAGATCACGGCATCCGGTCCTTTCACTTCATGGGAAATAGATGGGGAAACAGTGGAAACAGTGTCAGACTTTATTTTGGGGGGCTCCAAAATCACTGCAGATGGTGATTGCAGCCATGAAATTAAAAGATGCTTACTCCTTGGAAGAAAAGTTATGACCAACCTAGATAGTATAATCCAAAGCAAAGACATTACTTTCCTGACTAAGGTCCGTCTAGTCAAGGCTATGGTTTTTCCTGTGGTCATATATGGATGTAAGAGTTGGACTGTGAAGAAGGCTAAAGAATTGATGGTTTTGAACTGTGGTGCTGGAGAAGACTCTTGAGAGTCCCTTGGACTGAAGGAGATCCAACCAGTCCATTCTGAAGGAGATCAGCCCTGGGATTTCTTTGGAAGGAGTGATGCTAAAGCTGAAACTCCAATACTTTGGCCACCTCATGCGAAGAGTTGACTCATTGGAAAAGACTCTGATGTTGGGAGGGATTGGGGGCAGGAGGAGAAGGGGACAACAGAGGCTGAGATGGCTGGATGGCATCACTGACTCGATGGACGTGAGTCTGAGTGAACTCTGGGAGTTGGTGATGGACAGGGAGGCCTGGCGTGCTGCAATTCATGGGGTTGCAAAGAGTTGGACATGACTGAGCGACTGAACTGAACTGAACTGAAAGATTGTATTCAACTGTTAATGGACAAGGCCAGGGCCTAGCTGGCCCCAGAATAGGGTCTGGCCTGCTGTAGGTGAGTTGGGGCTGCAGGCTTCAGAATTATAATTTTCTTGCATCTAATATCTGCCCCTTTGTGGATGATGTTGGTCTAGAGGCTACTGCAGGCTTCCTGGGGGGATGGTCTGATACCTACCCACTGGTGGGTGAAGCTGGGTCTTGGCCATCTGGTGGGCAAGGCCATGACTAGGGATATATCTGGAGGTGACTAAGGGCTCAGGAATTGGCAGTCTACTTGCTGATGAATGGCACTATATTCTTGCCTCATTAGTTTTTGACCTAAGACATCCCAGCACTGATTCCTACTATTGGGTGGGGCCAATACCAGGTCTTGGTGCTAATGAGCCAAGATGGCAGCCACCAGCAGCTATGTTCACAGAAGTAGAACTTTCCCAAATATTGCCGCCGGTGTTCATGTCCCCAGGGTGACCACAGTCACCTTCCCAGAAGACTGGAAGACCAGCCTGTAAGTCTGGCCCAGGCACCTGTCAAATTACTGTTTTTGTCCTGGGTGCCAGTGTATGTGAGATTTCGTGTGTGCCCCAAGACCAGCCTGTAAGTCTGGCCCAGGCACCTGTCAAATTACTGTTTTTGTCCTGGGTGCCAGTGTATGTGAGATTTCGTGTGTGCCCCAAGACCAGCCTGTAAGTCTGGCCCAGGCACCTGTCAAATTACTGTTTTTGTCCTGGGTGCCAGTGTATGTGAGATTTCGTGTGTGCCCTTTATGAGTGAAGTCTCTATTTCCTCCAGTCCTACAGGCTTTCTGAAGTTAAGATCTGCTGGCTTCAAAGCCAAATACTCCAAGGACTTCTCTTCTTAGTGGAGGAGGACTGCTGGGCTGTGGAAGCTGATATGCAGCTCAAAGCTCTCATTTTTGTGGGAGAATCTCTGCAGGATAGTTATTCTCCAGTTTGTGGCTTGTCAGCCCAGGGATATGGATTTGGTTTATTGTGAGTCTACTCCTCTTACATATCTCATTGTGATTCTTCCTTAATGTCTGTAGTTGTAGAAGACCTTTTCTGGTATGTTTCAGTTTTTTTCATCAGTGTTTGTTCCACAGATATTTGGGATTATGGTATGCTCCTGAGAGGTGAGCTCAGGGTCTTTCTACTCTACTATCTTGGCCACGCATCTTCTCTTCCATCTTTTAATTCACCAATTCCAGCCTTTGCAAAATCATGTTTGCTGCTTAATACTATTATAACTTACTATTTATTATTTTAAAAATTTGTATTTATAATATATTCTCATTTCCAAGATTTGTATCTAATCAATTTTTACACATTTGTTTATATATTTATGGATATATTTCTTAAATGTTCAAATTCCTGAGTTTGATAATGTCTCTAGTAATACAGGAATTGATATAATTAATAAACATTTTTAATGGCATTGCCCTCCTCATGAAATTGTACTAACAGGTTTTGTTTTGATCTATATTCTTTTTTTTTTTAATTTTTTGGTCTATATTCTGATTTTCATCAGGTATTAACATCAGCCATAGACCATGGTTGTACTGCGTTAAGAAGGCATTTCTGTATTCTTGCAGGATCAACTCTTACTTGCATCTGTTTGGTCTTTGAGTTTCACCAGGTCCAAACTGAATTTCATGCTAATTCATTAGAGTGTACAGTTTCTATTCCACCAACCATTCCATCTTAAAAACTAACACATTTCAAATTTGGCATTCTAATTTGTCACTGATTTTTTTTTTTTTTTTGGTCTATGGCATAGTCCAGATATCTTCATTCTGTGAACATGGGCTGATTTGCAGATAAAGTTTCCTATTTACAAAGGGAACACTTTTTAAAAATCTGCATTCATTCAAAAAATTATTTTCTTGTAGCACTTCTGAGACACTCTCATTGCCATGGGGGCATATAAACCCTAGCTCCTAAAACTGGTCTTACTGTGATCAGTTTATTTTAAATTTCTACTCAAAACTATGGGATATTTCTTTATTTCTGGAGTATGGAGGTTTCCATTTCTTTCAAGCTTTACCATGCATATTTTATAAATATCTTTTCAACATTTCCATGTGTTAAAATTGAAGTGAAGTGCAATGGGTACTCAATTTACTTAGGCTTTTTTGTTTGTTTTTTTCAACTTAACTATTTCATTGTGTGTATGGTCCAGTTTTCTTTTATTGCTTCAAAAACGCAAAATAAGTACATTATAAAATATTCATTAGGAGAGTGAAATACTTTCATAGTTGCATTTTTTTTTTCTAGAGCATAGCTCTTTTCCTTCTTTCTGCTATGTAATTACTTCAAACATTCTTTTGTTTACTGTTTAGCAATTCTTGAATTCAAAATAGCTATCCACTATATTTTTGCTTTCCAAGTGACAAAATGTTTTAATGCCCCTTTCAAAAAATGTGTCTAGAAATTAAAAATAAAATAAAAATTTGGGTGGCATATTCTTTGATACAGATAAAAGTCCTCCCATTGACTATCTGGGGGGAGAATATATAGACTTTATTTCATTGTTTGTAGTATTAAACTGAAAGTTCTACATTTGGGCAATTGGCTTCTTAAAGAATTTTCCTATTGAGATGCATTCATTTCATTTTGGTGGAAGAAATTATTCCAGTGCTATAATGACTTTTTGGATTATAACCAATTTATATCTAACTCAACAATATTATTCTAACATTTATCTGCTAATTTTCCTCCGAATAGCCAAGGTTCTCAGGAGTTCTTCTGAGAGGTTCTAACATCTTCTTATCACATTAAATAACAAGACAGCTTTCAGGATGGGAGAAAATAATAGCAAATGAAGCAACTGACAAAGAATTAATCTCAAAAATAAACAAGCAGCTCATGCAGCTCAATTCCATAAAAATAAATGACCCAATCAAAAAATGGGCCAAAGAACTAAACAGACATCTCTCCAAAGAAGACATACAGATGGCTAACAAACACATGAAAAGATGATCAACGTCACTCATTATCAGAGAAATGCAAATCAAAACCACAATAAGGTACCACCTTACACCAGTCAGAATGGCTGTTATCAAAATGTCTACAAACAATAAATGCTGGAGAGGATGTAGAGAAAAGGGAACCCTCCTACACTGTTGGTGGGAATGCAAACTAGTACAGCCACTATGGAGAACAGTGTGGTGATTACTTAAAAAACTGGAAATAGAACTGCCATGTGACCCAACAATCCCACTGCTGGGCACACACACCAAGGAAACAAGAATTGATAGAGACACGTGTACCCCAATGTTCATTGCAGCACTGTTTACAATAGCTAGGACATGGAATCAACTTAGATATCCACTGGTAGATGAATGGATAAGAAAGCTGTGGTACATATACACAATGGAATATTACACAGCTATTAAAAACAACACATTTGGATCAGTTCTTATGAGGTGGATGAAACTAGAGCCTATTATACAAAGTGAAGTAAGTCAGAAAGAAAAACACCAATACAGTATATTAATGCATATATATGGAATTTAGAAAGATGGCAACAATGACCCTATATTCGAGACGGCAAAAGAGACACAGATATAAATAACAGACTTTTGGACTCTGTGGGAGAAGGTGAGGATGGGATGATTCGAGAGAATATCATTGAAACATGTATATTACCATATGTGAAATACATGACCAGTCCAAGTTTGATGCATGAAACAGGGCACTCAAAGTCAGTGCACTGGGACAACCCAGAGGGATGGGATGGGGAGGGAGATGGGAGGGGGGTTCAGGATGGGGGGACACATATGCACCCATGACTGATTCATGTGAATGTATGGTAAAATCCTCCAAAATATTGTAAAGTCATTAGCCTACAATTAAATAATTTAATTAAAAACTAAAATTAAAAAAAAAACATATTTGACATGTGTTTATTTTGTTTTTACCTGAGAATACAAGTTTACTTTTTCAAAAGTTACATTATAATATTCCTATTTGTTCATCCAAGTGCTGTTGGATTATTGACTTCATATCTTATAAACAAATTGGAGAGCACAGATTGCAACTACTTTTCTAGACTAAATTCACTATTCTGAGGGCGCATCATCTCTAGCTACCACTGTCTTATTATTTAACTACTAGATAGTGTATCTGTTTTCAGTTACTGCTTTAACATATTACCACAAAATTAGAAACTTAAATAACACAAATATATTAAATCTTATCTATTGTTTAGAAGTCCTACATAGATTTCACTGAGCTAAAATCATGTTATCAACAAGATTGCATGCCTTTCTCATGATTCTAGAAGAGAAATGCTAGAATTTTCCTTGCCTTTTCTAGTTTCTAGAAAACCACCCGCATTCCTTAGCTCCTTGTTTCCTCCTCCATCTTAAGCAGCAACTTGCATCTCTCTGATCATTTTTCCATAGTCACTTGTCATTGTAACTCATCTCTTCCTCCTCTCACCTCCATTTTAAGAACTGTTGAGTTACTTCAAACCTACTGGGATAATCTAGGATAAGGAAATGGCAACCCACTCCAGTACTCTTGCCTGGAAAATCCCATGGACCGAGGAGCCTGGTAGGCTACAGTCCATGGGGTCGCAAAGAGTTGGACACGACTGAGCGACTTCACTAATCTCCTTTTTTAAGGTTGATTAGCAATTTAATTTCATCAGTGACCTTATTTTTCATGTAACTGACATATTCACAAAATCTGGGGATTAGGGTATGAACATCTTTGATAGGGATTATTCTGTGTATCACAGGTATTAGTAATTGCTTTCTATCAATAATTGAAATTTTCTAATTTCATTTTTGCTAAGTGCAATGTTTCAAAAATATTTAGGAATCCTGGGAGTATTCTGAGAGAACTGAACCTTAAATGGTTACCAAAATGAGCTTCCACCTTTACAAAGTATATAATTCATTTCAGTAAACTTGTTTCAGAAAAAGTCTCTTTGATGGTCATTTCTCCTATGACACAAATTAGAGTAATGTCTGGGAGTTGGTAATGGACAGGGAAGCCTGGCGTGCTGCAGTCCATGGGGTCACAAAAAGCCGGACACGACTAAGTGACTGAATTGAACTGAACTGAATAACGTAAATGAAACAAGTGTAGCCTTTGAAGCAAACAGCTACTGAATGGAAATGAAAAAAGGAGATGACTAACAAACTTTAGTTATGGCAGATGTTCTAGTATCTGATATAAGGAAAATTTGAGAAAGATTTTGAAATGGACATAATGATTACTGGATATCTTTGTAATGGAATGTGGAGCATATTCTAGCAGACCTTTCAGGATTATCTGAATCTATAAGGGAGTCTTACTGTTTTCATCACTGACAAATTTCGTGTTTCTGAAAATTATACAGAACTGATGTCAACACAAATCAATTTTGTCCTTAAAAATGTGAACTTTTCCAATAAAGATACAATTGATTTTCACTTCCATTAAAGAAAACCAGAGCTAGACAATGGTGAAAATCAGATTTTATTCAGAAATTATTGCAATAGATGAATAGTGAAATCAGTATAGAGCTAAGTTAAATTCCTAGAACAACCTGGACAATGCATGGGGTTGGTGGCAGGAAGAGTGTTACTGGATAGAAAATACTAAAAGAAAACATCAGGAGTATGATGGATTCTGGCTAAAACTACTTGGAAGAATTCTTTGTGAAAGCCAACTAGGGTGATCAGAGGCCAGGGGTAGGGGATGATAAACTTGACATGATATGGAGGGTGATCAGACATTAATAGTGAGGAAGCTTCTTTAAAGTTACTCAGCAGGATTCTTGCTAAAATTGCGTTACAAAGGTCCAACAACCGTAGACACAGAAGCCCAGTATTGAGCCATAGTTGTGAAGAGGACTTAGAGGAGACTGATTCAAGTTTCATCAAGATGACAATCGTTGTCACTTTCCTTAAAGAAGACATTAAGCACTTTCACATTTATTAGGAAAGTTTTGAATATTCTTGGTTGTGTATATATGTGTGTGTATCACACATACGCATACATATATGACATGTTTTTTGTGAAATGAAATATTTTATTATATACCAGTAAACAAGCATGTCACAGCCGTTAGGGAGTCCAGCCTTCCAAATACAAATTTTTGAGCCCAGCGACCAGAGCACTAAGCACAGCCGAAAGGAGCTACCCCACATCCGAGGTCAGGGGCAGAAGCCAGGAGGACCCCATGCCCGAAGGGCAGTGGCCGAGAGGAGTTACCTCACGTCCAAGGTCAGGGGCAGCGGCTGAGAATGCCAGGCTGTGACAGCGCAGGAATGGCTGAGAGGAGCTACCCCGCATCTGAGGCCAGGAGCTGCTGCTGGGAGGAACTACCCCGCTTCCGAGGTCAGGGGCGGCCAGAGGAGTCAACCCTGCGCCCGAGGCCAGGGGCGGCGGCAGGGAGGAGCAACCCCATTTCCAAGGAGCGGTGGCTACACGGGCGCAGCAGTGCCTAGAGGAGCTATCCCATCATGAAAGTCAGGAAGGGAGGCAGTGAGAAATACCCTTCATCCAAGGTAAAGAGCAGTGGCTGCACTTTGCTGGAACAGCTGTAAAGAGATCCCCCACACTCAAGGTAAGAGAAACCCAAGTAAGATGGTAGGTGTTGCAAGACCTACATCAGAGGGCAGACACACTGAAACCATACTCACAGAAAACTACTTAATCTAATCACACTAGGACCACACCCTTGTCTAACTCAATGAAACTAAACCATGCCCGTGGGGCAACCCTAGATGGGCAGGTCATGGCGGAGAGGTCTGACAGAATGTGGTCCATGGGAAAAGGGAATGGCAAACCACTTCAGTATTCTTGCCTTGAGAACCTCATGAACAGTATGAAAAGGCAAAAAGATGGGATACTGAAAGAGGAACTCCCCAGGTCAGTAGGTGCCCAATATGCTACTGAAGATCAGTGGAGAAATAACTCCAGAAAGAATGAAGGGATGGAGCCAAAGCAAAAACAATACCCAGTTGTAGATGTGACTGGTGATAGAAGCAAGGTCTGATGCTGTAAAGAGCAATATTGCATAGGAACCTGGAACGTCAGGTCCATGAATCAAGGCATATTGGAAGTGGTCAAACAAGAGATGGCAAGGGTGAATGTCGACATTCTAGGAATCAGCGAACTAAAATGGACTGGAATGGGTGAATTTAACTCAGATGATCATTATATCTACTACTTCCAGCAGGAATCCCTCAGAAGAAATGGAGTAGCCATCATGGTCAACAAAAGAGTCCAAAATGCAGTACTTGGATGCAATCTCAAAAACAACAAAATGATCTCTGTTTGTCTCCAAGACAAACCATTCAATATTACAGTTATCCAAGTCTATGCCCTAATCAGTAACGCTGAAGAAGCTGAAGTTGAACGCTTCTATGAAGACCTACAAGACCTTTTAGAAATAACACACAAAATAGATGTCCTTTTCATTATAGGGGACTGGAATGCAAAAGTAGGAAGTCAAGAGACACCTGGAGTAATGGGCAAATTTGGCCTTGGAATGCAGAATGAAGCACGGCAAAGACTAATAAAGCTTTGTCAGGAAAATGTACTGGTCATAGCAAATACCCTCTTCCAACAACACAAGAGAAGACTACACATGGACATCACCAGATGGACAACACCGAAATCAGATTGATTATATTCTTTGCAGCCAAAGACGGAGGAGCTCTATACAGTCAAGAAAAACAAGACCAGGAGCTGACTGTGGCTCAGATCATGAACTCCTTACTACCAAATTCAGACTCAAATTGAATAAAGTAGGGGAAACCAGTAGACCATTTAGTTATGAACTAAATCAAATCCCTTATGATTATACAGTGGAAGTGAGAAATAGATTTAAGGGCCTAGATCTGATAGATAGAGTGCCTGATGAACTATGGAATGAGGTTCGTGACATTGTACAGGAGACAGGGATCAAGACCATCCCCATGGAAAAGAAATGCAAAAAAGCAAAATGGCTGTCTGGGGAGGCCTTACAAATAGCTGTGAAAAGAAGAGAGGCGAAAAGCAAAGGAGAAAAGGAAAGATATAAGCATCTGAATACAGAGTTCCAAAGAAAAGCAAGAAGAGATAAGAAAGCCTTCTTCAGCGATCAATGCAAAGAAATAGAGGAAAAGAACAGAATGGGAAAGACTAGAGATCTCTTCAAGAAAATTAGAGATACGAAGGGAACTTTTCATGCAAAGATGGGCTTGATAAAGGACAGAAATGGTAGGGACCTAACAGAAGAAGATATTAAGAAGAGGTGGCAAGAATACATGGAAGAACTGTACAAAAAAGATCTTCATGACCCAGACAATCATGATGGTGTGATCACTCATCTAGAGCCAGACATCCTGGAATGTGAAGTCAAGTGGGCCTTGGAAAGCATCGCTATGAACAAAGCTAGTGGAGGTGATGGAATTCCAGTGGAGCTGTTTCAAATCCTGGAAGATGATCCTTTGAAATTGCTGCACTCAGTATGCCAGCAAATTTGGAAAACTCAGCAGTGACCACAGGACTGGAAAATCAGTTTTAATTCCAATCCCAATGAAAGGCAATGCCAAAGAATGCTCAAACTACCACACAATTCCACTCATCTCACATGCTAGTAAAGTAATGCTCAAAATTCTCCAAGCCAGGCTTCAGCAATACATGAACCGTGAAATCCCTGATGTTCAAGCTGGTTTTAGAAAAAGCAGAGGAACCAGAGATCAAATTGCCAACATCCACTGGATCATGGGAAAAGCAAGCTAGTTCCAGAACAACATCTATTTCTGTTTTATTGACTATGCCAAAGCCTTTGACTGTGTGGATCACAATAAACTGTGGAAAATTCTCAAAGAGATGGGAATATCAGACCACCTGACCTGCCTCCTGAGAAATCTGTATGCAGGTCAGGAAGCAACAGTTAGAACTGGACATGGAACAACAGACTGGTTTCATATAGGAAAAGGAGTATGTCAAGGCTGTATATTGTCACCCTGCTTATTAATTAATATGTGGAATACATCATGAGAAATGCTAGACTGGAAGAAATACAAGCTAGAATCAAGATTGCTGAGAGAAATCAATAACCTCAGAAGAGCGGAAAGTGAAGAGGAGCTAAAAGCCTCTTGAAGAGGAGAGCGAAAAAGTTGGCTTAAAGCTCAAAATTCTGAAAACGAAGATAATGGCATCCAGTCCCATCACGTCATGGGAAATAGATGGGGAAACAGTGGAAACAGTGGCAGACTTTATTTTGGGGGGCTCCAAAATCACTGCAGATGCTGATTGCAGCCATGAAATTAAATGACACTTACTCCTTGGAAGAAAAATTTGACCAACATAGATAGCATATTCAAAAGCAGAGATATTACTTTGCTGACTAAGGTCCGTCTAGTCAAGGCTATGGTTTTTCCTGTGGTCATGTATGGATGTGAGAGTTGGACTGAATGCTGAAGTATTGATGGTTTTGAACTGTGGTGTTGGAGAAGACTCTTGAGAGTCCCTTGGACTGCAAGGAGATCCAACCAGTCCATTCTGAAGGAGATCAACCCTGGGATTCCTTTGGAAAGAATGATGCTAAAGCTGAAACTGCAGTACTTTGGCCACCTCATGTGAAGAGTTGGCTCATTGAAATAGACTCTGATGTTGGGAAGGATTGGGGGCAGGAGAAGAAGGGGAAGGCAGAGGATGAGATTACTGGATGGCATCACTACTCATTGGATGTGAGTCTGAGTGAACTCTGGGTGTTGGTGATGGACAGGGAGGCCTGGTGTGCTGTGATTCATGGGGTTACAGAGAGTCGGACACGACTGAGTGACTGAACTGAACTGATGCAATACCAGCCATCCAGCAGCTATCAGCCATTTCCTCCCCAGTAAGAGCTGATGAGCTCTGAGGGATGCTAGAAAGCTCAAGAGGCACCCATCTGCTACATCTGCCTCTGCTAAGGACAAATGAGGAATCAAGGATGAAAACAATCAAAAAGTAGGATTTGGCCCCAGATAGCTGAGATGCATAAGAAAGAAATTATTTCAATAAGTCTAGACACTTGCATCTTTCCATATATAGAAGAGTGTTAAATCCCTTAATGCAAGAGATCTAGCTTTCCTTAATTAATAGTGATTCTTGTAATATTCAAATTACCTTCCCCTTGCTGCAAACTTCTATATAGACTGGCTCCTGTCCCAACTTGCCTCCTCAGAAACATCTTAGGGGTCACCTAAGATGCTGTCTCTTGGGCTGGAAATCCTAACAATTTCCATGGAATAAATCTAGCTCTTATCTTTGAAGGCCATGAGCATTTTTTCAGTTGACACATTTTAACACCTTACTAGTACCCTCATTAATGAGTTAAATGAAATCGTTGACACACATTCATTCAAAATTTTTATAAGAGTTAAGATTTTACTTCTCTTTTTTTGAGAATTCCCTTTAACACAGATGAAGGAATGCAGAGTAAGGTTCCCAAGTGATGTTTTCTCTGTCATGTCAGTCTGCTGTCTATCATTTTTCAATTGTCTTTGAACTTGGGAACAATTCATTCCATACATCGACTAATCATAAAATACATTTTGTTTCCATTGCAATTAGCTACTCTTGAATGATTTTAAATAAATTTGGTGATGATAACTTAGAGAGGTCAACCAAGGAATGAAAAAAAGAAAAAGGAAAAAAAAAGCACAAAGAGCTATGAGTTTATTTTTATTCTGTGTCTTACTGAGTACTGCAGCCTGGGAAACAGCCTCTGCAATAGCTCTGAGGGATTGCTCCAAAGAGGTCAGGGGAGAGGCCAGTATATATGTAATTTTAGCTGGGGGATCCATGCAATCAAGTCTCCATCTCCATAATAGGTCACTGCTAGTCAGATATCAGATATTAGTTTTATAACTTTTCCAAGTATGGGAAAATATAAGAATCTGGGTTCATAGAAATTTCTCCTAAACTATATCTAACAATGTGTTTGTTTTTCCTGTTTTCCCAAAGAACAAAATGCCTTATTCTGAGTTATGTTCAAGGTATACTACAGGTCTGCAACTTCATTGGCTAAGGACTTGATCTTTGCAGAACTGGAAAGGCAGGGATTTTTTTTTTTCTTTAAAGAGAAATGAACAGTAAACTTTATGCAAGATCCTCCTCTTGAGGCAAATTCTAGGAAAGAAGTATGTCCATAGAAAGAAGAAGATCCACAGACATAGGGAAAAAAAGTAGAAAACAAAGAAAATGTTCAAACTTTGCATTTTTTACATACAACTCTGCACAAGCTCAGAGGTTTTATTCCTAACATGGAATATAGCAAGAAGAAAGAGAGAAAGATGAGAGAACAAATGCTGATGATAACAGTGAATTTGTGTGAGAAGCTAGCTGATTTCTTCCCTCTTAAAATTCATGATGGGATTTTGCTTAGTTTAATATGTATGGGCATGTGTGTGTTTTTTTTTCTCTTTCAGCTTGGATAACAATAACATCAATATTTTCTTTAGAATGTTCCACCCCAGAGCATGGTAGAATGTAAGGCAATTGGAAGTCACACAGAGTGAGAACCCCTTAGGTTGCCTGGAAGCAGCTTAACTGAGTGGGAGCCAATGTTACTGTTTCTCTTCAATTATGCTTGTTCTTTTTTGTTTTTTCTTTTCAAGCCTGTTTTGGATTGTGGAACCTTGAATTGGAAACTCAACATTAGCAATTCAAATTCTAAACTCAGCTTTTTAATGCTAAATACTTGTAGATATCATTTGAGAAGATTGTCAAGTTAAACAATGTAGATTTTTCATATATACAGCAAAGTGACTTTGCAGATATTACTCAGTTAAGATCCAAGCCATGATATTCATCTTGTGCTTATGCATAAAATCCAAAACCAGCAAAGTATTTTGTAAATTCAGCATTTAGTTATCTCTCACTCATTAAGGGGAAGAAAAGCAAACATTTCCCCCTCCCAACACTTTTATTCATGCCTGAAGCTAAGCAAGGAGGAAGGGAAAAGGTTTTTAGAATTACAAATAGAACCTTTAAATTGTAGAAACTTGCTAATTTCATTTATGAAAGCACTGTCTAACTTCTGCTTTCTGTCCCAGTTGTTATTCAAATCTTTGTCCCTAGCCAAAGAGAAAAAGAGAGAATAATCCTACTAGGAATTTAGTGAGTTTTCTTTTAGAGATCAGACATAAATGCTGCATATTTCAATATGCAAATTTAATACAACAGATTGCCAAGAAATGAAAAATGATTGTATGTTTAGCCCTAGGAAGTTAGCCTAGCTTAATACAGTTGACAATGAGTTAAGGAGTGCCCACTTGCAAAACTCAAACAGGGAGGAAACTGTGTATAATTTCCTTGCCTAACAGGAAGGGACTCTTTAAAGTGATCTGGATTGCTAAAACCTGGATTCTCCCAAATTAACCATAGCATTCATGTAAAAGGTCTCCTGTATAAAACAAAGATCATTTTAGGTGATCTCTGATATTATTTTTTTCTGAAATTAGAAGATATCTTTCTAGAATATCCAATAAGCTCACATTCAAGGAAAAGTACCTCCAGCACATATGGGTCACATTGTTTTGTGGTAGTTGTACACAAATACGGAGTTTTCGCCCCCAGTTCCTCTGGTCATCATCCTTGTCTTATGTTTCAGTCTTGTGCACTTTGCCCTTTTAAAGTATACACAATTTGTTTAACTAACAAAAGAGGAAATTTCATCAAGTTAATTTACACTTGTAGGCACCTAAGTGGTAACTAATCAAGTTATTTGCTTCTTTGCTTTGGCCATGCTACATAGCTCACAGGATCTTAATTGGACCTCCCTAACCAGGGGCCGAACCCAGGGCCATGAGCAGTGAAATTATTAAATCCTAACCACTGGACTGCCAGGGAGTTAAAGGTTTTTCTCTTTAATTCTTCTTCTTTTGTGTGTGTTATAAGACTCAGCCACCTAGTATTTGGAAATTGAAAATTATTTCCTCTTTTAGACTTACAGTAACCATTCAGGCAGGTTGCCAATATCAATTTCCAGCTTACATGACTCTTCCATAGTGCAGCTCTAGGAATTAGTTCAAAACTGTCCTCGGCTAGAAAATTAGGCAAGACAAATCAAAGATGGTCAGAAAAAAAATAAAATCCTTCATCACCTTGAGTTAGAGTTGGGTAAGGAAAATAACGATTTACCCAGTACTCAGTTTGAAGATCCAGAATTATATTCACATTTTGGTAGCATGTCACAACCCATATGGCTCCTGCTCTATTTAATTAAAAAACAATAATAATCTTTAGGTTATATAGTATTTCTTCAATTATATCATTTGACAGGGTGGCAGAATATGCCACCCCAAAGTATAACTTGTTTATAAGGGAAATTCACATTTATTCATATTTCTCCATTTATGAATAAATCTTACTTATTTCTAAATTAACATTTAAAAGAGTATCTCCCTCTCTGTACCAAGAAGAGAAGGATGGCTAAGTTATAGGACATTTAACGATGGAGAAGACTCTGATGGTACTCTGCATAACAAAACTTATTATTTATTTTTTATAGTAGTTTTCTTGAGCACCTCCACATAATTTGCCTAATCCAGAATTTCTCTCTTGCCTTAGCTGAAGAATATATTTAATCCTTCATTTTTATTCACCTCTGAAAGTTATTCTTTTTTTTTTTTTTTCTTCTGAGTATCTCTTATGTAGACATAAAGTGGTAGTAGTGATGGTTCAGTTGCTAAGTCATGTCCGACTCTTGGGACCCCATGGACTATAGTCTGCCAGGCTCCTCTGTCCATGGGAGTATCCAGGCAAGAATAATGGAGTGGGCTGCCATTTCCTTCTCCAGGGCGTCTTCCTGACCCAGGGATAGAACCCAGGTTTGCAGGCAGATTCTTTACCCACTGAGCTACCTGTTAATAACCTCCTGCAGGTTTTCTTTCTTTTAAAAAAAAATTTTATTTTTACTTTATTTTACTTTACAATACTGTATTGGTTTTGCCATACATTGACATGAATCCACCACGGGTGTACATGCATTCCCAAACATGAACCCCCCTCCCACCTCTCTCCCCATAACATCTCTCTGGGTTATCCCCTTGCACCAGCCCAAAGCATGCTGTATCCTGCATCGGACATAGACTGGCGATTCAATTCTTACATGATAGTATACATGTTTCAATGCCATTCTCCCAAATCATTCCACCCTCTTCCTCTCCCTCTGAGTCCAAAAGTCCGCTAGACAGGATGAAACTGGAGCCAATTATACAGAGTGAAGTAAGCCAGAAAGAAAAACAGCAATACAGTATACTAACACATATATATGGAATTTAGAAAGATGGCAAAAATGACCCTGTATGCAAGACAGCAAAAAAGACACAGATGTGTATAGTGGACTTTTGGACTCAGAGGTTTTCTTTTTTTAATCTGACATTTTTTATAGGATTTTTAGCAGAGAACTTAGAAAGTTAGAGTGAAAATTATTCTCTTTCTCCTTTATAATTTCTTAATGAAGATTGTTAGAGGTCACATGCATACTTACAGTCAGCAAAGTCAATTTTTCATAACACAATAATAGTAATTGTTATAGCCAATGTTTATTGAGTCCTTACAAATAAGACTGACTTTGATCTAAATACTTTATGGACATGAGTTCATTTAATCAAAAAAGTAAATGCTACCTTCATTTCCAATTCACATATAGAACTGAATTCCAGAAAAACTAAGTATCTTGCCCAAGATCACACAGCTATTAAGTGATGGAACTGGGATTTGAATACAGGTATTTTGCCTGCAGAGGTAAGTTTTTAAAATTTCATGTTGCTGACTCTCATGATATTTGAAGCTAGAACGATAATCCATATGTAATAATGAGGAAGAAAAGTTAAAATTTATAATAACTTCCTGCTTGTTCTGCTTCTCTAACTCAGCTTGTTCCTTGCAAAGTCACATAAATCGTGTAACTTAGAAAATGGAGACTTAAAACAGTGCTAGGAATGGAAGCTTATATCACTCACCTTTGCCCTGTCTTTTTCAATTGCCCAGGCCCTGTATTCCTGCTTAACAACTTTGTTTGTATAAAGGCCAGGCATTCCCGCACCCTGTCGTAACCCCTGTTCCCATGCATGTAAATCCTTAATTTAAACCAGCCTATTTAACAGTTAAATAAACAGGGTGACATTATACATCCTTGACATACTCCTTTTCCTATTTGGAACCAGTCTGTTGTTCCATGTCCAATTCTAACTGTTGCTTCCTGACCTGCATACAGATTTCTCAGGAGGCAGGTCAGGTGGTCTGGTATTCCCATCTCTTGAAGAAGTTTCCACAGTTTATTGTGATCCACACAGTCAAAGGCTTTGGCATAGTCAATAAAACAGAAATAGATGTTGTTCTGGAACTCGCTTGCTTTTTCCATGATCCAGCGGATGATGGCAATTTGATCTCTGGTTCCTCTGCCTTTTCTAAAACCAGCTTGAACATCAGGAAGTTCATGGTTCATGTATTGCTGAAGCCTGGTTTGGAGAATTTTAAGCATTACTTTACTAGCATGTGAGATAAGTGCAATTGTGCCGTAGTTTGAGCATTCTTTGGCAATGCCTTTCTTTGGGATTAGAATGAAAACTGACCTTTTCCAGTTCTATGGCCACTGCTGAGCTTTCCAAATTTGCTGACATACTGAGCGCAGCACTTTCACAGCATCATCTTTCAGGATTTGAAATAGCTCAACTAGAATTCCATCACCTCCACTAGCTTTGTTCGTAGCGATGCTTTCCAAGGCCCACTTGACTTCACATTCCAGGATGTCTGGCTCTAGATGAGTGATCACACCATCATGATTGTCTGGGTCATGAAGATCTTTTTTGTACATTTCTTCTGTGTATTCTTGCCACCTCTTCTTAATATCTTCTGCTTCTGTTAAGTCCCGACCATTTCTATCCTTTATTGAGCCCATCTTTGTGTGAAATATTCCCCTGGTATTTCCAATTTTCTTGAAGAGATCTCTAGTCTTTCCCATTCTATTGTTTTCTGCTATTTCTTTGCATTGATCGCTGAAAAGGGTTTTCTTATCTCTTCTTGGTATTCTTTGGTACTGTGCATTCAGATGCTTATATCTTTCCTTTTCTCCTTTGCTTTTCACTTCTCTTTTTCTCACAGCTATTTGTAAGGCCTCCCCAGACAGCCATTTTGCTTTTTTGCATTTTTTTTTCCATGGGGATGGTCTTGATCCCTGTCTCCTGTACAATGTCATGAACCTCATTCCATAGTTCATCAGGCACTCTATCTATCAGATCTAGGCCCTTAAATCTATTTCTCACTTCCACTGTGTAATCATAAGGGACTTGATTTAGGTCATACTGGAATGGTCTAGCGGTTTTCCCTACTTTATTCAATTTGAATCTGAATTTGGTAATAAGGAGTTCATGATCTGAGCCACAGTCAGCTCCTGGTCTTGTTTTTCTTGACTGTATAGAGCTTGCCCATCTTTGGGTGCAAAGAATATAATCAGTCTGATTTCGGTGTTGACCATCTGGTGATGTCCATGTATAGAGTCTTCTCTTGTGTTATTTGAAGAGGGTGTTTGCTATGACCAGTGCATTTTCTTGGCAAAACTCTATTAGTCTTTGCTCTGCTTCATTCCACATTCCAAGGCCAAATCTACCTGTTACTCCAGGTGTTTCTTGACTTCCTACTTTTGCATTCCAGTCCCCTATAAAGGAAAGGACATCTATTTTGTGTGTTATTTCTAAAAGGTCTTGTAGGTCTTCACAGAACTGTTCAACTTCAGTTTCTTCAACGTTACTGGTTAGGGCATAGACTTGGATAACTGTGATATTGAATGGCTTGCCTTGGAGACGGACAGAGATCATTCTGTCGTTTTTGAGATTGCATCGAAGTACTGCATTTTGGACTCTTTTGTTGACCATGATGGCTACTCCATTTCTTCTGAGGGATTCCTGCTGGAAGTAGTAGATATAATGATCATCTGAGTTAAATTCACCCATTCCAGTCCGTTTTAGTTTGCCGATTCCTAGAATATCGACGTTCACTCTCGCCATCTTTTGTTTGACCACTTCCAATTTGCCTTGATTCATGGACCTGACATTCCAGGTTCCTATGCAATATTGCTCTTTATAGCATCGGACCTTGCTTCTATCACCAGTCACATCCACAAATGGGTATTGTTTTTGCTTTGGCTTCATCCCTTCATTCTTTCTGAAATTGTTTCCCCACTGATCTCCAGTAGCATATTGGGCTCCTCCTGACCTGGGAGTTCCTCTTTCGGTATCCTGTCATTTTTTCTTTTCATACTGTTCATGGGGTTCTCAAGGCAAGAATACTGAAGTGGTTTGCCATTCGTTTCTCCAGTGGACCACATTCTGTTAGACTTCTCCACCATGACCCGCTTGTCTTGGGTTGCCCTGCTGGCATGGCTTGGTTTCATTGAGTTAGACAAGGCTGTGGTCCCAGTGTGATTAGATTGACTAGTTTTCTATGAGTATGGTTTCAGTGTGTCTGCCCTCTGATGCCCTCTTGCAACACCTACCATCTTACTTGGGTTTCTCTTACCTTGGGCATGGGGTATCTCTTCATGGCTGCTCCAGCAAAGCACACCTGCTGCTCCTTACCTTGGATGAGGGGTATCTCCTTACCACTGCCCTTCCTGACTTTCAACATGGGATAGTTCCTCTAAGCCCTCCGACACCCGTGCAGCCACCACTCCTTGGGTTGCTCCTCCCGGCCGCCACCTCTGGCCTTGGGCACCGCCTGGCCTCAGGTGCAAGGTGGCTTCTCCCAGCCGCCCCTTACCTTGGAAGTGGGTTAGCTCCTCTCCACCGCTGCCCCTGGCCTTAGACTTGGGTAGCTCCTCTCGGCCCTTCCTGCACCATCGCAGCCTAGCACTCTTGGCCGCTGCCCTGACCTCGGACGTGGGATAACTCCTCTCGCCCGTGCTTAGTGTGCCAGATTGCAGCCACACGTGCTTATTTAACTTATATGCAGAGTACATCATGAGAAACGCTGGACTAGAAGAAACACAAGCTGGAATCAAGATTACAGGGAGTAATATCAATAACCTCAGATATGCAGATGACACCACCTTTATGGCAGAAAGTGAAGAGGAAATAAAAAGCCTCTTGATGAAAGTGAAAGTGGAGAGTGAAAAAGTTGGCTTAAAGCTCAACATTCAGAAAACGAAGATCATGGCATCCGGTCCCTTCACTTCATAGGAAATAAATGGGGAAACAGTGGAAACAGTGTCAGAATTTAATTTTTTGGGCTCCAAAATCACTGCAGATGGTGATTGCAGCCATGAAATTAAAAGACGCTTACTTCTTGGAAGAAAAGTTTTGACCAACCTAGATAGCATATTCAAAAGCAGAAACATTACTTTGCCGACTAAGGTCCGTCTAGTCAAGGCTATGGTTTTTCCAGTAGTCATGTATGGATGTGAGAATTGGACTGTGAAGAAGGCTGAGTGCCGAACAATTGATGCTTTTGATCTGTGGTGTTGGAGAAGACTCTTGAGAGTCCCTTGGACTGCAAGGAGATCCAAGCAGTCCATTCTGAAGGAGATCAGCCCTGGGATATCTTCGGAAGGAATGATGCTAAAGCTGAAACTCCAATACTTTGGCCAACTCATGGGAAGTGTTGACTCATTGGAAAAGACTGATGCTGGGAGGGATTGGGGGCAGGAGATGAAGGGGACGGCAGAAGATGAGATGGCTGGATGGCATCACTGACTCAATGGATGTGAGTCTGAGTGAACTCCAGGAGTTGATGATGGACAGGGAGGCCTGGCGTGCTGTGATTCATGGGGTTGCATAGTTGTACATGACTGAGCGACTGAACTGAACTGATTTAACAGTTAGCATTCCCTGATGGCTCAGTGGTTAAAGCATCTGCCTCCAATTCAGGAGACCCAGGTTCAATCCCTGGGTCAGGAAGATCCCCTGGAGAAGGCAATGGTAACCCACTCCATTATTCCTGCCTGGAGAATCCCATGGACAGAGAAACCTGGTAGGCTATAGTCCACGGGATTGCAAAGAGTCAAACACGGCTGAGTGACTTCACTTATTTCCCTCTATAGTCTGATGTCATGCACTGTCTATAAAAACTTTGCAACCCCTTTCTTCTGGGCTCACAACTTGGAGTGTTAACTCCTGGGCCTGCCAGCATAATAAACCTGAGTTCTCCAACTCTCTGAGTATGGTGCTTGGTTTCTCAACACTCCAACTTCTGCAACAATATAAACATCATTTACAGAATAATGACTCAAGAAAAAATATTGTGGACAACTTATTATACAAATTTTGCAATCTATACAGACTATACATTTTAATAAGTTGTATTTATACATATAATTCATTTCCCTTGAATGAAAATTTACTTCAAAAATGGGTATGTAGTAAGTAATAAACAAGTACATTCATTAGTAATATTTCCAATATGAATGTATGAAATCTTTGTGAGCAAATAGGATGCTGTGCAAAGCAAAATGGCTTATTTTCCATACTACTTCATCCTTTCATGTAGCTACTATATTAATCATTCTTATTTATCCTTTCCGAATATGTATATAGCTTGAATAGTGCCTTTACTTTGACGCCAAAATGCTATCTGTAATTACACTCAGCAATGTCAAATTTATGTGACTTTAACATAATGGCTCTATAATGATCCTCAAGAACACCAAAGGTAGTTTTACAGAGTCTTCAGAAAAGCTAATTTCTAATTTTACTGAGTAGAAGCTACAAGGAGAGAATTAGAATGAGCAATGAAATAAGAGACAGCACTGTACTGTCAGTCAAGGCAACATGAGTATTAAAATATGAGGATTGAATACAGGGGTTTAACTGGATTACATGAGTGAAACTGGTGTTGTGGAACCCAAGTTCATGTGCCTGACCCGCAGAAGCCCAAGACAACACACTGGAATTTGGAACATAGAACATTTTACTACAAGGAGAACGGTAGGATCATGCTCAGAAGATCTGACCTCCTCAGTGGTTTGTGGGGAGGGGTTTTATGGACAAAATTGGAGATGAGGCCTATAGGCTGTGTGACTTTCTGATTGTTGGTGGTGAGACAATAGTATGGTGTGCCAGAAATCATGCACTTAGCCTGAAGTTACTCTCTCCACCCAGAGGTGGGAGTACCTACAGAAAAGCTCAAAAGTATATTGTTATGTATATCACCTGAAGAAACTAGGACCCTGCCTTATCACCATACAATTGTTTGACTGCTTTTCCTTTGTTTCTGCAATCCCTCACTTTCCTGGTTAGTCACTATTTGAATCTGCTCTTTGAAACTCAGAAAAGGTCTAGGAGGCTGACACTTATCCCTACAAACACAGAAAAGATTTTGCATCTGGAATGTCCTCTGAACATTCAGCTTGATTTCAACCCCTCTCCCCTTTTCTCTTATATTCCTTAGTACTGTGGGGAATAGGTATTGGAAAAGAAAGAAAATAACATTTTGGATAGAGAGGTTAATCATACATTCTACAGTATACATGATCCGCTGGAGGCAAGAATGACAAACCACTCCAGTAGTCTTGCCTCGAGAATCCAATGAATACTATGAAAAGGCAAAAAGACATTACAGTAGAAGCTGAGTTCCCATTTGGAAGGTGTCCAATAAGCTACTGGGGAATACAAGAGAAATAGTTCAAGAAAGAAGACACTGGGCCAAATCAGAAATGATAGTCAGTTATGGATGTGTCTGGTGGTGAAAGCAAAATCTAATGTGGTAAAGAACAATATTGCATAGGGAACCTAGTATATTAGATTCATGAATCAAAGTAAATTGGATGTAGTCAAGCAGGAGATAGCAAGAGTGAACATTGACATTTTAGGGATCAGTGAACTAAAATGGACAGGAATGGTGAACTTAATTCAGATGACCATTATATCTACTGCTATGGACAAGAATCCCATGGGAAAAAAAATGGAGTAGACCTCATATCCCGCAAGAGTCCCAAAGGTATTTGGGTGTGTTAGGTAGTTAGAGTAGGAAAAAGGAGTCTAAAATGGTGGTGGCTAAAAGACAAAGAAACGGAAAAGCCCCCGAATATGGAACAAAAGAAAATCAACAGACCAGAGTGAGAACTTCAGATGAAACAAACACACAGCCCAATTTGCATAGACAAATGTATAAAAGAAGGAAGCCAAGACGGACTGAGGCCTCTCCTTTGGGGTCGGCCTGCCCTTATGCCTCAAGGGTGTACTATCCTTTGCTTGCCAAATAAAACTGAGTTGTAACTAAGCTGTAACATTGGTCCACCATTTCAAATCTTTGCTATGACGAGACAGAACCAAGGAAATTACACACTCCCCTGACATATCTGGTGCCATGACTTAGCTTAAAACTGAGGTTGCTGCAAAGGAAATTGCACAGTCCCCCAACAGGCGGAAGCTCAAAACTGACAAAATGCTCTTGGTTCCTTTCCAAGGTAAACCAGTCAACATCACAGTAATTCACATCTATGCCCCATTGATGCCAAAGATGAAGTTAAATGATTCTGTGAAGACCTACAAGACCTTCTAGTTCAGTTCAGTTCAGTTCAGTTCAGTCACTCAGTCGTGTCTGACTCTTTGCAACCCCATGAATCGCAGCATGCCAGGCCTCCCTGTCCATCATCAGCTCCCGGAGTTCACTCAGATTCATGTCCATCAAGTCAGTGATGCCATCCAGCCATCTCATCCTCTGTCATCCCCTTCTTCTCCTGCCCCCAATCCCTCCCAGCATTAAAGTATTTTCCAGTGAGTCGACTCTTCTCATGAGGTGGCCAAAGTACTGGAGTTTCAGCTTTAGCATCATTCCCTCCAAAGAAATCCCAGGGCTGATCTCCTTCAGAATGGACTGGTTGGATCTCCTTGCAGTCTAAGGGACTCTCAAGAGTCTTCTTCAACACCACGGTTCAAAAGCATCAATTCTGCGGCGCTCAGACTTCTTCACAGTCCAACTCTCACATCCATACATGACTACTGGAAAAACCATAGCCTTGACTAGAAGGACCTTTGTTGGCAAAGTAATGTCTCTGCTTTTGAATATACTATCTAGATTGGTCATAACTTTTCTTCCAAGGAGTAAGCGTCTTTTAATTTCATGGCTGCAGTCACCATCTGCAGTGATTTTGGAGCCCCCAAAAATAAAGTCTGACACTGTTTCTACTGTTTCCCCATCTATTTCCCAATTCAGCATGGTAAGTAAAAATGATCAGTTGGAAAAAAATCTTCATATTTAGATAAGGCAACCAAATAAAGACTAAGCTTCCCATCACTCTACCTGGTATTTGGGCAGTGATTTCCCTTGCCTAAATTTCAAGTCATTTATGGAACAACAAAAATGGAAACTATTAGTCAACTATTACAAAAATAAAATTTCTTAATTGAAATACTTAAATATCAAACTGAATCTCTCATATAAATATCTATGAATATTTATCAAAAACCCTTAGCTCTGATGTATTCACATATGCTTCTATATACAATTTAGGCTTTTATGTTCTGAAGCACTGAGGATAAAATTAGTCAATTAGCTGTCATCTAAACTGAAGAAGAAATGTAAAGGAAAATGTAAATAATTCTAGGATTATGTTTCCTTCAAGGACCAAATGAAAATACAGTTTTAAAAAATCAAATAAGTTATAAATATGATGCTCTGATATAATTTCCTGTGGTTTAAGCCAGAATACTGCAAGAAAGCAAAATAAATTTACCTACCACATAAGTATTGTGTTTTATACTGTGTTTGCTTTTCTCATTTTGAGTAGCCTTTTCGTAACCCAGTGAAATCTTGAAATCCAAGACACTGGAAATTCAAGGTTTGGAATTTCATTGGAAATACATCTGACTAACACTCAAACACACAGATACAAAAGAGGAACAATTGATAAACCCTCCTAATAGCCAACTCATCAAAGATCTTCAGTTCAGTTCAGTTTAGTTCATTCGCTCAGCTGTCCGACTCTTTGTGACCCCATGAATCGCAGCATGCCAGGCCTCCCTGTCCATCACCAGCTCCTGGAGTTCACTCAGACTCATGTCCATTGAGTCAGTGATGCCATCCAGCCATCTCATCTTCTGCTGTCCCCTTCTTCTCCTGCCCTCAATCGCTCCCAGCATCAGAGTCTGTTCCAGTGAGTCGACTCTTCGAATGAGGTGGCCAAAGTACTGGAGTTTCAGCTTTAGCATCATTCCTTCCAAAGAAATCCCAGGGCTGATCTCCTTCAAAATGGACTGGTTGGATCTCCTTGCAGTTAAAGGGACTCTCAAGTGTCTTCTCCAGCACCACAGTTCAAAGGCATCAATCCTTCAGTGCTCAGCCTTCTTCACAGTCCAACTCTCACATCCATACATGACTAATGGAAAACCATAGCCTTGATTAGACGGACCCTAGTGGGCAAAGTAATGTCTCTGCTTTTGAATATGCTATCTAGGTTGGTCATAACTTTCCTTCCAAGGAGTAAGCGTCTTAGTTTCATGGCTGCAGTCACCATCTTCAGTGATTTTGGAGCCCCAAAAAATAAAGTCTGACGCTGTTTCCACTGTTTCCCCATCTATTTCCTATAAAGTGAAGGGACCGGATGCCATGATCTTCGTTTTCTGAATGTTGAGCTTTAAGCCAACTTTTTCACTCACCTCTTTCACTTTCATCAAGAGGCTTTTTAGTTCCTCTTCACTTTCTGCCATAAGGGTGGTGTCATCTGCATATCTGAGGTTATTGATATTTCTCTTGGCAATCAATTCCAGCTTGTGTTTCTTCCAGTCCAGCATTTCTTATGATGTACTCTGCATATAAGTTAAATAAGCAGGGTGACAATATACAGCCTTAAGATCTATTAAATGAATAATATGAATGTAAAAATCAGTATTCCTTTTTCTTGACTGATTTCATATTTGTGTTTTGCTCCACAGTTCTTCTGTTGACTTCCCTTTCTTTCATTGATGATGAAAATACCTTTATTTTTATACCTCAGCTTATATTTCTTCCTCAAGTTTTCATCCTTCCCTAGGGCTACATGCCTCTCAAACCCTTTCTCATTTCTAATTGACATTTTTACCTTTTCAGAGATTTTTAACTGGTACAAAAAACTAAACAGGCTGGGACTCATTGAAATCAATCAGAGAATATGAACCTAGCCTAAAGGGAATTATAGAAAAATTAGCAAGATCAATGAAGAAGAAAAAGACAAAAAGACATGTGATTGATTCCATGCTATGTGACTGACTATATTACCTCATGTTGTAATGTGACCATTCTTTTGTTCAGAGGAAAGGTAGAATATTTCTTCCAGATAATTCTTAATATATTTGAAGATCAATTTTCAGCCAGTCCTAGCTTTAAACCATTGAACAAAAATGGAATTTACATTTCAAAAGTAAGCCAGGTATCATTTGAGCACAACAAAGTGACTGATAGTGTTACTAGCAATGGTGGGCTTCATTACTCTCATCTTCACCATTACTCCCATTTTGCATGCTTTTTGGAACCTCTGTAATATTAAGTCACAGTATGAAGTCTCAAACTCCATAATATTCATCAAGATAGGGAGCAGAGAGGTTAATAAACATTGTAATTGTGTAGAATCAAAGGAAAGAGCTTACTGCTGGAGCACCAAGGGCAGTGACTCACATCTGGGGCAAAGAACGGCAGGAAAAGGTATGCTGGATGGCTTTACAAGGAGGTCAACTCTTTTGATGATCATTACCTGTAAAATGTCCCCTAACCAAATGAACCAGTCTTATTCAGTAACTCAAATCATTGAAACAACATCCACTTGTGATTTAATTAAGAAGTAATGTGGTTTACTAGCCATCTACATGTCTTCTTTGGAGAAATGTCTGTTTAAGTTTCCTGCCCCGTTTTTGATTTTTTTTTCCCCCCTGCTATTGAGTTGCATGAATCACTTGCATGTTTTGGAAATTAATCCTTTGTCAGTTGTTTCATTTGCTATTATTTTCTCCCATTCTAGGTGGTGTCTTTTCACCATGTTTATAGTTTCCATTGTTGGACAAAAGCTTTTAAGTTTAATTAAATCTCACTTGTTTCTTTTTGTTTTTATTTCCATTACTCTAGGAGGTGGGTCATAGAGGATCTTGCTGTGATTTATGTCATATAATGTTCTGGTTATGCTTTCCTCTAAGAGTTTTATAGTTTCTGATTTCACATTTAAGTCTTTAATCTATTTTGAGTTTAGTTTGGTATGGTGTTAGGGCGTGTTCTAATTTCATTCGTTTTCATGTAGCTGTCTAGTTTCCCCAGCCCCACTTATAGAAGAGACTGTCTGTTCTCCATTGTATATTGTTGCCTCCTTTGTCAAAGATAAGGTATCCATAGGCATGTGAGTTTATCTCTGGGCTTTCTTTCTTATCCCATTGGTCTATATTTCTGTTTTTGTGCTAGTACAATACTGTCTTGATGACTATAGCTAAAGATGTTCAAAATTGATCATTATTAGAGAAATGTAAATCAAAACTATGATGAGATATCATGTCACACCAGTCAGAATGGCCATCATCAAAAATCTACAAACAATAAATACTGGAGAGGGTGTGGAGAAAAGGAAGCTCTCTTGCACTGTTGGTGGGAATGCAATTGATGCAGCCATTACAGAGAACATAGAGGTTCCTTTAAAAAAAACTAGAAATAAATCTACCACATGACCTAAAAATCCTGCTGCTGGACATTTACCCTGAGAAAATCATAACTGAAAAACAGAAATGTAATTCAATGATCATTGCAGCACTATTTGCAATACCTGGGACATAGAAGCCACTTAGATGTCCATTGACAGATGAATGGATAAAGAAGCTGTGGTAAATATATACAATGGAATATTGTGCCATAAAAAGAAAAACATTTGAATCAGTTCTAGAGCCTATTATACAGAGTGAAGTAAGTCAGAAAGAGAAAAACAAATACTGCATATTAACACATATATATGAAATCTAGAAAGATGGTAGTGATAAATCTTTTGCAAGGCAGCAATGGAAATGCAGATAGAGAAAAGACATGTAGGTATGGGGTGAGGGGATGGAGAGGGTAGGATGAATGGAGTAGCATGGAAATATGCACATTACCATATGTAAAATAGATAGACAGTGGAAATTTGCTATATGACTCAGGGAGCTCAAACCAGTGCTCTATGACAACCTAGAGGGATGGGATGGGGTGAGAGGTCTGAGGGAGGTCCAAGAAGAAGGGGATATATGTATACCTATGACTGATTCATGTTGATGCACAGCAGAAACAAACACACTATTGTAAAGCAATTATATATCAATTAAAAATAAATAAATTTTAAAAGTAATATGGCCTAAAGTAAAAATCATTTCATCTTAGTTTTTTTAAATATTTTAATAAAAATTCATCATTCACCATTTCAACATTTTACTTATATGTTCACATTTTGATATTTCAGCTTCTTCAACTCAAAATAATAGGTTAGTATTCTATGATTGCTTATAGTCCAAAATCATAGGACTTTATTTATAAAGGTAGCTTCTAATTGTGCTTGTGAATAATGACAGTAGTTTCTAAGAATTTATTGTTTAATGTTTAATATACCATGTGAATATTATTTAATATACCATGGTATAATATCTAATATACCATGTGAAGATATTATTGTTCAGATATTTTTAAACATCAAGTTCCTTTTCCAATGCCGAAAGTTTCTAAGTTAAAATTTATGAATGCTGAGATTGTTCAGTTATGGGAATTTTTGGTAAGGAATGAAACTTTCATATACCAACCCAAGCTTTTTAATAATATGTATTAATATATTTTAGAAGACCTAAGATTTAAGCTCATGGACATGCAAAAATGAGAAATTAAATGTATAAGCAATGATAGTAGAAATGGATTGTATAAGCAATGAAAGTAGAAAAATCAAGTATAGGAGTGTCTGAACAAGAAAAATTTCTTTACTTTGATATTTGCTGACTACTTCCCACGCCCCCAACCACAGAAAAATTTTGCTTAACAACAATGTTTTTGTTATTATTTTATTACAATATGAGCTTTGTACACCAGAGGCAACTGTCTATAGAAATAAATAAGAACTATGTGTCAATACTGTAGATCAAAATCTAAGAGGGCAGGAAGGAAGTGCTCATGAACACTGAGATGACAGGACCACGGTCCAGTTATTAATGCTAGGGGCAAAACTAGACCCAAAGAGGAGGATAAAAGCAGTGGTTAGGCCAACCCAAGTAAGACAGATCTAATTGGAAAGCCTACCATCAATCTGGAAAGGACCTTCCTGTGGTCTTGCAAATAGAGTAGTCTCCACTTCTTCCCAACACAAAGGATTATGCATGCATTTCTTTCCCTTTCTCTTATTTTCATTCCTTCCTTGTCCTTCCTTATTCTTTAGGTTTAAGGATGAGGAATAGAAGATCTAAAAGATGTAAAAGGATATATACCAGTATATGAGTTTCATCTCACTTCTTTAGTTTTCAATTTACTCTGCACTAACTTCTAATTTAAGCTTTCTTCTCTAATAGGCCAGATCTTAAAATAATGAACTGAATGTGGTAGAAATCTAAGACATTAGGAACTAAAACTTCTCCAAGTCTCTCATGAGGCTGCTTGGAATTCTATCGCATTGTTGTGTCATTCACTCTTTACATCTGGAGTGTGTTTTTTGTTTTTGTTTTCAGTTTATATAAGGTTTCTCTGTCCTCTAACCTTAACTGATTCAGGTATCATTTAGTATTATGTTTCTATGTAGTTCTAATGTCATAGGGACTTTCTGTTCAAGAATGAGCATCATGTGATAATAGTCTATTAGCTTACTTTTTTAAAGTAGAATCTGATTGGTACTTCTTAGGTACTTCTATTCAATCATCTGAGACCTAACTGTGCCTTTAGGTGGTAGTCATGGGAAACAGAGGCAATAATGGGGATTTTTGACCATTCAGCTAAAATTGTGGGTAAAAAGCAGTTTCTCTGAGAAACACTTAGTCAAGACAATAATTCCATTATCTGTCTATCTAAGAGTCATCTATTTCAAATTCCCATCTCCTTTTATATATTTGCCAGATGGTCATCTAGCCTCTATTTAAACACTTCCTATGATAGGAAGCTCATTATCTTTGAAGTAGCCTTCTGCACTTCAGAATATTACAAATCATTCAAAACTTCCAGTTGAGATGAAATCTACCTACCTGTAAATTTGATCTCTATATCCTACTTATGCTCTCTGGACAGTAAAATATCATTATATTTCAAAATGACAGGATTTTGCATATTTTTATGCAAAAATCCTATGTTTTATGCAAAATCCTTATGTTTCCCCTAAGAATTTCCTCTCTAAATATTTTAATTAATTACTTTTAATTGGAGAATAATTACAATATTGTGATGGTCTTGTCATGCATCAACATGAATCAGCCATAGGTATACATGTGTCCCTCCCATCCTGAACCCCCCTCCCACCTCCATCCCCACCATATCCCTCTGGGCTGTATCAAAGCACCATCATTCTCTGGGCAAAAGTAAAAATACAAGTGAATCCACATTTTATACTGTGCTGTGATTAGTCACTCAGTCATGTCCGACCCTTTTTGACCCCATAGACTGTAGACCGCCATGTTCCTCTGTTCATGGAGATTCTCCAAGCAAGAATACTGGAGTGGATTGCCATTTCCTACTCCAGGGGATGTTTACAACCCAGGAATCAAACCCAGAACTCCTGAATTGCAGGTGGATTCTTTACTGTCTGAGACACCAGAGAAACCCCAGTATACTGGAGTGGGCATCCTATCCCTTCTCCAGGGGATCATCCTGACCCAGAAGTTGAACCAGGGTCTCTTGCATGTGGATTATTTACCAGCTAAGCTGCCAGGGAAGCCTGCATTTTATACTAAGGATGTTGAAAAAAATGTGTAATTTAATTTACTCTTAAATTAGAGAGCTATAGTATGATACACAGAGCCTTGACATATTAATGCCAGAGGCTCTAAGAGCAAATCCTGATATAATCATGTAAAGACAAGCCATTTAGATAACTTAATCCATTGCAGTGAGTTAAGGAAGTAGACAAGCATGGTTAAATGACTTGTTCAATATCTACTGAATTGTAAAAAAAAAAAAAAATGGTAAAGGCAGATAGCACAATGTCTAAGATAATGTCCAGTCTCCTTAACCTCTCCTATAAAGACCTTCATAACTGAGACTACTCTGTTCCTTACTTTTCTCTCAAATCCCATCTTTGCCTTCTCCTTTTCCTACCTATTCTCTACAGCCCAACCACAGTACATTTCTCTAAGATCTTGTCATGGACCATACCCTACCTTGTTGCTGAGTCATCACACAACTCAGCCTTTTTCTGGAATATTTCTCCCTCAAATCTTCATTTGAATAACTTGCATTTATACTTCAGTTCCCCATATCTCTGCCCTCAGGAAGTCTTCTCTGAGTGTCTGAAACCAAGTTCAGTGTCTCTGCTATGCCCTTTCTTAACATCCCATGGTTTCTTCATTGAAGTACAAATCCATCTCTTGCTTATTTCCTTGTCTATTGTCTTCATAAACTTCAAACTTAGTGAGAGCCGATATCCATTTATTTTGTATACCAAGGACCTAGTATAGTGATCAGCATATAACAGGCATTCAAAAGTATCTGTTAAATAAAAAAATGCATAAGTAAATTAAAACATATGAAGAGCCAGAAGACATGCATCCTTCTTGAAAGACTTTAATTTGTCTTGTGTATCTGTATGTGTGTGCATGTTGGATAGGACTTTCACTCCTAAGCAAAGTTATATGTATTGTAAGTCCACATAATAAGATAAATTTGAGAGCACTATATAATAAGTTGTATATTATGTGAATGAGTAGTTTATCAGGTGGGAAGTGTACAATTGTGAAAAGAAAAAAATTATAGTTCATTTGTTCAAGATTCCTTAATATTTAGACTTACATCTGTTTGTGAAATTTGAGCATCTTCACAGTCACTTTTTCAGTAAAATTTCCAGAGCAGGGAACAGATGACTCATAGGGTCCTACATTTATTATGACTATCTCTATGATAGCCCTGAGGTATTTGTCTTCTCCAGCTGTAATAAAAACAAATTAAGCAGTGCTCTCCTTATGGGTCCCCTTGCCTCACTTCCCACTGTCAAAGCCTAGTCATACAAGAAGTACTTGCCTTTATCCACTGAACAAAGGAAGTATGAAAGAGTCCCTGAGTTACTTTAATTTCTAATTTCTGGGCATTCTACTCAACACAGAAAGGAAACATTCAAGTGTTTTCCTCCAGACACCTCTCTCAAAGGAAAAAGAAAAAAAAAACTTTTAATTTTTCCCAACATTATACATGACTCAATGCTAGAAGTCCTGCAATGAATACATTTCCTGCAAGCATCTGTGTCTCTACTTGAAGATAGCCATTATTCAAAGTGTTTTGATGCATCAGTAAGAAGAACAGATGACAAAAGTTGTATGATTAAGTCGATTTTCTTTTTTTTCTTTTTTTTTTTTTTTACAGATTAAATTTCTTGGTGTTTTAATTTGGATTTTGTAATCTTTCTTACCAAATGATTATTTAACCTCTATAATGCTAACTTTCTAGTAATTAATTGGTATTTAGTTATCATATTTTCTTGGAATTTAAAATTGCATCACTTTTTTCCAAAATAAAAATGTAGGAAAAGATATTTGACATCAAATAGCTCAAGCAAACAGTACTGCCAAGCTAACTTTGGGAAAGTAAAATGTACATCTCTAGAAAAGAGTGTGCCTATGGTCCTAGATTTTGCTGTTCAGTCATTAAATTATGTTTGACTCTTTGCACCTCCAAGAACTGCAGCACTTACCTGTCCTTCAATAGCTCCCTGAGTTTCCTCAAACTCATATACACTGAGTCAGTGATGTCATCTAACCACCTCATCCTCTATTGCCTCTTGCTCCACTTGTCCTCAATCATTCCCTGAATAAGGGTCTTTTACAATGAGTTGGCTTTTCTCACACGTGGCTAAAGTATTGGAGCTTCAGCTTCAGCATCAGCTTCAGTCCTTAAAATGAATATTCAGGGTTGGTTTCTTTAGGATTGACTGGTGTAATCTCCTTGCTGTCCAAGGGACTGTCAAGAATCTTCCCCAGCACTACAGTTTCAAAGCATCAATTCTTTGGTGTTCAGCCTTCTTTGTGGTCCAATTCTCACATCCATACACAACTACTGATAAAATATAGCTTTGACTATACAGACGATTTTCAGGAGAGTGATGACTCTGCTTTTTAATATGCATCTAGGTTGGTCATAGCTTTTCTTCCAAGGAGCAAGCATCTTTTAATTTCATGGCTGCAGACACCATCTGCAATGATTTTGGAGCCCAATAAAACAAAATCTATCACTATTTCCAATTTTTCCCCACATATTTGCCATGAAATGATGGGACCAGATGCCATGATCTTCATTTTATGAATGTTCAGATTTAAGCCAGAATTTTCACTCTCCTCTTTCACTTTTATTAAGAGTCTCTATTTCAAATCCTAGAAGATGATGCTATAAAAGTGCTGCACTCAATATCCCAACAAGTTTGGAAACTCAGCAGTAGCCACAGGGCTGGGAAAGGTCAGTTTTCTTTGTGTGTGTGTGTGTGTGTGTGTGTGTGTGTGTTTGCATCTCCAAGAGCCACGCTCTTGATTTTATTGATATGAACTATTTTTTTTAATTTTAAAATCTTTAATTCTTACATGCGTTCCCAAACATGAACCCCCCTCCCACCTGCCTCCCCATAACATCTCTCTGGGTCATCCCCATGCACCAGGAAAGGTCAGTTTTCATTCCAATCCCAAAGAAAGAAAATGCCAAAGACTGTTCAAGCTACTGCACAATTGCACTCATTTCACATGGTAGCAGTAGCAAAGCAATGGTGAAAATTCTCCAATTTAGGCATCAACAGTACATGAACTGTAAACTTCCAGATGTTCAAGCTGGATTTAGAAAAGGCAGAGGAACCAGACATCAGATTGCCAACATCTGTTAGATCATCGAAAACTCAAAAGAGTTTCAGAAAAACATCTACTTCTGCTTTTATTATGCCAAAGCCTTTGACTGTGTGAATCACAACAAACTGGAAAATTCTGAAAGAGATAGGAATACCAGACCACTTGACCTGCCTCCTGAGAAATCTGTATTCGGTCAAGAAGCAACAGTTAGAACTGGACATGGAACAACAGACTGGTTGAAAATCGGGAAATGAGTACATCGAGGCTGTATACTGTCACCCTGCTTCTTTAACTTATATGCAGAATACATAATGCGAAATGCCAGGTTGGATGAAGCACAAGCTGGATTCAAGATTGCTCAGAGAAATATCAATAACCTCAGATACCCAGATGACACCACCCTTATGGCAGAAACTGAAGAGGAACTAAATAGCCTCTTGATGAAAGTGAAAGTTGAGAGTGAAAAAGTTTTCTTAAAACTCAACATTCAGAAAACTAAGATTATGGCAACCGGTCCCTTCACTTCATGGCAAATAGATAGGAAACAATGGAAATAATGAGGCTTTATTTTTGGGGGCTCCAAAATCACTGCAGATGGTGACTACAGCCATGAAATTAAAAGACGCTTGCTCCTTGCAAGAAAAGATATGACCAACGTAAACAGCATATTAAAGAGCAGAGACATTACTTTGCCAACAAAGGAACATCTAGTCAAAGCTATGGTGTTTCCAGTAGTCATGCATGGATATGAGAGTTGGATTATAAAGAAAGCTGAGTGCCGAAGAATTGATGCTTTTGAACTGTGGCATCGGAGAAGAATCTTGAGAAACCCCTGGATGGTAAGATCAAACCAGTCAATCTTGAAGGAAATCAGTCTTGAATATTCATTGGAAGGACTGATGCTGAAGCTGAAACTCCAATACTTTGGCCATCTGATGTGAAGAACTGACTCATTAGAAAAGACCCTGATGCTGGGAAAGATTGAAGGCAGGAGGAGAAGCGGACAACAGAGGATGAGATGGTTGGATGGCATTACTGACGCGATGGACATGAGTTTGAGAAGCTCTAAGAGTTGGTGATGGACAGGCAAGCCTGGCGTGCTGTAGTCCATGGGGTTGCAAAGTGTCTGACAGGACTGAGTGACTGAAGTGAAGAGGTTCTTTTGTTCCTCTTCCCTTTTGGCCATTGAAGTGGTACCATGTGCATATCTTAGGTTGTTGGTATTTTTCCAGATATCTTGATTCCAGTTTGTGAGTCATCCAGCCTGGCATTTTTCAGGGTGTATTCTGCATATAAGTTAAATAAGCAGGGTACCAATATATAACCGTGATGTACTCCTTTCCCAATTTTGAACCAGCCCATTACTTCATGTTTGGTGCTAACTATTGCTTCTTGATCTGAACATAGGTTTCTCAGGAGAGGTAAAATGGTCTTGTATCCCCATCTCTTCAAGAATTTTCCACAGTTAGTTGTGATTCACAAAATGAAAGACTTTAGTATAGTCAATGAAACAGATATAGTGTTTTGTTGGTTGATTGGTTTTTTTTCTTTTTTTTTAATTCCCTTGCTTTTTCTATGATCCAGCAGATGTTGGCAATCTGATCTCTGGTTCCTCTGTCTTTTCTAAATCCAGCATGTTCCTCTGTAAGTTTTGGGTTCACTGTTCACATACTGTGAAAGGCTAGCTTGAATGATTCTGTGCATAATCTTGCTAGCATGTGAAAGGAGCACAATTGCTGAGTAATTTGAATACTCTTTGGCATTGCCGTTTTTTGAGATTGGAATGAAAACTGACTTTTTGCAGTCCTGTGGCCACTGCTGAGTTTTCCAAATTTGCTAGCATATGGAGTGCCGCACTTTAACAATGTCATCTTTTAGAATTTTCAATAGCTCAGCTGGAATTCCATCACCAACACTAGCTTTGTTTATAGTAATGCTTCCTAAGGCTCACTTGACTTTGCACTCCAGAATGTCTTGTTCTGCGTGAGAGACCACACTATCTTGATTATCCTGGTCATTAAGTCCCTTCCTGTATAGTTATTTTGTATATTCTTGCCACCTCTTCTTAATCCCTTCTGCTTCTGTTAGGTCCTTGCTGTTTCTGTCCTTTATTGTGCTTACCTTTGAATTAAATATTCCTTGTGTGTATCTAATTTTCTTGAAGAGATCTCTAGTCTTTCCCATTCTTTTGTTTTCACTTATTTCTTTGCATCCACCTTGATAACTGACCCTTCAATTACTGGAATTATTATTCCTAGCCCTCAAATTCTAGAGTTCAATATTTTCCTCTTTTTAAACACCTTCTCAGAGCCTCCAAAACAGCCGATGGGGTAGGCAGAGCAAGATTTCTTTCTCTGGCATGCCGCAACTGTGAGGTGACCTTAGCAGTGCATGGACCACTGATTTTCTGAGAGGAGTACTCATGGGGTCAGACTGCATCTGATACTCCAACATGACCAAACATGTCTGCTTTCTCTGTTACCATCATCCTTGCATTCTTACCTCCAGATAATCTTTCATTTTGTCCCTATTCAAAAATTGTTTTCCTACATCACCTGCTCATCCAGGTTTGCCCACATGGTGATTCTCACCTCTTAGCAAATAGTCTCTGGGGCCTTCAATTCTCTCCATTACTATTCCCTAAAGGACCACTGCCACTTGGTTTTGCTTATCAAACATTCACCTCTTTTCCCCTCTGATAAGGAAACACATTGCCTTTCTCGCATATTGCTCTTTTACAAGCTTAACCTTTATTGAGTCTTTCTGTCAGTGTTACCGGGAGAAGGAAATGGCAACCCACTCCAGTATTCTTGCCTGGAGAATCCTGTGGACAGAGGAGCCTGGAGGGCTGCTGTCCATAGGGTCACATAGAGTTGGACACAACTGAAGGGTCTTAGCGTGCATGCATGTATTGGAGAAGGAAATGGCAACCCACTCCAGTATTCTTGCCTGGAGAATCCCAGGGACAGAGGAGCCTGGTGGGCTGCCATCTATGGGGTCGCACAGAGTCAGACACGACTGAAGCGACTTAGCAGCAGCAGTCAGTATTACCACTTTTTTTTTTTCTTTCCCGGAATATTTGGGTGACTAGTGTCTGAATTAGAGAGTGTTCAAAAAGAGCTTCTAAGTTCATTTTGGAAAATTATGAAAGAGATGGGAATACCAGACCCACTTTATATGCCTCCTGAGAAACTTGTATGCAGGTCAAGAAGCCACAGTTAGAGCTGGACATGGAACAACAGACCGGTTCAAAATTGGGAAAGGAGTACATCAAGGCTGTATATTGTCATCCTGCTTATTTAATTTATATGCAAAGTACATCATGTGAAATGCCAAGTTTGATGAAACATAAGTTGAAATCAAGATTACCAGGAGAAATACCAATAACCTCAGATATGCAGATGACACCACCCTTATGGCAGAAAGCTAAGAAGAACTAAAGAGCCTCTTGATGAAAGTGAAAGAGGAGAGTGAAAAACTTGGTTTAAAATTCAACATTCAGAAAACTAAGATCATGGCATCCAGTCCCATCACTTCATGCCAAATAGGTAGGGAAACAATGGAAACAGTGAGACTTTATTTTCTTTGGCTCCAAATTCACTGTGAATGGTAACTGCAGCCATGAAACTAAAAGAGGCTTGCTCCTTGGAAGAAAAGTGACAACCAATCTAGACAAAATATTAGAAAGCAGAGACATTACTTTACCAACAAAGGTCCATCTGGTCAAAGCTAGGGTTTTTCCAGTAGTCACGTATGGATGTGAGAGTTGGACCATACAGAAGGTTGAGCATCAAATAGCTGATGCTTTTGAACTGTGGTGTTGGAGAAGACTCTTGAGAGTCTCTTGGACTGCAAGGAGATTCAACCAGTTAACCCCAAAGGAAATCAACCCTAAATATTCATTGGAAGGACTGATGCTGAAGCTGAAGCTCCCATACTTTGGACACCTTATGTGAAGAACCGACTCATTAGAAATGACCCTGATGCTGGGAAAGATTGAAGGCATGAGGAAAAGGGAACAACAGAGGATGAGATGGTTGGATGGCATTACCAGCTCAATGGACATGAGTTTGAACAAGCTGTGGGAGATGGTGAAAGACCGGGAAGCCTGTCATGCTGCAGTCAATGGGGTTGTAAAGAGTCAGACACACCCAAGTGACTGAACAAGTTCATTGAGAAGCAAAGCCCCTCCTCTGTGCAAGATCTCACTATTTCCCAAGTTGCTTCATATCATGTTTGAGCAAAGCTACAGTTGTTCATTCTTGAGGCTTTGGAGTATCATTGAAAACCATATATACAAAATTTTCATATGAAATTTTTCAAACATATACTTATACATAAAATACCTTGAACTTTTCTCTTCTAAATGCCACAAATTTCAAATATATCCTGTTCTTGTAATCAGGAAAATCATCTAAAATGTTGCTAAGGAAGCAACTTAAAAGTAGAATGAAACAGAGATCTATTCTTTCCCAAATTCCCTTTATTATTTGCTCATCTTAACTCTTTTCATCCCAAGCTTTCTGAGGACAATCTTTGGTAAGAGACCTTTTGCAGTTAACATTGATCTCACTATGCCCCACCTCCCTTTGCTATTCATCTGTTGAATAATCACCTGCATCACACATTTGTGTTGTTCGGTTGCTCAGTCATGTCCAACTCTTTGTGACCCCATGGACTGTAGCACTCCAGGCTTCCCTGTCCTTCACTATTTCCCTGAGTTTGCTCAAACTTATGTGCATTGGATCAGTGATACCATCCCAACATCTTAAACTCTGCCCCCCTCTTCTATTCCTGCCTTCAACTGTTACCAGCATCAGGATCTTTTCCAGTGAGTTGGTCATTTGCATCAAGCGGCCAAACTGTTGGAGCTTCAGCTTCACTATCAGTCCTTCCAATGAATATTCAGGACTGATTTCCTTTCAGATTGACTGGTTTGATCTCCTTGCTGTCTAAGGGACTCTCAAGAGTGTTCTCCAAAACCACAGTTTGAAAGCATCAATTGTTTGGTGCTCAAATTTCTTTATGGTCCAATTTGCACATCCATACATGACTACTGAAAAAAAAACATTCCTTTGAATATATGGACCTTTGCCAGTAAATTAATGTCTCTGCCTTTTAATATGCTGTCTAGGTTTGTCATAGCTTTTCTTCCAAGGAGCAAGTGTCTTTTAATTTTATGACTGCAGCCACCATCCAAAGTGATATTGGGGCCCAAGAAAGTAAAGTCTCTCACTGTTTACATTGTTTCTCCATCTATTTGCCATGAAGTGATGGGACCAGATGCCATGATCACACATTTGTGAGACATTTCCATTTCTGTGGGAACCAAATAGTTGATTCAAATACAATCTTTTGGGAGGTCATCATCTCCTTGGATCACTAGCCTCTGAATTTCCTTTCTTTGCTAAACCTCAAGGACTAAATACTGAAATCGTTGGTGGATTATGGCTAATGGCAAGAAAAGAATAGTAAATCAGAAAAAAAAAAGGTAATAATCTGAAACCACCATAAGCATAATGGATTTCTGCTAGCACATATATATTATAAACTGTTTTTGCTGAGAATATACTACTTTGTATTTTAGCAAGAACTCAGAGGGTAAAGTGTCTGCCTACAATGCAGGAGACCTGGGTTTAACCCCTGGGTTGAGAAAATCTCCTGGAGAAGGAAATGGCAACCCACTCCAGTATTCTTGCCTGGAAAATCCTATGGATGGAGGAGCCTGGTACGCTACAGTCCATGGGGTGGCATTGGACTGAGCCACTTCACTTTCACTTTCACAAAAAATTAAGCCCACATGGCCATGAGAGGGAAATCTAATGGAAAACAAAGAGTCAGCATTTATGTTTTAGGAGTTGGGCTGAATATTGAGGCAAAAGAGGGATTCTTGTCTGGGAACTGGAAGAGATTATATCTAACTTATTCTGCTTGTGCATATGCACTGTCACGTCTGACTCTTTGTGACCCCATAGACTCTAGCCTGCCGGGCTCCTCTGTCAGTGGAATCTTCCGGGTAAGAATACTGGATGGGTTAAACCAGTCAATTAGCGTATCTGAGTTTTTGCTTTAACCCTGGTGGAGACATTTCCATTTCTGTGGAAGCCAAATAGTTGACTCAAATGTTGTGTTTTGAAAGGCCACCACCTCATTACCTGAGGATGCATCCCCCTCAGTATGTGACATTTCAAAGTGAGTTTTTTTTATGCTAGTTCCCAACTTTTTATCATGTATATCACTGCTATCTTGTTACAATTTTAATTCTTCAGCATGACTGTAGCTTAATTTTATTTGATGTTGGCTTTTTGGTGTGTCCAAATTCCCTCAGACTATACCAAAATGATCAGTAGTTCTTAATTTGGGGAATACTGAACTTGCTCTGTAGAGGAAATATGAACTAGGACTACCAATATTGTAATAGTCAATCTTGAATCAACTATTCTCATATAATATTTATTTGTGTTTATAATGTTAAAATATTATTATAAGGAACACTCATTCATGAAATAAAAGGAATGTGACTACCATGTTAATGTGACCTTAGACATCTGATTGAGTCAAGATCAAGGTGATGTGGTGGGAAAAATCCATTCCCAAGAATTCAATGTTCAGAGTTGATCCTACCTTCTCTCCAGAGTGACACAGTATCCCATGCCAATTCATTTAACCATTCTGAACCTCAGTTCCTTTTTATGAATAATAAGAAGCCTCATATATGCACTGGTGAGGTTTCTTCTATCTCTGAAATTATGTAATTATATAGGCTTGTTTTTTTATTTTACTTTAAGAGATTTCACATTAATTTTCTTATATGACAAATGAGCTCATAATCTTCAAAAATTTGGTGAGGATGGCCTTTTAATATCAATTTTCATAAATAATTTAATTGAAGTTCAATCAACACTGTTGACTTTCTCAGGTCACATAACTAGCTTAACATACTGATCACATTTAAGATGGAGATGTCTGGATTTTCTAGGAATAAGTACGCAAAATGCTGGTCTTGACAACAAGGTACCCTTGGCAAGTAATTTAGCTTTTCCAATTATTGCTTCATTTTTTGCTTATTTTTCATCTGAAAAATCATGATGATAATATCACTCTGACTGTTTTACCATGTTAATGTTAGATTCAAATGAGTTGATGAATGGGAAAGAATTTTGAAAGCTGTAAAACATTATTCAAATATATTAACCAGACTACATACTGATGTTGAAAACACTAACATCATTTTTAACTGAGCTGTTTTATTTGACTCTGTACATTCATCATCATAACTGTATAATTGTACATTCTTGCTTTTTTCTGCTGTATAGAAAAAGCAGGCAATATGTAAATGTTATATATTTTGAGTAAATGTCACAAAGTTTTTTTGTAAAGTCAAAATTCTAATTTACTACTTCATTCAGCATGTATTTATTGAGAACCCATTATCTGCCAGGAACTGTTTGGGGGTATTAAGAATACAGAAGTTAAAACACAGGCAAGTTCTTGATATTACAAAATGTACAGTTAGTGAGGGAAGAAAATGTAGATATATCCTTGCCAGTGAAGGCCAGAGAGATGTGGTTAAATTACAGCTTTACACAGTAACTTTGGAAAGTCCTTGTGTGGGGTGTGTGGGGTAAGGCAAGGGGGAACAAACTGATTTTTGTTATGGATTTGTATGATGACAATATAGTTTAATAAAAGGCTGAAAATTTACTGCAGGAATTGATACAAAATAATAACTCTGCAATTTTTTTTATGATTTGAATGTGGAAGTACAGAAATTATATTGGATGGCAGAACTGGGATCCATGGAACCTGAATATATGAGTCAAAAATAATGATGCAAAATTTAACAGGTCTAATATTAAACCTAAAAGTTTCAGCCAGTAACCAGCTATAAGAATCTAGGTATAGTTAAATATATGGTAGAATAATATGAAATATTGATGAAAAATAAAAATATTTATTAAGAATGATTAAAACTCTAAATTGGAGCCAACAAAGTAACATCTCCAAAATCATAAATTAGTAAAAGTTGAGATTACTATCAGTATAACATTAAATAAAGGATAATAATAATCCCATTTTATTCTTTACTTCTCAGACTTCAATTTGCATACTTCACATAATTCTTAGCCCTAAATTTTAAGAGGAATAAGGTGGAACTTGCTTAAATGGTGGATGCTATAAGGAACTCATGACAGAATATTCAAGTAAAGGAACTGATGAAGTATAGCTTGGAAAAAAGAATGCTGACTGTATTATGTTGTGAATATTAGTTTCCTTCAAATAACTGATAATGGTTCTCTTATTCTGTTTGATTACCAGAAGCCTGATGGACCTTTAAAAAAAAATTGATTTAGCTCCACACAAGGAACTCTGTCAAAGATACTCTTATTAGATGGATTTCATTTGAAGGCAGGATTTTTCTTTCCCTAGTGGTCACTGAGTATATGGTGAATGGGGTTTGAACATTGAAAAGTACTGAAAAAAGCACTGAAAATGTGGCTTCAAAAAATCACTAAAGTCTAAACCAATCTTTGCTATTTGTCATTTCTTCATCAAATATAGGTTAATTTTCATCTTCAAAACAAAACTTTTCAGGAAGAAAGTGAAACCTCAGAAATCTCCAACATGATGTGAAAATGTTTTATCAAAAATTTATGTGTATAATTTCCCAAGAGGAAATGATTTTCATTTCTATCATCAACCTTTAATGTTTTATACTAAAACCAAAGATATGCATGCATCATAATAGCTCAGCAATGCTGATATTGATGTCTTTTTTAAACAAAATATTCCTAAAGTCAATTTGGTTTGTTCCTGATGAAATATACCAGTGTGAAAGATCATCACTGTAGCATCGTTTTGTTGATGGTACACATTTCACTTGTAACCCCTGCTTCAATCACCTAGTGACACTGTTTTTTTTCATTTCTGTTCCAGCAAGCCTGGCTTTCTGTAGGGCAATGGTTGGGTAGTACAACAGCTGATCTCAGCTCTCAGAGGGTTCATGCTGAGCAGCTGGTTGGCTTTTGCTTTAAACTTGTTTGCATAGAGCTGCTGTGTACAGCTGTTTACCCCATCAAGCTTATCTCCTAAACACAGCACAATATAATTTATTTTTATAGGGAATTCTTCATAATAGGGGATCACAAATGGTTTCTCAGGGAGAGTCAATCATAGAATAAAGAGGAACAGAAGGATTGAAGGAGAGTTGTAAAGTAAGAAAGTGACACATGAGAGAATTCCAGCAGGCCAGGGGAAAGACTGCAGGGAAAAAATAGGAAAATTGGTGGATGGTGGTGGAAACAAGTGAGTCAAGGTGGCAGGGACCCAGGCATCAGAGGAGGGAAGGCAATGAGTAGCACCTGTGAAAATGTCTTAGCTCTGTATTTTTACTGGAAACATTATGGCTTCATTGACAAGCATTACATGTAGAATAAATGCCAAGTTTCTAGATAATTGACAATGTTTCAATTAAGAAACATATTTTATCATGTAAGTTTAAAGAACATTGACCTAAGGATCATCTGGATTATTTGTTAAAAATACAGATTCTGATTCTCATTCCAAACTGCTACAATGAAATTTCTCAAATGAAGGACCAGAAAACTGTGTGTTAAACAATTATTCTGTGAGCAGTCCAATTTCAGAAACAGTAATTGAAGAATACATTTGGTTGCAAGCAGCAGAGTAGCTAATTGACAATATCTCAATCCCTAAAGCAATTATTTTTCTTATCCAAGGAGTCTAGAAGTCATTGGCCACTTACATTGATCCTGTAGTATAGAAGTGGTATCAGGGACCCAGGTACAAGCAACCTTTCCATACCACCCACCCATCCTACACTAAGGTTTTTGCCTCATATAATTTTACTCACATGTTATCATAATATGGCTACCTCAATCCAGACATGGAGTACTCATTAAAGACAGGGGGAAAAAGAATAAAGCATGGAATCTGCTCCCTTTTCTCAGGAAGGCTAATCCCAAGACCCTTGCCAGTAGCATTGCACTTAGGTCTTTTGGTCAACACAGTGATATGGAACCAGTACTAAATTAAGTGGAAGACAGGAACACAAATATTGAACTCTCTCTTGTTCAGTGAGCAAAGGGGAAGGAAATTGGGAGCAATGTTGAGTTAGTCAACCTACAATGTCCACTACATTGATTTATGAATGAAGAACCCCAGGCTTACTAGATGATATGGTTTGTTTTCAGCACAGAAAGGATGAAAATTTTACTCCATCTGCTCCTACTTCAGTAAACTGACCTCTGAGCTACCTTGATTCTATATTGTTCTATAAAGGTTTTCAATAGTACCCTCTAAGATCTGAGTTTTCCTGATTCTTATTAAATATTTTGGTTCCAAGTCACAAGTTTGTGAATACACTGTAGCTATTGACAGCAGAGACTCCTGAATTAATACCTAATTAATTAAATCACAAGCTTAGGATTAAGAATTGGATGTTTCTAACTCATGACTATGAGCTTTTATAATCTTTGGATGAGCTAGCACTATGAGAATTTTTTTGACAGAGAAGACAGAACTAAACAACCTCTATTTTGCTTCCATTATTGGCAACAGAAAGAATTATCTTAACACTTAAAAGATTAGGATAGACTTGATTAAGAGGAAATTGAAACCTCAGAACAAAGGTACAAGACCAGGTGAATTACATCATAGGGAAACAAAAGAATCTGTAAGCAATCAACATTAGTAATTGAGGAGGACATCACAGAGAATTAATAAGGATGGTAAAAGAAATGGGAAAATGTTCCATTAAGTAAAAATTTCCATAGTTCAGTATCTTTCATTCTGCTCATTGATAGTTTTGAAATACCTGTATGTCCATGGGAAATTATTAAAACATGGTGTAAAAAGACTTTGGGGGAAAAAAAAAAGTAATGATTATAAGAAACTTTGAGTTCTTTATGAAGACATTACATTCTTCAAGAAGGCCTTTGTTATAGGATTTATAACATGATTGGAGAAGACTTAGCTAAAGGTAAATCATGGAAGTACACATCAGAGAAAAACAGATTTATAGCTGTTTCATTTTCTTTTTTAAAATGATGAATTAAATGTTCATATTCCAAGGAATTTCAATTTTAAAAAAAAGTCACCTGTTTTCCATCTGTACATAAAATGAGAAAACAAATCTTTAACTCAAAAGTTTAATAATGTGCAATGTCATTGTTCTAAATGCTGTGTTATGGTTAGTCTCTCAGTCATGTCTGACTCTTTGCAACCTCATGATTGTAGCCCGCCAGGCTCCTCTGACTGTGGGGATTCTCCAGGCAAGAATACTGGAGTGGGTTGTCATGCACTCCTCCAAGGAATTATCCCAACCCAAGGATCAAACCCAGGTCTCTCATTGCAGGTGGATTCTTTACCATGCGAGCCACCAGGGAAGCCCATAGTTTAGTTTAAATACAAATTTAAAAGCAAGGCTAATAGAAGGGTTTTGGTTTTTTTTTTCCTAATATATCTCACAGGTGAACTCCAGATTTTAGAATAATTGTAAAGCTTGAGCAGTGACTGGAGCAATTGTGCCATAAAATAGGCCATTGTTGTGTCTTTTTAGGATATTTTAAATCACTTCTCATTTACTTTTCCTTAAAATGTGTTATCCTTGTTCAAAGGGCAAATGATATTTGAAAGAATTCATTGCATTGTTTTTGAGAATGTTTTCTTAATAGTATGTGTTTAGACAGATTGCTTAGGAGAAGGCAATGGCAACCCACTCCAGTACTCTTGCCTGGAAAATCCCATGGACGGAGGAACCTGGTAGGCTACAGTCCATGGGGTCGCTAAGAGTAGGACTTGACTGAGCCATTTCACTTTCACTTTTTACTTTCATGCAACCCACTCCAGTGTTCTTGCCTGGAGAATCCCAAGGACGAGGGAGCCTGGTGGGCTGCCATCTTTGGGGTCACACAGAGTCGTACACGACTGAAGCAACTTAGCAGCAGCAGTAGATAGATTGTTTGTTTTGCTTGTTTCAGTTGCTAAGTAGTGTCCAACTCTTCTGTGACCCCATGGACTGTAGCCCACAGGCTCTATTTAAGGGATTTTCCAGGCAAAAACATTGGAGTTTTTTCCAGAATACTTCTCCAGTGTAATTTCCCAACCCAGGGATTAAACCCATGACTCTTGCACTGGCACAGGGGTTCTTTACCACTGAGCCACAAGGGAAGGCCTTTAGATCGATTATAGGGAATTAAATCAAATATTCATGGTGACAGGAGTTTTCCTTTAAAAAAATATAAAAAAGTCTGAAATCTACATGTACCATTTCACAGTTAGGAAAAAGTCTAATTTTAAATTATTTGATTTTTATTTTGATATAAATTTACTGCATATATATGTTTCCTCTCTATTCTGAGTATACATAAATTGTATGGGTAGATACATACAGAAAAGCTAGTGAGTTTGAAAGAGATATATGGGTAACATTCAGTTTCTTTGCTCAATTTCAGCTGGCTTATCTTTAAAACAATCAAGTAACTATTAATTATTTAGGTGAATAACATTAATGGGGCTTCCCTGGTAGCTCAGTTGCCTGCAATTCAGGAGACCCTGTTTCAATTCCTAGGTTGGGAAGATCCACTGAAGAAGGGATAGGCTACCCACTCCAGTATTCTTGGGCTTCCCTCATGGCTCAGCTGGTAAAGAGTCCACCTGCAATGTGGAAGACCTGGGTTCGATTCTTGGGTTGGAAAGATCCCTTGGAGAAAGGAATGGCTCCTCATATTTTAATCGCTTTGTTCTTTTTTTATTTTTAACTTTGTTTCACAGGAAGCAGTGATTTTAATATCCTCTGTAAAAATTAAATCATCTTTATGCATATTAAAAAGCAGAGACATCAGTTTGCCAACAAAGATCCATCTAGTCAAATTTATGGTCTTTCCAGTAGTCATGTACAGATGTAAAAGTTGGACCATAAAGATTGCTGAGCACCAAAGAATTGATCTTTCAAACTGAGTTGCTGGAGAAGACTCCTGAAAGTCCATTGGACAGCAAGAATATCAAACCAGTCAATTCTAAAGGAAATCAACCCTGAATATTCATTGGAAGAACTGATGCTGAAGCTGAAGCTCCAATACTTTGCCCACTTGATGTGAAGAGCCAACTCATTGGAAAAGAGCCTGGTTCTGGGAAAGATAGAAGGCAAAGGAAAATGGGGTGGCAGAGGATGAGATGGTTACCTAGCATCACCGACTCAATGGACATTGATTTGAGCAAATTTAGGGAGACAGTGAAGAACAGGGAAGCCTGGTATGCTACAGTCCATGGGGTTGCAAAGAGTTGGACATTACTGAGAGACTGAACAACAACAACAATCGTGGGTATGGATACAGATATATAGCAAAGAACCAATAAAAATTTAAAATAAGGACCACCATCATAAATGTAAACCACCAATGTTATGACATAATCACTTCTTGTTACATAGTTTTTTCTTTTTTAATTGGGTTTGCCAAAACATTCAGTATATATTGCTCAATAAAATTCTTAATAAAAATGAAACATATGCCTCTTATTCTTAGTTGAAACCAACAAATTTTTGGTCAATCCAATACCTTTTTTTAACATTGTACATATGTTTTTTCATTATTGTTGTTTTGTTTTGTTTTGTTTTAGTATGCCCAATATTTAAAGGTTACTTTCCATGAACAATTATTATAGAACATTGGCTGTATTCCCGTATATATACATAAATATGTATATATATGTTTGGGCTATATATCCTTGAGTCTATCTTATACTCAATAGTTTCTGCCTCCCACCACTCGACACCTATATTTTCCCTCCCCTTCCTCCCCACTGATATCCACTAGTTTTTTGCCTACTCAGAATACATTGTAAAGACAGGGCCAATGGGATTTATTAGCAGATTGCATGTAGTATTTAAGAGAAGGTCAACACTGATCTCTTTTGCTATAAAAAGTTGAAGAATGGAAATGACATCTTTGTATATTTCCATTTTGATGTTTACTAGGTATCTCAAACTTAACATACTCAAAATCTAACTCCTGATCGCTCCCTATCCTACCCAGAAACCTCCTTCTCCCACCTTTCTTCATCTCAGTTTTAGTATTTTTGACTATATTGCATGAAAACTTGCTATGGATTAGATTGATTCTGACTAACTGTGTTAACTTTAACTAAAGCAGGATTCCCTTAATAAGATATATATGTGTGGTAATTAAAAAGACAAAACGAAACACTTGGAGTATACAGAAAAACTCAGAAAAGGAAACATAACAGTATGAATTCACATTCCAAAGTCTGATTTCGCTTGTGTTTTTTTATATATTTTCTTCTACTCTTCTGCAGTGAATGCAAGACTAGTAAGCTTATCCTATCAATACTCTTTCATCATTTGCTTATGTTTTCTCTTTATTCTTATTTTTACAATAATTTTAATAGAGAAAAGCCTTTTGGGAACCCAGAGAGTTAGATGTTGAGTAAGAACATCTGTGCTCCAGTCCTATTTCTGTTTGTTGATGGGGCAGGGGGCAGGGGTGATCTTGCTAGTATTTATATAAAAAACAGTGGGGCCCAATGTCCATGGGGCTGCAAAGAGTTAGACACGGCTGAGCAACTGAACAACCAATGTTGTAAATATTACCCTAAATAGAAAATATAGATTATGATCTATACGGATGAGAACAGAAGATAGGATATACAAAATCAGTGGCAAAGCAAGAATTTGGCTTCTTCACCATCGTCAGAAAGGCTTTCCTTGTAAGGAATCCAGAACAAGGGACAAACTGCACCAAGGCAGCCTGTGCCTGCTCCTTCCTATGCCACTGCATCACTTTCCTTAAGTCCTACATCCGTGTGTAAATAGATCCATCCTTACAGCATGGATTGTCTCTTTTCTCAGCTCTGTGACCCCTTTACAATGCTCCAGAGTACCATGAACATAGTTTCACAAATGTACGTGTATGTTTCTCTTGTACTACTGATAGACTTTCAGGTAATTTTCAGGTTTCCTTGTCACAAATAATTCTGCGTGAAACCTTTTTGTACATATATTTATGAATCTGCAGAGTAAATTCCTAGAGTTGCTTATGTGTTTGCAATTCATTTTAAATTTTAAAATAAGGTGTACTCATTTTAAATTTTGATATAGACACAATATTTGATTTGTATACATCTTGAAATAACACAAGTTGCAAAATCCTTAAAAGAAGACTACTTTCTGATAATGAATAATTAAGTGGTAACTAGTTAACAAATTCACATTTAATGAAAATTATGAATGAGCTGAAGTCTTTCACATTATTATAAAATATTCTCCATTAAAGTCCACCATTTATTTGCATTTTAAGTGCATGTGTGATACATCTCTGAGCCCAATTAATCAGCTAGCATATTTGGTTAATATTGATTTTAGCTAAAATATGAATTTCCTCTATAATAGCACATAGCCAGACAAATAAAGAAACATGTTTAGCACCATGCCAATTAATGCAAGGTCATAGGCAAGACCTACAAAATAATTAAACCAGGTTAAGGGAGCTATGCTTTGGGAGACTAAGAATTTTAATTAAAACTGTTATTGAGTTCAAATGAGGGGGTTCTGTCTGTAATTAGTGAGTAATATCTTTCTGCATTAATCAATGTCACCAAAAACTGTCTAAATTAACACTTTGCTTTTTTTATATTGCTTCAGGTTTGTGGGGTTAGTGGGGAGTAAGTTATATAAAAAAGTAATTAATACTAGAAGGACACTTTTAAAAATCTTGCCTTTCTACCTGATTTATTCTTGAGCTCCATACTTGACATTAGTGAATTAACACACATTTATTGGATACTTACTACAAAAGATTCATGGTTGGAACTACAAAGAAGGATCAGCTGCCACTTATAACAGATATGTGATGTGTTTGACACTGAATTAGGCATTTTATAACCACTGTCATTTTTTTTTCTTCACAACAACTTTTTATCATTTAAAATACCTTCTTTTTCTTTTAGAATAAATGAGTAACTCACTCAAAACCTTAGCAATAAATTACAGTGAAGAACATAAAATTAGGATTGGAGATTATCTTCTGGATTTGCAGTCAAAATGGACTGGACTCAACTAATAAAATGCTGGTTTGCCCTGCCCAATCGCTGGCACAGGTAGACACCTATAGACCTCCTCCCCAGTTTATGCTTGAGAGCAGAATGGAGCACACCCTCCTTCCAGGGGCAAGTGGACCTGAAAACAATGGAGAACTCCCTGAGGGGAGTGCACTCAGACGAGGCCCGTGTCCATCGGACAGATAAATGACACACACATTCCTTTGAGAACGCAGAGTAGTATGTAGGGGAGAGGACAGCAAAGTCACTCTCACAGAACATGGACACTTGAAACGGGGGTGTGAAGTATGTCACTAACAGATTTTGAATTCAGACTCAGTGAACTCCAAAGTCAGTGTCCTTCCAGTGTTCTCTTCCCTGCCCTCAGGACCATGGGCTCCTCCATTGGGAAAGAAATGTGCATCGTCTTATTCCAGATCCTTCCATAGTGTAATGAGCCTCATTTTTGATCCCTTGCTTAGTCTCCAGCCGGGGGCCTAATTTTACAACTAGTGGTCCGATGCTGAGGTGTTTGTTTTGTGATAAAGAACTCGGGAAGATTACAGTAGTCTGGAGTTTCAGGAGTCTCTTACTTAAAAACTACCCTTGAAGGCTTTGCTTGTTTGCTTTTTCCCAGAAGCAACATAATATTTTACTTCATATATGGAAACAGCTCACAGGACTGAAAGCAGGGGTTTCTCCCTCCCTTCCTCTCCCTTCTTTCCTGCTTTACCTTTTCATCCCACCCGCCTCCTCCTTCTTCCCTCCCTCTCTCCCTGTTTCTTTCCTTTATTCCTTTCTTTTCTCTTCCCTTCTTTTGATTCAGTAAACAAATATCACTAAATCTCTGCTATATGTTGGGGCCAACATCCATTATAATATTTCTAAACATTGCAGCTCATTTTAATGAGGGCCTTTATAATTTCTCATGGATTTTTGCATTTCCCCTGTTTCTCTCTCCCACAACAATCTCACCTTTGTTACTGCATCAAACACTGGTTTATTTAAGCAGCTGTTCAATTGAAACTCTTCTAAAGTGAATTGGAAAAATGGATTAATATCAGAGCCCATTTCCCTCTGTTGAAAATCCATGTGAATGCTTCATATGAATAAAATGAAACTCAACCTGAGAAATATTTCAATGACTTTGTTATTTTGGGAAATTTTGTTCTGTTTTGCTTTTGTTTTGTCAGTGATGAGGCTATATGACATTTATGAAAACCAGCTTGGGGACAAATTTGGAGATATATATATATATATATATTTAATATATATATATTAGGAAATTTGTAAATTGAACCAACTTATTCCTCACTGGCCTTATCTCTCTGCTTCATTAAGGCTATATTTCTTCCTCTTTGCCCAGGAAAACTGCTCCTATCTCCAAAGGCAAGTTTGAAATTCTATTAAACTTAAATTGCTCAGTTATTGCAGAATCCAGACAGGCGTGCGTGCACACACACACTCGCACACACGTATCTTAGGGAAAAAAATGAGGACTGAGTGGTAAAAAGGCATAATACATAAAAGAGAAAATGAAACTGAAAAAGAAGAGAGACAACCAGAGAAAAGAAGCAGCAGAGAACAAGGGCGCTTTCTTGCTCAGTCAGCCTCTGAGCTGGGAAGCCTGAAACCACACCGTGACTTCCTGAAGCAAACAGGAGTGACGGTACTAGAGGTTTCTGGATAATTAGGCATGAGAAATGGTAAGTGATACATTCACATCCTGCATTTACATTCTTTTTCAGGTACCCAGCAATTTTCTTTTTTTTTTAAGTAGACGGTTGAGGCTTCCAAGTTGGTTGAGGATAAAACTGACAAGAGTGGCAGATATGTCTCTAAAACACTTTTTGGCCAACAATAGTCAATTAATCTGACTAATGCCATCTCCCTTCTAAGTTTCATTCAGTACTGAACACAAGGTACAGGTCTCTTAAGGATTATTATTTTTTTTTTTCTTTTAGAGAACAGAGCAATAAAGAGAAACAGAAAGAGCAGCTGAAAGGACTTGTCCTCGCTGCCCAGCAGAGATCAGCTGCTGTCAGACAACAGGGAGGCTGGTTTGGTTTACAAGCTGGGAGTTTCCACTCTGTGCCATTCCTCCTTTATACAGAGGAGGGTAAGATACATAATCTGCTGCTTTTGTGTAATGTTCATTGCGGATTTTTTGCCCATCTGTGCCCTAGAAATATTTAATTTATAAAGTGCCTATACTAGATGACTTTTCAAATAAAGACTCTGTGACACACTATGTAATAAATATGATAAATCAATCTAGCTTTTAAAGATTATCTATTATTGCTGTCTGGGCAGCTCTATCCTTGAAGCTGCTTCTATTCCTCAACAACATTCTAGGATCTTTAGTGGAGAAGAGAGAATAATAAAATAATTCTCAGCAACTTTCAGAATAAAACTCATTGGAGCAACTTGAGTCGCACACATGAGATCAAAGCAAATCCTATACAACAACGAAGAATTTGAGACAAGTGCAGTAATCATACTACAAAGTCTGGAATCATTTGTCTTTCCAACAAATGCCATCTAGTTATTTTCCTTGGACATCTCTAAAGGTACCAATCCAGACAAAGATCTGGTCGAAATGTGTCAATTATGAAACAGAAAAGGAGGCACCTGAGTAGATTTTTTTTTTCTAATTTTATTTTTTTGTTTACTTTACTTGTGATTGATGTGACCAGGAGTGACCAGTTTTGGGAGTGGAGGCATGTTGACATTTTCATGGGGAAAACCTCATAAAAAGTGCATTTTTTCCTGCTGACACTTCCTCCCCTCCTGCCTATCAAGTTCAAGTCTGATTCTTCAACTGGTCAAGTCTCCTCCTACTTTCTGAAATATCCCATTCTGTTCTCTCCTTTTTATGGTTCCATGGGCTTGCCAGTTGGGCAATAAACTGCTCCTGGGATGGAACATTGATTATCTCTTTCTTCTTTCTCTTTTCATGTGTGTATGCTTTCGTTCATTTGTTCATTCATTCAGTGAGCACTTATTAAGAGCCTCCTACAAGCAGGCACTATCTTAGATTCTTAGGATACAACAGTGAACAGAAAAGATCTAGTGTTCCACCATGAAAAGCTGATATTCTAGCAAAAGGAAACAGATTGCTAAAATAAACTTGCTCCAGGATCTATACAACATGTGGAGTTGACCCATTCAATGGAAAACAAATGGCAAAAGTGAGCAGGAAGGAAGAGAAAAGGCTACGGTTTACACATTAAAGGATTGTCAGGATTCCTTGGTGGCTCAGACGGTAAAGTGTCTGCCTGCAATGCAGGAGACCCGGGTACGATCTCTGGGTCAGGAAGATCCCCTGGAGAAGAAAATGGCAATCCACTCCAGTACTCTTGCCTGGAAAATTCCATGGGTGAAGGAGCCTGGTGGGCTACAGTCCATGGGGTCGCAAAGAGGCGGACATGACTGAGTGACTTCACACATCACACACAGGAGAACCCTAAGTAAAAAGCTGAGATTTAATAAGAGAAGCAACAAGAGGCCAGTGGGACTAAAGTGGAATGAGCGGGGGAGAGTGTGGTAAGAGAGAGGCAACAGACGGCTCAGATCATGGAGGTCTTTCATAGACCATTGTAAGAACTTTGAATGTTTTCAGAAAAGTTGCTGAATCTCAGTATATAAGTCCAAAATATAAAATAAAACTTTGAAGAAAAAAAAATATGAGTTTGCAGAGGAATGATGGAACTAACTGATATTTTTTCCTTTTAATTTATGGCAAAAACTTATAATCTGTACCCAGATTAAATTAAAACATTTAACATATTTGTGATGTTTTAAGTTTGTGAAAAAATGAAACATAGAACTATCATCAAAAATGGTCATCCCAGTTATCCTGACTGACAGCTGTGTGCCTTTACAGATGAAGTAGAAACAATGGGTAAAGGTTAAAAGGATGAAAAATTATTTTAATGAAGATAGGACAAGGCACCTCTGGTGTCTGAATAAGAAACAGGAAGCAGGGGTCAACCCAGTGCTCAGTATGTTTAAGCAGAGGCATGGTAATCATCTAACATTTGTCAAATGGAGTAGGAAGACCACTCCTCATGAATTTTAGAATGGCAACTGACTTTTCTTGAATACCTATTTCAAGCCAGACATTTCTAGAAGCATTTTATATATATTATCTCATAAAACACACACTAGAAATCCTTTGAGTCTGGATTTTATTGTGCTCATTTTATAGAAGAGACAAATGAAACTGTCCAAGTTTAAAAAACTAGTGAATGAAGGGGGCAGTATATAAATTCATATCTGTTTGGTTATAAAGACTTTGTATTTTTTGCTGTTACTTTTTCCATTCTAGCTCTCAGAAACCAGAATGGGAAAATAGTCTTATAAACCCACATTTATCTAATTATTGCTTTACTTCTTTGCAGAATCCATTCAGTCAGCAGTCATATATTAAGTTCCTCATATACTCAAAACGTTGTTCCAAGTGCTACCAAGACACAAGTGGAAGACATACACTTGCAGGATAATAATTACAATTCAATGATCAGAGAGGCAGAATTACTCCTTGGGGACTGTGATCTTGAACTTGATTCAGTATCCTGAACACACCATGTTTTTGTTTTGTTTAGCTTCAATGTCTTTGCTTCTTTTACCTTGCCTATAAAACTTTCATCTAATGATCCAATTGATAAATACCTCAACAGTTTTATTATTCAGTTATAAGAAACCTATCTCTGAACCTCTGCCTTTTCTAAATCCAGCTTGAACATCAGGAAGTTCACAGTTCACATACTGTTGAAGCCTGGCTTGGAGAATTCTGAGTATTACTTTGCCAGCCTGTGAGATGAGGGCAATTGTGCTGTAGTTTGAGCATTCTTTGGCATCACCTTTCTTTGGGATTGAAATGAAAATTGACTGTCAGTCCTGTGGCCACTGCTGCGTTTTCCAGATTTGCCAGCCTATTGAGCAGCACTTACACAGTATCATCTTTTAGGATTTGAAAGAGGTCAACTGGAATTCCATTGCTTCCAATAGCTTTGTTCATAGTGATGCTTCCTAAGGCCCACTTGACTTCACATTTCAGAATGTCTGGCTCTAGGTGAGTGATCACATCATCATGGTTATCTGGATCATGAAGATCTTTTTTGTATAGTTCTTCTGTTTGTTTTTGCCATCTCTTCTCAATATCTCTGCTTCTGTTAGGCCCATACCATTTCTGTTCTTTATTGTGCTCATCTTTGCATGAAATGTTCCCTTGGTATGTCTAGTTTTCTTGAAGAGATCTCTAGTCCTTCACATTCTATTATTCTCCTCTATTTCTTTGGACTGTTCACTGAGAAAGCCTTTCTTATCTCTCCTTGCTATTCTTTGGAGCTCTGCATTAAAAAATTACTGACATCCGCTGGATCATCGAAAAAGCAAGAGAGTTACAGAAAAACAGCTACCTTTATTGATTATGCCAAAGCCTTTGACTGTGTGGATCACTACAAACTGTGGAAAAGTCTTAAAGAGATGGGAATATCAGACCAGCTGACCTGCCTCCTGAGAAATCTGTATGCAGGTCAGGAAGGAACAGTTAGAACTGGACATGGAACAACTGACTGATTCCAAATCAGGACAGAAGTACATCAAGGTTGTGTATTGTCACTCTGCTTCTTTAACTTATATGCAGAGTACATCATGTGAAATACCAGGCTAGATGAAGCACAGGCTTTAATCAAGATTGTTGGAAGAAATATCGATAACCTCAGATATGCAGATGACACCACCCTTATGGCAGAAAGCAAAAAAGAACTAAAGAGACTTTAGATGAAAGTGAAAGAAGAGAGTGAAAAAGTTGGCTTAAAGCTCAACATTCAGAAAACAAAGATCATGGCATCTGGTCCCATCACTTCATGTCAAATAGATGGGGAAAAAATGAAAACAATAAGAGACTTTATTTTTTGGAGTCCAAAATACTGCAGATGGTGATGGCAGCCATAAAATTAAAAGGGGCTTGATCCTTGGAAGAAAAGCTATGATCAACTTTGGCAGCATATTAAAAAGCAGAGACATTACCAACAAAGGTCTGTCCAGTCAAACCTATGGTTTTTCCAGTAGTCTTGTATGGATGTGAGAGTTGGAACATAAAGAAAGCTGAGCATGGAAGAATTGATGCTTTTGAACTGTTGTGTTGGAGAAGACTCTTGAGAGTCCCTTGGACAGCAAAGAGATTTCCTGAAGGAAATCAGTCCTGAACATTCATTGGAATGACTGATACTGGAGCTGAAGGTCCAGTATTTTGGACACCTGATACAAATGACCAACTCATTGGAAAAGATCCTGATGCTGGCAACAATTGAAGGCAGGAAGAGAAGTGGGGGACAGAGGTTGAAAAGGTTGGATGGCGTCACTAATCCAATGCACATGAGTCTGAGCAAACTCAGGGAGATAGTGAAGAAGCCTAGATAGTGGGAAGCCTAGATTGCTGCAGTCCATGGGGTCACAAAGAGTTGGATACAACTGAGCAACTGAACTGATAAGTAACAGATATACTACTGAAACATGCTTCAGTGAAGGCAAAGAAACAGTAAAGGACTCTTAGTTATGTCTTTCCATAACCAGAAGAGCAGTTTAAATTAGTCTCAGGCTCCCTGGATCCACAAACTCAGATGGTACCATCACATCCCATTACTCCCATGATCATTCTCTTTCTTTCTCTGATCCACCCCTCACCCACCTTATGTCTAACCTAGTTTAATTATCTCTTATTACAGAAAGCATTTCTTAGGCAACAGTCTAATGCTTCTGGCTTCACCTCCTTTCAACTCTTTGACTGTCAAAGTAAGGCCTCTGATCTTCCAGTTCTAAACTTTGAAAATGTCCATAAAAGGACACTGAAAAGCCTACTCTGATAACTGAGTAAGACAGCATGAATGGTCAGCCATGGGTCACTGGGCAAAAGTGAATGCAAGGCTTAAAGTCAGGAACTGTTATCTGGAGTATTGTCCAATTTCATTCCACTTCCTGGGGGAGTCCCAGAGATGGCACTTTGCAAAATCCAGAAATTGCTAGCTTTAAAATGAACCTAAGATTTTTGCTTTCTAATAGTTTAGCATGGGTCAAAGTAATGCTCTAGGAAGAGTAAAATGGGTTCTTTGCTGCCCAGGCTTGGCATTGACATCAACCTTCCTAAAATACTGCAGAGGGAGTTGACACCATTGGCAGATGTGTGCTCTCAGTCCTGCATTGGAGAAAAACATCTCCAGGTCAACCTTCGGCCACTGGAAGCTGGAGAGAAGAGGCTAGTATTTACCACGACAACAGCTGTTGTGATGCCAGTCAAATGGGAACCAAGCGTACTCCTCAAGTGTTCCATAATCTCCCTTTACTCAGCTGTGAGTAAACTGATGTGTCCTAATTCTTACATCCCCTAGATTAGGAGAGGGAAGATTATGGACAACTAAGGGAGACATGGAGCCTTGTACAGAATTTCTCTAATGCTTGTCCCCAAGACTGTGTGGCAAGAAAGACGGCACCTAGGTACAGTGGTGACCAGCATGGCCCCATGCATTCCTGGGACATACACTGCAGTGACTATTCCTGCAGGACACATCAGATGAGATTTTTCAATCCAAAAGAGTACTCTAAACTATTCACCAACACTGGAGAATGTGTCCATCTATGCAGGAAGAAAAAATAAAATGAAATGAAAATTTCCTTGATAGACTAATGGTGAAAATAAGAGCATCACCTAGAAAACAACTAAAGACAGGTATGATACTGGATTATAATTCAGTTGCACATCCTCAGATGTGAATTATAGAAATGGAAGAAAATCAATAAAAGTGCCTTTATGAATGGGGCTTGAGTTTGGCCCTACACAGAGATGTATTTTGCTAGACACATTGGCTGAGGTTAGGAAAGCAGGGCAGAGAGAAGGATGGCTGGGGTGGCATGGATTCATTACTTAGGTAAATGTGAATACCTGTGTGAAACAAAAGAGCTTATGCTTCAGGTTCTCTGAGTGAAATGTCTAAAATCTATGAGGTTTCTAAGAACCTATAAAAATGGCCCTTGAGAACTAAAACAATAAATATAAATCCAAAATGAAAGCACAAAAATTGGTATTATAAATGCTTCATGACATCTATAAAACATAGCATAACTTCCACTCATCAGCAATTAATAACATCTGGACTGGAATAAATGTGGGGTTTGATGTGGATGTTTAATAGGATAAGTGGTAAGACTTCTAAAAGATAAAGTGTTCAGGACCAAAAAGTTCTCACACCAGCTGTCTTAAAGAACCTGGACTCCAAAAGACCTAGGTCACTTTCAGAGACATTGGTTTTTGTTTTTGTTTGTTTGTTTTTCTGGCAAAAAATGAGATTTCTAAATTGGGCTTTCCAGAGGCCTGGGTAGCATAAACCAAATTTTACAAGTTTTAAGGGAGATAATTCAACCAGTCAAAGTAGTATTTGAGAATTGTTCATGACTAGTGAGGAGGTAGAATATACAAACATATAATGATTTATACATTTTATTATTTGCATTAACACATTATCTAGCAAATGTTTATGCTTTTTAGGTAAAGCTATATTTATTACTGCTGTTTTGATTGAAGGAAAGATTAGCTAACTAAAAAATGTTTGTTATTATCTCTATGAGTTGATTGACCTGTGGGAATTCAAGGTATCTGATAGTAATCAGTCACCTCTGTCCACCTCTTGATAACTTTACCCAGTAATAGGCATAGCGATTTGGAATGTGGGCCTTACAACACCAACCTATCAGGTAACATGAATCATTATGCACATTTAAGGAAAAATATTAAAAAAAACAAGTCAATGTGCTACTATTTTTCTTTTTACAGCCCTATGGGTCAATTGATTCAATATAGCTGCCTGAATGTCTTGAATCTTGATATGGCTAGAACTTGCTCTCTTCCTCCAGCTATCAGAGGTGTATACTGTAAAAGTAACATACAAGATGGCTACATAATTAAAGGGAGTAAATTATTTCACCAAGATCAACATCATAAAGTAGCTGCACTGAATTCAATCATCACCTCCTGGGGGTAAATCATGTTTATCTGAACTGTTCCTTCAATTTATACTTCTGGATTTATTTACATCAATAAAAATCTAAATTTTGCAAAAGCAGAAAAGATCCTAACTAACTTATATAAATAGAGTCTTCAGGACCTGGTCAGCTATAAACCATTGTTTTTGTAAATGTTTTGCTGTGAGGATGAAGGTTACAAACAACAGGAGAAACTTCAATGATACATTTAGAAATGTGCTGAAGCCAAGATCAGGAGCCATAAAAGTAATTCACATGTATACATTGCTCTTAAACTTTAATATGCTTTCACAGCTGTTTAACAATTGCTCTTTCTGAAAATTCCATATATTATCTGAAATGGTAAATACTTTTACCCTAATTTGCAGATAAGTAAACAAAGTCTAAGAGGTAAAACTGAGCCTGAGATCCCAGAGCTGACTTTAGAGGAGAAGGTGTTCTCATAATCCCCAGTCCCACTTGTTCCCATGACGTCTTCATGTCCCAGAGTTCTGTGAAGCACTAATTCTTTCAGTTGGTATGACATGTCACAAGAAAGAAAAAAATAAAAAGAAGAAGAGTTAAAATTAGCTAAGAAATTCTGTCTTTAAGCATAATTCTTTAAAACCTTTAATATGCTGTCATGTTCGAAAATTTCTAAGAGAAATATGCAGTGTATATTATTTCCCAAACTTGTCTAACCAAAGATCCTTGTCTAGGTATTCAAAAGAATAACTTTTGAGAAACTTACATCTCTCCATAAAATCTCTATTAATCTCAGAAGAAAATAGACCCCTACCATAGGCCTTACTGTCTTGTATATTTGATAATATCATTGATAATGATACACAAACATTTCAAATCTTGTATTTTCTTCTTTAAGAAACTTGCAAAACCCAGGAAGAGCACCTAATGCATCTTGTTTAAGAAACCCTGTTTAGTGGTTCAAACATACTTTCTGGAATAACAACCAGTGAGCTGTGACTGGAACGCTATGAAATGTTTTGCACATAAAATGAATCCTTATGCATGGGAAGTCAATATCTGTTGTGTGTAGTTATCTTCTGTGGTTAGTTTGAAGGACTAGGAATTAGAGTAGCTCATTCTTTTTTGGGCTCCAAAATCACTGCAGATGGTGACTGCAGCCATGAAATTAAAAGACGCTTACTCCTTGGAAGAAAAGTTATGACCAGCCTAGATAGCATATTCAAAAGCAGAGACATTACCTTGCCGACTAAGGTCCGTCTAATCAAAGCTATGGTTTTTCCAGTAGTCATGTATGGATGTGAGAGTTGGACTGTGAAGAAGGCTGAGAGCTGAAGAATTGATGCTTTTGAACTGTGGTGTTGGAGAAGACTCTTGAGGGTCCCTTGGACTGCAAGGAGATCCAACCAATCCATTCTGAAGGAGATCAACCCAGGGATTTCTTTGGAAGGAATGATGCTAAAGCTGAAACTGCAGTACTTTGGCCACCTCATATGAAGGGTTGACTCATTGGAAAATACTTTAATGCTGGGAGGGATTGGCGGCAGGAGGAGAAGGGGATGACAGGGGATGAGATGGCTGGATGGCATCATTGACTCGATGGACATGAATCTGAGTGAACTCCAGGAGTTGGTAATAGACAGGGAGGCCTGGTGTGCTGTGATTCATGGGGTCTCAAAGAGTTGGACATGACTGAGCGACTGAACTGAACTGAATTCCAGTGAAACTCACTCCTCAGTGAAGAGGCAAGAGCAAAGAAGTTCACACAAATCCAAACGTATTGTGTTCTGGCTTTGTCCCAGCTTAGTACAAAAGGTACAGCCCACATTTTTGAAGCACATGCCATATGCAAAGAGTAAACTTAGCCAGAAAGAGCAGGATTCCTCCCAAGACACAGAATGCTTTATAGCATTCCCCCTGAAAACTCTTGATATTTCATTCTGCAGAGAGCAGAGAATATGATAGCCACTCAATAAATCTACTTTATTAATCCAGTAATGCTCAGCTTCTTTTATAGACACAGAAAAGATGCTTTATGCCTGTTTATGATTCTCTTATATCAAAGGAGTATATTTTAGCCCAGGAATTCTGAGAAGGCAGAGAACATGGAGTCTTCCTGTTACCAAATTAAGTAGTAGATTCAAGTTGCTTCAGAAAAAGACACAAATCTATTTATATAAAATGTTGGAAGCCGGTGAGCTCTTTAAATGATTAGATTAACTTTTCAGCCATGAATAAGATATGATGAGGAATATACATACTTAGAAGTAATGAATTACAACAAGACTTTTAATGAATATCCAATATTCTGTCCATTCCAACATTTGGAATATCTGACCAAAATGAATATCCTTGTAAGTTCTTATCTACAGAAATACAATGACTCCTTCTTTATTTTTGTACCCCTTTTAGTGGGTTCTTTTCTTTACAGTAGGGTTTTTTTGTTTTGTTTTGTTTTTCCTCTCTATCTCTCTCTGTGAATTTCTGCTCTCTTGCTGGTTGTTTTTATCTCTGTCTCCATCTGAATTTTTGGTGTTAGTTAATGACTAATTATTGTTGGATCAATGACATGAGAAACATATATAGGAAAGTAGAAGGTGCTAAAAATGACTTTTAAAAAGTAGCCATTGTGTGACCTCCCTGTGGTCCTATAGTTCTGTCCTATTAACCTTAAACTCCATGTATTCACTTAAGGAAAGCCTTAGCTTTTGACATCATTAAATACACGAAGGTGCTCTGTTGTGCCCAACAAAATCTGGGTAGCATAATGAAAAATCAAAGGACCAGAAAGTGGATGAGTTTGGGGAACTTTAGGGAACATCAAATCCAATGTAAATTTCCCCTTTCTGGGTCACAGCTTTGTTGTGGCGAGGGGTCTTATATAACTCAGTGAAGCTATAAGCCATGACATGCAGGGCCACCCAAGATGGATGATGGGTCATAGCAAAGAGTTTTGACAAAACACTGTCCACTGGAGAATGAAGTGGGAACCCTCTTCAGGATTCTTGCTTGGAGAACCCCACTGGCTGAAAAGTGAAAAGATGAAAAGTATGAAATGTGAAAAAGATATAACACCTGAAGTTAAGCCTCACCCCCACTCCCACCCCAGGTCAGAAGGTGTCCAATATGCTACTGGGGAAGAGCAGAAGGCAATTATTAATAGCTCCAGTAAAAATGAAGTGTCTGGGCCAAAGCAGAAACAGCACTCACCTATGGATGTGTCTGGTGGTGAAAATAAAGAATGATGCTATAAAAAACAACACTGCATAGGAACCTGGAATGTTAAGACCATGAATCAAGGTTAATTGGACATAGTCAAGCAGGAGATGGCAAGATTGAACACTGACATCTTGGGAATCAGTGCAAATGGATGGGAATGGGCAGGTTTAATTCAGGTGAGCATTATCTACTACCACAGACAAAAATCCCATAGAAGAAATGGAGCAGTCCTAATTGTCAAAAGAAAAAAAAAAAAAAAAGGACAAAATGCAGTCCTTGGGAACAATCTCAAAAATGACAGAATGATCTTGGGTTGTTTCCAAAGAAAACCAACCAACAGCTCAGTAATCCAAGTCTATGCCTTAAATCCTGATGCTGAAGAAGCTAAAGTTGAGCAGTTCTGCGAAGACCTATCAGACCTTCTAGAACTAACACCATAAAAAGATGACCTTTTTATCATAAGGGAAGGAAGTCAAGAGATACTTGGAATATTAAGTAAATTTGGACATGGAGTACAAAATGAAGCAGGGAAAGGCTAACAGAGGTTTGTCAAGGGAACACACTGGTCATAGCAAATACCCTTTTCCAACAACCCAAGAAATGGCTTTACATATGGACATCACAAGATGTCCATCAATACTGAAATAAAATTGATTATTTTCTTTGAAGGCAAAAATGGAGAAGTACCATACAGTCAGAAAAAAAGACCTGGAGCTGACTGTGGCTCAGATCATGAGCTCCTTATTACAAAATTTAGCCTTAAATTGAACAAAGTAGGAAAAAAACACACAAAAAACTAGGCCATTCGGATATGATCTAAATCAAATCCCTTTTGATTATACCGTGGAGGTGATGAATAGATTCAAGAGATTAGATTCAGTAGACAGAGTGCCTGAGGAACGATGGGTGGAGGTTCATAACATTGCACAGGAGGCAGTGATCAAAACTATCCTAAAGCAAAAGACATGAAAGAAGGAAAACTGGTTATCTGAGGAGGTTATACGTATAGCTGAGAAAAGAAGAGACAAGAAAGGCAAGGGAGAAAGGAAAAGATATACCTAACTGAATTCAGAGTCCCAGAGAATAGCATGGAGGGATAAGAACACCTTCTTAAATGAACAATGCAAAGAAATAGAGGAAAACAATAGAATCGGAATGACTAGAGATCTCTTCAAGAAAATTAGAGATACTGAGGGAATATTTCATGCAAGAGTCGGCTCAACAATGGACAGAAAATGTAAGGACCTAACAGAAGCAGAAAAGATTAAAAAGAGGTTGAAGCATTGCAGAACTATCCAAAAAAGGTCTTAATGACTGGGGTAACCACAGTAGTGTGATCACTCACCTAGAATCAGTCAACCTCAAGTGTAAAGTCAAGTGGGCCATAGGAGGTGGAGCTATTTCAAATCCCAAAAAATAATGCGGTTAAAAGGCTGCACTCAATATGCCAGCAAATTTGGAAAACTCAACCATAGTCACAGGACTGGACAGAATGAGTTTTCATTCCAATCCCAAAGAAGCAAAAGAATGCACAGCAAAAGAATGTTCAACCTACTATACAATTGTGTTCATTTCATACGCTACCAGGGTTATGCTCAAAATCCTTCAAGCTAGGCTTCAACAATACCTGAGCCAAGAACTTCCAAATGTACAAGCTTGGATTTGAGGAGGCAGAGGAACCAGGGATCAAATTGCCAAGATTCACTGGATCATGGAGAAGCAAGGAAATTTCAGAAAAACAACTACTTCTGTTTCATTGACTGCATGGATAACAAGAAACTGTGGGAAATTCTTAAAGACATGGGAATACCAGACCACCTTACTTGTCTCCTGGCAGAAAGTATAGAGGAACTAAAGAGCCTCTTGATGAGGGTAAAAGAGGAGGGCAAAAAAGCTGGCTTGAAACTCGGGGAAAAAAAAAAGTATCATCATGGCATCTGGTCTCATCAATTCATGGCAAATAGAAAGGGAAAATGTGGAAGCAGTGACTTATTTTTTTTGGGGGGGGGGTACTCCAAAATCACTGTAGATGGTGACCACAGCTATGAAATTAAGGTGCTTGCTACTTGGAAGGAAAGCTGACAAACCTAGACAGCATATTAAAAAGCAGAGACATCACTTTACTGATAAAGGTCTATATAGACCATGCTCTGGTTTTTCCAGTAGTCAGGCACACATGTGAGAGTTGGACCATAAAGAAGGCTGAGTGCTGAACAACTGATGCTTTTGAATTGTGGTACTAGAGAAGACAATTGAGCATCCATTGGACTGCTAGGAGATCAAGCCAGGCAATCCTAAAGGAAATTAACCCTGATTATTCATTGGAAGGACTGATGCTGAAGCTGAAGCAGCAATACTTTGGCCACTTAATGTGAAGAGTCAGCTCATCAGAAAAGAACCTGGTTCTGGGAAAGATGGAAGGCAAAAGGAGAATAGGGTGGCAGAGGATGAGAGGGTTACATAGCATCACTGACTCAGTGACATGAATTTGAACCAATTCTGGGAGATAGTGACGAATAGAGGAGCCTGGAGTGCTACAGTCCATGGGGTCATAAAAAGTCAGACATGACTTAGAGGCTGAACAATACCCAAAACAGTCAAGTATAAGAGGTTTAACAGTTAAAATCATGGTCTCTTAACTCAAAACTGTGTTCAGTATCAACCTGTTATTTTAGAACTCTGCCATCCCTTTCAAAAGGATGATATTTTCTTTGCTTTGGCCTCATCTGTAAAATAAGATACTCATATTGCGTGTCTCAAGAATTCCTGGTTTGATTAAATGCATTAAATGTTTGATATATAGCATCTGGTAGTTAATAGCATGTGACTGTCTCATAAAAATTAGCCACTATTATTAACCATTATTATTATTGACAGTAGTAGTAGAAGTAAACATGTTTATCACAATAGAAATCTAAGGTGGAGAGAGGTTAAGTAGATTTTTTAGAATCATCAAAATAGGAAGGGATAAAGCAGCTTAAACTCAAAAGCTATGAGTTGTCTCAAACTCATGTCTGAGCATCAGCTATTGGGATTTCCCATCTACTATCCATTTCCTACATTCAGGAGCTACACCTGAATTTTAAATACTTTAAATTCTGAGGCTAAAAAAATGATAATGATTTCTGAGGGTCTTAAGAGTATTAAAAGTGAACTGATGATAATGCAATTGAGGGATGAATTAAAGAGAGTAATAAAAGAGAAAGTAATGTAAAATTTTAGGGGCCAAATCCAGCAAATCAATAGCAATAAATACATGGAAAGAAAATATATGAATTTCAAGCAAGCCAATATTAAAAATCTATGCTTTCATATAAAAAAAGTTGAATGCATACATGTGCTTTATTTTTGAAAATAAACTTTGCTTAGCTAGTGATGATTGTTTTATACACCTTTTATTTTTACTTTTATTTTCATTTCTGCTAATACATGAAAATCTGCTAATAAAAGTATGCCTTCACTTTAGATAACTCTCAGAGTTGAACAGTAACATCTACCTAAGTCAATTTAATAGTATTTATTTTTTAACATGGTTATAATGAAACAAAGTAACAAATATTCAATAAATATGTTTAAAATTAATTAAGCTAAAGTGTGTATATAGATTATATTTTGTTTACACTTTATAAATACCAGAAAATCTTCAGTTACAGTTAAAAGGAGAATGATAAAATAAAGATTAAATATTTTTATTACTCTGGGCTATATAAATATAAATTACAAGATTATTTTCTATCACTACCTAGATTACTTACACTAAAGCATTGTCAAGAGCAACATAAATTGGTTCTTGGGAATGAAAAATAATCTACTCTTTTATATAAAGTTCAGAAATATAATATGTTCCGTACATACTCAGAAATTTAGAATATTGTTAAGTGAACATTTCACAGGGACACAAGTGGGAAGAATTTTCCTTCAAAGGCTTCTTGGGTGGATAGGGAGATACTGAAATAAAGACTGAGAAACATTGCTCTAAAACTTTATTCAAAAAAGGGCTATAATAAGTTGGAAAATGCCTTCCATAAAGCAGCAGTTTGGATGGTCTTAACCCATCTCTTCTAAGATTTTCTGTGTTTAAAAACAGAGACTGAAGAAGGAATATGGATTAATCCCAGTTACACTATTGTTTTTGCTTTGGCTCCATCCCTTCATTCTTTCTGGAGTTATTTCTCCACTGATCTCCAATAGCATATTGGGCACCTACTGACCTGGGGAGTTCATCTTTCAGTATCCCATCATTTTGCCTTTTCATACTGTTCATGGGGTTCTCAAGGCAAGAATACTGAAGTGGTGTGCCATTCCTGTCTCCAGTGGACCACATTCTGTCAGACCTCTCCACCATGACCTTCCCGTCATGAGTTGCCCCGCGGGCATGGCTTAGTTTCATTGAGTTAGACAAGGCTGTGGTCCCAGTGTGATTAGATTGACTAGTTTTCTGTGAGTATGGTTTCAGTGTGTTTCTGTGAGTATGGTTTCAGTTGAACAGTTCTATGAAGACCTACAAAACCGTTTAGAACTACCACCCAAAAAAGATGTCCTTTTCATTATAGGGGACTGGAATGCAAAAGTAGGAAGTCAAGAAACACCTGGAGTAATGGGCAAATTTGGCCTTGGAATGAGGAATGAAGCAGGGCAAAGAATAAGAGTTTTGCCAAGAAAATGCACTGGTCATAGCAAACACCCTCTTCCAACAACACAAGAGAAGACTCTACACATGGACATCACCAGATGCTCAACACCAAAATCAGATTGATTATATTCTTTGAGGCCAAAGATGGAGAAGCTCTATACAGTCAACAAAAACAAGGCCAGGAGCTGACTGTGGCTCAGATCATGAACTCCTTATTACCAAATTCAGACTCAAATTGAAGAAAGTAGGGAAAATCACTAGACCATTCAGGTATGACCTAAATCAAATCCCTTATGATTACACAGTGGAAGTGAGAAATAGATTTAAGGGACTAGATCTGATAGATAGAGTGCATCATGAACTATGGAATGAGGTTTGTGACATTGTACAGGAGACAGGGATCAAGACCATCCCCATGGAAAAGAAATGCAAAAAACAAAATGGCTGTCTGGGGAGGCCTTACAAATAGCTGTGAAAAAAAGAGAAGTGAAAAGCAAAGGAGAAAAGGAAAGATATAAGCATCTGAATGCACAATTCCAAAGAATAGCAAGAAGAGATAAGAAAGCCCTCTTCAGTGATGAATGCAAAGAAATAGAGGAAAACAACAGAATGGGAATGACTAGAGATCTCTTCAAGAAAATTAGAGATACCAAGAGAAGATTTCATGCAAAGATGGGCTCGATAAAGGACAGAGATAAAGGACCAGAAATGGTCTGGACCTAACAGAAGCAGAAGATATCAAGAAGAGGTGGCAAGAATCCACAGAAGAACTGTACAAAAAAGATCTTCATGATCCAGATAATCACGATGGTGTGATCACTCATCTAGAGCTAGATATCCTGGAATATGAAATCAAGTGGGCCTTAGAAATCATCACTATGAACAAAACTAGTGGAGGTGATGGAATTCCAGTGGAGCTATTTCAAATCCTGGAAGATGATGCTGTGAAAGTGGTGCACTCAATATGACAGCAAATTTGGAAAACTCAGCAGTGACCACAGGACTGGAAAAGGTCAGTTTTCATTCCAATCCCAAAGAAAGGCAATGCCAAAGAATGCTCAGACTACCATACAATTGCACTCATCTCACATGCTAGTGAAGTCATGCTCAAAATTCTCCAAGCCAGGCTTCAGCAATACATGAACCATGAACTTCCTGATGTTCAAGCTGGTTTTAGAAAAGGCAGAGGAACCAGAGATCAAATTTCCAACATCCGCTGGATCATGGAAAAAGCAAGAGAGTTCCAGAAAAACATCTATTTCTGTTTTATTGACTATGCCAAAGCCTTTGACTGTGTGGATCACAATACACTGTGGAAAATTCTGAAAGAGATGGGAATACCAGACCACCTGACCTGCCTCTTGAGAAATCTGTATGCAGGTCAGGAAGCAACAGTTAGAACTGGACATGTTACAACAGACTGGTTCCAAATAGGAAAAGGAGTACATCAAGGCTGTATATTGTCACCCTGCTTCTTTAACTTATATGCAGAGTATATCATGAGAAACGCTGGACTGGAAGAAACACAAGCTGGAATCAAGATTGCCGGGAGAAATATCAATAACCTCACTTATGGCAGAAAGTGAAGAGGGACTAAAAAGCCTCTTGACGAAAGTGAAAGAGGAGAGTGAAAAAGTTGGCTTAAAGCTCAACATTCAGAAAACGAAGATCATGGCATCCAGTCCCATCACTTAATGGGAAATAGATGGGGAAACAGGAGAAACAGTGTCAGACTTTATTTTTGGGGCTCCAAATAACTCCAGATGGTGATTGCAGCCATGAAATTAAAAGATGCTTACTCCTTGGAAGAAAAGTTATGACCAACCTAGATAGCATATTCAAAAGCAGAGACATTACCTTACCAGCAAAGGCCCGTCTAGTCAAGGCTATGGTTTTTCAAGTAGTCATGTATGGATGCTAGAGTTGGACTGTGAAGAAGGCTGAGAGCCGAAGAATTGATGCTTTTGAACTGTGGTGCTGGAGAAGACTCTTGAGAGTACCTTGGACTGCAAGGAGATCCAACCAGTCCATTCTGAAGGAAATCAACCCTTGGATTTCTTTGGAAGGAATGATGCTAAAGCTGAAGCTCCAGTACTTTGGCCACCTCATGCGGAGTTGACTGATTGGAAAAGACTCTGACGCTGGGAGGGATTGGAGGCTGGAGAAGAAGAGGACGACAGAGGATGAGATGGCTGGATGGCATCACTGACTCGATGGTTGTGAGTCTGAGTGAACTCTGGGAGTTGATGATGGACAGGGAGCCCCAGCGTGCTGCGAATCATGGGGTCGCAAAGTCAGACATGACTGAGCGACTGAACTGAACTGAAGGTTGGTCATAACTTTCCTCCAAGGAGCAAGCGTCTTTTAATTTCATGCCTGCAGTAACCATCTACCGTGATTTGGGAGCTCCCCAAAATAAAGTCTGTCACTATTTCCACTGCTTCCTCATCTATTTACCATGAAATGATGGGACCAGATGCCATGATCTTGGATTTCTGAATGTTGAGTTTTAAGAAAACTTTTTCACTCTCCTCTTTCACATGCATCAAGAGGCTCTTTAGTTCTTCTTCACTTTCTGCCATAAGGGTCGTTTCATCTGCATATCTGAGGTTATTGATATTTCTCTTAGTATATTGATTCCAGCTTGTGCTTCATCCAGTCCAGGATTTCTCTTGACGTACTCTGCATATAAGTTAAATAAGCAGGGTGACAATCTTCTTACCTTTCCCTATTTGAAACTAGTCTGTTGTTCCATGTCCAGTTCTAACTGTTGCTTCCAGACCTATATACAGATTTCTTATCAGGCAGATCAGGTGGTCTGTATTCCCATCTCTTTAGGAATTTTCCAGTTTTTTGTAATGTACACAGTCAAAGGCGTTGGCACAGTCTATAAAGCAGAAGTAGATTTTTTCTGGAATGCTCTTGCTTTTCCGATGATCCAGTAGATGTTGGCAATTTGATCTGTGGTTCCTCTGCTGTTTCTAAATCCACTTGAACATCTGGAAATTCATGGTTCACATACTGTTGAAGCCTGGCTTGGAGAATTTTGAGCATTATTTTACTAGCATGTGAGATGAGTGCAATCATGTAGTTTGAGCACTCTTTGCCATTGTCTTTCTTTGGGATTGGAATGAAAACTGGCCTTTTCCAGTCCTGTGGCCACTGCTGAGTTTTCCAAATTTGCTGTCATATTGAGTGTGGCACTTTCACATCATTCTTTTAGGATTTCAAATAGCTCAACTGGAATTCCATCACCTCCACTAGCTTTGTTTGCAGTGATGCTTCCTAAGGTCCACTTGACTTCACATTCCAGGATGTCTGGCTCTAGGTGAGTGATCACACCATCATGATTTTCTGGGTCATGAAGATCATTTTTGTATAGGACTTCTGCATAATCTTGCCACCTCTTCTTAATATCTTCTGCTTCTGTTAGGTCCCTACCATTTCTATTCTCTGTTATGCCTATCTTTGTTTGAAATACTCCCTTGGTATCTCTAATTTTCTTGAAGATCTCTAGTCCTTCCTATTCTATTCCTTTCCTCTACTTCTTGGCATTGATCACTGAGGAAGGCTTTCTTATCTCTCTTTGATATTCTTTGGAACTCTGTATTCAGATGAGTATATCTTTCCTTTCTCCTTTGCCTTTCACTTCTCTTTTCATTTCTATTTGTAAGGCCTCCTTAGACAACTATTTTGGCTTTTTCTATCCCCCCACCCCACCTTGGGGATGGTTTGACCCGTCTCCTGTACAATGTTATGAACTTCCATCTTCCAGCACTCTCTTTATCATATCTAATCCCTTGAATCTATTTCTTACTTCCCTTGTATAACCATAAGGGATTTTGTTTAGGTCATACCTGAATGGTCTAATGGTTTTCCCTACTTTCTTCAATGTAATTCTGAATTTGGCAATAAGGAGTTAATAATCTGAGCCACAGTCAGCCCCGTTGGTCTTGTTTATGCTGACTGTATAGAGCTTCTCCATCTTTGGCTGCAAAGCATAATATCAATCTGATTTCAGTATTGACATCTGGTGATGTTCTTGTGTAGAGTCTTCTCTTGTGTTGTCGGAAGAGGATGTTTACTATGACCAGTGCATACTCTCGGCAAATCTCTATTATCTTTTGCCCTGATTCATTCTGTACTGCAAGGCCAAATTTGTCTGTTACTCCAGGTATTTCTTGACTTCCTACTTTTGCATTCCAGTCCCCTATAATGGAAAGGACATCTTTTATTTTTGGTTGTTAGTTCTAGAAGGTCTTGTAGGTTTTCATAGAACCATTCAGCTTCTTCAGCATTACTGGTCAGGCATTGACTTGAATTACTCTGATATTGAATGGTTTGCCTTGGAGACAAACAGAGATCATTCTGTCATTTTTGAGATTGCATCCAAGTACTGCATTTCAGACTCTTTTGTTGACTATGATGGCTACTCCATTTCTTCTAAGGGATTCTGTCCATAATAGTAGATATAATGGTCATCTGAGTTAAATTCACCCATTCCAGTCCATTTTAGTTCGCTGATGCCTAAAATGTCAATGTTCATTCTTGCCATCTCTTGTTTGACCACTTCCAATTTGCCTTGATTCATGGACCTAGCATTCTAGGTTCCTATGCAATGTTGCTCTTTACAGCATCGAACTTTACTTCCATCACCAGTCACATGCACAACTGTGTATTATTTTTGCTTTGGCTCTGTCTCTTCATTCTTTCTGGAGTTATTTCTCCACTGATCTCCAGTAGCATATTGGGCACTTACTGACCTGGGGAATTCATCTTTCTGTGTCCTATCTTTTTTCCTTTTCATACTGTTCATCAGGTTCTGAAGGCAAGAAGTGGTTTGCCATTCCCTTCTTCAGTGGACCACGTTTGGTCATAACTCTCCCCATGACCTGTCCGTTTTGGGTGGCCCTACCCAGCATGGCTCTTAATTTCATTGGCAAGGCCGTAATACATGTGATTAGATTGGTTAGTTTTCTGTGATTGTGTTTTTCAGTCTGTCTGTCCTCAGATGGAGAAGGATAAGAGGCTTATGGAAGCTTCCTGATGGAAGAGACTGACTGAGGGGGAAACCAGGTCTTGTTCTGGTAGGAGGGACCATGCTCAGAAAAACTTTAATCCAATTTTCTTTTGAAGGGTGAGGCTGTGTTCCCTCCCTGTTGTTTTACCTGAGACCAAACTATTGTGGAGGTAATGAAGATAATGGCAACCTCCTTCAAAAGGTCCCATGCAGGCACTGCTATACTCAGTGCCCCCAACCCTGCAGCAGGCCACTGCCAACCCACACCTCCGTCAGAGACTCCTGGATACTCATGGGGAAGTCTGGGTCAGTTTCCTGTGGGGTCCTTTCTCCTGGGTCCTGATGTATACAAGATTCTGTTTATGCCCTCTAAGAGTCTGTTTCCCCAGTCCTGTGTATATTCTGGTGGCTCTATGGTGGGGTTAATGTCAATCTCTTCTAGGATGGCTTATTCCATACCCAGGTCTGCTGAACCCAGAGCTCCTGACACTGCAGCAGTCAACTGCTGACCTGTATCTCCACAGGAGACACTCAGACACAGTTCTGTCTCAGTCTCTGTGGGCGTCCTTTGGTCTTGGTGTACACAAGGTATCTTTGAGCCCTCTGAGCTTCTCTGGTGGGTGTGGGATTTGATTCTAAATGTGATTTTGCCCCTTCCTAACATCTTTTGGGGCCTCTCCTTTGCCCTTGGATGTGGGGTATCTCCTCAAAGTTACTCCAGCACCTTGCAGCAACCACTCCAGTGCTGCACAGCTGCCGGCAGCTGAGTCCTCTGCCTTTCCTAAATACAGCTTGTAGATCTGGAAGTTCTCAGTACACACACTGCTGAAGCCTAGCTTGAAGGATTTTGTGCACAACCTTACTGACATGTAAGCACTTAATTCTCTTTAACTTCATTCAAAACAATATTTTTTAGAGTGCATTGTGACAGCTGTTATATCAGTGTGCATTAAAATATATATATATACCAGAATTGGTGAATTTTTGTGTAGTCATTTTAATATTGAAGATGGAAGAAAAAACATTTTTTATGTATATGCTTTATTAGCTCAAGAATGGTAAAAATAACTGAAACACACACAGAAATGATTTATACAGTGTATAGTGAAGGTACTATGATGAACTGATCAGTTTATAAAGTTTCATGCTAGAGATTTCTCACTGGACAATGCTCCATGGTAGAGTAGATCATTTGAAGTTGATAGCAATCAAATTGAGAACAATCAACATCATACCACAAAAGAGATAGCCGACATGCTGAAAATATCCAAATCAAGCACAGAAAATCATTTGAACCAGCTTGGTTATGTTGATTGCCTTGACGTTTGGGTTCCAAATAAGTAGAAGAAAGCCTTCTTGACCGCATTTCCACCTGTGTTTTTCTACTCAAACATAATGAAATATTTCACTTTTAAAACTAATTGTAATGGGTGATGAAAAGTGGATACTGTACAATAATATGGAATGAAAGTGGTTGTGGAGAAGTGAAATGAATCACCACCAACCACACCAAAGGCCAGTCTCTACCCAAAGAAAGTGATGTTGAATATATGATGGGGTTGGAAGGAAGCCCTCTATTATGAGCTCCTTCTGGAAAACCAAATGATTAATTCCAACAAGTACTGCTCCCAATAAGAAAAACTGAAAGCAGCACTCAATGAAAAGTATCCATAATTAGTCAACAGAAATGTATAATCTTCCATTAGGATAACACAAGACCTCATGTTTCTTTGATGACTAAGCAAAAGCTAGTACAGATTGACTGAGAAGTTCTGATTCATACACTGTATTCACCAGACGTTGCACTTCATATTTCCATGTATTCTCTTAATGGAAAAAAATTCCATTCCCTGGAAGACTATAATAGGTATCTAGAAAAGTTCTTTGCTGAAAGGATAAAAGTTTTGGGAAGATAGGATTATGAAGTTACATGAAAAACGACAGAAGGTAGTGGAACAAAATTGTATATATGTTGCTAATAAAGTTCTTTTGTTTTTACTTAAAAATAAGTAAAAGAAAGAGCTTTTCTGCCAACCCAATATATGCATATAATATATATATATATATTTACATATTATATATATGGTTGTACAAGACAGATGTCAAAGGAGTAAAGCACTTTGGAGAAAGGAGATTAAAAAGGAAAATTAATAAGCAGTGTTCTAAAAGTTTTCCTAGATATGCAAGAGGATAGGTTTAACTGTGTATTTTCTAATTTTTAGTAAATATTTTTCAAATCTGAGTACCAGGGAAAGAGATACTGATCATACTTCATTATATAGAAAATAATGTAAATAATGCAAATTATTTAGTTTCATAATGACTCATTATTTTCTCATACTGACTTTTTTTTTTTTTAATCTGTAAACTATATTCACTCTTGACATGAGTTAACAAAACAAAATCCATCAAACATTTATGGAGTATTCATGTTCTCAAGTGACTTCAGAAATGAAAAGGTATCATTTGACATAGTTAATTCCATGTGCCCTTCCCACTTCTGAGATCATTTGTTTGCTATAACAAGGGCTTATATAGCATTTTATTTTTCTGGTAGAGTGGCAGTTGAGTCGTGATGGGTGAAAACTGGAAAAGATTTTGGAAAGTTGACCAGCAATGCCTGAGAACAGAAGCTAAATTTGAAGAGCTGGGCTGGTACAGAGCTGGAGATCTTGCTTTCTCACCTACAGTTCTAACAAAACACACACTTCCATTGATTGCTTTTTTTATTTGTTTAAAGCAATAATTAAACAATAATTAAGCAATAAGCCAACAAGTATTTTATTTTAGGACAGCATGTTTTATGAACAGTCAAGAGAGAAAGCATTATATTATTAATTGTAAATTATTTGTTGTGACCAGATCAACAAAATGCTATTATGTAGACCATTTCCCTTGGGATATGAGAATGACTTTGTTATGCAAAATGTCTCTCTGTAAATCTGTATGCCAGAATCAGATTTTTCAGTGACAGAACTTTATTCTATATCACTACCAGCACAGTGTCCTGCTCTCTGACCTGTACTGAGAACGTGAAAAGAAAGAATTTTTACTGCTTTCCTTGCTACTCAAAAGAAACAGGTAAGTAAGCAGAACTCTGAACCAGGATCAAGTTCCAGCATTATCATTAACCTTGGAAAATCCACTTACCATATTGTACATCAATTTCCACAACAATATAATGTAGATGATAATTCCTCATTTAACAACTTCCTAGAGTTGTTGGGCTTCCCTTGTGGCTCAGCTGGTAAAGAATCCACCTGCAATGTGGGAAACCTGGGTTTGATCCCTGGGTTGGGAAGATCCCCGGGGGAAGGGAAAGTCTACCCACTTCAGTATTCTGGCCTGGAGAATTCCATGGACTGTAATAGGCCACGGGGTTGCAAAGAGTCAGACACAAGTGAGTGACTTTCACTCACAGAGCTACTGTAAAGAGCAGAAGGCTATAATAAAAATGTTTTATCCCTAAAGTATGCAACTCTATTGTATAAGGCTTCCCAGGTGGCTCAGTGTTAAAGAATCCACCTGCCAAGAAGGAGATGTGGGTTTGATCCCTGGGTTGGGAAGATTCCCTGGAGAAGGAAACATCAACCCATTCCAGTATCTTTGTTTGGGAAACCCCATGGACAGAAGAACCGAGGGCTACAGTCCATGTGTAGCAAGACACGACAGTGACCTCACACACACACACACACACACAGACACACACACACAGTGTGTAATAGTAGACATGTGCAAGGAGATAAGGTAATTCTTTTATTGACCAGTGATGTGGGTAGAACACAGATAAGGACCAGGCTGCTCATCAGATTCATAATAAATAAATGTTTTGCAAAAGGTACAGATACAGTGCAGGTGGGCTGGATGCCGGCGATCTGTATCAGTGAGAGTCATCAGTATCCTAGCCCTGGTAACTTTTGCTATTGTAGCTAGCTCATCCAGGACATATTCTGAACTTCCCCTGAATAATCACTCTCCCTAGACATCCCTGTCATCCTTTCTCCTTTGGGTGGGAGAGTCATCTCCTTCAGTGCCTGCCAGACAAGAGAGCTTATTACATTACCCTTATTAAATTTCCTTTTGCTCTTCAACTCTCATTGCCTATGCCCTCTCATTTCTATCAGGCTTATAACATTTAATTTCTCCTTTCCTCTCCTATTATTGAGTCCAATTTTCATCCCAATTGTGAGGCTACAGAATGTAGCTTTCATTCCAGTGGGAGTTCTCCATGGATGCCTTTAGACTGACAACCTTACTTATTGATATCATTACCAATTAATCATTTTAAGCACAAGCAATATGTTGAATACCCTTGTTTGAGCTTTTCAAATATCTATGGCTCCTGACTTAAATGAGACATGGTTTTATTCCTTATTGCTAGGCTTTTTTTTTTTTTTTCCCCTTGACCTAGATTTGTGATCATCCACTGGTAATGGCTTATACAGTAGATTAAATTGTGGGAGGGTCCTTTTAGGAATACTGAAATAGTTATCCCATATCCTTTAGATACAGTTCAAGATTCACAGGGTAGCTTTCAGAGTTGTATGCAATCAGTTCAACAAAACAATAAGAATTTCTCAGAAATCACTCTCCTTTGTCAAATTATTTGCCACTAAACTATAGTGTCTACTAATTAATTTAGTTAGGAGTATTCTACAGGCTGCTTTATTCTGAATTTAAAATTCTTCTCCCCACCCCGGCACCCCCCACAGTTTTCATGTTCTTGTCTATTCTCTTAAAATCCTACCTGCACTAGGGCAATGTTGAAGTCCCTGCCTTCCCTGCCTAGTTGAGGTGTTCTTTCTCTGGACATATGTGTTGTGCTACCCTCAGTACTTAGTTATTTATATTGTTTTATTTTATTATCTAATTTGTCCATTGGCATTGCCTGCCTCACTTTACCCCACCCGAAAAAGATGTCCTTTTCATTATAGGGGACTGGAATGCAAAAGTAGGAAGTCAAGAAACACCTGGAGTAACAGGAAAATTTGGCCTTGGAATACAGAATAAAGCAGGGCAAAGGCTAGAAGAGGTTTGCCAAGAGAATGCACTGGTTATAGAAAACACCCTTTTCCAACAACACAAGAGAATACTCTACACATGGACATCATCAGATGGTCAACACCAAAGTCAGATTGATTATATTCTTTGCAGCCAAAGATGGAAAAGTTCTATACATTCAGCAAAAACGAGACCGGGAGCTGACTGTGGCTCAGATCAAGAGCTCCTTATTGCCAAATTCAGACTCAAATTGAAGAAAGTAGGGAAAACCACTAGACCATTCAAATATGACCTAAAACAAATCCCTTATGATTACACAGTGGAAGTGAGAAATAGATTTAAGGGACTAGATCTGATAGATAGAGTGCCTGATGAACTATGGAATGAGGTTCATGGCATTGTACAGGAGACAGGGATCAAGACCATCCCCATGGAAAAGAAATGAATAAAAGCAAAATGGCTGTCTGGGAAGGCCTTACAAATAGCTGTGAAAAGAAGAGAGGCGAAAAGCAAAGGAGAAAAGGAAAGATATAAGCACCTGAATGCAGAGTTCCAAAGAACAGCAAGAAGAGATAAGAAAGCCTTCTTCAGTGATCAGTGCAAAGAAATAGAGGAAAAGAACAGAATGGGAAAGACTAGAGATCTCTTCAAGAAAATTAGAGATACCAAGGGAACACTTCATGCAAAGATGGGCTCGATAAAGGACAGAAATGGTCTGGACCTAACAGAAGCAGAGGATATTAAGAAGAGGTGGAAGAATACACAGAAGAAATGTACAAAAAAGATCTTCATGACCGAGATAACCATGATGGTGTGATCACTCACCTAGAGCCAGACATCCTGGAATGTGAAGTCAAGTAGGCCTTAGAAAGCATCACTAGGAACAAAGCTAGTGGAGGTGATGGAATTCCAGTGGAGCTGTTTCAAATCCTGGAAGATAATGCTGTGAAAGTGCTGCACTCAATATGCCAGCAATTTGGAAAACTCAGTAGTGGCCACAGGACTGGAAAAGGTCACTTTTCATTCCAATCCCAAAGAAAGGCAATGCCAAAGAATGCTCAGACTACCATACAATTGCACTCATCTCACATGCTAGTAAAGTAATGCTCAAAATTCTCCAAGCCAGGCTTCAGCAATACGTGAACCGTGAACATCCAGATGTTCAAACTGGTTTTAGAAAAGGCAGAGGAACCAAAGAGCAAATTGCCAACATCTGCTGGGTCATGGAAAAAGCAAGAGATTTCCAGAAAAACATCTATTTCTGCTTTATTGACTATGCCAAAGCCTTTGACTGTGTGGATCACAATAAACTGTGGACAATTCTTCAAGAGACAGCAATACCAAACAACTTGACCTGCCTCTTGAGAAACCTATATGCAGGTCAGGAGGCAACAGTTAGAACTGGACATGGAACAACAGACTGGTTCCAAATAGGAAAAGGAATATGTCAAGGCTGTATATTGTTACCCTGCTTCTTTAACTTATATACAGAGTACGTCATGAGAAACGCTGGGCTGGAAGAAGCACAATCTAGGATCAAGATTGATGGGAGAAATATCAATAACCTCAGAAGAGCAGATGACACCAGAAAGTGAAGAGGAACTAAAAAGCCTCTTGATGAAAGTAAAAGAGGAGAGTGAAAAAGTCGGCTTAAAGCTCAACATTTAGAAAATGAAGATCATGGCATCTGGTCCCATCACTTCATGGGAAATAGATGAGGAAACAGTGTCAGACTTTATTTTTGGGGGGCTCCAAAATGACTACAGATGGTGACTGCAGCCATGAAATTAAAAGATGCTTACTCCTTGGAAGAAAAGTTATGACCAACCTAGACAGCATATTGAAAAGCAGAGACTTGACTTTGCCAACAAAGGTCCAACTAGTCCAAGCTATGGTTTTTCCAGTGGTCATGTATGGATGAGTGAGTTGGACTGTGAAGAAAGCTGAGTGTTGAAGAATTGATGCTTTTGAACTGTGGTGTTAGAGAAGACTCTTGAGAGTCCCCTGGACTGCAAGGAGATCCAATCAGTCCATTCTAAAGGAGATCAGCCCTGGGATTTCTTTGGAAGGAATAATGCTAAAGCTGAAACTCCACGACTTCAGCCACCTCATGCAAAGAGTTGACTCATTGGAAAAGACTCTGATGCTGGGAGGGATTGGGGGCAGGAGGAAAAGGGGACAACAGAGGATGAGATGGCTGGATGGCATCACCAACTCGATGGGTATGAGTTTGAGTGAACTCCGGGTGTTGGTGATGGACAGGGAGGCCTGGTGTGCTGCGATTCATGGGGTCGCAAAGAGTCAGACACGACTGAGCGACTGAAGTGAACTGTGTAGCAGAATAATCTTTTCTCCTTTTATTTAAACTGAGACTCATATTGACTAAGTATATTTTAAACATTTATCCACTATCAACTGGCTTATGTATGTCTGTGTGTTATTTGTGCGTTCATTGCTCAGTCGTGTCCATCCCTTTGTGACCCCATGAAATGTTGCCCATCAGGCTTCTCCATCCATGGAATTTTCCAGGCAAAAATACTGGAATGGATTGCTATTTTTCTTCTCCAAGGTATCTTCCCAACCCTGGGTTTGAACTTGGGTCTCCCAATTGCATACAGACTCTTAACCATCTGAGCCACTAGGGAAGATGTGTATGTCTAGGGCAGGGTTATAACCTCTCACTTGAGAATCCTTAGGGTACTGAAGAATTGTTCAAAGATCTTATTAATGCATTAAAGCTGGATACTGTACAAAAGAAATATAACAAGAAGCCGGTGTTAAAGAATTGATGCTTTTGAACTGTGGTGTGGGAGAAGACTCCTGAGAGTTCCTTGGACTGCAGGGAGATCCAACCAGTCAATCCTAAATGAAATCAACCCTGAATATTCATTGGAAGGACTGATGCTAAAGCTGAAGTTCCAATACTTTGGCCACATGATACAAAGAACTGACTCACTGGAAAAGACCCTGATTCTGCAAAAGATTGGAGGCAGAAGGAGAAGGGGACAACAGAGAGGATGAGACGGTTGGGGGGCATCACTGACTCAGCGGGCATGAGTTTGAGCCAACTCCAGGTGACGGTGAAGGACAGGGAAGTATGGCATACTGCAGTCCATGGGGTTGCAAAGAGTTAGAAACTACTGAAAAACTGAAGAACAGCGACAAATAATATAAAATTTTCTGTGCTTTTGATTCTCTTTTCCTTTGCCTTCCCATTCATAAGAATTTACAGTTTTACACATACTCTCAAAGGAGTCTGTGGCCTCATAGAAAATTAGGGACCTCCATACTGAACTTAGCAGGATAGAGGCAAATCTGTTCATTCCATAGGAGGGTAGGAGGTTAACAGGGTGCAGTGTAGATTGGGAAGATTTTCTTCCAAACTCTACCCTTATTTCTTAGTGAATTTAGGCTGCTATATCAGAAAAGGCCCTTCCAGGTCTCTTAAAATGGATTTCCACAGTGCCCTAGAAGTCAAAAAAGTTCTTATTTACTGCCTCTCCTCACTCCTTTGGGGAATCTTCCTCCCACTCCAGTCCACTGCCCAAAGCTTATCAGTAGAGCTGTGCCCCAGGCTGTGCACTGGTGGGGTGAAATGCCTCAAGCAAATCCAGAATTAAAAAGTTCCACAGGGAGTGGCCCTGGGAGGATTAAGGAAATAGGACTCTGATTTCCCCTCTAGCAACAATCCTGTTTCCCCACCAACCCTTCAGGGTAAGGAGGGAAGCTCTGTATGAATTAGAATCTCAAAGCAAGTCTGCCAACCAGGTCCACAGTAATTGTCATCCCTTTCTGTTTTAGGAAAAGAAAACCTCGTTTCTGACTTTCCCCTAGACTACAGCTCTCATTCTGCCCCCATTCACCTGAGCTAATGCAGTACAAAGTTGCCTTTTTCTCCCACTTCAGATGTTTGTACTTTATTTGGCTTCCCTCTAGATAAGCACTGGTTTTCCATGGGTGTAAGGTGGGGGGAGGAATAGGAGACATTATGCTAATATAGTTCTATCTCTTCTTTCTCTTAGAGGGGCAAATCCCAGTTCTCAGGAAGGCTCTTCCACAAGGCTTTTAAACACTGAACTGCTCCTTTGAGGATCAGTGAATGTGGAACACAGTTTTAGACTATAAAATGTAGAAGTAGAAGCAAAGTAAAGTTTGAAAAATGCACCTGTTAAACTTAGATTGGAGGGGCACTTGCCCTGATTCATAGCCAGTCCTCATTTGACCTCAGTCCCAGGTGCCACAGTGGTAAAGAATCAATCTGCCAATGCAGGAGATGCAAGAGATAAGGGTTCAATCCCTGGATCAGGGTGATCCCTTCTAGTAGGAAATGGCCATTCACTCCAGTATTTTGGCCTGGGAAATCCCATGGACAGAAAATCCTGGCAGGCTACAGGCCAGGGGGTTGCACAAAGTCAGAAATGACTAAGTGACTAAGCACACACACACACACACACTCAAAATCTCATTCTTTCCAAGTCTGAAAACTTTAGGTATCACAAAAGACTGACTTTGACAATATCAAGGACACAGGGGAACATTCCAGTAGAGTGTGACATTCTGAGTCCAGTGATCAAATGGGCACAGTTTCCAGAGGGGATCAATAGGCCCTTAGCCTAAGCATTTCAAGTTCTCCAGTAGCTCTCTGCTGTGATGAAGAACTATGAGGTACAAATACTTTTAACAAATCCTTTGGGAAACAATAAGTTTTACAGAAAAGACAACCTCTGGGAGGATGAATATTTGCTTTAACCTATTAGTTACAGTTCAAGAACTATTCCTATTTGCATCCTCTGGCCCTATTTACCTCTCACCAGAAGATCCTGGCAGGAAATCTAGGGCCCATATGGGCACCTTATGTTTTGCAGTATTTGCAGCCATTTTTCCCTGTAGATATTTTTCCATATCTGAAGCTATGGAGTCATTTGAAATATGGGCAAGTTTACACTTAGGAAGAAGATTAAATAAGATATCTATGTGAGATAATATTGTTGGATTACACATATATTCTCACTGAATTTATTTGGATTAGGGTGAATATATGCAAGTTGAATATGAATTGTGACAAAATGATCAAACTGACTGAATATTCCACATAAATAATGTTTTGATCCCAATTTATTTCTTAAGTATTTACTTAGCCCTTACTATGAACTGTACAAATAAGAAGTTCATGACCCAGATAATCACAATGGTGTGATCACTCACCTAGAGCCAGACATCCGGGAATGTGAAGTCAAGTGGGCCTTAGGAAGCATTACTACAAAGAAAGCTAATGGAGGTGATAGAATTCAAGTTGAACTATTTCAAATCCTAAAAAATGATATTTTGAAAGTGCTACAATCAATATGTCTGCAAAATTGGAAAACTCAGCAGTGGCCAAAGGAATGGAAAAGGTCACTTTTCATTCCAATCCCAAAGAAAGGCAATGCCAAAGAATGCTCAAACTACCACACAATTGCACTCATCTCACATGTTAGTAAAGTCATGCTCAAAATTCTCCAAGCCAGGCTTCAGCAGTACGTGAACCGTGAACTTCCAGATGTTCAAACTGGTTTTAGAAAAGGCAGACAAACCAGAGATCAAATTGCCAACATCTGCTGGATCATGGAAAAAGAAAGAGAGTTCCAGAAAAACATCTCTTTCTGCTTTATTGACTATGCCAAAGCCTTTGACTGTGTGGGTCACAATAAACTGTGGAAAATTCTTCAAGAGATGGGAATACCAGACCACTTGACCTGCCTCTTGAGAAACCTATATGCAGGTCAGGAGGCAACAGTTAGAACTGGACATGGAACAACAAACTGGTTCCAAATAGGAAAATGAATATGTCAAGGCTGTATATTGTCACCCTGCTTCTTTAACTTATATGCAGAATACATCATGAGAAATGCTGGGCTGGAAGAAGCACAAGCTGGAATCAAGTTTGCCGGGAGAAGTATTAATAACCTCAGATATGCAGATGACACCACCTTTATGGCAGAAATTGAAGAACTAAAGAGATTCTTGATGAAAGTGAAAGAAGAGAGTGAAAAAGTTGGCTTAAAGCTCAACATTCAGAAAACGAATATCATGGCATCCAATCCCATCACTTCATGGGAAATAGATGGGGAAACAGTGTAAACAGCGGCAGACTTTATTTTTATGGGATCCAAAATCACTGCAGATGGTGGCTGCAGCCATGAAATTAAAAGACGCTTGCTCCTTGGAAAGAAAGCTATGACCAACCTAGATAGCATATTAAAAAGCAGAAACATTACTTTGCCAACAAAGGTCCGTCTAGTCAAGGCTATGGTTTTCCCAGTAGTCATGTATGGATGTGAGAACTGGACTATAAAGAAAGCTGAGTGCTGAAGAATTCATCCTTTTGAACTGTGGTGTTGGAGAAGACTCTTGAGAGTCCCCTGGACTGCAAGGAGATCCAACCATTCCATCCCTAAAGGAGATCAGTCCTGGGTGTTCATTGGAAGGACTAATGTTGAAGCTAACTCCAATAGTTTGGAGACCTGATGAGAAGAGCTGACTCATTTGAAAAGACCCTGATGCTGGGAAAGATTGAGGGCAGGATTAGAAGGGAATGACAGAGAATGAGATTGCTTGATGGCATCACCAACTCAATGGACATGAGTTTGAGTAAATTCCGGGAGTTGGTGATGGACAGGGAGGCCTGGTGTGCTGTGGTTCATGGGGTTGCAAAGAGTCGGACATGACAGAAAGACTTAATTGAACTGAACTGGACTACTATGGCTTAGCTCTGGGATGTCTAAGAAATCCCCAAATTTTAGACGTGGTGAATCATCTCCTCAAAGAGTTATCATTCTACTCTTTTCTTTAGAGGAAAGAAACTATATAAGAATGGTCAACTTTGTATAATCACAAAAAAGTCAAATTACTTCTAAGAATATTGGTGTCCTAAACTCAATTTCAGCAAATACCTGAACTTTTATATATATAACCACATATACTAAGTTGATTTATAACTACATCCTCAGAAGGAAATGGCAACCCACTCCAGTATTCTTGCCTGGAGAATCCCATGGACGGAGGAGCCTGGTAGGCTACAGTCCACAGGGTCGCAAAGAGTTGGACACGACTGAGCAACTTCACCTTCACCTCCTCAATGGTTGGAGCATCTTAATTAATGACGCTGTTACCCTTTTTAATAAAGAAAACCAAATTACAGGAATTTGAAACTGTCATTAGCTCTATTTCTGACTCTAAGTATTTCCTTAAAGTCTTTACACCTTTTAGAATCAGAGCACACTAAGGCATATACATTAGGTTAAGGTATATTTGAATAGAGTGATGCCAAAATAACTGTAAAGGATCTGAAGGCATATCCCTCCTCACCTTAGGTTAATTTACCTCTTAATGTCCTCTCCTGATTTAATGTGACATTAGGGCTGAGATAAGAACTTGATTAGACTGGTATTGGAAGATCTTGATCATATTTCTAACATGCATGTGTAATGGTCTGAAAGGGCAATACACTCCTAGGGTGACTGAGGTTAAATAACTACCAGCATGACAAAATGGTGGCTTGGAATTCTCACAGGTTGAATTTGGGGTGGGGGGGTATTATTTTCACACTGCTGAGTTTGTGGATTAAGATCATACTAATTATTTGAGTATCTCTCTACAGTTTCTCTGTGGCTCTGATAGTAAAGAATCTGCCTGCAATATGAGAGATATGGGTTTGACTCTTGGGCTGGGAAGATACCCTGGAGAAGGGAATGGCTCCACTCCAGTATTCTTGCCTAGAGAATGTCATGGACAGAGGAGACTGATAGGCTACAGTCTACAGGGTCGCAAAGAGTCGGACACGATTGAGGATTAACACTGTTAGCACTTTCAACCTCTCAGCTGGCTTATTATTTTTTTTTTAACAGCTGGCAAATTTTAATGCTGCTTTTGACAGCAGATTACTCATATTACTTTGTCTAGGTCTTTCATTTTCCCCTGCCCAAACTTCCATATTGTAAAGAAGCTTTCTGACTCTCTTTTCACTTTATTGGCTTAAAGATGAAGCATGTTGAAGAAGTTGACAATGAAGAAAGCTGTAATAGTGGCAATCCTATCTAGGTTGAGAAAAAATAATAAAATGATTGAAGAGTAACTGATAATTTATCTAACCTATCTTCTAAAAAGAAAGAAAGAAAGAAACTAAAATTAGAACAAACGACCAGTGATGAGAAACACAGAAGTTCTCACCTGTATTGGCTCTTCAAGTTGATAGATCAGTGAGGCAAGGGTTGAACTGAGCAAAGAGGCCGTGATCCCTGAATGTGGCTCCATAACTGGAGGTGAGGGAAGAAGGGTGAGTCCACCATCCAAGACCTACCTCAGAGAGTCAGAGCAAGACCACTGCCAAGCCTACCTCAGAACATGTTGAACTTAAGGCAACCTGGGAGAGCTTCTCCACTTCACTGTTCCGGCTCATTTCAGTTCAGACACTCAATCATGTCCATTTCTTCATGACCCCATGGACTGTAGCACATCAGGCTTCCCTGTCCGTTTCAAACTCATGTCCATTGAGTTGGGGATGCCATCTAATCATTCCATCCTCTGTTGTCCCCTTCTCCTCCTGCCTCCAATCTTGCCCCAAATCAGGGTCTTTTTCAACGAATCAGGTAGCCAAAATATTGGAGCTTCAGCTTCAGCATCTGTCTTTCCAGTGAATATTCAGGACTGATTTCCTTTAGGGTTGACTGGTTTGATCTCCTTGCCATCCAAGGGACTCTCAAGAGTCTTCTCCAACATGACAGTTCGAAAGCATCAATTCTTCAGTGCTTAACTTTCTTTATGGTCCAACTCTCACATCCATACCTGACTACTGAAAAAAACATAACTTTGTATGGACCTTTGTCAGCAGAGTAATGTTTCTGTCTTTTAATATGTTGTCTAGGTTTGTCAAAGGTTTTCTCCCAAAGAGCAAGCATCTTTTAAGTTCATGGCTGCAGTCACCATCTGCAGTGATTTTGGAGCCCAAGAAAAGAGTCTGTCATTGTTTGCATTGTTTCTTCTTCTATTTGCCATGAAGTGATGGGACTGGACACCATGGTCTTAGCTTTTTGAATGCTGAATTTTAAGCCAGTTTTTTCACTCTCCTCTTTCACTTTCACCAAGAGGCTCTTTAGTTGCTCCTCACTTTCTGCCATAAGGGTGGTGTCATCTGCATATCTGATGTTATTTATATTTCTCCCTGCAATTTTGATTCCAGCTTGTGCTTCATCCAGTCCATCATATCTCATGATGTACTCTGCATAAGTTAAATAAGCGAGCTGAAAATATAGAGCCTTTACATACTCCTTTCCCAATTCGGAATCAGTCTGTTGTTCCCTGTCCATTTGTTTATTTATTTATTTAATAAATTTAAATTTATTTATTTTATTTTTATTTTTTATTTTTTAATTTAATTTTTAAAATTTTAATTGGAGGCTAATTACTTTACAATATTGTATTGGTTTTGCCATACATCAACATGAATCTGCTATGGGTATACACATGTTCTGTTGCTTCTTGACCTGAATACAGATTGCTCAGGAGGCAGGTAAGTTGATCTGATAGTCTCATCTCTTTAAGAATTTTCCACAGTTTGTTGTGATCCACACAAAGACTTTAGAGTAGCCAGTGAAGAATAGATGTTTTTCTGGAATTTTCTTGCTTTTTATATGATCCAAAGGATGTTGGCAATTTGATCTCTAGTTTCCCTGACTTTCTAAACCCAACTTGAACATCTGGAAATTCTCTGTTCTGTTAAAGCCTAGCTTTAAAAAATTTGAACGTTACTTTGCTCACGTGTGATTGCAATTGTGCGGCAATTTGAACATTCTTTGGCATTGTCTTTCTTTGGGATTGGAATGAAAACTGACTTTTTCCAGTCCTGTGGCCACTGCTGAGTTTTCCAAATTTGCTGGCATATTGAGGGTAACACTTTAATAGCATCATATTTTAGGATTTGAAATCATTCAGCTGAAATTCCATCACCTCCAATAGTTTTGTTCATAGTGATCATTCTTAAGGGCCACTTGACTTCACACTCTAGGATGGCTGGCACTAGATGAGTGATCGCACCATAGTGGTTATCTGGCTTATTAAGATCTTTTTGTATAGTTCTTCTGGTTACTTCTTCTGTTTATTTCCTTGCATACTGTGACCAAGTCATTCTCACATCTAAAAGCCAACTTACAAACAATTAACAAACAGCCTATAGTGATGAGAAACTGAATAATCATAAATTGACTTTTTCACTGAATTTCCATTCTACAACCTTATTTTCCCCTGTGTTATTGAGGTTTGTTTCATTTAAAAATAAGTTATGAAACATGTCTCAGGCTCCTAACATGTCTCAGGCTCTTCAGCCTTTCGACATGTACTGTAGTAGATATAAGTACAAATAGAGTGTGGTCCTTCATCACAGGGAAATGGAGAGATATACGTGATTTAACAGCATTTCTAGTGCCAGTTTTTAAGCTGAGATGAACCAAGTGGGTGTGCTACCTGCAGGGCACAGGAGAAGTTAGAGGAGACTGATGGGAACAGTACTGATCCAAGGGGTTCCAGGATCTAATCATAAGAGGAGGAGTTAGCCATTTACTCATGGCAGTGGAGTTAGCGTCACTGGGGTGGCAACTGGGAATGCTAGTGCAACACATCAAGAATAAAGGGTGAGGTGAGGTGATGCTAGAAAGGAGAGAATGAGCAGTGAGAGCTGAGATGATCAAAGGCAGGCTGGAATACAGCACGCACACACACAAAAATTGGGTCAAGACCAATGGTTCAGAACTAAGTCTGTGAACAGCAAGAGAGAGCCAGAGAGCTCCTTTCATGTGATGCCCAGTGTGTAGCCCTGGTGTGAGAATGAAGGCTTACAGCAATCATTATGGGCTGAAGCAAAGCACATTTATAATGTGGGCTCAAGGAACAGCCCATATGATAGGGTGAATAATCATTATAAATATTAAAGCACATTATTGTACTTTTTAAAATAATTTGCCAATTGATTAATACATGTGTCCTATGCAGGAAAAAAGTGATAATGATTAAATAATTCAAAAACCGTGATTTATCTGCATGTTTTGTCTGTAATAATTCTCCCATTATGCCTTACTTGTCAATCAGAAATCATATTCCTGTGGCCTTGTCCCAAACTGCCTCATCCTTCTCTGCTACTGCAAGGTATTTTCTTGCTGTGTTTACTCCTCTTACCAATTCTTACCTATATGCTACAGTCTTCATAAATAGATGACAATTGATGTATTGGGTCAGAAACTTTAGCTTTTTCCCAGACTATAACTTGTTTTGCTCCTTTTTAAAAAATTTTCTATATTGAAAGATTGGCAAACAAACCCCTTTTAAGGATTGTGGTAGATCTACAACACCCTAGAAAACCATGCTGAGCATTGCCCAGTTACTTAGGCCTCATTCATTCTTGACCCCATCTTTCTTCAAAATACCAAGTCCTGGCTGGATCTTCTCCTTTATGTATATTCCTAAATTGCCATTCATAATTTTGAAATTCTTTGTTAGACAAACATCACTCTGTCTTTTCTCCATCAATCTCAGCATTTTCCACATTTAAAAATCAAATTGCAAGGCTATCTTAATTAATGATACTCCCAATTATGAAGAATTATAAGCAATTCTATTTACAAGTGATGCTACCACATTGGCTCAACCAAACAGTATATCACCAACACAAGCGTTGTACAGACTTCAGTGCACTAAACTGAATTAGCCTTGTAAAATTACTTTCTCCACACCTTTCTTAGGTGGGAAGATAATAGGTAGACATGAAAAGTTAGATAATAATACAAGAAATACATTATGAACAATGCAAGTAGTATGTGATTAATTAAAGCAGTAAGTCTTACAGTTTAGAAGAGAGATTAACCATGATGGTCATGAATTTTGTTGCTGTGCATGATTTTGTTACTGTTGTTCCATTGCTAAGTCATGTTGGATTCTTTGCAACCCCATGAACTGGAGCACGCCAGGCTTCCGTCTTTCACTATCTCCCAGAGTTTGCTCAAATTCATGGCCATTGAGTGGATGATGCTATCTCATCTTCTGTCACCCCCTTCTCCTTTTTCCTTCAATCTTTCCCAGAATCAGGGTCTTATCCAATGAGTTGGCTCTTTGCATCAGGTGACCAAAGTATTGGAGCTTCTGCTTCAGCATCAATCCTTCCAGTGATATTCAGGGTTGATTTCCTTTAGGATTGACTGGTTTAATCTGCTTGCTGTCCAAGGGACTGTCAAGAGTCTTCTCCAGCAACCACAATTTGAAAGCATCGCCAACTTTATGGTCCAATTCTCATATCCATACATGACTACTGGAGAAACCATAGCTTTGGCTATGCAGACCTTTGTTGGCAGTGATGTCTCTGATTTTTAATATGCTGTCTAAGTTTGCCATAGCTTTCCTTCCAAGAAGGAATAGTCTTTTAATTTCATGACTGAAGTCACTGACCACAGTGATTTTAGAGCCCAAGAAAAGAAAATCTGTCACTGCTTCCACTTTTTCCTGTTCCATTTGCCATGAAGTGATTGGACCAGATGCCATGATTTTAATTTTTTGGTGATGAGTAGTAAGAAGACAGTTCCTATCCAAGAGGCACTAACAATCACATTGAACAAGACCAATATACATTAAACAATTGTTTAACAGTAAAAAATGGTATAGGAAGTATTCTCAGTGAGATGACACAGACTGTGTAGATGGCTTAAAAGCTAAAACAATCAATTGGAATTGAGTAATTATTCTAAACTCATCATGAATTTTTTCCTAGATTTAGGTAATATTTCTGGAGACTTTCTCTTTGTTTCATAATAGAATACCACCAAAACTGAAAATAGGGCATGTCTTGTCAAAATTTATAACTTCCCAAACACTAATCTGATAGATACTTAAGTATTTATTTATAATGATGATAATACAGACAAGTTAAGTTAGATTGAAATTAAATAACAAATATTATAAAACTTGAATTAAATGATATTTACCAAATTTCTGAACAGTAAAGTTTAAACTGAAATTCTCTTTTAGTTTTTCACTGGAAAGTATTGACCCTCTTCAAACAATTAACTCTGTGTGTGTGTGTGTGTCTCTGTCTGTCTCTGTCTCTCTGTCTCTCTCTCTCTCTCTCTCTATATATATATATATATATATATAAGATATAAACTAAGCAGTCTGATAGGCCCTATTTCTGTTTGAATCAGGGGACTTAGGTGACCCTGTGTCATTCTTTGATGATGGTACAACCATTAAGTCATGCTGTATGTCAAATCTACAGTTAGTCATTATTAACTTAGAGTTAGTCATTGTTATCCACTCCGTGTACCACTGAAAAGAAATTGTCATGTGTGAGAGAAGTTTTATGTGAGAGGGGTTAAGATGACAATGCACTGCCTCTACCAGCTAAGGAGGGATCTGTGAATGGTGCACCCACTGCAGGGAGGGGACAGGGCACAGACTTGCTTTCAGGGACAGGGAAGACTAGATTAGAGTCCACTGTCCAACTCTCACAGAAACACAGAAAATGAAAGGTTATTGTACTTGGTGATAGGAGGACACTGCGGCAGCAGACCCAGTGTGGGTAACAGTCAACACATATATGTTTGTTATCACACAGTTCAGTTCAGTTCAGTCGCTCAGTCATGTCCGACTCTGCAACCCCGTGGACTGTAGCACACCAGGCCTCCCTGTCCATCACCAACTCTCAGAGTCTACTCAAATGCATGTCCATTGAGTTGGTGATGCCATCCAACCATCTCATCCTCTGTCATCCCCTTCTCTTCCTGCCTTCAATCTTTCCCAGCATCAGGAACTTTTCAAATGAGTCAGTTCTTCACATCAGGTGGCCAAAGTATTGGAGTTTCAGCTTTAACATCAGTCCTTCCAATGAACACCCAGGACTGATCTCCTTTAGGATGGACTGGTTGGATCTCCTTGCTGTCCAAAGGACTCCAAAGAGTCTTCTCCAACACCTCAGTTCAACAGCATCAATTCTTTGGCACTCAGATTTCTTTATAGTCTAACTCTCACATCCATACATGACTAGTGGAAAAACCATAGCTTTGACTAGATAGACCTTTGCTGGCAAAGTAATGTCTCTGCTTTTTAATATGCTGTCTAGGTTGGTCATAACTTTTCTTTCGAGGAGCAACCATCTTTTAATTTCACATGACATTTCTTGCCAAAAATCAAAACGGTAATGTATTTATTCATGAGTTAGTAATCCAAAATAAATTCTGAATAAAATAGATGAATGTAATTATCAGTTAATGTTTCAAAGTGAAGGAAATGAATACGTACAAGGAGGATTTGGACACAAATATTTAAATAGAAAATTTTGGCCCAGAAAATGGTCTTAGGGTCATTTCTGTGCAATGAAAGCATTTAAAACTAGAGAAATACTTTGAGTTCTTACAATAACAACTCATGTCGATCACATGTCCCATTCATACGTATGTCTTTAGGAAGCAAAGCGTCTACTCAGTGGTCCTGCCACCAGGAAGCAAATCGGTCCTGCCATCATTACTGTGTAATGCTTTTAGTGTTCATTTCAATCACCTCAAAGGAGAGAGAAGAATTGGATCGAGAGGATGTCCTCAGAAGATATCACACTACTTTGTCTATTTGTCTGTCTTGCTTTTAGAATCACATTTCTGAGCCCAGGAGACCTCAGCCAGAGGCTCAGCTGCTTCAGTGTGCTGTCCACAAGCATAAACACAGTGCGTCCAGCTGCCTGATGGGGGACTCTGCTAATTGGAGAAGTCTGCTCTGGTCCCCTGTCACTAGTTGGCAGACAGAACAGTCTGGGCCAAAGCTGACTTCCAGAGTCAGGCATTCATTTATCTCAGTGATAACAGGGTATGTGTAGAGAGAAGTAGCAAAGAAAGCAAAGGGCAGCTGCAGTTGAGGTGGGGACAGTACTAATGCCCCCAAATCAAAGACATGCTGCCTGTAGGGCCTTGGCAGTTTAGTTCTCTCTCCAAAGTTTAATTAGTCACTAATTATAAACTGCTCTCTTTTATTATGGATGTATTTGGCCAGTGCTGCTTTTTTTTTTTTTCCTAAGAAACATGATTTCATCTCAAGCAAGTTGCAAATGCTTAGGTATCAATGTTAGAAACTGCAGTCAAGCACAACCTGTCCCCAGATCTCAGCCCCTTGAAACACGATGGCTCATTAATAACTTAAAAAGGATGATGACACTGATGCTATTTATAGAGTCTTGCCAGGCAGATCTGCCAGCATTAAAGAAATTAACATGGAGAAATTGTCAACTGGAAAACATTAGTGTTTATCAACAAATCAATCAAACTTCAACAACTGTAAATCGTGCTTTTAGCTAAGTGAAATGTATTGACAATGACGGCCACTTACCCACCTTGCTGAAGAGCCCCAAATCCCCATGTTGGTCCCCAACCAGGCAGACTCTCCCCTTGACATTGTAGTTATCACCCACTCCTGCCTTTTAGGGAAAAGTCAGCCTGCCTCTGTTCCACATTTAAGAGCAAGCTGGAGAGACTGGGCTGTGGTCTCAGTTGTATACTAATTAGCTCTGACTGTCAATTTATAAAGTCTCAAGCAGACTAAATTCAATACCAAGGTTAGTGGCTCCAGGAACCAAAGTCTAGGTTTATGTGTACTTCATGAAAGGAAGACTCTGATTTAAGGAGTTTTTCTTGGTTCTCTCATCCTTTAAAAAGCAGTGCTTGACTCTCATTGTTGTATATTTAGAGATGGTGCTATTTTCATTTCTGGGCTACATCGGTGATGATGACATGGCTTCGGAACCTGAACAAAGCTGGAGAGCTCTGATAGGCTGCTGGTGATGTCATCTCTGTGCCTCCAATGCCCGGGAAAAGCACCAGGGACTGACTGTTTTCCTGACTTTTCTTTTCTTTCTTTCTTCCTTTTTTTCTTTTTCTTTTTTCCCCAAATATGAAATCTCACTTTCACACTAAGAGTACGTTTGGAGTTTCATATCCTAGCAACGTTATCACTAAAGTAGCCGGTGACCGCTTTGCACAGACTGACACTGCTTGGCTTGACACACAGTTTCAGTTCTCACGGAGAGGATTTTGTGCTGCATCACACTGAATATCGCTGCTCCGTAATTTCTTGTCATTACAGCAAACCTTTTCACATGCTCCCTTTCTGTAACCCAGATGATCAACACTTGTCAAGTTCATCTGCTCATACAAATCCTAATCAAAGGAGCCTAACAGTGGTAGGAGAACTTAAAAATCAAAAAAGAGAAAATATGGCCAGGGCACTTAGCTTCAGAATTAATATTGCCCCAGCTCGTCCCAAGGATGTCTCTTATGTAATGCACAGCCTTGCCAACTTCCACCTTTTGTTCTTCTTATGTGTATATTCCTAAAACAACAGGATGGTTGAAATGATGTTTTCACTGAAGTTGGGGTGGAAAGACTTGGGGGAACCTGGAATGAGATAAAGGAGCCCTCTACATCCCTATTTAGAGGGAGGGGCTTATTTTTGCTCAGTATGTAGCAAATTTTATATTCTTTTAAAACAAAACATCAATCCTGCAGTTTTACTTCTGACATCCTACCTAACACCTTAAATCCCAAGTTCTCATCTGTTAAGTGAGACAAAAAGACACACCTGTCTGAAGAGTCAGCATTCAACACACTGCTGTGTCTAGAGTCCACTCTGCACGACAGGAGCAAAACTAAAATCTGCTCCTGCCAATCAGATTCCAAGCTCTGTGACACAAGCAAATAAAGACAACCAGGAAAAAAAGGAAAGTTGAAAACTGCTAAGCAGTCTCCATGGCTGGCCAAGGAATTAGTCCATTCTCAACACTAGAGTCCTTTCCCCTCCTTGTAGCTCCACAACTGGTTTTCACCCAGGAGTAAAATCTATAGTGCTAGACTTTGAGGGAATGTGGAGGGACATTAAAATGAAACAAAAAACAAAACATAATTTCAAAATTAAAAAGTAAAATTCAGATGTGTCTCTACTTGTCACTGTAAGAGTTTGCAGAGTTTGAAGCAAAATCTTCCTTATCGGATTTTTATGCAGGAAATTTAACAGGAGGATCAAAAAAAAAAAAAAAAGAAAAGAAAAGAAAAGAAAACTAGCAGTCATAAATGGATATTCACAAAATACTGTACTGAATTTTGTGAAAATTACAAAATAAATATTAGTTATGGACATTGACATCAAGACTTAGATTCTGATTTTGTAAAAAATAAGTGAAAATAACAGTTCAAATTGCAAATATCAATTCAAGATAGCAAAAGAAGACCTGTCAAAAGGCAGCATGTGATTAAATATCAATTGCACTGTACATATAATTATTTTATGGATATTCAAAAGAGAAAAATTTTACCTCTAAATGAAATGGCCAGAGTAGTTTTAAGAAAAGGATGTGAGCTAGCCTCTGGGCCACAGAAGATGAATTTGCTTCAGATAAATAGCTGGGGTTAGGGGTGGGGGGGTGTTCAAGACAGGAAGAAAGGTAAGAGCGAGACCAGAAAAGGTACAGTTTCAGGAAGTGGTGGGAAAACATGATTTGTAAAAAGGTGTGGTGAGAAATAGGATTGGAAAACCCTGAGGGTTCCACTGGCCCTAGAATGTAGTGCATTTAACATAGAAGACAGTCAGACATTTGTTCTTAAACTCAGTTTTACTGAGGATGTGAAATGTTCTGTCTGGCAGTGCACACACTGGTTCGGTGCTTTCTGCCCTTCTTCTACATCTTTGACACTATACACAGTTACCAACCCCCTTTCAAAGAACAAGGTCTGGCCTAGATTCCAGTCAAAACTCATCCATTAATCATATATTAACACTGGCTTTGAATGTGTTTGATAATTAAACATTCTACTGTTTAAAAAAATCAGCATAATTTTTTCAGAATAAAAAATATTATCCTTGTACCTTTATATTTCAGCATTCCATATTGTTCTGATACACAAAAAAATGTGATTTAAACATGGGAAAGTTTGCTCAGTGTAGTAAATATTTAATGTCATATATATATATATAAAATGCTGGAATAATCAACAAATTTTGATTGACTTTATTAGCAATTTCAGCATCAAAATTCCTTTCATTTTGTTCCCTTTTGCATTTTTTTGTAGTTAAATTTTATTTAGTACTTTCACATTTACATTAAGAATACCTTTCCTACCATAACAAAATAGAAGTCAGGTCATACAGGTGCTAAAAAAATCTGCAGTGCAACCAAAAAAAGATGGAAAGCACTGGTGACCAAAATGAGCGGCATCATACAAACCACTATGTAGAACATCTTTCTGCCTTGTTTGCTTTTTGAAATTTTCTGACTCATTCTAAAGTCTTCTCTGTTTGAACCAAGTCTAAGTTTTATTCTTTGTTGCTTTTTATTTTCACATTTTCAGTTTATCTGGCCCTTATAATTTCTTGCTGTCTAATTAGAGGAGTTCAGTTCAGTTCTGTTCAGTCGCTCAGTCGTGTCCGACTCTTTGTGACCCCAGCAGAGACATTACTTTGCCGACTAAGGTCCGTCTAGTCAAGGCTATGGTTTTTCCTGTGGTCATGTATGGATGTGAGAGTTGGACTGTAAAGAAGGCTGAGTGCCGAAGAACTGATGCTTTTAAACTGTGGTGTTGAAGAAGACTCTTGAGAGTCCCTTGGACTGCATGGAGATCCAACCAGTCCATTCTGAAGGAGATCAGCCCTGGGATTTCTTTGGAGGGAATGATGCTAAAGCTAAAGCTACAGTACTTTGGACACCTCATGCGAAGAGCTGACTCATTGGAAAATACTCTGATGCTGGGAAGGATTGGGGGCAGGAGGAGAAGGGGACGACAGAGGATAAGATGGCTAGATGGCATCACTGACTCGATGGACATGAGTCTGAGTGAACTCTGGGAGTTGGTGATGGACAGAGAGGCCTGGCATGCTAGGCACTTAGAAATGTCTTGGCTGTATAAATGAACAAGATATATCCCACTTGGAGCAACTACCCTGAATTGCAGGTACTGTTTCCTTCTCAAGAAAACAATTGCTGACTCCACCCCCCATCCCCAGATTTGTGTTCAGCCACATAAGTTCTGTATTAAGATTGTTCCTGTCACATAGAGAGGCGGTTTTGAATTAACATCTTCTTTTCAGAGTTAACTAAATATAGTATTTTCACTGATGCATTAAATGTTTTTTCAGCAGAAAATTTCACACTTATTAGGGGAAAAGTGCTATGATCTTGGGGGCAGATAGTATTTTCAAGCAACCTTTGTTTTCTTCATATCCTGAGCAGATAGTCCTTGGCTTGACAAAGAAAGAGCACATGTATAAACCACCTACAAATCCCCAAAGCAATGTTGTTCTTTAAATAAGCTATATGCACGACCAAAAGAGCCTAAAGAGCCCCAAGTTCATCAAGAAAATTTACCCTTTTCAAGCGTACCTTCAAAAGTAATCATTGCACTAGTTATCAAAGTTTATCCATGGCTGCTTCTTTTTTAGATGTCTTGCCTCAGCACATATTTATTGAGGTACTAATATGTAGCAGGCACTGCTGGATACTTGGAGAGGGCTCAGTGAATAAACAAACAGGTTATGTTCTCCTATATACAGAAGAAAAGGTTATGAACTAAGACTAGTATTAATCTTGAAGGAAATTTGCAAGATCTGCTTGTTCCAGTGCCTCTTGACATCTCTCCATCTTCTGATACAAGGATGCTCCTTTCCTCCAGGTATAGGGAGGGCTCTCTCAGATCAGGGTGTCATGACCTCCTTCTGGGTAGGTGGGAGCTGTTAAAGAGTCCTTCTTGCACTTGCAGTTTCTCAAATTCCTTTAGCTTAAAATATTTAGTATGCCAAAGTTCCACACTTTGGAGTAGCATGTTCTGAACTCATCTATGCCATTTAATAGCAAGGCAAAGGGTAAGCTCACCTAAGGGATAAATTGCAGAACTGAAGTGCCCAGGACTAATACTGAAGGGCTTCAATATTTAGATGCAGGAAGAGAATCAAGAACTGAAAGAGGCTGAGCAAAAATGCCCAGAGAAATGGATAATTAGACATATGTAGCATCAGAAAATCCAAAATATGAAATGTTTTGAGAAAGAAAGGAGTCAGTTTGGGAGAATGTTCTGTACAGTAACACAAAGTTTAAAAGTCTAATGGGCACAGGCCACTCCTGGATCAGGGGTGAAGGCATAAGCTAGCCCACAGTGACCTGAAGCCCATAGGTGATATTATGCATTTGCAGCAATCTTAGTTTCCAACTGAAAATTTTTCCCAAACATATGTCATTACCTTATGTGTGGTTATATAATGTCCCATACAATTGGTCTGTTAGTTAATTTTGTGACAAAAATTCACACTGGCTGTTTAATTGAACTTTTCAGTCATTTCTACTTGATAATATCTTTGGGTGTCTAAATATATACTCAGCCACAGATTGGAGCCGATACACTCAGCAAACAAGCAAACAGAAATTATTCATTGAAGAGGAACAAAACATCCTGTTCCTGAAAGCAGAAGAAAGACTTGTATTTATTTATTTCATTTTTTCATTATTAGGCTTTTTAGAGTTTGTTGCTGAAATTCATCAGATAATTGTTTAAGGCTTCACGAGTAACTCTGTGGAATATCAGTATGAAGCTGACTATACAAAAAACTCCCAAGAATTTCTACCCTCATAACATCAGACTTATAACATCCAAGTCTAGAGATTTACCTTTGTCTATTGAATTTCTTACTATGTCAGTGAATCTCCCACCTCAACAAAACAGGCAGGTATCTGAAAGTTGAAACATACATGGATATACATGGGCCACAATAGTTTGGACACTTGAAATGTAAAAGAAATCAAATGCCCTCCAAAAACACACAAACAACATACAACACATTATCCCTTAAGACATGCCATTCAAATTCTAATAAAAAAATTGGCCAGCAAGCAAGCTATAAAAGCAATGCACTGTCTGCATAAAAGGCTTCTTTTGACAAGAAAATGACTATTAATGAGAACATGTTCATTTCTGGCATCAGGCTTAAAGAGACCCAGGTCATAAATCTCTTTGATCTTCTTGCTAAAGCTAGAATCAAGCAAAGAAGCAAGTTCATTCATTTAAAAAAAAATGCTTTTGATTGAAATGATTCCATTTAGTTACAAGTAATTTATCATGTTTTTCTTTCCCTTCCCAAGTTTAGTTTCGTTTCCATTCTCTCACAGTTAAATCTTGGCTAAGGTTCCAGTTAGATGTTACTTTAGGGTTTCTTATTTGATGGGGGTCAGGCAAAACTTCCAAGAGAAATGTGTGTGAAGGGGTAGAGTTTGGGAGGATGAGACAAACAACAATAAGAATTCATAAATTTTGAACAAAAAAAAATGTCCCTCATACTTCAGCCTGTAAGCCTCCATGATACACTTTAAATGTGCCAACACTGCCCTCTCTTGTTTATTCACAGTCTATGTTGAAACCTTGTCTTCAATGCACAGCCTTATAAAACCTTTCTTTCCACTGCTCCCTGCAAGTCAGCTACAGAAATGAACACAGAGTTTTTATAAGATTCTTTTCCAGTTGTATTTATTCACTTTTGCATTCAGCACATTTCCTTTTGCATTTCTGTTCCTTGCCTCTCTAGGTGCCAGCTCGTGGCTTAATATAAAGCACCTTAGAGGAGCAAGCCTCTCACTAGCAAAATCCCTCTGGAGATGTAATGCACACAGTCCTGGCAGGAGAACTGCCATACCTCCTTCCTGTAAGGAGATTTAATTGTATTTCCAATACTCTCTGAGGATGCCTTTACAAATTGCCATTTTGGATGCAAAGGGAAATTAGGAGTTCGCTATTGATCATCTCAACCAAACTTCCTTGGATGTGAGTCTCTGAGCTTCCTTGGTAAACAGAGGTATGGAACCAGAGGTTCACTGTGTGGTCACAGAAGCATCTGCGTGCCTGTCACTGCACAGAGAAGCAAGGAATTAGCAAATACTCATCCACAACCTCTCTTCCGTTTTCAACAAACAAAATCTGAGGGAAGAATTTATCTCTCAATCTCTGAAAGATTCAGAAAAAAAAGGGGGGAAATATTAAGGTTTCCTGACACTTAATGCCCTCCTTCTCCATTAGCATTTTCATTTTGGTCACATGAGTTAGAATCACAGGACAAAAATTATTAAAAACAAAATGTTCTTTTGAGTCACAGAGTCTTAATTTTTTTACATTCAAGATTTCTAACTCACTCATGTGTTATAAGGTATTCTTTTAGTGCTTCTGAATATACTCATCTGAGATAGACTAGAATGAGATTAAGAAGAGGAGAGTAAGCTTACAAACACTTGCTGCCTTCTAGATCAAATATGTGGTTTGATTTGTGTGGGAAAAGGATTATGGAAAAGCCCCTTCCTGTCCCACCCACAAGATATTTGAATGAACAAGGATATCAAATAGTTCCCATCTCCCTTTTCTCTTCTGATTAATTATTGGCAGCTATCTAAAATACTGGACAGAGAACAAATCTAGTATGGTAACTGAGTTAATAAGGAAAAGTTCTGACTTCTACTGGTGATACATGCCGTAAGAGTGAGAATATGGCTGTTAGTGTCCAGGATATGGATCAGACATGGTTCGGGTTAGATTTGGCATTTCTTCTTAGGACGCCAGCACAGAACCTTGAAAACTAGGCTTTGTATGTCTTATATGATGTGAATTGGCTCATTTGTTTAGCAGTGGGTAGAGGAGAGATTTGAGGGAGTGAGATTCAGGACTGGTAGCTTAAAACATAGGGTGGTGAGGTAAAATTTAACCTGAAGAGAGAGAAATAGATCTTTAAGTTTCACAACAGCAAGAAATAGCAAGAAGGTACACAAAAGCATCACTAAATGAGAAATGACTGGAGAAAAGATTAGAGGAGGGTGAAGCAGGTGTTCATTGGAGTAGAATGTAAAATCATTATACATTATACTTTCAGGATTTCAATTCCCATTTACTATCAACCTTTTTTTGCTTTTTTTGCTGTCATTCTTATATACAGTATCCAGTGGTTCTCTTCTTCTTGTATATGCAAATCTGCTCTTGAAGCAATCTCTCACATTGGTCATCCTGCTGAGATATTTTGCTACCGTCATTGTCAAAATATACCTGTTTCACTTCTAGACATTTGGAAATGTCAAGGGAAGATAAAAACACTTTTGTCAAATGCCTATGATATTTTCCTGCTTGACTCCGTAGTGTAGACTTTTAGAACAAGAAATGGCCAACAAAGTAGCTAAATAGACACCGTCAGCTTCTGTTTGCTTGTTGTAATGGAACAAATATTGAACTTGAAGTCATAGGTGTGTATTCAAATCCTGTGGTTCTGTTGCATGCCATCTGGGTGACCTTGGCCAAGTCACTTAACCTCTCTGAGTCTAGTTTCCTATTTTGTAAAATGACAATAATAATTCCTGCCTTGCCAACTTCACAATATTGCTGTGAAGATCAAATGAGATACTGTATGTGAAAATTCTTTGAAACACTACAAAACACTACACAGATGCAAGCTATTGTTACAAAGCTGAACCCTAGTGGGTCCTGTGGTGTTTGAGCCATACATGCACATGCTGAGTCTAGTCGGTCTATCATTATTTCTAAATATGGCTGGTCTCCTGGCTTCTGAAGTTTCCACATGAAATATCGCCTGGTATTTGCTTGAAGCCTCTGCTCCATGTCCTCAAATAATGGGCCATTAAGTGTTACATTCCAAACCAGCAGAACCAGCATTTTTGACCTTGTACCTGTAACCTACAGAAGTACTATTGTATCTCAGAGATAAACGTACCTGAACTGCAAGGTGCTTAAAAGATATATTTAGTGCGAAGGCATTTCATTTGTCACTGAGCAATTTTACAGTGTCTGATATAAGCTGTAGATTTTATGATCTATAATCAAAGGCTTTTGCAGACACCTCTCCTTAATTTGGATTTGTGACAGTATTAAAAAATGAAACTTTCATCTTTGGATCTATTTCACTTATTCGATAAAACAACCATGTATACTTTTAAGTGTAAGTCACTTAAAATTTCAGACTGTTCTTAGTAACACAGGAACTCTTGACCCAAACTTGTTCTACTGACTTACGGGAGAATATTCTGTTTTCTGTCCCTTTTGATCACCCTAGAACTTTTCCTGTACCAGACTGTTTTCACCTTATTAGACTCAATGTGCTCAGGAACTAATGGGCAAAGATAGAGGTGGGTATTTCTCTTGCAATTATATACAGAGATTCTAGAACTGAAAGATACATGGCATGGTGGAGATAGAACTCAGAATGCCAGAACTAGTCAAAAACTTTCAAAGCACTTTTTCAGAGCCCCATTTTATTTTGTAAAACCTGAGTCTCAAATAGACGTAAAGGTATACCAAAAACACTTTTCCACAACTGGCAAAACAAGCACTGCAATCAGTATTTAGTGATGTATCCTTCTATAGTACAAGAAATAGCCTTTCTATTATAATAATCTCTACAGATAATTTGAGCAATGGAATCTTGCTATATAGCACATATCACCTTTTCTTGCCCTACTGGAAATGTCATGAAATAATGAAAAATCATTCCTTCCTTCCACAAAGCTATTTGAAGAAGTTAAATCTACATAAGGGCTCTGCCATTTATTTATCACCCATCATGTGAATAGATTTCATGCATATACAAACTAAGTAAAACCAACTGACCTCAATCACGAGAGCCACTCTTCTTTTCTCTCCCATTTTATTTCTTTTGTTGAGCTGAAATGTAAAATTCTGTGATGCAATTACTGTTGTCTCCACCCCTCCCCCACCCCCAACTTTCTAGGTCTCTGCTGCATGTTCTAAACCTCAGACAGAGCTAGAAATGTTCTTTCCATTTGGGGTCAGTTAAAAAAAAAATCACTCCTCCTCATCACCATTTCATCTCCGGTATCTCTAACCTTACTTTCTTGGTTATAACTCTGTGCTCTTGTCATTGGCTTCCCACAACTAGAGAAAACAAAAGTCAGCCATCAACAATCATCACCATCCACCCTCATACACAGTGGGAGTGCATTATGCAAATATGCAAACCCTAGGAGATGAGGATTATTGGGGACATTATGGAGTTTGGCTGCTACAACTAAAAGGTAAAAGGATACATGCACACACACTGAGAAGGACAATAGATTCAAGAAATATTTGAGGATATTCTTTGCAGAGACAAAAAAATGCTACGTCTGGTTTTCAAACAAGTGGAGATACTTGGTATTACAAGACTGTACCACATTATGATCCCAAATCCATCTAAAAGTTTCTTTAGTTGAATGCTGCCCATGGATTCTGTCTGAATACACCTTGCATAGGAAAAGTGGCAGGAAGAAGAAGTCCTACACCAGGGTGAGCCTTCAGGGCAGCCAGTGACAGACCACTGGTACTTCCCAGGCCAAGTTCTATCCGGTACCATCTGTGTCTGTGCCGTGCCCTCTCTAGTGCTTGTGAAGTGTCCTGGTTCTCCCCGAGCAGAAGCCAGCCTGAACAACATCCTGGTCAAGAAACTGAGATGCCATTTTCTCAGAGTTTTTTTCATTCCCTCTGCATCTGAAGTATCTCTCTGTAGCCTGGATCTTAATAATTAATCTGTTAATACTGATTGGACAAATCTAGTAAGAGAAGAGTCTGGTTCTGTGATGCCTCAGAAGCTAAAGACTATTTTCACAATCTTAATAGCAACAGCTTCTGAGTCACCTGGGAACATGGGAGTTTTTCACATGGCTTAGGCTTAAAATTGGGTCTTAAATGAGGCTGTGACCAAGATCATAGCATCTAGAGGCCAACAGCAAGAGAGGGGATGGCTCTCCTCCAAGGGGATCAAAGAAAAGAGAACTAAAATGGGATTTGGCACAGTGTTCCCCACACCTGAGCAACTAATAAGCACTTTAATAGAAAACTGAATATAATGGAAGATAGGATGTAAGGCAAAGGAGAAGCTCTTCAGGCTGACCAGATTCTCATGAAGCTATTTGGGAAGGTGAATTTATTAGAAGATCATTTCTTCCTGAAGATCTTTGTGTCCAAAATAAATTGTTAAAACATCAGAATAAAATAATTAAGAATTGTAGAGCTGCATGTCAGAAAGTATAATTCGGCTGGCTTAATGTGAGTGGAAGCTCTGCAGAGGACCAGCCTTTAGGGTTGGATTGATTCAGACCTGACTCATTTCTACCTTACTACTCACTTTCATAGTGCCAACCTTGTCCTATGACTAGACTCCCCAGCGAGGACAAATTTACTGCTCTAGGTTCAGGCTTCACCTCTGCATACCTACCACCATTCTCAAAGAGGTGGACAGGACTTTTTCTTTTTCCCCTCAGTATTCCTAGTAAGATTCCTGAAATTAATTCTGATTAGGTTGCTTAAAGCAGATGCTTAATGAATGTGGCCAGGAGAATAGAATGTGCTGATTGGTTTATGCTCACCAGATCTCTGAACAGGGGCCAAGTTGAAGGCAAGAGTTCTTTAAAGAATAGGATTGCAAGACTAGGAGTAGGCATCCCAAATTGAAATATGTTCTTTTTTCAAGACAGGTGATTGGTGAGATTTAAGGGAAGTAATAGATTCTGGGGAGCTAGACAATGAAACCTAATTTTATACATATTTTTGTTAATGCAAATAGTAACAAAATAAAAAAAATAGTAAAAATTTATTTTGGAGCAAAATTTGATACCTATATCAAGGTTTAGAATGTTTATGCATTTTGACACAATTGTACTTCTAGCAATCTACCCTACAGAAATATATTTTGACACAATTGTACTTTTAGCAATCTACCCTACAGAAATATAAAAAATACAGACACTGATGATCAAGACTATATGTTCTTTTATTATTTGAAATAGTAATGGTAATAAAAAACAGGATGCAACCTAAAATCATTCATCCAGCATACCTCATTGATTACCTGAAGTCTGCTAGGTACTTTTAAAGGCTGTGAAGACAGCAGTTAACAACAGAATTACAATCGTTGCCTTCATGGAGTTTATATTCTAATGACCACAGAGTCAAAGATTTGTGAGTACTGACTTAAAAAGACAGCTATTTATTGTGATAAGTGATAATAAACAAGTTGAAAAATATATAATTTTGGTGTTTAAATAAATAATTATATATGTTTGAAATATTTTAAAATATACATCACGCTATTTTGCAATGATGAGGAAGGAGTGAACTTGTCCTTTACTCACTCTTCATTGATTAACATTTTTTAATAGGTATGCACATATTTCATAATTTTAAAGTCTCTAAAAGAAAAGATAGTATTCAGTAAATCCTATTTATACTCATATGTCAGTGTTGGAAGAAAAGAAAGTAGAGGGAGGGAAAGGAAGAGGGTAAGAGATTGGATGTACAAATGGACAATGATCAGATTGTATTTTTTTTTTTTTACTTTATTTTACTTTACAATACTGTATTGGTTTTGCCATACATCAACATGAGCACCATGGATGTACATGAGTTCCCAAACCTGAACCCCCCTCCCACCTCCCTCCCCATACCATCTCTCTGGGTCATCCCAGTGCACCAGCCCCAAGCATCCTGTATCCTGCATCGAACCTAGACTGGCGAAGAAACTGACTTCGTTTCTTACATGATATTATACATAATCTGCATGAGACAGCAACTCCTTTATCTTCAACAAACAAGCTAGGTAGCTGGGCTGCTCTAAGTCTGATTTGCAGGAAGCCAGACTGCAATCTCTATTGACAATCCAGGAAATTAAACATTAACTTCTGGGATAATTGACTCAAAATGACCATGACTTGACTATTAACTTACAGGCTTCTTAATTTTTGTCCCTGCTTCCAACTTAGAACCAACTAGACAAAATTAAATGGACACTGCTAGCTAATCACATAGATGTTCCACTTTCAGCTTGCCTAAACACAGCTTGCCCAAACCAGCAGGCTCCAGTCAAGGTGGACCCGAGGTCACCCACTTTCTCCATCAGGCAGCTCTCCCAACTCCTTTGTCTCCTTTGAGCCTCTGCCCAAATTTTAGTGAAATGGCTGACTCCCTTGCTACAGCAACCCAAATAGACTTTGCTTTGCTTATTTTTGGGGTTTTCATTTATTTTCACTAAAATAAGAGTAAAACTAAAAGGAGGAGAAACAGTGGAAGAGAAGGAGAAAAAAGTCACAACATTCAATTTCACATAATTTATAAACTTACTGAGAGGACAAATCGACCAAGCCTTTCAACAACGGGAAACAGAGAATAAACTCAAAGACTGAACAATTATGTGGCACAAAAGGCAAATTCCTTGAAATTTAGGAGAAACTTCTATAGATTGTAACAACCAGGGATTAAGTCAGACTTTTTTTCTAGAAACAAAAATAATGCTTTACCCTGGGGTTGATGCGGCACTCCAACTCTGAGTGTCTTATTAGAGAGAAACTCCATAATCAAGAACTGATTTTCAACTTATTATCTACCAAAAAATACAATGTTTGATTCCTGGTAATGGTCTTCCCATCTCCCCTTCTCCTGAATTTATTGAAAACTCCATTTATTCGCTGAGGGAAAGGGCTGAAAAAGTAAAGCCCTAGATTCAAGAGCCTGACTAAAGATCCAAAGCATTTTGAACTATGGGGTAGATTATTGCATTCATATGTTCCAGTATATTATAACAATTCATTTTACTATCAACATTTAGAAGAGACGCACTGTGGGGAAAATGGATCCTTTGAGTTAAAAACAGCTTGTTTTTAATGAGAGCAAGAGCTCTCATTGCACAGCTCAGGGCAAGGAGGTTCCTCACAAGAATATTTACTTTGCTGAGCCAAAATGGTTGCTTGTTGATACACTTCTTGATTCTATAATATCCAAGAGAGGAAAAACCTCCTTGATCCTGCCCCCATTATATCCAGCGTTGAGATCACCAAATTGACCATACTATGTCTTTTCAAACAAGTGATACCTTGAGTTAAATCCTCACTTCCTTTCACTAGCTACACTCTTAGGAAAGATATTTCATTGTTTTAAAACTGGTTTCATAAACTATAAGATAAATTTAAGAGCACTCATCTCAGAATTGTTGAGAGAATTAAATGAGAAAATATAAGGTGAATAGCATATTAAATATCACATCCTTTTCTCCCCTCTTTAAGGAAGGAGGTGCTTACTATCACCTATTTCCATCTAAAAAGAGAAAGTGAAGTGAAGTGAAAGTCACTCAGTCTTGTCTGACTCTTTGCAACCCCATGGACTGTAGTCCATGGAATTCTTTAGGCCAGAATACTGGAGTGGCTAGCCTTTCCATTTTCCAGGGGACCTTCCCCACCCAGGAATCAAACATGAATCTCCTGCACTGCAAGCAGATTCCCTACCAACTGAGCTATCAGGGAAGCCCCCATCAGACATGTGAGAGAAGGCCTGTGTGTGTAGCAGAGTTTTATTAAAGTATAAAAGAGACAGAGAAAGTTTCTGACATAAACTTCAGAATAGGGATGGAGAGTGCCCCAAAAAGAGAAAAGGAAATAGATTTAAATCACCAAATTTACACATGAGACATTCTTGCCATCAGGTCAACAAACCAATAATTTGCTATTGAAGAAAGTTACAGAAATTTCTATAAACAAAAGAAAATGTAAGAAAAGATTTGGCATTTTAGGGTAAAGGTCTGTTTCAGCTTGGAAAAAGCCTTCTGAAATAGCAAGGATGGAAGAAGTTAGACTCAGATTACATACAGCGAATGACCATTTCTCATGCTAAAACTGCTAAGTTGCTTCAGTCGTGTCTGACTCTGTGTGACCCCATAGACGGCAGCCCACCAGGCTCCGCCATCCTTGGGATTCTCCAGGCAAGAACACTGGAGTGGGTTGCCATTTCCTTCTCCAATGCATGAAAGTGAAAACTGAAAGTGAAGTCGCTCAGTCGTGTCTGACTCTTTGCGACCCCATGGACTGCAGCCCACCAGGTTCCTCCATCCATGGGATTTTCTAGGCGAGAGTCTGGAGTGGGGTGCCACATGCTAAAACTAATAGATAGTAAATCCTGGAGAAATATTTACCATCTGCTTTCATCTGATCTCCAAAGCTTGAGGAGCATGTCCATCAGAAATCTTCTTTTTCTTCTGTAAGCAGAGGGTTGACAACTAAGAGATCTGAAATTACCCACTTGCTGTGACACTTTCTTTTGATGTCATTTTGAGCAAAGGTGAGGGAAGAGACATAGAAACCTAACATCTACATAATTTATTTCAGTCTTTCCTCATAATTTTACATAGGAAGCATCCTCATCTTTTGGAGGAGGGTCCTAAGGCTTAATGAGGTGCAACACCTGCAGAGCAGACTAGGTAAGGAAGTTTTGACCCCAGATCTGTCCAACATAGCCACTCTCTTCACCTGACTTTTATTTTCAATGGAATAGTGTGCTTCTTGGACCATACTTCTCTGACTCTCCTCCATTCCTAATCTTTGAATAAAGTTCTATAATTGAATATATGTTGTAGCTATATTTTCCCTATAAAAAAGAAAAGTATTATTTTTCACTTGGAAAACAACATTTCAGCACTTGAGGATTTAGTATTAATGCCTATAATATTTTTGTTACCTAAACTCAGTAATTAACTAGGAGACAATATTAAAGGGAATTTAAAAATGAGGATATGTCTGAGATTAATTTATTTATTCACTTATTAGCAAATGTTCATTATTGAACACTTATTATGTGCCAAACAATATTCTAGGTAGTGAGTTAGGAAGCCTTGCTACAAGTGCAAGCTGTGGACTAAGAGCACTGGCACCTCCTGGGAACATCAGAAATGCAGAAATGACAACCCTACCCAAATCAGAATGTGCATATTTGACAAGATCTCAAGTTGATTTGGTCCTCCCAGGTGGCACTAATGGTAAAGAACCCTCTTGCCAATGCAGCCGACATAAGAGACACAGGTTTGATCCGTGGGTTGGAAAGATCCCCTGGGAAGAGGGCATGGGAACCCGCTCCACTGTTCTTGCCTGGAGGATTCCACAGAGAAGAGGAGCCTGGGGAGCTACAATCCATAGGGTCATATAGAGTCAAGAGTCGGACATGACTGAAGCAACTTAGCCCTCACTCAGAACTAGTTGATTCCTATGCACATTAAAGTTGGATAAGCTGCATATGAAAAAACAAGAAAATTGCTGGTCTTAAAAAAAAAAAAAACAAGAAGAACAAAATACCGTAGCATTTTATTTATATTATATAGAAAAAAATATTAATTTGCATACTCATTAATGTGTGATTATAATATGATCATATTATACTTGGACTAATTTTCAATATTGGATTTATCCATTTAGGGGAAAATTGACCTGTCAGTTCTCTTACCATGAACATGCAAGACTCCTTCATTCATTTCAATTTATTTTTCAAAACATTTAATTACTCCTTACATACAAAATATTTAAACATTGGGGGAAAATGGTCTTACGTGATAAATATGGCATCTTAACAACTATGACTAACTTAACCAGAAAGATTTGGAAAGCACTGCAAAGCTGTCAAAAGTGCCAGATAGGACAATGAGGGAAGACGTCTAACATTTCTTTTTTAGAAAACACTTTTTTTCTGGCTTACATCGGTATCTTCCACTTTCCAAAAGTTCATTTTACGCCAATCTACTTGTATGAAAGACCTACATTAATACTGATTCTTGCTAATCAAAAGAAATTCAAAGAAGATTTTTGCTTTCACAAAGTAAGAGAAAAAGTAAAAATAGCATTCAGCATTTGTTTTGCAGTTTTTATTAAGGCAGTGCCCACCCTAAGCAATGAGAGGGGCACCGCTAAAGTTCTTCCCCCGGAACTACACTCAGCATTCTCGGAGCTTTGAGCTGTGTCGTGAGCATCTGTGCTTTGCCCTGATTTATTTTGTGCATTCGCTAGCAAGATATGTCCTAAGGTAACTGCTTTTGTGCTTTATGCCCTTTCGATTTAAAAAAGGTTTCATAGACATGCTCTGCTTTTAGATAGCTGGGGAAACCTATGTACAATGAAGGAAAGCACCTTTTCTGGCTCTTCATAATGAGGTTGGGATAGTTGCAGATTCTGGAATACAGCTGGTTAAATGAAATATTCATTTTATCTTTCAAAATACAGGCTGGAAATGTACCCAATGCCCACTGGGAAGTATCAAAGAAGATAAATTATTGGAAAAGGCAGATTTGCCTTCTTCTTTTCTCTGGTCTCTATGCTTTCCAAATCTAAGCTCCCTTCCCCCCACCCCACCCTGCTTTGGGAGCATTTTAAGAAGATAAATACAGATTTATCATTTTTAGCTTAAATGAATGTTTTCAAAATAAGTTGTGGTTCTGTTTGCCAGCAGTAGGCACCCCTGTGTTCACCAGTAAAATTGTGCCAAGCCCTAAGCTCTCATGGCACCTTTGCACTCTAATTGCCAAAAAGTCAAGGAAAAAAAGCCTCACATCTACTCTGTGGCACCCAAGGGATAGAAAAGCAAAGAATATGCACATGAACAGTAACATTTTTCAAGGGAGGAACATAATTTCCTGGAGCAATGATAGATGAACAGATTTTTCTATAGACGTTTTCTCTAAAATTTTGGCACTGCCCTGGATGAAAACTTTCACATATGGCAACTCAAAATGGCCTGGTGGTGACACCCAGATATCCACCCTAGGATCAGAGCCTGGGCATGCAACAGGCGGTCTTGCAGGCTGTATGTTGCCCAGCCCTGTTCGCTTGACTCTGATATGAGGTGCATCCCCTGAGGCTGTGCAGCACGGCCGCCTGGCACCTAAGGTCCTTTCTCAACAATACGCTTGTCATTCATCAGAAAATGACTAGCTTCTCAGACTGATCTTCCACCTTTAACCATTCTCCCATCCTCATCACGGGTAGCTCTAAATTAGGCGAAATGATACAAAATTCATATATTCCTTTCTACTCATTTCTTCTTTTGGTCAAAGCCACCTAATTTAACTTTTAATTGTTTATTAAACTGTCTCCCCTCTAGGACACTGAATAGAAAAAAAGAAATCTTTAAGGACTTTGAATTTTCTTTATTTTTTTAATTCTTCAAAATTGTGGAATTATCAATGAATAAAAAAGATGCATTAAGTAAACAATGTTAGTAACCTGGGATTTCTGCAAATCTCAGACCAATGGAATATATTTGCAAGCAAGACTGTCTTCTGTCTTGCCAGTTATAAATTTCATGTGGAATTTCTTATAGTGTTTGAAGGACTCTGCTATTTCCCACAGACAAAGTAATTTGTCAAAGGTTTTTTTTTTTTTTTTTTTCCTACCCTGATTATGGGATACTTGGACTCAATACTGCAAATATATTCTTTTAATTTTATATGGATTATATTGCCTTAAATATCTCATTTATGTGGATGTTGTTACTCCACTTTCAATAAGCAGTGAGGATAAACTATTCAATGATATTTGATGAACAAATAATCAAATGAAAGAATGATTAAATGAGACCACGAGACACTGTGCTACAGATTCATTGGGAGCATGAGTTAACTGAAAGAAAATTTAAGACCAAGTCTTCCCATGTTGCTCACTGGTAAAGAAAATGCATGCCAGTGCTGGAGACACAAGAGACTCAGGTTCTATGCCTGGGTCAAGAAGATCTCTGGAGTAGGAAAGGGCAAGCTACTCCATTATTTTTTGCCTGGAAAATTCCATGGACAGAAGAGCCTGGCAGGCTACCGTCCAAGGTATAGAAAAAAATTAGACACAGCTGAGTGATTGAGCAAACACTTCATCATTGAGGAGTTTAACATTTATCTGAGATTTGAATACTATGTCCAGTTAAATTAAGTCTAAGCTTACGCCAAGGTCCAGACAGTAGACATAATGATGTCTATAAGAATTCAAGTGAAGATGCAGAAGTCATAGGGAGACTGAAGGGTCCAGAAGTTCCCCTCAAGAAGTGAAGTTTGAGCTACCCTTTGCTTAATGTATAAAAAGTCCCCTTAAGCCACGGTAATTTACACAGAACCATTTATAAAGATGTGTGTGTTGAGTCATTCAGTCGTGTCTGACTCTTTGAGACCCCATGGACTCTTGCCCACCAGGCTCCTCTGTCCATGAAATACTCCAGGCAAGAATACTGGAGTGGGATGCCATTTCCTCCTCCAGGGGATCTTCCCAACCCAGGGACTGAGCCACTGCCTCTTAAGTCTCCTGCATTGGCAGGCAGGCTCTTTACCTCTAGCACCAACTGGGCTGCTATTTATATTACTGCTACTGCTAAGTCACTTCAGTCGTGTCCGACTCTGTGCCATCCCATAGACGGCAGCCCACTAGGCTCCCCTGTCCCTGGGATTCTCAGGCAAGAACACTGGAGTGGACTGCCATTTCCTTCTCCAATGCATGAAAGTGAAAACTGAAAGTGCAGTTGCTCAGTCGTGTCCGACCCTCAGCGACCCCATGGACTGCAGCCTTCCAGGCTCCTCCATCCATGGGATTTTCCAGGCAAGAGTACTGGAGTGGGTGCCATTGCCTTCTCCGATTTATAAAGGTAGGTGACCTTTATTCTTAATGACTAGGGAGTGTTGATTAATAAAAGAGCCAAGAGACCCAAGATTTTTAAATGTCACCATATGTTTACCAACATGAACATCGTATTTACTTTATAATTCTGACTTAAAGACACCACTCCTTTAAGGTGAAGTAATTCTCTGAAAAGTATAATTTGAAGGCAGTATAATTTGATTATATTTTTACCACTTATCCTTGCTCTGACTTAGGACACAAGATAGAAAGTTTAGTGGAGATTGGTGCTAAACACAATAGCCCTCCCAGGCAACTTTCAAGTAGTACGTGTGGTATGCTAATGCAATTAGCAGAGGAGAATCAGTCCTGGTGTTAAGGCTTGAGGAAGATGGGAGCGTTCCTGACCAGAATTCTTTTTATGGTGTAGTCAATAGACACACATATAGTGGTCTCCTTAAAACTGGTCTAATCAATAAGCACATATATAGTGGTCAGTTTAGCATTCTTAAATATAGCTATTGGTATAAATAAATGCATCTCATTCTATTCCATGTATCCCCCTTCACCCGTTTTAAACCTGCCCTTGTTCCAGATTTCCACACAATGATAAGATTGGAAAAGGAAACAAATAAAAGTTTTTTTTTATTTGAGTGTATTTATTCCTCTAAAATAGTAGCTTTGAAAGCTCTATGTCTTGCCCAGACAGTACATAGAGTATCTAAATACTGAGTTCTGGTAAAATAAAACTGTACAATGGTGTGTGCATGTGTCTTTTTTAAAGCCTTGTCTTTTTAACAATAGTGCTTCTGTAATGATTTAATGAGAGGTGCTGATGGTTAGAGGCTGCCTTTCTCCCTCAACAGTATGAATAAAGTAACAGGGTGCCTCTGATACACGGGCTTATAAATCTCAGGACAACAGGGCCCTTTGAATTTCCCATTGCTCGAAAAGCACCATTTATATTTCCCCTATATTTTATTAATTTTCTGATTGCTTCATTTCACTTTTTTTTCTATTTACTTTTGAGGATATTGACCCACCTTTTTCTTAAGAGCATAAAGAATAAGAACAGAGATTAAAAAGTAATAATAATTCAAACATTAGGCCCTTCAGTTCCTCTCAGTCTTAGGGGAAAATTTAATAGCATTTGAAACCTGATTCTATCCTTCATGTCCAGGAGGGTGTTAGTAACTTACCTTTTTATTTCTCCATCCAATATGAATTCTTTCTTTTCTAAGGGGAGATTAACCAAGAACCAGGCAAAAGATTTGAACTCTATTTCAGAAATGGCCCCTGAGAGTGCTCTAAAAGACTTTCCCCAGGCTGCCTTGGTCCTCAGCTTGGTCCTTGGGAGGGAGATGTGAGCTAGTAAATACATCCAGAGTCCATCTCTGCAGCCCCCAGGACTGAGGAGAATTCAGCAAATAAACCTGGCCTCATTGTCCTTCACTGTCATTACCCTTTGCTCTTGTGGGATTTTAGTTTTATGGCCGTGACTTGTTTGCCAGGATCTCTGAAAAGATAGACTCGCAGAGCTGCTTTTCTGATAGGCTAACACCGCAGGAATAAGTTGTTGGTTGGTTTCTGCTTTTCAGTCAGAAGGCCTGTAAGTCTTAGTTTCTTTTAAAATCAAGATAATGATACTCGCTTATGTGGTTGCTGAGGGGATCCCTTGAGATTGGACTATGTAATAGATCAAGACATATAATTGTCCCACATTTAGTAGACTCTCAAAGACTTTAGATTCTTTGCCTTCCTCAGGCCTCACTGCATTTCCACCATAATATTAGCCATGGAAATCCACATACATGTGGGAAATTCTTTGGAATTAATGGAAAATGTTAATATTTCTCACATGTGACTAATGATAGCTCTTCAACCAAAGCTAAACTCTAAAGTCCTTCCGGAGCTCTGTCCTTCGTGTGCATTATGACAGCCGCTCACATCAGAGCATCTGTCAAAAATTGCAGTGGGACACATTTGGCAGCCACTTTCCCCCTCATTCATTTAATGTTATCAATTAAGGGGCAACCATAATCAAAGAAGCGATGGCATAAATGAAGATACCGAGCCAAATGAAATTTAACTTTTTTTTTTTTTTTTTGAGTAAAATAAAGTCTAGTTCCATCACTGCCCCATGTCTGTGAGACGTGATTCTTGCATTACAGGAGGCACTCTGATTTGTGGTTCAGTGTATCTATCCTGGGTCCCTGAAATGTGATTTTAGTATTAGAAGTACAGAGAGCCTTTCACTACCATGGGATCAACTATAACTAGGTCACAAGGCATGGACCTCAAGGATAGTTTTACAAATGCAAATGTGCAAATGGATTTCTCTGTTCATGGTGAATTAGATCAATCTTGCCTGTAGTCTGCCATTTTGTTGGGAAAAGACTTTCCAGAACGTCCGTGTTCTCTGGTCTCTAAAACAGCTACTCGTTTGTTTTGTGACTGCATCTGCTCTTCCATAGGACGAAGCCAATAAGGGCAATGACCTAAAAAGCATTGCCACCTGAAGTATCTGGGTACATTACCAGGCTAGTGAGAGGGAGAAGCAGTCACATTAGATTGATTTCACATCAGTTGTATTTTACAACGTAGACAGTAGCAACAAAGTGAGAAGAAGGTTGTTGTGTTTGAAGCCTCAGAGCTATCTGGGATACCGCCTAGCATAGGCGCCTGAGCTGTCAGAAGGAAGCCTGGTGCTATGCCTACTTTTCCTTTGGAGGTCGTGTTCTTTACACTAATAGCACCTCTTAGCCCTAATTCAGACATTAAAACAGTACTGACTCTGCCCAGCCTAATCAAATTGCAGAAGGAAAATGGCACCAAGAAGCCTGGGCAGGAGGAAGTAATAAATATGTTTCGAGGTGACAGTTTCAAGGAACCTGAGTCTGCACAACAGAGTTGAAGGCAGACAGCTCCAGATGGTAAAAGCTGCTTAGTAGAAGTCTTGGAAACCTGCACTATCTGAATGGAAAGAACAGATCGCAGGCCAGGTCTGGATCAGAGGAAAAGCCCCAGAGACATGTGATGAGATGCGCCTTTGGAAACGGCTGGGAGAGAATAAGAAATATGGAAGGAACTGAACTGGTTAAGTATTCTTATAGTTGGATAGGGTTGCTTTACTTCTGTCTCTGAAATCAGTTCTCTTTCAAGGCATTTCTTTCTACTCCACTTTGCTTTAGCCCCTACTTCCTAAAGTCCTGTTTCATAGTGCACCAAAACTGCATGAATAAAACCACTTTGGAAACTCCCTCTTCAGTCATCTTGGGAGCAGACAGATAGGAAATGTTGGTATAACTCAGCCTTTTATATATTTTTAACTACCCACATAATCGCACATTTAAATGTCACCAGTAAGAAAGCTAAGAATAAATTCAGAAGCATGCTTGCATCCAAGCCCAGGTAACATAAGCAGGCACACCCACACATATACACACACACACACTCACATACTCACACTCGTACTGAAAACAAACTTGCCAATTTGCAAATGGAACATCAGAGTCCGTTAGAACAAAGGAGGCCCTATGGCTTAAATGGGCAAATAATTGGTTTTTGTCCTCTGTCGTGTTTTAATTAAAGATAGCAATGCAATCTACAATATATCTAGAAATTACTAAAAACCTCTTTTACCAGAGACAAAAAGAGTCAATACATTTTTGTCTCTATGGCATAAAGCATCTCAGGTTACTTTGTCCCTGTTTATTACAGTAACTCAGGGTTGAAAGTAAACATTCAATTGATGAGAGTGAAATCATATTTTGAGGGTAAATAAGGACATTTTTGAAATTAGTTGTTTGCTTCAATAGCTTTCGAGACAATCTGAAGGCCTTTGCTCTAGGGATAGAGACAAAGAAAGAGGTAAACAATTCAAGGGAAGAAGACAGTCAGAACTCTTAGACAAAGCTGAGAGATAAATGTCTACGAAAACAGATAATAATAACACTTCCTATCTCTGGGAGGAACTAGAACAATTCAACAAGCTCTGTGCCTGTTTCTTTCCATAAAGTAGGTTTTCAAAATTTTCTGCTTCTTCTCAGGATGATGAAAGCAAAATATTATGTTAGCATCCTGAAAGTTAAATTCTGTTTCTGAAACTATTGTGAAAAGTCGCCAAATGCAGAAGTGGAAACCTCTTTTCAGCTTCCAAATTGAGCATTTACCTAGGCCTTCCCACCGAAGAAATGAAATCATCTCAATAGCATTTTGGTGCACTATACAGAGAAGAGTTGAAATGGAGAAAATAGAATGACCCTCCCATCATTATCCATAGTTGATAAACGGTGGTATTAATGACCCAGATGAATCTGAATCCTTTCTCCTTCTAGTTATTTTGATAATACTGGAATCGACTGAAGTGCATGAAATTAACAATTAAAAGGGGTTAAGCAGACACTTAATACTTGTTCTATTTTGTACAATTGGGCAGTAATGCATCTGCTGTAATCAGAATTTTTATTTCTCCTTGGGAAAAAAAAAGGAAATGTTTATGTTTCGGAAGCAAAGCCTCCTGGATCTGCGCCTCCTCGCATGCATGTGTGTGTGTTGTTTGTCGGTGGCCTCACCAGCTTGGCTGGCCAGCCTGGCTCTCTCCTTTTGCAACAGCTCCACCTTTGGGCCTCTAAAGGGAAAGGTCTTTTTTGCTAAAGGATATGAAAACTGGCAGTAACTAGAAATAGGCACTCAACCTTTTGTTCAGTCAAACCAAAAAAAAAAAAAAAAAAAAAAAAGAATAAATTATTTTCCTCATCAGAAAGACACAAAGGAAAAAGGGAATAATGGAGGGAGAACAGGACAGTAACAAAGGATGTTAGAGAGAGGTAGAGAGGAAGGAGGGAAGCAGGAAGGAAAAGGGGAAGCATTCTTTTTTGACCAGAAGAAGATGCTGCAACTCATCCAATTGTCCTTCTTTAGAGGCTTCCTGCCTGGACTGCAGACACTTGAAAAATTCTGATTCACCCCGGGCCCAGGATTGCTGTTTCAAACTTCCTCACTCCTGCCATTTTCTTATTGTTTGTTTATAAACTATAGCACCAGACTAATAAATGTGAAGTTAAGAGACCATTTGGGTTTCTGTCAAGCCCATTCTTTTTAAAAAGAGTGAAAGTGTTAGTTGCTAAGTTGTGTCCAACTCTTTTGAGACCTGATGGACTGGAGTCCACCAAGCCTGCCAGGCTCCCCTGTCCTTGGAATTTTTCAGGCAAGAATACTGGAGTGAGTTGCTTCTTCCTTTTCCAGGGTATCTTCCTGACCCAGGGATTGAATCTGGGTTTTCTGAATTGCAGGCAGATTCTTTAACATCTCAGCCACCAGGAAAGGACCATTCTGAGAGTTAAATACAATGTGTGGCAAGATTCTTACTATTTCTTTCTGAATGCTCAACAGCCTTGGATTCTTTCCAGACAAATACAACCTCACTCCCAGGAAGCAGGACCTTGGCTAACCAGAGATGAGAGAATGAACACAAGAAACTTCTTAAATTCCACAGTCAACTAAACCTGATCCTTAGATGTACGAGTTTCAGAGATGTATCCTGGGAATAGACAATCCATAGCTCAGCTGGTAGAGCTGGAGATCTAAGCAAATCTTTGTCTAGGGCAATTGGTATGAAACTGTTAGTATTAATATGAAAAGATCAGAAAAAAATCTATGCCCCAAATTCTGTGCCCAGCAAAGATGTAGATTTTTATAATCAAATTTATGAGCTTATGAGACAAAAATGTTGCAGTACATAGAATGTGAGTAGAATGGAAGAGACATTTTCATGTTTCAGATTAACTCCAGGATCTAGGCAAGTCCATGTGCTCTGCTTTGGAGACTTTAATTCTGACCTTCGTAGCTTCAAATGTGGGTTGGCTCTCACAGTCCTGATTCCTTGCTATCCAGTCACTGAAAATCACTTTGCATTGTCCACCAAGACCCAAAATTCAAAGTGCCTCCTTCAATAAATAACTTCTTGCTCAAAATCATTTAAAGTTTTCATCATTCATAGGTTAAAATTCGTATTTCACATCCCTACTATCAAGGTCTTTGAAGGCCTGCTCCTATGTCCCTCTCCCAATAATCTCATTTAGGCAGTGATTCCCAAGCTTTTGACACCAGGGACTGGTTTTGTGGAAGATAATTTTCCCATAAATGGGAACTAGGGGGTGGTTCAGGTAGTAGTATGGACAGTGGGGAGCGATGGGGTACAGCAGATGAAGCCTTGTTTACTTGCCAGCTGTTCCCCTCCTTCTATGTGGCCCTATTCTTAATAGACCATGGACCAGTAGCAGTCCTCAGGTCCAGAGTTGGGAACCCCTGAATTTAGACCTTTTCAGACCTTGGTAGACATTCACTGCCTCACCCCCAAGACAACTCTGAACTTTCTTTCCATGACATGCTCCCTCAAGATCCACCTACAGTCCACCTGCCTTATAGAGATGGCATTCCAGACAAACCCATTCACTGAAGCATTTACTCTCTTATAAATCTGTATTGCTGACCATGTCAGCTCTCATTGACAGTGTATACTTTATAGGGGGATGATTGATTCCGATCCTTCTCAATGTGTATATGTGTGTGAGTCTCATGTTTTTTCTACTCAGCTGAGTTATAAGCTTTCTGAGGGCACATCTTATGCCTATTTGAATTCTTTGTGACCATTTAGATAGTGCTTTCTATGCATGAGGTGCTGAATTTTTATTATTGATTGATTGCATTGGCAGGAAAATGAGTGTTCCAGTTTATTTTTGCACCCAAATGGATCTATGTGGCATCTTTCTTGATAGTTTAATGAGTCAATAATTGAATAAGTCTTGTTTGCAGCAAAGCAGGTATGTACATGCATCCCAAGTGCCAAGTCGTTTCATTTGTGTCCAACTCTTTGCGACCTTATGGACTGTAACCCACCAGGCTCCTCTGTCCATGGAATTCTCCAGGCAAGAATACTGAAGTGGGTTGCCATGCCCTTCTCCAAGGGATCTTCTGACCCAGAGATCAAATCAGAGTCTCTTATTGTCTCCTGCATTGGCAGGCAAGTTCTTTACAACTAGCACCACCTGGGAAGCCCCCAAGCAGGCACTTTCACTTTTAAACCAGTTTTGAATATTTAGTCATTTTGTATTGCCAAAATAAATAGGCTTTTTATCCCTTATCTTATACTTCTCAACTATATTTACATGTTTTTAAAATTTATTTCAAATTTCTGTAAATCTTACATAAGCTGAAACCAGAAAATAAAACTCTTATTTTGATGCATAATTTTTCACATACCCACCCTATTTTATTGGAAGCAAACTTAGCTCCAAAAACTCTTGTAACTCACAACAATCATTCAGACCACAAAAGTATCCAGTCTATCCCTATCATGCATATTTACATTTCATTTTTAAAATTCGGTTGAAGAATAATGGGTACCCAAAAATCATTGTGTATTCTCCAGTTAGAAGTCATTCTACATTTCCTTTATGTTCTGAGAAAATATTCTTTCCTTTGCTAATAATTTAAGAATTATTTCTTAAATAGGGCCCTTATGTTTCTGTTCATCACACAGCTGGTCACAATGGACACCAGAAGCCCTGGATGAAAATGGATGATGCTTGGAGGGATTTTCACAGCACAGATGCTGAAAGAAGGCCCTGCATTACTCCAAGGGGTCTTTTCATTACATTTGAGGAAGGTGGGCTTTGAATGTCTACATTGTGGTGGAATATACATCTTTATCAATCAACTGATATCTATCCTGCGCGTTTATACAAAATATTGTGGTGATTGCAGAAGCAATGTTGATCATGGCTTCTGCCCTCAAATTCTGAGCAAGGTTATAGAATCTTAAAATTAACACCTGTTAAGCAACAGTGGTTTGTAAGGGGTAAATTGTATGGAAAAGGCCATCCACACTTAAGGACTTAGAGGATAACCTCTTTGAAATCTGGGATTAAAAGTGTCATGCTAGGTCCATGGAGGACTGCCAATATCCTGCTTGCTGAGATTAAATTTAAGTAAAATAACTTTTGTTCCTGCATACCATATGCTTTTCTTTTTTAAAATGTGAATTCTAGAAAGGTACTAGATTCGTGAATACACATCTTTTCATTCTCTCATCTTAATATTTAATTTGTAACCTTATTTATCTCCTCTTCCAGACTGAATCACTCACTCCTCATTCTGGGCTCCTCATATATACTTTTATTTTGTACAAATTATTCATTTTATGCCTCTCTCTCTCTCTTAGTAGGTATTTAATAAGAGCAAGAAATGAGTTATGTATTTCTGTGTGTCCCCTTTACCTGGGGGATATGCCACAACCTGGCATATAAGAGTGATCAATAATAAATGCTTGTTCAAATGTTCCAGTAAATTTTAAGCTGCTTTGAGAAAGGTGGCTCAGACAGTGGAGAATCTGCCTGTAATGCAGAAGACCCAGATTCGGTTGGGAAGATCCCCTAGAGAAGGGAATGGCAGCCCACTCCAGTATTCTTGCTTGGAAAATTCAATGGACAGAGGGACCTGGTGGGCTGCCGTCTATGGGCTTGCAAAGAGTCATACTCACTAAGTGAATGATTAACACACTTGTGGAAGGGAATTATATCTTAGTCACATTTACGCCCTTAAGGTGCTTAAAAGAATGCTTTGTAAATAAATGGACCTCAATGACTATTTGTTGCTTTAAGGTAAGGAGGAAGTACATGAGTTAAACTCTAAAATAAGGCTAAGTTAGGGCACAGTATACCTAATTTTGGGCTTCCCTGGTGGCTCAGTGGTAAAAACCTGCCTGCCAATGCTGGAGATGAAGTTTCGATCTCTGGGTTTGGAAGATCTCCTGGATAAGGGAATGTCAGGCAACCCACTCCAATAATCTTGCCTGGTAAATCCCAGGGACAGAGGAGTCTGTTGAGCTACAGTCCGCAAAGTCACAAAAGAGTCAGACACGACTTAGATACTAAACAACAATACCTAATTGCAATATTCAGGGATCAGATACAGAGCCTAGACACTTAACTGATATGAGAAATATTGCAGACAACATACATTTGTCTTTTACTTCATTGGAATAGTGTAACTCAAAAAAATCTCTTTTAAAGAAAGAAGTTATCATTTATTATTGTGGCATTTCCTGCTTGCCCTCAAGTCCTATTTCTCAGCATCAGATTTAGTGCAGCACTGTTTCTCTGGTAACTTGTGCCACTCTGGTAAGTGCTAACTGCCTGTCGATGGGGCAGTGTAAATGAATCTGAGAAATAAGTGTACCTGGCCTTTCACCTTAATGCCTTTAAAATGATCTCTGCTTTATTTTAAAGGTGACTAAGACAGTTTGATATCATAAAGGGATGAGTAAGTATGCAAGGCAAATGCATTTCCAGCCAGAGATGTGCTGGCCCCCTACTGTTTATATTATATATTCATCTTGTGGGTCTCTGGGATAGAAAAATAACTGTTTCTTGGTGCAGTTTTATTCCCCTTCCTCCAGCTATTTACATCATGACTTCTCAGTAGATGTAAATAAATATGTCATTATCCTTCTCATTTTCAGAGTAATAGCAGCAAGGTAATAATTGCAGCAAACAATAGGACATAAGCCTAAATGCCATAGGTTTTTGCTATCTGGAAATACAGAAAATCCCTCTTTTCCCATAATCTATGAGAACTTGGCTGAACAACCAAAGTTACAGACTTAGTATATTAGTTAGGATTCTCAGAAACAAAGCCAATAGGAAGCAGACAGAGAAAAAAGAATAAAAGGAATTGGCTTATGCAATTAGAAGGCTGAGAAATCCCAAGATCTGCAGTCAGCAAGCTGGAGACCCAGGATAGCCAATGGGGTAATACCATTTTGAAAACCAGGAAGCTGAAGACCCAAGAAGAAAAGATCTTCCAATTCAAATCTGAAGGCAAGAAATGACTGACAAACCAGTTTATGAAGTCAGGAAAGAGGAGTTACCTATTTTTCACCCTTTCTGTTCTATAAAGTCTTTGGCTGGTTAGATGAGGCCCACCCACATTAGAGCAGGCAATCTGCTTTATTCAGTCTGCCAATTCAAATGATAATTTTATTGAAAAATACCTTCATACACCACTCAAAATGATGCTTCACCCTGTGATTCAGTCCAGTTGACCCATAAAATTAAACACACATGGTATTGAGGAAAATGGCTCTTGAAAATATGTGTACGCATACACACATATATAAATATAATTCCTTAGTTTTATCACTTGTTATATCATTGTCTATACTTCTATTAATGCACTGAAAGCACAATAAACATCTGGTTAGTGAAGTTGCTTAGTCATGTCTGACTCTTTGCAACCCCACAGACTGAGTAGCCTACCAGGCTCCTAGGTCCATGGGATTTTCCAGGCAAGAATACTGGAGTGAGTTGCCATTTCCTTCTCCAGGGTATCTTTCCAACCCAGGGATCAAACCCGGGTCTCCGGCTTTGTAGGCAAACACTTTACCATCCGAGCTACCAGGAAAGCCCTAAACATCTGTTTAGTGTTTAGCAATACCTGACACTCTACTAAGTGTTGTACATATGTGACCTAAATTATTTCTCAAGACTATCTTGCAAGATAGGTATTTTCATGACTTCAATTTTATAGATGTAGACACCAAGTCTGAGACAGGAAAAATTTCTCCTGCACAAAACTTGTAATTCACATGCCAAGACTAGAATCCAGATCTATTTAACACTAAACTTCTGCATTCTTTATTCTAGTTTGCACAACATATTTGAAAATCATGACACTCTGAAAATCTACATTATATGCAGAATCCAAAGATTCATATATACTAGTCCTATGTTGAGAAATAAGCTTTCCACCCTTGGAGCCTATTTGCAAGAAACGATCATTAGAAACAGCACTATTTAACCCTTTTCACTTGAAGAGGAATAAATGAGAAGAGGGTATTTCTGAGGTATAAAGTTTGGAAGGAGTATGCTAAATTAAACTCATGTAAATAGGATCACTGATTTTATCTAGAAGAAATAAATATTTCTGGTACCAGAGTGTTCAGCTTTCATTTATCTAAAAAACATCTGGGTCAGGTCTAATTTTGGCCTCCTTGTGGAAAGCAAAATTAAACAGACATGCTATGATAAAATCTGATGTCAAATTTTCATATGATGAGCTATACAATAGACTTAGCTGCCTTTCAGATTTGAGAGGGAAGAGTCATCTAAATAGCACACATGAAATGCACGAGTATTTGCTCTCTTTCAGACCTTAAAATAGCTTTTCTAAGGCTTTAAAAAATACCCAATAGCACATGATTTTTATAATCGTTTTGTGGTAATGTTTCCAGTGACCATATTCTCCATCAAACTAATCATTGCAAGTTCACTTTTGAGACTACCATTATTTCTGTTTGGTTACTGTTGGTGAAAAAATACACACTACCTACCAGTTGAGAGTTATATTTTATTGGCAGAAATATTTAGGACTTAGACCCAAGAGGCAGCGTCTCAAGTAACTCTAAGAGAACTACTCCAAGGAGGCAGGAGAGGAGCCAGGTTATATAGAAGGTTTGCAGCAAAGGGCAGGTAGTTAGGACATAACACATTTTTATGTTACTTTGGTTTTTGCTTTTAATTAAAGAACACCAGATATCACAAGTTAAGGAATAGCAGGATCCCCTATGACCCACCTCCCAGAATAATGGAAATAAAAGCAAAAATAAACAAATGGGACCTAATTAAACTCAAAAACTTTTGCACAATGAAGGAAACTATAAGCAAGTTAAAAAGACAGCATTCAGAATGGGGGAAAATAATAGCAACTGACAAAGAATTAATCTCAAAAATATATAAGCCACTCCTACAGCTCAATTCCAGAAAAATAAATGACCCAATCAAAAAATGGGCTACAGAACTAAGCAGACATTTCTCCAAAGAAGACATACAAATGGCTAACAAACACATGAAAAGATGCTCAACATCTCATTATCAAAGAAATGCAAATCAAAACCACAATGAGGTACCATTTCACGCCAGTCAGAATGGCTGCGATCCAAAAGTCTACAAGCAATAAATGCTGGAGAGGGGGTGGAGAAAAGGGAACCCTCTTACACTGTTGGTGGAAATGCAAACTAGTACAGCCACTATGGAGAACAGTGTGGTGATTCCTTAAAAAACTGGAAATAGAACTGCCATATGACCCAGCAATCCCATTGCTGAGCATACACACCGAGGAAACCAGAATTGAAAGAGACACGTGTACCCCAATGTACATCACAGCACTGTTTATAATAGCCAGGACATGTAAGCAACCTAGATGCCCATAAGCAGACAAGTGGATAAGAAAGCTGTGGTACATATACACAATGGAGTATTACTCAGCCATTAAGAAGAATACATTTGAATCTAATGAGGTGGATGAAACTGGAGCCTATTATACAGAGTGAAGTAAGTCAGAAAGAAAAACACCAATACAGTATACTAACGCATATATATGGAATTTAGAAAGATGGTAACGATAACCCTGTATGCGAGACAGCAAAAAGAGACACAAACGTATAGAAGAGTCTTTTAGACTCTGTGAGAGAGGGAGAGGGTGGGATGATTTGGGAGAATGGCATTGAAACATGTATAATATCATATAAGAAATGAATCTCCAGTCCAGGTTCAATGCAGGATACAGGATGCTTGGGGCTGGTGCACTGGGATGACCCAGAGAGATGGTATGGGGAGGGAGGTGGGAGGGGGGTTCAGGATGGGGAACACGTGTACACCCGTGGCAGATTCCTGTTGATGTATGACAAAACCAATATAATATTATAAAGTAATTAGCCTCCAATTAACACAAATAAATTTAAATTAAAAATAAACAAATAAAAATAAATTTTTAAAAAAGAAAGATGCAAGATTCTAAGCTTACTGAAATCATTTCCTTATAATGCACCTCAGCTATCTGAGGTCAGTTTCCTGTGTTTTTCACATTCTGAGTTTCCTCCTGGTTCACCATAGGAAGAGGTTTTAGTTTGACAGCTGCTAGATGGCAGGTATTCTTTCCTTCCTGAGTTGCCTCAAGGCTCACCAATTTACCTCCATGTTGGCTGCAATTGCTGATGTCTATGACATGCTTTACATACCGTCCAGAGGATACTGGTATGCTGTAATCCATGGGGCTGCAAAGAGTTGGACACAACTTAGCTACTGAAAAACAACACAAATGACATCTTTTGTTTACTGATGTGGCAGGAAATATTCTACTTCTTCTTATTGTATTTGCCATAATTGTCTATCCCTAGACCATATCACTACTCTTCACAAGACATTTTATAAAATCCAATGGAGATTTTGAATATAACTATAATGGAATAACAGGCAAATTTGACCTTGGAGTTCAAAATGAAGTAGGGCAAAGACTAATAAAGTTTTGCCAAGAGAATGCACTGTCATAGCAAACACCCTCTTCCAAACACAAGAGAAGACTCTACACATGGACATCACCAGATGACCAATACCAAAATCACATTGATTATATTCTTTGCAGCAAAAGATGGAAAAGCTCTATACAGTGAGCAAAAACAAGACTGGGAGCTGACGATGGCTCATATCATGAACTCCTTATTGCAAAATCCACACTTAAACTGAGAAAGAAGTGAAAACCACTAGACCATTCAGGTATGACCTAAATCAAATCCCTTAGGATTATACAGTGGAAGTGACAAACAGAGTCAAGGGATTAGATCTGATAGAGTGCTTGAGGAACTATGGATGAAGTTTCATGGCATTGTACAGGAGACAGAGATCAAGATGATCCCCAAGAAAAAGAAATGGAAATGGGCAAAAAGGTTGTCTGAGGAGGACTTACAAATACCTGAGAAAAGAAGAAAAGCTAAAGGCAAGGGAGAAGAGGAAAGATACCCACTTGAAAGCAGAGTTCCAAAGAATAGCAAAGAGCAATAAGAAACCTTTCCTCAGTGATGAATGCAAAGCAATATAAGAAAACAATAGAATGGGAAATACTAGAGATCTCTTCAAGAAAATTGAGATACCAAGAGAACATTTCATACAAAGATGGGCACAAGAAGGACAGAAATGATATGGACCTAAAAGAAGCAGAAGATATTAAGAAGAGGTGGCAAGAATACACAGAAGAACTATACAAACAACATCTTCATGACCCAGATAACCATGATGGTATGATCACTCACCTAGAGCCAGACATTCTGGAATGTGAAGTCAAGTGGGCTTTAGGAAGCATCACTATGAACAAGACTAGTGAAGGCAATAGAATTTCGGCTGAGCTATCTCAAATTCTTAAAGATTATGCCGTGAAAGTGATGAACTCAATATGCCAGAAAATTTGGAAAACTCAGCAGTGGCCACAGGACTGGAAAAGGTCAGTTTTCATTTAAATCCCAACGAAAGGCAATGCCAAAGATTATTCAAACTACCACACAATTGCACTCATCTCACACAATAGCAAACTAAAGCTCCAAATTCTCCAAGACAGGCTTCAGCAGTATGTGAAACATGAACTACCAGATGTTCAAGTTGGATTTAGAAAATTCCAAGGAACCAGAGATCAAATTGCCAACATCTGTTGGATCATAGAAAAAGCAAGAGAATTCCAGAAAAACATCTATTTCTGCTTTGTTGACTATACCAAAGCTTTTGACTGTGTGGATCACAACCAACTGTGGAAAATACTTGAAGAGATGGGAATATCAGACCACCTGACTTACCTGCTGAGAAATCTGTATGCAGATCAAGAAACAACAGTTGGAAATGGACATGGAACAACAGACTGGTTCCAAATAAGGAAAGGAGTACATCAAGGCTGTATACTGTCACCCTGCTTCTTTAACTTATATGCAGAGTACATCATGTGAAATGCTGGGCTGGATGAAGCACAAACTGGAATCAAAATTGATGGGAGAAATGTCAATAACGTCAGATATGCAGATGAATCCACCCTTATGGCAGAAAGTGAAGAGGAACTAACAAGCCTCTTGATGAACGTGAAAGAGGAGACTAAAAAACTTGCCTTAAAACTCAATATTCAGAAAACTAAGATCATGGCATCTGGTCCCATCACTTCATGGCATATAGATGGGGAAACAATGTAAATAGTGAGAGGCTATATTTTTGGGCTCCAAAATCACTGTAGATGGTGACTGCACCCATGAAATTAAAAGAAGCTTTCTCCTTGGAAGTAAATCTATGATTAACCTAGACAGCATATTAAAAAAACAGAGACATTACTTTTCCAACAAAGGTACATCTAGTCAAAGCTATGATTTTTCCAGTAGTCATGTGTGGATGTGAGAGTTGAACCATACAGAAGGTTGAGCAACCCAGAAATGATGCTTTCATACTGGTGCTGGAGAAGACTGTTGAGAGTCCCTTGGACTGCAAAGAGATCCAACCAGTCAATCTTAAAGGAAATCAGTCCTGAATATTCACTGGAAGGACTGATGCTGAAGCTGAAACTCCAATACTTTGGCCACCTCATGTGAAGAACTGACTCATTTGAAAAGACCCTAATTCTGGGAAAGATTGAAGGTTGGAGAAGGGGGCAACAGAGGATGCAGTGGTTGAATGGCATCACCAACTCAATGGACATGAGTTTGAGTATACTCTGGGTATTGGTGATGGACATGGACTGCATGCTGCAGTACTTGGTGTCACAGAGTTGGATACAACTGAGTGACTGAGCTGAACTGAACTGATAATGGAATAATTAGTACCAGACTACCTTTCTCAATTATAAAATTGGACACAAGACATGAAACTTACCATCTCCAGAAAGACAATAAGTTGTACATGACTATAAATTCAAAAGAAGATTACAGAATTGCTAAAGAAGACAAGCTCCAGAATTGCCCAGTATTTCTCCCTAGACACACTTTCTAGATCATAGCACTGAGAAATTAAAACAGAGAAACATCATGAAACAAAAAGTAAAAATCAGAATTGGGGGATGTAGAGGTGGCTGAAATTTATAGAGCGTGGCTTCAGAAAGGAAAAGCTCCAGAAACTTATACAAGTCCCCTTTCAGTCTTTAAATAAATACTAATTAGAGCATGTGCAGGATGAAATTCTACAAAGTGCTGCTATGGAAAGAATAATTATGTGGAAACTGTGACCAGAACAACTCTTGGGGCTAAACAGGACTGGGAGATTTTGAGCTTTGACAGTCAGAATAAATAGAAATAGTTAAATAGCTAGCATGTTCATTAGAGATCCCAGAAAAGCCAAAGTTTTAGAGCAGAGCTTATCTGATGCTAGAGTAAAGACCAGTCTAGACAAGTGATATCATGTAATTTTCCTTATCTATTTGACTTATATCACAAGCAGAATATTCTCAGACTCACAGATATAGGGAATAAACTCATGTTTGCCAAAGAGAAGTGGGGAAAAGGGAGGGCCAAATTAGGGGTATGAGGTCAACAAATAAAAACTACCATATATAAAACAGATAAGCAACAAGGATATGCTGCATAGCAGAGGGAATTATACCCATTATCTTGTTATAGCCTAAAATGGAATATAATCTGCAAAAATACTGAATTCTTATGCTATATACCCGAAACTAGGGCTTAAGCAAAGACATTACTTTGCCGACTAAGGTCCGTCTAGTCAAGGCTATGGTTTTTCCTGCGGTCATGTATGGACGTGAGAGTTGGACTGTGAAGAAGGCTGAGCACCGAAGAATTGATGCTTTTGAACTGTGGTGTTGGAGAAGACTCTTGAGAATCCCTTGGACTGCACGGAGATCCAACCAATCCATTCTGAAGGAGATCAGCCCTGGGATTTCTTTGGAAGGAATGATGCTAAAGCTGAAACTCCAGTACTTTGGCCACTTCATGTGAAGAGTTAACTCATTGGAAAAGACTCTGATGCTGGGAGGGACTGGGGGCAAGAGGAGGGGACAACAGAGGATGAGATGGCTGGATGGCATCACTGACTCGGTGGACGTGAGTCTGAGTGAACTCCGGGAGATGGTGATGGACAGGAAGGCCTGGCGTGCTGTGATTCATGGGGTCACAAAGAGTCGGACACGACTGAGCAACTGAACTGAACTGAGGGCTTCCCAGGTGGCACAGTGGTAAAGAACCTGCCTGATAATGCGGGAGACATGAGTTCAAACCCTGGGTTGAGTAGATCCCTCTGGAGTAGGTAATGGCAAGCCACTCCAGTATTCTTGCCTGGAGAATCCCATGTACAGAGGAGCCTGGAGGGCTACAGTCAATGGGGTCACAAAGAATTGGCCACAACTGAGTACACACAAACACACACACCTGAAACTAAAACAGTATTGTAAATCCACTGTACTTCAATAAAAAATAAAAATAAATCTGCAAAGAAGCAAACTGAGCCATCTATAAACTCCTGTTTGAATGAAACTTGATACTATTCAAATAATTTTTAAAATAGATATTCAGCAATATAGAAATCATAATACCTGACACACAATTAAAACTTACTAGATATGTGAAGGAAACTAAAAGCCAGGAGAAATAGATCATAGGATGACAGAACTGACAGACGAAGGCTTTAAAAAGAGCCATTACAATTGTGTTCAAGAATCTAAATGAAAAAAAAAAGAATATGGTGGGGGAAAATGGAATATCTATATCTATATAAATTCAGGTGTAATTCTAGAATTGAAAAATATAATATCTGAAATTATATATGTAACCACCATCTATATCTATAACCATATCTAGATAGGTACTAAAAAGTTAATGGAACCCATTCCAGTATTTTTGCCTGGAGAATCCCCATGGTCAGAGGATCCTGTTTACAGTCCATGGGTTGCAAAGAGTCAGACATGACTGAGTGACTAAGCACAGAGAAGAACAGAAGAAAAGTCTTCCCAGGCAGTGCTAGTGGTAAAGAACCCACCTGCCAATACAGGAGATATAAGAGTCACAGGTTTGATCCCTGGGGAGGAAAGATCCCCTGGAGGAGAAAATGGCAATCTACTCCAGTATTTTTGCCTGGAGAATCCCATGGACAAAGGAGTCTGGTGATCTATATAGTCCAAGGGTCACAAAGCGTCATACATGACTGCAGTGACTTAGCACTCACATAAGAAAAAGCTCAGTGAATTTGAAGACAAGGTAATAGAAATGATTCAAACTTCAGAAACTAGAAGGAAAGGGAATACTTCCCAACTCATTTTATATATGATACTTGGTATCATCATAACCCTGATACTAATTCTGGACAAGATTGTTAATAGAAAACAAAATTACAAGCAAATTCACACATGAATCTATAAAAATCATTAACAATATATTATCAATTAAACCCACCAACACTTGTAAGGAATAATGTATATCGACCAAGTGAAGTTGATTCTAGAAATGCATGGCTTGCCAGAGAGATAGGGTGGGGAGGGAGATGGGATAGGGGTTCAGGATGAGGGGGGAACACATATACCTGTGGCCAATTCATGTTGATATATGACAACATGACAATATTGTAAAGTAATTATCCTCCAATTAAAATATATAAATTAATAAAAAGAAAATATACAGTGTCGTTGAATCAAAATATAGCATATTGGTATGAAATTTGATGAGTTAGCACAAAGTTAGTTGTGTTTGATGACCTATTTCCAGTTAACATAAGACATATTGTACTTGTCCCTGCTTCTTAACAGTTCACTTTAAAAAATCCATTCATAAAAACTAAATAAAAAAATAGAAATGCATGATTTCATTAGCATGTAAAAATCATGACAGTGATATAAACTACATTAACAGAAATAAGAGAAAAATCACATGCCATCTCAATAGATGCAGAAAAACATAGGGAAAAAAATGTGATATCCCTTTCTGATGAAAAAATCAAACAAACTATCAGCAAGCTATAATTGAAGGAAATTTCTAGACCTGATATAAATGGCAACTTTGCAAAACCTACATGGCTGCTAAATTGCTTCCATCATGTGCAACTCTTTGCAACCCTATGGGCTATAGCCCACCAGGTTCCTCTGTCCATGGGATTCTCTAGTCAAGCATACTGGAGTGGGTTGCCATGCCCTCCTCCAGGGGATCTTCCTAACCCAGGAATCAAACCCATGTCTCTCACATCTGCATTGGTAAGGGGCTTCTTTACCTCTAAGGCCACCTGGGAAGTCTGTGCAAAACCTATAACTAACTTCATATTTATTATCAAAAACAAAAAAAGGAGTTTACTTTTCACAACTTCTATTTACCATTGTACTAGACATTTCAAATATATTCAATAAAAAGGAATAAATAAAGGGTATACAAATTTGAAGGAATATGAAAGTGTTTTACTAATAATTTATGTAGAAGATAACCTATCAAAAGCAGTATTATAATTAATAAATGAATTTAGCAAAGTTGTAAGACATAAGATTACAGTATAGAAAAAAACATAGAACATCATGAGGTGGGCAACTATTTCTTAGAATACAGCAAGCATCAGTTCAGTTAGTTCAGTTCAGCCGCTCAGTCCTGTCCTACTCTTTGTGACCCCAAGAATCAAAGCACGCCAGACCTCTCTGTCTATCACCAATTCCTGGAGTTCACTCAAACTCATATCCATTGAATCAGTGATGCCATCTAGCCATCTCATCCTCTGTCATCCCCTTCTCCTCCTGCCCCCAACCCCTCCCAGCATCAGGGTCTTTTCCAATGAGTCAACTCTTCGCATGCATAACTATAATTAAAAACTGATAAACTTTGTTCAGTGACTGAATCATGTCCAAATATTTGTGACCCCATGGACTGCAGCATGCCAGACTTCCCTGTCATTCATCAATCCTGGAGCTTGCTCTAACTCATGTCCATTGAGTCAGTGATGCCATCTAACTATCTCACCCTCTGTCATCCCCTTCTACTCCTGCCTTCAATCTTTCCCAGCATCAGGGTTTTTTCCAATAAGTTGGCTCTTCACATCAGGTGGCCATAGAACTGGAGCTTCAGCTTCAGCTTCAGCATCAGTCCTTCCAATGAATATTCAGGATTGATTTCCTTTATGAATGATTGGTTTGATTTCCTTGTGGTTCATGGCACTCTCAAGAGTCTTTTCCAACACCACAGTTCAAAGGCATCAGTTCTTTGGCACTCAGCCTTCTTTATGGCCCAACTCTCACATCCATACATGACTACTGGGAAAACCATACCTTTGACTAGATGGACTTTTGTTGGCAAAGTAATATCTCTGCTTTTTAGTATGCTGTCTAGGTTGGTCATAGATTTTCTTCAAAGGAGCAAGCATCTTTTAATTTCATGGCTGCAGTCACCATCTGCAGTGATTTTGGAGCCCCCAAAAATAAAGTCTCTAACCGTTTCCATCATTTCCCCTTTTATTTGCCATGAAGTGATGGGACTGGATGCCATGATCTTAGTTTTCTGAATGCTGAGTTTTAAGCCAACTTTTCCACTCTCCTCTTTCACTTTCACCAAGAGGCTCTTTAGTTCTTTGCTTTCTGCCATAAGGGTGGTGTCATCTGCATGTCTGAGGTTATTGATATTTCACCTGACAATCTTCATTCCAGTTTGTGCTTTATCCAGACCAGCATTTCACATGATGTACTCTGCATACAAGTTAAATAAGCATGTGACAATATACAGCCTTGATGTCCTCATTTCCCAATTTTGAACCATTCGAAATTGTACTTTATTAAAATTTAAGTTTATTCATTAAAAATACTGTTAAGAAAATGAAACAGCAAACTGCATATTGAGAAAAATTAGTAGTACATATGTGTGATAAAAGATTTGTCCACAATGAACAAGTTGGAAAATAAACACATTTTTCTAATTGTGTGAAGACCTTTAATAGGCAGTTCATAAATTAAGATATAGAAACCTATACCAAGATCATGAAAAAGCACTTAACATTACTTCTTATCAGGGAAATGTAAAATAAAATCTCAATCATACAATATTATACAGCCTCCAAAATGGCTAAAATTTAAAATACTGATTGTTGCATCATTTGTAAATATTTCTTCCATTCTGTGCTTTGTTTTCATTTTGTCTATGGTTTCCTTTGCTGTGCAAAAGCTTTGAGTTTAATTAGATACACCTGAAACTAACACACCATTATTAATCAATTAAGCTCCAATATAAAATAAAATTTTAAATAATACTGACAATATCAGATGTCAGTTGGCAAAATAAGAGTAACTGGAGCTCTCACACTTAGCTAGTAGAAGTATAAAATTGTTGAAACACTTTGGAAATAGATATGGTAACTTCTCATAAAGTTAAATATACATGTAGTCCATGATCTAATAATTGCATTCCTAAGTACTTATGCAAAAGAAATGCCTTGTCCAGTAAAAGCCTGTCAAGAATATGCATAGCAACTTCAGTTATGATAACTAAAAGCTAAAACAATTCATACATCCAGCAGTAGAAAAACAGATTATAAATACATTGTGTTTTATTCACACTGAAGAATAATATTAATATGTAGCAATAAAAAGGAACTACTGATACACGAAGCAACAAGATGAATCTCAAAAGTGCTGAGTGAAAGAATAAGACACATAGGAGTACACCATGATTCTGTTTCCAAGAAATATCAGACTAGGAAAAATGAATCTATGATAAGAGAAAACTGATAAATAGTTGTTTTCAAGGAAGGATAGGGACTTTCAGGGGAAGAAAACTTTCTAGGGTGATAAAATCTTTTATATACTGATAGAGGCATGGGAAACATAGGTGAACACATTTGTTAAAATCTGTGAAACCATACTATTTAAAAATGTGCATTTCATTCAATATAGATTTTACATCAATCAAATATTCTTGACAAAAATAATCAAATGAGGGGCATGTCTGATATATATATATATATATACATATATATATGTATATATATATATATAACAACTCCTTCTTAGGAATAATCTTAGGAAGAATTACAGACAGTGATATTGTTTCCTGCAAAGAACTATATTGAGGAAACAACTCAAAGAAAATGTTAGTTGCATCATCATAGTCCATAGTGGATATCAAAATTATCTTTGCAATATTGATTTCTGTTCAGAGTGAAACAAAACAAAAATTTGTCCAATCAGCAGACAGATTTAGATAGTGTTAATGTGGCTCATTAGGGAAGTAGAAGCAAAAGCAAACACTGATCTCTCCACCTGACCTCTACCCTTATCAAATTCAAGCCAAAGACTGTGGCTGCATTCTTCAAAGCCCCTTTGACAGACAGGAATTGTCAGTAATAGTTATACTTAGCAGATATTCATTAATCTGCAGACCTTTCCAATTTGGGGAAATATTTTTCAGTCTATTGAAAGCATACTCATTTCTCTAAGAACAACCTTACATACACTTCTTCCTTGAAGTCTTTTTCAAGCTTTGCAGGCTAAAATGATCTCTACATCTCCTAGATCTTATAGCAATTTCCTAGTGCTTCTATTGTAAAACCCATCACCTTCTACTTTATATTACAGCAATTTGGGTACCTGCTTTATCCCCTCTTGGAGTGCAAACTGCTTTAGAGGATAGAGACTGTTATTCATTTTATATTTCCACAGAACACCCCACACTGCAGATTTTGTCCCATGTATCTTCCAAATAAATGCATGAATATGTGGAAGAATGAAAAGAAATTTTTGGATCGACAATGAGAAAGAAAAAAAAACAACATAATAACGAAAAACAGAATGTGGCCTTGTATAGCAGTTTTCAGTAATTGTGCTGATTGATTTTTATCAAAGTTATTTATTAAGCACTGTTATTTAACAGACATTTTTCTAGCTGGGCATTCTGGGTAAAAGTGAAATAGACATGGGCTTGTCCCTCACAGGTACCACAGCTAGGAATAGGAGACTGATGAATAAATAATCATAATTGTAAAACAATGTATTAAGGCAGCGTGCACACACCATGTACATATATCAAATGGAGATTTAGAGAACTTATGGGAGAATTTCAGATGACTTCCTAGGGTCTGAGTAATAACAACTGAGTTCATAAAGAGCAAACTAAGCTATGTACAAATTTTTCACCCTCTCAATAACCCTAACAGGTACTACCTTGCATGTGTGCTAAGTCATTTGTGTCTGACTCTTTGCAACCCTATGAACTGTAGTCCACCAGGCTCCTCTGCCCATGAGATTCTTCAGGCAGGAACACTACTATCCCTATGTTACAGATAAAGAAATTGAGGCACTAAAATTATTTTGCACAATTCCATTAGTGTAAATGATGGTATCAGTATTTAGGTAAAAAAATTTTGAACCCAGTGCCTACATCCTCAGTCATAATGATTTGTGTCTTGAAAAATGGACAGGCATTGCATCTGCTCCACGTGAGGTTAGAATAGAATGGTTTTATCAGTTAAGGTTCTTCCTTGTTTACTCAGGTTAAGGAAAGATGAATCTTGTTACCTCTTGCAACAACAGAGAAACTACTAGAAAAATATTAGGACTTACCAGAGTATCAAGGCAGGTATTACATATCCAAACCTTAGGAAAGGAAGAACTATGTTGCATTAATGGGTTTTAGTAGTTGAGGATAATAGGCCTTTTCTTTTGGCAGCTTTTAATTCTTGAATCATGCATAAATTTTTGAATCAAACAATTGTGGCAAAGGGCAGGGTCATATTGTACCAGGGCCACTGCTTACATATTTATATGGCATACCATTTACATTGTAAACTATACACAGGCAATGTGAGAGGTGTCACCTGGAGCTGTACAATATTCATACTCACTTGGCAGTTTCAATGGCAGTCATGTGACTGCTAGAGTGGAGTGTGGCAGTTTCTAAAAGAAAGGGAAACAAAGCAGAATAGATATACGCTGCAGAAATTTGGGGCTTTGGGGCAGAGACAAAATTCAGAGTTCTCATATATAAATGGGTCTCAGGTATTTTTAGCATCTAAAATCAGGCCATGTTTTTCTTCTTAGCTCTTGTTTGCATCGTATATACTTTAGAATTTCTGACAAACATGGCCCTGTTTTTTGAGATTTTAAAAGTAAAAATTACCATCTTTCTAAATTCCATGGTAACAATAACCCTGTATGCGAGATAGCAAAAAGAGACACAGATGTATAGAACAGTCTTTTGGACTCTGTGGGAGAGGGAGAGGGTGGGATAATTTGGGAGAATAGCATTGAAACATGTATAATATCATATATGAAACTAATCGTCAGTCCAGTGTCGATGTGTGATACAGGATGCTTGGGGCTGGTGCACTGGGATGACCCAGCGGGATGGTATGGGGAGGGAGGAGGGGAAGGGGATTCAGGATGGGGAACATGTGTATACCTGTGGCAGATTCATGTTGATGTATGACAAAACCAATACAATATTGTAAAGTAATTAACCTACAATTAAAATAAATAAATTTATATTTTAAAAAAAGTAAAAATTATTTTAGGCTCAGTTCACCTAGATTAAAATAAGCATATTTCCCCCTGAATCACATTACTTAGAATTGTACTGTTCTTCACATTCTCAGCTATTTTGCATCATGGTGCAGTAGTGTGCGTAACTAATAAACTGAATAGCCCATGATTAGAGTCAGTTGGTGGAAGATTCAAGATCACAGTATTCAATGGCAAGTCTAGAAAATGGCTGCTCACAAACGCTAATGGTGTCAATATTTCTTAGCTGTTTCACCTTTGTGGGAAAAAAGAAGAAATCACAGAGGAAATAAAATAGTAGCATAACATGACCATGTATTTATTAAATGCTAATGCCAGTATGTGAATTATTTTACTTAATTCTCCCACTGCAGACAGGTTTCCTTTCCCTTATTTTATAAATGTGAAAGCAAGCTGAGAGTAATTAAATAATATGTTTATAGTTACACTGATAGAAAATGGCTTAAACAGAACTAAGTCCATATCTGGGTTTGTGCTTTCCATGCCAGGCCTACTTGAAAAGCTGTAAAGTCACTGACCAGGCTCTGTGGCTGCAGCCAGAAGCAGCAGGGTCTACTCACATTCACAAATCTCAAATCAGCCAGCACAATCCTCTTTTAAACTTAACATTTTCTTCACTTCAAAGGTATATTTGAATATGGATATTCAAGCAATTCCTAGTTAGTAGAGAAACTGAGATTATCTGGTAAGCTCAGTTACTAAATGCTACATTGCTCTTTTAAATTGGTAGAACTATTATTTACTAAATTACAGAATTTCTGCCATTGGCAGCTTTTGTCCAGCACGCCTGTTGTTTTCTTCACTCTCTTTCCCCTTCAGTGGGGCCATATTCCTCATGTTAGTGTTGGGCATAATAACAGGTGAGTTAATAACGGCTCACTTGTAGAGTGACTTCCTCAATCAGTAATGCCTAATCAGATTGAAAACAGAGAGGCACCATATACACACAGTAGAATAAATCCCATCCCAGGAGTTAAGAAACTCCACCATGTTTTTGGTTTATCGGTGACTTATTAGGTGAAGCTGAACAAATAATGCAACTACTCAGGTGTTCTAAAAATTATATACCAAGTATATATCAATACATGTTCTAATCTATAAAAGAAGGAGTAAAGACTTGAATGAGTTAATGTGTTTAAAAGTGCTTTAGCTAAATGCAGAACACACTGTTATACATTGCTGTTCTTTACCTTGACAGACACTTTAAAAGAATCCATTAATTCTTCACATTTTGGAAGAGGAAAAAAAACTCTGAAACAAAAAGTTAAAAATAGAAGACACATCTTTCAAAAGGCTAGTAGAGGAATTAGAGTCTGGAGAGGATTCTAGGGGCCAAATAGCCAAGTGGGATTTGTGCTGAGGCAGGCTGGCTGGCAGTAAACTTTTCAAAACAACAAAAATAAAACTTCAAGAACCCACCAACTTCAGCTAATGTCTAAGATTATATACTCCAAAATGACAAGATCTTCTACACTCAGTTCTATTGGCCTTTGTCAGATTTTTGTACACCAGATGATATGTGGCAAAATCCTCCCTGACTTTCTCCCTTCAGTGTACCTCTTAAGAATGTGAAGCTATATTGAAATATGTACAGTTTAAAAGAATCAGAGGTCAGAGGCAAGAACCTCTTCTGGCCTGCTAACAGAGCTCTGAACTGAAGTACTCGCCAGTCTCTTTGAGATTTTGTTTTATGTAAATGTTCCCACCTCCTGGAGAGTCCTCCCTTATGACTTTGTTAGAAAGGCCATATATTTCCAGATTTCATTTAGGGAAAGCATTTGTTCATTCAGGGAAAGAGAAAAACTAATTCCCTGGGGCGCAGTGACATTGATGAGAAATAAAGCCAGAGCCAACAATGGTGCAAGATCAGGAAAGCGCCAGCAAAGTAGAATGAAAGTCACAAGTTGTTTCAGCTGCGCACAAAGGAAAGGGCGGGACCTTGTGAGGAAGTAAAACCACCCACTGGAAAGTTCTCTTTAAGTGTGTATTTTGGGGACAGAGAAAGTGAGGGCAGGTTGTCTCTGGAAAGGTAGCCCTTAACGGTCTTCAGAGCTAAACTTTTGGTGCAACCATTTTGTGAGAAGTGTTAACTTGGTTTGAAACAGTGTCAGCTGGCTGGAAAACTATTTGACCTTCATTGGATTGTCAGTCATTCTTTTGCTTGAGTGGCTGAATGAAGAGCATGTCATTCTGTCATAGCAAAAATCTGGAGAAGGGGAAAAAAATTAAATCGATCCTCTCCATCTCAGAAAGGCTTAGTTTCATTGGCATCTAACTGACACAAATACTTTTCACTGGGTTTCTGTTTGCAGATAGTAATTAAATATTCCTGTCTTCAACTTTACAGCCAAATGCTCTGGTTGATGAGTAGCACAATATTCTCCATTCTTCAAGGATGGGACTGGAATTATGCTTATTTTAAATGCCTCTGAACAGACATGTCTGCTTGAATTCTCTCTCTTTCCCTTTACAAAATCTGTTCCAAGATTCACCAAATGCAAGGAACTATTAAAACAAAAAAATAATAAAATCTATAGTGTGCAATGCATCAACATTTGTAGTCCTATTGTGGCTGTTAATTAGAGTTTTTTCATACAAAATCTGGATTGCAGATGAAAAATTAAAGCAATTGATGAACTTAGAGATTTTCAATTACTTATTAAAACATTGAAAAACTATGAATAAAAAAGGGGGGAAAACAGTGTGGTGACAGTAAAACAGGAAAGAGATCTAGGTGACAAGACCTATCATCATTTTGCCACAAGTGCTCCAAGTGTGAGACCTTGATCCCCTCACATCTTTCTTTGTTTCTCTGCTTGCTTCTCTCTGTACCCCACCGCCTCCCTATAGTTAGATGGAAGTGAAATGGTACTTGTGAGTGACCAGTATTTTTCCAAGATGGTGGTAAGGTTTGGAGTCCTCTCCCCTTTAAGAAAAGAATGAATACAATTGTCCTGATTGGCTTTCAATAGCTAGTAAGATTAACCCCAGAAAAACCTATTGTAGTTGGGACATTGATTGTTCTCTCTCGTCTGGGCCACAGTCTATTTGAGGAGCCTCAGCCCCACCTGTAAAAGGGAAGAGGATGAGGTAGAGGTCAGGAGATAGGCAATTTCATTTTCTTTTTTAGAATTCCTGTACTCAGGACAGGTCTCTACTTACAGTCTAGTTGGGAATTGGGGGCATCACCTAGAGGCATTAGACCCTAAAAATGCTTTATTTAGAGACTTATATACTTTACAGAGTTTTGCTTTGTGTTTCTTGCTTCAGCTTACCTGAAAATTACCTTAAGACTCCTTTCTCCTCTGCTACAATTGATCAGACCACAATCTTCTTACTTTACTCAAGAAAGTGAAGGTCTGAAACTAAGCAACAGGAAATGAAAATCTGACAAATACTAGATAAATGGAATTAAGTCTATCAAGGTCTTAAAATGGACCTTTTCATTTCTCTTTTTTCTTTTTGTTCTTCTGGTTTATACAATATTATGAATTCTTTCATTTTTATAGAAAGTATGTGAACTAGATTCTTGGGATAGCCAAGTGTTCCTTTTGGATCATCATCCTTATAAATACTTAAAAAAAAAAAAAAAAAAAACACTTTACACTGTACCTATCAGCATTTTTGAGCTCTTATTTAACTTTAGTAGTAGTTGTTGTTCAGTTACTAAGTTGTGTTCAACTCTGCAACCTCATGGACTGCAGAATACCAGACTCCCTTGTCTTGCACTATCTCTCAGAGTTTGCTCAAATTTGTATCCTTTGAGTCTGTGATGCCATCTAAGCATCTCATCCTCTGTCTCCACCTTCTCCTCCTGCCTTCAATCTTTCCCAGCATCAGGGTCTTTTCTAGCAAGTTAACTCTGCATCAAGGGTCAAAGAATTACAGGTTTAGCTTTAGCATCAGTCCTTCCAATGAATATTCAGGGTTGATTTCTTTTAGGATTGACTGGTTTTATCTCCTTGTGGTCCAAGGGAGTCTCAAGAGTCTTCTCCAGCACCACAATATTAAGCAATATAAATCAATATAAGAATGCATGCAAACCTTTGGGTCCAGAATATAATATAATACAAGAATATAATAGGTATTGCTCGGTAATTTTTTTTATGAAAGAGCAAATATAATTTAGTTATGAATCTGTTTACTGAGATTTGAGCTGAGTTGGGAAGAAGTTTGTGTGATAAAAAAAGGAAGGGGTGGCTGTGAGTGCAATGCTTTTTAGTTTAGGTAGCCACACACCTAAATCATCTGGATGTGACCTTATTTCCTACCTTCTAATCTCATAAATAGATTTGCATTTATCAGGTTGTTTTGTCTACATCTTATGCTGCTGCTGCTGCTGCTGCTGCTAAGTTGCTTCAGTCATGTCTGACTCTGTGCGACCCCATAGCCGGCAGCCCACCAGGCTCCCCCATCCCTGGGATTCTCCAGGCAAAAATACTGGAGTGGGTTGCCATTTCCTTCTCCAATGCATGAAAGTGAAAAGTGAAAGTGAGGTCGCTCAGGCATATCAGACTCTTCGCAACCCCATGGACTGCAGCCTACCAGGCTCCTCCATCCATGGGATTTTCCAGGCAAGAGTAATGGAGTGGGGTGCCATCACCTTCTCCGACATCTTAGGCTAGACACAGTGTATTTTATCTCTGATCTTCTTCACAGCCCTGAAAGTCAATATTCATCAACTGAGTTAATAAAACATGTGACATGCCTTGGAACTGATTCATCTTGCTTTAAAGTCTGTTTTAGTGCACCATACTGTTAATACTTCTCTGTGATCAATGATATGGCATTGGAAGTAAACATGGATATTTAAAGAGAGCTAAGGACTCAGTGAAGACTAGATTAAACATATACTTTGCAGAGTAGATGAAGATATTATTTTTTATCAGTTAAGGGTGGTCCTCAAATATAAGAGGTGAGGAATAAATTGTATTCCAGCAGCTACAAAGAGCCATTCAAGAAGGGACAGAGTATAAAGAGCTGCAGGTGTTATTTAATCACAACATTGTGTCTGACTCTTTGCTACTGACATCATAAAATATATAATTATATCAGGGGCTACATCATTTCTATTCATGGGGAAGACTTCATTGATTAATTATAATGGAAAAGGCAAGATTTGAACCCAAGTTTCTGTCATTTCTGGACACTCATTGAATAATGATAGGTTAAGTAGCGGTTATTTGAAACATATCAATTGAACACCTGCTATTCAGGGCAAACATATATTAAATACATGGTATAAAAAGAACCAATTTTTAAATTTATTTATTTTTAATTGGAGGATAATAGCTTTACAGTATTATGTTAGTTTCTTCCATATATCAACATGAATCAGCCATAGGTGTATGTATGTTCCCTTCATCTTGAACCTCTCTCCCACCTCCCACCACAATCTCTGTGTTGTCACAGAGAACCAGATTTAAGCACACAAAACTCCATGTGTCATATAGTAAATTTCCACTGGCTGTCTAATTTTACATATGGTTATGTATATATTTCAATCGTACTCTCTCAATTCATGCCCCCTGCTCCTTCCCTCATTGTGACCAAAGGCTGTTCTGTATGTCTGCGTGTCCATTGCTGTCCTGCAGATGATAGGTTCGTTAGTACCATATTTCTAGATACCATATATATGTGTTAATATATGATATTTGCCTTTCTCTTTCTGACTTACTTCACCCTGTATAATAGGCTTGTGTTCATATACCTTATTAGAACTGTCTCAAATAAATGCCTTTTATGGCTGAGTAATATTCCATTGTGTATATGTACCACAATTCCTTTATCCATTCATCTGTTGATGGACATTTAGAAGCAAAACTCACTGTTTGGAGATGACGTGATACTTTACTTAGAAAACCCTAAAGATGCCACCAGAAGAGTACTAGAGCTAATCAATGACTATAGCAAAGTCACAGGATATAAAATTAATACACAGAAATCTCTTATATTCTTATACACTAACAATGGAAAACCAGAAAGAAAATTAAGGAAATAATCCCATTCATTATTGCAACAAAAAGAATAAAATACCTAGGAATAAACCTACCTAAAGAGGCAAAAGACCTGTATGCAGAAAACTATAAGACACTGTTGACTTGAATCAAAGATGACACAAAAAGATGGAGAGATATTCCATGTTCCTGGATTGGAAGACTCAATATTGTGAAAATAACTGCACTACCCCAAACAATCTATGGATTCAATGCAATCCCTATCAAATCCCTGTCAAACTACCAATGATATTTTTTACAGAACTAGAACAAAAATTTCACAATGTGTATGGAAACACAAAAGACTCTGAATAAATAACTAATTTTGATGATTTGTAGGTACCAAGGAGTTTACAAATAATGCCTCCCTTTCAAAATAATAAATATCTTCCTAAAAAATTAGACTTAATAATTTGGAAGCTCCATTAGTTAAAAATAGAGCTGGGCAATTTAAAAAAAAAAAGGCTGAGCACTGAAGAATTGATGTCTTTGAACTGTGGTGCTGAAGAAGACTCTTAAGAGTCCCTTGGACTGCAAGGAGATCAAACCAGTCAATCCTAAAGAAAATCAAACCTGAATATCCATTGGAGGAGTTGATGATGAAGTTGAACTTCCAATACTTTGGCTACCTGATGTAAAGAACTGACTTATTGAAAAAGATCCTAATACTGGGAAAGATTGAAGGAAGAAGGAGAAGGGGAGGACAGAGGATGAGATGGTTGGATGGCATCACTAACTCAATAGACATGAGTTTGAGTGGACTCTCGTAGATGGTGAAGGACAGGGAAGCCTGGTGTGCTGCAGTCCATTCTGTCACAAAGAGTCAAACACAACTGAGGGGCTTAAAACAACAATTAATTTTTAAAAAGAGAAATAGTTCACTAGTAAAAAAAAAATAAGGAAAAACATGAGCATATAGCAATTAATGACTCATAATATTAAATAATTCTGCCCTTATAACAAATTATTTTCCAAATTAAAGACAAATGTATCTACACCTCTTAGAAATGTCAAAATGTGAAACATATATGCTGTTTATTTGTGAATTGAATGCTTAGAGCATTAATATTTCTTATCAACATTTTACAATTGTATGAAACCAAATCTGAAAATAAATTATATATCTGTTGGGTGAACTCAAGTAAAGAGCATGTCTCTTTTTAGGCATTGACAGTAACCTTCAGATCACAAAGAAAATGATTCACAGAAGAGTGAAAGAGATGGCCTAATTCTACCCTGTGACTTGATAATCACACCCTAAATCAAGAACAAACATACTCAATGATATTTTTGAGGCCACTGCCTGGTCTCGTCTAAGAAGGCTCCCTACTGTTGTCTTCCCTCCCAATCGCCACATTTTTTCAAAGCCAACATTTTTTCATTCATTGACAGACCTTCTACTGATATTTGGGCCTATTAGATAGCCATAAATGGACTTTGAGTAGTGTTAATTTCTGCCTCTGTTTTTCCCTTCAGTTTCAGTGAAACCATTTTGATTGATATCACCCCTTCCTGGATCTCAATCTCAGCTGTTACATGTGGCCCTGTAAGCCAGCTTGTCCTCCATTCAGGCAAGAAGACCATCCCTATTGTCATGATAGAGCAATTTGTTTACCAAAGGAAGAACATGGCTACTTATTCCATTAAAAAACAACAGAAGGGTTATTCTATTCATGTCTTATCTCAAATCTAGGTCTAACTCTACACATCAGATGAGAATGTGGCTGTATATTACCAGGAGCATTTGAAACATACCCACATCCCCAGTCAATCTGTAAAAGTATAACTCCCTGCAGTTAGATCTTTCTACATCTGTCAGCCTTGCATAAAAAATATTCAAATGCAAAACTTCTCCCTATAGTATGGACATCCACATATATCTGCAACCTCAGATTTTGGTTGACATAAAACCTATGGTTAGATTTATCCTATAAATTAAATAAATTTTAGCAAAACTGGAGGATTAAAATAGATGTGAGTGAAAGTGAAGTTGCTCAGTCGTGTCCAATTCTTTGTGACCCCATAGACACCAGGCTCCTCTGTATATGGGATTTTCTAGGAAAGAGTACTGGAGTGGGTTGCCTTTTCCTTCTCCAGGGAACTTCCCATCCCAGGGATCGAACCCAGGTCTCCCGCATTGTAGACAGACGCTTTATCGTCTGAGCCACCAGGGAAGTCTCCTAAAATAGATGTAGCTGGGACAAAAAAACAGCTTGTGACATCTACAATGGGCTTCAGGAGAGGTTCATAAGATAAGTCTATGAATATTTGGAAAAGGAGGCAAATTTAAAAAATAATGTGTAATACTACTGTGAAAGTGAAAATGTTAGTCACTCAGTCATGTCCAACTCTTTGCAATCCCACAGGCTCCTCTGTCGAAGGGATTCTCCAGGCAAGAATCCTGGAATGGGTAACCCTTCCCTTCTCCATGAGAACTTTCCAACCCAGGGATTGAACCCAGGTCTTCTGCATTGCAGGCAGATTCTTTGCGATCTGAGCCACCAGGGAAGCCTATACTATAATGACCCAATTTATTATTTTCCACAATCTGGCCAATGACTTGTCTACATAATTTACCTAAGATACCTGAGATCTTATGGCATTTAGAGACAGTTGGGTAACTGAGCCCATTCCATTTACCTATCCTTCTAAAAGTTAAGAACATTCTGTTATTTTTCAATTTCAGATATTCTTCCACCATTAACACTATTAACAAAACATATCAGATCCCTTCAGTGCAGATGGAATTCACTGAAAACCATTGACTTTGCTATGAATGAATGTTGGTTAAAGTATTCAGACCTAAGTCTGCCTTTTTATTTTAATTCATTATGTAAATCCTGAAACACTTCTTCAGATATATTCAAACTCTTCTTTATGTTGTAATCTATATGATAACGCCATAGAAATCTCATCAAACATTTCACCCTGCTCCTTTCTTTGATGATTTACAAACTATGGTACCTACTCTGCCAAAGGACACTGCTCAGCTATCATCAAAATACAGCCACTTTCAAGGTGCTTGAATTATATGTCTCTATTACCTGTCAGCCAACAAGAAGTGTGACTATATTTGTATACACTGGTAAAATAATGTAAAAACAAAGGGGTTAGTGTAATCACTTAATTGACCAGTAATTTACTGAACTAATTTTTGCATAACAGTGACCTAAAGAATGCAATTTATTGTTAATGGAAGGGAGAGAGACTTAAGGATAGTTATCATTTACTTTGTTCCAAGCACTTTAGAAAAATTATTTTATTTTCCCAGTTCCTAGTTTGTTGTTGTTGTTGTTTGTTTGTTTGTTTGTTTTCGTTTTTAATGAAGAGACCAGGACACAGCAAGATTAAGTAACTTTCACCAAAGCCACATGGCTACACAATGTTTGAGCAGTAATTCAAACCAGATCTGTGACCCTAAAGCCAGCACTTAGTATTGGGCTATAACTCCCCTCTAAATAACTTTCTTACCGTTGCATTGTTTCAAACTCTCTAGACAGGCTTGAGAGCTATCTCTGAAATGATGAACATGCAGAAGTCTTGAGTGGTCTGCCGAAGCATCATCCTTCTAATTTTTGTTTTTCACATGAATTATATAGAAATGAAGCACTTTAGATAGACTAAATCACTTCAGTTTCTAATCCATTGTCAGGAAAGAGGACCCGTCAGCAAGTCCAGTCAGAAGGTGAGGTTCAATAATGTCTTCCTACATTTAAGCATAGTTTCTTTGAAAGAATTTACAGCTATATTATTTTCTCCTCTATTCCCTGGTTATTCGAGCACCTATGGCATGTCTTCCTTGAATCCCAATTTACTTCTATTCCTCTCCTGTTGAAGCCACTTTTGTAGCTAGGATAAACATTTCTGCCCAGCTTTCACTAGCTCCAAATAGAGCAGGCCTCATCACATTCACCAGAATCACCAGAAAAAAATCGTCCCTTTTTGCTCCACTGCCCATCCCCAATCCTTACAATTCTGATTGGAGGCCTGGATTGGGTTGCAGTTTTCTTATGACATATCAGAATCTGAGAATCAAATTCTAAGAGACACTAATTCTCTCACCTCTAGCTATAGAATGTGATCGCGTCATGACTGGAAGAACTCTTGTAACCTCAACACATTTACACCTGATTATACTACTCATATCAGGCTTCCCTGATAGCTCAGTTGGTAAAGAATCCACTTGCAATGCAGGAGACCCTGGTTCAATTCCTGGGTCAGGAAGATCCTCTGGAGAAGGGATAGGCTACCCACTCCAGTATTCTTGGGCTTCCCTTGTGGCTCAGCTGGTAAAGAATCCACCTGCAATGTGGGAGACCTGGTTTCTATCCCTGGGTTGGAAAGATCCCCTGGAGAAGGAAAAGGCTACCACTCCAGTATTCTGGCCTGGAGAATTCCATGGACTGTAGAGTCCATGGGGTCGCAAAGAGTGGGACGTGACTGAGTGATTTTCACTGATACTACTCAGGGAGCTTCCCAGATGGTGCTAGTGGTAAAGAATCCACATGCCAGTGCAGGAGATGAAAAAGACACAGGTTCAGTCTCTGCATAGAGAAGATCCCTTGGAGGAGGGCATGATCAACCACTCTAGTATTCTTATGTGGAGAATCCCATTGACAGAGTATCCTGGCAGGCTATAGTCCATAGGATCACAAAGAGTCAGACACGACTGAAGCAACTGGGCATATACTACTCATGAAGGGAAGAAATTTTACTTTACAAAACTACCTTTCTTGTGGTTAGAGTCTATCTTTCTTCTTCATTGCTATAATTGGAAACTACTTGTGCAACATGGCATAAAATAAGTGTTCAATAAATATTTGATTAATCTGAATCAATGGTGGGATGTTTAAAGGATGAAGGAATGGATGAGTGATATGCCTGTTGACTGAACTATCCTGTTCTTTTCTGTTATTATTATATGAAGATAATAATAATTTTACATGGCTTCTTAGACATAGGGCCTTGTTACACCATATCAAGCTAGTCTCTTTTCCAGAGCCCCTGGACAAAATATTTATAAACTGTTTTAGTCAACATAGGTTAAGTATCAAAGTCTTCTATAACTCACCTTTATCTTCTAAGAAATTGAATTTATGTGTAACACTATGATTTACCTAGGTGACATTCAACCACACATTTTCCTATCCCAAATCTCTTCAAGAAAATTAGAGATACCAAGGGAACATTTCATCCAAAGATGGGCACAATAAAGGACAGAAATGGTATGGACCTAACAGAATCAGAAGATATTAAGAAGAGGTGGCAAGAATACACAGAAGAACTGTACAAAATAGATCTTCATGACCAAGATAATCACAATGGTATGATCACTCACCTAGAGCCAGACATCTTGGAATGTGAAGTCAAGTGGGCCTTAGAAAGCATCACTCGGAGCAAAGCTAGTGGAGGTGATGGCATTCTAGTTGAGCTATTTCAAATCATGAAAGATGAGAGTGCTGCACCCAATATGCCAGTAAATTTGGAAAAGTCAGCAGTGGCCACAGGACTGGAAAAAGTCAGTTTTCATTCCAATCCCAAATAAAGGTAATGCCAAAGAATGCTCAAACTACTGCACAATTGTACTCATCTCACATGCTAGTAAAGTAATGCTCAAAATTCTCCAAGCCAGGCTTCAGCAATATGTGAACCGTGAACTTCCAGATGTTCAAGTTGGTTTTCGAAAAGGCAGAGGAACCAGAGATCAAATTGCCCCCATCCACTGGATCATCGAATAAGCAAGAGAGTTCCAGAAAAACATCTATTTCTGCTTTATTGACAATGCCAAAGCCTTTGACTGTGTGGGGATCACAATAAACTGTGGATAATTCTGAAAAAGATGGGGATACCAGACCACTTGACCTGCCTCTTGAGAAACCTATATACAGTTCAGGAGGCAACAGTTAGAACTGGACATGGAACAACAGACTGGTTCCAAATAGGAAAAGGAGTACGTCAAGGCTGTATAGTGTCACCCTGCTTATTTAACTTATATGCAGAGTACATCATGAGAAACGCTGGGCTGGAGGAAGCACAAGCTAGAATCAAGATTGGCGGGAGAAATATCAATAACCTCAGATATGCAGATGACACCACCTTTATGGCAGAAAGTGAAGAGGAACTAAAAAGCCTATTGATGAAAATGAAAGAGGAGAGTTAAAAAGTTGGCTTAAAGCTCAACATTCAGAAAACGAAGATCATGGCATCTGGTCCCATCACTTGATGGGAAATAGATGGCGAAACAGTGGAAACAGTGTCAGACTTTATTTTTTTAGGCTCCAAAATCACTGCAGATGGTGACTGTAGCCATGAAATTAGAAGACACTTACTCCTTGGAAGGAAAGTTATGACCAACCTAGACAGCATATTGAAAAGCAGAGACATTACTTTGCCGACTAAGGTCCGTCTAGTCAAGGCTATGGTTTTTCCAGTAGTCATGTATGGATGTGAGAGTTGGACTGTGAAAAAAGATGAGTGCTGAAGAACTGATGATTTTGAACTGTGGTGTTGGAGAAGACTCTTGAGAGTCCCTTGGACTGCAAGGAGATCCAACCAGTCCATTCTGAAGGAGATCAGCCCTGGGTATACTTTGAAAGGAATGATGCTGAAGCTGAAACTCCAGTACTTTGGCCACTTCATGCGAAGACTTGACTCATTCAGAGTCAGACTTGACTCTGATGCTGGGAGGGATTGGGGGCAGGAGGAAAAGGGGACAACAGAGGATGAGATGGCTGGATGGCATCATCGATTTGATGGACATGAGTTTGAGTGAATTCTGGGAGTTGGTGATGGACAGGGAGGCCTTGCGTGCTGTGATTCATCGGGTTGCAAAGAGTTGGGCACAACTGAGTGACTAAACTGAACTGAAGCATATGAGACACAAGATGCATATCAGACCAGGAATTGAACTCGCGCCCCCTGCACCGGAAGTATGACGTCTTAACCACTGGACCTCCACGGAAGTCCCCTCTTATACCAGTTCTAATTGTCTCATTTTGTTTCCATTAGAAGTCCTCATACACACTGACCCTGTGCAATTTTTTTTAGTTTACAAAATCTGATGAGTTTTTAGCTAGAAGTTGTATGGCCATAGGCCAGAGAGTGTATCCATAGGAATCAATATTAGTAAGAATATGATTGGTCTTAATATAGGTTTCAAATCAAATTTTCAACGACTTAAGTTTTCTCAAAATGTGTACTATGTATCTAAATTTTTTGATATTTATAAAGAAGGTTATTTTATGCCTTAGCTCTTTGATTATCAGACTACCAGAGAATATGATGCAGAGAACACTTACCACAAGGGAAATATTATTTTATAGCATCCTTTAGTATGTATTATAGCTCTAAAAGAAATGGAAGCCAAGATTTCCAAATATATTAGGTTCCCAAAGTTATCACTCAACAGTATTTGACACAAGAAGAGACGATAGTTGAAGTTTGCACAGTCCTTGTTAAACCCTGGGTTTAATGATTTTTTTTTTTTTTAGGACAGTTGTATTAAAATAGGCTCGTTAAAAATATACTGCCATTCCAGCAGTACAAAAAATGCATACAATAAGTTCACACAATGCATACCGATAATGACTCAACAAAATAAATGGTGAAATGAAACCTGCATTGCACACACTGTGTTTAAAATAACCTTTAGGCATTTGAGGATTTTTATTGGCAACAATTTGGTGGCAAACTATTCAGTATAAAAGAACAGCTTAAAAGCTAATAGGAAAAATCTGGCATTAATAATGTGGTAGATTACAGTGAGAACAATAGTGAGGTTACTGCAGAGAGCAATGTGTCTAGATAATTAAACTTAAGCCATTTTAGTCCTACAGCAGGGCAAGCTATGCCTGCTGGGAACATGAGAGACCCCTATGCAAAGCTGACTCTGAGAGTAAGAAGTTGGCTTCTCAGTTATACAAGCAGGTTGAAATGGAGAGTGGAGCAGTGCTGAGAAGGAAGGCAAATCACTGGGATTCATTAATCATCCTCTCCCTGCTTTTTCTTCAACTTCAAAGGTTATTATCATCATTTTAATTATTTATGGTGGTACACATCATATTTCCTTCTTAATCTGTTTTAAAAATAGGAACAAACAACTTAAAAATATAAAAGACCATGGAAGTTCATACCAAGATGATATGTAGACAGAATTACCCATATTTTGAAATGAAAGTTTAGATCCTGATGCAGTTACTTCTTCCAGACATTCATGAAGAGTCCAATAGCATCTTTGTCTCTCAGTTTCTCAATATGCATGATAGTGATACAAATGTTAACCATGATCTTGTGATGCAGAGTGATCAGTTAGCAAGAGATTAGGTCTTATCTCTGCCTGGTGTCTCAGAGGGTAAAGAGTCTGCCCACAATGTGGGAGTCCCGGGTTCAATCCCTGGTTTGAGAAGATCTCCGGGAGAAGGAAATAGCAACCCACTCCAGGATTCTTGCCTGGAAAATCCCATGGATGGAGAAGCCTGGTAGGCTGCAGTCTATGGGGTTGCAAAGAGTCAGATATGACTGAGTGACTTCACTTTCACTTTAGGTCTTATCTCATATAAATGATTTTGTTGGCAGTCTTAGATATGTGTTCTATAGAAGATGTATGCATATATATGACATATAGTTCTTTATGACCCCATAAAGAATTATAAGGTTTCCTTAATAGCCACATCATAGCAGAAATGAACCTGGGCAGAGACAGTACACAGAATATGACTGTAGATGTTTACATTTAAATGTAGAAAAATGCAATTAAAATTTACTGCATTGCTGATGTGCAAGAATAATGACCATGGGATCATCCAATTTGTTTTATTCTGGTTAGTCTTTTAAAGTGAGTTTTATTCATAATCTTTTTTTCTTTTTTTTCACTCTCCTTCATTTTAACCTTGTCAAAATCCTGAATGAGAGACAGGCTGTGTCAGACATATTTGAAATTGTAGGATCCTAGAATTCTATATTTAAGGAGAAAATGACAAGTATATTTAGATTGAAATTAGTCTAAATACGCTTTCTAATTCCTGAGTTCAAAATCTGTCAAAGACTCAATACTTACTGATGCCTAAAGATCACAAACAAATTTTTCTTATACATTATTCACACTTAGTATTGCCCTTAGTAATCGCAGCAGCCTTATGATTCTGTAGCATAAACATGCTGAGCCCCTGGAGCAAACTCAGGTTCTCTGAAGACTTTTTCACAAAGAAAATCAGGGTCTTGGACAATGAGCCCCTGTGTAGTTGAATTAAATACATAGCTGTCATGATACAAGGGAAATCTGCAGTTTGAGTACAGTTATGGTTTCACAAAAATACCTATCAAAATGTTCAAATGGAGAAATTTAAAAACAGGAGTCAAAAATTCAGACCCCGGATTTAGTACTCCCCTAAGCCCAGCCCCCAGCACAAACAGCCAACTCATTGGAAAAGACCCTGATGCTGGGAAAGATTAAAGGCAAGAGGAGAAGAGGGTGGCAGAGAATGAGATGGTTTGATAGCATCATGGCTCAAAGGATATGAACTTGGGCAAACTCTCAGAGATTGTGGGAGACAGGGAGGCTTGGCATGCTGCAGTCCATTGGGTCACAAAGAGTTAGACACGACTGAGAGATTGAACAAACAAACAGCCTCCTCCCCTAACACATACACATCAGCAAACCTGGACCATACCAGGAAGGAGACAAGAAGCTTTGATTGTTTCACTTTAACTGTGCATTTGTGCTTAGGTATTCAGTCATTGTCTGACTCTTGCCAATCTGTGGACTGTAGCCCAACAGGCTCCTCTGTCCATGGAATTTTCCAGGCAAGAAGACTGGAATGGGTAGCCATTTTCTTCTCCAGGAGATCTTCCTGACCCAGGTCTCCTGAATTGAAGGCAGATTTTTCACTGTCAGAGCCACCAGGGAAGCCCACTTTAACAAGTGATGCTGAATTCAGATCTATGATGTTAACTTTCAACAAGTTTATCATATAGCTGAGATATTTCAAATCCTAAAAGATGATACTATTAAAGTGCTGCATTCATATGCTGGCAAATTTGGAAATCTCAGCAGTGGCCACAGGACTGGAAAGGTGGTTTTCATTTGAATCGCAAAGAAAGGCATTGCCAAAGAATGTTCAAACTAACTCACAATAGCACTCATCTCACATGACAGCAGAGAAATGCTGAAAATTCTCCAAGCTAGGCTTCAACAGTTAGTGAACCAAGAACTTCCAGGTGTTTAAGCTGGATTTAGAAAAGGTAGAGGAACAAGAGATCAAATTGTCAACATCCATTGGATCATAGGAAAAGCAAGAAAATTCCAGAAAAACATTTACTTCTGCTTCATTGACTACAGTAAAGTCTTCGACCTTGTGGATCACAATAAAGTGTGGAAAATTCTTAAAGAGATGGGAATACCAGACCACTTTACCTGCCTCCTGAGAAATCTGTATGCAGGTCAGAAAACAACAGTTAGAACTGGACATGAAACAATGGACTGGTTGAAAATTGGAAAAGGAATACATCAAGGCTGTATATTGTTATGCTGCTTGTTTAACTTATATGCAGAGCACATCATATGAAATGCCTGGTTGGATGAAGCACAAGCTGGAATCAAGATTCCTGGGATAAATAACAATAACCTCAAATATGCAAATAGAACCATCCATATGGCAGAAAGTGAAGAGGAACTAAAGAGCCTCTTGATGAAAGTGAAAAAGGAGAGTAAAAAAGCTGTCTTAAAACTCAACATTAAAAAAAACTAAAATCATGACATCTGGTCCCATCACTTCATGGCAAGTAGAAGGGAAAACAATGGAAACAGTGACAGACTTTATTTTCTTGAGCTCCAAAATCATGGAAGATGGTGACTGCAGCCATGAAATTAAGACACTTGCTCCTTGGAAGAAAAGTTATGACAAACCTAAACAGCATATTAAAAAGCAGAAATTACTTTGCTGACAAAGGTCCATCTAGTCAAAGCTATGGTTTTTCCCATAGCTATGTATGAATGCAAGAGTTGGGCTATAAAGAAAGCTGAGCACTGACAAATTGATGCCTTTTAATGTGGTGTTGCAAAACACTCTTGAGAGTCCCTTGGACTGCAAGGAGATCCAACCAGTCCATCCTAAAGGAAATCAGTAGTGAATACTTATTGGAAGGACTGATGCTGAAGCTCCAATACTCTGGCCATTTGATGTGAAGAACCAACTCATTTGAAAAGACCCTGATGCTGGGAAAGATTTAAAGCAGGAGGAGAAGGGGACAGCAGAGGATGAGATTGTTGGATGGCATCACCCACTCGATGGATGAGTTTGAGCAAGCTCCCGGAGTTGGTGATGGATAGGGAAGCCTGGCATGCTGCAGTCCATGGGGTTGCAACGAGTTGGACACGACTGAGCAACTGAATTGAAACCTTATACATAGAGTTACTAGCAAGCAAAAAAAAAAATGTTTTTATTAGATTCTGAGCATTATTTTCCAATAAATGTTAGTTTTTATCCTAGAAGCCATCCCCAAATGATCAAGAAATGCAAAACAAAAAGAAGAATGAGGGAAAGAAAATAGGGGGAGTGAGAGCAAGAAGAGGGAGTGAAAACAACTCCCAGCCCCCTCTCTGTACTCCTTCCCTTTCAGCCACAGACTTAGCACCAGGATGCTCTGTAGATTCGTTTCAATGGGGTTTGGCTGTTAACACAAAGGACCAAGAAAGTGCTATGAAAGTGAATGTGAAAGTCCCTCAGTCAGTCTGACTCCCTGAGACCCCGTGGTCTATACAGCCCATGGAATTCTCCAGGTCAGAATACTGGAGTGGGTAGCCTTTACTTTCTCAAGGGGATTTCCTGAACCCAGGAATTGAACTCAGCTCTCCCACCTTGCAGGTGGATTCTTTACCAGCTGAACCACATGGAAAACCCCAGAAAGTGATATGCTTGCCCCAAATGGCAGCTGAATATAAGAATCACTTCTTGATAACCTCTTCCCTCTTTTGTTGGTGTCCTCTGCATTTGTTTCCTTAAAGTAACACATATCTGAAGGAATGGGGGTGGAGTCCAACTCCAAGATAGGAAAAAGAAGAAAAGGAAAAAAGTAGCCTGACTGCAGCTTAGCTTTGTGAATTCAAGAAGTGTGTGTGTTTGAAAATTGAAGGTGCATAAGTTAGCGTAGCTCCAGGGCACCGGCTCCCCTAGTGTTAGCATAGCTGACACGCTGACAGTTTATATGGAATTTATGTGCCTATTTCCTCTGCTTTTTATGGGAAAACATGTTGTTACCTTACAGCTGCCCACATCACATGCCACCAATCCGCCTCTGAGCCATAGAGCACCTTTCTCAAGGAAACATACATACATCAAGGGCTTATGTATTTTTTACAATGTTGTAAGGGGGAAATAATAAAATATGGGTTATTGTGCACACCATTTCACAGTTTAATTTTTTTTATTTAACTGGCTTAATTGACTATGACCATTTTTATTGTCCCTTTCCCCACCTCATCTGGCCATTTTAATTGTTTATGTCTTTGTGTACATTTGGATTGCATTTGGAAAAGGACAGGAGCTGTAACCACAACTTAAAAGCCAATTGTAGAGCTTTAAAAAGTAAATAAAGCATTAAAGCTGCCACATCAGGCAAAAGACAAATGTAGATGTAAACAGAGGGAAATGCATGTTCTAAAGTAAAATGCTTAAAGATCAGCTCTTCTTTTCAGTCACCTGCAGGAGCCTTGGATCCTTTGTACTCTCTGGCTGGTGGAAGGTAGTACACAGGGAAGTGTGGCAGGGATTTCATTCTACCCCTTTCCTTGGGATGAGCACATTCCTAGGATCTGCCATCACCTACCCTGATACACTTACTGTGGCACTGTAGCTTTTCTTTCAAGAATATCTGATTTTTCTCTCTTTCCATTTATTTTTTTTTTTTGAGCCTTGAAAAGATCTTTATTTTTTTTTCTTCAAATACAATTTTTTTTTAATTTTTAGTTTTTTATTTTTTAAATTTTAAAATCTTTAATTCTTACATGCATTCCCAATGAGATGCTAGAAGAAAAAACAAATAATTTATATCAATCTACATTTCTCACTTCACAAATTTATAAGAAATTTAAATGCACATTAATTTTTTTAAACACCATCCTTGTAGAAAAGGGGGAAAAAAAGAAGCAAATGTAGAAAAATATGGGAAACCTATTGAAAATGCATTCATTTCTCATTCCATGATTCACACACTCTGTGTGAGTCAGAGCATGCACCTTCACCTGAGCGTACTGAGATACACTCTTGACCATATTCCTAGGGTCTGCCATCACCTACACTGATAACCTTACTGTGGCACTATAGATTTTCTTTCAAGAATATCTGAGTTTTTTCTTTTACCATCTATTATTCTTCTTTCAATGAGATATTAGATGAAAAGCAAACAATTTAGACCAATTTACATTTCTTAGAATTATATACTCTTGCAAATATGACCTTATTATTATGAATTAAGCTTTAATTGGGAAGTGAAGAATATAATACAATGAGAGAGAAAAATGGGGACAGATTTGCTAATATAAAGCATAGGAGACAAATTCTTTGTAATACACAAGACTGGCTCTTGACCCTTCCAAAGCAATATGTATAAATATCATTCAGCATTCATCCTGCCAAGCTCCTTCAAACTTGTCTGCTCAAGCTTCTTGGGCTATGCCCTGATGATGGCATAATACCAGGCAAGAGAATGTAAAGGAGATTTTTCACTTAGAGGAGAGTGATAATGTATATGAACTTAGCCTTCTAATGGGCGGACTAGACTCTAAATGATATCAAAAATTTTCTCATTTCTCCATTCTCTCTTTGTGTGTGTGTGTGTGTATGTGTGTGTGTGTGTGTGTGAGAGTGTAGGGACATTTTGGACATCCCTGCCTGATAATCTTGTCATAGTGAGTTCTTAGAAGTTTTAAAAATGGCTTATTCTTTTTGGGTCTATGAAGATTTTTAGCTCCAAAGACCTCATTCTTCAACCAGACTACTAATGGAAGAAAATGCTTTCTAAGTATGCAGAGAAAAAGTTATAAATGTTATAAACTAAGATGCTTGTGCAGGAAGTCAGCTTGTAGTGACAAGATGCATGATCTGCCCCTCTTGCAACCTACCTTGCAATATTCCTTTTTTTCTAGGAGCATCAGTGAGTTATGACAAAATCATTGTCTTATAGTGTTTGCTCTTCTCTCTGTGATGCTCTATCCCCTAAAATGTTACACAGCCTTCCTTTAGTATTCTATACCAACACTGATGAAAGGGTAAATTATTTGAAAAGTGCAAAGGATCTATAATAATGAATAGCAAATACACACAGATATTTTCATGAATTAAGTTGTTTCTTTTACAAGATATGGTCTATTCATGTTTGTGTCCAGTCCAGTTTGGAGATGTTTCCTTCTCTAACATCTAACCTGCCTCCACATAACAGAGGCTGTCTTTAACCCTACCTGCTGAGTCTTTTCAAAGTTAAAGTCAAGAAAAGTCAAGAGCCCCAAGTCAGTCTGTGTCAAATATATGAGATCCTATCATATGGATCTCATATGGGAGAGACATTTTACTTGTTTTTTGGAGCTCTAGTATATGAAATTATGATCCATGATTGTGATATGGTAATACAGTTCAGCCAAAAATGAAAAAAAAAAACACCCTTTAAAGAGCAGTTCTGGATTTACAGGTGGTGTGAGATGCTTTAGAATACTGGGAGTCAGAAATAGAGTTTGAAAGACCAAGGAGGACATAGTATACTCATACATAAGAACTGGAGTGGTTCATAAAATTACCTGAGGCAATCACTCCCTCTTTATCTGAAGGTGAATGACTCTTCTATAGTTTTAGTTTAATGTCAAGATTCTTAAACACATAGCACCAAAGGAAGATACCCACAGTGATGTGACTCATCACACTGTTAGGTAAAGGTGGTATTTGCCAAACTTTAGGTCTGAATAAGTGTTGAATGTGGAGCTATTAATAAATACTAGGAGGACTCAGTTACCTGTAGCATTTGTGTCTTTGTTATATCAGGGACCGAGGAGGTGGCATTTGTACCCCCCTGCAGTCATTTAGATAATATCTGGCATACATTCTCAGTTTGCTTGCACCTAGTATTGGTTTTAGCTTCTCTGCCTGCTTATACTATCTAGAAAATAATGTGTATGTCCTAGCTCATGACTCTGTTAGCATTGTTTCTGAGGGAGAGAAATATATTCTGTATTTTTCATGCCTTACAGTTATTCCTCCAGAACAGGAATGTATTAACAAAGAAATATGATGAATACAACCTGCTCTCATGTCAATCTGCATTTATTTAAAGTGAAAAGCCAAAGAGATCATAAAGCCTATGCACCAAAATGTGTATTAATACAATCAGTGCCATCTGACACTGACAACAGAAAGAACAGGAACAACTTCAGCTTTCTGCAACAAAAAATAAACAAAGAAAATAAGGTCCATGATGTGTGGGTGTGGGTGTTTGTGTGTGTATACTTTTGTTGAAGAAAGCATTTGCAAGCAACTCATTTTGCTATAACTTTTCCTATATTCCCAAAAATTAGTCTAAAGACAAAGACAGTAAAAACACAGAGAGGCTGATCTGGAAAGAATCCTAGAGACTATCTCATCCAACTTTCTCATTTTACTGATAAGAAGCCTGAAGCCCACGGGGGTGAAATGTTTTGTCTACAATTGTGTTGTTTTTTGATGGTGGAACCAGAACTTTGGAGAAGTATATTGATCTTTCTTCCACAAGAGCCCTTAGGTGAAACACTGATGGGTTTCCAGTAACTGGAATAGATTGGTGGAAGTTAATTTGGTACATTTACTATAGTGAATTATTTACTTTAGGACACCAAAGGCCACACCTAGAAAATTACTATTCACAAGCATCCTAGTGGGCATTGGGTATGAAACACTCTTCTTTCTGATGATGTTGAGACTTCATGAAAGGATTACTTGTTGAATGAAAGCTGCTAACATTTATGGAATGCTTGTATCTGCCAGTATCAGTTCTAAGTGCTTTAAATTTTAACTGTATGTAATCCTTCATACAAAAGTGATATAATTATATAATTGTTTCTCCTTATAGAATGAGAAAACTCATACTCAGATTTGTGTCCAATATCACAGCAAGGACAGAAGTACAATTGCAGTCTGAACAATATGGTTCCAGGGCCTGCTTTCTTAACCAGCAATTCATTTTGTTGCCTAAAAATTAGTATACCATGGACTTTAGATATGTAAAGGGGAAATGTGTTACTTAAAGAAGTACCATTTAAACTTATCACCACTATAGTTTGTTACAAATAGGAAAGGCACTCAGGACAGGTTAAGTTTTGAAATGCGTTTGGTAGTATACTACAAAAATCCAGACCCTGTAAGGACTCATCTGGAAGGCCAGATTAAGGTGCAATTATACTGGTAAGAAGCTTCAGGACTCTTGGGACAAAAAGAAGGCACTGGAATTCATAAAGGAAAGAAAACAAGAAAAGTAAAAGAAAGAGTAAGTGATTGGTAAACACATGCAATATATAAACACACACATATATATATAGTCACATTTGTCCCACAGTTTCCCCATGAATTAGTCTCAGGAACCCCTCTGGACACCAAAATGGCATAGTATTAGGTTGATGCAAAACTAACTGCAGTTTTGTGTTGTTGCATTTAGCCATTTGATATTGGAATACTTTCTTAAATAAATATGGTTATATTATCATTTTACTGCACATTTCTTGCTTTATGTTTTTGCTAATGAATTATTACTTGCTGTTTCTTTTATAAGTATATTAGACTATGGGAATGATGTGAGATAAAAAGCAAATTTGAGGGTTTTTAATTCGAATTCAAAATGGGTCATAAAGCAGCAGAGATAACTCACAACAACAATTCATTTGGCCCAGGAACTGCTAATGAACATACAGTGCAGTGGTGGCTCAAGAAGTTTTGCAAAGGAGATTAAGAGCCTTGAAGATGAGGAGCATAGTGGGCAGTCATTGGAAGTTGACAACAACCAACTGAAAGCATCACTGAAGCTGATCCTCTTACAATTACACGAGAAGTTGCCCAAGAACTCATCACTGACCATACTATGTTCATTTGGCCTTTGAAGCAAATTAGGAAAGTGAAAAAGCTTGATAAGTGAGTGCCTTATGAGCAGACTACAAACTTTAAAAAATCATCATTTGAAGTATCGTCTTCTCTTATTCTATGCAACAACAGTGAACCATTTCTCAATCAGATTGTGATGTGAAATTAAAAGTGGATTTTATATGACAGCCAGCAATGACTAGCTCAGTGGTTGGACTGAGAAGAAACTCTAAAGCACTTCCCAAAGCAAAACTTGCACCAAAAACAAGGGGTCATGGCCACTGTTTCGTGGTCTGCTGCCAGTGTGATCCACTACAGCTTTCTGAATCCTGGTGAAACTACTACCTTTGAGAAGTATGCTAAGCAAATCAATAAGATGCACTGAAAACTGAAATGCCTGAAGCCAGTGTTGGTTAACAGGAAGGGACCAATTCTTCTTCACAATGCCTAACTCTGCATCACACAATCAGCACTTCAAAAGTTTAATGAATTGGGCTAGGAAGTTTTACATCATCTGCCATATTCACCTAACCTCTCACTAACCAACTACCACTAATTTTTTGGATGGAACATGCTTCCACAACCAGTAGGACACAGAAAATTTTTTCCAAGAGTTCCTTGAATCCCAATACATGGATTTTTATGGTACAGGAATAAGCAAACTTACTTCTCTTTGGCAAAAATGTGTTGATTGGAATGACTCTTATTTTGATTAATGAAGATGTGTTTGAGCCTTAAGTTATAATGATATAAAATTCAGGGTTCAAAACTGCTGTTACTTTTGTACCAACTTAATATATGCATATAAATTATGGATCCTCCTGGACACTTTTACAACCATTTCTAGATTTTTTACAATATTTAATACAATGTAAATGCTATTTAAATAGTTGCTTGGTCATGGCAAATTCAAGTCTTGTTTTTGGAACTTTCTAGAATTTTTTTTAGTATATTTTTAATTTGTGGTTGGTTGATGCAGAATCTGCAGAAAGGAAAGGCCAACTGTATATTACATATATAAGTAATATGCTTCATGATGTATATGCATATATAGTCTACATTATGATTTATGCTCTCATGTGCAGTAGCTTAACTCTTAGAAATGTGGTTATAGTACATGTTCAGTCCTCTTATTCTTTACTAACTGAAGTCCCAATTGAAACTTGGTGGCTCTTCTTTTCTGTCCCTCAGCTCTGGATTGATCCATTAGATTGTCTGAAGAATTCCTCTTTCAAACATTGACTGTATTTTTTTTTCCTCCAATCCCTTGTACTTTATTTTAATTATATCATTTGCTAATTCAAATGTTTTTCTTAAGTTTCCACTTTCTAAAGCATAAACCTGTTTTTCATAGCATTCAAGCTTATCCACAATCTAACTTCTACATGCCTTTTTAGTACACAACTCCTTTGACATGTCCTGTCAAATGAGTCCACTGGCCATTCTTAAAATATGTTCTGTGTTCCTGCTTTTGAATCTTTGCTTATGGCATTTCCTCTACTTAAGTCCTCTCAACTTCAAAATCCTACCTCTTCTCAGTACCACTGAAGTGCTATCTCCTTTTGGTAGCTTTTCTTTTATTGTCATAATCAGAAAAAATTCTGGTGAATTCTAAAAGACCTTTAATGATGTGACATCGATTGTGTGCTGCCTTGAATTGAGGTTACTTGTATGTAAGTTAGGAATATGCAATACTGTGTATCTTCAAACACCCTTGAATGCTGAATATTTTTTTCTTAGCCCAAATCACACTTTTTTCACTCTAATCCTCTCTCTTTAACTATGCAGATAATTAGGCTCCAGATATGTATATAGTAAAGGAAGTTTTGTTAAAGAACAGAAGACAAATGTTCCATTATCTGTCCATTTACTAGTTTCTGATCTTACCTCTTTCTAGTCACTGCCATATTCATTTCAATTGCTAAAGCCCTCTGTGCTGTTTCTCAGATCTTCAAGAATCTCCCTGACCCTGATTTGGTTTTTGTTTTTTAATCTGTTTATCATCATCTGACTTTGACTCATACATTTATTTGTTTATTATCTGTTTCTCCCAACTGGGAATAAAACCCATGAGAACATGAAATTAGTATTTTTGGGGGGGATATGAACAGCATCTAGTAGGGGTTTAATAAATATCTGTTGAGTTAGTAAAGCAGTGAGTTATTTAGTTGTTGTTGTTGTTGTTTTAATTTTAATGGGACATGAATTGAGGGGGAACACAGAAAACATCACTTTCCGTACCAAGGTAATTTAAAATAAAAACTGTAAAGTCACGTAGTTTAGATGTGCTTACCTCAATTGTTAGTATATGCAGATAATGGAGCTTGGCTCAAGGGACTCAAATTCAAGTTAGATCCGTTCTCTGGATCCAGCTATCAATTTGTAGGGAATTCTAAGGACAGAAAAACATGTTGAACTGCACCATGAGTGTGCCCTCAGCAGCATGAAGACTGTGGGGAATGCTACAAGTTAAATATACCAGATTTTCAATTAATAAATTATAAAGACAAAAAAGGGATGAAGGGAGAATTTGTAGACCAAAAGAGATATATTGTTTTTGTTTTGTTTTAATAAAAGGCAAGCAAAACTAACTGAACTAAAGTAATCGAGAGACGAATACCTAGGTAATAAAGTCATAAAGCAATGAATAAAAGTGATAACTAAGAAAGTCATAAAAACTGTCCCTTTTGGCGATGAGGAGGGGGTGAGTTGGGACTGAGCCCATAGAGGAGCTTCAGGGCTGGATAGCAAAGCTCCATTTCTTGACCTTCGGTGGGTTGGGAGTATCGCCTTATAATAAATAAGTCATGCATTTTGTTTGAATGTAGGTTGATGAATTTCTTTTATTTTATAATAAAATAGGAAGCGAAAGTCTTTGTCTACAAGTAGAGGATCAACACTTTAAAATTTCAGTGTACACTATTGTGTCACCTACCCAGTGTAGTCTGCTTGATGTCTTTGTCTTGAAACACCACACTCCCACCACACAAATGTACTGAATGTTAAGTTTGGTGAATTCTGGGGCTTAATCAAATTCTTCATCACAATACCATCATGTACTCATTCATTGAAATCAAGAATTAACCAGTGTGACCAGTGCCCTGTCAGCTGCTTCACTTGCTGGTTAGGGAGTCTTAATGAAACCATCTTCCAATTTTCTCATTAGGAAAAGAATGAGAAACAGAGAGAGAGGATGAGTGGAAGGATGGAAGAAAAGAAAGAACATAAAGAAGAAGGAAAGAAGAAAAGAGTAAAGAAGAGTGAGGAGAGAGAGAGAAAAACAGGAAAAATAATTTCTTATCTATATCATCTTTTTGCCCATAGCCATATCTTGGATGAAAGGAAGAGTGAATGGGACCTTAATGAAAACTTTGTTTATTCATTTATTTTCCAAAAGCAGGAAACTTTGGTCCTCAAACAGCATCAAGGATAATTAAAGCAATGATGAAAAGTGTTGGTCAATTCCAAATTTCCTCACAGGAGTGATTAATTGCATTTTGGACTTTGAGAAATTCCAAAGGAGACTGCAATAGAAGAGAATCTTGATCTTGGACTATGTCTGGCTTTTTTTTTTTTTCTCACTTCTTACTGTTATTAAAGTTGTATCTCTGGATACATAAAGACAGAAATGTGCCTAGTGCTTAAGCAGATTTAAAGAATGACCCCCACTGTGCTACCGCACATCAGTAGACATTTTACAATGTGCCAGAGACATGTAGTCAATAATTTAGGAGAAAGTTATCAATATATAGATATTTCATAAGCCCACAGTCAGAGTACCTTATAAAACTGATGTCCTTGGAGAGATCTCTTTTTATCTTTTTTCTTCTTTTTGATACTGCAATAGCATAATTTAATTTAGCATGGCCAAGATCTCAATCTGGCTCATAGCCCGCCAGCTGGTTCATGGAGTAAGTGTTCCAAAGCAAAGGCATTCAGTTAAGGGAAAAAACAAGATAGAATCCAGAGGAAAAGGAGGCACTTTTCTGTGTACAGATGTGTGGTCCTTGTAACTCCTTCAGCTCTTTTCCCTGACCAGAAGTAAGCGTTAGGTCACATCCCCAAATAGGCAGACTACACATTGATAAACAGCTAGGATCCTTCTCTGTATCATTAAATTCATAACTAATATTGACCAACTACTCTAAAATGCTAGACACTGAGTCAAGACTGCTACAACTATCACTATAGTTGAAGATACTTAGAGAGTCCAGGAGAGTGGACTTTGCCAACACAGGATCTGGAGCTCTTCACCCAGTGGAGTACTCCAAAGCTGATGCTCTCAAAAGCAAAATTGAAGTGAAGTGAAGTCGCTCAGTTGTGTCTGACTCTTTGCAACCCCATGGACAGTAGCCTGCACCAGGATCCTCCATTCATGGGATTTTTTAGGCAAGAGTACTATAGTGGGTTGCCATTTCCTTCTCCAGGGAATCTTCCTGACCCAGGGATCGAACCCAGGTCTCCCACATTGTAGACAGATGCATTATCATCTGAGCCACCAGGGAAGTAACTGCCTCACTATTTCTGGTCCTGACAAAACTGTAAATTATTCCTCAGGACACTAAATACTATGTAGGTGAAATCCTGACACATTAGCATTTGAGATGATAATAATGGGGAAATTCCATAGCTTATGGCATCAGAAATCTGGAGATCAGGTTCAGGCTTACAGATTTACTGTGATCTTAAACAGTTTTGTTGTTGTTGTTGTTGTGTTTTAATCCTCTCTAGGCCTTATTTTCCTCACACAGTTGGGGTGAGAAAGTGAAATAGAATATGTGAAAGTTTGTCATATATTCTGATGAGTCATGGGAATATGAGTTGTTGTCTATAAGGAAGAAAGTGAGGTTGAGAAATAATAAGTGGCTAGGCTAGTCACATAGCTGGATAAGTTATGAAAGGTTTGAACAGATAATTCAAGTCTCTTCAAACACATTTGTAAACTTTTCTTCAAAAGGCATATCAAAATTAAATTGAATTAATGCCTATTAGTCTTAGGGATTTTACAGGTAATTTGTTAGCACTGTTCTTGGTACACTGTGGTACCTAATAAATACTAGATATTATAGTTAGTGTGGCTTCCCAGCTGATTCAGTGATAATGAGTTCACTTGCCCATGAAGGAGACACAGGAGATTAGGGTTTGATCCCTGGGTTGAAAAGATCTGCTGGAAGAGGAAATGTCAACCCACTCCAGTATTCTTGCCTGGGAAATTCCATGGACAGAGGAGCCTGGCAGGCTACAGTCCATGGAGTCACAAAGAGTCAGACACCACTTAGTGACTAAGTACGCACACACAATATAGTCAGTAATATTACTTTTTTCTCAGCTTTTTTGTGGAGAAGACATTAGAAGAGAAATACAAAAACAATTTATAAAACTAATAGTGATAATTTCAGGCAAAGTTTAGACTTTATACTCAGAATTATATTCAGATGTAATTGCTCTCATTACCAACACTTCATCAGCCTTGTTTGATCATAATGCTATTAGAAAGAAATAACTGATCTTTTCTGTAAAGGGACTTACTCTCTGCACCAACCAAATGGCTAATCTGTGTATGTCTCATAACTCCAATCAATTGGTAGTACAAATATTCAATATCTTTCCTTATCCTTGCCAGCCAATGTAGGTGTGGAAGTTTTAAAGGAAATTCAAGTATCTTGATCTGTTGACATCTCCTTTTAAACTCTCTATTTCAAATGCTGGAAGAGAGTATCAGTCCAATAAATCTTTGATTTTCACCAAAACTAACCACTCCTTCAATAGCCCCTTGAGCCAAAGGCCTTTTCCAGAAGCACTTGAGTGAAAGGCCTTTTCCAGGAGCAAACAGCTTGAATTACTCCATAGCATATTCACTCACACTCCACCAGCCCCACCTGGCATCATTTTTGTACTGGTAAAACTGGGTTAAAAAACAACAATGACAAAAAAATAAATAAATAAAACATAACTAGATACTGGGGTATTTTAAGAAGATGGGAAAGAAAGAAGCAATTAACAGTGCGAGTAGGGTTAAGGCTACTCCCATTATTTTACTCCAAGAGGCCAGTGTGGGAAGGAGGTAGAACCACAATGTGTTATCAGTCCTCTTTCAGTTCTGGCCAACTCCTTGTGAAGTTTCCTGTGGTGACCTGAGCATTCTTGGATCTAGCTCCTTCTTGTGACCCCCCAAACTGTAGACCAGAGTTGAGTTGTGTCCTGGTGACTACACTCTCTGGGCTTTTTCAGGCTGTGCCTGAGCTTCAAACAGCTGTTGAAGTCAGGAATCAGATACATATGTGTCTAAATCAATTGGCTGACTCTACCTACAGCAAGAAACCTGTGCCCTTTCTGCTTGCAGGGAAGAAAAGCCTCTATCAAGGGGTATGGCTTCTCCAGAGTCAGGAGATGGCCACACAGCTGGGTGAAGTCAGGGACAGCCCCTCCCCTGAACTGGGGGCTTTTCCCACTTGTTTTCTTTTTTAAATTGTTGACCTAAGCTGTCTCTTCTGCCTTTTGAAAAGGATATAAGAAGTCTGAGCCCAGGGAGCCTGCCAGGGCTCACCAGTAGTGCCTGCCAGGAACTGAAAGGGCCAATTAGCAGGGTCCCCTGCCCGGATCTCTCCTCCTCTCACTGACTTGCTGGAGCCTCATAAATTAGCCATGCTGAGCCAGACACCAGAACCCAGCACCTGCCGGCATCTCTTCAGACACCACAAACCCAATGCTAGCTTCCCTCTGAGAGGGCCTGCAGGACTTGCTCTAAAGTTACCTCAGTTGGAAATCAGTAGTTAACTAGGTCACAGGCAGCTGATGAAAACTCTAAAGGGAGTGAGTCTGCTAGGGACTGGCTTTCTTTGGAGAAAATAGTTTGTTCTTTAGGTAAGGAAAAGGGGTTGGAAGAAGAGAAAAATTTTGCAATCTAGCCCAGTGTTTCCGCCTTGTATACCTTTCTCTCTTGACCCCACAAACACTCGACTTCAGCCAGCATGGACAGACAGCATCTTTCTTTTCTCTTTCCTGCTGTGCCCTCTCCCTTCAGTGCCTTTCCTGCTATCTGATCTCCTTGCAGGCAGGGCTGAGAAGCCATGCACCCCCAGGAGATTTTTTTGGGTCCCCAACTTCAAAATGTCCCCTCCCACCTCCTTTATATTATTATGTTTTAGTTGTAACCCTCCTTTAGACCTGTTCTACCTAGAATAGTAGCTGCTAGTCACACGTGGCTAGTGAGCACTTGTATTATGGGTAGTCCAAATTGAGATGTGCTACAAGTGTAGAAAATATATTTCCGACTTAATGTTAAAAATGCAAAAGACCTCATTAATCATTTATATATATATTACATAACAAAATTATAATATTTGGATGGTGTTTTTAAAATGCTTTAAATAACATATACTATTAGATATAAACTCACTTATTTCTTTTTTCTCTTTTAAAGGAAACTACTAGAAAATTATACACATGGCTTGCATTATGCTTCTATTAGCACCACTGCTATGGAGTATCTGATATTTTTGTATTGCACTGTCATACTATGATCTTTCTTATTAATGTGTCAGCCTCCCCAGTATGTTGCAAACCTCAGTTGAAAAGGAAACAAGTCTTCATATGTTTCTTTGTCTTATATTTTTATTTTATACTGCAATACCATTTTTATAACACAGCAAATTTATATTTCTGGTGCATAAGAATGTATTTCTGATAGATAAGAACTGATTTTATCTACTTTGAAACTACTGTAAAGACAAGGCAATGCTGTTTAAGTAGCTCTTTCTAAAAAAATAGAAGTATGATGGGTTCACTCTCTATTCTGTGGGAAAGAGGATTTAACAATGCTAGGATCAACCAAATGGACTTAAATTTATACAAAACCAAATGTGACCAGTAAGGCCTTTTGTGCTTTGACTTCTTCCATCCTGTGTCAAGCAACCTAAAACATTGCTCACAAAAGTTCAAGAATCTTTAATAGCAACTTATTACCTATTACCCCTGTTTTTCAGCTGGGCTTTCATACATACTAGAAGTTTCTTGACAATAACAGAGTGGAGGCAAGGAGGGAGAAAATAACAAGGCAAAGAGCTGTCTGTAGATAATAGATGGATATGCTTTGTGGGTAAAGAATACAGAGATAAGCATTTAAACTCTTGCATGTTTACCAGAAGTTTAGCAAAACAAAGATAAAAACTTATTAAATGTAAGAAATTTTATATTCATCTTTTTAAATGTGAAAAACATGAACACATACTACATATAAAAATATTAATTACTTATGTGTGTATGTGATATTGGTATATCACAGACATTTTTGCATGTCATACAATATTCTTCACAAATAAATTGTTAAATAATGTACCATTTTTTGTTGGATTTTAATTTTACTTGTTTCTTTTCCTCATTGTTGCTTCTTATAAATAACAAGTACATGCATTTTTTAAACAAATTTTGGTTATATTGTATTATTTCGTTAGAACAATTTCCATAACCAGAATCATTGAATTAAAGGGAATGTATCATCTTTCGAAAACTTTTGATACATGCAAACTAAGATAAATACACAGACTTGTATTTTGGTCAAAACCAAAAAACTACTCTTTTTTTTCTCCTCTTATATTGCTATTCCAGAAAGATTCCTTCTGGAATAGAAAATCCACATATTTTCTTTCAAATTGCAGAGATAGAAGAAATTGCTAATAATTTGGTATCGGGGTTCTAAGGAACAATGTAATCTATGGTGAAACAATAAGAAAAAGTATTTAAGGAGACCAAAGGAAGCAACATGACCTTGAGAGAAGAGGAAACTGTCAAAGAGCAACTAAATTCAGACCTGGTAGACAGACTTTCTTTGAAGGGGTTATTGCAAGGTAAGGAAAGAGACTATCCAAAAATGGAGAGTGAGACTATTCCCTTATGGAAAATTCTCTTATCATAATATCTGTGAGGCCAAAAGAATGTTTCATTTATCAGAGGAGTGAACAAGGCTGAGAAGAACAAAGTATGTGGAAGTGGGAGGATGGATTTGGTGTGATAAGGCAATAGATCAGAGGATGCTTTGCCCGGAGGCCAGTCTGTTGGCAGGAGGAGTAGTTAAGACTGGACTATGTTATGGATCAGGCCGTGTGCTTGCTTGCCCAGTAGCGTCTGACGCTTTGTGACTCAATGGACTGTAACCCGCCAGACTCCCCCATCCATGGGATTCTTCAGGCAAGAATACTGGAGTGTATTGCCATGCCCTTTTCCAGGGGATCTTCCTGATCTGGGAATCTAATCCATGTTGCCTCCTTTGCAGGTAGATTCTTTACCACTTAGCCACCAGGAAGCCTTTCATTCAGGCTGAGGGTGGATTAAAGTTCAGGGACCTGGGGGGAAGAGAAAGTTAACAGAAGTTTTGGTTAACAAGTATTTTATTCCAATTGATCACTGTGGATAAATTTTTTCAGCCAGATATTTATGAAGCAAAGATTGGGAATTTGGAGGGTCTATTCCTGCCCTTGTAAGAGGTGAACAGAGGGTGGGGGGATCCAGGGGTCATACTGCCTGTGTGATGTGTGGAAAAGTGGTTCTTTGCAGTAAAGTATTTTCAGAATATACAAGGATGAGGCATTTCTTAGTCTTCACTGTTTTCCAGGAGCACAGCATGCAAGTAAAATTCAACACTGTCAAAGGAAACGATTTTCTTAAATAAAAATGGTCAGAAAATTATGGAAGAAGAAAGTTGGAGAACAGTTTCCCAGAGAAAATGGATGCTGATTCCCATCATCCCTGACATGAGGAAGGGCCCATGGGATCTGTAGTGTAGACCTCCTGGAGCAGAGTGGATCCAAGGTCATGTCTGGTAGGCCGTCCAGGTGGTGTGGGCATGTTCCCCCAGTGGATGTTCACCCACATCAAGAACTTCTCTCCAAGAAGTTATCAAGAGTAAAGCCTGCCTTACTGTAGACTTTGCTAATTCCTTTAAATATCTAGACCTTGTAGAGTTGAACTCCTAGTGAAACACCAGACATACAAGTACAAAAGCAGAGGAAAATAAAAATAAATATAGAATGTTATAAGGAGTAACAAATATAGGACAGCATGAAAAAAGGTAACAAGGACATCTACTACAGGTAAAGTAGACAAGGAGCGACTCCAAGGAGGCAATATATAGGCTGAAATGTTAGCAATGAACAGAAGTAAATGGAGTGGGAAGTAGCACTTCCAGTGATTGAAGGACACCAAGGATCCCAGGATCATGGTGGGATTAGCCCCACATTTGACAGAAGGGTAGATGAGTGCAGGGCACTGAGCAACCTGGGTGGCTGAGACCTAGAGGCATGGAGAGGAGTTTAGATCAGTCTAAGTATTAATATATAGGAAGTGATCATATATCTTAAAAGGACCTCATGATCTGTATTCACTGTCTAATGAAGTCTCATCCAGCTGCTGGGTGAGGGACAGACTACAGAAGGATGCAGATGAAAACAGAGTATTCTAGGAGAGAGATTACAACAGGATAACTATTATATCCTCATACCTGCATCATGATGTTTTAGTTGTTCTACATTTATATGACTCAACTCCTTTATGATTATACAGTGGAAGTGAGAAATAGATTTAAGGGACTACATCTGATAGATAGAGTGCCTGATGAACTATGGACGGAAGTTTGTGACATTGTACAGGAGACAGGGATCCAGACCATCCCCATGGAAAAGAAATACAAAAAAGAAAATGGCTGTCTGGGGAGGCCTTACAAATAGCTGTGAAAAGAAGAGAAGCAAAAAGCAAAGGAGAAAAGGAAAGATATAAGCATCTGAATGCAGAGTTCCAAAGAATAGCAAGGAGAGATAAGAAAGCCTTCCTAAGTGATCAGTGCAAAGAAATAGAGGACAAGAACAGAATGGGAAACACTAGAGATCTCCTCAAGAAAATCAGAGATACCAAGGGAACATTTCATGAAAAGATGGGCTCGATAAAGGACAGAAATGGTATGGACCTAACAGAAGCAGAAGATATTAAGGAGAGGTGGCAAGAGACACACCTTATAATTATTTTGTTACAGTTGACTTTCCTCAATGTCTACTGACATTTGGGATGGAATCACATTAAATGGTCAACTTAATGTATGGGAAATCACATATAAATAATATCAAGTTCTTTGCAGTCAGCAGGAGCAGATGTCTCAGCTTACCATTTTGTAAAACTGTCCCTAAGTAATGTTTGGTAGTTTCTTATGTAAAACCTAGATAAAAATTCTTCATTTACATTTCTTTCCAGATATTTTATATTTCAAGTGATTCTTAAAAATTATATTTTCTCACTGTATTTTCTAATAATACAATGTGGTATTATACATTTTGTTTGCTTTTATTTTTAATAGAGTTGACATTGGTTTTCTAAGTGGGTAATCACATCATCTGCCAATATTGATGCCTTAAAATTTTTTCAATTTATTCTATTTTTTATAGTTCTACTTTTAGTATATTCTTATTACAAAGAACATTTTTAAATAGTGGTAAAAACAGCAACAATTTTATACATTTTGGCCTTAGTTTGAAATGAATATTCTGTATTGTACTCGGCAAATATTATATTTTCACTAAGGACAACTACTAATTCCAGTGGAGGACAACTACTAATAGCCCCAGAAAAAGTGAAGTGGCTGGACCAAAATGAAAATGATGTTCAGCTGTGGATGTGTCTAGTGATGAAAGTAAAATCCAATGCTACAAAGATCAGTATTGCATAGGATCCTGGAATGTTAACTCCATGAATCAAGGTAAGTTGGATGTGGTCAAGCAGGAGATGCTAAGAATAAACATCAACATCTTAGAAATCAGTGAACTTAAATGGACGGGAATGGGTGAATTTAATTCAAATAACCATGATATCTACTACTGCAGGCAAGAATCCCATAGAACACGTGGAGTAGCCCTCATAATCAACACGAGTCCAAAATGCCGGGTGCAGTCTCAGAAATAACAGAATGATTTCAGTTCACTTTCAAGGCAAGCCATTCAGCATCACAGTAATTCAAGTCTATGCCTCTACCACTGATGTCAAGGACGCTAGGTTGATCAGCTCTATGCTGACCTAGAAGATCTCCTAGAACTAACACTGAAATATATGTTTCATTAATTATTGTGGACTCGAATGCAAAAGTAGGAAGTCAAGAGATACCTGGTGTAACAGGCAAGTTTGGTCTTGGAGAACAAAATGAAGCAAGGCAAAGGAAAACTGAATTCTTCCAAGGGAATGCACTGGTCATAGCAAATACCTTTTTTCAACAACAGAAGAGACAGCTTTACACATGGACATCACCGAATGGTCAATATTGAAATCACAATGATTGCATTCTTTGTAGTCAAAGGTGGAGAAGCTGTATACAGTCATCAAAAACAGGACTTGGAGCTGACTGTGGCTCAGATCATCAACTTTTCATTCCGAATTTAAGGCTGAAACTAAAGAAAGGGGGGAAATCCACTAGACTAGCCAGGTGTGACTTAAATTGAATCCTCTGTGAATATGCAGTAGAGGTAACAAATAGATTCAAGGCATTAGATCTAGTTAACAGTGTGCATGAAGATATATGGGCAGAGGTCCTTAATATTGTACAGGAAGCAGTAAACAAAACCATCCCAGAGAAAAAGAAAAACAAGAAGGCAAAGTGGTTGTCTGAGGAGGCTGTACAAATAGGTGAAGAAAAAAGAGAAGTGAAAAGTAAGGGAGAAAAAGAAAGGTGTATCCAACTAAATGCAGAGTTCCGAAGAACAGCATGAAGAGACAAGAAGATCTTCTTCAATGAACAGTGCATAAAACTAGAAGAAAACAACAGAAGGGAAAAGACTAGAGATCTCTTTAGAAAAATTAGAGATATGAAGGGAACATTTCACCCAAAGATGGGCACAATAAAGTACAGAAACGGTAGAGACCTAGAAGATGCTGAAGAGATCAAGAAGAGATGGAAATAATACACAGAAGAACTGTACAAAAAAGATATTAATGAACTGGATTATTATGATGGTGTGGTTAGTCACCCAGAGCCAGACATTCTGGAGAGCAAAATCAGATTGGCCTTAGGAAGCGCTGCTACTAATAAAGCTAGTGGATATGATGGAATTCCAGGAGAACTATTCAAAACCCTAAAAGATGATGCCATCAGGTGTTGCATTCAATATGTCAGCAAATCTGGAAGACCCAGCAGTGGCCACAGGACTGGATAATGTCAATTTTCACCCCAATTTCCAAGAAGGGTAATACCAAAGAATGTGCTGGCCGTCAGACAATTGCACTCATCTCCCACACTAGTAAGGTCATGCTTAATATCTTGTATGCTAGGCTTCAGCGTTATGTGAACTTACAAATTCCTGATGTCCAAGCTGGTTCTGAAAAGGAAGGGAAACCAGAGATCAAATTGCTAACATTTTCAGAATCACAGAGAAAGCTAGGAAATTCCAGAAAAGGCATCTACCTCTGTTTCACTCACTACACTAAAGCCTTCAGTTGTGTGAATCATAACAAACTGTGGAAAGCTCTTAAAGAGACGGGAAAACCAGACCATCTTACCTGTCTCCTGAGAAACCTGCATGTGGGTCAAGAAAATATAGTTAGAACCCTGTATGGAACAACTGATTGGTTCAAGATTGAGAAAGGATGACAGAGATGTCTGCTGTCACCCTATTTGTTTAACCTATACGCTGAGCACATCATGAGAAATACCAGACTGGATGAGTTACACTTTGAAATTAAGATAAGTGAGAGAAATATCAACAACCACAAATATGTGGATGATACCACTCAAATGTCAGAAAGAAAAGAGGAACTAAAGAGCTTTTTGATGAGGGTGAAGGAAGATAGTGAAAGAGCCAGCTTAAAAGTGAATATTTAAAAAACTAAGTTGCTTGTATATTTTTGAGATTAGTTGTTTGTCAGTTGCTTCATTTGCTATTATTTTCTCCCATTCAGAAGACTGTCTTTTCACCTTGCTTATATTTTCCTTTGTTGAAGCAACTTCTGCAGCTCAATTCCAGAAAAATAAATGACCCAATCAAAAAATGGGCCAAAGAACTAAATAGACATTTCTCCAAAGAAGACATATGGATGGCTAACAAACACATGAAAAGATGCTCAACATCACTCATTATTAGAGAAATGCAAATCAAAACCACAATGAGGTACCACTTCACACCAGTCAGAATGGCTGTGATCCAAAAATCTGCAAGCAATAAATGCTGGAGAGGGTGTGGAGAAAAGGGAACCCTCCTACACTGTTGGTGGGAATGCAAACTAGTACAGCCACTATGGAGAACAGTGTGGAGATTCCTTAAAAAATTGCAAACAGAACTACCTTATGACCCAGCAATCCCACTGCTGGGCATACACACCGAGGAAACCAGAATTGAAAGAGACACATGTACCCCAATGTTCATCGCAGCACTGTTTATAATAGCCAGGACATGGAAACAACCTAGATGTCCATCAGCAGATGAATGGATAAGCAAGCTGTGGTACATATACACAATGGAGTATTACTCAGCCGTTAAAAAGAATTCATTTGAATCAGTTCTGATGAGATGGATGAAACTGGAGCCGATTATACAGAGTGAAGTAAGCCAGAAAGAAAAACACCAATACAGTATACTAACACATATATATGGAATTTAGGAAGATGGCAATGACGACCCTGTATGCAAGACAGGGAAAGAGACACAGAAGTGTATAACGGACATTTGGACTCAGAGGGAGAGGGAGAGGGTGGGATGATTTGGGAGAATGACATTCTCACATGTATACTATCATGTAAGAATTGAATCGCCAGTCTATGTCTGACGCAGGATGCAGCATGCTTGGGGCTGGTGCATGGGGATGACCCAGAGAGATGTTATGGGGAGGGAGGTGGGAGGGGGGTTCATGTTTGGGAACGCATGTAAGAATTAAAAATATTAAAATTTAAAAAATGAAAAAAAAATAAAAATAAATAAATAAATAAATAATAAAATTAAAAAAAATAAAAGGAATCATACGGTCAAAAATAAATAAATAAATAAATAAAAATAAAAAACTAAGATCATGACATCTGGCCCCATTCAGTTCGGTTCATTCATTTCAGTCCCTCAGTCACGTCCGACTCTTTGCGACCCCATGAATCGCAGCACGCCAGGCCTCCCTGTCCATCACCATCTCCCGGAGTTCACTCAGACTCACGTCCATCGAGTCCGTGAAGCCATCCAGCCATCTCATCCTGGGTCGTCCCCTTTTCCTCCTGCCCCCAATCCCTCCCAGCATCAGAGTCTTTTCCAATGAGTCAAGTCTGTGCATGAAGTGGCCAAAGTACTGGAGCTTCAGCTTTAGCATCATTCCTTCCAAAGAAATCCCAGGGCTGATCTCCTTCAGAATGGACTGGTTGGATCTCCTTGCAGTCCAAGGGACTCTCAAGGGTCTTTTCCAACACCACAGTTCAAAAGCATCAATTCTTCGGCGCTCAGCCTTCTTCACAGTCCAACTCTCACATCCATACATGACTACTGGAAAAACCATAGCCTTGACTAAACAGACCTCTGTTGGCAAAGTAATGTCTATGCTTTCCAATATGCTATCTAGGTTGGTCATAATTGTTCTTCCAAGGAGTAAGCGCCTTTTAATTTCATGGCTGCAGTCACCATCTGCAGTGATTTTGGAGCCCAGAAAAATAAAGTCTGACACTGTTTCCACTGTTTCCCCATCTATTTGCCATGAAATGATGGGACCGGATGCCATGATCTTCATTTTCTGAATGTTGAGGTTTAAGCCAACTCTTTCACTCTCCTCTTTCACTTTCATCAAGAGGCTTTTTAGTTCCTCTTCACTTTCTACCATAAAGGTGGTGTCATCTGCATATCTGAGGTTATTGACATTTCTCCCACCAATCTTGATTCCAGTTTGTGCTTCTTCCATTCCAGCATTTCTCATGATGTACTCTGCATATAAGTTAAATAAGCAGGGTGACAACATGCAGCTTTGATGTACTCCTTTTCCTATTTGGAACCAGTCTGTTGTTCCATGTCCAGTTCTAACTGTTGTTTCCTGACCTGCATATAGGTTTCTCAAGAGGCAGGTCAGGTGGTCTGGTATTCCCATCTCTTTCAGAATTTTCCACAGTATATTATGATCCACACAGTCAAAGGCTTTGGCATAGTTAATAAAGCAGAAATAGATGTTTTTTTCTGGAACTCTCTTGCTTATTCGATGATCCAGCAGATGTTGGCAATTTGATCTCTGGTTCCTCTGCCTTTTCGAAAACCAGCTTGAACATCTGGAAGTTCACAGTTCAAGTATTGCTGAAGCCTGGCTTGGAGAATTTTGAGCATTACTTTACTAGCGTGTGAGATGAGTGCAATTGTGCGGTAGTTTGAACACTCTTTGGCATTGCCTTTCTTTGGGATTGGAATGAAGACTGACCTTTTCCAGTCCTGTGGCCACGGCTGAGTTTTCCAAATTTGCTGGCACATTGAGTGCAGCACTTTCAGAGCATCATCTTTCAGGCTTTGAAATAGCTCAACTGGCCGCATTACTTAATAGCAAATAGAAGGGGAAAAGATGGAAGTAGTAATAGGAAACAGTGACAGTTTTCTCTTCTTGAGCTTTAAAATCACTGTGGATGGTGACTGTAGCCATTACATCAGAAGACAATTCCTTCTTGGCAGGAAAGCTATGACAAACCTAGACAGTATGTTGAAAAGCAGAGACATCACTCTACCAACAAAGGTCCATAGAGTCAAAGCTATGGTCTTCCCAGTGGTCATGTACTGTTGTGAGAGTTGGACAGTAAAGAAGGCAGAATGACAAAGAATTGATGCCCTGTAACTGTGGTGATTGAAAAGACTCCTGAGAGTCCCTTGGACAGCAAGGAGATCAAAGCAGCCAATCTTAAGGGAAATCAGCCCTGAGTACTCATTGGAAGGACTGTTGCTGAAGCTGAAGCTCCAGTATTTTGGTCATCTGATGTGAACAATCAACTTTTTGGAAAAGTTCCTGATGCTGGGAAAGATTGAGGGCAGAAGGAGAAGAGGGCATCAGAGCATGAAATGGCTGGATAGCATCACAGATGCAATGGACATGAATTTGGGCAAACTTCGGGAGATGGTGAGGGACAAGGAGGTCTGGCATGCTGCCATGGGATTTCATTGTGTTCATTGCAGCACTATTTGCAATAGCTGGTACATGAAAGCAGTCTAGATCTCCATCCACAGCTGAATGGATAAAGATGTGGTACAGGTATACAATGGCATATTACTCAGCCAAAAAAATAAAATTCAGCCATTGGTAGTGAGGTGAATGAACCTAGAGCTTGTTATATAAAGTGAGGAGAGTCATAAAGAGAAAAACAAATATCATATATTAACACATATATATGGAATCTAGAAAAGTAGAATTGGTAAACCTATTTGCAGGGAAGGAATGAAGACACAGATGTAGAGAATGAACTTGTAAGACCCTGAGAAGGAAGGAGAGTGTGAGATGAATGGAAAAGGAGCATTGACATATATACACTGTCATGTGTAAAATAGTTAACTTGTGGGAAGTTGCTGCATAATACAAGGAGCCCAGTCTGGTGCTTTGTGATGGCCTAGAGGGGTAGGATGTGGTGTGGTGAGGGAGTCTCAAGAGGGAGGGGATATATGTATAATTATGCTGGATTCACCTTGCTGTATGGCAGAAACCAACTCCTCCATTTAAAAACAAATTACTATAATAATAAAAAAACACAAATTACTAAAAATTTTTTTTAAATAATAATAAAAAAAAAGCTAAACTAACACATCAATTCATTCTTTTTGGCCTTCTTAGTTTTTAATCTTTTTATTTTGGGCCAAATTGTTTTCTTTTTCCTCACAATTCTGAGCCCATAATTTGATTGAAGGATTATTTAGAAAATTTTTTTCCAAATTTTCATGTTTTCCTGTTTGAACTTTATATTGAACCGTTTTGGGGAAAATCTTAGAATAAAATCCAGAAAGTTCTTTTTCATATCTTCAACAAATAGAGAATTGGCAAATACTTATTAATCAGCTTATAATGTTGCCTACTTAATCTGTATAAACCAAGAGTTCAGTTCATTTCAGTCGCTCAGTCGTGTCCGACTCTTTGCGACCCCAGGAATTGCAGCACGCCAGACCTCCCTGTCCATCACCAACTCCCGGAGTTCACTCAAACTCACGTCCATCAAGTCAGTGATGCCATCCAGCTATCTCATCCTCTGTCGTCCCCTTCTTCTCCTTCTTCTCCTGCCCACAATCCCTCCCAGCATCAGAGTCTTTTCCAATGAGTCAAGTCTGCGCGTGAGGTGGCCAAAGTACTGGAGTTTCAGCTTTAGCATCATTCCTTCCAAAGAAATCCCAGGGCTGACCTCCTTCAGAATGGACTGGTTGGATCTCCTTGCAGTCCAAGGGACTTTCAAGAATCTTCTCCAACACCACAATTCAAAAGCATCAATTCTTTGGCGCTCAGCCCTCTTCACAGTCCAACTCTCACATCCATACATGACTACTGGAAAAACCATAGCCTTGACTGGACGGACTTTAGTCCGCAAAGTAATGTCTCTGCTTGTCAATATGCTATCTAGATTGGTTATAACTTTTCTTCCAGTGAGTAAACGTCTTTTAATTTCATGGCTGCAGTCGTATAAAATTTTCCACTTTTTGCCTTATAGCTTTTATTTCATGGTAGAAAGAAAATCCCACAGTAAATTTTACCCTTTATTTTATAAAGATAATCTTCTTGGTCACAGAGAATGATTCTCCAAGCTATACTTAATTTTCAAGGAATAATCTAGTAAATCAGATTAATTTCTTAATGTTAGCCAAACAATTATGTTTCGTTTACATTCTTTTGCTCTTATGCTTCGTTCATATTATACCTCCTTGGGATATTCTTGATTGTCTATCTTTTGCTGTTGAACTATATTTTATCTACTATTTCTGATTTCCTTCCATAAGTTGGGAAGTAGATATTTAATTTAAAATACTACTTGTAGCTATTTTTAAATTTTAAAAAGTACTTTTTCTTTATTATCAATATGTGTTAGTGATAACAACTAATAAAATTTATTTAAAAATATAAATTCATGAGATTTGCCAGACATATTTTGTAAAGGAAAAATATAAAGGAAGAGTTCCTCAATCAGATATCAAAAGATATTAAAATGTGCAATAACTTGAAAATGTGGTTCTGTTGCAAAATACATATCCAAAACGTGGGAGAGAGGAGTAAATTAAGAACAGCCTCAGGAATTTAAGAAAATTCAGTAGATGAAAAAGTTATCATTCCTAATAGGAAAAGAAATTATGGATTATTCTATAAATGATATTGAGGAAGATAATTATATGTTTGGAAAACACAAAGTTAATTCTAGGCCCTATTCCAGAGCACATATTCTAATAGAAAAAGGCAAATTGACAAATAACATAATTTTAGACATTTCCAAGAAAATTAAGAAAATTAAAAGAGTAGAGAGTGCACCTCAGAGTAGGAATTGTGGGAATTTCAAGAGAAATATCTCTGAAAAAGTCATGTGAAATTTGGGGAAACTCATTTTTGGCCAATGTCTTGGCAAATGTAAAGGCCTTGGTGTGGAAATGGGTTCAGCAGACTTGACTACTGTATGAAAGCCAATATCACTGCAGCTTAGGGAAAAGTCAAGAGAAAGATAACTAAAATCAAAACAGAACAAGCAGAATTGTTTTTATGCCAGACTGACAATTTCTACTTAATAACTACCCAGTCTGGTGAATGTGTGGGAAAATAATTTCTGTTATACATTCTTATCAAGAGGATAGATGAATAAAATATATTTGGAGAGGAAGCAAATGTGTCCATCAAAATGTCCAAAAAAGTATCCATCAAAAGGAAAACATACTTTTTTATCCAGCTGTTGCTTAGTTGCCAAGTCATGTCCAACTGTTTACAACTCCATGGACTGCAGCACGCCAGGCTTCCCTTTCCATCACGAATTCCTGGAGCTTGCTCAACCTCATGTGCATTGAGTAGTGATGTCATCCAACCATCTTATCCTCTGTTCCCCCTCTACTCCTGTCCTCAATATTTCCCAGAGTCAAGATTTTTTCAAACGAGTCAGCTCTTCACATCAAGTGGCCAAAAGTATTAGAGGTTCAGCTATAGCATCAGTCTTTCCAATTTATATTTAGGGCTGATTTCATTTAGGATTGACTGGTCTGATCTCTTTGTTGTCCAAGGAACTCTCACGAGTCTTCCTCAATTCAAAAACATCAATTCTTGGGTGCTTTACCTTATTTATGGTCCAACTCTCACATCTGTACATGACTGCTGGAGAAAGCATAGCTTTGACTATATGGACCTTTGTCAGCAAAGTGATGTATTTGCTTTTTAATATGCTATCTGGGTTTGTCATAGCTTTTCTTCCAAGTAGCAAGAGTCTTTTAATTTCATGTCTGCAGTCACTGTCCGCAGTAACTGTGGAGCCCAAGAAAATAAAATCTCTCACTGCTTCCGTTTATTCCCCGTCTATTTGCCATGAAGTGATGGGACCAGATGCCATGATCTTAGTTTTTTGAATGTGGAGTTTTAAGCCAACTATTTCACTCTCTTCTTTAACCTTCATCAAGATTTTAGTGCCTCTTCACTTTCTGCCATTAAGGTGATATCATCTGAATATCTGAGGTTGTTGATATCTCTCTAGTCAATCTTGTTCCAGCTTGCAGTTTTTCCAGCCTGGTACTCTGCATATAAGTTAAATAAACAGGGTGACAATATATAGCCTTTACATGCTCTTTTCCCAATTTTGAAATAGTTCGTTGTTCTATGTCCAGTTCTAACTGTTGCTTCTTGACCTACATACAGGTTTCTCAGGAGACAGGTAAGGTGGTCTGGTATTCCCATCTCTTTATGAATTTCCCATAGTTTGTAGTGATCTGCACAGTCAAAGGCTTTAGAGTAGTCAATGAAGTGGAAATAGATGTTTCTGGAATTCTCCTGCTTTTTCTATGAACCAACGGATATTGGCAATTTGCTTGCTGATTCCCCTACCATTTCTAAAGGCTTTATTTTTTAACCCAGTAGTTCTTTCTAATATTTATTCAATAGAAAAAATCACACAAGGAAAAGATCCTCTGTTGCAATGTTTTTCAGAGCATAAGCCACACAACAAAAAATTCATTTTTGCTTTCATATTTTGAGTGTTATTTCTAAGACTTTTATGTTACAAAGATTCTTCATGACCCCACATCCTTAAACGAGACCTGGTGTTCACCAATATTTGAAAAGATCAGTGATTTCTTATTTCTAAGGCTGGGTACTGACAACTGTCAGAATCCACCTCTCAGGTTCAAGGTGAAGGATTGATGAATGTGTTCTCATTGTCACCTCACCTTCCACTAATGTGAAGTATATGAGAAGGAGGGCTCAGCCGTAGGTTAAAACGTCTTCAGTGTGCTCCTTCTTCTCCCAAGAACCAGTATTTCTCTAATTGAATTTCATTCTACCAGTCCTCAAATTGCATTATTACTGCCCCACCTCTCTCTCAAAAAAAAAAAAAAAAAAGATGTTAAGGAGAAAACAAAGAAGACCAAATATTAGACTTTCATGATTAGTGTATTTTTTCCCCCTAGCACTAGAAGTGGATAAAATACATTCATAAAATTCTAGAAGAGTGATTTTTCTGTATATCTCTGTCTCAAGTAGTTGTTTTTTCATGAAGAGTAAAAGCAGAGCTGGACATGACTTAGCGACAAAACAACAACTACATAACATTATTACATACATTTTTATTAGTTTTACTGCTCAGAGGCAGTATACATTTAGAACATTCTTAAGTGAATTGATAAGAAAGTAACAGACCTTTATGTTCATAACTTGGACTACCAGCTTCTCAGAATGAAGAGCTCCTACCTTTACTCTTGGGCCAGCTCCCTCTATTAAAAAAAAAAAACAACAACAACAAACAGTGATATTAATACCATACCTATTATTCTCATTAGATAATCTTTGCTTCCAGGTAAATGGCCATTGGTTTTATTGACCCAACCTACAAGGACAAATAGACAAGCATCTTCTCTACTGAACAGCATTATTCTAGGCAAATTGCAAATATGCTTTGCTCCACCAGCCAAAATGTCCCATTTGTATGTAAATCATTTTAAATAATCAAGGACCATCATAAACTTTTTATTATGTATTTCTCACAGTGTCTGAGTTATACCTATTTCAGTTCTGTTAAACTGTCTATGTTCTGCAAGCACCCCTTCATATATCACCATTTTTCTCTGCTTATGGTTTTCATCACTACTAGAATGCTCACCTTCATTTAAATATACCCCTCCTAACTTTCAAAGTCCTACTGAAGTTGCATCTGTGTTTTAAAGCATTCCTCACATCTTTGTCTTCCTTCATCATGATTACTGAAGCTCTTATAGTTAGGACCATATTATTCCAACAATTAATTGTATGTTGTCATATTATGCTGTTCAACTTTTATTTCACAGACTGTGAGTTCCACCAGTGCACAAATAATGCACTGAATTACCTACAGAAAAGAGACGCATAGTAGGCATTTATTGATAAGCACCAAGGTGATTAACTAATCACTTAGTTTATTACAGGAAACGGTAACTCTTCAAGTATGGCTAGCTGTGACTACTCTGGTGTAGACACGTGCACCAGTGCACTGGGGGACTTTTGAAATCATATGTAACCTCTGTACTCTCTCATTCCTCCTCATCCCTCCCCTGTTTCAGCCTGGTGCTCCCACTCAAGCAGACATTACTCTCTATGAGAATTATCATCATAATGAACAAAGGGAAGTTGTGGAAGTGTGCCATCCCCTTCCCTATGATAGTGGAGACAAGGTTTTCTCCACGGAGCTAGAACACAGAACATTGAGGGAGAGTAAAAATGTAAATATTTGAAAGATGAGTTCTATCCTTCTTACTCATTATAAATGTTTACCTGTGGCTAATTTGAGAACAGAGACAGGTCAAATTACAAGAGGCCTTGGAGCCCTTGTGAGTATTTTTGCTACATTTTAAAAACTACACCATGCTACTGTGGAGAACAACAGTATGAAGTTTCCTTAAAAAAGCTAAAAATAAAACTACCATATGATCCAGCAATCCCACTATTGATCATATATTCTGAGAAAATCAAATCATAAAGACACATGCACGTGAATGCTCATTGCAGCACTCTTTACAATAACCAGGACATGGAAGCAACCCAAATGTCCATTGACAGATGAATGAATAAAGAAGCTGTGGTACCTATATACAATGGAATGTTACTCAATTATAAAAAGGAACAATATTGGGTTATTTTTAGAAATGAAGATTGACCTAGAGTCTGTCATACAGAGTAAAGTAAGTCAGAAAGAGAAAAAAAATCATACATTAATGCATGTATGACACCACTCTAATAGTAGTAAATGAAGAGGAACTAAAGAACCTCTTGATGAAAGTGAAAGAAGAAAGTGAAAAAGCTGACTTACAACATTCAAAAAACTAAGATCATGGCATCTGGTTCCATCGCTTCACAGCAAATAGATGGAGAAACAATGGAAACAGTGACAGATTTTATTTTCTTGGAAAATAAATCACTGAGGACAGTGACTGCAGCCATGAAATTAAGAGACACTTGCTCCTTGGAAGAAAACCTATGACAAACCTAGACAGCGTATTAAAAAGCAAAGATATCTTTTCATCAACCAAGGTCTATGTAGTCAAAGCTTTGGTTTTTCCAGTAGTCATGCATGGATGTGAGATTTGGAGCATAAAGAAGGCTGAATGCTGAAGAATTGATGCTTTTGAACTGTGATGCTGGACTGTTGAGTCCCTTGGAATCCAAGGAGGTCAAATCAGTCAATCCCAAAGGAAATCAACCCTGAATACTCATTGGAAGAACTGATGCTGAAGCTGAAGTTCCAATACTTTGGTGACCTGATGCAAAGAGCCGACTCTTTGGAAAAGACTCTGATGCTGGGAAAGATTGAGGGCAGGCGGAGAAGGGAGCAACAGAGGATGAGATGGTTGGATGACATCACTTCTCAATGGACATGAATTTGATCAAACTCCAAGAGATAGTGAAGGACAGGAAGCCTGGCATGCTGCAGTCCCTGAGTTCTGAAAGTGTCAGACCCAACTGAGCAACTGAACAACAACAACAGTATATGAAATTAAAAAAAAAAAAAAGTTCCAGATAAGTCTATTTGTAGGAATGGAATAGAGAAGCAGACACAGAGAACGAATGGGTGGACACATAGGTGGTAGGGAGGGATGAATTGGGAGACTGAGACTGATGTATGTGCACTGCCATTTGTAAAACAGATAGCTAGTGGGAACCTGCCATATAATGCAGGATGCTCAGTTCAGTGCTCTATGGACACCTAGTTGGGTGGGATGGGGTAGGCAAGGAGGTCTAAGAGGGAAGGGATATATGTATACATATAGCTGGTTCACTTCACTGTACAGCAGAAACTAAGACATTGTAAAGCAACCATACTCCAGTTTAAAAAAAAAATGCATCATGCTTTGAAACTTAGCATGTCCCCTGAAGATTATATATGCTTTCTGTTTCTTTCCATATTAATGTTTAAGAATCATGTCCTTTTACCACATTATACCCATCAGTTCAGTTCAATTCAGTTCAGTCTCTCAGTCGTGTCCGACTCTTTGCGACCCCATGAATCGCAGCATGCCAGGCCTCCCTGTCCATCACCAGTGAAGACTCACGTCCATCGAGTCAGCACGCCATGTCTCCCTGTCCATCACTAGTGAACTCCCGGAGTTCACTCAGACTCACGTCCATTGAGTCAGTGATGCCATCCAGCCATCTCATCCTCTGTGGTCCCCTTCTCCTCCTGCCCCCAATCCCTCCCAGCATCAAAGTCTTTTCCAATGAGTCAACTCTTCGCATGAGGTGGCCAAAGTACTGTCAGGTGTTATTAATTTTAACAAGTAGAAAATAAAAAATGTTTGACAGGATGTGAGAAGTTGGAAACTTCCTGCACTGTTAGTGAGAATGTTGGTGCTACTGTGAAAAACAATTCAGTGGATCCTAAAAAGTTAAACATGGAATTACCATATAATCCAGTAATTCCACTTCTGGGTATTCATGCCAAACTGTTTCACGATAGCACCCCCCTCCCCCATCCATCAGTAAATGAACTGATAAACAAAAGGTGGTATACACATGCAATGCAATATTATTCATTGTTAAAAATGAATGGAATTTTTATATATGCTATAAAATGATTCAATATTGAAAATATAACAGGTGAAATAAACCAAACACAAAGGACAAATATTTTATAATTCCACCTGTATGAGCTAACTAGAATAGGCAAGCTAATATAAATAGAAAGCAGAATATACAGCGGTTGGAAGAATGAGGGAATGGGGGTTCAGAGTTTCTGCCTGAGTGCAAAACAAACAAAAATGTTTCAAAACAACTTTTGCAAAATGATGTGAAATTTCTGGTAATGGAGAGTGTTGATGATTGCACCACATTTAGAATATACTAAATGTCACTGAAGTACATCTTTAAAATTGTTAAGAGAGTTGATTTTATACTGTGCATATTTTACCACAATTAAAAACATTTTAAATTTTTAAAATAAAGGCTTTTATTTTTTATTCTATAGTCTAATGATAATGACATATCAGTTTCCTTTCCATTCATTCTCTTCAAAATGACTCTAAAGGAAATGCATCTATATTTGCATCTTTTAGGATCCTATACATGAAAATCTCAGTCCTTCAATCTACCCATCTCCCTCCATTAAATGTGCTCACTCTACAACCTCAGTCATGACATTGCTCTTCTTCTTTGCCTTCCTGTATTAAAAATCTACTCAGATGGCTAATATTCACATGGAAAGATGCTCAAAATCACTCATTATTAAAGAAATGTAATCAAAACTACAATGAGATATCACCTCACACCAATCAGAATGGCCATCATAAAAAAATCTACAAATAATAAATCTTGGCGATAGTGTGGAGAAAAGGGAACTCTCTTGCTCTGTTGGTAGGAATGAAAACTAATACAACCACTGTGGAGAAAAGTATAAAGATTCCTTAATAAATAGGAATAAAACCATCATATGACCCAGAAATCCCACTACTAAGCATATACCCTGAGAAAACCAAAATTGAAAATGACATATGTACCATATGTTCATGGCAACTGTATTTAAAATAGCTAGGAAATGGAAGCAACCCAGATGTCCATTGATAAATGAATGGATAAACAACCTGTGGCAGAATATGTTGGAATATTACTCAGCCATAAGAAGGAACACATTTAAATCAGTCATAATGAGGTGAATGAACCTAGAGCCTATTATACAGAAAGAAGCAAGTCAGAAAGAGAAAAACAAATATCATATACTAATGCATATAACATGGAATCTAGAAAGATAATACTGATGAACCTATCTGCATATCAGCAGTGGAGACAATTTCCAAATTTCCAAATTGGGAAAGAAGTATGTCAAGGCTGTATATTGTCAACCTGCTTATTTAACTTACATGCACAGTACATCATGGGAAATGCCGGACTGGATGAAGCATAAGCTGGAATCAAGATTGCTGGCAGAAATATAAATAACCTCAGATATGCAGATGACACCACCCTTATGGCAGAAAGCAAAGAAGAACTAAAGAGACTCTTGAGGAAAGTGAAAAAGAGTGAACCGGTTGACTTAAAATTCAACATTTAAAAAACTAGGATCATGGCATACAGTTCTACCACTTCATGGCAAACAGATGGAGATGCAATGGAAACAGTGACAGGTTTTATTTTGGGGGGCTCCTAAATCACTGCAAATGGTGACTTCAGCCATGAAATTTAAAGATGCTTGTTCCTTGGAAGGAAAGCTATGACAAACCTAGACAGCAGAGACATTACTTTTCTGACAAAGGTCTGTATAGTCAAAGGTATGGTTTTTCCAGTTGTCATGTATGGATGTGAGAATTTAACCATAAAGAAAGCTGAGCACTGAAGAATGAATGGCTTTGAACTGTGGTGGTGGAGAAGACTCTTGAGAGTTTCTTGGACTGCAAAGAGATTAAATCAGTCAATCCTAAAGGAAATTGGTCCTGAATATTCATTGGAAGGACTGATGCTGAAGCTGAAGCTCCAATATTTTGGCCACCTAATGTGAAGAACTGACTCTTTGGGAAAGACCCTGATGCTGGGAAATATTGAAGGCAGGAGGAGAAGGGGATGACAGAGGATGAGATGGTTTGATGGCATCACCAATTTGATTGACATGAGGTTGAGCAAGCTCCAGGAGTTGGGGATGGACAGGGAGGCCTGGCGTGCTGCAGTTCGTGGGGTCTCAAAGAGTCAGACATGACTGAGCTACTGAACTAAACTGAATGGAGACACAGACATTGAGAACAGACTTATGGACATGGCTGGGTGGCAGGAGTAGGGGGGGCACAGAGGAAAGGGCGGAATATATGAAGAGAGTAATGTGGAATACATTACCATATGCAAACCAGATAGTCAATGAGAATTTTCTGTATGACTCAGGGTATTCAATCCAGGGCTAGGTAGCAACCTAGATGGGTAGGATGGGGAGGGAGGTGGGAGAGATGTTCAACTGGAAGGGTACTTGGGTACTCCTATGACTTATTCATGTTGATGTTTGGTAGAAACCAACACAGTACCATAAAGCATTTATTGTTCAATTAAAAATAAATAAATGTATTCTCTCATTCCTGACCACATATTCCAAATGTCCAGTTTTAAAAGAGTGGCTACTACATGCTCATGTAAACCAAACAGAATTTTATCATAATTAGGAATCTGAATATGGTGCAAAACAAATGAGCCTGTATTGTTGCTACCTCATAATATATATCTTCCCACTTAGTTTGCAAGTTCAACCAGTTTCACTATATTTCTCATTTCACTCTCATCTCACTGTCTAAACAAGTGTTGAGTTTATTTTTTAAACTAATTATTTTCATTTCAACAAAGTTTATTTTCTGTAATTGTCTAATTAATCCAGAGTTGGCTCTTCTATGACTCAACTCGGATAAGTCTACTCAGGCAAGATAACCCTGCATGACTGTCTGACCAACAATTTTATGTTACCTATTCTTTTGTTTCTCAGGTAAGTACCATCATTCATTCTCAGATAACATTCATCAGTCTAAGCAGTTCTAGTGTTTTCTCCTCATGACCAGGAGTTAAACTAATTATGTTTTGGACTTTGTTACCTCAGAGTGTCTGTTTAATGACTGGCTAATTGTTTTTTATCCTTTATCAAATCTTCTAGATTTCTAGTTTCTGGAGAAAAAACATGGAGGCAGTCTTCTTTTATAATTGATGTACTTATTTTATTCTATATTGTTAAATATTATTCTAAATCTTATACCAGACATAAGACTGATTACAAAGCCAAACTTGTTATATAAATAAATTTGACTTTAACTGTACTATTTATCCATAGTGTTAATTTTGAAATTCCATTATCTTAATGTGAGTCCAAGATTAAATATGAAGAAAATATATGTTGATGGTAAAAACATGTAAGCATCCATTTCAGCAAATAAAAAGATTTGTTGTGACAGGAGATTGCATTTATCATAAGCCACAGATACATAACATGAGAGAAGCCATGCAGAAGGAAGAAAGGGGGAGAATTCAATTTTTAAAATTATTCCTCACAAATTAAATAACAATAGAAAAAAGAGAGAGGAAAAACTAAGAATGAACAGAAGCTGTGTCCGTATAAAGCACATTTTCCTCTGGGGTAAAGTATTGGGTTTGCCAAAAAGTCTGTTTGGGTTTTTCTTTAAGATTTTATTTTTTTTTCACAGTCACAGCTTTATTTTCATTTGATCACATGCACTTTAAGAAACACACAAACTTTAAAAATACCCAAAGATCGAAATTAGAAGGGCATAAAACAAGGGGCTTACAGGTACAAAGTATATCCTAAGCTTCAGAACAAATAAAACTAACTAAAAAAATTTTTGTTTTTCAAAACACAACAATACTTTGCTTTAAATGACTTTTTTTTTTTTTTAAGGAACATTTTAGGAACAAAAACTAAGCTTCTTATGTTACCTGAGGAAGGGCAGGCTTCTCCCTTCCTTCAAGGCCATCTGCAAAATCCAGAAGCCAGCATTAGCTGGCTTTGACGTTTACCCACAACCCTGCCCTCTTAAGGTACAGGGCTACCAGGCATCCAGGATATGGTTGACCTTGGTGACCAGCGCCTGTCGCTTTCCCAGCAAAAGCTTCTCATTTTTGATGTATGCATCTTTCTTGAGTTTGCCAACCACAGGTCAGTAATCTCTACTGCCGACTTCAGTACAGCTCCTTGACCTGTACACTCTCACTTTATCTTCATTTCCCTCACTTTATCATACAGATTGGAGCCCTCTGTCTCCAGTCTGGACTACAGCAGTGCCACCTTAGTGGTCAAAGGCCTTATGCTTCATCTCCAGGCTCTTCTTGCTACTGTTGAAGGTGGACATGGCCCAGGACCGTTTGTATCTATTAATGTCTTGTCAAAATCAAGGCAGAGACCTAGTCTCTTGTGATTCAGGCTACTTTCATCTGGCTTCTGCAGCCAGATCCTTTGTGATAGAGAACTGCAGCCTGAAGTAGACTATGATGGTAAAGAACAGGAGGTAGAAGGTGGTCACCACCAGCAGGTGCTCCTCGGCATGAGTACCTTGTTGAAGATATAGTGCACCACAGTGTCTTAGTACTGCTCCACCAGGTTCTTCTTGTCAGCCACACTGGCCAAATGTATACACATAGGTATAGTGCAGCTTGTGGAGGCTTGGCTGATATAATAGGCACTCACCACCTGAATGTTCTTGGCCCCTTCAGGCAGGATGATCTTCACAGTCAGAGAGTCCATCACTTCCTTATCAAGCACCAGGCTCCAACTCTATGAATGGAAAGAGGTAGGGCACTTTGTTTCATGCTTGGTTTATTTTAAGTATACTATTTATGTGAGATTTCATGCATATTCAGTTCAGTTCAGTTCAGTCGCTCAGTTGTGTCCGACTCTTTGCCACCCCATGAATCGCAGCACGCCAGGCCTCCCTGTCTATCACCATCTCCCAGAGTTCACTCAAACTCACGTCCATCGAGTCCGTGGTGCCATCCAGCCATCTCATCCTGGGTTGTCCCCTTCTCCTCCTGCCCCCAATCCCTCCCAGCATCAGAGTCTTTTCCAGTGAGTCAACTCTTCGCATGAGGTGGCCAAAGTACTGGAGCTTCAGCTTTGGCATCATTCCTTCCAAAGAAATCCCAGGGTTGATCTCCTTCAGAATGGACAAGGGTATGTTTTTCCTTAAACTGTATTCTAATGATTCTATAACAACAATGTATCTTGCTCGAGGACACGTTTCTCCTTAACAAGAAACTTCTGACTAATCTTATTTTCTTAAGATGTATATTGTGTCAGTGAGTCTGGTAAATGTATATAAGTCCTTGATCAGATTAGCTAGTGGGGTACTCTCCATCCCCCTCCTGATGTCTATGTCAGAAGCTTTCTCTGTCCCTTTTTCACTGTAAGAAAACTTCTGCCACACAAGAATTCTGCATGATCAAGCCGGGTTCCTTGTCCCGAAGCTAAATCTTCTTTAGAGATCATGAATCCTACATGGTTCACTGTAAGCTATCAAGATCGTGCTTCAAGTTTTTCTTTTTATTAGTCTGCTTTATATTTATACCCTGGAGAAGGAAATGGAAACCCATTCCAGTACTCTTGCCTAGAGAATCCCATGGAGGGAGGAACCTGGTAGGCTACAGTCCATGGGATCGCAAAGAGTCGGACACGACTTAGCGACTTCATTTTCACTTTCACTTTATATTTATAAGAATTAAAGACATTACTAAAGTTATAAATAATTGTTTGAAATCATAACACACATATTTAGAATTAAATCAAAGAAAAATTATATAAAATAATAAAATGATATCATAATAGCCAACCTTTATTGATAATTCACTATGTACCAGCTAATGGTCTAAGCCCTTTCCCTGTAAAATCTTTTTAAGCAGCTCAAAGATCTCTGTGAGGCAAGTGCTACTAATATTCCCACTTCCCTGGTGGCTCAGCTGGTAAAGAATCTGCCTGCAATTGGGAGACCTGGGTTTAATCCCTGGGTTGGGAAGATGCCCTAGAGAAGAGAACAGCCACCCATTCCAGTATTGTGGCCTGGAGAAAAGTACATACACTATTACCACTAAAATTAGCAAGTAACAGGAAAAAAAAAAAAAGTAAAATGTCCTCAATGAGAAGAAAGTCACCAGCAATCAAAACTGAGAAGGGAATGTCAAAATTAACAAATAGCACCTGCAGAAAATGAATAAATTAGATACTTATGATGCTTTATTATTTTAAATTATGACACCACTAGCTGAGCTGGAAAGGCTTTTTTTTTCCCCTGGTATCTTTAAAATTATGAATTCCATCTTGAATGCCTCTTTAAATAAGATTAATTCATAGCATTTCCCATTTAATTGCTTTATCTGTTTTGGTCCATTAGATTCTATTTGAGATTATAGCTTTATGATAAATTAAATTCTAGGGTTTTATTTTGACATCTAAGTTAATTTTTAATTCTGAAAAAAATTCTGCCCTATGCAATTTAGTTCTTTTGAAATGCTGAAAAAATTGTATTTGGAGCATTATAAGTTATTCATGAAGCAGGTATTTCGTTGAGCTTTCTTCGAGTTTTCTTTGGTCTGAGTATCTTTTGTGAAAGGCCTCTCTGAGGGATGTTTGTGTGTCAGCTCTTCCTATGATTTCCAAAGGGAGATTTCTCAGAGGAAGTTGCTTGGTTGGAGTACACCTGGATGACAGGGTAGAACTGAATTCCTACACTGCCTTCACTTGATTAACTGAAAAGTCTTTTGAGTCTTTCATATGTGTGATTCCCTGTAAATTAGTCTTGGTTTAGCCATGCAGTCAAAGGCTTTCTATGAATTACAGGAATAAAAATGTAACATGGGAATTAGGACTAAGAAAAGCAAGAAGAGTGAAGGTCAGAATGACTGCAGTCACAAGTTTGGCATAAGTTATTGATGACTCTGGCCTGAAATACTGAGGTAGGTGGTTAGCTGAGAAATCCATTTAATTCTCAAGTTTACAGAACTATCCAATCATTATCCCAGTCTACTGCATGAGAGTGGGAGTGCATAGATGAATCTGTGAAGCCATACCAGTTGGCCTCCATGACTTTCCTGTTCCCTTCTACTTTCTAAATCTGGAGCTGTAACAGAAGAGAGGATTCTGGGAAACATAGTATCCGGCTTTTCCTCACCAATGTAGATGAAATGTTAGACATTGATGGTGATGATGCCCACCGATGGCAGTACAACCTTTCCTATGAGATACAGAATGAAGCGGGTCACCACGCAAAAAAAAAAAAAAAAGAAAGAAAGTGCTATACTCTTCTGTATGTTTAATGAATCTTTAAGTATCAAGATATGTTGAAAATCAACTCAGGTGCTGTCAGTTATTATTTGAACATCTATTTTGTAGCTGGCATTATGGTAAGCACTATGAGTTAGGTGACTTTGGTATTTCAAGTCATCCACTCAGATTTCCTCTAAATTTTTAAATTTAATCTAAAAGTTGACACACTTTTTCTGTTGAATAGTGGCAGAATTTTTAGAGCATTTTGATAGATTTTTTTTAATAGGGAATCTGATTATTTGAAATCAGCATTGACCCAGACATTTTAAAGCATTTGAAATCATGATTGTTCCACACATTTAAGACTTACAATTGCGTGTCAACCTGAAGAAAGCAAGATAAGGATAAAATCTACTATTTACATTTAAGCCATTTGGGTTTGAATAGCTCATAGGAAGTTAAGCCTTCCAGAGACTACAACATACAATCTTGTGCCTCAAAGCTGTTTCTTTTAAGTTTTTGACTGTATATAGTTCTCTACAATAGCCATCTGTGTCCAGAATGTCCTTTGTGACAAATAGTCTGTAGATTTTGGAGTCTTTGGAGGCAGATAGAAGGGGATGACAGAGGATGAGATGGCTGGATGGCGTCACTGACCCGATGTACGTGAGTCTGAGTGAACTCCAGGAGTTGGTGATGGACAGGGAGGCCTGGCTTGCTGCAATTCATAGGGTCACAAAGAGTCGGACACGACTGAGCGACTGAACTGAACTGAACCATATCTAGGATGTATTCTATTCTCATTGACTAACAACATACTATCTACATGGAAAAGATGCAACACAAGTGTATAGAATTAATCTTTACAGTAATTCAAACAATGGTCCTAGACTGTATCAAGGAAATGTGCCTGTGCCCTCTGGGAAAGTGATAGAGCGTTTCTTCCAAAGTACCTCACAGAGTGGCATTTATCTTCTTCCTATATGAACTGACTTCCTGTTAGTCTCCCTTCATCGCCTATGCTCTCCCCTTTGCTTCATCACTCTAACCTCGTCGACCTTCTCACTCTTCCTGGAACTTGTGAAGCACTCTTGCACATAGGGCATCTGAAATTCCCTTTGCCAGGAAAGTTCATCTCCACAATAATATCTCAATGGGAATGTTGCCCAAGAAAACCAAAGCATGTCCTAAATGTAACTACTGGAAGTTAGGACCCAATTTAGGTCACAGGGTCTCAGGAACTCCATTTAACTGTTGAAACTAAATACTATAATGTAATAAAGGCTGATTTGACTTGTTGAATTAAAAAAAAAATCCTCATGGTATTCTCTCTTTCCTTCTGTCTCCCTCTACCTTCCACTAGCTAATCTGAAATTTTTATTTCTTCCATTTAATGTATTTTACTCCTAAATGTTGCCTGATGCAGAATAGAAGCTCAATAAATATTTTTGAAGAAATGAATAAATAAATATCAGATTTCTATTAACTTAATGTTCTTTGACTCACAGTGAATAGTTCAGAGAGAATGTGGCCCCTGAACCTAATCAGTCGTCCCCTATGAATCCTGTAGTATCACCAAGGAAGATGCTTTCTTTGTTTCAATATTGATGGAACTGATGTAGTCTGGAAAAGTGTGCATGACAAAATGTCATTACTAAAAAGTGTATGGCTAGGTTTAAAGCTTTGGGAATCTAACCCATATTCCTATTTAGTGGAAACATATCTGAGTTCTCCCCTGGTAGTTCAGCTGGTAAAGAATCCTCCTGCAGTGCAAGAGACCCCAGTTTGATTCTTGGGTGGGGAAGATCCCCTGGAGAAGGGAACAGCTACTCACCCCAGTATTCTAGCCTGGAGAATGCCATGGTCTATATAGTCCATTGGATCTCAAAGAGTTGGATACAACTGAGAGACTTTCACTTCACTTTATCTGAGGACACTGTATTTCAATATTTTTAAAGTCACTTGAACCTACAAATAGTTTTCCAGAAGCTCATCATTTTAGCTCATTAATAATTTTGGGTTCTTCCAAATTTTTTCCTGGCATTGTTCTTCACTTCATATTTCACATAGAAGTTATTATTTAGTAAACATTCAATAAAAACCCCACTCAACTGTACTGTGATAAGGAGAATACATTTTAACTGTTTCAAAATAAAGTTCCCAAACTGTTTAATCAATTGACTAAAACATTAAAATATCTATGTAACCAACAATATACTAAATAATTTATTATCTGTAGAGATATTATAATGGTAAAGGTGTTTGTATACTAGGTGAAAATTTTAAAGAGAAACACTTGAAAAAGAAAGAAAATTAATGCTATTCTGGAAGCCTCTGATGAGAAGGGCAAAAACAACTGAGAGAGGAGAGATTGCTATAAACTGGTGCCATAAGGGAAATTTTCCTGGAGGAGAAGGGCCTAGAAAAACAGAGAATCTAGCTAGAGGCATAAAGAATATGCACAAACCAAACTGACTGCAAAAAATAAACGGATCAAAAAAAATGATAATCAAAGCTTGCTCCAATTTTGGCTTACTTCTCTGCATCTGATTCATTTTGGTCTCTGATTTCTGACCTGCAAAATGACTCATGATGTTTATCTTCTGGGACTGGTAGGAAGATTTATGAAGATGGCATGTGACAGCTCCAGGAAATATGATCACTTATTAACCACTCGTTTGTTCATTCTTGGAAGATGTTTCTCTCTCCTGTATGAGTCATATAGTTAGTTTATTAAAAATAAGAAAACCAAGGGAAAGTTGTGACTTTCACTGGGACAAAATCAAAAGTATGAGATGTTTCACATGCTCATAGGATCAGTCCAGACACCTCCTCCAGCCTATCAGTTGAGCACCCCACACTCTGAAGTTGGATGTTGCCTTACCAAGAAATATATCTCATTTTGTTATGTATTTGCTTTTTTCATGAAAATTTGAGAAAAAGAAACCTGTTCTTACTACTCCACAGTCACTGCCATTACCCAGAGTTCTTGCACAGAAACCTCTAACAGAAATGAGCTTCCATATACAAAACTCAACTTGCTTTTATCACCAATTCTGTTTAACTAAGTTTACTTTGGACTGAATGATTGCATGTCCTAAAATTCAAATGTTAAAGCATTAACCCCCAACATGATGGCATCAGGAAGTAGGGTGTCATTGAGAGGGGATTAAGTTTAGGTGATGTCCTGAGGTCCTCATGATGGGATTATAACCCTTATAAGAAGAAATCCAAAAGGCTTTCCCTCTCTCTCCTCCCTGTCGCCATATGAGATACAGCTTCTACAAGAAGGCAGCCATCTACAAACAAAAAGAAATCCTTCACCAGGAACTAATTAGTTCCGAAACTTGATCCTGGACTTCCCAGTTTCCAGAACTATAAGAAACAAATGCTTTGTTGTTTAACTCACTCAGCCTATGGCATTGTGCTATCAAAGCCCAAGGTGACTAAAATAAAGTTCTTGGGAAAATCACAGGGATCAATGCCATGGTACTGTATATGAATGAAATGAAACTCAGAACTAAACCTTCTATTGTACACCCCAGATACTTAAATTGAAAAAAATCATTGAAATGTGTGCTAGTAAAAGTTTGCTTTCTTCTTCCAACTGAATAATTTATCTTCCATACTTTTATCCTTTTATAATATTTTCTAAGAATGATTGTATTATTTTTCTAGTTGCAAATCATATGTGGTTTCTAGAATTAAGAGAGATGGCCTTAATTCTCTTCTCTCTGCCTTGTACTTCATCTTATTAACTCACAGTTGTTGTTTGTTTGTTTTTTTTCCTCAGTCCCCAACCTCAAACCCTCATCCTATATAACCTGGTTTGTTTGGTTTTTTTTTCCATCTTTTAATTTAATTTTCTGCAGTGATTTGATCCTCTCGGATCAGCCCCAGTCCTCATAGGAAGGATGGCAGCAGACTTGGTGTTGGACAAGCAAATTCCAGTGACAGGCACTAGCAGGCGCACATAAAACCAGAAGGGTGCTTCACGTAGGCAATGCTGTCAGCTCACTCAGGATCGAGACAGCTGCCATCCCCTTGCTCAGAGCTCATTGCTTTAAATGGAAGTCCTCTGTAAACATTCATTCGGACGGATTTATTCAACAGTGTTTGAGGCAGAGCTGAGTTTATTACTACAGATATGGTTGGGGCTCTTACAGAGTAGCATAATGCTTCATCAGGTGCCACACCAAACACACCCAGGTGACATGTATTATCTATTGACAGGAGTCAGGGGGTCTTTTATGGCAGAGCAGAGATGGGGGAGGTTTGCTGGAGAATTTGTTTTCATAATATTCTGAGTGGGTTAAAGTGTATGAAGATTTTAAATCATCTCTTTTAGCTTAAATTATCTTTTTTTTCCCCCTTTTGCCCATCCCTGTCTCCAAAGAAAGTGATAAGCTTGTCAAAGAAGGAATTAATTAAGCAAATCAATCAGTCAGTTTTATTAAGGAGTTACAAAGCCCAAGTGGAACATTAATTATTCAGATAATGGGACATCTTTGAGCCTTTCTTTTCTATTATTGATAAGCTGCTATCTATCATCCAGATTGCTTTAGTACTGATTTAGTTGTGAATGAAGCCAGGTCATTCAGCCAGAGCATATGGTAGTTATGAGCACTGTTGGGAAGCTGGAAGCAAAAGAAGGACCTGGGGCTCTCTTCCCTCAGCATGAGTATAAATGGTGACCACTGTAAGACAAGGACCGGGGCTTAACTGCAGACATTGCAGTGAAAGGCTTGCCATGCTGCTGCCATCCCTCTGATCAATGATGGCCACTGAGGTAATGATGTTGGGGCTTCTTCTCCTTCACCACAACTAGATTTCTTCTTCATCTTAGAAGAACAGCTAATGTCACATTTATGTTAAAGCCAATGTCATTGTTTAATAACTAAAATTAAAAAATGTCCTTCATTTAACATCTAGAGAAACTAGTTTTTTTTTTTTCTCTGCAGCATTAAGGTGATAAAAGATTTCTTTGAACATCAGAATTTTCTATAACACCCTTGGTTTTAGTGTGTGTATATATATAGGAGAACAGGATGGCACCCCTCTCCAATATTCTTGCCTGGATAATTCCATGAAGAGCCTGGAGAGCTATAGTTCATGGAGTCACAAAGAGTCGGATATGACTGAGTGACTAACACACACACACACACACACACACACACACGTATACATATATACAGAGAGAGACATAAACAGGATTAAAAGTGTAGGATTAAAAGTTTTGCTCAGACCTTGTCTGATTTGTGTCAGAAGCCCAATTACTTATTCATTCTTTCATCAAAGATTTATTGAGTACCTACTATATGCTGAGTTCTGACAATGCAAACACTGAGAGTTCACGGTACTCATGCTGCTATGATAAAGCACTCCATCAGTACTTCAAAAGTAAGTTCAAAATAAAACAGAACCTAAGATCTCAGTGCAACAAAACAATCACATCAGTAAGTAAAATAAACAAATTATTTTTTCAAAAATCACAGAAGAGAATATATGAAACTCAAAGGGTCCATTGAAACTTAGAAGAAACTCCTATGGAATAAAAGGGTATAAGGCTGATAAGGGGAGATATGCTGGGCAGAACATAAGAGTTTAAGAACATTCCTTGCTCTTTTTATCACTAAATAGCTTTGTTTAAAGCTCACTGGCCACAGATAGACACATTTCTTAAACTTTACGGGCTCAAGCCAAATCTAAAAACACTAACAATATATCTCAATACTTAGAAAATTCAGAAGTCAGCAGCAGCTTATTGCAAAACTGTTAGGCAGCATTGTGAAACTACCTCCTTCTAAGTGATATCTCCCTCTCCTGACGGCTTATAAAATTTTGTATTACTCATATACCACTTAGCATACCTTGTGGCTATTCAGGCAAAGGCTTTAAGTGTGACACCATATTAAAACCTCCTTAGAGCAAAACCAGAAGTGTGAGCAGTAAGATAAAACACTGATAAATTGAACTCATTAAAAATAAAAATGTTTGCTTTTGTAAGCAAGGTCTTCTAGTTAAAGGTGGTGGATCAATACTCATGCTCATCTTTTGCTCATCTCCTCTCTTCAACACCCCACTAAAATTTAAAATGTTGTTCTGAAAAGGCAATAAAAACAAACACAAAATGTAAAAACTGAGAGAAAATATACTGTGAGTAGAATCATCATTTTATAAGAAATGCCTGAACATTTCTAGAAACTGAAAAGCAATCAGAGAAGATGTAACTGACACCAAAAGATGAGAACGTCACTGGTTTGAAAGCACATAAAGCCATAAAGCAATTTCTGGGCAACAAGAGAGCTCTTCAGTTTGTTTTCGTAGAACCTAAAGAAGTTCCAGATTCAGAGAAATTATGAACAACCTATTTCCTATTCCCTTGCCTGCAAGAAATGGGCTTGCTTACAGGTTTCACACTCTTTCTGATTTCTCGCTCTTACATTTTGTCCTCCCTTGTGATGACTGTGGTGGTTCTTTGCCTGTTGTGACTCCTTTCAAATATCAGTTCAATGAATCATGCCCATGAACCATTCCTCTCACACTATACTGCCCTTACTCCTTCGGATTTTGTCAAAGTCTCCATTTCTAGACCCGTAGCCTGAAAGCTTGGCTAAATTTTCAGTTTGCCCTCCCAAGTCTTGCCACATTTCCAAGACACTAACAATGTGTTTATGGGCATCTAATGTATTTGGGGCTCATTTAAAAAAATATTTGTGAAGCTTCAAGCCTGATGAATTGGAAAGAGCACTGGAACATTAGAAGTTCTTGACTTAATCCTTAACTCAGCCAAAAGCTCTCCCAAAGACTTTGGACTCTGAAGCCTGGCTGAGCTGTTATTTGGCTCATTTGCACCTTAATTCAAAATCAAACCTGACTAAGTGTCTGATCATAGAAGCACTTCTCCAAAGAGTCATACACTCATCCAAGCAATTTGGCCAACAGTTTCTTAGAGTTTTCTAAACAGTTCCATGGAACTTTTGGACTTTTTAGAGAATGGTTTTTGACAATCACTGCCATGAAATCATGGCATTGACCTAACAAAACTCATTTAATCTTCATTCATTTATTTCACAAATATTTACTCTCAAGACTAAGTACCAATCTTGATAAAAGTCTATAAAAATAACCCTGGGAATAGAAGATAATTATTTCTTTAACCTAGAAGTGTTATGATTCTCAAGTCCTCAAAATGGAAACAAACTCACTGCCTCCCACACCGCTCCCTACACACACACTCTCACTTTCCATCCACCACACAGAACCACCCAGTTTGACAAATCTTCCCATCGCTGCGCTGCTGGTTTTTTAGCAGAGTGCCCCTCCAGTGGCAGCAGGGTTGGGCCTCAGCTGGACAGTCATTCTCAATTTGTCTCAGCCACGTTATTTCTCCCACCAGCCATTTCAGAGCACATCACAGCCGCCTGTCATTTCTCCATTGTTCCTCCATCTCATTTATTTTTTAGTATATTCTCAACAGTTCCTCCAGACACTCTTATTAAGCGCTGAGCTGATTAACCTCCTGTTTCTGAGCAGTGGAGCTGCAGTGAGCTGCATGGCCTTGCAGGAGGGCCCACCATCCCTGGGAGTAAACCAGTCCAGCTCCAGTCAGTTTACACACCTGCCACAGCTCACAACTAGAGTTGGTACCTACTTGGGTTCATTTTTTTTTTTAAGCTTCTGCTCTTTTTTTCCAGACAAGGATACACCATAGCCTCAATCATCACCACTCACTGACAATGTCTGTGATTGAAATATCTCAGTCCACAGAAGCGGAAGCTTTCTATTAACTTTACAGACATGTTTTATCATGATACAAACCCAGTAGGTCTTTAGCAGATTTTCTCCAGGATGCTCTGGTTCATGGCTAAGAGCTGCATATTCAGCTTACACCACAGAGACCTGTGCACCCAATCAAGGGGGAGAGATTGTTGAGTTGCCTTGGCAATCTAAAGTAACCAAAATGGTGCCTCACTATAACGTTAAGTCTTTCCCACGTGCATACCCAAGCCAAAGTGTATTTGAGTCTCTTCTAGATCTTAGCACAGCAAAATTTGGGGTCATAGTTATTACAACAAGCATTCTGGTAGGCTTGAGCCCCAAATTTATAAAAAAGGTAAACAATAGAATAAAATTCTCACTCTCTGACCCATTCCATCCCAAAATTGTAGAACATGAATCAGATTTTGCCTGCACTGGCTGAATCTGTCTAGATTGAGACAGTCAATCAGCTACTTTGTGTTCATCTTTGTACATTCTGTGGATAAACTTTTTACAGTGATACTATAGTAAGTTACTACTTATTTTCTAAGCTTCCCTCCTTGCTCTAAATAACAGTAGTGCATTACTTTATAGTTAACAAAACATTTTTAAGCCCGCCAATTTAAGTATTTCAAATGGCAACCCCACTCCAGTACTCTTGCCTGGAGAATCCCATAGATGGAGGAGCCTGGTGGGCTACAGTCCATGGGGTCGCAAAGAGTCAGACATGAATGAGCAACTTCACTTTCACTTTCACAGCTGTGTGAAAGTTCTGCCATCTGTGATTTTGGAAGGTTTGTCCATAATTATACAAATAACAATGAGAAACTTGAAATTGAAAGACAGACTTGTTACAAATCTTAGTCTTTTGCTCTTATAACACGCTGCCTTCCTTCTACTCTTGTTCAAAAAAAAAAAAAAAAAATTGCATCATGGCTATGATACAATTTTCCCAAATAAGAAAATTAAGCTCCTAAGTTTAGCAACTGGCTCACCTGCTATTCATGAGATGGCCATGTTTTGTCCCTCATGGTTGCTCTCCATCAAGCCTGTCAATTGGAATGGCAGTAAATGAGGGCACAAAAGTAAAACATCTTGATTCTACCACCTCTTTGGCTACTGCCTCTGGCACATTAGTAAATATTCCTTGCTGTCTCCTGTTCACACTGACTCTGATGCCTTAGCTAAACAAGTAGGAGGGATGGTCCTCATTCCTTTCACAGAAACTAGTGAAGTTTGCTCCAAAGAAGATTTCAGAACTTTTATGTTCAGATACTTGTGTCACACAAGGTAGAGTGAGCATGGAGTGATGATATCTCTTCTAGTTCCTCAATTTGTCTATAGCCTTAAAGAAGAGAACGGGGATTTTTCTGGTGGCCCAATAATTAAGAGTCTGCCTTGCAGTGCAATGGACACAGGTTCAATCCCTGTCAGGGAACTTAAATTCCACATGCTGTGAAGCAACTAAGCCTGCACCCTGTGATATTGACCCTGCACACCACAACCGGAGAGCCAGCACAACTCAACAAAAAGATTCTGTGTGACACAATGAAGATCCCGCCTGCTGAAGCTGAGACCTGATACAGCCAAATTAATTCATTAATTTTAAAAATAAAAAAGAGAGTGACTTCACTGCCTAAGCCTGCTGGCCTTTCTCCAGGCCTCTGGGTGTGGCCTTGATATTCAGTCTTTCATAGCGAACCGTTACCTGTTTGCAAACTCTGCAGCCCGCTGCCTCCTATCACCGTCCTCTACTTGCATCCCTCCTTCCTTCCATAGAGCATGGCATGAAAATCTTGAAGGCCTAAGTCTGCTCAGGACTTTCCTGGTGTCTCAGATGTTAAAGAATCTGCCTGCAATGTAGGAAACCAAGGTTCAATCCCTGGGTTGGGAAGATCCCCTGGAGAAGGGAATGGTTACTCACTCCAGTATTCTTGCCTGGAGAATCCCCTGGATATGTACATCTGATAATTTCTCACCCTCCTCTCTGGTAATAAATACCAAGGCTATCCTTTGCCTATTTTCTAGAAGTCAAAGCTTGATTCTCATGATTATTGAGGAGGTACTTGAAAAGTGGTATGTATGAGACATTAATATTCTTCCCAATTACATATTTCTTTGCTTTAATAACAGGTCAACCAACAAAGCTAATATGATTATGATGTGAAAGCATTATCCCCCTTCTCAGCTTGAATCTGCAAGTTTTCTGAGTCACACCTTGGTGAAGCGAAACATGCTCTTGATGCCCTCAGCTTCACCATGAATTTGTTTTCATGGTCAATTATGACCTCCTCATCCCCATTTGCAATCTAATTATTAAGACTTGGGGTTTGGAAACAGACAGGTATGAGGGACAATGAAGGAAGGGTTCCCCTGCTCCTATCCCTGGTAACCAGTGAGCCAACCTGATGTCAATTCTCCCTAAAACTGGTAACATACTCCTCCCTCAGGGAGTGAAGCCTGCTACCAGGTCCTGTGGGCTTTCCAATACACACACTCTAAGATCTTGCTTCAGATATGTAAGCTCCCCCATCCATTAAAACATTGATGTCTCTGTTGCTGCCTCCAGGCTTTTCCTCCATCTTAAATCTGGGCAAACACAGGTTTTGTCAGCCTGTGGGGTGCAGCCCAACATCTTGGCTTCTTAATGCCTAACTCTCTCGGCACTTTACACTCAACCTTCAGATCTCGTGTATCTAAAGTATCTCCCTAAATGTTTTTCAGCCCAAGCTGAAATCAATCTTCTGGTTTCAAATTATGAAAAACAAAGTTTCGGCGTTAACTAGCTTATCTGACTGGTTGCCCATCAGACAACCAGTCACTGAAGCCTCATTTTTTTTTTTCTCTATGAAAGCTTGAATTATTTATTTGCTAGATTTTTATTAAATATGGCTGTCTTAGAGAGTAACATTAATTTGGTTTTTAGTTATCAAAATATTGGTGTGAATTTATTTACCCAGGATCTTTCTTGAGATAAGAAAGTGTGGTGATAAAAAATCCAGCTAATGAAGGAAGTGGGGTCTCAAATGTGCAAATTCCATCAGATGCCTTCAGAGAAGTAATATGCTGCATTCTGGGAGATGTGAGAAGGACAGGAGAAGCAGGTCATGGGGCCAGGAAGGGGAGTGGGGGATGTAAGCTCTAGTATGTATCTCTGAGCAGGTACTCTGCCAGGCACCCTCTGGAGCGCACCTCACTAATCTTCCCAAAAATCCTACCACACAAATATTTCTAGCCATCTGTATCATGCTGTAGCAGAGAGACTCTAATTTCATGATTGCTTAGACTAAACCCAGCGAGGAATCTCAGGATTACTGAGCCAACCCATGATGATGCAGAAATTAGAATCTAAGTTTTCCTCCAAAGTCCACCTCTTTCTGACCTGTCCACTTGCCCCCAAAATAAGGGCAATGCTGAGCACTTCGGTATCATAGTTCAAGTGGCCTTGTGGTCTATTAGATGACATTAGATAGTGCTAAGTAAACCTGTAAACTGCTGTCCTATCTTTGTAACAGATTCACCTTTGGTAAATTGTGAAGCCAAGAGAGTTTGTTGGTATGATCTCTACCCTCTTCTTTTCCTTTCTGCTTCAGGTGCTCACTTCTGGCCTCTGTCCCTCACTTAAATCCACTTTTAGCTCCTGTCTTGACAGTGTGGTTTCCTGCTTTCTCCCCATCTACTCCTCAACCTGAAATTTTGTATTGCCTGCACTCCTGGGAACCTCTGACAATCACCAGCATAGTGAACTGTAGTTGCTGACAGGGGTGTGGCATATATTTCAGAGGAACTGGTTTAGAATCACTTGCTTTAAATGAGAAGCTTCTGAAGAAGAAGTTGCAAAAGGATTGTCACAAGGATTAGAGCTAAAACTAAAGGAATTAAGTGTGAAGAGGAGGTTTTCAGGCACGTGGCCTTGGGAAGGGTGCGAGATCCACGCTGGCAATTCAAGATCCCTCAGATCATTCCACAGAGACAAGAGGTTAGTCCCTGAGTTAATTTTTGAAACTTAAACATGCTTCTTCACATTATAGAAAATCAAACTTGTTTTCTAGTCCTTGAGACATAGTTTCCTAAAAGACAAAAAAGGTAGGTTTTCATTTCCTCTTCATTGAGCCCAACCCAGAACCCCCGTGACCCCATCCTTACTCTGGAGCAAGTAGCTACATTTGGAAGAGTTGTAGTAAATGTTTAACCCTAAGTTTTTGTGCCACTTTCTTTTTTCTTAGTCCATGGACATTAACTGTATCTGTGGCAATGTTGACTATTTTTTTCTTCAGTAATTTCTTTTGCAGCAAGCATGATTCTAAGTCAGCATCATTAGAATCATTCGAGACTGGCTGAATGCCAACCCTCTTGTAATGTCTGTTGGCACCCAGAGAGAGGATCACTCTGAAGTTTTTCTGAGGATCCCGGAAGATCACTCTGGGAGCTTTCAGCCTTGGTTTGGCAAGTGACTGGGCAAATTGTTTAAACTTTCTGGGATGCAATTTCTTCATCTATAAAATAGAAGTAATAGTGTCTTGGGAATATCCCACATAATATATCTGTCCTTGCTTACAGCATGTTATAATTTTCCAGAGGGGACTCAATGAATCTCTCTCTCTCTCTCTCCTTTTTTTTTTTTTTTTTTCCACGTTACTCCAGCCTTTTACTTTGCACACATAGGAGGTCTTACAAAAGTACTATGACTTTCCAAAGCTCATTTAAAATTGGATTGCAGATACAAAGTTGTGCAAATTTTGTAGGATGGATAACTGCGGCAAAACCAATTTTGCTCTGTTTGGATCTGAAGTCTATACAAGGGTGACACTGTGTACTGTTATGTAATCCATTAAGAATACCCTTTCACTTTTTTTTTGCCTTAGATATGAGCAAGTCAAGAAGTTAAGAAAGCACTTGTAGCTTTATGACTTTAAAAGTCTCACTTGGAACATGAAATACCTCTTCAATACAGTGTGAAGAACATAGAAGCGGGGACTGCAGTAGGGAATGGTCTAAATGACAACATGGCTGACCTCAAGAATATTAAAATTCCACTTCAGTAACCACTCAGTCTCATTCATCTCAAAATATTATCCTTGCTCAATCATTTAAAGTTTGTCTTCAGATATAGAGTAACTTGAGATATTTATAATGAAATCCTTGGCATAGTGAAGAAAATTCTATAAATACACAAATAATTCTGGATTTTATTCTTAGTGAAATGTATTTTTTCAAGAGTAATTATACTGATTCCTTCTCTTTTACAAATAAAGATTACTGTCATTTTTTTCCCTTTCTTTGAAATACATTCAGTGAAATAAATCATTATTTTCTTCAAGGGAAAAAAAGAGTAAAAACAGCAGCTTGCTTATAAAGTTGATGATAAAATACAATAATTCAAAATGAAGAGCTATTTGTAGCAGCAAGCACATATTCTATACTCAATTAATGCTACCTAGTAATAAAATCAACATTTCTTAACCTATCATTCTCCCTTGTAACAAGATTCTGCAGATCCTAGGGGGAAAAACCTCTTCCTTTGGAGGCATTATAAACATTTTCAAAAGTCACTTGTCCCAATATTTGCTTATTATAAAGAAAAATAAATAAAAATTTTTTAAAGCCATAATAAGCTAAGTCTAATAATCTTGGATCTGTCCTGCAATTTCCATGCAGTGAAACAGTCACTGGTCATTCAGAAGGATGTCAGCCAGCAGAATGGAATTTTCTTCCAAGTTATAAACCAAACTGCAGGGGGTCATAAATTCCAAATATCTGACCCAAATCCCAAGAATAAGTAGAAAGAAACAATTCTAAACTTCCTAAGAGCATTTGCTCAAAGAAATTAACACACTCTGAAACCAGCAGCGTCATTGTTTAAGCCTAGAGAGATACCATCATCAATCAATTCAACCAAATTGTGCTGAGTCTTCTAAGGGTGTAAGTGAAGCCATCACAATAAAACTAACTGATGCATTTACTAAATATATGCTCTGAGAAAGAATTAGGCAGTACAGTTTCATTTTTATATCACTACCCCAATTTTGGAAGAGCTTAATCTGGAAAATTTCCTGTAATTTATTTATGTCGTCTGACAGTCTGTCTCTTAGGAATGGAAATAAACTGATAATCTAATTACACCCAGGTCTTAAGGACATCATGAATTAGCTTTTCTAGAAGGAATGGCCTTTTAAAAGAAGCATCCAGACAGGGCAGTGGTTCATCAAAAGCAGTGAAGATTAGTAAATTTTCAGGCAACAGCAGATGACATATTTGAAGACAGAAAATTATATGGCATCCTTCAACTTATATCACTTAAATAAATCTTCAAATACATAAGTGTTTCCCTAGCTGTTTATTTATTTATACAGAACTATTTAGTTTAGAACATAGTGTTGTCAACTTTAGGTGCTAGAGCAAAATAGTCATTCAATGATAGATTAAAGCATTGCTGTGAATACAAAGTGTCTTGAAAGTGTGTAATCAGGACCTGAAAAAGTTTTGGGAGTCAGGGAATGCTTCCTTGAAGGTTTCTTACTAAGTTTTAGTAGAAATTATATATGAAAGGGAGTTTGACAAGAGAGAAAAAAAGCACTTCAAGAGAAAAGACTAATACCTGTTAAGGCCCTGAGGCAAGACAAGCCCGCCTTTACAAAGCACTGACTGAGAGGAGATTGGTCAGAATAAAACACACAGCATGAAAGAAGAGGCTTCTCAAAAAGGTTAATAAGGTAGGCAGCATACAGAGCCCTCTACCTCCCCCCTCCCCCAGGCCTTACTCCTTTCTAAATGAAGATCAGTGGAAACCAGAAAATATTTAAAGCAAGAAAAAGAGAAGAATGAATGGGGAGGATCTCAGGAATCCATAGCAGAGGCCCAGAGAGAAATGGCAAGAGTGTGCACAGAATGGATGCAGGAGATGGAAGGGAGTGGAATAACAAGGTAAGAACCAATATATGTTTCTGCTTGGTTGTATATGGAAGTTGAAAACAAGGGGACAGAAGGAAAAAGTCTTAGTTCTCTGATTTGCTCAGCTGGCTGGATGATGATGCCCTTATTCAGACAGGGCTTTCTGGGAATCCCAGGGGCTTTCATTTCAGTGCACTATGCTCACACTCTGATCTCCTCTTCTGCTTTGCAACATAGTAATTATGGGCAAAGCATATCCTGAGGAAACCAAAAACCTTGTATTAATAGCTTAGGAAAAATAACATAAATATTTTAACGGCCCACAAAAAGAACAGAAACACAAGATGAAGACAGAAAATAAAGTTACAGGTCTTGTCACCACAGATTCAAAGACAGATAGTGGGGACTTCCCTGGCTGTCCAGTGGTTAAGAATACACCTGCCAGGGCACAGGTTCGATGGCTGGCCCAGGAACTCAAATACCACATACCTTGGGGCAGCTAAGTCCATGTGCCACAACTAATGAAACCCACACACCTAGAGCCTAGGCTCTGCAACAAGAGAAGCCACAGCAATGAGAATCTGTACACCTGTACTGGAACTAGAAAGTAGCCCCTGCTCACCACAACCAAAGAAAGCCTGCACACAGCAATGAAGACCCCACATAGCCAAAAATAAATACATTTTGCAGTTGTTCAGTCACTAAATCCTGTCCAGCTCTTTGCAACCCATGTATTGCAGCACACCAGACTACCCTCTCCTTCACTATCTCCTGGAGCTTGCTCAAACTCTTGTCCATTGAGCTGGTGATGCCATCCAACCATCCCATCCTCTGTCATCCCCTTCTCCTCCTGCCCTCAATTTTTCCCAGCATCAAGGTCTTTTCCATTGAGCTGACTCTTTCAAACAGGTAGCCAAAGTACTGGAGCTTCAGCTTCAGCATCGGTTCTTGCAATGAGTATTCACTGTTGATTTCCTTTAGGGCTGATTGGTTTGATCTCCTTGCTGTCCAAGAAAGGGACAAGAGTTTCTCCAGCATCACAACTCAAAGTATCAGTTCTTTGGTGCTCAGTCTTTTTTATGGTCCAACTCTCACATCCATACATGACTACTAGAAAAACCACAGCTTTGACTAGATGGACTTTTGTTAGCAAAATGATGTCTCTGCTTTTTAATATACTTTCTAGTTTTATCATAGCTTTTCTTTCAAGGAGCAAGCATCTTTTCATTTCATGGCTAGAGTCATTTTGTGAGGTAATTTTAGAGCCCAAGAAAATAAAATATGCTGCTGTTTCCACTTTACCCCCATCTATTTGCCATGAAGTGATGAGATCATATTCCATGATCTTTATTTTTTGAAAGTTGAGTTTTAAGCCAACTTTTTCACTCTCCTTTTTCACCTTCATCAAGTGGCTCTTTCGTGCCTCTTCACTTTCTGCCATTGCGGTGATATCATCTCCATGACTCAGGTTGTTGATATTTCTCCCAGAAGTCATGATTCCAGCTTGGAATTCATCTAGTCCAGCATTTCATATGATGTATGCCACATATAAGTTAAGTAAGGAGGGTCACAAGCAAGGAGAAAACACAAAGCATTTACGTACTCCTTTCCCAATTTTGAACCAGTCCATTGTTCCATGTCCGGTTTTAACTGTTGCTTCTTGACCTGCATACAGGTTTCTCATGAGACAGTTAAGGTAGTCTGGTATTCCCATCTCTTTAAGAATTTTCCAGTTTGCTGTGATCCACACAGTCAAAGATTTTAGTCAATGAAGGAGAGGTAGATGCTTCTCTGGAATTCCTGTGCTTTCCCTATGATCCAATGGATATTAGCAGTATGATTTCTGGTTCCTCTGCCTTTTCTAAATCCAACTTGTACATCTGGAAGCTCTCAGTTCACATACCGTTGAAGCCTAGCGTGAAGGATTTTGAGCATTACCTTGCTAGCATGTAAAATGAACACAATTGTACAGTACTTTGAACATTCTTTGCCATTGTCTTTCTTTGGGATTGGCATAAAAACTGACCTTTTCCAGTCCTGTGACCATTGCTGAGTTTTTCCAAATTTGCTGACATATTGAGTACACCACTTTAAAAGCATAATCTTTTAGGATTTTAAATAACTCATCTGGAATTCCCAGGGAATCTGACTTTGATGGGCATTGGTATTTGATTACAAAATATCCACAGAACTAGGAGAAATAAAGACTTTTGGAGGGAACAAACAAAACTTTTTGGGCACCAGAAGCCAGGGGAAAGGAGAAGTGACCCACAGGAGACTGAGCTAGACCTACCTGTGTTTGAGGATCTCCTGGGAAGCAATGGATTGACAATGGCCTGCTGTGGGGACAGGAGCCTTGGCAACAGCTGTCCTAGGATGCATGTGAAAGCATAAGTCCTTTTGGATGTCTCATTTAGCCCTACTATAGAACCAGCAGACTCCAGGACTGGGCCACCATGGCCAAATAAATCTTAAGAAATTTTAAAGAACAATACAGGCAGATATTGGTGCCCAGGAATTCTGCTTCTCTTGTCAGAAAAGGAGACTAAATGCTCTGAATTCTAGAAAGGAGACTGGATCTAGGCTCTTTGCTTATAAGGATAGGAAGAGGGCCCCCTCATTGGTACAATAAGCTTTAAAAATCCCCGCAAACTATTGACTCTCAACAGCTGGTTTCTGGTAAATGAAATTAAAATCTACAAGTTTATTTATATCAAATGTTTATAGAAACTTGACAAATAATTATCCCAAAGTGGAAATAATCCAAATAGCCCTCGCCTGAAAAATGTATAAACAAATCAATCTATTCATATTTTACACAGGAATAGTACTCAGCAATGAAAAGGAATAAAATACGCATAGAATACCCATAGAATTAAAATGCATGAAGCCAAGTGAAGAATCCAGATTGAAAACACTACACACTTTCTGATTGTATTTATATGTCCTTCTGGAAAAAGCCAGACTACAGGGATGAAGGACAGACCAGTAGTTCCCATGGACTGAGTGACCAGAGGATTTGAATACAAAGAGGTGTCAGGAAACTTCTGAAACTTCATAAAGAGTAACCTATTCGTTTTCTAGAGGTGTTGTAACAGATGATTATAATGAAGTTGATGGTTTAAAACCACACATCTTTATTATCTTATAGTTGTGTAGGTCAGAAACTTGACACAGGGGTCACTGAGCTAAAATCAAGACGTCAGGATGGCTGCATTTCTTCTGCAGTCTCTAGAGGAGAATCTATTTCCTCACCTTTTCATGTTCTAGACCCTGGCTGCATCCCTTAGCTTGTGGCCTCTTCATTTTTAAGGCCATATGTGACTAGTTGAGTCCTTTTCACATTCCATCATTCTGACCTTCTTTTCTACATTCCTCTTCAATTTTTAAGTACACTTATAATTATCCAGGATAATCTACCTATGCCAAAGTTACTTAAAGTTAGCAATCTTAATCCTATTTGCAATTTCAATTCCCTCATAAGCATCATATCTGTACCCTAGCAGAAAGAAGGAAGTGAAAAAGGGAAGGGGCAGTGCCTATGTCAAAAAAACAAAAACCTTTTCTAGAAACTCTCAATTTATGTCTTTATCTAAAACTGTGTTTTTAACTCCAAAGGAGTTTGAAAAAGCAATGTTTTAGTACTGTTATTATTATTATGGACACATTGCTGTCCTTTTGGAAAGCAATGATCTATTAGTAAAAAGAAAGGAATAATGAATATTGCATTGGTAACTAGCAATGTCAACTACGGGATTACTGTCATCATATATTTAATGGTGACATTTTAGAATCATTTCAATTTAGTCAGGGATAGTTTAGAAATGTCCACTTTCACTGCTTCTACTCATTCTTTTGGAGGTTCCTGTAAACGAGATTTTAAGAAAAATAGTTGGTATAGGAAAAGAAAGAAATAAAAACAGAGAAGATGAGCATATTGGCAATAGGACATCACAGACTCAGTTCTGAATAAGATTTTGAGGAATCTATGAAATATTTGATTGAGAATGTCCCTTGGGTCGTTGAATATATGGGTATAAAATTCAGAGAGACACCTAGGCTAAGAATTCAAATTTGAGTCATTAGTGAACAAATGAGAAAGCTTTATGATTAAAGATATTACCCAGGGAAAGAGTAGAGAATAAGATTTTTAAAAAGGAGAGTAGTTAAGACTAAATATTAAAGAATTATGCTATTTAAAGGCAAAGCTGAGAAGGCATTTTTAGAGAAGTAGGAGTAACTATGGAAGTGCATGGTGCTGTTGTCAACAACAGAAAGAGAATTTTTAGGGGAAGAAACCTGAAATGTCTGATTTCACTGAGAAGTCAAAGGAAAAAGGAAACAAAAAATGTTAAATTGATTTTAGGACATGGCCGGTTTTGGTGACCAAGAGCATTTGGTGGAGTAGTAGGGATTTTGATGCAAGCCTGATCCAGATGAGCTCAAGAATTCATGGGAAATAAATTGAAATATGAAAATATCTTGAAAATTATAGTTTTGAAGTAAGGAGAGATATAGGATAGTATTGAAGGGTAAAAGTGGAGTTGAAAGTAAATCCTATTTATGAGAAATTGGAGTGTGTTTAACTGCAAATTAGCATGATCCTCGGAGAAGGCAATGGCACCCCACTCCAGTACTCTTCCCTGGAAAATCCCATGGACGGAGGAGCCTGGAAAGCTGCAGTCCATGGGGTCGCTGAGGGTCGGACACGACTGAGCGACTTCACTTTTACTTTTCATTTTCATGCATTGGAGAAGGAAATGGCAACCCACTACAGCGTTCTTGCCTGGAGAATCCCAGGGATGGGGGAGCCTGGTGGGCTGCCGTCTATGGGGACGCACAGGGTTGGACACGACTGAAGTGACTTAGCAGCAGCAGCAGCATGTTCCTATATATAAAAGGATCTGGTGGAAGTTCCAGTAGAGGGGATACATGACCGAGAATAAACTGCTCTTAAACACATAGAAAAGAACTATTATAAGAGACAAATATTCTTCTTTTTAACAAGTTGTAGAGAAATAAGAATACATATAGATAAACATGGGCTTCTCTGGTGGCTCAGAGGGTAAAGAATCTGCTTGCAATGTAGGAGACCTGGATATGATCTCTGGGTCAGGAAGATCCCTGGAGAAGAGAATGGCTATCCAGTCCAGTATTCTTGCCTGGAGAATTCCATGGACAGAGGAGGCTGGCAGGCTCTAGTCCATGGATTGCAAAGAGTCAGACATGACTGAGCAACTAACATTTTCACTTCATAGATAAACATGAAGCTGGAAGGACAAAGGAGCTCTCATCAGCCTTCCCTGTTAAGTAAGTAATAAAATCCTCTGCTGAGAATGGGCAGGGGCAAAAGAGGAGCGCTAGAAGACTAATGAAAGTGGAATATATCTGAAATAGCCATTGTAAAAGTTGGAGAGAAAATTGACCAGATAGAATCATTGGATAGTACTAGTGCTGAGATGCAGTTGCGATTGATAATTATAAATTCACAGTGAAATTATACATTATTTTGTTATGTGACTTTTTTTTCCCAACAAAACATGATATTTCCTGGCAATAGTTTTATTTAAGAGTTGAATTTGTCCCAGATGACAGTAGTAAAGAGGGGAAATGGAATTTACCATTTGTGTAAATGGGTTTAATCAAGCAATCTAAGCTGGATACCATGGAGCGTGAAAACTGGTTAAACATCTATGGATAGTCAAAAAAAAAAAAAAAAAACCACACAATTAGAGGACAAATAAATAAAAGTCTGAGTAGTCACAGTAAGATTACTTGAATAAACAAGCGGAAAAGGTGAGGAATTTCAACTAAAGAATATAATAATTTTAAACTAATGACCTTAGAGGTAGAATTATTTCATGAATAAGGTAAGAAGCTGGAAAAATATTTAGGAAGGAAATTGAGACTTTGAAGAAATATTGATCATTGAGCAGACAACTCCAGAGAGGAAAATAATAAAAGGTTTGGGTTAGAGTCAAAGCAAGGCAGTGCTTAGTATCTGGGCAAGAAGGTGCAGGTTCCAGGGAGGGGTGAGGGCAAGATGGAATAGAGCAATGGCAAGACTAAACATTAGGTAATGCCATGAAGTGAGGGCCCCCGCTGGACATGGTTATGAGCTGGAGAAGCACACGGGATATTCCTCTGCACTCACAGAATGATCCACAAATCACTAAATATGTTTCCTCTGGGATGAATCAGTCCATCTGGATGAAAAGTGGCATCTTCTATTATTCATTAATTTCCTAAGGATCTTGTATGTAGAAAACTCAGGAGCACAAATGATGCTACATGCTAGCATGGTGTTTAGTTCTAAATCTGGCTCTAAGACAGCCTTTGAGACACCAGGGGTTTCGGTGCAGCTGACTTTCCAGACCACACACACACACACACACACACACACACACACACACGCACACATGCTTGGCTTGGCTATCCTGGCTTTAGACATCTCAAATCTCCCTGTTGTCTCTCAGAGGCCTGAAAGCAGAAATCCCAGCACTCTGGGCTCTACCTGCTCCTGTGCTTAACCCCAGTGTGTCTTGATTCTCTCTTTTTGATTCCTGTTGGTGACTAATAGGCTAATCAGTCAAAACAATTTATGCAGAGGCACAAATGGCTGAAGTTAGCACTGCTTTGTCTTATAATGTCCTTGCAACCAATTCTTAGCTCAGCTTATCAGAGCTTTAGTCTAAAAGAATGATTTATGGCATGAGTTTTTAAAAACTCATGTGGAAGTGTTAGTCACACAGTCATGTCGGACTCTTTGTGACCCCATAGCCTGTAGCCCGCCAGGCTTCTCTGTTGATGGAATTCTCCAGGCAAGAATACTGGAGTGGGTTGCCATTTCCTTCTCCAGAGGATCTTCCCTATCCAAGGACTGAACCTGTGTCTCTGCATCTCAGGCAGCTTCCTTTGTCATCTGAATCACCAGGGAAGCCCATGAGTTTTATGCAGTGTGTGAAAGACAGTTGAGAGTCTTTTCTAGAAACTAAAGATTTTTAAATTTCCCAAATTTATTATTTTATTTATAAAGTACCTGAGAGCCTGTTATACCTAAGACATTACTAAAGGTGCTGGACATATATATATGATGAGGCTAGTGTTCCCTGCCTTAAGCAATTTGTAGTCTGGAAAGAATACAGACATGCAAAAAAAAAATATTTATAGTAATATATGCTCCAACAGAAATCTGTAAGTCTGCAAAGAGATATAAAGAGAAAGTTGCTAATTCTCACTCTCAACACTGTTAATGACCCCCTCTCTTCTGCTTTCTTTATGTTTTTTCTCCACTAGCCCTTTCTACTCATCTCACAACTGAAGTCTTTTTCAATCACTGAAAAAAGAGTATTATACACTCTGAATATCCTTCTCTTTCTCTATTTCTTTTCTAGTTTCCTCATCCAAAAGGTTTTTTCACTTTGTTTCATATTAAAATTATCTGGGGTGCTTTAAATATACTGATATCTGGTCCCCACCCACCCAAGATTCTGATTATATTGATCTGGGAAATGGGCATCAGAACTTTTAGGTCTCTGCAGGTGTACCCTAACACATAGCCAAGGATAAGAGTCACTGTTATAAAGGATGGTGAAGGCTGAGCAGTCTAACATATAGACAGTGCAGTGCATATGAAATAATAAATAGTAACTGTGATCATTGCATTAATCAATAAACATGGCCATGCTTTCTGTACATGGGTGCCTAGTAGACAGATTTGCCTGATGCTGAAATAACTACATAATTACTGGCTATTCCAATTTTGTTTCATCTTCAAAGTATTTATGGCTAAAAAGCAAGACTCTTGGCACTCAGTTTCTCCATCTATAAAATGGGAAAAATCACTGTCTGAAATCATTGAATTGGTGAGAGGATTAATTAGTTTGCCTTTATAAAACACTCTGCAGAGGGGGAAAAACATCCACAAGAGCTACAGATTATAGTCTCCCAGAAGCATCTATAATTTGTAAAGACATTTATAGCCATTCTAGTCAGTGAAGCCTGCAGTTTGGAGCCTCACCCTTGCTTCTCAGCCTTAAAGCACAGATTGTAGCTGAACTCATCAGCCTCCATTAAGCCCCTGGCAAAATGGCTATGAACCAGTTGCTGTTGAAACCATTTGTGACCTTTGCACTCTTTATGCCCTAGGGTAGATATTCAATCCTACCTGCTCCTCAAATGCCAACATTCACTCTTCCTCTTGAGAAAATGAGTGGTAGAAATGAGGGAGTAGGTAAAAGGGAGCCACTTCCCCTTAACAGAGTAATTAGATAAGGTTTCTTGACAACCGTAAGTGGACTTTTACCATTTTCCAGGAGGACTTCCCAGTAGCTATTTTCATATCCCACTTTGGTAATGTTAAATGTCTCCTCACCTTTTCACTGTGCTCAAAGGTCTTCATAAGGACAGTGAAATTAAAAGGATGGTTCCTGGCAACCACACAGAGTGAAGCAAGCGAATATTACAAATGAAAAAAATAGAGCAGGGGTCTGCCTCCCTTCTTTTGGCACAAACCTGCTATAGAAACTAGTGTAGATGAGGGGCACTGAGCCATATATAAGTGAGTAATTATCCACTGTTACAGGCCTTATTATCTCTCCAAATGTTTGCTAAAATTCTGTTGGGCAACCATCTGGACCCAGAGATGTACCCTTGGATTAGAGTGGATTGTTGTTTTAACTTGAGATGAGAAAATTTCTTTCTCTAATTCTTTTCAGTCATCTTCTGTTAAATAATTTAACTGAATGTCTCTTAGATAGCTCTTTGTGTGTCCTCGGAGTAAGTACATTCTGTGTGATATATGCATATAAAATATTCTTTGAAAGTTTTTTCTCCCTTTACCCCACCAGAGGATCCAAGGACAGTTTGCCATCTGTTGCAAGAATTTCATTAATGTACCTATTTTCTCTTCTTTTTTGCAAGAATGGTCAGTCCAAATAATTTGTAGCCCTCTCCTGTTCTGGGCAGGACTCACTGCCCAGACGCCTCACTCTATCAGGGCCAAGTCCCTGCTCTCTCATTACTGCGTTCTCTCAGGTGGCTTTGTTAGCTCTGAACAACAAAGCCTGTGTCCCAAAGCCTGGCTGATATCAATAATTTAACAACATGTCATAGACAACAGTGAACCATGCTGCTAGGGTTGAAATATTCCTAGGGCTCACCATCTATTATGCTCTGCTTTCTCACTGCGTTGTGAATGGAATACAGGTGGGCCCAGCATTTTCCCAACTCAGAAACTTACAAGATAATATAATGGCACTGGGGAGGGGTTATTTGCATTACAAAAGAATTCTATGCCTTCCTAGAGGTTCCACTTTAGATTTTCTTTAAATTAAGAGCACCTCTTCAACATTTGGAAGTTTATAAACCTAATTAGTTTGGGGCTTTCAGGAAAACACTCCCAAAGCAGAAACACCTTATTCAGATATGATGGTATTCTTCTAAGTTGCCTGGTCAAAAGTCTGTATACCAAACACTGGGGGGATAATATTGCAAAATCAGAGTTTTTATTCTGATTTGCCCCTAATCCAGATTTCATCTCAGTAAACTTCACTGAGTGTAGCTCTGAGTCTGTTGTACGCACCTGATCTGAACAGATGCATCCATGTTCTCAGTGTCCTCACTTAGCCACAGGGCCCTGTTGCTCTCCACAGTGCCCCGCACTGAAAGCATCAAACTGTAATGTCGAATGTTCTATGTTCTAGAGATTACCATTGACTGATGCAGAACTTTTACAGTGCATCCCCCATAATACACAACCACATAGATACCCAGAAGGAGAGATTCGTCTTTCCGAAGTCCCTCTCCAAAAGCCACAGACCCTTTCCTGATTGCCTTCCCCAACACAGAGCCCAGGTTTCTGTCTCTGATCTCCACCCTCCTGGAGTCTGTCCCCACGTCCTTCACCCAAATCAGGCAGAGAATTCTGCCCTATTCAGTCCAGCTTCTACCTCCCTGTGATCATCCATCACTGTGCTCAGCTAAGATAGAGCTTTCTAACCACCAGAGTCCCTCTCCCCGGCCTTCTGCCTTTTTTTTTTTTTAATGTAAGAAGTGGACATTTAGGTATCAATTAAGCCACTCCACCTTCAGGAAGAAGTCTGCTTCCTTTAAGAGTTACATGGTGTAAAGTACTAAATAGGACAAGCTCAAGTTTGGAACATGATGCTGGGTCATTTAGAGTACTCTGAACAAGGGATAATTGTAATATATCCATGAAGGTCAGAGATCATTGCAGAACAACTAATTTTCATATAATTCTGTCTTGTTTATGCCACTTGTCTTACGCAAAATCAGAGGGACTAGGAGCTTCAATTCCCTTCTCACAATAAAATAGAGTTGGCTCCCTGATCACAGGGTTTCCTTCAATAAAGAGTTGTGATTCTACCTATATGTTATATTAAAAAGGGTTTGAGAACTACTTGAGGAATGTGAGAGGTCAGAGGTTAGCAGTCAGTTTAGGATGAAGAACATGCCCCTTTCCTCCTGGACCCTATTTCTGTCCCTGGGGTATGTCTTGAATTCTTCTCTTGTCTCTGCCATCATTGTCTGAGTCTTGAATCCTGTCAATAAGAGCAGTTTCCTAGCTTTTCTTCCTGCCTTTCATCCTCTCTAAGCCTCTTGTGTGCAATTACCACAGAAATCTTCCTAAAACATTGCTTCTGTCCTGTAAATTCTCCTGTTGAAAAAGCTACACTGCTCATTATTGTCCTGCATTTGTTATAAGAGATATGACTATATAATTTATTGGGCAAACCGGGACACATTTGGGAGTGAAAAAAGGCACTTTCAATATTTATGTCAAGACCATAGGCATTAATGAAGATTGCCCAGGTAACAAAGGTATATAGTCACCTTAGACATAAGCCCCCTTCCTTGTATTTGAGACTTTGTGCACATAATCATATCCCAACCCCACTTAAAATCAATCTAATTTTATTGTGAAGGTCAGAACACTATTGCTACTACTAAAATTGATAACAGCAATAGCAGTCATAAAACCAGGAACCACTCATGGATCTTTCAGAGTGAGCACCGTGTCTCACTCACATCCATCTTTCACTCTCCACAAAGTTCCTATGAGATAAGCACATTATTATTGCCATTTTAGATAAGAGTAAACTGATACAGAGAGATTTAAATACATTGGCCAAGATCACTCAGCTAGTAAGTGGCAGGGCTAAAAGTGAAACCCAGGTTTATCTGACTCCAGCCTTACACTGCCTTGGCCAATGCCATCTCCTTACATTTTGAAAGCACTTTGTAAAGCACGTGGAGAATATTTAGCACTATGATCGGTGGAATGTTCTCCCTGCCTGAATGTTGTTTCAGCTCTATTGCTTAATGGCACGTGTGATTGCCATTATTAACATTACCATGCTCCTTCCCAAACCTGCATCTTTCCTTATGCTGTTAATCTCTAAATCTATTGCCCTCCTATGTTCTCCACATCAACCCACAGCCGATCCATCTGGCAAAGCCCAGCTTAATTTCACTCCCTCTGTGAAACCATAGCTGGCTACTCAATTGACGTTAATCCCTCCCACCTATATCCTCCCAGCTTAATTATCCTCAGTACAACAGAAATTGGCACTAGATTAGAATTTTCCTCTTTGGTTCTCTACTTGCTTTCTGTTTGTATTTTTCTTTCCCCCACCTGTACACAAACCCATCAAAGATAGGGAATTTCTTAGAATTTTATTTGGCTTGAAATTTGGGCATATTAATATGGTTACAGTGTTATTTTTTAAGGTGAACAAACTCACAAGACAATAAATAGCTCATCCACAATTCTATATCTAAAATGACAACCCTAACAGGATTGTTAAAAAAATATTATTCCCTGCTCAAAAAATATTAGTAGCATTATTGAGAGAGTTTAAAATAAGATTTTTCTTTTAAATGAATAAAAACATACTGAACCAGTGTTCTTAAAATAAAACTGGATTTTAAAAATAATGATTTATTTATTTATTATTTATCTTTGGCTGTACTGGGTCTTCATTGGTGTGCAGGCTTTTCTCTAGTTGTGGTGAGGAGGGGCTACTCTCTAGTTGCAGTGAGGGAGATTTTCCTTGCGGTGGATTCCTTGTCATGCAGCATGGGCTCCAGGGCACACAGGCTTCAGCAGTTGCAGATCCTGGGCTCTACAGCACAGGCTCAATAGCTGTGGTACACAGGCTTACCTGTTCCATGGCATGTGGATGGCAGGTGGATTCTTTACCACTGACCACCAGTGAAACCCCATATTTTTTCAATAAATATTTCAAACTGACTTGAGTTTTCTCATCCTGTAGCAGGAAAAAGTGACCTTGAACATGTTCCATACTCCTGCAATGAGAAAACATTATCCTACTGACTGCTGCTGCTGCTACTGCTAAGTCGCTTCAGTTGTGTCCGACTCTGTGCGACCCCATGGACTGCAGCCTACCAGGCTCCTCCATCCATGGGATTTTCCAGGCAAGAGTACTGGAGTGGGTTGCCATTGCCTTCTCCAATCCTACTGACCAGACCACAGCAATATGTCATCTCAAGTTCATTAGAAACTTATTTTGGGAGACCAAGGAGGGAGGGAAGAACTGACTCATTGGAAAAGACCCTGATGCTGGGAAAGAGTGAAACCAGGGGGAGAAGGGGACAACAGAGGATGAGATGATTGGATGGCATTACTAACTTGATGGACATGAGTTTAAGCAAGCTCCAGGAGTTGGTGATGGACAGGGAAGCCTGGTGTGCTGCAATCCATGGGGTTGCAAAGAGTCGGACACGACTGAGTGACTGAACTGAACTGAAGGAGGGAGCTGGTCTCAAAGTTGCTTTGGCCACATTGCCCCAGTCATAAAACATGAAAATCCTGACAAAGCTGAACAATGCCCATACTGTCAGTTTTTGGTCTGGCTTTGTTCTTTTTGCAAATAAATGTGTATGACTTTTCCTGGTGGTACTGGGGTCATCCACCAGCCTGTGGTTGATGATTCTATGTGGGGAAATAACGAACACTACTTGGATGGTCAGCAACCTGTTGCCACATCTGTTCCGAGAGCCAGGGCAGCATATGAGCGTTTGCTTCCCGGGAGTGATCATTTCAGGCCTGGTAGAGTGGCTGCTGGGTACACTACCTTCCAAAGATCCTCAGAAAGTCATGAGGAGAAAAGAAGGGACAAAAAGGACAGAGGCATTCCAGAATACCTCAGGTGCAGGATATTATGGATACTAATTTGCATAAAATTATATTGGTAAGAAATCCCATGGTCCATTCACAAAACACTTTTCTGGGTTCCTCTTCAGGGCAATTAAATGGAAAATTATAAATGTAGCTGAAGTATTCTTCATCATTCTCTCTTGTTTGTACCAACATCATTGGGATATTTCTGATGCCTAGGTTCTTATGCCCTTCACTACTCTTTCTTTAGCTATCATTTCTTACAATATAAAAAAATAACAAACATTTAAAATTGCTAAAATGTATCAGGAACTACACTGAAAAGTTTTCATAGTTTATCCCTTTGATGCTTACAATGAAAACTTAAAATTTTTATTGCTTTTATATTTTTATACTGACTTCAGACAGTCAAGGAAACTAGGCTTAATATGGTGGAGGGATTTGCCCACAGACACAGAGCCACATAAGTGGCAGAGTTGAGATCAAAAACCAGGCAGGTTCACCTGAGTCCTGAGCTTCTGTAGCCATATACCACATATGCCCAGTTCACTCATGCAGCTATTAAGAAGGAAAGTGATTTTAAAAACTAGTTTACTCTGAGATTACAGATAATTGATCCTCTTCCCAAAGTTATTTGCATTAAGAAAATAAGTTCAGAAAGAAAATACTATATAAATAGTATCTAATTCAATATTATCCTCATAGTAGGTAAAACTTATCCTATGTGTAAGACCCGTCCTTGTAATCCATTTGTGAAATATTCTAGAACAATTTTAACCTCTATTAATTCAGGGTAAGGCACTCTTCTGATCTACCCAGAAGTTCAGAAGACTGTGATAGATTTTTTTAGCTCTTTTTTCAATCCCCCAATTCAAATCCTGATCTGGTATATATGTGCCTCTGCAAATATATGTCCCATCAGCAAATCCTGTAACTTATAAAAAATTATAATTCAAGACTAATGTTTTTCTTCATGTATCAATTCCTATCCAATCATACATTCCTTCTTTGCCGTAGATGCATAATCCATAGCCTATAACTGAGTCTTTCACTTGACTGACTCTGTATACTAGTCTAGTTAGTTTGTCTATGTTTTATTTTCTATCAAAACTGTAAGTTCTGCAGTGAATTAAAGTAGATTGAGGCCATTATTTCTGTTTATTACCAATACAAATTAAATATAAAGGAGATTCCTGAATGAGATAATATATGAAAACTGCCTAGGAGTGGCTAGCATATTTACCCCTCCCTCTTTTTTCTTTAAAGAGCACTGTAAGTGGAAATATAACTTTTTGATAGACAAATCCTAATGTACATGTTTAGTACAGTTAAGAACTACATTTGCTTTACAATCCTGTTTATAAATAGAAACCAAACAGATGGCTGAGGGTCTGGATTCAAGCATATCTCTCTTTCCCTGAAATGAGAGGCCCTTTCATTTAAGAAGAGAAGCTCCTGGGAGTCTAGTTTCATGAGTAGGCTAGTCCAAGTGTGCAAACTCAAGAAGCTTCTGGAATGTAGACTAAGATAATCAACTGTCCTCACTTAGGCCACCATCACCTTTGAGATCAAGGGAGCCTGTATAAATACAATTTACTACTGTAGGTCTTCTCAGAAGGCACCTGGCAGGACAATGTAATTATTTACCCCAGAGACCAGGCTAGTTCTTTCTGCCTCATTATGCTTTCTCAACTAAAATTAATTCATATAAGTAAATAGAAATGTTTGTGTGTGTGTGTGTGTACACAAGTTTATATAGATATTTAAAACCTTCATTTAGACAGTGTTTGATTTAATAACTGAATAAACTATTTGTTTTATTGATGAATATCATTTTATCTTGAACATATGTTCTTGTTTCTATACCAGTTTGCTTATGACTGGTCTGGGACAGAAGAATTCCAGGAGCCTCTAGCAAGTAGATCTTCAACATCTGGACGACTTTATTTTCCTCACTTGATGGCTTTCCTCACTTATAGACACAAATCTAACACTCGGCAGTTCTATTGACACATCAGCAGGTAAAGGAGAGAAGAGTGCATGATTGGAGTCTTATAGTGCAAAGACTCAGTTTTAAAATGGGAATAGATAAAAGAGAAGATAACTTGTTTGCAAATTAAAATTCTTCCTAGAGTAAGAACTGCTTGATTATACAAATAATTATGTCAATATTTAAAATGTTTTAAAGAAATAATATGTACACAACACAATGGGCTTCCCTAGTAGCTCAGCTGGTAAAGAACCCACCTGCGATGCAGGAGACACTGGTTTGATTCCAGAGTAGGGAAGATCCCCTGGAGAAGGGATAGGCTACCCACTCCAGTATTCTTAGGCTTCCCTGGTGTTTCAGACGGTAAATAATCTGCTCAAAATTCTGGATATGTGGGTTGATCTCTAGGTTGGGAAGAAAGAATCCCTAGAGGAGACCATGGCAACCCACTCCAAGTATTGTTGCATGGAGAATCCCCACGGACCAAAGAACCTAGTGGGTAACAGTCCATGGGGTCACAAAGAGTTGGATACACTAAGCACAGTGCAGCACACAATGTAATATCTTTTTTTTGCTAATTCCTGAAGTATTTACAATCACTATTGATTTGTACCTTTTTTAAAAAAAATTTATTTTAGGATTTGTGTGTGCATGCTAAGTCACTTCAGTCATATCCAACTCTGTGTGACCCCATGGACCCACCAGGCTCTTCTGTCCATGGGATTCTCCAGCAAGAGTACTTGAGTGGGTTGTCATTTCTTCCTCCAGGGGATCTTCCCCACCCAGGGATGAAACTCACCTCTCTTATGTCCCCTGAATTGGCAGGTGGGTTCTTTACCACTAGCACCACCTGGGAATTTCAGGATGAAGTAAAGTGAAGTGAAAGTCGCTCAGTCTTCTCCGACTCTTTGTGACCTCATGGACTATACAGACAATGGAATTCTCTAGGCCAGAATACTGGAGTGGGTAGCTTTTCCCTTCTCCAGGGAATCATCCCACCCCAGGGATTGAACTCAGGTCTCCCACATTACAGGCAGATTCTTTACCAGCTGAGCTACAAGGAAAGCCCAAGAATACTGGAGTGGGTAGCCTATTCCTTCTCCAGCAGATCTTCCCCACCCAGGAATCAACCCAGGGTCTCCTGCATTGCAGGCAATTCTTAACCATCACTGCAGATGGTGATTTCAGCCATGAAATTAAAAGACACTTACTCCTTGGAAGAAAAGTTATGATCAACCTAGATAGCATATCCAAAAGCAGAGACATTCCTTTGCCAACAAAGGTCCGTCTAGTCAAGGCTATGGTTTTTCCAGTGGTCATGTATGGATGTGAGAGTTGGACTGTGAAGAAGGCTGAGCACCAAAGAATTGATGTTTTTGAACTCTGGTGTTGGAAAAGACTCTTGAGAGTCCCTTGGACTGCAAGGAGATCCAACCAGTTCATTCTGAAGGAAAAAGGAAATCAGCCCTGGGATTTCTTTGGAAGGAATGACCTAAGATAGACTTACCTATATCTTCCTAAATACCACTAATTGTTTTTATTTATTTATGATTTTTCCGTGGCTATAGGACTTTGAAAGTGAAGAGGAACTAAAAAGCCTCTTGATGAAAGTGAAAGAGGAGAGTGAAAAAGTTCACTTAAAGATCAACATTCAGAAAACTAAGACCATGGCATCTGGTCCCATCACTTCATGGGAAATAGATGAGGAAACGAGAGAAACAGTCAGACTTTACTGTTTGGGGGCTCCAAAATCACTGCAGATGGTGACTGCAGCCATGGAATTAAAAGATGCTTACTCCTTGGAAGGAAAGTTATGACCAACCTAGATAGCATATTCAAAAGCAGAGACATTACTTTGCCAACAAAGTTCCGTCCAGTCAAGGCTATGATTCTTCCAGTGGTCATGTATGGATGTGAGCATCGGACTGTGAAGAAAGCTGAGCACAGAAGAATTGATTCTTTTGAACTGTGATGTTGGAGAAGACTCAGGAGAGTGCCTTGGACTGCAAGGAGGTCCAACCAGTCCATCCTAGAGGAGATCAGTCCTGGGTGTTCTTTGGAAGGAATGATGCTAAAGCTGAAACTCCAATACTTTGGCCACCTCATGCAAAGAGTTGACTCATTGGAAAAGACCCTGATGCCGGGAGGGATTGGGGGCAGGAGGAGAAGGGGACGACAGAGGATGAGATGCTTATATGGCATCACCGACTCAATGGACATGAGTTTGAGTAAACTTCGGGAGTTGGTGATGGACAGGGAGGCCTGGCGTGCTGATTCATGGGGTGGCAAAGAGTCGGACACGACTGAGCAACTGAACTGAACTGAACTTCAAAAGTAAGATAGCGTTGCTAGAAACAAGTGTGGAGACAAGTGACAATATATAGTGAGTTTCTAACTCTTACAGATGATATTGGACTAGCAAATCACAGGAGAAAACAGAGTAACTATTTAAAATATATTTCTTGCTGATGTCATATGCTTTCATTTCTTTTACTAAGAGATTTGAAACAGAAATGATCATTATTTTTATGCCAATGTCACTTGGATATCAAGGTCATATTTCACTGTATCTATTTTTAATTCCTCTTTGAATGAATACTTCAGTTCAGTTCAGTTCAGTCACTCAGTCATGTCTGACTCTTTGCGACCCCATGAATCACAGCACGCCAGGCCTCCCTGTCCATCACCAACTCCCAGAGTTTACTCAGACTCATGTCCATTGAGTTGGTGATGCCATCCAGCCATCTCATTCTCTGTCGTCCCCTTCTCCTCCTGCCCCCAATCCCTCCCAGCATCAGGGTCTCTTCCAATGAGTCAACTCTTCGCATGAGGTGGCCAAAGTATTGGAGTTTCAGCTTTAGCATCATTCCTTCCAATGAACACTAGGACTGATCTTTAGGACGAACTGGTTGGGCCTCCTTGCAGTCCAAGGGACTCTCAAGAGTCTTCTCCAACATCACAGTTCAAAAGCATCAATTCTTCGGCACTCAGCTTTTCTCACAGTCCAACTCTCACATCCATACATGACCACTGGAAGAATCACAGCCTTGACTAGATGGACCTATGTTGGCAAAGTAATGTCTTTGCTTTTGAATATGCTATCTAGGTTGGTCATAACTTTCCTTCCAAGGAGTAAGCATCTTTTAATTTCATGGCTGTAGTCACCATCTGCAATGATTTTGGAGCCCAAAAAAGTAAAGTCTGCCACTGTTTCCACCGTTTCCCCATCTATTTCACATGAAGTGATGGGACCAGACGCCATGATCTTAGTGTTCTGAATGTTGAGCTTTAAGCCAACTTTTTCACTCTCCTCTTTCACTTTGATCAAAAAGCTTTTTTGTTCCTCTTCACTTTCTGCCATAAGGGTGGTGTCTTCTGCATATCTGAGGTTATTGATATGTCTCCTGGCAATCTTGATTCCAGCTTGTGCTTCTTCCAGCCCAGTGTTTCTCATGATGTACTCTGCATATAAGTTAAATAAGCAGGGTGACAATATACAGCCTTGAGGTACTCCTTTTCCTATTTGGAACCAGTCTGTTGTTCCATGTCCAGTTCTAACTGTTGCTTCCTGGCCTGCATACAGGTTTGGCTAAAGCAATTTGTTCACGTATTCACTCACATCTTCCTTTTCCGATAGCACCTATTCTCATACATGATTATACTGACCATATGACTTTCCCACCTCAAAAACTCTTCCATTCTCATATCACACTCTAGAATTTACCTTAAAATATCATCTTCTTCTCCAAAATTTCAGCTATAAACCCACTTCACAAATCCCCAAAACATTTATGCCAATACCTCCAAACCAACAATTCATCAGCACTGTTTTTCAATCCATAGTCTGTTTCTTTTCATTGTTTAAGACCCATCTTGTGTCTTCTGTTTCCCCGTTCCCCAGCTTAGACTCCAGCATCAGTCACTTACTCATTCCCTTGCATAACAACCCCATCTCCTTTGTCTACACCTTTCCTCTTGATGAAACTTATTTCCTCAGCTGTTCCACTAAAGCCATGGAATATGGGCTGGGAAAAAATGAAAACAACATGATAATGCTGTTAGTTTCACTCTAAGTTGATAACCATCCAACTGTTGTGGGATCTCATAAAGTCCTTTCAGCATTTCTCCATTTTCCTGGTTCTTCCAATCTACAAAATTCCTCTAGAACACTGTCACTTCACTTTCTTTCTCCTCAAACCTTAATACTCTCTCCTATTTCTCTCTTTAACTTTAATAATTAGACAGAGAAATCATAAGAGAATAACATCCTCATTCCCATCAGCAAAGTCACCAAAATACCTCTACTCATATTTCAGTGCTTTCCTTGAGGTACCAGTGAGTGACATTTTCCTGCTCACCTTGAAGGCCAATTAATCCCTTGCACAATGGGTCCCACCCTTTCTAAAATATGCAAAGGATCTTGTTCCTTCAGTTTTACTTCTCTCTTTGTGCCATCAATCATTCTCTCTACTGTATTATTCTCACCATTCTAAATACTGGTGATAACAACTCTCATTTTAACAACTTCTTTAGCCTCATACATGTATCTCTTCTTGCAGGGAAATTCATGGAAAAAAGTTATTTAAATTCATTCTTCCATTTCTCAATTCCAATTCAATGTTAAAGCCATTCCAATGAAGCTTCCTTCCAATCCAAAGGCACTGTTCTTGTCAAAAGTCACCAAAAACTTTCATGTTGCTGAATCTCTTCTCAGTTCTAATATTCTTTTACTCTTTAGCAGCATCTGGCAGGCTTTACTTCCACACCTTAAAGCACTATTCACTTGACTTCCAGGACATGTTACCCTCCTGGTTTTCTACTTACCTCACTGGCTGCTTTCTCAGTCCCCTCGGCTGTTTTGTCATCCTTAACCTGAATTAGACATTGTTGTTCTCTCAACAATCACTTTGTGTCTTCAAACACCCAGAAATCCATGACGTGGAGCATCGTCTCTTCAGTAACACCTTCACATTTATGTCTGCCCTTATTGTAGAACTGTTTGATTAATAACATCAAATTCAACATAGTTGAATACAGAACTCTTGAGACCTATTTCACCATCTCATATCCTTATCCAAATGTAGTTGTTTTCCATCTTCATAAATGGTCCCACACTTCAGCTAGTTCCAAGCCTAAGTATTATTCTTTATTTGCCTATTTACCTCACATCGCTGCTCTGAAAGACATTATATAATTATTTATTTTCTTCTTTTTGTCCGTAAGCTCCATTAGGTCTGGAGTTTTTACTACTTTGTTTACCACTGCGTCCCATGCATAGATATGCTTCTATTACCTAGTGGTAAAATTGATTTTCACAATAAATAGAAATACCCTTTTATTTTTGAACACTTTTGTAAGTTTTAGTTTAACACCATTCTGGTTGGTGCAAAAGTAATTGCGGTTTTTACATTGTTGAAATTTACCATTTGATATTGGAATACATTCTTAAATAAATGTGATTATGTTATACATTATCTTAATGTAAATTTCTTACTTTATGTTTTTTTCACTAATAGCTTATTACTTACTGTTTATTTTATATTTATTTTAGACTATGGAAATGATGTTAGACAAAAAACAAATTTGAGTGATTTTCGTATTCAAGTTCAAAATGAGTCATAAAGAACCAGAGACAACTGGCAACATCAACAACGCATTTGCCCCAGAAACTGCTAACAAATATACAGTGCAGTGGTGGGTGCATCAAGAAGTTTTGCAAAGGAGATAAGAGCCTCAAATATGAAAAGCATTGCAGCTGGCCATCAGAAGTTGACAATGACCAATCAAGAGGAATCATCGAAGTTAAACCTCTTACACTACCCAAGAAGTTGCTCCAAAAAATATTTATATGCTAAATAAAATGATATAGAATGAGAACACATACCCCTTAAACAATTGGTGTAAAAGTAATTATTTCAGACCATGAATTTTAAATCACTATAACTAGGCCCTGCGCAAGGATGACACACAAATTCGTGAAGCGTTCCATATTTTTCTGAGTGAACTCCGGGAGATGGTGATGGATAGGGAGGCCTGGCATGCTGCGATTCATGGGGTCACAAAGAATCAGACACTACTGAGCAACTGAACTGAACTGAACTGACTGAGGCTCAAATACATCTTTAAAATCAAAATAGAAGTGATTACAATCAACACATTTTTGCCAATGAGAAATAAGCTTGTTTATTCCTGTAGTATAAAAACCCACGTTGTCTGGTTGCAAGTGTCTACCTGCAGTGTGGGCATGTTCAATCCCTGGGTCAAGAAGATCCTCTGGAGAAGTGGGTGGCAGCCCCCTCCGGTATTGCTTGGAGAATTCCATGGACAGAGTCAGGCATGACTGAGTGACTAACACTTTTTAGTTCCTCACAGTGTACACAGAACTTTAAAACTAAAACAGGATAGTGCTTCTAAAGCATTATGGGTTTCTTCCAATTATTTCTGATCCCAGAGTTAGAAACACTCTAATATTATCTGAAATAGCTTTCCATTTACTTGGTTCTGGGGCAAAGCTTATGGACCTGGAAGTTATAAAAGGCATCAGTCAGTAAAGTTGTCAATACTAAAAAAAAAATATTCTGATAAGAAAAGAAGATTAAGCAAGGTGCAATATTGTGTGTGTGTGCTCAGTCACATATGACTCTTTGTGACCACCCTGTAGCCCATCAGGATCCTCTGACCATAGAATTTTCCAGGCAAGAATCCTGGAGTGTGTTGCCATTTAAAGTGCAACACGAAACAACTGTATCTGCATATCACATTAGAACTTCCAGGACGTTGAATTTTTATTTCATTTTATTTTATGGAGTTAACATTTGTGATTATAGAAAATAACAGCTGGAAGTTGTTTGAAAGAAAAAAAAGTCTCTTCTGAATGGCTAATATTTCAGAGTCTCCTTGGTATACTGAGCACTTCTTTCCAGTCTCCAGGCCAGTGGAGTAGGGACAAGGGGAGGTGCACTTACCTATGATGAAGATCAAGAAGGGGAGTATGGTGAGGAGAGGGAGATCTACTCATGTGATGAAGGAGTTACAATTGTCTGCATCAATGTATATGTGTCGTGCAACAAATTTCTCTGGATATTATGAAGGAAGACAGAAGACATATCTGATTAAAAATTAATTAAATAGATGCCAGTATGGATTAACTAAATGAGCAGAAGGAAACAAATCATGTGCAAATGCTACTTCTTCTAACACACAAATGTTTGAGTTTGCTATTGCTATAAATTTTCTCTGAGCAGTCATAAAACTCTTCTCTTTCTATCCCTCATTTAATTTATTAGGGTTTTTCTAATGACGTTTTGCATAGAGGTCACCTATGGAGCTATGAATAATACTAAACTTTCCCCTTTAGCAATAGAGGCAACCATCACAGAAGCTTATCAGTTCCCCCTGTAGCTTTGGCAGTGAGATACCAATGGGTTTATACCACCTAGATCCAGACTTCAAAACTTACATTTTACTTTAGCAGAGAGTGTACTCGGTGTGTCTCTCATAACATTTCCAATTCTACAGCTCTTTCTAATACCTTTTAAATGTCTCCCGAATCTATCTTTCCTTTTCTGAATTTCTTTCATTAAAAAAAATTCCTAAACTAATTGAATGATCCATAAGTTTTTATTACACTTTCCACATGGTCACAAGAGTCATTTTTCTAAAATGCAATTGACCCAGCTAATCTCTATTTAAAGACTTTTATGGACCCCTATCATCTGCAGAGGAAAATCTGCTTCTAGCAGGGCCTATCAGAGAACGCAACGGCACCCCACTCCAGTACTCGCCTGGCAAATCCCATGGATGGAGGAGCCTGGTGGGCTGCAGCCCATGGGGTCGCGAAGAGTCAGACACGACTGAGCGACTTCACTTTGACTTTTCACTTTCATGCATTGGAGAAGGAAATGGCAACCCACTCCAGTGTTCTTGCCTGGAGAATCCCAGGGACGGAGGAGCCTGGTGGGCTGCCGTCTCTGGGGTCGTACAGAGTCAGACACGACTGAAGCCACTTAGCAGCAGCAGCAGCAGGGCCTATACATCACTGGATGGCTTGTTCAGTCTATCTACAGAGCTCTGTTTCCTACCACTTCCAAACACTTGTGCTCCAGCTATATTAACATATTACAATTTCTTGGCCTTGGCACATTCTCTCTCTTGTGGCATAGCATGTGCCATTCCATCTGCAGCACCTTCTCTGTGAAGCTTTCTCTGAAACTCCAAACAGGTTTGCAAGCAGGGTCCTAGGCATAGCATTTACCACACTGATAAGTGATTTTGCTTTGAATTGCTTGGCTTTGCCACTAAACTGCCAAATCTTAAAGGCAATGAAAAATCTAAGCCATCTCTGCTATCTCAACACTTAGAATAGGAAGATGGGGAAGATTTGAGTGAGAGAGATAATAAAGAGAAATTTTTTTCTGTGCCCCACTGTACTTGATTCTTTTATATTTTAATCTCCACAATAATGTAATAGTTATTATTATTACAAAATAGAGAAACTGAGTCCAGGAAAGAGTAAGTAGTTTTCCACATAAATCATGAACAAAGCAAATGCCTAAACCTAAGTAAGTTTGTCTCATAAAACAGCTCTCATTTTTTCATGATACCACAGTTTTTCCCAAAAAGCATTCACTAAATAAATAAACTAGTAAATAAGTAAATTTTCAGGCTAAGTTAAGTTTCTTTATAGCTCTTGTCTTATGTTTGGAAACTTAACTCTTGAGAAAAAGTGATACAAAGCAAAATCTAAACATAGGTAGTTCTCTCTGAAATTTGTGTAACAATAATTTTTGATTCTTGTCTTTGGAAATTCCTTCCTCTACCAATCAGTTTCTCTTTCTTCAGAACATATGGCACATTGCTAATTTTCAAAGTGAACCAGTGTGATGAATCTTAACTAGATGAAATGAAACAGACTCCTTTTTGTAAACTTCTTTACAAAACTCTTGTTTTGTAAACTCTTGTAAAGTCATGTCCCTTGCCTTATACTTTAGAGAGTTTGCAATAGCTTTCTTCCTGGATTTGAGATATCTAAAAGGCAATTCCCAAGGTATTGAGTGTTTCTTCAAAAGACATATGCTGCACTCTTTATTGGAGTTATAAGAATACGATTCTTCATGAGCAGAGCCAAAGTTCACATTAGGGATACAAATAGGTGGACAGATCCAAGATGTCTGAGATTAAACTGAATCATCTTGAAACTGAGAAAAATATCAGATATAATCATGTTTAAATTGATAAAAAGAAGTTATTAAAATCATAAGAATTGTTTATATTATTAGTATATCATGTCAATATTTTACTATACCATGCAACTACTTTTGATCAACAAATTTCTATTGTGTGTGTTTCATTGAAACATATATCAACTCTACTCTGTTTCTTGTAGAATCTTCTTTATAAGCTTCTGTTCATCCTTTATCTTTGATTGAGTTTCTCAGTTACCCACACTAGCTCCACTTTTCTACCTACAGAAAAATTGTGTGAAATCATGAAAGTTCTTGTTGGTCTTTCTAACAAATTTGAACTTCATTAGTTCAAGCAGAATTATTAGTTTCAAGTAGATAGTGAAAGTTGGTATGGGGGAATAAAGGTATATCAAAGCCGTCTCTTCAGCAAGTTTTGAACTAAACTGAAAAAAATAAAAACACAAGAGTCAAGCTCATGAGCAAGTACCCACTTTATATCTGACAAAAATGGACCTTAGAATTGCCTCAGATAGATGGCCATAATCAACTTTTCTAGTAGTTTTTCTCCTAGTTCACACTGCAAAAAAACCTACTACAGGGAGAATTTCGTCTTCAAGTTTGATACACTTTACCTGGGTTCACTCTCCAATCTCCACACACACACTAGTGTTTTTACTCATTTATTTATCTAAGAAATAATGATTTAGAATCTACTACGTGCCAGGTTCTAAATGCTATTACACTATGGTGAGCCAAGGAAGATAATTGGACTCCAAGTTTCTCAGAAGCTAAGACTATGCCCATCCTTTGACTGGGCAGATCTGAAACTGGGAAAAGAGGGTGGGCTGAGACATAGACTCTTTTTTAGTCTCACTAATTATTGAACAATTCTCCTCCTTCAGAGAGGAGTAAGTAAGAGGATGTGGAGAAAGAAGTCTGGCATTTTTCTTCCATGACATTCCCACCTGGGGAACATAAGTTGTCTCCACAACAGGGGAAAATAATATAATACGCTTTGTGAATTAGAAATATCATCTTATTCACAAAGTGAAAAGTAAAATGAAGAAGAAAATATTAGTGTCAATGACTTTTATAGAAAAATCTTTGAGCAAATTGTTCTAATTATGGATGCACAACAACTATACCATGAAGTGACTCTGTCTAGAACTTAGCGTCATTGATAAAGGTTAATGAAAATAACATTTGTCCTGAATTTCCTTTTCATGATCACCTCCCTGGAGGACTAGATATTTTGTCTAGAATTGCTTGAGAATATGAATATATTATAATGTTAACAGACCACTGCTTTACATTGCAATAACTAAAAAATATGATAGGAATAATGAACAGAATTTACAGTGAGGTTATTAGCAATGCTGAATTTCTTTCCTACTTTATGATTTTCTATTGAAACTGTCAAGGACTTTGCAATTTTACTTTGTCACAATAAATGCTTCTTCTCTTCCTATGATATGGTTCTTGTACATGTACACATGAGAACATTTTGTAAAATCTCCCTAAATCACTGAACACAGCTTGCTCTCATATCTCCAAACATTATAAGAAAAAAAAAATTTATTATACTAAGCACTATTCTTTTCATTTTGCATACACTTTTTCATTACAACATAGAAGTACCCTGTGCATATGTGAAGTGCTATTTTGCTTTATCTCTTTTTCAACCTGTTTTGCAAGGTATATTTTCACACAAACTTCTAAAAAAAGAAAATGCGACCACAATTCCATTTTGTGGATGAGGAAACTGAAGCATTCAAAGGTTCAATATACTCCCTAATTCCACATGTGTAGTTACAGAAAAACAAGTCAGAAGTCCAGTTTTCTGTACTCTTTGCCCTGTGTACTCCCTTCTATAACATGCTGCCTTCACAACTGTGGTCATTAGTTGGTGGCTGGGATCGTGATGGTGTCATGTCAGTTGGGCCAGAGCAACATATTTAATGACACAGCTGGGAAAACTTAAAAGCCTGCCCTCGGCTGGGTCATAAGTGGAGGTTAATACAATGGTGCCATTACAGCCGTTTGCCCACCTACCAAAGCCACAGTATAGTTCAAGAGAATCAAAAATGTTCCCCTGGGGGTTGGCTCAGGTCTGATCAGGCAGCTAAGGTCAAGATGGAAATGTGGAATAGACAGGGAACCATTGAGCCCCATACAAAGTTCAAAACTGCTCAGTGAATCCCACATGACCCAAAGCCTACCTTCACCTGCCAATTAAATGAAGGGTATTATCCTCAGTTAGAGTTTAAATTGAGGCAGCATACTGCTTCTTGGGCTAAAGACCTGGAGAGTGAATGCAACTTATTTCTTAATCAATTCTTTCCAAAGTAACATATTTGAAATAAGGCTATATTACCTGTCCAAACTATTTTAAAAAATGATATCCTACTGTAACTAAATATAACATTCCATGTCCCATCTCACACTTTGCACCTCCTACCATGAACTATACCTTTAATTTCATATGTACAGTTTTAAATTCAACATTTATTTTTAACACCTATATTTTAATGAAACATGAAATATAAAATGAAACTACAGTCTGCCTTATATGAGCATGAAGAAAAATCCTAATTACCTGTTTCAAAAGTGTGAAGCGCTTTCTAATTTTCCACCAGCCAGTTTCCTTAGACAGCACTCAGTATTATAACTATTTATGCCAATTGTGCTATTTCATGCATAAAATTACTGCATTATTGTTAGAATAGATGCCAGAGAGATATCTAAGCAGGGTGCAATCACTTCACTTTCTATCAAATTGGGCTCCTGAAAGGTATCATAAATTTTATTAGAAGGCAAGGGGCTAATGGCAGCCAATCAGCATTAATGCTGATAAAATTGCTGTATTTTACTTTATAAAAACTAGATGATATTTTTGTCAGAAGGCCACCTTTTGTTTTATTAAGAATGCATCATGAAAACTCTATTGTAATCACATAAGATACTTCAGAGAGCTGACAGCCTTGCCCTGAATTGGGGGTGACGTCTCCCTTGGGGTGCCCTGGCAGCAGTTGGTGAGGCAGACTTTACTCTCTGCTGTCTGATTAATGGTGGTATAACATGAAGCAATGCAAAATGCATCCCCCACACCCTGGGTAAAGAAAGAAAGAAAGTGAAGTCGCTTAGTCGTGTCCGACTCTTTGTGACCCCATGGACTGTAGCCCACCAGGCTCCTCCATCCATGGAATTTTCCAGGCAAGAGTACTGGAGTGGGTTGCCATTTCCTGGGTACCATAATTCAATTGCATGCAACTTTATCCTCTCAGGGTCCACTCTTTGGGAAACAAATATTAATGTTCCATTGTTCCCAGGTCCTTTATTGTGCTATAAAAAAATGTTTTCGATTAACCTGCCAATTGAATCTGGAGAGCTGGATGGTTTTTAAGACTCCCTCGCTTCTTCCTGAGGCACCACAGTAAAGAGTGGCAGATTATGATGGTACTGGAAAAGGAAAGAGAAAGTTTGAGGTAGAGGTCTGGTCCCTTGGAACAGTGCTGATTTGTGCTTTACCAAAAGTAACATTAATTTCCATGAGCAGAAGGCTGAAATATGTGACCTTGAGCAAATCACTTAAATACACCAAGGTCTTTGTGTCCTTATCTCTAAAATGATGGTATTAGATGTGACATTTTTAAGGCTTCTTTCAGCTCTAAAAGTCCAATGTGTATACAAGACACACAATATATTTCTCCCTCCCCCCAACCCCACCTCACATACACACACTTCTGGAGAAAGAAGTTCCCTTCTTACCATTGCCTCTGTTAGTCACTTCTCACCTGAACTGGTGTCTGAGAGAATCACTACTGTTGTCCAAACAAAGAAAGCACAAGCTGGGTAATCTCATCTTATGCTATTGTTCTATTCCAGGAAAGAGACCCTAGAACAGTGTATCTGTCTATCTTTAGCGCTAGCAATAGTAAAAATAAATTCTCATTAAAATTATCTTTTCCAGAAACTCAACACATTTGGATCTCTAATTGGTTTGATCTGACAACTAGATCAAAAATAAGATGCAATTTAACACTTGATTACAATAAGACTTGTGTTGTACCATTATGGATCCAATCAGATAAGAACTCTTCAACGAAAAGGAACCCATTTTCTATTTTTTGGATATTTCTACTGCTCAATGTTAAGTGAAAATGTTTATCAATCATGTCCAACTCTTTGCAACCCTATGGACCATAGCTGCCAGGCTCTTCTGTCCAAGGAATTCTCCAGGCAAGAATACTGGAGTACTCTGTCATTCCCTTCTTCAGGGGATCATCCTGACCCAGATATTGAACCGGGTTCTGCTGCATCGCAGGCAGATTCTTTGCTGTCTGAGCCACCAAGGAAGCCATGCTCAACACAGACGAGTTACTCAAATGTTCCTTTGGGACTCACTGGTTAACAGTAAGTAGTTGCTAGAACATGGGAAACCGTTGGTTGACTTACATGATGCAAAACACCAAGTAGGCTGTGTTCATTAGAGGAAGTGCCTTCTTCAAAAGGAAGGAACACATGGTAGATACTAAGCAGACCTGTTGTGTTTAGAATTATCCCTCTAATTCCTATTCATATTTGACTATTACCATAAATCCATTAAAAATAAGTTATATGTTTAGTTACCTCCCTTTAGATTGATGATATTTTCCTAAAGAATTCTCAATGGCTTTCTTGCTCCATGGTTTTCTACCTTACCTGCTGGAGATAGTATACATAATCCTAGTATGAGTTCTTCTAGAAGATCAAGGGTAAAAACATAAAATCTTAATATAAATCAATATACAAATTATATACAAAATATCAATATTCTGTGACTGATAACTATAAACCCAGTTTGGACTTCTGTAAGTTCTTGGTTCACATAATGCTGAAGCCTATCATGCAATATTATGCTAACCAAGAACTCCAGACATGCAAACCGGGTTTAGAAAAGCCAAAGGAACCAGAGATCAAATTGTCAACATTTGCTGGATATACAGAAAGCAAAGGAATTCCAGAAAAATATCTACATTTCTTTTATCAACTATGCTGAAGCCTTTGATAATGTGGATCACAACAAACTGTGGAAAGCTCTTCAAGATATGGAAATACCAGACCATCTTACCTGTCTCCTGAGAAACCTCTACACAGGTCAAGAAGCAATAGTTAGAACCCTGTATGGAACAACTGATTGGTTCAGTATTCAAAAAGGAGTAAGACAGGGCTGTCTGTTGTCAAACTGCTTATTTAACTTATACACTGAGCATATCATAAAAAATGCCAGCCTGGATGAGTTACAAGCTGGAATCAAGATAGGCAGGAAAAATATCAAAACCTCAGATATGTGTATTATACCACTCTAATGGCAGAGAGCAAAGAGAAACTAAAAAGCATTTTGATGAGGGTGAAGGAAGAGAGTGAAAAAGCCAGCTTAAAACTAAACATTAAAAACTAATACAATGGCATCCAGCTTCATTACTTCATGGCAAATACAAGGGAAAAAGGTGGAAGCAGTGACAGATTTCCTGCTCTTGGGCTCTAAAATCACTGCAGGTGGTGACTGTAACCGTGAAATCAGAAGATGATTTCTTCTTGGCAGGAAAGTAATGACAAATCTAAGCAGTGTATTGAAAAGCAGAGACATCACTCTACCGACAAAGGTCCGTATAGTCATGGCTATGGCCTTCCCAGTGGTCATGTAAGGTAGTGAGGGCTGGACCATAATAAAGAAGGCAGAATGCCAAAGCACTGATGCCTTTGAACTGTGGTGCTGGAGAAGGTTTCTGAGAGTCCCTTGGACAGCAAGGAGATCAAACCATTCAATTTTAAAGGAAATCAACCCTGAATACTCATTGGAAGGACTGATGCTGAAGCTGAAGTTCCAGTATTTTGATCATCTGATGCAAACAGCCGACTCATTGGAAAAGTCCCTGATTCTGGGCAAGATCAAGGGCAGAAGGAGAAGAGGGCATCAGAGCTTGAGATGGCTGAATGGCATCACCAATGCAATGTACGTGAACTTGGGCAAACTCTGGGAGATGGTGAGGGACAGGGATACCTGGTTTGCTGTTGTCCAGGAGGTCACAAAGAGTCAGACACGACTGGGTGACTCAACAACAGCAATGATTATAATGATGCACTAAGCAGACAGGGCTGACATATACGTTTGTGCAGATTGTGTGGTCTACTAGGGTATATCCAATAAAGTGAGTGGTGACTTACCAAGCTGTGCATCTGATGTAAAGAAGCAGACAGTAAACAGGAGGCCCACCTTTTTAATTTCAGTAAGGTATGACCCATTTTTCACACTATGCATTCATAGAAGGAAGGGATGTTTTTCCCAATTCACAAAAAATCTGTGAAACTACAGGTTACTAGTAAAGCAAATGATTTTTAAAATTCACCAAGAGTCTTCTACATGCTGAATCTCAAATGATCTCCAGCTCAGTCAGTTCTTACAAGCAGCAGCAGCTACAACCTGAGAAATTTTATATCTCTTGAAAGCAAATTTTCCAGATCCTAGAACTTACTGCCACCAATGAAACAAATCTGGGTCCAAACAAATCTGTCCTCCAGTAAGACAATTTTAACTTGGATTAGCCTGAGTTGAGGATGAGGATTGAAACTGGCCCATATAGAGATGCTCTGAAACAAATGAAAGAATAAGTTAAGAAAACTAGAGGAAGCCAGGAATGAACCCACCAGCCTGCATATGTTATGGAGAGACACAACATTCTCATTATGTACATGTGGTTGCCCCATTCTAGGAAGATATCTTAATGGCCTAAGGATATTTTTCTACTGGAGTTTCCTTAATTATTTCCACATTTATGGCCACATTTACTTCCAAACTCTGAGTAGTTTAAGAATAGTGTATGAATGATTCTGCGGCTTCCTAGGTAGCTCAGTGGTAAAGAATCTGCCAGCCAATGTAGGAGACATAAGAGATGTGAGTTCAATCCCTAGGTTGGAAAGATCTCCTGGAGGAGGGCATGGTGACCCACTCCACTATTCTTGCCTGGAGTATCCCATGGACAGAGGTGGGCTATAGTCCACAGGATCTCAAGAAGTCAGGGGCAACTGGAACGACTTAGCATGCACTCACATGAATGATTCTGAAATGTATTAACTACTGCTGATCATTTGCATTGTTCATTCAGAATATAAACATAATACAAGGTAATGAATGACTATGAGTATGACAGAAGAATTGCTTCTTCTAGAAAGCTCTACAATGAGTCAGTTAATATTCCATGTGATACATGATTTTAGAGAAACTAGTTATTATTTAGGGGGAGTTCAAAAGGCTCAGGACATGTTACAAAGCTCAACATTTTGACTGGCATCATTTTTATGTATTTCATGTAAATAGCCAAATAATGGAACTAAAACATGGAAATTACCTAATTAATCTCGCAAGTGATATCTATGCCTGTTATCTTGTCTCATATCTGAATAACATTTATGTCTAAGGCCTGTCACCATTCTTCATACCACTCTTGAACTTCATATAATCTCTAAAATTGATCATCCTTCATCTCAATCCTAGACCACCATAAACTCATCTTCCCAGTAATTTAACATTTGCTTTTAAGCTGCATCAAAAGATACTTGAAATCAAAACAGATACTTCAAAATACCATGTAATCAACATGACCTAGACCATCAAGTATTTAAAATATAGTTTGGAAATTGAAAATAAGCCCACTCGAAATATAAATAACAATGGAAATTTAACACATGTTAAAGGTTGTCAAAGTTAATATATAACTAATTTCAAATAAGTGGATCTGAAAACAACTGACCTAGGAGGTCAAAGAGGGAAGTCTTATTGTAATCAGTGATATAAGACAAATTTTTGTTAATGTCAATAAAGGGCCTACTTTCTCCAGTGATAAGTAGGAAACCTGTAGAACTCATCACACTCACACAAAAGATCCAAACATGGGTCTTTTGATGACATGAAAAACTGGCCAAGTTATGTCATAGATCATAACACTCTCTTATATCCATCCTATAGAGAACTTACTTACAGGTCACAAGATACCCTGGTCCAAACTGTGGTTGGTGTTTGGGACCAGATGAAAGACATGGTAATTTAAACTTGCAGAAATGTAAAGGAGCAAAATATGGCTTTATTTCAATATTTGGTGACAGTTATCGTTGCTACTATTTAAAATTATTTTGATTTGGAGGATGGATGGTAAATATTTGATTTCACCTGGAGGGGTAACATTGAGTTTGATCCTTGAGTCAGGAAGATATCCTGAAGAAGGGTACATCAACCCACTCCAGTATTCTTGCCTGGAGAGGACAAGAGGAACCTGGTGGGTTATGGTCCACAGGGTTGCAAAGAATCAAACACAAATGAAGCAATTTAGCACACACACATGGAGGGTAAGATTAATGGAAGAAAAGATCAGTTCAGTTCAGTTCAGTCGCTCAGTCATGCCCGACTCTTTGTGACCCTAGGAATCGCAGCACACCAGGCCTCCCTGTCCGTCACCATCTCCTAGAGTTCACTCAGACTCACGTCCATCGATTCCGTGATGCCATCCTGCCGTTTCATCCTGGGTCATCCCCTTCTCCTCCCGCCCCCAATCTCTCCCAGTATCAGAGTCTTTTCCAAAGAGTCAACTCTTCACATGAGGTGGACAAAGTACTGGACCTTGAGCTTTAGCATCATTCCTTCCAAAGTAATCCCAGGGTTGTTCTCCTTCAGAATGGACTGGTTGGATCTCCTTGCAGTCCAAGGGATTCTCAAGAGTCTTCTCCAACATCACATTTCAAACGCATCAATTCTTCAGCACTCAGCCTTCTTCACAGTCCAACTCTCACATCCATACATGACCACAGGAAAAACCATAGCCTTGACTAGGCGGACCTTAGTCAGCAAAGTAATGTCTCTGCTTTTGAATATACTATCTAGGTTGGTCATAACTTTTCTTCTAAGGAGTAAGTGTCTTTTAATTTCATGGCTGCAGTCACCATCTGCAGTGATTTTGGAGCCCCCAAAAATAAAGTCTGACACTGTTTCCACTGTTTCCCCATCTATTTCCCATGAAGTGATGGGACTGGATGCCATGATCTTCGTTTTCTGAATGTTGAGCTTTAAGCCAACTTTTTCACTCTCCTCTTTCACTTTCATCAAGAGGCTTTTTAGCTCCTCTTCACTTTCTGCCATAAGACTGGTGTCATCTGCGTATGTGAGGTTATTGATATTTCTCCCAGCAATCTTGATTCCAGCTTGTGTTTCTTCCAGCCCAGCATTTCTCATGACATACTCTGCATAGAAGTTAAATAAGCAGGGTGATAATATACAGCCTTGACGTACTCTTTTTCCTATTTGGAACCAGTCTGTTGTTCCATGTCCAGTTCTAACTGTTGCTTCCTGACCTGCATACAGATTTCTCAAGAGGCAGGTTAGGTGGTCTGCTAGTCCCATCTCTTTCAGAATTTTCCACAGTTTATTGTGATCCACAGTCAAAGGCTTTGGCATTGTCAATAAAGCAGAAATAGATGTTTTTCTGGAACTCTCTTTCTTTTTCCATGATCCAGTGGTGTGGGCAATTTGATCTCTGGTTCCTCTGCCTTTTCTAAAACCAGGTTGAACATCAGGAAGAAAAGATGGAAGTGGGTAATAGATGGGTAAAATGCCAAAAGCCCAAAAGCTTTACTTACTTCTATGAACAAAGGGAATTCAATAAAAAGTTTTAGAAAATGAATCATGTGGTGACAGTGGGTTTTCAGAATGAAAACTAGAGACTTAGACAAATTACATGTATGTGGAAGATGACACTAGGAATATTTATGTAGCTTGCATCCAGTATTTCTATAAAAACTTTTGTGATCCCCTGTAACATTGATGGTAACAATAATATAATGTTTGAATCTTCAGTAGGCTAAATCTTTCATGATTCTTTCTCCATGCTGTTTATATGAGACCTTAGTAATATTTCCATGCCCTATATATCTTAAAATCATGATTGGTTTATAACCTTGCAATTGATTTGCACCCATTTATTTTCTTTTATATGAAATCAGACATTTTGAGTTGTGTGTCTGAGACTGGATCTAAAGAGTGAAAAGAAGAGGAGGTTAGGCCACAAGAGCCTTTTTTGCAGAGAGGATATAATGCAAGAGATCCGTAAAGTAATAGAAGGGTCTGATGTCTCATCCCAGGTATATGAACTTCAGTTAAAAATATACCAGGAATTTTTTAATAAAGAAATAGAAGTATGTGACTCCTGTCCTTGAAGATTCTAGTGCTAGATGATCCTTTACAATTTAGACTTTGGGAAGAAAGGATGGAGAAAAGAAAAATAAAAATAACTAATAAATCTCTAAAATTTGTCAAGTGACAGATATTTGCCTGGTTGGTTAACTGACTATGCAAAGATTTTAGTAGATTTTTCTGAGATTCCCAATTCTTTTTATTCATAAGAATGTTATAATATTTAAATGACACAAGAGAAGGTAATCCTACATTTGCTTAGTAGAGCATTTCAGGATGTGCAGTCACAATGTACCATATAGCCCTGTTGCCAGTACTCTGCAAATACAAAGTTGTATGCTACTGCATTGTATAATCAACTCCAAATCAGGGGGGCCGGGGTGAGGGGCGGAATCACAGATATTTTCATAGTTTCACAATGATTCATTACTTAAAAATTGTATATATACTTAGATCTGTGTTCAGCTAACATATCTAAGGTTCATCTAGGGCAGAGCAAGATGGCAGAGTAGAAAGATCCTGAGTTTACCTCCTCCTATAGACATATAAAAACTACAACTGCATGTAAAGTAGGTATCTCTGAAAACAACCTAAGACTAGTTAAAAAGATTTTGTATAGCTCTGGATACAAGGAGACCCTGGTTTAATTCCTGGGTCAGGAAGATCTGCTGGAGAAGGGGTAGGCTACCTACTCCGATAATCTTGGGCTTCCCTTGTGGCACAGCTAGTAAAGAATCTGCCTGCAATGAGGGATTCCTGGGTTTGATCCCTGGGTTGGGAGGATCCCCTAGAGAAGGGAAAAGCTACCCACTCCAGTATTCTGGCCTGGAGAATTCCATGGACTGTATAGTCCACGGGGTCACAAAGAGTCGAACACAACTGAGCGACTTTCATTTTCACTTTCAAGGATATAAAGAAAAAGTCACATTGCTATGGATAGGAGGGGCAGAGATGTAGTCTTACCACAACCCACAGCCCAGGTGAAGCAGCCCATAAATGGACAAATATCACAGAAGTGCAGGTTCCTCCTGAGGAGAAAGTCGATATTATCTCCACACCGGAATCCCCAGCCTGGGGAACCTGTCCTGTGAAGATGAGTCCCAACAATGTTTGACTTTCAAAGTTAGTGAAGCTTGGAATTCCCTGATGATCCAGTGGTTAGGACTTGGTGCTTTCACTCTTGGGGGTCAGGTTCAATCCTTGGTCAAGGAACCAAGATCCCTCAAGCTGCATGGTCTAGGTTAAAAAAAAAAAAAAATATATATATATATATATATATATATAGTCAAGCTTACATCTGGGAAAGTCAGATAGCTGTGGGAAATCAAGACTTTGGTCTTAAGCAAACTGACAGATTAGATCACTGGGAATCGTCGCACAGAAGCAGCAGCTTGAAAAGTGCCTGGATCACATAATATGGAGATTTATTGACTAGTTTTAGGGCATAGGCCAGAAGGGAAGGAACTGGTGGAAATTTCTTAAAACTATTTATTTATTTATTGGCTGTGCTGGATCTTCTTTGCTGCATGTGGACTTTCTCTAGCTGCGGTGAGTGGGGGCTACTCTTGGCTGCAGTGTGAGAGTTTCTCTTTGTGGTGGTTTTCTTATTGTGGAACATGGACTCTAGAGCACTCAGACTCAGGAATTGTGATGCAAGCTTAGTTGCTGTGGCACATGGAATCTCTTTGGACCAAGGATTCAACCTGTGTTCCCTGCATTGACAGGCATATTCTTAACCACTGGACACCAGGGAAGTTCAGGCAAAACTTTCTTTGAGGACAGAGTACTGGCTTTTTTTTTTTTTTTTTTCCTTTTTACTCTCTTTCCATCTATATAGACTGACTCTGTCAGGAATCATTTCTGTCAGTCTCCATCAACCCAGCTAATATCATGAACTCTACTCTAGTCTTCCTCTAAGGAGCAGCACCACTCAAACTACCTACTCTAGCCAGCCCTTCAGAGCAGTTCCTGCTCCAGGGAGCAATCCCAGTACACAACAGGCCTGCAACAATCACAACCCAGTCTTACAGTCAGTTGTGCAAGGTTCTAGCCTCAAATATCAGCACTCTTGCACCAGTCAAGATCAGACCTTCAGCCAGCTGAGCTAGGGGCTAGCTTTACCCACCAATGTATTCCAAGCAACTGTGCCAGAGGATAAACCTTTCCTACCAGTGTACCTGCAACAATTGCAGCCCTACCACAAAAGAGGTTACACATGGTCTACACAAGGGATACCAAGAAGTACCTGGCTTTGGCGACCAAGGGGAAATTTGCCACTGAGCCCCATAAGATACCTTCTCAGTTCAGTTCAGTTCAGTCGCTCAGTCATGTCCTACTCTTTGCGACCCCAGGAATCACAGTGTGCCAGGCCTCCCTGTCCATCACCAACTCTCGGAGTTCACACAAACTCACGTCCATCAGGTCAGTGATGCCATCCAGCCATCTCATCCTCTGTCGTCCCCTTCTCCTGCCCTCAAACCCTCCCAGCATCAGAGTCTTTTCCAATGAGTCAACTCTTCACATGAGGTGTCCAAAGTACTGGAGTTTCAGCTTTAGCATCATTCCTTCCAAAGAAATCCCAGGGCTGATCTCCTTCAGAATGGACTGGTTGGATATCCTTGCAGTCCATGAGACTCTCAAGAGTCTTCTCCAACACCACAGTTCAAAAGCATCAATTCTTCAGCGCTCAGCCTTCTTCACAGTCCAACTCTCACATCCATGCATGACCACGGGTTTGACTAGACGGACCTTAGTCAGCAAAGTAATGTTTCTGCTTTTGAATATGCTATCTAGGTTGCTCATAACTTTTCTTCCAAGGAGTAAGCGTTTTTTAATTTCATGGATGCAGTCACCATCTGCAGTGATTTTGGAGCCCAAAAAATTAAAGTCTGACAACGTTTCCACAGTTTCCCCATCTATTTCCCTTGAAGTGATGGGACCAGATGCCATGATCTTCGTTTTCTGAATGTTGAGCTTTAGGCCAACTTTTTCACTCTCCTCTTTCACTTTCATCAAGAGACTTTTTAGTTCCTCTTCACTTTCTGCCATAAGACTGGTGTCATCTGCATATCTGAGGTTATTGATAATTCTCCCGGGAATCTTGATTCCAGCTTGTGTTTCCTCCAGTCCAGCATTTTTCATGATATACTCTGCATAGAAGTTAAATAAGCAGGGTGACAATATACAGCCTTGACCTACTCCTTTCCCTATTTGGAACCAGTCTGTTGTTCCACGTCCCGTTTTAACTGTTTATTTCTGACCTGCATACAGATTTCTCAAGAGGCAGGTTAGGTGGTCTGGTATTCCCACCTCTCTCAGAATTTTCCACAGTTTATTGTGATCCACACAGTCAAAGGATTTGCCATTGTCAATAAAGCAGAAATAGATGTTTTTCTGGAACTCTCTTGCTTTTTCCATGATCCAGTGGATGTTGGCAATTTGATCTCTGGTTCCTCTGCCTTTTATAAAACCAGCTTGAACATCTGGAAGTTCACAGTTCATGTATTGCTGAAGCTTGGCTTGGAGAATTTTGAGCATTACTTTACTAGCATGTGAGATGAGTGCAATTATGTAGTTAGAGCATTTTTTGGCATTGCCTTTCTTTGGGATTGGAATGAAAACTGACCTTATCCACTCCTGTGGCCACTGCTGAGTTTTCCAAATTTGCTGGCATATTGAGTGCACCACTTTCACAGCATCATCTTTCAGGATTTGAAGTAGCTCAACTGCAATTCCATCTCCTCCACTAGCTTTGTTTGTAGTGATGCTTTCTAAGGCCCACTTGCCTTCACATTCCAGGATGTCTGGTTCTAGATGAGTGATCACACCATTGTGATTATCTGGGTCGTGAAGATCTTTTTGGTACAGTTCTTCTGTGTTCTTGCCACCTCTTCTTAATACTTCTGCTTCTTTTAGGTCCATACCATTTCTGTCCTTTATTGAGCTCATCTTTGCATGAAATGTTCCCTTGGTATCTTTAATTTTCTTGAAGAGACTCTAGTCTTTCCCATTCTGTTCTTTTCTTCTATTTCTTTGCATTGATTGCTGAAGAAGGCTTTCTTATCTCTTCTTGCTATTCTTTGGAACTCGGCATTCAGATGCTTATATCTTTCCTTTTCTCCTTTGCTTTTTACTTCTCTTCTTTTTACAGCCATTTGTAAGGCCTCCCCAGACAGCCATTTTGCTTTTTTGCATTTCTTTTCCATGAGGATGGTCTTGATCCCTGTCTCCTGTACAATGTCATGAACCTCAATCCATAGTTCATCAGGCACTCTATCTATCAGATCTAGGCCCTTAAATCTGTTTCTTACTTCCACTGTATAATCATAAGGGATTTGATTTAGGTCATACCTGAATGGTCTAGCGGTTTTCCCTACTTTCTTCAATTTATGTCTGAATTTGGTAATAAGGTGTTCATGATCTGAGCCACAGTCAGCTCCTGGTCTTGTTTTGGTTGACTGTATAGAGCTTGTCCATCTTTTGCTGCAAAGAATATAATCAATCTGATTTCGGTGTTGACCATCTGGTGATGTCCATGTGTAGAGTCTTCTCTTGTGTTGTTGGAAGAGGGTGTTTGCTATGACCAGGGCATTTTCTTGGCAAAACTCTATTAGTCTTTGCCCTGCTTCATTGTGCATTCCAAGGCCAAATTTTCCTGTTACTCCAGGTGTTTCTTGACTTTCTACTTTTGCATTCCAGTGCCCTATAATGAAAAGGACATCTTTTTTGGGTGTTAGTTCCAAATAGTCTCATAGGTCTTCATAGAACCGTCCAACTTCAGCTTCTTCAGGGTTACTGGTTGGAGTATAGACTTGGATTACCATGATATTGAATGGTTTGCCTTGGAAACGAACAGAGATCATTCTGTCGCTTTTGAGATTGCATCCAAGTACTGCATTTCAGACTCTTTCGTTGACTATTATGGCTACTCCATTTCTTCTGAGGGATTCCTGCCCTCAGTGGTAGATATAATGGTCATCTGAGTTAAATTCACCCATTCCAGTCCATTTTAGTTCGCTGATTCCTAGAATGTCAACATTCACTCTTGCCATCTCTTGTTTGACCACTTCCAATTTGCCTTGGTTCATGGACCTGACATTCCAGGTTCCTATGCAATATTGCTCTTTACAGCATCGGACCTTGCTTCTATCACCAGTCAAATCCAACGCTGGGTATTGTTTTTGCTTTGGCTCCATCCTTTCATTCTTTCTGGAGTTATTTCTCCACTGATCTTCAGTAGCAAGTTGGGCACCTACTGACCTGGGGAGTTCCTTTTTCAGTATCCTATTATTTTGCCTTTTCATACTGTTCATGGGGTTCTCAAGGCAAGAATACTGAAGTTGTCTGCCATTCCCTTCTCCAGTGGACCACATTCTGTCAGACCTCTCCACCATGACCCTCCCGTCTTTGGTTGCCCTGCGGGCATGGCTTAGTTTCATTGAGTTAGACAAGGCTGTGGTCCTAGTGTGATTAGATTCACTAGTTTTCTGTGAGTATCGTTTCAGTGTGTCTGCCCTCTGATGCCCTCTTGCAATACCTACCATCTTCCTTGGGTTTCTGTTACCTTGGGCGTGGGGTATCTCTTCATGGCTGTTCCAGCAAAGCGCAGCCACTGCTCCTTACCTTGGACGAAGGGTATCTCCTCACCGCCACCCTTCCTGACCTTCAACGTGGGATACATTCTACATCAGGCCAAGTTTTAAAGACCACAGGTATACCATATATACTTAATATGTAAAAAAAAAAAACAAAAAAAAATAGGGAAAATGAGAAGACAAAAGAATACTTTCCAAACAAAACACAAAACCTCGGGAAAATAACTGAATGAAATAGAGATAAGAAATTTATCAGATAAAGAGTAAGACATGGTCATAAATATGCTCATTGAACTCAGGAGAAGAATGGGTGAACTCAGTGAGAAAATCAACGAAGATATAGAAAATGTATTTTAAAAAATAAGAATTGAAGAATATAATAACTGAAACTGTATATATATATACACACACAATAACTGAAACTATACATATATACATAATATATAATGAGCAACAAATTAGAAGATGCAAATAAGAGAAAAGGACTCTGGAAGACAGTTAAGGAAAATCACCAAATATAAATAACAGAAAGTAAAAGAAATTTTAAAAATGAGGAGAGTTTAAGGGACTTCTGAGACAATATTCAGTGCACCAACATGAGCATTATATGAAGTCTCATAAGACAGAAAGAAAAAGGGACAAAAATTTTGTTTGAAGAAATGATAACTTAAAACTTTCCTAACCTGATTAAGAAATGACATCTGAGTCCAGGAAGCATGTAGACTCTGAAACAGGATAAATCCAAAAGACCCACACCAACACATTATAATTAAAATGTCAAAAGTTAGAGACAGAATCTTAAAAGCAGTAAGATAAAACAAAAATTAGTTGCATACAAAGGAACATAAGACTATCAGAGGATTTTTGCAGAATCTTTACAGCCCAGAAAGGATTAGCATGTCATATTCAAAGTACTAAAAGGAAAAATGATAGCCAATAATACTCAGTAAGTTTATCATTTGATATAGGTGGAGAAATAAAAAGCTCTCCAGATAAGCATATGCTAAAGGGGTTCATCATTAAATTAGCCTTACAAGAAATGTTAGGGGGACCTCTTCAAACAGAAAAGAAAAGGTCATTATAAGAAACAACAAAATTATAAAAGAAAAAAAAAAATCTCAATAGTAAAGGAAACCTACAATAAAAGTAGTAAATCAACCACCTATAAAATTAGTATGAAGGTTAAAAGTCAAATAGTACTAAAATTATCTGTATCTAAAATATCTAGTTAAGTAAAATACAGGATAAAATGAATGCTGTCAAAAATATAAAGCTTGGGGGTATAAAAATGTAATGCTTTTTAAATGCACTTGAATTTAACCAACCATCAGCTTAAGGTGAATGTTAAACCCATAGGTTGTTTTTCATGAACTCCATGGATACTACAAACCAAAAACTTAGATACAAAAATAAATTAATTATTTAAGACACAGATATAAAACATAACACTAAAGAAAGTCATTAAATCACAAAGGGAGAGAACAAGAGAAAAACGGAGCAATGAGGAACTATAAAGACAACCAGAAAACAATTAACTAAATGGCATAATTGTATGCTTATTAATAATTAGTTTAAATATAAGTGAATTTAAAAGATAAAGCATGGCTCACAGCAAGAAGTGGCAAATAGCCTGATTCATGAAAAGTGAAGCTGCTCAGTCATGTGTGACTCTTTGCCATCCCATGAACTATAGCTTACCAAGCAAGAGTACTGGAGTGGGCTGCCATTTCCTTCTCCAGTGGATCTTCCTGGACCAGGGATCCAACCTGGATCTCCTGTATTGCTGGTGGATGCTTTACCCTCTCAGCCATCAGGAAAGCCCAAAGCATGGCTGAATGGATGCAAAAATAGGACTCATATATATGCTTCCTATGAGAGACTACATCCGGTTTAAATATACACACAGCCTAAATGTGAAGTGATAGAAAAATACATTCCATGCAAATATAAACAAAAAGAAAACTGGAGTAGAATAACTTAAACATCAGTGAAAGTAAGGGCTGGTTATTTGACAAGAAAAAATAAATAAACCTGTAGCCAGACTCATCAAAGAAGAAGAAGACAGGGCTCAAATCAATAAAATCAGAAAGAGCAGACATTACAATTGATATCACAAAAATACCAAGAATTATGAGATTACTATGAACATGTGTATGCCTATAAAATGGAGAAGCTAGAATAAATAGACAAATTCCTAAATATGTATAATCTCCTAAGCCTGAATTAGGGAAAAACAGATAATATGAATATATCATTTTCCAGTAATGAAACTGAATCAGTACTCAAATAAAACTTAACAAGGAAAAGTCCAGGACCAGATGTGAAAACACTACAAAAAATAAACAAACAAACTTACTGGTCAATATTTCTGAAGCAAAAATTCTCAGTGAAATATTAGCAAACTGAATTCAACAATACATTAAAAGGATCACATATCATGATCAAGAGCAATTTATTCCAGGGATGCAAGAATGGTTCAATATCTATAAATCAATCAAAATGTTACACCAAATTAACAAAATGAAGGTTTGATAGAAGCACAAAAGCATTTGAAAAAAATTCAACATCTATTTATGATAAACACAATTCTTGAAAAAGTGAGCATAGCAAGAATAAATATCAGCATAATGAAGCCATATAGGAGAAGCCCACAGCTAAAATCATGCTCAGTGATGAAAAGCTGTAATCTTTTACTCTGAGATCAGAAATATGGCATGCGTCCACTCTCACCACTTTTATGCAACCCACTTTTGGAAGTCCTAGTCACAGCACCTATACAAGAGAGATAAAAAGCCATATTTAATAAATGAAATAGGTATATGGGAAAGAAAAAAGTAGAACTGTCACTATTTGCAGATGCCATGGTACTATATAATAGAAAACCCTAAAGTGTCTACCAAAACTAGTAGGGCTAACCCACAAATTCAGTAAAGTTGCAAGGTATAAAAGTAATATATAGAAGCCTGTTGTATTTCTATGTATTGATAATGAACTATCAGAAAAAAAATCAAGATGGTAATCCCATTTAAAATTGTATCAAAAAGAATAAAATATCTAGGAGTAAACATACTTAAGGAAGTGAAAGCTTGTACTCTGAAAATTATAAGACATGGTGAAAACTATTAAAGATAACACAAATAAATGGAAGGATATACCATGCTAATGAACTGGAAGAATTAATATTGTTAAAATGTCCACACTACCTGAAGCAATGTACAGATTCAATGCAATCCCTTTCAACATATCTATGGCATTTTCCTCAGAACCGGAAAAATAAACCTAAAAGTTGTATGAATCAATGAAAAATCTCAAACAACCAAAGTAAACAATCCTAAGAAAGAACTAAGCTGGAGGTATTACACACTCTGATTTCAAATGATACTATAAAGCTACAGTAAATAAAACTGTATGGTATTCTCACAAAAACAGACATTTCTATGAATGAACAAAATAGAGAGTAAAGAAATATATCCATGCTTATAGGGTCAATTAATTCATGCCAAAGGAACAAAAAATAGACACTGAGGAAAAGATAGTTTCTTAAATATATAATTTTGGGAAAACTGAATGGCTTTATGCAAAATAATTAAACTAGACCACTTTCTTATACCATATACACAAATAAACTCAAAATGAAATAAAGAATCAAATGTAAGGCCTGAAATAATAAAACTCTTAGAAGAAAACATAAATAGTATACTCTTTCACAATAGTCAGATAAATGCTTTTTAGATCTCTCTCCACAGGCAAGGGTAATAAAAGCCATAAATTAACACATGGGACCACACTAAGCAACAACAAAAACATATTTTTTACTGCAAAGGGAACCATCAGCCAAACAAAAAAGCAACCTACCAAATAGGGGAAGATATTTTCAAAGTATATATCTACTAAGGGGTTTTTATACAAAATGTATAAAGGATTCACACATATCAATATTTTTTAAAATCTGATTAAAATAAGGAAAAAATGATATGAAAACACATTTTCCAAGGAAGGCATACATATATCTAACAGATTAAAAATGCTGAGCATAACTAATAATCAAAGAAAAACAAATCAAGATTACAATGAGTTACTTCATACCTGTCAGAATGCCTGTTACCAAAAAGAAAAGAAACAACAAGTGTTGACAAGGATTTACAGAAAAGTAAATCCTTATGCACTGTTGCAAAGGACATAAATATGTATAGCCACTATGGAAAACAGGATGAGGATTCTTCAAAAAATTAAAAATATAATTATCATTTAATTCCACTTCTGGGTATTTATCAAAAAACAAAACAAAACCTACTAATTCAAAAAGATACATGTATCCCTATGTTTATTTAAGTATTATTTACAATAGCTTGTATATGGAAGCTCCGCCCTGTCCATCAATAGATAAATGAATAAGGAAGATATGGAATAAACATACAAAGGAATATTACTCAACCATAGAAAAGAATGAAATCTTGCCCTTGGCAACAGCATGTATGGATTTAGAAAGAAACTCTAATACTTTGGCCACCTCATGAGAAGAGTTGACTCATTGGAAAAGACCCTGATGCTGGGAGGGATTGGGGGCAGGAGGAGAAGGGGACAACAGAGGATGAGATGGCTGGATGGCATCACCGACTCGATGGACATGAGTTTGAATAAACTCTGGGAGTTGGTGATGGACAGGGAGGCCTGGTGTGCTGCCATTCATGGGGTAACAGAGTTGGACATGACTTAGGGACTGAACTGAACTAATGCTAAGTTAAATAAGTCAGACAGAGAAAGATGAACACTTTATGATTTAATTTATATGTGGAATCTAAAAAGTAAAACCAATGAACAAACAAGTCAAAAGAGAAACAAACTCATGGATACAGAGAAAAAAGCTGTTGGTCACCAGAGGGGTGAGAAATTAGAGGTTTGAGGAAGTAAATGAAGAGGATTAAGAGGTACAAAATTTCAGTTATAAAATAAATGTCACAAAGATGTAAGGTATAGCATAGGGAATATAATCAATAATATTACAATAACTTTGCATGATGACAGATTGTTACTAGATTTATTGTGACCAATGTGCAATGTATATAAATTCAAATTTGTTATACCCCTGAAGCTAATGCAATACTGTATTGCATGTGTGCTCAGTCACTTCAGTTGTGCCTCTTTGTGACCCTATGTACTGTAGTCAACAGGATCCTCTGTCCATAGTATTCTCCAGAATACTGGAATGGGTTGCCATGTCTTCCTCCAGGGAATCTTCCTGATCCAGGGATTGGACTCACATCTCTTAAGTCTCTTGCATTGGCAGACAGGTTCTTTACCACTAGTAACAGCTGGGAAGCTCCAGAATATTGTATTAACTATATTTAATATATTTTTAAATAAAGCACTTCAATCATGAATTGCTGCAAGCACTTTGTCCCCTTTTCATTTTTCTTTTTTTTCCCCTGAAACCATACCTCTATTTCCTTTTCCTTTTTCTTTGCATCTGTCTTTGCAACTGTTATTTTTGTCTGCTTCTCCCTTCTCTGTGTCTCTTCACCTATTTGTGTCTCTCCAATCACTTTTACCCCAATAAACATTTCTCCTTTAGCCCTAATAAGTCTTCATGCTTTTCTTACCCTGAAAAAAGAAAAGTGAATGCTTTTGCATATCCACTTTGCTTGGATTTAACCAATACAATATTGTAAAGTAATTAACCTCCAATTAAAATAAATAAATTTATATTAAAAAAATATTGCATTTGCTTCAAAAATATTTTCAAAACTGTTCAACTAAAAAGCAAGCTATTCATGTCAAACTCAAGAGGAAAGTTGAAATAAAATGGCATAAATTAAAGAAGATAGGAGAAAAAATACATTTTTTAGCAGAGTTACTTCAAAGAACCATTATCACTATTGAGAAGGGACAAAGGAACTGGTTTTAAGAAGCTGGTACAATTTTCATGAATGCCTGATAGTGAAAGCTTCCCCAAAAGGCAGTTGTCTCACAGCTTGAAGTGCCCACTGTAGGTCTGGAGCACAACTGGACCCCTTTTTCTGCTCTTTTGACATCTGTCCTCACTAAGGTTTTTCTTTATTTTTCTCTCTAAGACTCTGTTTTCTCATCAACTATTGCTATCGACCCTAATTTTGCTAGGCATATTTATGTAATACCTTTTTTGAAAAATTTACAAATAAAGAATTTTTTCCCTATTAGTTTGCTTATTTGAATATGTGTTTATTCCAGGGGTTGTAAAATTGCAACTTTAGGGCCAAAGTCTCCCATTTGTATAATTAATATTTGTTGTAATAAATCCATGCTCATTTGTTTACTTAGTATGATGCTGGCAAAGATTGAAGGCAAGAGGAGAAGGGGATAACAGAGGATGAGATGGTTGGATGGCATCACCGACTTGATGGACATGGATTTGAGCAAACTCCAGGAGCTGGTGATGGACAGGGAGTTCTGGCATGATGAAGGCCATGGGGTCGCAAAGAGTCAGACATAACTGAGCTACTGAACTGAACTGATTGTCACATTACAACAGGAAACTTAAGTAACTGAAACTGAGATTGTTTGGACTATCAGCTCAGCTCAGTCTCTCAGTCGTGTCTGGCTCTTTGCGATCCCATGAATCGCAGCACGCCAGGCCTCCCTATCCATCACCATCTCTCGGAGTTCACTCAGACTCACATCCATCGAGTCAGTGATGCCATCCAGCCATCTCATCCTGGGTTGTCCCCTTCTCCTCCTGCCCCCAATCCCTTCCAGCATCAGAGTCTTTTCCAATGAGTCAACTCTTCGCATGAGGTGGCCAAAGTACTGGACCTTGAGTTTAGCATCATTCCTTTCAAAGAAATCCCAGGGTTGATCTCCTTCAGAATGGACTGGTTGGATCTCCTTGCAGTCCAAGGGACTCCCAAGAGTCTTCTCCAACACCACAGTTCAAAAGCATCAATTCTTCAGTGCTCAGCCTTCTTCACAGTCCAACTCTCACATCCATACATGACCACTGGAAAAACCATAGCCTTGATTAGACGGACCTTAGTCGGCAAAGTAATGTCTCTGCTTTTGAATATACTATCTAGGTTGGTCATAACTTTTCTTCCAAGGAGTAACCATCTTTTAATTTCATGGATGCAGTCACCATCTGCAGTGATTTTGGAGCCCCCCCAAAAATAAAGTCTGACACTGTTTCCACTGTTTCCCCATCTATTTCCCATGAAGTGATGGGACAAGATGCTATGATCTTCGTTTTCTGAATGTTGAGCTTTAGGCCAACTTTTTGACTCTCCTCTTTCACTTTCATCAAGAGGCTTTTTAGCTCCTCTTCACTTTCTGCCATAAGGGTGCTGTCCTCTGCATATCTGAGGTTACTGATATTTCTCCTGGCAATCTCTATTTCAGCTTATGTTTCTTCCAACCCAGCATTTCTCATGATGTACCCTGCATATAAGTTAAATAAGCAGGGTGACAATATACAGCCTTGACGTACTCCTTTTCCTATTTGGAACCAGTCTGTTGTTCCATGTCCAGTTCTAGCTGTTGCTTCCTGACCTGCATACAGATTTCTCAAGAGGCAGGTTAGGTGGTCTGGTATTCCCATCTCTTTCAGAATTTTCCACAGTTTATTGTGATCCACACAGTCAAAGGCTTTGGCATAGTTAATAAAGCAGAAATAGATGTTTTTCTGGAACTCTCTTGCTTTTTCCATGATCCAGCAGATGTGGGCAATTTGATCTCTGGTTCCTCTGCCTTTTCGAAAACCAGCTTGAACATCAGGAAGTTCACAGTTCACGCACTGCTGAGGCCTGGCTTGGAGAATTTTGAACATTACTTTACTAGCATGTGAGATGAGTGCAATTGTGCAGTAGTTTGAGCATTCTTTGGCATTCCCTTTCTTTGGAATTGGAATGAAAACTGACCTTTTTTAGTCCTGTGGCCACTGCTGAGTTTTCCAAATTTGCTGGCTTATGGAGTGCAGCACTTTCACAGCATCATCTTTCAGGATTTGAAACAGCTCAACTTCAATTCCATCACCTCCACTAGCTTTGTTTGTAGTGATGCCTTCTAAGGCCCACTTGACTTCACATTCCAAGATGTCTGGCTCTAGATTAGTTATCACATCATCATGATTATCTGGGTCGGGAAGATCTTTTTTGTACAGTTCTTCCATATATTCTTGCCACCTCTTCTTAATATCTTCTGCTTCTGTTAGGTCTAGACCATTCTGTCCTTTATCGAGCCCATTTTTGCATGAAATGTTCCCTTGGTATCTCTAATTTGGACTCTAGTTTGGACTATAAAGCTTAAAATATTTATTATCTGGTCCTTTACCAAAAATAAAAATTATGCTGACTCCTACTTTATTCTGTGTTCATACCAGATTGATAATTTGGCTAGGTACATGATAAAGGAGATCAGCCTTGGGTGTTCTTTGGAAGGAATGATGCTAAAACTAAACTCCAGTACTTTGACAATCCCATGTGAAGAGTTGACTCATTGGAAAAGACTCTGAGGCTGGGAGGGATTGGGGGTAGGAGGAAATGGGGATGACAGAGTATGAGATGGGTGGATGGTATTACTGACTCAACGAACGTGAGTTTGAGTGAACTCAGGGAGTTGGTGATGGACAGAGAGGCCTGGCGTGCTGCGATTCATGAGGTCGCAAAGAGTCAGACACGGCTGAGCGATCGAACTGAAATGAACTGAACTGAACAACATTTTAAGGAATTCCCTGATGGCTCAGATGGTAAAGCGTGTGCCTACAGTGAGGGAGACCAGGTTCGATCCCTGGATTGGGAACATCCCCTGAAGAAGGAAATGGCAACCACTCCAGTACTCTTGCCTGGAAAATCCCATGGATGGAGGACAGTAGTAGGCTACAGTCCATGGGGTCTCAAAGAGTTGGACAGGACTGAGCAACTTCACTTTCACTTTTCACAGCATTTTAAAGGCATTATTCCCTGTCCTCTAGCTCCCAGAATGAATGTTTCATACTCATATAGCATTCTGATTCCTGATCTTTTATGTGAAAACTAGTTTTCTCCAATATATCAAAACTTTTGTAAATTGCTCCTTGCTTTTCGTGTGGTACTCTTTCATCTACTACAATAAGCACTCAATGGATCCATTCAATATAAACCAAAGATTACCTTTGATAATTTCTTCCCTTCATTTCTTTTCTCTTTCTGAAACTTTAATTAGCCAAATTTAGAGCTCTTAGACTGACTCTCTAATTTTCTTATTTTTTTGTTACCTTCTATTCTCCTGAAATTTAGATCTTTCTGGGAAATTTCTTCATGTTAATCTTCCAATCTTTCTATAACACTTTTTTTTTTTTAGTTTTTTACTTTTTAAATTTTAAAATCTTTAATTCTTACATGCGTTCCCAAACATGAACCCCCCTCCCACCTCCCTCCCCATAACATCTCTCTGGGTCATCCCCATACACCAGCCCCAAAGATTCTGCTGTCGTATTAATTTTCAGGAGCTGTTTTTGTTTTCTTTTTTTTAGCATTATATCTTTGATTCATGGATGCAATATCTTCATTATTTCCTTGAAGGGTTATACCTAAAAAAAAATAAAGATGAGTGAAGAATTTTTGAGCGAAATAATAGCTAAAAATATTTATCATTAGTAGAATTTCATGCAAAATGTTAAAGAATGTCCTCCTGGTAGAAGAAAAATGGTATCAGGCAGAAACATGAATTTATACATAAGAAATACATATCTTACATAACTATGTAAGATATAAATGTAATAATTTCTAGCTTTTTAAATTAAAAATTAAAAATTTGTCTTTAATGAAAATAATTTTAATATAAAATAAAGTAAGAACACCCATAGCAGAAAAACAGAGAGATTTATATCATAGAATAAAATGAATGACCATAGCACAAAAATCAAGAGAAAAGTAAGTATACTATTATGACATTCTTAACACTGTATATGAATTAGTACAATATCATTTGAAGATTGCAAAAAGTTTAAAATTTATACTATAAATCCTAATGTAATCAGTAACATAATGAAGAATAATAGGTAATAGACAAAAGAAAATCATAAAATATAACTAAAGAAAAGAAATCAGATAGAGGAAAAAGGGACAAAAAATAGATGAGATATATAGAAAACAAAAACCAAAATTAGAGATCAATAATAATTTACATTATGTGGAAATGGCTTAAAGAAAAATTAGACAGAAGAACAAGACCAAGCTTTATGATACCTATAAGAAATTCATTCTAAATAAAAGATACAAATAGGTTAAAAGTAAAAAGATGGTAAAAGATATACCTTACTAACACTAATCAAAAGAAAACTGAAATTCTAAATTAACAGCAAAGTAAATTACAGAGTAAAGTATATTATTAGATATATAAAAAGTCATTTTATAATGATAAAGGAGAAATATAAAATTCAATACACATGATCAAAACTTTCAAAACCCTTCTATTGTAATTGGTAGAACAGTGGAGAGAAAATCAGTAGTATATATTGTAGGAGACTTGAACAACAATCAATTCACTTGACTGATTGTCATTTATAGGATACTCTACTGAACAACAGAAGAATAAGCATGTTTTTAAAGTACACATAGGGCATCTAATTTATCAAGATATAAAATATTCTGGTTCATAAAATATTTAAATATACATTTAAAAGAATATAAGCAATACAAAATGTGTCCTCTGATAAATGGAAATTAAATTAAATTTAAATGACAGCAAGATGTCTGGACAATTTTTTTTTTAATATTTGATCACTAAATAACATACTTTGATGTAGCCCATGTGTCAAAGAAGAAATTAAAAGGAAATTTATTTATAAAGTACTTTGAATTGAATGATAATGAAAAGGCTTAGATTTTGTGGAATTCCTCTAAAGCAGTAGTTAGTATGAAGCTTGTAGCATTAAACGCCTATATGAGAAATGAAGTCTCACATCAGTGACCTCAGCTTTCACAACAAAACCAGCAAAATAAAAGCAAATTAAATGTAAATTGAATAGAAAATGAAAAAAATAATAAAGATCACATTAAAAAATGAAGTTAGAAAAAATAATTGATAAATGAAAACAAAGTGATATTTTTTGAGAATGGTAAAATCATTTAACTTCTGACTAGGATGATCAGGAAAAAGTGACAAGATAAAAAATTATCAATACAAGAAATGAGAGAAATGAGTTTGTAAGAATTGCTATGACAACAAAACCCAGCAAACATTACACAAAAAGAACACTACAAACTAATAGAAATATTGGGATTATAGAGGCATTGGTAAATACAATTTCAGGGCTTTGTTTTTTTTTTTTTTTTTTCTCAAGAGTCAAGTAGTCCCTGATTGTTCACATTTAAGAATGGGTCACTACCAATCAAAAAATTGGCCAAACAACTAAACAAACATTTCTCCAAAGAAGACATACAAATGGCTAACAAACACATGAAAAGATGCTCAACATCACTCATTATCAGAGAAATGCAAATCAAACACAATGAGGTGCCATCTCATGCTGATCAGAATGGCGGCCATCAAAAAGTCTACAACCAATAAATGCTGGAAAGGGTGTGGAGAAAAGGGAGCCCTCTTACATTGTTGATGGGAATGCAAATGAGTACAGCCACTATGGAGGACACTGTGGAGATTCCTTTAAAAACTGGAAATAGGACTTCCATCAGTTCAGTTCAGTTCAGTCGCTCAGTCGTGTCCAACTCTTTGCGACCCCAAGAATCACAGCACGCCAGGCCTCCCTATCCATCACCAACTCCCTGAGTTCACTCACACTCATGTCGATCGAGTCCGTGATGCCATCCAGCCATCTCATCCTGGGTTGTCCCCTTCTCTTCCTGCCCCCAATCTCTCCCAGCCTCAGAGTCTTTTCCAATGAGTCAACTGCCATACAACCCAGTAATCCCACTGCTGGGCATACACACTGAGGAAACCAGAACTGAAAGAGACAAATGTACCCCAAGCTTCATCACAACACTGTTTACAATAGCTAGGACATGGAATTAACCTAGACATCCATTGGCAGATGAATAGATAACAAAGTTGTGGTACATATACACAATGAAATATTGCTCAGCTATAAAAAAGAACACATTTGAGTCAGTATTAATGAAGTGGAAGAAACTGGAGCCTATTTTACAGAGTGAAGTAAACTAAAAAGAGAAATACCGATACCATATATTAGTGCATATATATGGAATTTAGAAAGAAAGTAACCATGACCCTACAGGCAAGATAGCAAAAGAGACATAGATGTAAAGAAGACTTCTGGACTACATGGGAGAAGGCAAGGTTGGGACAATATGAGACAATAGCATTGAAACATGTGTATTACCCTGTGTAAAATAGATGACCAGTGAAAGTTCAGTGCATGAAGCAAGGCTTTCAAAGTTGGTGCTCTGTCTAATCAATGAATATAGTAAAGTTGCAGGATATAAAATTAACACAGGGAAATCCCTTGCTTTCCCATACACTAATAATGAGAACATAGAAAGAGAAATTAAGGAAAAAAATCCCATTCACCATTGCGTTGAAAAGAATAAAATACTTAGGAATATATCTACCTGAAGAAACTAAAGACCTAATGAAACACTGGTGAAAGAAATCGAAGAGGACACTAATAGATGGAGAAATATATTGTGTTCATGGATCAGAAGAATCATATAGTGAAAATGAGTATACTACCCGAAGCAATCTATAGATTCAATGCAATCCCTATCAAGCTACCAATGATATTTTTCACAGAGCTAGAACAAATAATTTCACAATTTGTATGGAAATACAGAAGACCTTGAATAGCCAAAGCAATGTTGAGGAAAAAAAAATCGAACTGGAGGAATCAACCTGCCTGACTTCAGGCTCTACTACAAAGCCACAGTCATTAAGACAGTATGGTACTGGCACACAGACAGAAATATAAATCAATGGAACAAAATAGAAAGCCCAGAGATAAATCCATGCACCTATGGACATCTTATCTTTGACAAAGGAGGCAAGAATATACAATGGATTAAAGACAATTTCTTTAACAAGTGGTGCTGGGAAAACTGGTTAACCACTTGTAAAAGAATGAAACTAGAACACTTTCTAACACCATACACAAAAATAAACTCAAAATGGATTAAAGATCTAAATATAAGACCAGAAACTATAAAACTCCTAGAGGAGAACATAGACAAAACACTCTCCGACATATATCATGGCAGGATCCTCTATGACCCACCTCCCAGAATATTGGAAATAAAAGCAAAAATAAATGGGACCTAATTAAAATTTAAATCTTCTGCACAATAAAGGAAAATATAAGCAAGGTGAAAAGACAGCCTTCAGAATGGGAGAAAATAATAACAAATGAAACAACTGACAAACAACTAATCTCAAAAATATACAAGCAACTCATGCAGCTCAACTCCAGAAAAACAAATGACCCAATGAAAAACTGGGCCAAAGAACTAAACAGACATTTCTCCAAAGAAGACATACAAATGGCCAGCAAACACATGAAAAGATGTTCAACATCACTCATTATCAGAGAAATGCAAATCAAAACCACAATGAGGTACAAAAAGTCTACAAACAATAAATGCTGGAGAGGGTGTGGAGACAAGGGATCCCTTTTACACTGCTGGTGGGAATGCAAACTAGTATAGCCACTCTAGAGAAGAGTGTGGAGATTCCTTAAAAAACTGGAAATAGAACTGTCTTATGACCCACCAATCCCACTGCTGGGCATAAACACTAAGGAAACCAGAACTGAAAAAGACACGTGTACCCCAATGTTCATTGCAGCACTGTTTATAATAGCCAAAACATGGAAGCAACCTAGATGTCCATCAGCAGACGAATGGATAAGAAAGCTGTGCTACATATACACAATGGAGTATTACTCAGCCATTAAAAAGACTACATTTGAATCAGTTCTAATGAGGTATTTAAAACTGGAGCCTATTATACAGAGTGAAATAAGCCAGAAAGAAAAACACCAATACAGTATACTAACGCATATATCTGAGTTAAAATTCACCCATTCCAGTCCATTTTAGTTCGCTGATTCCTAGAATGTCAGCATTCACTCTTGCCATCTCTTGTTTGACCACTTCCAATTTGCCTTGATTCATGGACCTGACATTCAAGGTTCCTATGCAATATTGCTCTTTAGAGCATCGGACCTTGCTTCTATCACCAGTCACATCCACAGCTGGGTGTTGTTTTTGCTTTGGCTCCATCCCTTCATTCTTTCTGGAGTTATTTCTCCACTGATCTCCAGTAGCATATTGGGCACCTACTGACCAGGGGAGTTCCCCTTTCAGCATCCTATCATTTTGCCTTTCATACAGTTCATGGGGTTCTCACAGCAAGAATATAACTCAGATAACCATTATATCTACTACTGCGGGCAGGAATCCCTCAGAAGAAATGGAGTAGCCATCATGGTCAACAAAAGAGTCTGAAATGCAGTACTTGGATGCAATCTCAAAAATGACAGAATGATCTCTGTTCGTCTCCAAGGCAAACCATTCAATATCACAGTAATCCAAGTCTATGCCCCAACCAGTAACGCTGAAGAAGCTGAAGTTGAATGGTTCTATGAAGACCTACAAGACCTTTTAGAACTAACACCCAAAAAAGATGTCCTTTTCATTATAGAGGACTGGAATGCAAAAGAAAGAAGTCAAGAAACACCTGGAGTAACAGGAAAATTTGGCCTTGGAATGCAGAATGAAGTAGGGCAAAGACTAATAGAGTTTTGCCAAGAAAATTCACTGGTCATAGCAAACACCCTCTTCCAACAACACAAGAGAAGACTCTACACATGGACATCACCAGACGGTCAACACCAAAATCAGATTGATTATATTCTTTGCAGCCAAAGATGGACAAGCTCTATACAGTCAACAAAAATAAGACCAGGAGCTGACTGTGGCTCAGATCATGAACTCCTTATTACCAAATTCAGACTCAAATTTAAGAAAGTAGGGAAAACCACTAGACCATTGAGGTATGACCTAAATCAAATCCCTTATGATTATACAGTGGAAGTGAGAAACAGATTTAAGGGCCTAGATCTGATAGATAGAGTGCCTGATGAACTATGGATTGAGGTTCATGACATTGTACAGGAGACAGGGATCAAGACCATCCCCATGGAAAAGAAATGCAAAAAAGCAAAATGGCTGTCTGGGGAGGCCTTACAAATGGCTGTAAAAAGAAGAGAAGCATAAAGGAAAGGAGAAAAGGAAAGATATAAGCACCTGAATGCAGAGTTCCAAAGAATAGCAAGAAGAGATAAGAAAGACTTCTTCAGCAATCAATGCAAAGAAATAGAGGAAAAGAACAGAATGGGAAAGACTAGAGTCTCTTCAAGAAAATTAAAGATACCAAGGGAACGTTTCATGCAAAGATGGGCTCGATAAAGGACAGAAATGGTATGGACCTAACAGAAGCAGAAGATATTAAAAAGAGTTGGCCAGAATACACGGAAGAACTGTACAAAAAAAGATCTTGCCTCCTTTGTCAAAGATAAGATGTCCATATGTGTGTGGATTTATCTCTGGGCTTTCTATTTTGTTCCACTGATCTATATGTCTGTCTTTGTGCCAGTACCATACTATTTTGATGACTGTGGCTTTGTAGTAGAGCCTGAAGTCAGGCAAGTTGATTCCTCCAGTTCCATTCTTATTTCTCAAGATTGCTTTGGCAATTCGAGGTTTTTTGTATTTCCATACAAATCTTGAAATTATTTGTTCTAGTTCTGTGAAAAATATGGCTGGTAGCTTGATAAATTGAATTTGTAAATTGCTTTGGGTAGTATACTCATTTTCACTATTTTGATTCTTCCGATCCATGAACATGGTATATTTCTCCATCTATTAGTGTCCTGGTGGGAGGGGTTTCATGTTTGGGAACGCCTGTAAGAATTAAAGATTTTAAAATTAAAAAAATAAAAAACTAAAAAAAAAAAAAAAAAGATCTTCATGACCCAGATAATCACGATGATGCGATCACTCATCTAGAGCCAGACATCCTGGAATGTGAAGTCAAGTGGGCCTTAGAAAGCATCACTACAAACAAAGCTAGTGGAGGTGATGGCATTCCTGTTGAGCTATTTAAAATCCTGAAAGATGATGCTGTGAAAGTGTTGCACTCCATAAGCCAGCAAATTTGGAAAACTCAGCAGTGGCCACAGGACTAAAAAAGGTCAGTTTTCACTCCAATTCCAAAGAAAGGCAATGCCTAAGAATGCTCAAACTACCACACAATTGCACTCATCTCACATGCTAGTAAAGTAATGCTCAAAATTCTCCAAGCCAGGCTTCAACAATACGTGAAACGTGAACTTCCTGATGTTCAAGCTGGTTTTATAAAAGGCAGAGGAACCAGAGATCAAATTGCCCACATCTTCTAGATCATGGAAAAAGCAAGAGAGTTCCAGAAAAACATCTATTTCTGCTTTATTGACAATGGCAAATCCTTTGACTGTGTGGATCACAATAAACTGTGGAAAATTCTGAGAGAGGTGGGAATACCAGACCACCTAACCTGCCTCTTGAGAAATCTGTATGCAGGTCAGGAAGCAACAGTTAGAACTGGACATGGAACAACAGACTGGTTCCAAATAGGAAAAGGAGTACCTCAAGGCTGTATATTGTCACCCTGCTTATTTAACTTATATGCAGAGTACATCATTAGAAATGCTGGGTTGGAAGAAACACAAGCTGGAATCAAGATTACCGGGAGAAATATCAATAACCTCACATATGGAGATGACACCAGTCTTATGGCAGAAAGTGAAGAGGAACTAAAAAGCCTCTTGATGAAAGTGAAAGCTTAAAGCTCAACATTCAGAAAGCGAAGATCATGGCATCTTGTCCCATCACTTCATGGGAAATAGATGGGGAAACAGTGGAAACAGTGGCAGACTTTATTTTGGGAGGAGGGCACTCAAAATCACTGCAGATGGTGACTGCATCCATGAAATTAAAAGACGCTTGCTCCTTGGAAGAAAAGTTATGACTAATCTAGATAGCATATTCAAAAGCAGAGACATTACTTTGCCGACTAAGTTCCGTTTAGCCAAGGCTATGGTTTTTCCAGTAGTCATGTATGGATGTGAGAGTTTGACTGTGAAGAAAGCTGAGCACTGAAGAATTGATGCTTTTGAACTGTGGTGTTGGAGAAGACTCTTGAGAGTCCCTTGGACTGCAAGGAGATCCAACCAGTCCATTCTGAAGGAGATCAGCCCTGGGATTTCTTTGGAAGGAATGATGCTAAAGCTGAAGGTCCAGTACTTTGTCCACCTCATGCAAAGAGGTGACTCATTGGAAAAGACTCTGATGCTGGGAGGGATTGGGGGCAGGAGGAGAAGGGGACAACAGAGGATGAGATGGCTGGATGGCATCACTGACTCGATGAAGGTGAATCTGAGTGAACTCCTGGAACTGGTGATGGTGGGAGGCCTGGTGTGCTGCGATTCATGGGATCGCAAAGAGTCGGACAGCTGAGCGAATGAACTAAACTGAACTGAACTGAAGATCTTTGATGAGTTGGCTATTAGGAGGGTTTATCGATTGTTCCTCTTTTGTATCTGAGTGACTGAACTGAACTGAACTGAATGCATATATATGGAATTTAGTAAGATGGTAGTGATACCCCAGTATGTGTGACAGCAAAAGAGACACATGTATAGAACAGTTTTTTAGACTCTGTTGGAGAGGGTGAGAGAGGGATGATTTGGGAGAATGGCATTGAAACATGTGTATTATCATATATGAAACGAATCACCAATCGGTGTTCAATGCATGATGCAGGATGCTTGGGGCTGGTGCACTGGAATGACTCAGAGGGATGGTATGGGAAGGGAGGTGGAAGGGAAGTTCAGGATGGGGAACACGTGTACACCCGTGGCAGATTCATGTCAATGTATGGCAAAACCAACACAATATTGTAAAGTAATTAGCCTCCAATTAAAATAAATAAACATATTAAAAAACAAACAAACAAACAAGGTTGGTGCTCTGGGACAACCCAGAGGGATGGGGTGGGAAGGGAGGTGGGAGGTGCGGGTCAGGATGGTGGGACACATGTGCACCCATGGCTGATTCATGTCAGTCTATGGCAAAAACCAGTACAATATTACAAAGTAAAAAGCCTCCATTTAAAATAAATAAATAAATTTTAAAAATGAAAATCAATTTGAGAAAAAAAATGAGTCATTAAAATACTAATTGAAAAGCTCAGTACACTTGGACAAATGAGAAATGGTGAACTTCTCTAAGTTTCTCTTTTGGGTATTTGGTCAAGTATTCTGCTGATTTTCAATAATGAATCCCAGATTTCAATTATAGAGAACCTTCTCTCTTGGGCTAATCAACATATAGAAAAACAACCTTCAGATCTTTTATCTGTAGCCTGTGGGACTACCTATCAGTTTTTTGTTTTTTTTTTTTTTATGGGGGAAATGCTTATGGATTTGATTGTTCATGACACGGTAACATGTTCTTGAAACATTCTGTACATAAGGCACTGAAATGGAGGAAGAGTGTAGCTTACAAAATAATTTAAGTAAGTTGATAGTGCTTAACAACCTATATCCTTGGAAGAAAAGTTATGACTAACCTAGATAGCATATTCAAAAGCAGAGACATTACTTTGCCAACTAAGGTCCGTCTAGTCAAGGCTATGGTTTTTCCTGTGGTCATGTACGGATGTGAGAGTTGGACTGTGAAGAAGGCTGAGCACCAAAGAATTGATGCTTTTGAACTGTGGTATTGGAGAAGACTCTTGAGAGTCCCTTGGACTGCGAGGAGATCCAACCAGTCCATTCTGAAGATCAGCCTGGGATTTCTTTGGAAGGAATGATGCTAAAGCTGAAACTCCAGTACTTTGGCCACCTCATGCAAAGAGTTGACTCATTGGAAAAGACTGTGATGCTGAGAGGGATTGGGGGTAGGAGGAGAAGGACGACCCAGGATGAGATGGCTGGATGGCATCACTGACTCGATGGATGTGAGTTTGAGTGAACTCCGGGAGTTAGTGATGGACAGGGAGTCCTGGAGTGCTGAGATTCATGGGGTCGCAAAGAGTCAGACACGACTGAGCTGAACTGAAAAAAATTACATGATAATCTACATTATTAAAACCTATCATATCAAAGCTTTCAAATTAATCACTTTAGCAACAGAGACTCTTAGTCCAATGGTAAGATATTACCAAAAAATTCCTTAAACTTTTTTTTTCATTTAGCCCTATAGGTATACTTTATATGAATATTTTCAATACCCTAAGAATAAACTGATTTGGAATATAAACAAGATGTAAATTAGATTAATTGAAGATGAACAAGGTGAGGATACAATTCTGACCTCAAAAGGTGTCTTTGAAAATAGTGAGACTTGAATACTAGGTCTGAACACAATTTTAGAAAAGAAATTTCAAATGCATTTAGAATGCTGACAGCCTCGTTAGAATAAATGTTTCTACTCCCAAAATGACTACTTTGAAAGACAGCTCTCACTTGGATGTATAAATTTAGGTGTGTCAGCAGGCGTGGGAGTAATTAGGAGATCCAATTTATTTCTTTACACACACACACTGCAGGTAAGTGTTCCAAGTGAGGTGAAGGAAGTCGCCCCACTACTCACCTGTGAAAGCCTGTTAAAGTCGCACTGCCTCCTGGGAATGTGTGGCTGATGACAGCAGAAGGCAAGAAGGCTACTGCTTTGATAAATACCCTGAGGGTCTGCAAAATGGCAGTGCTGGGAGGCATGTGCCAAATCATGTTTGGCTTTGGCCCCATAGCTTGTGATTCTGTCAAGGACTCATCACGTCAATTGGTGGAAAATGGATTACTGTCATTCTTCAAGGCACAGCACATCATTCCCCATTGATTGGCATGCCAAATCCTTCACAAAGTAATGAGTCAGGGACGATTCAAATCATCATCCAACTGTCAGCTTGATTGCATAGCCCTCTATCAATGGGATTAAACTAGTCTGGCATCCAAAATATAATGAAAGGCATTACTTTACTTGAAAAGTTGACAGGAAGACAGGGGTGCTGGACCCAGGAGGACTAGTCATGTAGAGAAAAAATAACAAATAATAAAACTGGTGAGAATGAACTGAGATATGATGTAAATATATTCTTCAGTCTCTTAAGAGATGTTATAACAAAAGGGAATTACATTTCTCTTCAAAGAGAATTAGATCTGAAAGGGACACTGAAAAAATTTTATAGGTCATGCTTGTTCTCTGACAAAAAGAGAAACTGAGGCAAAGGAAGGGAAATAAGTCACTAATTTTGATTACTGAGAGAATGAGAGAATTCAAGGCATGTTCTTCAGAGGGAAAGAAACTTGATTTTCATTCTTGGTTCTTCTAGTTGTGTTGTGTCATAATAGGCAAGCCCCACAGACTGTTTCCTCACCTAAATGGAGGTAATTTCATATATATAAGGCTTAAGAGAGTAAACCACTAAGACAATTAGGCTTCCATCTCAATATATGCCAAGAAAAATATGTTGCTGTATAGCTCATATTTCATGAAATACTCATATCAAAAAACCTGTTGCTGAGGCTCAAATTGAATCTGTTATTTTCCTTTTGCCTTGATGATTATCAGCATTTTTTCTTAGAAAAAGGCCATCCTTGAACATATATGCTTCATACATATTATCTTATTTAATATGGTCTAGAGAAATCATAAATCTTACCAAGGTCACATTCAATAATAGGTTAAGGTTTTAGTGATATGGTTCTAAATCCTCCTTTTAGACATGAGCTCTGATGTTTCTCTTGGTGATGGTTTTGGTTCACCAGTAGCAGAAAGTATTCTCTGTTTTGTTTTCTGTGTTTTTTTTTTTTTCCTTTCTTTTTTAGCAGCAGCACCAGGGTCTCTCTGTTTCATGTACTTTGATCCAGTGGGTTGTGCCCTAAGAGACTTGAATTGCAATGTGAGTAGCTACCTATGTGATAAGAGGAACTTGTTCACAAATTACCACAACACCATTTACTTAGGTACACCTAGGTGATTAAAAATATATTATTTTAGATTTCAGCAAACATTTTGTTTTGGGGAATGGAAAGATTTGCCCTTTATTAAATACCTTTTAGCTAAAGGAATTATTTGACAACTGACTAAAAACCTAAACAATTGAGGTATTATTCGGGTGTTGGAGCCTGAAAGGAGACGTATGATTTTTATGAACAAAAACCGCCTCTGAAGTCAGACATGAAGACCAGTGTTTGGAATGTGAATCACTGTGAACCATTTAGGTTTCTAATTCAATGTTGAGAGTCCCACCATATTGTCTACCAGATTCTTTAGATGTGGATTTTGTGCAAAGTCCTAGAAATCTCATATTTAAAGTGGTGTTGATAATTCAAAGAGTATCCAAAGAAGAAAGAGACATTTGTTCAGACAGGTTGGGAAAACCATGTACACTCTGTCTCTTTTAAAGAATCTCAAATGCTTATTAACGTAAAGATTCTAAGAAATTCTGAGGTAATGAAGCCTATTTAACTTGGTTCACTGCAGTATTCCTATAGCTTCTTTGTCAAGTGGAGTTCTCTTTTGCATGATTTCTACCATAGCACCTAGAACAGGGCCAGGAATATATGAGGGGCTTCAAAAATATGTAAAAGAATGTTAAGAAGTCAAGTTCCCAATGGATTCTTGTCTCACAGTTGTAGCACAAAAGAGGCTGTTTTGATGGATGGATAGATATTGTACTGTGCAGATACTGGGGAAAGAGTATAAAACGATAAATGTGACATGCATTGGCCTCAGAGGAGTTTAGAGTTGACTGGATAAGGCAGAAATGTTCATAAATGACAAAAGGGTGCCAGTATCACATAAATATTGATAGCCCAGGCTTCAGTCTCATACAGAACTTGGTTCAAGTTTTGACATTATCACTCACCAGCTGGGTGGTCCAAGGCAAGTTAGTTAATAATTCAGAGGCACCAGTCTTCTAAAATGGAAGATGGAGATAACAGAGTTGTACAGCTCACTTGGCCATTATTTGGTGTAATGTAAGCAAAACGAAATGACTGCATCTTGTCTCTGCACCAGGTAATGCCATACATCACTCAAATATTTGCTGAATGGATTAATAATGTTAATTACATATTTTTAAACTTCTGCCTAGTACAGTACCTTACATAAGGTAGATATCTAAGAAAATGTTACTGGATGAATAAAAGACTGAATCAGAGAAGCATTTTCTAAGTACAGCCCATACAACAACCTCATCTCTGGGTACATGGTTTTTCTCCTGAGCTGTGCACTTAGTTGTTCAGTCAGTCCGACTCTTGCAACCCAGTAGACTGTAGCCCACCAGGCTCCTCTGTCCACGGGATTCTCCAGGCAAGAATACTGGAGTGGGTTGTCATTTCCTTCTCCAGGGGATCTTCCGAAACCAGGGATCGAACCCAGGTCTCCTGTATTGCAGTCAGACTCATTACTGACTGAATTATGCAGGAAGCACTCTTACCACTGCATGCAGTTCAGTTCAGTTCAGTTCAGTTCAGTCGCTCAGTCATGTCCGACTTCTTGCAACCCCATGAATCACAGCATGCCAGGTCCATCACCAACTCCTGGAGTTCACTCAAACTCATGTCCATAATGAGTTTGTGATGCCATCCAACCATCCCATCCTCTGTTGCCCCCTTTATCTTCTACCCCCAACCCCTCCAAGCATCAGGGTCTTTTCCAGTGAGTCAACTCTTTGCATTAGGTGGCCAATGTATTGGAGTTTCAGCTTCAGCATCAGTCCCTCCAATGAACACCCAGGACTGATCTCCTTTAGGATGGACTGGTTGGATCTCCTTGCAGTCCAAGGGACTCTCAAGAGTCTTCTCCAATGCCACAGTTCAAAAGCATTAATTCTTCAGTGCTCAGCTTTCTTCACAGTCCAACCATCCCATCCATACATGACTACTGGAAAAACCATAGCCTTGACTAGATAGACCTTTGTCGGCAAAGAAATATCTCTGCTTTTCAATATGCTATCTAGGTTGGTCATAACTTTCCTTCCAAGGAGTAAGCATCTTTTAATTTCATGGCTACAAACACCAACTGCAGTGATTTTGGAGCCCCAAAAAATAAAGTCTGACACTGTTTCCACTGTTTCCCCATCTATTTCCCATGAAGTGATGGGACCAGATGCCATGATCTTCATTTTCTGAATGTTGAGCCAACTTTTTCACTCTCCTCTTTCACTTTCAACAAGAGGCTTTTTAGTACCTCTTCACTTTCTGCCATAAGGGTGGTGTCATCTGCATATCTGTTAATCTCTAGTATTTACAATAATTACTGAAATATTATTTGGAATTATTGTTGTTTTTCTTTCAAATCACTATTTAATGAGCACTTATTTTATGGTATACACAATGCTGAGAGCACATTTTATTTTCTCATTCATTCCCTGTACAATAGACTTTATTCCCCTTATTATATTTATGAGAAAATAAGTTAGAGTTCTAGTTAGTTAGATAACTACCCCAGAATTTTAGCCAGAGTGCATAAATATTTCTGCTTAACAGATAGAACACATAGAAAATTGTTCAAGCTGGTTTTAAAGTTGAAAATATGATGAATTATCTGTATTACTTGTATAATAGTTGTGCTACATGAAGTTGTTTATAATATACTTTATGAAACTGTGCAATGAGATGATACTAAATGAAAAAAGTATTACATATACAGTCAATGCTCTCTAGACAATTGAAATTGCCAAATCACTTGGCTCACATTAAAGATTATTTTAGACTTAAGAAAGTTAGTGTGACTGACAAAATGCTTTAAAGAGCTATACCTAAGTCACCAATTGTCCATCAATCCAAAACTTTCAGTTGATATTTAATATTATTATGTCAGATGGTACCAACTCTTTGCAACCCCATTGACTGTAGTTCACCAGGCTCCTCTGTCTATGGAATTCTCCACACAGGAATACTGGAGTGGATAGCCATTTTCTTTTCTAGGGGATTTTTCTGATCCAGGGATCAAACCCAGGTCTCCTGCATTGCAGCCAGATTCTTTACCATCAGAGCCACCAAAGCAGCTATTTAACTTCAAGCAATATTATAATGATTAGATAAAACTGAAAATAAGAATTTTAATATGGTTAATAGTAAATGTGGATTAAATCACATCACATTATGTCTTTATGGTGATAATAGGTTAAGATTTTAAGTTTGGGTTTTGAAAGTCAACATATGATATTGATATATGATTGCTATTGGCCAAAATGTTTCAGAAAAGTATTTAGAATCAGAATGTGAGGAAGGCTTAGAGTTTGATTGAAATAATGAACAAATTATTTATATAGAAAAATATATGCTATTTTCTATGTGAATATGAATATATGTGGTGTATATGTGTTTAATGTATTCTCCAAAAAAATCTACAAGTTTTATGATTAACTATAACTTAGATTGAGGTAATATAGTACATATATTTGAGCTGCTATTAATTTTAAATCTTTTAAATTTAAGCCAAGACCCCAGATAGGTAAAAAAGCTAAAGAAAATGAACAATGTGAATGATTACATGCAGGTCAACATGATAAAAAATTTGCTTCATTTTTGAACATGAAGTTAAAGATTTCCAAAAATTTAGGTTAACTGATACATTGGAAAGTAAACTCTATAAAAGGTGAATATGAAAGTAGAACAATAATAGTTGATATTGAGAGACAGGAGTCAAAGGGAGTAAAGTAAAATCATTAATTTTTAAAGGTATTTGAATTGGCAAATTTTATTTCCATAATAAAATGAATTGCAACTCAAATAAGTAGTACATAAAATATTGAGAAGTAAATGTAGCAATCAGAGCAATGAGTCTGTAGCCTATGAAAATAAGTAAGGGTTGCAACTTGCAAGCCTAGAGAGAAAAAGCGACCAAACAGAAGATCATTATGCTAAAAGAAAGAGAGAGAGGGGGGGAGAGTAAGGAAAGAAAGGGAAGAGGAAAGGAGAAGGGAAGAAATAAAGGGAAGAAGAGAAAAACATTGACTCTGTTAAAGAAAAAAAAAACATAAATCATATAGTACATTTGTTAAGAGTTCATGATTTGATGGGGAGAGTGGGTTTCCCAGGTTGTCCTAGTGGTAAAGAACCTGCTTGCAATGCAGGAGACTGGAGTTTGATCCCTGAGTTAGGGAGATCCCTTGGAGGAGGGAATGGCAATCAACTCTAATAGCCTACAGGGCTACAGTCCATAGGATCACAAAGAGATATGACTGAAGTGACTTACATAGCACATAGCACAGCATGTATATGAACATGGAATAAACCATGATTTAGGAAAACAAATCTAAAACAGGATTAGGGAAATTTATGCTAAATTAAAAACAGTATACTTCATGGAGAATTCTAATAAATAAGTAAATTTTAGTGAAATAATGCTTCTAACTCATCAGCTATTAGACTTCAAGACAAGTATGTGTATGCCCTAAATTGCCCAATGCTTGTTACATTATGATAATGCAAATATTGAGGTAACTAACAGGAAATCATATAGTGAATGCCAAACACCACACCTAATCTGTGGTTGAATTCTTAGAACCATGAGACAGGTTTGGGAGTGTGCTACCTGCATTGCAACAAGTTGAATACTTTCTTAACATCTCTTTGGTATAACAATATACTCTGCATTGTACTTGCAGGGCTAATTTTGATTGTCTATGAACATCATCTCTTTCCAATCCAAGATAGGAAACCTTTGGGACTGAGAGCTTGGAGGCCTGGGAAGAGCTCCATCTGAAAGCAGATTTTTGCTCATGGGATCTGCACTCCAATCCAAAGATAAATCTGAAAAAGTGCCAGACATGAGGAAAATAAAATACCCTTTCTCTCTTCGCATTTTCTCTCTTCCACCCACTTTGCTTTATTTTCTTTCTTAATCCAAACTCTTAAAGGTCTGTTCCACAATGATTTTTACAAAGTTTCTTATATTAGAAAAATATACTTCCATATTATTATAAATTATCATGGTAAGTTCTCAAGCGGAATTTAATTTTTTTCTTCTAATTATAAAATTAAACTTTCTTATTGAAAAGATTTCATGCATCTTCAGCAGAAAGCTAAGGTTTTACAGGAGAAAATGTAGGCTTTATATTGTTCATGAAAACTTCATATTTGAGCTCCCGTGAACACCTATCAGAACCTCCAGTCACCCCCTGCTCGCTGCACACAGCCCTACAATGGAAATGGCTCCGCGGCTGGGAGGCTGATGCAACCCTGATGCAAGAGCAGTGTGCAATGAACATTATTGCCCCAGGCTTGAATGCTGCTAGTTTGCCGTGCCCAGCATCCTTTTTAATTTAGTCAAATACTACTGCTGCTGCTGCTGCTGCTAAGTCGCTTCAGTCGTGTCCGACTCTGTGCGACCCATAGACGGCAGCCCACCAGGCTCACCCATCCCTGGGATTCTCCAGGCAAGAACACTGGAGTGGGTTGCCATTTCCTTCTCCAATGCATGAAAGGATCAGTCAAAAATGTGAAGTTAACCAAAGGCCTTCATATCAACCACATCCTTCTTCAAGCTGATCTCCTTGAGCTTTCAGAGCCTTCACATTGCAGAGCAGCATGGTCCAGACAACCTGGAATTCTGGGTGCTTTTTGTTTTAACTTCTCTCCTTAATCTACCTTTAACATATTCCCTCAAATAGTGGTGGTTTTAGTTGTTAAGTCATATCCGGCTCTTGTGACCCCATGGACTGTAGCCCTCCAGGCTCTTCTATCCATAGGATTTTCCAGGCAGGAACACTGGAGTGGGTTGCCATTTCCTTCTCCAGGGGATCTTCCCAAACCAGGGATCGAACCCCAGTCTCCTGCATGGCAGGCAGATTCAGTTATGGGTAATAACTGTTTAACAAACCCCATATTGAAGATAATTTCAGGACTAAAAAAATGAAATAGTACATTATTTATATCTAACATGAGAATTTATTTTAGAACAGAGGTGGATGAAATTCATACCATATAATCAGATATTTACGTCATTTGTGTTTAAAGCTGAACTAGGTTTTAAATGCACAAATAATCAAAGTGTACAGTTCAAAGTCACTTTGTATGTCCATAGCTTTCAAGAAAAATCCCCCTTTTCTTTGCCTGATGGATAAGAAACTGCCTGCTACATTTTTCTTAACTAAGGGTCTCAAACATTGGCAATTTTGTCAACCTAGATGTAAACCTCGCTGCCACGTCCGAATCATAATAAATTTTGTTTACTGTAGTTAGACATTGGGTTTGCTTACATTTTAGTTAAAACACTTGAAGATTTATCCTTCTGTCAGAACCACTGGAAAATTGAGAGTCTTGTGCAAGTTATAAGCTTTCTGCTTAATCTTCTGGAAACTTTTCCAATTTTCTTTTAATAACACCAGGAGGCCAGTGGTGTGCCACTTATGGATGGAGGGGGAGGAGCTCTCCATTCCAGTCTCCCTCCTTTATTCTGCTGACAGCCTCCACAGAAATAAAGTGCAGTAATATACACTAGCACTAACTTCTATGCCAAGCTGTCACCATCAGATAAAATTGATCACAAATTACTGATTACTGAATCAAGAAAGTCATCAGTTATATTGTACTTGATTACTTTCTCATAAGAGGAATATATTACTGAATGTGGTGAGATTACTCATGCATAAGAATTTGGAAGTGACACACCAGTAACACACCCTCAGGAGGAAAAGAGAATTGTGCTGAGGATGTAGACTCAAAGTTCCCTATATAAATTGTTTCAAGCCAGCTATTCAGTTATGGTAGATTGTGATGTGGACTTGAATAATTTTCAGCCATTTTTTCAGCTTGAAAACTTATATCACAGTCTTCCCTCTATGAAGTGTCATGGTCACTGACATCAACTATACTTCCTGGTGGAAAGAACCCTGGTACTGATCAGGGTTACAAAATTAGGCCAATATAGGTGATGGAATTCTTGCTAGGACAAGTTAAGAAATATATTTTTTTCTCTCTGATTCATTTTCTGCTAGAAAACCCCTTTTTGAGTTGCCTTGACTCTACTTGCTCTATGTCATAGTTATCTTAAGAAAAATTGGAAATTTACTCTCATTTAAAACAGTGTCTTCTGCCCTTGGGAGACATATAGGCCAAGATGGGGGTCATGAGACAGATCTTAAGGAAAAAAAGTGAAAGATATGTTAACATTCACACACTGCCTAGTAACTTAGCAGGAATACAATGATAAAAAGTGTGCTGTTGACCACATATAGAGTTTTATCCTTGGCAACAGATGGAAACCAACTGAAACTCAGACTCTTGGAAAAGAGACTACCTTACATCTAACTGAAGTCCAGCTCTGATTTTTCCAAAGTAGGTATACAGGTTCTCAGGGACAGGCAGTGGTGTTGCAGGAAGTGAGAAGTCAAAGGATAAACAGAAAACACCTTCTTAGATTGTCTATTTTATCAGTACACTAAGATCTGGTATCTTTGCAGTCATAAAATATTTAGGCCAATCTCTTGTTTTTGTTCAAGTTCAAAGAACAACATGTTTTTATGTTCAGGAAGTGATTTGAAATAGTTTACTTTTGTGTTTTGTGTCCTTCTCTTCACCAGATTATCTGTATAATTGGCGATATGTGATTAGTTTCCTCTGCTGAGAGAGCAGATTATACTAACCTCATTACTCCTGCTGCTGGTGGTAGTTTGCTAGTGATATTTAGTTCTTGGTGTTCAGCTGGTGTCACCAAGATCTGGAAGCTGCCCAGAAGAGATAGCATTTAGGAAGCCCATATTCACTGACTGGCATGAGCCTGGATGCTCCAGTGGTTGTTGATCACACCCTTCACTGTCTATGGTCAGATTTTGTCAGCTCCTCCCAGCAAATGTGAATTTATGCTTTGCACTCCTAATTTCTGGCTAAGGTTTTGTTAACAAATGAATGGACACCTCAATCCACAAAACTTCCTCACTGAATAGATTCACTGCCTATAGATTCCTGATCAAATTTCAACCCCAACTTTGAATATTTTTTGAATGAAGACACCAGCTAGAAATAAGCCTTGGTCTTCTTTTAGTTCTAGAATATGGATGTTTGACTAACAGCTTGTCCCTGTGGGCCCCAATTCATGTACCATATGCTCGCAAATAATCATGGCACATCCCAATCTTACTTAGGAACAAATGTCCAATTCAACTTTGTACTCTACACCTTTGCTAAGTGTGAGATCTACAGAACACATCTTCACAATCAGAAGGAAGATAGCCTCTTTTCAGATCATTTTTTTTTTAATGAAATAATTATAAAATAGATGTTCAAATTTTTAATGTTAAAATTTGAGAAGAGATTCATTATAGTTTAGAATGTTGGTCTGTCGCCTTGTAATTTATTATACATGTGTCTGGATAGTGCTTCATGGAAAAAAATAACAGTAGCACCGACCATTTAATCACCACAGCTGGCTGTTTATAACAATAGGGTATCTAATATTATAGAACAGAAAACAAATGTCATGCAATGCATTTTTTCCCTTTGCCTGAGCTTTAGTCTTCAGCAAGATCTGACAAATATTGGCATTATATGTCACTAAGAAGTAAAAGATCATGCTCTGACCTTCAAGAATCCCCATAAAATGTACATTATGTTGATGTGCCCTTTGTTTTGTCTATCTTGGTTTGCTTTGGCGGCCTCTGCAATTTTAGAATGAGCAAGGTTGTTTTACCAAGTTTCCAATGGCATCATTTTAGCCAAGGAATTAACTAAAGATGAAGACTACTTCCTGCACTGTTTATTTATTTCACTCTGACATGGCTGGAAAACAAGAATGAGGTATACACCACAAATGCTTGAGATGCTCCTAAAATAGGATCATTTAAAAACCAACATCTTTTCTTTAAAGTACGTGTAAACTTTTAAAAAGAAAAAAAAAACAGTTTGGTTTTCAATGCGAGTCTTTTGAGGAAGGATTCATCAGAGAAGGTTAAAATTCTTCTTTCTTCTTTTTGCAATAGCTCTCCACCTATATGTAAAAAATCTGCACTGTCTCTAAGGTTCCAGTCACATTCCTTTTAATCCAGAGATGTGCTCCCAACCCTATTACTTTATTCATTCACCTCCTCTTTCAGTAAAGTCGTAAAGCTTTTTCGATCCATATTGTAGAATTCATTATTTAATTGAATTTTTGCTGATTTTTGCCTTAGCTTGGGAGATGATAACCATATTTCTTTCTTCCTAAAGCATGGCATGGCACATGGCATACTCTCAGTAAAATAATTGTATAGGGCTTATTGCTTCATTGCAGGTTGGTTTTAGAAGCACAAAGATCAAAATAAAATATAAATACTATTAAATTTTATTAGATCCCTGCTTTCTCTCACAAAGTTAGACATATGACCCTCTAATAATAACTGTTTACCTTTTTCCTTCACTTTTTTACATTTTTGCTTTTCAAAGTAATTTTATGTCTGAGATCCGATTATGATCCTCACAATCACCCTCATAGATAAATAGACCTTGCATATGGGGATAAGTGAGCCTGTGTTTATATATGTGAATGGCAGAGTCTAGAATTCAAGTCTCATATTCCTGGCTGGCATGCTTCATTCTAAATCATATTGGCATAATTTGCTCTTCATTTAGGAAAAATAAGCTTTAGGTTCTGCTAGCTAAAGACATCATTAAGAGAATTTTACTGAAATGCAATTGAAAAGAAGAGATTCAACCAAGTTTGGTAGAAAAAAAATCATTCCCTTTACATTCATTAAGTAGCAAAATAATGTTCTACAGAAGAATCAATGGGCTTCTTTAGGTGGCTCAGTGGTAAAGAATTTGCCTGCCAAAGCAGGAGATGCAGGAGACCAGAGTTTGATCCCTGGGTCAGGAAGATCCCTTGGAGGAGGGCCTGGCAACCCACTCCAGTATTCTTGTATGGAGAATCCCATGAGCAGAAAAGCCTAGTGGGGTCACAATCCATGGGGCTGCAAAAGAGTAGGATGCAACAGAGTGACTGAGCTTGAGCAATAAAGTGAAAGTGAAGTCACTCCGTCGTGTCCGACTCTTTGTGACCCTATGGACTATAGCTTGTGACCCCATGGACTGTAGCCTATCAGGCTCCTCTGTCCATGAGATTTTCCAGGCAAGGGTACTGGAGTGAGTTGCCATTTCCTTCTCCAGAACATACAAGTAGATTACTTAAAAACAAAACAAAAAAGAAAAAACCTCAGTTATTGGAAGTAAGAAAATTAGTCTCAGTTTTGCATGTCTTCACTTATGAAAATGAAAGAGACGATTTTTAGAATACTCCTTCCAACCTAACACTTATGATTCAGTCCTCGCTAGCACTCATAACTAGCAGTAACTTCTTTACTGTATTATCTGTATCTGCCCTATTATTTGAGCCTTGGAATAATGCTATTATTTGGGTAGATATTTGAGACAGTATTTATTGTCAGTTCTGGTTTCATTAATCCAGTTTGCAGTTTACCTCATCTATTTATACATAATTAAAGAGCTAATTGGTGATCATACCAATTGTTAAGAAATCTAAATATGTTTCTTGGAGACATGTAGCAAGTTTAATCTAGTTCTCTTGAGGAAACAAAAGAATCTTCATTTCTCTTTAAAGTTTTCGTGTTGTAATCAGTTGATATTTATCAAGCACATAGTCGGTGCTCTAGAACACTATATAAAGTATGGTGAGAAATACAAAAAGTGTAAGGAAAGGATCCTACTTTTAAACGCCCAACAGTCTTGCCAGGGAGTAAAACATGTAGAGATGAACAATTAACTGACAATCCAAGGCAATGCATAATAAACAGAAAATTCTTGGTGTATTTATAGTTTGGCAAATGTTTAACAACTGACTTTTCAAAGGGAAAAATAACCAGGTTTATAGTATTTGCCAATTTCCACAGTGCAAATATTCCCACATTGGCCAATTTCAAACTACTAACATGAGGTCATTGATCCCTGGGGTAGGGAAAGATACACAAAATAAGTTCTGGGGTATAAGGCCAGTTCAGTTGACACCAGCACACTAATCCCCCTGTAGGAGTTTAGATCAAGCAAAGATCTGAATAAAGTGGCTCAGTATATCAGTGGAGAAATATCTTTCATATCTCTGAATAATAGTAACATATGAATGGGAAATAATTGATGTGAAAGAAGAGATGATGCAACCAACAGTCCAGGGTACCAATGACCAAAATAGGGGTGGGTGGTGGATGGGCAGAAATACCTTTAGTTAGCATGGATTGTTTTCTTCGAAGGATCTTAGAAAGTTGGGGGGGGGCGGTAAAAAAAGCTAACAAGTGGCTTAGACTCTATCTTGTACATTTGTCTTTCCAAATATGTGAATAATATCTGTGTCTATAAAAAAAAATGGAAAAAATGACAAATACAAAATTCAATTTTTTCAAAAATCAATTTGCTGTTCCAACAGTGTTACTAAGAATCTTTTGGACTTACCAATTCCCAAAAACCAAGAATTTTCTTAGAATGTTCTCCGAGTTACTGGAAACCCCAGAAATACAAAATTACTCTAGGAAAAGAAAGCTTAAATATCTCTTTAGCCAAATCAGATTCAATTCTTACATAGTTCTATTCAGTATCACATTGAAGCCTGGAAGATGTTTGTTTGTTTGTTTGTTTGTTTTTTATTTCCCTCCAAATAAATTCATGTTCTGCCCTAGGAAACTTTAACTTCCATCCTTCTCCACAGCATAATCCATTGTTATAGCGCTATTCCAAAATATTTTCATTCTTGTCAAAATCCTGGAATATAAGGCTTTATTTTGATAATCCATGTGGCTGGATATCAAACAGCTGCCGGGGTACCTACCAACATCTGCTGTTTAGTTTTTATCAGTTTGTCCCATCTGGCCTGCATTCAACAGTGTTCAAATCAAGACTGAACAAAATCACAGGACATTCAGAAGCAATTTCACATTATTTTTTGAAGCATCGAGCCTTCTTTCTCAGTCTTAAGAATCAGGAACTATGTCATTCATCATCCTGCAGATAACCCTGGAACTCTTCAGATTAAACTTTTCAGCACTCTCTCCTCTACCAAATGTTAACATTTCTGAAATATGTGTTTAATGTTCATCTGTACTGGCTTATGTTTGACTCAGGGACATTAAATATGATAAGGAATAGGAAATTGTTAGTACTTGTGATCACTAAAATGCATTTTAATTCCTAATTTAATCCATACACATAAATCCAAGAAAATTTCTCATCTTGGGCATTTCCATTTCTTCCCAGGATTCCTGGCATTTATCCTTCATTTCTCTCAGTTTGATGTAACATATTTCTCCTAATATCCTCTCTTGTCTCACAGTATAACTTGTTACTAAAGTGCTTCTGTGTTTGCACACACCTATCAAGAAAAGGGACCAGTATAGTAAATATGGCACATATCCAGTAATGTAAAAATTCATTGTGTCTATAACCTCATGATCTTTCAACTTCTCTGAAGTTAATTTCTCTCCTGTGAGACTTTCCAGCACTTATTCAGTCCCAGTGTCTCTCCTATACTTAATATCTACCTAATATTATATCCACTTAAATAAAAATAAGATGCATAGTCTCATTTTACTTTTTTAGCAAATATTTTATTTTTATGCATGTATTTATAAACATTCTCATGCTTAAAAAAAGTATGTGAGGCAGATTATGGAGATTATATAACAAGGTATAAAATTTCCTGGAGTATAGTCTCATTTTAAAATAAAAAGGCAGATGCAGGTGACCTTCCAAAAACCATGTAGCTAATCAATGCAGATTGAAGATGAAATCGTAAAATTTTGACAAAACAAGCCATTCTAAGAACTTCCGTCAATACTACCAGCAGCACAGTACATGTTAGCTGAAGCAGAGTGGAAATGTGTTTTTCTCTTCAGAGAAAAGTATGTCTAGAAAAACCAGAAGATCTGGGCATTGATGAATTATTTTATCCGCATTCTTTTTTGACAATGTAACAATGAAAAGAAATAAATGTAGAGTTTGAAAAGGATAACATTGCATTTGCATCATCTCTTTCAAGATCTTTTATAAAAGATCTAACCAGAGGAAAGTCATTTCTTCTTTCCTTATACTCAAGATTGAGAATTAAGGTGAATTTCTATCATAAAGGCCTTAGGACAAATCCTTCTTTCCAGTAAGTATTTGCAAAGTACTGTTTTCTCTTCACTAATACACAAGTAAATTTCTATAATTCCTTCTTCCACTTAATTTGTACCAATGGTTTGGTGGAACCAACAATTCTGCTTGAGTTCTCCTCTTTAAGTTATTCAAGATGACAAGCCAGGGACCATTAGAGGCAGGCAATCTAGTTTCTAAATTTTTCCCTAGTAAATTCCCTTCTAACATCACCCACAGATAAGCAGAAGCCAGGAATTCTTGTTTTTGTTTTTTTTTTTTTTTTTTTTTTTGCTCAATCAACCATAAATCCATTCCCAAGGTCTAAAAATGCCTCTCCCTCAGATATTTTCTTCCAGGGCCACCCACAGTCTTAGTGTGCACCTTGTGTCCCTCCTGGGCCCAGAGGATCCAGTGCTGAGGGTGCAGTTTGGATATGCAGGATGAGGTGTGCAAACGTGTCTGAACCAGCAGTGTGAAGCAGAGCTGGAGATGGGAAGAACAGGACCTAGGAGGAGGGTCAATAGCCAGATGCCAGGGCTGGGTCTCCACTTGTGATATATGTGTGGATCCAAGAAGTCTGAGAATGTTACATTCAAATCTGATGTTCCTGGTCTTTAATATATTTGCCACTTTAAGTGACTTACAGTTTTTTAATACCAAGATATGTGGTATAAATTACTCTTCCTCTACCCTTTCACTAGCCCTCCTAACGTTAGATTAGGGCCTGTGCCCTTCTTGTACCTCACAAAGGAAATGAACGCACACCACAAATAAATGTCAGGTGATTTGATCAATGTCATCAAGAATGGACTAGAATTATTTTTCAAAATAGTATTTATTTAATGACTTTTTACTACATACTTAAGTAAAACAATTTATGATGACAGAGTGTTTAAGTCCCGTTTTTGTTTCTAATTTTTCTGTTATCCCTCACCCACTTGTTGAGATGATGTCAAATTTCTACTTTATTCATTACATAGACACTCCAAAACAGAGTAATTTTTTAGCTTCTTTTTACTATGTCAATTTCAAAAATGCAGCAAATTTAGTCTAGCTCTCCACTTCTTTCTATAGAGCAATGATATTTTTGTTGAAATGAGAAATTCACATGCCCATTTCAAAGTGTTAATTCTTGCTCAGAATAGCTTTGGCATAGTGTAATGCAAGATTTCTCCCCAAAAAGCAATGGTTGCATCTACAGATATAGCATAGGAAATTTAGAGGTTGTGCCCAGTAACTTTACTGTGTCTGCCAGGGAAGTCTCTCTCACCATGCAAGAGTAATGTTATCTTTGGTATAAGTAGAACTTTTGTAGCTTAATGTGTGATAATTTCTCCTTGTCAGACATCTCATGTTCTGCATGCCTCTCATCCGGCCTGTATCACATAGAGAGGAGGGAATGTAATTTCCACCCACCTGTAGAAAACAGCTAAGTTTTATTTCCTGTGTGATTCCTAATACTCTGTCCCATGAAAGGAATTCATTATCCTTAGATGAAGTAATTATCCTCAAGTAAAGTGGAGCTGAAGCACATAAATGTTCAACTCAGACAGGGATGGATTTGAAGGCTGGCTCCCCCAAATCTTACATGCTGTATGATCCCTCGGAAATTGCTTAATGTTTCAAAACTTCAGATTTCTCATCTGTAAAGAAGAAATAATTTATCTATCTTCAAGAGTAACTGTGAAGATTAGATGAGACAATATATATATAAAGTTTCTGACACCCGGTGGGCATTCATTCAATAAGTGCTATTATTATGGCAGCATCTAAATAATTACCATCATCCTGCTGTTAATCTTTACTATATCAATCACTCCTTTGTGAATAATTTTTATGTGACCTCAAATCTTTTCTCCCCATCAGGCATCTCTATTCAGATATCTTAGAATTACCTCAATTCAATTTGTACAATACAAAATATCATGACTTTAAGAAAATAACCCTCAAATTTTCTTAAAGTAAAAAAAAAAAAGAAGATTTTGATACTCATTGTTTAATTGTTTTAAAGTAATAATAAGGGTGATGTGAAATTTAAAGTGGAAGTGTCTCCCTTTCACTTCTTTCTCAAATTTCCATGGCTAAATCTGGATATAGCCTTGTACATTTATGATACTTCTTTTCCACTTTTCCAGCATATGCTATCACCAAATCCTGGCTTTTGTAATTTGCAAATTCTTCTCATGGCTGTTGCTCACTGTTAATTTCTCTTCTATCAATAATGCTCTAGGTCCTCATCCCTGAACATTTACCCAAACATTTCTCTGACACCCAATCCCTCACATTTTCTCTTCCCCCCCCCAAGATTATTCCTTTATAGTGGTCTTTATTACCTACTGCTCTCAGAAGACAGACCAATCAACTTTCTTTGCAAGACACTTTGGCATCTATCTCTATTTTTCTTATCTACTTTGTGTATTTTAATATCATTTTAGTGGTAATTTTACATAAAGTAGGTGCTTTTTTTTATCTGTTGTTGTTCTTTTTTTTTGTATGTTTTTGCCACAGAATATATATTTATGCTATTCTTCCCTGTCATGAGTTGAAATGTGTTCCCCCAAAATCCATGTTTAAATTCTAAGCCCAGGTACCTCCAAATATAACTGTATTTGGAGATGGGTCTTTACGTTGTTGCTGTTGTTCAGTCTATCAGTCATGTTTGACTCTTTGTGACCCTGTGGACTGCAGCATGCTAGGCTACCCTGTTCTTCACTATCTCTTGACGTTTGCTCAGACTCATGTACATTGAGTTGATGATGCCATCCAACCATCTCATCCTCTGTCACCCTCTTTCCTGGCATCAGGATCATTTCTAATGAGTAGGCTCTTTGCGTCAGGTGGCCAAAGCATTGGAGCTTCAGCTTCAGCATCAGTCCTTCCAATGAATTTTCATGGTTGATTTCCTTTAGGATTGACTGGTTTGATCCCCTTGCTTTCCTAGGGACTCTCAAGAGGCTTCTCCAGCACCACAGTTCAAAAGCATTAATTCTTCAATGCTCATCCTTCTTTATGGCCCAACTCTCACATCTATACATGACTACTGGAAAAACCATTGCTTTGACTATACAGACCTTTGTTGGCAAAGTGATGTCTCAGCTTTTTAATATGCTACCTAGGATTGTCATGACTTTTCTTTCAAGAGGTAAGTGTCTTTTAATTACATGGCTGCAGTCACCATTCACAGTGATTTGGGAGCCCAGGAAAATAAAACCTGTCACTGTTTCCATTATTTCCCCATCTATTTGCCATGAAGTGATGGAACTGGATGCCATGAACTTACTTTTTGGAAGCTGAGTTTTAAGCCTAATTTTTTATTCTCCTCTTCCATTTTCATCAAGAGGCTCTTTCTTCTCTTTTTGCCATTACTGTGGTTTCATTTGCATAGTCAAGGTTATTGATATTTCTCTGGGCAGTCTTAATTCCAGCTTGAGTTTCATCCAGTCAGCCATTTTACATGATGTACTCTACATACAAGTTAAAGAAGCAGGGTGATAATATTAAGCCTTGATGTACTCCTTTCGCAATTTAGAACCAGTCCGTTGTTCCATATCCAATTCTAACTGTTGCTTCTTGATCTGCAAACAGGTTTCTCAAGAGGCATGTAAGGTAGTCTGGTATTTCCATCTCTTAAAGAATTTCACAAAGTTTGCTGTGATCCATAAAGTCAAAGTCTTCAGCATAGTGAATGAAGCAGAAGTAGATGGTTTTCTGGAATTCTCTTGCTTTTTCTATGATCCAACAGATGTTGGCAATTTGATCTCTGGTTCCTCTGCCTTTCCTAAATCCAGCTTAAACACTTGGAAATTCTTGGTTCACATTCTGTCGAAGCCTAGCTTGAAGGATTTTGAACTTTACCTTGCTAGCATGTGAAATGAGCACAATTGTGTGGTAGTTTGAACATTCTTTGACATTGCCCTTCTTTAGGATTGGGATTAAAACTGACCTTTTCCAGTCCTGTGGCCACTGCTGAGTTTTCCAAATTTGCTTTCATATTTAGTGCAGCACTTTCACAGCATCATCTTTTAGGATTTGAAATAGCTCAGCTGGAGTTCTATCACCTCCACCAACTGTTTGTAGTGATGCTTCCAAAGGTCCACATGACTTCATACTCCAGGATATCTGACTTTAAGGGAATAATCACACCATGGTGGTTATCTGGGTCATTAAGACTTTTTTGTACAGTTCTTCTGTGTTTTCTTGCCACCTCTTAATATCTTCTGCTTCTCTTATGTTTTATAGAAGTAGTCAAATTAAAATGAGGCCATTAAGATAGGTCATAATTCAACATAACTCATGTCTTTATAAAAAGAAGAAATTTGGAGAGAGACATGAATGCAGGGAGAATGCCAGGTAAAGAAGGTAAGGAGAAGTTAATGCTTCTATGAGCCAAAGGACTCTAAAGATTGCTGGAAATCACTAGATGCTGGAGAAGATGCATGAAACCAATTTTACTCACAGCCCTCAGAGGGAACCAAATCTGCTGACACTTTGCTCATGGACTTCTAGCTTCCAGAATTATGCAAAAATATATTTCTGTTCTTTAAGACACTCAATCTGTGGTACCTTGCTTTGGCAGCACTAGCAGACTCCATACCACCTGCTCCTCTGCAAATGCTATTCCTGTTAACCTGAGTGGTCTACCAAAGTGAGATATCATCATGAGGGGCTTTTACTCACTCACTCATTCATGGGTTTGTGCTAAGTCATTTCAGTTGTGTCCATTTCAGTCTTTGCGACCCCATGGAATATAGCCTGCCAAATCTTTATCTGTCCACAGGATTTCCCAGGCAAGAATGCTGGAGTGGATTTTCATTTCCTTCTCCAGGGGATCTTCCTGATCCACGAATCAAACCTGCAGTATCCTGCACTGGCAAGCTATTCTTTACCGCTGAGCCACCTGTGAAGCACTAAGTAGTTTATAAAACCATCTTATCATCTAAAACAAGATTTCAGGCTGGTTTGAACACTAAAATGTCCTATGGCTACCATTTTGGCTTCAATGATCTGTGATTTAGAACTTTTCCCACGTCTTTTATTAACATTCATATACTTTTGTAGTACTATATGGTGCTCACCCCGAATGGTTATGAATAATTTTATGACTTTATTAACCCAGGTCCTGCCCTCGAGGCACTTACAAGATCTATAGTGTATTGAGCTTCTCTTTAAATATTCAGCACATACAAAAACCACTGGCAAAATGTAAAGTAACAACGGCATAAAAAGAAAAATCACCAAAAACATTTAGAAACTGAAGACTTAAAGAAGAACAAAAAGGGGGGAAACAATTTATTTTTCAACACTTTCAGTCTTCAACTCCATAAAGTCCTTTCTTTTTATGTGTTACTGTAAGTGTTATGAATAGTCACGTGTGGGTTCAGATCACCCTATGGCAAAACCACAAGGTTAGCAAAGTTTGTATCCCTGACTCAGGCCTTGGCAGTGGTAACTTCTCCACTTCCATGAAACTACTTTATGCAATGTGTAGCTCTTATTCCCAACCCATATTTCTCTCAGTATCTTTTGTTTTTTCATTATTAAAATCCAACATGAGGACAAAGATATCCATGGCTTAAAACACATTATAATGACAGAGAATTTGCCTTTTGAATCTTTCCTTCAATCATAACTTGATGAATCTTGTCCCCATTTTAGTGATCTAAAGTATTGACTGATCAAGTAGAGATTATACTTTGTTGTTAAGAAATGTTCTTCTTCTCTCTGACATCATTTGCGGGCATTCTCATACTATACTAACCAATAATAATACTGCACCAATCAATAATAATTCCTACACAGACCAGTCACTAAGCCACCTCCTAGCAGATGACTCAGCAGTCTCCCCCTCAACTTCCCCCTTAAAAAGTAATAATTCGTAACATAATATTATTGAATGCTTACTGTGTGCTAGGCACTCTTCAGGGTATTTCCCATGAAGTAACCCATTCAATGCTATCAACTGTCCTGTGAGACAAATCACACTATTCTCTTCTTTTTAAAGGTCGGTTAAGTAAATAGCCTAAGGACATGCAATTAGTATGATGTAAATGTAGACAATCCAGATCTAGACAATCTGGATACAGAGCCTACTCACTTCTACTTTATTTGCCTCTTCACTGTTTTAAGAGTAGCTCAGTAGAAGAGCTGGATGGAAGTCTTGAATTGTCCATGAACCTCACCAAGGTTCATCTGAAAGGTGAAGGTGGAGAGATATGTGTTTGTGCATGTGCCTGTGTGTGTGTGTGAGAGAGAGAGAAGTCACTCAGTGTCTGATTCTTTGTGACCCTACGGACTATAGTCCTGGAGGCTCCTCTGTACATGGAATTCTCTAGGCAAAAATACTGGAGTGGTTTGCATGTCCTCCTCCAGGGGATCTACCACACCCACGGATCGAACCCGAGTCTCCTGAGGCTCCTGCATTTCAGGCAGATTCTTTACCACTGAGCTACTAGGGAAGCCCAAAAGGGGAGAGATAGATGACCTTAATGGATTCTCTGTTTCCTTTCTTTTTTCCCTTGTTCTGCTATAGACTGAATGTATTCCCTCCAAATTTATATGTTGAAATCTAATCCCCAGTATGATAGTAATTGAAAGTGGGGCCTTTGTGAGGTAATTAAGTCATGAAAGTGGAAACCTCATGAACAGAATTAGTGTTGTTATCAAAGGCCAGAGAATTTCCTCACCCCTTCTAGCACGTGAGGATAGCCATCTGTGAACCAGGAAGCAGATTCTCACCGTACACTGAATCTGCTGACATTCTGACCTTGAACTTCTTAACCAGCAAAATGAATTTCTCCTTTTATAAGACACTCATTTATTGTATTTTGTTATAGGAGCCTAAACAGACTAAAGCACCTTCAATAGACATAAACTTTTCAAACTAGAATGTTTAGACCAGCTTATGCTCTGCTATCACCTAGGCTCTTTTGATATCTCCAGTATCTCGTGCCCCATTGGATGCATAATATATTCAGTCCCATCTTCACATTCACTGTCTAGTTGCCTCGTTAATCTTCATCTACCTGTCACTCTTTTTAGAAGCTTGTTTTCCTGTTTCCTCATTCTGTGTGTGTGTGTCTGTGTGTGTGTGTCTGTGTGCTAAGTCACTTCAGTCGTGTCTGACTCTTGAACTCTATGAACTTTAACCCTTCAGGTTCCTCTGTCCATGGGATTCTCCAGGCATGAATACTAGAGTGGGTTGCCATTTCCTCCTGCAGGGGATTTTCCTGATCCAGGGATTGAACCTGTGTCTCTTGTTTACTGAATTGGCAGGCAGGTTCTTTACCTATTCCAGAGATGAATCAGAGTATTACAATTCAAGAATATGCTTTACACCTAGAGTTGGGTTACCCACGGGCTTCCCTGTGACTCAGAGGTAAAGAATCTGCCTTCCAATGAGGGAGACATGGGTTCAATCTCTGGGTCAGGAAGAATGGCAATCCACTCCAGTATTGTGGCCTGTAAAATCCCATGGGTAGAGGAGTCTGGCAGGCTATAGTCCATGGGGTCACAAAAGAATCAGATACAATTTAATGACTAAACAACAACAATTGGGTTACGCATGTCAGGATTTTCTTTGTCTTGTTCAGAGCTATATTCACAAAATCCTCAAGAGATAGAGTCTTGGGGTGAGTGGAGTGACATTAGAATCTTTTTTTTTTTTTTAACCATGAAAGTCATTAGATGGTCAGGGACATACTGCAGTCTTCTGTTCCTCCTGCTTTCCTCAACAATGTGATGCCAGGGCACAGCATACAGTAAGAAGTCAATAAGTGCTACTGATTGGCTTCTTAACTTCTTTGCATAATTTGATGAGGGTTTCTTTCTCTTTAATTGTGGAACACAAATATATTTCAGGGACTTAATTCTGCAGTGGTCTGACTAATTTGCAATTTATTCTTTAAAGAAATTATTTGATGTCTAAGGGCCTTTAAAAAAAAAAAAGCAGCCTTTTCCTTTTGAACAATGAAATCACGTTTCACTGGCATAATTGGACTGGAACACAGACAAGCTCAAGTTTAGCTCTAAACTCAGAACCCATGAAGGTCGATTGGAAAAACGCAGTCGCCCATCCCAGTGTTAAGTAGCACTTTTTTTCAGATTGTGTCACAAACATGCATATAAAACAAGAGCTAAGTGTTAGATTAAAGCTTGAAGCTTTTCAGTGATGTCAGTTAGGAGAGAAAAATAAAAGGAAACTTGCAATACTTCAGTCGAACTTTCTTTAACAGCATAAGGAGGGTGAGGGAAAATCAGTTAGGTTAAAGAAACAGTCTGTAGTAGGACCAATTTTTTTTAATTAATTTACCGAGCTTTGCTTTTATATCAGGGTAATATCAATTTACTTACAGCCTAAACAAACAAAATTTGTCTTTTTAAGAAATGTCAATTCTCTTAGCTACTCAATAAATCAACAACAATAAAGGACATATCCTGCTCATAGACCAATGCACAGCAATAATATCCAACTGTCTCATTTTGTACCCTTTGCTCTGCTAACCACGTTTACTTATTTATAGCCCCATCTTTGCTCCCCTCCTCCATCACTATTTAGTGGCTAGTTTTGACCTTCAGAGTCTGTGGAAATTTTGTTCAGCTTTTGACTCCTTCTACTTCTACATTTGAGTAACTGCCTTCTACATTCGCACTTACCCGTCATTGGCTTGTATATTAGTACCCCTGAAAGTATTTTCTTGTTACCCAGCAAGAAGAGATTTGCTGCACTAACAGAGAAACAATCTATGAAATGGTAGAACAGAGATTAAATCACTGGAGATAAAAGAGACTTCTCAAGGCAGTGAGTGTTATAGCTAGTGATGAAGTATTTTAGGATGGACAAGTGTAAAGGCTATACTTTAAAAAATACATATTAACAAATATTGTTACCATTCAGTTCAGTTCTACTGCTGCTGCTGCTAAGTCACTTCAGTCTTGTCCGACTCTGTGCCACCCCATAGATGGCAGCCCATCAGTTCAGTTCAGTCCAATACTCCAATACTTTGGCCACCTCATGCGAACAGTTGACTCATTGGAAAAGACCCTGATGCTGGGAGGGATTGGGAGCAGGAGGAGAAGGGGATGACAGAGGATGAGATGGCTGGATGGCATCACTGACTTGATGCACATGAGTTTGAGTAGACTCCGGGAGTTGGTGATGGACAGGGAGGCCTAGTGTGCTGTGATTCATGGGGTCACAAAGAGTTAGACACGACTGAGCGACTGAACTGAACTGAACTGAATTGAAGCTGAATCCAGCCTCTGTACCCCCAAGCTGCATTAAATCGCAGAGACAGAGTTTTGGATGAAGTAGAAAAGAATAGCTTTATTGCTTTGCCAGGCAAAGGTGGGCCACAGCAGGCTAATGCCTTGAGAATTTAGAGTAAGTAGTGACCAGACCACCTGACCCGCCTCTTGAGAAACGTATATGCAGGTCAGAAAGCAACAGTTATAGTTCTGTGAAAAATGTGGCTGGTAGCTTGATAGGGATTGCATTGAATTTGTAAATTGCTTTGGGTAGTATACTCATTTTCACTATATTGATTCTTCCAATCCATGAACATGGTATATTTCTCCATCTATTAGTGTCCTCTTTGATTTCTTTCATCAGTGTTTTATAGTTTTCTATATATAGGTCTTTAGTTTCTTTAGGTAGATATATTCCTAAGTATTTTATTCTTTTCGTTGCAATGGTGAATGGAATTGTTTCCTTAATTTCTTTTTCTACTTTCTCATTATTCGTGTATAGGAATGCAAGGGATTTCTGTGTGTTGATTTTATATCCTGCAACTTTACTATATTCATTGATGAGCTCTAGTAATTTTCTGGTGGAGTCTTTAGGGTTTTCCATGTAGAGGATCATGTCATCTGCAAACAGTGAGAGTTTTACTTCTTCTTTTCCAATTTGGATTCCTTATATTTCTTTTTCTGCTCTGATTGCTGTGGCCAAAACTTCCAGAACTATGTTGAATAGTAGCGGTGAAAGTGGACACCCTTGTCTTGTTCCTGACTTTAGGGGAAATGCTTTCAATTTTTCACCATTGAGGATAATGAACTAGAACAAATAATTTCAAGCTTTGTATGGAAATACAAAAAACCTCGAATAGCCAAAGCAATCCTGAGAAAGAAGAATGGAGCTGGAGGAATCAACTTGCCTGACTTCAGGCTCTACTACAAAGCCACAGTCATCAAGACAGTATGGTACTGGCACAAAGACAGACATATAGATCAATGGAACAAAATAGAAAGCCCAGAGATAAATCCACACACATATGGACACCTTATCTTTGACAAAGGAGGCAAGAATATACAATGGAGTAAAGACAATCTCTTTAACAAGTGGTGCTGGGAAAACTGGTCAACCACTTGTAAAAGAATGAAACTAGATCACTTTCTAACACCGCACACAAAAATAAACTCAAAATGGATTAAAGATCTAAATGTAAGATCAGAAACTATAAAACTCCTAGAGGAGAACATAGGCAAAACACTCTCAGACATAAATCACAGCAGGATCCTCTATGATCCACCTCCCAGAATTCTGGAAATAAAAGCAAAAATAAACAAATGGGATCTAATTAAAATTAAAAGCTTCTGCACAACAAAGGAAAATATAAGCAAGGTGAAAAGACAGCCATCTGAATGGGAGAAAATAATAGCAAATGAAGCAACTGACAAACAACTAATCTCAAAAATATACAAGCAACTTCTGCAGCTCAACTCCAGAAAAATAAACGACCCAATCAAAAAATGGGCCAAAGAACTAAATAGACATTTCTCCAAAGAAGACATACGGATGGCTAACAAACACATGAAAAGATGCTCAACATCACTCATTATTAGAGAAATGCAAATCAAAACCACAATGAGGTACCACTTCACACCAGTCAGAATGGCTGCGATCCAAAAATCTGCAAGCAATAAATGCTGGAGAGGGTGTGGAGAAAAGGGAACCCTCCTACACTGTTGGTGGGAATGCAAACTAGTACAGCCACTATGGAGAACAGTGTGGAGATTCCTTAAAAAATTGCAAATAGAACTACCTTATGACCCAGCAATCCCACTTCTGGGCATACACACCGAGGAAACCAGAATTGAAAGAGACACATGTACCCCAATGTTCATCGCAGCACTGTTTATAATAGCCAGGACATGGAAACAACCTAGATGTCCATCAGCAGATGAATGGATAAGAAAGCTGTGGTACATATACACAATGGAGTATTACTCAGCGGTTAAAAAGAATTCATTTGAATCAGTTCTGATGAGATGGATGAAACTGGAGCCGATTATACAGAGTGAAGTAAGCCAGAAAGAAAAACACCAATACAGTATACTAACACATATATATGGAATTTAGGAAGATGGCAATGACGACCCTGTATGCAAGACAGGGAAAGAGACACAGATGTGTATAATGGACTTTTGGACTCAGAGGGAGAGGGAGAGGGTGGGATGATTTGGGAGAATGACATTCTAACATGTATACTATCAAGTGAATTGAATCGCCAGTCTATGTCTGACGCAGGATGCAGCATGCTTGGGGCTGGTGCATGGGGATGACCCAGAAAGATGTTCTGGGGAGGGAGGTGGGAGGGGGGGTCATGTTTGGGAATGCATGTAAGAATTAAAGATTTTAAAATTTAAAAAATAAAAAACTAAAAATTAAAAAAAAAAAAAAAAAGAAAGCAACAGTTAGAACTGGACATGGAACAACAGACTGGTTCCAAAGAGGAAAAGGAGTACGTCAAGGCTGTATATTGTCACCCTGCTTATTTAACTTCTATGCAGAGTACATCATGAGAAATGCTGAGCTGGAAGAAGCAGAAGCTGGAATCAAGATTGCCGGGAGAAATATCAATAACCTCAGATATGCAGATGATACCACCCTTATGGCAGAAAGTGAAGAGGAACTAAAAAGCCTCTTGATGAAAGTGAAAGAGAAAAAATTGGCTTAAAGCTCAACATTCGGAAAACGAAGATCATGGCATCCGGTCCCATCACTTCATGGGAAATAGATGGGGAAACAGTGGAAACAGTGTCAGACTTTTTTTGGGGGGCTCCAAAATCACTGCAAATGGTGACTGCAGCCATAAATTAAAAGACGCTTACTCCTTGGAAGAAAAGTTATGATCAACCTAGATAGCATATTCAAAAGCAGAGACATTACTTTGCCGACTAAGGTCCATCTAGTCAAGGCTATGGTTTTTCCAGTAGTCATGTATGGATGTGAGAGTTGGACTGTGAAGAAGGCTGAGCGCCAAAGAATTGATGCTTTTGAACTGTGGTGTTGGAGAAGACTCTTGAGAGTCCCTTGGACTGCAAAGAGATCTAACCAGTCCATTCTGAAGGAGATCAGCCCTGGGATTTCTTTGGAAGGAATGATGTTAAAGCTGAAACTCCAGTACTTTGGCCACCTCATGCGAAGAGTTGACTCATTGGAAAAGACTCTGATGCTGGGAGGGATTGGGGGCAGGAGGAGAAGGGGATGATAGAGGATGAGATGGCTAGATGGCATCACTGACTCAATGGACATGAGTCTGAGTGAACTCCGGGAGTTGGTGATGGACAGAGAGGCCTGGCGTGATGCAATTCATGGGGTTGCAAAGAGTTGGACACAACTGAGCTACGGAACTGAACAGAACTGAGTGAGAAGTTTTATATTAATGGTTCACAGGGGGTATGATCAACTCATGGACAATATTCTGGTTGATTGATGGTAAGGTAACTGGGAGTCAGAATCATCAGTCTTCTGCTTTCAACCTGTCTGGTGTCTATACACTTGTGGGCAGCAGAGTAAACTTCTTGCGCCTGGTGGGGCTTTCAGTATCTGCAAATAGCTCAAAAATATTGTTATATATAGCTCTAGGTGGGAGGAGGACCAGGAATCTGCCCCCAAGACTGCATTATTATTTCTTTTGACTATTCCTCCCTTGTCTCCACATGCCCTCCTTTTCGTAACTAGCAACTGTTTCAACCTGCCTGTTGGAAACTCAAAGAAAGTCATGGTGGCTGAATGAAGCCTATTTCCTATAATTAAGAAATGGGGGAAACAGAAAAACATTTGTGTCCAGAAACGTTGCAGGGTCGTGCTTGGTATAGGTATAGGCACAGGAGATATAAAGGGAAGGAAATCACCATGTTTCCCTCCGAGAGCATCTGAGTTTGTCTGACCCCAAAGCCCGTGTTCTTTGGCTCAGCCCCTCCTCCTTCAGTGCTTTTCCTCATTCTGCAATTTAAGATTTATAATCAATATCCTTTCAGCCCCTACCTTCCAACTATCCACCCTCTCAGCCCAACTACCCACATAGGCCTGACCTTTGCAGTTCACTGAGCTTCTGGCCATTGTTAGACCTTTCCTGCACACTACTACATCATTGCTTCAGACACTGACGCTTGGAATGCCCTTTGGCCACATTTTCACCTAATGAGATTCTGCCTTAAAGAACATCTCTTTATTGAAGCTGTACCCAGTGCCTGATCATATCAAATTCACCTCCTTGAGGGGCCCACAGCGCTATGCCCTAGTGAAAAATTTGCTGTATATGGTTTTTTCATCTCATTCAAAGAGACTTTAGAAGATTGTTAATAAAGCTACTTGGGGACATATCTGCCTTTCTCATCATGTTGTGAATTCCTCAAGGAAAAGATTGTAATTTATGTATCTGAAATCTCGGCAGGATCTGGTAAGTGCCTTGCAGCAAGTAGGAGCCTAAACTAAATGTGTATTGCCTTGAATAGCTTGGCCTTAGCTTACCTAGCTTACATTCTGTAGTCTCTGAAACAGACAGAAAAAAATTAGTATGTTAAATGAAATGAAAGTCATTAGGGTGAAATAAATTAACATGCAGGAGAAACGAAATCTCTCATTGTCTCCAAGCTAGTTACCAATATTGGAGAAACACTATTTAACAATTACCAGTTAACTAGATCAAAACTGCCTGGAAGTTACTGTCTGCTACATTAGCATGGTCAAATCAGCATTTATTATGGATTTGGAGGCATATCATGATGTTTTCCAGGTTAAATAAAGGAAAAGGAAAAGAAAACAGAGTGGAGAGAAGTAATCACAGTCAATAAATGATGTCTCCAGAGGAACATCAATATAATGTAATTAAAAGTCAAGAAAAAAATCTTTTCATTCTGAATGTAGTTAAATTGTTTCTCTTTTTACTGTTCGAAACGTTTCATCAAACTTATTCAGCAACGATTCCCTGTGGGCCTTTGCAGGCACAAGATAAATGTGAGGTTTGAAAGTTCTATTCTTTGGAGATATTTTGATGTATTTTACTTTGAGTTATTTTCTGTGTCTGTGTATAAGCATGTGAGCATGCACACCTGCTTGCTCGCACACATGCACACATACACAAACTGCAAGAAGCACAGGATGATAAGCCAAAATGCCAACATCTGGCTCTACATCTTAACCCATGATACTAGCGGAGCATACCACCTTCCTGGGCTTCCTTCTCTTTACAACTAGGGTACTGAAATGGACAGTAACTGAATTTCTTTCTGCTTTTTATGCCTCTGGAGCCCATGCAAATAAGTATCATCTAAATAATCACCCAATACTAGACCTTTTAAGTTGTTTTTTCTAAAATATATATAAAAAGTAATACCTAGCAATCTCTCTGGTAGGACTCCTATGTTCCCTGGATCATCCTCACCTGTGAAATCTCAAAAAAGAGACAATGCTTTAGCTGAATCAGTATTCTGATTTAATCTTACATCAGGTGTTGCCATACAATCTTATTTTGTCTTCTCTCAGTTTGGTTTCACACATGAAAAAAGAGGAAAAAAAAATAATGCCCTTGCAAAATGTGTGCAAATTGTTAAATGTCAGCTGAATGTCATTTTCCAAGTTTGGCACTCAAATAAGGCTCTCTGAAAATTGGTTGTCATCTGCTGAGAGTTAAAGGAAAAGATCTCTGAAAAGGTCCTTAGAGGCTTCATTTCTGGAGATTTTTAAGGTCTCACAGGAACTGTTTCCCCACATATGCCATTTCCCCTGGTGTCCTGCAATGGTGTGGTCCTCCAAGATTCCATGTCTTTGATTGTGTCATTTACTGGCCAAAAAGTGCCCCATCATTGATTCAAAGATGACCATTCTTCACAGACAACATGGAGGTAACTCTTTTATGAAGTTGTCTCGTCTCTTCAGTCACACAGTTCTTCCCCTGTCTGCAACCCAACAGTGTTTGAACCCTGTGCCAGTTAGTCCCAGTTTAGACTAGCCCTGGTTTAGACAATGTTTGTCAGACTACATATTTCTTATCTTGAAACTTGCTTGTAAACTCAAGGTAGAACTCACGTTTACCTTAGCATTCACATTGCTTAGCACAAAGTTAGTCATACAAGAGGCCTTCCAATACACACTTGTTACATACTCATTCCTATTGTCCTAAACAAGCAGAATGTCCTCAATTCTTTAAGGATAGACCACACACTGTTACTTCTTTTAAATGATAAGTAATGAGGCAAAGAAACAAAGAATTAACAGTGATGCTTCCTTTCTTGATTATATAAAATTATAGATCAAAGTAACATTTGGGCCTGAATTGCCTGGACCACTGTCTTCACCACCTAATTAACCTTGCATCCTGTAAAGACATTTGCCCATCCCCTAGGACTGCTCTTCATAACCTAGATACAATTGCCAGTCCATTAGAGAACTTAAATATCACAAATGCCCATACTGAGTACCACTAGAGAGAAAGGTGTAAACTGCCCAAGGATGGACATGAGTACCTGATGGAACTATATCCTCTTGAAATCCTGTGCATTTGTCTTACTGCCAGATTGACCTTCTCCTGAGAAATGTGGTTATTTTTCTCTCATTGAGGTGTCATAATCAGTGTGTTGGCTCTTGTTTTCCTTCCAGGTAAATGGGCCAGAAATAGATGAAGAAAAATGCAGAGAGAGTTTTGATGAATCTACACAGTGTTTTATTGCTGATGTAGACAAGTTCCATAAATTTCTAGAAGCGTAACGCTTTAAAAGGAAGGAGAATTGGAGTCAAAAGGGAGGGGGGTAAGGGTAATGGAAAAGGTAATGGTAAGTTGATGCACCTTGTCAGTAGTTGGGCAGAAACATTCTGCAGATGGACCTCATCACATAGGAAAAATCAGATGTCATTGAATAGAGCTTAATGTTTTCATCATAGTGAGAAGAGACTTTTACTTGCCTAAGAAAAATGTCTTAACTAAATAATAGATTTTTCAGAGACCACAGACAACCACAAGGTAAAATATATCTGATTTATGGCAGGTTTAAAAGGTCTTCCCACATGTGAGTCTAGAGCCATAGTCGGTGCCATGGTAAAATGATAAATGAAAAAAATAACTCTGGGGTAGTAACCACCACACCACGCAACCTCAGATTGGAATCTAAATGCTGAAGATGAGCAAACTACATTACAGGTTTGAAGAGGCAGATAAAGAAAAGAAAGTGACATTGGGAGTCAGAAAAGTGGAATTTTTGTTCCAGATTTACTAATCATCTGCATCGCTTTCAGGAAATCATTTCACCTTTCTTTACCTGTACTTTTGTATCTCTGAATGAGACTAACAATAGCTTGTTCTACTCACTCACTGGGATGTTGTATGAAATAAAGCACAGCATGATAATAGATGAACAAGCTCTTTGAAGAACTCAAAGTACCATATAAATGTGAGGTCTTAATGATGTTCCAAAGGTATCATTTCAGTGAGAGGGATAAAAAAGAAGGAACATATTATTAAATTACATATCTGAGGAGATAAGTGGCATATTGGGAGGGCTGCTTTCAAGATTTATTATAAAATCTGGCATTCTGTCTTTTAGACAGCAGCCAATCCTCATGCAAAATCATAGATCTGAGATGAGAGAAAGACAGCTGATGATGTACAGAGGGTTAACGGTGTACCTGAGTGAATTGCAGGAATGCACTGACAAAACAAAATTGGTGACTTATGTAATGAACACCACAATTTAGCAAGGATACAAAAGACAATATATAAAGAAGCAAGAGAAGATGGAGGTTCAGGGCAAATTGAAAGCTGCCTGATGAGCTTGAAAGGATAATTATGAATAAGCACTCCTTCCTACCCAAAGACACGGGAGCTTCACAACTACAGATAATTATCCAAACCTTCACTGAGGTCCATCCTGCCAGTTGTGTGAATAATACCTTCAGAAGACAGCTAACTCCAGGTTCAAGGAAAAATAATTATTTAATAAATACTTAACGTGCACCTAGTATTTTCTCAGGTTTGTCTTTTAGGTTGGGGAGAGGGGATTAAGAAAAATAAACACTGGAAAACTCTGCCCTTATAGGCTAGCTATAGAAAGGATGAAAATGTAGGAAACTGTGCTTAAATGCTAACCACAGGTCACTGGCTATGACTATTACACTTGCTTAGTTGGTTATTATATTAGTTTTATATTGGTTATTTGGTTATTATATTTTAGCTGGTATTATAGTGGCTAGAAAGACCCAGCAATCCCACTGCTGGGCATACACACCGAGGAAACCAGAATTGAAAGAGACACATGTACCCCAATGTTCATCACAGCACTGTTTATAATAGCCAGGACATGGAAACAACCTAGATGTCCATCAGCAGATGAATGGATAAGAAAGCTGTGGTACATATACACAATGGAATATTACTCAGCCGTTAAAAAGAATTCATTTGAATCAGTTCTGATGAGATGGATGAAACTGGAGCCGATTATACAGAGTGAAGTAAGCCAGAAAGAAAAACACCAATACAGTATACTAACACATATATATGGAATTTAGGAAGATGGCAATGACGACCCTGTATGCAAGACAGGGAAAGAGACACAGATGTGTATAACGGACTTTTGGACTCAGAGGGAGAGGGAGAGGGTGGGATGATTTGGGAGAATGACATTCTAACATGTATACTATCATGTGAATTGAATCGCCAGTCTATGTCTGACGCAGGATGCAGCATGCTTGGGGCTGGTGCATGGGGATGACCCAGAAAGATGTTATGGGGAGGGAGGTGGGAGGGGGGTTCTTGTTTGGGAATGCATGTAAGAATTAAAGATTAAAAAAAAAAAAAGAAAAAAAAAAAAAGAAAGACAATGAGAGGGCTTGCTCCATGATATCTGAAAATGTTTCTGGTCCTTAAATTCTAAAAATTTTATGAGCATTTTCTTTATTAGAAACAATATGCAGAGACAGCTCTCTCCCGTCTCCCAGTAGAAGACTAGAAAGTATCTTGGGAGAGGTAAAATCTGTCTACCTCACATTTAGGAATACATGGATGGAGGAGCCTGGTAGGCTGCAGTCCATGGGATCGCAAAGAGTCAGACACGACTGAACGAATTCACTTTCACTTTTCACTTTCATGCATTGGAGAAGGAAATGGCAACCCACTCCAGTGTTCTTGCCTGGAGAATCCCAGGGACAGGGGAGCCTGGTGGGCCGCCGTCCATGGGGTTGCACAGAGTCGGACACGACTGAAGCGACTTAGCAGCAGCAGCAGCAGCAGCATACCCAGTTAAGAGTATGTGTTCATGCTAAAAAGAAAGTCTTAAAAATAAAAGTAGGTGAAAGTCTATATACTAGACACTAAAGTCCATTTCTAGCTTCTAGAACACTGGCAACTAGGTTTCTACCCACTTCTACCCCCTCTAAACCATCACATTCACTTCTTCCAGGGGAAGAGGTTTGGAAGACACTCTTTGGGAAAAATGTACAAATTCAATAAGAAATCTATAAAGTATCTGGGGCTCAAAGCCTTCCTTGGTCCTTACAATGGAACTCAGGACTAGTAGGTCCCATTCCACACAGAGGCTCAATAGCTCAGCTCTGAAAAGAGAGCCTGGGGTCTCCAAGTAGCATAGTGTGCTGTACCGTGTTCAGTTACTTCTGACTCTTTGTGACACTATGGAGAGTAGCCTGCCAGGCTCCTCTGTCTCTGGAATTTTTCAGACAAGATTACTGGGGTGGGTTGCCATTTCCTCCTTCAGGAGATCTTCCTGACCCAGGAATGGAACCCGGGCCCCCTGCATCTCCTGCATTGTAAGCAGATTCTATACCACTGAACCACCAGGGAAGCTCCTCCAGGTAGTATGGGTAGCCTCCAAAACAAATTCTCAAACAGAAACAATAAAGAGAAATAGAGGAAAAGAAAAAACTTGCCAAGAGAAGAAAACTTAAAACACTGTAACTGATATTTTCAGAGGTTAAAAAAAAAATTGTCTAATCCCTTTTTAAAGAAAAATAATATTTATAAAAATTGAAGACATTTATTAAAGTAGGAAGAAGAGTTTAATGAATTATGTGCACCTATGTATGTGTGTGTTAGCTCCTCGGTCATATCCGACTCTTTGAGACCCCATGGACTATAGCCCACAGGCTACTCTGTCCAGGGGCTCTCCAGGCAAGAATACTGGAATGGGTTGCCATTCACTTCTCCAGGGGATCTTCCAGAACCAGGGATTGATCCCAGGGCTCCTGCATTGCACTCAGATTCTTTAACGACTGAGCTACCAGGGAAGCTGAGCTTGTGTGCCTATGAGCCAGTTTAAAATGTCAACTTATAAACAGTGCTGCGATGAACATTGGGGTACATGTGTCTCTTTCAATTCTGGTTTCCTCGGTGTGTATGCCCAGAAGTGGGATTGCTGGGTCATAAGGTAGTTCTATTTGCAATTGTTTAAGGAATCTCCACACTGTTCTCCATAGTGGCTGTACTAGTTTGCATTCCCACCAACAGTGTAGGAGGGTTCCCTTTTCTCCACACCCTCTCCAGCATTTATTGCTTGCAGATTTTTGGATCGCAGCCATTCTGACTGGTGTGAAGTGGTACCTCATTGTGGTTTTGATTTGCATTTCTCTAATAATGAGTGATGTTGAGCATCTTTTCATGTGTTTGTTAGCCATCCGTATGTCTTCTTTGGAGAAATGTCTATTTAGTTCTTTGGCCCATTTTTTGATTGGGTCGTTTATTTTTCTGGAATTGAGCTGCATAAGTTGCTTGTATATTTTTGAGATTAGTTGTTTGTCAGTTGCTTCATTTGCTATTATTAATGAATGGATAAGAAAGCTGTGGTACATATACACAATGGAGTATTACTCAGCCGTTAAAAAGAATTCATTTGAATCAGTTCTGATGAGATGGATGAAACTGGAGCCGATTATACAGAGTGAAGTAAGCCAGAAAGAAAAACACCAATACAGTATACTAACACATATATATGGAATTTAGGAAGATGGCAATGACGACCCTGTATGCAAGACAGGGAAAGAGACACAGATGTGTATAACGGACTTTTGGACTCAGAGGGAGAGGGAGAGGGTGGGATGATTTGGGAGAATGACATTCTCACATGTATACTATCATGTAAGAATTGAATCGCCAGTCTGTCTGACGCAGGATGCAGCATGCTAGGGGCTGGTGCATGGGGATGACCCAGAGAGATGTTATGGGGAGGGAGGTGGGAGGGGGGTTCATGTTTGGGAACGCATGTAAGAATTAAAGATTTTAAAATTTAAAAAATAAAAAATTAAAAAAATAAAAAATAAAATAAAATGTCAACTTATAGTCATTTATTTTACTTCTAAAAGATCATCCACTTCATACCCCAGATTATTTTGAAGATCTTGGAATAATAACATATATCAGGACATACCTCTGAAAGAAAAGTACTTTAAAAAAGATTAACTGCAATAGCATTATCACACTAAGGAATTAATAATTATTCTTTAAATAATCAAAAAATCAGATTTCAAATCTATCTGGTTGCTTATTTTTTTATATATTTTATTTTATTTATTTTTTGTTCAAATCAGGATACAAATTGTGGCACTGTGATTGTCAACTAAATTTCTTAATCAATTAGGCTTCTCTTCCTTTCTCTCTCTTCTCTTTTTATTTATCTTGCAATTTATTTTTTATTAAATTGTTTAATTTTAATAGTATATTTCACACTATGGATTTTGAAATTACATCCAATTGGTATCATTAGCCATGTTTCTCTACCCTGGTAATTCCTATTTATTAGTAATTAAACTTAGAGAATTAGCAAAACTCAAGTTCAATATTTGGGCAAGAATTCTCTATCAGTAATGATATATACTTCTGTCAGGAGGGATGTAGTGTTTGGGTGTCTACCTTTTTGTGACATTTTGACCTTTGAAAAATCACTGAACTTGAGTGCCGAAGAACTGATGCTTTTGAACTGGAGTGTTGGAGAAGACTCTTGAGAGTCCCTTGGACTGCAAGGAGATCCAACCAGTCCATCCTAAAGGAGATCAGTCTTGGGTGTTCATTGGAAGGACTGCTGTTGAAGCTGAAACTCCAATACTTTGGCCACCTGATGTGAAGAGCTGACTCATTTGAAAAGACCCTGGTGCTGGGAAAGATTGAGGGCAGGAGGAGAAGGGGAAACAGGATGAGTCGGTTGGATGGCATCACCGACTCAATGGACATGGATTTGGGTAGACTTTGGGAGCTGGTGATGGACAGGGAGGCCTGGCGTGCTGCAGTTCATGGGGTCACAAAGAGTTGGACACAACTGAGCAACTGAACTAAACTTAGCTGAATTGCATTATTTCATTAAAGATTGCAAAATAATCTAATTCTATATGTTTTCTTCATTTTATTAGCTGGACTGTTTCTATTAAAATAAAACTTTCTACCATATTTTATTTTCTTGAGATACATTTGTATGAAGAAAGTCATTTGTATTAAGAAAGTGCTTAATTTTTACCTTTGTAAACTAATTTTCACAATAAAAAATTGGTTTTCTAGCCTTCTCCAAAGATAATCAATGAAGTTTTTTTTTCTTAAGTACCGTTAAAAACTGATACACTTATATGTCATCAACCTACTACAATCTATCGTGAATACTGTTCTTTTTGATGCTCAAAACCTCATCAAGTCGGTTCCTGAGTCTTTTGACATGATCTGAGATTCTTCGGCAGCATCTTTCTTTGAGATTTGACAAGATATTCCTGGATTATCTTGTATGTTTCCAGCTTTAGATCTGGATTCTTTCAGTTCTCCCAAATCTTCTGGTTGTTTCTAGTGGAAAACATTTCTACATCAGTATCTTTTGCTCTAAAGCCAGTTCCTTTCTGCTTTTTAGGGAGATTTAAAAGTATATTCATCCAGAATTCTTGGTTGTTTGTACTGGTGTTAATCACTCAGTCATGTCTGAATCTTTGTGATCCTATAGACTGTAGCCGATCAGGCTCTTCTGTCCATGGAAATCTCTAGGCAAGAAAACTGGATTGGGTATCCATTCCCTTCTCCAGGGGATCTTCTTGACCCAGGAATTTAACCCAGGTCTCTCGCCTTGCACACAGATTCTTTACCATCTGAGCCACCAAGGAAGTCGTTGTAATGGTAAGGTTGATCTAAATAACCTAGTCTATCATTCAAACAAACTCATCTTGACAAATCTGTTTCTTGGCATTTTCTTCCCCCAGTTATTTGACTGGCTCATTCTTTAATTCTATCAAGGATTTGCTTAAAATTCAGCTTTTCCATGAATAGTTCCCTGATTGGATAGCAGAGAAGTTAGTGAGGACAGACTAAAACTCAACATTCAAAAAACAAGTATCATGGTATCTGGTCCCATCACTTCATGGCAAATAGATGGGGAAACAATGGAGAAACAGTGACAGACTTTATTTTCTTGGGCTCCAAAATCACTGCAGTTGGTGACCTCAGCCATGAAATTAAAAGACACGTGCTCCTTGGAAGAAAAACTATGACCAACCTAGACAGCATATGAAAAAGCAGAGACATTACTTTGCTGACAAAGGTCCATCTAGTCAAGCTATGGTTCTTCCAGTAGTCACGTATGGTTCTGAGAGTTGGACCATAAAGAAAATTGAGTGCCAAAGAATTGCTGCTTTTGAACTGGTGTTGGAGAAGTCTCTTGAGAGCCCCTTGGACAGCAAGGAGATCAAACCAGTCCATCCTAAAGGAAATCAGTCCTGAATATTCATTGGAAGGACTGATGCTGAAGCTGAAGCTCCTATACTTTGGCCACCTGATAAGAAGAGCTGATTTATTAGAAAGACCCTGATGCTGGGAAAGATTGAAGGCAGAAAGAGGAGATGACAGGGAATAAGATGGTTGGATGGCATCACCAACTTGATGGACATGAGTTTTAGCAAGCCCCAGGAGTTAGTAATGGACAGGAAAGCCTGGCATGCTGCAGTCCATGGGGCTGCAAAGAGTCAGACACAACTGAGCAACTGAACCGAATTGACTGAATCAATGAATAAATGAATAGTGCATATATAAAACACAAAGAGAGGATTATTAAAAAAGGAACATAGGATGGCCAAAAAAGAACTTTAAAATATCATAGCAAAATAAAAAATTCAAAATCCAGAAGCATGGATGTCTAAAATAGTCAAAAATCAAAAATACTCTCAAAGCTAAAAAGATCATATTAAAAAAAAAAAAGATCATATTAAAAAAAAACTTTAAATATCACAGAAATAAAGAATACAGATTTCTAGAAAGAATTAAAAGAAATCACTGAATGCCAATCATGATAGATGTAAAAGACACATATCAATGCATACTATCACAAAATTTCACAACATTGTAGACCAAATGACAATCCTCAAAATTTCTACCCAAAGCCGCACAGTAATTACATATGAAAGTTATAATGTTACTAAATTCTGAAAAGAATAATTCTCAATCTAGAATAAATTATCAATCAGATATAAAAGGGAGAATATGGACATTTTCAAACATGTGAGTTCTCACTAAGGGAAAGGCCAGGATTTATATCAATCATGGAGAATTGAGTCCAGATTCCTGCAAAGTAGAAAGAGACAGAGGGAGGAAGGAAAATAAAAAGAATGGAAGGATGCACAAAGGACTATCCGATTCGTTTGAACCAACAGAGAGGATATCTCTGCAAATGTCGGATTAGGTAAGGATGTTTTATTTATTGATACACAAAGATCCTAGCAAGTAAATATATGTAACTATTAAATTCAAAACAGACAACGTTGAAAAATAGAAACAAAGTTAGTATACCATATAGATCAGCTATGAATAATGTTTACATAGTCATAATGAACTAAATATTGCCTAGTGATCTCAAAACTATGCCTTATTTATATTGGAAGAGGGTGGAAAGGTAATGGCCTGGACTACTGTGTGTATGAGGAGGGTGGTGCATGTAACAGAGCTAAATTTATTTTTTAAAGGAAGGGTTAGATGGTACTATATTTAGCTGGAAGATTTAGAAATAACAAAATAAAAATAGTACCTGTAAACATGAAAATGAACACTAAAAGATAAAGGTGAAAGAGGTAAAAATATTATCTTGAAGGAGCAGGAATTGGGAATGGAAAGATACTTTTTTTATACTTAGTAAAATTATTTGACTTTTTAGCTGACTTTTCATATCTTTGAGAAAACTATTTAAACATTTTTTAAGATCTTTGAGAAAACTATTTAAACATTTTTTAAGAGTGAATAGACCTCAAAAGGGAACATTTGGGAAATAAATTAGTCTAATTAATGTCAATTTACATAAAAGCATGTGTTCTAGTCCAAGAGTAAGGCAGATGATATCCTGAACAAAGTTGGATGTGTGCAACCACAGGCTATCTCACCTGGGCTCTGATGTTGTAGGTAGTTTTGCTCCCAAAATATGGGAACTGGAAATCCAATAGGGTTTGGTTTCTCTAGGGCTCTCTTGATCTTTCCAAAGAATTCACTAGCCAAGAAAAATTGTTCAAAGGTTCAAATGTCCTCAGACAATTGCTGATACTTTCAAGGATCTCCTTGAAAGAGAGAAAGGCAATGTGTAATCCTGAACACTGGGTCTCTCAAGGCTGATTGAGACCAGGCCAGTAGACGGGATTAGCAAATGGCAGGCCCAGGATCCTAAAGAATATATAGATGCAAAGAACCTCATTTTATCCACAATTCAAGCCCTTCACTTTATATTCTCAGTCTTTGCCTTAAATTCTTCCCAAACTCCACCTCAGGTCTTAACTCTCTTAGGGTAACAAATAATCAATATTACATAATCTCTTTCCCTTTATTCTTTTTCTAACACTCATATATATCCAAGAAGTTTGTTACCTGGGATTTGTTCTTCTAATTCTATATTTTTAATGTGTACCACTGTGCCTGTGTGTATGTCCTAAGTTGCTTTAGTTGTATCTGACTCTGCAACCCTATGGACTGTAGCTTGCCAGGCTCCTCTGTCCACAGATTCTCCTGGCAAGAATGCTTGAGTGAATTGCCATGCCCTCCTCCAGAGGATTCTCCCGACCCATGGATTGAGCCTGTATCTCTTCGGTCTCCTGCACTGGCAAGTGGGTTCTTTGACACCAGTGTCCCATGGAAGCCCTCTATTTCTGCCTATAAAACATAACATGAAATTTTTTTCCAAATATTCTTGGAAACACATAGAAACTTTTCAAATGTACCCTTTTAGCATATGTATCATTTAATTCATGCTTTTTCTTGTTTCAGTACAATAAAATACCCCCAAAGGAGTTCAATTTCATCATTTTGAAGTTATCTTTATAACATTTTGGTCCATCTATAAAATGGGCTCATTTCTATCCATATCCTTCTCACCTGCTCAAAACTGTCCTTCAAAATTCTCTAAAAAATATAGATACAAATTGTTACTTGCTGGAAGTTTATCAATAATAAAGACATATATACCATATATAACTATGGTATATAAACTATACATATACACTACATAGAGTGAAGAGACCTCAGCAGCATGGAGAGCTAGTTTAGAAGATTCTTGCAACCCAACAAAGTCTGTGTGTCCAACATGTCTGAAATTCCTCAAAAAGAGTATAATTCTTTGGACTTTGGAGACTTTCCTGTAAACTGCAAATTTTCATTTATACCAAGGGTAAAGAAAGATCCCAGACTTTTTCCTAAACCAAATTTGACTGGTGGAAGGGAAATAAATATAAAGATTCTGGGTGTCTAGGGTGGTCTAGATTTTAAGAGTAGGGATGAACCTACAGGAGAAGATTGATGACCCTGATCATCATCTGCTTTACAGCCTGTCTCAACATCAGTCACAGGTAAAACCAACAGGACTTCTCCTGAAGGTAGGATAGGAGCATGTGCAGAAGTCAAGCCCATAGCAGACATCCTGATATATGGGGACCAGTGTTCTGTGTTCAGTTCTGTGACTTTCTTGTCTCTGGCCTAGGAACGACATTTGTACTAATGTCCTTTCTCTATCCTCCTTTGCACATGGTCACACTCAGGCTCAACAACATAGAAAGCTAAAGGAACTGAAAACATCTTACCATTATCCACATTTATCAAATGTAGATAATGGACCATATACTGAGATGCTTATAATTTATTATTGTGACCAGTACAGTTAATTCCCATTTTTTGAATTTCTACCATAGTGTAGGCATAATATATCCAATGAATTGTTTCAATAAATTGTAAGACATTTCCAGATCAGTTATTTTTTCCCCATTTTATAGAAAAGGTAACTGAGGCAGAAGGCCAACCAGGTAGTGAATGACACAGATGGGTTTCACAGACATTTCTGCTTAGTTCATAATTCATGCTATTTCCACTGTGTTGAGCTGCTTCTCTGAACAAAGCACACTTTTTGATCTCAGTAACAAACTAATGGGGACTATCACTTGGAAAAAGAAACCCATTGTCAGTGGCACTTAAATCATACCAAACTGGCAATTACATAAACCACTTTATGTGGAAGACTATCCAGGTAAAGACTGCATACATATAAGTGCATGTATATGTATAAAAATATTACAAATCCTTGAGTACATTATATAAAGGAAACTTTGTAATTCATATAATGCAAAGTAATGTTGAACTGTTTTGTAACATATTTAAACCCACCCTCCCCCATGACCTTCTTAACATTCTACTACTTTGCACTATGAAAATCTTCTGTGTGCATACACTTTCAGCTACTTAGGTTGGTTATCTTTCCATGTAAATACTTCAGACTTTGTATCTGGTATAGGATTAGTTCTAGGAAGATCAGTTCAGTTGCTCAGTCATGTCGGACTCTTTGTGACCCCATGGACTGTAGCACACCAGGTTTCCCTGTCCATCATCAACTCCCAGAGCTTATTCAAACTCGTTTCCATCGACTCAGTGATGTCATCCAACTATCTCATCCTCTGTTGTCCCCTTCTCCTGCCTTCGATCTTTCCCAGCATCAATTCCTCAGTGCTCAGCTTTCTTTATAGTCCAACTCTCACATCCATACATGACTACTGGAAAAACCATAGCTTTGACTTGAAGAGATCTCTAGTCTTTTCCATACTATTGTTTTCCTCTATTTCTTTGCATTGATCACTGAAGAAGGCTTTCTTATCTCTCCTTGCTATTCTCTGAAACTTGGAAAGCCTAGAACTAAAACAGAGAGAAGGAGGTCATAAACAATGGACACTCAAGGAAGAACATAAATATGCCTAAACTAGAAAGCAGAAATACCTGCTGTTACCCTAGCTCTATCCCATATTGGAAGCTTTGTTCTCCTTTAAAGTATTAATCAGTAGAGAAGTTTCTGGAGCTCAGAATCATCAAGATTCAGTTTTTCCTTATTCCAAGTTAAAGAACAATCTCCTTTCCACCTCACACTCTTTCCACCCTGTAACTTGTTGGATATTAATAAGAAACTCAAAATGGTCAACTCACAGATTTTCAAACAAACTTGGCAAAACTCAAAAGACAGCTTCAAATGGGCAAGGAGAATACTAGACCTTTTGGGGTACTATCCACCTAGTCAGAACATTTTACCATTCATCCATCATTACCTATTTCCTCATTCTAAAGTGGCCCCATGCCATGACAGGGTGCCACCTGCTGTCCTGCAATCATTTCTGTACACATTGCACCTTTGGCAAGAGACTGACATTCTTGTCTAAGGTACTTATTGGTCTCACATTTATGATAATTTATCAAATGTCTTGCTGAAATTCTAAATACTTTTTATGAGGGCATGTAAGAGACTCATAGCATCTTAGCTTTTTTTGGCACAAATTGAAAGCTTTGAAATTTCCTGGGCTCTCTTAAAAAGAAGATTAAGGCAAATACATTCCTTATATCTCCTAAAGGGATTGCTATCACCCTCAGGCTGTAGGCATTTCTGATGCCAAGGTTGGCATGCTGAATTGTTATTTTCTGTAATCTACTGCATGAAACCATCTAAAATCCTGACAGCTGCATTTAGAATTAGGTCCTAGTCTATCCATCACCAGGCTCCTCAGTGAATCACTTGATACCAGACCCCCCCCCCATCATCAGTATCATGTAGCTAATACATGCTTGCTGAAAACTATCTTATGCCAAATGGGTCTAAATGCATGAAATTAGAGAAGAAAGGATAGCTCTAGACCAGGTGTAATGAGAGTAATGGAACCCGTCAATAAAATTGTGATTACCCCTATTGCAGATGGATTAACAGAGGCTAAGAGAAATAAAGTAAATTGTACATTGACAACAAAGTTCAAAGGTGCCGTGCTTGATAACAGGACTCCATGTCTTCAAAGATCATGTTATATCCACTTCTTAGTGATACTATAGGGAGAGAATACATACTTTGAGTAAATGTCTCATTGAGTAATCTACACTGCATGACTACTTGGCATCCAGTTGAAAATGTTCTAAAAGACACCTCTATCCACTGCTGAAATTATGCTAAAAAAATGCATACACACACACCCACACACACACAGACACACACAATGCCTTGTTAGAGACAGGGAGAGGCAGAATCACATGGCTACCTTGTTTAACCAAAACAATAGAATCTAGCATTAAGAACATACTTGAGGGGAATAAATTCTCCTGTATTTCAGGAAGTATATCCAGATTACCAGAAAACTGGCCATCAGTCTATTTCCAGAACATGGGAAGATTTCTCTTAACTGCAACGATATAGCCATGTTACTAAAAATGAAAATAGTGAAACAGCTATAGAAAAATACGCAATAAAAACACAATGCAATATACCAATGTGAATAACATGAAGGTTTAAAATTCATAGTAATAATATTCAAATGGTTAAAAAAAAAAAACAAGAAATGAAAGTATGCAATCCCAAAGAAAGGCAACGCCAAACAATGTTCAATCTAGCACCCAAATGCATTCATCTCATACACTCGCAAAGTAAAGCTCACAATTCTCCAATCAGGCTTCAAGAGTATTTAAAATTTGTAGTAATAATATTCAAATGGTTTAAAAAAAAAAAAGTAAAGAAACGAAAGTATGCAATCCCAAACAAAGGAAATGCCAAACAATGTTCAATCTAGCACCCAAATGCATTCATCTCATACGCTAGCAAAGTAATGCTCACAATTCTCCAAGCCAGGCTTCAAGAGTATGTGAATTAAGAACTTCCAGATGTACAAGCTGGATTTTGAAAAGGCAGAGGAACCAGAGATCAAATTGTCAACACCTGTTGGATCATAGAGAATTCCAGAAAAAAAAAAATCTACTTCTGCTTCATTGATTACACTAAAGCCTTTGACTGTGTGGATCAAAACGCACACAGAATTGTGGAAAATTCTTAAAGAGATGGGAATACCAGACCACCTTACCTGCCTCCTGAGAATTTCGTATGCAGGTCAAGAACCAGGAGTTAGAACTGGACATGAATAATGGACTAGTTCAAAAGTGGGAAAGGAGTACGTAAAAGCTGTATATTGTCACCCTGTGTATTTAACTAATATGCACAGTACATCATGCGAAATGCCTGGCTGGATGAAGCACAAGCTCAAATCAAGATTGCCAGGAGAAATATCAATAACCTCAGTTATGCAGATGACACCACCTTTATGGCAAAAAGTGAAGAGGAACTAAGGAGCCTCTTAATGAAAGTGAAAGAGGAGAGAGAAAAAGCTGGCTTAAAATTCAACACTCAAAAAACTTCCCATCCCATCACTTCATGGCAAATAGATGGGGAAACAATGGTAATAATGACAGATTTTATTTTCTTGGGCTCCAAAATCACTACAGACAGTGATTGCAGCCATGAAATTAAAAGACACTTGTTCATTGGAAGAAAAGCTGTGGCCAACATAGGTGGCATATTCGAAAGCAGAGACATTACTTTGCTAACAAAGGTCCGTCTAGTCAAAGCTATAGTTTTTACAGTGGTCATGTATGGATGTGAGAGCTGGACTACGCTTTTGAACTGTGGTGTTGAAGAAGACTCTTGAGAGTCCCTTGACCTGCAAGGAGATCCAACCAGGTCATCCTAAAAGAAATCAGTCCTGAATATTCATTCATTGGAAGGACTGATGCTGAAGCTGAAACTCCAATACTTTGGCCACCTAATGTGAAGAACTGACTCACTACAAAAGACCCTGAAGCTGGGAAAGATTGAAGGCAGGAGGAGAAGGGGACAACAGAGGATGAGATGGTTGGACACCATCACCAACTTGATGGACATGAGTTTAAGCAAGCTCTGGGAGTTGGTGATGGACAGGGATGCCAGGCATGCTGTAGTTGATGGGGTCTCAAAGAGCCAGACATGACTCAGTGACTGAACTAAATTGAATGCTAATTTTTAAAGTGAAATTTTATTGACTTTAATTGACATGGTTGAGATTGCTATAACAAATTTTCAGAGTGGATAGCTTATAGACAGCATAAACTTATTTCTCACAGTTCTAAAGGCTGAGAAGTCCAAGATCAAGCTGCTGGAACATTCAGTTCCTGGTGGGGACTCATTTTCTGTTTCACTGATGGCCATCTTTGCTGTGTTCTCACATGGCAAATGAGATAAAGGAGGTTTCTTGGGGTCTCTTTTATATGAGAACTAATCTTATTCATGAAGGCTCCACTTAATGACTTAATGACCATCCAAAAGCCCCACTTCTAAACACTGTCACATTAAGTGTTACATTTCAACACATGAATTTTTGGCAAAATACAAACATATTTGGTCTCTAGTAATTAATGTATTCAAAATATTATTATTTTAGGATATAATCTATATTACAATCTATTAGTGAGATATTTTACATTTTTATAAATCCAATGTGTATTATGAACTTGAAACTCACCTTAATCAGACTAAATGAAACTAAATAGCTACATAGAGTTAAAGGCTGCTGCTACTGCTGATAAGTCACTTCAGTCATATCTGACTCTGTGTGACCCCATAGAGGGCAGCCCACCAGGCTCTGCCATCCCTGTAATTCTCCAGGCAAGAACACTGGAGTGGGTTGCCATTTCCTGCTCCAACAAGTTAAAGGCTACCACACTGGTTAATGTGGCTTTATAGTATGACCAATGAAAAGAGCTGGAGTGTGTGTGCACCAGTACATTAGAACAATATCTATTTTTCTCCTTACTGGTGCCTTTGGCTCATAAATAAAGATCCTGACTAACCAGTAAACTGGAGAGTCAAGGGGAATTGAAAAGGCTGGAGAAAGATTTCAAGGATAAGTACAGGCAGCTGCAATCGACATCCCTAAGGGAAAGAGCTATCTACTTGCAGATATATCACTGGAACGGATAGGTTAGCTAGGGAAAGAGAAGTCTTAGAAGCAAGACTTCCTGTAATGTGTAGATTTATAAATACCTTGGAGTATGAACCAGAAAGTGGAGATAGTCAGAACTCTGAAGGACGATCTGCCCTGAAGAGGGATGGAACAGGAACATGCACCAGAAGCCCACTGAGGATTCCAAAAAATTCAGCCCCTGCCCACTGCTAGAGAGGAACCAATAGCCATACCTTTGGTTGACAGATATTTTGGTTGAGAAAGATTTCTCCCAGAAGGGGAAAAAAAAAAAAAAGCTGGGCAGAAACAATAATAGCAATATAACTGAAAACAGCATTGCAAATCAATGGCAAAAAGATGGATTATTCTATTTCATAACTGTCATTGAGACTGTGGATTAGGAAAACACTAAGTATATCAAAGTGTTAAACCTTTCTCTTTAATAAAACAGTAGAGAGCTAGAAGAAAATATCAGAGAAGATCAATATTTTCCCAAGATGAAAAAGATTTTTCTAAGCATAAAATTTATGGAAGAAAGCCATTTGGGAGTGTGAGAAACAATCAATGTGTTGGTATCAAAAATAGAAGAGTTGTGAAATTCCACAAACATAAGCTGAATTAAAAACAAATGATAAATAAGAAAATGTTAACATAAATTTTTTTGACAAATTGAAATAAAAAGTAATGAATGAAAGACATGTATAGACACTTCAAAAAAAAGAAAACAATAGAAAAGTAGATGAATGGCATGAACAAACAATAGCCTGACAGAATTCAAATAAACTGAAAGCTGAATTACAATATTTAGCCTTATTAGTAATACTAAAATAAAACAATTCGAAAGACACCGTGCATGTGAAATTCATCTACGGGATTTGTTTATCCTAGCATTAACTATACCAGCAAAAGATAAAGATTGGGGATACTATGTGCGAATAAGGGAAAATTGGTTAAATTAAATTAAATTACATATAAAATTATAGTAATGTTTAATGATTTTTTAATGTGCAATAAATAGGAAAATTTAGTGTACAAATATTTATGTGGAATAATTCTGAATTAAAAACATACAGACTCATTTTCACATATAAATGCATTTTTGTTAAATTATATATGCTTATATTTTAATAAATATATTATTAGTTTATATTTTATTAAGAACATACATGTATATAAGGTTCTATGTATTTAGATTGGGGGCAGGAGGAGAAGGGGACGACAGAGGATGAGATGGCTGGATGGCATTACGGACTCGATGGACATGAGTCTGAGTGAACTCCAGGAGTTGGTGATGGACAGGGAGGCCTGGCGTGCTGCGATTCAGGGGGTCGCAAAGAGTCGGACATGACTGAGCGACTGAACTGAACTGAACTAAATTGAGACACGTGGACTTACCAAGTGGCGCTAGTGGTAAAGAACCCACCTGCCAATGCAGGAGACAAGAGAGATGCAGGTTCAATCCCTGGATGGGAAAGTCCCCTGGAGGAGGGCATGGGAACCCACTCCAGTATTCTTGCCTGGAAAATCCCATGGACAGAGGAGCCTGGTGGCTATGGTCCATAGAGTCACAAAGAATCAGACATGACTGAAGCGACTTAGCATGCTAGCATGAAAATATACATAGAAAACAGAAACAGACAAATACATTTATAGAAAAAAGTTTGAAATAAATGCATTACATTTTAGCATAGTTATATCTGGAAAGTAGTTATGAATTGTTATCTTTCTGTATTTTTGGCAGAAAGATTAAAGACTTTTATTTTGTATTGTTTGTACTTTTTAATATTTTTCTATTTTTCAAAATCTAAAACAATCATGTATTATTTTTATTTTTATCATTATTACTGATAAAAATATTCTAAGTATGAGGAGATAATACATTTAATATGGGGCAAGAGAGGGAGATGGCTACCAAGACTAATAGCATCTCTCTGCTGGAACCAAAGTACTAAAGGTTAATTTCTGGCTCACGCGAAAAAAGTTGCTGCATTACAACATCCACGGGGACAGATTACACATAGAACATGAGGAACTTACAGAGAAAGAAATAAATATGAGTGGGAATTCCTGTGATCTGACTTGGCTGGAAATAAAACCAAATCCTTGAAGAGTTTTTGAAAGATAGATGGTAAAGGCTTGGGGTTGAAGAACATTTTTTGATAAAGACGAAACTCCCAGACAGTTCCTGTGCAGAGAGCTTCTTTTATATATGGTGTACAGGATATTTCTCTTCCTTACAAGTTCTCTTCCTTCCAGAAAGCAATCCAAGCCATCCAAGCCAGTCTGGATGTTCTTGGATCTAGGAAAGGTGGTAGAATTGTATCAGCTTCCTAGACACATAGTTCAGAGATACTGACAGCTCTCACTAAAACATCCCTTCCTCTAGAATAAGAATGCTAAGGATATAATAGATGATAATTTCAGTTTAGTTAATGCATTAATAACTAATTCTTTCCTTGTATCTTGGCCAAAGTCATAGGCTAATCCTTTGGCCATTGTGTTTAGGCCAAGCATTCTTTATAATTGGATTATTGCTGGACAGAAGTCTAAGTTCAAGATATATCGTGTGTGTGTGTGTGTGTGTGTGTGTGTGTGTGTGTGAATGTGTGTGTGCTCAGTCATGCCCAACTCTTTGTGACCCCATGGACTATAGCCCTCCAGGCTCTTCTATCCATGGAATTTTCCAGGGAAGAATTCTGGAGTAGGTGCCATTCTCTACTCCAGGGGATCTTCCTAACCCATGGATCAAACCCATGTCTTTTGGATCTCCTGCATTGGTAGGCAGATTCTTTACCACTGCACAACCTGGGAAGCCCCTTCAAGATATACTATTAATATGTAATTCTCAACTTCTGAGAATATATGCTTATTGAAATAGACATTTCAATTAACTGCACACAATTTGATTGTAATGATCTCAATCTTTAATCTCATATGGTGTTTCTTAGTTTCCATCTCCTGCCTTTCACTTTTAGTATACCTTCATCCTTTTTTTTTTTGTTTTTTTTTTTGAAACTGTCTCCTCTGCAACTAGTTCTTCTTTCTGCTTAAGGGAATTTCACCTAGCTAGTGTTTCTTTTCTACATGTAGCCCACAGTGCAACACAGAGAGTTCCCCAGCCTACAGGAGGGTAAAAAATGATCAGAGAAAAAGTCTTCTTTAGTGAAACACACCTATGCACACCAAGTCAATTTATCTCCACTTGGGCCACTGAGAATTGCCAAAATACAATAATACTTTTCTTTCCAGCAAATTCCAACCCAAATCATATTTGGCCATTCCCAGACACCAGTTCCCTTTATACTGGGCTGTTACAAAATCTTTTCACATGAAACAATTCTCTTTAAATTAATTGCAACATGGCTTTTAAAGGGTGAGCCCAACCAACAACAGGGACATGGCCCAGGATCCCAACACTTGGAACTTGTGGATTCCTCAGGTGAACTTGAATCCTCCTCTTGAAGGTGAAATCTGTCTTCAGAGTCCATGAGCCTTTTAGTCCCTTGAAAATTCTTACAGTGTCTATAAAAATTTCTGCTGTTAACCTTTCTTGTGTTATAAAAAGCACAACCACGTTCCTCATAACTGTTTGATGTCTTATATAAAACCCTTTATAAAATAAAATTTAAAAAAATCTCCCCAGATAGCCTCAGAAGAAAAGTTGCCAGTGTTAAATGGCATGCTTATTTAATATCAACGTGAAGATGGAGTCAGAACTCTGAATTCTGGGCTGCTTGTCCTGGCATTGAGGAGCCCTGCTAAAACCTGCCAGTTGCTAAAATATCCCCTCTACTCCATGGGGAGATAGTGTCAAGAGTAAATGCCAGAAAGGGAAATTTTGGCTGGCATCCAAAAACAGTTGTAGAAAAGAAGGTTCTCTCTCCGACAGCACTCTGACATGCTTTCTTCAGTTTTGCCATGAAGTTGAAATCTTTCCTCAGGAGAGATGAGTGTATATATAAAGATAGCACAAGTGTGGTGGGCTCAAGAATTTCAAACATGGCCCAGTCTGACATGAAGGAAGGAAAAGGGGGAGGGGGTGGAAAAGAAGCCGCTGAACTTTCAGAAAGGGCTGTCAAAAGTACATCATTTCAACAGGTTTGCCTTTGAAATGTTTCTACTGCCAAACTCTTCTCAATGATTCTAGCATAAATTGGACCCAAATCTTGTATTATTTTATGTAAGGCTGCTTCTTTTCTTGATTTCTGGTTTAGATCTATTGTACATATAATGATATATGTGATCTATAGGATTAAAAATTTTGCACTTAAAGGATAATTAGCACACAGCATATTAATATCCAAAGTGCAGCTAAGAAATGCAATCAAAAATTTAGAAAGCCTCTCTGGAAAAAAGGTGGGGTGATAGGGAAAATACGTAAAATGAAGAAACCCCACCAGTTTCAACAGGCAGTAACTGTGTCTCAGGTAACAGAGTGGCAGGCCTCCGTCATCATGTGGTCTTACAAACTCTGCACTGGTGGTTGTTGAGGGCCCAGTCTGTGTGTGGACACCAACGTACAGAGAGAGGCACAAGCCAGGAGCACCCCTCAAGCAAAATAAAACCTCGAAACAGACACATATACATCTGTTTCCTACACACAAAACTATCTCTTTACACAGAAAATAGGAAAACCTTGGCAGTTATCTGAAGAATGCCTTCAGTTACTTTAACAACATATAACAGGTATGTTAAACCTTGACCGACAGTGTGGGTGTGATAAAGCAATTATTATTTCACAAGGTCTTATGTTTTGAACTATAAGAAAGGGCTGAGTTTCTAAACCTGGGGTCCCTCTCAATAGCTGTTAATAAGTAAGCAGAGAAACAAACCAGGTATTATTGTTTGTTAGCTGTCATTTAGTTGTTCAGCCATGTTCGACTCTTTATGGACTGTAGCCTTGTGGACTGTGGCCTGCCAGCCTCCTCTGTCCATGGATTTCCCAGGCAAGAATACTGGAGTGTGTTGCCATTTCCTACTCGAGGGGAGCTTCCCAACATAGGGATGGATCCCACATCTCCTGCAGGTCTCCTGCACTGCAGGCAGATTCTTTACCACTGAGCCATGGGGGAAGTCCCCCCACCCCCTTTTTTTTTGCTTGGTAACTAGGTGGAAAGCTGATTGCCATAGAAGCCTTATAGAGCCATCAAAATCCAATATGGAAACATAAAGTACATTTTTCTTGATTTGTCTATGCAGTGAAATTCTGGTTTTGTTCTTGCTTCTTCCACTAGTTGTTTATCTTCTTTACAACAACAATTCCTCTCAACATCCATTTTCTCACTTGTAAAACAAATAATAATTACACCTATTTCTCAGTGTTATATAATTCTAAAAGGTACAAAAGACGTATCTCTAGCAGACTATAAAATGCTGCACACATGTTGATCATCGTGAACAGTAGTAATATCTCTGATTCATTTCAGTCACAAGATTGAAGAAAGGATATTTTATAGCTTCTGAGATTTTTTAATCAGTTTCTAATGTACTAATTTCATGGTCATAAAATATTAGAGCTGAAAGAGATCTTAGAAATCATCTCATTCAAACATCCTCATTTTTAAGGCCCAGAGAGTTTGTGACATGCTCAAAGTCAAACAGCAAACTTAAAAAGTCACAGGCATACATAGAATACAGACATATTTCAGATGCATATATCTGCAATATAGGCTTTTATAAGCTTGCTAAATGGTTTCTTTGAAAAGATTCTCTGACTTTTTGCAAAAGATTAGATTAACAAATCTGACTTTAAAGAAAATTTCTATAAACTGAATTTTCTATTTACCCATTAGTTCTTATAATGCAATTTAGAAAAAAAATGATCCCATGGACATAGCTGACAGAGACATCTTTTAAAGCTATAATCTTGCCATCCCATTCCCTTCATTAAACCTTTCTATCAGCCCTCTCTTGTCCTATTATAAAAACTCCTTGCCATCTCCTACAAAGTCTGTATGCTAGGTTTCTGGCTGTTTTAGACAAACTTATTTCTAACAAAATACCTCATTCACCAATTATATTAATACTTTGGATACACCTGCTATTTTTCTCGTTTTTATTTTCCTGAGATTTAGGTGATAATTTTCCTTCAGATCAACGCATGGTACATCTTTTGTAATTCATTTCTCAACTAAGTGTCATCTCCTTGATGAGGGTCATTTGAGCCCTCCTTAGTCTCTTATCTGTTTCCTTATCTTACTCATGGTCTCATCCTATCTGGAATAGTCTTATTCACAAATACTTTGCATGTGTAGTGTCAGCCTCTGCCATTAGAACATAAACTCCACTAAAGAAGCATAGGTTTTCTTTCTCAAAAAGCACTGACTCCCCAGACCAACTAGTTAACACTAGCCCAGCGCATGGTAGTAGGCACTATACTGTTTATGAGCAAAACATAATTTATTAATGAATGAAAGAAGGAAGGAAGGAAGAGAAAAATGAGTAGATCACTCAGTTTTTTATAAGAAAGATAATAGATGGTGATTGTATTGTTTTCATACTAGCTTGCAGCTCCAAGCAGGTGGCAGCACCTTGACAATCAGGGCTGCATTAGAATTATGTGAAGAAATATGGTCACTTGGCAGCCAGATTAAAGAATACCAAAGACAAACGTTTTGATATTAGAATTTCAAATGAAACCAGGCCTCAGTATCAGGTAGAATCATTATGTGTAGGCATTAATATATAATATTCCATATTCAAGATACATAGTATTCAGGCACCCAGGAGAGTGAGGAGAAACAGAGAAGATACAAACTCTGACATAAAGTTCACATAATTTGCTTTGGGATCATGAGGTATAAATACAAGCTGTATAACTGTGCAAAAGTTAAAGAACTACTCAAAAATTGAAATAGCAACTCTTAGAAAGTAAATGTGTGTTTCTCCTTTAAATTCATATGCTGAAATCTACTTTCCAATGTGATGCTGTTTGGGAGTAAGGCCTTTGGGAGGTGATTAGGTCAAGACAGTGCAGCCTCAAGGATGGAATTAGCATCCTTATAAGAGGCCAGAAACCATGTGCCTATACAAAGAAGGCAACACCCTACAACTCCAAAAGGATACTCACCAGAACTGGACCATTCTGACTCCTTGATCTCTAATTTCCAGCCTCTGGAAACTTGAAAAATAAATTTCTGTGTTTTTTTTTTTTTTAAGCCACTCAATTTACCATAATTTGTTATAACAGCCAGCACTAAGAGAACCCTGAAGAAAAATATGAATCATAGAGTCCCTGATTCCATATCAGGTAAATTAAGAGTCAAGAAGCACCATGAGTTCAAGAGAGAAAATGGTGCTGCAAACTGATACACATTGGTAAGATGTATGTAGAAGGAATATTATTGTCATACACATTCATTATTTTAGGCAGTGAGGGCTGTTCCAAATACATAAAGATTTCATTCTCTTTATTCCTCCATGCTCACATGCCTCTGTGATGATCCTGAATAGCACAGGAAACTTTGTAGATACAGCACAGAGTCTGTCTACAAAAAACTGAGCACAGGCAGTGTGTGCTTTTTAGGCCTTTTATATTACCTTCTGGGGTTTTCTATCTCTAGTTCCAGCTGAAAGTGATAGCAGGACTAGGGTAGTCAGATCTGCTAAACAGTAGGCACCAGTGAATCAGCCTGAATGTGGGCAGGAAGGTTTTCTAGCCAAGCTATGAGTAAACTAAGTTCCCTCAGTTTTCCTTCTTTCATCCCACTGCAGTTTCTTTTTACTGCTCATTTTTTTGATAAGGAAATGGCAATCATCAGTAGAGTATATGTTTTATATCTTTCTTTCAATAATATCTTGGTATCTCTATCCCAGATGGGGGTTAGGTTGAACTAACCTAGAGAGATAAAAATCTCTGGTCTTAAAGACACTACACTCAGAGAAGTTCAAGCAGTCACTACTCTAAGGTAAGAGCCCAGTTCTGCTGGCTTGGGATGCTTATGCTGACCCTTTTCCCTTTGCAATTCTTAGTCCTGAATGTTTGGCTCAGAGAAAGGGTTCATTCTTCTTTGCTTTGGCTCAATTCTTTAAGCTAGTCCTGATCATGATACATGGATAGTTAGTTCAGTCGCTCAGTCTTGTCCAACTCTTTGAGACCCCATGAATCACAACACGCTAGGCCTCCCTGTTCACCACCAACTCCCAGAATTCACTCAAACTCATGTCCATCAAGTCAGTGATGCCATCCAGCCATGGTGCTGGTCAAATCTTTTAATGACAATTAAGTGAATGGAGAGATGTTTTGATTCATTTACAACTGATACATAAAGTCTGTGTCAGATAATTCCTTTGTCTTAAGCTATAAGTCCTGTTCTCTGCGGAAAGTTGGGGAAAGGCAGCTGAAACATAAATACCAAGGCTTGGGTTCAAACCCCAGCTCATCACTTTATCTTTGTAACTCTGAGCGAGGTCATTAAATCCACTAACCTCAGTTTCTCTGTCTTTATAAAGTGCTTTTAAAATGTATCATACTTCCCAAGGTAAAGACCAAGGATTGAAAAGGATCTTGAATTATGGATGTAATGTGCTTACTTTTTATTCTCAACTGTTTGATAAATTATTCCATATATGGATCAGAAAACTGTACTTTCATATGTTGATTATTTGGCTTTGGCTTTGTTTCCACAGGCCTAGACTGTATTTGAATGCCTGATGCTTTTATCTATACCTGATATTTGCTGTGTTTCTTCATTTATTTTTAACTCTGATCTCTGCTGGGGGCAGGTTCAGTTCAGTTCAGTTCAGTTCAGTCGCTCAGTTGTGTCCGACTCTTTGTGACCCCATGAATGGCAGCACGCCAGGCCTCCCTGTCCATCACCAACTCCAGGAGTTCACTCAGATTCATGTCCATCGAGTCCGTGATGCCATCCAGCCATCTCATCCTGGGTTGTCCCCTTCTCCTCCTGCCCCCAATCCCTCCCAGCATCAGAGTCTTTTCCAATGAGTCAACTCTTCACATGAGGTGGCCAAAGTACTGGACCTTCAGCTTTAGCATCATTCCTTCCAAAGAAATCCCAGGGCTGATCTCCTTCAGAATGGACTCGTTGGATCTCCTTGCAGTCCAAGGGACCCTCAAGAGTCTTCTCCAACACCACAGTTCAAACGCATCAATTCTTCAGTGCTCAGCCTTGTTCACAGTCCAACTCTCACATCCATGCATGACCACAGGAAAAATCATAGCCTTGACTAGACAGACCTTAGTCAGCAAAGTAATGTCTCTGCTTTTGAATATGCTATCTAGGTTGGCCACAACTTTTCTTCCAAGGAGCAAGTGTCTTTTAATTTCATGGCTGCAGTCACCATCTACAGTGATTTTGGAGCCCCAAAAAATAAAGTCTGACACTATTTCTACTGTTTCCCCATCTATTTCCCATGAAGTGTGGGACCAGATGCCATGATCTTCGTTTTCTGAATGTTGAGCTTTAAGGAAGCCTTGCAAAACACTGTAGTTGGGGAACCGTCTTATCCTACATCTCTATGTGTGTGTGTATATATATATATATATATATATATATATATGGCAACATACTGCTTTTTTGTATAATGCATCATGAATAAATTTTGAAATGAGATTTAAGTTATTTTATATTATCTACATTGTGACACTTTGTAAAAGTATTCCTACTCAACAATGCTTATTGTTCTTTCAGATAAAACTGCAAAATTGTGAAGATGGTTAAGCTATATATTTATTTTAAAACTAGGGCTCCTTATCTCTTGTATCTTTCTTCAAGTTCCCTCGTTTGGTGACCCAGGCTCTCCTTATCATTTTCACACTGCACACAGACTTGGGGGGCATGGAGGAGCTCATCACTTCCTGGACAAGAGCATCCGTATCTCACAGGAGCAGAAATGGGGGATGTACAAGTTCATTATAACATTCAGAAAAGCTGTTGAGTTTGCTCTGTGCAAATCAGAGATTAGAAGAAATGATCACATTTCTATAGCCTTCCTTCTCTCCACAGCACGTTCTGCTCATTAACTCGTTAATCTTTGTACCACTCCTGCCGTGGAGGTAACTATTATTAGCTTCAGTTTGTAGATGGAGAAATAGAACTAAAGTACAGTGAAGTTCAGAAACGCACCCAGAATCACAGTGAGAGATGTTGCTGGGAGTAGGATCTGAGCCCAGAAGTCTTGTCTCCCAAATGCCTGCTCTAACAGAAACACCCCCTCCCATCCCGCCATTAGCATAATGGTTAAGGGAAGCTGTCACTTGATTTCCTGGATCTGCATTCACCTAAGCTACTGAACTCTTCTGAACACACATACAGCTGAGTTGTTCTAACATTTACACTGCCAAATGTCTGCATAATTTTTCTCTTTTCCTTACCCAGCTGTCAGCAGCTGCCCTGCCTGACAGAATGTACCCACTTGGTCAGGAAAATACATTTTGAAAAAAAGAAAATGTTACTCTTCAGCCCAGTGCTGCAAAAGAACCATGATATTTCCACCTAGTGAAACAACACATTTCTTTCTGAAAGGAAAATTGTGTCATATCATTCCTATGCACTGACCTCTGTGCCTCCCATTCCAAAGTGCAAATGACAGTTTGGTTTATCACTGTGATGATGATAATGAAAATGATCTGGGAGTGGAGATGTTTGGCCAGTTCATCTTGTAACTCCTGATCGTATTTATTTTCAGGAGATATGGAAATGGAGAAGAGGGAGGAGACTAACGTGTGTTGGGCTCGCTGTGCTGCACTCACTGATTGTCACAAAACTACAAGGTGAGTACTGATGCTCCCATTGCAGAGCTGAGGAAAAAAAAATGTAGACTCAGGGAGGTGAACTTGACCCAGATTGCTTAGCTAAGGACCAGAACTATGATTTGAACTCAGTTATATCTGACTCTAAATCATATCAAATCTATACATTACAATAAGAATATATCAATGACATTGACTCATGTTTCAGCTGAACTCACCTTATACGATCTGTACTTTTGAAAAGAGAAACCTTGCCTTAGAAGTAATTTGCCAAGCATGAGCTCAGGGCTGTGCTGGGGTCTCAGGATTCTATCATTCCATTCTATGAGTACACAGTTAACTGTCAGATCACACTGTGGTAACTCAAATGCTTTTGTTTGAAATAAAATATTCTATGAGTTATGCATTCCTGCCTAGGCTTCAGAGTAAAAGAATCTGGAGTCTGGTTATGCTGGAGGAGTTCAGTGTCATAGACTATTACAGTCAAGGTAGTCAATTAGACAAATGGTATACATGAATCACGGTGGACCAAGCAATGCTGTATAGATCATATTCCAATTCACAGATGTGGAAATGAAGTTCAGAATACATATCATTTCAGTTCAGTTCAGTTACTCAGTCACGTCCAACTTTTTGTGACTTCATGGACTGCAGCATGCCAGGCTTCCCTGTCCATCACCAACTCCGGGAGTTTACTCAAACTCATATTCATTGAGTCAGTGATGCCATCCAAGCATCTCATCCTCTGTTGTCCACTTCTCCTGCCTTCAATCTTTCCCAGCAACAGGGTCTTTTCAAATGAGTCAGTTCTTTTCGTCAGGTGGCCTAAATATTGGAGTTTCAGTTTCAGCATCAGTCCTTCCAATGAATATTCAGGACTGTTTTCCTTTAGGATGGATTGGTTGGATCTCCTTGCAAGCCAAGGGACTCTCAAAAGTCTTCTCCAACATGACAGTTCAAAAGCATCAATTCTTCGGCACTCAGCTTTCTTTAGAGTCGAACTCTCACATACACACATGACTACTGGAAAAGCTATAGCTTTGACTAGACAGACCTTTGTTGGTAAAGAAATGTCTCTGCTTTTTGATATTCTGTCTAAGTTGGTCATAACTTTTTTTCCAAGGAGCAAGCGTCTTTTAATTTCATGGCTGCAGTCACCGTCTGCAGTGATTTGGGAGCCCCAAAATATAAAGTCTCTCACTGTTTCCATTGTTTTCCAGTCTATTTGCCATGAAGTGATGGGGCCAGATGCCATGATCTTAGTTTTATGAATGCTGAGTTTTAAGTCAACTTTTTCACTCTTCTTTTCCACTTTCATCAAGAGCCCCTTTAGTTCTTCACTTTCTGCAATAAGGATGGTGTCACCTGCATATCTGAGGTTATTGATATTTCTTCCGGCAATCTTGTTTCCAACTTGTGCTTCATGCAGTCCAGCATTTCTCATGATGTACTCTGAATATAAGTTAAATAAGCAGGGTGACAATATGCAGCCTTGACATGCTCCTTTCCCAATTTGGAAACTGTTATTCCATATCCAGTTGTTCCAGTCCATTGTTCCATGTCCAGTTCTAACTGTTGCTTCTTGACCTGCATACAAATTTCTCAGGAGGCAGGTCAGGTGGTCTGGTATTCCCATTTCTTGAAGAATTTTCCGCAGTTTGTTGTGATCCAAATGGTTAAAGGCTTCAGCATAGACAATAAAGCAGAAGCAGATGTTTTTCTGGAATTCTCTTGCTATTTCTATGATCCAGCAGATGTCGGCAATTTGATCTCTGGTTCCTCTGCCTTTTCTAAATCCAGCTTGAACATCTGGAAGTTCACGTACTGTTGAAGAAGGCTGGCTTGGAGAATTTTAAGCATTACTCTGCTAGCCTGTGAGATGAGTACAATTGTGTGGTAGTTTGAGCATTCTTTGGCATTGCCTTTCTTTGGGATTAGAATGAAAACTGACTTTTTCCAGTCCTGTGACCACTGCTGAGTTTTCCAAATTTGCTGGCATATTGAGTGCAGCACTTTCACAGCATCATCTTTTAGAATTTGAAATAGCTCTACTGGAATTCTATCACCTCCACTAGCTTTGTTCATAGCAATGCTTTGTAAGGTCCACTTGACTTCACATTCCAGGATGTCTGGCTCTAGGTGAATGATCACACCTTCGTGATTATCTGGGCCATGATCTTTTTTGTACAGTTTTCCTATATATTGTTGCCAACTCTTCTTAATATCTTCTGTTTCTGTTTGGCCCATACCATTTCTGTCCTTTATTGTCCCCATCTTTGCATGAAATGTTCTCTTGGTATCTCTAATTTTCTTGAATGCATATAGGATTTCTTGAAGATGCAAGACCAGCCAGTAACCCAGGTAAGGCTGAGTCAAAATTTCCCTGCCTTCCCAGCTCTCTCTCCTGTAGCACATCTAATTCTCTGCTTGCCAGCCACGCAGTAAGAGCATTTCTTCCTTTCTCTGCACTTCCTCTTTGCTTCTCTAGTAAGCCCATTGAGACATAAAGGAAAATTTATCTCTCCTGGGAAACTTTTAACTTTATATTTAGACTTTGATCAAAAAATTAAAAATTGTGGTGCTGAACAATAGTTCTTTCAAAAACTTTATTTGAAATATGCATTCAGATATGTTTATACACCTAGCTATACTATTTAGCAGGCTCAGATGGTAAAGAATCTGCCTGCCATGCAGGAGACCTGACTTCCTTCCCTGGGTTGGGAAGATCCCTTGGAGAAGGGAATGGCAACTCACTCCAGTATTCTTGCATGGAGAGAATTCCATGAATAGAGGATCTTGGTGGACTATAGTCCATGGTTTGCAAAGAGTTGGACATGACTGAGTGATTATCACTGTACTATTTAGCAGTTATATATGAAACAATCACCAGTGTAAGCACTACACAGGTTAAGAAGCAAATGTTTTCTAGCACCTCAGAAGCTCCTGTGTGATCCTTTCTAGGATAAGACAAGCATAATCCTGACACAAAATAACTCTGCTTTTTTTTCTCACTAATCTAATGTAGAACGAAAGTGGCAAGACACTAAAACATTTGCAAAATGCGACTTCACTCATAAAAGTTAAAACATTAAACTATACTATTCAGAAACATGTACATATGGGAAAAAACTATTAAGAAAAATAAGCAAACTAGTGATTGTTAATTGGGTAAATCAAAACATGACATCTCTCTGCTTCAACTCCTTCGGCAAGAGTGTATTTTGTGTGAAATACACCCCTGCTTTTCATCTAACCCCCAGGGTACGTGAGATCCAGTGCCACCCTCTAATCTGCCTTGATCCTCCTTGCTCTCAGCCTTCTGCACCCATGGACCTTCCACCTGTTTCCAAGAACACAGGAGGCTCATCTGTGGTCAGGCCCTTTCTGAGTTGCTTTTCCTCAGGACCTTTGCATTGTTAGCACCTTGTCCAGAGATCTCTATCTAATGTCACTTCCTCAGAGAGATTCTCCTCCACCACCTCTAATCTAAACTGGGAATAAAACTACCATATGACTCAGCAATACCACTACTGTGCAAGTACCCTGAGAAAGCCATGATTGAAAAAAAAACAACATGCACCCCAATGTTTATTGCAGCACTATTTACCATAGCTAGGACACGGAAGCAACGTAGATGTCCATCAAAAGATGGATGGATAAAGAAGCTGGGTGCATATACGTGATACAATATTACTCAGGAATATATTAAGTCAATTCTAGTGAGGTGGATGAATCTAGAGGCTGTTATACAGAGTATAGTAAGTCAGAAAAAAAAAACAAATATTGTGTATTAATGCATAATTATGGAATCTAGAAAAATGTTACTGATGAACATACTTGCAGGGCAAGAAATAGAGATACAAACATAGAGAACAGACTTTGGACCCAGCGGGGGAAGGAGAGGGTGAGATGAATCGAGATAGTAGCACTGAAACATATGCATTGTCATATGTAAAACAGATAGCTGTGGGAAGTTGCTGTATAACACCAGGAGCTCAGTGCAGTACTCTGTGACAAACTAGGAGTGGGAGGGGGTGGGGTGTGGGGGGAGGTTCAAGAGGGAGGGGACATATGTGCACTTATAGCTGATTCATGTTGTTGTAGGACAGAATCCAACACAATATTGAATAGCAATTATCCTCCAATTAAAAATAAATTAGATCAATTCACTTTATGTTATCCATCATAGCATTTAACACTAGTTACTTTTTACTGTTTATTTTTTTGTTCAATTATGTCTGTCCTCACTAGAACATAAATGCCATGAGGGAAAGGGCTGCCGCTATCTTGATGATGTTGCCTCCTTGGCAACTAGAACAGTACCTGGTACACAAAAGAGGCTGAATAAATAGCAGTTGAGTGAATTGTCAAAGAGCAAATCATTCTCTGTGCAGAAGGAGATCAAACACAAAGAACACAGAAAATTTTCATAGAATTCTGAGCTTGTGGCTGAGTGCTGGGCAGTGGTAAGAACCGAACATATGAAGAGAATGAAATAGACCAGTGGAACAGATCTTGATCCAAAGGCTAGGACATGGATACTTATTTTAGGATGAAAATCCTCAAGTAAAAAGTGTTGAGTTTTAACTACTTCTTGCGATTCCCACACCACTCCCACTTCTCTGGTCAAAGAAAGTAGCTTTTGATTAAACCATTGTCTGTTGATTCTAACCCACACCCACACCATTAACAGGGAGAAAAGGGAGAGCTAAGAAGGACTCAAGAGAAGCATGAGAACTCAGTCAAGGCGCGCTGGGACTTTGGGAGACTCATCCTTCTCTGTGTGCAGTCCTGACTCACGCTGTGGCCGTCATCCAGCTCTGTTATCAGCAGACCACGGGTCCTAATCAGGGGCAGGTGACCTTGTGAAGCAGAAATAATGTTACAAAGATACAGTGTAACAAAAGATGTGTGCAAGGCTTGGCTGCCAAACCAGTTTTTCTAAATAACATTCTGATTGCATTCAATGCCTCAGCAACCCCACTATTCTTGCTGCCCAGGCTTACTGTAGCCAATATATGCACTGGAAGATGAAAAACCCAGGGACCCACTGGGCGGAAGCCAAATCACATATCAGCAACATCAGAATAAGGGCAGATAAAGCAATCCTGTTCAATATTTAGATGTGTAGAGCCCCAGAGCATGACGTACACTCAGCTAGAAATGTACTTTTATAACCAGGATACTTGAGATTATAAACCAGTAGAATATTGTGCCTGTTAAAGGGAAGTGAATCTGAGAAGAATTTGCTGCATATTAACCTATAAGATTTAAATCAGCACTATCAAATCACATGGTTAATTGAATAGTAGCATTATCCCTTACATTTGCATTTTGCTTTTGTTGTTGTAAATCACTTTCACAGATATATTGCTTTCTGAGGCTCAAAACAAAAATCCATGGAGATTAGCAAGTATTTTTTGAGCATCTGCTGTGGACAGAGCATCAAACCCTACATTATGAGAGATACAGAGACTAGCTCTCAACTGGAAAGAGGGCATATAGAGAAATGGTCAAGAATCATCTCCTTGAGGGAAGCGTAATGGAAGGAGGATCAGTCAGGTGGATATTAAAGATCAAAGCAGACTTTAATGGGAATAAAAAGCATGATCCTGTGCTTGTTATCATTAAGAAACTGTCCTATGTTAATGGCTTAGAACTAACCATCCCACAATTGCATTTAGCACATACGAGGAGATAAAACATTTCAAAAGAACACAATTATAAGTACAGTATCATATGCACATGCCCACTGAGTGACCCACATAGAAGAGTTAGAAAAAGGCAGACTGAATAAGGCTTGTAGAAGAAATTGGATTTGGGCTAGTATTTCAGAGAAAAGTAATATGAGAAAAAGCGTACGTGAGTTTGTATATATGAGAATGTACAAACGCGTTCGCTCAATTGAGGGCTTATTTTTCACATAGAGAATAATGCAAGTTCTCAAGGGTTGCAGACGTATCCAGCTAGAACTCAAATATATTACAGCCTCTCCTACTGTAAAAGTGCAACCTACAAATAAAAGAGATGAACTGTTCACCCATTCAGTAAACAGGGACTGAATATTGGAGATGGAGTAGAAGACGTATGTATAGACAAGGTATTTCAACTGAGAAGATAGAATGCAGGAACTGTCTAGAACACGTACAAGAGGCTCCTGGAGGAAGCATTGAGCTGATTTAGAGAACTGATAAGAGTTAGCAAGGAGAGGCCTGGGAGAAGGGCATTTCAGATAGAAGAAACAAAAATGGAAAAAGAAAGGGCAGTGCATGATGAGTATAGTAGGCCACCTTCCTGCTGATAGCAAGAACTATTGAATGAGCAGAACCCACCAGAGCCCTCATCTCTCTTTTCCTGTGTGAGGGCCTTGATGAGGCAATAAGAAAGGAAGATGATGATGCACACTCCCATCATGAGTGACCACTTCAGAAGTCCCACCAGCAGCATTAGCAACAGGCAGGGAACTTCAAGTGTAGGTCCTTGCTTGGCTCCAGCTCCAGTGGTAAACCCTGAGGACTGCTTGTTCCGGAGATGCTACTTCTCAGATTATACCCAAGGTAAAAGCAAAGGTTTAAAAATATCTGGCAATCGACAATAATGAAGTTGAGCTTGATATTAAAGCCTATTAATTTGTATTAAATTGTATACACACTTCTTCAACCTTCTGCATTCTTCCCTTATCTTCTGTTTTATTTTCTTTGGTGTCTCTTGAATATCCAAAGGCTGGCTTAGAACTATTAAGTTTAAATATGTTAAGATTCCATGGTTTCCCTGGTGGCTCAGTGGTAAAGAATCCACCTGCAATGCAGCAGAAGCAGGTTCAATCCCTGGTTTGTTAAGATCTCCTGGAGAAGGAAATGGCAACCCACTAAAGTATTATTGCCTGGGATATCCCAAGGACAGAGGAGCCTGACAGGCTATATAGTCCATTGGGTCGAAAAGAATTGGACACAACTTAGTGACTAAACAATGACATTTCAAAGTAAGTGAAAGATTTCATTATAGTTATACCTCTTTAACTTATCTTAACAAACTATCTAAACCAAAACTTTGAAGAAAAATGATACTGTTTAGAGCCATGGCTAGGCTTCCCTGGTGGCTCAGATGGTAAAGAATCTTCCTGCAATGCAGGAGACATGGGTTTGATCCTTGGGTCATGAATGGCTACCCAGTCCAGTATTCTTGCCTGGAGAATTTCATGGACAGAGCAGCCCTGTGGGCTACAGTCCATAAGTTCGCAAAGAGTCGAACATGATTTTGCAACCAACAGTTTTTTCAGAACAATAGCAAACCACCAGGAATCATTGTTCACTAGTGCTTTCTTTGATGATAAACCCTGACAATCACCTCTCTTATTTCATTGATAAGATATCCAAATAGAACAACTACAACAAAAAGAAATCATGTAAATTGAAGGGTACTTTATTTTTCCCTGCTGTAATGTTAGAGAAACAGAGACACTACATGGACACTTAAAGCAAAGAACATACAAAGACTTAAGAAAAACCCAAACTGTCAATTTAGCCAATTGTAACTGAAGACACCCTGTAAAAGAATGGGAAAATGTGGACCGGGACCTAGACTCACAACTGCCCAACTGTGACCTTCTTAGGATTACAACTCTTTCATCTGTAAAATGTGGACAGCTTCCAGCCTGTTGTCCATCTCACGGGGTAGCTATGTGTTTGCAAGGATTCAATGAGCTTACCCGGCACAATTTCTGACACATTGGAAGAAAGTAAAAATTCTAGCTTAATAAGTGAATAGTGTATAAAGAGGCAGGGTGCCACTATACAAAGAGTGTGGCCCTTTAAGTCGAAGATATGGGTTCAGAAACTGGGTTGCCACTGGGATTGCATGACTGGATAATCATGAGACTTCTCAGTATCTCATTAAATGAGAACACTTGGGACAGACCTAGGATGGGATGAAGGGAATCCGTAAAATATTTATGTGCCTTCCCTTTTGCTTCAAATAAACCTATCATCCAGAACCTTCTACTTTTTCTGTTATGTAGGTATACACTTACTGAATATCTACACCCCTTATCACATAAGGACTATGATAGCACCTCGCCCACTCCAAATGGAACTTTGGTTGAAACTCCTCCAAGTTAGCAAATCATAGCTTCAGAAACTTTAAGATTAAAAAAAGAGGGAGTGAGAACAAGGAGACATAAAAAGCGAATACTCATGTTTATGTTTATATGAGTTTGAGTGTATGTGTGTTTGACAGTGTTCAACAGTGTGAGTGTATGATTTTCCTAGTAATATGTGGATGAAAAATTAGCTGTAGGGAGCAGATCAGTATGAAGCTATATATATGTATATAAAACCAGTGTATGCTGAGGCCAACCCAGAGCCCACTCAGTATAGCTGTAGCTAAGCTATTAAACCAAGACCCCTAAAGTTAGCAGACTCCTGCCCAGAGCCACACAGGACACCTGCTGACTAAGAGATGGGACCAGGTTAGTTAAAGACAAAGATACAACCTAGAAGTGTATTTTTATCTGTGTGAAAGAAACTTCCAAATTTGCCATTGTAGGAAATAATGTTCCTGTTTTCTCAGACTGGCTTTTATTTTTTCTAACTGAGGTTTTTCTATAAATGGGTTAATCAGGCAAGTAAAAAGGCAGAAAAATAAACACTGTTACTGTTTTCAAATTACAACAACTCCTATGGCTGTTAGTAATCCTTGATCAGTCCTGCCACACTTCAGTAACAGTATTCCATATGCTTCCTTCTTACTAGCAATCTAGCAGTCTTTAATGTATAGGAAGCATTGCCTTACTTTTTTTTTTCATCAGAACCTTCAAAACTGCATTTATGAAAGCAGCAATCTGCTATATAAATTTGAGGTTTAGTTCTCCTAGCAACAACCACAGAAAAAAAAGTCATAAAAAAAGCAGTTGTGACTATATTGTTAGAAATATTGAATCCAGCTGAAGTTCTTTCTTTTGCCTTTCCCAAGCACTGGTACAGGATATGGCTATCGAGTCTGTCAACTGGAAAATTCTTCCTAAAGGGCAAAATGCAACATTATGGATCACAGTCAACCAAAGGGGGAAAAAATAAAGTAGAAAATTGCCCTCTGAGCTGATAAAAACCCATCTGTCTCTCATGACAAGGCAGAGCCATTCTTCACAGGCTCCCATCCTGAAGACATTTAGAGGGTCATAATTTCCAGTTCCTTTTTCTTTTATTCTTCTTTCTTTTTCTTGATGGGGGAAGGCAGGCCTGAAAAGAGCTGGTTGCTGAAGACTGAGAGAAGATGGCCTGAACTAATTCATCTTGTGACCTTTTAGCGCCTTCACAGTAAGGTGATTTAATAGCACTTAATCTGTCAAAAATTTGAAGCTTTGTAATAACTGTATATTAAACCAGTTTTTATGGAGCATTAACTAAAGTCCTTCCAGTTTACAAAGAAAGAGAGAAGAAAAGAAGAAAGAAAACACTTGCCATGTTCATCTTCATTAAACTTCCGTTATTCTCTAGTGGGTTTGTGCGCTGTGGAGTGGCCAACCTGCAAAGCAGTTATGTCTCTGCCTTGCACAGTGTCTAGAGGAGAGCCAGACCCCATGGCCTTACTGTAGCATGGTCAGGTTGCTGACTCTGAAGATGGATTTGCTGTTGAAAATCTCCAGAGAAAGACATGGGAAAATTCTGCATAAATGGGCCCTGTGACTGTTTCAAATCCTGAGTACTTCGCTACAAAGAAAAATACATCATGATTGGTTTGTCTCAATATATATATTTTTCCAAAAACCAATTCTCTGCCACCCAACTGGGTGTCCAACAACTGAATTCAATTCTGATCCTATCTACCTGGACTTAGCATCAAAGCCCACAAGTAAAAGGGCTCAGTCCCACAAGACTTCCCCTACCCAAGATCTGAGCCACAAGCAGCATTCCCAGGTGATGCACACTTCAGACCAGTTGACTACAAATTAGAGGATTCCCACAACACCCTCCTCAGGTTCTATAATTGTTTAACTACTCATAGAAACCAGGAAAATACTTCTCTCAGAACTATAAAGATACAAGCCAGGGACAACCAAATGCAAAAGATGCCTGGGGCAAAGAACAGAGATGCAGAACACATGACTCTCACCCCCTCTCCAAGCATCCTACCCTCCAAGACATCAATGTGTTCTCTAGCCTAGAAACGGTTCAAGAGTTTTATAACAAATCTAAAGCCCTCCACCCACTTCCAGGTGTTAGCAGACAGAGCTAAAGTTTCCCAACCTCTAATAATACACCTGGTCTTTCTGGTGCATGGCCCCTATGCTGAAGCCATCTGGAGTCCCTGTTCTGAGTCACTATTCGTGGAAATTCAGGTGTGGTGAAAGGGGCTCATGATGAATTGCAAAGAAGACATGCCTGTCATTCAGAAAGTACCAATGGTTTTAGGAGCTCTGATCTAAAACCAAGAAACAGGCAAAATATGTATAGTTTTAATTGTACCACGCTTGGACATAGTCTGTACACTCTGGTAAGAATAGGTTAAGACCAGGTCAGAAATTTTACCTTGAATGAATATGAAATTCCACTTCTTAAACCAGGGCAATTACAGCACCTAGTGATCTGGCTAGGATTTCTTTGAGATTTTGTACTTGAATTCTTTTTCCATATCTGTTTAGTACCCTGTCCTCATCAACCATTCCTCAGGGTTCAGTTTCAGCTCACCTCCTACATAAACCAGAGAAGGCAATGGCACCCCACTCCAGTACTCTTGCCTGGAAAATCCCATGGACGGAGGAGCCTGGTAAGCTGCAGTCCACGGGGTCGCTAAAAGTCGGACACGACTGAGCGACTTCACTTTCACATTTCACTTTCATGCACTGGAGAAGGAAATGGAAACCCGCTCCAGTCTTCTTGCCTGGAGAATCCCAGGGACAGGGGAGCCTGGTGGGCTGCCGTCTATGGGGTCGCACAGAGTCGGACACGACTGAAGCGACTTAGCAGCAGCAGCAGCCTACATAAACCTGCTTTGCCTGGCCTCTCAATCCTTGTCACTCTTACCTTCCCTTCCCTTTCTCTGAGTTCCTGGGTCACCTAGAAGCTGTGATGCAAGCTTGAGATAGTCTGACTGGATCATAAATTCTGTATTTTTGGTGTCAAATGAGAAATAGATGGCATATTTAAATCAGGATAAACTGAGGACATTTCACAAAATAATTAGTTTCAAAAGTGGAGACAGGGTGTAGGGAAAGGAAGAAAACCCCAGGGTTAACAATGACTCTTTAGCATCCTTAGGCCTGAATTGATGGGGAATGGGCAGTTAACAGAACTGGAAAGAATGTTGTACATAGAAGACTTCCCTTAAAGGATTTGTGAATTCTGCTAGAGTGATTAAATCAGACCCAGATGATACCACAGAAGGACCTGATTGAATAAATATCCTCAACCTACTCTCTAATCTCCTTCTTGGTTTCTCCATTGACTGAACAAAGCCAGAAGCCACAGGCAAGTGAGCTCATTGATTAAGTCCATATAAGTCATCCCTAGGGCTGAGGGAAGGTGGTAAGTAGCTATAGAAGCACTATTAATATCTAACAGAGGGGAGTGTAACAAAAAACCACTGAAGTGTGTATCCTGAGTCCAGATGAGCAAATACTGTTATATCAGGTCACTTAGACTTTCCTCTTCTGGAGAAGGGAATGGCTAATGGCTAGCCACTCCAGTATTCTTGCCTGGAGAGTCTCATGGACAGAAGACCCTGGTGGGTTACAGTCCATGGGGTTGCAAAGAGTCAGACATGACTGAGCAACTAATACATACATACAGACATAGATTTTCCTCTATGACTACTCCACTCCTAAGCTTCCTCTTTCTGCTTTGATATTGGAAAGATGCTCCCCCAAAATGTGTCTTGAAGCATCATTATTTTAATCAATTGACTGACATTTAGCAAAAAAGGCAAAAGAAGGGAATAAGAAGATTCAAAGTGCCAAACCCAGTGGACGAGGAGTAGGATTCATCAAGCTTTCTGTCTTCAGATACACTTTTACTTTCAAGGAAGCTGCCTTCTTAGTTTTTCTCTTATCTCATTGCAACTTTTTAGGCTCTTTTGCAAACTTCATCCCCTCCCCACCATGAAACATTTTGAGCTCTTTTCTCCTTAGCTTTACACCTTCTTTTCCCTAAAAGAGTGCTCAATTACCATGATTTTGTGTCATCAGTATGCTTACACCATGGGATTTTTTTTTCAATCTCAAATCAGACTTTTTTGGTAAATTCCAAGCACATATTATCATACTCTCTACTTAGCAGCTCTTATTGAATATCTCACACAAATATCAAAGCTTATCATCTTTGCAAATAAACTCCTTCAGTTTTCTTTTTTCCCTAACTCATTAAACAGTATCCCCACCCACAAGCTGTTCAAGCCAGAACCAGTGGTCATGTTGCCTCCTCCCTCCTCTACTCCTGATCTGAAAATCTCCATCAAATCCTGCAGACTTTTGCTGTAGAGCATGCATGAAATCTCCATACTCTACAATCGCTGTATTTGTCCAAACAACAGGTATCTCTCACTGCACTATTCATTGATTTCTTTGCTTTTCTATTGCCTCCAAATCACTTTCCTTACTGTTGGCAGAATGACTATTTAAAAATGGTAATCCAATCCTGGCTTAATTAATCCAATACTGGAGTGTATTGCCATTTTCTTCTCCAAGGGATCTTCCTGATCCAGGAGTCAAACCTGAGTTTCCTGCACTGCAGGCAGATTCTTTAGTGTCTAACCCACAAAGGAATCCCACAATCTAATACTACATTACTCATCTTAAATTCCGTCACCAACTTCCCTTTATATTTAGAATCAAATTCAAATTGTCTCTCCTGTTCCATAAGCCCCTTTGCAGTCAATCTTTGCTTCCCATTCAGACTAGCCAGCCTGACCTCCTACCACTCTGCTTGCTCATTCCTTGACCTTCCATGTTTCTTCCTGCCTGAGAAGCCTCATTACAGGTACTCTCCCCACTTGTTGGGATGTTTTTCTTGAAACATGAGTATTAGCTATTTCACTTAGGTTTCAATTTACATGTTACCGTCTCAGAGAAGCCTTTCCTGATTGTCTCAAGTGAAATTGTTTCCCTCATGACCATCCTCAAATTTCCTACTTGGCTTCATTCCTTCAGAGCCCAGTCATTATCTAAAAGTAGACTATTATCAGTTTATAGTCTCCTTCATTAGAATGTAAACCTCTGAATATTGCCTTAATGGCTGGTACATAATAGTTATTCAGTCAATACTTTTTTTTTTCTGAAATTAGTGAATGAATGGATAAATGATGTCATGAATAAAAGACAATTCTCTCTTTCCCCTCTCCCTGGTGTCTCTTTAATTCAATAAATAAGCACCTATCTCATAATTCAATGTAATAGTTGTTTACATACAATTTTTATCTTTTCTGAATGTAAATGAAAGATTCCGAAGGCTGAACACACATTTCATGTGCATTTCATCTCTCATCGCTTCCAGGACTTATTTGCAACCTAGAAGTTGCTTAGTAAATGATTGTCCCAAGAAATAAATGGAACAACTGAATGGGAGGGAATGAAGGAACAAAATTCTTTTCATATAATAACAAACCCTGCATGTGCAATAGCTTCAACCAACAGCAACTTGAACACATCTTCTCATGGGAATAACCATCTTCTCTGTCTAATACTCTCCTCCTGGTGTTATTCATTTCTTAAAAACTTTAGCCTTTACAAAAAATCTGAAGGGAAAAAAACTTGATCTCAGAGAAGCTTGGTTAAAGAGTGAGAAAGAGAGGTAAGTGTGCAGTGGATATGATTTAAGATAGGTGCTTCTAACTCCATGAATTTTCTCAGTAAGCATTAGTGAAGTGAAGTAGCTCAGTCGTGTCCGACTCTTTGCGACCCCATGGACTGTAGCCTACCAGGCTCCTCTGTCCATGGGATTTTCCAGGCAATAGTCCTGGAGTGGATTGCCATTTCCTTCTTCAGGGGATCTTCCCAACCCAGGATCGAACCCATGTCCCCCACATTGTAGACAGACGCTTTACCATCTGAGCCACCAGGGAAGTCCAAGCAGGGAAGTAAGCATTAGAGCTGCTTAATATTTTATATAGCATTGCTTGCCTAGGTATGACATCTAGAAAACCTCATAAATGTATAAGCTTTTTCTTTTGATTTGTTTATTCTCCTGGCATCAGGATTTTTTTTTTTTTTTTTTTGGTCTATATTCCCTTCCTCTTCTTTTTGTTCATTCACCCCCATTATAAAATCTGTACTTTCCCTTGATAACAGTTAGGATATAGAACTCTAGATCAGCTGTAACTCTCAGTGCTGGGCTGACAGGAGGCGACCCTTCTACAGTTCTGAAGCCTGCATAGTTGGGTCTGGCCACCACAGTCATTCATCAGGTCCAAGCATCACAGTATCTTGTTCTCCCATAAGCAGAGCCAACAATCTCAATTCCATTTCTCAGTCTTAAGAAAGTCAGTTTCTGGAGATAAGTATGCCTCTGTGCATGTGAACATCTCTCCAATAACATAGTCCCCACCTGTCCCCACCTAAAGTAGCTTGAACTGAGCTCCCACAACCCCAGTGGGTCTATGGCATCAATTTTATAATAAATATTTGGTAATGCATAATTTTATTATGCAGAGATAAAATTTATACCCTACATATCCATGTGATTTTAAAAAAAGAAAAAAGAGGAAGGAAAAAAAAATAAAGAAGGGTAGATATAATGCCTTATTTGAATTATAAAAAAGAAATGAGAGGAAAAATACTTCATGATGAAATAATGTTAGTGCTCTAATCTGATTTCACTAGAAAACTAAGGAAAGAATCCAGGTAATTGTATCACTACAAGGATTCATTATGACTTACAGTCACAATTGTGGGCTGGTATAGCTACACTGTATTGGTAAAGAAATATCTCAGGTATAATTTTAGTCAGCAATATGATGATGGTAACATTGTGAAGAAAACATACTGAAATCCTGCTTCAATTTCCACAATATTTCCCTGTGTAATAAAGAGTTTGACTTCATCCCAAAGAGAGGTCTAGTCCTTGTTTCCAGTTCTGCCTCTAAATCCCTGGAATTTCCTGAGTGATTGGAGTGTTTCATTATTCATGTTGGGCCCCTTTGTCTCCAGTTCTGCCTCTAAATCCCTGGAATTTCCTGAGTGATTGGAGTGTTTCATTATTCGTGTTGGGCCCCTTGGATCACATCTGATCCTCTGAGCTGAGAAAACTCATATGCGGACAGCCCATGGTCAGAAAGAATAAATATGTGATTAGGGGATTGAATTGTATGACATCAGAGATTTATGGGTAAGAGACAGTGGCTGGTGATTTAGTTCAGTCATATTGGTAGTCATTCAATAAATTATGGCTACATAATAAAACTCCAATAAAAACTCTGGACAGTGAAACTTCCAAGTGGTCAATACACTGTGTATTTTGTCTAACATCAATCCCAGAGGGGTAACATATCTCTGAGGAGATGGAAGTTAAGCATTTGGAACTCTTTCAGACTTCACCCTAGGTGTCTCTGCCTTTGACTAGTTTTAATTTGTATCCTCTATAAAACTGTAAGAATACCACTTTACCAAGTTCTGTGAGTTTTTCTATGAAATGATCAAACCTGAGGGAGTCTGTGGGAATCCCCAAATCTGCAGCTACCCAATCTGCAATAAAGATGATCCTGGAACTCTTGAATTTGTGGTTACTGTCTGAAGTGAGGGCAGGAAGATGGTCTTGTGGGGTCTCTTTCCTCAGTCTGTGCTTGATTGATATCAATTGATCTGTGATATTACAGCTGCCTGTCACTACCACCACCACAAACACCTCAAATAATAGAACAGAAACCAGAACTGCATATCAATCTACCCATTTTTGCACTCACCAGCAATAACACAAACATTTACAACACAAATGTACACAAATGAAGAGGAAAAGAAAATAGGAGTAGGTTTATAGGGAACCAAAATTATGGAGTCACCAACAACAGAATTAAGTTTATGATCACCATATTCCAAGAATTAAAGTAGAAAGTTGGTAATGTTGAAAAAACACTAAAACTATGAAATAAAATTGAATTGAAATGCTAAAAGTAAAAAGAAAAACATACAAAAAACTGAACTCAATAACTCAAATAATTGGTTTAAAAAAGGATTAGAGTTACCTGAATAGAGATTTAGAGAACTACAAAATAGCTCAGAGGAGAATATTCTGACTAAAGCAAAGAAAGATAAGAAGATGAAAAATGCACAATAGAGAATAAGAGATTTATGAGATATTGTTACAGGTCTGCGTGCTTCTAATTGGAATCTCACAAAGAAAAAAGAATTAAAATGGACAAGAAACAATATTTGGAAAATAGCTGAGAATTTTCCAAAACTGAAACTAAAAATTATTCAGGAATTATTAAAAATCTCAAGAAAGATTATAAATCTAAACAAAATGGCTATTAAAAGAAAAAAAAAGGCTAAAACTAAATAACAGAAAGAGAATAATCTTAAAAGCATTTAAGTGAAAAGGACTTATATTTTTTAAAGGAAGAGTAACAGACCTCTAAAAACATATATATATATATATATAAAAGAAGCCAGAGACAATGAAGGGATATTTTCAATGTCGTGGGGAATGAAGTAGTTGATAATCTAAAATTATATATCCAGTGAGGGAAAAGCAATGTCTCAAAAATGATGATTAAGTAAATTTTTTCAGAGAATCAACACCTGATAAAATTTGTCAATAGTATACTCATTATAAATGAAATATTAAAGCTAATAAAAAGGATTCCTCTTGGAAGAAATTAAGAGCAACAGACAACATAAGAGACTACTCTACATGTGAACATCATTAGATGGTCAATACTGAAGTCAGATTGACTATATTCTCTGTAGCTGAGGATGGAGAAGCTTTCTACAGTCAGTAAAAATAAGACCAGGAGCTGACTTCGGCTCAGATCATAAACTCCTTATTGCAAAATTTAGACTTAAATTGAAGAAAGGAAGGAAAATCATTAGGCCATTCAGGTATGACCTAAATCAAATCCCTTATGATTATACAGTGGAAGTGACAAATAGATTCAAGGGATTAGATCTCATAGACAGAGTGCCTGAAGAACTATGGACAGAGGCTCATAACATTGTACAGGAGGTAGTGACCAAAATCATCTCAAAGAAAGAGAAATGTAACAAGGCAAAATGATGGTATGAGGAGGCCTTATAAATGGCTGAGAAAAGAAGAGAAACAAAAGGCAAAGGAGAAAGGGAAAGATATACCCAGCTGAATGCAGAGTTCCAAAGAATATCAAGGAGAGATAAGAAAGCCTTTTATACGTGAAGCAATGTAAAGAAATAGAGCAAAATACTCCATTGTGTATATGTACCACAGCTTTCTTATCCATTCATCTGATGAACATCTAGGTTGCTTAATGGAGTATTACTCAGCCATTAAAAAGAATACATTTGAATCAGTTCTAATGAGGTGGATGAAACTGGGGCTGATTATACAGAGTGAAGTAAGCCAGAAAGAAAGACACCAATACAGTATACTAACGCATATATATGGAATTTAGAAAGATGGTAATGATAACCCTGTATGCGAGATAGCAAAAGAGACACAGATGTATAGAACAGTCTTTTGGACTCTATGGGAGAGGGAGAGGGTGGGATGATTTGAGAGGATGGTATTGAAACATGTATAATGCCATATAAGAAACAAATCGCCAGTCTAGGTTCGATGCAGGATAGAGGATGCTTGGGGCTGGTGCACTGGGATGACCCAGAGAGATGGTATAGGGAGGGAGGTGGGAGCGGGGTTCAGGATTGGGAACACGTGTACAGCTGTGGCAGATTCATGTTGATGTATGGCAAAACCAATACAGTATTGTAAAGTAAACTAAAGTTTAAAAAAAAGAAATAGAGCAAAATAATAGAATAGGAAAGACTAGCAATCTCTTCAAGAAAATTAGAGAATTAAGGGACTATTTTAGGCAAAGATGAGCACACTAAAGGACAGAAAGGGCAAAGACATAACAGCAGAAGAGATTAAAAAGAGGTGGGAAGAATACATAGAAGAACTGTACAAAAAAGTTCTTAATTACTTAGGTAACCATGATGGTGTGATCACTCACCTAAAGCCAGACATCCTGGAGTGTGAAGTCAAGTGGACCTTTGGAAGCATCCCTATGAACAAAGATAGTGGAGGAGAGAAAATTTCCAGCTGAGCTATTTCAAATCCTAAAAGATGATGCTGTTAAAGTGCTGCACTCAATATGCCAGCAAATTTGGAAAACGCAGCAGAGCCACAGGACTGGAAGAGGTCAGTTTTCATTCCAACCCCAAAGAAGGGCAATGCTAAAAAAAAAATGTTCAAACTACCACACAATTGCATTCATTTCACATGCTAGCAAGGTAATGCTCAAAATCCTTCAATCTAGATGTCAACAATACATGAATAAAGAACTTCCAGAAGTACAAGCTGGATTTAGAAAAGATAGAGTAAACGGAGATCAAATAACATCTGCTGAATCATAGAAAAAGCAAGAGAATTCTGGGAAAACACCTACTTCTGCTTCATTGACTATGCTAAAGTCTTTGACTGTGTGGATCACAATAAACTGTGGAAAATCCTTATAGAGATGGGAATACCAGACTACCTTACCTGCCACCTGAGAAAGCTGTATGCAGGCCAAGAAACTACAGAACAAGACACGTAACAATGGACTGGTTAAAAACTGGGAAAAGAGTATGGCAGTGCTGTATATAGTCAACATGCTTATATAACTTATATGCAGAGTACATCATGCAAAATGTTGGGCTGGATGAATCAAAAGCCAGAATCAAGATTGTCGAGAAAAAAATAAAAAGAAGAGAAAACAAAAACAAATAAACAAAACCACAATTGTTCAGGGAAGTATCAACAACCTCAGATATGCAGATAATATCACCATAATGGCAAAAAATGGAGAGAAACTAAAGATCCTCTCCATGAAGGTGAAAGAGAAGAGTGAAAAAGTTGCCTTAAAACTCAACATTTTGAAAACAAAGATCATGGCATCCACTCTTATCACTTCATGGCAAAGAGATGGGGAAAAAATGGAAACAGTGGCATATTTTATTTTCATGGGCTCCAACATCACTGCAGATGGTGACTGCAGCATGAAATTAAAAGACACTTACTCCTTGGAAGAAAAGCTATGACAAACCTAAACGGCACATTAAAAAGCAGATACATCACTTGATGACAATGATCTGTCTAGTCAATGCTATGGTTTTTCCAGCAGTCACGTACAGATGTGAGAGTTGGACCATAAAGAAGGCTGAACACTCAAGACTTGATACTTTTGAACTGTGGTGTTGGAGAAGACTTTTAAGAGTCCTTGGACAGTCAATCTTAAAGGAAATCAACCTTGTATATTCATTGGAGGGATTGGTGCTGAAGCTCTAATACTTTGCACACCTGATACAAAGAATCAACTCATTGAAAAAAAAAAACCCTAATGATAGGAAAGATTGAGCACAGAAGTAGATGAGGGCATTAGAGAATGAGATGAATGGATGGCATCACCAACTCAATGGACATGAGTTTGAGCAAACTCCAGGAGATAGTAAAAATCAGAGAAGCTTGGCTTGCTGCAGTCCATGGGATCACAAAGAGTTGACCTGAAAAGCACTATACAGTAGTACAAGTGACCTGGAAAGCACTATAAGCCAATTCAGCATAATTAAGATTTACAGAATTTTCACACAGCAGTAGGATACAAATTCAAGTTTCCATAGACTATAAACTAGGAGACAAAATGCTTTCATCTCTGCAATCATCCTCTGTACTTTTTTCAGTCTTCTAACTTGATTGAGGCTTTCAGTAGCTAAGGCAAAGATCTCTTTTGGTGACACTGCACTTGAAAATATATGGGCTATTTTCAAATATCTTTTGATACTGATTTATAACATAATTCCACAGTGATAAAAGAACATACTCTCTATGATTTCAACACCGTTAGACTATGAAATTTTTGAAACTTGTTTTATGTCCACTATAGTATTCTTGCCTGTGAAATCCCATGGACAGAGGAGCCTTGTGGGCTACAGTCCATGGGGTCACAAAAGAGCTGGACACAACTTAGCAACTAAAGATCCACTACAAAAGAAAGCAAGAAAGAAACATGTAAGAGTCAATGAAATAAAAAATAAAGAATAATTTTGTAGATTTAAGCCTCAGTGTGCAAGTAATTGGGCTTCCCAGGGTGGCACTAGGGGTAAAGAACCCACCCACCAATTCAAGAGACCTAGGAGATATGAGTTTGACCCCTGGGTCAGGAAGATCCCTTGGAGGAGGGAGTGACAACCCATCCAATATTCTTGCCTAGAGGATCCCATGAACAGAAGAACCTGGCATGTTATGGTCCATAGGGTCACAAACAGTCAGAAACAACTGAAGTGACTTAGCATGCATGCAAGCATACAGGTAATTATATTAAATATAAATGATCTAAACACTCCAAGTGAAAAAATAGGCTCAGATTGGGAAACACAGTTCTATTCACCAGGAAAACAAAAAGAAGTCAAAATTGGTAACAGCCACATGGATCAAGGGAGCCCCAGAAATCAAAAATTCAATAGGCTTTCTGTTTACTTTATAAGGTGAAAGGGGAAATTTATATTTTCATCCTTAGGTAATAATTACACAGAGAGATAGAGGAAAAAATACATAAACACACATATGCACAAACAGAGGTTATTTAATTTCTCAGAAAGTTTCACAAATTATGGTTAAATAAATAACATAATATTACTTCTGCATTCTAAGTGGCTAAATCTAGGAGAGATAAGCCACAGTCAAAAGTTACTGAATTTCAAGAAAGAAAAAGTAATTAAAACAACTGCAAGTGGGTTTGAAAAAGAGAATGATAACTCCTATTTTCTTTTATATTTTCCCTGTTTAATCATGAGTATATTTTTAAATTTTTTAATTGGAGGATATTTATAATATTGTGCTGGTTTCAGTACAACAATGTGAATCAGCCATATATATATATATATATATATATATATATATATATATGTATATATATATACCCTCTTGAAAGTTCCTCACACCCTTCTCCACCCCACCCCTCTAGGTCATCACAGAACACTAGTTTGAGCTTCCTGTGTTAGACAGCAATGGCCCACTGTGTGTGTGTGTTAGTCGCTAAGTCATGTCTGACTCTTTGTGACCCCATGGATTGTAGTCTGTCAGGTTCCTCTGTCCATGGAATTCTCCAGGTAAGGATACTGGAGTGGGTCTCCATGCCCTTCTCCAGGGGATCTTCCTGACCCTGGGGTAGAACCCAGGTCTCCTTAATTGCAGACGGATTCTTTATCATCTGAGCCACCAAGGAAGCCCAATATGTTCCACTAGCTGTCTATTTTAAGCATGGTAGTGTATATATGTCAATGCTACTGTCTCAACTCATCTGCTGTGTCCACAAGTTTTTTCCCTATGTCTGTGTCTCTATTCCTGCCCTGCAAATAGGTTCATCAATACAATTTTAAATGTCTCATGGATGATTCTAATGCAAAGTGAGGGATGAGAATCAATGTTCCATGTTATCAAGGGTAACAGTGCACTAATATCCTAATTCTATATCTTATACTTACTATTCTATGGTGCAAAGCTTTCTAGAGAAAGACGTTAAAAATGGAGATGTCTGGGCCCAAAACAGCAGAGATTCGGATCTGATGAATCTTGAGACTTGTCCAGGAGTTTGCACTTTTCAAGGTCATCAGGGAATTCTGATGAAGATAACACTACCCTTTGGAAATATCCATCTGAAGATACTGAGCACATTTATTCATTATATTTTTCAGTGTAAACCTGAAGGGTGGCTCCTGTTTAAAATTCCAAGTAAGAAGAATCTAGAGATCCATCCATGGAGATCAGGGTGCCTTTAAGAAGGGGGATGTGCATCTCAAGGCCTGCTTTGGCATTGCTGAAGGGCAAAGTGGATGGGGGTTTACTTGAGGAATAAATTCCTGAGAGCCCTTTCCACGGTGGCCCGGGAGCCTGAAGGTAGATGTGAACACTGAGACCTCTGCTTCCTTTTATTCAGGAGAATTTGGAAGATGAGAAGAAAGGAATGGAGATGGAGAATGCTGTTCCAATATCCATTTGCCTATGAAACTTTCAAAAGAATGCTTCCATAATTTCTGGGACTGATGCAAAGAGGGACAGACCTCAATAAAGGACATGGGAGTAGTGGGGCTCCCTAGGGAGCTGTGGGTAGGGGAAAACTACAGAGCAAGAGCTCTGTTGGGAGCACTGTCAGATTAAAAGGATAAAAGCTAATATTCTGTGATAGGATTACTTGGTGATAAGAAGAGCCAGGGTGAAACTGGACCCTTCTCACTGGAAATCATGTACACCATGCGGGCATAAGTCTCCCCGCGAAGAGGGAAAGAAAAGCTTACAGACTCAGAACACACTAGAGACTGCTGTCTACACACCTCTGACTGTGTGATCCATGTCAGCCTCCACAGTCTGTTTACCTAGTTCTCAGCCTGGAGGGAGACAGATTCAGAGCTGGGCTAGGACTGAAACTGGAGAAAATGTTCCTCCTCTCATCCAGAAATCCCAGAGCCACAGTTCAAGACTATGTGGTGGGACAGCTAGAGAAGAGCAGGAAAAGAACATTTGAAGGAAGTATTTATTAATACACAAAGACTATTTCAGTGAAACCTCACTGAACTGATATCCCTCAGTAAACTGGTTAATTGCTACCTAACAGCAGACAGGAGATATCCTCATCACTCTGTGCCTGGACATTTCCATTTATCCCTTTCTTCTTAGGTCTCAGTCACTCCCCTGATAGTCACACTGCACGTCATTTCAAGGAAAGGCTACATCCTCAGCAGGTCCTAAGTGGGCTTGCCTTTTCTTCTCTTTTCCTTATTATCTGGATAAAGATCTTGAGTTCAACATTCTGACTACAACAAAGATCCTCTGCAGGGGCCGCAGCACTGATGGCAATCAATACCAGTTGGGAGCTGTGGGGTCACCAGATGGGCTAAACTTGAGCTATTCCAACACAGGCAAGGTTGGGCTGAGACTACTTGTCCATCAACCTGGCTTTCTCTCCTCATGCATGCTAGGAGTGCTGAGAGTTGCCTGGCAGGTGAGAAACAATTGCATTACCATAAACCTTCAATTAGAGAGCCTCCCAGGCAGGCTGATCTGATCCCTTTACAAGAGCTGCTGAAGGCGGCCAAGTTCTGTCCCAGATCTTCATATTCAGTCACTCAGATTATACAGGAAGTTACAAAACAGAGATTTGGAGAAGGAATTCTGCCCAATGAGTTTGGCACCTGAGAGCTGCACACAGACATAGCTTCTGGTACAGGAAAGATTAGAAATTAGTAAACAGATCAGTTTCTGGTTTTAGCATGTGGACTGGGAAAAGACAAATTCTCTCCTTTCTGAAAGCCTGCTTTGGCTCTGGGATACTCTGCGCTATCAGGGATGTTTATAATTCATATGTTTTTACAAAAATACCAGGAAGATCAGTGGGAGGACAGTCTTTCCACTAGACTATGAGCCATGCCTCTGTGATTATGCATCCTTTCATAGCAAAGCAAAAGCTACTATTGTTAATGCAATCTTCACTAAAGTATTCACAATATAAGCATTTATTTAAGTATAAAGTTTCCTTTTCTAGATTCAAGATGTTTGGTTTTAAATTATCCATTCTAGTAAACCATAAACAGAGTTCTAGTTTCTAAATGTTAAACATCTACACACACCTACACACACTTCCAATAAAAAATTAGTAAGCAAAAGTGAGACAGTGAGGAATGTACAATAACCTTTAATATATGTCACAAAAATAACAGATTATCTGAATTTAGACTAAGTAGTAGAATCTGGTCTATGTAAGGGTTAATACCAGGATTTTCTTTATTTTTAAGTCCAAACACCTGAATAAATAGTTACTCTAAAATAGTCAAAAGCTACCAAATCCTAGTCTTTATCAAATATGTGCATGAATGATGTAAGTCTTCCATGAGCCAGGGTCACTTTGATCCTTTCAGTGGCTCATAAACCAGCATGTATGCTCATGAGGACAAGCATGTATGCTCATGAGGACAAAGGAGGTGGGCACCACAGCTGAGCCAGGAGCTGCAGGAGGGTCTCTGAAGGGAGGGCAAGGATGAAGGTGAGTCTTAGATTGCTTCAGAGACTGACTAGATTTTTCTAAACTCAGTCTGGAAGAGAAAGACAATGAAAAGTGAAATTTTTATCAATTGAACTCATCTTCTGATCCTTCTCTATTGCTATCTACAGGTTGTGAGCACAAAATCTTATGTTCAGTGGTGTCCTGATGAAATCAAGTTGGATTGAATGATGCTTAAGTGTCTCTGCCCCAGAAAGATCTAAAACTTGAGGTCAGAAACCTAATTATTATTACCACAAGGGACTATAGGAGAAGCAGGGCCCTAGGCTATTTGCAAAGTGTTTTAGCGAAAAAAAAAAAAAAAAGAGAGAGAGAGAGATTTCTCATTCATCTGTAAGTAATGAATTTGCTTGATACCCTTGTATTCCCAAAACCTAAAGTGGCAGTATTTTAATCTTTTTTAAGGATTTTTTTCATCAATTTTACATTCAAGGATGGTTCAGAGATAAGCTACCAGTTATCTGAGGAGGTTGTGAGACACAGTCAGTAAGTGAAAGTCAAAACTTACATAGGCCACTCTACCACTTTCCAATGCTTACTTGTAAATATAGGTAAACGAGCCATTTTGCTCAGAGTGCTCAAATGAGGAGCAATAAGAAAGTGGATTTAGATGACCTGTGATGGTTCACAGAATAGACACTTTATGAGGCCAAGGTATAAACATGGTTATTGTTATGCTGAAGCCTCCTAAATAAGGCAGCATTGCCAATGGCTTATTTGCTTATTTTTTCAGGAAACCCCTGTGGAGAGACCAGCAAGAGTCCTGCTGGTGAAAGACCATAGTTTTCATTACATAACATACAAGCAAAATTTGGAAGCCTGGGTTTTTACTAAGAAGAGTCCAAGTCCAATTTTCCAGTGTATGGTTATAACTACTCATGTTGCAGTTTCAGAACAAATGCTTCTGAAAGAGCTCTTGACAGTAAATTTCACTGTACTAAACATACAAAAATTATTATTTTTAATTGATTGGTGATTACATTACAATATTAATTTAATTTCTGTCATACAGCAACATTAATTAACTATAGTTATACATATGTCCCCTCCCTTCTGAATCTTCCCCCCATCTCCTGCCCATTGCTACCCCTCTAGGTTATTACAGAGCCCGTTTGAGCTCCCTGAGTCATACAGCAAATTCCCATTGGCGATCTATTTACATATATTAGTGCATGTGTTTCCATGCTACTCTATCCATTCATCTCACTCTCTCCCTCTTCTCCCCCACTCTTGTCCCTGTGAAGTGAAAGTCACTCAGTCATGTTCAACTCTTTTGTGACCCCGTGGTCTATACAGCCCATGGGATTCTCCAGGCCAGAATACTGGAGTGGGTAGCCTTTGCCTTCTCTAGGGGATCTTCCCAACCTAGGGATCAAACCCAGGTCTCCCACATTGCAGGCAGATTCTTTACCAGCTGAGCCACAAGGGAAGCCCACCCTTGTCCATGTTTGTTCCTTATGTCTGCATCTCCAATGCTACTCTGCAAACAAGTTCATGAGTACCATCCTTCTAGATTCCATATATGTGTGTTAATATACAGTATTTGTTTTTCTTTTTCTGACTTACTTCACTCTATATGATTATCCACCTTATTATCATCCACCTTATTAAAACTGACTCTGATGTGTTCCTTTTTATGCTAAGTACTGAGCGACTTCATTTTCACTTTTCACTTTCATGCATTGGAGAAGGAAATGGCAACCCACTCCAGTGTTCTTGCCTGGAGAATGTCAGGGACGGCAGAGCCTGGTGGGTTGCCGTCTATGGGGTCACACAGAGTTGAACACAACTGAAGCAACTTACCAGCAGCGGCGGCAGCAGTATTCCATTATACTATGATGTGCCACAGCTTCTTTATTCATTCATTTGTCAATACATATCTAGGTTGCTTCCTTGTCCTAGCTATTGTAAATGGTGCTGCAATGAACTTTGGGCTACGTGTCTTTTTCAGTTTTGGTTTCTTTAAGGTATATGCCCAGAACTGGTATTGCTAGATCATATGGTGTTTTTCCCCTTCATGGATCACTGCCTTGTTGTGGTGAATGGGCTTGCATAACTCAATGAAACTATAAGCCATGCCAGGCAGGTTACCCAAGACAGATGGGTCATAGCAGAGAGTTCTGACAAAACGTGATCCACTGGAGGAGGGAATGGCAAACCACCCCAGTATACTTGCCATGAGAACCTCATGAACCACAAAAAAGGTCAAAAAGATATGACACCGAGAGATGAGTCCCCCAGGTCTTGGGAAGAGTGGAGGAGAATCACCAATAGTCCCTGAGTGAATGAAGCAGCTGGGCCAAAGCAATTCAAAAGTGTGGATAATGACAAACTGTGGAAAGTTCTTAGAGAGATGGGAACACCAGACCAAGACCATCTTACCTGTCTCCTGAGAAACCTGTATGTGGGTCAAGAAGCCGCAGTGAGAGCCCTGTATGGAACACCTGGTTGATTCAGTATTGAAAAAGGAATAAGACAGAGCTGTCTGCTGTCACCCTGTTTGTTTAACCTATATACTGAGCACATCGTGAGAAATGCCAGGCTGGATGAGTTACAAGCTACAATCAAAACAGGTGGGAGAAATATCAACAATCTCAGTTATGCAGGTGATACCACTCTAATGGCAGAAAGCAAAGAGCCTCTTCAGGGTGAAGAAGGAGCATGAAAGAACTGGCTTAAGATAAATATTTTAAAAAAAAAATAATAAACCTTAGGATCATGGCATCTGACCCCATTACTTCATGGCAAATAGAAGGGGGAAAGCTGGAAGTAGTGACAGATTTCCTCTTCTTGAGCTCCAAAATCACTGTGGACAGTGACTGCAGCCATGAAATCAGAAAACGATTACTTCTTGGCAGGGAAGTGAAGACAAACCAAGACAGTGTGTTGAAAAGTGGAGACATTACTCTGCCAACAAAGGTCCGTATGGTCAAGGCTGTGTTCTTCCCAGTGGTCACATATGGTTGTTAGAACTGGACCATAAAGAAGGGAGAATGCCAAAGAACTGATGCCATAGAACTGAGGTGCTGGAGAAGACTCCTGAGAGTCCCTTGGACAGCAAGATCAAATCAGTCTATCTTAAGGGAAATCAACTCTGAAGATTCACTGGAAGGACTGATGCTGAAGCTCCAGTATTTTGGTCACCTGATGTGATCAGGCTACTCGTTGGAAAAATGCCTGATGCTGGGAAAGATTGAGGGCAAAAGGAGAAGAGGGCATCAGAGGATGAGATGGCTGGACAGCATCACTGATGCAATGAACATGAACTTGGGCAAACTCTGGGAGATGGTGGAGGGACAAGGAGTCCTGCAGTCCTTGTCGTTGCAAAGAGTCAGACACAACTGGATGATTGAACAACAACAGCAATGGTGGTTTTACTCCAAGTTTTGTTTTGTTTTGTTTTTTTAAGAAATCTCCATATTGTTTTCCATAGTGCCTATATCAACTTACATTTCCACCGGCAGTGCAAGAGGGTTCCCTTTTCTCCACACCCTCTCCAGCACTTTTTGCTTGTGTATTTTTTTATTATGGCCTTTCTAATAGGTGTGAAGTGGTATCTCATTGTAGTTTTGATTTGCATTTCTTCCATCACTTCATGGGAAATAGATGGGGAAACAGTGGAAACAGTAGCAGACTTTATTTTTTGAGGCTCCAAAATCACTGCAGATGGTGACTGCAGCCATGAAATTAAAAGACGCTTACTCCTTGGAAGGAAAGTTATGACCAACCTAGATAGTATATTCAAAGCAGAGACATTACTTTGCCAACAAAGATCCATCTAGTCATGGCTATGGTTTTTCCAGTAGTCATGTTATGGATGTGAGAGTTGGACTGTGAAGAAAGCTGAGCACCAAAGAATTCATGCTTTTGAACTGTGGTGTTGGAGAAGACTCTTGAGAGTCCCTTGGACTGCAAGGAGATTCAACCAGTCCATTCTAAAGAAATACTCACTGGAAAAGACTCTGATGCTGGGAGGACTTGGGGGCAGGAGAAGAAGGGGACGACAGAGGATGAGATGGCTGGATGGCATCACTGACTCGATGGACATGAGCTTGAGTGAACTCTGGGAGTTGGTGATGGACAGGGAGTCCTGGCATGCTGCAGTTCATGAGGTTGCAAAGAGTTGGACATGACTGAACGACTGAACTGAACTGAACTGACCTGAATAATGAGTGAGGTTGAATATTTCTTCATGTATTTATTTGCCATGCAAGTGTCTTTGGAGAAATGTCTGTTTAGGTCTTTTCCCCACTTTTTGATTGGGTTGTTTGTTTTTCTGGTATTGAGTTGTATGAGCTGCTTATATATTTTGAAAATTAATCCTTTGCCAGTTGTCTCATTTGCTATTATTTTCTCCCTCTCTGAGTGTTGTATTTTTACATTGTTTATAGTTTCTTTGGCTGTTCATAAGCTTTTAAGTTTAATTAGGTCCCACATGTTTTTTTTTTTTATTTCCATTATTCTAGAAGGTGGATCATAAAGGATCTTGCTATGATTTATGTCATAGAGTGGTCTGCCTATGTTTTCTTCTAAGAATTTTATGCTTTCTTGTCATATATTTTTAATCCATTTTGACCTGTATACAGAAAACTATAAAACACTGATAAAAAAAATCAAAGACAGCATAAATAAATGGAGGGATATTTTATGCTCCTGGGTTGGAAGAATCAATATTGTGAAAATGACTATACTACCAAAAGCAATCTACAGATTCAGTGTGATCCCTATCAAATTATCATTGGCATTTTTCACAGAACTAGAACAAAAATTTCACAATTCATATGGAAACACAAAAGACTCCAAATAGCAAAGCAATCTTGAGAAAAAAGAATGGAGCTGAAAGAATCAACTTACCTGATTTCAGACTATACTACAAAGCCACAGTCATCAAGGCAGTATGGTCGTGACACAAAAACAGAAATATAGATCAATGGAACAAGACAGAAAGCCTGCAGATAAATCCACACACATATGTACATTTTATCTTTGACAAAGGAGGCAAGAATATACAATGGGAAAAAAAATAATCTTTTCAATAAGTGGTTTTTGGAAGAACTGGACAACTATGTGTAAAAGAATGGAATTAGAACACTTCCTAACAGCATACACAAAGATAATCCCTGTACTAATCTTGAGGAGGGATTGAGGTGAGTAGAGACTTCGTAGAGACAGGAGTTGTCAAGGCAGGGTAGATACCGAATGCTTCCAGCAAAAACTGCTCAGCAAGACTCAAAACTTGATATATTACTATTTTTCCAAAACTGAATCAAAGTTATTTATAACTTGTTGTTTTATTTTTATAATCATTTTGGCATATTAACTATTTACCACATGGTCACATGTAGGGCTAACACAAAAATATGGAGAAAGATGGTTTGAATCTGGTTTGAAAAATTAACATGGTGATAACAATTTCACAAAATTGCTATCAGAAAATAACCAGAAAAGGAGAGGTCTGTGCACTTATGTATTCACTATATACACTTAAATTTTTATTGTGAAAAAATGCAAATAAATGCACAAGTTTGATCAATTTTCAAAAATTTGTTACAAAATGGATATGTAACAACCACCTAGGTAAAGAAAGCCCCTCTGGCTCCTCCTAGTCACTGCTCTGTGCCTCTAGTGATCATTGTCTTGATTTCAAAATAATCACATTTTTGTGTTTATTTCTAGTTTTCATCCTAAGCATGAATATTATCAACACATGAATGCTGTCTCTGAATACTACAATTTGGTTTCATTTGCACTTTGACATTCATATAACTGTAATTATACTGTATACACACCTGTTTTCTGGCTTCTTTACACAATATGTCCAGGTTTTTTTGGTTGTTGTTGTTGGTTTGTTTGATTTATTTTTTTATTGAGGGATAGTTGTTTTACAGAATTTTGTCGTTTTCTGTCAAACCTCAACATGAATCAGTCTTCAGTTCAGTTCAGTTGCTCAGTCGTGTCCGACTCTTTGCGACCCCATGAATCAGTCGTAGGTATACATATATCCTCTCCCTTTTCAACCTCCCTCCTATTTTCCACCCCATCCCACCCCTCTAGATTGATACAGATAAAATATTATCTATTTTACACGTGGTCATGTAAGCTTCCATGTTACTCTTTCCATACATCTCACCTTCTCCTCCCCTCTCCCCATGTCCATAAGTCTATTGTCTATGTCTGTTTCTCCATTGCTGCCTTGAAAATAAATTCTTTAGTACCACTGTTCTAGATTCCATATATATGCATTAGAACACAATATGTATCTTTCTCTTTCTGACTCTTTTCACTCTGTACAATAGGTTCTAGGTTCATCCACCTCATCAGAACTGACTCAAATGTGTTCCTTTGTGTGGCTGAGTAATATTCCATTGTGTATATGAACCACAACTTTTTTATCCATTCATCTGTCAATGGACATCTAGGTTGCTTCCATGTTCTAGCTATTGTAAATAGTGCTACAATGAACACTGGGATACATGTGTATTTTTTAATTTTGGTTTCCTCAGGGTACATGCCTAGGAGTGGAATTACTGGGTCATATGGTGGTTTTATTCCTAGTTTTTTAAGGAATCTCCATACAATCTTCCATAGTGGCTGTATCAATTTACATTCCCGCAAAGAGTGCAAGAGCATTCCCTTTTCTCCACACCCTCTCCAGAATTTATTGTTTGTAGACTTTTTGTTGATGGCCATTCAGACCAGTGTGAGGTGATATCTTTTATTGGAGTTAGTCCTGTAGGTGTGGAGTGCCTGTGTGACTGACTTGAGCCCCTCCACGAGTCAGAATGATACAGTGATCCAGCATGGCCCCAAGTCCCAGGAACACCAACCAAGTGTTCACCGTGGACCATAGGTACATCAGCAACGTAGTGTGGCCCAAAGTCTCATGTAGACAAGACTTGTAGGAAAGAGGAAGTAAGCAGGGTTAGAAAGATGTAAAATCTTCCCATTCATTGGGAAAATAGTAAATTAAAAAGAAAAAGATTTGAATAATATGACTCCACAGATGCAATGGAACAGAGAGCTTGGTGCTGCCTGGAGAGGTTGTAGCTGTGCTATGTAGTGGAGTGGTGGTATGTGAAGATGCAGAGAGACAGAAAGGACCCTAACAGGTGCCTTTTCACATACTCCAGCCAAGCCAATCCTTCCAGACTACTCACATCTTGAGTTTGGAATTCTTTGATTTCTAGAAAAGGTGTCAGAAAAACGTTTATATGGATTCCTGTAGTGTCTATCTGTGAGGGAAGGGGAATATCAGGGTAAAGATAAAAGGTATATATATATATATATACATATATATATATATATATATATATATATATATATACACACATGTGCACATTCTAAGCCAGAAAGTCATCCTCCCAGTCCATAAACAAAGGCAAAGAGGATCTGACAAGGAACTCAACAGAATTTTCAACCCCATGAGCCTAAATCATCGCTTTCTGATGGAAGTTGTAGAATTACAGGATCAACATTATGAAGTAAATATTGCACACAATGGGGAGGGAATTAGCTGTGCAATTTCCATTAATGCTAATGAGACTTTGGTGGTTAATTTCCCATGCCTTGTGCTGAATATTTGCTCCAATTAGTTATGTGAAGCTTATGCCACATTGCTCCTGACCAAGTTTTCACTTTGGGGGAGGGGTACAGTGGGGAGTGGGTAATTGTCCTCATTGTTTCCTCAGGTTTCAGATACTGAAGGCAAGGCTGAAGTCTAATCATATTGTTTTCTCCTTTAGATGAAAAGTCTCTGAGAAACTAGCACTTTGCCAAAACTTTTGAAATGCACACCCCCTTGGAAATCATTGTTTTCATTAGTAAACTACCTGCTGGGGCATTCTCTTAGAGGAGACAGGTTTATTTTCATTTATTTATTTCACTCCAAAGAATAATTTCATCTCTATTCTCATTAGACCTACAGTTTGGTTTAACATCCCTATTACTTCCATGTTGATGCTGCAGATAATAGGAAATTAGAGGAGATGTGGGAGTGAGTTTTAGAGGAGTACAATTGGATGGAACAGTCCATAGCAAGCTTTTATTCCTGTGTACCAGACAGGGTTTGCTGTTTTGTTCCTAAGAAATACATGTATATCTCATTTATGGAATCTCTCATGCCTGTCTTAGTAGGAAGAGAGGGCAGACGTTTTTTCAGTAAGCTTGTGAGAAAGACATATGAAAATGGGGATAAATACAACCCAGCCTTCAAGCTAGATTCATGTGGTTTTGTGGGTCAAGAAGCACCTACAGCATCAACAGAGGGGACCACAACATCATGGGCTCTGGAACAAAGAGGATGATGACTATATAACCCTGAATGTTGGGGAAAGGACTTGATAAATATACATTCAAATAGGCTGCCTTGAGTCTTTTATTTCAAACATTTCTGTTAACCTCACAGCTCTTCTTCAGGACAGAAGTGGGGTCTGGTAGCTGGGAGAACACAACTGCTGATCATGAATCAGAAAGGAATTACTAAATTTTGGTTGAGAAACATATTCTGGCAGAAAACTACAAACTGTTCCTCCAATGAATATTCTCCATAACAAACGAAACTGAAATTAAGTATCTTATTGAAACCTGAAAAAAAGAATCCTGAAAAGATATTAATAAGTAAGAGAATATAAGTAAAACCAATTGTTTAATATCTGTCCTGATATATGTAAGGCATGCAAAATGTCACTAATACAGTCTTCAGTTAATAGGTATGCAATGAATATAGGCTGAATATATTAATGGATAGTCTCAAAGCATGCCACTCTTAGATTGGAAGATATTATTTTCAAACCTTCTTAACAGGTCTAGAAAAATAACCTACCATCAGAAAAGAGGCATTTCCATGTCCTCATCATCAGACTTCTCTTTCTTCTTCATAAAATATCTCCATTTACCTTACTATATCTACAGTAATCACAGCTAACTTGTATTGAATGATTCCTCTATGTCAAGCAGTGTTTCCCAGGTGGCTCAGTGGGTAAAGAGCCTGCCTGCAATTCAGGAGACACTGCAGATATGGATTTGATTCCTAGGTCAGGAAGATTCCCTTGGAGGAGGGCATGGCAACCCACTAGAGTATTCTTGCCTGGATAATCCCAAGGACAGAGGAGCCAGCAGGCTACAGTCCATAGGTTGCAAAGAGTCATACACAACTGCTGAAGCAACTCAGTACAGCACAGCATATGTCAAGCAATACCCTAAGCATCTTATAGGTATTGACATATTTGATCTTCCTAGTAATTCTATGATGCAAGTATTACTATTATTATCATTTTATAAGTGTAGAAAATACAGCATAGGGAGTCTTGGTAGCATGCTCAAAGTCACTAGTCATTTAAAAAAATCAAGATTTGAACCCAAGATCCCTGACCCCAGATCCCCTTCCTTCCTTTCTTTCCTTCTTTTTTTTAAGCAATTTATTTTTATTTTTTTTAAATAACACCAAAAACATTTTTCATTGGAATATAGCCAATTAACAATGTTGTGACAGTTCTAGGTGAACAGTGAAGGGACTCAGCCATATATACACATGTATCCATTCTCCCCTAAACCTCCCTCACATCCAGGATGGCACATAACAGAGTTCAATGTGCTATACAACAGGTTTTTGTTGATTATCCATTTTAAATATAGCAGTGGGTACTGACCTTTCCAAAGTCTTTAACTATCCCTTCCCCTCAATAACCATGAGTTTGTTTTCTAAGTCTGTGAGTCTTTTTTTCTTTAATAAGAGCATCTTTGAAATATAATTTGCATACTGTTGTGGGATTATTGTGTTCTCCCCCAAAATTCATACGTTCAGTTTTTAACTCCTGCTACTTCAGAATGTGATCATATTTGGAGACAGGGCTTTCCCAGAAGTGATTACATTAAAATGCATTCATTAGGATGGCCCTAATTCAATATGATTGCTGTCTTTATATGAAGAGGAATTGAGGACAAAGATAGATACAGAGGAAGACAAGGCAGGGACACCGGAGGATAAAACGGCTATCTGTAACCTAGGAAGAAAGGCCTGGAATGGATTCATCCCTCACAGGCCACAAAAGAATCCAGTCCTGCTGATACCTTGATTTTGACCTTGTAGTCTCCAAAACCATGAGAAAATATATATTTCCATCTTTTAAGCCACCCAGTATGTGATACTTTGCTACTGCTGCCCTAGCAAACTAATACACATGTCATCCACGTTACTTATTTAACATGTACAATTACCTACTTAACATGTACAATCCAGTTTATGTCTATTCACTACAGTTGTACAACCATCACCACAATCATTTTTAAAACAACTCATCACCCATCAGAAATCCCTGCTCATAAGCTGTCACTGCTCATCCACAGCCCCTAGCAACCACTAGCCTACTTCCTGTCTCTATGGAGTTGCCTATGCTGGACATTTCATAAAAATAAATGATACAATATGTGTTTTTTTGTGTCTGATTTCCTTGACTTAGAACCCACTTTGTTAACAAATGTGTGATACTGTCTTACTGCCTCACCTCTTTATTGTTAGCTTGTCAATATATGACAATAAATTTCTAACCATTACTGTTAATGCATATACAAAGTCAAAGGCACTCTGAAATAATAAACTTCAGACAAATCACTGAAATGTATAACTGCATGGAGGAGTGACTGCAGCGCAAGCAAGTAAAAAAAATGCACCAAAAATGTAAAAATGTGTACATAAAAATTAATCTAGAATATGTTGGCATTTTCTCCTGAATTACATGAATAGTCTTGTCTGCATTTCTGGGGTCTTTAAATGCCTTCACAGAATTTCAGTTGACCCTCCTTGTTTCAGGCTTCTCATATGGAGCTATTTGTTGGTAAAGAATTCACCTGCCAACGCAGGAGACGTAAGAGATGCAGGTTCACTCCCTGGGTTGGGAAATTCCCTGGAGAAGGGCATGGAAACTCACTCCAGTATTTTTACCTGGAGAATCCCATGGACAGAGAGAGTCTGGCAGGCTACAGTCCATGGGTTGCAAAGAATCTGACACAAATGAAGCAACTTAGCATGCACTCCTTGTTTACTGCCTATTAGTGATAAAGGTAAAAAGAGTGAGAGAGACACTTCAATCACCATTTTAAAAAGTCATTTCCCAAGAGACCCTTGGGAAAGAGTAAAATGAAAGACCTATTCATTTATAGACCTTCAGACCCATTTTAGACAACTCTGCCCATGAAATGCTCTGTCCTCTATAATATACTACTTACAGATTAGTTAACATCGTGGCTTAGAGGCATGAAAGTAAGTATCAGTTCTATGGGTTTATCTGAAAGGAATGTGATACAGAAGGGAAAACTTGTTTTCCTTAAATTATAAAGAAATAAATAACTGTATGGATCAAGCTTTCATTTTGCTTGTGTTTGAATTTTAGCCTCATCTGAGTGTGAAAACTCAAGTGTGAGACTCATTTGGTGTGATGGTGGATGAAACTAGTAGCTTAGCCTGCTCTATGTGATCTAGGGACACCATATGTTCATAAGATCAGATCTCTCTGGCAAATGTGTGGGAGAGAAAATGAAACCTGGAATGCAGAATAAGAAGTAAGGGAGAGCAGTAACCGTCACACAACTACACACAGTTCCAGGGCTTGTAGGGGTGGCTTTCAACATTCTTAGGTCTTAGAAAGACTGAGAAAATACTCTGGAAATAGTATTAACTTCTCTGTATCTTTCTTTCAAGAAACAGATCTTTATAGAACATCTATTGTATATCTTTGCCCCATGCCAGGCACCAGACTTGAGACAAGCAGCCAAGAAAACACTGTCCTGGAACTTCAGGATTTTGTAGAAAACATCAACACTTTCGATACAAACAGTAAATAATTCCATTAAAAGAGCAAGCCAGGAAGGCTACAGGGAGAAAACAGATAAAATTTAGCACAAATGGTCAGGAATCTTTTGGCTTCAGATGACAGAAATCAAACTGAAAAAGGAATGTATTCATTAACCAAAACCCCAGGAATATTGCTGGTTTCAAGCATGTGGGGATCCAAATGTGCAAATGATATCCTCATTTTTATCACACTTTCACACTCTCTACCTCTATCCCTATCTCAGCACTCATCTCCTTGCAGGTTTTTTCTTTTTCTGGAAGCTCTCTTCATATGGCAGAAAGAGGGCCACTCCAATCTCTGAGCACACAGTCTTCACTGTGACCCCAGAGACAAGCATCTTTCCTCTCCAGTTTCCACCTACCTAGTCTCTTAGAGGCATGCTTACTGTGTCTGCCTGGACGTAATATCACCTTGTGGACAGAATACCATGGACAGAGGACCAGGGTACAACAGCCTGGCCGAATGCTTATCCCTGAGACCAAGAGTAGATGAGGCACTGTGACTGAGTCTCCTCATAACCCATGAGATGGAGAAAGTGAAAGTGAAGTCACTCAGTCCTGTCCAACTCTTTGCAACCCTCGTGGACTGTAGCCTACTTGGCTCCTCCTTCCATGGGATTATCCAGGCAAGAGTACTGGAGTGGGTTGCCATTTCCTTCTCCAGGGGAGATGGAGAAGAGGCAATCAATAATAAGGCAACTGGAGATGACTCTTGAGAGTCCCCTGGACAGCAGGAGATCAAACCAGTCAACTCTAAAGGAAATCAACCCTGAATATTCATTGGAAGGACTGGTGTTGAAGCTGAAGTTCCGATACTTTGGCCACCTGATGTGAAGAGCCAACTCACTGGAAGAGACCCTGATACTGGGAAAGATTGAAGTCAGGAAGAGAAGGGAACAACAGAGGATAAGATGGTAGGATGGCATCACCAACTCAATGGACATGAGTTTGAGTAAACTCCAGGAGATGGTGAAGGACAGAGGAGCCTGGTGGCTGCAGTCCATGGGGTCTCAGAGTTAGACATGACTTAACAGTTGAACAATGACAATGAAAAGAAGAGTCCTGGGCAGACACAAATGATACATATCCATCAGCTCAAGAAATTGAAAGAATTTTGAATAGGCAGGGAGATAGGGATAGAAAGCTAACAAAGTATATAAATAATAATATGAATAAACTTATACCATAGACTAATTGCTTGTGCCTCTTCCCAAATTGATTTTGCTGATATTTGACTGTGGCACCTTTGGGAGGTAATTAATTCAGGAAAGCAGAGTCCTTGTGAATGTAACCAGTGTCGCATAAAAGAGATCCCAGAGAACTCCCTTGCCTTTCTATGAGGACACAGCAAAAAGATGGCCATCTATGAACCAAGAAACAGAACTACAAATCTACTGGAGCTTTGATTGGGCTTCCTAGACTCCAGAACTGTGAAGAATAAATTTGTTATTTATTAGCTGCTCTGTCTATGGTATGCTGTTACAGCAGTCTCAAATGGACTGAGAAAGTTAAAAAGGGTAGATGAGAATGGTATGTGTGTTTGAGGTGGGGAGGGGGAAGTGAGTGGAAAATTAATTAATTATTAAAGGAAAATCTAAGTATGGATAATGTAACATTTTCTCTTCCTGTTACTTCTCCCACTTCTTGTCCCTACAAGACAAACCAAGCAAACCTTTGTTGAAGCTCTGATGAGCACAAAAACTAAGCTAGTTGATCTAACATAAGATATGTGGCTACCTTTGTAAAGTTCGTAGACTAATTACAGGCACAAGACATACACACACATAAAAGGCTGTCTAGTGATTGATGCTAACAGATTAACACACAACCAAGGTTAGTACTTCAAGATAAATCTGCCTTTTCAACACAGTCCTGGCTTGGGGTTAAGACTTGATATGAAGAAACCGGGCCTTTTGATCTTCCTGTTGGAGCCCCACTGAACCAAGGTTGGCCTCAGATTGCAGCCTCTTCCCCAACCTGTGAAGGTCAGATTGTAATTCACAAAGAATCCTGGTGACATAAATTATGTAAAACAACCACTTGAGGGTGTTAAGCTGAACTGAAGTCTGAATTTAACTGCCCAGCAAATCACTGAAAAGGGACTATAGTAATATCTTTAATAGATGATATAAATACTTGGGGCATAAAACTGCCTATTCTACTTATTTCCATTACAGCAATCTCCTCCCTCTTTCATACCTGATTAGGGCAGATAAACAGGCTCTCAAGCATCTGCTTTCCGGGCATGTGGATTTTTCCTAAGTCCACTGCCTTCTCCTGAATTCCCTAAACTTATCTGTTTGGGTTTAATCTGAGACTCATAGCTGGAAGACTAGGGCAGCAGACAGTGCAGGCTGTTTTGCAGAAGACACTTGGATTACTAAAGTTGATAAATTCCTGTGTTGGATACCATTCCAGTTTAATAGAAAATGTGTCAAAATCTAGTCTGATCCTAAATCATCCTCTAAGCTCCATCTCTGTGCTACTCAACCCAATTCCTACCTCTTTTGATGACACCTTGAGCCCATGAATTTGTCTTACCCTGTATTCTGACCATAATGGTCAGCCTTGTGGGGTAATTTTCCATGATTGCATCTTTTGACCCAAAGTTGAATAAATGAGGGATTGTCTGAATCTGAGACACTGTTTTATTTTTATAGTTCAAGGTGTACCAAAATGTCTTGGGAGGCAGCATGGGGAACAAAATAGGCAGGGTTTTGAAGGTACAGGGATTCAGTCTTGAAACCATTTTTCTCTCTGAGCCAGATTTTTTTTTTTCCTGTAAGATGGGAATAACTCCACCCAACTCCTAATTGTAAGAATTAAAATGAAATAGTAAATGTTTTCTCCTTTCTTTGTTTTTAAATAAATTTATTTAGTTTAATTGGAGGTTAATTACTTTACAATATTGTATTGGTTTCCCCATACATCACCATGTATCCGCCACAGGTATACACGTGTTCCCAATCCTGAAATCCCCTCCCTCCTCCCACCCCGTACTATCCCTCTGGGTCATCCCAGTGCACCAGCCCCAAGCATCCAGTATCATGCATTGAACCTGGGCTGGTGACTCGTTTCATATATGATATTATAAATGTTTCAATGCCATTCTCCCAAATTATCCCTTTCTTACTTTCTCTGTTTGTTTTTTTTTTGTGTGTGTGTGTGTGTTCCATTTTGTTTATTCATAATATCCACAATATTGTGCATGTAATAGAACTTCAATAAAAATCAGTTGAGAGATGACAATTAAGTGTTCTTTTTTTTTTTATTTTAGTTTTTTATTTTTTAAATTTTAAAATCTTTAATTCTTACATGCATTCCCAAACATGAACCCCCCTCCCACCTCCCTCCCCATAACAACTTTCTGGGTCATCCCCATGCACCAGCCCCAAGCATGCTGCATCCTGCGTCAGACATAGACTGGCGATTCAATTCACATGATAGTATACATGTTAGAATGTCATTCTCCCAAATCATCCCACCCTCTCCCTCTCCCTCTGAGTCCAAAAGTCCGTTATACACATCTGTGTCTCTTTCCCTGTCTTGCATACAGGGTCGTCATTGCCATCTTCCTAAATTCCATATATATGTGTTAGTATACTGTATTGGTGTTTTTCTTTCTGGCTTACTTCACTCTGTATAATCGGCTCCAGTTTCATCCATCTCATCAGAACTGATTCAAATGAATTCTTTTTAACAGCTGAGTAATACTCCATTGTGTATATGTACCACAGCTTTCTTATCCATTCATCTGCTGATGGACATCTAGGTTGTTTCCATGTCCTGGCTATTATAAACAGTGCTGCAATGAACACTGGGGTACATGTGTCTCTTTCAATTCTGGTTTCCTCGGTGTGTATGCCCAGCAGTGGGATTGCTGGGTCATAAGGTAGTTCTATTTGCAATTTTTTAAGGAATCTCCACACCGTTCTCCATAGTGGCTGTACTAGTTTGCATTCCCACCAACAGTGTAGGAGGGTTCCCTTTTCTCCACACCCTCTCCAGCATTTATTGCTTGCAGATTTTTGGATCGCAGCCATTCTGACTGGTGTGAAGTGGTACCTCTTTTCATGATATCCATTAATGTGCCTTCTGGATGCTTAATGAATACTGATGACAGGTTCAGCTGTTCTAAAACGTGGAGTCATGTGCCATATCTCTTCTCCTTCTCTAAATTCCATCAACACTTAAATATTCATCAAAGTCCTCTTTCTTCAATTCTCCAATCATTATGGCTTTTATTATGTTCTACTGTCTCCAAGAACCCTTTGAACTTTATTTACTCAAATAGCTAACTACTTAACTTTCAAAATTTTACGTCCATTATTTTTCCTTCCCCATTAAACTCCTTGATGGCACTTTTTGCCTTTTTGGCGTATTTCCTTATGATTAGAAAAGTACTAGTCCTTCAGTAGAAACAATAGTTATTGATCAGCATAAACAAAAATAACATCACAGTCAATAATGTACCAAGAAGAAATTAGTAAATTATAACAGTGGAGACTACAAAAATTTGGTATGAGTCAAACACTCTTCTGCTTTACACAGATTATCTTCTTGAAATAAAACCTTAAAAGTATAGAAGCAAACATTAAGATACTCTTAGGAAGCGGAGAAAGCAGTTATTGGAATTTTTCAAGACAAAGGCTTTGTAAAGGAGATAAAAATTTTGAAAAACTTCAAATGGTTCTAGCTGAAAGGGTACAACTAGCAACAGCTTGCAGAACTTTAGATAATGCTATTTTCTTAGAATATATGGGCCATCAATCAGCAGAAAACGCATAAAATATAGCTAATCCCTTAGGGGTCACTTTCTCAGCCTAATGGTGGTGCTTCTCAGATTTCTGTGTTCCCTCCCATCTGTGACCACATAGATAAGCACTTCTGTGAATACTTCTGCCTTCTTTGTGGTTTCCCAAACATAGTATTTTGTTTCTAACTAAATTTTAACTTTCTTTCATAGAAAGACTTTTCCCATCTTCAAAAAACCTAATACAGACCTGAGACTACACAGAGAGCATGCAACACATTTTTCGTTAGACTTATTCAATTTTATCCATTCCAAATATCACTGCAAAATCCAGATATATCTCAAAAGCCCACTATCTGTCAGTAAGGAAACACGTGACAGAGTGCCAATAAAAACAGCAATTCCTTTCCTAAAGTCCTCTAGGAAGTGAAACTGTGTAGCACAGTAGAGCATAACAATCTCAAATCCTAAATACAAAGCAAGGCTCCACATGCAGAAATGAGGCTCATCCCCCACGCACTGGCATCTGGTTACTAAGAGAGGACTTAGTATCCTGTCCTTGGATGCCTGAGTACACCTTCTATTACACTAACCTAAATGAAAATCCCAAGAGGAGAACATGACCCTCAAGATTTATCTGATGGTATGGCCATATTAGATCCTCTCAAATCCTTTAATTTGCAAAAAGTCCCAAAGTCGGTGAACCAAACAAATAGCAGTTCTCTCCCCATGCTGTGTAACTCAGGTGATATTTATGGACAAGGAAAAGTTCTGTGTTCAGCAATTTCCTAATCAACTAAGAACAAATGGAGAAAGCAAATCCATGAAATAGGAAAGGGCAAGACCACCGAGCTATGACTTAAAAGGCGGCAGAGAAATGTTAGTGCCATTACCGCCGCTCAGCCTCCTGCCCCAGTCCAGATGCATTCATCAGAGATGTTACAGAAGCTGAAACTTGAGGAAATTGCCTGAGGATCTTAAAGCTGTAGGCTTCCCCCAGAGGCCTATAGAAGAGGGCCCTGCAAAGGAAAGCAGGGGCGGGGTGGGGAGGTAAGGGGTGGGGCGAGTAGGGAGGTGGAGGGATGGGAGGAGTGGGGGAGTTGGGGGTAGGGAGTCAAAAGGCCTCAAATATCCCTGACACATCTCCTGGATTCTTTTTTTCTAATGGGATGTAATTTGTCATTGACTATCATTGATTTACCATTATCTAATGGGATGTGATTTATCTGGTAATAAATTCAACTTTAAAAAATCATTTAAAAATACGTACTACCTGTATGTGAAGAGAAGCTGCAGACCTTCCAAAGCAGAAGATGTGGCCCTTCTTTGAAACATGAGCTATTTCAGAAGCTGGCTTTTGGTTTTGCTTTTGCCTCTGCTTATGAATGAATTGTCCTTCATCTGGACTATCATCTCCTTCACTTTTCTGTCTTCACTAGGTCTGCCTCTGGAATGTTCCAGGCAGATGAACCATACACTGCTGTTATTTTCCAGCTGCATTGGAAAAGAATCTATTTCATGCCATGGAATTCTGCAGGAAAGCCTTCCCTAAAATATGACTTAACTGCCTCCTAAATCTCAAATTATTTCTTCTTCATAAACCATCTTTGGTTCATAAGAAAGCAAATAACCTGCTTCATCTTTATGACTATGTTTTTATTTTCAGATTAAAAAGTAGAAAAAGACTTCTGAATTTAAGGAATACAACAATAGAATCTCTCCACACAGTGAGCGTGTGAAGGTACAAGAATGAGGGGACATCAGAGATCAAAGAATGGAAGAGAATGGTTCTCTCTCCTTTCAACTTCCTCCTGTTTCTCACGTGGGGTCTGTGCCCCAGAGAACGGGGACATCTGCACAGGGGCTCACACCCTTTCCTGCAGTATGCTGGCTGTGGAAAAGGGTAGCCCCACAGACTCTAAATTAGTTTTTTGCTCCTTTTCCATTTCACCCAGTAAGGTAATTAATTGTGTAGCATGGAAAGGCAAAAATAAACTGCTGAATGGATTTTTTTGCTTTCTTTGAGACATAAATTCAAGTTTATTTAATTTGGTTTAAAACCTGTTTCTTCATCTCTTTTTCTCTTTGGTACGTGAAACCCAAATCTAGAATCACTTTTCTTAGATTTATTTTTTCAGTGTGAATGAGTGTATTAACTTGGCAAGTTTCTGTGATCTCAAATTTCCTAGATTCTCCATAAAGAAATGTGTATTATTCCCTACTGGTTGCAAATCATGCAAACAGGACTGGAAAGATTATTCACAACTTATTATGGCCATAACTTTCCAACTACTCTATATCTGTTCATTTTTGCAAGAAGATGGAGGTGAGACAAGAAAATTCATGGACAGGCTAGTCTGGTCAAATAATCGGTTTCTTCTTCTTCTTCTTCTTCTTCTTTTTTTTTTTTTGGTGTGGAAACTTTAGAACAAGACAATAGACAGGTATGGAGCACAGTGTTTCAGAGTGGACTTGAATCTAAGCAGCTGTGCAAGTCCTGAAGCAAGTAGCAGAGGTCAGCAAAGACAAAAGTTAAAATCTGGAATTCTTTTCAGGGGAACTGGAAACTAAACAGCAGCCAAATCAAAGATTCTTATTCATCAGCATTTAAAAATCTATCTAATGAATTAGAAACAAAAAGATATTGCAGAGACAGTTAGGTAAAGGCACTGATTATAAGAACATAGTTTTTTTTTTTTTAATTTATTTATTTTAATTGGAGGCTAATTGCTTTACAATATTTTAGTGTTTTTTGCCATACATTGACATGAATCAGCCATGGGTGTACATGTGTCCCAATCCTGAACCCCTCTCCTTCCTCCCTCCCCATCTCATCCCTCAGGGTCATCCCAGTGTTTTTTGGTTTTTTAGTCCCAGTGTTGTTTTGATTTTTTAAAGGAGCTTGGAAATGAGAGAAAGTATAAAATAGCAGGATATCTTAATGAGGAGAGTGAAAGCAAAGTCAGCTATGGCCACTAACTGAAATGAAACTAGTCCAGTAAATGGGCTTCCCAGATGCCTCAGTGGTAAAGAATCCACCTCTCAAAACAAGAGATGCAGGAGATGCAAGTTCTATCCCTGGGTCTAGAAGGTCCCCTGGAAGAGGAAATGGTAATCCACTCCAGTATCCTTGTCTGAGAAATCTCATGAGCAAGAGGAGTTTGCGGGCTACAGTCCACGGGGTCACAAAGAGCCGGATGTGACTTAGCAACTAAGCTTGCAGCATGCAGTCCAGTAAATACTGACCTATGGCTCTAAATATTCATCACAGAGTCCTTCATATCACCCTAAATCCCTACCTTAAAGCATGGTTGAAGAACATTTGCTATCAAGGCAAAGAATATCAGTTTTTACCCTTCTCATCTCTGATCTTTGTGGCTGAAGGTTCTGACTAAAACAATGTGTGTCTAGGGTATGTAGGATAGAATCTTGACAAGAGATCTAGAGGGACTACAGTAGAATGTTCTAGGACAAACCCTACACTTTAAAACTAAAAGAGACATTAATATCACTAGCTCCAATGCCTGCTTGAACTGCTTTAGGGCAATGAAGGAGTTTTCATGCTGTAGATGAAGTTCTCAAGGCTCAGAGACATTCCTGGGGCAAGGAAGGATGGGGACAGACTAGAATCAAAGAGTCCCATGTCTCGGTTAGGACCAGGGTCTTCCCACTGTGCCACATGTCCACTTTTTCAGTATGTGGTGAGAAGACTTCCTCACATTTACAGAAACTTTAAAATCAATTAGTGTGTTGGCTCCAGAGGAGATAGTGTAACCTGTTCAAAGTAATAAAATCAGCAATGCACAGTATTACTTTCCTCTATGAGGAGCTTGAATAAATAAGACATTTATAAAAATGAGTGGAAAATCTGAAATGAATATCCCAAGAACCATGAAAAAATAAGCTAAGAGAAATTGAATTTTCTTTGAGTCTCTGAGAGAGGTGGTGGTTGAGGATTTTATACATAATTTATAAGGAAAATTGTCCCGTTCACTCAGGTATACACCATATCAGTTTGTGGGAAAGATTAAGCAAGCTGTCTTTTTTTTTTTTTTAATTGAAATCAAATATAGGTATGGAAGAAAATGAATTCTGAATAAAGAAGAATACAATGAGTCACTTGGCCAAAGTCTTATCAGAATTTACATGAGAGTCTTTTTTTTTTATTTTTAACTGAGTAGCTTTGAATTTATTTATTGATCAGTAATAACAAAAGCTCCTCAAAGTCTCACTTAGTGCTAAAGCTTCTTGTTCTCACTGTTCCTCCCCTCTAAGGAGTTAGGCCTTGGCATAAATATAACACATACTTCTCTGGATACCTATGATTTCAGTAGCATCAGTAAAGTACTCAGAGCTGGTCTCTTAAAATGTTACAATCAAGTCCATCCTTGGAATTTTTTTCTCTGAGAGGAACACTTAAATTGCTAGTACATCCAAAAACACTGGACTAATTTCTCCACCAAGGCATTGCTAGGTGCTTCCCTGATAGCTCATTTGGTAAAGAATAAGCCTGCAACATCAGAAACACTGGTTCAATTCCTGGGTCTGGAAGATCTGCTGGAGAAGGGATAGATACTCACTCCATTAAAGATACTCCACTTTATTGAGTTTTCTTGTGCTTCCCTTGTGGCTCAGCTGGTAAAGAATCCACCTGCATTGTGGGAGACCTGGGTTTGATTTCTTACAAATAGATGAGAAAAGAAGGGAAGCTAAAGGCAAAGGAAAAAGGAAAAATACACCCATCTCAATGTAAAGTGCCAAAGAATAGCAAGGAGATATAAGAAAACCTTCCTCAGTGATCAGTGCAAAGAAATCATGGAAAAGAATAGAATGGGAAAGACTAGAGATCTCTTCAAGAAAATCAGAGATACCAAGGAAACATTTCATCCAAAGATGGGCTCAATAAGGGACAGAAATGGTATAGACCTAACAGAAGCAGAAGATGTAAGAAAAAGTGGCAAGAATACACAGAAGAATTATAGAAAAAGATATTCATCACCTAGATAATCACGATGGTGTGATCACTTACTTAGAACCAGAAATCCTGGAATGTGAAGTCGAATGGGCCTTAGGAAGCATCACTATGAGCAAAGCAAGTGGAGGTGATGGAATTCCAGTTGAGTTATTTCAAATCCTAAAAGATGATGCTGTGAAAGTGCTGCACTCAATATGCCAGCAAATTTGGAGAACTCAGCAGTGGCCACAGGACTGGACAATGTCAGTTTTCATTCCAATTCCAAAGAAAGGCAATGCCAAAGAATGCTCAAACTACTGCACAATTGCACTCACCTCACACGCTAGCAAAGTAATGTGCAAAATTCTGCAAGCCAGGTTTCAACAGTATGTGAACCGTGAACTTCCAGATGTTCAAGCTGGATTTAGAAATGATAAGGAACCAAAGATCAAATTGCCAATATCTGTTGGATCATTGAAAAAGCAGAGAGTTCCAGGAAAACTCTGACTATTTCTGCTTTACTGACTACGCCAAAGCCTTTGACTGTGTGGATCACAACAAACTATGGAAAATTCTTAAAGAGATGAGAATATCTGACCACCTTACCTGCCTCCTGAGAAATCTGTATGCAGGTCAAGAAGCAACAGTTTGAACCGGATATGAAACAACAATGGGAGAAAGTGAAAGTGAAGTTGCTCAGTCGTGTCCAACTCTTTGCTACCCCATGGTGTGTAGCCCACCAGGCACCTCTGTCCATGGGATTTTCCAAGCAAGAATACTGGAGTGGGTTGCCATTTCCTTCTCCAGGGGACCTTCCCAAGCCAGGGATCGAACCCAGGTCTCCTGCATTGCAGGCAAATGCTTTAACCTCTGAGCCACCAGGGAAACAACAGACTGATTCCAAATTGGGAAAGTAGTATGTCAAAGATGCATATTGTCATTGTGCTTATATAACTTAAATGCAGTTCAGTTCAGTTCATTTCAGTTGCTCAGTCATGTTGACTCTTTGCAACTCCAAGGATTCCAGAATGCTAGGTCTCCCTGTCCATCACCAACTCCCAGAGCTTGCTCAAACTCATGTCCACAGATTCGGTGATGCCATCCAACCATATCATACTCTGTTGTCCCCTTCTCCTCTGCCTTCAATTTTTTTCAAAACATCAGGGTGTTTTCCAATAAGTCAGTTCTTTGCATCAGGTGGTCAAAGAAATGGAGTTTCAGCTTCAGCTTCAGTCCTTCCAATGAATATTCAGGACTGAATTTCTTTAGGATTGACTGATTGGATCTCCTTGCAGGCCAAGGGACTCTCCAACATCACAGTTCAAAAGCATCAGTTCTTCGTCCCTCAGCTTTATTTATAGTCGAACTCTCACATCCATACATGACTACTGGAAAAACCATAGCTTTGACTACATGGACCTTTGTCAGCAAAGTAATGTCTCTGTTCTTTAATATGTTGTCTAGGGTGGCCATAGCTTTTCTTCCAAGGACCAAGTGTCTTTTAATTTCATGGCTGCAATCATCATCTGCAGTGATTTTGGAGTCCAAGAAAGTAAAGTCTCTCAGTGTTTCCATTGTTTCCCCATCTATTTCCATGAAGTGATGGGACTGGATGCCATGAACTTAATTTTCTGAATTTTGGGTTTTAAGCAAGCCTTTCACTCTCCTCTTTCACTTTCATCAAGAGGCGCTTTAGCTTCTCTTCACTTTCTGCCATAGGGTGGTGTCATCTGCATATCTGAGGTTTATTGGTATTTCTCCCAACAATCTTGATTCCAGCTTGTGCTTCCTCCAGCTAGGCATTTTGCATGATGTACTCTGCATATAAGTTAAATAAGCAGGATGACAATATACAGCTTTGACATACTTTTTCCTAATTTGGAGCCAGTCTGTTCCATGTCCAGTTCTGTTGCTTCTTGAACTGCATACAGATTTCTCAGGGGGCAGGTAAGATAGTCTGGTATTCCCATCTCTTGAAGAATTTTCCACATTTTGTTGTGATCTACATAGTCAAAAGCTTTAGCATAATCAATAAAGCAGTAGATTTTTTTTCTGGAATTCTTTTGCTTTTTCAACGAGCCAATGGATGTTGGTAATTTGACCTCTGATTCCTGGTATATGCACAGTACATCATGGGATATGCTAGGCTGGATGAAGCACAAGCTGTAATCAAGATTGCCTGGAGAAATATCAATAAGCAAAGAAGAACTAAAGAGCCTCTTGATGAAAGTAAAAGAGGAGAGTGAAAAATTTGGCTTAAAGCTCAGCATTCAAAAAAAAAAAAAAAAGATCATGGCATCTGGTCCCATCACCTCATAGCAAATAGATGGGTAAACAAAGGAAACAGTGAGTGACTTTAACTTGGGCTCCAAAATCACTGCATATGGTGACTGAAGCTATGAAATTAAAAGATGCTTGCTCTTTGGAAGAAAAGGTATGGCCACTCTAGACAGCATATTAAAGAACAGAGACACTACTTTGCCAACAAAGGTCCATCTAGTCAAAGTTATGGTTTTTCTAGTGGTCATGTATGGATGCAAGAGTTGGACTGTGAAGAAAACTGAGTGCTGAAGATCTGATGCTCCTGAATTGTGGTGTTGGAGAAGACTCTTGAGAGTCCCTTGGACTGCAAGGAGATTCAACCTGTCAATCCTAAAGGAAATCAGTCCTGAATATTCATTGGAAGGAGTGATGCTGAAGCTGAAACTCCAATACTCTGGCCACCTGATGCAAAGAATTGACTCATTGGAAAAGATCCTGATGCTGGGAATGATTGAAAGCAGGAGGAGAAGGGGATAACAGAGGATGAGATGGTTGGATGGCACCACCGACTCTATGGATATGAGTTTGAGCAAGCTCCAGGAGTTGGTGATGGGCAGGGAAGTCTGGCATGTTGCAATCCATGGGATCACAAAAAGTTGGACATGACTGAGCAACCGAACTTAATCAAACTTGAAGGCATTGGTGGTGGTGGTGGTGGTTTAGTGGTAACTCATGTCCAACTCTTGTGATCCCATGGACTGTAGCCTGCCAGGCTCCTCTGTCCATGGTTTCTCCAGGCAAGAATACTGGAGTGGGTTGACATTTCTGTCTCCAGGGGATCTCCTGACCCAGGAATCAAACCCAGATCTCCTCCCCTGCAGATAGATTCTTTATCAACTGAACTACAAGGGAAGCCCATTGGTGACTTTCTCTAAGCCACACATTAAGAAGATTCAAGGAGCCTAGATAAGCAGAACGGAGAAGGCAATGGCACCCCACTCCAGTACTCTTGACTGGAAAATCCCATGGACAGAGGAGCCTGGTAGACTGCAGTCCATGGAGTCGCGAAGAGTTGGGCACGACTGAGCGACTTCACTTTCACTTTTCACTTTCATGCATTGGAAAAGGAAATGGCAACCCACTCCAGTATTCTTGCCTGGAGAATCCCAGGGACAGAGGAGCCTAGTGGGCTTCCGTCTATGGGGTCACACAGAGTTGGACACGACTGAAGCAACCTAGGAGCAGCAGCAGCAGATAAGCAGAAAGGACATGGACTTTGAAAGGACGGGCATAAGCATATTAACTGAAAGTTAGGAAAAAGGAAAACTAGAGTTTGATGCTGCCACAACTTTGCTAATAGGACATCAGAATAGGCCCAGAAACCTAAACTAGAAAATGTCATAGGAAGTATCTATCATCTACCATGGCCTCTGTTTATCTTGAGCCCTTATCTCATCCCTCTTCTCCATCACAGAAACATCATTCTGATAGCCCCTTGGGCCACTGTGAATTTCTCCAGTAGTGGTGGCAAGTAGGCATTAACCTATATGCCATTCCCATGTTAGGTGTTCCCTTGCCCATTGCTGTCTGGTTATTCTGGATTTGGGCCCTAGTGGAACTGAAAAGTTAATATATATTTATCTCCCTTTGGGAAATCCACAAAAACTGCAATAAAGCTACTTCTGCCAAGAAGCTTCAATACTAATGCTTAAAAGAAAAAAAAATGCACAGTGATGCAGCTCTTCACAGTTTCCAAAACCATTTATTTCTGTAATTCATATATATATATATATATATATATATATATATATATATATATATATATATATGGAAATTAAGCAAGGAGTTTTGTTATTCCAGGTTCACAGAGGAGGCTATAAGCCCTGAAACAGCCAATACTAGCTAAATTTTCCTGAAAGTACTTTACATGTCAAGCAGTTTCCTGAGCACTTTACACACAAGACCCAGGGGTCCAGCCCAGGTCTCATGAATTGCAGGTAGATTCTTTACTATCTGAGCTACTAGGGAAGCCCAAGCAAGAGTTAAAAGTTAGGAAAATTTTCTCTCAGGGTTATACTTCCTAAATGGCAGCCAGTGGACTACTTCTGTATTTAACTCTTCATCAAATGCACTTCCAACACTACCCTGATATTTACTGAAACGCAAGCAATTGGACTAAGGAATAGAATGATAGAACTAGCCCTATATCTGGACTTAAACATGGGTTCCTTACCTGGAGGACTCCGCTTTGCAACGGAAATTTCCTATGAATCTCTTAGATTATTTCAAGGCATTCTATCTGGAAGAAATGAAATGGATTAAATGGGTTCCATTAAGCTTATGGTAATTTTAGCCTTTCCAACTTCTGGCAATAGAACATCCAGTGTGAGTACAGGATAAATTCCAATCTGAGGCTGCAGTTTTGATTGTCCTTTGTTATCAGCAGAGTGAATCAAGCTAACCAAGATCTACAAAGAACGCTTTCTTCTGGTAACTTTGCTGACTGTAACAATCAGACCCCCAATACACTCAGATTTTAGATTTCAACTCCAAAGTGGTTATTTGACAAAGCAAACACATATCAACAAAATTAAGCCATGTTATTTTGTTAATAATGATGATTGCTATTCTTCACAGAATTGGCTTGCATTATCCAGTACACTTGTTTGGTTGAAGAAAAGAAAACTGAATTAAATTTTATTTTTTATTTGCAAAGTCCAGTCAACAAATTTAACCAAGTTGTCAGGTAGATGTTAGCCTCAGTCAACGTCCTACTCTGAAGGAGTGCTTGGAGGGGGAAGTTTAGGTTCTAACTGAGAGCCTCCCCAGCCTGTTCTGTGCTCTGTTTTGAACAGTGATGCTGAGGCTGCTCCTGCCATACACAGCAAAGGCTCTGAACAAGTCAACCATAACCTGTCAAATGCTGTTACATAGATTCTCAAGAAAGTGGCCTGAGATGGCTCTAAAATATGAAATTCATCTTCAAAGCACCAAAGTGAAGAAAGAAGAGCTGAAATTAATTAATTAATTTTAATAAATTACCTTGATTCCCTAATCCACTTGCTAAATTTGAAAGGGTTAGTCTAGTGGTGGTGTGCAAATTCACTTTTATAGACTTGACACTTTTTCCCTAAATGAAATAAACTGTTTATCTATATTTTTGTGTTAAAAACATTATCCAATAAATTTCCCCCAAACAGGGAGAGCTTGTTACAGAGGCAATGGCAGTGGGTCCTCCAGGGCCTAACAATGTTTCTCAAAGTATGACTCTAAAATCATATGCAAGAATCACCTGATTGGGGAGGTGGAAGGAGAGAAGGGGGAGAATCCTTATTCAAGATGCAGATTCCTGGGCTCTAAACTCCGATCTACTGGGTTAAATAAATTCTATGGAGACATCTCAATGTCAGCACATGTAACAAATCAAAGTCCTTGATATGTAGAAAAGTTTGAGAATTACTGGCCAGGTTTTTGAGGTATCAGGGCAGTGAGGTCACAGGTGAGGGATGGACTGGCCTAAGGAAAGTTCTCCTGACAGAATTTCCTAAATGTCTTATGTTTCATTCAACCAAACAGGCCCAGGAGTCTGGAGAGAGAACCCTGTGAAAAGTGAAGTAAGAAAGACAAGGGACTAGAGAAGTTGAGGTCCAGCAGCTTCTGTCCTGCTGCACGCTTGGGAGGTGAGGGACCTCCCCATCAGGTTTTCAGCACAACCTGCAGTGTGAGGACACGATGTACTCCAAGACATGATAATATCTGTAGGAAGAAGGCCTGTGGAATATTGCCCTGAGCTTTGTCTCTGCCTGAGAGAGGGACACAGAAGGCAGCTGAGTTGAGAGCAGTAGGCGTTTTGCCCTAAATCCAGCTTGGGTTGAGGCACCCTGCCCTGCCCTGGTAGCTGAGGCCAGACATGGGTAAAATGAGATGATGTATATGAAGCATTTAATTAAGATGCTTATTTGAAAGGTAGCTAATAAACAAGTATACGAGTGTGCTTTGAGAGTCTAGAACACTGAACAAATACAATATTTAGAAATAATAGAGAATACTGTGATTCCAAAACAATTTAAAACTGTTATTAAACAATAAAACTGTTAACAGTGGTTCGTGACTTGAGCTCCACGAACCCTAGCAGTAGCTCTGAACTCCAGTTTGTATCACCTCGTTGCCTACTGTGGGCAGACGAGGCCCTAGGAGACAAAGCTCTCATCTCCTACTCCACTCCACTTGCTGAGGGTATTTCATGCTTTGACCAAAGAGTTTTTCAACAAAGAAAGAGTCTGAGAAATATTCTGCTGGAAGATAAAAATTAAAAGGTCACTATGACTCTGGTAAGAAAAGTAGCAATATTCTAAGACATGGTCTCCCCTGGGACCAAATGCCCTTAAGACGCAGAACTGTTGTCAGCCTTACTTACAATTTCTTTCCTGTTTTGTCTCCTGATGAGCAGAGTTGGAATCCCAAACCACGCTTAGAGTGAGTGCAGTAGGTTGTTATGTTTTCAGCCTTGATCTGTCTCCAGTAAAGAGCAGGTTACTGTGTTGACTCTAAGGGTTTACAATAAAACCCTCTAAATCTCTAGGTTCCCTAGGCTATGCTTTGTCACAAGCACAATAAATTGCCTCGCAAAGAGCTAATACTTTGAATTACTGTCAGCACCAATTCTTATCTGCTAGCAACTGATAAAACAATCAATATGGTGTTTTGTGTATTTGTTTCCAAGGAGATAAGATGTGCTCAGAGTTATTGGAAAGGCCTCCTGGTCTCCTGGCAACAGTGAGGCCCTTAAGACAAAAGCCTTAAGAACCATCACCTGTGTTTGGTGACCTTGGATAAAATTCCTTACTTTTTGCCTAAAAGTTTCCCATCTGTAAAATGGGAGGGATAATAGTTAGTCCAATCAACCAACCCAGGAATAAGTCAAATATAAAGTACTAGAATAAGAGAGGACAGGGGACTCCTAATTATTGGATATTGTTACTATGTGATCTCAAATTAATGTGAACACCAGACTTGCTGGCCTTCCATCACTGTGCATTATAGTTATCTACTTACCTGTCTCGTCTCTATTAAAATAAGCTTGTCTTCAGATTGGAACAACATCTTAATTATCTTTGTCTCCATAGCACCAACACAGTATCTGCATATTCTAGATACTCATTCATTATTAATAATTTATTTTTTAATATTGGTTGATTTATTTAATTTGGTTACACTGGGTCTTAGCTGTGGCACACAGAATCTTTGTTGCGTCATGCAGATCCTTCATTGTGGCACACAGACTCTGGCTGTGGTGCCGGCTAAGTTGCAGCACGTGGGCTTAGTCACTCCACTACATATGGGATCTTAGTTCTCTGACCAGGGATCAAACTCAAGTTCCCTACACTGCAAGGCAGGCTCCCAACCACTGGACTACCAAGGAAGTGCCTCAATTTATTAAATGGAATAAAATAAGGAAAGAAATAAATGAACAGATTAATAAATAAAACTATTAGCTCCATTTCCAAATCAAGAGTCCTATATAAAATATCCATGAGAAGTTCCTTAAGCCCAGAAATATGTATTTCAAGAAATATGGTCATGATGGCTGAAGAAATGTAGGAAAAATGTCCACTGGCATAACATTCCACTAATAATGGAACCAAAACTATTTACATGTTATTATTGTTAGTCATGTCATATTATCACAATAAGACCAGAACTCTCAAGCAATTTCTATACAGATTTAAAGTATTTTAACTCCAGGTACTTTTTTAGTCTAGAATTGGAAATGTCAAAATTGGCATGTAAATATGTACTGCCAAATATTTGCATGCCAATCTGTGCTCATTATTCAACTTTATGTTGATGCAAAATACATTCATTATTATATAGTAACACAGTTGTAAAGAATCTGCCTGACAATGCAGGAGATGCAGTTTTCATCCCTGGGTTGGGAAGATCACCTGGAGTAGGAAATGGCAATCTACTCTAATATTCTTGCCTGGAAAATTTGATAGACAGAGGACCATGGCAGGTTATAGTCCATGGCGTCACAAAGAATCAGACACAACTGAGCCACTGAGCATATAGCACAAAATATATTTACTCACACCAAAGTGAAAAAAGTGTCCAGCTTGAATTTTCAAAAACAGAACAGCCCATGTAACTAGCATTAAAAAAAAAAAAAGGAGGGGGAGCACTACCAACACCTCCAGAAGCTCCCTTCTGTGTCCACTTCTTGTCACCACCCCAGTAGGAGTAACCACTATTTGGACTTCACACACTGTAGATCGAACGAACGAATTGTCCCGTTTTGAATACATGGGGTAATACTGAATGAAATTTGATGTCTTGTCTCTTTCCCCTCACAGTCATTCATCTTTGTTGCTGGTATAGTATCCCTCTATGTGAATACCCTACAATGTACTTGGCTGTGCTATTGCTAGTGAACATTTGGGTTGTTTCTTATTTGGCACTATTAGTAATACTGCTCCTCTGAAAGTCATGAACTTGCCTTTGTGAATACATGTTTAACTTTTCCTTACAACTAACAAAAGTTTTTTTAATGAATCTGTTTTCAGTCCAATCATTTCCAGTTCTGAACATTTTGAAAACTGCCTGCCTGACTTCTCTGCTTCCAACTTGGTCTAAACTACTTCATCTGTGATCTACAATGCCTCCTAGCCACTCACGCTTTTCTAATCCATGTTTCATGAAGCAGAAATGGTTGTCTTTTTTTCAATTGTATGCAAGATTATTTCTCACCACTGTTTAAAACCCACCAGTGGTTTCCCGCGAAAGAAGGGCACTGGATGGTGTGTTCTAGAGGCTCCCCCAGAACTAGCCCCTACCTCTGGAGTGATTTTGAATCGTTCTCTCTCAGTGTTCACTCTACTCTGCTCACATTAGCTATTGTTAAGGCTTCAGTTGGAGAAGGCAATGGCAACCCACTCCAGTACTCTTGCCTGGAAAATCCCATGGATGGAGGTGCCTGGTAGCCTGCAGTCCATGGGGTCACTAGGAGTTGGACACGACTGAGAGACTTCACTTTCACTTTTCACTTTCATGCATTGGAGAAGGAAATGGCAACCCACTCCAGTGTTCTTGCCTGGAGAATCCCAGGGACAGGGGAGCCTGGTGGGCTTCCGTCTATGGGGTCGCACAGAGTTGGACACGACTGAAGCGACTTGGCAGCAGCAGCAGCAGCAAGGCTCCAAATACATTGATTATGCTTTTTTTCTTTCTGTGATGCACCTCCACTGGCAGCTTCACAAAACAGAACTCTTTTCCCTGTTGAGTTCTCAAATTAATGTCATCTCAGAGACGTCTCTCCTGACCCCCTGATCCAAAACGGTCCAACATTCCAGGTCATTTTTCATCCAGTTAAATGGAGTTCATTCCACAAACTAACATTTTTGCTATCTATTTTCTTACTTAGTATCTTACTTTTAATAAGAGTTTTATTGAGATATAATTCACATACCATAAAATGAACCCTTTTAAAGTGTACAATTTAGTGTTTTCCAGTATACTCACAAAGTCATGCAAGCATCACCACTATCTAATTTCAGAACATTTTTACCCATACCAAGAGAAACCTCATTCCCCATTTATTCTTCTCACAGTGCCTGGCAACCATTAACCTCCTTTCTGTCCCTACTGAAGATTTGTAGGTTTGACCACTCTTGACATTTCATATAAATAGAATCATACATGTGCTTTTGTGTCTGACTTCTTTAGCTTAGCATAATCTTTTCAAAAGTCATCATCTTTTAGCATATCAGTACAGTTGACCCTTGAATAAGATGGGAGTTAGGATTGCCAACTCTGCATATAATTTATAGTTGACCCTCCATGTATGCCAGTTCTCTATATTCTTGGTTCTGCATTCATGGATTAAATCAAATGCAAATTGTGTCTAATACTATGCTACTGCTCCTAAGTCACTTCAGTCATGTCCAACTCTGTGTGACCCCATAGACTGCAGCCCACCAGGCTCCCCCGTCCCTGGGATTCTCCAGGCAAGAACACTGGAGTGCATTGCCATTTCCTTCTCCAATGCATGAAAGTGAAAAGTGAAAGTGAAGTCACTCAGTTGTGTCCAACTCTTCGTGACCCCACAGACTGCAGGCTACCAGGCACCTCCATCCATGGGATTTTCCAGGCAAGAGTACTGGGATGGGGTACCATTGCCCTCTCCGTACATAACATAAAGCTTATTACTTTAACCATTTGTAAGAATGAGCTGATTCTTTGATAAACCTTTGCCAAACTAATCAAGAAAAAGGAGAAAAGACACAAAATATCAGTAATATGAATGAGATAGAGGATATTACTACAGCTTTTACAGATATTAGGAGGATAATAGTGTTTACTATTAATACTAAAAAAAAATTACACATTTAAGTGGGTGCACACATTTCAAGCCCATATTGTTCAAGGATCAATTGTACTTAAGTCTTTTTCTTTGCTAAATAATACTTCACTGTATGAATATATCACATTTTGTTTATCCATTCATCAATGGATGGATGGATGGGTCATTCTCTATTTTGGGAAGAGAGGGGGGTTATTTCTCATAATGCTGCCATTAACATATGTGTACACATTTTTGCATAGCTGTATGTTTTCATTTATCTTGAATGTAGACCTAGGAGTAGATAACAGTCTTTTGATATTAGAATGCCATTCCATCTCTGCAAGAGTTGGCACGGCCGGCACTAGCACACAATATGTACCAACACATCTTTGGATTGAATTAATTAACCTAGGGTCTCAAAGCAAGGTTAACCAAAGCGATTGCCCTTTATGGTGGTGGTAGTTTAGTCACTAAGGCATGTCCAACTCTTTCGACCTCAGGATGGTAGCCTCTCAGGCTCCTCGAGTCCATGGGATTTCCCAGGCAAGAATACTGGAGTGGGTTACCATTTCCTTCTCAAGGGGATCTTACTGACCCAGGGATGGAGCCTGCATCTCCTGTGGTTAATAGGGATATTTTAGGTTAAATACACAGTAAAATTTGTTAGAGGGAGTAGAGTCACAGATAGAACAAGCATCCAAAAGAAGAAAATTCACCTATGGCTACTTGTACAGATGAATTAGCTTGCAGAGGCCCTAGTGAAGAATCTCTAGGGGACCAAGCGAAAAAATTATTCCTTGCAGAGCAAACTGCATCCATTATCATGTGCAGAGACAGTTGAGAAAATAAATGAAGCAAATGACTTTAAATATTTGGGACTGCTGCTTATATCAAACCTGGAGTCAAATGTTCTTATCTTCACAGCTGTGGGGATTTATCTCAAAATCCTCTTAGAATCACATTTGTCTCTCAGCAAGGTTGTTTAAGACCATCAAAGCACAGGAATTGCCCCAGTGGAGCCAGACCAATGGTCCATCCAGCCCAGGATCTCGCCTCTGAGAGTAGCCAGGGTGGAATGGTGTGGAAAAAAAAAGGCAAAAGTCCTTACTGAAATGCACCTAATTGTACAATGTCAGGGCAGGGGGCTTAGAGCAATCTCTTCTGAGCCCAGCTGGTGACCAGCTTCTGCCCTGAAGCAGGAGGCATGATGGCTCTTGTAACTCTTAGCCTGGCAAGCGTAACTGTCAGCTCCATTTCAGAACACGATTTCCTTCCCCCGGTGTCTTTAGAAAAAGAAGGTTGGACATTTACCACCCAACCAGTTTGCTGCTATAGCATTATGGCAGGCCATTAGAGTTAATCCATTAGCAAAGGGGAAGAGATCTTCAGGGAACTAGGGAGTTCAAGTTGAAAATCTAGATAATTTGCTGCCATTTCCTCAAAAAAAAAAAAAAAATATATATATATATATATATCTAATTCTTAGGCTGGCTTTTTTTTTTTTTTTAAGAGAGATACTCTGTGTCCTGCATCACTTAGAGGTGTTCCTTAAACAAAGCAACATCCTCAGCTACCTGACCTTGTGCCTTGTAATCAGGTGAACGAGAAACATAAGTGAAGCAGTTAAGATTTGAGAGCAGAATGATGCCTTTGTACCTTCCCATCCTATACAGTGCTTTTAGTTTCAAGTTCTTGATAGTAAAAAAGAGTATTAGCTCATCATTCTTTCATTAAAAATTCAGCACTAAGAGCCATGCTAGACCCTGGGGAGACAATGGTGAGTTAGGTGGATCCTACACTTGTGGTTATAGGGTTTCTACTCTAATGTGTAACAGAAAAAAAAAATGCAAAGAGACAAATAAAAAATATATATATTTACAAACTAGTGTATACTTTGCTTAATGACTAAATGAACTGTTGAAACAGAATGATTTTGCAGAGGCAGGTAAGGGGTATTACTTATCTTAGAGGTTTTAAGAAAGAACAAATATGTGGTAAAGAGGGAGAAATGAGTTCCAGCAGAGAGAAGCCTGTGTCAAGGCTCATGGGGCTGGCATGCTCCCGACCAAGTGGTGACTCCTTCTAACAGAGGGCAGTCTGTGAAGAAGCAAAGTGACTTGAGATGAGCAAGGCCTACCTTGCAGGGTCTTTTATGTCAACAGAGATAATTCCATTTATTTTTACGAAATGTAAATGTTTAATTTGTGAGGCCATTGTCTGACCAGTTGACAGTCACCAAGTAGTCTCCACAAAACAGACAGTTTTCTCTAGGACCAGTTGACCAGGCTGGGTGCAACCAGGCTGCAAGCCTTGCATCTGGTTCCTGTGAAACCTCCAGGGGCAGTCCAGCTCTCGAGGTATGGTCAGACTCTCCAAGTGATGACTGCAGGGATTAGCTGCAGACTTCTGGATCCACACAGCCACTCCATCTAGGATCCTCACCTGTGACATGGACTTTTCCTTTAGTTTGACCTGACCCCAAAACTTGGCCAGAGATTTTCTTGACCCTGATTTCATCCCCCTAATCTGATGTTTTAATACGGGCATTTCTTCCTGAATCTTTCCCTCTATCAGCCACTAAACTCAGGGCATCTGATCCTGGTGAGTCTTTCTGACCCTTGAAGTCAGGCTTCTTCTCTTGGCTAATCTGTCACACCATGTGGAATGCACTATTTCAGGCTTTAGAACTAGCAAAGAAAGTAAAGTATTGTAATGAAATAGAGTGCAAAATGAAGTGGAGATAATGAAACAGGAAACTTTCATTGGTTAACACATAGCCTGGTAGAGAGGCTTGTTATTGCTGCTGCTGCTGCTGCTAAGTCACTTCAATCGTGTCTGACTCTGTGCGACCCCATAGACGGCAGCCCACCAGGCTCCCCCATCCCTGGGATTCTCCAGGCAAGAATACTAGAGTGGGTTGCCATGTCCCTCTCCAACGCATAAAAGTGAAAAGTGAAAGTGAAGTCTCTCAGTTGTATCTGACTCTTAGCGACCCCATGGACTACAGCCTACCAGGCTCCTCCATCCATGGGATTTTCCAGGCAAGAGTACTGGAGTGGGGTGCCATTGCCTTCTCCAGATGAGAGGCTTACTAAATGCCAAGTCCTGTGCATAGTTAATATGCATACTTAATATGCATCCACTCATTTGATCCTTTGTGAAACTCTATGAGAGACTTCAATTCACTTTACAGGAGAGGTGACTGAGGCACAGAGAGGTTATGACTCGTCCAAGGTAGGAAGACATTGGAGCCACCTGACACTGGAGCCCAGCTATAGGGAAAGAGCTCAGGAACAAGAAATGTGGAGATCTCAGTTCCAACAGCTAGGCAGCTGCTGACTCATCATACAATGGTGGTATCACCTATCTCACAGCTTTGAATAAAGGTCACCATAAATTCCACCTCTCTGTGTTCCCAGTGCCCTGAGGGTATCTACTCAAAGTACTTAATGAGCACCCATGAGAAACCATGTGCTATCTATTTGCTTGGAAGGGACGACAAAAAGCACATGCAAACATCCACCAAACAAACAGGTATTTAATGAACATCTTCACAGTGCAGAGCACTTTGTTAGGCAGAGAGATGCTGAAAGAGAGAGAAAACAAGCAAATGCAGCGATTGATAAGGCATTCCACATGCCCCAGGTGACTTGCAAAGTAGTTGGCATAACTGATAATAAAGCAAAGCATGTGAACTGTAGATCAGAGGCAGAAATCAATGCTGCCTGGGATGCCCAGGAGACCACGACTGGGCTGGGAAACAATAAACTGACCTCAAACATGTGGTGAGGCAAGTGAATTCTAACTTCCTGATGAAAATTTTTAAATATATATGTTTGCTTCCAGTCAGATGACTATTTGAGGTAACTGAGACCCAGAAAAAAATTCAAAGTATATACATACACACACAGCAGCCCATGCCATCTTATCGTCATTTGAACTATTGCGCTACTGAAGACAAATGTGTATAATGGGGCTTAAGAGTTGGGATGGACGCAGGAAATAGGAGGACTTAACACGACTGAAGCAACTTAGCAGCAGCAGCAGCAAAGCTACTCTAGGGCTTCCCTGGTAGCTCAGATAATAAAGAATCTGCCCATGATGTGGGAGACTCCGGTTCAATCCCTGGGTTGGGACAACCCCCCTGGAGAGAGGAGTTGCAACCCACTCCAGCATTCTTGCCTGGAGACTTCCACAGACAGAGGAGCCTGGCAGGTTACAGTCCATGGGGTCACAAAAAGTTGAATATGACGGAGTGACAAACATCCACCCACAATGCCACTCATCTCATATGTTCATTTGGGAGAACTAAGGAGACCGTATCCTTTAGGTGGCTCATTTCTGGTTGTCAGAAGACACAAAACCCACAGTGCTTCTCCCCAAGAGAGCGTGAAGCTATGGTTTGGACACTGGAAGCTGTCCTTCCCCTCACCAGCAGTGAGACTTTTTTTCTATGACATATCTCCCTGTGTTCTATCCCATGCTGACAAGATGAGCCTAGGCATATGGAATAGTTTTCTAGATGATTCCAATGCCTACTGCTTCAGGAAAGTACTACTATATGGAACAACAGTGGAAGATGTACAATAATTAATTGGAGATTCACAAGACAGAAAATCAGAACTGTTACTCACAGGAATGTCTCTTAAAGAGGGTGGAAACAACTATTAATTAGGGACTAAATTTTACAGAAAGTCAAAGTTAAAAGAAAAAGAGAATGCCAAATGTTATAGATCATGGCATCTGATCCCATCACTTCATGGCAAATAGATGGGGAAACAGTGGAAACAGTGTCAGACTTTATTTTTGGGGGGCTCCAAAATCACTAGAGATGGTGACTGAACCTATGAAATTAAAAGACACTTGCTCCTTGGAAGAAAAGTTATGATCAACCTAGACAGCATATTAAAAAGCAGAAACATTACTTTGCCAACAAAGGTCCATCTAATTAAAGCTATTGTTTTTCCAGTAGTCATGTATGGATGTGAGAGTTGGACTATAACGAAAGCTGAGCACCAAAGAACTGATGCTTTTGAACTATGGTGTTGGAGAAGACTCTTGAGGATCCCTTGGATGGCAAGGAGATCCAACCAGTCCATCCTAAAGGAAATCAGCCCCGAATATTCAGTGGAAGGACTGATGTTGAAGCTGAAACTCCAATACTTTGGCAACCTGATGCGAAGAACTGACTCATTTGAAAAGACCCTGATGCTGGGAAAGATTGAAGGCAGGAAGAGAAGGGGATGACAGAGGATGAGATAGTTGGATGGCATCACCGTCTCAATGGACATGAGTCTGAGTAAACTCCAGGAGTTGGTGATGAACAGGGAAGCCTGGCATGCTGTAGTCCATGGGGTCGCAAAAGTTGGTCACCACTGAGCGAATGAACTGAACTGAAATGTTAACACAGTCTTACTACCCCTCTTTCAGTGTACCACATGAAGATCACTTAATTGTATACTTCCTCCAGGCTCCTATTTCCAGTTTGTTGTGTTTTTTACTGTTTCATTATGTTTTAACAGGGAATCAATTCTGGGTCCAATCCTACAAGAGATATTCTGGGAAGTATAAGAGGAAAACACATTTTCTACTTTTAAGGGACTTATTATGAGAGAAGATATTTCAATACAGGAAATATTTAAATAACAATGTAGACAATTGGGTGATAAATGAATGATTATAAATAAAGCTTGCTAACGAAGCTCATAGATCTTACCTACAAGTATGTTTTGTTTGGCCTGCATGGTGTTGATAAAAAAGAGCCACTATTGAAACACTGAGAGATTTCATATACTAATAATCAAGATTTTTAGCTTCTCTTGAAAGCATTTCAAGCTCTGGCCTCACACTGGGGTCTGCCTTCTTGCCTGGGCAGGTGGAACTGACTGGTAGTGGTATCTCATTAGCCAAGCTGGGAATGTCCTGTGGTCTTTCATCCCCACTGTTCCCTCAACATGCCTAATCACAGCTTCCTTACTCATCCCATTTTTCACTTGGCCTATCTGTGAACTAGAGAAGAAAGTGAGAGTGTTGTGTGCTAGAATGCTGAATTCTGGACCAGAGGGATCTGGGACTTAAAAGGAGATAACTCATTGCATGGAGAAGGAAATGGCAACCCACTCCAGTATTCTTTGCCTGGAGAATCTTATGGACAGAGACACCTGACAGGCTACAGTCCATGCGATCACAAGAGTCGGACAGGACTTAGTAACTAAACCACCACCACCAACTCATTGCATGTCAGGCTTTTTGACAAATGCAAAGAAATAAACTTTAAAATCCCCATCCTCAAATATAAAATATGTATTTACTTCACCTATCATTATTTCCTCAGGATATCTTGTCACCTAGATTCATTTATAGTAATTAAAGAAAGCAATATACATTTGTTTTCTATGTCTGTGAGTCTGTTTCTGATTTGTATATAGATTTATTTGTATTATATTTGTTTTTAGATCCCACATAAATGATTACCAAAGGGGACAAGGAATACAGAAGGGACAAATTACAGGTATGGAGTTAATAGATACAATCTACTATTCATAAAATATATAAGCAATAAGGATTTACTGATTATCCAGGGGATTATGCCCAATATCTTGTAATAATTAGTAATAGAATACAACCTACAAAATACTCCCAAGACTGAATCATTATGCCATATACCTGAAACAAATATAGTATTGTAAATCAACTCAACTATATTCAATTTAAAAAAAGAATCCAAGTGTGTTCTTCAAGAGCCAGCCTGTAACTTTCAAAATTTAGAAAAGAAGTAAAACTATTTGGGGATATAAAAGTGTTTGAAGTGTCTTCACCATCTAAATACTTGCATAATAGTGAGGGACACAGCACTTGTTAGAGGAGATGACATTTTACCATCCAGAGAGTCAGGTGAGTTGAAAATGCTAATCTGGAGACCTAGTACTCTGGAGAAGCTTAAATTCAGTGGGAAATGTAGTCAGCAGTCCCTGGAAGAGAACTGGGAAATAGAAAGCTCTTACAAGTTTGAAGTCTAGGATGTAACCATTCTATTTGCTTTTGACAAACTGCAATCTAATTGCAATCTGATGACCTCAAAAGGGACTCCTCAGTGATTAAACTCAGGAATCAATAACCATATGCCTACTTTTATATTTTCATTTCCAAACCATAGAACTTAATGAGGGAAATTCAAAGCCTTATGGAGGATTAGAGTCAAAAAGCTCCCCCTTCAGAAAAAGAAAGAAAGAAAAGCCTTAAAAATAAAGAAGAAAAGCCCCAGTGGTCTGATCTGGACTTTTTAAATTTGGCTGCAGCCAGTGTTGTCAAGGCCCTAGCCATTATTTTTTAATTTCTAATTGACAAGGCAAAACTTCCATGCAGATGGAGGTTTGGGACTTGTTATCTCCATTTTATTGGCTTCTTTGCTAAGAATTGCAGGGCTGATAAAAATGCAGCTTCAGCCAACAAGGAGGGAGGAACAGACAGTGAAGCCTCAGGATTGCAGAGAAAAGCTGTACACACTCCCCAAGGAGGCAGGAGAAGCTGCTTGTTTAGTAGCTGGCTGTGAAAAATAAATGAAAAGAGAGAAGAGGTGGTGAGGTAGGAAGAAATAGGGAAAAAAGAAGAGAGATAAAGGGAAAGTCAGAGGGAGAAAGAAAGGGGACGAAGGAGGCAGAAAGGGTTGGGAGAAAAAATGGAAAGAAGGAAGGAAAGAGGAGGGAGGAGAAAGAAGAAAGAAAAGGACAAAGGATATCTTCACAAATGGGCCCAAACTATTTAACTTTATGAACTGCTATTCTCAAAAAGCAAAAGTGAAAGTGTGAAAATGTTTGTCATGTCCGATTCTTTGCAACCCCATGGATTGTAGCCCACCAGGCTTCTCTGTCATTGGAATTCTCCAGGCAAGAAGACGAGTGGGTAGCCATTTCCTTCTCCAGGGGATCTTCCTGATTCAGGGATTGAACCGGGATCTCCCACATTGCAGGCAGTTTCTTTACCATCGGAGCCCCCAGGGAAATCCCAAAAGCACAAGTATCAAGCAATAGCATAAGGCCATTCTTCCTCAAATTTCTCTGTAATGTTTATGGAGCAAATTGGAAACTTCTTGTTGTCTTTAGAATAAATACAGAATTAAGAAAGTAGCATTGACATGTTTACACTATCATTTGTAAAATAGATAGCTAGGGAGAAGTTGCTATATAACACAGGGAGCCCAGCCTGACACTCTGTGATGACCTAGATGGATAAGATGAAAGAGGTTCAGGAGGCTCAGGAGGGGCGTGTGTGTGTGTATAAAATTATGACTGATTCATGTTGTTATATGGCAGAAACCAATACAACATTGTAAAGCAATTTTCCTCCCATTAAAATAAATAAATATATAAAAGAATCGCTAGATTCTGAAGTTTTCTGAAGTCCTGTAAAATTTGTCTCTAGCCAATCTCCTTAGGCTAGCCCTAGATGTTTGTCACTCAGCACCCCTTTCCCATGTAACCCTAACCTTCTGAAGTTCCTTTAGCTATTCAAATGAAATCTGCCCAGTCTTTGCCTTTTCAAAATATTTCCTTTGCCTAGAACCCATGCCCCTTCCTCTCTGATGTCACTGACTTGAATACAAAGGTAAGGTGTGGCCTGCTTCTGAATGAATGAAGAGGAAAGATGGAGTCAGGATAATCAGACCCTTTTCTAAAAATGTCAGCAAATTCAATCTCTATCGCTGGATGTAGAGAGCATGATTTGGGAGCCAGAGAAATAAGAGAAAGGCCAGGAAGTAGCAAGAGAAAGGCTTGGGTAGGATATTCCTGGAAAAATGTGTGAAATTCTATCCTAATAGAATTTACAGGGCCAGAAGCAGAGAAGATGTTAACTGTGCACAGCCATGATTGTCTCCATTCCTCCAACTTCACTCAATGATCAGAGACTTGCTTATGTAATAATCACTCATGTGATGGTGGAGGAAAAAAGAAAAAAGGAAAAGTGAAGTCGCTCAGTCGTGTCTGATTCTTCGCGACCATGTGGACTGCAGCCCACCAGCTTCCTCTGTCCATGGGATTTTCTAGGCAAGAGTACAGGAGTGGGTTGCCATTTCCTTCTCCAGGGAACTTCCCGACCGAGGGATCGAACCCAGGTCTCCCACATTGTAGACAGACGCTTTCCGTCTGAGGCACCACTTGATCTTAGCAAAAAGGCCAAGAAGCGAGGTGGAAGGCAGTCATAAATATCTAATTTCTGTGCTTGGCCAGACTTTCTTCAAGAGCTGCCCTTAGCATTTTCCAACAGTGAGTGGGGGATAGTCTCCTGATCAGGTGATTCCTGTGAGTCATCCTTTGGAAGGTTGCACAGTGAGTTCTAACTGGGCTTTTTGGAAGCTGTAAGAGATGTCTCCCCAAACCCTGAAATCTGGCAGCATTTATAGGACACAGCAGTAAAACAGTCATTGGACCTTAGAAAAATGGTTTACTATTCAACAACAACAAAATTCCCCACTGTAAGAATTATTCTGTTGTCTATGAAATCTCAACGACTAAGATTCACACATTAGAAATTAGAAATTCATCATATTGGTGATAAGGTCTAAAGTTGAGATGTATTATTGCACCAAAAATAATTGTGTTTTTTATGAAAATTCTGTCTTACACTCAAAATAATACAAAAGTGAGGGATGAATAGGTGTAGAGATGACAAAGACTGGCCATGTTGTTGAAACTGACTGATGGCTACATGGGGTCCATCATTCTGCACTCACTACTTATGTTATATGTTTGATATTTGTTGTAATAACAGAATAAATTGTGTATCCTATTGAATGGTCAAGTTGAATGGCTCAAAGGCATTCCTAAATTTAAAAGAAATAAATGCTATTAGGTAAGAGCATTGTGCCATGGACTTCCCTGATGCGTTAGATGATAAAGAATCTGCCTGTGATGTGGGAGACTTGGGTTTGATCCCTGGGTTTGGGACAAACCCCTGGAGAAGGGAATGGCTACCCACTCCAGTATTTTTGCTGGAGAATTCCATGGACAGAGGAGCCTGACTAGCTATAGTCCATGGGGTGACAAAGAGTGGGATATGCCGAAGGGACTAGCATTCTCACTTCCATTGTACCATATTGGTATTATCTTAAAGAAAAAATTGTTTAATGTGTGGTTATAGCTATTATGGCAGTTGAACTTAAAAAAAAAATAAAAGCCTCGTCATTTAAGTAGATCCAAGTTATTGTCACCATTTAACAGACAAATAAAAAATAATTCAAAGGAATAACAGGTATGCAGTAAAGTTGTTGTTGTTCAGTCAGTCAGTTATGCCCAACTCTTTCCCACTTGATGGTCTGTAGCACTCCAGGCTTCCCCATCCTTCATCATCCCCCAGAGTTTACTCAAACTCATGTCCATTGAGTCAGTGATGCCATCTAACCATCTCATCCTCTGTTTTCCCCTTCTCCTCTTGCCCTTGATTTTTCCCAGCATTAGGGTCTTTTCCAACTAGTCAGCTCTTCGTATCAGGTGGGCAAAGTACTGAAGCTTCAGCTTCAGCACCAATTTTTCCAATGAATATTCAGGGTTGATTTCCTTTAGAGTTGACTGGTTTGATCTCCTGTCAGTACAAGGGACTCTTAAGGGTCTTCTCCAGCACCACAGTTGGATGTAGTGAAGAGCAGGGACCAAATGACCTTTGATAACAGAGGATTTGATGATGATGATAATGGTGATGACTAACATTTGCTGAGTGTTTATCAAGGACCAAACAATATTCTAGATTTCTTATATGTATTAATTCACCTTCTACCAACAATAATCTTATGATATTGGTACTAAGGCTTAGAGAGGAAGTGTACCTTTTCAAAGATCTTTTAGATATTGAGTGGCTCGCCCAGGATTCAAATTCAGACACAGATAAGTACCCAGTAGCTACTAAATCATGCATATGATAATAATCCTAACCAACATTGATTGAGCACCTATGTACCATCTCCTGGGATAAATCATTTACATAGATTACTTTATTTAATTCATTGAACAATAATAGTCTGTAGCTATTACCACTGTCCCCATTTTGCAGATGCAAAACTTAAGCTGTACTAAGATCACGGGGCTAAGGAGTGGCAGAAACAGCCCTCCTCACTATTGTGGTAGGCAGTCTCTGGTATGCCTCTACTTAGAAAAGTCAGCATGATCATATGGAGAACACTATCTCCACCAAGACTGCAAGCTCTTGTTCAAGTATTTCAGGCTGCTCATCCACATTCAAGTTGTTATGGTAAATATAAGCCATACTGCTTTATCTCCTGGGTAGGTAGGCTGCTATCAAGTAATGTTTATTATTCTCATCCAGAAAGTTCTTTCCACCTGCTGCTGCTGCTGCTGCTGCTGCTGCTAAGTTGCTTCAGTCCTGTCCAACTCTGTGCGACCCCATAGATGGCAGCCTACCAGGCTCCCCCGTCCCTGGGATTCTCTAGGCAAGAACACTGGAGTGGGCTGCCATTTCCTTCTCCAAGGTATGAAAGTGGAAAGTGAAAGGGAAGTCGCTCAGTCATGTCCGACTCTTCACGACCCCATGGACTGCAGCCTACCAGGCTCCTCCATCCATGGGATTTTCCAGGCAAGAGTACTGGAGTGGGGTGCCATTGCCTTCTCCTTCCACCTTCTACAAAGATTCAAATTTTAATTAAAAACCAATTCCTAGAACAAGAAAGTAAATCAGACATCTCACAGGGATCCCTTGAAACTGAATTTCACTAGGAGCTTGCATTTTGAGTATAAATTTGGCATGTATATATGTCAATATTTTCAGTCCCCCTGAGATGGTGACTAGAACAGTGACTTAATATTTCTAAATATTTTTGCTTGTTTAAGCAATTGAATTTTTCTCAAATACAGTCTTGTATAGAATCCAAAAGTAAAAATAAGGTAGTATGTTAATGATAGCTTATTGTGTGAATATAAATTTGTGACATTTACTTGTATAAGTCAGTTAATGAAAACAATGAAAAATTATGTCAATATCACAAAAATATGCAGTATGGCTGCAGACTCATAATAGCCTCAGCCTCACATAATTTTTCTGCATTTGTTTCAAATGCATCAAATAAAAAAAAATCCTGTTTCATATATATAAAATATAATGGGTTTTAATAATTTATCTTGTAGCCCTGAAACATGATTTTTAATTAAAAAAGAGATAATGGGAGAGTTCATTTCCAGATCTACACAAAAATAAGTTAATCTGGCAGCTAAAACAATAAAGGTACTAATATATAAAATGTAATATATATAGGACATTTGAGTTTACATTCATTTTGTTACATTTTAAAAAGTAAAGATAAATTTAATACATATTTTAATTAAAATTGTAGAGACCTGTTTAAGCTTTTAAGAAATGTAGTTTGAAAACCAAAAATGTAATTGAATCCAGAGACTAGTTTCTGTTTCAGTCACAGAGTGAATCTGGGAGAAAAATAATAATAAATATTTACATGGTACTTACTCCATGTATGCACAGTTATAAGCTTTTCACACATAGTAAATAATTTAAGTCTCACATATCTCCTAGGATATGGCATCACTGACTCAATGGACATGAGTTTGATTAAACTCCAGGAGACAGTGAAGAGCAGGGAAGCCTGGCATGCTGTAGTCCAAGGAGTGGCAAAGAGTCAGACATGACTGAGTGACTGAACAACATTTTCTAAGAAGTAGATACTATTATCCCCCTTTACTGAAGACTCTCACAGGGAAAGTAAGTAACTTCCCACAACTCACACAACTAGTAAATAGCAGGACAGGATTTGAACCAGGTTACCTGGCTCCAGAGGCCTTTGCTCACTTTGGTTACAACGCCTTTGAAGTTGAGAAGGGGGATAATCAATAACACAGTGCAGAACAGCAGACACAAGCTACAGACTTTTCAGTTTAATGCCATATACTCAACCCTCTCCATCTCCAGGGCTCTAGATAATCCCACCAAAATGTTCAACATTCGGCTTCAAAACCAAATAAGTATCATCTTAACTAGGCTTTCCCTCATCCAGGTGCTATATCCTGAATCTGATGAAAAGGTTCCAGTAAGAAATGTAAGATCACAGACGTTATAAAAGTCCATGTACTGCTTTGCTTACCTCTCTGATCCAAGGAGACTTTATCAAACATATTCCTACCCCCACTTGCAGTGCCCACTGCTTCTCTGCCTAACTAGATCAAACAGAACTTGAAGCCCATCACCCAGCTTGCATTTTTCTTTTTTTCTATCACCCTGTGTAAACTCCTCAGGACCACCCTACCAAGACCACTTCTAGTACTGTTAGAATCTAAGGATTATAAACACTTTGACCTTCTTACTAGAAGGACATTAATCCCCCATACATTCCAAACCTGAGTGAGACCAGAAAGGAGAGGTATGAGGAATGAATTCCACTCTAGGCAATTATGTTCCTCATTCTTATAACAGATTATAACACCCAGCTACACGATCCTTTTACTCTCCCATTATCATTTCCTGCCATCTCCTGGTCATTGCCTCTCATTTGTGAATGACCTCAAGACCTGGGCAATGGTCTTCCTCTCTGTCCCAATTTCTGCCAGTATTTTCTTAAGCTGCAGTATTGAGATATAAGACCCATCCAACTCTCAGACCCTTGACCCCCATCATCTCCTGCGCCCTTTCCTTTTACTCTTCTCAACCATACACTGTCATGGCTCATCTCTGGACCTTGTCATGAACAAAAATGCAACCTTCTAAATCACTAAGTGGGGGATCCCACCCTCTAGTCTAACCTCCTCTCCAACTAACTCCTCTGATAAAATGTCCTTTGAAAACAGCAAGTCTGTTTCATTCAGCTGTGTAATCTCTTGGCTTTCTTTCTATCATCTCTCCTTTTCTCTACATTTCTTCTAAATTTTCATATATTTTATGGTTTCTCATCATACTTATCTCCATCCAAACATCTCCAACTCTATTACTTCATTTTTCTCTCATTCACATTTTTCTGCCAATTCTCCACCTGGATAAAGCTAATCATCTTTGTATTTACTTTTATGGATTATATAATTTGTAGGACAAGTCACCATGAATTCATGATATCCAGCCTCAAATAGACACCCAGCCTTACCTGACAATCTTTGTGTACTTCTCTGCAATGTTCACTTTTTTCATTCTCATCAAATACTACTTCATTTTTTTTTTTAAACCGCTCCTCACTAGAAAAATCTCATTCTATATTTTATTGAGCAAATTGGGAGCCACCACTCTGGAGTTTCCACATCCTCCCCTATCCAATATCTCTTAACCTACATGTGGAAACATCCTTCTTCCCATTCAGTCTCAGGTAACTAAATTATCTCTCCTCTGTTTAAAGGACTCTCCTCATGTGCTTTACATCACAATTCCCCTTACCTTCTCAAAAGACTTTACATTCTCACTTGTCTATGTCTTCTCCTACATCATCAACCTCTTTCTTCTCACCAAATTGTTTCACTTCAGTTCAGTTCAGTCACTCAGTCATGTCCAACTCATCACAACCCCATGGACTGCAGCACACCAGGTCTCCCTGTCCATTACCAACTCCCAGAGTTTACTCAAACTCATGTCCATTGAGTCAGTGATGCTACCCTACCATCTCATCCTCTGTCATCCCCTTCTCCTTCCACCTTCAATCTTTCCCAGCATCAGGGTCTTTTCCAGTGAGTCAGTTCTTCACATCAGGTAGCCAAAGTAATAATGGAGTTTCAGCTTCAGCATCAGTACTTCCAAGGAATATTCAGGACTGATTTCCTTTAGAATTGACTGGTTGGATCTCCTTGTAGTCCAAGGGACTCTCAAGAGTCTTCTCTAACACCACAGTTCAAAAGCATCATTAGCTCATAAACATGATGTCTCTTACATATAAGATGACATGACATATAACATCCCATGAACTTGTAGTTTTCCACTGGCCGTAGTCCAATTCGTCTGCTTTCTCCTCTGGTAACTGAATCACCTGACTCACTCCCCCTATTTCCTCAGCTCTTTCACTTAACAGTTCACTCCAGTCTGGCTCCCTCCCATCATTGCCATGAAACCGCTCCACATTTCAGCAGCAGTGAACTCAGCTCCTTCTTCCTGTTCTCCTTCCTCCATGACATCATCCTCCCCTTATTTTCCTCTTTCAGCTTGGCTGTTCCTTTTCAGTCATTTTCATGGTCATATCTTTCTCTCATTGAGAAGTGAATGCTGGAAATCATTTGGGGTTTCTCCCTACCATTTTCTTTTTTCTACATTCTCTACCTTTATTTCCACTGCTTCAATGGACATTTATATTTTGATACCTCCTAAATTTATAGTCTTGATATGAACGCCTCTGAGCTTCACACTTATATATCCAACTGCCTCTTTGACATGTCCAAAACAGAATTCTTGATTTTATCTTAAAACCTATTTTTTTCCTCAGGCTTCTCAAATTAATAAATGACATCACCATCTACACATTTCTCAAGCCAGAGCCTGAGGATGTAACTTCTTTTCTCCTGCTCCTGTGAATCCACCTCTGATCCATCAGCAAGTCCTTTCTCTGCTGCCATCAAACTATACCTCAGCTACTTGAGTTCTCGCCATCCCGCCACCGGCATCCTAATTCTAGAAATCACCACTTCCCCCTCAGCTATTGCGAGAACTTCTTCACACATGTCCTCATTTGCTTTGTCCTTCAAATTTGCTCTTTCTTTATAAAAAAAGTCAAAGTGACTTAATATTAGCTGTATAACTCTCCAGCTCAAAAGTTTTCCATAATTTCCCACTGCACTTTGGATTGAATACAAACCCCACACCATGTCCCTTCCTGCCCTTCTTCCTATTCCAGTTCCATTTCATGCTGCCACCCACCTCCTTGCAGAGCTTTATCAAGTAGCTCACCATCTGGTTTCTCAAATATATAAAACTCTTCCCCACCTAAGCTCTCCATATCAACCATTTCTTTAGCTGAATGTAGCCTTCCAGAAATCTGCTTCTTTTCATCCATCAGGCCTTAACCATCACCTCCTTGGAGGCTTCTCCTTATTAACATATAAAAATATCATTAACATATTGTATATTGTGCTATACTCAGCTAAGTATTTTAAATGGATTATTTAATACTCAACAAACCTATAAATAATGCATTAATGAGTAAATAAAGACATAGATATAAAGTAACTTACTCAGTGACAACATATCTTATAATCAAAGGATTCAAAACTAGAACAGAACTGTCTACCATTGTGGTGGTTTAGTCACTAAGTCGTGGTCATCTCTCACAACTCCATGGACTTCCCGCCAGGCTCCTCTGTCCATGGAATCTTCCAGTCAAGAATACACTAATTTACATTTTCTCCTCTTATTCTCTACTGTTTATAATGTGCAGTTAACTATTAATTACTTTTTTTTGCTTCATCTATTCATACAGATAAAATTTATAAGGGCCTTATATGTGTCAGGGGAAAAAAAAAACACAATATTTTCCACCTTGTGGGGCTGTGTTCAAGTGGGAGACTTGATCCCACAAGGCCAGGTATATGCCTTCAAACAATGTCACATCACTGATATTTGATAGGTGCTTAATGGCATTTTAAAAATTGAAATGTGAGTTCTAAGGAATTTTTGTTTTAATAGCAATTTGATTTAAATAGTGAGAATTATGGCTTAGTCTCCTGTGGCTGCCTAAACAAACTACCACAAACTGGGTGGTTAAAGAGATAGAATTTGTTCTCCCAGTTCTGGAGACCAACTCTGGAGCCTGACTCAAGGCTTCAGCAGAGCTGCATGTCTATTGGAGACTGCAGGGAAGAATTTGTCTCTTGCCTCTTCCAGTTTCCGGCAGCTGTCAACATTTCTTGGTTTGAGGCCATTTCTCTCTTTCCTCTGCCTTCATATCACCCTTTCCTATATGTATCTGTGTTATTTGTATTATTTCCTTTTTCCTCTCTCTCGAAGGTCATGTGATGGCATTTAGGGCCCATCTGGATAAGCCAAATAATATTGTCATTTCAAGATCCTTAATTATATCTTTGCCCATATGTGATACTGTTTACAGATTCTGGGGGTTCAGACAGGACACACCTTATTGGGGTCACTATTCAGCCCACTGGAAGGAGAAAGTCCATCTGCCTTGTAAGGCTATTTATCAGGGAGGTACTGCATTCCTTTTCCTCAGTTGTCCACATTGTCAGAAATAATTGCTGACCCTAATAAAATCCAGATTCACTTTCAGAAGCTATTAATCACTCTCATACTGCACTGTGCAAAGCATCAACTAGGGAGCTTGTTTAGTCTTGATTCTTGGACCTCATATTCAAAGATTTCAATTTCATAATTATCTGGCATGTATTTGTGCATCATAACAATACCTAAAGTCAGACACGACTGAGCGACTTCACTTTCACTTTTCACTTTCATGCATTGGAGAAGGAAATAGCAACCCACTCCAGTGTTCTTGCCTGGAGAATCCCAGGAACAGGGGAGCCTGATGGGCTGCTGTCTATGGGGTCTCACAGAGTCGGACACGACTGAAGTGACTTAGCAGCAGCAGCAGCAACAATATCCAAGGGATAATCCACACTTTGTGGACAGCGTACAAGAGAAAAACCCAAGCCAAAATCAGATAGAGATTTTTAGAAATGATATCCAGTCTTTTCCTTTAAAATAAATGCTGTGTCAAAGTTCTAGCTTGCTCTTTAGTTGGCAAGGATTTGGGTACTGAGCAGAATCTGAAGAGGCTGTCAGTCTGGTGTGTTTTAGGCACCCACAACACTTATTTCTTTAGAGAAACACTGAAGACTTTCTTAATTTCTTCCAAAGAATGCATTCTTAAAGTAAAAGTAAATAAATAAATAATAATAAATAATAATAAAAAAGAATGTATTCTTTTCAACACTTTATGAGAGCCTTGAAGCTTTTAAATAAATACCACATGTGAGACAGACAGGGGCACAGCTTCCAAAAACTGTAATGATATATTTTGTACTATTAGGTAGAGATAGTACATGAATCATTCAGCCAAACACATTATTTTATTTGCTTATGTAAGTGGACACAGCCTCAAATGCCTTTTCAAGTATCTGTCTTTGAGAAACTTCAGTTCATTTCAGTTCAGTCACTCAGTCGTGTCCGACTCTTTGCAACCCCATGAATCGCAGCATGCAAGGCCTCCATGTTCATCACCATCTCCCGGAGTTCATTCAGATTCACGTCCATCGAGTCAGTGATGCCATCCAGCCATCTCATCCTCTGTCGTCTCCTTCTCCTTCTGCCCCCAATCCTTCCCAGCATCAAAGTCTTTTCCAATGAGTCAACTCTTCGCATGAGGTGGCCAAAGTACTGGACCTTCAGCTTTAGCATCATTCCTTCCAAAGAAATCCCAGGGCTGATCTCCTTCAGAATGGACTAGTTGGATCTCCTTGCAGTCCAAGGGACTCTCAAGAGTCTTCTCCAACACCACAGTTCAAAAGCATCAATTCTTCGGTGCTCAGCCTTCTTCACAGTCCAACTCTCACATCCACACATGACCACAGGAAAAACCATAGCCTTGACTAGACGGACCTCAGTCGGCAAAGTAATGTCTCTGCTTTTGAATATGCTATCTAGATTGGTCATAACTTTTCTTTCAACGGGTAAGTGTCTTTTAATTTCATGGCTGCAGTCACCATCTGCAGTGATTTTGGAGCCCAAAAAAATAAAGTTTAACACTGTTTCCACTGTTTCCCCATCTATTTCCCATGAAGTGATGGGACCAGATGCCTTGACCTTAGTTTTCTGAATGTTGAGCTTTAAGCCAACTTGTTCACTCTCCTCTTTCACTTTCATCAAGAGACTTTTTAGCTCCTCTTCACTTTCTGCCATAAGGGTGGTATCATCTGCATATCTGAGGTTATTGATATTTCTCCCAGCAATCTTGATTCCAGCTTGTGTTTCTTCCATTCCAGCATTTCTCATGATGTACTCTGCATAGATGTTAAATAAGCAGGGTGACAATATACAGCCTTGAAGTACTTCTTTTCTTATTTAGAACCAGTCTGTTGTTCCATGTCCAGTTGTAACTGTTGCTTCCTGACCTGCATACAGATTTCTCAAGAGGCAGGTCACATGGTCTGGTCTTCCCATCTGTCTCAGAATTTTCCACAGTTTATTGTTTAATAGTTGTAGACAAATTAGGGACTAACTAGACTGGAGTTTGTTAAATCTTCCCAAAGACGTGAGAATTTTATTCAGTCTAAATAGTCTGTATTCCAGATTGTTTGTCTATTTTTCCGGCCTTTTCAATGGTTCTGTGACTCAGAGCCTTCTCATTCAGACAGTTGTGGAGCTGATAGTGAACTATGATAAACTGGAGCAGCTCTGTATTTCAGGTGCTTTACTGAGCTCAGATGGAGTTATCCCTGCAGAGACCCAGGTGTGCTTCCCCTCTGCAGGACAGGGGATCAATGCATCACATAGGCTCTTTTGGAAGTATTCCATAACCCAAATTCCTGTGTGGAAATTCAGGTACACATCCAGCTGGGTAAGCAGTTTACTAAGTGATGCTTGAAGAAATCTGATAGTAACCCTCCTCACTCCCTTGGCAAAGGCATGGAATGGCTTCCTGCCCTTTTATTTCTACCTCCCTCAGTCACAGTCCTGCTTATACATGTGTCTCTCTTTCAAAATTCTAAGTATTCACTTTGACATGATTTTTCTGGATACAGATATAAAGAGCGAACAGAGTTTACTTTGATTTCATGCCCTTCTTAGAGTATATTCATTCAGCTATATAACAAATATTTATTGAAAATCTAGCATCTGTCAGGCAAACAGTTGCATCATGATTTATTTTCAAATTAATTAAAAGCTAAAGAGATTATTTTTTCTTGGCTGAACATTTATGCATTTTTATTTGCATCATGTGGATGGAAAAGATAAATTTCAAACCTTGTGTTAACTGTGAAATATATGAACAAAGTACATGTTCACACCATTATTCAGAAGACTAAACATTAGCCTCTTTAGCTAAGTGTTGGCTTTGACAATGGACACTGGGGCATGAAAATGTGTCTGTACGGCCACTTACGGTCGAATTTACACTCTTGCATTTTGTATTTCACCCCCCCAAAAAAAATTTGACAAATACTGACATGCATTAGTAGCACTACTTTAACAAGACCACAAATGTTAAATATCTAAATTTCACTGTAGAAGTATAGTTTGCCATTTTTAATGCTGTAAGTAGTAGAGATAGCTGTTGATTATGAGCAAAAGCCCACTCTCCCTCTCTTTCTTTCCACCCCACCCCATACACCATTTGCTTATTATTTTCCCACAGATAGCCAGAGGAAGGATATTTGCCGTCAAGATAGTTGGGCATTCAGCAGCTCAGCAAGGCAGTTTGTGTGATGCCTGTGATTCCATTTGTCACAGAAGCCTTTATGAGGGAACAGAAGATATAACTTTGTCTCATTTTTCATTTCCTGTTATCGCTCAGATTTCAGTCTTCAGCTGCTCTGTTTTCCTGTACCTCAACTGGAGCCGACATTATCAGAGAACCACCTGCTACCCCCAGTGCCGCTGAGGCCCTGTCAGTAGTTCAGGAGAGCGCTTCCTTCCAGGGCAGCAGAGAAGCTCCCTCCCATGCAGAGGAAACCACGCCTGCAGTTAAGTCCACATATGCAGAGCGAAGCAGACATTTGATGATTAAGTAATTCCCAGGGAGGAACATCCTTGGAATTGTAAAGCACTCTTAACTTTATGAAGTACTTCCTACTTCTATTTCAGTAGATCTTCAGAGCAGCCTGTAAGACAGCAGAGCTGGAACAATTAGCCCTGTTTGTACTTATGTGGAGATCAGGCTGTTTGTATCTGTTGCAACTGGAAATAGCCAGACTGGAGGGTGTAGCTAAGGATAATCAATGGAGTCACTGAGTCAGTGGTGGAGAATTCAATCCAAAGATGTGCAAGGAAAGAATATATGTATGCCTGCCTGCCTGCTAAGTTGCTTCAATCATGTCCAACTCTTTGCGACCCTAGGGACTGTGATTCTCCAGGCAAGAATACTGTAGTGGGTCACCATGCCCTCCTCCAAGGACTCTTCCTGATTCAGGGATCAAACCCATGTCTATGTCTCCTGCATTGGCAGATGGGTTCTTTACTACTAGCACCACCTGGGAAACCCATAGACATATATATTCACACATATATATATATATATATATATATATATATATATATACACACACACACACATACATACATATATAACTGAATCACTTTGCTGTACACTTGAAAATAACACAACATTATAAACTGACTGTACTTCAATAAAAAACAAAGCAAAACACATCATTGGGAAATCCTTGGAGCTGTGCATTGTGGGAAAGGAGAAGTTGGTGGCAGTGAACTGGCCAAGCTTATTCTTTCTTGATGACCTCTCTAAGAGTCTAGTCCTTCAGTCTGGAACCTAACCAATCAGTTATAGGCTTACAGATACCTCTCTTCCTATTCTCCTTTAAAACTTACCTCTGTCTCAGTCATATGTTGTTGCACAGTCACTCAGTCTTGTGTGACTCTCTGTGAATCTATGGACGGTAACATGTCAGGCTTCCCTGTCCTTCACTATCTCCCGGAGTTTGCTCAAAATCATGTCCATTGAGTCAATGATGCACCCTCTGTTGCCCCTTCTCCTCCGTCCCTCAATCTTTCCCAGCATCAGGGTGTTTTTTTTTTTTTCCCCCAGGGTCTCAGTCATAGTTCTCCTAAATACATGCTCTTGTTCCATCCCAAGGGGAAGAGATCCATGTCAGTGCAGGATTTGTTGGGTGGTTGGTTCAGTGTCTTGCCTCATCTCAGTCTTGACACTCTCCTCTTTTTATTGCCCCTCCCTGTGGACACATCCTATTCCAGTGCCTAGTGGGAATTCCAAACATGTATAATATTTGCTATCAAGTCTTGTGCCTGGTTCTTATCAGTGGACCTCAGTCATGATCACATATCCATTCCTCTGACTCCTTTAGGACCGCAGTTTCTGGATAATTTCTCTTAATCACAAGAACAGCCATTTGAAACTCTAACCCAAGGACTACAGATTTGCACACTGCTGAGAAATGATTTCTTGATGCTCACTGCTTACCAATCAATTTGTTCACCCAAATTTTACCTGTATCTGCTTGTCCTTGTCCAAAGTTGTGTTTTTATGACCTATTGGGAGGCCTTTTTGTTTGTTTTAAATCTCTAAAGTGGATGTCATGGTTTGGATTATAACCTGTTTCCTTTGGTATCTAGTTTTCAGTAGAGTCATTCTGACCAGTGTTTATGCCACTTAAATGGGAACTGGAGACATGATTTCTGGCCCTAACTTCTAGGACCCCTTCAGTCTCCTGAACTGAAACTTTGTCATGTGATATAAAAATTAGAAGTCAGAATGACAGATTAGAAGATAACTCATACGTCAGTTGTATCTTGCCAACAATGCACCTCAGAATAGATTAGGTCATGAGACATAGACAATCAAAACCTAAAAATAGACCCATTAGGGATCCACGTACATGGAGCCTCGGGAAGCTGTCTTTTAAGTGCAGATGGGTAAGAGAGGAACAGAGCCTTACATGGGGCCTCCTGGGATGCCCCAACATGCCTACACTCTCAAGACTTCTTTATGCTCTACACGTGTTTCTTCTTCAAAATGCACTGATTCTGTTATCATATATGATATCAACCAGTTGTGAATAATAAAATTTATAACTAACTGTGGCTTGATGTGGGAGAAGGCAATGGCAACCCACTCCAGTACTCTTGCCTGGAAAATCCCTTGGACGGAGGAGCCTGGTGGGCTGCAGTGCCTGGGGTCGCTAGGAGTTGGGCACGACTGAGCGACTTCACTTTCACTTTTCACTTTCATGCATTGGAGAAGGAAATGGCAACCCACTCCAGTGTTCTTGCCTGGAGAATTCCAGGGACGTGGGAGCCTGGTGGGCTGCCGTCTATGGGGTCGCACACAGTCGGACACGACTGAAGTGACTTAGCAACAGCAGCAGTGGCTTGATATACCTCTGATGATAAAGATACTTGACAAATTTTCACAGAAAGGACCCCAAAGGAATGATGTTTAAATGGAGACTTTAGCATAGTCAATGAAGCAGAAATATTTTTTTTTTTCTGGAATTCTCTTGCTTTTTCTATGATGAAGCAGATGTTGGTAACTTGATGTCTGTTTCCTCTGCCTTTTCTAAATCCAAATTGTACATCTAGAAGTTCTCGGTTTACATACTGTTAGAGCCTAGCTTGAAGGATTCTCAGCATAACCTTGCTAGCATGTGAACTGAGTGCAATTGTTTGGCAGTTTGAACATTCTTTGGGATTGCCTTTCTTTGGAACTGGAACAAAACTGACTTTTTCCCGTCCTGTGGGCACTGCTGAGTTTTCCAAATTTGCTTGCATATTGAATGCAGCACTTTCACAGTATCATCTTTTAGGAATTGAAATAGCTCAACTAGAATTTCATCACCTCCACTAGCTTTGTTCATAGTAATGCTTTTTAAGATCCATATTACTTCACATTCCAGGATGTCTGGCTCTGGGTGAGTGATCACACCATCATGGTTTTCTGGACCATAAAGGAATTTTGTGTACAGTTCTGTGTATTCTTGCCACCTCTTCTTAATATCTTACGCTTCTGTTAGGTTCATATCACTTCTGTGCTTCATTGTGCCCATCTTTGCAAGAAATGTTCCCTTGATATCTTTAGTTTTCTTGAACAGATTGACAGTCTTTCACATTCTATTGCTTTCCTCTATTTCTTTGCATTATTCACTTAAAAAGGCTTTCTTAGCTCTCCTTGTCATTCTTTGAAACTCTGCATTCAGATGAGTATGTCTTTCCATTTTTCCTTTGCCTTTCACTTCTCTTCTGTTCTCAGCTATTTGTAAGACCTCCTCATACCACTATTTTGCCTTTTTTTGCATTTCTTTTTCTTGGGGATGGTTTTGATCACCACCTCTTATACAATGTTACAAACCTCCATCCATAGTTCTTCAGGCACTCTATCAGATCTAATCCCTTGAATCTATTTGTCATTTCCAGTGTATAATCAAAAGGGTTTCAATTTAGGTCATAGCTAAATGGCTTAGTTGTCATCCCTACTTTCTTCAGTTCTAGTCTGAATTTTGTAATAAGAAGTTCATGATCTGAGCCACAGTCAACTCCTGGTCTTGTTTTTGCTGACTGTATAGAGCTTGTCTATCTTCAGCTGCAAAGAATATAACCAATCTGATTTTATTATTGACTATCTGGTGTTGTCCATGTGTAGAACCAGCTCTTGTGTTGTTGGAAGAGGGTGTTTGCTGTGACCAGTGCATTCTCTTGGCAAAACTCTGTTAACCTTGACTTGCGTCATTTTGTGCTCCGAGGCCAAACTTGCTTGTAACTCCAGGTATCTCTTGACTTCCTACTTTTGCATCCCAGTCCCCTATGATGAATAGGCTGAAGACTGAAGATAAAGGAGGGATTCTCTCAGACGGAGCAAAAGGGCCTGGGGATGGAGAGCTGGTCACTGAGGGACTGCAACTGAGGCTTTCATAGGAATGAGTGTAACCACAGGATACTTTGGTCACCTGATTGGAAGAACTGACTTGTTTGGAAAGACTCTGCTGCTGGGAAAGATTGAAGTTGGGATGAGAAGGGGATGACAGAGGATGAGATGGTTGGATGGCATGACTGACTCAAAGAACGTGAGTTTGAGTAAAGTCCAGGAATTGGCGATGGACAGGGAGGCCTGGGATGCTGTGGTCCAAGGGGTTGTGAAGAGCAGGACATGATTGAGTGACTGAACAGAACCACTAGAAACCCCATTGTGCAGTACCACTGTTTGACAAGCTCCTGAATCAAAAGGTCTATTGGTTTCCAAAGTCTCCTATTCATCCCCTCCAGTTGCTCCATCCCAAATCATTCTTAAGTTTTTCCAAAAACTTCTGATAAATTTAGAATGGGACTCTATGACTTAGAGCTGTATTTCTTTAAGTATGGAATGTTGCAGATAATTTTAGATATTGCACAAGTTTGGCAAATTAAATAACATAATGAGAAAGTTATTCCCCTTTCAATTCTCTTTTCATCCTTCTGATAATGCCAAGGATAAATTCTGTCTGGAACTTTACATTTTTAACATCTTTTTAACACTTGCTTGTTTGTTTTTTTGTTTGTTTGTTTGTTTTCCCTTTTTTTGGCAAAGGAAGTCAGACTTGAAGCTCAGAGCTTTTGACGGGTAGTGCTATTTTCCCATAAATTAGTAATATTATTTTATTGTATTTATTTTCATACTCATTGCCTTCTTATGGAAAGTAACACCAGTCATGTAACTGAGATAGTGAAGTCAAGTTTTCTTTTAAACTTCTAACTTAAAAAGAATGGATAAGCTTTGAGAAAAAGTTAAATAAATGATGCTGCTGCTGCTGCTAAGTCACTTCGGTTGTGTCCGACTCTGTGCAACCCCAGAGACGGCAGCCCACCAGGCTCTGCCGTCCTTGGGATTCTCCAGGCAAGAACACTGGAGTGGGTTGCCATTTCCTTCTCCAATGCATGAAAGTGAAAAGTGAAAGTGAAGTCACTCAGTCGTGTCCGACTCTTAGTGACACCATGGACTGCAGCCTACCAGGCTCCTCCGTTCGTGGGAATTTCCAGTTAAGAGTACTGGAGTGGGTTGCCATTGCCTTCTCAGAAATAAAAGATAGATGCATGGTAAGGGGCAATAGGCATGGGAAAAATGTTGATGGTGATATGCAAATAACACACCGATGGAAAACACTGGCTTGAGTAATATTCCAACATTTTCTTTGTGCTGCAGAATTTGTCTCTTTTTCACCTTTTCTGGCCTTTTTGCTCTCCTTTTGTCCAAAATAATATTTCAGTTGAAGCGCACCTTGATTGACTTGACAGTAAGTACACAAGCCCCTAGCATTGGAGCCTTTCATGGTATAAACAAGTATCACTAAAAGCTCAGGTATACACAAGGGAATGAGAAATCTAGCCACAGAAAAGCCAGCGACCTTCGCCTTCAGCACAAGGGAAGGTAGAATGCAGGTTGAGGAGAAAACATGTCAACACAGGATGGGGAATATATTTCCTTCCAGCTTCTGCCCCCCAACCAACCCCTTAATATTTCCTATCACACAGAAGACAGGGGGAGAGGAAAGGGAGACCATAGCCCATGCATTTGGGTAATTGCTTTTTCAAAATGGAATGACATCTTCCTTTTATTTCCTTTACCCTCACCTAATTCACCAGCATATTGTATTCCACACACTGAAATCTGTGTGTATAAATCTTTGCAGACACAGTGAGGCTTTGTTGGGTTTAGCTGTTGTTTCTAAAAGGAGTATAAGGGAACATAAAATGTAAGTGAATCAAGCCCTCAGCTAGCATTTAATTGATAAGAACTAAAGCTAATATTAGATAACAAATAAATGGTCTGTTGCACAGGCATTTAATTAAACACCAAATTAATGCAGTAATGACCTACTGGAACTAACAGCCAGAAATGCTTTACTGCGTGCCAGAATCTGGATGCTTTCACCTTCCAGCCCCTCCTCCTTCCCCCGCCTCTGCGGACAGATACATTATAAAGAAATACATTCACTCATATCCCACGTCCTCATGTTTTCATGTCCAGACTCATCACTCATAATAATCTACTTTGCCCAAAGAAGCTTGACCACTTAGCTAACTCTTGACCTAGTCTCCCCTATCATGTGTCCCAAACCTCAGCATTTGGGACTGTTTGAAACCCTGGTCTTGTAGTCTTTGGCTGATTACGTACTGCCTTGAAGATTAATTGCAGACAGTGTTTTAGATAATGGTCTCAGGGAAGAGGATGCAAAATAGAGAAGGGGAGTGAGGAATCGATATAGGCTTTGTCTGGGCTTCACCAGAAGCTTTCAGTTACACAGTAAAATACACAATAGGTAGAAGAAATGAACTCCATGCTGATTTACTCTGCTCATCCAGGTTGGCTTTCACAAGGCTCATTTTGGCCATGCTCATACTGTTTTGGTGCTAACCCCTGTTCACAAGGTAGAGATAAACTAAAGCACTTCAGGAACACCTCTAGCATGCACAGATCACACACACCATGGGTAAGCTACACTTCTCTTTTGCTCCATAAGACTTTGAATCCTCCTCCTGGATGCAATGACAGCATTTTCAGGATCACATTCCAAGATTCTCTGTCTCCTAGTGACAAACTCACTTCAGTGGGGAAGCATTCTCTAGAAGCCAACGGCCTTATATCAGTACATTCTTCCAATTCTGGGCACTGTAGGCAGCTTTACTAGACGAGAAATAGGACAAAGTCTTGCCCAATGTGGTCTAATTTCTTCTCTCTTAGAAACAGCATCTGAAGTATGTATGTACTTAACAGAGTGGGGTCTCCATTAATATACAATTACTGAGATAAACAGTTCTTGGACCACAGATTTGTCATGGTGAAGGGGGTGCTAATTCAATGAAGCTATGGGCTATGCTGTGCAGGACCACCTAAGATGGATGGGTCGTGGATAAATATTCTGACAAAACGTGGTTCACTGGAGGAGGAAATGGCAAACCACTCAAATATTATTGCCAGGAGAACCCCATGAACAGTACAAGAAAGTAAAAAGATATGACACTGGAAGGTAAGCCTCCCCAGAATGGAAAGTGTCCAATATGCTACTGGGGAGGAGTGGAGGGCAATTATTAATATCTCCAGAAAAAATGAAGCAACTGGGCCAAAGCAGAAATAATGCTCAGTGGTGGTGAATGTAAAGTCTGATGCTATAAAGAACAATATTGCATAGGAACCTGAAATGTTAGGAAGATGAATCAAGGTAAATTGGTTTGGCCAAGCATGAGATGGCAAGAGTGGACATTGACATCTAAATTCTTAAATGGAAGAATTTAATTCAGATGACCAATATATCTACTACTGTGGGCAAGAATCCCTTAGAAAAAATGGAGTAGCCCTCATAGTCAACAAAAGAATTTGAAATGCAGTACTTGGCTACAGTCTCAAAAGCAACAGAATGATCTCGAATTCTTTCCAAGGCAAATCATTCAGTATCACAGTAATCCAAGCCTATGCCCCAAACAACAATGTAAAAGAAGCTGAAGTTGACCAAGTTTATGAAGACCTAAAAGACCTTTTCAGAGAAGGCAATGGCACCCCACTCCAGTACTCTTGCCTGGAAAATCCCATGGATGGAGGAGCCTGGTAGGCTGCAGTCCACTAACACCAAAAAAGATGTACATTTCATCATAGGGGATTGGAATGCAAAAGTAGGAAGTCAAGAGATACCTAGAGTAACAGGCAAATTTGGCCTTAGAGTTCAAAATGAAACAGGGAAAAGGCTAACAGAGTTTTGTGAAGAGCACACTGGTCATAACAAATACCCACTTCCAACAATACAAGAGATGACTCTACACAAGAACATCACCAAATACCAAAACATCATCAATACCAAAATCAAACTGATTATATTCTTTGAAATTGAAGATGGAGAAGCTCTGCAGTCAACAAAAATAAGACCTAGAGTGGACTGTGGCTCAGATCATGAGCTCTGTATTGCAAAATTCAAGCCCAAATTGAAGAAAGTAGGGAAAACCAATAGGTCACTCAGATATGACCTAATTTAAATCCCTTATTATTATATAGTGGAGGTGACAATTAGATTAAAGGGATTATATCTGATAGACAGAGAGCCTGAAGAACTAGGGACAGAACTTTGTAACATTGTATAAGAAAAATGAAATGAAGTTTCTCAGTTGTGTGTGACACTTTGCAATTCCTTGGACTGTAGGGTACCAGGCTCCTCTGCCTGTGGAATTTTTCAGGCAAGAGTACTGAAGTGGGCTGCCATTTCCTTCTCCAGGGGATTTTTCTGACTCTGGATTCAAACCTAGGCCTCCCTCATTGCAGACAGACGCTTTACCCTCTGAGCCAGTGGTGACCAAAAGCGTCCCCCAAAAAAGAAATGCAAGAAGGCAAAATGGTTATCTGAGGAGGTCTTGCAAATAACTAAGGAAAGAAGAGAAGCTGAAGGCAAAGGAGAAAAGGAAAAATATATCCAACTGAAAGCAGAGTCCCAGAGAATATGAAGGAGAGACAAGAAGGCCTTCTTACATGAACATTGCAAAGACATAGAAGAAAATAATAGAATGGGAAAGACCACAAATCTTTTAAATAAAATTGGAGGTATCAATTTCATGCAAGGGTGGGTGGGATAAAGGGCAGAAAGAGTAAAGACCTAACAGAATCAGAAGAGATTAAGAAGAGGTGGCAAGAATAAACAAATGGCATCACTGACTTGATGGACATAAGTTTACACAAGCTCCTGGAGTTGGTGATGGACAGGGAAGCCTGGCATGCTGCAGTCCATGGGGTCACAAAGAATCGGACATGGCTGAGAGACAGAGCTGAACTGAACCAGGATGATGTGGCCACTCACAGACATCCTGGAGTGTGACGTCAAGAGGCCTTAGAAAGAGTTACTATGAGCAAAGCTAGTGGATGTGATGGAATTCCAGCTGAGGTACTTCAAGTCTTAAAGATGATGCTGTAGAAATGCTGCACTCAATATGCCAGAAAATTTGGAAAACTCAGAAGTGGCCACAGGACTGGAAAAGGTTAGTCTTCATTCCAATCCCAAAGAAGGACAATGTCAAAGAATGTTTAAACTATCATACATTTGCACTCATTTCACATGCTAGCAAGGTTATTCTCAAAATCCTTCAAGTTAAGCTTCAACAGTATGTGAGCTGAGTACTTCCAGGTGTACAAGTTATATTTAGAAAAGGCAGAGGAACCAGAGGTCAAATTGCCAACATCCTCTGTATCATAGAAAAAGCAAGAGCATTCCAGAAAACCATCCACTTCTGTTTCAGTGACTACACTAAAGCTTTTGACTGTGTGGGTCACAACAAACTGTGGAAAATTCTTAAAGAGACAGGGATACCAGACTACCTTACATGTCTCCTGAGAAATCTGTATGTGGGTCAAGAAACAGCAGTTAGAATTGGACATGGAACAACAGACTGGTTCAAAATTAAGAAAGTACCACAAGGCTGTATATTGTCACCCTGTTTATTTAACTTTAGCTTTTATGTAGAGTATATCATGTGAAATGCTGGGCTGGATGCATCACAAGCTGAAATCAAGATTGTTGGGAGAAATATCAGCAACTTCAGATTTGTAGATGATACCACTCTAATAGCAGAAAGTGAGGAAAAACTAAAAGAGTCTTGATGAGTGTGAAAAGAGGGGAGTGAAAAACCAGGCTGAAAACTCATCATTCACAAAACTAAGACCATGACATCCAATCCCATCACTTCATGGCAAATAGAAGGCAAAAATGTGGAAGCAGTGACAAATCTTCTCTTTGGCTCCAAAATCACTGCCAACAGTACCTGCAGCCATGAAATTAAAAGACACTTGTTTCTTGGAAGGAAAGCTATGATATACCTAGACAGCACATCACTTTGCTGACGTCAGTATAATCAAAGCTATCATTTTTTCAGTAGTCATGTATGAATGTGAGATTGCATCCAAGTACTGCATTTCAGACTTTTTTTTTTTTTTTTACTATGATGGCTACTCCATTTTTTCTAAGGGATTCTTGCCTGCAGTAGTAGATATAATGGTCATCTGAGTTAAATTCACCCATTCCAGTCCATTTTAGTTCACTGATTCCTAAAATGTCGATGTTCACTCTTGTCATCACCTGTTTGACCACTTCCAATTTGCTTTGATTCATGGACCTAACATTCCAGGTTCTTATGCAATATTGCTCTTTACAGCATCAGACTTTACTACCATCACCAGTCACATCCATAACTGGGTGTTATTTTTGCTTTGGCTCCACCTCTTCATTCTTTCTGGAGTTATTTCTCCAGTTATCTCCAGTAGCATATTGGGCACCTACCGATGTGGGAAGTTCATCTTTCAATGTCCTATCGGTTTGTCCTTTCATAATGTTCATGGTGTTCTCAAGGCAAGAATACTGAAGTTCTTTGCCATTCCCTTCTCCAGTGGACAACATTTTATCAGAACTCTCCACCATGACCCGTCCATCTTGGGTGGCCCTACAAAGCAAAGCTCATCGTTTCATTGAGTTAGACAAGGCTATGGTCCATGTAATCAGACTGATTAGTTTTCTGTGATTGTGGTTTTCATTCTGTTGGCCTTCTGATGGATAAAGACAAGAAGCTTATGGAAGCCTCCTGATGCGAAAGCTCAGAGGGCTCAAACAAACCTTGTGTGCCCCAGGACCCAGAGACCCCAGCGAGACTGAGCCAGAACTGTGTTTGAGTGTCTCAGTCACAGATACCCTGGAATGTGAAGCCAAGTGGGCCTTCAGAAGTATCACTACGAACAAAGCTAGAGGAGGTGATGGAATTCCAGTTGAACTATTTCAAATCCTAAATGATGATACTGTGAAAGTGCTATACTTAATATGCCAATAAAGTTGGAAAACTCAGCAGTGGCCACAGGACTGGAAAAGAACTGTTTTCATTCCAATTCAAAGAATGCCAATGCCAAAGAATGTTCTAACTACTGCACAATTGCACTCATCTCACAAACTAGCAAAGTAATGCTCAAAATTCTCCAAGCCAGGCTTCAATAGTACATGAATCATGAACTTCCAGATATTCAAGCTGGATTTAGAAAAGATAGAGGAACCAGAGATCAAAATTGCCAATATCCTCTGTATGATCCCAAAAGCAGGAGAGTTCCAGAACTATATCTACTTCTGCTTTATTGACTATGCCAATGCCTTTGACTGTGTGGATTACAACAAACTATGGAAAATTCTTAAAGTGATGGGAATATCATACCACCTTACTTGCCTCCTGAGAAATCTGTATGCAGGTCAGAAAGCAACAGTGAGAACTGGACATGGTAAGGCAGACTGGTTCCAAATTTGAAAAGGAGTATGCCAAAGCTGTTTATTGCCACCCTGCTTATTTAACTTGTATGCAGAGTACATCATGTGAAATGCCAGGCTGGATAAAGCACAAGCGGGAATTAACATTTCTGGGAGAAATATCAATAACCTCAGATATGCAGATGACACCACCCTCATGGCAGAAAATGAAGATGAGCTAAACAGCCTCTTGATGAAACTGAAATAGGAGAGTGAAAAAGCTGGCTTAAAACTCAACATTCAGAAAACTAAAACCATGGCATCTGGTCCCATCACATCATGGCAATTAGATGGGGAAATAATGGAAACAGTGAGCGACTTTATTTGGAGGAAGGTGCTCCAAAATCACTGCAGATGGTGATTACACACATGAAATTAAAAGATGCTTGCTCCTTGGAATAAAAGCTATGACCAACTTAAACAGCATATTAAATAGCAGAGACATTACTTCATCAACAAATGTCCATCTAGTCAAAGCTATGGTTTTCCCAGTAATCATGTATGGATGTGAGAGTTGGACTATAAAGAAAGCTGAACACTGAAGAATTGATACTTTTGAACTGTGGTGTTGGAGAAGACTCTTGAGAGTCCCTTGGAGACATCAAGGAAATACAACCAGTCCATTCTAAAGGAGATCGGTCCTGGGTGTTCATTGGAAGGACTGATGCTGAAGCTGAAACTCCAATACTTCAGCCACCTGGTAGGAAGAAAAGACTCCTTGGAAAAAACCCTGATGCTGGGAAAGATTGGAGGAAGGAGGAGAAGGGGGTGACAGAAGATGAGATGGTTGGATGGCATCACTGACTCAATGGACATGAGTTTGAGTAAGCTCTGGGAGTTGGTGATGGACAGGGAAGCATGGTGTGCTCCATTCCATGGGGGTCACAAAGAGTCGGACAGGACTGAGCAACTGAACTGGACTGAACAAATGTGAGAGTTGGACCATAAAGAAGGCTAATCATGGAAGATCTGATGCTTTCAAATTATGGTGCTGGAGAAGACTCTTGAGAATCCCTTGGACTGTAAGGAGATAGAACCAGTCCATCCTAAAGGAAATCTGTTCTGAATATTCATTGGAAGGACTGATGCTGAAGCTGAAACTCCAATACTTGGACCACCCAATGCAAAGAGCTAGCTCCTTGGAAAAGACCCCAATGTTGGGAAAGATTGAAGGCAAAAGGAGAAAGGGGCAGCAGAGGATAAGATGGTTAGACAGCATCACTGATTCAGTGGACTTAAGTTTGAGCAAACACTGGGAGAGGAGCCTGCCAAGCTGCAGTCTATGGGGTTGCAAAGAATCGGACAGACTTAGTGACTGAACTACATCAACAACAGTATAGGATGAGATTTTTAAACAGTTGTAATAATTTGTTCCCCAAACCATTACCTGCCCTCTTCTCAGATGTAATGTTAAATCAAACTCATTTGACATAATGAGTTAAACTCCATTAACTCCAGCAAGAACAATATAAACTGAAAAGAGTATCTACCTATTTATGTGTCATCATAGGATTAGTGTTAGAATATTTCTACCCTGCAGTTTTCTCCCCTCTACTTATCTTTCCCAATTCCACCCTATCTCCATCTCCCCTTTGGGATCTTCTTTCTCTCATCCTTCCCCAGAACTTCCCATGCATGGTAGCCCATTCATGCCCTTTGGAGTTAAGAACATGAAAGTTAGTAGTAAATTCAATGAACTTTTTAGAGTAAATCCTGCATTGTCAGGATGCTGAAAGGAGATTTCTGATGGTAGAGTTTCCTTAAAAATTCAAGTTGAATAGGGGAGATATTAGGGGCCTGGAATAGGGTTTTCAGACATTTTTTGATATCATTTGTGTTGCTTTGTTCCAAGCTGAGTTTGTCCTATGTGAGTGGGAGAGACAGATTCAAGGGATTCATACCCTATGAATAGCTTATGGTAGCACTGGATCCACTGTATAATCATAAGGGATTTGATTTAGGTCATACCTGAATGGTCTAGTGGTTTTCCCTACTTTCTTCAATTTAAGTCTGATTTTGGTTAATAAGGAGTTCATGATCTAACCCACAGTCAGCTCCTGGTCTTGTTTTTGTTGACTGTATAGAGTTTCTCCATCTTTGGCTGCAAAGAATATAATCAATCTGATTTTGGTCTTGACCATCTGGTGATGTCTATGTGTCGAGTCTTCTCTTGTGTTGTTGGAAGAGGGTGTTTGCTATGACCAGTGCATTTTCTTGGAAAAACTCTATTAGTCTTTGCCCTGCTTCATTCCACATTCCAAGGCCAAATTTGCCTGTTACACCAGGTGTTTCTTGACTTCTTACTTTTGCATTCCTGTCCCCTATAATGAAAAGGACATCTTTTTTGGGTGTTAGTTCTAAAAGGTCTTGTAGGTCTTCATAACACCGTTCAACTTCAGCTTCTTCAGCGTTACTGCCTGGGGCCCTGGGATTTCTTTGGAAGGAATGATGCTAAAGCTGAAACTCCAGTACTTTGGCCACCTCATGCGAAGAGCTGACTCATTGGAAAAGACTCTGATGCTGGGAGGGATTGGGGGCAGGAGGAGAAGGGGACAACCGAGGATGAGATGGCTGGATGGCATCATGGACTCGATGGACGTGAATCTGAGTGAACTCCGGGAGTTGGTGATGGAAAGGGAGGCCTGGTGTGCTGCGATTCATGGGGTCGCAAAGAGTTGGACACGACTGAGCAACTGAACTGAACTGAACTGAACTGAACACTGGATCCAATGGCATATATGAAGCTTTCTGTTTTTCAGTTTTTCCTAATAAAAACTTCCACTTTCTTTCAGGAAAATGTTTATGTATGTATAATCACTGTTCTGTGTTTGTAAGGGCTTGGTTTCAGGATCCTCACAGATGCCAAAATCCACAGATGTTTAAGTCCCTTCTATAAAGTGGTGTAGTATTTGCATATAACTTGAGAACATCCTCCTCCTGTACTTTAAATCATCTCTACATTACTTATAATACTGAATACAATGTAAATGTTATGTAAGTAGTTATAAACACAATGAAAATGCTATGTAAATAGTTGCCTGTGCAGAGAAAATTCAAGTTTTATTCTATGGAACTTTCTGTAATTTTTTTGAAATTATTTTCAATAATCTGTGGATGTGGAATCATATATGGAGGAGCATTGCATATATAATATTTTTGCATAAAATATCTCATATGCTTAGCACCCTTTTTTCTCATTACTACATTAGTCCAAGGATTTATTTTGCTATGAAATGGTTGAGTAAAAGTGCTTTCTGTAGATCTTTTAATTTTCTAAATCTTTCTTCACAGCAGTTGTTATCTGTGATACTCTTCACATCTATTTAAGATAAATTTGGAAAATGTTGCTAAAGCCTTGGAAATAAACGTCTCAAACCCAGAGACGCTTAAAAATCACCCAGAATTTTGGTCTGGAAGTAGAGAAGAAAGCTGACCTCCAGAACCAGGCGTCTTTTCATATCACCATATTATCTCTTGTCTTGAGAGGTTGCTGTGTACACTGTTGAAATAACTGCCTAATAACTTTTAAAAATAAGAAGAAATTAAATTTCTTCCTGTGAGTTTTGTTCTTCAGTCATATGTCTTATCCCAGGATAGCAAATTGTTTACAAGCAATTACAGTAATTAAGCATAAATACACCCCAGCGAGGCAAATATTATTATCCACTTTTTAACAGATGGGAAAACAGAAGCGGAGAGAATAGGAGTGACCTGCACAAGGCCAAAGAGGGTGTCTGACAGACATAGGAAGGGCCTGAAGCCTCAGGCACTCCACGTTTGTCCTCCAGCTTCTGGGTGATCCACTCTTTAAAGAAAGTTTGACTTGTGAACAATTGGAAAAGAGAGGATGAAGGTGGTTGATGACAGTGCTGGGGAGAGAGCTACTAGAAGTAACAGCGCAAAAAAGAAATGGTTTGAGAAATGCAAAGTGACATAGCCTGATTCCTCAGAGGCATCTGGGGCAAGGTCCAGGCTCATCCTGCGGCAGCCCAGGGTTAGCAGAAAAGGTCATAAAAGAAATGTGAGTGTCTTCTCTTGGAAATACATGGTCAAGCTTTTTCCAGTTCTGCATCTTTAGAATGAGCCTAAAATGAAGATTACTGGAACCACAGAATGAGATGACATGCTTGTGATGAAGATACAGCTGCCCTTTCTGAAGGGCTTTGGGATTTGTGGGTCAAATGTACTGTTGCATTAGTATTAGGAAAATTACATCCACAGGAAATGCTGAAAGACAAGGAGGCTAACTTCTCATGCTGTGTCTTTCTGCCCGTTATCACATTTGATAAACAGTTTGAATTCAAGCAGAAAGAGTGTGGCCAAACAGAGTAAGACAGAAATGAAACAATGGCATTAAGAGTTAACAAAAACAAATCTGAAATGAAAAGTCGACAAGTGAGGTTCATGCCACCTTCCAGAAATCAAGAGTGAAGCCCAGACAAACAATTGCTTGATTTTTATCTTGAAACATTTGGGAGATTTTTTAAAAATACTATCTGTCATCACTTACTGAGGTGAGATGGATGAAGCATATAGCGAAACAGAGGCAGGGATTTGAAAGTCTCTCTCAGATAGCTCTATGAAGTTGTAGGTATAGGATAGAAAACTATCCACACATCCATTTCTACAGAGAAATAAATAGTTATATATTTCAGATGCCATCTCTACAAAAATTTAAATAGCCACCATATACTGACCACAGCGGAGAGAAAGAGAGCGTGCGTGGCACTTCATAGTCAAAGTAAGTGGACTGCACCTGTCACAGGGAGCCAGCTAAGAGCAGGATCTGTATGTGTCATCTCCAATTTTCTCAGAAGCAAGAAGATATTCAGAAGGATATGTACTCTTTAAGACTCCTTTATATAAATATGTTTTGGCCAATATTGGAACAAGTGTGGACTGTCACTACCTGTAATTAGGTGACATTAGTTAGTTCCAACAGATTCTTGAAATTTATTCAGGGGAAAAAAATTCAAATGTCAGCTGAAGTGCACAGTTCCAAGTCTTTGGCATTGTGACACTCAGAACACACAACAATTATTTTTGTTTTAGTGGTAGTGGCAGCAACCTTTCTTCTTTGACTCCCACCATGCTTTAGAGAATAAGAAAAAGAATGATGTTTGGCAAATAAGAAAAAGAATGAAGAGATGATAGGCTGTGTAGCCTATCACCAATTAAATAAACATTCCCACTTAGTAACGAATCTTTACATGTTAAATAGAAATAATGTCAAAGATAAAAATAGGAGTAAATAGGACAATACATGATGATTAGAACAACAGAAGTTGGCTATTGATTCTTTCACTTTTATTTTTTTTTAACTTGTAATTATGACTTTTTAAATTCAGCACTGCAAATTCCAGTAAAACAAAGATACAAACGTAAATGAAGGAGTGAATGAAAGAATATATGAGTGACTCACAGGTAGTTTTATCTTTGCTCTATTCACACCAGCTAGGCAACTTAGAAAATTTGTGTTTGGAACCTGATCCCTGTCTCATAGTGTCCAGCCCCCTCCCCACCCCCCACAACATTGAACACATCAGCTGGCGTGTGGTAGTGCACAGGCTGACATCTTGTAATACCGCACAACATCTGGCAGGAAACATTAGGATGCGAAAATGGTCCCTCAGGTTGTTATCACTCAGGAATCTGGGGTTGGGCTAGCTTTGATTTCCACCTTGTATCCTACCTGCTAAATCACTTCCAGATAAGAGGGTTCATCTGTCTTCCAAATGCTGGACACTGGTATGGACAGCATGGTTCTCTCACCTTTGAATACAGATGGTTGATGAGTAACTGTGTTGCTGCCTTCCAACTCACCAGAGAAGAACAGGCCCCTCTGGAAGCAATTACCAACCTTGGTGGTCAAAAGGTGAGCTATAGCTCCTGTTCCCAGGCCTGTATCTCAACAATATGACCAAGCATCTCTGTTCTGTAAAGCTGGTCACCCACTGCATGTCTAAAAGAGAATAGCACAATAAAGGGGACATCTAATGACCTCCCCAGTTGATGAACCCCCAAATTGTCAATATGACATTTGAGCAAAATCATGTCTGTACTCTGTAGATTATCCCAAGCCCAGATTCCAGATCATGGGTCTGAATCAGCTTTGCTGTGCCTCAGACTTCTCTTGTACTTCCCTGTTTTCCCAAACACTTTATAATCATTAGTATCAGAGAGTATTTTCTGGCCAACTAATGAAGGTAAACTCCTGTAGCAAGTTATAACAACTATTTCTTCCAGTCTCCCACTTTGACATCCAGAGGATTAGTGTGACTTAGGACAGGTGCCACTGGCTACATAGTTATGAAGCTTTAAATTGATTTATTTCCAAGCCAGCTGCCACATCTCACATTGCTGATCAATATTTTAAATTTCTTTCATACTCTTCCTGCCTAAATAAAAGTGATAGATACATAAGTAAATCTAAATTAACTTTTAATTAGAAAAGCAATAAGGATAAATTGATTAATTGGTTGATCTATTTATTTATCTATGTATTTGCCAATGAATACAAAAAAAGAGGGAGACATTTTTTGATTGTTTCTTTGTCTTACTGCCCATTATCTGTTCATCTTCAAAATATGAGCCTCAAATGCATTTGAGATACTAGTTTCTTTTATGGTTTTTAGCAGTTCTCCCAAGTATATCTATTCCTTTTCTCCCAAACTTGTGACAGAGAAAACATCAAGATGATTTTCAGTAATTAGTCAATCAATTTGAATGATTTGAGAATATACCATCTTTTATCATGCAGTCATAGTTCTGCCCAGGGTATATAATATTAGTCACAAGCCCTAATAGCCTAGGTGGATGGACTTTGTATCTAAGTGGATTTACAACTAATATATTGTGGCTATATTCCTCCACTGAGAAAACAAGCCCCAAATCTCCATCACAGAGAGTGGCAGTCTTAATAAAATGCCAACCTGACACTGACCCTCTTCATACTGCTACCGTGGATTTTCTGCTCAGTGGGTCACCCTGACCCCTCAGGATTTGACTCCTGCTTACCATTCAAGTCTCATGGTTCAAGGTTCCCTGACACTACTCTTGTGTAGCAGGAACACAAAACTGCATGGAATTCACTGCTCCTCTAGCACCCCTAAACACTCAACAGTACCTTCTACACTCATCACGCCACTGCTCGCATCTACATCTCTGCCATGTTGAACCCTTTTTTCAATCTGGTATGCTCTGAATTTGTTCCAGACAAGCAGTAATAATCCACAGTTTATTTTCTGATTTATGATTCCTTACCAGACAAAACTGGTACATAATGCCATGAGATGATCATTAAGAATTTGGATTTTGTATAAAGATGAAGTGTCTATATCACATGAATTTGTGAATCAAGAAATAAACTTACCTCCCTAGTAAATGTTTTCCTAAATGTAAAACTCTAAACAAATTTTCTCAGATCATAGATGGTAGAAATAGTTGTTTAAAAGTTAAAAAACTTATATGGAAGAAAATTAAATAATTATTTTTTCTGTCTAATAAATTTATTTTAGTAAGTAAATCACAGTGCCTAGTTATGATGTGTACGCTCAAAAATACTACAGTCAAGCTAATGAAATCTCCATTAATTATCACATTGTTAAATGGTGGCTGGAAGAAATACAAAAGAATTTGGACATTGTAAATCAGTAGAATGGGAGACTGATACTGTCACACATTCAGAAGCATTTCCTAGTAGCCTTTTTGAGCAAAGCTGCAACTGAAGGACATAAGTTTCAGATTTCAATTAATCTAATAGAGGGCTTGAGTTGGAAAATGGTGATGGTAAGTTTGGAAAGCAGAGATAGGATTGCTTCTGTTTATTTCATGCACAGTCTCCACATATTTTTTATATTATACAGCAGTACATTTAAGATGATTTGAGATTCTACTTTTGTCCATCTTTGAACTTAAAAATCACTTTCCCATTTGAATGTGATTGTTTAGGCTGGACAGAATGCATGTTCATTGCTAATGACTCTCGTTTATCTGACTATCCATAATGATGAAGTTTCTTATGACTAAGCAATGCAAAGGTCTTCTTCATCAAGCCATAACAAATCACAGAAGAGGAAATGCCAGTGACCTCCAACGTTCACATTTTTCCCCTCTCCACTTAAAGGTTAACTTACATTACCATTAGTTTCTCAAAATTAATTCACCTTCAAAATGCAGATTGCCATGAGCACATATTTCAAGTTCGCTTCTTTCCCTGTTGGCTGCCTTATTGCATCTCTCAGCTTTCCAAATTTCCAGGATAAGATGAAACAAACATACATCAGAAAAACATAAATTCACCTATATCTATTTGGAGGAAAGCCCTTCTTTCCCCTTATAGGCACCACCTAAGCCAAGTGGTAGATTTTTGTCTACTGGCTGTGAAAACTGAAATTAGAATCAAAAGCCCTCTGTGACTTCCCCAGTGGTCCAGTAGTTAAGACTCTACCTTGCAATGCAAGAGACACTGGTTCAATCCCTGGTTCAGGAAGATCCCACATGCCTTGGAGGAATTAAGCCCATGTGCCCCAACTATAGAGTCTGTGCTCTAAAGCCTGTGGCTACAACTACTGAGCCCATACCCTGCAGCTACAGAAGCCTGCACACATAGAGTCTGTGCTCCCCAAGAGAAACCACTGCAATGAGATGCTTGTGTACCACAGTGGAGGGCAGCCCCCACTCACTGCAACTGTGCCCTCATGCAGCAACAAAGACTCACAACAGCATAGATAAATAAATCTTAAAAAAAAAAAAGAACCAGAATCTCTCTATGATCTAAATAAAATCAAAACCTAAGTAAATAATACACAACTTTTTTCTGCAAATATTGACATCTAACAATCACTGGCTACATCAAAAATATAAACTTAAAAAAGTGAGTGAATGTTAATGTCCATAGTACCTAGGGGGATTTCAGTTCATGATTTAAATTTATGGCTTAAATTAATAACTTTGTATTTTATGATTAGACTAAGGATACTAGCATCTTATATACTATTATTTAGTATCTACAGTGTTCAAGTTCCATAAAAATAGTTTTTAATTTTGCTCTCTTTTTTTGCCCTGACAGCCTTTGAAAATATTATATCATATTTCAAGACACTGCACTTAAAACTTCTTAAAGTTCATAACACTTGGGCACGGGGATGTGACTCTTGAAATATTCTTTCCACTACCCCATTTTCCAGAACTACTTCACATCTCTACTCCTTAAGATTCTTTTTCAGTACACACTAAAAGGACGTTCTTGAACTTGTCCACAGCTATTTCTAATTTGTCTGATCTTCATCAGTCAGTTTAAAGGAGCATAAAATGTCATCTGCCTCATCCGTCACTGTGTGTGTGTGTTAATGTATTTATCTGATTCACTTCCCCTGACTCGTCTAAGCTACATGCAGTCTGAATCTTTCCCATCTCCTAATTTATTTCAGTCACTCTTCAAGTGTGCTGGAGCTGATTTCTCAGGTAGACTCGTCTGAAAAGATGCCATGCTCTAGCAATTCTATAAGCAATTATCATCTTAATAGCCTGCAAGCCCAGCTTTGTATATTCACTGTTGGTCTAGTGCCAGACAGAGGTCCCTTTCACCATAAGCCCTAACTTAGTACTTTAGGTGCCTTCTCCATGGGAAAATGGTTGTTTGACTCCTTTGGGTTATCTGGAGATGGTTAAAGATGCTGTACCAGTGTACGAGGCTGGTATGGACACTCATAATGACATCTGATGGTCATATGGCCACCATTGCTATTATTGAAAAATTTAGCTCAACCTCCTCTTGCAGCTGACATGGTAGTGGTCAGGGCTATTTTGTTCTCAGATATGTGTCAGGAGACTTTTCTTCTTTGTCACCACCACCATCACTATCATGATTGCTTCAGAATCTAACATCGTCATGATTACTTCTGAATCTAAATACTGATTATGTTAGGTCTTATGCATATTAAGAGGTAGAGTGATATAATAAGATAAATGTTAGCATAGGTAGCAGGTGCTGTTTTAAGGTGATGAATATAGGTAGTAAGTGTCACAGGATTCCAGAGCAGGAAGGGTATAATCAGAAGCGACACCAAGATTATGAGGAAGCTGGTGGAACGTGAATTAAGACACGTGTATCTGGGCAATGATGTGACCATCACTGTGTGTTGGGAATAATCAGGAAAATCACTGATGTGAAGTACTTATAGAGAAGGACATTGAAAGTTAACACTGTATAAGTGAAAATTCAAATCAGGAAAACTTTAAATTGAGCAGTACTAACTTTGATTTCAGGCTAGAAAAAATTAAGAATCACAGACATTCAAAACAGACCCCTCGTCCTGGCACTAGTAACTTATTGATATGAAAGATTACTAGCAGGTGCTTCATCCCATCTTTCATTCACCCACTCAGCAAAGGAATCTTGTGTGCTTAACATGTGCCAGGGACTTTCATAGGTGTCAGGCATACAGCAGGAAACAGGACAGAAAACATCTTTCTCATTATGGAGCGCATTAATTTGCGAGGGCGATCACAGAAAAATAGCATAGACTAATGGCCTGCACGCATGCGTGCTCAGCCACGTCTGACTCTTTGAGACCCCATGGACTGTAGACCTCCAGGCCCCTCTGTCCATGGAATTCTCCAGGCGAGAATACTGGGATGGTTCCCTTTTCCTCCTCCAGGGGATTTTCCCAACCCAGGGGATCAAACCCATATCTTTTGTGTCTCCTGCATTGGCAAGAGGATTCTTTACTACTTGAACCATCTGGGAAACCTTAGTCTAATGGCTTAAAGAACAGAAATTCATTCTTCAAAGTTCCAGAGTCTAGGACATCCAAGATCAGGATGTTGGTAGAGATATCCCTCTTTTTCTTGAGATACCCACCCTCTCGCTGCCTCATCCCTCAGCTGCACACACTCCCCAGGTGTCTATTACTCTTCTTGTAAGGACTTCATCCTATTGGAGCAGGACCGTAACTTAATACCCTCATTTTAACTTAATTGCTTCTTCGAAGACCTAATGTCCATATATTATCATAGTCTTAGGTACTAGGGGTTGGGAGCTCAACATATGAATGTAGGGGAGATGTATCACAGAATGATATTCTAGTGGTGGAAACACCCTCCTAAAAACTTCCTGGAGAAACCTTCCATAGTTTTTCAATCACACCCCACATGCTTGGATCCAGCAGTGCACACAGCTGACACTCAAACTGAACCCAAGTTTCCCACACACTCTTACCCTTTACAACCCTTGCAAGCACTATCTGAGCAAAGCAAGTGGAAGACTGAGTGCCCAGCTCTTCCGTAATGTGCCTGTTGTAACTTTTATTCTCTCAAGGATTCTCTTGATATCTGCTGTTACCTGATTTGTTTTGAGACATCTGGACACAAAAGATTAACTCGGTGAGATTTGGTCTTGGCTCCATATACCTACAGGATGGCCCTACTCACAAGGCTCAGAGAAGAATATAATGAGGAAAATGCTTTGAAAATGAATACACCATGTGTAACCTGAATTTTTTAGTCTCTGCAGTCTGAATAAAATGAGGTCACATTAATATTAATAATACAAATTTTCTGGCCTGCAGCCACACCTGAAAAGCTACAGATTCTCATTTTTCATTCCCCTGGCCCACACCCCAAGGTCTGTGATCATCTCAGTTATTTCTCAGAGGCTCCAGGGTGAGCCTCAGCTCATGTTTGTTCAGGAATGAATGCACACTGCCCTTTCTCTCTCGGCTCTTTGAAGGGGTCCACTGACCAGGACATTGGGAACAACACTTCTCCACCATCACAGCTGATGATGCTTTCAGAGACTGCTGACTCCCTGCTACAGTACCTCACTTCTCCCCAGGTCCTCCTGAACGTGACCATTTCGTCCCCTGAAACATGGAAAGACTGGTTCTCTCTGCAGTTCAGTTTGCTCACCCCAACCTCACAAAAGTGTTAGTCATTCAGTCACATCCAACTCTTTGCAACCCCATGGATTATAGCCGGTCAGGCTCCTCTGTCCATGGGATTTTCCAGGCAAGAATACTGGAGTGGGTTGCCATTCCCTTCTCTAGAGGATTTTCCTGACCTAGGGATCGAACCTGGGTCTCCTGTACTGCAGGCTGATTGTTTACCATCTGAGCCACAAGGGAATGAGGTAGCAAAGCTGATGCCCCAGTTTCAAACATCTTTTGCTAAAGCATCCCTGATAGACAGTAGGGTGCCCTCATTCCAGGTTCCTCCTCAGTGCTCAAAGCACTGTCCTCAAGAATACCAATGCATAAAAACAGATGGCTACACTGAGAGCTAGGAGTAGGGGAACAGGCATAACCTGCCTCTACACATCCAAATTTCACTTCAGCCCACCAAATCTTAACCATGCTACCTTACACAAGAAAATAAATTTTCACCTTCTGTGTAGATGTGACGATTTTCATACCATGTTATAATATTTAGACATCGGTTAATTTATCCCAAATATTTTCTGTCAAGATAAAGAAAATCTATTTATTCTAAATTTTGTATAGACAATGTGAACTTAACCTATCTCAATCATGAAATATTGTTTACTTATTTATTGGAGTATAGTTAACATTACACTACTGTGTCAGTTTCTGCCGAACAGCAAAGTAAGCAGCTGTATGTATACATACATCCCCTCTATTTTGGATTTCCTCCCCACTTAGGTCATTATTGAGCACGAAGCAGAGTTCCCTGTGCTACACGGTAGGTTCTCACTAGTTATCTATTTTACACATGGTATTGTGTATATGTCCATCCCAATCTTCCAATTCATCCCACCGCTTCTTTCCCTCTTGGCATCCATACATTTTTTCACTATGTCTGTGTGTCTATTTCTACTTTGCAAATAAGATCATCTTTACCGTTTACTAGATTCCACATACATGCATTAATATACAATATTTTCTTCTGACTTACCTCACTCTGTTTGACAGTCTCTGGGTCCATCCACATCTCTGAAAATGACACAATTTCCTTTTATGGCCGAGTAATATTCCACATTTTCTTTAGGCATTCCTCTGCTGATGGACATTTAGGCTGTCTCCATGTCCTAGCTGCTGTAAATAGTGCTTCAGTGAGCACTGAGGTGCATGTTTCTTTTTGAATTATGGTTTTCTCCGAGTATATGCCCAATAGTGGATTTCCACATCATATAGTAGCTCTATTTTTTAGCTTTTTAAGAAACCTCCATACTATTATCCACAGTGGCTGTATCAACACTTTCCTACCAACAATGTGGGAGGGTTCCCTTTTCTCCACGCCATCTACAGCATTTATTGTGTGTAGCTTTTTGATGATGGTGATTCTAACCAGTATAAGGTGATAACTCATTATAGTTTTGATTTGCATTTCTCTAATAAATAGTGATGTTGAGTATCTTTTCTCAACCATGAAATATTTTTTGAGCACCAGCTATTTGCAAGATATTTGCTAGAGGAACTCTGTGGGCATGTGCTGCTGGTAAAACAATCCTCTGTGTGTGCTTAGTCGCTTGGTAATATCTGACTCATTGTGACCCCATGGACTGTAGCCCACCAGGCTCCTTTGTCCTTGGAATTTTCCAGGCAAAAATACTGGAGTGGGTTGCCGCTTCCTACTTCAAAAAAATCTTCCTTCTTTATAAAATAAGTATTAATATTTTTATAATTTTCCTAAAGACTTAGTAGCAACTGCTTCTGCATATTCTCCTATAGGCCAGGAATCACTCTCCTTTTGCTTCAGAGTTAGCGGAATCAAAAATAAATGAAATACATAAAGCCTACACAAGGATTTAGCGAATCACATCTTACTGAAAAGGTAGAGTGACAGGCATCTAGCCTGTATCACCTATACCTGGGATCTCTATCAGTCACCACCCACGTTGGCTGATTAACTTTCACAAACCAGGGAATTAGCTCCTGGCTTTTCTCTCTTGTCTGTCTAAACATACTTGAGATAAAGTATGTACTCTATGCACCTCAAACAAAAGTCTAATAAAAATAAATGATCAAACCAGAGGTATCAAGTAGCCAACTGACTACTTTCAGCTATTTGCCATGTATGACACAGGCAAAAGCTAACATTTCAAAATGTTTCCCACACACAGAACAACAGGCTGATTTTGCAAAACCTATAGCTGAAGACATTTCTAGAAATGGCAACTCACTCCAGGATTCTTGCCTGGGAAATCCCGTGGAGAGAGGAGTCTTGCATCCATCGTGATGCAAAGAGTCAGACACCACTTAGCAACTAAACTATACACATGCTGTGCTGTGCTTAGTCACTCAGTCCTTTCCATGGGGCCCCTCCATCCATGGGGGTTCTCCAGGCAAGAATACTGGAGTGGGTTGCCATGCCCCCCTCCAGGGAATCTTCCCAACCCAGTGATTGAACCCAGGTCTCCCACATTGCGGGTGGATTCTTTACCATCTGAGCCACCAGGGAAGCCCAGAAAGTGGATAGCCTCTCCCTTCTCCAGAGAGTTTTCCAGACCCAGGAATTGAACCAGGGTCTCCTGAATTGCAGGTGGATTCTCTACCAGCTGAGCTACCAGGGAAGGCCAAGCTATATATGTGAGGGGTGGGGGGGGCGGGGGGTGCTGGGTGGTGTGTGTGTGTGTGTATGATCTCCAAAAATAAATTCCTTTAAAAATGTCAAAAATGGTTCCGAATAATGTTCAAAGGGATAACCCTAACAAGCTTTAATTTATAAAAAGGACTCTAGTGTTTCCCTAGGGTTCTGATGGACAAACTATTTCTAATCCTTTAATAATCCATATAGCAGTGATAGTATCCATATAGTAATGAAACCAGTGGAAAAATCAATGTGTGGTGATTTCTGGAGACTATTGATAATAAAGATGAGAATTTATTTCTAAATAATTTCAGAATCTGAAGTGTCTACATTCCCTACCTCTTTTGACTCTTTTGCAGTTTCTAATGGTATAAATAAGTATTAATATATCTGAGTTTGGGGGACAAAAAGAAGTTAATTGCCTCACCCAGGGTTTTTAGACCAACAGGGACTGCAAGCCAGGTTTTCTGAATAATTCTATTTCCTTTTGTCACTGCCATCAATTATTAAAGTCATAATTGTACAAATTTCCCTACTCCTAGGTTGTTTTTTTTAACCCTTTCCCCCTTTTATAATTTTACAGCCACAAACAGGCATGAATAGTTATCATTCAATTATTTGTAATATATTTGCCATCAGCCACTCTTTGTCTAATGGCAGTCCACTCCAGTGGAAAATTCTGAGAGAGATGGGAATACCAGACCACCTGACCTGCCTCTTGAGAAATCTGTATGCAAGTCAGGAAGCAACAGTTGGAACTGGCCATGGAACAACAGACTGGTTCCAAATAGCAAAAGGAGTACATCAAGGCTATATATTGTCACCCTGCTTATTTAACTTATATGCAGAGTACATCATGAGAAACGCTGGACTGGAAGAAACACAAGCTGGAATCAAGATTGCTGGGAGAAATATCAACAACCTCAGATATGCAGATGACACCACCCTTATGGCAGAAAGTGAAGAGGAACTAAAAAGCCACTTGATGAAAGTGAAAGAGGAGAGTGAAAAAGTTGGCTTAAAGCTCAACATTCAGAAAATGAAGATCATGGCATCCGGTCCCATCACTTCATGGGAAATAGATGGGGAAACAGTGGAAACAGTGTCAGACTTTATTTTTGGGGGCTCCAGAATCACTGCAGATGGTGATTGCAGCCATGAAATTAAACGACACTTACTCCTTGGAAGAAAAGTTATGACCAACCTAGATAGCATATTCAAAAGCAGAGACATTACTTTGCTGACTAAGGTCCGTCTAGTCAAGGCTATGGTTTTTCCTGTGGTCATGTATGGATGTGAGAGTTGGACTGTGAAGAAGGCTGAGTGCCGAAGAATTGATGCTTTTGAACTGTGGTGTTGGAGAAGACTCTTGAGAGTCCCTTGGACTGCAAGGAGATCCAACCAGTCCATTCTGAAGGAGATCAGCCCTGGGATTTCTTTGGAAGGAATGGTGCTAAAGCTGAAATCCCAGTGCTTTGGCTACTTCATGCAAAGAGTTGACTCATTGGAAAATACTCTGATGCTGGGAGGGATTGGGGTCAGGAGGAGAAGGGGATGACAGAGGATGAGATGGCTGGGTGGCATCACTGACTCGATGGACGTGAGTCTGAGTGAACTCCGGGAGTTGGTGATGGACAGGGAGGCCTGGCGTGCAATTCATGGGGTCGCAAAGAGTCGGATACGACTGAGCGACTGAACTGAACTGAACTCTTAAACAATTGTCTTCTTAATTTTATGCAAAGAAATGCTTACAATAAATTCTCCCCCCTTGTTTACCTCCCTCCTGCTGCTGCTGCTATTTAGTCGCTTCAGTCGTGTCCGACTCTGTGCTACCCCATAGACGGCAGCCCACCAGGATTCCCTGTCCCTGGGATTCTCCAGGCAAGAACACTGGAGTGGGTTGCCATTTCCTTCTCCAATGCATGAAAGTGAAAAGTGAAAGTGAAGTGGCTCAGTCGTGTCCGACTCTTCGTTACTCCATGGACTGCAGCCCACCAGGCTCCTCCGTCCATGGGATTTTCCAGGCAAGAGTGCTGGAGTGGGATGCCATTGCCTTCTCCGATTTACGTCCCTGAATAACCTTAAATATCATTATGCTGCAGCATTTCTTTCTACCTTTCAACTAAATTTTCCTTAAAAACGAAAATATGTCCACCTATCAAAAACTATTATAAAATTCATCAAAATACAAAAGTCCATTGTTTTCAAGTAATAGGTAAAAGAAAAGGTAGATGGTAATCCTTAAGAGAAAGAGAACACAAGAGAGGAGTCCCACATTCATTAGGGGTTTTGAATTGTGAGATCTTTCTCTATTGTAGTATAGGTTGGAAGAGATCAAGCAGAGAAGCTTTTTGCTAAGATCCCTTGGAGAAGGAAATGGCCATCCACTCCAGTATTCTTGTCTAGGCTAGCCAATGTACAGAGGAGCCTGGCAGGCTACAGTCCATGGGGTTTCAAAGAGTCAGACACAACTTACTGACAAGACCACCACCATTACCAGAGCTTGGAGTGAGGGATAAAATAAATGAAATAATAAAATTGTAAGATTACTATGTTTTTCCTGTGGTTGTGTAATAATAATTCTAAGTAGACTCTGACCACTTAAGGAAATATACTGTAATCCCCATCAATTAAATGAAAAACATCCAAAGAAACAAAACATACAAAGAGATATAACAAAAAGTAAATCCATGATTACATGGGGTGAATGTATTAGCCTCTCAGACACATGTTTAATCAATTCTCGACAGTTTCAAAGACACTTTAGGGGACACTTTTTAAAAATTTATTTATTTATTTTAACTGGAGAATAATTACTTTACAATATTGTGGTGGGTTTTGCCGTACATTGACATGAATCACCCATGGGTGCACATGTGTCCTCTCATCCTGAACTCCCATCTCAGCTCGTTCCCTCCCCATCCCTCTGGGTTGTCCCAGAGCACAGGATTTGAGTGCCCTGCATCGTGTATCGAACTTGCACTAGTCAACTGTTTTCCATATGATACTATACTTGTTTCAGTGGTATTCTCTCAAATCATCCCACCCTCACCTTCTCCCACATGGTCCAAAAGTCTGTTCTTTATATCCTTGTCTCTTTTGTTGTGTTGCATATAAGGTCACTGTTACTGTCTCTATAAACACCATATATATGCTTTAGTATACTGTATTGGTGTTTCTGTTTCTGACTTGCTTCACTCTGTATAATAGGCTCCAGTTTCATCCACCTCATTAGAACTGACTCAAATGCATGAGTAATATTTTTATACCTAATATTCCATTGTGTATATGTACAACTTCCTTATCCATTCACCTGCCAATGAACATCTAGGTTGCTTCAAAGTCCTGGCTATTGTGAACAGGGGAAGCTTCTTAACAAATGGTATTGAAACAATTGGATATTCATTTGCATAAAACTTTTCAAAAAACTAAAAAGATATCACACCATGCATAAAATTAACTGAAAATGAATCATGGACTTACAGGTAAAATGTAAAACTAAAATCTAAAAATGTCCATAAGAGGCATAAGAGAAGAATCTTTGTGACCTTGATTTAAACAATGATATCTTTGTTTACAACCATGATTGTACTATTCACTAAAAAAAAAAGAAATGGATTAACTTGACTTTATCAAAATTCAATTTTCTCCCCTGTGAAATGCACTATTAAGAAAATGAAAAAAACAAGCCACAAAGAGAGTACCTGCAGATCAAATATCTGACAAAACATTTAAATCCAGAATTTATAAAGAACTCTCAAAGTTCAATAAGAAAAACAATGACTCAATAAAAATGTAGGGCAAATGATTTCAACAAATATTTCACTAAAGATACATCTAATGTTAAAAAGAAAGAAAGAAAGAAAAATCACATGAAAAGATGCTCTATATTATTAATCTGGGCTGTGCTTAGTCACTTAGTCATGTCTGACTCTTTATGACCCCATGGACTGTAGCCTGTCAGGCTCCTCTGTCCATGTGGATTCTCCAGGCAAGAATACTGGAGCAGGTTGCCATGCTCTCCTCCAGGGAATCTTTCCAACCCAGGGATTGAACCCAGGTGTCCCACATTGCAGGTGGATTCTTCACCATCTGAGACACCAGGGAAGCCCAAGAACACTGGAGTGAGTAGCCTGTCCATTCTTCAGCAGATCTTCCTGACCCAGGAACAAAATCGGGGTCTCCTGTACTGCAGGCAGATTCCCTACAAGCTGACTACCAGGGAAGTCCTATTAGTCATTCAGTTCAGTTCAGTCACTCAGTCGTGTCCTACTCTTTGCAACTACATGAATCACAGCACACCAGGCCTCCCTGTCCATCAGCAACTCCCGGAGTTCACTCAAACTCATGTGCATCGAGTCGGTGATGCCATCCAGCCATCTCATCCTCTGTCATCCCCTTCTCGTCCTGCCCCCAATACCTCCCAGCATCAGGGTCTTTTCCAGTGAGTCAACTCTTCCCATGAGGTGGCCAAAGTATTGTTATTTCAGTTTCAGCATCAGTCCTTCCAATGAACACCCAGGACTAATCTCCTTTAGGATGGACTGGTTGGATCTCCTTGCAGTCCAAGGGACTCTCAAGAGTCTTCTCCAACACCACAGTTCAAAAGCATCAATTCTTCAGTGCTCAGTTTTCTTCACAATTCAACTCTCACATCCATACGTGACCACAGGAAAAACCATAGTCTTGACTAGATGGACCTTTGTTGGCAAAGTAATATCTCTGCTTTTGAATATACTATCTAGGTTGGTCATAACTTTTCTTCCAAGGAGTAAGCGTCTTAATTTCATGGCTTGTAGTCACCAACTGCAGTGATTTTGGAGCCCCCCAAAATAAAGTCTGACACTGTTTCCTCTGTTTCCCCATCTATTTCCCATGAAGTGATGGGACTGGATGCCATGATCTTCGTTTTCTGAATGTTGAGCTTTAAGCCAACTTTTTCACTCTCTTTCACTTTCATCAAGTGGCTTTTTAGTTCCTCTTCACTTTCTGCCATAAGGGTGGCATCATCTGCATATCTGAGGTTATTGATATTTCTCCCAGCAATCTTGATTCCAGCTTGTGCTTCTTCCAGCCCAGCATTTCTCATGATGTACTCTGCATATAAGTTAAATAAGCAGGGTGACAATATACAGCCTTGATGTACTCCTTTTCCTATTTGGAACCAATCTGTTGTTCCATGTCCAGTTCTAACTGTTCCTTCCTGACCTGCATATAGGTTTCTCAAGAGGCAGGTGAGGTGGTCTGGTAGTCCCATCTTGTGAAGAATTGTCCACAGTTTATTGTGATCCACACAGTCAAAGGCTTTGGCATAGTCAATAAGGAAATACAAATTAAAACCACAATGAGATATTATTGTATCCCTATTAGAATGTCTGTAATTAAAAATATTTCACATAGCAAGTTTTGCTGAGAAGGCAGAGTAACCATAAAATACTTCTGAGGAGAATGTAAAATAATAAAAACCACTTTGGAAAGAGCTTATGATTTCAAAAGAAGTGAAATATGCACCTACTATATGATGTCTCGATTGAGCAACTTCACTTTCGCTTTTCACTTTCATGCATTGGAGAAGGAAATGGCAACCCACTCCAGTGTTCTTGCCTGGAGAATCCCAGGGATGGGGGAGTCTTGTGGGCTGCCATCTATGGGGTCGCACAGAGTCGGCCACGACTGAAGTGACTTAGCAGCAGCATATGATGTCTCTATTTCACTTATAGATATTTACCACATAAAAAAATCAATGCACATGTCTATAGAAAGACTTGCATATAAGCATTCATAGTGAATATATGAGTAATAACCAAAAAACTGGAAATGACACAAATGGTCTTCAAAGATGAATGGATAAACAAATTGTGACTTATACTAATGGAACATTACTCAGCAATATAAAAGGAATGAACTGTTGCTACACATGACAACATGAATGAACTTCAAAATAGCAAGGCACGGTGAAAGAAGATAGACAAAAAAGGGTATGTAATGTATGATCCCATTTATACAAAATTCTAGAAAATGCAATCTAATCTATCATGATAGAAAGCAGACAAGAGCTTGTCTCATGACAGGGCTGTTAAGGACAGCGGGGGGAAGGAAAAGCCTGCCAAGGGGCATGAGAAATCTATTGAGAGTAGTAACATAGTTTCCTAATCTTGATTGTGATGATGGCTTTATGAATGTAAACATTTACCAAAAGATATGAAACTGTAAGCTTTAAATATGTGCATAAAATATTTATCTTATATCAAGTATGGAGAGAGTAACATGAGAACTTACAATACCATATGTAAAATAGATTGCCAATGGGAATTTGCTGTATGACTCAAAGTACTCAAACAGGGGCCCTGTGACAATCTAGAAGGCTGGGATGGGAGGGAGATGGGAGGTGGTTTGAGAGGGAGGTGATTTGGGTGTACCTATGGCTGATTTTTGTTGATGTTTGACAGAAAACAGCAAGATTCTGTAAAGCAATTATTCTACAATTAAAAAATAAAGTGGGGAAAAAATTTTTATGAAAGAATGCTAATAGTAGCACTGCTTCAAAAAGCAAAAATCTAAGCAATACAAATGCCTAACAGTAAAGCAGAAAAATATTTTTTTATTAAATTGATAGCTACCAGGGAAGCCCTAATAATCATTAAGGAAATACAAATTCACTCAGTCATGTCCAACTCTTTGCGAGCCTGCAATGCTCCTCCATCCATGGGATTTTCCAGGCAACAGTACTGGAGTGGGTTGCCATTTCCTTCTCCAGAGGATCTTCCCAACCCAGAGATTGAACCTGGGTCTCCCACATTGTAGGCAGATGCTTTACCATCTGAGCCACCAAGGAAGTCTCAATGAGATATTACTATATCCCTATAAGAATGTCTATAATTAAAAATATAGTAATAAAATTGAAAATATGTATGAAACTTTAAAAGATACATATGAGTACCAATAGCAAATTGTAGACATGTAATCAATAATATTATTACAGTTATGAAAATCAAAATTATAGAAAACTAAACAAACTATGTAAAATTCTTAAAGAGATGAGAATACCAGACCACCTGACCTGCCTCCTGAGAAATCTGTGTGCAGGTAAAGAAGCAACAGTGACAACTGGGCATGTAACAACGGACTGGTTCTAAATTGGGAAAAGAGTACATCAAGGCTGTATATTGTCACCCTGCTTATTTAACTTATATGCAGAGTACATCATGAGAAATGTTGGATTGGATGAAGCACAAGCTTGAATCAAGACTGCTTGGAGAAACATCAATAACCTCAGATATGGAGATGACACTACACTTATGCCATATAGTGAAGAACTAAAGAGCCTCTTGATGAAACTGAAAAAGGAGAGTGAAAAAATTGTCTTAAAACTTAACATTCAGAAAGCTAAGATCATGGCAACTGGCCCCATCACTTCATGACAAACAGATGGGGGAACAATGGAAACAGTGACAGACGTTAATTTGGGGGGCTCCAGAACGACTGCAGATGGTGACTGCAGCCATGAAGTAAAAAAGACGCTTGCTCCTTGGAAGAAAAGTTATGCCCAACCTAGACAACACACTAAAAAGCAGAGACATTACTGTGCCAACAAATGTCCATCTAGTCAAAACTATAGTTTTTCCAGTAGTCATGTGTAGATGTGAGAGTTGGAATAAGAAAGCTGAGCACCAAAGAACTGATGTTTTTGAACTGTGATGTTGGAGAAGACTCTTGAGAGTCTCTTGGACTGCAAGGAGATCCAACCAGTCCATCCTAAAGGAAATCAGTTCCATCCTAAAGGAAATCAGTCCTGAATATTCATTGGAAAGACTGATGCTGATGCTGAAACTCCAATACTTTGGCCACCTGATGTGAAGAATTGACTCATTTGAAAAGACCCTGATGCTGGGAAAGACTGAGCAAGTGAAGTGACTGAAACAATATATTATTTAGTAATATCTAAAATTGCCACAAAACAACACAGAGAAACACAAGAGAGAATAAACACACAATCAAATTGGTGGTTCTGGGCAAGTGCAATGAGAATGTCTTGAAAGCAGGGCACACAGGAGGCCTCAAAATTTATTTGTAATGCTTTAATTTTTAAATTTGAAAGCAAATGTTGTTGTATTAATATCAAAGTATACATCCAGATAAGAGTATCATTAACAATAAAGAGGAACATTTCATAATGATCAGTATCAATTCAACAAAGCAATGGGGAATGTGTGAAATAATTATCTGCAAACACAAGGGCAAACTGATTGACTAATGAGAATCCAGAGTTCTTTGGTTTCTCTGGAAAGCAGAGTTACAACTTGGAAGGAAGCTGGCCCTGTCCACTTTATTGACTCTCTATTCCAATTCTGAATTACCTTCCTGCAGACTTCATATTCATGAACTTCTATCCATCCTAAAGAGAGGAAAAAGGTCTAAAAATAGCAGTAATAATAAAAAGGGAATGAAAGAATGTGGGGGTATTCATAAAGCAATCAATATTATAACTATCAGCATTTAATGATTCATTATAACATCCAACCATTTGCTCAGATTCTGAAGACAAGTTGTTTAGACTTGAACTTTTCATTTCTGCCTCTATTTGCCACTTGCTCTTTTGCTTGGATATCTTTTCTTTCTTTGATTGTATGTTAGCACTTATATCGGGAATACAAACATAGAACTTAAAAATAAATTGATACATAGTTGAACTCATGTGTGATCAGAAAAATCGAAATCATTTTTCTTTTTAGACAAAAGTATTAAAATGAATTGCCATACTGGTTAAGTGGAGACATTACAGTGACATGAATAATATTCTAAGTTGCTTCAAAAAACTGCAATATTTTTTGATTACTCTATGGTAACTCTGTCATAAGCAGAGCTTGGGGACAGATTTCATCTTCTAAAGTTATTTTCAGCCAGAAGGAGAAGCTGGAATCTTGATGACTTGAAGAATAAACAAAACAAAATATTTCAGACAGCTGACAGAGGCTGGGAAGCAGTGTAAACTATCAACTTCACTGGCCCTTGTTCATCTAGTCTTGTCTTCTAACTTATTTGTTGGCTTATACCATGCTTGAATTTATCCTTTTCCTTTCCCCAGCTCACAATTCAAATTTTCAGACATGGATTATTTTTCATTATTCCTACTTTCTGCTAGAGATACAGATCCATATAACTTGGGGTTCAGTCACAGAAGGGACTCCTTATCTTCAGAAATCTCCTTTCCTCCAGTTGTTATAGCCATGACAATCTGAATGGTTATAGCCCAGAAAGAGGTTGGTCAGAGCTGAAGATGCTTGAAAACATTAACATTAATTCTATATTATGGCAATGTGGTTATTTAGGCAGTGTGTAGTCACTGTTAAAATACAATGTGTCAATTTAGGTATGTATGTGTATATCTGTGAGATTTGTATAAACCATATCCAAAAATCCATCATATCGTTTAGTGTTAGTACACACATGTAGTCACATATAGAGAGGGAGTTTAGCGTTATGAATATTTTCATCATTTATTATTTCAATAAATATTTAGTCATTAAATATTTACTGAGCATCTATGATGTACCAGGCCATGAATTAGACACTGTGGGAGCTCTAAAGAAGGATTAATCATAGATCCTTCCCTAAGTGGCATATAACCCAGGAACAGAGAAAAACCAAGGGCTCAAAAAGGTTACTTCCAAGTAGAAAGTGACATATACCACAAAAAGGCAAATAAAAACTGTGAAAGGAGTCTGAGAGGGGAGACTAATTCTGAGGGTGTAGAATATAAAGGAGAGACATCTAAAAATGCCTCCAGGAAGAGGTATTTTTGAAATGGGCCATTCTGATAATGTTTCAATAAGGGCAGCTGGTAAAGACAACGTTTACATTAAAGCAAATAGCAGGTACAGCGCTCTAGAAATAAGAGGGCAAGAAGCATTATAAAGCATGTAGATTTGTCTAATTTGAGTAGAGCATAAAGTTATAAGAGAGTCCTGGTGATGAAGAGTGCTGGAGATGAAGCCTGGGCTACAGGGATTCAGAATAAATGTGAGCTTTTCAAAGAATTTGTGTACAGAAATAAGAACTGAGATATAAGATTCTTGTCTCCTTCATTCATTTCTCCTCAATGTCCAGCAGAGACCTGAGTACTTAGTGGAGACTTAGTGAAAAATCATGTTTATGGCTTATATTTACTGAGCACTTATTATATGCCTGATTCTCTTCTAAATACTTGATGCATAAGAGATCATTTAACCCTCACCTTAACCTGATAAGGTTTTTGACATAATTATCTCTCTTCTATAGCTGAAGCAATTCAAGATCAAACATTTATAGAGGAACTGTGACTCCTAAGGCACGCTGGATGCAGAGAAACTGAAGATGTAGTCGACCAGATTTTGGAATAAGTACAACAGGAGGTCTGAAAAACAAACAGATCATTTTCATCTCATCAGTCCTAGGTGAAGAGGTCAAGCCCTGAGCCTTTGGTGTGGAAGCAGTGACTCTAAGACCTTAGACTACCAAAGAACTAACCCTGGGGAGTATCAAATAGTGAGAACCCCCACAAAGGAAATCACCTGAACACAAGACCCAGCATCACCCAACCACCAACAGCACCCTATGCAGGACACCTCGTCTAAACAACAAACAAAACAAAAATGCAAAACCAATCATCAGCAGACAGAATTATCACCTCATTCAGCCTTGCCCATCAGGTGGGGCAGGGCGAAACTCAGCACAAATCTCACCCTATACAAAGCTTACACAAACCACTGGACCAAACTTATGAGGGCAGAAAGCAAAAGGAAGAAAGAATTCAACCTTGAAAAGGTTGGGAAAAGGAGACCTCAAACACAATAAGTTAAAAAAATATATAATGAAAGGGAAGAGAAATATTACATAAATGAAGGAACAAACTAGAAACATGGAAATCCAAGTAAATGAAGAGGAAATAGGCAAACTACCTGAAAAGAATTCAGAGTAATCATAGTAAAGATGATCAAAAACTTTGAAAGCAAAATGGAGAAAATGCAAGAATCAATTAACAAACACGTAGAAGAATTAAAGAATAAACATACAGAGATGAACAACACAATTACTTAAATGAAAAACACTCTAGAAGGGATCAATAGCAGAATATCTGAAACAGAAGGATGAATCAGTAAGCTGTAAGATAAAATGGTGGAAATAACTTCTGAAGAGCAGAATAAAGTAAAAAGAATGAAAAGCACTGAGGAAAGTCTCAGAGACCTCTGGGACAATATCACCACACCACACCACATTTGAATTATAGGGGTCTCAGAAGAAGAGAAAAAGAAAGAGTATGAGAAAAATTTTGAAGAGATTATACTTGAAAATTTCCCCAACATAAAAAAGGAAATAGTTAATCAAATCCAAGAGGTGCAAAGAGTCCCATACAGAATAAACCCAAGAAGAAACATGCCAAGACACATACTAATCAAACTAACAAGAACTAAACACAAAGAAAGAATATTAAAAGCAGCAAGGGATAAGCAACAAGTAACATAGAAGGGAAATCCCACATGCTTAACAGCTGATCTTCCAGTAGAAACTGCAGGCCAGAAGGGAATGGCAGGATATATTTAAAGTATTGAAAGGGAAAAATCTACAACAAAGATTACTGTACCTGGCAAAGATCTCATTCAAGATTGATGGAGAAATAAAAAGCTTTTCAGACAAGCAAAAGTTAAGAGAATTCAGTACCACCAAACCAGCTTTGCAACAAATATTAATGGGACTTATATAGTCAAGAAATACAAGAGAAGAAAAAGATCTACAAAATCAATTCCAAACAATTAAGAAAATGACAACAGGAGCATATATATCAATAATTACTTTAAGCATAAATGGATTAAATGCTCCAACCAAAAGACACAGACTGGCTGAATGGATACAATAACGAAACCCATACATATGCTGTTCAGACCTTAAGACACGGACAGACTGAAAGTGAGAGGATAGAGAAATATTTTCCATGCAAATGGGAAGCAAAAGAAAGCTGGAGTAGCAATCTTCACATTGAGAAAATAGACCTTAAAATAAATAATAAGAGATAAGGAAGGACACTATATAATGATCAAGGGATCAATCCAAGAGGAAGACAAAACAATTGTAAATATCTATGCACCCAACATAGAATACATAAGACCTCAATACATAAGACAAACACTAACAGACATAAAAGGAGAAATTGACAGTAACACAGTAATAGCAGGAGGCTTAAACAGCCCACTCAGACCAATGGACAGATCATCAAAACAGAAAATTAATAAGGAAACACAAGTCTTAAAAGATACATCAGATGAGATGGATCTCATTGATATCTTCAGGACATTCCATCCAAATGCAGAATACACCTTCTTCTCAAGAGCACATGGAACATTTTCCAGGATAGAACACACGTTGGGTCACAAATCAAGCCTCAGTAAATTTATGAAAATTGAAATCATATCAAGTGTCTTCTCTGACCACAATGCTATGAGACTAGATATCAATTACAAGAAAAAAAGCCATAAAAAACACAAACACTTGGAGATTAAACAATGCATTTTTAAATAACCAACAGGTTACTGAAGAACTCAAAAGGGAAATCAAAGAATTTCTAGAAAAAAAGATGACAAAACACAACAACTCAAAATCTATGGGATGTAGCAAAAGCAGTTAAAGAGGGAAGTATATAGCAGTACAATCCTACCTCAAGAAACAAGAAAAAGATCAATTAGACAACCTAACTTTACACCGAAAACAACTGTAAAAAGAACAGCAACAACAACAACAAAAAATTAATAGAAGGAAAGAAATCATAGATACAAGCAGAAATAAATGCAAATAAAGAAACAATAGTAAAGATTAGTAAAACTAAAAGCTGGTTCTTTGAGAAGATAAACAAAATTGACAAACCTTTAGCCAGACTCATCAAGAAAAAATGAGAGAAAAATCAATCAACAAAATTAGAAATAAAAAAGGAGAGGTTCTAACAGACAATGCAGAAATACAAAGGATTATAAGAGACTATTATGAACAACTCTATGGCAAAAATTAGACAACCTGGAAGAATGGGACAGATTCTTAAAAAAGTTCAATTTTCCAAGACAGAACCAGTAAGAAATAGAAATTATGAACAACCCAATTACAGGCACTGAAATTGAAGCTGTGATTGAAAAATCTCTCCAAAAACAAAAGCCCAGGACCAGATCACTTCACAGGAGAATTCTATCAAACATTTAGTGAAGAGCTAATGACTATCCTTCTAAAACTTTCAAAAAATAGCAGAGATAGGAACACTTCCAAATTCACTCTATGAGGCCACCATCACCCTGATATCAAAACCAGACAAAGACAGCTCACAAAAAAGAAAACCACAGGCCAATATCACCAATGAACATAGATGCAAAAATCCGCAACAAAATTTTAGCAAACAAAATTCAGTAACACATCAAAAAGCTCATACATCATGATCAAGTTGGGTTTATTCCAGGAGTGCAAGTATTCTTCAATATACACAAATCAGTCAATGTGATATACCATATTAACAAACTGATAGATTAAAACTCATATGACAATCCCAATAGATACAGCAAAAGCCTTTGACAAAATTCAGCATCCATTTATGATTAAAACTCTTCCAAAAATGGGCATAGAAAGAAACTACCTCAACATACTAAAGGCCATATATGATAAACCTACAGCAAACGTTGTTCTCAATGGTGAAAAACTGAAAGCATTCCCCCTAAGATCAGGAATAAGACAAGGGTGTCCACTATCACCAATATTATTCAACAAAGTTTTGGAAGTCTTAGCTATGGAAATCAGAGAAGAAAAATAAATAAATAAATAAATAAAAGGAATCCAGATTTGAAGAGAAGAAATAAAGCTCTCACTGTTTTCAGATGACATGATACTGTACATAGAAAACCCTAAAGACAGTATCAGAAAATTATTAGAGCTAATCAGTGAATTTAGCAGTTGCAGCATAAAAAAAATCAATACACAGAACTCACCTGCATTTCTATATACTAACAATGAAAAATCAGAGAGAGAAATTAAGGAATCAATCCCATTCACCATTGCAACAAAAAGGATAAAAATATCTAGGAATAAACTTACCTAAGGAGATAAAAGAACTGTACATGGAAAATTATAAGATGTTAATGAAAGAAATCAAAGATGACATAGACAGATGGAGAAATATTCCATGTTCCTGGGTAGGAAAAATTGATATTGTGAAAATGACTATGCTACCAAAAACAATCTACAGATTCAATTACCAATGGCATTTTTCACAGAACTAGGACAAAAAAATTCACAATGCATTTGGAAACACAAAAGACCCCTGAATAGCCAAAGCAGTCTTGAGAAAGAAGAGTGGAGCTGGAGGAATCAACCTTCCTGACTTCAGATTATACTACATAGCTACAGTTATCAAGAAAATATGGTACTGGCACAAAAACAGAAGTATAGACAAATGGAACAAGATAGAAAGCCTAGAAATAAATCCATGCACCTATGGATACCTTATTTTTACAAAAGAGGAAAGAATATACAATGGGGAAAAGACAGTCAATAAATGGTGCTGGATAAACTGGACAGCTACATGCAAAAGAATGAAATTAGAACACTTCCTAACACCATACACAAAGATAAACTCAAAATGGATTAAAGACCTAAATGTAAGACCAGAAACTATAAAACCCTTAGAGGAAAACATAGGCAGAACACTCAATGACATAAATCAAAGCAAGATCCTCTATGACCCACCTCCTACAGTAACGGAAATAAAAACAAAAATAAAGAAGTGGGACCTGATTAAACATAAAAGCTTTTGTACAACAAAGGAAACTATAAGCAAGGTGAAAAGACAACCTCCAGAATGGCAGAAAAGAATAGCAAATTAAACAATTGACAGAGGATTAATCTTCAAAATATACAAGCAGCTCATACAACTCAATACCAGAAAAGCAAACAGCTCAATCAGATAATGAGGAAAAGACCTAAACAGACATTTCTCCGAAGAAGACATACAGATGACTAACAAACACATGAAAAGATGCTCAACATTGCTTATTATTAGAGAAATGCAAATCAGAACTACAATGAGATATCACCTTACACTGGTCAGAATTGCCATCATCAAAAAGTCTACAAACAATAAATGCTGGAAAGAGTGTGGAGAAAAGGAAATGCTCTTGCCCTGTTGGTGGGAATGCAAATTGATATAGCCACTATGGAAGACAGTATGGAGATTCCTTAAAAACCTAGGAATAAAACCAACTCATGATCCAGAAATCCCACTCCTAGGCATATATCCCGAGGAAATCAAAACTGAAAAAGACACATGTATCCAGCTAGAACATGGAAGCAATCTAGATGTCCATCAACAGATGAGTGGATAAAGAAATTTTGGTATATATACACAGTATTCAGCCATAAAAAGGAACATCTTTGAGTCAGCTCTAAAGAGGTGGATGAACCTAAAGCCTATTATACAGACTGAAGTAAGTCAGAAAGAGAAAGATAAATATCATATTCTAACACATATACACGAAATCTAGAAATGTGGTACTGAATAATTTATTTACAGGTCAGCAATAGAGAAACAGACATAGAGGATAGACATATCGACATGGGGAGAGAGGAGAGAGTGAGATGTATGAAAAGAGTAACATGGAAACTTACATTACCATATGTAAAATAGAGAGCCAATGGGAATTTGCTGTATGGCTCACGAAATTCAAACAGGGTCTCTGTATCAATCTAGAGGAGTGGGATGGGGAAGGAGATGGGAGGGAGGTTCAAAAGAGGGGGATATATGTATGCCTATGGCTGATTCATGTTGAGGTTTGACAGAAAACAAAAAAATTCTGTAAAGCAATTATACTTCAATAAAAAATAAATAAATTTTTAAAAATAAAATTAATAATCTGAAAAAAAGATGACTCATTTAAGTAAAATTAAAGAACTTAACCAAAGTCACAGTTTTTCATAATAGAACAAGGACACAGAACAAAGTCTTAACTAGTTTTCTCTATTGCTTCATGATAAAAAAAGAAAAAACTATTAAAAATAAATGAAGACCATCATACCCTTAAGAACAATACATTATACTTTTTCTCTCATCATTAGATGACAGATGACATTAGACACAACTCACTGGACCAAGTCACAGCCTTAGTTGTTATATTCTCAATTGCAATACAGGAACTGTTTGTTTGGGTCAGATTTCTACTACATCAAGAGAACATGATGTGTTGTTAGTTTGTTGTGTCACATTGAAGCCTATAAGATGTGCAAAGACAGCTTGCAGGTACTGCTGTTAGGCAACAGATTATGATGGCCGTGGCATGTGGCATGCATGCCTGGCACTCACTGTGCAGCTATGAGAGACATGGAAGAAATTGCAAATGGCCTGGATAGGTGGAAAGGGAAGTAAAATTAGTCCTAGGGAGCCCTTGAGATGTGTGAAACTTCCTCCTCTTCTGCCTGCAGAATCAGAATATTTTCTCACACTGAACCAATAAAATTATTCTGGAATTGGTGGAAGAGTGGAGCTAAAGAGGGATCTGCAGTTGGTCTGCATAAGCCAAGGAAAGGGAAAACATTTATCTGCTCTTTGTAGCTATAAAGATACCTTAGTTGAAAAATGTACTTCCAAAAGTCACCTTCATCTTTGAAGGTCCTTTCTGTTCTTTCTAAGTAATTTTTAACTCCCTATATCTTTCTAGGAAGATATGAACTTTAGGTTTTCAAAAAGAGGCATTAATCTAATCATGTCGAGAAGTATTAATACTTAGTGCTGCGAAGAACCTCGCAGAAGCGTGGCTGAGAGAAGCTACCCCACGTTCGAGGTCAGGAGAGGCGGCCGAGAGGACCAGGCTGTGACAGCGCAGGAGCGGCAGAGAGGAGCTCTCCGCCACCGGAGGCCAGGGGCGGCAGCTGGGAGGAGCAACCCCACATCCAAGGAGCAGTGGCTCCCCGGGCACAGGAGGGCTGAGAGGAGCTACTCCACGTTCAAGGTCAGGAGGGGCTGCGGTGAGGAGATACCCCTCGTCCAAGGTAAGGAGCAGTGGCTGCACTTTGCTGGAGCAGCTGTGAAGAGATACCCCACGTCCAGGGTAAGAAAGAGAAACCCAAGTAAGATGGTAGGTGTTGCAAGAGGGCATCAGAGGGCAGACACTGAAATCATAATCACAGAAAATTAGTCAATCTAATCACACTGGGACCACAGCCTTGACTAACTCAATGAAACTAAGCCATATCCTGTGGGGCCACCCAAGATGGGCAGGTCGTGGTGGAGAGGTCTGACAGAATGTGGCCCACTAGAGAAGGGAATGGCAAACAGCTTCAGTATTCTTACCTTGAGGACTCCATGAACAGTATGAAAAGGCAAAATGATAGGATGCCAAAAGAGGAACTCCCCAGGTCTGTAGGTGCCCAATATGCTACTGGAGGTCAGTGGAGAAATAACTCCAGAAAGAATGAAGGGATGGAGCCAAAGCAAAAACAATACCCAGTTGTGGATATGACTGGTGATAGAAGCAAGGTCCGATGCTATAAAGAGCAATATTGCATAGGAACCTGGAATATTAGGCCCATGAATCAAGGCAAATTGGAAGTGGTCAAACAAGAGATGGCAAGAGTGAATGTCAACATTCTAGGAATCAGTGAACTAAAATGGACTGAAATGGGTGAATTTAACTCAGATGACTATTATATCTACTACTGCAGGCAGGAATCCCTTAGAAGAATGGAGTAGCCATCATGGTCAACAAAAGAGTCTGAAATGCAGTACTTGGATGCAATCTCAAAAATGACACAATGATCTCTGTTCGTTTCCAGGGCAAACCATTCAATATCACAGTAATCCAAGTCTATACCCCAACCAGTAATGCTGAAGAAGCTGAAGTTGAATGATTCTATGAAGATCTATAAGACCTTTTAGAACTAACACCCAAAAAAGGTGTCCTTTTCATTATAGGGGACTGGAATGCAAAAGTAGGAAGTCAAGAAACACCTGTAACAGGCAAATTTGGTCTTGGAATACGGAGTGAAGCAGGGCAAAGGCTAATAGACTTTTGCCAAGAGAACACCCTGGTCATAGCAAACACCCACTTCCAACAACACAAGAGAAGACTCTACACATGGACACCACCACATGGTCAACACCAAAATCCGATTGATTATATTCTTTGCAGCCAAAGATGGAGAAGCTCTATACAGTCAACAAAAACAAGACCAGGAGCTGACTGTGGCTCAGATCATGAACTCCTTATTGCCAAATTCAGACTTAAATTGAAGAAAGTACAGAAAACCACTAGACCATTCAGATATGACCTAAATCAAATCCTTTATGATTATACAGTGGAAGTGAGAAATAGATTTAAGGGCCTAGATCTGATAGACATAGTGCCTGATGAACTATGGAATGAGGTTCATGACATTGTACAGGAGACAGGGATCAATGCAAAAAAGCAAAATGGCTGTCTGGGGAGGCCTTACAAATAACTGTGAAAAGAAGAGAAGCAAAAAAAAACAAAGGAGAAAAGGAAAGATATAAGCATCTGAATGCAGAGTTCCAGAGAATAGGAAGAAGAGATAAGAAAGCCTTCCTCAGCGATCAATGCAAAGAAATAGAGGAAAAGAACAGAGTGGGAAAGACTAGAGATCTCTTCAAGAAAATTAGAGATACCAAGGGAACACTTCATGCAAAGATGGGCTCGATAAAGGACAGAAGTGGTATGGACCTAACAGAAACAGAAGATATTAAGAAGAGGTGGCAAGAATACACAGAAGAACTGTACAAAAAAGATCTTCATGACCCAGATAATCATGATGGTGTGATCACTCACCTAGAGCCAGACATCCTGGAATGTGAAATCAAGCGGGCCTTAGAAAACATCACTACGAACAAAGCTAGTGGAGGAATTCCAGTGGAGCTGTTTCAAATTTTGAAAGAGGATGCTGTGAAAGTACTGCACTCAATATGCCAGCACATTTGGAAAACTCAGCAGTGGCCACAGGACTGGAAAAAGTCAGTTTTCATTTCAATCCCAATGAAAGGAAATGCCAAAGAATGCTCAAACTACCACACAGTTTCACTCATCTCACATGCTAGTAAAGTAATGCTCAAAATTCTCCAAGCCAGGCTTCAGTAATATATGAACTGTGAATCCAGATGTTCAAGCTGATTTTAGAAAAGGCAGAGGAACCAGAGATCAAATTGCCAACATCCGCTGGATCATGGAAAAGGCAAGAGAGTTCCAGAAAAACATGTATTTCTGCTTTATTGACTATGCCAAAGCCTTTGACTGTGTGGATCACAATAAACTGTGGACAATTCTTCACGAGATGGGACTACCAGACCACCTCACCTGCCTCTTGAGAAACCTATATGTAGGTCAGGAAGCAACAGTTAAAACTGGACATGGGACAACAGACTGGTTCCAGATAGGAAAGGGAGTACGTCAAGGCTGTATATTGTCACCCTGCTTATTTACCTTCTATGCAGAGTACATCATGAGAAACGCTGGGCTGGAAGAAGCACAAGCTGAAATCAAGATTGCCAGGAGAAATATCAGTAACCTCAGATATGCAGATGACACCACCATTATGACAGAAAGTGAAGAGGAACTAAAAAGCCTCTTGATGAAAGTGAAAGAGGAGAGTGAAAAAGTTGGCTTAAAGCTCAACATTCAGAAAACTAAGGTCAAGGCATCTGGTCCCATCACATCATGGGAAATAGATGGGGAAACAGTGGAAACAGTGTCAGACTTTATTTTGGGGGGGGCTCCAAAATCACTACAGATGGTGACTACAGCCATGAAATTAAAAGACGCTTACTCCTTGGAAGGAAAGTTATGACCAACCTAGATAGCATATTCAAAAGCAGAGACATTACTTTGCCAACAAAGGTCCATCTAGTCAAGACTATGGTTTTTCCAGTGGTCATGTATGGATGTGATAGTTGGACTGTGAAGAAAGCTGAGCACTGAAGAAGTGATGCTTTTGAGCTGTGGTGTTGGAGAAGACTCTTGAGAGTCCCTTGGACTGCAAGGAGATCCAACCAGTCCATTCTAAAGGAGATCAGCCCTGGGTTTTCTTTGGAAGGAATGATGTTAAAGCTGAAACTCCAGTACTTTGGCCACCTAAGGTGAAGAGTTGACTCATTGGAAAAGACTCTGATGCTGGGAGGGATTGGGGGCAGGAGAAGAAGGGGACAACAGAGGATGAGATGGCTGGATGGCATCACCGACTCAATGGACGTGAGTTTGAGTGAACTCCGGGTGTTGGTGATGGACAGGGAGGCCTGGCGTTCTGCGATTCATGGGGTCGCAAAGATTCGAACATGACTGAGTGACTGAACTGAGTGCTTATTATGAACCATTCAGGTCCACTGTATTGGGAGTTAGAAGACCTGAGGCAATGTGGTAAAGGAAGAGAGCATGAACTTTAACACCAAAGCAAATCCCTCTCTAGGTCTTAGTTTCTAAGAGGCCATCTTCAAGGTATTCCAATGCTCTAATCTCATTTTTTCATCCCTAAAGTGGAGACAACAAGAGCATCTATGTAATAGATCAGTGCTCAGCCACTCAGTCATGTCTGACTCTTTGCAGCCCCATGAACTGTAGCCTCCCAGGCTCCTTTGTCCATGGAATTCTCCAGGCAAGAATACTGGAGTGAGTTGCCATTTCCTCCTCCGAGGGTCTTCCTGATCCAGGGATCAAACTGGCATCTCTTGCATCTTCTGCATTGCCAGGCAGGTTCTTTACCACTAGCACCACCTCAGAAACCCATCTGATAAAATTCAGATGAGGTGCTGTAGATGAAAGGATTTTTTAAACATTAAAGTACAAAAAAATTAAACATTTAAACATTAAAGTACAAGCTTTTGTGTGCACACATTTGTTGCTAACCAGTGGTCAATATGTAGTTCAGTGTAAGCTGTTTCTGAAAACTTGTCTGTCTCACACTTCCTCAGACTACAGAACCAGGTTATAGGGGCTCAGTATAATTCCAGACACACCTGTCTGTAGCTACTTTATCGTTGGGATGAATTATCCTTTGTCGACTTTTAGAATAAAAAAAACGAATGAGCCAACCGTTCCCCTCCTCTCGCTTCCTGTTTCTGGGTCCACTGGAGAAGAGAGGAATGAGTTTTTAGGGAAGCATTAACATAAAGTTTTAGAATTAATTTAGATGAGGTTACATGAAATGATATTGAATTGATGCCGTAAGTCTAGACACACATTTCTTCCACAGGCATTTATGTTTGCTTGAAGCTTCCCAGGTGGCTCATGGTAAAGAATCCACCTGCCAATGAAAGATGCTGAGGAGACTTGGGTTCAATCCCTGGGTTGGGAAGATCTCCTGGAGAAGGAAATGGCAACCCACTCTAATATTCTTGCCTGGAAAATTCCATGGATTAAGCAGCCTGGTGGGCTACTGTCCATGGGGTCACAAAGAGTTGGACACGACTGAGCGACTTCACTTCACATAATGTACTAACATTATAATATTATATATCCACATATTCTAGAAATTAACTAGTTTTCTCTACTGACTCTTAACAGATAAATATTTGTTTAAAAATATATATATATGAACATCTGTTCATAAGACCAATCAGTTCAGTTCAGTCACTCACTTGCGTCCGACTCTTTGCAACCCCCTGATTCGCAGCACGCCAGGCCTCCCTGTCCATTACCAACTCCAGGAGTTCACTCAGACTCACGTTCATCGAGTCAGTGATGCCATCCAGCCGTCTCATCCTCGGTCATCCCCTTCTTCTCCTTCCCCCAATACCTCCCAACATCAAAGTCTTTTCCAATGAGTCAACTCTTCGCATGAGGTGGCCAAAGTACTGGAGTTTCAGCTTTAACATCATTCCTTCCAAAGAAATCCCAGGGTTGATCTCCTTCAGAATGGACTGGTTGGCCAATGGGAGGACTATTATTCTGCCTACCAAACAGTTTTGGTCCGTTTTGTTTTCTGTTTTATTCTTGCCCCAGCCCAGCATGTCACTCAGCTTTGGACTTTGTTCTGTTTGTTTTCTATTTCTTCCGTTCCCATCCCTGCATTGTTGCTGGACCTCAGAGACATCACACCAGATTTGAAATAACTATCACCAAGGGGCAGAGTTGCTTACCTAGTGAGGGAAATACTCTAAGGACACTTGAAAGAGGACACTGATAGCATGGTCTAGGCTTACACTTTTCTGAGGTTTTCCCCTCTTTAGATCCTAGCTGGGTTGCTCTTCATCCTAGCTTTGTTGAGTCAGCCTAAAATTGGGTAAACACATTCTGAATTTCTCCATTTGAGACTATAACCTCCCTAAAGGACAGGTATAACAGTGACCTTATGTCCTTCCAGAATATCTACCTTGTTTTTAACATGAATTCAGTGCATATGGGTTGCTTAACAAAACAGGATACTTATGGTTCAGTCATGCTTATTCTTATAACCATAGCCAGAGAAAAATGGTGCTAAAGAAAATATTTTTATTATATTTTATTTTACCCTCAAAATCTAATTCAGAGCATGGGAAGAAATGCATTCACAGAGCCAAATTTTATGTTCATTAGCTTAATTGGACATTAGTGCCATAGCCACCTCTTCCCGCTCTACAGCGAGAATGACCCTCTTCCTGTATTATCATCAATAACACACAATGATGGCCTGGCTGGGACTGACCAGACGGTAACTGAGCTCTGGGTCCCTTGGGCAACAGGGTGATTTTTATTTACAGTGACAAGATGATCTTTACACTTGTTTCTCTTTGGACTGTACACACACAGCTCTATCCATAAGCCAAAACACAGCCAGGCCAGCTCTTTCTGCTATGCACTTTACTTAGCTGACTAGGTGTCAGCATTAATTTCTTTACTGTGGGGAAGTTTCATCTCCCTTGCCCTAGGGATGTTTTCTTGACCTCTCCAGTCCTGTGATTGGGAACAGTTTGGTTTTTCCTCATAAGCTCCAAACATTTTCTTTCTTTTCCATTGCAATTATTATCTCCTGTGACATCTACAAGGACCCACTCTGCTGTAGCTGAAGCTATAAACATGCAGGGAGCCTCGGTAACCCAGAATGCTTTTCTGCTTGAACATGCCAGGTAATAACTACAGGAGCTTTCAGTATGAATTTCTGAATAACTGAATAACTGTCCAGCTTGAAAAGCTGCCTACCAGCAGCACCTTTCTCAGTTGGGCTCCTCAGGAATATGTTTGAAAGAATTATAGTTAATAATTATGTAAATAGAATAGTTAATTGTTCAACTCTACAAAAGTCCTCATTTTTAAAAAATTGTCAGAGAATACAAATCACATCATGGATGGAAAACTTTGTACTGGAGTCGATTTTAAGACTCAAGGCAGTGGTGAGAATAGTTCCAGGATAAACATGAACAGAACTCAGATCACAAATAAGTTGCAACATCTTCAACAAATCATTCACTTCTTTAAAATTCTATTTTCCTAATTAGCAAGAGAGCCTCTTGGACAGTAAGGAGATCCAACCAGTTCATCCTAAAGGAAATTAGTCCTGAATATTCACTGGAAGGACTGATGCTGAACCTGAAACTTCAATACTTTGGTTACCTGCTGTGAAGAACTGACTCACTGAAAAAGACATGGATGCTGGGAAAGATTGAAGGCAGGAGGTGAAGGGGGTGACAGGATGAGATGGTTGGATGGCATCACCGACTCGATGGACATGAGTTTGAGTAAACTCCTGGAGTTGGTGATGGACAGGGATGCCTTGGTGTGCTGCAGTCCATGGGGTTGCAAAGAGTCGGATACAATTGAGCAACTGAACTGAACTTGCAACAGAAACTTTTTAGCCTAGCTCATTCCTAAGGTCTCTTTAAGTTCTAATATTCTAGAAATAAATGAATAGCCACCCAGCACCTTTCAATTTTTATTAATCTTTTCTGTGGAAACATTGCCTCTGTGATCCCGCTGACCTCCATGCTCACTTATTTTCCCTACATAACCATAGGTAAGAACATGCTGGAATCAGCAGATATTTGCCCTCATCCATGAGGAGATTCATTCATTCTTTCATTCATTTAGTGGTTGTGAAGGGCAGTGAGGAGAAAACCCAGTTGGTCTTCATTTACTAAGGTGCTTCTATAAAGAGCAGCAACTTAGCAGTTAACATGGTCAATATTCTAAAGATATTTTGATTTAAAAGTTTTATCTTTGGGCAGTGGGACTTTGCTTTCAAGAAAGTTAAACACTATTTTCAAGGGACATATAACTATCCATTTTCCAAAAGTTCACTAATTTTCCTTCACTGCATTTGCTCTCCTAGATTCTCCTGAAGTTAAGAAATTTGCCCTTTTTTTCCATAGAGAGTTTGTACATAGAGGGAGTTTGCTGTGTTCCTCGGCCACTGCTTCTGAGTATTAACACTCCTTGTGTCTCCCACTCCTCAGGACACATGTGTTCTGTTCACTGTGCAGGTCTGATGATTCCCTGGCATGTTTACACTCTGATTTATAGCCTTCAAGAACTCCGTGCTCTCATTTACAGCAGGAGAACATGTGCCATGTGACTTAATTCCTGATTTTTTAAAAATTTGTCTTTAAAAATATGTTTTCTCAACAAGATAATGTGGCCACTGAAAACTAAATTTGCCATACTACTTCTACTTTGGAAATAGTAAGTGACCAATGAATATCTGGATGGTTCATAACTTCTATCACTTGGAAGCAATAATCAGATGAATTTTGGTCCATATTGTTCTGAAAGTGAAGTCCCTGAGCCAGAAACATCAGCATCATCTGGGGTCTCTTGGAAAGCAGAATTCTCAGGGTGCATCCCAGATTTAAGGAAACAGAGATTACAGCCGTGTGACCCAGTTCTCTGTGGTTCAAGGATCCTCATCGGTGATTCTTGAAAAAAAAAAAAAACTTTCAGTTTTATATTGGACTATAGCTAATTAACAATGTAGTTATAGTTCCAGGTGGACAGCGAAGGGACTGAGCTGTACATATACATGTATTCATTCTCCCCCAAACTTCCCTCCCATCCAGGCTGCCATACAACATTGACCAGAGTTTCATATGCTATACAATAGATCCTTGTTGGTTATCAGTTTTAAATATAGCAGAGTGTACATGTTGATCCCAAACTCTCTATCTCTTCCCCTCACTCTTTGCCCCCTGGCAAGCATAAGTTATCTCTCTAAGTCTGTGAATCTGTTTATATTTCATAAATAAGTTCATTTGTATAATTTCTTTTTATATTCTACCTATAAGAGATGTCATATGATACCTCTCCTTCTCTATCTGGCATACTTCACTTAGCATAACAATCTCTAGGTCCATTAATGTTGCCACAAATGGCATTATTTCATTATTTTTAATTGCTGAATAATATTCTAATATATTCTAACAATATATGTACCACATTTTATTTATTCATTCCTCTGTTAATGGACATTTATGTTGCTTCCATATCTTGGCTATTGTAAACAGTGTTGCAATGAAAACTGGGGTTCATATATTCTTTTGGACCATATTTTTCTTTGGTTATATGCCCAGGGGTGAGATTGCAGGGTCATATGGTAGCTCTAATTTTAGTTTGTTTTTTTTTTTTAAAGGAGCCACCCACCATACTTGTTCTCCATAGTGATTGTACCAATTTACATTCCCATCAACAGTGTAGAAGGATTCATTTCTCTCCATCCCCTCTCCAGCATTTATTGTTTGTGCATTTTTTATGATAACCATTTTGATTGACGTGAGGTGATATCTCATTGCAGTTTTGATTTGCATTTCTCTAATAATTAGTGATGCTGAGCATCTTTTCATGTGCCTTTTGGCTATCTGTTTGTATTCTTTAAAGAAATGTCTATTTTGATCTGCCCATTGTTTTGATTGGGTTGCATTTTTTTGATGATGCTAAGCCTCATGAGCTGTTTGCAACTTTTGGACACTACTTATTTGTCACATCATAAATACTTTCTCCCACTCTGAGGGTTGTCTTTCAGTTTTGTTTATCATTTCCTTTGCTGAGAAAAAGCTTTTGAATTTGAATAGGTCCCATTTGTTTATTTATGGTTGCATTTCCATTCTGAGAGATGTATTGAAAAGGATATTGCTCCGATCTATATCAGAGAGTGTTCTATGTTTTCCTCTAGGACTTTTCTAGTGTCCTGTCTCACATTTATGTCTTTAATCCATTTTGGGCTTATTTCTGTGTATGGTGTTAAAGAATGATCTAATTTCATATTTTACATGTAGCTCTCCAATTTTCCCAGCAGCATTTGTTGAAGAGACTCTTTCCAGTTGTGTAGTCTTGCATCCTTTATCATAGACAAATAACTGATTTATTTAGAAAAATAATTCATAAAAGATATTTAATTTTTATCATATATATTTATTTCTCATAAATACATTTATATATATTTATTTCTATCATAGATAAATAATTGGTTTATTTCTGAGCCTTCTATCTTGTTCTATATATCTATTTTGTGCAGTCCCATACTATATTGATGACTATAGCTCTGTAGTATAGAATACCTAGGAATAAACCTAAAGAGACAGAAGACCTGTATTTTGAAAACTATAAGATGCTGATGAAAGAAATTGAAGGCACAGGTGGAAAGATACACCACAATCATGGATTGGAAGAATCAATATTCTCAAAATGACTATATTACCCAAGGCAATCCACAGATTCAATACAAAACCTAACAAATTACTAATGACATTTTTCACATAACTAGAACAAATTATCTTAAAATGTGTGTGGAGACACAAAAGACGCTGAATATCCAAAGCAATCTTGAGAAAGAAAGAGCTGGAGGAATTAGACTACCTGACTTAAGACTATACTACAAAGCTGCAGTCACAGGTGATTCTGATTTACACTAATATTTGAGTATCATAGTCGCAGACTGATTTCTGAGTCTCTAAAGATACAGGTAGTCTCCCAGGACTAAGCCAAACATAGTAAAACTGTGTTATTTATACTGGAAATATGCAATGAATTAAGCTGTGGTTTCATTTGTTGTATTTCATTTCTGTTTATTCATGAGGATAAAATGCTTGTCACCTAGGCCCTCACCGACCAATACAGTGTACTTAACAGGCATGAGTAGGGGTTTTCCAAAGAAAATATTCAGTGACTATTATAAATGAAAACCATTACTAATATTATCATCTTACTGTAAGCTAACTTTTAGTTAACTTAAATGTGGTTAAAGCACTGGGATCTGAGACTATCCTGTCAGTCACTGCATGGACACCGGCTGGTTCCACTGCTTTAGCTGAGGTGATAGAAATGCCTTCCTCTTCTTCTACTCCTGGAGATTGCTTGAACTGGATATTCTAGAGAGAAGACAGCACATGTTCAGTCACTCAGTTCAGCTCAGTTCAGTCACTCAGTCATGTCCGACTCTTTGCAACTCCATGAATCACAGCACACCAGGCCTCCCTGTCCATCACCAACACCCGGAGTTTACCCAGACTCATGTCCATAGAGTCAGTGATGCCATCCAGCCATCTCTTCCTCTGTTGTCCCCTTCTCCACCTGCCCCCAATCCCTCCCAGCATCAGAGTCTTTTCCAATGAGTCAACTCTTCGCATGAGGTGGCCAAAGTATTGGAGCTTCAGCATCAGCATCAGTCCTTTCAATGAACTCCTAGGACTGATCTCCTTTAGGATGGACTGCTTGGATCTCCTTGCAGTCCAAGGGACTCTCAAGAGTCTTCTCCAACACCACAGCTCAAAAGCATCAATTCTTCGGTGCTCAGCCTTCTTCACAGTCCAACTCTCACATCCATACATGACTACTGGAAAAACCATAGCCTTGACTAGATGTACCTTTGTTGGCAAAGTAATGTCTCTGCTTTTGAATATGCTATCTAGGTTGGTCATAACTTTCCTTCCAAAAAGTAAGCATCTTTTAATTTCATGGCTGCAGTCACCATCTGCAGTGATTTTGGAGCCCCCAAAAATAAAATCTGATACTGTTCCACTGTTTCCCCATGTATTTGCTATGAAGTGATGGGACCAGATGCCATGATCTTCGTTTTCTGAATGTTGAGCTTTAAGCCAACTTTTTCACTCTCCTCTTTCACTTTCATCAACAGGCTTTTTAGTTCCTCTTCACTTTCTACCATAAGGGTGGTGTCATCTGCATATCTGAGATTATTGATATTTCTCCCAGCAATCTTGATTTCAGCTTGGGCTTCTTCCAGTCCAGCGTTTCTCATGATGTACTCTGCATAGAAGTTAAATAAGTAGGGTGACAATATTCATCCATGATGTACTCCTTTTCCTATTTGGAACCAGTCTGTTGTTCCATGTCCAGTTCTAACTGTTGCTTCATGATCTGCATTTGGTTTCTCTAGAGGCAGGTCAGGTGGTCTGGTATTCCCATCTCTTTCAGAATTTTCCACAGTTTATTGTGATCCACACAGTCAAAGGCTTTGGCATAGTCAATAAAACAGAAATAGATGTCTAATTCATTGCGCCCCCATGGACTGCAGCATATCAGGCTTCACTGTCCTTCACCGTCTCTTGGGATTTCCTCAAACTCATGTCCATTGAGTTGGTGATGCCATCCAACTATCTCTTCCTTTATCGTCCCCTTCTCCTCCTGCCTTCACTCTTTCTCATCATCAGGGTCTTATCCAATGAGTCAGTTCTTCACATCAGCTGGCCAAATTGTTGGAGCTTCAGCTACAGCATCAGTCCTTCCAATCAAAATTCAAGTTTGATTTCCTTTAGGATTGACTGGTTTGATATCCTTGCTGTCCAAAGGACTTTCAAGGGTCTTCTCCAGCACCACAGTTCAAAGGCATCAATTGTTTGGCATTCAGCCTTTTTTATTGTCCAGATCTCACATCCATACATGACTACTAGAAAAACCATAGTTTTCACTATATGGACCTTGGTAAGCAAAATAATGACTGCTTTTCAATACACTCTCTAGGTTTGTCATAGCTTTTCTTCCAAGGAGCAAGTGTCTTTTAATTTCATGGCTGCAGTCACCATCTGCAGTGATGATTTTGCAGCCCAAGAAAATAAGGTCTGTCACTGTTTCCACTGTTTCCCCATCTATTTGCATGACTTGATAGAATAGATGCCATGATCTTCATTTTTTGAATGTTGAGTTTTAAGCAAACTTTTTCAGTGTCCTCTTTCACCTTCATCAAGAGGCTCCTTAATTCCTCTTCATTTTCTGCATATGGATGGTGTCATCTGCATATCTGAGGTTATTGACATTTCTCCCAGCAATCTTCATTCCAGCTTGTGATTCATCCAGCCCAGCATTTCACATGATGTACTCTACATAGAAGTTAAATAAGTAGAGTGGCAATATATAGCATTGATGTACTCCATTCCCAATTTTGAACCAGTTTGTTGTTCCACGTCTAATTACAACTGTTGCTTCTTGACCTGCATATAGGTTTCTCAGGAAGCAGGTAAGGTGAGCTGGTATTCTCATCTCTTGAAGAACTTTCCACACTTTGTTGTGATCCACACAGCCAAAGGGTTTAGTGTAGTCAATAAAGCAAAAGTAGATGTTTCTCAAGAATTCTCTTGTTTTTTCCTATGATCCAACAAATGTTGGCAATTTGATCTCTGTTTCCTCTGCCTTTTCTAAATCCAGCTTGTACATCTAGAAGTTTTCATTTCACATACTATTGAAGCCTATCTTGAAGGATTTTGAGCATTACTTCGCTGGCATGTGAAATGAGTGCAATTGCGCAGTAGTTTCAGCATTCGTTGGCACTGCTTTTCTTTAGGATTGGAATGAAAACTGACTTTTTCCATTCCTGTGGCTACTGCTAAACTTTCCAAATTTACTGACATGTTGAGTGCAGCACTTTTACAGCATCATCTTGTAGTATTCTTTCTCTCTGTTTAATCTCTGTTAGCTTGATTAATATGTGTCTCAGTGTTTCTCCTTGGGTTTATACTGCAAGGGACTCTTTTTACTTGTTGGACTAGGTTTACTATTTCCTTTCCCATATAGGGGAAGTTTTCAACTATAATTTCTTCAAAATTTTTCTCAATGACTTTCTTTTATTCTTCTTCCTCTGAGATCCCTATAACTTGAATGTTGGTATGTTTAATATTGTCCCAAAGGTCTCTGAGGCTGTCCTCAATTCTTTTCCCTTTATTCTGCTCTTCAGCAGTTATTTCCATCATTCTATCTTCCAGCTCACTTATCCATTCTTCTGCCTCAGTTATCCCGCTATTGGTTTCTTCTAGAGCATTTTTGGTTTTTGCCTTTGGAGGGAGAGGTTGGTTGAGTGGTTTGTATTGATTCTTATTAGGGTGGCCTTGTATCTGTGTTCTAGAGGAAGGAGATCAAGCAGATAATTACAGAAATAATAGGACACATACACACACTTTCCTGGTGGCCAGTCAGTAAAGACTCCACCTGCAGTGTGGGAGACCTGCATTCGATCCCCTGGAGAAGGGAATGGCTACCTCTCCAGTATTCTTGCCTGGAGAATTCCACAGACAGAGGAGCCTGATAGGCTGCAGACAATGGGATCACAGAGTCGAACACAACTGAGTGACTTTCACTTCAGAGCATTTTTAATTTCAGTAATTGTGCTACTCATATCTGTTTATTCTTTATTTCTTCTATGTTCTTGGTGATTGTATTAACTGTGTTAATTGTTTCTTTTCTGCTGATGGGTGGGGCTGTGTTCCCTCCCTGTAGTTTAGCCTGAGGCCAACCTATGGTAGGGGCGATGGCAGTAATGGCAGCCTCCTTCAACACACTGGGCCTCCCAGGACTGTCATAGTCAGCGCTGCTGACCCCGCAGCAGGCCAATATCGACCCACACCTTCACCAGAGACCTCCAAGCACACGCAGGCAAGTCTGGCTCAGTCTCTTGTGGGGTCCCTGCTCCTTTCTCCTGGATTCAGGTGTACACAAGGTTTTGTTTGTGCCCTCCAAGAGTCTCTGTTTCCTCCATTCTGTGGATGTTCTGCAATCAAATCCTGCTGATCTTCAAAGTCAGATTCCCTGGAGGGGGGGGGGGTGCGGGGGGGCGAGTCTCAGTCCATTTGCTGTATCCCCAGGTTGTAAAGTCTGTCCTGGGGCCTAGAAGTTCCACAGCAGCATGTGAACTTTTTTGGTATAATTGTTCTCCAGTTTGTCAATCACCCACAAGAGGCTCTACAGTGGAGCTAATGGTGACCTCCTTCAAGAGGACTCGTGTCACACGCTGCACCTCCCAGGTCTGCTGTTGTCAGAGCCTGTCTCCACGTGGCAGGCCATGGCAGACTCTTGCCTCCTCAGGAGACCCTCAGACACTCAAAGGCAGGTCTAACTCAGTCTCTTGTGGAGGTCACTGCTCTTTCCCTCAGTCCTGGTGTCCACATGGTTTTGTTAGTGCCCCCCAAGCACCTCTGGTGGGAATGAGGTTTGATTTTAAATGTAATTGCAGCCCTCCTACTGCCTTGTTGTGGCTTCTATTTTGCCCTTGGTCATGGAGTATCTTTTTGTGGTGGGTTCTAAAATTATCTTGTCAATCATTGCTCAGCAGCTAGTTGCAATTTTGGTGTTCTCAGAGAAGATGAGTGCATGTTCCTTTACTCTGCCATCTTGCACTTTATGTGCTAGCCTATGAAAAATCCTTGTATATGATTAATATCCACAGGATGAAAATATTGGATTCTATATATCCATTCTAAAGGAGGACTGTATGTAACCTTTATTGCTTTATTTTACTTGCTTTTTTTTTTTTTTTTCTGCTTTAAAGTACAGATACTCTGGTTTCTGCTGGTGAATCTTTGGATATGCGTTGCTTCAATCAGTAACCCTGAAAAGTGAATATGATTCCACAGAGGCCCTGAAAAGATGTGGGCTTCTGCTAGTGTGTGTGTTTGTGCATGGACAAAGATTATTACAGAAGAGAATGAAGATGAATATTTATTCTTCTAAAATACTTCACCAAGATTCCTAGGAGTTAATTACTTTTTCTAAAAAATTAGCCTTGATCTGTCACTGGTTTACTGCAGGTAATGCTTTTATCTGGTAACCACGTGGAAGCAATAGCCTTCAGCTGCTTACCTGTGAGTCAGGTATTTATTGAGTTGGCCAAAAAGGTTGTCAGTTTATAAATAAAAATAAAAGACATTTCTCATTTTCACCAAGAACTTGACTGAACAATGTATTCACCATTTTGTTCCACAATCTTCTGTCACTTTTTCAGGCAACTTCATAATTCCACTTTTCCAAAACTTTTTATCCTTTTGAGCAAAGATCCTTTTGAGCAAAGAACTGTTTCTCATGCTTTTTATAGTCTTCCAGGGAATGGAAAACTTTTCCATTAAGAGAATTTTATAAAGACCAAAATAAATGGATATCCAAAGGTGTAGTGTCTGGTGGAAATGGCAGATGATTCAGACTTCCTAGCCAAGGTGTATTAGTTTTTGCCTGTCATCAAAAAATGTGGTCTCATTATCCTGAAGGAAAATCGTGCGTTTCCTGTTGTGTAATTCCAAATACGTTTTGTCAAGTGCTGCTTTCAGTTCATCTAATTGTGAGTTGTTCAATCCAGTTCAGTTGCTCAGTCATCTGACTCTTTGTGACCCCATGAATAGCAGTATACCAGGCCTCCCTGTCCATCACCAACTCCCAGACTTCACCCAAACTCATGTCCATCGAGTCAGTGATGCCATCCAGCCATCTCATCCTCTGTCATCCCCTTCTCCTCCTGCCCCCAATCCCTCCCAGCATCAGAGTCTTTTCCAATGAGTCAACTCTTCGCATGAGGTGGCCAAACTATTGGAGCTTCAGTTTCAGCATCAGTCCCTCCAATGAACATCCAGGACTAATCTCCTTTAGGATGGACTGGTTGGATCTCCTTGCAGTCCAAGGGACTCTCAAGAGTCTTCTCCAACACCACAGTTCAAAAGCATCAATTCTTTGGCGCTCAGCTTTCTTCACAGTCCAACTCTCACATTCATACATGACTACTGGAAAAACCATAGCCTTGACTAGATGGACCTTTGTTGGCAAAGTAATGTCTCCACTTTTCAATATGCTGTCTAGGTTGGTCATAACTTTCCTTCCAAGGAGTAAGCATCTTTTAATTTCATGGCTGCAATCACCAACTGCAGTGATTCTGGAGCCCCCCAAAATAAAATCTGACACTGTTTCCCCATCTATTTCCCATGAAGTGATGGGACCAGATACCAAGATTTTAGTTTTCTGAATGTTGAGCTTTAAGCCAACTTTTTCACTCTCCTCTTTCACTTTCATCAAGTGGCTCTTTAGTTCCTCTTCACTTTCTGCCATAAGGGTGTCATCTGCATATCTGAGGTTATTGATATTTCTCCCAGCAATCTTGATTCCAGTTTGTGCCCAGCTTGATTTCAGCCCAGCGTTTCTCATGATGTACTCTGCATAGAAGTTAAATAAGCAGGGTGACAATATACAGCCTTGATGCACTCCTTTTCCTATTTGGAACCAGTCTGTTGTTCCATGTCCAGTTTTAACTGTTGCTTCCTGACCTGCATATAGGTTTCTCAAGAGGCAGGTCAGGTGGTCTGGTATTCCCATCTCTTCCAGAATTTTCCATTTTATTGTGATCCACACAATCAAAGGCTTTGGCATAGTCAATAAAGCAGAAATAGATGATTTTCTAGAACTCTCTTGCTTTTTCGATGATCCAGGAGATGTGGGCAATTTCATCTCTGGTTCCTCTGACTTTTCTAAAACCAGCTTGAACATCTGGAATTTCACAGTTCACATATTGCTGAAGCCTGGCTTAAGAATTTTGAGCATTACTTTACTAGCATGTGAGATGAGCACAATTGTGCGGTAGTTTGGGCATTCTTTAATTCAATACAAAATGTTAGTATCTCTTCTCTACTTATACCATGTTTGGCAGACAACAGATGCATGCTTTCCTGCCTCTTTGAAAGCAAACCATTAAACTGGGATTTTAGGCAAAGGAATGAAAGAAAGAAAGGAAGAGGAAGGAACAGGGAAGGGAGAGAGGACAGAAGGAAAAAGAGAGAAATGGAAGGAGGGAAGGAGAAAAGGCAAGAGGGAGAATGGGAAGATGAAAAGGAAATTAAAGGTGGCACCTGGCTGTATAGAAAGAATCATATGTAATATAGGAATTCAGGGAATAAGAGTTTGTATGAAGTGAATAAACAAAGATCCCTAAAGAAGTGAGACTTGAGTTGCCCTAAAGGAAGAACACAATGTAAAGGAAAGAAAGCGTTTCCTGCCAAACAGGGACTTCTCTAGGAGTTCATTCTCTTCTGACTCAGCCAGAAAATGAGAAGAGTAGATGCAGGCCTCTTTTATTTAAAGTATCCTAACTATTTAGCTCCTGTCAGTGAACAGATAAATTATTTTGCCACTTATCCTCAATCTTCCAGTGGCTTTTAATACTGCAGAAAGGACATTTTTACTGCAGGCAAATTAATCTATTCCTTTTAAAAAAATAGATTTCTGTTGATATATTTAAAGTGCCTGTCAATCCCTGTGAAAACTGCCAAATCATGTGTTAAATTTAAAAATAGAGCTGAACACTTAAAACTCATCAGACTGTAATGATTGAGCTCAGACTTGAAAAAGACAGAAATATTAAAGGATACAAGGCACAGGGACTAACTAAGTTAACTAGATCCCTCCAATTTTGTGGAATCAGACCGACTGCAGACACTTTATGAAATTGAAACCATTCATTCATTGATTTCCACTAAGAATACAATAATTGGAACACTATACAGTCAATAAGAAAATTGTATCTTCTTAACAATTCTAAGATAGAAAGAAATTACAAATAAGAAATTAAGTAAAAATCTTTCCCTTCAATAGTGGTAGGGAACTGGAATATGTATTTTAAAGAGAAGATGTTTTAATATTTTCAAGATCTTTTGAACTAAAATTTAGTAAATTAGACTTCTGAACTATCTACTGTAAAAGTTTAACTTGAAACCCATAAATTGGTCAATATTATAGTTCTTCTCTCTATCCCAATTCATTATAAAGTCACTCTTTCCTCCCTACCTGGTTAATAAGTTACTAATATCTCTGGGCATAATTATCTATCACATAAACTTACATAGTTATTTAATATTAGATGCATATTTTTTAGTAAATTAGGTTGTCATTAGACACAATATCCATCTGAATGGGATCTAAAACCTAGTAGTGTAAGAAAGGTAAATACCTATGAGACATATTACAAATCAAAACAAGATCCAGTAACCAAATCCTAAAAGATGATGCTGTGAAAATGCTGCACTCAAAATGCCAGAAAATTTGGAAAACTCAGCAGTGGCCACAGGACTGGAAAAGGTCAGTTTTCATTCCAATCCCAAAGAAAGGCAATGCCGAAAACTGTTCAAACTACCGAACAATTGCACTCATCTCACACACTAGCAAAGTAATGTTCAAAATTCTCCAAGCAAGGAGGCTTCAACAGTATGTGAACCCAAAACTTCAGGTGATTAACCTGGATTTAGAAGAGGCAGAGGAACCAGAGATCAAATTGCTATATCCATTGGATCATAGAAAAAGCAAGAGAGTTCCAGAAAAACATATACTTACTTCTGCTTTACTGACTATACCAAAGACTTTCACTGTGTGCATCACAACAAACTGGAAAATTCTTAAAGAGATGGGCATACCAGACCACCTTTCCAGCTTCCTGAGATATCTGTATGAAGGTCAAGAGGCAACAGTTAAAACTGAATATGGAACAACTGGTTACAAATGGAGAAAGAACTATATCAAGGCTGTGTATTGTCACCCTGCTTATTTAATTTATATGCAGAGTACATCATGTGAAATCCAAGGCTGGATGAAACACAAGCTGGAATCAAGACTGTCAGGAGAAATATCAATAACCTCAGATATGCAGATGACACCACCCTTATGGCAGAAAGTGAAGAGGAACTAAAAAGCCTCTTGATGAAAGTGAAAGAGGAGAGTGAAAAACCTGGCTTAAATCTCAACATTAAAAAAATTAAGATCATGGCATCCAGTCCCATTGCTTCGTGGCAAAGAGAAGGGGAAAAAATGGAAATAGTGACAGACTTTATTTTCTTGGGCTCCAAAATCACTGTGGATAGTGACTGCTGCCATGAAATTAAAACATGCTTGCTCCTTGGAAGAAAAGCTATGACAAATCTGGACAGCATATTAAAAAGCAGAGACACTACTTTGCCAACAAAGGTCCATCTAGTCAAAGCCATGTTTTTTCCAGTAGTCATGTATGGATATGAGAGTTGGACCATAAAGAAAGCTGCACACTGAAGAACTGATGCTTTTGAACTGTGATGTTGGAAAAGAGTTGAGAGTCCCTTGGACTGCAAGGAGATCCAACCAGTCAATCCTAAAGGAAATCAGTCCTGAATATTCTTTGGAAGGATTGATGCTGAAGCTGAAACTCCAATTGGCTACCTGATGCGAAAAACTGACTCATTGAAAAAGACCTGTTGCTGGGAAAGATTGAAAGCAGGAGGAGAAGGGGGATGATAGAGGATGAGATGATTTTATGGTATCACCAACTCAACGGAATGAGTTTGAGCTAGCTTGGAAGTTAGTGATGGACAGGGAAGCCTGGCATGCTGTAGTCCATGGAGTCACAAAGAGTTGGACAGGACTGAATGACTGACTGAACTGAAGTTATATTATAAATTTTTAGAAGTGACAATATAAGAAGCTTTTTAAAATCACCTTGTGTAAGACTTTGAACACAGTGTGTACTCATTAAACATATGCTAAATGATAAACTATATCAACAAAGATAATAGTATGTGGTGATTTCATCACTGAGTCATGTCTGACTCTTGTCACCCTGCTAGGCTCCTCTGTCCATGGGATTCTCCAGGCAAGAATACTGGAGTGGGTTGCCATTTCCTTCTCCAGGGGATCTTCCCAACTCAAGAACTGAACCCAGGTCTCCTGCATTACAGGCAGATTCTTCTTTAGCAAGTGACCTATGAAGGAAGTCTGATAGTATAGAGGATATCAATTTATAAGAAAGCTAAAATAGCCAGTGGAAGATTCATTAAGGAAAATTGCTTAGACTTAGGACAAACACCTTTATAATGTGTTGAATTTAGAAAGGCAAAAAGGAATGGAATAAGCATCATAGATGGAAGAAGATAAACAAAATCTTAGACTTGCACTGTTCAGTATCATAGCCACTAGTCACACGTGGCTAATTCACTAGCCACAGTTCAAATGCTCAGTAACCACATGTGGCTAGTGGTGACCATAATGGACTGAGCAGATGTAGAACACATCCATCATCATAGACATCTCCATTGAATAGCACTGTCTTAGACTCTTAGAGAGACATTATGTGCATGTATGTACATGAGTTTTTGTTCATCTTTGTGAGTGTGTGTGTATGTTGAGAGGGTGGAGAGTTTGACCAGTTGACTTTCTATAAATCCATTTTGTTCCCTCTAGAAAGAGGAAGGACACCATATAAACTATATTTCTCCAATTCTAAAATTATGTGTCTACATAGTAAAGTCAGTAGTGCAACTGGTTTGTATATAGGAAAGTGAAAGAGAAGTTTTAGAAAGAGATAATAGAGAAGACTTAAAAGAGCTTGTTCCCATTCTGTGGGTGATAGTGAGCTACCTCAACAGTTCAGTTCAGCCGCTCAGTCGTGTCTGACTCTTTGACACCCCATGGACTCCAGCACATCAGGCTTCCATGTTCCTCACCAACTTCCAGAGTTTACTCAAACTCATGTCTATTGAGTCAGTGATGCCATCCAACTATCTTATCCTCTGTCATCCCCCTCTCCTCCTGCCTGCAATCTTTCCCAGCATCAGGTCTTTTCCAGTGAGTTAGTTCTTCACATCAGGTGGCCAAAGTATTGGAGCTTCAGCTTCAGCATCAGTCCTTCCAATGAATATTCAGGACTGATTTCCTTTAGGATCGACTGGTTGGGCCTCCTTGCAGTCCAAGGGACTCTCAAGAGTCTTCTCCAACACCACAGTTCAAAAGCATTGATTCTTCAGTGCTCAGCTTTCTATATAGTCCAATTCTCACATCCACACATGACTACTGGAAAAAACATGGCTTTGACTAGATGGACCTTTGTTGGCAAAGTAATGTCCCTGCTTTTTAATATGCTGTCTAGTTTGGTTTTAACTTTACTTCCAAGGAGCAAGCATCTTTTAATTTCATGACAGCAGTCAACATCTGCAGTGATTTTGGAGCCCAAGAAAATAAAGTCTGTCACTGTGAGCCATTAGCAGCCTTCGAAGAAGAAACTGTTGTAGTCAATGTTACTGTCATCTGTATTTTGAAATTTCCCTCTCATTTATGTCACACTTTTGTCCCATTTCTCAGCTATTATTGGTAAATCACATCTCCGTCCTTTTTTGTAATTTCCATATGTTTCAGTGGAATCTTCTGGGAAGCTGATAGGCTTAGGAGTACAAATTATTTTATTATGAAACTAACTCTCTGGATTTTTTTTTTTTTTTAATGAGGAGAGAAGAAAATTAGGCAGGGGAAGTCTTAGCCTCTGTGGAGAACTGAAACCATTGACGAAAGAAAGTAAAGAAAGTAGGACTGGGCAGGGAGAGACTCAGATGATGACATAGATCTAACAGACCCTCAGCTATACTGATGGGAAGCTCAGAACCAAGATGGCCCATTAGAGGAGTCCTTCACTGGGGAAAAATAGCAAGGTACTAGGACACTTGCTGGAAGCCCCCAGTAGTGGATATAATCAGTTGCAATAGTTGCACTGAGAAAAAATAGCTATATGATTTGGGTAGAAATGAAAGAGGTTTCTTTTATACTGTATATTCTTTCATGTTTTTTGAATTTCGTATCATGTACATGTATTAGCCTATGTCAATAACTGCAAGGAATTGCTTTCTGATATACCATCATTTATGTAACAAATCCAATATATTGGACATCAAGTTTTAATATATTGTACTTCAAACAATTTTGCAGAAATATTCTTGCATTTATATCATTTAGCACAAGTACTGGTATATCTGTGGAATAAACACCAAGAAATTCCATTCTGGCTTAAATGGAATGTGACTTTTTGCTAAATGATATTCTACAAATATCTTCCATAAAGGCCCTATGCCATTCATAATGGAATGAGGGTGCTTTATCTTCATAATAATATTCTGGACTATTTATATTTTTTAGTTTTTTTAATCTATTAGATGGAAAATGGTAAGCATTATAGCTTTATTTTTACTTTCCTTATTTTAACAATGTTGAGCATATTTGTTAAAAAGCTATTTCTTTCTTTATAAAATATGTATTGGTCTGTTTTCCCATGTTTTTTCTATTATATTACTAGCTTTTTTCTTATTAATCTATAGATGCTCTTTATATATTAAGTAATATGCCTTTTCATCTATCATATAAATTGAATTTTCTAATTAGCTTATCTTTTTCCTTCCGAATATCTTATGTTTTTATATAGAATTCCATTTTGTTCTATTATGTTGACTACCTAGATATGTTCCTGATAAAACCTTTGGGAGTGATAGATATGCTTATTATCTTGATTATTTATATATGCACATATGTCAACCATATCAAATTATGTACTTTAAATATGTGTTTATTGTATATCATTTTAACTCAATAAAATTGTTTTAAAAATTGATCTTGTACATTTTTTCTTCCACTGTATATTCTAACTTGGTGTTATACGTATTCTTGATCAAACACATAAGAATTGTCAGTTCCTGTATATTATTTGGTATTCAGCCATCTTATTAAGTTCTCTTGCCTGTTAAAAATAAATGTTTAGTTCTTTAGTATTCCAGGTAAAACTTAGCTTTCTGCAATTTTTCTGTTTCCTTCTAATTATTAATATCTTTCTTATCTTCACATTCATAATGCACCAATACTTAACCCTAAGAATTGTATTGAGAAACAAACAAAGGATGGTTGCCCATTCAGGCATAGAGTGGGTTCACTTCTCTAGGTGAGGCTGTGACAGTTAACTGAAGACAAGTCTCATTGATTGTGACCTCATGTGAGTTGGGAGCACGTCACTGATCTTGGTCAGGCTCAGAACAAATGTACCCAAAGTAAAAGCAATGAGAAGAGATCAAAAGACACTATGAAAAAAAGGGTGTTAAAATGTTAGTCCAAGGCAGAATGGAAGAATCCCAAACTCTAAGCTCAGTTGAGTCAGCTAGTTAATACTAAATATAGGAAGAAAGCTGTGAAGAATTGAAAAGTGCCACCCAGCTCACAGTTTTAAAGCATTCACCTGTGAAAAGAAGACACCTCTAATAGTTCACAGCTGAGGTCAGAACTGGACATAAATGAGCAATAAATCTGGTCAGAATTTGTTATTATTCACTCATTTGATCAGCAGACATTTATTAAGCAAGAAGTATGTCAAGCACTGGTAATATAATGTTAAATAAGACCCAACCCCTAATTAGAAATAGTTTGTAATCTACTTAGAGGACAAAACATCTGTTTGAGAAAGGAAAGTGAGACTCTGAGATGAGATTTTATGTAACAGGGGAGTGGTCAAACAGAGCATAGAATCAAAGAGCAGGTGTGAGACCCACTTCACCAGTGCCGGGCTGTGATTATGTGGTCTTGAAACAAAGCATAGGGGTTCCACATACAGCTTGTTTTGCTACAGAAAAATGCTGAGCAATGACCATTTTGATCCAATAAATATCTAAGCCCAACTGGAAATGTAACGGGAATATAAAACCGTCTTTTTCACAGTTTCACTTATAGCCAGCTCCATGTTCCCTTACAAATGTGAATATCAAGAATGTGAGATATTTTTCCTTTGACACTCTACAGAATCCAAGTGTGGCAAGGATTTGTTGGTATGTTATATATATATATTTCTGAATAAGATGCAGAATCAAAATTCAGCATGGTTTGAGGGCAGTAGGAATAAGTGGGATCTGACTTTCTCTTATTCTTTCCATTTCTCTCTGTCTTGGGTCTCCCATGATATGAGGAATGCTCCTGGAACCATCCCACTGAGAACAGAGACCCAGAAAAACAGTGAGATGTCGCTGCCTTTCTGCTCAGTATCTGGGGTTATGAGAAGGAGTGTGTAAACTCAACATTGTTCAAAATAGAGGACCATCTGTTAAGGGCCACTATCAAGTCTTTCAGACACCCAAGAACAGGAAAATTCCTGAAGACTATGAGTCTGTTTTCCAAAAAGTCACATCCTATAGAGAAACAACCAGCCTGGATACTGCTGTGGACCAGATCAGACACGAACCCATCCCTTTCCTCATGCCTTGCCCTTTGAAATTCAGTAAAAGACTCGAACTCCAACCCTTCAGTGTCGACACCACTCCATGTATCTGGCCTATTTCCTCCCTTGGAAAGTGAATAAAAACTTTCTTTTCTTCTTACTTCTGTGAATACTTTCCCAACCTATGTCATCTCACCTAACATAGTGAATCTGTCTAGGGACTTACTTTGTCTTTGGAATAGCCCAATGCACACGCAATCAGTGGTCTCTTCAGTAATCTCAGAAAAAATTGAGAAAATATAACTCTTGTTCCCTCCTCTGTCTCATGTCCTCATGGATTTAGAGCAAACTTTCTACTCTTGCCCTCCACTATGGTAAAGTATCGGCAACTCGTCTGCCCTCTGCCAGCTCTTCACTTTGATTTGGGGTGAGGGAGCAGACATTATAAGGACAGGTAAAAACAGAGCATGGCCCATTAGCATTTCCAGTCTACCACATCAGGGATCTCAGCGTTTTCAATATATATTTAAAATAACGGAGGAGACAAGCTGCTGCCTTCCCTCAAAATTGCCAAGGTATGCTCCAAGATCTCCTGCATTTTGCATCGTGTCAGTCTGTGTCAGAGGTTTCAGGAAAGGTAATATAGAAGATGAATGAAAGTCTATCATTGCAGTGCCAAGATGAAAAAGTGACAGCTCATAATGAAAAGAAAAATAGTTTCCATTTTGGGCCTCTGTAAGTAAGAAAGTGACAGAGTCTTGGGAACTGTGAGCCTGAAAAATGGTCCTTTTGACAGACATGCCTATAAGTGAGAGGGCCCCGGATATAATACCACCTATAATAGAGGGAATAATGATTATTTTAGGCATTGCATGATTTTGAATAAATCCTTGACTACTCCCCAGAAAATGGGGTTGAAAGGAATCTGGGAAGAGTGGTGGGTTAATTTAAGCAATAAATGACCACATTTTTTCAGTCTTTTAAGTCTTAGTTGGTTAAATTTATTTCTGTCAGAAATAACCAAAAGCCAATGGTATTAATAAAAAGAATTTTGCCTCAGTGATGATAGGAAAAATGTCACTCTAGAATCTTCCCTCAGGATTTTGTTTCCTTGTGATCAAATCTTTTGGAATTAAATTCTAGTTTGGCTATAGTAATTCAGTGTTTGTAAACTAATTGAAATCTAAATTCAAGCTGAGACAGCAAAGTAAAATATTGATTTAAAAAAAAATAAAAATTTCAAGATGCCTGGATTACCCAACAAGCTACTTTCATTTTTCAATAACTAGTACTCCTTAGATGCACCCTCATGTGTTAGCCCATTTGTAGTGTTTAAAATCACTTACCCTGTATAATTTCTTCATCCACTTGATACAAACATGACCAGAAACACACTATCAACTCATTTAACAAATGCTAGCTTGGTAGTGCTTTCCTTGTGTATTTGCTCTGCTGAAACACACGTTGCTGTATTGATTTTCTTAAACTCAGCTATACAAAATCCATCTAGGAATTGAGGCTTCTAGAGTTTCCACTCTGGGTTTCGACCGTAAGCTAAAAGAAAAAAATTGATGACTAAAAGCAATGATTGCTGCCCATTGAGAGCTGAATTATGGAGCTAAAGAGAGAATATAGAATTACTTATCACAGTCAGAGCTGGAAGGGGCATAGAGGTGTGGACTCTGCTCAGCGCTTCTAGTGACAGGGATCTGGGTGCTCCCTACATGCCAGTTCCATTTTAAAGCAGATCTAATCATCAAATGAACTTGCTGATTCTATATCAACATCAATCTGCCTTTGATAGGCATTCTTTGGTCCTGTCTGGCTTCTGGAAGTGCAAGGAAAGGATCTATCCTGCCTTCAAATGATAGCCCAGCATCTGTCTATAACTAGCTACTTGGTTTCCATTGTATGACCCTCTTCCCAATCTTTTCCCCAAAGGAAAAAATCACCAAGAGCCATGAGGTAACAGGACTCAGGAATGGAATGAGGAGCCCATCTGCCTCCTGGGTGGTCTCCCAATACTCTTTTCCCTGTGGCCCTCATCTTCCTATACGTGCTTATTCTCGTATAGTTTTTATGATCAAGCCAATCATTTTACCTTTTGAGCTTCTTCTGTAGAATGGAAGCAGATAGTTTCTATTTGGCCCAGTTTTTATGAAATGGAGTCAATATGTAAAAAGTTCCTAGAATATAGTAGGTATTCAATAAGAACAGTCCCTGTTTACCCAAAGCTTAAGGTTGAATTTGTTACTGTTGTTTCTTAGATAAACGTCACATAATAGTTAACTCTGAAAATATGAGAGCCAAGGAAAAACAAGATTGTACAGGCTGGATTCTTTGCTTTCTTTAATTTTTAAACACATCGTTCCTAAATTATAGTAGCGCTGGGTGCTGTAACATAGTGCCTGGGGCAATCACTGCCACCTGCCGTCCCAAAGAATAATCCTGAGCAAAAACCAAAATAGCAAAGATAATAAACAGCACTGGAGAAAGTACATTTTGGTACATTCAGTTTCGGAAAAATAAAGACTAAGATTCTGGGTGAGTACGAAGAAGCTGATCCTGATGCTGAGACTTATTAGTCAGAGACAATCTGTCCAACTAAGTAAAGCAGCTTCTGCTCTCAAAATGAAAACCTGGAATGGACAAAAGCAAGGAAAGAGTGCATTGTTCTGGGAACAATGCAACTCTGAAAAGATGGTGAAGAGATGCCCTGAGAGATCTTTCATACTCGTTCAGCAAGAACAAACAGTACAAAGAGAACTAGCATTTCACAGGATGCTGGGAATAAGGAGAATTTCCTGAATGAAGTTTACTGCTAATAACAGGAGCACTGTGTGCATTCTTGAGCTCAATATGCAAAGAATTCCAGGACAGAACAGGGGACAAGAATATTTCTCCAGTGCTCCATTTTTACCCCACACTCTCCTGTCTGCTTCCTGTTGGTTTGCTGGTCTTCAGTCCTGTAGATTTAGCTCCTGTCTTCCCTGTGACCCACTTTGCTCTCATCATTTAGAAATGAGACCCACCGTAACCAAACTACACACTCACATGCAATTAGTCTTTGTTTGTTTTCCTAAATGAGAGGTATGGAGGAAAAAGAAAAAATAACATAAAAAAACAGTTGTGTTAAGGAAAAGATGATGTCAGACTGGGAAGAGGGATGTGACTTCAACTGAAGCTTAAAGTAAGGCTCTGACTTAGATAAGCAAAGAGAAGGAAGCAATTCCTTACATTCCTACTAGAGCAATCTGCCCACAGAAGGAAAGTTTCTTTATTGATTCAGTCAAGATAGTCTCCATATTTAGCAGCCTTTCAGTGTAGTGAATCATATCTGGTGGAGGCTTTCAAGGTTCATATAGAATATCCCAAATCACTCTTGAGGCTGCCATATTTCCAACCTTAATCAAACATATGGATTTGAAAGTGTCCTGAATTTGACTCAGCATATGGGCTTAAATGGCAAAATGGAAAATCATGGACTTCGTCAATGAAAATCTGTATCACCAAGGTATAACAGGTGTGCCAATTATTAACTAATTTCTTCTTGACTTCAAGCACATCTTTTTGCTGTATTTTATGATACTGGAAGCCTTTGACTGTGTAGATCACAACAAACAGTGGAAAATTCTTAACAAGATGGGAATACCAGACCACCGTACCTTCCTTCTGAGAAATCTGTATGCAGGTCAAGAAGCAACAGTTAGAACCAGACATAGAACCAGGAACTGGTTCCAAATTGGGAAAGGAATACATCAAGGCTATATGTTGTCACCCTGTTTATTTAACTTACATTCAGAGCACATCACATGAAATACCAGGCTGGATGAAGCAAAAACTGTAATCAAGATTGCCAGGAGAAATATCAACAACCTCAGACATGCAGATGAAACCATCCTCATGGCAGAAAGTGAAGAGGAACTAAAGAGCTTCTTGATGAAAGTAAAAGAGGAGAGTTAAAAAGCTGGCTTAAAGCTCAACATTCAAAAATCAAAGATCCTGGCCTCTGGTTCCATCACTTCATGGCAAAAAGATGGGGAAACAATGGAAACAGTGAAAGAGTTTATTTTCTTGGGCTCCAAAATCAGTGAAGATGGTGACTATAGCATGAAATGTAAAGACACTTACTCCTTGGAAGAAAAGCTATGACAAACCTAGATAGCATATTAAAAAGTAGAGACATTACTTCACTGACAAGGTCTGTCTAACCAGAGCTATGGTTTTTCCAGTAGTCATTTATGGATGTGAGATTGGACCATATAAAAAGCTGAACATTGGAGAATTGATGCTTTTGAACTGTGGTGTTGGAGAAGATCTTGAGAGTTCCTTGGACTGCAAGGAGATCAAACCAGTCAATCCTAAAGGAAATCAGTCCTGAATATTCTTTGGAAGGACTGATGCAAAGAACTGACTCATTAGAAAAGATCCTGATGCTGGGAAAGATTGAAGACTGAAGGAAAAGGGGACTACAGAGGATAAGATTGATGGATGGCAACATCGACTCGATGGACATGAGTTTAAGCAAGTTCTGGGAAATGGTGAAGGATAGGGAAGCCTGGTGTGCTGCAGTCCATGGAGTCACAAAGAGTCAGACATGGCTTAGCAGCTTAACTGAACTGAATAATACTACATGGGCATGACAACCCACTCCAGTATTCTTGCCTGGAGAATCCCATGGAGACAGAGGAGCCTAGCAGGCTACACTCCATAGGGTCACACAGAGTCAGACATGACTGAAGTGATTTGACACGCACCACAATGATTCTAGAGCTAGGACATTTGTGCCTTCAGCTGAGCATGAGGGACTGGATCTTAGATTCAAGGGCCCTCCTCTATGCTTCTGAATTCCTTCTTGCTTACTTTTTTTCAATCATTGGCTGTAGCTATTTTCTGTCCTGCTACTTTTGTTACCCCTAAGCTCTTATTTATCTCTTTTAGTAGTTAACTTAGTATCAACTATTCACATATACCTTAATAATACTGTATTGTGCATTTGAAAGTTGCTGGGAGTAGATCCTAAAAGATCTCATCACAAGGAAAAAACAATTAACTATGTGAGTTGATGGATTTTAACTAAACATACTGAGATACTTGTTTAGCAATATATATGTGCATCATAGCATCATGCTGTACACCTTAAATTTATACGATGTAATATGTCAATTATAGCTCAGTAAAACTGGATAAAAATACCCAGTTCAAAATTGTTGAAATGGTTTCTGTCTCTAAACTGGGCCCCTGAGACTAATAAGCAAGACTTGTTTTTCCCTAGGGGAGAGCAAATTTCCTTTAATCTGCAAGACAGTGATAGACACAGAGGCAGAAGCAGAGATGGAGATGGAGCTTGAGATACCTTTAGTCATTAGTCTAGTCCTCTGAACCCTTTAGGCAACTTTTATCAACTTCCATTATAGATAATGTGTTAATAATTCTTACTGTGCTATCAACTAACCTGTTTGCTCTCAGATCCATTTCCTGCCCTTACGTTTCTTTGCTTTGTATTATGGAGTTTGATTCACAGTTTTTGCCAAATGGTTTGTGGTTAAGTTCAGCTAGTGGTGGGAAATTGGAGAGCAGGAAATTGGGAGAAACATCCTTTCTCACTTATTATGTCAAGCATCTTGAGCAGTGCTGCCTATTCCTTTATGATTGAATCTCTCAAAGTTTCAATTCTTTCCAGGCAGTTTTGCTCCCCGGACTCTGTCAACACATTATTTCCTTTGATCTCTCCAATCCTGGAGTAATGGGATCTTCCTACAGTTGCTCATAGGGCTTTCCAGGTGGCACTTGTTCTTCAGTTGTTCAGTTGAGTCCAACTCTTTGAGACCCCATAGGGTGCAGCACACAAGGCTTCCCTATCTCCTTCACTAGTCTTGGAGTTTGCTGTTCTCCTTGAGTTTGCTTAAATTCATGTCCATTGAGTCCATGATGCCATCCAACCATCTCGTCTCCCATTGACCTCTTCTTCTCCTGCCTTCAATCCTTCTCAGCATCAAGGTCTTTTCCAATGAGATGGCTCTTCGCATCAGGTGGCCAAAATATTGGAGCTTCAGCTTCAGTATCGGTCCCTCCAATGAATATTCAGGGCTGATTTTCTTTAGGATTGACTGGTTTGATTTCCTCTCATTCCAAGGGACTCTCAAAGAGATTCATTTTTCCAGCACTCAGCCTTCTTTATGGTCCAACTCTCTCATCCGTACATGACTACTGGAAAAACCATAGCTTTGATTAAATGGAACTTGGTCAGCAAAGTGATGTCTCTGCTTTTTAATACACTGTCTAGGTTTGTCATAGCTTTTCTTCCAAGGAACAAGTGTCTTTTAATTTTGTGACTGCAGTCACCATCCACAGTGATTTTGGAGCCCAAGAAAATAAATTCTTTCACTGTTTCCATTGTTTCCCATCTATTTACCATGAAGTGGTGGAACCAGATGGCATGATCTTAGATTTTTGAGTGTTGGGTTTTAGACCAGCTTATTCACTCTCCTCTTTCACCTTCATCAAAAGGCTCTTTAGTTCCTCTACACTTTCTGCCATAAGGGTGGTGTCATCTGTATATCTAAGGTTGTTAATACTTCTCCAGGTAATCTTGATTCCAGCTTGTGATTCATCCAGCCTGGGATTTCCCATGATGCGCTCTGCATAGAATTACCAAAAAGACAATATACAGCCTTGACGTACTTCTTTCCTAATTTTGAACCAGTTCGTTGTTCCATGTCCGGTTCTGTTGCTTTTTGACCTGCAGATGGCGCTAGTGGTATAGAACTGTCTGCCAATGCAGGAGACAGAGGGGAGTTGTATCTGGGAATCAGCAAGATCCCCTGGAGAAGGGAATGGCAACCCACTCCAGTATTCTAGCTTGGAGAGTCCCATGGAGAGAGGAGCCTTATGGGACACAGTCCAAAGGGTCACAAAGAGTCGGACATGACTGAAGCGACTTAGCACAGCTGCTAATACCTGGCTTTGGAGTTTTTTCAAGATCTTTTTAACTAGCTGCTCAAAATAATTTTCTACAATTGAACAACCTTGTGGTAGCTGTTTTACTGATTAGATTCAGATATACCTAAAATGTACCTCTCACAAGTGTGTGCGTGTGTGCTAAGTCAGTTGTGTCCAACTCTGTGTGGCCCCATGGACTGTGGCCAGCCAGGCTCCTCTGTCCACAGTATTCTCCAGACAAGATTACTGGACTGGGCCACCATGCTCTCCTCCAGGGATCTTCCAGACCCAAGGATCAAAACTATACCTATTCTGTTACCTGTATTAGCAGGCAGGTTGTTTACCACTAGCACTACCTGGGAAGTCCTCCTCTCACACAACCTTCCTTAATTCATATAGCTGAATGCTCTCTAATATCATCAAATACATTCTATTTCCTCCTTAATTTTCCTTGACAGTATCATGACTGCTTCAGAAGGAATGTCACTTAATTCCTCATTGAGTACATGCATCCTCTGGGTTTTTTTGTCACCTTCTTCCTAATTATTTTTAAAAAATCATGAAAATGAGGAAGTAGTAAGTCCAATCAGCCTTTCTTCCCCATTTGACGTGAAAATAAGTAAGAAGAACCTGAAAAAGAAAGAGGATAACAGAAGAGAGAGGACAATAACAACAGTTTCTGTTAATTGAATATTGTTAACATATTGCTGTTTAGCCGTTAAGTCATGTCAAATCCTTTTGTGACCTCATGAACTATAGTTCACCAAGCTCTTCTTTTCATGGGATTACCCAGGCAAGAATATGGAGTGGGTTGCCATTTCCTCCTCCAAGGGATCGTCACAACCCAGTGATTGAACCTTCATCTCCTATGTTTGCAAGTGAATTCTTTACCATTGAGACACCTAGGAAGCCCATTATTAACATATGTTTTTTTCTTTAATTCTCAAAATAGTCCATGAGTTGTATATAATATGTATCCCTATTTTGCTGCTGCTGCTCAGTCGCTTTAGTCCTGTCCAACTCTGTGAAACCCCAGAGATGGCAGCCCACCGGGCTCCCCCATCCCTGGGATTCTCCAGGCAAGAATACTTGAGTGGGTTGCCATTTCCTTCTCTAATGTATGAAAGTGAAAAGAGAAAGTGAAGTCGCTCAGTCGTGTCCGACTCTTCGCGACTCCATGGACTGCAGCCCACCAGGCTCCTCCGTCCATTGGATTTTCCAGGCAAGAGTACTGGAGTGGGATGCCATTGTAATAACAGATAAAATAGCTAAGGATCAGAGAAGTTAAACAACTTGTTCAAAGTCACCCACCAAGCCACTGTGATAGGCCTGGGATTTAAATGCATGTTTGTACAAACTGGAAAGATATGCCCATCTGAATGCAGAGTTTCAAAGAATAGCAAGGAGAAATAAGAAAGCCTTCTTAAGTGAACAACACAAAGAAATAGAGGAAAACAAAGGAATGGGAAAGACTAGAGATCAATTCAAGAAAATTAGAGATACCAGAGAAACATTTCATGAATGGTGGTTACAATATAGGACAGAAATGGTAAAGAACTAACAGAAGCAAAAGATATTAAGAGGAGGTGGCAAGAATACACAGAAGAACTATACAAAAAACAGCTTTATGACACAGATAAGCATGAAGATGTGATCACTCACCTAGAGCCAGACATCCTGGAATGCAAAGTCAAGTGCACCTTAGGAAGCATCACTACAAACAAAGTTAGTGGAGGTGATGGAATTGCAGCTGAGCTATTTCAAATCCTAAAAGATAATGCTATTAAAATGCTGCACTCAATATGCACTCAGCAGTGGCCACAGGACGGGAGACAATTTTCATTCCAATCCCAAAGAAAAGCAGTGCCAACGAATGTTCAAACTACAGCACAATTGTACTCATTTCACATACTAGCAATATAATACTCAAAATCTCTAAGCTAGGTTTCAGCAGTATGTTAACTGAGAACTCCCAAATGTTCAAACTAGAGTTAGAAAAGGCAGAGGAAACAGAGATCATATTGTGAACATCCGTTGGATCACAGAAATAGCAAGAGAATTCCAGAAAAACATTCACTTCTGCTTCATTGACTATGCTAAAATCTTGGATTGTGTGGATCACAACAAACTGTGGAAAATTCGTAAAGAGATGGGAATACACAACAACTCTACCTAACTCCCAAGAAACGTGTGCAGATCAAGGAGCAACAGTTAGAACTGTACAGGGAACAACGGACTGGTTCCAAATTGGGAAAGGAGTATGTCAAGGCTGTATAATGCCATCCTGCTTATTTAACTTATATAAAGATTGAAAGTGAAAGTGAAAGTCACTCAGTTGTGTCTGACTCTTTGTGACCCCATGGACTATACAGTCCATTAAATTCTCTAGGCCAGAATACTGGAGTGGACAGCCGTTCTCTTCTCCAGGGGATCTTCCTGACCTAGGGATTGAACTCATGTCTCCCACACTGCAGGAAAATTCTTTACCAGCTAACCCACCAGCGAAGCCCCATATGCAGAGTACATAATGTGAAATGCTGGCTGGATGAAGCACATGCTGGAATCAAGATTGCTGGGAGAAATATCAATAACCTCAGATATGCAGATGACACCACCCTTATGGCAGAAAGTGAATAGGAATTATGGAGCCTCTTGATGAAAGTGAAAGAGGAGAGTGAAAAAAGTCTTAAAACTCAACATTCAAAAAACTCATGGCATCCATTCAAAAAACATTCATGGCATCTGGTCTCATCACTTTCTCACAAATAGATGGGGAAACAATGGAAACAGTGAAAGACTTTATTCCTTTGGGCTCCAAATCCCTGCAGATGATGACTGCAGCCATGAAATTAAAAGATGCTTTCTCCTTAAAAACAGAGACACTACTTTGCTGACAGAGTTCCAAATAGTCAAAGCTATGGTTTTTCCGGTGGTCGTGTATGGATGTGAGAGTTGGACCATAAAGAAGGCTGAGCATGAAGAATTGATACTTTTGAACTATGATGTTGGAGAAGACTCTTGAGAGTCCCTTGGACTGCACAGAGATCAAACCACTAAATCCTAAAGGAAATCAGTCCTGGAAGAATGCCTTCCAATATTCACTGGAAGGACTGATGCTAAAGCTGAAGCTCCAGTACTTCGGCCACCTGATGTGAAGAACTGACTCATTAGAAAAAACCCTGATGCTAGGAAAAATTGAGGGCAGGGAGAGAAGGGGATGACAGAGGGCAAGATAGTTGGATGGCATCACCAACTCAATGGTTATGAGTCTGAGCAAACTCTGAGAGATAGTGAAGGACAGGGAAGCCTGGCATGCAGTTTACAAAGAATCAGGGACTACTGAGCAACTGAACAACAATAAGCCCAGTTGATATATTTTGAGAGGGGGTCAGGAGAAGGAAAGCCTGAGGTTGAGCTAGAAAACCAAAATGAACACCTTAGGGATCATTATAAAAGCCAAAAAAAAAAAAAATGCAAAAATAAGATTTGGAAAGTAGAGTCTGAAGCAGAGTAGCAAAGGCTGAAAGCAAAGCCTACCTAAGCTGGATCATCCAGAAAGAAATTTGGGAGAGGGGCACACAGGCAGCAATTGCACAGAAAACAGTGTGAATGGGAGACATGGCCACATGTGAGAAATGAGCTTAACTCCACAATTCCATCCACAAGGCCAAGGTGTCTTTTTAGAATATGCCATCCCTCTAATAGGAAGGCAACTGTTTTGGTACCCTGGTGGAGAGGAGCCTTCAGTTTGGGGTATCTTATTAAGATGTCAGCAGACCTTGGAGAGTTCATAGAGGAGCAGGGAGATGATTACAGGGGCTGGAGGGGTTGATTTATGAGCAAGATGGAAAGACTAGTGCTGTTACTGCTTGGATAAATGATAGCTAAGGGAGGCATAATGATCTCTATAAATATTTGTAGGCGGAAGCAGTAAGAAGAGAAGGGACTCTTGTGCTACCAATAGAATACAGTGCCCTTCGCGTCCCTTTGCTGAATTGCCAGGAAATTTTTTCTGATAGCAACACCATCAGAACTGCAGAAAGATCAGCCACAGGAGAAGGATGCAAGTGACAGCCCAAGATCACTTAAGTCTGAGCTTCAGGAAAAGCCACCAAGTGTGTTGAAGGGCACCCTCTGCCCAACTCAGGAATGAATTGGAGAGGCTCTGGTAGAAACTGTGGGCTCTGAGGCATCCTGGGCTCATCTCTCACTAGACCCCTCTGCACTATTCAGTTTGATTCACTGAGTCTCTGTTCATACTTTCCTCCTACACTGGAAGACAGTCCGCAGCCCCAATTGGTGTCTCCCCGTTCTACGTCCACAGTTAATGAAGTGAGTGCCTCCTGTAGCCCAGGCACTGAGCTGGCTCAGGGTGAGGATACAAAGGCAAGGAGACAGTCATTGTCTTCAGGCTGATGTTTAACTGGAAGGTCAGTCAAGCAAACACATAAGAAAGTATGAAATGATGAGTGAGATAATAAATAGTGATCCAGTGTCTTCAAGCAATAGAGGAAGTTCCTGATTCAGATTAGGAGTCTGGGGGTGACAGTTCCTGAAATGTCACCATTTGTCATGAAAACAGCAATGTTCAAGAACCCCCTTCCTCCTCCACCCCAATTTTCTGTGTTCTGGGAAGTGGCTTACCACGGAGAAGCATGCTCTCCTGGCTTAGATACCATGGGTCATTTCACTCTTTATCACAACTCCCCGTAAGACCTGCACGTGAGTCACTTCTGTACCTGTGACAATGTCAGTCTCAAATCTTGCCTCTTTTACCTGAACTTGCTGAAAAAGACTTTCCAACTCCCCATCTTTTTTTCATGAATAGTAGCTTAAATTAGAAATTATCCTCCCAAAATTAGTTAGATACATTTCCTGGTTCAGTTGACTTGAACTTCTGATTTCAAAACCAATCCCAACTGTAGAATCATCCCATCTGGAATTTGTCCACCCTTTCTTTTCTTAAAGTCTAAGACAAAGCCTCTGCTGAGATGCCTCCATCTTCAGGCCTGATGTGTTCTCCCTATTACAATAGCCTGAATGAAATAAGTTGCCTTAAATTTGATATTTTATCTTAAAGATGAATCAGAGTTAAGGAAAAGGGAAGAGGGAGAGTATGCCAAAAGGAATTCCGTGGAAAGAAAATGCATTGTACTCAGGCCTGAAGCAAAAAAGCCAGAAAAATATATAGAACTGCCATAGCTGAGGGGCCATGTCTGGGAGTAGGGTGAGAAATTCAATGAGAAAAGCATAATTTATTAAAAGACATTCCCCTAGCCAAGTGTCTGTTCTGAGTCAGATTCCTTGCTGTAAAAATGGAGGAAAAGATAATAACTATCTCATGAAGGAGGTCACATCGGCAAGCTCCTGGCACCTGGAAGATGCTTAGTAACTAAGCAGTATCCTTAGGACAGACTTTTGCATGTGGTGGATAGACAAGAAATATTTCTTAAATGGTTGGTAGACAAAGATTCCCATATCACCTGCTACACTCAAGTGAATTAGCTCAGCCAACTTGGCTGCATGTGGATTATAAGCCAGCACAAACTAACCTTGAAGCCCTACAGTCTGCTGTGAGAGTCCCAGCCTGGCTTAGGACACGCCACTGTAGTTCAAGATTCTCAGAATGTAAATAGAAGCTGAGCATATTTCCCCCAGAGCATAAATTCACCTATGTTCTCAGAGCATTTGGCCATACTGTGTACCCTAAAACTGGTGGGGTCAGTCCAGTGGAGAGTCGCAGGGCTCACTGTGGAGCCCTGTGGAGTCGCAGGACACTGCGTGTGTGGTCGACTTGGCCGTGCCTCAGAGACAGCCCCAGCCCCAGCCCCGGCACAGCCACTTGTGGCAGCAGCAGTTACTATGGACGATTGGTTAGAAGGGATAAAAACAGATTTCCCAAACCAACTGTATTCAATGCAACATATTTTTCATATGTTTAATGGAACAGAAATTTTTATTTTAACCGACATTTATGGGCATTACTAGTGTTCTGCAAAGGAAGCAGAAACCTGGTGGAGAGAGATAGCAGGTAGAGGAATCATATTATTTTTATCATAAGATTAGGGCCCTCTGTGTGTTCCTCCCCCAAGGCTGCTTCCTCTCCCTCCCAGCCTAGAGAAACAAGAGATTATATATGGATGCTCCTGCTGTACAAAGCCCTGGCTCAGTTAACCCTTCCTCCGTGGCAATCCGGGCATCAGAGACCCCATTATTTAAGGCTAATGTATTGTTTTTCTACTGCCTGGCTCTGGGAGATCCAGATTGTTGGCGTCACAGACTCAAGCATCAGCCAAAGCAATAAAGAGGAGACAATTCTTCATTATCATCCCTGGAAGCTACTCAGTGACAATGAGGGAACTGTGATTTGGGATTGTTTGTGTTTCTGTATATATTTAGAACATGTGTCCTGAAGTTGTGGTTTTAGGGACAATTAGCTTTATCTCCTTTAACTATCTTACTCCTCTACTTTGCTTTAAAACTTGGCACTTCCAAGAGTTAAACAAAGATGACTAACTTGAGAAGGGAAGTCTTTGAGACACATATGTCCTCTCCCTCCCTTCCCTCTTCCCCTTTAATTCCTGCCACATCCCTGGTAACCTTCTATTCCTTGTCTCCTCTCACCCTCCATCTCTGTTACAGCTGTCGTTTTTCTCCAGATATACAGGAAACCCTGGTTACACATCAGGGTTCTAATCCTCATTGTAGTCTTACCAAGCTGTATAAGCGTGACTAAGTAAATTAAGCAAGGCTGCTTTTGGCCCCCTGTGAAAGTGCCCCTGAGCCCCTCTATGCAGTGTGAAGCTAAAATTCCATATGCTTTCTGTGTGCCCTCTATCTCCATAGTTTTAGAAGCAATTAGGGCACTGAGTAGGTGTCAGGGGATATTCATCTTTAAGGGATCCAATATGTTGTTTTCTTCCTTTGTGTGCCATTTCTCAAGGACTCTGTTCCTTATCAGTTCCTAGAAAATGGGAACGAGCAGAGCTGCATGCAGTTCTCAGGACTGAGATCATTGGAAAGAGCACCTACTTGGATTCCCTTCAGTGACTCCCTTCAGTGACCTTTTAGGACTATCCATTTTGTTGAAACTGGTGGAATGAATTTCATTCTTTTTAATGGCTGAGTAATCATTTTATTGAAGATATATAAGCATGCATTTTTGCAAATAAAGTACCCTTGTTTCACTCGAGACTTAGGTCCCCTGCATCCTTCTTCTCGCCGATTCCAATCCCCAGGTCCCGGTCTATGAAGACCGTGACAAGTAGGAACATTTATTTCATTAGTTTAGCCCTGATAAAACAATGTAAAATAACATCCATGTTTCTGGTGGTAGAATCACCTTTGTAAACTGAATAATCTGAGGTGGACTTCAACATTAAATTTCTAAATAGTGTTTAGTATTTGCACAGCATTATTTGCTAAGCTTCTCTGCAGCTGGCCAAACGCACTTAGCTGACCACTCTCCTGGACTTGTGAGTAAATGAATACTGTGGATCAAAGGAAATATGAACCAGAAAACCCAAGGGCAATCCCACAAGAGTAGTCTCATGCTTGAAGCAAAATCCAGATAAACTTGCCCTGTGGCAAGGTGGAGAGGAAGCATGCAGGATTAGGTTAGCATAGAAGATGAAGTCCCGTGAGCACTCCATTCTCCAATCTCTCCTCCCCATCATGGTTTGCTATTTGTATGTAAGCTTCAATCAGAGTTGAGTGTCATGAAATATATTTTCCTGGCTCAGAAATTGCAGTAAAGTAGCTTCAGTTCTTTTCAGGCTGGGTCTGATGCTGAAAACCTCTTGGAACTTATGAACATATCACAGATGCTGAGCAGGTGAGCTTTAAAAAAATGGGGTTCCATCTCAATAATCTGTCAGGCTATAGGCGACAAAAAGCTATTTCTGACTCCAGCAGGAATGAGTGATTACTTTGATAACAAACTAAAATAAGCTTGGAAATTGGAAATTACCAGAATTAAGCTATCTCCAGTGAATGACTGAGCTCCCCTCTTCAGTACATTTTCTTCTATATTAACCATAAACATGAGCTCTTCATTAATAGAAATTGGTTCATTGCTACTGGCCACAAGGGGAATCTATTGGATGTGTGGCACTAACTTCCAACCTGATCAAGAAGACAACTTGTTCTTAATGTGAGTGCTTTCTTGGGAACTTAAAAATTCTTTATATCCCCTTTGGCTTCTTGCATATGAAGCCAATTGTAATGTTCAAATTTTAAATGTTCGAATATTTTCTCTGTATGAGATGTTTATGGTACCAAATAATTTCTAGATGATTACTGTTTTTAATAACTATCTAATTACCATATTAATCAGAAATATCCTTTTGGCTTGTAGAAAGTATCAAGGGACAGAGGTAAGAAACAAAGATATTCCCATTACAAACACTTGCATGAAACTTCCAAGCTTCCTGTTCACAAAATATGGAAGTGTTGCTGAATGGAAGGCTTTTCACCCTCAGTGAGTAGAAGATAGTCCAGTCTCCTCACTAACCAACTGCTCAGAATTTAAAATGAAATGAGTATCCTGTGACTGCCCCAAATCCTCAGTATCAGGACACACAAATAAACAACCTTTTTGTCCTTTAACTTCATATGAAGGAAAAGGTTGCTACGTTGTGATAACTATATTGAAACATCTTTTACTAATTGCTTTGTCTGTTGATCCCTGACCTATATGCGATGATGTTATACAATGATAAAACAGAGAAGTTAGGTGGTCCAGTGGTTAGGATTTGGCTTTTGCTGCCATTGGCCATGTTCAATCCTTGTTTGGGGAACTATTAATAAGATACCACAAGCTGTGAACCATAGCCAAAACAAAAACAGGGAGGTTAATATTCCAAAGAGGCTGTTTAGCCTTGCTAACATTTCATCAAGTGACCCTTGCCATCTATTTAGCCATCAATTGTCTAAATCACAAAGGCATGTTCCCTGATGCCATTCCCTATCTTCCTGTGATGGTTTCTGTGCATAGGTGAGTGAGTGAGTGAAGTCACTCAGTCGTGTCCGACTCTTTGTGACCCGATGGACGGTAGCCTATCAGGCTCCTCTGTCCATAGCATTTTCCAGGCAAGAGTACTGGAGTAGGTTGCCATTTCCTTCTCCAGGAGATCTTCCCAACCCAGGGATCGAACCCAGGTCCCCCACATTGTAGGCAGACACTTTACCATCTGAGCCACCAGGGAAGATAAGATACATAAATGATCTGTTCTAGCACACTCTCACTCATTCTTGTGGCAAGAATGTACGGGGTGGGTGTGTGTGTGTGTGTGTGTGTGTGTGTGTGTGCGTGTATGTGTGTGAACAAAGGAAAAAATAGTGAGAATTTCCCAAAGTATTGAACGTTTCATTAATGGAAATGTACCACTATATTTTCTGTGGTTTATGTGATGGTAATTTTCCTGTTTCTCTTTCATACTGAGCTTGATGGACAGGCCCTTCTTTAATGTACAAATAATCTTTATGACCCTTGTAAGCAGGTCTGATGATACTCAGCTGAGTAATGTACCAGAACTGAAATTTCCATCTACTTGATGTTTTGCACAGGGGTTTTGATGAAGTCACTGTCACCTGCTATTAACTTAATATCAAGTCTTAATAGGGTCCCTTTCTCACCATCTCCACGCTGTTGGGGTCCAAATTAATTACTAAGTAAAAACTCTGCCACATAAATCCTCACTTACCAGGGAGGGAAAAAAATGTAACTTCATTTGTGAGCTTAGAGAGGAGCCTATGGAAAAAGATCCACTTGCAAGGCACAACAAAGAAGTCTGTGTTATCAGTGAAGAAATTGGAGCTCCTGCAAAGTTGGGGTTCACTTCCTCATGCTCAGTCCTGTACCCTCTTTATCAGCATCCTCACATTTATTCTCAAAATTCAGTAGAATCTTCACTTAGCGCTCTTTAGTACCAAGTTATGGGGCAGCAAAAAAAACTCCCTAAACATAAACTATTAGAGGATCAGATGCATAAAATAAATCAAGGGGGGTGTAGGGTGAGATAAGCTAAATCTCCTCCAATCCTGATATTCTGTAAAAAGTCACGATCTAATAATGACATAAGAATTTTGAAAATCTACTTGCCTTTTGATATTACCTAAAATTTCACCATCAGAAATAAATTTACTATTAAATGGTAATATCATCAGAGGGGCAGGGAAAGGGAGGAGGGTAGGAGAGGATAGAAAGAGCTTAATCTCTGTTAGGTACATACAACTTAATGATTAGAATCTCACAAATTGAGAAGACAGAGTGTTCAAGAGAACTTGGGCTAGTGGGGCATTCCATGATAGTTGAGTGTTGGTGAAGGGTCTTTCCAAAGGTTAGGTAAAGCAATGAAGATAGCTTTGCCTAAGTCACATTTTGTTTTGTTTTGTTGTGTTTGGGGGGTGACTGTGTATTTTACTATTTTTTATTGAGATATAATTGGCACATAACATTGTTTAGGGTGTACAGTGTATTGATTTGATACATTTATTTATCACAAGAAGCTTACTACCATAGTCCTACAGCTAACACCTCTATCACGTCACATAGTTATCATTTCTTTTTTTGTGTGATGAGATCATTTAAAATCTTAAGCTCTTGGCAGCTTTGATGTATACAGCACAGTACTGTTGCCTGTAATCGCCATGCTCTCTGCAGAGCTCCAGAAGATACTCATCTTCTAATTGCAAGTCTGTACCCTTTCTCTAGCATCTCCCCAGTTCCATTTCTTCATCACAGATATCCAAGGACAAGAGAAGAAAACATGAGTTGGGAGTAATATTAGAATCCACAAAAAGAAAAAAAGTTGCAAAGAAAGATAATAATTAAAAGCTCAGAGATACTTTAAAACCCATTAACATGTAAAGCCCTTAACTTTAATTGCTTATAGGATGCTAACGAAACAAACAGATTTCTCATTTCACCCTTTCTCCTAAAATTGAAATCTACCCTTGGAAAGCTTCCCTTAAGTCCTATTGGAAGTCTTTTGCTGATTCTAGATTCCCCTCTTTTTTATTTTTGGTTCTGATAGCCCAAATCTGTAGCTCTTCTCTAGCCAGATTTCTACCCTTGGCTCCTGGAGCAGATTACCAGCCTAGGCAAGCATAGGAAGTACCTGGAAGTTGCTGTTCCTAGGCTCTTAGTCAACAACTGACATCTGGTGCTACTGGAGTATGAAAGCCTCCTACCCTCAGGTGGAATGAATCCTGAGGCATGACTTACACTGAAGAACTTCCTTGGGTTGGGCTGAGGTTGCCCTTCACACATCCCTGCCTCTAATCTCAGCCGTGAATGGCTTTTTCCCTTTTCCTGGATTGTTTCCTCCACTTCCTTACTGGGCTTCCCCTGTGGCTCAGTAGTAAAGAATCCACCCGCAATGCAGGAGATTCCAGTTCAATCCTTAGATCGGGAAGATTCCCTGGAGGGCATGGCAACCCACTCCAGTATTCTTGCCTGGAGAATCCCATGAACAGAGGAGCCTGGTGGGCTATGATCCATGTGGTTGCAAAAAGTCAGACACAACTGAAGCAACTGAGCATGCACACACTTCTTTATTAGATTCTTCCTTATAAATCACTTGCATTGAATTCATAATCTTAGGACATTCTTTTAGGGAATTCAACTAAGCTAGATTGTTGCTGGATGTATCTACCTGAAGGTCTGGATGAAAACTGCACTTTATCATAGGCAAAGCCAAGGTATCATCATGCCTCACTTGTCTCTTTCTCCTGTCATTTCTATTAGAGATGCAACATTCTCATAGTTACCCAGGCACACAGCTTTTTAAAGCCATTTCTATTGTTTCTTTTTAGTTAATGAATTGACATTTACATTTCATTTTATAGTTTGTAAAACATTCTCATGTATTTAATAGCATTTTATTTTCAAAAATTATTTTCAAAATAAAATAGGTCAGATTTGATCATATTCAGTCTTAGAATGAGGCAACAAAGGATCCAGGAAATTCAATAGGTAGTAAATTGAGTAACTGGAATGAGAACATGTGCCTTTGACTTTGATTGACTACTTTTCTACAAAGCCAGATGTTCTTCCTTCAGGACATCTCTCAGATGCTTCCTTTTTTATTTTTTTCTATTTCTTCCATACAACCTTGGTTTAGAGCCTTGCTATTCTTTCTCAGGTGATAGCAGTCATCTCCTAAAGGGGAGTACTCTGCCTCTGTTCCTTCTTGTTTCATGCCCTCATGCCCCTCTCAGATTAAGATGCTACATAACATCTATTCTCACTTACCTATGATCTAGATCCTACAGACATTTCTGGTTTTAACTTTTACTCTTCCTCACTTTCTAATTCTGGAGTTTATGTGTTACTACAGCATAGTTTAGCTATATTTAATAGTATAGAAAAGGGTTCATTGAAGATGAGTATGAGTACTGCTGTAACAAACACCTAAATGCCATTGATATAGCAACCAAGTAATAAAAAGAGATAAAAGTGAAATAAGAGGCTGGAAGATGGCTATGCCTGATATGCAATGGAAAACAGAACTGTCATCTGTTATATAACTTGGAAGGCAGATAACATGCCTAATGAACTTATTGCCCTGGAGAAAGAGGTTGGTAAACTTAAAGTTAGTAGCATGTGCTGAAAAGGTGATTAGTTTCTAGTTGATAAGGTGTCAGTAGAAGTGATAAAGCCACCTCTAGGTCTGTTCCTAAAATCCATCCTGTGCAATCCTTTAGCTTTCTTTCCCTCCACGTGGACCTTAGAAACCTTATGTTAAAAGATGGCGAAACTTTGAAATGGAAAGATCCTAGACCCCAAAAAGTGCTGGAGAACTTATCTCCAAGGAAAATTGCCAAGCCATGCATTGGGCTCTAAAATGAAAGGAAAACAACATGTTACTCTGTTTAACCCTGAGATATTGCTGTTTGTTTTGGTACCAAGGTGTATTCTAGACCATCCTGTTTGAAACCCTGCAATGCCAGCATCTTTTATTCCAGCATCTAATAGCATGCTATGATAAAGCTAAATGTTCAGTGCTTATTAAATTAAATAGAAACAAAAACTCATATCATGAACTGATTTCAATGAATAAAAAGTAGACAGCCATTATGGATACTAGTGCACAATAACAACATAAATAATGTAAGAAATAAACAGCAAGGAAGAAAACGATAATTATGTTTAATATCTCAAAATAATTATTCTTAACAGCTATGAATTGAATTATTCAATTATAACAAAGTGAATAGAAAACAATAATGAGTTAAGACATTTTCTGAAAATATTCTTTACAATTCTCCCAAATTGTTTTTATGTAAATCATTAAATAAATGGATGAAATGTATATAAGCTACATTCTTTATAACAAATTTATTGCTTTTTTAGTTAATGCAATAAAATATCCTGGCAGTTATTTATTAAGAGGGTAAAAATATTAATTAGTAAACAATGTTAGCAAACAACTCAGAGCAAGAGAAGTCAGGCTTGCTGGGGTTTGTGACATCCACAGCATCCGAGACTGGATTCATTAAACTGTTTCCGCCATGACTCTGGTTTGCAGGGTCAGGTTCTGGGGGCCCCATCCTGCTGCATCAGTCAAGGTGAGTTATCTGAACATGACAAAACCTGAAACAGGGACATGTTACAGGCCAGCAGACACCACAATTCACAAATTATTAACGTGACTTTCAGAAAGATAGCTTTCCTCACTCTGCTGGCCTCCACAGCTTCCAATTTTGTCTTGAGCCGAGTGTATCAGCTTTCTTCTTCAAGTCCTACTGCTGAGAATTCAAGGATCAGTTGAATAAAACCAAAACTAATGTATTCCTCGTCACTGTCATTTAACCTCTTGCCATTCACACCTTCTGAGTGGCCTCTCCTTATTCTACCTATACCCTGATGTCTGCATTATTAACATTCCTGCAATGAGATCATGGCTTTTTGTCAGTAGGGTCTCTTCCAGCTTCTTCAGGCTTTCCTGCTCTGACACTAGATTCCATCCTCACCTGCCTGCATATCTCCTAGCTCTCCAACAATGTGCCTTGGCTCCTCAGTGCTGTGGGCCCCTGCAGTTGGCTGCTTGGCTAGCCTGGGCTCCAAAATAGTGGCTCTACCTCTGGTCAGATTTTCACTTCCTTTCCAAACATTAGAACCCTTCACAGGCACACATCTGCATCTCATTTGCCTTTTTTGGATGTAGTTAAAGCAAACCCATAGAATATGGAGCAATGAAGTTAGTCAAGGCATGAAAACTTATGAGTCTATTCTTGGACTGCCCTTTTCCATTCCCCAAACTGGTTCACTGTGGCTTGCAGAGTCTCTGCTGCTCTCCTAGACACTCTTCTGGGCCCAAATGCAGGAAATCACAGCCTCAGAGTCTTTTCTATATTTTCCTCCATATGCCCTCCAATCATACTCCCAAATCCTGTCCCATAAGGCAGTGGTCCCCAACCTTTTTGCCACCAGGGACCAGTTTTGTGGAAGACAATAAATCCATGAACTAGGGTGGAAGATGGGAATGGTTTCAGGATGATTCAAGCACATTACATATATTGTGCCCTTTATTTCTATTATTATTTCATTGTGATATATAATGAAATAATTTTGCAACTGACAACAATGAAGAATCAGATCTTCAAGTATTAGATTATCATAAAGTGTACACAACCTAGATCCCTCACACTTGCAGTTCACAGGAGGGTTCAAGCTTCTGTGAGAATCCAATCCTGCTGCTGATCTGACAGGAAGTGGAGCTCAGGCAGTGTTAATAATACAAACAATGAGGAGCTTCTGTAAACACAGATGAAGCATCACCAGCCACTCACCTCCAGCTCTGAGACCCAGTTCCTAACAGGGGACTGACTGTGGATTCCTGCCTGAAGTGACTTATTGGGTTTTATGTAAATATCATGAGACAAGTGAAAAGTGCAGAAACTATCCCAAAGCTTGACTATTGATAATATTAATAACACTGCTTTCTCTATGAACTATTTTGGTAGAAAGATGCAAGAGTGATGTTTGCCAATTGCATAATAATTGCAATGTGCAGCATTGTTTAAGAACTAGGGGAGATAACGAGTTCACTGTTTTCCAGAATTTCTGGAAAAAATAACTCCATGTACGTTGCTGCCGCTGCTGCTGCTGCTGCTTCTAAGTCGCTTCAGTCGTGTCCGACTCTGTGCAACCCCTTGGACGGCAGCCCACCAGGCTCCCTCATCCCTGGGATTCTCTAGGCAAGAATACTGGAGTGGGTTGCCATTCCCTTCTCCAATGCATGAAAGTGTTAGGGCATCTCAAGTCTGGGCAATTAGCATGGGAATTACTCTAAATGGTCATAATACATTTCAAAAAATGATCTCAGATTTTTAAAATTGCACTTCCTAACTGTGAATAAAGTTTTCAAGCACATATCTCTTTTTTATATTTATAAATTATATCTGAATATTGCATGATTACATCATGAACATTATAAAGCCTTTATAAATAGAAATTTTAAAAGATGAGATAAGAGAGAGAAAGAAGGAAAATAAAATAAGCTCTCACATTTTTTTTCATTCCTAATAGAGTTTTAGATACTCCCTGAGGAAAAAGAATCTGACTTTGGTGATGACTATTCTAATAAAAGTATAGTAAGCAGTAGGTGTTACCTTAAAAGTGTCAGTGACATGATCAGCATAATCCAGCAAGGAGTAGATATTGGTGGATAGGACTTTCAGATCCTATCCATAAATTCCTGCTCAGAGTAAAGTTTTTTCTGCAGCTGAAATATATGTTGTTTGTATCTCCCTTTACTGATATAAGTCAGAATGTATCTGCTATGGATGCCATGGACAATCTCTAACCATTTCCTTATATAGAAATCTCTGATATAGTCAACATTTCCCGCTCATCTTTGTCCCTGGTTCTCTTGCCTAGATTCTTCCAATTTAGATTGCTTGCTTGGGAGAATCATGGGTCCCATTATTTCTTCTTTCTTGTGGATTCATCTACTGGATCCCTCGATGGGAAGATGTGTATGTGCTGATGGCGAAAGAAGATCCAGGTGCCTTGGCATTTTTTGTTTCCATATAATAGGCACCTACTGAAACCAGCTAAAGGGCATCGTGAGCTGTCCTTGACTCTCCAGAGCACAAATAGCATTTATCTCTGGGCAGCAGGCAGCGCCAACGCGGGTTTTTGTCAACCTGTCAATTTTTTTTTTCTTAAACAGAAAGCAGAGTTCAGTAAATAAAGATAAATGATTGTGCTCCTTCTCTGCAGACCCTGGAGCTAAACTGAACAGGCCTCTTATGGTTTGGCCCTGCTTCATTGACTGTTCAGACAGCCCAGTAATACGACAGATGTACCCAGCCATTCCCTCTTCCCCGCTGTCCATTAGATTATGTTCATTTTGTCTGAAATGCCATTAGAAGTCTCAAGGTCAAAGAAGTCACAAGGAAGAAAAGAGGATGACTAATTTCTTCTTTTTTCTCTGCAGCCCTTCATTGCCCAAAGAGCCTCCAGACAGGTGGGCTCCTGTTTTGTAAGAGGCACAGAGAGGGGAGCTCCATGCAATTTACTTGAAATAAAATGCAGGTGTGCAATTAACCCAGACACACTTCTGGCAACTATCACAGCCCGGCACTGGAAGTTTTATTTTAATCAGGGGAGAATGTTATTTGGGATATTTTCCTAAATGACAAATGAATGATTTGCTTGCAACAACATGTTGAGGAAGAGCTTAGGGAGCCATTGGGGCTGGCATTTCTTTCTTTTCTTACTTTTTTTGAAAAAAAAAAAAAAAAAGTACTACTGTTTTGGTCTCAAACAGTGTTCCCCTTGGGACTTCTTGAGGTTATCATGCAAACAGGGAATTTGTCCCTGCTTAGCAGCTGTGATTATGCATGTAATGGTCCTTGAATTTATATAGTGCACTACTCCTGAGCTCAGATCACAATGGCTACATCATTTAGAATCATAGAATGTGAAAACTGGAGGAGACTATGAGGATCACCTGCTTCAGCTCCTCCTTAGACAGAAAAATGTACAGTGCTGTTATATTGAGGCCCTTTACTTGTTTCATGCATGTGGGGCAGGTCATCTTTCTCAGTGATTACAAAGGATACATTTTCTTCATCTCTGAAAGCTTTCACAGCTTCTAGCATAAGCCTGGGTATAAAAGAAAAAAAAAAAAAAGCCATGCCATTGTCTGGTATGAAGTATGGAGTCAAATAGAAACTTAAAGATAGACCACCTAGTCTATCCAGAAATCCAAGCATTCTGCCCAAATGTCCAGAAAGGGGGTACACAAAAGAGAAATTATGTAAGAGGGCTCCAATTTCCATCACTATTTCAATCAAATTGGCTTTCATTACTTGTTAAATATTTTATGAGATTATATGACATGAAGTTATTATTTTTGAAAAAAGTCCTCCATTGCTTAATTTTAAAAAAAGACAGAGAAATCTTCCTGTAGCACCCTCAAGATATTATCATATAACTTTCCCTTGAGCAAGTGTGAGAAAAACAGCAGAATTTAACTCCTGTTCCATTTCACCTTATAGAGTTTTGGTTGTGTGAGGCAAAGGAGTGACCAAAAAGTGCAGAATGATCACATGCATGTTTCTGACACCTTTACGCCTATCTTATTCCATTCAATACGTGTTTATTGAACCTCTTGTTATGGTTATCATTGCATTGGAATGTAGGCTGTGTGTAGTACTGGAAAATAAACTCTTGATGAGCTTTGAATGATATTTGAGCAGAGGAAATCCATAACATACATACATAACTATATGTTTAGGAACATAAGCATCACCATGCACAGTTCAGAATATAAGAGAATAACCACAAGATAAATTAGGTGAAAAGATGAAAAACAAGAAACTCATTGTACTTGGAAGCAATCTCATGTACTATTTCTTTTTTAAAATTAATTTATTCAAAGAATAATTGGTTTACAGAATTTTGCTGCTTTCTGTCAAACCTCAACAGGAATCAGCCATAGGTATATATATATATATATCCCCTCCCTTTTTGAAACTCCTTCCCCATCCCAACCCAGCCCCTGTTTGTTTCCTGAGCCATACAGAAAAATTCCCGTTGGCTATCTATTTTACATGTGATAATGTAAATTTCCATGTTACACTTTCCATACAGCTCACCCTCTTCTCCCCTCTCCCCATGTCCATAAGTTTATTCTCTAAGTCTGTTTAATCTTAGGTACTATTTCTTTATCAGATGGGTAAGTAGAGGCCCAGGGAAAGAATGTGATACACTCAAGGTTGCCCAAGTCAGAAGAAACTTAACTGCTACTGACACATATGTTTCCCTTCCTCCAATCTAGTATCCTTTTGTACATCATGCTGCTTTATTTAAACTATGAAGAAGGAGACTTTGAGAAGAAATCAGGGTTTAAACTAGGAAAGGAGAGAACAGAGCCCCTTCAGTACAGGAGGAAGAACAAGGGGACAGCTCAGTGGGCTGTAACCAACTCGGCTGTGAGGGAAGTCAGATAATTGTAGAAGACTTCACCAGGCAAACAGTCATCAAGTGTGATCCCTTCAGGAGGCACCATGTAAGATGCTGTGCATACACGCTTAGCTGCTCAGTCGTGTCTGACTCTGCGAACTCATGAACTATAGCCAGCCAGGCTCCATTGTCTGTGGAATTCTCCAGGCAAGAATTCTAGACTAGGTGACCATTCCCTTCTCCAAGGCATTTTTTCCAATCCAGGGATCAAACCCCTGGATTGCAGGCAGATTCTTTGCCATCTGAGCCACCAGGGAAGCCGAAGACAACTGTGAGGGAAGCAATAAATAGGTAAGTAATGCGGTTTCTACCTTGAAGGAACCCTTTCCAGAGTAAGGAAATAAGAAATACTACAAACATCAACAATTCAAAGATGAGCCCCATAACAGAAGGACAATCAGAGTGCTTGGCAGACTGTGAGCATGTACATACTAATGACTGTCAAATTTCATCCAGACTCACCTTCCCATATTAGTAAGTGGCAACAACATAGCCACACCATCTATCCAGTACCTCAAGCCAGAAACCTGGGAGTCATTCTTTACTCTTTCCTCTCAAGATTCCCTGCCAGTGCCCTAGTCAAAAGTGCCATTACCTCCTGAATTACAACACCAGTGTCTTAACTTGTCTCCTTAACTTCTCCCTTCAAAAACATGATACACATTAGAACTTAAATGACTGTTCTTTAATTCACATCTAATTGTATCCTTCCTCTTATGTTTGCTCTTAGGATTAAGCACAAAACTACTTAAATATCAAAAAAGTTTTCCCCATTTTTCCTCCTACTCACCTCCGCGTCTCACTCACTCTCCTCCTACTCACCTACTCGTCTCCCACAAATTTTCTTTCCCTTTATACTCTTCAATCTTAATACTCCATCAATAGCTGGTTCTGCTGGATTCCTTCGCATTGCCATGTTTTGTTCCCTTTGCCCAGGCTGTTTCCCTATATGCATCCATCCCTACTGGACCTGTCTCACACTAAGTCACACAGGCACACACGGAGGCAATACAGACATGCCGGCTTCATCTAGCTAGCTCCTATTCATCCAACTTAAATTTCACTTCCTCCAGAGTTTCCCAGACCATAGGCTAACTACAGACCCATTTTCCATAGCATCCTGTTTTTTCCATCATAAAATGTACCATATCTTATAGTAACTTTTTAAAATGACTGTCTTCCTCATAGGAGCACAAGCCCTTCACTTGTGCCCTGCTCTGCTCCTAGAAAAAACAACACATGCACATAATGCTTAGTAAATACTAGCTGAACAGTATCCAGAGCATTTAATCTCAGGTAAATGGAAAAAAAATGCAAAAAAGCAAAATGGCTGTCTGGGGAGGCTTTACAAATAACTATGAAAAGAAGAGAAGCCAAAAGCAAAGGAGAAAAGGAAAGATATAAGCATCTGAATGCAGAGTTCCAGAGAATAGCAAGAAGAGATAAGAAAGCTTTCTTCAGTGATCAATGCAAAGAAATAGAGGAAAACAACAGAATGGGAAAGACTAGAGATCTCTTCAAGAAAATTAGAGATACCAAGGGAACATTTCATGCAAAGATGGGCTCAATAAAGGACAGAAGTGGTATGGACCTAAAAGAAGCAGAAGATATTAAGAAGAGGTGGCAAGAATACACAGAAGAACTGTACAAAAAAGATCTTCACGACCCAGATAATCACGATGGTGTGATCACTCATCTAGAGCCAGACATCCTGGAATGTGAAGTCAAGCGGGCCTTAGAAAACATCACTACGAACAAAGCTAGTGGAGGTGATGGAATTCCAGTTGAGCTGTTTCAAATTTTGAAAGATGATGCTGTGAAAGTGCTGCACTCAATATGCCAGCAAATTTGGAAAACTCAGCAGTGGCCACAGCACTGAAAAAGGTCAGTTTTCATTCCAATCCCCAAAAAAGACAATGCCAAAGAATGCTCAAACTACCGCACAATTGCACTCATCTCACATGCTGGTAAAGTAATGCTCAAAATTCTCCAAGCCAGGCTTCAGCAATATGTGAACCGTGAACTTCCTGATGTTTAAGCTGGTTTTAGAAAAGACAGAGGAACCAGAGATCAAATTGCCAACATCCGCTGGATCATGGAAAAAGCAAGAGAATTCCAGAAAAACATCTATTTCTGCTTTATTGACTATCCCAAAGCCTTTGACTGTGTGGATCACAATAAACTGTAGAAGATTCTTCAAGAGATGGGAATACCAGACCACCTAACCTGCCTCTTGAGAAATCTGTATGCAGGTCAGAAATCAACAGTTAAAACTGGACATGGAACAACAGACTGGTTCTAAATAGGAAAAGGAGTACGTCAAGGCTGTATATTCTCACCCTGCTTATTTAATTTATATGGAGAGTACATCATGAGAAATGCTGGGCTGGAAGAAACACAAGCTGGAATCAAGATTGCCGGGAGAAATATCAATAACCTCAGACATGCAGATGACACCACCCTTATGGCAGAAAGCGAAGAGGAACTCAAAAGCCTCTTGATGAAAGTGAAAGAGGAGAGTGAAAAAGTTGGCTTAAAGCTCAACATTCAGAAAAAGAAGATCATGGCATCTGGTCCTATCACTTCATGGGAAATAGATGGGGAAACAGTGGAAACAGTGTCAGACTTTATCTTTTTGGGCTCCAAAATCACTGCAGATGGTGACTGCAGCCATGAAATTAAAAGATGCTTACTCCTTGGAAGAAAAGTTATGACCAACCTAGACAGAATATTCAAAAGCAGAGACGTTACTTTGCCGACTAAGTTCCGTCCAGTCAAGCCTCTGGTTTTTCCAGTAGTCATGTATGAATGTGAGAGTTGGACTGTGAAGTAAGCTGAGTGCTGAAGAATTGATGTGTTTGAACTGTGGTGCTGGAGAAGACTCTTGAGAGTCTCTTGGACTGCAAGGATATCCAACCAGTCCATTCTGAAGGCAATCAGCCCTGGGATTTCTTTGGAAGGAATGATGCTAAAGATGAAACTCCAGTACTTTGGCCACCTCATGGGAAGAGTTGACTCATTGGAAAAGACTGTGATGCTGGGAGGGATTGGGGGCAGTAGGAGAAGGGGATGACAGAGGATGAGATGGCTGGGTGGCATCACTGACTCAATGGACGTGAGTTGAATGAGCTCCGGGAGTTGGTGATGGACAGGGAAGCCTGGCATGCTGCAATTCATGGGGTCGCAAAGAGTCAGACACGACTGAGTGACTGAACTGAACTGAACTGAACTGAAACAAATCTCTAAAGGTTTAAAGGAGGGCAATCTTTAAGTGAAAATTAGGTATATTGGAGACAATTTAAAAGATTCTTATCCCAGGAGGCTGGTGCCATGCCTTGATAGACCATGGCTGAGATTGATATTTTACTGAGCATTGAATTCATACACAAATGTTAATGGGTCTGGAAAAAAAAAAAAAAGCAATTGCAATGGTAACAAATTAGGGGTTTGTTACACTAACTAACTTTTCTCTACTAACATAGAATTTACTTTGAAGAGCAGAAAGAGCCAAGTGAGCAGATTTCATAATTGTAGAATTTTATTTTCACTTTATTCTAACTTTCCCAGTGAAAGAGAATATAAAGAAAGCCTTTTGTAAATGGATAATTACACATCACATCTCAGGATTATGAGATACTCTGTAACATTTTCTCCTCCTCTTCTAAGGTGACTGAGCACCAATGCCTAGCTATTCTTGCCCTTATGGGGAAAAAAGCACTTTGAGTCACTCTTCTCATCTAATAACATGATTTCATGTTATTTATAAAATGTATAATTTTTCAGAACCTGAAGGAGCCATCTGGATCAGCTAACCCAAACTTTGATTTTAAAAGGCTGAAACTAAGGTTGAGAAAAGTTAAATGATTCCTTCCAACGTGAAAATTCTGGAATAAGAAATTTAAATCAAATGACCAGTAATAACTGCGTTTATGGAGAAACAAAGCAGGCAATCATCCTTTGGTGTGGAAAGAGAATATGGAATGGAATCAGGTATCCGAAGGGATAAAAACTTGACTCAAAGATCTGCTTGCTTAGTTCAAGTCTAAGACAGTTTTTTGATACCATCCTCTGCACCCACAGAAAGGTGAGAAACTATAAAGTTAGGGGCATAGACAATGGAATCACACAGGCTTTTCTCGAAACCAAAATGAATCCCACTCACATCATGATCCCCAAAATATTATCTCCCCCATTTCTGTTTATTCATATGCTCATTTTTCTGCTACATTTATTTCCATTGAACTTATCATCTGATTTATTGTCTATTTATTTATTTAATATGTGTTTCCTCATTCTACCAGAAGGCAAGTTCTATATAATCATGAAATTTTGTTTACTGATAGTCCCCAGTACCTAAAATAGTGCCTGAAACATAATGGATACTTAATAAAAAATTGAATAAATAAAACACTCTTTGAATAAATAAAACACTGAGTTAACTGAATGCTAATTTGACCCTGAAGAGAACATGGCTGCTTGATAGAAAATGCTGAAAAGAGCGACGAGAATTGGTGCTCAAATTATTAGTCAAGATATCAGTGGTATAATTTGAGGTATATGAAGCAAGTCCTGAGCCCAAGAAGAACCTTAAATTGAATGCTTTTGGAGTTTGAATTTCATTTCTAAATATTAAAAGTCCAGAGAAAAACAGAAAATCTCACTCATGAAGTGAGTGAAAATGGAAGCAAAAAATTGTTATGTCTCCATGTACCCTATTTAACCCAGCATTTCACATACCATAGTCAGGGGAAAAAAAGTATACAGTTATGATCAAAATAAAAGAAGTCTTTGAGATTTTCCATAAATGTGACTCTATAGCAAGAGAAAAGAAAAAGAAAACCTGCTTTCCCTATCCTGACGTGTAAGATAGGTCATGATCTTTGTAATTACGATTATATGAGGTGAGTTCTGTTTCTTCACCATCACTCCAAGGTAAATGTGGTGATTATGGCTAATTTTGCATGTTGTTTTTATCTTTAAAATACTTGTTTTGTTTTAATTTAGTAAGCTGTTCTGAAGTCTGACTCTCTTTGCAAGTAAACATTTCCTTTACTTTTCTCTGAGTCATCCTATGACCAAGCATTGGTGATTGATGGAGTCACCATCAGTTGCTCCTCTGAACTCCTCAGCACTCTAGTCAGTACTATACAATTAGTAGTCCTAATACTAATAACTAATTATATACTTTTTATATCACTAAGTATTCTTTAAACAGAACTGGATTTAGAAGTTAAAGGAACTCCATTCACAACCAGGGTGTACTTCTTATTAGCTGGACAATCTCAGGCAGCTTAATCTCTCTACATTTAGAATTTCTCATAATTATTGAGATAATGATGTCTGTCTTCATTCACAGTGCTCAGTGAGACGTAGAAGAGGTCATTCATGTGATGCTCATAGCACTGCACCTCATACATTATAAACATCTCAGCTGCCGGCTGCATCAGGATCTAAGTTAATCTCCCCTAAGTTTGTAGCCTCTGGAGTCTGAGTTCTCAACCTTGGCCACTTGGTAGAAATATTGAATAGATTTCACAAAGCACTGGTTTTCTGATCCCACCTAAGACTGATTTGATTCTTAGAAGAGAATTAAGTGTTAGGTAATTTTTAAAAGCTACCCAGGAGGTGATTCTAACCTATAGCTAAGGGTAAGAGTAATGAATGGCAGTGCTGAAGTCAATCCACCTAAATTTAGATCCTACGTTCTATGACTTTGGACAAGGAAAATAGTACCTCTAGACTTTAGTCTCCCAATACTTAAACTGGAATTATTAATGGTACTTTCCTCACAGAGTTGTCATGAGGATTCAAAAGAATAAGCCATGGAAAATCCTTAAAATATTATTGACTTCATGCTTAAAGCTCAAAAGATTAGAGCTAATACTATTAACCCCAGTCATGGATCACAGCCTTGTCATGGCAAAAGGGTTTCTGTAACTCAGTGCTAGGCAACCCAAGATGGACAGGTCATAGTAAAAAGTTCTGACAGAATGTGGCCCACTGGAGGAGGAAATGGCAACTCATTCCAGGATTCTTGCCTTGAAATCAAATGAACAGTATGAAAAGGCAAGAAAATATAATGCTGGAAGATGAACCCCCTACCCAAGTTTAAAACTGTCCAATATGCAACTGGGGCAGAGTGGAGGACAATTACTAATAGCTCCAGAAAGAATGAAACAACTGGGCTAAAGCAGACAAGACAGTCAGTTGTGCATATTTCTGGTGGTGAAAAGTAACAGACAGGTGTGATCTTGGAATACAAAATGAGGCAGGACAAAGGCTAACATAGCTTTGTCAAGAGAAACCACTGGTCAGAGCAAATCCCCTTTTCCAACAGCGAAAATAAGATGAATTACATTCTTTGCAGCCAAAGATGGAGAAGCTCTTTACAGTCAACAAAAACAAGACATGGAGATGACATTGGCTCAGATGATGAGCTCCTTATTGCAAACGTCAGGCTTACATTGAAAGAATAGGGAAAACCATTAGGCCATTCAGATATGACATAAATCAAATCCCTTGTGATTATACAGTAGAGGTGATGAATAGATTCAAGAGATTAGATCTGGTAGACAGAATGCCTGAAGAACTATGGGTGGAATTTTGTAACACTGTACAGGGCCAGTGACCAAAACTATCCCTAAGAAAAAGAAATGAAAGAAGGCAAAGTGGTTTTCTGAGGAAGCTATTCAAATATTAATTAATAGCTGAGGAAAGGAGAGAAGTGAAAGACAAAGGAGAAAGGGAAAGATATACCCAACCGAATGCAGAGTTGGGTATATTCCAGAAAATAGCAAAGAGAGATAAAAAGGCCTTCTTAAATGAACAGTGCAAAGACATAGAGGAAATAATAGAATGAGAAAGACTAGAGACCTCTTCAAGAAAATTGAAGATACCAAGGGAACATTCAATGCAAAGATGGGCAAGATAAAGGACAGAAACTGTAAGGACCTAAAAGAAACAGAAGAGATCAAGAAGAGGTGGCAAAAATATACAGAAGAACTAAAAAAGAAAAGAAAAGAAAGTCTTAATGACCTGGATAACCATGTGGTCATTCACATAAAGCCAGACGTCCTGGAACGTGAACTCAATTGGGCCTCAGAAAGCATTACGATGAACAAAGCTGGTGGAGATGAAATACCTTATGATTATTCAGTGGAAGTGACAAATAGATTCAAAGGATTCAATCTAATAGAGTGCCTGAAGAACTATGGATGGAGGTTTGTGACATTGTACAAGAGGCAGTGATCAAAAACATCCTCAATAAAAAGAAATGCAAAATAATTGTCTGAGGAGGCCTTACAAATAGCTGAGAAAAGAAGAGAAGCTAAAGGCAAAGGAGAAAAGGAAAGATATACCCATTTGAATTCAGAGTTCCAAAGAAAGGCAAGGAGAGATAAGAAAGCCTTCCTCAGTGATCAACACAGAGAAATAAAAGAAAACAATAGAATGGGAAAGACTAGAGATCTCTTCAAGAAAATTAGAGATACCAAGGGAATATTTCATGTAAAGATGGGCACAATAATTGTTTGGACAGGACAGAAACTGTATGGACCTAACGGAAGCAGAAGCTATTAAGAAGAGGTGGCAAGAATACACAGAAGTACTATACAAAAACAGATCTTCATGATCCAGATAACCACAATGGTGTGATCACTCACCTAGAGCCAGACATCCTGGAATGCAAAGTCAACTGGGCCTTAGGAAACATCACTACCAACAAAGGCAGTGGAAGTGATGGAATTCCAGTTGAGCTATTTCAAATCCTAAAAGATGGTGCTGTGAAAGTGTTGCACTCAATATGCCAGCAAATTTGGGAAACTCGGCAGTGGCCACAGGACTGGAAAAGGTCAGTTTTCATTCCAATCCCAAAGAAAGGCAATGCCAAAGAATGCTCAAACTACTGCACAATTGCATGTATTTCATACGCTAGTAAGTTTATGCTCAAAATTCCTCAAGCTAGGCTTCAACAGTATGTGAACTGAGAAAAAAATCAATGGACACAAGAGTTGGACCAGAAATAATAGTGAAGTGAGACTGAAAGCGCCATTCACTTATTCGTGTCCAGCTCTTTGCGACCCTATGGACTGTTCAGCAGGATCCTCTCCTCTGTCCATGTAATTCTCCAGGCAAGAATATTGCAGTGGGTAGCCATTCCCTTCTCCTGAGGATCTTTCTGACCCAGGGATGGACCCCAGATCTCCTGCAATGCAGGTGTATTCTTTACCAGCTGAGCCAGCAGGGAGCCCCCACGAAGTAGTTTGAGGGCCAAATAATCGATATTTTTGAATTGTGGTGCTGGAGAAGACTCTTCAGAGTCTCTTGGACAGCAAGGAGTTTAAACCAGTCAATCTTAAAAGAAATCAGTCCTGAATATTCATTGGAAGGACTGATGCTGAAGCTAAAGCTCCAGTACTTCGGCTACATGATGTGAAGTGCCAACTCACTGGGAAGGACCCTGATCCTGGGAAAGGCTGAAGGCCAAAGGAGAAGAAGGTGGCAGAGGATCACATCACCAACTCAATGGACACGAATTTAAGCAGACTCAGGGAGATAGTGGAGGATAGAGGAGCCAGGCATGCTGCAGTCCATGGCGTTGCAAAGAGTTGAATGTTACTTAGCAACTGAACAACAGTGAGTACAATACTGTTAATAAAAATCATCTCTGTTTCATTCCTCTCTGGGACTGGCACTGTGACTTGTATCCATTTCTCACCACAGAGATCCTGTAACCAATGATTGTTCCAGTCATGAGTGTAGACCAGTTAGGACCTTCTTTTGACTATATTACAATGCATGAACCTACAGGATAGCATCTTAATGTAAACCATGAAGACCCCATATCCACTCACAGTTCAGAGATGATCAATTGGGAATTGTTTATGGCAAGACATTCACCTGGGAAATATATGAAAACAAGACTATCACAAACGGAAAGGAAATACTTTACAACATCACAGTTTTGTCCTTAGCTGGCTTTAGTGGGGAGCAAATGGGAAGGGAAGTGATGACTGTGTTTTAGCATATTTAAATTATGGAAACAAGCAATTTGGAAGAATCTGTCTTTAATATGTGAGTGATATCAACCTTGAGGTGAGGAATCCCTAGAAACTTATCTGTATCCTTTGATGTGAATATTTAGAGTTTATTACATAGGTAGAACATTAATAAGGTGGTATTAAATACCATGTGGGGATCTAAGTTTCAATCTTGAGAGTAATGCTTATCAAGAGGGACACACAGTATAATGGCTAAATGATATTTTCTCCATTATATTGGCACTTTACAAATTTAGAAAGGAACAATTACCTCATATAATTTGTTTACCGTTGACAATTTCAAAAAGAAAAATACCAAATAATTATATTCTTGTTACTCTCCAGAATTTTCATTTGATACTCAGTGGAAGACTAATATGAGGACATGGAAAATAATTTCTCTTCACCTATTTGGTATAATTTACTTTTTATTACCCAAGCTCTTTACTGAAAATTCAATAAACTGTATATAGCTTACCATTTAATCTATGAACTTTGCATTCTTTTAATTTTGACACTGACTACATAATACAAGGAATGAGGTTTTTAAAAAAATGAATTTGTAGTAACAGTAACTAATTTGACATATGGTGAATTGTTCTATTTTCTGACGTCTTTTAGTGAAAAAACATGATGCTTGCTTCATTATAGTAATGATGATTACTTCCAACATATTTAATAAAGTGCTTTAGATTTGACTATTTATATTAAATTAACCAGATGGTGATAGCACATAATTTTGCCCAGAAATGTACATTAATTATTAACAATAAATATAGGGCAAAACAACAGACTTTAGTAATATAACTGCACATCTGCAAAGGAGGTTGTTGGCGATTTGAAAATGCTAATTCTGTGATTAATCTTCCATTTGGCTACTGAGCAGCAGAAGTCACACAAATAAGAATGTTAAGATGAATGATGGAGCATGCATATTTCAAAATAGATTCTGATCTCAAACAGAAGAAAGAGGCTTTGTGGGCTATAGAAACTCCCCACCTAAAAAAGTGTAACTTTATCACAGAACCATTTTGAGGAAGATGTGTTCTCTTGTCTTTATTTGAGGCATTATGTCCTTGGGATAACATAGGTAATTTTTTTCTTTCTTCTTTTCAAATATTTCAAATCCACCATCCTGAAACCTTCATGAATTGCCATTTTCATATAGCTTGAAATCTCCTTTCCACAACATAAGGAAGATTATCCTCTTTTGTTACAAAACTATAGTGTATTCACACCTGGAATACAGCATGAAATTCTGGCATTTCACCTCAAAGGAGGGAAAACATCAATGGAAAAGTTTCAAATAATCTAGTAGACTGATTAAGGACCTTATACAGTAGCATAGACTGGGATACTGGACCGATTAGGGGCCCTTCAATCCACAAAATAAGGCAGAAGGGAAATACAACTAAAGTCTTTAATGCTACAAACAATAAATAATTCAACTCCACATTTTATAAGTGGATCCACATGTGAATAACACAGATAATCAAGAAAAGACCATGTTGTTAGCATTTTGTGATGACATAAAATACTTTTATACTTTACAAAATTAGATTGTGGGGGGATGAATATAAGGAAGTCCACTTTATAGAACTTTCTGACATTTACCACCAAAGAAGGAATATATATTGAAAGTACCATTTTAGGAAGTTTTCATCTTAACTTCCAGAGAATGCTTCTATAACCATAATGAGTAATGAGCTGTTTTAGGAAAATAATTAGCTAAAGATGGTAACTACAGGATTCTCGGGGCTGGTGCACTGGGATGACCCAGTCGGATGGTATGGGGAGGAAGGTGGGAGGGAGGTTCAGGATGGGGAACACGTGTACACCTGTGGTGGATTCATGTTGATGTATGGCAAAACCAATACAATATTGTAAGTAATAAGCCTCCAATTAAAATAAATAAATTTATATTTAAAAAAAACATACTGGACTCTATCAGTCAGAAAGACTATTCAACAGAGTCCTTGTATTTCCTGCTCATGAACTTTAAAAATAATCAGTATAAACAAAATTGATAAAACTTTAGACTGACCAATAAGGAGAGAAGACTAAAGTTGCTGAAGTCATTAATAAAATTACAGATACTACCACCTTTAAAAAATCTTTGTTGTTGTTTTTCAACAACATGTGAAGTCATGACCAATTCTTTGCAACCCCATGGACTGCAGCATCCCAGGATTCTCTCTCTTTCAATATATCCCAGAGTCTGCTCAATTTCATGTCCATTGAAAAGGTGATGCTATCTACCCATTTTATCTTTTGCTGCCCCTTTCCCCTTTGACCTTCAATCTTTCCCAGCATCAGGATTTGTTCAAATGAGTTGGCTTGTCACATCAGGTGGCCAAAGTATTGGGGCTTCAACTTCAACATCAGGCTTTCCAATGAATATTCAGGACTGATTTCCTTTAGAATTTGCTGGTTAGATATTCTTGCTGTACAAGGCACTCTCAAGAGTATTCTCCAGCATCACAATTAAAAAACATCAGTTCCTCAGCACTCAGCCATCTTTATGGTCCAATTCTCACATATGTACATGACTACTGGAAAAAACATAGCTTTACCATATGGACCTCTTTGGAAAAATGATATCTCTGCTTTTTAATATGCTGTCTAGATTCGTCATTGCTTTCCTTCTAAGGAGGAAGCATCGTTTAATTTCATGGCCTCAGTCACCATCTGAAGTGATTTTAGAGACCTAATAATAATAATAATAATCTGTCACTGCTTCCATTTTTTCCCCTTTTATTTGTCATGCAGTGATGGGGCCAGATGTCATAATTATTGTTTTTTTGAATATTGAGTTTTAAGCCAGCTTTTTCACCCTCTTATTTCACCCTCATCAAGAGGCCCTTTTGTTCCTTTTCACTTTCTGCCCTTAGTGTGGTTCAGTTCAGTTCAGTTCAGTCACTCAGGGGTATCCAACTCTTTGCGACCCCATGAACCACAGCATGCCAGACCTCTCTGTCCATCACCAACTCCCAGAGTTCACCCAAACGCATGTCCATTGAGTCAGTGATGCCATCCAACCATCTCATCCTCTGTCATCCCCTTCTCCTCCTTCCCTCAATCTTTCTCAGCAGTCAGGCTCTGCTCAAATGAGTTAGCTCTTCCCATCAGGTGGCCAAAGTATTGGAGTTTCAGGTTCAAGATCAGTCCTTCCAATGAATATTCAGGACTGATTTCCTTTAGGATGGACTGATTGGATCTCCTTGCAGTCCAAGGGACTCTCAAGAGTCTTCTCCAATACCACAGTTCAAAAGCATCAATTCTTCTGCGCTCACCTTTCTTTATAGTCCAACTCTCCCATCCATACATGACCACTGGAAAAATAGCCTTGACTAGACAGACCTTCGTTGACAAAGTAATGTCTCTGTTTTTCAATATGCTGTCTAGGTTGGTCATAACTTTCCTTCCAAGGAGTAAGTGTCTTTTAATTTCATGGTGGAAATCACCATCTGCAGTGATTTTGGAGCCCAGAAAAATGAAGTCAGCCACTGTTTCCACTGTTTCCCCATATATTTGTCATGAAGTGACAGGACCAGATGCCATGATCTTTTTTTCTGAATGTTGAGCTTTAACTTTTCACTCTCCTCTTTCACCTTCATCAAGAGGCTCTTTAATTCTTCACTTTCTGCCATAAGGGTGGCGGCATCTGTGTAGTGTGGTATCATTTGCATATCTGAGGCACTGATATTTCTCCCAGCAATCTTAATTCCACCTGGTGACTCATTCAGCCCAGCATTTTGCAGATAAGTTAAATAAGCAGGGTGACAGCTTTTCCACACTCCTTTCCCAATTGGGAACCAGTCAGTTGTTCCATGTCCATTTCTAACTGTTGCTTCTTGACCCACATACAGATTTCTCAGGAGGCAGGCAAGGTGGTCTGATATTCCCATCTCTTTAAGAATTTTCCATAATTTTTGTGATCTACACAGTTAAAAGCTTTAGCATATTCAGTGAAGCAGAAATAGATGTTTTTCTTGAATTCTCTTGCTTTCTTCCTGATTCAACGAATGCTGGCAATTTGATCTCTACCTCTTTGAAACCCAGGTTATACATCTCTGAGTTCTCAGTTCACATTCTGCTGGGGACTAGCTTGAAGGATTTTTTGCACATAACCTTATTAGCATGTGAAATGAGCACAATTGTATGTAGTTCAAACATTGTTTGGCATTGCCCTTCTTGGAGACTGGAATGAAAGCTGACTTTTTCCAGTCCTGTGACTGCCAAGTTTTTCAAAGTTGCTAACATATTGAGTCCAGCACTTTAACAGCATCATCTTTTAGAATTTTAAATAGCTCAGCTGAAATCCCATCACCTTCACTAGCTTTCTTCATACTAATGCTTTCTAAAGCCCACTTGAGTTCACACTTCAAATTGTCTGGCTCTAGGTGAATGACCACATCCCTACGGTTATCCAGGTCATTGAGACCTTTTCTGTATAGTTCTTCTGTGTATTTTTGCCACCTCTTCTTAATCTCTTCTGCTTGTCAGGTCTTTACCATTTCCGTCCTTTGTTGTGCCCATCCTTTCATGTAATGTTCCCTTGCTATCTCCAATTTTCTGAAGAGATCTCTAGTCTTTCTCAGTCTATTGTTTGCCTCTATGTCTTTGCACTGTTTTTGTAAAAAGGTCTTATTCCTCCTTGTTATTCTCAGGAACTCTTCATTTCGTTGGGTATATGTTTCCCTTTCTCCCTTGGCTCTTGCTTCTCTTCTTCCCTCACCTGTTTGCACAGTCTCCCCAGACAACCACTTTGCCTTCTTGCATTTCTTATTCCTGAGGATATTTTCAGTCACTGCCTCTTGTAAGTTATGAACCTCCACCCTTAGTCTTTAGATACTCGGTCTACCAGATCTAATCACTTGAATCTATTCATCAACTTCACTGTATAATCATAAGGAATTTGATTTAGGTCATATCTGAATGACATATTGCGTTTCCCCTACCTTGTTTAATTTAAGCCTGAGTTTTGCAATAAGAAGCTCATGATTTGAGCCACTGTCAATCCATCTGGTGATGTCCATGTGTAGAGTTGTCTCTTGTATTGTTGGAAAGGGTGGTTGCTATGACCAGTGTTTTCTATTGACAAAACTCTTTTAGCCTTTGCCCCACTTCATTTTGTACCACATTTGCCTATTCTTCAGGTGTTTCTTGTCTTACTTTTGTATTCCAATCCCCTATGATGAAAAGGGCATCTTTTGTGGTGTTAGTTCTATGAGGTCTTATAGGTCTTCATAGAATTAGTCAGCTTCGGCATCTTTAACATTAGTTGTTGGGTCATAGACTTGAACTAATGTATTTTTGGATGATTTGCCTTGGTAGTGAACTCAGATCATTCTGTCATTTTTGAGATTGCTTCCAAGTACTGCATTTTGGATGCTTTTGTTAACTATGAAGGCGCCTCCATTTCTTCTAAAGGATTATTGTTCACAGTAGTAGTTATGGTCATCTGAATTTCATTCACCCATTCATTTCCATTTAAGTTCACTGATTTCTAAGATTTCGATATTTACTTTTGCCATCCCATGCTTGACTGAATCCAGTTTACCTTGATTCATGGACCTATGCATGGACTTATTCAAGGTTCCTATGCAATATTGTTCTTTACAGCATCAGACTTTATTTTCACCACCAAACACATCCCAAACTGACCATCATTTCTGCTTTGGCTGAACCACTTCATTCTTTCTGGAACTCTTAGTTATTGCCCTCCAGTCCTCCCTAATAGTATATTGGACACCTTCTAACCTGGCAGGCTCATCTTCCAGTGTTATATCTTTTTGCCTTTCATACTGTTCATGGAGTTCTCATGGCAAGAATACTGGAGTTGTTTGCCATTTCCTCCTTCAGTGAACCATATTTTGTCAAAACTCTTCACTATGACCTGTATGTCTTGGGTGGCCCTGAAAGGCATGCCTCATAGCTTCAATGAGTTACACAAGCCTTTTTGCCATAACAAGGCTGTGATTCATTAAGTAGATAATAAGGATTATTTCATTATTAAAAATGTGTTATGGAATAATATGTTGAATTTTATTTAAAAAAATCTAATGAAGATAAATGATCCAATGCATAGAAATAAGCAAACTATTAAAACCTGACTTAAGAAATAAAAAATCTGAATAGACTTATAGTAAATAGAGATCAAATCAGTCATCAAACAACTTCCTACAAAGTAAGTTAAGTCCAAGCCCAGATGGTGTCACTGGTGAATTCTACCAAACTCTTGGAGAGTTACATGGACTGTGTAGTCCATGGGTCGCAAAAAGTCAGACATGACTGCTGTAATGGCAGCAGTCCATTACAACTCTTACAAAAACACAAGAGGAAGGAAAATATACCAACTCTTTCCTTGAAGCTGGTATTACTCTGTTACCTAATCCAAAAAAAGACATCACAAAGAAAGAAAACTACAAGGTAATATTCATTATAAATATAGATGTAAAAATCTTCAACAAAATGCCAACAAACCAAATTCAGTAACCTATAGAAAGCCTCCTACACAATGAAAAAGTGAAATTTTCCCCGAGTGTAAGATTAGTTTATCATATGAAAATCAATCAGTTTAATACAACCATGTTAAAGACAAGAAAACCCATGATAATCTCAATCACTGCTAAAAAAGAATTTAATAAAAAAAAACCAATACCCTTTTGTGGTAAAAACTCTCAATAAAATAACAATAAAAGGGTTCTTTCTCAATCTGATGAGTACAAAAACTCACAATTACATCATATTAATTGTGGAACCCTGACAGTTTATCCCTTAAATTCAGCAACAAGATAAGGATGTTCACTCTCATCACTCTGTTCAATGTTGTATTGGAGCTACTGGCCAGAGGAATTAGACCAAAAAAAAAAAAAAAGGCATCCAGTTTAGAAAGAAAGAGGTAAAACTATCTTTATTTGGAGATTACATAATCTTGTATATACAAAATCTTCAGGAACCCAAAGTGAGTGGGGCGGAGCGGGTGGGGGGGGGGGGGCGGGAGGGACTTTTAGATTGATTTAAAAAGCTTTCAACAAGTTTTCCAGACACAAGATCAACACACAAAAATCCACTGGACTTTGGTTTAGTCTGCAATGACTAAACCAAAAAATAAATTAAGAAAAAAATTCCATTTACAATAGCATTAAAAACATTAAAATATTTAGTAATATGTAGCAAAAGAAGTATAAGACTTTTACACTGAAAACTGCAAAGCAATGTTGACATAAGCGAAATAAGTTTTCAATAAATGAAGAGACATCCTGTGTTCATGGATTGACATACTTAATCACTTTATATTGCTAAGATGAAAATATTCACCAAATTTATCTACAATTTCAAGGCAATCCTCATCAAAATCCCAGCTGACTTCTCTGCAGGAATTAACAAGATAACCCTGAAAGTAGCATGGAAATTCAAGGACCCAAATTTCTCAAACAATTTTGATAAAGAAGAAAAAATGAAGGACTCACACTTTGATATTTCAAAACTTACTGCAAAGCTAAGGTAATTAGAGAGTTTTACTGGCATAAAGGTGGACATAGAGATCAACAGAAAGGAATCAGACTCTTACATTTATGGTAAGAAATAATATCTTACATTTAACATCAATGATTTTCAAGATAGTTCAATTGGGAAAGAGTAGTGTTTTTAGTGTTTTAATTACAAAATGAACTTGGATCTACTACCTCACAGCATACATAAAAATTAACTCAAAATATATTGTAAATCTAAATGTAAGAGCTAAAACTATAAAATTCCTAAAAGAAAATATGGGAGTAAATCTTTATGACCTTGGAGTATAATACCTTCTTATATATGACATTAAAAGCATAAGCAAGCAAAAAATATATATATATATAGAGAGAGAGATAGATAAGCTGGACTTCATCAAAATGAAAAACTGTTGTGCCTCAAGAAAAACCATTAATAAAGTGAAAAGACAATACAAAGAATCTAGGAAGATAACTGCTAATTCTATACCTGATAGTGATCTAATATCAAAAATGTGTAAAGAATATTTAAAACTCTTTATACAATAAAAAGATAAATAACTCAACTAAAAATCTGGCAATGCAATTGAAGACATTTTTCCAAAGTACAAATGTAAATGGAAACAAGTCCATGAAAAGATGCTAAATATCATTGATCGTTAGGAAAATATATACCAAAAGCATAATATGATACTTTTTCACTAGAATGATTGTAACAAAAAAGATGGACAATAACATGTTTGTGAAATGTGGAAAAGTTAGAACACTCATTCATTGCCAGAAGGAATGTAAAATGGTGTAGCCACAGTGGAAAATGGTGTGTCTGTTACTCAAAAAGATATATCTAGAGTTAGCCTATGACCCAGGAATTCCACTTCCAGGTATATATCCGCAATAATTGAAAGCACATTTTCATACAAAAATATGTATACAAATGTTCACAGTAACTTAACTCATAATGACCCCAATATGGAAAAAGAAAAACAAATGTTTGTTAATCAATGCATGGATAAACAAAATGTTGTATGTGTATACAATAGAATAATATTTGGCAATAACTATGGAGTTATTATTGATACATGGTACAACACGGATGAACCTACACATGATGTATGATTTCATTCATATAAAATGTTCAGAAGAGGAGAATCCATAGAGAGAGAAAGTAGATTATTGGTCACCATGTACCTGAAGAGAAGTCATTGGGGAAGGTCTGTTAATGGGTACAGAATTTCTTTTTAGGGTGATGAAAATGTCCTGTGACATAGTGTTTTGCATGATATATGAATATAATAAAAGTCACTGAACTGTACAGTTTAAATGGGTGAATTTTATTGTATGTGAATATCTCAGTAAAAAATAATAATAACCACATATTTCTTATATTGTTTCTTAGTTTACAGTTTCATAGGTACAACCAGAAGTGGAACTCCTTTCAGACCATATTTTGCTACCATTCCCTTTTTAGATAACTGAGTGAAAAGAAGTTCATAAGGCATCTGCCACAATTATAACCAAGAGTACAGTAGATGATAGCAAATCACAGCTGTTCTTTTTACATTAGGGATGCTGGATGATAAAATCTTCTATCATTGGTTGTAAAAGAAAAAATAAGAAAATTATAACATGGTTCAACACATAAAGACTTTAGAATATCCTATACTTATATTCTCTTTCCTTCTTATAATTTTATAATTATATTCTAACAAAAATATTGTGTTGATGTACTGTCACTGTATGGCTGTAAAGCCCATTTGCTCATATATTAAAATAAAGTTACTCCTATGGCCTGCTCTTCAGGTTTGTCTTAAGGGATATTAGCTGATCAAAAGTACCACATGTCTTAACCATGATTAACTTTTCTTTTTTCTAGTCAAGATAATCATGAATTGTCTATAGTGCCAGACCTTTGTAGTTAAAGATAGAGGATTCCCTTCATCTCCAAAAATTTCCCATAATGTGTTATGATCCCACAGTGTTTCAGGACAAGGAACTCCAGGAACCATGCAGGCAAAGGAAAAAGATGGGGTAATGAAAAATTAATTCATGGATATTTCAGTCTCTCTAAGGAAAGACTGTGCTCTAAAGGGAATACAGTGGATTGATTTTGATCAGGTATCCTTCTGTTTGTGCCATCTGTCCATGAATCCATCCATCCCTTTATTCAATATTCACTATGTTATAGGCACTAAGCTAGGAAAGAAACATCACTCAATAACTTGGGAGTCCAGAGTTGGAGGGGGAAAAACATTATGGCAGAAATCAGTAATTTTGAAGCTAAGCAGATGTGTTTACAAATATTAAATCCATTATTGCAAAACCATGTCAATAATCATAGAAAATAAACCAAGATGATCACATGGCTCACAGCCTTGTGTAATTCAATGAAACTATGAGCCATGTCCTGCAGAGCAATCCACACAAGACAGGTCATGGTGAAGAGTTGACAAAACATGGTCCACTGGAGAAGGGAATGATAAACCACTTCAGAAGTCTTCCCTTGAACAAGAATACTGATCAGTATGAAAAGACAAAACATGAACAGTATGAAAAGACAAAAAGATATGACATTGGAAGATGAGCCCCTCAGGTCGACAGGTGTCCAATATGTTACTGGGGAGGACTGGAGAAATAACTCCAGAGAGAATGAAGAGGCTGAGCCAAAGTGGAAATTACACCCAGTTGAGGATGTGCCTGGTGGTGAAAGTAAGGTTCTATGCTGAAAAGAATAATACTGCATAGGAACATGGAATGTTAGGTCCATGAATCAAGGCACATTAGATGTGATCAAACAGGAAATGACAAGAATGAGCATCGACATTTTAGGATTCAGTGAAGTAAAATGGACAGGAAAGGGAGAACTTAATTCAGATGACCATTATATCTACTACTGTGGGCAAGAATCCCTTAGAAGAAATGGAATACCCTGCATAATCAACAAAATTCTGAAATGCAGTACTTGAGTACAATCACAAAATGACAGAATGCTCTCCATGCGTTTCCCAGGCAAACCGTTCAACATCAGAGTAATTCAAGTCTACGCCACAATGATTAATGTTGAAGAAGCTGAAGTCGAATGGTTCTACAAAGACCTACAAAACCTTCTAGAACTAACACCAAAAATAGATGTCCTTTTCATTACAGAGGACTGGAAGGCAAAATTAGGAAGTCAAAGGATACCTGGAGTAACAGGCAAGCTTGGCCTTGGAGTACAAGATGAAGGAGGCAAAGCCTAATGGAGTTTGCCAAGAGAACAAACTGATCATAGCAAAGGCCCACTTCCAAGAACACAAGAGAAGACTCTATACATGGACATCACCAGATGGTCAATACCAAAAATCAGATAGACTATATATTTTGCAGCTGAATATGGAGAAGCTCTATACAGCAAAAAAAAAAAAAGAAAAGAAAAGAAGAAGAAGAAGAAGAAAGAAAGAAAGAAAAGAAAAAATACTGGGAGCTGACTGCAGCTCAGGTCATGATCTCCTTATTGCAAAATTCAGACTTAAATTGAAGAAAGTAAAGAAAAACACTAGGTCATTCAGGTATGACCTAAATCAAATCCCTTATGATTATACAGTGGAAGTGACAAATAGATTTAAGGATTAGATCTGATAGACAGAGCGCCTGATGAACTATGGACAGATGTTTGTGACATTGTAGAAGATGCAGTAACCAAAACCATCCACAAGAAAAAGAAAAGCAAGGTGGCAAATGGTTGCCTGAGGGCGCCTTACATATACCTGTGAAAAGAAGACAAACAAAAGACAAAAGAGAAAGGTAAAGGTGTACCCAACTGAATGCAGAGTTCCAAAGAAGAGCAAGGAGATATAAGAAAGCCTTCTTAAGTGAACAGTGCAAAGAAACAGAGAGAAAAAATAGAATGGGAAAGACTAGAGATCTCTCCAAGTAATTAGAGATATCGACAGAACATTTCAGGCAAAGATGGGCACAATAAAAGACAGAAATGATATGGACTAACAGAAGCAAACGGGATTGAAGAGAAGAAGAAGCAGAAGAAGAGGTGGCAAGAATACACTGAACTATTCAAAAAAAGTCTTAATGACCCAGATCACTACAGTGGTGTGGTCACTCACCAAGAACTAGACCTCCTGGAGTATGAATTCAAGTGGGACTTAGGACACATTACTATGAACAAAGGTAGTGGATGTGATGGAATTCCACCTGAGGTACTTCAAATCTTAAAAATGATGCTGTTAAAGTGCTGTATTCAATATGTGAGCAAATTCGGAAAACTCAGCAGTGGGCACAAGACTAGAAAAAGTCAATTTTCATTCCAATGCCAAACAATGTTCAAATTACCCGCACAATTGCTCTCAAGGTAATGCTCAAAAATCCTTCAAGTTAGGCTTCAACAGTACGTGAACTGAGAAATTATAAATGTACAAGTCGAATTTAGAAAAGGCAGAGGGACCAGAGATCAAATAGCCAACATTCGTTGGGTCAGGGGAAAAGTAAGAGAATTCCAGAGAAACATTTGCTTCTGCTTCACTGACTGCTCTACAGACTTTGACCCACCTGTGTGGATCACAGCAAAGTGTGGAAAATTCTTAGAGACACGGGAGTACCAGACCACCTTACCTGCCTCCTGAGAAACCTATATGCAGGTCAAGAAGCAAACTTTAGAACTGGACATGGAACAAAGAACTGGTTCAAAATTGGGAATGGTATACATTAAGGCTATATATTGTCATATCCTGCTTATTTAACTTATATGCAGAGTGCATCATGCAAAATGTCAGGCTGGATGAATCACAAGCTGGAATTAAAGATTGCCAGGACAAATATCAACAACCTCAGATATGCAGATGATACCACCCTTATGCGAAAAAGTGAAGAGGAACTGAAGAGCATCTTAATGATGGTGAAAGAGAGTGAAAAACCTGGCTTAAAACTCAGCATTCAAGATGCTAAGAGCATGGCTAATAGATGGAGAAAAAATGGTAACAGTAGCAGGTGTTATTTTCTTGGGCTCCAAAATCACTGTGAACAGTGACTGCAGCCACAAAATTAAAAGATACTTGCTTTTTGGAAGAAAAACTATGACAAATCTATACAGTGTATTAAAAAGCAGAGACATTACTTTGCCAACAAAGGTCCATGTAGTCAAAGCTATAGTTTTCCAGTTGTCATGTAAAGATGTGAGAATTAGACCATAAGAAAGCTGAGCACTGAAGAACAGATGCTCTTGAACTGTGGTGCTGGAGAGGACTCTTGAAAGTCCCTTGGACAGCAAGGGGATCAAACCAGTCAGTCTTAAAGAAAATCAACCCTGAAATTCACTGGAAGGACTGAGGCTGAAACTGAAGCTCCAGTATTTTGGCCACCTGTTGGAGTGAGCTGACTCATTGAAAAAGATCCTGATGCTGGGAAAGATTGAGGCAAGAGGAAATGGAGGCAGCAGAGGATGAGTTGGTTGGAGGGTGTCATCGACTGAATGGATATCTGTTTGAGCAAGCTCTTAGAGATCATGACAGATAGGGACTTTTGGCATGCTTGGTGTTCATGGGGTCATGAAGAGCCAGACATAACTGAGAGACTGAACAATGAAATATCAATAATAGATTGCCAAAAGATGCCAAGCTCTGTGATTCCTCCTTCTTGTTGTTTAACCCCATTTAACCTACACAGAATGTGAGATATGTGCTATATTTTCCAAATAAGAAACATGATAATCAAGAAATTTAAGTAAATTACAGAGGACATAATATGGATTCTGACTCCAAAGCCCACAGTCTTTCTATTATGCCATCCTGGGCACAAGATTTCCCCATTGCATGGTGAGACAACCTTGTCCAAGCTAAAGTTCTAGGCAGAGAGATAATCGCAGAGGAGACAAAGTTTGCTATGTAGCAAAAATGAAGCCATCAGCTTTAAGTTACCTAGCATATCCACATACTAGAAATCAAGTCTCACCAATGGGTCAGCTAAAGCCACTGATGGTCCAGGTCATATCAAGAACTAGGGTGAGGAGATCTCAGTAAGGGAAGAACATAATTAATTCCAACTGAAAGAGTTTGAAATTATGACCCATTAGAGACAAAGCCTGAGATATAATTGCCTGTATATACAATACATATAGCAATGCTCAAATCCTGTATAAAATGTCTTCTGGTATTAATAGGGACATTTACCTCTCTTCTTCCAACATAGAAACAATGCCTCTTCAAGCTGGAAGCCAAAGAGTAAATGCTTATTTTCTGGTTGCAATGAACATTGTTTTGATAACTCTTAAAGAGGATAGCAGACATTAATGTTATATACAAGCCTTTGAGTTGAAAACAGAAATATCAACATAGGCACAATCTCCTAATATTCTCACATTTGGTGTACATTAGTCAGTTAATGGACTTGAGCCAGGATACCTACATAGTCTAAACAAAGTGGATAATTGTGCAATTGTCTGACGAATTTATTTTTTTATTATTTTTTTGTCTGACGAAGTTAAACACTAAAGAAAGTAATTTTGGACAATTAAGATTTTGTTTGAAACTACTGGAACATCTTTCTTTGGGGAAAAGTCATGAAGACTAAAGTGGGAGTAGGTGTGTATATATGCCTTCCCCATTACATTACATATAGCCTGAAAAGACAGCTGGGCTGAGAGAGAGATCCAACCTTCCTAGCTGTTTTCTATAAGCTACATGTTTAGGAATCCCTCTCTGCTGCCTTCATTTGGAACTAAGATACAAATAAAATTATGAAATGGTATTATTTTAGGATCAACCCTTTTTGGAAGCTGACTGTTTAAGATTCTGGAGAGAAGCAGTCCCCCTCCCTTGATCTGGTGTGATACAAGCCTTGTATTTTTAATGATGTACTGTGTCAAGATAGTGGCTGGACCTACATGGAGCTTCTTTGATTGAAGAAGCACCAGCCCCTAATATGACACAATGAATATGGTGGTTGGGATCTAGATGTAGCTATATAGCATTAGCACAAAACTGGTTGCCATGGAGCTTTGAGGGCAGTCTACTGCTTCGCAAATGATCAGACTTGAACAGGCTAACTCTTACCTATAAATATTATTATCCATGTTCAATAGATGGAATAACTGAGGCATGGAGAGATTAACTAGCTCAAAGGCAAATATCAAAGAGATGATACTTCTGGGCCAAATCCCAGGTCTGTTTGGCTCCAAAATTGCTACACTCCAATGACTTCATAGAAGGCTTCCCTGGTGGCTCAGCGGTAAAGAACCTGTCTGCCAATGCAGGATATGCAATTTCAATCCTTGGGTTGAGAAAATCTCCTGGAGAAGGAAATAGCAACCCACTCCAGTATTATTTTATGCTTGCTTGGGAAATCCGATGGACAGAGGAGTCTAGAGGGCTACTGTCTGTAGTATCACAAAGAGCTAGACACAACTTATCAACTTAGCACTAACAACAACAATGACTTCATACATCCCAACAAAAACTATTTCCACAAAATTGAAAATAAGATATATCTTTATATAATACATTACCTCAATTGGGGCTGTTTTCATTGTAATATGGGGTAAGACAGTTAGCCCAGTTCCCTGCAGTTGGCATTCCCTTATATCGCATCATAGATTATCCAGGCATGACCATCCCACTGGACCAGAATTACCTAACCTGTCAAACAATGTAGCAAACACTTTCCCTCAGAATTGAAAATTAAAAAAAATAAGAATTAAAATCAGATACAGAAAGAATGGGAATATTTTGTATTCTTATAGAAGGCAATTACCTGAATTATTCAAGTAGTATTACGGCAAACAGATGGGGAAACAATGGAACCAGTGGCTGACTTTGTTTTTTTTTTTGGGGGGGGGGGCTCCAAAATCACTGCAGATGGTGATTGTAGCCGTGAAATTAAAAGACACTTACTCCTTAGAAGGAAAGTTATGACCAACCTAGACAGCATATTAAAAAGCAGAGACATTACTTTGCCAGCAAATGTCCATCTAATCAAGGCTATAGTTTGTGAGAGTTGGACTATAAAGAAAGCTGAGCACTAAAAAATTGATGTTTTTGGACTGTGGTGTTGGAGAAGACTCTTGATAGCCCCTTGGACTGCAAGGAGATCCAACCAGTCCATCCTAAAGGACTGATGTTGAAGTTGAAACTCTAATACTTTGGCCACCTGATGTGAAGAGCTGACTCATTTGAAAAGACCCTGGTGCTGGCAAAGATTGAAGGCAGGAGGAGAAGGGGATGACAGAGGATGAGATAGTTGGATGGCATCACCAACTTGATGGACATGAGTTTAAGCAAGCTCTGGAAACTGGTGATGGACAGGGAAGCCTAGCATGCTGCAGTCCATGGGGTTGCAAAGAGTCAGACATGACTTAGTGACTGAACTGAACTGACTGAGTATTCAAGTAGTATGCACATATTAATTCAAATAATTTCAGTGTCAAAATATAAATTTTAGCATATTTTCATGGATCAAAATAGATTGAGTATTGGAAAGTCTACATTAAACTTTATGGGATAAAGTAAACTTCCCATTCACCAGGCAGTTCACAGTCAATTTCAACTATTGAACATTATTTATATCAACACAGTTTATATACTCTTTCAAAAACATTAGTCAAAACCTAAACAAGAAAATATTAATGATGTTGCATTTCTGCCAACACTTAATAAAGACTTTTTACAGCTTCAATAACTAGTTGGCAAGAAACAAAAGTTGGACAGGGGAGTGGTTTGGGAGGAATATAAATTCTGAGAAAGTTTACTAGCTTTCAGGACCTCCTAAGTAATAAAAAGCAGCTCCAAATTATGCATCTATACCTGATGTGAGATGTATACCTGGTGTGAGAAACATAACAAATATCCAAGTATATAATCAGTTCAGTTCAGTTCAGTCGCTCAGTCATGTCCGACTCTTTGTGATCCCATGAACCGCAGCATGCCAGGTCTCCTTGTCCATCACCAACTCCCAGAGTCCACCCAAACCCATGTCCATTGAGTTGGTGATGCCATCCAACCATCTCATCCTCTGTCGTACACTTCTCCTCTTGCCCTCAATCTTACCCAGCATTAGGGTCTTTTCAAATGAGTCAGATCTTCGCATCAGGTGGCCAAAGTAATGGAGTTTCAGCTTCAACATCAGTCCTTCCAATGAATACCCAGGACTGATTTCCTTTAGGATGGACTGGTTGGATCTCCTTGCACTCCAAGGGACTCTCAAGAGTCTTCTCCAACACCACAGTTCAAAAGCATCAATTCTTTGGCGCTCAGCTTTCTTCATAGTCCAACTCTCACATCCATACATGACTACTGGAAAAACCATAGCCTTGACTAGACAAACCTTTGCTGGCAAAGTAATGTCTTTGCTTTTTAATATGCTGTCTAGGTTGGTTGTAACTTTCCTTCCAAGGAGTAAACGTCTTTTAATTTCATGGCTGCAATCACCATCTGCAGTTATTTTGGAGCCCCACCAAAAAACAAAAACAAAGTCAGCCACTGTTTCCCCTGTTTCCCCATCTATTTGCCATGAAATAATGGGACCAGATGCCATGATCTTAGTTTTCTGAATGTTGAGCTTTAAGCCAACTTTTTCTCTCTCTTCTTTTACTTTAATCAAGAGGCTTTTTAGTTCTTCTTCTTTCTGCCATAAAGGTGGTGTCATCTGGATATCTGAGGTTATTGATACAAGTGTGTATGCTTTGCTCTAAATTGAGAAATGAAGAGTTTTGAGTGATTATATTGAGATCTTTTCATATGAAAGGGAAATGTTATAGAACTTTTATATTAGAATCTATTTTCCAAGAACAGCTCAGGAGTCCTCTTTTGGAAAATTGTGGCTAAATAATTAAAAAAAAAAAAACTAAAACATCTTGATTTGAAAAGCAGAGCAAGAAATAAATCACACACAAATTTCAAAAATGAGAGAGAATTATGTCATATCTAATATCAAGTGGCAATAGCAGGACACTAGACTCGGCAAGAATTAGTATGAAAAATTGCCTGGTTTAAATAGCAATTAAGGATTTAATGGGAGAAAGTAATCAGAAATATGGGTGATCTAGCCAGTAAAAGAGCATTAAGTGGGTAATACAGTACTCAAAATATATCCTGAATATTCATGAGTTGATCTTATTGTGAATTATCTACAAAGTGACATTTTCAAGTAGTAAAACATTTGACTAAAAGAAAGTAGTTCCTGAGCTTCTGAAAACTATAAAATTCATAGTGTAAAGGAAGGAAAATTTAGTGCTATGAGTAAGTAATGAATAGTTGAATAAAATGTTGGAGAATAGGGCTGTACCATTTAAAATAATATTACCATTTTGGGAAAATCCATACATTTTGATATATTCAGAAAACACATGAAAAGTTTTTGGTTTAAAAAGATAGAAATATCTTCCTTCTTAGTCTATCTATCAAACATTTATGCATACACTTGTTCACTTAAGAGAATTGCTTTCATTAAAAATTGGAAAGAGCTACAAAGAAGTCTCAGATAAGAAAAAAATTCATGTCCAAATTAAGAAAAGACTGTCTTTTTGCTCTCATGAAGCTATCTGGAAGGAAGCAAACAAATTACAACAGCAACGGAAGCAGCAGCAAAAGTCCAATCAGGAAAAAAAGATCAACTTAGGAAAATGACATCATTTCAGACTCCCCAGTAGATACGGAAATCAGAAGAACTCAAATACATGCAGGTGAAACGTTGGCTGCACTTAACTCATGCAAAAGAACCTGCTGAGAAAAGGCATCAAATTTGACCTGAATTAGCCGAACAGGCTGTCTAAAGCTGTGTCTGCATGTCAGCAAATGGTATGAGAAGATGAAATAAATATATATTTAGTTTGTTGCCATAGAACTTCTTTATGAACATACTGTTAACACCGTTTGCTTTTATGTCTTGGCCCAAAACATGACAATCAGTCAAACTGAGTGGTTTTCCCAGGTACATTTGTTTTTCTTTAGAAAGTAGCTAACTGTGGTCTCTGGGTCTGTAGGAGGTGATGTTCCAGCTGAGGGGAGTTCACAAGCCCACCATTTTTACCTGAAGTTTCATCTCACAGAGGTGCTAATGACTACTCCCATCCAACTTCTCTTTCTTTTTTGGCATCATAATCATGGTTATATTCAGCATCCGATATTTAAATAAAGGAGCACTCTTCCAGCAACTTAATAGAAAGAAAAATATTGATCATAGCCAAAGAAACCCTGTCACCTTCAGCCTCCAAAATAAAATCCAACCTTTCCCTCATTCATATTGATTGAATTTGGGGTTCACTCCAAGTTCTGTGCACTGCCAAGAGAAAAAAAAGTACCTTCCCACCCCATTCCCCCTAAATTTTATACATAAGTTTGAGATTTAAAAATCTCTAAAGTTATTGTGAAGATGAATCTAACTTAAAGATATTAAAACTTAACAGAACTCCAAATATTCCTCCCTTCCATCAAAAGTAAAATTTTTGGTTGGTTTGCTTCCTGGGGAAAAAAGTACATGATCACTAGGGAGATGGATACTTACAATTAATACACCTTGTGAATGTCAGCTTCAGCATAACTTTTCCCTCCACACTTGTCATGGTGTCGCATTCATCCTTGAGGGATCCATCAATTCACACGGAAGCATCAGGAGGCCAGAAGGAAAGTTTGTCTTCATTTCTTCCTTCTTTCCAAGGTTAACTACCTTCAGATCACATTCAGGCTAAAATAAGGAACTTGGTGGGGTTTTTTTCCCCTAGGGTTTTAGTTCTTAAAGTAAAAAGAAAGAAAAGAAAAATTAAGCCTAAAATGAGTGTGATGCATACTCACGAAGGTCAAAGCAATACTCGAGCTATTGCAGTATTGGTGACCTTGAGTTATAACAATTTACTGATGTTGATCTGTAAAAGATCTGATGAAATGTACAACAGAGATATCTTCAAATATGACAGACCCATAAATCTCTATTAGTAAATAAACCTGTAAATACAGAATCATGAAGTGATAAAATACAGTCATGAAATGATAAAATACAGGTTAATGAAATGATAAAAGGTGGCGATTGTAACAAAGCAAGGACGGTGACATTACACTGAAGACTGAAGCCTAAAGGGGACAATCCATCTGCTGTTCAGAAAGTGTGAGTACAATAGAAGCAGACTGCAAGATGACCTCCTCTGCTCTCTCTGCTACCTTTGTATTTTTATCCCCAAGTATTATATCAGTCTCTCCCTGTGCATAGCATTAACAATCCTTGGTATTATTGTCATTATTTTTTAAATTTTACCTTTTTAAATATAAATTTATTTATTTATTTATTTATTTTTAAATTTATTTATTTATTTTTTTAATTTTAAAATCTTTAATTCTTACATGCGTTCCCAAACATGACCCCCCCTCCCACCTCAAATTTATTTATTTTAATTGGAGGTTAATTACTTTACAATATTGTATTGGTTTTGCCATACATCAACATGAATCAGCCACAGGTATACACGTGTTCCCCATCCTGAACTCCCTTCCTCCTCCCTCCCCGTACCATCCCTCTGGGTCATCTCAGTGCACCAGCCCCAAGCATCCGGTATCATACATCAAACCTGGACTGGCAATTCATTTCATATATGATATTATACATGTTTCAATGCCCTTCTCCCAAATCATCCCACCCTCTCGCTCTCCCACAGAGTCCAAAAGACTGTTCTATATATCTGTGTCTCTTTTGCTGTGTCGCATACAGGGTTATCGTTACCATCATTCTAAATTCCATATATATGTGTTAGTATACTGTATTGGTGTTTTTCTTTCTGGCTTACTTCACTTTGTATAATAGGCTCCAGTTTCATCCACCTCATTAGAACTGATTCAAATGTATACTTTTTAATGGCTGTGTAATACTCCATTGTGTATATGTACCACAGCTTTCTTATCCATTCAGTCTTTTCCAATGAGTCAACTCTTCGCATGAGGTGGCCAAAGTACTGGAGTTTCAGCTTCAGCATCATTCCTTCCAAAGAAATTCCAGGGGTGAGCTCCTTCAGAATGGACTGGTTCGATCTCCTTGCAGTTCAAGGGACTCTCAGGAGTCTTCTCCAACACCACAGTTCAAAAGCATCAGTTCTTCGGTGCTCAGCCTTCTTCACAGTCCAACTCTCACATCCATACATGACTACTTTAGAAACCATAGCCTTGACTGGACTAAGGAAGAGATTAAATTTATTGCACAAAGACACATTTTTGCATAATCTAACTAGAAATTCCTTGAAAACATACACATTCTGTTAAAACCAACACCACAGAAAATACTTAAATAGAGGGTGCTGAGTCTTTCTTGCAATTTTTCCAAGTGAATAAACTCAAACAAATTTGCACCTAGGCGTTTGAGATATCCTATCACAAGCAAGTAAAAGCCCAGGAATTCAAAATTCACATGTTCAAAGGTTTGAAAGAATAATCAGACCTTTTGGCTAAGGTAAATGTATATCTTGAAATTTAGGAAATTGAGCAAGCAAGATACTGACACCAGTCATCACAGGAATGAATTTAATCCTAAGGCAAGAATGATTTCCCTTTGGCATCTGCGAGATGCTCTTTGCCTATGTGTAAATAAGTAAGGATCTGGAAACAACACACACCTGGTTGGAAACCAGAGCCCTGCTGCCCAGGCACATTCTGATTAGAGCTAAGGTGAGGGCAGGAATTTCGTCCTCAAAAATGTTACATACAATTATTCCTTGTCGTCAAGGGAACATATATCACTAGTTGATAAAATGACCCACATGTAAAATAAAACTGCTTCTAAAGTAACTTTGAGAAAGTTCAGAGAAGTGATGAAGATGGTCTTACACAAATACTACAATAATGGCAATACTACTGATATAAAAATAAAAACAAAATTATTAATATGCCAGGCTCTGCTCTATTGTCCACATCATTTAATCCTCACATGCTGACGATAAGGCAAAAACTATCATTTCTTTCACTTTCAGATCAGGAAAACAGGTTAGAAGAGGCTAAATAAATTTCAGCACGAGTTGGAACTTCTGATCTAGTTGAACTCATCCCTACACTTTTCCAGGCACTTGATGTTCTCATAGTCTTTACAGAGAATAGTCCTCACAGAGAATAGTCCTCTGTTTAACTAGGTTTGTAGGCTGCTAGGCTCCTCTGTCCATGGAATTCTCCAGGAAAGAATAGCAGAGTGGGTTGCCTTTTCCAGGGGACCTTCCTGACCCAAGAATCGAACCTAGGCCTCCTGCCTCACAGGCAGATTCTTTACCATCTGAGTCACTGGGAAGTCTCTCCTCAGAGAGTTACTTGTTCAAAATCACATTTTACTTTCTTCTAAATTTCATTTTTCTCTGTCCCACATTAGTCAGTGTGGGACACTAACTAGTGTCCCAAACTCCTTAGTGCAGCTGGTCTCTGCATGTCACAGGGAAGGAATATAATTAAATAAATTTATCTAAGGTGTGACTGGCTGATAATTTTTTATCTTATCATCATTATGTCCACTTTGAAAGGTATAGTTAAAATACGTGCATTGAGTGACAAAATGTGTTTAGAATCCAAATTAAGCTCTTGTCAATAGAAATCACAGTCTTTTATACAAGTTTTTTAAAAATACAGAAGGGGGACTAGAGGGTGTTTTGTTTTGTTTTGTTTTTGGCAATATGGACAAGTATCCCTTCTTGTAGTATGTGTGACCCAGTATTTCTGTATTATATTCAAAAAGACCCTCTTGTAGGATAGCATTAATGTGACACATGTATTAGAGCAATTTTAATTTGAGAATATTTGCCAATGATGTTGAATTACTACTTCTGGGAAGATGGTGATGATTCCAGGAATATTTCAACAACAAAGCAAAACAGGGACCAATGACATTCACATTGGTTTTACATAAAGATAACCAGGTGGACAGAAACATTCTGACTTTTCATCTCAGCTAGGGACTCACAGGCCCCCTGATGAAAAGGACTCAAGGCACAACATTGAGGACTGCTTGATAAAGATGTTTTCCCAGCATGTGGCAGCAGTTAAAAAGCAAATAGGTTTCCGGGATATAACAAAAAGGGTTGGAAGATACCATGGCACAATGAACAATGAAGGCTTTTTTTCTTTAGAGAGACTGGACGCCTGCCATCTTACCACCTGAAAGCTAGGAGGCAGGTTGAAAGAATCCCCAGCAATGTGTCTGAGACAGCTCGAAGTGAGGATGATCTATTGTGAATGTCTGGGAAAGCGAATTACTGGCAGTCAGATGGAAGGATTCACAATTATGAAAGGCATGGCGAAAGCTGATCAGATTCTCCTTTCTACTAGGCTTCATGCTTCAAAACAACCAGAATCTCATTTTATGAAAATGCTCATTGCTGTCACTTAAGAAGACAGGAGTGTGCTTGACAGCACTGCCTACAAGGCATTGTTAGGGATACTGGCAGGGCTCTCAGGCCACCTGACCTAGCCAGAGCTCTTACTTATGCATCCTCATAGCATAGCCCTGGAAGCTAAAAGGCATCGTGAAGGCAAGTCAGACTGATTTCTAGATTAAATTCCCCTGTCCACTGCTGTGTGCTTCACCGAATGTGGTAAGCTGAGCGTGAACTTCAGCAAAGGGCTGTTGAGCAAATAAAGGCAGATAAAGAATGTTAAAGGAGCCAAAAAAATTATAAATTGCAAACTGTCAGACCATCCAGAGCCTCCGCCAAGTCCAAATGGCTTCATTTTCCTTTTCTAGCCTGGCCAGTCCTCTGAGGCTCTCCCACTGGTGTTTTTGGGATACAATCCAGGCCATTATGAACGGATCTAACAATGTGCAGTGATCTTGAAGCTTGCAGGAAAGTTTGGGACTACTTAAATTACATCACATTTATCTCTACCAGGGGATTGTGTATTTCTGTCAAAAGTATCCTTTGTTCTCTAGTGAGCTAACTTGCAGTAATTCTGTGATTGGGGAAAGATTTAGAGGTGCAGTTCATAATAAATGCTCAGGATTCAGTATTTCCTTTGAGTTGAATGTTGTGTCTCCTTCCATGCCAATGATTGTAGGCTCTTTCCTTTTGTAATATATGGCTATTGACCCGGGACGTCTTTTCAGCTAGAATTGGAGTCCTGCTCTTTTGTCAACCTTAACGTCCACCCAAACATGGAAGACTGTTTCTGTACTCAGTCAAGCCATTTATTAATTGTTCATTTGTCTAGGTAAGCAGGTCCAAGTTTCTGTGCTCCCACATGTAACATTTCCCTTCTCTGACTGGCATTTAGCTAAAACAGTACCTTAGGGAAACTGTCAAGAGTTTTCAAGAAATCAAGTGCCAGAGAACACTTGATGCTTTACTCCTTTCCTGTTTCTCTCTTCTTCCTTCCTTCATTCTTTCCTGCCTTCTTTCCCTTTTTCCTTACTTTCTTCTTTCTTTCCTTCCTTCTTCCTTTTTTTTTCTGAATTTCATTATGCCTGTACTGTACTATACCCTCTATACCCTCTACTCTTGCAGGAAGGTCAGTTAGCAAACCCTATACATGCAACATCTGCTCCTATAAACTTTTTGCTTACATGGCTCCCTGATCATGTGGGCAATCACTTCTCCGTGCCCCAAATGCTCTTTCTTTATGATTCTGCTCTGGTCTCACCTTCATTATATACTATTAATTAGCCTACCCAGTACTCAGCTCTTTTTACCTCTTAATTTTCATTATACTTACTATGCATCCCTTTAATATAAGGTTACTGTTCTTCAAGTATTTTATTCATTTGGGTCTTGTCTTTATAGACTCTCAGTTACCTAAGGTGAAATTTATACATCTTTTACATTCCCTAAAGCAATCATATTTGTAAGTATACTATAGGCTTGAAACATCTTAAATGATGGGTGATTAAATACCTGCCAATTCTCCACTTTTATATAAACCATTTATTTCAATAGATCCTCTTATATCTCCAAGTATAGATAAAAAATGAACTTCCCTTCATATCTATTATTGCCATGCTGCTAGTTAATAATAATATATTTAGCCAAAGTTATTTTAAAGGGACAATTTTAAAAGAAAAATAAACTTCTGAATAAAATTTTGATTATTGTCTATGGTTTTAATGTTAGGATACTATAATGTCCAGTGTTGTTCTGGTAAAGGTTTAACAACCATCTTTCTGTAGAAAAGCAAAAAAGCTTAATTTGCAGTATTTTTCAGGTTTCATAGTATAAACGGTCCCATCATGACTGATTTCAAGCTTCCACAATGATATTACAGAGCTCAAAGTAGGGAAGAAATGTGCACACCCAGCCTCCAGAACCAGTGTATGCCAGTCCCAGCTCACCATAGGAATCTTTAAGATTGGTGATAGTCTCTGTTTTAGAATATCATAAAATCTTATCTCTTTTGGCAGTTCTTAAGTAGACTCATCTAAATATCATTCCCATTGACAAAGAAACCAAGAGTTGTCCAAGGACAAAGCTGAATTTTCCACTTTAGAAATTTGTCTCAGAATTCCTGCATGGGTGTTCTAAGAGAGACTGAGATGTTTGTTCTTTGACATGAAGAACAGAAATCATCTCTCTTCATCTCGAGTCAGAGGTCATCTCTACAATACTACCATTGCTTTATTCAGTGTCTAATCGATGGTGCTATTTTTATAAGCGTGTGTTAAAGGAGTGGGATTCACTGTTTCTTTCATGTTGAACAAAGCTTTGGCATGTAGCATTACTTTGGTATATTTATACAAGCAAACCTGGCATTTGTCATTTTAGTTATTGGTCATATTACTTAAAATTCCCATTTTCCTAAACACTCATCAAGTCAATAACATTCTGACAAATATTTTCTCCTCGGCTGTATATTCTAGCATTTCCCACTATGGCTGATTTCAAGCTTACAACATGATAATAACCAGCTAACAAAACTCCTGAAGATGTATTAATCAACTCTAGAGAACTAACATTCTAAAACAAAAAAGAAGCCAGTGTCAACTTTTCATGTCTCACGTGTACCTATGACGGTATCTCTTGGTACTAATGCAAAGTGAATGAGGTGTCACTTCATTTCTTGTATTCCATTCAATGCAATACTCATGATGAATATTCAATTTAGAAAGCATACTTGAATTATGTCCAAAGAACCAAAGTTATATTTTGGATCTTCCATAATCAGATATGGACTTTCTGTTCATTCTTTAATCTTCTTTAGTTCCAGCTCTCCATCTGAAGAAAAAGGGCTGCAGCATATTCAAGGTAACTTTCTGGTGTTTATCCTTCTGGTAGTCTAAGTATACAGAAATGGGCTTTGCAATAATAGGCAAATATCTGCCATTGGCAGGTGTGTCAAGCACTACCATATAATAGCTTCAAAGATCATTTGAAACTCACCAAACGATGCCACCGAAGTATAAATTGTCAACGTGTATTGGTTTATTCAGCAAAAACATCCCTGACATTTCACTCTCTTTCTGCTTACTTCTAAATTCATCTCTGTGACTCTTTTGCCACCAAGACTCTTGCTTTGTCTTTACCTCCTTGTTGTTTGTTGTTTTTTATCTTCAACACGCAGTAATGAAGCAAGACCCAGGAAATAGGTTGTGTCAATTGCAGAAATTCATACCACCAGCCACCTATCTCATTAGATGGATCACATGCCTCTCAAAACACTTGGATCATTGCCTCTGTCCTAAGATTATAGTTCTTATATATCTGGACCTTCTTTGTTAAGTCATTCTATTATTAACATAATGTATACTAATACTTTTACACAATAAAAAATTGAAATACTGGTTGTCTCTAGCAAACATAGAAAAATAACGTATGTACTTGGTTTCAGCAGAGTTAACATTATATATGACCTCTTTACTTGCAACATAGCAAACAGTAATTCTAAACTAATACAAATCAAGAATTCAGCTCAGGCATCTAAGCTCATACTGTTCACATGTCAAATGTGAGCAGAAGCAGCAGGATACTGGCCTGCTCTTTCTAATTACAATTATGATAAGAGTTTAGCACAAGTCTACTTAAAATCATAAAACCTTTCAGGGTAAGATTGGTGTTTCATCTCATTGTATATTCATATGATTAGGTTTATTTGACTGCTCAGAGGTAAAAGTACTTCTCATTGTCCAAAATATTCTTACTTAGGATGCTATGAGGAGTATCCCACAAGCAATCACACATTGTCTAGTCTTCATGCAAATGGCACAAGCCTGAAAAATAAGATGATGGGAAAGGCTTTTCCCCTCCTCCCTAAAATTAATCTCTCTCTTCTAAAGGAAGATCACAAATTTGGGGTTCAACAAAGGTCCTTTAACTGGATGGAATTTCTATGCAAAAGCTAGAGTTATTTGGACCAGCAGGAAAGTGCAATTCTCCATCTTGTCAGGAAAACACATTTTCCCAGCCAAGCTGGGTCCCTCTCTCCCAGCAAAACAAAACGTGTTCCAATTAGTGAAGCTGATTTTTCTCCTTTCATGCTCCTCTCAGGTGCCAGTGTGGAGTAAGTGAGGATGGGCATGGGAAATTGCTTTAGGTCCTTAATGGAAGAAGCAACTGATTCATTGATATCGGGCTGAAGTAATCTTCCTGTTCAGCCATTGGTTTGCCACTCATAGGGAAGCTGGGAGCCCTGAGAGTGAGCCAAGCCTGTCGGATGTGCCACTGAGAACACTGTTCTTTGTGGAATATTTTTAGATGCCAGATGCCAATCACTCATGGGACTTTGCTGCTCAACAAGAATTTCAGATGTGGACTTTAATTATAGTCTAGCAGAAAAAGGATGATGGAGGGAGCAGAAACAGATTTATTTTTAACAAACCCAGCTCTTAGCCACCACAAACCCTGTGAATCTATTTTGGGGACTTGTCATTGTTGTTGGGTGGGTTTTATCAATGCTGTTTAAAAAGTATCAGGTTGACAGCTTTGAGAAGTTAAAGGTTCTCATTCTAGGGAAATTGCAAGAAAGAAAGGCCACATTTGGGAGGGGCTATGTCCTGGTGCTTTGGTACTTAACTTGCTGAACCACCTCTAGGGGATGTAGAAAAGTTTGGATTTTAAGAATATTATGAATAATCAGTTGCCTTTAATGTCTGCCTCAAAGCACTTTGAGGAGAGAAAGAAAAGTTAGTTAAGGAGTCTACAACTGAGTAAAAATTAAAGGGCAGAAGAGGTCCGATTTTATTAACACTACTCTCTGTGTACTCTTTCATGTACCAGGGATTTCTTGTGAAATCAGTCATTAGTGGCTGAGGCAGTCAAGGAGGTATTGACATTTACTGAACATAAACTTCATCCTAGGTAAGAAGAAGGAAGCATAATGACTTTTTTCTCAGGAAGTTCACCTATGTAATTTGAGAACCACTAGTCAACAGGTGAAAATGCAGTGGTTACATACTTGTATTATATATTATTAGTTTCATAGAAACTAAGACTAACTGGGGTCAGAGAAGTGGCAACCAACTTAGCAGTGATATTAAGAAGTTAATTTTAAAAAGATGGGTATGTATATGCCATTCACACTCGGCATACACACACCTTAGCTAGGAGTTTGACAAAAAACTTTCTTTTTATATCATGAAGCAGCCATCAGAAGGTAAAGAATTGATATTTGTGAATTGGCAACCCAATGGTGAGAAGACCCTCAGCCCACTACCATTTCTTGAGCTCTATCACTCCCACTTTTGAGCTTACTGTTAAAGGGCATTAAGCCAAGGACATCCTCCTTGAAGCCTGCTGGGTTTGGTTTTGCATGTTTGTTTGTTTTATGTTTGTTTTTAACATTTGATGTGCTGTCTTAACATAGGCTCTCATCTTAAAAGCCATGGTTGAACTTCCCTGGTGGTACACTGAATAAGAATCTGCCTGCCAAAGTAGGGTTAGATATCACGTCCAAGAAAATCCCATGTGTCTTGGAGCAACTAAGCCCGTGCACCACAACTACTGAGCCATGTGCCTAGAGCCTGTGTTCCACGGCGAGAGAACCCATCACAATGAGAAGGCTGTGCAACACAGTTAGTGAGTAGCCTCCGCTCTCTGCAATTGGAGAAAGCCTGTGTGCAGCAGAGAAGAACCAGGGAGACTAAAAAAAAAAAAAAAAAGTCATGGTCATCACAGACTATGAATATTTATTAAATAATGCTTGAATGATACTGCTTTGGCATTGAGAAGTATAGTGTTTTGAACAGATGGAGAGCTGGCAGTTAATGAAAGCAGTCAAATAATTTAGCACCAGTTTCAAATCCAGGACTTACACAATTTACCCCTGTTTACTGTTTATTTTCATTCAAAGACTATACACTGAAAGCTTACTGTATTTAGTGTCTGGGTATCTGCTTTTGGCAATACAAAATAGACATAAGATATAGTAGCTACCATCTACTGTAGCTTACAAAGCAAAAATGTAATGATGCAATCACATATAATCAAACACAAAAATCAGGAAATCAAGTAATATGAGTTATATAAGATCAGATCACAAAAAGACCAGTGTAGGTTGAAATGTTTAACAAAGATTTAAAAACCTCCTTAGAGATCAAGAAATTATCTAGTTAATACCATAATAATAGATAAATTGGAAAACTTATCCTAAATAAGGGCCTCGCTGGTGACTCAGATGGTAGAGAATCTACCTGCAATGCAGGAGACCTGGGTTCAGTCCTTGGGCTGGGAAGATCTCCTGGAGAAAGGAATGGCTACCCACCCCACTATTCTTGCCTGGAGAATCCCATGGAGAGAGGAGCCTGGTGGGCTACACTCCATGGGTTCCAAAGAGTCAGACACAACAGAGCAACTAAGCATACACATTCTAAATAATGGTCTTTTAGTCTTGAATTATCCACTCTGTGATTCTGGTTTGATCAGAAAAATTAAATATGCATCAAAAGATTTTGGGTAGTCACAAAACACTATTAATTGGATGGATTTAAATTTAAAAATATTGCAATATATTACAAGAGAACCTCTTATTCAGATGCCTTTTCAATGCAACCCCAGTAAGAGATGCAGTTCCCTTTAGTAAATAGATCTTTAGGATCTGAGGTAACCATAATGTCCAAGTTGCATGGCTGGCTTCCTATCCATGCCTGGAATAGTTCCTGTTTTCATACTACGTCCATGCGAAGTAGGCAAAACCACCACCATCTGTTCAAATCAACTAGAGACGGCTCATGGCAGCGAGACTTAATGACCTGTCATAATCAATTCATCACAAGTATTCACTGAGTTCTTGAGATGTTCAAGATAATTTTTATGAGTTGTGTGTAATACAGAAAAGAGACCTGCCCTCCAAGAGCTTCCTATAAACTAGGAAACCAAAATATGCACACTTGAGAGATAATTAACTATAAGCAATGTAGGAAATAATAAAGGCCCAATGAGCATACCTGAATACACCAGATATGGTAAAGTATGGAAAGAGGCCCACGTTGAGAGGAATTGCTCTCCTTTTCCTAAAGTCACCAGCATCTCTTCCACTTCTCCATGCAGCAGTCAGACAAAAGCCGGCTATAGATAGATATCCATTTACTGGCCATCACTCAAGTCTGCTCTCAGACTTGTTTTTCCTGCTTTACTCTGGCTGTGAATATCTATTTCTAGTTCCTCAGTTTGGCAACTTGTTTAGTCTCCTCTCTGGTTTAATGGTTAGAAGGAAATGACAACCCACTCCAGTATTCTTGCCTGGAGAATCCTGTAAACAGAGGAGCCTGGTGGGCTGCTGCCCATGGGATCGCATAGAGTTGGACATGACCAAAGTGACTTAGCAGCAGCAGCAGCAGCTGGTTTAATGAGCCTGGTTCTTTCCGGACTTTTCACTCTGCCTCTACCCCTAAGTTCCACATGTTTCATAGATACAGTTACAGATTATCATTTCCCAGCCTGCTGCTACTAAGTCGCTTCAGTCGTGTCCGACTCTGTGAGACCCCATAGACGGCAGCCCACCAGGCTCCCCCCTCCCTGGGATTCTCCAGGCAAGAACACTGGAGTGGGTTGCCATTTCCTTCTCCAGTGCATGAAAGTGAAAAGTGAAAGTGAAGTCGTTCAGTTATATCCGACTCTTAGCGACCCCAAGGACTGCAGCCTACCAGGCTCTTCCATCCATGGGATTTTCCAGGCAAGAGTACTGGAGTGGGGTGCCATGGCCTTCTCCATTTCCCACCCTAATGGAGTCTAAAAACCAGATTAGTCCCTGGTCACTCCTGCCAAATAAAAGAGTATCAGAGAAAAGAGAAAAGGACAATTAATGCATGTGTCATACATCAAGGCACAGGACAACCAAATTAAAACCAATGTCAAGCAGTTAAAAGTTCAGAACTAAAGATGGAAGGGTTGGTGTTCCTCCCACTTGATCATTTCCTAAAACAGCTAGTAAAAACAAGTTTTAACCAGTGTCTTGAAATCCTCTTTTAAGCAATTTAATGTTGATCAATGAGTATATTCAGAGTTCCCTAGTGGCTCAGACAGTAAAGAATCTGCCTGAAATGCAGGAGACCTGGGTTTGCTCCCTAGGTTGGGAAGATCCCCTGAAGGAGGCCATGGCAACCCACTCCAGTATCCTTGCCTGGAGAATCCCCATGGATGAAGGAGCTTGGTGGGCTAGAGTTGGTGGGGTTGCAAAGAGTCAGACACGACTGAGCAACTAAACACAACAGTGCTTAGAGTTTGGCCACCTGTCCACCCAACTCTCCTTCATTTGTCCCATGGTCTGAGTTACAGACAGTGTGCCTGTGGTCATTAACATATCGTATCTGCCCTCATGGTTTTGACTCAGAGTTACTGATTCCCATTAAGGACAAAAAGAATTGACTCCTGGAGCACAGATCGAGTTCTGAACCATCACAGATACTCTTGTCTTCTCAACTAGCTTTTAAGGAAAAGTACCATGCCTTTAGTTCAGTTTTGAGAAGAAGGGAAAAGTGAAACAACAATATTTACTCTTGTACCTTTACAGTTACCGTCCTCCTATGACCAAACTCCTTCATTCCACCCCCTCAGAGACTTGGAAGAATTACTATGAGAAATTCACAGAAGACAGGAGTAGGTGGGGAAGGTAAGGAAGACTAGCTGATTGTTGTAACTTACTTTCAGGAGAATGGAATCAATGCTTCCCCTGACTGTTTACATCTTAAGAAATTCTGGCAGCTCAGTTATGGGTGATGACTGAAGGATTCACTCTGTGACTCTTTTATGACCACTCAGGATGTAACTCAGGTGCTCAAAGACCAAAAAGACAGATGCTGTAAGCGATTCTGATGTGTCTGGGGACAACAGTGGTGGCCAAGCTGCCAGCAAGGTTGATGCGCTGACACAGTGCTTTAGAGCAACATCAACAGCCCCGTCTCCTAAAAGCAAAGCCTCTGCATCAGTCACTGGTTGTTATGCTGTAACATACAGATTCTTAAGGGAAAATCAAATATGTGAATCATTATCACTGACATCATTACCATTTCAGTGGCTCCCAAAGAGTCCTTTGCAGATAGAAAATAAAAATAAACATGAACTCTAGAGTCAGCATACCTGAACTTGAATCTGTATGTGACCTTTGGAAAAAAATTAATCTCTCTATATTTTGACTTCCTCATATGTAAAGTGGAGGTAATAGTACTATGTACTTCATAAGATTGCTGTAAGGACTAAATGAGATGGTGTAGGCAAAACACTCAAAGCAGGGCCGAAATGTGATAAGTGCTATTTAATGTTATCTATGTATATCATTGTGATTAAATCCCACTTATAAATAAATCCTTATGAAATACTAGACTTAGAAAACTTCAAAAACCTCTCTATTGTCTTCTAGAAAAATTCCCATTTCCTTAGATGAAAAAATCATCCAAGTCAGCAAACACTTAATGGAGTCTTTTTTGTTCAAGGAAGAGGGATTCAAGGAATTGGACACAAATTGTTCTAAACCTATTGCAGGCTAGGCAAATTTCTAGTAGAGTTTCACAAAAGGCAAAATCCTGTCCACACTTGAAACCTATCAGTTTGAATGCCAACCTGTGAGTTACTCTTTTTACAAAAAAGCAAACATAAACACCTGTTCCTTTCATTTGCACACACGGACAGAGTAGAGGGGCATCTGCTTGCAGGATCCAAGGCAGTTAGAACAGAGGACACAGCAGAGAACCACAGAAGCTCATGAACAATAAAAAATACATTCTAATGCAAAGCACTTGAAGACCATGTCATGGAGGAGCCAAACCTCTTTTAGCCTTGCTTTGCCTATAGGCAACTTTGAGAATTTTTTCATATGCTGCAATTGATATTGTCTGCCTATGGGACAGGACCCCAGCATAAAGAAAGGACACACAGTATAAACTGTGTTGGGACAAAGACACAGAAAAAGATGAGTAGAATTTGAATGTTAAAATATTATGACTATATTTAAACAGAAAAAAATACGCTAATTATAATAGAGGAAAGTTTCTCCTAGAGAACTCCTTGCTAGAGAGGTAACTAGAAGTTAGTATCAGACCAGGTTATAGTCCATGCACACATTATGATATCTTCTCTGCTTAACTGAAATGAATAGTATATTCAGAAAGTTCACATATCATAGTGTATGTTCTGTTAGCCTCAGCCTAACTTACATGTTTTTAGGAAGTTCCAAGTTAAAGAACCTTCCATGAGATGTTAAGGGAGTTATCTGAAACAGTGATCCTTCCTCAGGACTAGAGCCAGGATCTTGGTGCATAAAACTGGATGAGGAGCATTTACTACAAAAGGTTTCTGTAATAGTTTGAGAGGACTAATAGTGGATTCCCACTTGAAAGTGAAAGTCACTCAGTGACTCATTCATGCTCTTTCCAACCCTGTATAGTCCATAGATTTCTCCAGGGAAGCTTTTCCCTTCTCCAGGGGATCTTTCCAAGCCAGGGATGGAACCCAGGTCTCTCCCATTGTAGGAAATTCCTATTTTTTTTAATTTAAACGTTCTTCTTTCTTTCTTTCTTTTTTGCTTATTTATATATATGTATTTTTTTAATTGGAGGCTAATCAGTTTACAATATTGCAGTGGTTTTTGCCATACATTCACATGAATCAGCCATGTGTGTAACATGTGTTCCCCATCCTGACCCTCCCTGCGGGAAATTCTTTTCCAGCTGAGCCACACAGGAAGCCCAAGAACACTGGAGTGGGTAGCCTATCTCTTCTCCAGTGGATCTTCCCATCTCAGGAATCAAACCAGGGTCTCCTGCACTGCCGGTAGATTCTCTACCAGCTGAGCTATGAGAGAAGCCCACTTAAGCCTCTAGTTTTCCACTGCAGTATTATCTGCCCTTTACTTTCTGTATCATTCCTATAAAAATAAGCTGGTTTCAAGATCTTCATCACTTACTGAAATTGTATCTCTCCTTTAAAACTCAATTCCTACCTTTGCATAGCACTATCCAATGATCAGCCAGTGGAATGGGCACTCCCTCCCCTGTTTTACAATTGTGAGTGTAAAGAGTAGTCACCCTGTTGGTTTATCTTTCCTTTTTCCCCACTGAACCTTCCATATATGTGGGTGTGAGATGTGTGTGTGTTAGTCTCTCAGTTGTGTCTGACTCTTTGCAACCCCATCAACTATAGCTGGCTAGGCTCCTTTGTCCATGGGATTCTCCAGGCAAGAATGTTGGAGTGGGTAGCCATTTCCTTCTCCAGGGGATCTTCCTCACCCAGGAAACACACTCTGGTCCTCCTGCATTGCAGGCAGACTCTTTAACACCCAAGCTACCAGGGAAGCTTCAACTTTCGTAGTAAAGTCGCTCAGTTGTCCGACTCTTTGCGACCCCATGGACTGTAGCCTACCAGGCTCCTCCATCCATGGGATTTTCCAGGCAAGAGTACTGGAGTGGGTTGCCATTTCCTTCTCCACTCCAGGGGATCTTCCCAACCCAGGGATTGAACCCAGGTCTCCTGCATTGTAGGCAGATGCTTTTACCATCTGAGCCACCAGGGAAGTAACTAATCTTTCATATGGTATTTGTTAAATGAATTTTAACATATATTAATGCTACTACACTATGATTGCTTTATCCCATTTATGTTGCCTCTAGATATATGTATAAAAAACTAACTATGTTACAGTTCAGCTGAGTTGGCCAGAAGGTAGAAGAAATGTAAAAGGCATCAGGAACTTTGTGGGACGTAAAGGAGCTCTCCCTCCCTAGCAGTCCTGGCTTTGACTCCATGAACTTTGGCAACAACATGTGCTTTTATCCTTTTTTAAATTTTTTCTTTAAATTATGTTATTTTTAATTAAATAAATGAGTTACAAAATGTATCTTTCATGAATGGAATAAAAAAAAGAACTTCTTCATTTTGGGAATGATTTTGTTTCATTTCTTCTTTGATGTCTATATTACGGTGAGCAAATTCTACCACCATGCAGTAGAGGTTATGAGACAGGAGGGCTGGCCTTCTCCAAGCTGCATTCACTTACCCCACAGAACTTATCTCATGGTTCCAAGGAACAAATGGCTTTTGCTGGGCTCTTCAATAATATGATTTGCATGCTTGAAATGAGATCGCCAAAGTAATTGTAGAATATTGCTTGCCATTACCGTCATTAAAAACAGGCAGATGTAGGAGCACTCCCAGGGAAAATCTTCCTGCTGGGTTTTCATGGAGATAAGTGCACAAAATCCACTTTTGAAAAGATGTTGAATGGAATGAATTCGCCATTCACTGGCTGTCTGATGATGATTTGCTTGTTAATTGGAAGTTTAGGCTTTAGAGAAGCCTTAACAAATTTGATTGCTAAATTCAGGAGGTTTACTCTCTCCTCACAAGCCATATTCAGAGGCATAAATCCTACTTTTTGCATATGTGTCTATGTGCTCATTTAGAATCTCTGTGCAAAGAAACCAATCCCTAACCCTCTTGTCAGTGGCACTTTCTGGAACGACTTTACTGACAAACAAGGACGAAGCATTCTGTCCTTTCATTTCTCTAGGGCCCCAGAATTTGCTAGGATGCGAGAGGACAATGCTATGAGATAAGCTGAGATAAAGAGCAGAAATTTTATCAAGCGATCTCGGTGCATATGTCTGTCAATTGTCTCCCACTGTGTGGCTAATAACTGGGAGGCTGGATCCCACTTGGGGCCACCATTTCATTTCATTCCAGATCAGCTCCACTGCTGATAAACTCAAGTAAAACTTAGGGAGAGAGAGCAAGCATTTGTTTGGAAATCCTGCTGTTTTTCTCCTCTGTTCACACACAGGCTGAGTGTCCTCTGATCTAAACAATGTCAACTATCTGGCAAGGTTAGCAGCCCCCTGAGAAGGGTCTGCTTTATTTTTAATGACCACAGTTGCACATCTACAAAATGACTTTATTCATTCCTGTCATTACCTACCCAGATTAGTTTCCTCTAAGTGATGATAGGTTTATTGCCAGCCCAGGAGAATGACAAATGCCATGTGGAGCTTACATGAGCGTCATGTAAACAATGCAGACAAGAGCTCCTATGCAGTGTCAGGGAGTGTTTCCCAGATCTAACAGTTGAAGCAAAGAGTGGTCAGATAGCCTTTTCTTCCTCATAATTTCCAGTGACTTAATAGTATGGATCACTTAATAAACCTGTGCTGAACATTATTTACATAGCAAAATGATATTGGCATTTAATTACAATATAGCATTCATATACATTGGGATCAGTTCCAAGCAGAGACCTACATATAAATGCAGCTTAAATAAATATTTTATAAATTAAAATCCTCCCCATGATCCTTAGTTCTCTGAGTCTGTCAACAACACATCTAGGCAGTCTTAAGTTACAAAAGCCAGGAGGAGGTAAACGTGACCCTCCAGGAGGTCAAAATCCCAGCTTCACACCCTTCTGCAGCTTATGAGACAAAGACCATTGTGGCTGCATTTATTCATTAGGTGTTGTCTGTGTGCCATGTTCTATGTAGACTCTGGGGATATAATGGTAAGGATGGTCTCTGCTTTAAAGAATCATACCATGCAACGGGGATGAAATGCAACTGAACAGTCGTATCATGAAGTTTATCAAGAATTAATTATAATAGAGAAGCATTCAGTCTGGTGTGAGTTCTAGGAAAGCTCTCCTGGTGAAAGTATTCCTTAATAAGACACCTAAAAAATGATTAGAGTAAGTTGGGAGGAAATGGGGACAAGGACAGTTTGGGCCAAGACAAACTTCATGTAGGGAGACTCCGATGAAAGGTATGTAACACAGGCAAAGGTAGGAGACACGTCATTTACTAGAGGATCCTTGGAAGGAAGGATGGCAGCCTAAGTGTCGGTCGCTCAGTTATATCTGACTCTGCAACCCCATGGACTGTAGCCCACTAGACTCCTCTGTCCATGGTATTTTCCAGCCAAGAATACTGGAGTGAGTAGCCATTTCCTTCTCCAGGGATCTTGCTGACCCAGGGATAAAACCCAGGTCTCCTTCATTGCAAGTGGATTCGTTACAGGGAAGCATGGGGAAATAGTGATGCTGATAAAGAGGTTGAAATCGGGCTTGAGGAGGAGAAGGTCAGGTTCAATTAGGGTTTTGTGTCACTGGGTCTCGGTACAATGATTGTTCAATAACTATGTACAGTACATATGCATGCAAAGACGAGTGAAATATCAGGGACATGTGTGAAATCCCTGCAGTGATGAAGACCAAGAAGAACTGTTTACATTGCTCAAGTTTGGAGAGAGAATAAGAGTTCCTACGTGTCAGTCCCGTAACTCTAAAAAGGGACCAAACACAACAGCAACAGTAACAACAACAACGGTGAGGAAATACATATATTTACACTGGAGCATTGTTGAGACCATCGAGACACCACCTTAGCAGAAGAGGACCCAGAGGCTTTGCCTCTGGCTTGCCCTTAGCCCCTCTCAGAGCACAGCTACTCCCCGTGAGGAATAGCCTACTTCCTCAATATGGTCCAAACACATCATTTCTGGCTACCATGTGGGAAACAAAAACAACACTGTCCCTAATTAATTGCAAGAATCAAGTGAGTTTTCCAAAATAGTTGTAAAAGATAGGACCATACTTCCAGGAGATTGGAAGGGAAAGAGGAAGGAGAAGCAGGTGAAGCAAAAGAGTCGACAAAGACAGGAAAAAAAAGGAAAAGACTTGCTCACTCTTCAAGCTACCCCTCTTTATAACTTCAGCTGACCGTTTCTCACTCCAGCTTTCTAAATAATGCTCATCCTAAAACAAGGAATTTAATTGCCAGTGAAATCCCAGGCACATCCCAGAGGCACAGGAATGCATCCTATCACAGGTACACGGTGTCTCTTGCCTGCTATGAAACAACAGATCACGATGAGTTTGATATGAAAATAATGCTAAGGAGACCCTTGGCTGACAAAGCAGTGATGTGAGGAGAGCAGAGTTTGGGAGAGGACTGAGTCTCATGCTACTTGAGAGCAAAGCAGGCCTCTGACCCTAACAGATTGATTTCAGTCTAATATTGAATTTATTTTGAATTTCAAATTGTATAAAAGGAACACATGAGATTTTTATGCTTTAAAAAGACTGAGAAACCACACACAAATCCTGAGAGAGAGCTTGGTATCTTTCTGGACTGGTTTTTTTTTTTTTTTTTTTTTTTTTTTTTTTATCTATTCAAGGATTTTAAATAGACATCAATGGCTTCCCTCCCCAAAACCCTGACACACACATATTGCACAACAGTACTATTTATTTAGGCAGTGTCTTACTATATAACTCTAGGACAAATTAGTCCCACTTTCTTTAATTTTAAATATATGGAGAAATAGTGGAAACAGTGTCAGACTTTATTTTGGGGGGCTCCAAAATCACTGCAGATGGTGACTGCAGCCATGAAATTAAAAGATGCTTACTCCTTGGAAAAAAGTTATGACCAACCTAGATAGCATATTGAAAAGCAGAGATGTTACTTTGCCAACAAAGGTCTGTCTGGTCAAGGCTATGGTTTTTCCTGTGGTCATGTATGGATGTGAGAGTTGGACCGTGAAAAAGGCTGAGCGCCGAAGAATTGATGGTTTTGAACTGTGGTGCTGGAGAAGACTCTTGAGAGTCCCTTGGACTGCAAGGAGATCCAACCAGTCCATTCTGAAGGAGCTCACCCCTGGAATTTCTTTGGAAGGAATGATGCTAAAGCTGAAACTCCAGTACTTTGGCCACCTCATGCAAAGAGTTGGCTCATTGGAAAATACTCTGATGCTGGGAGGGTTTGGGGCCAGGAGGAGAAGATGATGACAGAAGGTGAGATGGCAGGATGGCATCACTGACTCAGTGGATGTGAGTCTGAGTGATCTCCAGGAGTTGGTGATGGACAGGGAGGCCTGGTGTGCTGCGACTCATGGGGTCGCAAAGAGTTGGACACAACTGAGCAAATGAACTGAACTGAACTGCACTCCTGTATCTTATGAACATAGAATAAAACAGAGTATTTATTCACAAGTATGAGGGGGTGGGGAGCATTGAGCAAGGCAGGCAGAACTAGTAAAGAGCTACAAAGTTTTATCCAAGGTCAACTTTGCCTATTATTACTAGAGCTGGAAATAAAAGTCAGAACTCACCCTTCTTTTTCTTGTCCTGTGCCCATTGGACCAAACTGCTCTCTATCAATAGGCAGACTGTTATGATGGATTCACATTCTACCTAGTATCAATAAAAACAAAAATCAAGTTTTAATCAAAACACATAACCAAGATCTACATTTCTCTTGGCCACAATAAATCTTCCCCAAAGGAAGCGGGCTAAAATTCTTTACATTTAAAAAATGAGCTCCGCTGGGACTCCAAATTCCAGTTCGATTTTTGAGCCAAGGCATTCTTTTTCTTTATCATGCACTTGGTGCTGTAGTGTGATAAGGGCCCCATGCAGACCATAAAACTAATTTATCATCTGTAAGGTGTACAAAGAAAATGGTAGCTGCCTACTTGTCTGCTTGACATATGAGGTCATTTTTGCCGCTAGCTTTCTAATACTGAGCAATTTTATCAGCTATTTATATACATTAATTGTGGGTACCCATATGCTCAATGTTGTATTTAATAATGCATTGCATTGAATATGCATTCCTTAAGTTTTAGCATGCAGCAAGCATCTTGCATTTAACTATTTGGTTTGCCTATTAAAGCCCATTATTCAGCTATGCCATGTTACCTTCTCTTTCAACTGAATTTATGTTTCTTCAAATCTGGCTTACCCTGCTGAAACCCACTGAACTGGACAAGGCCACCTCACATGTCCCAAGGGCTCCAAGCAAAAACAAGCAGAGGAAGTTCCATGGTCTACTTCATAATACTCAAGCAAAAGGATTATTTGATGAATCCCTTTCCCCAAAGAACAGCAGCATATTCACGCTTCACAGTGTAAATATAAATACAGTTCTCAGGCAACAGAGACATGGGATGGTAGATAAAGTGTGAAAAATACCATGGCAAACAGCTATGCCAGAGTGATTTCCTAACTAGCAAGAGGGAATCAGTTCAAACATCCAGAGCAATCCCAACCCCTGTTTTCCAAGCTCTCCCCAATTTTGCCCCCAGAAAAGAAAACAAAGTCATATTAGTTGGATCCTTGACTGACTGATTGCTTTAGCTTGCTAGAAAAACGTATTTCCTAGTAAGGAGAAAAGAAGCCCAGAATATCACTCACCCTCAGAGATATCTTCCCACAAGCTCACATGTCATAAGTGTTAACACTTGCATCATAAAATTAACTGCTGTCGGACAAGAACTTAAATGACCCTGATCAAAGACAAACAATTTCTATGGGTATAATAATCTATAAAGTATTATCCCTTAAATGCTTTGGTTCGGAATAAATTTTCAGAGTAGCTTTTGTTACCCAGAAGAACAAAGGAAAGGTATAGTTTTGATCCCAGAAAAAAAAAAAATCAAGGAAGCAAAACCCAAGTAAAATGCAGCAGATGAAGGACCAGTCTAGGCAAAGTCAGCATCAATGCCCAGGAGCTGAGGTGGACAGGTGGCCAAAGAGAAGGGAAGGTCCTGACCTGGCAGTATGGATGGGGGACAGTCACATTATTTTTTTTTACCCAAGCCTGTGATCTGCATCTATTTCTTTCAGATATTTGGCATTTAAGTGTGTTCAGAATTCTTGACACATCTAGGTAACTTGAAACAACACAGCAAGGAAATCAAAAATCATTCCTAAAAGAAATCAACCCTGAATATTCATTGGAAGGACTGATGCTGAAGCTGAAGCTCCAATATTTTAGTCACCTGATGTGAAGAGTCAACTAATTGGAAAAGGTCCTGATGCTGGGAAAGACTGAGGGCAGGAGAAGAAGAGGGTGACAGAGAATGGCATGGTTGGATGGCATTAGAGATTCAATGGACATGAGTTAGAGCAAATTCTGGGAGATGGTGAAGGACAGGAAATCCTGACGTGTTGCAGTCCATAGGGTTGCAAAGAGTCAGACATGACTGAGCAACTGAACAACAAAAGTCCAGAATACATAAAGACCTTCTACAATTTAACAACAACAAAAGGAAATAACTCAGTTGGAAGATGGGCAAAGGATTTAAAGAGACATTTTCTCAAAAATATGGGCTTCCCTGGTGGCTTAGAGGTTAAAGCATCTGCCTGGAATGCAAGAGACCTGGGTTCAATCCCTGGGTGGGGAAGATTCCCTGGAGAAGGAAAACAGCAACCCACTTCAGTACTCTTGCCTGGAGAATCCCATGGAGGGAGGAGTCTGGTAGGCTACAGTCCATGGGGTCCCAAAGAGTCGGACATGACTGGGCGACTTCACTTTCACTTTTTCAAAAATATGCAATCAATAAGTACATGATAAAATGCTCAATATAATGAATTATTAGAGAAATGCAAATCAAAATCACAATGAAATACCACTTCACACCCATTAGGATCTCTTTTATTATAAAACAAGCAAAAGTAGAAAATAATGTGTGGTTGAGGATATAAAGGAATTGGAACTCTTGCACACTGTTGGTGAAAAGGTAAGCAACAGCCTCTGTGGAAAGAAAATAGCTTGGCAGTTCTTCACAAAAATTAAGCAAAAAATCATCAAATGATTCAGCAATTCCACTTCCAGGTATATATCCAAAAAAATCAAAATCAGAGACATTTGTACACTCAAGTTCATTACAGTGCTATTCACAATGGCCAAAAAGTGGAAGCAACCTTAGCGTCCATCAGTAGATGAATAAACAAACAAATTGTGATGTATCCATACCATGGAATGTTATTCAATCTTAAAAAGGAAGGAAAACTGGCAATTGCTATAACATGAATGAATCTGAAGAAATTATGCTCGGTGAAAGAAGCCAGACACAAAAGAACAAATGCTACATGATTCCACTTTTTTGAGGTACATAGACTAATCAAGTTCATAGAAACAGAGAGTAAAATGGTGGTTACCAGAAGTTAGAGAGAGGGGAAAGGGGGAGTTTGTGTTTAATGAATACAGAGTTTCCACTAGGGAGGTTGAAACATTTCTGGGAATGTATGGTAGTGACTGGGCTTCCCTGGTGGTGCTAGTGGTAAAGAACCTGCCTACAAATGCAGGAGATATAAGAGACAAGGGTTTGATCTCTGGGTTAGGAAAATCCCCAGAGGAGGCACAGAAACCCACTGCAGTATTCTTGCCTGGAGAAACCATGGACAGAAAAGCCTGGTGGGCTACATTCCATAGAGCTGACGCAACTGAAACAACTTAGCATGCACATGATTGTTGCACAGCATTGTGAATGTATTTAATGCCACAGGACTGTATATTTTTAAGTGGTTAAAATAGTAAAGTTCTACATTTCACCACACACACACAAAAAATGATAATATAAGGGAGATCATCTAGGAATGAGACTCACAGACCTTAGCTGTGAATCACTTCCAGTGTCTCCGTAGTGCGAAGTCAAAAACAATAACCATTTAACACATGAATCACTTTAGCAGACACTATAAATTTTATGGTTCAGATAAAAATACTGAATCACAAAAAGGCTAAGTAATCTGTCCAAGGTCTTCTGCAGTTCCCAATTCCTATGCCAGCAACCTCTCCAGGAAATCTATAGAAACATTGCCAAGAATACTGTGCACACACTCCGGTTCCCTTGTGTGCCTGATCATGAAACCTTCCACAATAGCCTAATACCTTCCCTATTTCAAGTCCCTGTCCTTTCCTTCTTTTCCCACTTTCTACTGAGCAGACTTACTCAGATGTATGATCCTTGTCTAATTGTTTTGCCTTTGCCCCATCTTTCTCTTTAGACTTATTTTGAGCACTGTGCCTTCTGGTCTGTTTTATGTAATTATGATAGCTACAGGCTGAGGAGAATTCTTGCTCAATGAATTCATGATTCCATTGACTCTGAACACTGATGCCCTTCCAACATGTTCCTAGAAGAGATGGAAAAATAGACGTCCATTTGCTTCAGAAAAACACTTCATTCTCCAGCTTATTGTCATTATATTCCACTCAATGCCATACAGAGCCATAGTGGAGCCTGAGGTAAAAGAAAATATCTGTAATACTGTTCCTGCCTTATATTACAATGTTGATATTTTGTTCATCACTAATTTTTGCATTGATTTTGACTTTTCAAAATATTGCACAAAAGTATGACTATCTTGATTCTTGGGGTTTTTTGTGTGCTAAGGTGCTTCAGTTGTGGCTGACTCTCTGTGACCCTATGGATTGTAACCCACCAGGCTCCTCTATCCATGGGATTCTCCAGACAAGAATACTGAGTTGCCATATTCTCCACCAGGTTTCTTCCCAAACCAAGGATCAAATCCGAGTCTCCTGCAGCTCCTGCATTGCAGGTGGATTCTTTACTGCTGAGCTACCGGGAATGGCACCTCACCCTAAAGTGAAGAGTGAAACTGAAAGTCGCTCAGTGGTATCTGACTCTTTGTGAGCCCTTGGACTATCCAGGGGATCTTCCCAACCCAAGGATCGAACTCAAGTCTCCTGCATTGCAGGCAGATTCTTTACCAACTGAGCCACAAGGGAGGCCCAGGAACAGTGGAGTGGGTAGCCTATCTTCTCCAGGGGATCTTCCCTTCCCAGGAATGGAACCAGAGTCTCCCACACTGGAGGTGGATTCTTTACCAATGGAGCCACCAGAGAAACCCACCTCTCCCTAAACCTGACCCTAAATCTCTTCGTGACAAAAAAAAAAAAAAAGAAAGAAAGAGAAAAGATAAAGGAAAAACAGAAAATCAGAAGCTGCCTTCTCTGAATCAGCTACTAAAGTAAAGTAGGGAAGTCAGATGCCAGTCAAGTGTTTTAGGGATAAAAGACGTGAGAAGGATCAGCTATCACCCTAAGTATTAATAGAAAAGAGCCCAGAGTAAATGTCTTTCATGTACCTTTTTGACAAGATCGTTTCAACCTAAAATCAAAAGCTTATATTTAAACACCATAAATTGCATATCTATGAAAAATGAAGTCCCTACAGGCTAACTTTCTGCATTTTTGTTCTCTTTAAAGAAAGTGTTAGAGCAATTTGGACTGTCTTCTTAAAAGATTTTTATTGTTTGTGATAGGTAGCAGGAAGCTATCAACTGAATATGTAGCCAACAGGTCAGAAAGAAGCAATGCTGCTTGACTGCTAAATATGTCAGTTCTGTCTTCAACTGACCAGAGGCCCGTCCATGGGTCTTTATCTTTATGTCTATGTGTGTATGTGTGTGTATTTTGCATTTCTTACCCCAGGCTTTGTTTATCAGCTTGCAGCCAAACAACCTGAAATAGCTTTGTTTTCTAAGCATTATAGAGCTTTTCTCTTTGACTATGATATCTGTCCAGAGACCTGGCAGAACATCCTCCCACTTGATGACAATGGGATAAGCAAGTCTGCTCTCCCCTTTCCAGGGGATGCATTTGGAATCAGCTTGAGGATGCTCTGGTCAGATCTCAATGTGCAGGGCTGTTGGGAGAGGAAAACTGTCTCTTCCTTCCTCAGGCAAGGCAAATGCCATCACACTGCAGGCTCAGTGGGAGAGTGGAGATAATGAGGTGTTTTGAAACAGCAGACATCGTCAGAAAGACAGAAATTGGGAAAAGGAGGAATGGAACACAAAATGGGTCTCGGTTTGGGTTAAGCAAGGGAGATGAGACAAAGAAGTGCGTTATGAATTATTTACCACTGGATATAGTTTAGTTTTGATCCGAGTCCTAATTGTGAGTTGTCTTGGTGTGCATGAGCTGAAATAAAAAAGAGTTGCCAACTCTTCTGACTGTGTATTCCCCTGGACACACATATACACTGATGTTCTTTAAAGGTTACACAAAGGCCAAGTTTAGATTCACTTATGAAGTGTATAATTCAACAGGTACTGGGATATGACCCACCAATAAATATCTTTCTCATCATGGGATAAAGAGAATAAAGCAAAGAGAATTCTATCATTGGAGATGAATTAATTTGGGTTAATTATTGTCTTCTCACTTGGTCATTTTAATTTAAAAGAAAAAGTATTCAAAGCAAAAGGTAGCATTTATTAGGTGCACATTGAAGTATCTCCAAAAGGCTATTATATTAAGTCTTTAATATTTAAAAAGTCCATACATCCTCATTTATCCAAGCCAGTCTTGGATTATGCCTATTGTCCTGAAATAATTAATAGTAACCTCTTTCATGCTTAAAATTTATATAAAATAATAAATTGTATTCACTCTATAAAAATCATACTTTCATCCGTTAGTTTGCTATCCTCAGTAACGGAAGAGACCCTGGAGAAACGACAACAGTGGGCCTTTGGTTACATAGATGTGCTGGCAAGAGAAAATTAATAAGTGAGAACTAAAGGTAAAGTCACCTATTTTATAATTTTGCTTCAGTCTTGGTCTGATCTGGGATATTTATTCTACCCCTGCCTGGTTCCCAGCCCTTCCCTCATCACACATAAAATGTAATGTAGTACCTCCCCCATCTTGTTACAACCACTCTATTAATTAAAATCAACCAAGAAAAAGCATGCAAGAGCTACACAATACACATGTGCAGAAGACTGTGTATATAATCTGCTAAGCAGAAACCTCTGAAGGGTACAAAAGGCCAAAATGGCCACCCCTTCTGCTAGCAGAAGAGGAGTTAGAGAGAAAAAGGGAAAAAAAAAAAAAAAGCTGAAAAACTCAGAGACTCAGTAATAGTTCCACAAGGAATGAAAAGTTGCTCTTGGCATTCGTTCAGCCAGTGTTAATAAAGCAGCTCTCAGAGCAAACTTAACTTCCCCTAGACACTTCCCTTGCCCTTTAGACTAGGTCAGGTACTCCTGCAAGTTTTTCCATAATACTTCAGAGTTTCATTCTTATAACCCTTGCCACACTTTCATGGTGTTATGCTGTTATTTTTAAATTTCCCATCCTTCAGCTGAAATATAAAGCTCAAGATCATTAAAAATATTTCACATGACAGACAGTGGTCAAAGTGCACGTGTGCATGCTCAGTCGCTTCAGCTGCGTCCAACCTTTGCAGCCCGATGTACTGTAGCCCGCCAGACTCCTCTGTCCATGGGATTCTCCAGGCAAGAATACTGGAGTTGGTTGCCATGCCCTCCTCCAGGGGATCTTCCTGATTCAGGGATGGAACCCATGTCTCTTATCTCTTATGTCTCCTGTATTGGCAAGGTGGGTTCTTTACCACTAGTGACACCTGGGAAGCCCAGTGATCAAAGTATTTTGTAGTAATTCAATGAATCTTCCAGGTCTTCTCATTAGTGATTTCTTTCTTCTGATTAAAACAAACAAAAACAGACTCAAGCAGATTTCTCCAGGTCATACTTTTCTAAGAGGTAGAATTACTTTAGTATTTGAATTCAGATCATGTTTGAATCACTACGCCACTATATCACCTGCTTTAGAGAACAGAAATCAAGTTTTCCTATTTTGGGCCTCTGTTGTTCAAAAACTAGAAAAGATGCTTTCACCATAGTTAAGACACATAATATTTCTAAAATGTATGAATTAATGACTATGTTTTATATGCCAAGCACTATGGAAGATACCATTCCAAAAGAGCCAAATAAGTCTCCTTGGGCACATCTCCTGCCTTGAGAAACTCAAGCCCCGATGAAATAGGCAACACCTAGTCAGTACAGTGAAGACTCAGAGTGGACGCTTTTCATCTTTGTTTCACATATTTTAAGTTCAATAATCTTGTTGTTAACCATAAAATAGGTTATTCTGATTGAGCTCAAATTTAATGTGGTGTTTTAATGAAAGTATTATGATAGAAAAAATTTAGGAGAATCACAAGAATGTGCTAGACTCAAAAGTCATGAATTGTTTTCATTGATGTCACAGTATAAATGCTGAAGAAAAATTGTTATACTGCTTTTCATTCCTCTTAAAGATGATGCATTTTCCTTCAATAGCAGCCCAGTGAGCAGACAGAGCTGTGGACAAGAATAATTGGGAACAGCTCTGGGGAGAATATGGAACAAGGCTAGATAGGTCAGAATGAATGATATACTGTGATACTCATTTTATGCTGTGATTTTAAAATTACATGTTATGTTTTAAGGTTTTTTAAAATTCTAACTTTTAATGAATACCTAGAAAGGCGTTATAACACATGAGAATGAAAGAAATCACATATAAGAACACGAGAACCATCAGTTTGGGGAACTTGGAGAAGAAAAGGCTGACTGCAGTCAATAGTAAAGAATTGTGGGTGAGAAAATGAAAGGATAAGATAATGCTGGGGTTAAATGAATTAGAAATGAGAAGTCACCCTTAGAGTTCGTCTGTGGGAAAGTGTTTTATATTATGATAAATAGCTATTCTTTCCATTAATACAGAAATTTTTCTAGTTATAAACATGCCTAAAATTATGTACTATGCCTTAAATCTTCTGTTGCTTGCCAATACTCTAAGATGAATTCTCAACAGTTAAAAATGTCTTTCAGTTTCCCCAAATCTCCAGCTTCATGCCAAATCTATCTCCACCACACTGACACCATGATGACTGACATTGGTTTTGATTTGACATTTCAACTGTTGAAATACACAGGCACACTCACCCACACTCACATACACAGAACCTTCAACTTGAGATTTGATTGGCATCAGTCATTTTATAACTTGTCTCTTGGGGATTGGACCAATGGACCTTTTTAAAGCTTGCCTATTGAACTGATCCTTCTGATCTAGACGCATAATTCATACTTGCTAATCTTCTTCGGATCCTTCCTTACTCTTAACAAGCCTGTCAGTTTTTCCTCCACTGAAATATTTTCCTGTAGGTAAAAGATGATTTAAAATGTTATTTCTAATGTCTCTTCTTGATTTTTGTGAGAAAAAAAATCATATAAATGCATCAAAGAAGTAATTATTCCAACCTGATTAGTTAATTTCCCCAAAGGAATATAGACATCACTATGCTTGTGAATTGCATTTTAAAGGTACATAAGGCTTCAATAACACTCAGTAATCAACCTCATAAAATTTTAGATTTGAAAAGTTCCTTAAAGTTTAATACAACCTTCTGTCTAGTAAAAGTATCTCCATGTTGTCTCTCAAATAATTAGTCCCTGTTTGAACATTTTCTGTTAATAAAAGTTATTTTGAAGGCCAATCCCATTTGAAGTAACTCCATCTCTTGAAAGTTCTTCCTTACTTAATATTGAATCAACCTCCCCCTACTCGCTAGTTTTGTCATCTGGAGCCACATAAAGTCCTATCTTACTTTCATATGATAGCTCATTGCTGAACTAAGCTGGACGCCTACAACTCCAGATACACATATCTTCCTCATCCTGAACCTCAGGACAATCTCACCCGCTGCTATTCTTTATCACCTCTCACATTTCCCATAATCACCCCACAATGTCCACCGTGGAAGGTTCTGTGATCATGCTTGTAAGTTCTTTCAGAATAAGAACTTTTGCTATCTTCTTGTCTAATTTCCTCTTTTTCTTGCAATATGATCTTCATTTTTTTCAGTTTGAAAATCATTTTCTAAATGAAAGCAAAGCATTCCCTGAACAGAAAATAAAATAGCCGCTTATTGAAAGCCTGATGTGTGTCAGGCACTGTACAAAAGGTAAGGATGGGAAAGACATAAGATGGTAGAAACACAATACCCTCAAGAAATTGCAGTCTACTGGTGGAAAGAGACAGTTTATACATATATATATATATATTCAAAATGTATATGCTATTCTTACAAATGACTCAAGCAATTTATAAACATACAGAACTACATGATTTCTGTCCAGTGAAAAAGGAGATATTCTCTGTCAGGTGAAGGCACAAAGGTAACATATAAAAAGTCACAATACTAGGAACTATAAATCACAATTTTTATAATAGCTAAACTGTATGTACATCTTTGATGTACAGTAATAATGACCTCTTCATATATGGTTCCAAATCTCTACCCATCTCAGGATATAATTTATCCCATAAGCTTCTGACAGGATGTTTCCTGTACACAGTTCTCCCAAACCAAAATCCATCAATGTATCCTCATTATTTAAGAGGTAAAATACAATAATATGAATTCCCCAACTATCTTTATCCTTAATTGATACTACTCCTCTACTTATGTCCTTCACTCCAGTACATTTAAGATTACAGTTTCAAAGGGTTCCAATTCTGACTTTAATCCCTTTAATCCTGGTGTGTTAAAATTGCCATGTTACTGCTTCTCTTACCACACCCACTTCTTAGGGAACTAACCTTACCCTCAGAGCCTGGAAAGTGCAGCTTGTGGCTCCAGCCCCAGGTTGAGCATCCATCCCCTGGCTGGCAATGAGACTAGATCTTATCGGAATTTACACAGTCATCAGCTGGAAGTTCTTAAACTGGGAGGTCATGTTGTCAGTTAGACTAGCCAGCAAGACAAACGGAAGGCAAGTACAGAGAAAAATTAAAGACACCAGACAGGACATGAGCAGCAGAATCTAGCTGAGTGAAGGAAGAGAAAGGCTCACACATGCATGAGCGGAAGCCAGAGGCTATATACCTCCACAAGTGATTGAGAGAGGAGCCTCTGTTCATATCTTGGCTATTCCAGTCCTTTTGTGGTTGCCTGAGCAGGACCTAGTTTTGTGAACTTTCTCAGCTGCAATAGTGCCTGCTATGTCCTTTCAATAAAATTACTTTATACCTGAGCCAGAGTTAGTGGGCTTCAGTTCCTTGCAGTAAAGTAATCCTTGACTAAAACACACTTATAGGCTCTACTCACATTTCTCTTGGAGTCCAGCTTGCCCTTGATCATTTGACACCAGCACAGCTTCCAAAATTTTGTGCAGGAGAAAAGCATGTAAGTATGATTAAACAAATGGTAATGTGCTGATTTTTAAAAATTTTATTCAGTGCTCAAAGTTAAACAAATAAAGAAAGAGAGCTGCATGTTAGTTTCTTTGCATAATAAGGATGTGGAAGTGTTTAAAACTAGAGCTTGATAAAAAGGGGCGAAAATGAAGTCAAGGGATTTGTGTACTTTATCCTTGAAAAAAATTAAAAAGCAAGATACTGTCTGAGTGTTATGATATGTGGTAGCATAAAATCTTGAGCTACAGAAAGAAGTTTCAGAGTACACCACACTTAACTGTAGAAATAACTGATCCACATGGATAACAAGAGTCCTAAACCAGTGGATACTTTTCTTGTTGACTGTACTGTTTTACTACAAAGTTCCCATTAGACTGCCAAGTTGAGAGCCATCATGACCTAGAAGAGAGGACACAGTGGAACAAGTAAGGAAAAGAAATAGAACTTTTTTACCAAAAAAAAAAAAAAAATCAGTCTTATAAGGTCCTCTGATTATTTTGTTTAACACTTATGCCTTTCCAAGCAAAAATCCTTATACACACACTTATCAGGGAGAAAAATATATTTTAATAAAAATATATTTTAATAAAAAGAATGGGACAGTAAGAGTCAGTCTCATTCCCATCTGTTAGACAAAAACACTTACATGGCCTCTACCAACAAGTTGAAATAAGAATAAAATGTGAATATGGGGGAATTTTGCATTTTTTTAAATTGCCTTTAAAAAGGCTCTATGCATGTAATATACTATTAAGTGTTAGTTGCAAATTTCTCTTAGTTTGCAAACTGGAAGGAATAAGGAATAAAATAATATGCTTCCCCTATTTCCTTTAGAAGTTTGAAAAGTAGTAATTATAAAACTTCAGATGAATCCAAAGTTTGTTCTTCCATAACCTTTTCATTGCATCCTGCCTCTTTGAATGTCAATGAGTATATTCAAAATTATTCCTGTCAATTATAAAGGTTCTAATCTTTGCATTGATTTTTACATGCACAGACCAATAGCAGGAGATGACCCAATAATTAATATTGGGAAACTGAATTGCTTTTTTTCCCTAGGCATTTAGCCTTAGCTATAGAAATATTTCTCTTTTATCAATACTATGTTTTTATATTTATCCCATTTTGTGTCTGAGACAAATTCTCTCATATAACACCACATTGGTTTTAACTCATCAAATAGAGGTTGAAACCTACTGCAATTTTTTAAACAAGGCGGATCCTTATGCAGTTATATCTAAAATATCATATGCAAATAGATTTTAAGTATAAAGTACATTCTTCATCCATAGATTCTTTCTCATATATTCTCTAACATTGGTGTAATTTCCTCCAAAGGCTTTTTTTTGATGAGTAGCTCTGTGTGTCCAACACTGTGTGAAGCACTGCAGAAATAAAAATTAACAAGAAATTGTCTCTTTGGTGACTTCACAATCCATTGAGTGGAGAGAGACAGGCATAAGGAACCCGTCATGATCTGTACCATAGATGGAACACCAAATGCAGTAGTTAGTTCTCTTTCAAAATGCGGTGGGGCAGGCTCACTCTGACTTAGATAATGCTTTTCTTCCCAAACTCATTCAGTGACTTGACATTGGGATCTCAAAATTTACTATGGTGAGAATATTTACACCATGGAAATAGGCAAATGAACAAAACAAAAATCCCCCTTCCTAAGGAACCATTTGTTAAACATTTACCCACACCACTGTCATTAAACCTTCCCAGGAGATTCTTTTTAATTTATAGAATGATGGGGCTGAATCAGGGGAGCTAACTGTAAAAATCCATCACTATATTGTGTGCCACAACACAGGGCTTCCCTGATAGTTCAGATGGCAAAAATCTACCTGCAATGCAGGAGACCCAGGATCTATCTCTGAGTTGGGATGATCCCCTGGAGAAGGGCATGGCAACCCACTCCAGTATTCTTGCCTGAAGAACTCCATGGACAGAGGAGCTTTGATGGGCTACAGTCCATGGGTCACAAAGAGTCAGACATGACTGAAGTGGCTTAGCACACCTCACGTGCGACCACAACACAACCAAGGAAAGGCTTTTATAAACTGTATTTGTTTTTATGTATAATTCTTTAACAATTGCTATACAAGGTCAGTTGTTTGGAAGAATGGAACTTTGCTAATTTTAATTATTTGGACAGTGATCAAACTGGCCAAGAAGCAGTAATAGCTGGCCATTTAAATGAACAAATCAAGACAATAACTACACACCAACTAGATAATTTTTGTCATTAATTTATATTCCAGTATTTTCAAAGGATAAGAAAAATATCTCCTAGTGCTTTGGGGTTTCATGCTATCATAGAAGTTTGAAATGTGTAGGGAATTATCACAAAATAATCCTCAGGGATAATACTTTTTCTTTGAATAGCCATGGTCGGATAGTTAAAAAACTGACTGACAGTTCAAATACAGATGAACTCTTCATTAGAACAGAAAATAAAATACAGGCCAACAGATGACAAAACTGAGCTTACCACGGGTCAAAAGTCACAAGAGTTTCACATACAACTTATCAGTGACCACTATGAAGAAACTTCTCATGTTGATCTGGTTCTCTCTCCTTAGAGAGCTTCAGCCTGTGATCTTACCCAGGCCACAAAGTTTTTTATTACTTTTTTTATTGTTACAGAATATAGGGTCAGTAGAAGAAACCTCAAAAAGATAAGGAAAAAGAAGTAAAGAAAATAGAAATATAAGCTTGTTATTTAAAATAATCCCTAATAATGTAATTTGTGTGTATATATATGTATGTATATGCCTATATATTTTTATATTTATATATGTGTGTGTATATATATACATAATATAACATGGGAGACCAAGGTTTGATCCCTGGATTTGAAAGATACCTTGGAGAACGGAATGGCTACCCACTCCAATATTCTGGCCTGAAGAATTCCATGGACTGTATAATTCATGGGGTCGCAAAGAGTTGAACACGACTGAGCGACTTTCACTTTTACTTTATATTTTATAGATAGAGATAATATAGTCAAATTTGAAACTTCTTTTGTAAATTGTATGCATATTTCCATGTTATTACACATTATTCCTTATATTAGAAATGTAAGTTGTTTCCAATTTTTTCCTATAATAATATAAAGATGACCATCCATAAAGTTAATCTTTACACATGCATATTGAGCATACAATTATTTCTTTAGGTCAAATTCTTTAAAATGACAGATTGAGGTCAAAGGGTAAAAAAAAAAATCTAAATGTTGACAAATATTGACAAATTTTTATTCCATTAAGAGTTGTATCAATTTTACCTACATCACAATGTATGAGTACCATTTTCCTATATCCTCACCAAAATTACAACTTATTTTAAATATTGTTTCTTGTAATAATTGAAAAATCTTACCTTTCTTTCATTTAAATTCCTTTTAAGCATAAATTCGGTTAAACAAGTTTTCATAAGCTCACCAGTCACTTTCAAGTGTAAGTTCTTTGTGAATTTCCCATCCATATTTTTTGACCAAAATTTTTTGATGAAGGTAGTATCTTTCTATATAGCAAGCAAAAGAATTATTCTAACTACTTAGAAATATTTTCTCAATGTGACATGAGAACAAATTTTAGGGTCCATATTATTTTGATGGTACTTTCCTTATGATATTTACCTTTTATAAACAAATTCATTTATTTTTTATTGTCTACAGAATTAATTCATCCTCTCAACTTACAAATGTATAAAAAATAATAATAATGATAATAGTGATTATGATAATTATAAATAATAAAGCACAAGCTGTAATCAAGATTGCAAGGAGAAATATCAATAACCCCAGATACGCAAATAACACCACCCGTATGGCAGAAACTGATGAGGAACTAAAGAGCCTTTTGATGAAAGAGAAAGAGGAGAGCAAAAATGTTGGCTTAAAACTCAACATTCAGAAAACTAAGCTCACGACATCCAGTCCTGTCACTTCATGGTAAATAGATGGGAAAACAATGGAAACAGTGACAGACTTTATTTTCTTCAACTCCAAAATCACTGCAGATGGTGACTATAGCCATGAAATTAAAAGATGCTTGCTCCTTGGAAGAAAAGCTATGCCAAACCTAGACAGCATATTAAAAAGCAGAGACATTACTTAGCTGACAAAGGTCCATCTAGTCAAGGCTATGTCTTTCCATTAGTCATGTATGGATGTGAAAGTTGGACCATAAAGAAAACTGAACACCAAAATGATGCTTTTGAACTGTGTTGTTGGAGAAGACTCTTGAGAGTCCCTTGGACTGCAAAGAGATCAAACCAGTCAATCCTAAAGAAAATCAGTCCTGAATATTCATTGGAATTACTGATGCTGAAGCTGAAGCTCCAATACTTTGGCCATCTGATGCAATGAACTGACTCATTGGAAAAGACCCTGATGCTGGGAAAGATTGAAGGTGGGAGGAGAAGGGGACGAGAGAGGATGAGATAGTTGGATGGCATCACCAACTTGATGGACATGAGCTTGAGCAAGCTCCAGGAATTGGTGATGGACAGGGAAGCCTGATATGCTGCAGTTGATGGGATCTCAAAGAGCTGGACATAACTGAGCAACTGAACTCTATTATTATACAATTTTATACAACATGTAGGGCTTATAGGACATTACAAAGTACAGGTATAAATCACTTAGCAGTGTTGTACTCCATATGTAAGTTGCTATATATTATAGGAGTCATTACAAACCAAATTTTAATATACTTAAAAGAAAAATTAAAATTATTTCACAATGATAACATAATGTAACAATCAGTTAATGATTGTTAATGTGTCTTAGGTAATAAACAAAAGTTTAAGATTTCTAACTACTATCGTCTTATTTCTAAAGATAAGACTTAATGACTTAACTATGTTTAAGACTGTGAAAATTTAGTTATGGGACTAGCATAAAATTTGTCCTCCCCTGCCTTTGCTATAACTACCTTATGAAAATTGATTACAATAAGCGATTATTTGCTCGCATCTGTTTTTGTGACTCATGAGCAAGAGATTTCCCTTAGCTGATGATAACACATCATAACTGCTCCAGATACATTGTTCAAAGGAAGTTATATCAGTTTAAGTTTCCACAGAGGACAAGCTAATCATATAAATAAATTATACATGGGTACAGGAAATTGCATAAAACTGGACAAATTGAGTTTAAGAGAAGAAAACATAATTGTGTAATTTTAGGAAGGAATAAATATTGACCAAAATGCACATTTTTACAAGCAATTGTGTCTCTGATCAGCAACAAACATGTTTCTTGATCAATATTTGTAGTTTGATTCATTTCCTGCCATATAGAACTTGATGGGCTCGTCAATATACATGAAGGTTTAAAAAATGAAAGAGAGAAGATTGCTTCTAAAATAAGTTTTTTTCCTAGAAGTTTCTCCTTTTTTTCCCATATACTTCTTTTTTTTTTTTAATATTGGTATTTTCATTCCTGTATTTGTGTATTTTTTTTTTAGTTTTTTATTTTTTACATTTTAAAATCTTTAATTCTTACATGCATTCCCAAACATGAACCCCCCTCCCACCACCCTCCCCATAACATCTTTCTGGGTCATCCCCATGCACCAGCCCCAAGCATGCTGCATCCTGCGTCAGACATAGACTGGCGATTCAATTCTTACATGATAGTATACATGTTAGAATGTCATTCTCCCAAATCATCCCACCCTCTCCCTCTCCCTCTGAGTCCAAAAGTCCGTTATACACATCTGTGTCTCTTTCCCTGTCTTGCATACAGGGTCGTCATTGCCATCTTCCTAAATTCCATATATATGTGTTAGTATACTGTATTGGTGTTTTTCTTTCTGGCTTACTTCACTCTGTATAATCGGCTCCAGTTTCATCCATCTCATCAGAACTGATTCAAATGAATTCTTTTTAACCGCTGAGTAATACTCCATTGTGTATATGTACCACAGCTTTCTTATCCATTCATCTGCTGATGGACATCTAGGTTGTTTCCATGTCCTGGCTATTATAAACAGTGCTGCGATGAACATTGGGGTACATGTGTCTCTTTCAATTCTGGTTTCCTCGGTGTGTATGCCCAGCAGGGGGATTGCTGGGTCATAAGGTAGTTCTATTTGCAATTTTTTAAGGAATCCCCACGCTGTTCTCCATAGTGGCTGTACTAGTTTGCATTCCCACCAACAGTGTAGGAGGGTTCCCTTTTATCCACACCCTCTCCAGCATTTATTGCTTGCAGATTTTTGGATCGCAGCCATTCTGACTGGTGTGAAGTGGTACCTCATTGTGGTTTTGATTTGCATTTCTCTAATAATGAGTGATGTTGAGCATCTTTTCATGTGTTTGTTAGCCATCCGTGTGTCTTCTTTGGAACTTCTTAAATGTGTGCAGGAGCAGTAGTACAAGGGAAGGTGGGGTCTGCTGAAAGAGAGGAATGTCTTCGAGACACAGTTGAGGAATAGAAAAGCTTCTAAGATCCTGAACTTTGGTGAAAGATTTTTTTGAACTAAGAATAACATGGGTATAAGACTGAAAAACACATTATCTTGTTATAAAATGGTAATGAGTCTGAGAAATTATTGATCCAGAAGGTTTAAGGAAATTGAGGTATAGTGGGAAATGATACTAAAGGATGGTGTCATGTTTTTGAGACTCTTGAATGCAATACTATGTTCACAAGATCTTATATTTTAAAAATGGAAAGTAAAAAAAAAAAAAAAAAATAGTGAACAGAGGAACATCAACACTGCAATAGCCCATGAGTATATAGATTGTTTGCAAGTGTGAAAAGTGCAATATGGACAAGCAAATGGTCAAAGGAGAGCCAAAGAATGAACATTACACAGAAACCTCTAGACATTTTCCAAAACACAATAATCCTCAGTGACCTTTTCAAAACAAAGAATTTCAGCATTAAGGATGAACTTTATGACAAAATGCAAATCTAATTAAGAAGTGATGACTTTCAAAAGTTGTCTCCCAGCATTGTCATCTCCATCTGTGAGCCAATACCTAAGATTAGAGTTGTTTTGATGGTAAAGATTCCTTGATCAGTACGACTCTTCAAGAATGGAGTTCAGGGCCAACTAATTGGGATTCAAAGGAGAGGCTGACCACTACTGCCATCAACATACATGTGGTGACCTCTGGATCTCACGAGCACAGACATTTCTGTTTAGAACAAGGGGAAAGAGTGGAAACTCACTTAGAAGTCAGACTGTAAAAAAAAAAAAATAGTATCAATTCCTGTAGGAATAAAAAGTCAACATCAGTGGAGATTACACAAAGAAGAAAATAGAATTATTTCGGAACATTTTTTTTTAAATAGTCCCAACATATCAAACTAAAATAAGGTGATCTCTGAGCATAAGAGGTGAACCCCTAGGCAGAGATGGTTCCATAAACCAGAAAGGGATTGAAGACAGGGAATTCCACAACATCTGTCTGCATCCAACTGAGTATGAACTCAAACCTGATTTGAACAGCTGGAGAGCCACTTGCTGGATAAGACATTATTTTCTGCAACAACCTGTCCCTTCTACTAAGTGAAACGGAAAGTCTCTCAGTCCTGTCTGACTCTTTGCAACCCCATGGACTATACAGTCCATGGAATTCTCCAGGTCAGAATAGTGGAGTGGGTAGCCTTTCCCTTCTCCAGAGGATCTTCCCAACCCAGGGATCAAACCCAGGTCTCCCTCATTTCAGGAGGATTCTTCACCAGCTGAGCCACAACAGAAGCCCAAGAATACTGGAGTGGTTAGCCTATCTCTTCTCCAGCGAATCTTCCTACCCTGGAATCTAACTGGGGTCTCCTGGATTGCAGGCGGATTCTTTACCAACTGAGCTATCAAGGAAGCCCAATAACCCTTCTGCTAAGTTTATTGAAAATAATGGATGTGTAGGTGAACACTAGGGCAGCCCCCAGAGACAGATGCAAGAGGAAAGAATGAGAAGAAAAGGAAGAACTGTCAAGCATTTCTTCCTTCTGAGTAAGCAAAAAAAGAAGACAGAGCTCCTTCTTTACTTGGGACTTCTTTGCACACAAATATTTTCAAAATGAATGCTCTTTCTGTTGAGCTGTACTGGCTTTTCAGATTGTAAGAACAATTGTACTCATAAAACATTTGTAGGATATAAAGAAGTGTGGAGATAACTGAGAAAATGGCCTTTTACCCAGAAACAATCATGGTAAATATTTTGAGATATTTTCTTCCATTCTTTTAATGATACAAATATCTACAATTTCTAGCAGATTTGGAAATGTCTTGTGTTTATTTTTGTTCATTTAATAATATCATGATTATTTTCCTACATTGTTACATAATCTCCAAAATGTGAAAATAAAAATGTAGTTATATCTAATTTCATCAATTATAGTAAATATATCATTCTGGTAAAATATGTTGATATTGGGGAATACTGTGCATATGTGCTTGGGTCGGGGCAGGGTTTATCTTCTCCCATCCCTCAATTTTGCTGTGAATCTAAAACTGTTCTGACAAATAAAATTTTAATTAAAAAAATTAAGAAAGAAAGGAAAGAAAGAAGGAATGAGATGGATGAAAGAAAGAAAGCTTGCCCTATCAAATATCAAGATGTGATCACATAGTAATTAGACCATGTGATAGTAATGCATTGATAAATACACGGAAGTGCTGAAAAGAAAAGACCCATGCCTATTTGGAAATTTGATTCATGACACAGAGGGCATTACAAATCAGCAGGAAAGGATGAATTGTTTAATACATTGTTCTAAGAAAATTGATTATTCACATGAAATCAAATTCCTACCTTACATCATGAACAAAATTTTTTCTAGATGTGTTAAAGACATATATAAGTGGCAAAACTAAATCTTGGAAGATGCTATAGGAAAGTATCTGTGTTTTCTACATAGGGTAGTATTTGTTAAACAACATGCCCAAAACAGAGTTATTAAAAAAAAAAGATTATAAATTTGATTATATTAAGTTAGGCCTGTCTTCATTGAAAGATAATAGAGAACATTTATATATATTTCATATGCATACATTTATAGATATATAAGAATGTATGCAGATATATTAAATCTATATAGACATATACCTATATAGTATATAAATATATGCATATACAAATTTTTAAACAAATATATAAATGACTGAGCCTGCTTTAGCACACCCTACTTGTACTACCTCAGATATCTTTTTCTCCTTTAAGTTAAACTGAAAAATTCTTTTATTACCTTTATATACAGATAATCCTTTAATTCTGAGAATACTTGCCTGATAACTGCCCCCATCTCACTTGACCAAGTAGGTCAATCATTTGTCCTTTGTGCCACATCTATATCTTCAGTTCAGTTCAGTTCAGTCACTCAGTCGTGTCCGACTCTTTGCGACCCCATGAATCGCAGAACGCCAGGCCTCCCTGTACATCACTATCTCCCGGAGTTCACTCAGACTCACGTCCACTGAGTCCGTGATGCCATCCAGCCATCTCATCCTCTGTCGTCCCCTTTTTCTCCTGCCCCCAATCCCTCCCAGCATCAGAGTCTTTTCCAATGAGTCAACTCTTCGCATGAGGTGGCCAAGGTACTGGAGCTTCAGCTTTAGCATCATTCCTTCCAAAGAAATTCCAGGGCTGATCTCCTTCAGAATGGACTGGTTGGATCTCCTTGCAGTCCAAGGGACTCTCAAGAGTCTTCTCCAACACCACAGTTCAAAAGCATCACTTCTTCGGCGCTCAGCCTTCTTCACAGTCCAACTCTCACATCCATACATGACCACAGGAAAAACCATAGCCTTGACTAGACGGACCTTAGTCGGCAAAGTAATGCCTCTGCTTTTGAATATACTGTCTAGGTTGGTCATAACTTTTCTTCCAAGGAGTAAGTGTCTTTTAATTTCATGGCTGCAGTCACCATCTGCAGTGATTTTGGAGCCCCCCAAAATAAAGTCTGACACTGTTTTCACTGTTTCCCCATCTATTTCCCATGAAGTGATGGGACCGGATGCTATGATCTTCTTTTTCTGAATGTTGAGCTTTAAGCCAACTTTTTTGCTCTCCTCTTTCACTTTCATCAAGAGACTCCTCTTCACTTTCTGCCATAAGGGTGGTGTCATCTGCATATCTGAGGTTATTAATATTTCTCCCGGCAATCTTGATTCCAGCTTGTGTTTCTTCCAGTCCAGCGTTTCTCACACATTTCTTAATTAGAGCAGCTCCTTCATGAGTCAAACACTGTACAAGGGCTTTCTTAACATCTGCTGTTTCATTGCTTCCTCATCTCTATATTAGTGTTGCAATGCACTAGTCTCTCCTTTATAAGTGCAGACAATGAAATCAGTACAATCAACCTGTTCAAGGGGCAGAGTCATAATAAAAACTCCAGCCTGACTGTTGCTAAGGCTCTATAATTCATAGCTGTTATGCAATAGTGTGCATATTAAACTGCATCGCTTACATCAGTTTTTTGTTTGTTTAATAAAAAGGCTACCTGGTTACCTATTGCTACATAACAGATTACCCTGAAATGTACTGGTTTTTAAAATTCCATTTCATTTTATTTCATAGCTTTCTGAGCCTAGAATTCAAGAAGGGCTTAACTGGAATATTCTCCTATTCCACACTTCATGGATTGACCCCATTTGGTAGTTTTTAGCCAAGTACTCATCCAGGACAGCTCCACTAAAACGTCTAGGGTAAGTGGAAACAATTGGTAGACTGGGATCAGCTGGGACTGTTGATAAAGCACCTCTATGTGCCTCCTACATTGGTTGTTTTCAGAGAAATCAGATTTCAAAGCTACCAATTTATTAAGTCTTTCACCCAGAAGCTGGTACAGCATCACTTCTATACTATTCTAAAGAGTCCCAGATTCAAAGGGAGGAGACATAGATTATACTTCCCATGAAAGGGAATGTCAAAGAATAGGAAGTTTTCTTTAATCCACTTCATCATAGAAAATGTAAAGGACCGATTTGAAGAAAATATTAACTATGTCTAAAACCAATAAGGAACTAATATTTCTAGGACAGCACTACCCTAAGCAACTTTCTGTGATAATGGAAATAGTCTCTGCATGGTCCCATATGGTAGCTATATGGAGAAGCATGTGGCTACTGAGCATCTGAAATGTAGCTAGTGTGAACAAGGCACTGAATTTTAATTTTTAGTTAATTTAAATTCAAATAGTCACAAGCAGCTAGTTGCTACACTATTACACAACACTGCTCTATAAGATACACCTGCGAATCAAGAAGAAAGAGATAGAAGTTTCTCTCTTCTATCTTCCAGGTTCAGTCACAAATTCAGTCCAGACAGTCTCAGCAACACATTCTTCCCTCAAGGCTACATTCCTGAACCCGACTCCTAATGTGGGAACAGTGGGCAAAGCATACGTTCCAAAGATGGGGGAGGGAACTAGATGACTCAGATTGCCCAGGTCCAGCTCTGTGGTCGACTGGCAGTCACATCTCTTCATGACCTCCAAGACACAATTTTTTTTAATATTTCCTAGGGAAAGAAGCACAGCTAGGAAGGGAAGGAGGGGGGGGTGAAAGAAACTTATGCTAACTAACTGTTGACAAACGTTAACAATAATCTAAGGACTATGATTATTGCAGTCTTCTGGATGCCCCGATCTCATTTCTGTATCCCACAGTTTACACAATACCTTGTACACAGCCCGTGTTTGATAAATGCCTTCTGGAGGATTAATTAATGAGTTAATTAATACTGTTAGGAAGACCAGATGAAGAGAACTATGAGAAATTAAGTTAAAGCTACTGATAAAGAAGGGCTTGCAAAAAATACTATTGCTTTGTATTTTTCTTGGCCAGTACTACCCCAGTGCACAGGAGTTTCCAGCGGCTCCCCAGCTGTCTGTTCCACTCATTTAGGCTAGGTTGGAGGATGGTTCCGGTGGGTCTCCAAGTCTGGGGAGGCACCTGTTTGAGAAATTGGATATTTCTGAGCAATTACATCAAATTCATTAACCTTATATTGAACAGCAGCAATAGTAACTCACAGACCTCTATGGTAGGCTAAAGAATGCCCCCAAGATAGCAGATCTTATCCTGGAACCAATTAGTGTTATGTGTAAAGTTATCACAAATGTGAGTAGATTAAGGATCTTGCAACAGAGAAAGTATTGTGGATTATCCAAGTGGGACCTAAATGCAATCACATGTTATAAGGAGGCAAATGAAAATTTGACATACACATCTCTCTTCAGTGACTAAGCAGAGAGAGATTTGAAGATGGTGGCCATAAACCAAGGAATGCTAGCAGCCACTATGAGCAGGAGGTAGCAAGACATACTGACACACCGATTTTGTTCCAGTAATACTTATTTTGGACTTCTGCTTTCCAGAATTGGGGAAAATAAATTTCTGTTCTATTCTAAAATATGACCCTTTCCCCGAGGACTGTAGCACAAGATTTATATCATCTTTTAATGATTCTGCATCCCCTACACACAATCTCTCTTTATTCCTCATAGATGTCCAAAAGTATGACACTAAACACAAAACAATCAGACCATATCACATACAGTTACAAGAGAGTCACTGGTCATAGCGTAACTAGGAATTAGCCCAGCTTCATTAGCATCTGCCTTTGTCCTCAGCACACAACATCAATGCAGAAAGCCTAAAGGACAACTGTTTGATACCGCCGAGGTCATTTACTCAACAGTAAATCCATCTCCCTTTCTCTCCCAAGCCAATCCACTGATAGCACTGCAGGCTGAAATGTCTGAAGGGGAAACAGTTGACTACTCAGTTTGCAGCGCTGATGACTTAAGTACATTTACAGGGCTGTGGAGCTTAAAAACCTACATTGTCCCGCCCATGTTCTAATTTCCTGCTTCTCCACACTATTTATGCTCACCTGTTACCCAATTAGCACCCCAGTAAACTGAACTCCTGTAGTTGTTTTACCCTAGCAATTAACCCTCTCCAGCACCCCCTCTGCAAAGAGCTCCTGATTAAAACAAATTGCTCAATTATTCACCTAACAACGGGAAGTATGCCACAGTAGATCAGGGGGAGAACAATTTATTTCTTCATAGATCTCTAAATGTGTCCAGGATTAGCTGAGAAGAAAGATTTTCCTGAAATAATCTAAAGGATTTGGTTAAAGTTTATGGTAAGGGCATAAACATAAAATGTCAGCACCTATCTACAGGTTTTTGAAATGGTCAGCAACCCTAGTTTAAAGAAAATGCTAAAATGAAAAGAAAGTGGTTCACTTTCATTTTTTTTACTCTATACACTGCTAACCTGAATTTCTCATTAATGACCACAGTGACATATAAGAAAGATATAATGGGAAAAAAAAGAGGAGGGGGAAGTAAAAGGGAAGGGAGGGCATTAAATACTGAGGTACCCAACGTCTTTAAGTTGGATGGGATGTTCATGGTATGTTTAAGCAGTATTTCTTCACAACTGACAGTATTCTGCATACTATACATGGCTTTTCTATTATTAAAAATATAACATACTTAACATAAAACTCCAATTAAACAGAACTTTCTGTAATAAAATTTCAAAGAACTTAAGAACTTCAAGTGCCTAAGACATTCATTGGGAGGATTGATGCTGAAGCTGAAGTTCCAATACTTTGGCCACCTGATGCGAAGAGCTGACTTGCTCGAAAAGAGCCTGATACTGGGAAAGATGAAAGGCAAAAGAAAAACAGGGCAGCAGAGGATGAAATGATTAGGTACAGGGTTAGACTACAGACCATTGTATAAAATATCAAAGTGGGTTAAAACTATATTTGTACATTTTATATTGAACCACATATAATTCCTTAAATATCCTATATGTAGATTTTAAGGGGGAAAGAAATCACTTCCTAATCTAGACTGAAATTTATTGACTACTTTTTGTTCTATTTTTCCTTACCCACACATTAATCATAAATCAATCATCCTATAACAAAAAAGGAAGAAGGACACACAACTAAAGGAGCATTTGTGTGTTATTGAACATAGAACAATCGAACAATGACCTTAATGAAGTGTAATCTGGAAAGAAAATACATTAAAAGTTATAATTTAAAGGTACAAGATTGCCTACTAGGCAACGAAAGCAGAGGGTGTTTCCAAAAATCTCACTCTGAAAATCCAGCCAAATGGCCCTCTGCTCGCATGAGTTTCCTGAAATATTTCCACTGCAGAAAACCACAAAAGCCAGGCATTTTAGAAACCCGTTTTCATCACCACGGAAGGAAGTCAGTCTTCCTTTTCCAGTACCTTTCATTAATTGAAATTCTAAACCTACCTAAACCTGAATGGTGGAGGAAGACAGACAAAAAAAGAAAGAAAGAAAGATCTTCCTGCATACGGAATGTGTAAATCCTGAAAAATTATTTGCAGACAAGAAGTAGACGGCTCATAGCTGTGGCATTCTTGCCTAGAAGGAAAGCAGCCTCCAAACTGCAGTGCCCAGGAGCAGAGAAGAGCACAGTCACTGCTCCCTATGAAATTTTAACAATTCATTAACGGGAAAAGGCGACATAAAGGGATGCGGGATCAGAGGCAGCTCAGCGGCATCAAATTCTGAGAGAATGAAGGATGGGGAAGGGAGATGTGGAAATTCAGACTGCGGAGAAAGGCGGAAAGAGGAGGGAGACTTGATAGGAACAGGGACAAAGAGAGACTGGAAAGTAAAAAGGGTAGGAGAGATGAAAGGAGGGAGAGGAAAGGGGAGAAAGGATTTGAATAAAATTCAAATTTCTAATCTGGTTTTAATCTTCTTTCGGGGGAGGGTTTGAATGTACGATGCTGATTTTTCTGCTTTTTTCTTTTTCCCCCCTGAGCGCCCCTCACTGACCAAACCATGTGTTAAAAACAGTTTCCCTCCTGGAAGAGATTATGCCCTTTGACTTTCACAGCCGTCTCTCCCTTCCTGACATCAAGGAGGCGGGATGGCGGCGTGCGCGCTGGCGCGGAGCGCGGCGGGCGTCTGCGGCGCGGCGGCGGTCTCACTCGGCGGCCGCGCGCGGGGACCCCTTGTTTCTTGCACACCTTCACCTCGGCCGGTGTAGGCTTATTTGCTTGTAAGCATACAGGGTATGTATGCGCCCGCGTAAATAAATAAGTTTAAATACAATTTCCAAATGAACAACATGAGAAAAATGGTCGATTTGTGAGCGTGTCAAATAATGAGTGGCAAACACAGCGTCTGCGGCCGCCGCGGCCCAGCCCGTCGCCGGGGCCGCCCTGCCATCTAGCGGGACGCGCAGGAACTCCGCTGGCGGCCTCGCGCGGCCTCACTTACCCTCGCAAATGGGCCCGGCCGGGCGGATTCTCCTAAACGCGTTAACTTAGCCGTGCTATATCCTAGGAACAAGTTAACAGATGATTCCTCTCTATCTTAAGGTCATTACTGTCGAAGCATAAATTAATAGAGCGACTCCAGTTAATTCCTTTTGGCGTTTGCTTCCGCATGTCTGAGCGCAGACGTGAAAACAGGCCGCCCCTCAATGTTGTTGGGGGAAGGAAGGAAGGAAGCCGAAGTAGCTCAGCTGGAAGAACAGGCTCCCTGACCTAAAAGCCCGGTGAGAGACGCGCCCTTTAGAGACTCAACACAATTCTTCCCACAGTCAAGCTAAAATAGGAGGGGGAGTGCAGAGGGTGGGCTTCTTCGGGGGTCACCGTCGTCACAAGGCAGCGTTGTGAACATATAGGGTTCAGTTTTCTATGGAGGAGGAGTTAGGGCAATCGGGGCTCCTCTCTATGAGCAAGAAGTGGCATATGCTGTTGAAGAGGCTGCACATCAGGCTATCTGGCCACCTGCCCTTACCCCAGAAGTGGCTGCATCCTCATCACCGCTCCCCATATCAGTGAGCTCAGAGAGGCTACACAAAGGTCTACCACACTGCAAAAACCGCTCTGTGAAAAACCCCCAGAAAGGGAAGATGGAAGTGGGGGTAAGCCTGAAGGGTTTCCCTGACCTGCCTTTAATATTTTTCAGGTCACTGAGGGGCACAGGCCCTTGAGGAATGGGCTACACTAGCTTCTTTAAGCTTCATTTTGGTCTGTTCAGATTCAGATGGGATTTTGGAGCTCCACAGTTTTCTTGAATAAATTTCATAACAGTCAGGTTAGATGTAGATAAGTCCAAATTTTTATTTTCATCAGGAGTTATTGTTTTTCATATTAATTCTGAATTCTTAAAAAAAATTGTCTAAAACTGCCGACAGGCTTTTGTTCCTGGCTAAATAAACAGGGTTCTTGAAGCATGTGTGTTCTGTGAGGGCACCCTGAGGCAGGTGGGGGGGAGTCTTTGCATGTTCCTCGTGATTAAACATGTTTAGTAACTGTCCTGGAGAAGTGTATCTGGAGTCAGAGCCATGGTTTCTTCTAATATCTCTGCCAAGTAAATTAACCAAAGCAATGTACAATGCTATTGACAGTGCAAATGCTGTAAGATAAAATACTCTAGTGAAACTGCAGTGCCTTATAATTTAGTTACAAAGAAGATTTACTCAAATAAGACAAAAATGCAAAATATTGTCAAAATTTCTGAACCATAATTAGGCCTCAGAATCACCCATAGGACTTTATACAAATGCAGAGGACCAGACTACCCAAAAGCATGATTTCTGGGTATGGTCTCTTCGTTTTTGCAAAGCTGCATAACTAATTCTGAAACAGAGTCAAGTTGAAAGTAAATGATTCAATATTTAAAAGAAAGAAAAAGAAAAGAAGTCCTTACATGAATGATTCTGTTGCACAATCAAAAATGAGAATATGCACGTGAAATGCAATTCCAGGTGGTGCAATGTGAACCTGAGCCACTGTGAGAGGTTAGTATAGACACAGAAAGTGTCCTGAAGCGGACACCTTCAAGAATGGGGAGAAGATAAATGGAGCAAGAACAAAGGAGCAAGCATTCCAGATTACATAAGCTCTTCTGTAGGAAAACAGACTGCCAATTCTAGGGATCACAGAGAGCTGCCTGGTGAAACAGAATAAGTCCATTTGAAAGGAGTGAGTCCAGACCACTTCTGGAGCAGAGCATGGCAAAAGTGCAGTCATCAGAGTAAAAAGAAGAAAATATTAAATAGTCCAAAATACTGTCCAATGAGTGCAAGGCCTCCCTGACTTCCCAGTTCACAGTGTTTTGAATCCCTGAGAAGTACGTAGTTGTTTTTTCCCTATTGTGCTGCTACCTGAGAGTTAAAGATTTTCACTTCTGGGTAAGATAATGCACTCAGATGCATTAAGCAGACAATTAATTTATCCTCTTGGCTGCCCACTACCTATGCTTAATGTACTTAAAAAAGGAAATAATGCTTACCTAGCTTTTACTTGCACAGTGTCTGAAAGTAAAAAAGGAATAAGGGAGATAACACTAAAATCAGTGCACTGAGGATCACCCTGATCATCATTGGATCATCATGTCAAATGTTAACTTCATAATATTGTTACAGAGACATCAGAGCAGATGGATAAGAAGAATCTTCATGTGATGAAGGGAGTATTATTATCTCATTTCATCTTTCTATATCACAATTATAAAATGTGCTGTCACTAACTCATGTCTGATTCTTTGCAACCCAATGGACTGCAGCACACCAGCTTTCCCTGTCCTTCACTATCTCACAGAGTTTACTCAAACTCATAGCTATTGAGTTGATGATGCCATCCAACATCTCATCCTCTGTTGCTCCCTTGTACAACTGCACTCAATCTTTCCCAGCATCAGGGTCTTTTCCAGTGAGTTGGCTCTTCCTATCAGCTGGCCAAAGTATTGGAGCTTCAGCATCTGTCTATCCAATGAATATTCAGGCTTGATTTCCTTTAGGATTGGCTGGTTTGATCTCCTTGCAGTCCAAGGGACTCTCAAGAGTCTTATCTAAAACCACATTTCAAAAGCATCTTGGAATTACTTTGGCATTCAGCCCTCTTTATGGTGCAACTCTCACATCTGTACATGACTGCTGGAAAAACTATAGCTTTGACAATACGAACCTGTGTCAACAGGTCTTTTTAATATGCTATCGAGGTTTGTCATAACTTTTCTTCCAAGGAGAGTGTCTTTATTTTGTGGCTGCAGTCGCCATGTGCAGTGATTTTTGAGCCCAAGAGAATAAAGTCTGTCACTGTTTCCATTGTTTTCCGATCTATTTGCCATGAAGTAACGGGACCAGATGCCATGATCTTCGTTTTTTGAATGTTAAGTTTTAAGCCAGCCTTTTCACTCTTCTCCTTTACCCTCATCAAGAGGCTCTTAAGTTCTTCTTCACTTTTGCCATTATAATGGTGTCATCTGCATATCTGAAGTTGTTGATATTTCTCCCAGCAGTCTTGATTCCAGCTTGTGATTCAACCAGCCCAACATTTCACATGATGTATTCTGCATATAAGTTAAATAAGCAGGGTGACAATATGAAGCCTTGTACATTCCTTTCCCAATTTTGACTAGTCCCTTGTCCCATGATCAGTTCTCACTGTTGCTTTTTGACTTGTATATGGGTTCCTCAGGGGACAACTAAGGTGGTTTGGTATTTCCATCTCTTAAAGAGCTTTCCACAGTTTGTTGTGCGTACTCAGTGTAGCAGAAGTAGATGTTCTTCTGGACCTCTCTTGCTTTCTTTATGATCCAAGGGTTGTTGACAATTCAATCTCTGTTTCCTTTGCCTTTTCTAAACCAGTTTGTACATCGGGAAACTCTCAGTTCACTGAGAGTTCACACTGTTGAAGCCTAGTTTAAGGACATTGAGCATTACTTTGCTAGCATGTGAAATAAGTGTAATTTTATGTTAGCTTGAACATTCTTTGGCATTGACTTTCTTTGGGATTGGAATGAAAATTCACTTTTTCCAGTCCTGTGGCCACTGCTGAGTTTTCCAAGTTTGCTGACATACTGACTATAGCATTTTAACAGCATCATAATTTAGAATTTTGAATAGCTAAGCTGGAATTCCATCACTTCCTTTAGCTTTGTTCAGATTAATGCTTCCTAAAGCCCACTTGACTTCACATTCCAGGATGTCTGTCTCTAGGTGAGTTATCACATCATCTTGGTTATCTGGGTCATTAAGACTTTTTTTGTACAATTCTTCTGCATATTCTTGCCACTTCTCCTTAATCTCTTCTCCTTCTATTAGGTCCTTGCTGTTTCTGTCCTTTATTGTGCCCATCTTTGTATGAAATGTTCACTTAGTATCTCAAGTTTTCTTGAAGAGATCTCTAATCTTTCCCATTTTATTGTTTTCCTCTGTGTCATTGCATTGCTCACTTAAGACTTTTTTTTTTTTTTTAATTTCTCCTTGCTATTCTCTGGAACTCTGCATTCAGATGGGTATATCTTTCCCTTTCTCCTTTGCTTTTTTTGTTCTTCTCTTCTCCGCTATTTGTAAGGCCTCTTCAGACAATCACTTTGTCTTCTTACATTTCTTTCTTTGGGTTGCCTTTGGTCACTGCCTCATGTACAATGTTGCAAACCTCTGTCCATAGATCTTCAGGCACTCTGAGTAACCAGTATGTTGACTTCTGACAAATGCCAGGCTTTTGAGTATCTGTGGTAATCAAATATATCCCATAAAGTTGTCTGAGATGAGCAAGACTAAGGCCTTGCTCATCTTGATTTCTGAAAATTTGGTTTGTCCAAGTTGAGTTGCAAAAAGAATGAATATTTTAATTGAAAGAACACAGTGATCTACTTGACTAGAGAGTTTAAATGTTCCAGAAGAAATACTACCTATCTAGCTGGTATAATAAATACTTTGTTATGTGAAAACATATAACAGGACTGGAAAAGATCAGTTTCCATTCCAGTCCTACAGAAAGGCAATGCCAAAGAGTGTTCAAACTACCATACAACTGCACTCGTTTCACACGCTAGCAAGGTAATGCTCAAAATCCTTCAAGCTTCAATAGTACATGAACCAAGAACTTCCAGATGCACAATATGGGTTTAGAAAATGCAGAAGAACCTGAGGTCAAATTGCAAACATCGGTTGGATCATAGAAAAAGCAAGGGAATTCCAGAAAAACATCTACTTCTGCTTCACTGAGTATATGAAAGCCTTTGACTGTGTGAATCACAACAAATTATGGAAACTTCTTCAAAAGATGGGAATACTAGACCAGCTTACCTGCCTCCTAAGAAATCTGTATGCCGGTCAAGAAGCAACAGTTAAAACCAAACATGGAACAACAGTTCAAAATTGGGAAAGGAGTATATCAAGGCTGTATGTTGTCACCTTGTTTATTTAACTTATATGCAGAGTACGTCTTGTAAAATGGGCTGGTTGGATCACAAGTTTGAATCAAGGTTACTGGGAGAAATATCAGTAACCTCAGATATGCAGATGACACCACCCTTATGGCAGAAAGAGAAGAAAGAGGAACTAATGTCTCTTGATGAAGGTGGAATAGGAGCATAAAAAACCTAGCTTAAAACTTAACATTCAAAAACTAAGATCCTGGCATCTGGTCCCATCACTTCATGGCAAATAGATGGAGAATAAATGGAAACAGTGACAGACTTTACTTTCTTGGGCTCCAAAATCACTGCAGACAGTGACTGCAGCCATGAAATGAAAAGATGATTTCTCCTGGGAAGAAAAGCTGTGACAAACCTAGACAGCATATTAAAAAGCAGAGACATCACTTTGCTGCCAAAGATTCGTATAGTCACAGCTGTGGTTAATCCAGTAATCATATATGACTGTGAGAGTTGCACCATAAAGAAAACTGAACACCAGAGAACTGATGCTGTTGACCTGTGGTGCTGGAGAAAACTCTTGAGAGTCCCTTGGACTGCAAGGAGATCAAACCAGTCAATCCTAAAGGAAATAAACCCTGAATATTCTTTGGAAGGACTGATGAGGAAGCTCCAATACTTTGGCCATCTGATGGGCAGAGACAACTCATTAGAAAAGACCTTGATACTGGAAAAGATTGAGGTCAGGAGTAGAAGGGAGGGACAGAGGATGAGATAGTTGGATGGCATCATTGACTCAATGGACATGAGTCTGAAGAAACTCCAGGAGGTGGAAAAGGACAGGAAAGCCTTGCATCCTGCAGTTCATGGGGTCACAAAGAGTCGGACATAAAATAGCAACTGAACAACAATATGAAAACATGAGCTAGAAGTTGATAGCCTTACAAGATTCCTGCCACCTCTTATATATAATTCTGAAGCATTTAATTTTATTTTACTCTAAGAAATCTTTAGTTACTTCTATGGTTAAAGTTCTTAACAGACTATTCAAGTTCTTTGCCATCTCACCTGAACCAGTCAAACTTTTCTCACACTCTCCTGCATAAATTCTGTTCTAATCATGTTGACCTGCATAATACAATCTGGATGTGCATTATGAGAACTCACCCCGATCCTTGCCATGCACTGTAAATATCTCTCCACCAGGCAAAATTTCCCTTCATATTCCAAGTCAGTCCCTTCTTCTCCCAAGGAGTCTTCCTTGAAAGTCTCAACATGAAATACCTTCATGTGAGTATTGGTCATGCTGGATATTTCCACCTCCATATCACACATTACATTAAATGGGTAATTATCTGCATATATTTTCTCCTTTTCTAAATGTCAGTTCCTGAAGGTAAGACCTATATTTTGAATATTTTATCCTCTTTACAGCACCTGATACAGTGCCTTCCCTAGTCTTTCTGCATGGTGACATCTAGAAGTAGCCATTGTTTACCACTCTATGATAGAATTTAACATAGCACCTGGGGAGCTGTACAAAGGAAAGCTGTACAAATTCCTTTTGAATTTCTTGAATACAAAGAAGCTGCTGCTACTGCTGCTAAGTTGCCTCAGTCGTGTCCGACTCTGTGCGACCCCTTAGATAGCAGCCCACCAGGCTCCCCCATCCCTAGGATTCTCCAGGCAAGAACACTGGAGTGGGTTGCCATTTCCTTCTCCAATGCATAAAAGTGAAGTCGCTCAGTCGTGTCCGACTCTTCGCAACCCCATGGACTGCAGCCTACCAGGCTCCTCTGTGCATGGGATTTTCCAGGCAAGAGTACTGGAGTGGGGTGCCATTGCCATCTACCCTGTGGAAGTACAGACCATGTTAGATAAATGACAGAAGAATGGAAGTGTCTACAAGTTATTTTCAGTATATTTCAAAAAGAATCTCATTCAGCCTATAAAGAGAAAACTTATCAACTCTCTGAAAGTGCATTTTTACTTGGTTAATGATCTCCTGTAAAATACAGAGATGAAAATTGAGAATGATAGAAACATAAAATGAAAAATAGTTCAAGTTATGAGATTCACTCAGTTGTTTTTGATCTTAGGGTGATCATTTTAAGTAAAAGAAACAGTAGTTCATGCCCATTAAAATTGCTTCATCAACAAATTTATTCATGGGACCTTCTTTATAATGGGGGCTGATTAGAAAATCTTTATTCTGTATAAGACATACTGAGGACTGCTTCAGCGGACAAACAAATTGGGGACAAAGGTTTTCTATGAAAAAGTTAAAGGGAAGACTATGAAATTGGAACTCAATCATGGCTCAGTCACCAGTCATGATGGATTTCTAGATATTTCTGATAAAGTATATCAGTATATGGGTTTAGTTACATCATTGGTAACTATGTAAATGGGAAATTTTATGTAACCCACAATGAAATCAAAGTCATGGTGTAGTAACATGCTTTTTATTGAGTTCATCCAGACCATTCTCATTCCTAGATATTAATTTCACAAAGATCTGTAAGCTAAGACCTTGGTTATGAAGGGCAGCAGTGTATTACAGGTAAGAGCAATGTTAATATACAAAATTGAGAGGTTCCTGTTACATTTTGGATCTCCAAAACAAACTAATGAACAAAAAGCACCTGTCTTTCACCCCCTCTTACCTTCTCCCTTTTTATCTTTGCTTCTTCACATGGATAAAGAATTTGTAATGTTGCCAACCTTTCCACTTAATGATCTGGATGCATCTACATAATGTCCTCCTGATATTAGCCGTTATGGATGAGATTCATGTTATTCTCTTGTTGTTGCATGTTTCTGAGTTTATCATCATTGAGTAGAAACGTTTCTCAACAAAAGACCCAGGCACTATAGTGATAAACCTAATAGTAATGCTTAGATACACAGATAGGCATGTTTCCATTTTGGTTTTTTGTATCCATCTTCACTTGATCCAAATATGCCATTTTCTGATTCTCAGGGTGAGAAATATTTTGAAATACATTTGCACATTCATGGATTGCTGGCTATATTAACATCTTTATATTCAGCTAATATTTAAATGTATTTAAGAAACAGGCCTCAGTTTAGATTTGTGAAATATAAAGAGAAATCACTTTCAGACTGTTGGATCTAGTGCAGCTGGGGAGATCCAGAGGTTCAAAGCATCCTTCAGCCCACATTTTCACAATCCTTTCCACACTCAATAAGACTGAGTGATGTGGCTGCTAACCTAGAAAATAGAAATACCTGTGAAACACTAGAACAAGGGAATTATCAAATATTTGAGTTAAATTCTTACAAGCTCACAGGCTGAATTCTTTGGGAAAGACTAATATCTTCTAGATATGAGCCTGCATCTGTGTCAGTTTTAAGGCTGGTTTAATGTATGGCTGGCAAAGACAAGGAAAGACTTCCCATAAGAAGGAAGCATATAAGAAAAGCAGTTATTTGAGAAGCTATCCAGTGCCCTCATCAGTGCCCTCTATTAATTCTCAGTTCCTTATTTGCCTTCAACAATTAACCCAGTGAATTCTCTACAGAGCAAATGAAATCTAATATAAAAGTATAGGTCCGAACTCTACACATGTTATATTCTGTGGCCTTAGGCTAAGCTCCATATCCCAGTTAGTCATCTTGTCAAGTTACCTGAGTTAGTCCCTCACTTGTGTCCGACTCTTTGTGACCCCACAGACTGTAGCCCACCAGGCTTCAGAGGACCAGGGTCCTCTGTCCATGAGATTCTCCCAGAAAGAATACTGGAGTGGGTAGCTGTTCCCTTCTCCAAGGGATCTTCCTGACCCAGGAATGGGAGCCAGGTCTCCTGCCTTGCAAGTGGATTCTTTACCATCTGAGCCACCAGGATGAGCTCAAGTTACCTAAGCAAGAGCACAATTGATTCTACTATGTAACAGAATAGTCTATTGATATGGAGATAATGGTGGCATCCCTGGACCTTATGGTCCAGAAGTCTAAGTGTATCTTTCTTTTAGTGGAAAAAACAGCCAAACAGAATCCATCTCAAGGGCAGTGATTAGTAAAGTTTTGATGATGAAGCTTACGATGCTGTCATGATGATGGGGATGATGGTGGTGATATTAATAAGAGGAAGATCCTCTCCAAGATTTCCACCAGCAAAGAGCAAGCAATTTCCTTGTGATCCCCTCCTCCCAACAATAAATAAATAAGACAAGCAAAATACAAATCAGAAACAAAACACAGTCATTTTGTGTTGTCTATAATGTCAGTGATCTGCATGTACACACAATGTACACACACACACACATATACACACTGTGTGTGTGCCTGACAAGGAAATAAGCCAGAATTAATAGCTGAGATTGAAATAAGCATCCAAATTCCAACTGTGACCTGAGATAAAAGGTGCTCTAAGGTGGTGTTCCCTTCCCTCCAGATGTAGCTATAGTTCAAAATCAGACAAGGAAGAAGTCACTATTGCTGCCTGTCTCTGGCAAAATTTACTTTGATTAGAGAAAAGATCACTCGACAAACATCCCTGGCACACTCACGTGATCCTGAAGACACCTGATCTATATTCATAAAGCATTTTAGGATAATTAAATATCAAATTCTAGGACAGTGCAAGACACAGTTAATCATTGAGACAAACAAAGAATCTCCATTCAGCTAATGCACTTCACAGTTGAGAAGAGAGGGGGACTTAGCAAGATTTTCTTTATAAATCCTCTCATGGTAGTGGGTTTGCAGCACTCACATTTGCTATGTAATTTCTCTTTTACAAACAGCAATTTAGAGCCAACAGAGATTACAAACTGAAAATGAAGAGACAAGCTTGTAACAAACAATTTCAAATGGAAGATTCCAAATTATGCTCAATAGAAACCAAAAGAATGTTACAAGTGTCACTATTAATCCAGTGCTATTGATTTTAAATAATTCATAATTATTTATCTTTCTCTGGATATGGCATGTATTTCCTTACCCATAATGTAAAAAGAAAAACTTCAGATCAGGGATTATGTGATATACTTCTTTTTATTCTCATCAGCATTGATAGTACCTTGCAAATGAGTAGACACCCAACAAATATTTATTGAATGATAGCTGTATTCATATTCCTGACATGGAGTTAAGATTATAACATTTCCATACACAACCAAAAATTGTCACCTTGTTAGCTGCAGAATAAATGAGCCTTTTAGATTTTAAGCCATTCCAAACCTTATAACTGAGCCTAAACTGACCTTGCCAACTTTAATTTTCCACCAATGCCCTCACAGAACTCACTTTTTCAACAGTTTTCCCAGATGACTTCTTTCCCACTTATCAGAGAGATTGTCTTTTCTCCATTGTATATTTTTGCCTCCTTTGTCAAAGATAAGGTGTCCATATGTGTATGGATTTATATCCTTTTAAATGGTGTGATTTAGTTCAGGAAGCATTTACTAAATTTCATGCTTAATAACCGTTTAGAGTTAACCGCAGGATCAACAGACTCACCCATATCCTAACATATGCTCTTCTCCCCATTCGGAAACTCACTACCTCACCTGCTATCGTATGGTTTTCCCCCTTTATTCCATTCAGCCAAATCCCTTCCTGGCCAACTTTACACTTACCCCCGATCATGCTTTCATGCCTCACCCTCGTAGTAATAATCAGGTAGTTCATAACCTGGTTAGCTTTCTAGAAACAGTTTTGTCTCTCCAGTTTGGCCCAACATATTGGCTCTTTGACTTCCAAAGAGAGTAAGGGAAATCACAAGGTCACTCCCTAGATGCATAAATCATCAGTATGAGACTTCCTGGGAGAGGAAGGAAGAAAAAGGCAACAAATACAAAACGCAGTCCCAACAAATGGATTTTTACACATGATAAGGGAAAGTCTATCCTTCCAAAGAAATTCAAGTACTCTGCTTAAAGCTTGCCTACATAGTCCAGAAAATTTCTGGAATTCTCTTAAGAAATATAAATTTTTCTAGGAAGACTTCCAAGAAAGTACTAGACTCTGGTATCCTCAAGTGAAGTGAAGTGAAATCTTCTCCATTGTGTTCAACTCTTTGTGACCCCATGGATTATACAGGCCATGGAATTCTCCAGGCCAGAATACTGGAGTGGGTAGCTTTTCCATTCTCTGGGGGTTCTTCCCAACCCAGGGATCAAACCCAGGTCTCCCAGATCGCAGGTGGATTCTTTACCAGCTAAGCCACAAGGAAAGCCGACATCCTCAAGAGGATGACTATATATTATCCATTGCCATATCATCAGTGACTAGTGCAGTGCCTGTGATATAGTGAACTTTCTATAAATGTTTGATGAATGAATAAGTTTTTATACTAATGAATGAATGAATTTCCTCTATGGTGCCTCATTTGAAAGAAGCTGGTCCAAGTGGTCCCATCCTGATGCGCATGCCATGTACAAGATCTCTGCTATCTACCTGTCAAACATTCACTCCTCAAATCATTCAGCTGCAGTTGGTAGATAAAGAGGGAAAATGCTGAAAGCAGGAGGGAAGGCATAAGAGGAAAGGGTTGAAAAAAGGGACTAAGAACAAAAGAGGAATTTATAAAATTATAAAAACACCTTCATTTGCACAGCTGTTTACTTTAATTTCTTATGTGCTTCAAACATGTTTTCCCTATTGCATCTCATGATGATTGGCAAGGCAGTCAGAGTAGGTATTATTCCCTCCACGCTACTGTAGCTCCACACACATTACACATTACATTACAGATGAGAGACCTGGCATCTAATGGGTTTTATATCTCCTAATTCCAGAATCCAACTCAGTGTTTTTAATGACTTTATTTTTCAGCTGTTAACCTGACCTCAATTCATCGTGCTAAACACATACTATGTAGATGCTCTCTATTTCCTGCTTCCTTTCTTTCTATCTCCATAATCCCTGATCTTCTCTTTGTTTTCGGTTTAGACAGAATGAAGGATCCAAAACAAGGGCCACACATCCTTCCCTGAAAGCTCTTCTGTTTCCCTATATTCAAGAAGTCTTTTATGTTATTTTCCTTCCTGTCAGTTCCAAGGCGATGACTGCTCCCCCACCCCGCTTCTACCCCCAAGTACTTCCACTTACTTGGCTCATTCATTGGGAATGAATAATTGAGTCCAATTACTACACTCATGGCTAAGCAAGTTCTGAGGAATCCCAGCGAAGCGGAGGTGGCAGCACCATTAAGACTAAAAGCCTGTAGCATAGCAGTCAAGTGCTGTCTTTAGCCCACTGTGGCTGAAAAGTGTTTGGTTAAATCAGGCATAGAAAATGCCATTCTCCCTGAGATTGTTACATTCTTCTCCAAAAGAAATTTTTAAGGTTGTCTCCACAAACCATTTTGAAAGTAAGAGCCTACCACTTAGACTTTTCTACCATTTCATCCTTTTTGTAATTATAATGCACCAGGGGTATGGAGTGAACAACAGCAAGTGGAAGAAACACCTGAAGACATCTAAGAATCTCGGCTCTTGTTGGTCTTAGGTTGAGTTCTAACTTATTAGGAGATCCCTATTGTCAAGCCAGTTACCTGAGTTCAAGGTCCAATGCCCAATTAGGTGAACCTATGGGACCTTTCTACTCAGACAAGGTCCCTCCTCCTCCAGGGCTGCAGCCCACCTGGGAGAGCTGAGAGTGGCTGGGGTTCAGCCTCAGTTAACCTCTTGCTAAACACCTTTGTTCAGGGCACAATTTATCCTGCCATAGGACATGGCCTTGCCTGGGTGTCCTTTGCCAATCTGCCTTCTTCCAGCTTCATGCATACCCAGGAGGCTCCTGGAGCCTCCAGCATTGTGATATTGATTTGATAAAATTTCTCCTAACTTCTCCTTTCTACTCCTGCTCCTCACCTCCTTGGGCAGCATCACTGTCCCTCAATTGAACTGACTTCATTCATCCAGAAGGATGCTATTCCAGACTGCTAATTTTCACCCCAGTTTTCAGGCCCTGCCCTCTTCTCAAACAGCTGAAGATTTTTTTCCACCAGTGCTTATGCCACTGACTTCATCTGGAAAATGGGCATTTGCTGCACTGAGAAGTTAGTGTGATGGTAAATGTGGGATTGTGACTATGAAGTTATCTTGTCAAAGACACAAAGATATGTTATACTAATGAAGTGCATGAAATTCCAGGCAGATAGACCCAGTAGAGTAGGAGTCCAGAAAGGACAAGAAAACAGATGCCAAATTGTAGTTACATGCTTCTATGTAACTACATGGAGAACCAGGAGCACCCAGATATCTGCTGATCTCACCTCTATTTGTTCACCTGGATAGTAAAACAAACAAAATTTATATTCTCTCTGTTTGTTTCTGTAAAATTCCCAAGAAAAATATTTGACAAGAAAAAAAATCAACACCCCCCCTTCTTTTTCCTCTCTCAGATCCCTGACATACTCACTGCATGAGATGAGGGGCACTGGAATTAAAACCTCCAAACCCAGAGGAATAAAGACTATAGAATGAGAAGATCAGCCAACCAAAATAGAGCAAGTTAGAAAAAGTGAAACCACAGTCAGAGAGAGAGGAAAAGTGAAGGAGATTGTTGGGTTGGGGGACTGGAGAGGAAGAGGGAGTGAGCTGGGAGGAGGGAAAGAAGGGGTGAGTGAGAGATCCAGGGGAACGGGGAGGGATGCAGAATGAAGGAAAGAGAAGAGGAGAGAAGAAAACAGCAAGAGAGAAGAAGCAGGGAGAGAGGGAAAGAACAGGTTGGGTGACTGATGCTTAGTTTTGATGTAAAGGTAAATTGTCATTTAAAGTCCCAGATGTCTTCATTTGCCACAGCTAAGATTTAAAGGACAGAAGTTCAATTTAGTTGCTCTTTTCTCTAATAAAAAAATGTTTTATCCCAATGGAAAATGTGTTTCTTTCTGCCAATAAGTGTCAGCTAATCTGAAGCCTTCAATGAAACAGCACCATTAAATAATTTAACCTGGAAAAAAAACCACTGATGTCTGTGAAATAATGTATAGATTTCAGATGCATCAAACTTTAAAACAGAAAAATAAAGTGTAAGAAATGGGCTTTGGGAAACAAAGGGGCTTCTGCCACCAAACAGAAAGGAAATATGTTTGATCCAGGAAATTGGAACCAGCCATGGCAGACAGTGTTATGTAAAGCACACAACAGGCCTCTCTCAGTGTGATAAAATTGTTTGGAATAGAGCTTCTGCAAAATGTAAATCTGGAGACCAAATCAGATTACTTCTTTTTCCACCTATAATGCAAATATTTGCATTCAGTGAGATCTCCCAGATATGAACAGGCCCATTGGAGTGGCCTCTAAGATAAGTGAGAGTCTGCACAAAATTTAGCAGATCAAAGTTCTAGTCCCAGTTTTGCCACTAACTAAAACTATAGTCTCTTTAATGCATTTATCCCCAAACGGTCTTAGTTGTCTCCCGCACCCCACTGCCCCTGCCTTACTGGTAACTATACAAGCATCATGGAAATACAATAACCATGAAGTTATTCTCTAACATAACTTCTCTCTCGTCAGTAATTTACTTATCCTCTCACTCAACTGTGTCTCATCAAAAGTGAGGCAATTATCTCTACTGATTCTGAAGAGACCCATTTCTTTCAACACCCCTCATAAAATGGTCCATAGACCTAAAGGTTTGAGGACCACCCACTCTGGGGCTCTCTCTTCCCTCCCCTCCATTAGTACCTCTATTAATCATTTAGGCCAGTGGTTTTCTACTCAAACTGAGCATTAGAATCACCTGGGGATCTAAACACTAAAACAAAACACAGAAAAAATATTGGACTCCACTCCACACCAATTAAATCAGAATCTCTGGAGGTTGACGCAAGCTGTCATATTTTTTCAGGCTTCTGAGGTGATTCTAATTTTTGTGTTGAGAATCACTGTTTCAGATGCATCATAGAGGTTGACTGATAGAAATGCATTTGACCAGTCTCATTCAAGCAAGACTTGGATCAAAATATGACATGGTGATTTCCATTAAGAACAAAAATTGTAACTTCAAAATGAAGCAGCTAGGAACAGAGGACAGGGAGAGATTAAAGTTATTAAAACCTAAACATTATCTTCTGTCTAATGATGGAGGTTGGACATCTATCAGTGCTCCAATTTTCACAATCCTTTGTGTTGGTCCTTTATTTTCTGACTCCAGGTGATCATTTCTCAAGGCCATGTTAGAATAAACAGAATTTTACCTGAGTTCATCATCATAGTTTTCATCCAGATGAGATCTGGGATGAAGATAAGTACACACTCCTTCACATGGTCCAGCAAAGTCAGTACAGCCTTCTGACAACAGACAAAAAACTCAAGAAACAACACAAAACAAAAAACCAGGCTTCAGAATAGACAGAATTAAGCTTGAATTCACTCTGTTGCCTTCCAGCCATATGTCCTTGAGCAAGCCCGCCCCTTTACTCTTATCTGAGCCTCTGCTTCTTTATTTGTGAAACAAGAATAACTACTTTTAAGTATCATGAAAATGAGAATAACAAATATAAAGACTTCATGTGTTAAGGGCACAACAAGTGTTGACAACTAGGAAGATGATTGTGATCTTGATCATGTCTTAAAGCAGAAAACTGATAGACAACACGCTAGAAAACTGGTTAGCATTTTGGAAGAAATCTTACATTTAGCAGCATAATCGTCCACCAGTAAATGGATACACAGGGAGAAAGGTGAATAATATTTATAAAGCTATTAGAAATAATGAACCTTGGAAGAAAGTTGAAAAATACAGTTGGTTGCTATATAAAATTAATAACTGGACACTTGAGAGTCATCTTAGGATTTGTTTGTGCAGGTGTTTTCATATTTAAAAGATATATCAAAGCTTTTAATCACTAGGTAAACTCCCAAATGATCACAGTAGATATTTATGGCAATGAAAAACTACATCCATCCCTCTTTTCCACTTTTACACTTCACTGAACTGCCTGCAAAGACAAGAACTACTTTTCCCAGCTTTCTCTTAGACTAAAGGAAGTTATGTGGCCCAGTTCTGGCCTTCTGTTTTTTTCTTCCTGTCCTGATTGTGGATATAATGGCTAGTGCCATCTTGAAAGAATAAAAGAAAATCTAAGAGAATCACTGAGAAATCAGCCATAGTCTCACTAAACCACTGACCCAATGCCTGTAACTGCTGCCCTCTGGATGCTTTGTTGTCTGAGAAAAATGCAACCCATAATAATAAACATCAGATTTCTATTAGTTTGTAGTAGTTGCAGCTGAATACAGTCCTCATTAATACAATATAATTGACAAATTCTAAAAAATTCACAATTTGGAGTCTGAGTAGCCATCATCTACAGATCTCAAAACTGATATAATTAAACCCATAACAGTAACCTATGCATCCAAAAAATGGACTTTTTTCTAGCTGTAAGCAGATTTTAATTAAACACTGTTTGTAAAATGCAAAGCAAACTGTCCAAAGGAAGAAATTATGGACTCTATAGCTTTGAATCCAGTGCCAAGTCTCAGACTGCTTTTATTCTGTATGTTTAGGATGCCACCTTTTATCCTAGTATTTCAGTCTTTCCTCATCTGAATCTGTTTACTCTATTTCGATATCAGCAGGATTTCTTAGCGATCACCTTTTCATGCCATGACCTTCCATGCCTTTGGGCACATCCTCATCTTTCTCATCAGGAGGAATGCTCCACGTCATGCCTGACTCTCTGGTTATTCAAATTATCAATATTCTTCTCATATTCCACCTCTTCCCTGAAGATGTCTCTGATTTCTCAAGTTTACTTCTCTTTGTAGTTTTCAAGCCACCTAATTTAAACTAGATTTACAGGAGTGTGTGCACACTCATTTGCACAGCACACACCCCCCCACCACCACCACCTTGCCATGTGTCCCCTGACCGTAGCTCTGCAGAGGCCAGGCACATCACACATTTGACCCTCCCCTCTTATTGTGCCATGCTGATTGTTAACAGGAAAATTTCGTAGATTCTCAGGTAAATTATATGGATTTTTATAGGCCCTTCAGGAGACACTGCTTTATCTAAAACCCCTGTTTAGAATATAAGAAATTCTGGGCAGTCCTAGGAAGCCATCTTTAAAAGATGAAGTGGTCTGGTAACATTCACCCACACAGTGCCCTACAAAATGCAGGCACCAGGAGACGTGGTGTTGCGGTCTGTATGTGGCACATAGACCAGGCTCTCACGTTGTGCTGGGGTCCCAGGAAGTTTCAAAACTTCCTCATGAAGAAACTTTGGAAGCCCTCTCTGCACTTCTCCCTCCCATCCTCATTTCTGCCAGCTTGTTCTCTGTCTCCTTTATCTCAGGGAGTCTTCTCTCTTCTGTTTACTTCTCCAAGGCCTTTCTGATTCTGCTTTCCTTTCACCTTTCCCTACAAACTCCCACTCACTGTTCATTGCCTTGAATACAATTGTTTTTTTCCTCACTCAGAGTTTTCCCATCTAGTCTTCATTCTCCAAGTTTGATTTCTCAACTAACCTACTATGTAGCTTATAGACAAAACCAAGGTTTTTCTTAGCATAAAGAATACCAAGGCCCTGGCAGGAAAGGTACGTGTCCACGGTCATAGCACGTTAGTGCCAGTGGGAACAGAGAATACTCAGAGCCCATGAAGACCAGTCCACTGACTGGTATCAAGAACCACTTCAGAGGTAAAAATCAACTCTCTTGCAGCAACTAGACACCACAAATTTCAGAACAGTGGCAGTTGATCTGACTAGATCATGCTACAGAGACATGACAGTAAAATGGGAAGAGAGTTAACAAACTTGGAAAGGATACAGAAATGATCCTCTCTTAAAAATAGTGTTTTAAGTGTTTAGATTTACTAAGAAATTTGTACACCCTACACCCTTTCCACCCAGCCTTACCATGCCTCTCTTTTAGTTGGGGATTTATTTCAAGGTCTTACCAATCACTAAAACATCTAAAAGATGTACTGGCTAAAGCCAGTATATCACTAAAACATCTTCTGGGAGGACAGGGAGAAATCCAATCTAGGATTGAAAGCTGCAACTGTCATAGATAAAAAGTACCCTTCTGAGGGTTGCTATTGAGTCAGACAGTTGGAAGAATTACTGCAAAATTGTCTGAGCTTTACAGAAGTTACTGGATAGTACTCTGGACAATGCTGGGTTCCTCATTCTTAAGGAGCCCCCAGAAGAATGCAGTTAGGCTCCTTCCATAACTGCCCCCCAATGACTCAAAGTTGCTATTATCAGAGACCCTCAGGGAGGAGTTGGCTAAATGATTTCTACTGGAAAAGGCAGGAGCTATACAGAACTAGATCTCTTTACTCAAATTGTGTATTAACCAAACTCTCAGCACAGTTGAGGGAAGATCTATCCAGATAAAAATATACTTTTTGAAAAAGAAAGCTGCCCTATTCCCTGACATGAAAAGGCATACATATTGAACTTATGACACTCCTGCCATCAACAAGCTGTTATAAAATTCCATGGTTCGATCAAGATTCATTTGCACATTTGTGTACTGCCCACAAGAAACTCCCAGATTTTAGTCAGAAAATCTCAACTTTCCTAATAGAATCCCATACATCAATTGACACTCCGAATGTTACCAGTAGCCCTTGAATTCTCAGCCTTATGATCTCTCTGTCCCTTTCATGTATCTACACATACATGTATATGCACATGTGCACATACTTACACACAAGCAAATAGAGACATATGTGTAGTTATATGCCCTGAATCAAATTATCCACGTCTAGCTATTGCCTACTCTCATAGATAACTCAATATTTTCATTCTTAATTTATGTACTACAGACATTTTTGGTCAGTGAAAATCATTATTTTATAAATAAAACAAGAGACTACAGGCATCTTTGCTTTCTGGGATAGCTGTGTGGTGAGTCAGATTGCTCATTCACGAGCACAGCTTCTGGATCAAATGGCCCAACAGGTATTACAAAATCCTTCTTTGGGAAAATGGACAGCTTATTCACTGGGGATGGAGAGTGGTCAAAACACCTTCTCTCATAATCAGGGTTAAAGTTTTTATGACAATTAGGAAAAGTGGAGTGGCCTACCTCCTCCGGTAAAGGGTAGCTTAATTTATAATTATAAAGAAAGACATTTTTTTGGTATCTTGAAAACCTAAAGGAATATGCATTGGACTCTATTTAAGTTTTTAATTGACAGCTCCAACTTGAAACTTTAGTATTATTAGTATAATGTCCTGTGCCCCCAAGACGTTAAATACAAAAGGACCTTTATGTACTTTCAATTGCAAGGCCTCTCTCAACACATCTATATACTTTAAATTTCTTCCCTCTTTCTACTCACCTACAAATGCCACAACCTTTCCTTTTCCTGTACAAAAGGATATCAAACAAATTGCACTTCTTGATATATGTCGGTCCCTTCACTCAGGAAAAACGACATGGCTATTTTATTAGACAGGAGGTCTCCAGAGCTCCTGAACCCCACAGACAGTCTCGTAAATTACCAAAAGCCACACCACCAGAACGACAATAAACTTGAAATGGGTTAAGTGGTTTTGTTTCTGCCTCTCCCAAACATCTCTCTGTGGATCATCCTGTAACCACACAGCCTCATGGATACATAATCACTAAAACTGGGGTACCTGGGGTCCAAACTCAAGAAGACCATTACATCTGACCTTGAACTACAGTCAGCAAGTCAATTGCTTCTTTGAATAAGATTCCCTAAAAAGAGTTGCTATTAACTATCAAAGGGTTTATATATAAATATATTACTTCACTGCTTGAAATTTTTATATTTTTCAACTCTGTAATGATGCAATTGTTTCAAAAAACCTCTAACTCCATCATTTTTACGTGTAATAATGTTTCCTTTTATTTGACCTAAACTTGAAACTTTAAGAAATGACTTTGGATATGACTATTCCATATTGATCTAGTCAGGAATGATCAAGAAGACAGCTGGAATCAGATCATCAATGCTGCATCCCAGGGTGCCTGCTGGGTGCAACCACAACTGCAGCTTTACAAAACACAGAGAAGATTTGAAGAAGAAAAGTTCACTGGTGAATGCCAAGGACCTCTCACTCTTCTGCTTGGCTCAGCCCTGTGTATGAGATGTCTCTGGATTCAGACTTTAGCAGCTCGTTACAGCACAAGTCAATATATTGGTCTATGAAATGTTTATCTATAATGAAGCCTCTAAATAACAATCTAGTCCTCAAATCTGTGGCTTTTTCCAATGCTTTAACTGGTTTTCAGGACGTCTAGGGGTCTGTGACTCCAGAGCCATAGGTCAGACATGAAAACAGGGTTCCATTCCCATCCTTGGTAATCAAATGGCCTTCCCTGTGCTTGCATCAGGTGTTACCACACCTGAAGTATGTTCTTTCCCCCAACCTTTCACCCTCTAAGAGACTGGAAGCCATATCCTTTTGAGTTTCTAGATACATATAGTTCTAACCACCTATACCACATACGAGCTTCTCAGCTGTTGTTGAAGCATTGTTTCCATGTTTGGATTACAAGTGCCATTCTGACAGCTATGTTGTTTCGGAAAAGAAATAATACCTTCTCTGTGGCATCAGTAAGTATCAACTTCCCAAGGCCTTAGTTTTCACATCTGTAAGCTGGGAATGATATCACCCCTGCTTTAAGAAACTGTCACAAGAGTCAACATATGAAAAGCTTAGCATGCTACTGTGTGTATACTAACTGCTCAAAGAAATGTAAGCGTCTGTTGTTATGTACTCTAGGATTGGTTATCGTGTGTCACATGCTAGGAGTAACACAAAGAAGAAAACACATATTCCCGCACGAGAAAGTTTACACATACCTTCTATTTTGTATTTGCTACAGTACGTCTCTACCTGTTTGTCTCACAAGGGCTAGGAAACCAAAACCTGGAAAATATACATATGTCCAGTTGTGTTCAAAATCTCAAGCACAATAAATTTGGTGAACTATTTATATAAAACTACCAAAATCAACCTTAACCTCAGGATTCACTCTTATAGAAAGGGACTCAGAAGCCCAGACAAGCAAATGAAACCATGACTTCCTTCCTAATGTTGTCTAGTAAACCTGATCTTTGGGAAAATTTAAATGCTTGTATCCATATTCAAATTGGGAGTTTGAAAAGCAGACAAAAGAACAAGGAGGGAGCTTTGAAGCAGTCAGGAACACAACAAAGAGCAGATTCCAAATATCAGTCACGGAATTCAAAGAAAATGGCCTTTCACGGATGCCTCAAAGGAATCATTTGAGTTTGAATTTTTTTAAAAAATGCAATTATTTGGTGAAGATGAAGTCAAGCAGTGTCGAGGGGAGCATGAGGGGGCCTGCAGGAAAGCACAGATGGCTGAAACCAAGCTCAACACAGACCCAGCCCCATGAAGCCCCTTCTCTGAAAAGGCTGCGGTTGCCTCGCATGGAGGCCAGTCAGACATGTCAGGGCAGAGAGCAGGAGGCAGCTGGAGGAGCCGAGATGAATGAGGAAGCACAGAATGAGAAAGGGCAGCAACTGGAAACCCTTGTGGTGACATCAGGAACAGAGCCAGAGACGACAACCTTGTTATCGCATCTGCCCCGTCATTATAATTAAATGGTAATGCGTGCCGCTTGTTGGTCACCAGGGGGGAATTCCAAGTGGGGGAGCCCCTTCCCACTCAGCCAGGCCCCCAGCCACTGCCCTCCTTGTTGAAGTTGAGGAATTGTTCTGGGTGCTAATAGACTGGGTGTTGGGAGCAAGTGTTAATTTTGGATTACAACTGAGTGGAAATAAGATGAAGGTCTGGGGAATGCTTTGCCTTCACTCAGATGTTTCATTTCCATTTACTAGCACTGCAGAATACCCAGGGAGATGTTTTCATTCCAATTTGGAAGATTTCATAAACCTCCAAACTTTTAGGTATTGATCCAAGCTCTTGCACTTTGGAAGCCTGCACACAAGCTCTATGGGGAGGATCTGAAAGCTCCTGAGGAGAGAGGGTGGGGAGAGAGGGTAGGTGATGTAAATCTCATCTGGGGAGATTTGCTCACTCTCAGACTGCCTGCTTCTCTGCTCATGCCAAAATTGGCTCTGCCCAACCCGGGGGCCCATTAGAGGCACTCAGAACCATTAGCTCCGACTGGCTCTGTGCTGAGTAAATACTCTCGTGTCCAACTAGAAACTAGGGCAGCTGCCTGTGTGTTTTTCTTTTTGCTTTCTTTCTTTCTTTCAAAATCAGCAAAGCAAAGTTCTCAACCCCAAATGGCTCACATGCGCCTCTTAATAAGTATACTGCTTTATGTATTCTGCTAGTGGAGGTCAGTGGCAATTTGAATTTTGCTAAACTCTCAATCTTTATTCATTTGGTTTTGAATGTCTCTGATTTTTGTTTGATTTTTGGACAGGGTCATTTGCAGGGAGCGTGCCAATAATCAGATTTCTCCCATCAGAAGGTAGGATATCTTATACTGGCAGGAAAAGGCCTCTGTCTATCATCTTTGGAATCTATGAGCTATATAGCAGCTGTTTGTGAAGCCTCCCAAAGGAGGTTTTGAAAAACAAAGCACTTCAGTCAGTGAAAGCAGGGAGGCTGTGGGGTGACTTTGAGCTCATGCATTATTCAGCTCGGTTTCAATCCCTGAGTATCTAGTTACCATAATGCCCTGGTACCTGGGCACTATGTGGCTATGTTTTCAGGGCAAGAAGTAGATATAACTGACCCTAAAAAAAATTAATGAAAAAATAATATTTGCCTTTTCTTTTACATTTTAGGTTTAATAACAGCCTAGTGAATTAGAGAATAGAGAATCTGTTGAGATGTTTCCCTTGCGATTCAGAAAGTATTCTAACAACTTGGTATGAGTTATTTCTACACTCAAAACAACAGAACACCAAGCAGCACAATCATGGGGTGGCCTTGCATGTTTAGTGTCTAGCTGACATTTAGAGATGCTGTGCTGATAGGAGCTTTCACAATCAAGACTCCTCAGACAAGGGCTAGGAACGTAGTGAGTGTTCAATAAATTCTGGCTGTATTGAATTGTGAGTGATTCTGATTCTGCTTGTTTTTATCAAGGCTACACTTCTCATTCTACTTCTTTTCTAAAACTGCCCTCTTCAGAAATGACCTAGGGCAAAAGTGCTCTTATCATAAGTGAAATAAACACATCACTGGCAAAGACCATTCTAGAAGCTCACCAAATGCATTTCCTTTTACTGGATACACAGCTAAACTGCATTTATCAGTTCCCTTGTGTCTCAGTGGAGCCAGAGGAATGTAAGGAAAATCAGCTGGTTACCTGCAGTCTGAGACGATGGGTCTTCTCTCCTCCTTCAGCAGTGAGCTTGGAAGCCACATGTTGAATATGGCAGTGACAAAGAATGAAGTTCTTGAGTTCCTGCTTAACCACCTAGAGCACAGTCCTGTATCTCCCCTTCCCCTGCCAATCATGGGAAAGGACCAAACTCTTAATATGCTAAACCTCTGAGAAATAGGGAGTTTTGTTACAACAGGCAGCATCTGTCATCTTGGTGTGGAAGTTGATTCCTTGAAATGGAGTATTATCATAATGAAAACCAAAATGAGGGCATTGACTTAGAAACCACATGACAAATAGCTAGGAAACTGATGTTAGAGGCCAGGAAAATGGTGACTCCTGTTAGGTAACTGCAACACATGCAATAACCTGGGAGGAAGATTTCACATCCATCAAGCCTGGAACTCTAGGTGAAGTAGTTGGAAAGCCAGTAGGGTATTAGTATGTGTTGGCAATCATCGCTGAATTTAGTTTAAAAATTATTAAAGTTTTAAACTGATGAGTTCAAGGGAAAACAGATCAGCTTATACAAAGAAATAAGGAAGAAAAGAGAAAAGTCCAGGAATAATGGAAGCTTGAATTACAAATATGCATTGCTTCTTTGACCCCAAGGAGAAGGGAAAAAAGATCAAAAAGGACTTTGAGCAACATTCCACTAATTCCCAACTTCATGGAAAAGTTCAGATGAAAGATAACCCAGGGGCCTCAGATAGCTGCCCTTAAGTTGAAAGAGGAAACCAGACTATGAGGAAGCAAAGAAATAGTCATATTTGGACTCTACCTGGAGAAAGAACCCTGGATGCCTCAGTTACTCACATGAAACCAACTTTAAGCAGATAAGTCAACAGCCCACTAAGTCTTCAAGGGAACTGTGTTGCTAGAGAAACCATAAACCAGGACTAAAACAACCCCTTGATTATTTAAGATTTAAAACAATCCTTGTGATCTCAGCCTCAGAGCCTTTAAATGGGTTCTGAAAGCTCCACAGAAGCCACAGGACTGGAAAAACTGCGTTTTCATTCCAATTCTAAAGAAGGAAAACACCAAAGAATGTTCAAACTACCACATAATAATGCTCATTTCACATGTTGGCAAGGTAATGCTCAAAATCCTTCAAGCTAGCCTACAATAGTAAGTGAACCAAGAACTTCCATATGCAAAAGCTGGATTTAGAAAAGGCAGAGGAACCAGAGATCAAATTGCCAACATCCATTGGATTATAGAAAAAGCAAGAGAATTCAAGAAAAATATCTACTTCTTCTTCATTGACTATGCTAAAGCCTTTGACTGTTGTTCCACAACAAATTGTGGAAAATTCTTAAAGATGTGGGAATGCTAGACCATCTTACCTGTCTCCTGAGAAACCTGTATGTAGGCCAAGAGGCAACAGCTAGAACCAGACATGGAACAACGGACTGGTTCAAAATTGGGAAAGGTATATGTCAAGTCTGTATATGTCACCCTGCTTATTAAACTTATATGCAGAGGACATCATAAGAAATGCCAGACTGGATGATCACAAGCTGGGATCAAGATTGCCAGGAGAAATATCTGTAAGGTTAGATATGCAGATGATACCACCCTAATGGCACAAAGTGAAGAGGAACTAAAGAGCCTCTTGATAAAGGTGAAAGAGGAGAGTGAAAAAGCTAGCTTAAAACTTAGCATTCAAAAAATGAAGATCATGACATCCAGCCCCATCACTTCATGGAAAATAGATGGGAAAACAATGGATAAAGTGATAAACTTTATTTTCTTAGCCTCCAAAATCACTGCAGATGGTGACTGCAGATATGAAATTAAAAGATTGCTCCTTGGAAGAAAAGCTATGACAAACTTAGACAGCATATTAAAAAGCAAAGATATCACTTTGCTGACAAAATCCATACAGTCAAAGCTATGTTTTTTCCAGTAGTCATGTAAGGATGTGAGAGTTGGACCATAACGAAGGCTGAGCACCAAAGAATTGATGCTTTCAAATCATGGTGCTTGGGCAGTAAGGAGATCACACCAGTCAATTCTAAAAGAAATCAGTCCTGAATATTCATTGGAAGGACAGATGCTGAAACTGAAGCTCCAATACTTTGGCCACCTGATGTGAAGACCTGACTCAATAGAAATGACCCTGATGTTAGGAAAGATTGAAGGCAGGAGGAGAAGAGGGTGGCAGAGGATGAGATGGTCGGATGGCATCAGAGATTCAACAGACATGAGTTTGAGCAAACTCCAGGAGAAAATGATGGACAGGGAAGCCTTTCATGCTGCAGTCCATGGGATCTCAAGGAGTGGGACACAACTTAGCAACTAAACAACAAAAAGCTCCACACCCTGAGTAGGGCATACATTCCAGTACCTACAGTGATAGATAATTTTTCATGTGCCAACTTCATTGGATCAGGAAATGCCCCAATACTTGGTTAAACATTATTTCTGGATGTGTCTATGAGGGTGTTTCTGGAAGAGATTACCATTTGGATTAGTGGGTTCAGTTAAGTTGATTGCTATCAATGAAAGTAGGCACCATCCAATCTGTTGAGGGTCTGAATAGGAAAAAAAAAAAAAAAAAAAAACAACTTGAGGCAGGAACTGGGCCCCAGCCTTTTTCTGCTGGCGTGATGTTCACATTGGGAAAACATTCATCCCTCTTTTTTGGTGATTGTGGTTCTAGATTCTAAGTCTTGAACTTTACCAAGATTGATTGCATTAGGCTACAGAGATTTGCTTGAGGCCAATTCTTTGTCAAGGAAAGCCAATGTTATGAGTTTAATTCAACCCCCCCAAAAGGATATGTGCAAGTCCTAACTGCCAGTACCTGTAGAGCTTCCAAAGTGGCACTAGTGGTAAAGAACTACCTGCCAATATAGGAGACACAGGAGATGCTGGTTCAATCCCTAGATTGGGAAAATTCCCTGAAGGAGGGCATGGCAACCCACTCCAGTATTCTTGACTGGAGAATCCCATGGACAGAAGAGCCAACAGTTACTATAGTCCATAGGACCACAAAGAGTCAGATTGACTTCATAACTTAAAAGGCATAAGTACCTATATATGTGAAATTTTTTGTAAACAAAATCTTGTAAAAGTAATTAAGTTATTGAATTGTTCTTGTTGTTTAGTTATATCTGACTCTTTTTTAACCTCATGGACTACAGCCCATGAGGCTCCTCTGTGGCTCAGTGGTAAAAAAAATCCACCTGTCACTACAGGAAATGAAGGAGACATAGGTTCAATTCCTGGGTTGGGAAGATCCTCTGGAGAAGGAAATGACAACCCACTCCAGTATTCTTGCCTGGAGAATCCCATGGACAGTGGAGCTTGCTGGGCTACAGTCCATGGAGTCACTAAAGAGTCAGAGATGACTGAGCACGCACACACAGGTTTTGTGCACCAGGTACTACACTAGATGCTTTAAATGGATTTGGGCTTCCCTGGTGGCAGAGCACATCATGAGAAACACTGGGCTGGAAGAAACACAAGCTGGAATCAAGATTTCTGGGAGAAATATCAATAACCTCAGATATGCAGATGACACCACCCTTATGGCAGAAAGTGAAGAGGAACTCAAAAGCCTCTTGATGAAAGTGAAAGTGGAGAGCGAAAAAGTTGGCTTAAAGCTCAACATTCAGAAAACTAAGATCATGGCATCAGGGCCGATCACTTCATGGGAAATAGATGGGGAAACAGTGGAAACAGTGGCAGACTTTATTTTTTTGGGCTCCAAAACCACAGCAGCTGGTGACTGCAGCCATGAAATTAAAAGATGCTTACTCCTTGAAAGAAAAGTTATGAGCAACCTAGATAGTATATTCAAAAGCAGAGATATTACTTTGCCGACTAAGTTTCGTCTAGTCAAGGCTATGGTTTTTCCTGTGGTCATGTATGGATGTGAGAGTTGGACTGTGAAGAAGGCTGAGCACTGAAGAATTGATGCTTTTGAACTGTGGTGTTGGAGAAGACTCTTGAGAGTCCCTTGGCCTGCAAGGAGATCCAACCAGTTCATTCTGAAGGAGATCAACCCTGGGATTTCTTTGGAAGGAATGATGCTGAAGCTGAAACTCCAGTACTTTGGCCACCTCATGTGAAGAGTTGACTCATTGGAAAAGACTCTGATGCTGGGAGGGATTGGGGGCAGGAGGAGAAGGGGATGACCGAGGATGAGATGGCTGGATGGCATCACAGACTCAATGGATGTGAGTCTGAGTGAACTCTGGGAGATGGTGATGGACAGGGAGGCCTGGCATGCTGCGACTCATGGGATCGCAAGGAGTCGGACATGACTGAGCAACTGAACTGAACTGAACTGGTGGCTCAGAGAGGTAAGAATCTTTCTGCATGCAAGAGGCCTGGGTTTGATTTCTGGGCCAGGAATATCCTCTGGAGAAGAGAATGGCTATCCTATCTACCCCAGTATTCTTACATGGAGAATTCTAAGGCCAGAGAAGTCGCAAAGAATCAGACACAACTAAGTGACTAACATGTTCACTTTCACTCTCCCAGGGTTATATAGTTTTATGATTGAATTCTAATCAAAGGAAACCAGAAGGAAGTATTGTTGCCACTTCCAGGCTTGGTAGCCTCAAGGTGCCATGATCCTCCGTGTTTTCTTTCTGTCCTTTGCCTTGCAGCAGGTTGTCAGCACACTACCTGATCTTGGGAGCAATTCAGTGAACAGAGCAGAGCCTCTGACACCAAGGAACCTGGGATGACTATAAGCAGCAGAGTTTCACTCTGTATCCACTGATCACACTGAACTGACATGAAAGTGAGAAATGAAGTTTCCTGAGTTAAGCTCTATATTATGCTGGAGACAGTTCCTACCAACTCCATCAATAGTTAGTATATCTTCCCAATCCCATATGCAATGACATGATACTGTAAACTTAAATCTCCACATCAGTCATAGTAGGAATATGTAGCCCATGAAAATACCAAATTCTACATATCAATGTGTTTTTTTTTTCTCTCTTTTGTTTGAATAGTCAGTTGTTAAATATTTACTATCACATCACTGTTTAAGCCTCTGAGAAATGAAGGGGTTTGTTGCAAAACCTAGCTTTAATACACTCACTAATAAAAATCTGATAATTTTAGTTCTGGGAGGATGACTTTAATACTTTAAAAAATCCAAGTGGAGTTATAAAATCTAGGAACTGAACAGTCTTACTTGCTTATAAGTTTGTATTCACTGCTAGAAAACTTTAGGGCACATAAGGACCATATTGGTGGGAATCAACAGGAATCTTTAAGTGTCTGAAGTGAGTGCTACCATAGTAAGGGATCAAAATCAAATCTATCAAGTGGCTATTTTTCAGTGCCTCCCTATATTCCAGGCACTTTATATATATTTTAGTTCTAACTATTACAAGCACTCAAAGGTAGATATTAATATTTCCATATTATAGACAAGAAAACTAAGACTCAGAGAAACTAATTTGTTTGAGGTCAGACACACAGGTTTTAGCACTACATAAAATGAGAACTTCTAGATGTACAAGTTGGGTTTCAAAGAGGCAGAGGAACCAGAGATCCAATTCACTGGAGAAAGCAAGGGAGTTCCAGAAAAACATCTGCTTCATTGACTATGCTAAAGCCTTTGATTGTGTAGACCATAACAAGCTGTGGAAAATTCTTAAAGAGATGGGAATGCCAGACCTTCTTATCTGCCTCCTGAGAAACCTGTATGTGGGTCAAGAAGCAACAGATAGAACTGGACATGAAACAAGTGACTGGTTCAAAACTAGGAAAGGAGTACAACAAGGCTCTATGTTGTCAGTCTGCTTATTTTATTTCCATGAAGAACATATCATGTCAAATACCAGGCTGCATGGATCACAAACTAGAATAAAAATTTCCAGGAAAAATATCAACAACCTCAGATATCCAGATGATACCACTCTAATGGCAGAGAGTGAAGAAGAGCTAAAGAGCCTCTTGATGAACATGAAAGAGGAGAGTGAAAAAGTTGAAAGTGGAGCAGTGACAGATTTTCTTTTTTCTTGGGCTTCAAAATCACTGAGCATGGTTACTGTAGCCATGAAATGAACAGATTCTAGCTCTTTGGAGAAAAGCTATGACAAATATGATGAAAACTAAACAGTGTATTAAAAAGCAGAGACATCACTTTGCCAACAAAGGTCCACATGGTCAAAACTATGGTTTCTCCAGTAGTCATGTATGGATGTGAGAACTGGACCATAAAAAAGGCTGAGCACTGAAGAAGTGATGCTTTCAAACAATGGTGTTGGAGAAGACTCTTTCTCACTGCAAGGAGTTCAAGCCAGTCAATCTTAAAGGAAATCAACCCTGTATGTTCACTGGAGGGACTGTTGCTGAAGCTGAAACTCCAATACTTTGGCCAGCTAATGCAAAGAGCCGACTCATTGAAAAAGACCCTGATACTGGGAAAGACTGAAGGCCAAAAGAGAAGAGGGTGACAAAGGATGAGAGGATTAGATAGTGTAACCCAACTCAATGGACATAAATTTGTGCAAACTCTGGGGGATAGTGGGGCTTCCCTGGTGGCTCACCTGATAAAGAATCCATCTGCAGTGTGAGAGACCTGAGTTCAGTATCTGGGTTAGGAAGATCCCCTGGAGAAGGGAACAGCTACCCACTCCAGTATTCTGACCTGGAGAATTCCATGGACTGGGAGATAGTGGATGACAGAGGAGCCTGTTACGCTATAGTCCATTGGGTTGCAAAGAGTCAGACAGGACTTAGTGACTGAAAACAGCAATAATAACAATAAAACAGCTAATAAGGTATGAAGCAGAATTCAAATCCAGATCCACTTAACCCGCAAATTTTTAAAACTACAATACTTCCCTCTTTACAGTGGGTACTCATTTGGCTCAAGACAAGAAGGGTACAAACCAATTTTGATAAGAAAAGTTTATCAAAAAACTTCCCATATCAAATGGTGAAAAAATAGTACATTATTAACATGAGTTTAATAAAAAGTCATTAATGTTCCTGATTTCTTTTATAAGAAATGTGTAATACATATAAAGCATTTTATAAATGTTGGATATTATAACAGTTTTATCAAATAGAAAATTGGAGAATACTGTTTGGAAACATGACTATTCAGGGTGTTTAGCAATTAACAAAATAGCTCCCTTTCTTCATTCCTCACTTCACTCAGAGCACACCACATCATCCAGAAATATATATATATATATATATATATATATATATATATAACCTAGGCAATCAGCTGGGAGAGGTCCAGAGTCATTAGCAGATGCACGTGTATGTGGTAGCCTTTCACCCTGAAGTAATGAGCCATGTACCACGTAGATGTGAATGTAGACACATCTCTGACTACCTCACCTGCAAACTGTCCAGGGCAGTTCTCACTCCATTTCTTAGCTATGATTTTTTTTTTTTTTTTTTTTACTCCTAGTAGAGCAAAGATGTAGCAGAGAGACTAACTTGGCACTGGATTTAAAATCCAAGATTCCTCTAACTTTGCAAAATTTTCCTTCTTTCTGAAGGTTCTGCAAGTTACATACCTCTGTCTGAGTGTTTACACATAATGAGTTTGAAATATATACGTGCCTTGAAGGGGCAGAATTAGCCCAGGCTTTGGAGAACTGATGCAAGAACTGATGTCAGATAATTATTTTGAGTATTCTCAACAGGCTAGGTTCTCTTTTCAGTGTAGTGTTTGACTTAATTGATTTAATTATCACAACAACTAGACCCAGTGGGTACTATTGTTATCTTTATTTTACAAAGGAAGAAACTGAGGGTTCAGTTCAGTTCAGTCACTCAGTCATGTCCAACTCTTTGCGACACCATGGACTGCAGCACTCCAGGCTTCCCTGTCCAACACCAACTTCTGGAGTTTACTCAAAATCACGTCCATTGAGCCGGTGATGCCATCCAACCATCTCATCCTCTGTCGTCCCCTTCGCCCTTGGCCTTCAATCTTTCCCAGAATCACGATCTCTTCAAACAAGTCAGCTCTTCACATCAGGTGGCCAAAGTATAGGAGTTTCAGCTCCAATATTAATCCTTCCAATGAATATTCAAGACTGTTTTCCTTTAGGATGAACTGTTTGGATCTCCTTGCTGTCCAAGGAACTCTCAAGAGTCTTCTCAAACACCGTAGTTCAAAAGCATCAATTCTTCAGCACCCAGCTTTCTTTATAGTACAACTCTCACATCCATACATGATTACTGGGTTAGATAGGTGGGTCAGTTTTCCAAGGTTCCACAGCTGGTTTCAGATAGACGCAGGACTAAAGCCCAGGCATTCAGACTCCAGAGCTTGAGCTTTCATCTCTTGCTCTTCACAGCTCTATGGCCTCCTGTGTATGTTGGTAAGGGGTGAGGAGCATGGGGAGAGGGAGAGGTGAATGGAGAGAGGGAACGGGAGCCAGCACTTCCCTCAGCTTGTATCTAGCCCAGGTTCCATTCCTCCTCAGCCATATGCCCTCTTCCACAGCCTGTTTATCAAGATGCTAACCGAGATGATCTGTGGATGCATCACTTAACCCCTAGTCCTCTGCCTCATGTTCACCTTAAAGAAGCTCTAAGCACTCCATCATCTGCTTCATCCTCCTACTCTCAGTACTACATGCTTCTCTCTCCACTGCCTAGAACTTGCTGTCGTTCTTGAAGGCTAGAATTAGGTCTATGAAGTATTATCTACATGGAAATAGTCTTCATCGGCCCTCTAGCTGCTAAATTACTGTCCATTTTTAGCTATAAATCTTTCTTAGAAGGCCAATAATAGTATGTGCTGTTCACTGTGTTAATAATAGATGCATAATATTAAAATCAATCAAGCATGTTTACTATAACCTATGGCAAACACTACTCACAGAAATAAGCAAAATCTACAAGGAAAATGAAATGCACATAAAAGCACAAAGTAAATAGCAATGGAAAAACAATACATAATCAAGCTTATTTTTAGCAATGTTTGAGATACATATTAGCATTCCATGTAAAATTTCTGAAAAATTTATGATAAGTCAGCATAGTATTAATAATGAATTCAGCAGGATGGGCTTAAGGTTGGAGGAAAGGTGGAAAGAATATTTCGTCAATCAGAGGCATTTTTCAGACCTTTTTCTAGTCACACTATAAATGCAGGATGTCTTTCCAAATATACAGCAATCCTCTCTTGCTGCTATGTTGGAGGAGATAATTGGATACAGTTTCAAGCTATCCTAAAATTTATTATTTATTTTAATCCCAGGTGCCTTTGAAGAACATACAGGTAAAGAAGAAGGATTTTATGTTTAGTTACTCATAAAATACCTTTGATGATTCCTTCCAAATGCAAGATACTTTTCTGAAACATCTTTCAAACCCAAACATGTCCCAGTTTCCCAAATTACCCAGGAATTATTCTTTTGTTGGCTCTTTCTTGATCATGTATATTAAAGGCAAAAAGATAAAACATGCTCTCAAGCATTGCATAGTGGATAATTATATTTTTAAGGAGCTTCAGTTACACTATTTTAGCATCTGTGTAATTAAACCAAAGTGTGATTCTCAATTAGCAGGTTTTCTTTTCATCTCTTGGATATAATATCTTCATGGATAGAACAGTGTTTCCCCTCTTTGAGTAGCTATATTTATGCCCATTAAATCAGGAGAAGTGTGGTGCAGCTTTAATGAAGAAGTCCATCGGCCAGGCAGCAAAGCTGAGGGGAAATATTGAAGTTGCCCATCAACACCCGTTGAACACTGCAAAGTAATAACGCTTTCTGGGGAGAGACTGACAGAAAATAGCAAAGGTGTGAAATGAAAGATGAGATTTTCTTTGGAGCTTATCCAGATTTTGATACTCTTCTAACCTGCCTCTCTCCCACAAGTTTTTCCCAATCTATAAATGCCAAGATGCCAGCTTGGCCAGCTGTCAATACTATTCCCCAAGAGCATCCCTGATGATTAAACACCTGTGGTGAGCAGTGTCTCTTGGGTTTCTGCCACATTTGGCTGAAATTTCCTTTTGGCTGCGGTAGAAAATTCAAGTCTAAATTTCAATACAAAGCAAAAGATCCACCATGATAATGGGAAATATAACATTACATTTTGATCAGCTTATGTTCATTTGGTCTAATACCTATGGTTTTTATTGGGATATTACAGCATTCAGATACAATTCTTCACTAATTAATGGTTTTGAAGCAGCTGAAAAACTTGGAGATACAACTTATGAGAAATGTTACAGCATAGAGTTCAGAGAGTTATTGTCCCAAATCTTGTTGTCATTGTTCAGCTGCTCAGTCGTGTCCAACTCCTTGTGACCCCATGGACTGCAGCACCCTATGCTTCCCTGTCCCTCACTGTCTCCTGGAATTTTCTCAAACTCATGTTCATTGAGTTGATGATGCCATCCAACCATCTCATCCTCTGTCATCCCATTCTTCTCCTACCTTCAATCTTTCCCAGCATCAGGGTCTTTTCTAATGAGTCAGCTCTTTGCATCAGGTGGCCAAAGTATTGGAGCATCAGCTTCAGCATGAGTCCTTTCAATGAATATTCAGGACTGAGTTCCTTTAGGATTGACTGGTTTGATCACCTTGCAGTCCAAGGGACTCTCAAGAGACTTCTCCAACACCACAGTTCAAAAGCATTGATTTTTCAGTGCTCAGCCTTCTTTATTTACTGAAAACTACTGCACAATTATCCCAAATCTTACCCATAACTAAACCAGTCATTATGCAGGGCAGTGATTTTATTGTGGTTTCTTGCACATACCTATAATATAGTCCTTCTTGTTTTGGTGAAGGGAAAGTAGTACTCAACATCTTTGCAGCTTGAAATAAATAATGTGTGCATTTTGAAATGGAAAGGAAATGAATCAGAAAAAAATTTCCATTCCAGCCTGTTTTCAGGATTGAGACTTGCAGCCTTCATTCTATGAATATATTTATTACAAAATTTCCAGAGAATTTTGGATTTCTAATTCTCTCGTGATACTCTATTTTAAAAAAATTTTTATAGGAAAACAAGTTGAGAAATGTGGAATTTCATATAGGGTTTTGTATACCAAAGATGGAAAACTGAAAACTCCAGTCTATTTAATTGTATTTAAGCTACTTTTTTTCAAACATATTTGGACCTCAGGAAAAAAAAATGTATTTATTTTTTAAGTTACTGACCAAGTAGTAGCTTTGGTAAATCTTATCTTAAATTATACTGGGCATGAGATCTTTGGTATCAAAATTTGTTTCTTGATGAAGACATATTTCAGAAAAAAAAAACAGTCTGCATTCAGTTATTAACCCTAATGTGGGCAATTTTTTTCTTCAAATTCTCTCCAACATGACTACTAAGTTGAGAGGAAGTGAGAAGGTGAGTGTGGAATGAGTATGCAGTCACTCTTCTGAAGTCTAGACAGAAAGAATTTGAGCCATGACCTAGCAAAAAAATGAAGAGAAAAATGGAGAGAAAAAAAAAATGGCAAGAGTAAAAAATGTATTCCCTTCTCAATTAATATTGTGAAAATGACTATTCAATGCAATCTCTATCAAATTACCAATGATATTTTTCATTAAAATAGAACAAAAAATTTCACAACTTGTATGGAAACAAAAATCCCTGAACAGCTAAAAGAGTCTTAAGAAAGAAGAATGGAGCTGGAGAAATCAATTTTCCTAACTTCAGACTATACTACAAAGCTACAGTCATCAAGATAGTATAGTACTGGCACAAAAACAGAAATGCAGACCAATGAGATGAGACAGAAACCTCAGATAAACCCATGTAACTATGAGCCCCTTATCTTTGACAAAGGAGGCAAAAATATACAATGAAGCAGAGAAAGTCTCTTCAGTAAGTGGTATTGGGAAAACTGAAAAACTACATGTAAAAGAATGAAATTAGAACACTTCTTAACACTATACACAAAAATAAACTCAAAATAGATTAAACACCTAAAACAATAAACACAAGAAACTATAAAACTCTTAGGGGAAAACATAGGCAGAACATTCTTTGACATAAATCAAAGCAAGATCCTCTATGACCCACCTTCTAGAGTAATGGGAATAAAAGCAAAAAAACACTCATTTTAGTTCAGTCACTCAGTCGTGTCCAACTCTTTGTGACCCCATGAACCACAGCACGTCAGGCCTCCCTGTTCATCACCAACTCCCGGAGTTCACCCAAACCCATGTCCATTGAGTCGGTGATGCCATCCAACCATCTCATTCTCTGTCGTTCCCTTCTCCTCCTGCCCTCAATCTTTCCCAGCATCACAGTTTTTTCCAATGAGTCAGCTCTTCACATCAGGTGGCCAAAGTATTGGAGTTTCAGCCTCAACATCAGTCCTTCCAATGAACATCCAGGACTGATCTAGTGAGAACTAATTAAACTTAAAAACTTTTGCACAGCAAAGCAAACAATAAACAAAGTAGAAAGACAGCTCTAAGAATGGGAAAAGATAATAGCAAATGAAACAACTGACAAAGGATTGATCTCCAAAATATATAAGCAGCTCGTGCATCTCAATACCAGAAAAATAAACAACCCAATCAAAAAGTGGGCAGAAGACTTAAACAGACATTTTTTCAAAGACATAGAGATGGCTAATAAAAAACATGAAAAAATGTTCAACATCATTCATTATTAGAGAAACACAAATCAAAACTACAGAGGTATCACCTCACACCAGTCAGAACAGTCATCATCAAAAATCTACAAACAATAAATGCTGAGAGGATGTGGAGAAAAGGAAAACCTCTTGCACTGTTGGTGGAAATGTAAATGGATATAGCCATGGGGAACAGTATTGAGATTCCTTTAAAAACTAGGAATAAAACTACCATACGACCCAGCAATCCCACTACTGGGCATATACCTGAGAAAACCATATTGAAAAAGACACATTTACCCCAATGTTCATTGCAGCACCATTTACAATAGCCAGGACATGGAAGAAACCTAGATGTCTATCAACGGATGGCTAAAGAACCTGTGGTACATACACACAATGGAATATTACCCAGCCATAAAAAGGAACACATATGAGTCAGTTCTAATGAGGTGGATGAACCTAGAGACTATTATACAAAATGAGAAAAGCAAGTATCATATATGAGCAAATACATATGAAATCTAGAAATATGGTATGATGAGCCTATTTTCAGGGCAGCCAAGGAGATGCTAATATAGAGAATAGACTTATGGACACAATGGAGGAAGAAGAGAGTAAGCCAAATTGAGAGAGTGGCATGGAAGCATATATATTAACATATTGAAACTAACCAGTGGGAATCTGTTGTATGGTGCAGGGAGCTCAAATCAGTGCTCTATGATAACCTAGAGGGGTGGGATGATGTGGGAAGCAAGAGGGAGGTTCAAGAGGGAGGGAATATATGTATACCTATTGCTGATTCATGTTGATGTATAGCAGAAGCCAACACAATATTGTAAAACAATTATCCTCCTAGTTAAAATAAATACATTTTAAAAATATTTCCCCTTCCCTTTCCCACTCCCATGTAAAAAGGTATCTTGAAAAAAGAAACAAAGACAGATAAGATGTTCTCCATTAGAACCTCTACTTCTAGCCACCTGCCTACCTTTCTGACATTGCTATGTTAATGCTGCCCCTTCAGCTAATCAGAAAACAATTACTGAACACCTACCTTATTCTAAACATTGTACTTGGCACTTGAATGTAAAAGCAAATTAAGATAAAATTTCTTCTCTTCAAGTCAAGAGAGAAAAATAATGAAAATCCACAACTAAATGCTGGCCCATGTTTCCTAGAGTCCCTTCACCTTCCAGGAGATAAAATACTATTAGAATAACATTAATAAACAACATATCTTCCCTCTGCTTCTTTTTCTGTCCCTATTATCTCTTTCAGGTTTCCTTTTCTTCTCCAATTTTAAAGTAGTCAATCCTCAATAAAAAACTGAAAGTGATTTCTCCTGAGAAATAAACTTATTGAATTATACAGTCAGATTAAAAGGACACTAAGTATTATCCCCATAATTACAGAATATCTAAAGGAGACTTAAGCAAATTTCTAAAAGATGCTGAATGTGTTTATTAATTCATTAGTACATTCATTTATTAAAAAGAGATTTATAAAGCATCTCAGTACTGAGGAGGACCACAAGGTTCATTTCACCATCACCTAGTCCAGAAAAGTCTTAGAGTAGAGAACCATGGGCAAATGAGCCAGGCCTGCTTAGTCATAAGTGATTGTTCTTCCCACAAAACCAAGTTTGCTTCATCAGAATTTTCAACTCAAGTTTGTTCAGAGCACTAACATATTAAGTTTGAAACCATTTGGAAGCTTAATGAAGGGAGAATCTCGTAATAGGCAAAACAGGCAGGAGAAGGAATTCAAAAAATAAATACACTTAGTCTTATAGACTGTAGATTTAGAACTCACCTTTAGTTTAAAAAAAAAAAAAAACAACAACAACAGACAGCGTATTATTATTTCAAACACCAACTCTCTGCAATATGCCTTGCAGGAGTCATGAGTGAGTGGCCCTCAGAAGTATAACCCGAATTCACAAAACTAAATTTTAGTTAGAGAGCTAAGAAAATAAACACGGAAACATGAAAACAAATAAATGCCCTAGATCAGCACTCAAAGTGCCAATCAGAGTCAAGTTAACCCAAACTCCAGGAATCTAAAAGGAGGAAGGGGCTGAAAGTGTCTAGTGTCTAGTGGAGGCAGCAATGGTGAGACTTAAGCTTGAATTTGAGAATAAATTCTATTTCTAGAAGAAATTGTAGTATTTACTTCAGAATATTTGACCCACCATAACAAAATTGCCACATTCAAGGTGATTTACATTTCTAGACTGTCAGTCACTGTGGGGCTTCCACTATAAGTCACTGTGGAGCACAGGAAGAACCTCAGGACCTTCTTCATGGCCACCATTACTCCCATTTCAGAGGCAGCAGAGTGAGCCTCCACTAAAGCCACCTTTATTTGTGTCCTTTATTGATTAGAACTGGTCTTGTTGGCAATAAAAGCAGAGTGACTTCATCCCCAGCTTCCTTGCGGTCACCACAGAAGAGCTTGACCAGGTGGACAAGAAGAACAAATAGAAAAAAAGTAGAGACAGAAAGGATCTGAGAGTGAGTGCAGCCTGCCTCTCTTTCTTTCTCTCTCTCTCTTCTCTTTTGTTCAATGTCAGCACTTTTGTCTCCAGAGAAACTTTACTTCCCTCTAAGAGTAGCCTCAAAATTACTGCTAATTTTCTAGAAGGAAAATGATCTTTGAAATATATCATATACCATTTTCTCCCCCTACCCAACCCCACTTTTGTAAATGCTGGCATTGCGTTGGCTGTGAACATGTAAGTATAGTTGCATTTGAATGCTGCAAGGTAAATGCAGAAAATGACAGCTTAAATGGAATCATTAAAGCAGATGTAGGTAATATCTGAATGCTACAAAGCCTTCTTTGCAAGGCAATAAAGTCTTTATTTTCAGTTCTAATGCCTTACAGCTTTTCAGGGAAGCTGACAACCTATCATTTCTTACTCCCCACCCCCATTTCCAGCACGAACTCAGGGGTATCGTTTCTATCTTAAGTTATAACCTGTTGATTGGTAGGAAAGGGAAGAAATGTATACAGTTCCACTCTAAATGGTTATTTCCTGGCAGTGCAGCAGTGAGCTCTGTCAGCTCATTCGAAGATATTAAGTGTGAGAAAGTCACAACAAAATTGCTACCTGTCCATGTACTGGGTGAACTGCCAAGTGCAAGTTTGAGGCAGTGCTAGGACAGACACAAGAGACCACATCCCGGTTTTGCAGATTGCCAGACTTGCATATAAAGGAATCATAATAACATTTTCATTTCTATAAGTTCATACTTTTAAATACAGTTTTCACTGTACTCTCCTAGTCTTCTTTTGAAGAAGGCGGTTTGATGTTTTCTCTCAAACAAGTATAGACAAATGGAAAGTCATAGATATTAATTTTTAGAAATACAGTGGAAATAGTTTATTGCAATGCCAGTTATTCAAAATATGGTCAATACTATATTTTGTTTTGTTCTTGTTTCTGTTTTTAATTTTACCAAACATTTATATGACACAATATGCCAGTACTTTCTAAATTATTTTAAAATATTAATTTATTTAATTCTTATAACAACTCCCTAGTGTGGGTGTTAGTTACTCAGTCATGTCTGACTCTTTGTGACCCCATGGACTGTAGCCCATCAGGCTCCTCTGTCTATGGAATTCGCTAGGCAAGAATACTGGAGTGGGTAGCCATTCCCTTATCCAGGTGATATTCCTGACGCAGGAGTCTCCCACATTGCAGATGGATTCTCTATCATCTGAGCCACCAGGGAATCCCCATAACTATCTAAGGTCAGAACTATTTTATAAAGGAATGAACTGAGGCTCAGCCTCAAAAATGTGGGCATAATAGTGGAGTTAGGATTCAAATCCAGACCCTCTGTCTCCAGAGTTCATGTTCTCAACACCTTCACTGTGAGTCTTTCAATACATGGGAAGGTGTGATATAAAAGATCAATAAATAAACCAACACTTGCTTTCTGATTCTGCACCAATCACCCACCAACCTATCACTGAACAAGCCTTTATTCAGCAATAACTACTGGCAAAGGTTTTAGTGTTTGAGGTATCCAAAAAAATGTGACAAATGTAATTAATTCTCATTATTCATGGATTTCATCTTTCAAATACTCATATTGCTAAAATTTATTTGTGTAACTCCTAAATCAATACTTATGGGCTTTCCAGCCATTTACAGGAATACATGGACATGCTTAAAGTGGTGAAAAATTTAAGCTTCCAACCTGTATTTCCCAGCTCAGGTCAAATAAAATGATGCTCATTTATCTTGTTTCAGCTGTCACAGAGATGATCAGAGGAGGACAGTGTAACTCTGGAACTTGTTGTTGGAGTGGCCTCAGACAAGTCACTCAACACTCCTGATATATTTCCTCTAAGAGCAATGAATAGTTCAGTATTTGCTACTTCAGGGCCTGGGCTACTTTATAGAATATAAATATTTCAAATAAAAAAAATCTACTACATGTCTCCTATATTCATAGACCTTATATACCCTGAGCGAGAGGAAAATGCAAAAGCAAAGCAGAAGAATATTTTGATAACTAGGAATATGTGCAGGATGTACAAAGGGCAGAGTTACTGAGTATCACTACATACTTTTGAAGACTTCAGTTAGTAACTGAAATGATCAGTATGAGCATCAGGGAGAAGAGGGAATTTGGGACTTGAAGCAACAAAAGCAAAGCCAGAAGAAATCCTGGAAAATATCTCTCGCCTTGGTTTTATTTCATTCTCTGGCTTTGTATTAACTATGCAATAAGACCCCCTTTAGATGGTGGCTATCATAACTTTGGCTAAATTAACTGAAGACCTAGTTGTAGGAATTGTAAAATTTCTATCATATTTTTATGATGAAACTATTGTCTTGAATTTTTAATCGGAATGACTCAGTTGTCAAGGAAGTAAACCTAGTCGCATCTGTTGGTAACTTATAAAAAATCACAGATATATTTTCAGAAGCTCCATGAAAAGACATTTACTGTATCTGCTCTTCAGTGTAACTGGATTATGGACCTTAGTGACTGCACTCATGGGGACCCACAGGGAGAAATGCTATCCATTCCCTGCCCAAAATACTGCTCAGAGGCTTAAGAGAATCTGGAGATTGCAGGAGAGGCCTGTATTCTTTCCTTTGTTGTGACTGGTTATACTAGAGGGTTTGTGCTTTAGAGTAAGTACTTTAACTAGGTCCCTCCATTCTCTTGCCCACTTAAGTAAGAGATAGTGAAAACTACAAATCAAAACAAATGTGTGCTTTTGATACACAATTGTGTTTTACAACATTTGTTGCTAGATATAGCCACTTGTAAAAAAGACACATGAAAGAATTGCCTTTGGATCTATATGTGATAATCCTTGGGCATTATAAACACACACAAAAAATAGGCAGGCTATCCTAGACTGGGCAGACTTGAAAGATTTAGCATATTAGAGTTAAATGAGATATAATTCATCAAAACTTGAATTTGATGTGCTCTATTTTGAGAATGATAGCATAGGCAGTAATATGAAGTGGCAATGAGCTGGGGAGTATAACACCTTGTAAAAGGTTTGTAGGGTCTATGATAATTTTGAAGATGGATGTAATTATTGTGTCAGGTTGAAAATGATTTGCAAAGTTACCATGAGGTAGTATTCCTCATACTATGTTGTATTTTATACTAAGTTTTACTATGGAGTAATGGATTAGTTCAAAATTGGGAAAGGAGTATGTCAAGGCTATATATTGTCATCCCTTTTATTTAACTTATATGCAAAGTACATCATGTGAAATACTAGGCTGGATGAATCACAAGCTGAAATCAAAATTACCAGGAGAAATATTAACAATCTCAGATATGCAAATGATACCACTCTAATGGCAGAAAGTGAAGAGAAACTGAAGAGCTTCCTGATGAGGGTGAAAAAGTAGAGTATAAATGCTGGCTTAAAATACAACATATAAAAAATTAAGATCATGGCATCCAATCCCATCACTTCATGGCAAATAAATGGAGAAAAAGAGGAAGCAAAGGCAGATTTTATTTTCTTGGGCTCCAAACTCACTGTTGACTTCAGTCACAAAATTGAAAGACATTTGCTATTTGGAAAGAAAGTTATAACAAACCTAGATAGCATAGTGAAAAGCAGAGATCACTTTGCTGAGAAAGATCTGTATAGTCAAAGCTATGATTTTTCCACTATTCATATAGGGATGTGAGAGTTGGACCATAAAGAAGGCTGAGCACTGAAGAACTGATGCTTTCAAACTGTGATACTGGAGAAGACTCTTGAGAGTCCCTTAGACAGCAAGGAAATCAAACCTGTCAATCCTAAAGGGAATGAACCCTGAATATTCATTAGAAGGACTGATGCTGAAGCTGAAGCTCCAATACTTTGGCCACCTGATGCAAAGAGCCAACTCATTAGAAAAGACTCTGATGCTGGGAAAGATTGAGGGCAGGAGGAAAAGGGGATGACAGAGGATGAGATGGTTGGATGACAGTATCAACTCAATGAACATGCGTTTGAGAAAATTCCAGGAGATAGTGAGGGACAGGGAAGCGTAGGGTGCTGCAGTCCATGAAGTGGCAAAGAGTTGAGCGTGACTTAGCTACTGAATAACAGCAAATAAGGGCTTCCCAGGTGGCACTAGTGGTAAAGAACCCACCTGCTAATGCAGGAGACATAAGAGACAGGGGTTCAATTCCTGGGTTCAGAAGATCCTGTTGAGGAGGGCATAGCAACCCACTCCAGTGTTCTTGCCTGGAAAATCCCATGGACAGAGGAGTCTGGTGGGCTACAGCCCATAGGGTCACAAAGAGTCAGACATGACTTAGCATGTATACAACAAATGAGGTATCCCTTCTTTTTCTAAGCCTAATCTGTCCCAGATAGAATACTAACTTCTAAATTATTAATTTACCAGCTTATGATAGTTTATTACTCTTCGTCTTTCTTGCTGAAATATATGGACTACTTGGGTGTGAGTGACTATTCCACTAAAGTACAGGACATGACATTGAGTCATGATATTGGTAATTCAAAATACTCCCTAAATCACAATGCCATTAATATTTCAAGCAAGAAACACACATGCCCACACACACAAAGTAGAGAGAGAAAGAGAGTGAGAGATAGGTATGTGTGCGTGTATGTGTTTCTGCATGGAGATCATCTAATTGTTTTAATTCTTTAATCAGTTGGTAAACACAGATCTTGTTTGGGAATATGGCTATTGCATACATAAAATAAAATATGTACATAAAGATATTGTCCTGACAGAACTGAAATAGAAAATGAGGTGATTTTCTAATGAAACAACATTAAACCCAAAACAAAAACATCAGAGTCGCAGTGCAATTACTGTTTTCAGACCATGTACTGCCTGCCCATTCCCTGGCAGCCAACAGACAAGAGTGCATCATTATCTGCCCCTCTCACTCGGCAACAGGGTATTAGCATCATGTCTTACAACTCCGGAGACTGAACCAATTAAGGTACAGTTTAAACAAGGCACTCATAAATATTGTAGCTTTGTAGTATTGACACTTTTAAATAATAAAGAAATATAGAATAAGGCTTCCAAAAGTAAGTAATCCATCTTAGGAGAAGAGGTTCCACGGAGCGACTCCTGCATTGTGAATAAATATGCATAATCAAAACAGGAACCCAACTCAAGTCTCTCTCCTACTCATTTGATATACCTCTTCATGTCATATCCATTTTCATATAAACAACACAATAGTATACCATCTGCATTGCTAAATAACACTACTATGTTCTAATTTCTTTGGAATGACATGAATAAAATCTTACTACTCCTGTTTATTAGAATTTGTTGGTAACAATCCTTTGCAAAGCAGCAGAAGATACAATTAATTCTGGTACAACCCTAAGTTGGATATAGCAACTCAACAGGGTTTACTTTTGACTTCAAATGATCCATCACTTGATAACACAGAGGGGAGGCAGCAGGAGGAGTTTGTGAACCTCCATAACTTCATTCTAAACTGCTGCCATGATACTCCACGCAGTTAATGTTATATACACACACTGTCAGCACTATAATACAATTGTACTTTTCTTTATTCCATGTAGATCTTTGGATACAATCTTCTACAGGGTGGAAAAAACACAGCATTTCCAGGTTTGGGTAGAAATCTTACTAAAACAAATATTTAGAAATCTCTCTAACTCATCATGGGTGTTAATACTTGATCCTACTTATTCAATTCTCTTTGTTTAGGATATCTGCTAAATTGGGGGACAGATGATTTCACAGTCATGGGAAGTGAAAATTAATGCCGCATTTCAGAAATTCTCTCATATAGGCTGCTTATATATGCACAATTCTCATCAACAGAAGAAATGATCAGATTATGCTAGAGGTTTAATATCTGATGGAGGAGCCCGGTAGGCTGCAGTCCATGAAGTCGCTAAGAGTCAGACACGACTGAGCGACTTCACTTTCACTTTTCACTTTCATGCATTGGAGAAGGAAATGGCAACCCACTCCAGTGTTCTTGCCTGGAGAATCCCAGGGACAGGGGAGCCTGGTGGGAGGCCATCTATGGTTGCACAGAGTCAGACACGACTGAAATGACTTAGTAGCAGCAGCAGCAACTTTAGCTTATCTTACTGATGAATGTGGTTGCTAGGGAGGGGGAAAAAACAAAGAGAGTTGTTACCCTGGGCTTAATTCAGACCAATGAGAAAAGAAGCTAATAATTTAGAAATAAGACAGAAAATGATTGTGTCAGCCTAGAATTTATGACATTTAACACAGAAACACTTGGATAGTTACACGTTGGGGGAAAATTTAATGTCAGGCAAAATTTAGAGATGTGTCTTGATGACTGCTTTCTTAATGTTTGTTATTTATTTGAGTGTGCTCTAACTTAGTTATGGCACACAAGATCCTTGATCTTCATTGTGGTATGCAGGTTCTTTAGTCTTGGCATGAAAAGTCTTAGCTACAGCATGTGGGAACAGGGATCGAACCCAGGTCCCCTACATTAGGAATGTGGAGTCTTAGCCACTGGACCATCAGGGAAGTCTGATGATTGCCTTTTAAAGAGAAAGTCTCATAAGAGGTGAAAGTGTCTTTAAATTGCAATTTATTATGTCTCTGAAAATTTTCTGAATTTTAAAGCTGGGCAAGAGGTAACATCCAAGAAAAAAAAATGTAGCAGTGACACTGCCTCTGATAACAGCAGATTACAAAGTGGAAGGAGGAGTGCATTTCAACTCTCTAAAAACAGAGCTGTTAAAGAATAAAATGGATAGTTTCAGCAAGTGCAGAGGGAAGGAAAGAGAAGTGGTCGATATTATCAGGTTTCTTTCAACTTGAAGATTCTGTTATTCTAAGTTATATAGAAATAGATTATTGTTCAACATTAAAAATTGTTTAGACAGTGATTCTAAACAATAACTTACATATTGGAATGGTGCCTCATAATTTACTAATTTTTGATGTGCATTATTAGTTCGTACCACAGCTATGAGAGCTCATGTTCCCCAGTTCATAAATGAGCAGGTGGAGCCCTAAGGTTAACCTGTGGCCCTAGGACACCATATTTGTAACACTCAGGGCAAGAATACAACTGGGAGTCCACATACCTTATGCTTAAGTATTTAAAAGTTAAAAAATCAAGCACCAGTTAAACATGTCCTATGCTATTTTTGAAAATATATCTTAAAACCATAATAACAAAAAGTACATATACTTTCTTAAAGTAAAAGTTGGCAAAATATAATATATGACATAATTATAATTAAAAATTACTGCTGCAGGTCTAAATATTCTGTAGATGGGCCTGTGATGTTTAAAATACATTATTAATTCATAAATAATATATTTACAGTGCAAGATATATTTTTACTTCATTTTCATAAAATTACTAATTATGCTATACCAATATTTTCATGTAATTTAGATTCTATTGAATATAATGATCTGTAACTTTCAATTTAATTATATTCAAAGTATATACACAGTGTATTTTGGTAACAAATCAATATAATGCTAAAATTTAAATATTTTATACATATTTTAAAGTTCATTTTCTTCTAAACTGTTAAAAATTAAAGTATCAATTTTGATCCATGAATAAAATTTTTGGAACTTTTGTTTTTATAAATTGAATTATTTAATAATTTGAAAATATAATAAGATACTAAGAATTTGTAAGTACAAATATTTACTGTATTAGGTTTCAATATCTGTCAATGGAAAGAATCAGTATCACTCTTCATTTATGTTACATCTAGCTAAAACTGTATATATACCAATTTCAAATTAGCACAATTATATACTATTGCAAAAATTCCCCAGCAATTTGTGAGGAACTGGAGAATCATGACATGGATCCTAAAGAGCAGTGAGAAATAGAGCCCAGCTCTACTGCAGAAACTGAGTGTTCTGCCACCTTCTGAAAGAAAAGACTTGACATGCTAATTAATTTGTCTTTTATCTTAACTATAGATTTTCTCTACTCATATCCTTCTCATACTCCACAGCACTGTCTGACCCTGGCTTCCACAGTATTCAGGCTATATGACTTTATGTCACTCAGACACATGTGATTTGTGTTTTGAGGACTTGAGAAAAGAGATGAGGGGGAAATTTCCCTGGGTCTTGAAACAGGTTAGCCCTGAAATCAGATACTTAGACTCATAGGTCACGGTGCATCTGCCCTAAGTACATTACACCAAGAAACAGAGGCACCCAGACAGCTTTAATTTACCATATTTCCATGTGTTTTTGATCTGTAGGGCTTTCTAAAGCACATGGCCTAGGCCCACCTTCCCTGTGTGAGAGTGGTAATGATCAGTTAAACCAGAAGTTAATCTAAATGATGTCCTTTCAGTGACCTCTGCAGTCTTCGGAGGTGGTGACATCCTTGTGAATAAAGATACCAAAGCAGACATTTTATTTTAAAAAGCCACAGAAACAGTAAAATGATTTCTGATTTGGATTAAAATATTTTATGTCCAGGTCTCTTGAAGTGCTATAATCAAGGAATAGTTTAAGAATGTTTCTATCCCATCATCAGGGTACATATGCTCATTTGACTTGCACTGAAAGGTAATTTTGGAGTAGAAAATGGCAACTGACTCCAGTATTCTTGCCTGGAAACTCCATGGACAGAGGAGCCTGACAGGCTACAGTCCATGGGGTCATAAAGAGTCAGACACAATTGAGTGACTGAGTATGTACAAAAGGTAATTTGGAGTAAAGTTTTGTCAAATCAATTCAGGGATCAGCTGCAAGCTAGCATAGCAGTCAAAATTAGGAAATCTTCTATTTTAGTAGACCTAGAGAAGCTTATGCACAAAGATAAAGAATTAATTTTTTAAAGTCAGATGTCTGAATTAGGTCCTATTTTATGGTCAGACTCTTCTAATCTCCTGTAATTTCTCCATCTAGATGGAAATTCTTCAGATGAAAGTAAAGTTTCAAAATGAACTCATGTACCTGCAGGACCATCACTTATGCAGATAAAAGCCCATTTCACTGAGCACTGGGCTTCCCAGGTGGTGCCAGTGGTAAAGAATCCACCTGCAATGCAGGAGTTGCAAGAGACAAGAGTTCAATCCCTGGGTCAAGAAGCTCCCCTGGAGAAGGAAGTGGAATCCTGTGTCAGTATTCTTGCCTGGAAAATTCCATGGACAGAGGAGCCTGGTGGACTTCAGTCCATGGGCTCACAGAGTCAGACACAACTGAGCACACATGAAGTCGTGCATGTTAATGGTGCCCAGAGGTGTGCTCTGCACACACGTTCAGAGAAGCTGTTCTCAGCTGCCTTGAGTAGCTCCTGCTCCATAGAACTGCAGCAAAGATCACATGGGTTAATCCACACAAGGCATTTAGACCAAAGCCTGGCACCTAATTAGCACTCCATGAGTTTAATACAATATTCTTTATAATATATTTGGCAGGAAAATGGTGAGTAGGAGAAAGCTGAGAATAGCAAGAAAAACAGACAAATAAAACTGAAGTCACTGTTCTGACTGGAGGGCAAGAGAAGAAAGTTGCTAATTGCTTCTCTAATCTGATCAGCGTCAGCTCATGATAAGCATAGAATGGTATCTGTGCTCCATTACGAATGAGGCACATATCCCTCTTATGATACAGAAATGCAAAACCAGGGAATAGGAAAGCCTCCTGTTTGAGGGAAAAAGCAAATGACCAAACAGTAAAGCCTGTTGTTAGTGGTCTATCTGGTACTCCATGACTTGGGGAGGTGAGTTTGACCATGACAGCTAATGGGGAATGGTTTATGATCAGTGCCTATGGCTGGTGTATTACTCACCAAGGGCTGACAAGCCCAGCTCTTGACAGTGAAATGAGTGGGGATGATATCAGTCACTCTGTCACTTGAGTTGCAAATCTTCTAGTCAATAGGAAAAACCTAGAAGCAGAAATAGGAAAAGGAGAAGTTGACAGGTTCAGCCATGGCTGGAGGTGCCCTGATAGGTCAGAAAAGTACAGTGAAGACAGCAGTGTTAATGGAGCCAGCCATGAATAAAGGAATCAGAACTGTCCATGAGCCATACCAGAGGACCTGAAGGGAACACCAGGAGAAAAGCAGGGGCTGAGGTGCTGGAGAAAACTGGATTCAAATCTACCATTTAATAAATGGCCTTGGGCAAGCTACTTAATATCTCTAAGCCACCATTTACTCATCCATAAAATAAAGGTAATAAAATCCACCTCAGGAAGCAGGGTGCAGAAATTTATTAAGATAATGGATAGCACATGTATGCCACAATGTCTGGCAAGTTGGAGGTATTCAGTGAACCTTAATCCTTTTCCAGGAGCTGCCATAAGAGGCTCACAGCCAAGGGAAGTGGGTGGGAGAGATGCAATTAATTAAGTAATTACAAAACAATGAGCTAGACATGAGAACAGACCATCAGGAAGACACAGGGATGTACCCTAGTGCAGCCTGCATAGAGCAGGAAGCAGCAGAGAAAGAGACACTTGGGAAGGCTAAAGAAAAGAGGGTGAGCAATTGAGTTGAAGATAGACACTCTCAGAGTTGTTCACTTGCTAAGTAGTGTCCTACTCTTTGTAATCCCATGGACTGCAGCATAGCAGGCGCCCCTGTCCTTCACTATCTCCTGGAGTTTGCTCAAATTTATGTCTACTGAGTCCATCTAACCATCTCATCCTCTGCTGTCCACTTCTTTAGCTTTCAATCTTTCCCAGCATCAGGTTCTTTTGCAATGAGCCAGTTCTTTGTATCAGATGGAGTTTCAGCTTCAGAATCAGTCCTTCTGATGAATATTTGGGGGTGATTTCCTTTAGAATTGATTGGTTTGATCTCCTTGCTGTGCAAGGGAATCTCAAGAGTCTTCTCCAGCACCACAGTTCAAAGGCATCAGTTCTTCAGCACCCAGCCTTTTTTATGGTCCAACCCTTATATCCATACATTACTACTGGAAAAGCCATAGTTTTGACTATGTGGACCTTAGTCAGAAAAGTGATGTCTCTGCTTTTTGCTAATAATACACAGCTCAGTTTTGTCACAGCTTTCCTCCCAAGGAGCAAGGGGCTTTTAATTTCATGGTTGCAGTCACCATCTGTGGTGATTTTGGAGCCTAACAAAATAAAATCTGTCATTATTTCCACTTTTTCTCCTCCTATTTGCCATGAAGTGATGGGGCTGAATGCCATAATTTTAGTTTTTTTGAATGTTGAATTTTAAGCCAGCGTTTTCACTCTCCTCTTTCATCCTCATCAAGAGGCTCTTGAATTTCTCTTCGCTTTCTGCCATTAGAGTGGTATCATCTGCATATCTGAGGTTGTTGATATTTCTCCCAGCAATCTTGATTCCAGCTTGTGATTCATCCAGCCTAGTATTTCACATGATGTGCTCTGCATATAAGTTAAATAAAGAGGGTGACAATATATAGCCTTGGCATTTTCCTTTTCCAATTTTGAACCCACATTTAACTGTTGTTTCTTGACCAGCATACAGGTTTCTCAGGAGACAGGTAAGGTGGTCTGGTATTCTCATCTCTTGAATTTTCCATGGTTTTCTGTAATCCCATGGTCAAAGATTTCAGCGTAGTCAATGAAGCAGAAGTAGATATTTTTCTGAAATTCCCTTGCTCGCTCTCTAATCCAATGAATGTTGGCAATTTGACCTCTGACTCCTCTGTCTTTTCTGAAAGTTCTTGGTTTACTTATTGCTGAAGACAAGGATTTTGAGCGTAACCTTGTTACCATGTGAAATGAGCACAACTATATGGTAGTTTGAATATTCCTTGGCATTGTCCTTCTTTAGGATAGGAATGAAAATTTAGACAGCATAAGGCAAATGGTATGTGCCAAGGCCTAGAAACAAGAGACATCACAGAAGAGGCTATCCTGGGTCTCAGGCATATCAGAAGCAGTACATCACTGCTGATCTCTCCATTCTACCATTCAAAGATCGTATAAAGAGAGAGAGATAGGGTCGTTTATTTTTCTGGAATTGAGCTGCATAAGTTGCTTGTATATTTTTGAGATTAGTTGTTTGTCAGTTGCTTCATTTGCTATTATTTTCTCCCATTCAGAAGGCTGTCTTTTCACCTTGCTTATATTTTCCTTTGTTGTGCAGAAGCTTTTAATTTTAATTAGATCCCATTTGTTTATTTTTGCTTTTATTTCCAGAATTCTGGGAGGTGGATTGTAGAGGATCCTGCTGTGATTTATGTCTGAGAGTGTTTTGCCTATGTTCTCCTCTAGGAGTTTTATAGTTTCTGATCTTACATTTAGATCTTTAATCCATTTTGAGTTAATTTTTGTGTGCGGTGTTAGAAAGTGATCTAGTTTCATTCTTTTACAAGTGGTTGACCAGTTTTCCCAGCACCACTTGTTAAAGAGATTGTCTTTACTCCATTGTATATTCTTGCCTCCTTTGTCAAAGATAAGGTGTCCATATGTGTGTGGATTTATCTCTGGGCTTTCTATTTTGTTCCATTGATCTATATGTCTGTCTTTGTGCCAGTACCATACTGTCTTGATGACTGTGGCTTTGTAGTAGAGCCTGAAGTCAGGCAAGTTGATTCCTCCAGTTCCATTAGACATTTCTCCAAAGAAGACATACGGATGGCTAACAAACACATGAAAAGATGCTCAACATCACTCATTATTAGAGAAATGCAAATCAAAACCACAATGAGGTACCACTTCACACCAGTCAGAATGGCTGCGATCCAAAAATCTGCAAGCAATAAATGCTGGAGAGGGTGTGGATAAAAGGGAACCCTCCTACACTGTTGGTGGGAATGCAAACTAGTACAGCCACTATGGAGAACAGCGTGGGGATTCCTTAAAAAATTGCAAATAGAACTACCTTATGACCCAGCAATCCCCCTGCTGGGCATACACACCGAGGAAACCAGAATTGAAAGAGACACATGTACCCCAATGTTCATCGCAGCACTGTTTATAATAGCCAGGACATGGAAACAACCTAGATGTCCATCAGCAGATGAATGGATAAGAAAGCTGTGGTACATATACACAATGGAGTATTACTCAGCCGTAAAAAAGAATTCATTTGAATCAGTTCTGATGAGATGGATGAAACTGGAGCCGATTATACAGAGTGAAGTAAGCCAGAAAGAAAAACACCAATACAGTATACTAACACATATATATGGAATTTAGGAAGATGGCAATGACGACCCTGTATGCAAGACAGGGAAAGAGACACAGATGTGTATAACGGACTTTTGGACTCAGAGGGAGAGGGAGAGGGTGGGATGATTTGGGAGAATGACATTCTAACATGTATACTGTCATGTAAGAATTGAATCGCCAGTCTATGTCTGACGCAGGATATAGCATGCTTGGGGCTGGTGCATGGGGCTGGTGCATGGGGATGACCCAGAGAGATGTTATGGGGAGGAAGGTGGGAGGGGGGTTCATGTTTGGGAACGCATGTAAGAATTAAAGATATTAAAATTTTAAAAATTGTAAAAAAAAAAAAAGAGAGAGAGAGAGATAAAGCTCAATAAGTTCAAGTTAACACAGATGAGTCAGCTATCCTCTGAAATGGTCAACTTTTGAACAGATTCTTCAGGAAGCATGGAAAGAACACTGAGGATTAGTATTTACTGTAAAGGAAATCTTCACCCAGGCCTCTTCTCATCATCCTAATTTCTCACAAGGAAGAGAAGCTCTCAAGCTAATTCTTAAGAATCTGAAACTTAAAGCCATTTTTTCTGGCTAGTGTTCAAGGTCACTGCCTATTGCACATGAACATCCAACTGTGGAGAGAACACTCCCACTTCCTGACTCATGGGTTAAGGTTCCCAGGGCTGGTCTGTCCTTTTAGACCCCATCCAGGAATCCTGCATCTTGCTTGCCATTCTGTCTCCACATAGTTAACACACCTAGCAGGTATATTCAGAGATGCTTCCTAGACAGTCCTCCTACCTTTTTCTAACTGCCTTCATTGCAGCTGCTACAACCAGGACAAGAGAGAAACTTTTTGGGAAACATTATGGTCCAAAGGTCATTTTGGCAAAGCTTGACTATTTGAGATTCAGAGGAGAGGATGCAAGAAGCAAGGACTTCCCTGGTCCAAGCCATGGTCAACTTTTTTCAGAGTGCTGATAAGTGAGATATAGTAACCTAGACACCAGCAGAAAAACAATTTGTCTTTAATTTTTACTATGATGTTTTGCATACCTATATCCTTCAGTATTTCCAGAGTGAGGAAAATTTAGAGGTGTAAATAAGGCACAAAAATCCCACCTTGAAATCTTCAACAGTGATAAGAGCTGAAGTTAGATTTATAAAACACAAGATCAAAGATAAGAACATGGAAATGAAGAGTGAATATAAGGTACCTATCTACAGAGATTAATCTGAAACCCAGAAAGACAAATGATAATAAACAATAGTTTTGTAGTCAATAATGGTATACTTTGATTGAAGGATAGTCAGCACATGAATATTAAAAATTTATGATATCTGGTAATATTTAAAGGTTATACAGAAAAATCAATCACTGGATTAATTAATCCATATTTATTTGGCAAGAGAATCTATTCTGAGAACTCTGGGATACTGGAGAACACAGAAACAGACAACAAGAATGTTTGAATACTTCCTAAATACAAGGTGTTTTGATAGACATAGGTAATTCAAAATGAAATGTCTCTGCCCTCATGTAGCATGGTTGGAAATGGATTGTTTAGAAACAAGAGTATTCTTTTTGGAGTCAATATACTTCAAGTGCAAATAGTGATGGCCAAATGTCTCATATCTTGCTGAACTTAAGTTTTCTCAATTTAGAAAAGGAAAATAAGACCCGCTTTATGAAGTTGTTGTTAGGATTAAAACAGGTAATCTACAAACATATCTGACACTGCCTGGTTTACAATAGCTCAAAATGATGAGATACCTACCTTTGTTTTCATAGGTAGATTAAATTTTATGCATGAGAAAGGCTATGAATAATGCCTTGAAGAATATGGAAAGGGTCACATAAGCAAAGCAGAGAAGTCAGGGCCACAGAATTTGAGAATGCTGGCCCATTTCAAGTGGTAAGGAAAGGATCCTGCAATATTCTGGAAATTGAACTAAGAAGAAATCAGGAGGGATAGTGGGAACTCTTGCCCTTTGGTCCCAACCTCCTTGTGGAAAAGGGACTAACAAGGTAGTTCTTAGCAAGAGGTGGCCTGAATTCAGAGTGCTAGAAGCAGCAGAGAATTCATATTAACTACCATGACTTTTATGAGTTTAAGACAGTCATAATCAAGAATGCCTGGTATGTGTCTTGATAGAGAGGGCATAGAAAAAAGAGGAAGATGAGAAAGTAAGGAGAAGGAAGAGAAGGATGATTAAGAAGAGGAGCAGGATGAAGAGGAGGGAGGTTAAGAGGAAGAAGAGAAAGGAAAAAAGGAGTACAAGAGGAGGAGAAGGAAGAAGAGGGTAAGCTGATTAGTGCCACAGACATTACACCATAGTTTGAAAGGGTAAGCCTGAAATGGGTTCGTTCAGTTCAATAGTTCTTTCATCACTGCTACCATATTGAGCTGCTCTGAGAAACGCTTTGCCTTGATATATGAGGTGCTGAGGCTGATTGACAGTGAAAGACTTTATTTTCTTGGGCTCCAAAATAACTGCAGATGGTGACTGAAGCCCTGAATTTAAAAGACTCTTGCTCCTTGGAAAAAAAGCTATGACAAACCTAGACAGCATGTTAAAAAACAGAGACATTACTTTGTCAACAAAGGCCTGTCTCAGTTCAGTTCAGTCCAGTCGCTCAGTCGTGTCTGACTCTTTGAGACCACATGAGTCGCAGCACGCCAGGCCTCCCTGTCCATCACAAACTCCCGGAGTTCACTCAGACTCACGTTCATCGAGTCAGTGATGTCATCCAGCCATCTCATCCTCTGTCGTCCCCTTCTCCTCCTGCCCCCAATCCCTCCCAGCATCAGAGTCTTTTCCAATGAGTCAACTCTTCACATGAGGTGGCCAAAGTACTGGAGCTTCAGCTTTAGCATCATTCCTTCCAAAGAAATCCCAGGGTTGATCTCCTTCAGAATGGACTGGTTGGACCCCCTTGCAGTCCAAGGGACTCTCAAGAGTCTTCTCCAACACCACAGTTCAAAAGCATCAATTCTTCGGCACTCAGCCTTTTTCACAGTCCAACTCTCACATCCATACATGACCACAGGAAAAATCATAGCCTTGACTAGACAGACTTAGTCGGCAAAGTAATGTCTCTGCTTTTGAATATACTATCTAGGTTGGTCATAACTTTTCTTCCAAGGAGTAAGCGTCTTTTAATTTCATGGCTGCAATCACCATCTAGGTCCGTCTAGTCAAGGCTATTTTTCCAGTGATCATGTATGGATGTGAGAGTTGGACTATAAAGAAAGCTGAGCACCGAAGAATTGATGCTTTTGAACCATGGTGTTGGAGAAGACTCTTGAGAGTTCCTTGGAGTGCAAGGGTATCAAACCAGTCAATCCTTAAGGAAATCAGTCCTGAATATTCATTGAAAGGACTGATACTGAAACTGAAGCTCCAATACTTTGGCCACCTGATGTGAAGAACTGACTCATTGGAAAAGACACTGATTCTGGGAAAGATTGAAGGCTGAAGGAGAAGGGATGACAGAGAATGAGATGGTAGGATGGCATCACAGACTCAATGGACATGACTTTGAGCAAGCTCTAGGAGTTGGTGATGGACAGGGAAGCCTGATATGCTGGAGTCCATGGAGTTGCAAAGAGTCAGACACGACTGAGCAACTGAACTGAACTGAATTGAGGCTGATTGTGTGTGTGTGTGTGTGTGTGTGTGTTAGTTGCTCAATCATGTCCAACTCTTTGTGATGCATTAGACTGTAGCCCGCCAAGTTCCTCTGTCCATGGAATTCCCCAGGCAAGAATATTGGAGTGAGTTGCCATTCCTTTCTGCAGGGGCTCTTCCTGACCCAGGGATCGAACCTGTATCTCCTACATTGGCAGGCAGATTTTTTACCATCTGATCCACCAGGGAAGGTCAGTGAGGCTGATTACCTAAGTCTATATAATCCAACACATGAGAACTCAACAAAGATTTAGTCATTTAAAATTAAGCTTTGGCCAAGGATTTTTAAAATGAATATTCCATGTGAGGGATGCTAAAGATGATAATGATTGAAGAAAATCTTGCTATAATTATTATTCCATATATTGCCACCTTCAAGGGAAAATGTACATGAAAACTAAGAATAATCCCCCATATGGACTTCCAGATCCATTTTTCAAAGTGAGCGATCCAAAGATCAGAGCAAGGGAGCATCATTAAATGATTATAAACTGCAAGCCTTCTAAGGGAACAGCCTCAGTTCCAGCACAAACATGGAGAAGACCGGGGCAAGGTGATCCAGCTCTCCAGGATTTATGGCTCTTAGAGAGCACTGCCAAGGCTGGAAGGGAATATTCAGAAGTTAGCAAGTACAGTATCCTTCTTCTAGGCCACTTCACTTGCTTTTTCATCATGACAAACTAGCATTTTACATGCAAGGTAGATGTGAAAGCAGAATGAGTATTATAAATAGGTGATTGGAGCAGGGGACTGGGAGGGGAATGTGTATGTTTCTCCCACTTGGAATCATAAAAACCCCAACTTTATCTCTCTACACTATTTCTATCTCTCGAGTAATTAGGGTAGCATCTGATACATTTTAGACACTCAGTAAATATTTGTGATGGAAATTAATGAATCCCACACCTCCTGGAATTTCACTTCACTTCCTTGAGTTCTTCCAGGAATTTAAGATTCAATCAGTACCTCTCTGGACCAGAGTTTTAACTATAGATTTTCTTGATTTCTTTCTTTACAATCTAGATTTTCTAATATTTCTTTTGAAAATGAAGATTCGTGTGTGTGTGATTGCTGCACACTCCCAAAGGCCAGCTGAAAACTTGACAGCTTTTCCTGTTACAACTTGCAGACAGATTTTAAGTCAAAACACTGACAAGATTTCCTGAATAATAATTCTTTTTGTGGTGAATACAACATGAATATCAAAGTTGCCTAAATAATTAATAACTTTATTTCTTCAATTAAACCTTCTTTGATCTCACCAGCCTACATGGATCTTTATTTCCTATACTTCTATAACAAGTTTGTCTATAACACCTATGGGATATTTGGCTAATTAATGTCCTATGAAGTGAAAGTAACTCAGTCGTGTCTGACTCTTTGCGACCCCATGGACTACACAGTCCATGGAATTCTCCAGGTCAGAATACTGGAGTGGGTAGCCTTTCCCTTCTCCAGGGGAACTTTCCAACGCATGGATCAAACCTAGGTCCCACACATTGCAGGTGGATTCTTTACCGGCTGAGCCACAAGGGAAGCCCGAGAATACTGGAGTGGGTAGCCTATTCCTTCTCTAGCAGATCTTCCAGACCCAGGAATTAACCAGGATCTCCTGCATTGCAGGCGGATTCTTTACCATCTGACCTATCAGGGAAGCCCAGTGTCCTATAAGTTTTCTAAATATTTACAAAGATATATTTTGATTTCTCAAAAAGCATGGAAGCCCTTGGAGAAGAACTGTAATACTATGCCTTGTTAAGTCACACAAAAATTTTTTGTGTCATTTTTCAAAGTATGTTATACTAGTGTGTTTTTGTTTGCCCTCAATAAAGTTACATATAATAAAACTTTTGAAAATCAATTATCTAGATGATCCAATGTAACATGCTGCTAAAAAGGCGACACTGAAGGAGTACCCAGCTTACCTTCAGAAGGCCACAGTGGACAGGCTTCTCAGACAGGCCAACAGAATCCTGAAGGCCAAAGACAGAAGGCATAGCATCCTTTGAAATCCAGGGAGAGGACTTAACAGTTTGAGCAGGACAAAGTGGAGCAAGACAGAAAAAAGGACCTAAAAATAAAAGATTAAACCAATTAGTTCTCTACAGTTTAGAAAGATGAAGGCTAAGAAGAGAGAAAGCTCAAACCTGCCCTTCAACCATAATTTGGAATAATATGCAATATAAATTGAAAATGTTGTTTGATATGGGCCTTTCTGGAGAACATTTAGAAAATCCAGTAGACTCTCTGACATATTTTTACCCAAATTTGTTTGAGTACTAAGGAGAGGCTCACCAACTTCATTTCAACTTGGGCTATTTTAGTTAATAGACATTTTTTCCTTTTTTGAAATAATATGGCCTCTTCAGTTCTACTGGCCCAGTTCTGTCTTTAGGGATTAGTAAATATAGTTTCACAAAGTAATAATTACCAAAAACCTTTTGAAGAACCAAAATGTTCTCCAGAAAGGTCCATATCAAACAACATTTTCAATTTATATTGTATATTATTCCAAATTATGGTTGAAGGGCAGGTTTGAGAAACTTTCCTCTGTCTCTCCATCAGACTATTAAGGAGTTATTTCTAGTTGAAGTAGAATGCTGCCATGTTAGCTGTATAATTCAATTCCATGTTGCAAGACCTTTGACCTACAAAGAACTTTTGTTTTAATATATAATAAATACTGAAAAAAATAATCAACAAAAGTAAACTGAAAAAGGCTAATACTTCACACAGCAAAATTAAAAGAAAAACTGACTAAAAATTTGACTGAAAAATTGACATCAATGTTAATAAGTTCAAAAACTACAAAAATCAACCCAGGAAAATTACACATAGTGGAAATAATTTTTGCAAAATAAGATAGAATTGTTGAAACTTCATTGTGGGAAAATGTGTTATTGACTAAAAATTGACAAAGGAATCTAATTTTATTGCCCAAATTTTGATCTGGAAAATCTGATTCAGGAAAATTGGACACAGTAAAAAAAAAAAATTTAGACTGACAGAAGCAAGATTGTTTTTTATAGCTGACTGATGAAAAAAATCATTACTGTAAGTTTTATGTATGGAGATTTGATCCTGAAGAAAATGATTTTAATTAAAAAAATAAAATTGGGAGTAAAAAAGAAAATAGCAAATGGCTTAACTGTAGTCTATCAAAAAACTGATCAAGACATTAAATTGTCTTGTGTCACTCTCAAAAGGGTTTCTAATTGAAAATTTATCATTGTTGGTATAGTTCTGATCTGCTAAAATGGAGTTCAAATATTATCATTGTCTAATGTTGGGGTATAAAAAGCACTGGGTTAACTACATTATTCTTCAAAAAATATTAAAAATTCATATCTTTATAAATAAATAGGCTTTTAGAAAAGTTTAGACAAATACAAGATTAATCCAACTTCCATATTAAGGGAATGTCAGGGTCTTTGATGTCAAATTCTTGTTCAGAAACAGAACACTCTATTAAAGGGGAAGTTCTTTAATATTTTGGAGGAATATAATATTTCTCCAGTTGGCCTCTATAGTATTCTGTTATTTCAGTGCAAAAAAAAATAATATATATTTCTTGTGTATCTACTTTGTAACAGATTGCTGATCAGTTGTATTTGACTCTTGCAAACCCATGAACTGCAGCACACCAGGTTTCCTTGTCCTTCACCATCTCCCAGAGCTTGCTCAAACTCCTGTCCATCTAGTCAGTGATGCCATCCAACTATCTCATCCTCTGTTGTCCCCTTCTCCTCCTGCCTTCAATCTTTCCTAGCATCAGGATCTTTTCCAATGAGTCAGCTCTTCACATCATGTGGCCAAAGTATTGGAGCTTCAAGTTCAGCATCAGTCCTTCCAATGAAGAATCTGTTGATTTCCCTCAAGATTGACTGATTTGATCAGCTTGCTGTTCAAGGCACTCTCAAGAGTCTTCTCCAGCACCACAGTTTGAAGGCATCAATTCTTTGGTATTCAGCCATCTTTATTGTCCAACTCTCATATGCATACATGACTACTGAAAAAAATAAAAGAAAATTAAAAAAAGAAAAAAAATCATAGCTGTGACTTTGTGGACTTTTGTCAGCAAAGTGATGTCTCTGCTTTTTAATAAGCTATCTCAGTTTGCTGTAACTTTTCTTTCAAGGAACAAGTGTTTTTTAATTTCATGGCTGCAGCTAACCATCCACAGTGATTTTGGAGCCCAAGAAAATAAAATCTGTCACTGTTTCCACTGTTTCCCTACCTATTTGCCAAGAAATGATGGGACCAGATGCCATACTCATTTTTTGAATGTTGAGTTTTAAACCAGCTTTTTCATCTCATCAAGAGGATTTTTAGCTCCTCTTTGCTTTCTGCTACTAAGGTAGTGTCATCTGAATATCTGAGGTTATTGATATTTCTCCCAGCAATCTTGATTCCACCTTGTGCTTCATCCAGCTCGGCATTTCACATGATGTACTCTGCATATAAGTTAAATAAGCAGGGTGACAATATACAGCCTTGACGTACTCCTTTCCCAATTTGGAACCAGTCTGTTGTTCCATTTCCTGTTCTATCTGTTGCTTCTTGACCTGCTTGCAGGTTTCTCAGGAGGCAAGTCAGATGGTCTGGTATTCCCATCTCTTTAAGAATTCATTTGAATCAGTTCTGATGAGATGGATGAAACTGGAGCCAATTATACAGAGAGAAGTAAGCCAGAAAGAAAAACACCAATACAGTATACTAACACATATATATGGAATTTAGAAAGATGGCAATGACAACCCTGTATGCAAGACAGCAAAAAAGACACAGATGTGTATAACGGACTTTTGGACTCAGAGGGAGAGGGAGAGGGTGGGATGATTTGGGAGAATGGCATTCTAACATGTATACTATCATGTAAGAATCGAATCGCCAGTCTATGTCTGACGCAGGATATAGCATGCTTGGGGCTGGTGCATGGGGATGACCCAGAGAGATGTTATGGGGAGGGAGGTGGGAGGGGGTTTCATGTTTGGGAACGCATGTAAGAATTAAAGATTTTACAATTAAAAAAATAAATACATAAATTAAAAAAAAAAAACAGTGTCTGCCTGTTCTAAGCAATTCAACAAGAAAAAGACAAGATACAGAGTGCATGACTATTGGAAAGGTGAAGGCACTTTTTTGGTGTTTATTATGTTTGTTGACCTCGAAAACCCAGGAGAATCAATTGAAAATAAAAATTAGAACAACTAAGAGAGTTCAATCTGGTGGCCAGTTACAGGGTAAATACAGAATTTTTAAAATACACTTTTCTATTTATCTATATGATCAGTGAAAACTAACCATAATTAATGATACAAAACAACATCATCCACAATAGCAATATAAAATCTGAACACACAGAAATAAACTAAACAATAAATATGGGGAGTTCCCTGCCAATCCAGTGGTTAGGACTCTGCAAGTTCACTGCTGTGGCCCAGGTTCAATCCCTGGTTGGAGAAGTAAGATCTTAAAAGTGTCATGTCACAGTATGGCCTAAATAAAAAATATATATATTTATAAATTACAATGTACTTATAAATACAATGTGATTTCAATCAAAATCTTCATAAAAGTACTATGTCCCTAAAAGTTTTGAAAAAATTAGAATTATATGGGTATATCCTATCATATAATAAAATACATTACAGAACTATGATTTTTAAAAGAGTGTGAAAAAAAGAAAGTGAAGTTGCTCAGTCATGTCTGACTCTTTGTGACCCCATAGACTGTAGCCTACCAGGCTCCTCTGTCCATGGGATTTTCCAGGCAACAGTACTGGAGTAGGTTGCTATTTCCTTCTCCAGGGGATCTTCCCAACCCAGGGATCGAACCCATGCCTCCCATATTGCAGGCAGACACTTTATTGTCTGAGCCACCAGGGAAGCCCAAAAAGTGTGAAACTAACCCATAAAAAGACAGCTATGACCCAGAAAAGACAGATCTGAACAAGAAGTTTATCTAAAGAGAAATAAAGTGGTAAAAAAAAAAAAAAAAGAATTTTCCAGTTTGTTGTGATCCACACAGTCAAAGGCTTTAGTGTAGTCAATGAAGCAGAAGTAGATATTTCTCTGAAAAACCCTTGCTTTTTCTATAATCCAGTGAATGTCAGCAATTTGATCTCTGGTTCCTCTGCCTTTCCTAAATCCAGGTTATATAGTTGGAAGTTCTCTACTCCTGTACTGTTGAGCCTTGCTTCAAGGATTTTGAGCACTACATCGCTAACGTGTGAAATGAGTGCAATTGTGCAGTAGTGTGAACATTGTTTGGCATTGCCTTTCTTTGGAACTGGAAAGAAAAACTGACCTTTCCAGTCATGTGGCCACTGCTGAGTTTTCTAAGTTTGCTGGCATACTGAGTGCAGCACTTTAACAGCATCATATTTTGGGCCCACTTGACTTCACACTCCACAATATCTGACTCTAAGTGAGTGATCACACCATCATGGTTATCTGGGTCATTAGGACTTTTTTTCACAGTTTTTCTGTGTATTCTTGCCACCTCTTCTTAATATTTTCTGCTTCTGTTAGGTCCATACATTTTCTTCCTTTATTGTGCCAATCTTTGCATGAAATGTTCCCTTGGCATTTCTAATTTTCTTGAAGTGATCTGTAGCAGATACTGTAATACTAAAGGCTGATGGTATTAGAAAAGACAGAGGAAACAGTGATCACATTCCCAACATCCATTGGATCATAGAAAAAGCAAGAGAGTTCCAGAAAAGAACATCTACTTCTGCTTTATTGACTATACTAAAGCCTTTGACTGTGTGGATCATAACAAACTGTGGAAAATTCTTAAAGAGATGGGAATACCAGACCACCTTACCTACCTTCTGAGAAATCTGTATGCAGGTCAAGAAGCAACAGTTAGAACCAGACATGGAACAAAAGACTGGCTACAAATTGGGAAAGAAGTATGTAAAGGCTGTATATTGTCACCTTGCTTATTTAACTTATATGCATCATGTGTAATGCCGAGCTAGATGAAGCAGAAGCTGGAATCAAAATTGCCCAGAGAAATATCAATAACCTCAGATATGCAGATGGTACCACCCTTATGGCAGAAAGCAAAGAAGAACTAAAGAGCCTCTTGATGAAAATGAAAGAGGAGAGTGAAAAAGTTGGCTTAAAACTCAACATTCAAATGATAAAGATCAAGGCATCTGGTCCCATCACTTCATGGTAAATAGATGGGGAAACAATGGAAACAGTGAGAGACTTTATTCCTTTGAGCTCCAGAATGACTGCAGATGGTGACTGCAACCATGAAATTAAAAGATGCTTGCTCCTTGGAAGAAAAGCTGTGACCAAACTAGGCGGCATATTAAAAAGCAGAGATATTACTTTACTGACAAAGGTCCGTAGAGACAAAGCTGTGGTTTTGCCAGTAGTCATGTATGGATGTGAGAGTTGGACTATAAAGAGAGCTGAGGGCTGAAGAATTGATGCTTTTGAACTGTGATCTTGGAAAAGATTCTTGAGAGTCCCTTGGATTGCAAGGAAATCAAACCAGTCAATCCTAAAGGAAATCAAGCCTGAATATTCATTGGAAGGACTGACACTGAACCTGAAGCTCCAATACTTTGGCCACCTGATGCAAAGAACTGACTCTGAAAAAGAGCCTGATGGTGGGAAAGATTGCAGGCAGGAGGAGAAGGATGACAGAGAATGAGATAATTGGATGGCATCATGGACTCAATGGACATTGAGTGTGAGCAAGCTCCAAGAGTTGGTGAAGGACAGGGAAGCCTGACATGCTGCAGTCCATGGGCTCACAACTGAGCAACTGAACTGAACTGATGGTATACAGAGTAATTTTGACTTGTGTGTGTCCTTGGAGTTTATTCTGAAGCCTGCTCCACAGAGAAACTAAAAGAGATACCCATAAGATAACCCAAATTCAGAGATGTCCCTAGTCAGGTCATAGTGTTTGAGGCTGCTCCCATCTACTCTCTTCTAAGGATAAAATCTGTGCCAGTGAGCATCAAGAATGTTGACAAATGAGACTGACATTTGACAAACTGTATTTACTTAAAGCAAGGGTTAATTTTATATGTCAACTTAACAGAGATAACAAATGCTGAGATAGCTGTTAAAACATTATTTCTGGGAGTGTCTGTGAGGGTATTTCAGGAAGAGAGTAACATTACATGGGTAGATTGACTAAAGAAGATTGTTTTCATGAATACAATTAGATATCATCTATTCCAGGAAGAGCCTGAATAGAACAAAAAAGCACAGAAAGAATGAATTTCTGCTTGAGCCATCCATCTGGGCCATCCATCTCATCTGTATCTATCCCTCATAGATAAGTAAACAGATAGACATCGTATAGGTTCTACTTATTTGGAGAAATCTGGCTAGTCTACTCAAACAAAGAGCACAAAAATCACCAAAAAAAAAGTAACCATGTTCAGAATCCAGAATAAGATCCCAGAAATAGATAGCCAGAAGTAAACGGTTTCAGACCCCTAACTTATAGAGTATATACCATGAGTAGTGACACTTGAGTGAGAATCCCATCAGACCCCAGTAGGAATGATTGATTTAATAAAGAGCCTGGATATGTCCCAGAGGCCACGTCACCCAGGTCAGACATGCTCAGCAGAGTCATACCTACACACTGACTACAGGGTGAAAACCTACACAGTGTAGACACACACTGAAATAGTTTTCATGTGTCTTTGTCACCTTTCCATAATATTGGACTGGTCCAAATACATTTTGAACTCAGCACCATGGAACCAGTATAAGGGTCCACTGCACAGTTATCTCTATCACACTAACAGAGAGCTATGAGGCCTTTTCTCCTCAGAAGATGTCAGTGACACGAGGAGAGAAAGAAACTACACACAGGTCTCATTGGTATAAAGTCTCATGGGAAGATTGCCAGTCATCCCTCATTATCCATTCTCACCTTCTTGTGCTGTGTGTTGTGTGCTAAGTCACTTCAATAGTGTTCAACTTTTTATGACCCCATGGACTGTAGCCCACCAGGCTCCTCTATCCATGAAATTCTCCAGGCAAGAATACTGGAGTGGGTTGCTGTGCCCTCCTCCAGGGGATCTTCCAGATACAAGGATCATACCTGCATCTCCTGAGTCTCCTACATTGGCAGGTAGGTTATTTACCTCTAGTGTCACCTGGGAAGCCCCTCACCTTCTTATCTGATAATTAAATTATTAGCTGGGCAATCGGCCTTCTAGGTAGGACTATCTTTCCCAACCATAAGATAAAGTCTGATCAACAGAACATTAGTTTAATTGATGTTGGTAATTTATTTCTGAATTGTGACCTTAAAGAAACAGTAAAAACCCCTCCCTATGCAAGTAATAAGAATACAGACAGCTGGCTTGAAATATGTGGATGAAGGAGACAACCTTTCAGGGAAGGGGGTGCACATAATCTCTCTCAATAACATTTCTCAACCACATAAATTTTCCCGAAACATTCCAGACACCTTGTTGGTTTGTGAGCATTCAAAACTTCCAAATACATTTGGACCTTCATGGGAGAGAGAAACTGACTTCCATATTCTTTGAACCAATGCTATCTGAAGGCCTTGTTAGGACTAAATTGATAGTGAAGCAAATTGAGCCATATGTTTTTGTTTTTAATAGCAATGATTATACCTAAAGAAGATCTTTGCATAAGTAAGAATACAGTACAAGGGGTCCACATTTGCACTGTCTTGTCCATATGCCATCTGACAGAGGATCCCAGATGTACCTTTAGAATTTAACAAACTTCATCGTTTGCAAAACTTACTTGGAATGGACTGTTTAGATCATCAGATTTCTAATTAACTAAATTATTTTGTGCATAATAGGGACTAGAAAGTCTTCAGAAAAATAATACATTTTGACTCAGATTTTATTGGATAAACTTTAATCTTTAACAAATTGGATAATACTCCACAACCTAGTTATACAACAAGGCCATGATTTTAAACATCAATAATTTTTATGTTATGAACAGTAGGGCTCTAATTTTTAAATAACAAAGGAGTGATGGAGAATAGAGTCTATCCTATAGTCTGCATTTATTAAAAGTGCTAGTTCATCAAGCACTTATTCAGCACCTGCTGGCTCTCACATCTGGTTTCACCACTTCATTCCTATACAAACTTGTGCAGCCTGACCCTTTTTTTGACTTTCTGATTTTTCATGGCAAAAAAAAAAAAAAAGATGGGGAGAGAACTCTGGGCTCTAGCTATTCTGTCTTTGAAAGGTCTTGATTCTAAGACTGGGACCTTGTCACAAGAAAATGACTCCTGTCACTGCCTTGACTTACTCCTCTTTTTCTGCAGGCAACTCATGCTAGAGCCAGATGTCTGCAGTTGGAGTAATCTCCCAGAAGCAACATCCCATAACTGCTCCTCCACAGCTTCTTCAACAACTCGAGTTGACAGCAATTATGTTGCCTCAGGGCCTTTTCCATGCTGAGGATATCAATGTGGTATCTGAGCCATCAGCCCCGACTGGACATTAACGTCTTATAATATGTGCTCTTGGAAAAAAGAAACTTGAATTTCAAATTCCCTCCCTCTGTTAGAGAAATTGCTTTCCGATCATTCTGCTGATCTCCAAATATAGACTTTCCAGGGTGCCCTGCCTCTTCCCCACATTCCAACAGAGCGGAGGTGGCTGTCTACTCTGCCAGGGCTGTGTTCATCTGGCCATGGTGAGAAACGTGGTGGGTTAATTAGATACTTCAGGTGGGATGATAAGCCTGCTGCTTAAGATGAAACAAATTTGTGGATGAGTTAACCAGATTCCTCTGTTCAGTTTAGGATTCAGTTCAGAAGGTAAGCATACACACATTGATGTATAGGATCCATCCAGGCCAGAGCTCTGCCTCCAGAAGTTTCCCTGTGGGGCACCTGGAGGGCAGTGTAACACTCACATGGTGTAACAGCGTGGCCAAAACTCAGCATTCCTGGGATAACAGGTTAGAGAGCTATAATTCATTAATTAACCCAAGCTGTTTTAAATATATTCATATTTTTGAAAAATGATATCTTTGGAATTCCATTCCACCACTTATTAGCTAGGAAAGCTACTTTGACAAGCTACTTGATTTCTGATTTCGTACCTGAAATGGAGATAGTAACTGTCTCACATGGTTATCTTACAAAGATTAAATGAGTTACTGTATGTAAAAAGCTTAAAACAGTGTTCTCAGTTAGCATTACATATTTTTTTATTAGTGTAAGATAACAACTTCCAAGTGCATAAACATGAAAGGAAGTGTATGATGTCATAGGCTTTGAAGTCAGACAGACCTGACTTGGAGTCTAGGCTCTGGTACTTTTAACTACACGACTGAAGTCATTCTGCTTATCCCTCCTGAGTCATGGTTGCTGGATCTGAAAATGAGGGTACTAATGGCTATGTTAGAAAGTTGTGGGAAATATATGTGCAACATCAGACAAGTAGCATATACCAGGAGATCCACTTACCCTTTAGCTTCCCTTAGGAGAAGCTCAGTCTGAGCTTCACTGCAGAATAAGTGTGGCTTATGAAGTTGGAAACACCTTTTCTAGGATGCAAGGACAGCATTCCTCAGAAGATACTGTTCAAAATGACATTCACATTTAACTAAACAGAGTTTTTGTTTCCCCAGTTGGAAACAATTTTAAAGGTCCTAGTAATAAATGGAATTTAGCTATTACTAGAGTTTTTTGTGATTCTCTCTAAGGCTACTGATGTCAAAAAGAAAACTAAAAAGATAACTCAGAACAATTAAATGGGACTTTAGAATGGAAATTAGGAAATTCTGTTTCTAGCACAAACCAGGTAAAAGATAACCCAGATGTGGAGCACATGGTTGATGAGCAGAGGTGTTACTGTAGTGCCGGTTTTACCTCCCTTACCTGCATAACTTGTCCTCTTCCAGCCAACTTCTGATGAAGAGCTGCATGTTCTAAAGAAGCCAATATCCCTAAACTTTGAAGACATCAGCAAAAACATTTCCCAACTTAACCATTAAATTTAATTCCTGAAAGGAAAATAAAAATAAACACTAAATGGCATGAACTTAGAAGACCAGGATCTGAAACTTTTAGGCATGTGAGACTCAAGGGAAAACAAAGACCACTAGGTAAGAATTTGAGGTCTTTTTTGATTGCTTACTTCCCCCCTCTTAAATATGATGTAAGTAGATTAAAGACAAAATATAAAAACAAAGCAACAAATAACACTGAAAAATATGTAGTAAGAACATTGGAGTAAGAAAGATTCTCTTACTTAAGACCAAACCCAGAAAGGATAAAGGAGAGCATTATAATTCATACTACTGTGATATGACTACATCATCATACAACTTGTAAACTTTCATAAGGCAATGATGCACAAAGTTAGAAGACAAATCGCAGACTTAAAGTGACAACAATAAGTTGCAAAGTGTTACCTCAAGAGATGGGAGTAAGAATAGAGCAAGGAGGTAAAAGAAACGAAACTATGGCTCTATATTATTTTGGATCATTTGAATTTTGTGCCACCAGTATATACTTTAAAGGGAAGAGGGAAGAAGGGTGGAAAGAAAGAAGAACAGGAGGGAAAGGCAGGCAAAGTCTTGTCCAGAAACTGAAAAATTGAGTCCATGAATAAAGAAGCTATAGATCAGATTTAGGGAAAAAGAACACAACTGAACCTTGATGGAGAATTGAAATCCTGACACCACCACTTACAAGCTATGTAAACTTAGACAATTCATTCAATCCTTTCTAAGCCCCAAATTTCTTTACTAAATAATGAAGATAATACTTTACTTTCTAGAGTTATTAAAAGGATAAAGTAAAATGCAATATGTAAACTCCCAAACATAGTGCTTAAAACATACCATGTCTTAAATAAAGAAGAAAGTCTTTTTACTCTTTCTCTTAAAAAAATGGGAAAAAAAGACATTTGAGAGAATGAAAGGATAGAAGGCAATTCTGGTGACAAGGACAGTGAACAGATCAAGCTAAATAAAACTTGAGGCTGATTTAAGGTGTAGTCAGAGAATCATAAGGGAATATCTGAGCTGATTATATGCAAATATGCACATTGTAACTAATCCTTTGTTTCCATGCAGCTCAGACATGTTCAACCAAGGTACGCAGCTATGTTATGCAAGGGGTAGTTGTAGAGCTGCATGGTGCTGAGCACACAGCATTCTTGATTAAAAGGAAAAATCAAATTTCTTCCCCTCTAATATATAAATCAGTGCTTATGGCATTCTTTGGTTTCTGGCCACCTAGCAATAATATAGCAAATTTCAAATCTAGGTATTCTGAAAGAGACATAGTCCAAGGGGAGAAGGATGCACTTGAAAACCCATTAGAAACACGTGCAGAGTGTCCTTTGAAGTCTCAGCTCCCCCACCCCCCTGTTCTGCCTGAGTGTAAGACCTTATTCCAAAAGGTTGAACAAAAAAGGAAGATAGACTAATGATTAAAAAAAAAAAAAAAATCAGATACAGCCTTGCCCCGATAGCCCACCCATCATACTTTCAAATAAGCTGATCACTTACAGTAGAGGTTATTTAGAACAAAGTGGAGCTCCAGAGTCCATTTATTTGAATGCATTTCCATTTCAATCACCCTGCTTCAGAAGTCGCCTCTCCTTCCTGTCACGTAAGGTGAACAGATGTGATTTTAAGGACTTACTTCACGAACTCCTCCTCTGAAAAAAAAAAAAAAACAGAGTTGTCTGGATAGAGAATTTTTTTTAACCTCATTTGGAGCATAAGATTCAAAAATGAGTTCATTTCTGATCCTATTCTTGTGAGGGCACCATATTAGTTGCCTTTCAATATCCTTAGTCATAGGTTCTTAGATGAATGAGTTTTCCTCCACTCTGTGCATAAATAGATTAAAGTTGTCTGTTCAAGTGAGGAAGCAGAGATCAAAAAGATTTTTTTGAGATTTTTTTCATTTCACTTGGCATAATCATGGGTATACAAAGGAGTCCCTCTAACAGGGATGGTCCATCAATTGAAGTTACTTTTCCAAAAACAGGAGATGATAGATGAATCTGAAGAGAACAGCTACATAGTTCCTTGTGCAATAGGTACTCTTGTGACAAAAAAGCTTTTTATTCAAATGATTAACCAATACCAGGGTTGGTATCTACCCTGAGACTAAATATGAATAGAGATACTATACACAGAATATTTAGCATTCATTTTTCATTTCCAGTGTATTATAAGAAGCAGTAGCAACACTGAAAAGCAAGATACAAGAAAAAATTGTGCCACAGATTTTCACCTTTCCTACCACTTGAGCACTTATTCTTTTATGTACTGGGATCCCTGGACACTCTGAGGGAATACAGTACTCCTGCATTCCCTCTGAAAAGATAAAACACACCACCCTCAACAAAATATAAAGCTATTCCGAACAAACCAGAAATAAACCGGGTGCAGCTGTGAGGGCAAGGAGCGTATGGGAATTCTCTGTAATTTCCACTCAGTTTTGCTGTGAGCCTAAAAATGCTCTAAAAAATTTTTAATTAAAATAGATAGACAGATAGATGTGGAGATAATAGGCTGAGAGTCATAGAAAGTTTCCTAGAAGAGGCAGACTTTGATTTGGGACTTAAGATATACTTAGTGAGAGCAGAGAACTATAACGAACAAAGGCCAGGAGTCCAGAATGTTTGGACATCAGAGAAACTATCATTATTCGGTCAAAAGGAGCATGCTGGAAAATACTTTCAAATAAGTCTGAAGAGTGAAGTAACTAGGAGGTAATGTCCTTGTTTTAAAATTATAACCTCAATCATCTCACTAATTTATGCTATAACATGCCTACTTAATAGAGTCAAAATGCAGGTCTAATTAATGAGGTTGCATCTCTGAGAATCAAAGCAAATGATTTCAGAAATTTTGGTAGTGACCTGGTACCATATTCATTCACCTTAGAGTCCTGGTGACCTGGCCAGCCTGAGAGATCTCTAGCCCTATGACACTGGATATTCTCAACAATCCAAGGACTAAGAAGACAAGGTAGCTTTTCAGGAAAAAAGAAATCCTGAATCCTGTGGAATTTTTTCCTGGAGAAAGGAGTTCAAGGGGAGAAGTGCCAGGAACTATGGAAGCAAACAGGAGGAAAAAAAAAAAAAAAACTTGTAATGGTAATTTGAAGGGTAGGAGGGAGGCTTGTGCATTTAATTATGATAACACCAGTTCATCAGGAAAGCTAAACTCAACAAGAAAGTCCTTAATCATTAACACTGCCATTCCAGAAACGTGACTTCTCGCAAATGTGTTTGATAGATTCCTGATGACAGAGCCTGCAGACAGGACTTGTCTGTCCTGTGGCTTGAAACCCCTAAGAACCCCTGGATATGGTGTCTGTGTGTGGGTGTGTCTGCCTGTGTTTATGTGTGCAGTGTGAGTCTTTGCAGGATGTATGTTTGTTTTCACTTTTGCTCTTCACCCTCCATCCTTGAAAATTCTTCCTTCTTGTTCCCTAAAATAAATTGGAAGAGCCCAGTTTGCGCCACCGCATTTTTTCCTCCCTGTACTTTCTGCTTACTTTTGTCCCAGAAGGGTTTAGTCATCTTCACCCTGTGCTTCTAAGGAATGGGTGGGGGTGGGATGGGGGGCATATTATTGAAAACCATTTCTCCAGCCTTTGTCTTTTTCCAGCATGCCCCTCCGCCCCCCTTCATCTAACCTCAGAATAGAAGTTTCTCCCCGTCAGAGAGGTTGAGGGGTAGTTAGAGGCCACCCGCCTGGCCCAGATCCCCGCAGCCAGGGCCCACGCCATCGAAGAGGTCAGGCTTTAATTGGTCTCTTGTTGACTCCTGCCACTTCTTCCCTCCTTGCCAGCCAAGCACCATGGCAGGCAGTTCACCAGACACGTGGATATTCACCTCCTCAGGCTTGCCATCCGCTGCTCTAAATCAACCACCCTCTCCTGTGCCCTTCTCACTTCTCCCAGCACAGTCTTGAAAAATATACTAGTGATTTAGCATTTAAATCAGAAGCATTTACTCTAACACCCACACAAAGCTATGGAAGACCAGCTGGTAGGGCTAAGGAGGGAACTGTGGGAAATAGCAAAAGTCCCCAAAGAGGTGAAAATAGTTGTATATCACCCAAGAGAACAATGAAATGGAGGATTGAAGCAAAGTAAGTAAGCCCTATTGCAAGGGAAAAGTTCTAACTAAGAGTGTGTGAAACTGTGGGATTACTTCCCTGGGGAAATGGTAAGACCTGCAGCCACAGAGTTACCAAAGACTAACCCAGCAAACCACACAAAATAAACTGTGTGACATTCCACACAAAAGGTCGGATTTTGTGAGCACGTGGTAATGGCAGATTTCCCAGTTTGGACATCTGTTCTTAGAGTTTGACCAGAGGGAAAACTACTATTGACTTTTCTGTACACTTGATGAGGACTCCGTGAAACTTGTGAGATGGCAAAATGTGGCATGCTGCCATCTTCCAAGAATGCATTTCTATAACAGAGTCTTGGTTTATCACAGAATCACAGGTCTTTGCTAGGTCTTCACTTTATCTGAACCTATAAGACATTTGACAGTTAACTGCGTCTTGTCTTATACCATCTTTTCCATGACATATATCTCACTTCTATGTCATTAGTGATTTGTGTTTCTGACCTCTGTTGCTAACTAGTAAGTTCTCTGAGGACAGAGAACACTTGATACCTCAAAACTTTCAGCATTGGATCTTCTACGTAGTAGGCAATCATAAATATACCCCCAAAGTGTAATCATCAAATACTACTATAAATTCAATTAAGTATAAGTCATTGTCCATGGGAAGTGTCTCAGAGAGAGTGCTAAGAACTGTGAGTCATTACCTCATCTAATTTTCTGAATGGTCTAATAGGTATTATTGTTCCCACTTTATAGAAGAAGAGACTGAAGCTTAGAGAAATGAAAAAGTAAAAAGAATAATAAACTTATCTGAAGTCTCCCGGTTAGTAAGTGACAGAGTCAAAATCCAAACTCACCCCATGCTTTTGCTCTAGCTCTGAAGGCCAGAGAATGCAAAATTTATTATTGTAAAGCATATACTAATAGCTAACTTCTTTGAAGGCTGTGCAGTGGGTTTGGGCTAAGTGATTTCTCTGCTTTAGCTAGCATGGGATGCAACACATGAAGTACAACCTTTTACAGATGAGAAGACTTATACACAGAGGCACCAAAGAATAAGGCCATGCAACCACTAGGGAGGAAAGCTGGGATTTGCACCCCACTGGTCTCATTCTGGTACCCATGCTCTTTACTATTTAATTAACACCACCATTCAGGAGAAGGAAATGAAAATTCAAAAAGAAAGTCTAGGGCCTCAGGCATCTAATCACATACCACTTTCATCACAGCATAATTTGCTAATTCAATAATTGTTTAGTAGAACTGACTTTCCATCAGATTTCATTTAATGTTTATTCCTAGTCCATAACACATCACCCAAATACATCAAGACAAGTCAACAGTGCTGTTGTACCTTTCTTGAGTTCCCACAGAGCAACATTCAAAGTGTTTCTTGGTGAGGAAAAGTAATGCCACTGCCCAAGAACCCCCTGCAGGAACTGCTGATGAGGCAGAGCAAAGCTGTCACTAAAGTCTTTGGCACAGAGTTTGCAGAAGATGCAGAATGCAAACTGTGTAAACAGAAATGCCATACTTGAAGTTTCCATGGTTCAAAAAAACCACAAAGCCTTTGTACCAAAGTTTCTACCATTCATCAATTTATGTCATTAATAGTCATTCCTTACAGAGAAAACTAATAATACAAGGTAATATACACTAGAAGTTCAATTCAGTTCAGTCGCTCAGTCATGTCTGACTCTGTGACCACATGGATTGCAGCATGCCAGGTTTCCCTGTCCATCACCAGTTCCGGGAGCTTGCTCTAACTCATGCCCATCAAGTCGGTGATGCCATTCAACCATCTAATCCTCTGTCATCCCCTTCTCCTCCTACTTTCAATCTTACCCAGCATCAGAGTCTTTTCAAATGAGTCCATTCTTTGCCTCAAGTGGTCAAAGTATTGGAGTTTCAGCTTCAACATCAGTCTTTCCAATGAACACCCAGGCCTGATCTCCTTTAGGATCGACTGGATGGATCTCCTTGCAGACCAAGAGACTCTCAGGAGTCTTCTCCAATACCACAGTTCAAAAGCATCAGTTCTTCAGCCCTCAGCTTTCTTTATGGTCCAACTCTCACATCCATACAAGACTACTGGAAAAACCACAGCTTTGACTAGACTGAAGTCTGTCAGCAAAGTAATGTCTCTGCTTTTTAATATGCCATCTAGGTTGGTCATAGTTTTTCCTCCCAAGGAGAAAGTGTCTTTTAATTTCATGGCTGCAGTCACCATCTGCAGTGATTTTGGAGTCCAAGGAAATAAAGTCTGTCACTGTTTCCATTGTTTCCCCATCTATTTGCCAGGAAGTGATGGGACCGGATGCCATGATGTTAGTTTTTTGAATGTTGAGTTTTAAGCCAGCTTTTTCACCCTCCTCTTTCACTTTCATCAAGAGGCTCTTCAGTTCTTCTTCACTTTCTGCCATAAGGGTGGTGTCATCTGTATATCTGAGGTTATTGATATTTCTCCTGGCAATCTTGATTCCAGCTTGTGCTTCCTCCAGCCCAGCGTTTCTCATGATGTACTCTGCATATAAGTTAAATAAGCAGGGTGACAATATATAGCCTTCATGTACTCCTTTCCCTATTTGGATCCAGTCTGTTGTTTCATGTCTGGTTCTAAACTGTTGCTTCCTGACCTGCATACAGATTTCTCAGGAGGCAGGTAAGGTGGTCTGGTATTCCCATCTCTTGAATTTTCCAGTTTGTTATGATCCACACAGTCAAAGTCAAAGCAGAAGTAGATATTTTTCTGGGATTCTCTTGCTTTTTCCAAGAGCCAATGGATATTGGCCATTTGATTTCTGGTTCCTCTGCCTTTTCTAAATCCAGCTTGAACATATCATAAAAAGGATACGCCAATAAGTAACTATAATCAAGCCACAAACTCCTTCAAAGCGGGCACTCACCTCTTGGCTCTCTTCTGTGTCCATCCAAGTTTGCCTGATCAGTGAAAACTAAATGCAGCTAAAAGTTTCTGCGTTCTTGTTCTGACTCTACCACAAGACAGCTAGGCAACAAGCCAGTTATGGGACTCAGGGATGATGACAGGCATAGAGGACTGGTATACAGGAGGACACTCTCCTCTTCAAAACAGGCAAGTCTCATATCTAGTGGGTACTAGAGTCTGAACAAATGATCTATTTTACACATACATGTGTATGACAATTTTTCTTCAACATATTATAGATGGAGAGATAAATAAGATTCAGATTTATTTAACAGTGTCACTAAATTCATAAAGGCTTTTTGTAATTATTTTTTCAATCAGTGAGCACAACTACTGTGCAAAGAAACTGGGAAATTTTATAACATTTTTAAAAGAATCCTCACATTAATAAGGGGCCTCCTAGATAGCACAGTAGCAAAGAATCCACCTGCCATTGCAGAAGAAGCAGGAATCTTGGGTTCAGTCCCTGGGTCAGGAAGATCCCCTGTAGTAGGAAATGGCAACCTACTCCAGTATTCTTCCCTGGAAAATTCCATGAATAGAGAAGCCCAGCCGGTGTGCTCTATGGGTTCGCAAGAAGTTGGACATACTGAGCACTCATGTACATTGAAAAATGTTTGGAAATACTAGACCAGAGGACTTTTTTTTCTGTGCTAAACTTTAGCAATCCTTTGAGTTAAAGTGGGAATAAGATGACTTGTCGATGCCTTTCTTTCTTTTTTTTAAAATTTCTTTTTTAATTGGAGGAAAATTGCTTTACAATGCTGTGTCAGTTTCTGCAATACAACAAAGCAAATCAGCCATAATTATACATTTATCATTTCCCTCTTGTCTCCCTCCCCTCCCCCATCTCACCCCTCAAGGTCATCACAGAGCACCAGGCTGGGCTCCCTGTGTCATATAGCAACTTCTCATCAGCTATCTATTTTATACATGGTAGAGAATATATGTTGATACTACTTCTCCATTCATCCCACTCTTTCTTTCCCCAACTGTGTCCACAAGTCCATTCTCTATATCTGTGTCTTCATTCCTTCTCTTCAAATAGGTCCATGAATACCAATTTTCTGGATTCCATATGTATGCATTAATATATGGTATTTGTTTTCCTCTTTCTGACTTCACACTGTATAACAGGCTCTAGGTTCACCCACCTCACTGGAACTGACTCAAATGTGTTCATTTTTATGCCTGAATATTATTCCTTTGTATATATGTACTGCAGCTTCTTTATCCATCCATCTGTTGGTGGACATCTAGGTTACTTCCATGTCCAAGCTATTATAAATAGTGCTTCAGTGAACAGTAGGGTACATGTGTCTTTTTCAATAATGGTTTCCTCAGAGTATATGCCCAGTAGTGGGACTGCTGCTGGGTCATATGGTAGTTTTATTTCTAGTTTTTTAAGGAATCACCCTTTCTCCATGGTGGCTGAATCAATTTACCTTCCCTCCAACAGTGCAAGGGGGTTCCCTTTTTGCAACATTGTCTCCATTATTTATGCTTTGTAGATTTTTTGATGATGGCCATTCTGACTGGTGTGATGTGATACCTAATTGTAGTTTTGATTTGCATTTCTCTAATAATTAGTGATGGTGACCATCTTTTCATGTGTTTATTGGCCATCTCTCCATGCCTTCTTTGGAGAAGTTTCTGTTTAGATCTTCTGCCTATTTTTTGATTAGGCTGTTTCTGTTGTGGGTTGTTTTTTTTTTCTTTTTTCTTTTCTGATATTGAGCTGTATGAGCTGCTTATCCACTTTGAAGATTAATCCTTTGTCACTTGTTTTGTTTCCAATTATTTTCTCCCATTCTGAGATTTGTCTTTTCATCTTGTTTATTGTTTCCTTTGCTATGCAAAAGCTTTTAAATTTAATTTAGCTCCCATTTGTTTATGTTTGCTTTTGCTTCCATTATTCTAGGAGGTGGGTCATAGAGGATCTCGCTTTATGTCATCGAGTGCTCTGCCTATGTTTTCCTCTAAGAGCTTTATAGTTTCTGGACTTACATTTAAATCTTTAATCTATTTTGAGTTTATTTTTGTGTATGGTGTTAGGAAGTGTTATAGTTTCATTCTTTTACATGTAGCTGTCCAGTTTTCCCAGCACCACTTATTGAAGAGGCTGTCTTTTCTCCACTGTATATTCTTGCCTCTTTTGTCAAAGATAATGTCAATGCCTTTCAAACCAAGTATGTGCTTCATTCTTAGAAATTGTCTTTGGCTAATGACAATTTCCATAATTTACCATTATAAATCAGGAATTTTTGTATTTTCTTATCTGGCTCTATAAATAAGGTCTTCTGAACATTTTCTAAATTGAAAAGGTAACTATTATCTTTAATTGGGTTTTCCTACCTCCTTCAATGATAGCTAGGTCTTTGTAAGGATGTCATGAGCTTTACAATGATGATGTGGATTTCTCAGCCTCATCTTTCACTATATTCCTCTAGTCACACAAACCATTGTTTTCTTTCTGAAACCTCCCACACAACCTCACACACATACACTGTTCCATTTGCTGGGCATGCCTTTTTATCTCTCCTCAGACCAGTTTAAATATCGTTGAGACTTTCCCCCTTGCATCATCACTGTTCAGCACTTTGTCCCTGCACACAGATGGCGGTCTGCCTAACGGAGGGCACCTCCCTCGTCTGCTGTGATAGCTCATTGTTTGGATGGCTACGCTCTCTCATGGCCTGGAGCTACTGGAGTTAATTATGACTGTCCCTCATTTATCTTCTTTCCCCTAGATATTCTAGCTAAGGTGATCTCTAAGTGTTCATTAAAGGCCCTGAATGAATGAAATGATAGATGAAGTAACCATAGAAAGCAAGTATCTTTGATTATGAAAAACTACTCTTGAATTCAAAAAGTTGAAACTGGTTTCCAACTTGTACGTGACATTGTTTAAAATGAGTCTAGTATATATATATATATATATATATATATATATAAACTTCCTACTCCTAATTATCTGGTGTTCTTTACACTCTCTCAAAAGGAAAGTGAAAGGAAATAAATTCTTTCTGCAGAGTTTCTCCACCTTGCTTCTATACTCTACAAAGGGAATTAATAAACCAACATTATTCCTAGAGCTGGTTTGATATAAATTGATGACTCTAGTATTCAAACCAAGATGGAATGGTAGGATAAGACTCTGAGAGAATAAATTTTTGGTAAAAGAAGAAACTACATTAATTCTATCTCTACATATAAAAAACCTAAAATTAAGAAAAAATAGAAAAGAGAAAATTATACTTCCATGTGGAGGTAAGCATAGGCAAGAGAGGGAAAAATAAATTTGTTCTTTTATTGTCAAACCAAGTGGAAAATATTAGACTGTACATGTAAGAAAGAAAACACTTGCTAGAACAAAGGCTATTGCATTGTGCTTGTTCTCACTGCAAAACTGTTTCTTTAAACTGCAAAAGGAGAGTACACCATTTAGTACAGGACCCAAGACAAAAAACTGACAATTGCTAACGTGAACAGATTACTTCATCCCGATTACTTCATCCCCATCAGGTACTATGCTAAGCTCTTTATCTGCTCACAATGCTTTATTCTCACAATAGCCCTATGAACTGTAATTTGAGATCTGTTATTATCTTCATTTTTCAGATAAAGCTTAATAAGATTAGGTTGCCCAAGATGACAGAGTTAGTAAGCAGTCAGACTCAGGCAGTCTGATTTCAAAGTCCTAACCATGGCGGCAGCAGCCGGTGTACTAAGCGCAACTGAGAGCTACCCCACGTCCGAAGTCAGGGACAGTGGCCCAGAGTGCCAGGCTGTGAAGGTGCAGGAACGGCCGGGAGGAGCCACCCTGCGTCCGAGGTCAGTGGCGGCCGGGAGGAGACACCCCGCGTCCGAGGTCAGGGCGTCGGCTGGGAGGAGCTACCCAGCATCTGAGGCCAGTAGCGGCTAGGAGGAGACACCCCACGTCTGAGGTCAGGGGTGGCCGGGAGAAGCCATCTCGCACCTGAGGCCAGGGGTGGCAGTTGGGAGGAGCCGCCCACGCCCAAGGCCAGGGCCAGTGGCTGGGAGGAGCAACCTAAGGAGTGGTGACTGAGCAGGCACAGGAGGGCCTAGAGGAGCTATCCCACGTTGAAGGTCAGGAACAGCGGCTGTAAGGAGATACCCCTTGTCCAAGGTAAGGAGCAGGGGCTGCACTTTGCTGGAGCAGCCGTGAAGAGATACCCCATGCCCAAGGTAACAGAAACCAAAGTAAGATGGTAGGTGTTGCAAGAGGGCATCAGAGGGCAGACACACTGAAACCATAATCACAGAAAACTAGTCAATCTAATCACACTAGGACCACAGCCTTGTCTAACTCAATGAAACCAAGCCATGCCTGTGGGGCAACCCAAGACGAGCGGGTCATGGTGGAGAGGTCTGACAGAATGTGCTCCACTGGAGAAGGGAATGGCAAGCCACTTCAGTATTCTCACCTTGAGAACCCCATGAACAGTATGAAAAGGCAAAATGATAGGATAACAAAAGAGGAACTCCCCAGGTCATTAGGTGCCCAATATGCTACTGGAGATCAGCAGAGAAATAACTCCAGAAAGAATGAAAGGATGGAGCCAAAGCAAAAACAGTACCCAGCTGTGGATGTGACTGGTGATAGAAGCAAGATCCGATGCTGTAAAGAGAAATATTGCATAGGAACCTGGAATGTCATATTGGAAGTGGTCAAACAAGAGATGGCAAGGGTGAACGTTGACATTCTAGGAATCAGCAAACTAAAATGGACTGGAATGGGTGAATTTAACTCAGATGACCATTATATCTACTACCGCAGGCAGGAATCCCTCAGGAGAAATGGAGTAGCCATCATAGTCAACAGATGAGTCTGAAATGCTATACTTGGACGCAATCTCAAAAACAACAGAATGATCTCTGTTCGTCTCCAAGGCAAACCATTCAATATCACAGTTATCCAAATCTATGCTCCAACCAGTAACGCTGAAGAAGCTGAAGTTGAATGGTTTTATGAAGACCTACAAGACCTTTTAGAACTAACACCCAAAAAAGATGTCCTTTTCATTATAGGAGACTGGAATGCAAAAGTAGGAAGTCAGGAAACACCTGGAGTAACAGGCAAATTTGGCCTTGGAATGCGGAATGAAGCAGGGCAAAGACTAATAGAGTTTTGCCAAGAAAATGCACTGGTCATAGCAAACACCCTCTTCCAACAACGCAAGAGAAGACTGTACACATGGACATCACCAGATGGTCAACACTGAAATCAGATTGATTATATTCTTTGCAGCCAAAGATGGAGAAGCTCTATACAGTCAACAAAAACAAGACCAGGAGCTGACTGTGGCTCAGATCATGAACTCCTTATTACGAAATTCAGACATAAATTGAAGAAAGTAGGGAAAACCACTAGACCATTCAGGTATGACCTAAATCAAATCCCTTATGATTATACAGTAGAAATGAGAAATAGATTTCAGGGCCTAGATCTGATAGATAGAGTGCCTGACGAACTATGGAATGAAGTTCGTGACATTGTACAGGACACAGGGATCAAGACCATCCCCATGGAAAAGAAATGCAAAAAAGCAAAATGGCTGTCTGGGGAGGCCTTACAAATAGCTGTGAAAAGAGGAGAGGCAAAAAGCAAAGGAGAAAAGGAAAGATATAAGCATCTGAATGTACAGTTCCAACGAATAGTAAGAAGAGATAAGAAAGCCTTCTTCAGCGATCAATGCAAAGAAATAGAGGAAAACAACAGAATGGGAATGACTAGAGATCTCTTTAAGAAAATTAGAGATACCAAGGGAACATTTCATGCAAAGATGGGCTCGATAAAGGACAGAAATGGTCAGGACCTAACAGAAGCAGAAGATATTAAGAAGAGGTGGCAAGAATACACAGAAGAACTGTACAAAAAAGATCTTCACGACCCAGATAATCATGATGGTGTGACCACTAATCTAGAGCCAGACATCTTGGAATGTGAAGTCAAGTGGGCCTTAGAAAGCATCACTACAAACAAAGCTAGTGGAGGTGATGGAATTCCAGTGGAGCTATTTCAAATCCTGAAAGATGATGGTGTGAAAGTGCTCCACTCAATATGCCAGCAAATTTGGAAAACTGAGCAGTGGCCACAGGACTGGAAAAGGTCAGTTTTCATTCCAAATCCAAAGAAAGGCAATGCAAAAGAATGCTCAGACTACTGCACAATTGCACTCATCTCACATACTAATAAAGTAATGCTAAAAATTCTCCAAGCCAGGCCTCAGCAATTGTGAACCGTGAACTCCCTGATGTTCAAGCTGGTTTTAGAAAAGGCAGAGGAACCAGAGATCAAATTGCCAACATCCGCTGGGCCAAGGAAAAAGCAAGAGAGTTCCAGAAAACCATCTATTTCTGCTTTATTGACTATGCCAAAGACTTTGACAGTGTGGATCACAATAAACTCTGGAAAATTCTGAAAGAGATGGGAATACCAGACCACCTGACCTGCCTCTTGAGAAATCTGGATGCAGGTCAGGAAGCAAAAGTTAGAACTGGACATGGAACAACAGACTGGTTCCAAATAGGAAAAGGAGTATGTCAAGGCTGTATATTGTCACCCTGCTTATTTAACTTATATACATCATGAGAAACACTGGACTGGAAGAAACACAAGCTGGAATCAAGATTGCTGGGAGAAATATCAATAACCTCAGATATGCAGATGATACCACCCTTATGGCAGAAAGTGAAGAGGGACTAAAAAACCTCTTGATGAAAGTGAAAGAGGAGAGCAAAAAAGTTGGCTTAAAGCTCAACATTCACAAAACGAAGATCATGGCATCCGGTCCCATCACTTCATGGGAAATAGATGGGGAAACAGTGTAAGACTTTATTTTTTGGGGCTCCAAAATCACTGCAGATGGTGACTGCAGCCATGAAATTAAAGACGCTTACTCCTTGGAAGAAAAGTTATGACCAACCTAGATAGTATATTCAAAAGCGGAGACATTACTTTGCCTACTAAGTCTGTCTAGTCAAGGCTATGGTTTTATTTGTGGTCACGTATGGATGTGAGAGTTGGACTGTGAAGAAGGCAGAGCGCCGAAGAATTGATGCTTTTGAACTGTGGTGTTGGAGAAGACTCTTGAGAGTCCCTTGGACTGCAAGGAGATCAAACCAGTCCATTCTGAAGGAGATCAACCCTGGGATTTCTTTGGAAGGAATGATGCTAAAGCTGAAGCTCCAGTACTTTGGCCACCTCATGCGAAGAGTTGACTCATTGGAAAAGACTCTGATGCTGGGAGGGATTGAGGGCAGGAGGAGAAGGGGATGACCGAGGATGAGATGGCTGGATGGCATCACTGACTCGATGGACATGAGTCTGAGTGAACTCCGGGAGATGGTGATGGACAGGGAGGCCTGGCGTGCTGCGATTCATGGGGTCGCAAAGAGCCAGACACAACTGAGTGACTGAACTGAACTGAACTGAACCCCCTCCTATTTCTAGGATAGTTTGAGAATAGGAAATCTGGAATTTCATCTCAATTCTCTATTTGAGGTAGATTTTTAATATTAGACAGAATTTTGACAAATCTGGACCAAGATAAGATTTTTCAGTTTGAGAGATCAACATCAATAAAGATGCGGAAGTGAGAAAATAAGAGTTATCTCTAGGGGATAGAAGGACCCAGCGAGATAAGACCGCATCATCTCAGAGGAGAACGGGACTGGTACATTTAAGCCCAGGCCAGATTTAGCCACCAAGTGTTTTTGTAGAGCTGCTGATTGAAGAATGCTTTTTTTATATTTCTAAGTGGCTGAAAAACAATTTCAAAAAGAATATTTCATGACAAGTAAAATTATTATTACATGAAATGTATAGCAATTTTAAAAGTGCTATATCCAGAGCTCTGAAAGACTTTGAGATATTAAGTGGCATAATTAAGAACTTGGTTTATAAGATTGTAAAAAAGACATTCTCAGATGCTTTCTTTAATGACTGTTCACTGTATGATCACAAAAGGAAGCGGGACAGCAAGGCAACTTACTGAGGGGCAATAAAGCCATTTTGGGCCCCAGAACCTCTAAGATTCAAGAAAAGCAGTTTGTCTACTCTAGGACTCATCATAACCTCAAGGGAGCCACCAGTTGTATGTGCCTGTAGCACTGTTCCCCCAAGAAAGTCTATCTGGTTGAATTGATCCATTGCTGACTAGTATGGAGCATGCCTTATCCTGCATAGTATGGTGGCTAGTCCCTGCAGATCAAGCCTATCCATGCTTGTCCATGGCTGAGACTGTTCGTTGGTCTAGACAACTGCAGGAGAGCAGATTCTACTGCTCTCAACATTCAGAGATGAAGCTTCAGCATCTACACAAGAAGTGCTTGAGAGCACTCTCTTTCAAAGGGAGAAGTGAACACAGTAGACCCTTAACAATTTTTTTAATATTTATTTAATTATTTTTTTTTCAGACATAGACTGGCGATTTAATTCTTACATGATAGTATACATGTTAGAATGCTATTCTCCCAAATCATCCCACCCTCTCCCTCTCCCTCTGAGTCCAAAATCTGTTATATACATCTGTGTCTTTTTTGCTGTCTTGCATACAGGGTCGTCATTGCCATCTTCCTAAATTCCATATATATGTGTTAGTATACTGTATTGGTGTTTTTCTTTCTGGCTTACTTCACTCTGAATAATCGGCTCCAGTTTCATCCATCTCATCAAAACTGATTCAAATGAATTCTTTTTTACGGCTGAGTAACACTCCATTGTGTATATGTACCACAGCTTTCTTATCCATTCATCTGCTGATGGACATCTAGGTTGTTTCCATGTCCTGGCTATTATAAACAAGGCAAGAATATACAATGGAGTAAAGACAATCTCTTTAACAAGTGGTGCTGGGAAAACTGGTCAACCACTTGTAAAAGAATGAAACTAGATCACTTTCTAACACCGCACACAAAAATTAACTCAAAATGGATTAAAGATCTAAATGTAAGATCAGAAACTATAAAACTCCTAGAGGAGAACATAGGCAAAACACTCTCAGACATAAATCACAGCAGGATCCTCTATGATCCACCTCCCAGAATTCTGGAAATAAAAGCAAAAATAAACAAATGGGATCTAATTAAAATTAAAAGCTTCTGCACAACAAAGGAAAATATAAGCAAGGTGAAAAGACAGCCTTCTGAATGGGAGAAAATAATAGCAAATGAAGCAACTGACAAACAACTAATCTCAAAAATATACAAGCAACTTATGCAGCTCAATTCCAGAAAAATAAACGACCCAATCAAAAAATGGGCCAAAGAGCTAAATAGACATTTCTCCAAAGAAGACATACGGATGGCTAACAAACACATGAAAAGATGCTCAACATCACTCATTATTAGAGAAATGCAAATCAAAGCCACAATGAGGTACCACTTCACACCAGTCAGAATGTCTGCGATCCAAAAATCTGCAAGCAATAAATGCTGGAGAGGGTGTGGAGAAAAGGGAACCCTCCTACACTGTTGTGGAGAACAGTGTGGAGATTCCTTAAAAAATTGCAAATAGAACTACCTTATGACCCAGCAATCCCACTGCTGGGCATACACACTGAGGAAACCAGAATTGAAAGAGACACATGTACCCCAATGTTCATAATATTTATTTTTAAATTAATTTATTTTAATCAGAGGCTAATCACTATACAATACTGTAGTGGTTTTCACCATATCAGCCATGGATGTACATGTGTCCCCCATCCCGAACCCCACCCCCACCTCCCTCCCCATCCCATCCCTCAGGGTCATCCCAGCACACTGGCCCTGAGCGCCCTGTCTCATGCATTGAACCTGGACTGGCGATCTGATTCACATATGGTAATATACATGTTTCAATGCTATTCTCTGATTTCTCCCTCAAATAACTACTCCATGGACCTTGTGCCATATACCTGTCTGGATTTCAGTGGGGCCTCTACCTCAGCCCCTGTACTCTGGCTACCCTGCTCTATGCTTCACAGCTACACCAAGTCTTATTGGCTCAAAATATCCAAAGGTAAATATAAGCATCAGCTCTGAATTCTAATTTTATATCCTAAAAGCCTAGTCCATTTTTATCTACTGCTTTAACCACAGCATTCTTTTTCCTGCAGCACTCTTTGTCTTTACTGCAATTACCCTAGTTCTTTCCAAAAAAAGGAGGGAAGAAATAAGGGAGAGAGAAAAGGGAGAAATAAAAAGAAAACTAAGATGCTCATCCTTGTATCTGTACATTAGTGATGACAAGTCAATAGGCAGTTGGTCATTTATCCTCCTTTGATTATCTTTTTTTGTGTCTTACTTTGAATAAAATAGCAAACACTTATCTTTATAACTAACTCAACAAGTCCTACTAGTTTCCAAATCTGAGTTCTTAAAAGGTTTTTGTTTAAACTATTTTGAACAAACAGGCAAAAATCTGTTTTGCAGTAAACCTGACAGTTGGAGAAAAAGGTAAAGTAAACCTATATAAATAAGCCAGGAGAGAAACTGGCTTATAATCCTCAACCTATTGTTCACTAGCTACAAGATCTTGATGAAGCCCAAACACTTCAGAGCCTGATATTGGTCAGATATGAAAATGAATAATAAAACTTCTGTCACAAACATCACAACTGGCACTGGTGATCAAATGAGAAGATAGAAGTTTCCAACTTTCAGAAATTGTCAAATACAGACTACATGTTAATAAAGGATGTGAATGTTCATACACAGAATAAACATTGCAGGCCTACAGAGGAATGAGCCATCACTCCAGGGCAGATTGATAAGGGGCTGGTTTTAGATGACTTGTTATTTCATTGGAATTTCTTGAAATTCATTGGAATCTTGAAGGAAGGGAGTATATTCTAAGCTGAAACGACTTGTGCAGGCAAAGCATGGAAGTCAAGAAATTTAATGTGTTTAAGGAGCAGTGAGTAACTAGTATGGTGAGAGCAAGAGTGTTTCAGCCAAGTCAAATTGAGGGAGATGAATGTGGAAAAGGTGATCTTAAGCCCACTGTTCAGTTCAGTTCAGTTCAGTTCAGTTGCTCAGTCGTGTCCAACTCTTTGTGACTCCATGGACTGCAGCATGCCAGGCTTCCCTGTCCATCACCAGCACCTGGAGCTTGCTCTAACACATGTCCATCAAGTCGGTGATGCCATCCAACCATGTTATCCTCTGTCATCCCCTTCTCCTCCTGCCTTCAATCTTTCCTAGCATCAGAGTCTTTTCCAAGGAGTTAGTTCTTCACATCAGGTGGCCAAAGTATTGGAGTTTAGCATCAGTCCTTCTAATGAATGTTCAGGATTGATTTCCTTTAGGATTGACTGGTTTGATCTCCTTGCAGTCCCTTTAATGCCAGGATTAGAATTTCAGAGATTATTTGAGAGTCACAGAACAGTATTTTCAGGCCAATGGTTTGGCAATAGGAAGCAGAATAGAATCAGAGGGAGACTAGGGAGCATATAGAACCTGTTAGAAATTGTTGCCCCCATCCATCTGGGGATAAGATAAGGAGCTAAACTAAAGTTATCACTGTGTTGGCTAACATAAAGGATTTGGTAACAGATGAGGATATAAAGAGATAATGAAGCACCACTTTTAGAGATGCTGTCATTGGAAACAGTGAAGTCATTCAGTATAAGCTATCCCAGAAGGAATTAACTCCATTTAAGCCTCAGTTTTTGGATGTGATGATATTTGTAACTTGAAAGAGCTTGAATATATTACATGAGAAAGCACCACAATATTGTAAAGCAATCATCCTCAAATTAAAATAAATATATTATTTTTAAAAAATGAAAAGACTTTGAGAAAGGAATGGACATGAATGGGGCTTGGAGCCACAGAGAAAGACAGGAGACAGTCATTTCTCTGGATTTTTCTATTGAGCAAGGGTCTTCAAAAGTAGGCATAAGGAGACTTAAAACAATCCAGTCAGAAGGGAGACAGGTCCTCAGGGATCTTGAATAGTGGAGAAAGAGATGCAAGCCTCTTATATGAAGACTCCTGATGGTCTAAACCCAACCCTCTCCAGAGGTCCCACACACAGAAGGAAACCACAGTTCAAGCCAAATATTTCTGAACTAGGAGAATGAGAAGCCAATCAGCAAAGAGTACTGATTTCTATTTAAATATAGTATTTTTATTACTTTTCTGGAAATTTGATACCAATCCCTTTTTAAACTAGACAAACCAGCATAATTTTTTTCTTTCCAAATGATTGACACTCAAAAGGTAATACCCTTTAAATTCCTCCAATTAAAGCAAATTTAATTTTAAGTTTAATTAAAGGAAACTTTAATTAGAAAGAAGATTAAATTTTAATTAAATTTCTCTAAAATCTTCATACCGGCCTTTACAGCTAATATTTCTGTCAGAAACCAAATCCCTTCTTAATATTCTTAAATTCTATTCTAGCATTTTCCTTCGTATTAAAACAGCATCTCACCAGCTGTACCTGCCACTGTGAAAATTATTCTCATCTTAAAATACTGGAAATGCAACTGAGGAACCAAAGTCTCCCTGGGCAGAGAAGAAAAAACAACAGATTCTATTATTGATGAGAATTTTATTTTCAGTCTCTTCCCAGTCCTTTCTGAGGCAATTAGGTATGGTGGGCCTGTTGTGAGCCAGTTGGGCTGTATCCACACCACTGACAACCACTTATGGAACTCCTACTGTGTGTGTTGCCCCGCGCAAAGTTCCCTATCTAGCAGGGAAATGTTAAAATACTAGCTCAGTCAGAGACCCATTCGACAGAGCATAGACCAGTTTGGCCTCCCAGATTCTTGGCTGTTCCTCCCCTCCCAGAGTCAGGAAGAGAAACACCATCTCCTGGTGCCTGACTCATCCAGGTCTTTCCACTGCTTCTCCCTGCCTGATGCCGGACACAGCTCCCCAGCCAAGGACTCAGATTCTGCACCTAAATTGCTGCCTGACAGTTAGATTATCTGTAAGAATAAACTAAACACTATCTCTCACATTCCTCACCTGCAAAATGGGGTAATAAAATCTGTCATGCCTACTTCTTAAGAAATACCAGATGAAATAGTGTAGATAGAAAGATTCTGAAAATTGCCAAGTGCTACATATTCCTGTGTATATCCACCTCCTACTGCCACATTGCATAGCTTATCCCATTCCTCCCAGGACCCATGCCCTGTTCCATCAACCTATATAACCAAGCCCAGCTTTTATGTCACCTCCTTCTTAAAAGGAACACTGAACAAAACCCCAACAGGGAACATTCTTTTTACACATGAACCCTGGCCCACTGCTTTATATTTACTGATACACAGCAGAGTCCTATCTCTGCCTCCAGACACATGAAAGGACCTTCAAGTTTCCCAACATAAGAGTGAAGTTAAAATAAAATGAGAATAAAGAATTTCATTAAGAAAAGTTACCTTTAGTTTTCCTGACAGTCAAAACTCTCTTTGGCAGGTTACTAGATTGAGTTTACAACCACTGTAAAAAAGGCTGTGCTGAGCTCAGTACCTGCTACTCCATGTGTCAGCCAAACACCCCATTTTCTTGAGGAGCTAATATATGCACTCTAATTTTATCCACCTTTGATTGTCTACTAACAACTCAATTTGCCCTCACCCTAGGGCATATTTTGGCCCTAGACCTGGAATGCCTCTCCCAAATTTTCTACTATTTGTCTTCAAAGCTTTCAACAAATCCAAGCTCCTCCAAGAATCCTGTCTTACTCCTCCCACTTCTTCTGAATTCCTGTGTCCTTACTACTTGGGTGACACACAATGAAGGCTTAGGTGCCGGGCCTATTTCCTTGCTGTACCCTGGGTGTCAGTCTCATCCTGCAACTTCTCCAGTGAAAGATCTACATTTTGTGCTCTTTCTACAACTCCTGCAGTGCCCAGATCACTGCTGCTTACATAGGAGATAACTAGAAACACTTACTCTTTAACTTTTTCAAGTAGAGTAGAAGTGTACACTAATTTGTGAAGTGCAGACTACATGAGAGATGCCATAATTCTCACAAAGCAGCAAAGACATTTAATACAAAGCAAGCAACAGAGACGATGGTCAGAAATAGAAGTTTAAAGATGGAGGAAAGACGCTTAAATCCGTGGTAAAGAGGATTGGACTCAGGGTAAAGATGATGGTAGGGAGGATAGCTTCTCCCAGGAGTGTGTGTAGAGTGTGTGGGAGGTTGATAAGCCCCCCAAAGTGGCAGGAAGCAGTCATGGACAGAGGCCTCAGGGAAGACTTTTTCCAAGACCAGCTCTGGGCCCTTGGTGATCCATTATTCAACTATAAAATGGGTACAGTGCAATTCTCCTGTTCCTCCTTCAGGGCTTTTGTGAGAGCTAATTATTTATTGTTTGTAAAGGCTTTGAACTCTCTGGATGACAGACACCACAAGCAATTCAAAGGCTGACTCTAGACCATTATTAGCTCCAGTTAGACTCACAGTGAGAGGAAAGACATGACCATTTTCAGCATACCTGTCAGCTTGGCCTTTTTTTTAATCATTTGTAGGGTTTTTGTGGCTAAATTAGAATTGCTCTTCATTACTTTTTCACTGGCAATTAAAAAAAAGATCAAAATGGAACTTGTAACAAGGAGGCTGAATGCTAATTTTTGCTCTCTATAGAAAGGCACAACATACATCTCAGGAATCCCTTTCTCTTTACCCCTATAGTCTACAAGAATTTTAGAGGATATATGACTCTCCTCTTTGTCTGTCTCAGAAAAATTAAGAGAAGGGGACTTAAAGAAGTTAGAGATGAAGATAAAACTCACCAGTTTTAAATGTTTATTTTTTCCTTCTTTGCACTAGTTGCCAAACTTCCAAACTGCCCAATAATGGAACGCTTTTTTAAAACTGAACCTTTGAATAGAACCACAATTCTCATTATCAAAAAGCTGTTGACAATGAATCCTGAAATTCTGTCTCTTTTTCTCTCTGCCTCCTCTCCATTCTCCCAGCTCCTATGAATGATTTAAGTTCTGTAAGTGAGCTTCTCAAGGATTTAATAGGACTGGAGTTGGATAATTTCCTTATTCTCTCTAGCTGAAGGATACTTTGGCAACCCTTTTCCATCAAGGGCTCTTGCCTACCAGTCATGCCCACCTCATACTGAGGTCCCCATTTGCCTCTGGCTTTCATTCTTCCTTGTCTTCTCCTTGACCACTCTGCTTCCAGGAATATCTTCACTGAGAACCTGCTTTCTCCCATACATTTGTCTAGCTTTATTCAGGCATACTTGACAAATGAAAATTGTAGTTGCACAATCAAAATATTTAACCTGATGTTTTGATGAATGTATACATTGTGAAATGAGTATCACAATTAAACTAATTAACACATCTATCATCTCACATACTTTTTTTTTGTAGTAAGAACAGATTTGTCCTAGCAAATTTCAAGTAAACAAGATAATATTATTAACTATAGTCACCATGCAGTACTTTAGATCTCCAGAACTTATTTGTCCCACATAAATGAAACTTGGTATCTTTTGACCTACATTGACTCCACCACCACTCAGCCCCTAGCAGCTACTATCCTGCTTTCTATTTTTATGAATCTGACTTTTTTAGAATCCACATATAAATAAGAAAATATCGTGTCTGTCTTTCTGTGTTTGGCTTACTTTACTGAGCATAATTCTTTTCAGATTCATCTTTGTCACAAAGGAATTGATTGTGTGTGTATTATATACTACATATAATATACATGTATACATCTAATATATACATCGAATATGTATACATCTATATTACATATGTAGATATTTCATATCTTCTTTGTCCATTCGGGAATGACAGAGGATGAGATGGTTGGATGGCATCACCAACACAATTGACATGGGTTTGGGTGGGCTCCGGGAGTTGGTAATGGACAGGGAAGTTTGGCATGCTGCAGTTCATGGGGTTGCATAGAGTCAGACACGACTGAGCGACTGAACTGAACTGAACTTGTCCATTCATCCATCTATGGACACTTAGATTGTTTCCACATCTTGGCTATTGTGAATGATGCTGCAGTAAACATGGGGGTGCAGATGTCTCTCCATGGTCCAGATTTCATTTCCTCTGGATAAATACCTAGAAGCATGATTGTGGGATTGCAGGGTCATAGGGTAGCTTTATTTTTAATTTCTTGAATACCTTGTTTATTGGTTTCTCCCACCTTTGAGAACTAGGGCTTATAACAGGCATTGACCTCACTTTTTCCCTAGGTCTTCTCCTTTCTCTCTTATCTACAGAAGTTAATTTACCAAAATAAATATTCATGTTGGAGTTTCAGGTGGAAATTAGGAAAGAGCAACGATGTCACTGCTCTACACACTGTATATTCTTCTCCACTGTAGATTAATCTTCACAAGATTAATCCTAAGAATCTAAATTTTTAAATAATGCTTACAGATGACAAGTTGGACCCAGAATGGGGAGTTGAGATAGAGTTGTCTGGAAAAAAACTGAAGTAGAATGCTTTCTGTTCTGTTTCACCTGCAAAGTTGGGAGTTGACAAGGTTCTATGTAGCATTATTCCCCACAATAGTAGATACTGTCTAAACAACAAAAAGGGATAAGGTAGCCCACCGACATGGACCACAGGAATGATGTCCCACATTTTTCCTGATTCAGGAGAGTCAGAGGACCCCAAACTATGGTGTGGGGACACATAGAAACTTTCCTGGTCCTCTATCAAGGTCTTGTGTCCATATTCAGGGTATTTGCAAGTATCCTATAAACGACTTTTCATCCCACAGCAAAAGAAGCATGTACCACATGATTACTCACTCTAAAGTATCTTGACTGTGCATTTAGTAAACACACATTCTCTGTTTCCATGAATTGTTTATCCAAGAACCCAAAGTTTCCTTTTTAATAACTATCATTGGGTTCCCATTATTGTTGCTGCTGCTGCTACTGGCGGACATGTTATATAATATAAACAGCAAAAGCATGCATTTCAATAGTAATTCCTTAAAATACACTAATTCAACAACAACCCAAAAACCTTAATGCTCAAAAACTAGAGCAATGGGATGGAACTTTCAGAAGACTCCCCAGTGTTCTGTCTTTACTCCCTCTCAGGGTCCTGTTACCAAGAGTACCTCTGTACAAATGTTCCACTTTAAACACACAGCCTGCTCTCTGCTCCCATTTTCACACCCCATATACCCATAAACATGGTATATCTCGGTCATTTCATTTCTATACTGTTTAAGATTTTCATGTGTTCTCAGGTTTCTTTGGTTCCCTTACAAAATCCCATATTCATTTTTGGCTTATCATCCATTAAAAAACATTTGAATTAAAAATTTTTAAAAAATCACTCAGCCTGGGCCCACTATCTCGACTATTGGAGTAGGGCACTGGAGACCTATATTCTGATCCCAGTTTTGCAAATAATTGGTTGTATGACCCAGAACTAATCATTTAATCTCTCTGTCTAATTTCTTCATCAGTAAGATAAGAAATATAACTTTCTTACCTGTTTTACAAAGCTGTTGTGAGAAATATTTGAGGACTGAATATACATCTGACATCTCTGGCTCTAATTCTCCTCTGAGAGCTGTCTCTGATGACTGCACTTCATCTACCTATAATCCATGCTTTCATTCACTAGGCACACATTTATTGTCCCAACTTATCTGTCAGGCTATAAGATCTTACACACCCTGGGAAGGCAGACTCTTGACAAAACCGCACCTTGTCTGAGTGGTACTCAGGTGTTGGGGGGCATGGTACGCCCTCTGTAAAATCATGGACAGACTTGGGGCAGTTCATCAAGGTATGTACGGAGTGGACATGTGTCTTATTTATTTATTTATTTTTATCTCATTACCCTTTATTCATTCCTCTTCCCTAATAGAATCTTCTATTGGGAAATGCACACTTTCCCAGTGGGCCAAGGAGCAGACTGTGCTAATTGGGAGCTCCTTCCCTGACACATGCAACTTTTTCACAGTGACAGAGACTTTAAGTGTAGGAATTTCCTGATGATGGCTGTGGCCACTGGCCTAGCTCTCCCTGCTATGAGCTGTTCCAGTCATTAGCATTCCTGCTCCTCGGAGTTGTCTCACTTCCCATCATCTTCTGAGTTCTCAACTTTCTCTGTGAGTTAGCAATAGATTTCCACCAAATTTTACTTGTTCTTTAGTTAGTCAGAGTTGCTGTAACAACAAAGCCACAACAACAACAAAAACCTGAATAATGACAGTAAGCTGTATATCATGTGCATGTACCTCTGTGAAAGTGAAACACACAGGCCTACCTCAGTGCTTAGTACATATTCATTCATTCAACCAACACACATCCATTGAAAAACTATGAGTCAGGCCCTGGGCCCTCATGAAGCTCATGGTTACACAAAGAGGATGGACAGTGAGCAAGTAATTAAAAGTACAGTGAGTATTGAAGAAGGGCAGGGCTTTATTGAACAGTATGGCAGGCAATCTGGAGCTGAGGGAGGACTTCCCATGTAGAAGTCATATTTTACCTTAGTTGTAGGGCATGAAGAGGAATCTTCTAGGTAGAGGCTGGGGGATGAAGTTCTAGAGGGAGGGAACAATCTGTCCCCTGAGTAAGAAACCATGAACAGAGCCCACTGCCTCTCTATTTCATGAATCACTGGACTACAGCATAAAGGGATATGAATTATAGGTAGACAGGAAGCCATGTGTTAGCCCTGGTCCCACAGATGACACACTCTGTGAGCTTGAAAAGGCACTTGCTTTTTCATGTGTATTACCTAATCTGTAATATTACAGTGGAGGGACACCTAACATAGAAGGTCTCTAATATGTTATGTTTGAACTGTGGTGTTGGAGAAGACTCTTGAGAGTCCCTTGGACTGCAAGGAGATCCAACCAGTCCATTCTGAAGGAGATCAGCCCTGGGATTTCTTTGGAGGGAATGATGCTGAAGCTGAAACTCCAGTACTTTGGCCACCTCATGTGAAGAACTGACTCATTGGAAAAGACTCTGATTCTGGGAGGGATTGGGGGCAGGAGGAGAAGGGGATGGCAGAGGATGAGATGGCTGGATGGCATCACTGACTCGATGGATGTGGGTCCGAGTGAATAACAGTTGGATAAAGGACATGACAGGAGCTTCATCTAAAATGACCATCCATCCCATCTTCTTGCAGTCTCCTCTCTGCTGCCCTCCATATGATAGAGCAGTGTAGGTGCAGAGTACTTGAGAAGCAATAAGAGGATACAAAAGCACAGGTGGGTAAGGTGTGAAAGGCAGAGAGGCAAACTGTTGCCAAAAGTACCTGTACTAATTTTTAGATAGTCAAGAAATAATCCTACTTAGTATCCATTGGCCTCATTCCTGCTATGTAAGATAGCAGCTCTCTCACTTTGCTAACCGCATTGTAATTATGTGTGTGTTCTCTTCTGTTTTCCTTACCACTAATTTTTTTCTCACTTTTTATGCTTTGGCTTAAACTGACATTTATTAAAACATCACCAAACAAATGCTCACAGAATGCACAACAAGACAGGCCATATTTGGGTCCATAAAAATCTCAATCATTTTCCAGTAATTGAAATTGCATAAAATGTGGTCTCTGATCACAACAGCATTTACCTAGAAATCAATAAAAAGTCCACAAAATCACCCAGTTTTTGGACAGTCAGCAACACAGCAACACACTTCTGAGCCCACATATCAAAGAAGAAATCACATATCAAAAAAGAAAATATTTTGAATAGAAATTACTGTGCCTGCTAAAATATCAACAAGAAATCTTTCACCATTTACTAGCTTAAATTTCTTTCTTATTTAGCCAATTAAATATAATTATGATTTATACAATTTTCATACAGCATAGGTTACAAATTCTATTCAAGTTCCCATAGACTATGAACTAGGAGACATTGGAACATATCCAGGGATGTGAAAAAACCAAGGTGCAAAATGTCATGGTCTAAAGGTACTGAAATAATTGATGTGGTTCTCTTATCATTATGGAATTATGTTAGAAATCAGTATCAAAAGATACTTGATAATAACCCACATATTTTCAAGTGTAGTGTGACATTTACCAAGAGAGATCTTTGACTTAGCTATTGAAAGCCTCGATAAAGTTAAAGGACTGAAAAAAATACAGAGAGTAATTGCAGAGAAGATGGCATTTAAATGAGAACTTAATATCAAAATGAAAATTTAGTATCAAAGGAACTTTTAAACCCCATATATCTGGAAATTAAATGTCTACTTTTCAATGATGAGTGTATCTAAGAAGTCATAACAAGGAAAACTGGAAAATATCTATAGCAAAATAAAAATGAAAAGAGAATTTACTAGAATTTATTTCATGCAGCTGAAATCAGTCAGTCAGTCAGTTCAGTTGCTCAGTCACTCAGTGCAGCTAAATACAATGTGGAATCTTGAATAGGGTATGAAAACAAATAATGGACACAAGCATAACAGTTTGTGAAATTTGAATAAAATCTGTGCTTTAGTTAAAAATGCTGTATGACACATTGTTAATAACTTCCAGCTTTCTTTTTTTTTTTTACAACATAGATTTCTTTCTATTCTCAAAATTCGATTAGAAGTTTCAAACCTCATTCAAATTTATTTTTAAAGCACTAAAATAACAAACTTTCTAGTCTTTTAGCAGTAACATTAGATGCCAAAACATATGAAACTATATCAAAGCTTTGAGTGAATATAAATTAGAAATATAGCATTCTATTCTTATTGTAAAACAAGTGGAATCAAATGCCATAATTTTTTAAGCAAAAATTTATGTTTTCTAAAATATATATTTTATTCTACACACTATTTATATACATATGTGTGTACAAAGCTTTTATACTGTGCTTTATAAAGGCTTGAGAAGAAAAAACAAAGAAGAGGTAGTGAAATTGGAAAACATAAATTAAGTGAAATGGGAGCATCAAATATGAAATAGAAAAAGTGAAACAAACTAGATAAAAATAAAACATAATCAAGCAGTCCAGTTGTTTTTAAACACAGATGCTCATGAGAAACACATCTGAAGTTTGGAGAAAAAAAGCAATACCTGGACATTTGTATTTTTCAAAAACTTTCAAGATAATTCTGATAGATATGCATCTGGATTTTAAAAATTGATTACAGATTTTTCTATTAACATAGTTTTAGTGATAAAGAATTCTATTATTTTCTGTTGACCAATCGTAATACAATGGAATTAAGCAAATAACATTTAGATAATCACAATAGCAAAAGATGTTTATCAGTTTTCATAACCAATAACCAGGAAAAAATGAAAGATAATTACAGTTGCAAGCCATAATGGAAATATGATCAACCTAACAATATAAAATAATTACATACAATTTTTTTTAAGCTGAGTGATGTGGTAAGTGGAAGTGTATACATTCGCATGGTTTCATCCACCTATCCAGTCTATGTCTTTTGGTTGGTGCATTTAAGCCATTTACATTTAATGTAATTATCAATATTTATGATCCTGTCACTGTTTTCTTAATTGTTTTCAGTTTATTTTGTGTTGGTTTTTTCCTTCTCTTGTGTTTCCTGACTAGAGAAGTTTCTTTAATACTTATTGCAAAGCTGATTTTGTGGTGCCAAATTCTCTTAACTTTTGCTTGTCTGGAAAGATTTTGATTTCTCCATCAAATCTGAACATATTGCTGGGTAGGATGCTCTTGGTTGTAGGTTCTTCCCTTTCATCATTTTAAATACACTATACCATTCCCTTCTGGCTTGTAGAATTTCTGTTGAGAAATCAGCTGAGTAACCTTATCAGAATTCCTTTGTATGTTATTTGTTGTTTTTCTCTTGTTGCTTTTAGTATTTTATTTTTGTCTTTAATTTTTGCCCATTTGATCACTATATGTCTTGATGTGTTCCTTCTTGGGTTTATCCTGCCTGGGACTCTGCATTTCCTGGACTTGGTTGACTGTTTCCTTCCCCATGTTAGGGAAGTTTTCAACCATTATCTCTTGAAATATTTTGGGAGGTCCTTTCTCTCTTCTCCTTCTGGGGCCCCTATAATGAGAATGTTGGTGTGCTTAGTGTTGGCCCAGTGGTCTCTTAAGCTTTACTCTTTTTTTTTTTTTTCATTCTTTTTTCTATATTGTGTTCTGTGGCAGTGATTTTCACCATTCCAGGTCACTTATCCATTCTTCTGCTTCAGTTAATCTGTATTTTATTCCTTCTAGTGCATTGTCCATCTCTGCTTGTTTGTTCTTCTAGATCTTGGTAAACATTCCTTGCATCTTCTCCATTCTTTTACAGAGATCCTGGATCATCTTCAGTATCACTATTCTGAATTCTTTTTCTGGAAGGTTGCCTATCTCCACTTTATGGAGTTGTTTTACTAGGGTTTTACCTTGTCCCTTCATCTAGGATATCACCTTCTGCTTTTTCATTCTGATTAACTTTCTGTGATGTGGTTTTCATTCTAGCAGGGTTGTGGTTCTTCTTGCCTCTGTCTTTTCATATTGTTCATGGGATCTCAAGGCAAGAATGCTGAAGTGGTTTGCCATTCTCTTCTCCAGGCTCAGATGGTAAAGCGTTAGCCTGCAATGCAGGACACCTGTGTTCAACCCCTGGATCTGGAAGATTCCCTGGAGAAGGAAATGACAACCCACTCCAGTTCTCTTGCTTGGAAAACTCCATGGACCGAGGACCCTGTTAGACTACAGTCCATGGGGTTGCAAAGAGTCAGACATGACAGAGCAACTTCAATTTTTTCCAGTGGACCATATTTGTCAGAACTCTCCACCATGACACATCCATCTTGGGTGGCCCTACACAGCATGGCTCATAGTTTCATTGAGTTAGACAAGGCTGTGGTCCATGTGATCAGATTGGTTCATTTCTGTAATTGTGGTTTTCAGTCTGTCTGTCCTCTGATGGAGAAGGATAAGAAGCTTATGAAAGCTTCCTGATGGGAGAGACTAACAAAGGGGAACTGGGTCTTGTTCTGATGGGCAGGACCATGCTCAGTAAATCTTTAATCCAATTTTCTGTTGATGGGTGGAGCTATGTACCCCTCTGTTATTAACCTGGGAACAAAGTATGGTGGAGGTAATGAAGATAATGGGGACCTCCTTCAAAAGGTCCCATGCATGGACTGCTACATTCAGTGTTCCCAACCCTGCAGCAGGCCACCACCAACCCACCCCTTCACTGGAGACTGCTGGACACTCACAGGCAAGTCTGGGTCAATCTCTTGTGGGGTCACTGCTCCTTTTTCCTGGATTCTGGTGTGCACAAGGTTTTGTTTGTGCCCTTCAAGAGGACACAACAAACTGTAGAAAATTCTTAAAGAAATGGGAATATCAGACCACCTGACCTGCCTCCTGAAAAATCTGTATGCAGGTCAGGAAGCAACTGTTAGAACTGGACATGAAACAGTGGACTGGTTCCAAATTGTGAAGGGACTACATCAAGGCTGCATGTTTTCATCCTGCTTATATGCAGAGTACATCATGAGAAATGTTGGGCTGGATGAAGCACAAGAGGGAATCAAGATTGCCCCAAGAAATATCAATAACCTCAGATATGGAAGAACTATACAAAAAAGATCTTCATGACCCAGATAATCACAATGGTGTGATCACTCACCTAGAGCCAGACATCCTGGAATGTGAAGTCAAGTAGGCCTTAGAAAGCATCACTACGAACAAAGCTAGTGAAGGTGATGGGATTCCAGTGGAGCTATTTCAAATCCTGAAAGATGATGGTGTGAAAGTGCTGCACTCAATATGCCAGCAAATTTGGAAAACTCAGCAGTGGCCATAGGATTGGAAAAGGTCAGTCTTCATTCCAATCCCAAAGAAAGGCAATGCCAAAGAATGCTCAAACTACCACACAATTGCACTCATCTCACACGCTAGTAAAGTAGGGCTCAAAATTCTCCAAGACAGCTTCAGCAATATGTGAACCATGAACTTCCAGATGTTCAAGCTGGTTTTAGAAAAGGCAGAGGAACCAGAGATCAAATTGCCAGCATTTGCTGGATCATTGAAAAAGCAAGAGAGTTCCAGAAAAAACATCTGTTTCTGCTTTAGTGACTATGCCAAAACCTTTGACTGTGTGGATCACAATAATCTGTAGAAAATTCTGAAAGAGATGGGAATTCCAGACCACCTGACCTGCCTTTTGAGAAACCTGTATGCAGGTCAGGAAGCAACAGTTAGAACTGAACATAAAACAACAGACTGGTTCCAAATAGGAATAGAGTACTTCAAAGCTGTATATTGTCACCCTGCTTATTTAACTTATATGCAGAGAACATCATGAGAAATGCTGGGCTGGAGGAAGCACAAGCTGGAATCAAGATTGCCAAGAGAAATATCAATAACCTCAGATATGCAGATGACACCACCCGTATGGCAAAAAGTGAAGAACTAAAGAGCCTCTTGATGAAAGTGAAAGAGGAGAGTGAAAAAGTTGGCTTAAAGCTCAACATTCAGAAACCTAAGATCACGGCATTGGTCCTATCACTTCATAGCAAATAAATGGTGAAACAGTGGCTGACTTTTATTTTTGGGGGGCTCCAAAATCACTGCAGATAGTGACTGCAGCCATGAAATTAAAATACACTTACTCATTGGAAGGAAAGTTATGACCGAGCTAGACAGCATATCAGAAATCAGAGACTTTACTTTGTCAGCAAACGTCCATCTAATCAAGGCTACGGTTTTTCCAGTAATCATGTATGGATGTGAGAGTTGGACTATAAAGAAAGCTAAGCACAGAAGAATTGATGCTTTTGAACTGTGGTGTTGGAGAAGACACTTGAGAGTCCCTTGGACTGCAAGGAGATCTAACCAGTCTATCCTAAAGAAAATCAGTCCTGGGTGTTTATTGGAAGGACTTATGTTGAAGCTAAAACTCCAATATTTTCACCACCTAATGTGAAGACCTGACTCTTTTGAAAAGACCCTGATGTTGGGAAAGATTGAAGGCAGGAGGAGAAGGGGATTACAGAGGTTGAGATGGTTAGATGGCATCACCGACTCAATGGACATGGGTTTGGGTAGACTCTGGGAGTTGGTGATAGACAGGGAAGCCTGGCGTACTGCAGTTCATGGGGTTGTAAAGAGCTGGACATGACTGAGCTACTGAACCGAACTGAACTGAACTGAACTGTGGCTTTGGAGAAGACTCTTGTGAGTCCCTTGGACTGCAAGGAGATCCAACCAGTCCATCCTAAAGGAGATCAATCCTGAATATTCATTGGAAGGACTGATGCTGAAGCTGAAACTCCAATACTTTGGCCACCTGATATGAAGAACTGACTCATTAGAAAAGACCCTGATGCTGCGAATGATTGAAGGTAGGAGGATAAGGGGTCGACAGAGGATGAGATGATTGGAATGTATCACCAACTTAATGGACATGAGTTTGAGTAAACTCTGGGAGTTGGTGATAGACAGGGAGGCCTGGTGTGTTGCAGTCCTTGGGTGGCAAAGAGTCAGACACTCCTGAGGGACTGAACTGAGCTGAACTGAACTTGCCTCTCTCTGCCCTCTGATCAATGAGGCTAAGAGTTTGTGTAAGCTTCCTGATGGAAGGGACTAGTGGTGGGAAAATGTGGGTCTTGCTCTGGCGGGCAGGACCATGATCAGTAAAACTTTAATCCAATTATCTGCTGATGGGTGAAGCTGTGCTCCCTTCCTGCTATTTGTTTGGCCTGATACAACCCAGCCCTGGGGTCTATCCTGGGGTATATGGTAGAGTTAGTGGCAATCTCTTACCTTGGGCATGGGGTATCTCTTCATGGCTGCTCCAGCAAGGCACAGCCGCTGCTCCTTACCTTGGACGAGGGGTATCTCCTTACTGCCTCCATTCCTGACCTTCAATGTGGAGTAGCTCTTCTAGGCCCTCCTGTGCCTGCTCAGCCACCGCTCCTCCGGTTGCTCCTCCCAGCTGCCGCCCCTGGCCTCGGGCTCGGGGTGGCTCCTCAGGGTCACCGCGCCTGGCCTCGGGTGCGAGGTCTTCTCCCGACCACCCCTGACCTCGGAGGCAGGGTGTCACCTCCCGGCCGCCACTGACCTCGGACGCAGGGTAGCTCCTCCCTGCTGCAGCTCCTGACCTCGGACGCGGGGTAGCTCCTCTCGGCGGTTCCTGCACCGTCACAGCCTGGCACTCTAGGCCGCTGCCCCTGACCTCGAACCGTGAACTCCCTGATGTTCAAGTTGGTTTTAGAAAAGGCAGAGGAACCAGAGATCAAATTGCCAACATCTGCTGGATCATGGAAAAAGCAAGAGAGTTCCAGAAAAACATCTATTTCTGCTTTATTGACTATGCCAAAGCCTTTGACTGTGTGGATCACAATAAACTGTGGAAAATTCTGAAAGAGATGGGAATGCCAGACCACCTAACCTGCCTCTTGAGAAATCTGTATGCAGGTCAGGAAACAACAGTTAGAACTGGACATGAAACAACAGACTTGTTCCAGATAGGAAAAGGAGTACATCAAGGCTGTATATTATCACCCTGCTTATTTAACTTGTATGCAGAGTACATCATGAGAAACGCTAGACTGAAATCAAGCTGCCAGGAGAAATATCAATAACCTCAGATATGCAGATGACACCACCCTATGGCAGAAAATGAAGAGGAGCTAAAAAGCCTCTTGATGAAAGTGAAAGAGGAGAGTGAAAAATTTGGCTTAAAGCTCAACATTCAGAAAACGAAGATCATGGCATCTGGTCCCATCACTTCATGGGAAATAGATGGGGAAACAGTAGAAACAGTGTCAGACTTTATTTGGGGGGGGGGAGCTCCAAAATCACTGCAGGTGGTGACTGCAGCCATGAAATTAAAAGACGCTTACTCCTTGGAAGAAAAGTTATAACCAACCTAGATAGTATATTCAAAAGCAGAGACATTACTTTGCCGACTAAGGTCCATCTAGTCAAGGCTATGGTTTTCCCAGTGGTCATGTATGGATGTGAGAATTGGACTGTGAAGAAGGCAGAGTGCCGAAGAATTGATGCTTTTGAACTGTGATGTTGGAGAAGACTCTTGAGAGCCCCTTGGACTGCAAGGAGATCCAACCAGTCCATTCTGAAGGAGATCAGCCCTTGGATTTCTTTGGAAGGAATGATGCTGAAGCTCCAGTACTTTGGCCACCTCATGCGAAGAGTTGACTCACTGGAAAAGACTCTGATGCTGGGAGGGATTGGGGGCAGGAGGAGAAGGTAACGACAGAGGATGAGATGGCTGGATGGCACCACAGACTCGATGGACGTTAGTCTGAGTGCACTCCAGGAGATGGTGATGGACAGGGAGGCCTGGCGTGCTGCGATTCATGGGGTCACAAAGAGTCAGACACGACTGAGTGACTGAACTGAACTGAACTGAACTGAGTGGCAATCTCCAACAGGACTTATGCCAAAGGGCACCTTCCAGGACTGCTGCTACCAGTGCCCCTATCCCTGCAATGAGCCACTGCTGACCCACACCTCCACAGAATATTATCCAACACTAGAAGATAGGTCTAGTTCAATCTCCAGTGGGGTCACTGATCCTTTGCTCTGGTTCTTGGTGAGCACAAGATTTTCTTGTGCCCTCCAAGAATAAAGTCTATTTCTCCCAGTCCTGTGGAAGTCCTGTAAGCAAACCCTGTTGGCATTCAAAGTTAGATTCCCTGGGAATGCTCAGTCCCTTTACCAGATCCCCAGGCTGGAAAGCCTCACAGGGACCTAGAACTTTTGTAACGGTGGGAAAACTTCTTTGGTATTATTTTTCTCCAGTTTTTGGGTTGCCCACCCAGCAGGTATGAGGTTTAATTTTATTGTGATTGTGCCGCTCCTATCATCTCGTTGTGGCTTCTCTGTCTTTGGACATGGGGTTTCTTTTTTGGGTAGGTTCCAATGTCCTCCTGTCAATAATCATTCAACAGCTAGTTGTGATTTTGAGGTTCTTGCAGGAGGAGATGAGAGCATGACTAGTTTTAATATTGAAAAACAACTATAAGTAGACTCCCATGCCTCATGTCCTGTACAAATATTGGCAGTCAGTGATCCAGCATAAATGATTTGATCCTGTTGGATAAGTTACTTATCAAAAATCCTAACTACTTTTAGGAGATGAATTCTCTGGGAAGCTGGAGACATCTGGCTAAGAGAGCTACCTGTTGGTCATCAGTCGGGATATGCATTTTCTCACAGTTCTTTACCCTAACACCACCCTCCCACGAATGACTGGGGAGATCTGAGCAAGGAGTCAAGAGGTCTGGAAAGAAAGCCCTGGGACTAGAGAAGATGGAGAGGGTTGGAAAAGATACCACACTAGGAAGACAAGGACTCCCTATCATTCCAAGTCATGAGAAATCCTTGCCAACCTTTCCCTTATGACAAAATTCAAGCACAAAGCTGTGAGCAGCTTCCTTACCCATTATAATTCACTGAAAGAACAATGAACATGAAGAAAGTTTTATTAATAGCTGTTGATTGTCTGTTTAGGATTTTCTTGGTGAAATTTGAAACTGGCCCCTGTACATGGAGGGCAAGGAGAGACCCGAGAAAGAGAGAGCCACTCTGGGTTTGTAGGTGGTGGTGCAGAGTTGAAGAGAACTTACATTGGAGGCTTGTCTTGGGGCCTCAAGAAGAGTAGATCCTGGCCCACCTGCCAGAATCTTAAGTATTATAGAGAGATCTTAATGGGTTCAATCATGTATTAATACATCACCCATTGTGGTCTCGACAACACGTTTCTCTCTCAATGTTGCATCCTTGAACACAGCTCCCACTGTGGGAACTATGGGTGGGGTGTACATTTCAATGGTGGGGGGAGGGCGGGGATGAGGAGCCTCCTATTGCCATGCATCCAGTTCAAGGGTCAACCAGTGATCATGTCCTCTCTGTGACCTTTAACAATGGAAATATACTATCCCTGAGTGCGAGGAAAAAAAAAAAAAACAAAATTCAAATAAAAGATGAATTCAGTCTCTAAAAGTTGTTTACTGACCACAGCATTGCTAAGGAAACACAGCTGAGAGGATCTTGCAGGGAACATATCTTAATAGATATGGCTCTGGAACCACAGCGCCTCTCCAAGTGCACAGAGGTATGTTCAGGGCTGGGGAGCAGCTTTATTCGCACACCTTTTTTCTGGCTGTTGCTTTTCTATTACACAATATACATTGCTATTGCCATTGTTAAATTTTTGCCCACCCTGTTCCTCTATCTGGGTACTGCCTTTTCTTTTCTCCCCACTTGTTTACATCCTAACTAATCTGAAGATCTAGCCGAAGATGAGAGATGACCACTGGGAAGCTTTCTCAATTCAAACTAACCCTAACTGGCATGTTGTTATCTCAACTGCTGTGGCAACCACTGTGTGAATCTCTCGTTGGCACTTAAAGTATCCTTATATTATTTTGAATTAAATAAGATAATGAATATGAAAATCCACTGAAAGCTGTAAAGTGATAACTAAGCATTTTTCAAAGCATATTCTACAGCATAATAAATATGCTCAATATTGATAAATATTACATTTTTAAAAGTTTGCCTACTAAGTATGAAGAACAGGAAAAACCACTCTGTCTAAAGAGGTAGAAATCAGAATAATTGTTTCCTGGGGGAAGGGGTGCAGGCTAGGGGAGAACTGACTGGCAAGGATGATGAAAAAACTTTCTTGAGTGATAGAAATTTTCTTTGGGGTTTTGGTTACAAAACTGCATCATTGGGAAAAACACTTTATACTTAAAATCTGCATATTTTGCTATATGGTTATATTTTAGTAGAAAATTTAAAGTGATATCTGTCAAAAGAAAAGCTTCCATCATGTTATTGTGTGTTATAAATCTCCAGAAAGTGTACCTACTACTTTATTTGTCCAAAGCACTCTTCATTTTCAAAGCACTCTTCCTTTTCTTCACTCTATTCAGAATATATGGATAGCAGTAGTCCATGAAAAACTCCATGCCATTATATAACATTTGTTTTCATTTTCTATTATTATATTAGATTCTCCAGAACAGAGACTGTTTTGTTGTTGTTTTTTTTTCTGTTTGTTTGTTTTTTAACTGTCTTTACCCACAGAACATGGCACAGGACTCCACAGATAGTGAATGTGACTTGTTGCTTCTGTTACTAAAAATGATGATGAAGATAATGATGATAAAGATACCATGACCAAAGTAAGGGTAAGTAATTTGCTTGGGTCACAGGATCAGGATCATACCAACCTTAGTCCCAAGGGGTTTGAGTAGATTCTCCTGCTATAAGAGCAGGATGAAGGGAGGATATCTTGGTGTGAAGGTTCTATTTAGAGCTCTCAGTTCTCATGAGGTCGCTGCATTCCCTACTCATTTAGGAGATTATGCAGCCACTTGCTGAGAATTTACTCACCTTAGTAAAAAATTCTGATGCTAAGCATCGGAATTCACAGTGACTAAAACACAGTATTTGCCCTCAAAAAGCTCATGATTTTAAGGAGAGGGGCATGACCACATATGTATTTAGAATATCACTTAAATCAGTACCACACAGATAATTTTATACAGACTTGCATCTTTCACAGTTTGTTCTCAGAGTCTTGTTTTCTCAAAACCATTGTAAGTTCACAAGATCTTTATCCCATGTAGTGAGTAACAATACACGGAGACCATAGAATGCCCTAAATTTGCTACTTCTTGATTGATTCTAATACAGTTATCTAACTCCCTTCTAGACTTCTTAAACCATAACATTTAAAAGGTTTAATACAATCATATAGCATAAAGCAGAGATAAGAACCCTAGAGCACAGCAGTTTACATTGTGTGCAAATGTTTTATGAAGAAAAACTTGTTCCTATTTTTCAGAAGCCTTACATTTCACTCTGTAGTGCAGGTAGATGGGTTGGTTTCTCTGAATATGTGTGGGAAAGTCTCTGAGCTATAAATGAGGGCTGCTGACTGTAGAGGCCTAAGTAGAATAGAGGCCTAAGTAGAATTGGACCAAAAGAGCTACATAAGTTCAATAAATCCCAGAAAAGTATATTAGAAGGCAAGAAAAGAGAGATGTAGTGAGGGACTGAAACTGGGATAAACAAAAAAAGGAAGTGGAATTAATAGAGGCAACCAACTTAAAGATATATTTACTTACAGGTCCAAACTCTTCTTTGGAGACCACTGGATTCAGCAGCTCAAAGAAAAAAAAATGCACAAATAAATTTAGAAAAATCAATGATAACTTTGTAGACCATTGAAGACTTGATTTGAGTGAGTTATTTTGTTTTCTGTTGTTGATTTTTGCTCATAAGTAGAAGCACACCACATGAACACACTTTGATCCAGTGTACCTTAGCCCCTCTTAGAATTCACAAACCCTGGATACTGCCCTTTGGGCCACACAATCCTTCTTCTCCCTCACAGAGATCAATTCATATCAGCCTAGCAGTCAGCCATCATCTATTCTCAGGGGAAGAGTATATAGCATGACTTCCCTTGAAATATTAGCTCTATTTACACGGGTTTGCGTGGACCACATTACTTATGAGTCACCAAGGGGAAACAGAGCCTCCAGTAGATAAAGCGATCAGCACAAACCTCTGTAAATAAATCTGAAATTTCAATGAAGGTCATGCCAAGCCTGATTTATTCCCCAGCACCCTATGAAATAATGTTGACCAAGTAAGTGGTTTTCATTTCTTTCCTCCCAGATAAGGGAGAACCTTTTAACTCTAAGGAACTTGCCATGCATGTAGCAAGGAGCAACTGGTTAGAGAGATGCTACACCCTCAAGGAAATAACCCTCTATTATTATATTAGATTCTCAATACTGAAAAGCCAGGTCATATAGCAGCAATTTTGTGTTCTTTTAAAATTTAATATGGTGGTACAGGTTCTCATAACAGAACTTAATTGAGGGGCTGTAGCTCAACAATAGAAACTAATTTTTATTCAATAAACAGAAATGGAGCATCTACTTATAGGGAGCACTGAGTGGAACATGAGGTTAACCAACGCAAGGGAGATAAAGATAAATATGACATGGTGCCTGAAACCCTCCTTATATCTCCTGTGAAATTGCCCAACTAGTCTCAGAAGTCAAACTGTCCATGGCATATTGATAAGCCCATCAATTTGGTAAATAAATAACCATTTAATCTATATTTATTAAACATTTTTAAGGACAATACTTTATGCTACATATTGGAGTGGGGATAGAAATAAAATGAAAGCAAAGGATAATCTTCCTAATCCTCAGAAGCTTACAATGCAGTTGAATTTAACTGTATAAATAGTCATTACAGTAGGGAAAAAAATATCCAAATTAGGGAGGGTTTGGGGGAGTGTTTGTGTGTGTGTGTGTGTGTGTGTGTGTGTGTGTATGTTTGAATTTTGGAGCTCAATCATGTATGTATCTTTTCTAAACTGAACTTTCTATTAGTGAAGGGATTTGGGGACCCCCCCCAAAATTTTCCTTTAAGCAGGAAAAACCCAATATGATATTGCTAGAAGATCTTAAGATAATTGGCAAGGAAGGTAAGGACATGGTTTAGGAAGTCAAAGATAAGAACTGGACATAGTTCCTTAAAGAAAAAGATGTCAATAACACTAGAAGTACAAGTAACCATGAAGAGTATTTACTCACAATATGATTTATCCAGGTTTGGTTAGAATTTACAGAACTAGTGGTAACAGTTCTTGCTTTCAATCTATGTGGAATCATGATACAGGATAAGTCTTCAGCATATACAGATGCCATTAAAAACCACAGCATAGAACAGGAAGAGGTCTCTCCACCCAGTGTTAACAGAAACACCAATCTCACTCTTTTCATTTATTTTTTTATCACTGTTGGGTTTTTTTTTTCTTTCAGATTTTATTTATTTATTTTTTTACTTTACAATATTGTTTTGGTTTTGCCATACATCAACATGAATCTGCCACGAGTGTACACATGTTCCCAATCCTGAATCCCCCTCCCACCTCCCTCCCCATACCATCCCTCTGGGTCATCCCAGTGCACCAGCCGCAAGCATCCTGTATCCTGAATCTAACCTAGACTGGCAATTCGTTTCTTATATGATATTATACATGTTTCATTGCCATTCTGCCAAATCATCCCACCCTCTCCCTCTCCCACAGAGTCCAAAAGACTGTTTTATACATCTGTGTTTCTTTTGCTGTCTCGCATACAGGGTTATCGTTACCATCTTTCTAAATTCCATATATATGTGTTAGTATATTGTATTGGTGTTTTTCTTTCTGGCTTACTTCACTCTGTATAATTGGCTCCAGTTTCATCCACCTCATTAGAACTGATTCAAAGGTATACAATGGAGTCCCTGAAATAAGGAAATTTTATGAATAGATGGAAATACCTTATAATCAATCATTTGCCTATAAATGAGATGATTAATGAGAATCAGAGAAATCTTTATTTAAAAAGAGTGATTCAAATAAAAAGAATACATTTGAATAAAGATTTCTCTGGTTCTCATTAATAATCTCATTTATAGGCAAACAATTGATTATAAAGTATTTCCATCTATTCATAAAATTTCCTTATTTCAGGGAATCCATTATATACCTAAGACTGAAAAACCTGGATGGTTCTACAGAAACTGGTTCTTATTTATGCACATTTCTGTAACTTTATTCTCTTATAGTATTCCAACAGGGGTACAGCCTCACACACTTGGAAAGAAAGGCACAAAGTGTTGCTCTTTCCATCTGTAGTAACTCTGACCTCCAGAAAGGAAGGAGCACCAGTTCTGGACATATAAATATATACATATATGCATGCATGTGTGTGTGTGTGTAGTTGAATTTTTCAGTCTGCTTACAAAGGTTTCAGAACATTTTAGCCATATAGGACACTAACAAAAATCTGAGGGCCACCTGTCGTCATACTGAGGCTCTCACCTGTTAGCTTTTGACTTTTTTTCCATTCAATCAGGCTTTATGTGTGCTTTGATCCAGGCAAAACATTACAAAGATATTTTTCAGTTGCAAAACTCCAACTATATATCCACTGAGGACAAAGCTAAAACCATCATTAGGCAACACTGATGCTTTGAAATTCTGGCTGTAGAATTTTGTGGAGCATATTCTCCTTCCCCTTTATGTGAATAAAATCCTTTACACTGCTTCATATTCACGATGCCTCCTGGTTTCTCTCTAACAGGAAACCCTCCTTTATTATTCACTCTTCCTTACTGCCAAAGAAAGAGGACAAGAGTGGTTATGTAACTTACTCAATGTTATTTACATGGATTAGAATGAGAATATTAAACCTATTATAAAGAATGGAGTGGATGTTCTCCACAGTAACAGATTCTTCCTGTGGCAGTGCTAGTACTTACTGCCTGAAATGTACCCTCCTTTGACTACCACCTATTTCAATTTCAATCCTTTAGAGGCTAGCTCAGGCCTCACCTCCACAAGGTTCACTTCCTCTGAACTAGCCTTCTGTGAATTTTGCTCAGACTCCAACCGAAAGCCACAATCAAGCTCTTAGTGTCTATTCGACGTGGTGCCTGAAACCCTCCCTATATCTCCTGTGAAATTGCCCAACTAGTCTCAGAAGTCAATACTATACTACAGACACTATACTATACTATACTATACTATACTATACTATACTATACTATACTATACTATACTATAGACACTATACTCAGTGTCTATACTACATTTCTTTTTATGTAACCCTACTTGGTAGCCTTAAGGATAATAACATGCTCACCATGTCATCTTTGGTGGACATTGACACTTGTCCTATTTCATGGCAACAGTATTAACAAAATAATTATTACATTAGTTGACAAAAAGAACTAGATTTAGAGACAAAAGAAAGCATGGACATATGTTTTCAATGAAAAGCCCTTAAAATCTGGACAAGTCTTTCTAAATTTTAGTTTTCAACCTATAAAGAAAAAATATGAGATAACATGCTTTCTGGTAGTAATCCTAACACTAAAATTGTATGATTCTATTGTTTTCCTTGCACATAGTCTTTGAGATCCTAGGAGGGGAAGTTACCTAAGAGTTTTCTACTCCTTTTCCTCCTGCATGCAACTCTTTATCTACCTATTCCTTCAACTCTGATCCAATTATCTCACTGTTTCTAGAAATGTAGTTTAGAGAGGTGTTTCTGAATGAGTCCATTGCTAGTTTATTTATATTATCTACATTCTAAAACATACATTTCAAGACATACTGAAACAAAGCTAAAGATTATGATCGCAGACTCTTCAATTTGGAAGAGTTACTTCATCTCCAGCGTATGGAGGAGGAACATAACCATATATTTTTCTGGTATCTGGAAATACAAATAGAGCTATCAGAGTTTTTAAAAGACATTAAAATTGTTTCCATACGTGAAAAGTTCTTAGTAACTGAAGGAGGAAATTTTGTCACTGGAATCATTCTGTGATGCACAATACCCTCAACTTGGCATTACGATATATGAGTTTTAGTTCAATTCCTGCTATTTTAATAGGTACTTGATAAGTTGAAAATGGGATCTAATGTCCCCTCCAGCACAAATATTCTAGCTTTTGAGATGTCTGATAGGCATCCCCTACCTCCTATCAGTAACTCCATATGAAGTTCTCAATACCCTCCTCTCCAACATGGTAGTGTTCTCTTTCTCCAAGGCACACTCTAGCAAAACAGTTTCCAGTTGGCAGACCTAGTCTACCAGCTTCCACCTATATCAGCCTTAACCACATTCATTTCAATTCTTCAGAAACCTGCTACTGGTATAAATATTTGAAGCACAAAGTAAGTTCACACTGCCAATTCATATGCATATGTGAGAATACAAAGTCTCCAGGGGATCTGCCCAACCCAGCAAAAGAAGCCACTGTTGCATCAAAGGAAAAGATGACCCCTGTTCCCTTGTGTATTGACCAGTCCTCTAAATTTTCAGCAGTTATCTTATTTTTATTATGATCTAATATTTTACAAATACCAAATGATGCACCAACATTAAAGAAACTAACCTCACAGAACTTTTTGCTAATAATAACTCTCATCTTCCCTATGAAAGCTACAGCATGACAAAGAGAAAGAACTCACAAAGATTCAAAGCATGAAGTACTTGTCCTGGTCTCAGTTTCTTCATTTATAAAGTGGGGTGGCTGTACATGTCCAAAACTATAGGAATGATTTAGTCTTTTAAGGTAGAACAAAACAATAGACTATCATGCAGGCATTCAAATTAAAATTACAAAAACTGTGTAGTAGTATGGAAAAATGCTTTTAATTCAATGTTGAATAATAATATAAAATATTTTATTTTTACTTCAGTAACCATAAAAATATGTGTCTTATGCCCCTGGTGGCTCAGTAATAAAGAATCCATCTAGGCATTTCCTATACATCCCTAGCACCTGTCACCCACTTTGCACTGGCCAGGGAGAACCCTGTTCAGTGCACTGAGTCCCATGCCAGTAGTGATGACCTGAACTGGTACCAGCCAACCTCAGTTGCCTGAGGGCTGTCACTGAAACACCCTAAGTGGGTGCCCCAAAGTCAAGAGGGAGAATGAGCGGATCTGGCTGCAAAATCCAGGAGCTATCGGCTCCTGCCACCCTCTTGCAGGGAACTCAAAACTGGCAGTGGGGATAGCCACCAGGGTCTGGACAGCTACCATCTGGAAATCAAGCCCTGAGCCTTTGGAGTGGGAGCACTGACTCCAAGACCCTAGGCCAACAGAGAACTAACCCTAGGGTGTATCAAATAGTGAGAACTCATACAAAGGAAACCACGTGAATAAAAGACCTGCATCACCCAACCACCAGTAGCACCCTGTGCAGGACACCTCATCTAAACAACAAACAAAATTACAAACTCAATCAGCAGACAGGATTACCACCTCATTCAGCCTTGTCCATCAGAGGGAAAACAAGCAAAAAAACAAAAACTCGGAACAAATCTCACCCTATGCAAAGCTTACACAAACCACTGGATCAGCCTTAGGATAGAAGAAACCAAGCCAGGGAATAGGAGACCCCAAACACAATGAGTTTAAAAGAAGAAGAATGAAAAGACAGAGAAATACTACACAAATGAAGCAACAAACTACAAACACAGAAGTCCAAATAAATGAAGAGGAAATAGGCAAACTATCTGAATGAGAATTCAGAATAATGATAGTAAAGATGATCAAAAACTTGAAAGCAAAATAGAGAAAATGCAAGAATCAATTAACAAAGACCTAGAAGAATTAAAGAATAAACATACAGAGACAAACAGCACAATTACTGAAATTTAAAACTCTCAGTTCAGTTCAGTTGTTCAGTCATATCCAACTCTTTGTGACCACATGGAAGCAATCAACAGCAGAATATCTGAAGCAGAAGAACGAATCCGTGAGCTGGCAGATAAATTAGTAGAAATAACTTCTGAAGGGCAGAATAAAGTAAAAAGAATTAAAAGTACTGAGGATAGTTTTTTCGACCTCTGGGACAATATCAAACACAACATTAAAATTATAGGGGTCCCAGAGAGAGAAGAGAAAAAGAAAGGGTATGAGAACATTTTTGAAGAGATTATAGTTGAAAATAGAATCCCATAGACAGAGGAGCCTGGCAGGCTACCATCCTTGGGATCGCAAGAGTCAGACACGACTTAGTGACTAAACCACCATCAACACCATAGATGAAAATTTCCCCAATATGGAAAAGGAAATAGCCAATCAAGTCCAAGAGGCACAAGGGTCCCATACAGGATAAACCCAAGGAGAAACACACTAAAACACATACAAATCAAACTAACAAAGACTAAACACAAAGAAAGAATATGAAAAGCAACAAGGGAGAAGCAACAAGTAACATACAAGGGAAACCCCATACGCTCAACAGCTGATCTTTCAGCAGAAATTCTGCAGGCCAGAATGGAATGGCAGGATATATTTAAAGTACTGAAAGGGAAAAATCTACAACCAAGATTACTGTACCCAGCAAGGATCTCATTCAAAATTGATGGAGAAATAAAAAGTTTTTCAGAAAAGCAACAGTTAAGATAATTCAGTACCACCAAACCAGCTTTGCAACAGATGTTAAAGGGACTTATATTGTCAAGAAATACAAGAGAAGCAAAAAGATCTACAAAATCAACCCCAAACAATTAAGAAAATGGCAATAGGAACATATATATCAAAAATTACTTTAAATGTAAGTGCATTAAATGTTCCAACCAAAAGAAACAGACTAGCTGAATGGATGCAAAACCAAGACCCATATATATGCTGTCTACAAGAAACTCACTTCAGACCTAAAGACACATATAGACTGAAAGTGAGAGGACAGAAAAATGTATTCCATGCAAATGAGAAGCATAAAAAGGCTGGAGTAGTAATCCTCCTGTTAGACAAAATAGACCTTAAAATAAAGAATATTATAAGAGATAAGGAAGGACACTACATAATGATCAAGGGGTCAATCCAAGAGGAAGACATAACAATTGTAAATATCTATGCACCCAACATAGGAGCACCTCAATACATAAGACAAACACTAACAGACACAAAAGGAGAAGTTGACAGTAACACAGTAATAGTAGACTTTAACATCCTGCTCACATTAATGGACAGATCATCAAAACAGAAAATTAATAAGGAAACACAAGTGTTAAATAATATACTAGATGAGATGGATCTCATTGATATCTTCAGGACATTCCATCCAAATGCAGAATACACCTTCTTTACAAGTGCACATGGAACATTCTCCAGGATAGACCACATCTAAGGTCATAAATTAAACCTCAGTAAATTTAAGAAACTTGATATCATATCAAGCATCTTCTATGACCACAATGCTATGAGACTAGATATCAATTTAAAAAAAAACTGTAAGAAACACAAACACATGAAGATCAAACAACACATTTCTAAATAACCAACAGGATACTGAAGAAATCAAAAGGAAAATCAAAATATTTCTAGAAACAAATAACCATGAAAACACAACAACTCAAAACCTATGGGATGCAGCAAAAGCAGTTCTAAGAGGGAAGTTTATAGCAATACAATCCTACTTCAAGAAACAAGAAAAAACATCAAACAACCTAACTTTCCACCTAAAACAACTAGAAAAAGAAGAACAACAACAAAAAAATTAGTACAAGGAAAGAAATGATAAAGGTCTGAGCAGAAATAAATGAAAAAGAAATGAAAGAAACAATAGTAAAGATTAATAAAACTAAAAGCTGCTTCTTTGAGAGGATAAACAAAATTAACAAGCCTTTACCAGACTCAGCAAGACAAAAAGAGAGAAAAATCAAATCAACAAAGTAAGAAATGAAAAAGGAGAGGTTACAACAGACAATACAGAAATACAAAGGATTATGAGAGACGATTATGAACAACTATATGGCAAGAAAATGGATAACCTGGAAGAAATGGATAGTTCTTAGAAAAGTTCAATCTTCCAAGACTGAACCAGGAAGAAATAGAAATTCTGAGCAACCCAACTACAAGCACTGAAATCAAAGCTGTGATAAAAAATCTCCCAGAAAAAAAAAATCCCAGTACCAGATGGCTTTACAGGAAAATTCTATCAAACATTTAGAGAAGAGCTAATGACTATCCCTCTAAAGCTCTCAAAAAACTGCAGAAGAAGGAACACTTCCAAACTCATTCTACGAGGCACCATCATCCTGATACTAAAATCAAAGACAATACAAATAAAGAAAACTACAGGCTAATATCACTGATGAACCTAGATGCAAAAATTGTCAACAAAATTTTAACAAACTGAATTCAGCAACATATCAAAAAGCTCATACACTGTTATCAAGTTGGGTTTATTCCAGGAATGTAAAATTCTTCAATATATGCCAATAAAACAATATGATACGCCATATTAACAAACTGAAAGATAAAAACCATTTGACCATCTCAATAGATGCAGAAAACTCCCTTGACAAAATATATGATTCGGTTCAGTTCAGTTCAATCATTCAGTCATCTCCGACTCTTTGCAACCCCATGAATCACAGCACACTAAGCCTCCCTGTCCATCACCAACTCCCGGAGTTCACTCCGACTCACGTCTATCAGGTCAGTGATGCCATCCAGCCATCTCATCCTCTGTCGTCCCCTTCTCCTCCTGCCCCCAATCCCTCCCAGCATCAGAGTCTTTTCCAATGAGTCAGCTCTTCGCATGAAGTGGCCAAAGTACTGGAGTTTCAGCTTTAGCATCATTCTTTCCAAAGAACACCCAGGACTGATCTCCTTTAGAATGGACTGGTTGGATCTCCTTGTAGTCCAAGGGACTCTCAAGAGCCTTCTCCAACACCATGGTTCAAAAGCATCAATTCTTTGTCACTCAGGTTTCTTCCAAGTCCAACTCTCACATTAATACATAACCACTGGAAAAGCCATAGCCTTGACTAAGCGGACCTTTGTTGGCAGAGTGATGTCTCAGCTCTTCAATATGCTGTCTAGGTTGGTCATAACTTTTCTTCCAAGGAGTAAGCGTCTTTTAATTTCATGGCTGCAGTCACCATCTGCAGTGATTTTGGAGCCCCCCAAAATAAAGTCTGACACTGTTTCCACTGTTTCCCCAACTATTTCCAATGAACTGATGGGACCAGATGCCATGATCTTCTTTTTCTGAATGTTGAGCTTTAAGCCAACTTTTTCACTCTCCACTTTCACTTTCATCAAGAGGTTTTTTAGTTCCTCTTCACTTTCTGCCATAAGGGTGGTGTCATCTGCATATCTGAGGTTACTGATATTTCTTCCGGCAATCTTGATTCCAGCTTGTGCTTCCTCCAGCCCAGTGTTTCAAATGATGTACTCTGCATATAAGTTAAATAAGCAGGGTGAGAGTACACAGCCTTGACGTACTCCTTTTAAACTCTTCAAAAAATGGGCATAGAAGGAACCTACTTCAACATAGTAAAGGTCATATTAGATAAGCCTACAGCAAACATTATTCTCAATGGCGAAAAACTGAAAGAATTGCCCCTAAGATCAGGAACAAGACAAGGATGTCCCCTGTCACCAATATTACTCAACATAGTTCTGTAAGTCCTAGTTACAGCAGTCAGAGAAGAAAAAGAAATAAAAGGAATCCAGATTGGAAAAGAAGTAAAGCTCTCACTGTTTGCAGATGATATGATACTGCAAGCAGAAAAACCTAAAGACAGTATCAAAAAATTACTAGAGCTAATCAGTGAATTTAGCAAAATTTCAGGATACAAAATCAATACAAGGAAATCATTTGCATTTCTATATACTAAAAATGAAAAATCAGAAAAAGAAATTAAGGAATCAATCTCACTTACCATTGCAACAAAAAGAATTAAATATCTAGGAATAAACTTACCTAAGGAGAGAAAATAACTGTATGCAGAAAATTATAATACTGATGAAAGAAATCAAAGATGATACAAACAGATGGAGAGATATTCCTTGTTCCTGAGTAGGAAGTCAATATTGTGAAAATTACTATACTACCAAAGGCAATCTACAGATTCAATGCGATTCCTATCAAATTACCAATGGCATTTTTCACAGAACTAGAACAAAAAATTTCACCATTCATATGGAAACACAAAAGACCCTGAATAGCCAAAGCAGTGCTGAGAAAGAAGAATGGAACTGGATGAATCAATCTTCCTGACTTCAGATTATACCACAAAGCTACAGTCATCACAGTATGATACAGGCACAAAAACAGAAATATAAACCAATGGAACAAGATAGAAAGCCCAGAAATAAACCCATGCACCTATCAGTTCAGTTCAGTCACTCAGTCGTGTCCGACACTTTGCGACCCCATGAATCACAGCATGCCAGGTCTCCCTGTCCATCACCAACTCCCAGAGTTCACTCAGACTCACATCCATCGAGTCAGTGATGCCATCCAGCCATCTCATCTTCGGTCATCCCCTTCTCCTCCTGCCCCCAATCCCTCCCAGCATTAGAGTCTTTCCAATGAATCAATTCTTCGCATGAGGTGACCAAAGTACTGGAGTTTCAGTTTTAGCACCATTCTTTCCAAGGCAATCCCAGGGCTGATCTCCTTCAGAATGGATGGGTTGGATCTCCTTGCAGTCCAAGGGACTCTCAAGAGTCTTCTCCAACACCACAGTTCAAAAGCATCAATTCTTTGGCGCTCAGCCTTCTTCTCAGTCTAACTCTCACATCCATACATGACCACTGGAAAAACCATAGCCTTGACTAGATGGACCTTACAAAGTAATGTCTCTGCTTTTCAATATGCTGTCTAGGTTGGTCACAACTTTTCTTCCAAGGAGTAAGCATCTTTTAATTTCATGGCTGCAATCACCATCTGCAGTGATTTTGGAGCCCAAAAAAATAAAGTCTGATACTGTTTCCACTCTTTCCCCATCTATTTCCCATGAAGTGATGGGACCGGATGCCATGATCTTCGTTTTCTGAATGTTGAGCTTTAAGCCAACTTTTTCACTCTCCACTTTCACTTTCATCAAGAGGCTTTTGAATTCCTCTTCACTTTCCGCCATAAGGGTGGTGCCATCTCATATCTGAGGTTATTGATATTTCTCCCAGCAATCTTGATTCCAGCTTGTGTTTCTTCCAGTCCAGCATTTCACATGATGTAATCTGCATATAAGTTGAATAAGCAGGGTGACAATATACAGCCTTGATGTACTCCTTTCCCAATTTGGAACCAGTCTGTTGTTCCATGTCCAGTTCTAACTGTTGCTTCCTGGCCTGCATACAGATTTCTCAAGGGGCAGGTCAGGTGGTCTGGTATTCCCATCTCTTTCAGAATTTTCCACAGTTTATTGTGATCCACACAAAGGCTTTGCCATAGTCAATAAAGCAGAAATAGAGGTTTTTATGGAACTCTCTTACTTTTTCCTTGGTGCAGTGGATGTTGGCAATTTGATCTCTGGTTCCTCTGCCTTTTCTAAATCCAACTTGAACATCAGGTGTTCACGGTTCACGTATTGCTGAAGCCTGGCTTGGAGAATTTTGAGCATTACTTTACTAGCATGTGAGATGAGTGCAGTTGTGCAGTAGTAGAGCATTCTTTGGCATTGCCTTTCTTTGGGATTGGAATGAAAACTGACCTTTTCCAGTCCTGCGGCCACTGCTGAGTTTTCCAAATTGGCTGGCATACTGAGTGCAGCACTTTCACAGCATCATCTTTCAGGATTTGAAATAGCTCCACTGGAATCCCATCACCTCCACTAGCTTTGTTCATAGTGATGCTTTCCAAGGCCCACTTGACTTCACATTCCAGGATGTCTGGCTCTAGGTGAGTGATCACACCATCGTGATTATCTGGGTTGTGAAGATCTTTCTTGTACAGTTCTTCTGTGTATTCTTGCTATCTCTTCTTAATATCTTTTGCTTCTCTTAGGTCCATACCATTTCTGTCCTTTATCAAGCCCATCTTTGCATGAAATATTCCCTTGGTATCTCTAGTCTTTCCCATTCTGTTCTTTTCCTCTATTTCTTTGCATTGATCACTGAAGAAGGCTTTCTTATCTCTTCTTGCTATTCTTTGAAACTCTGCATTCAGATGCTTATATCTTTCCTTTTCTCCTTTGCTTTTAGCTTCTCCTCTTTTCACAGCTATTTGTAAGGCCTCCCCAGACAGCCATTTTGCTTTTTTGCATTTCTTTTCCATGGGGATGGTCTTGATCCCTGTCTCCTGTACAATGTCAAGAACCTCATTCCATAGTTCGTCAGGCACTCTATCTATCAGATCTAGGCCCTTAAATCTATTTCTCACTTCCACTGTATAATCATAAGGGATTTGATTTAGGTCATACCTGAATGGTCTAGTGGTTTTCCCTACTTTCTTCAATTTGAGTCTGAATTTGGTAATAAGGAGTTCATGATCTGAGCCACAGTCAGCTCCTGGTCTTGTTTTAGTTGACTGTATAGAGCTTCTCCATCTTTGGCTGCAAAGAATATAATCAGTCTGATTTCAGTGTTGACCATCTGGTGATGTCCATGTGCAGAGTCTTTTCTTGTGTTATTGGAAGAGGGTGTTTGCTATGACCACTGCATTTTCTTGGCAAAATAGGTATCTTAATTTTTAAAAAAGGAGGGAAGAATATATAATGGGGCAAAGACAGCCCCTTCAATAAATTGTGCTGGGAAAACTGGACAGCTACATGTATGAAATTAGAACAGTTCCTAACCCCATACAAGAAGATAATCTCAAAATGGATTAAAGACCTAAATGTAAGACCAGAAACTATAAAATTCTTAGAGAAGAACTTTCAGTGCCATAAATCAAAACAAGAGCCTCTATGACTCATTCCCTAGATAATGTAAATAAAAACAAAAGTAAACAATTGGGACCTGATCCAATTTAAAAGTTTTACACAGCAAAAGAAACTATAAACCAGGTGAAAAGACAGTTTTCAGAATGGGAGAAAATAATAGCAAGTGAAACAACAGACAAAGGATTAATTTCCAAAATATACAAGCAGCTCATACAATTCAATGCCAGAAAAAAAAACAACTCAGTCAAAAAATGGGAAAAAGACCTAAACAGACATTTCTCCAAAGAAGACATACAGATGGCTAACAAACACATGAAAAGATGCTCAACATCATTCATTATTAGAGAAATGCAAATCAAAACCAAAATGAGATATCACCTCACACCATTCAGAATGGCAATCATCAAAAAAGCTACAAACAATAGATGTTGGAGAGGGTGTGGAGAAAAGGGAATGCTATTGCACTGTTGGTGGGAATGTAAATTAATACAGCCACTATGGAAGGTAGTATGGAGATTCCTTAAAAAAAAAAAAAAAAAAAAAAAACCTAGGAATGAAACCACCATATGACCCAAGAATCCCACTCCTTGGAATATACCTTGAGGAAATCAAAATTGAAAAAGACACATGTATCCCATTGTTGATTGCAGCACTATTTACAGTAGATAGAACATGGAAGCAACCTAGATGTCCATCAACAGATGAATGGATAAAGAGGTTGTGGTACATATACACAATAGAATATTACTCAAGTATAAAAAGGAACACATTTGAGTTAGTTCTGATGAGGTGGATGAACCTAGAACCTATGATACAGAGTGAAGTGAGTCAGAAAGAGAAAGATAAATATGGTATTCTAATGCATATATATGGAATCTAGAAAAATGGCTCTGAAGAATTTATTTACAAGGCAGCAATGGAGAAACAAACATAGAGAATAGATTTATGGACATGGGGAGAGGGTAGGAGAGGGTGAGATGTATGGAAAGAGTAACATAGAAATCTACATTACCAATGTAAAATAGATAGCCAATGGGAATTTTCTATATGGCTCAGGAAACTCAGGAGCTCTGTATCAATCTAGAGGGGCAGGAAGGGGTGGGAGATGGGAGGGAGGTTCAAAAGGGAGGGGATATATGTGTACCTAAGGCTGATTCATGTTGAGGTTTGACAGAAAACAACAAAATTCTGTAAAGCAATTATCCTTCAATAAATTAATTTAAAAAGAAGAAAAAAAGAATCCATCTACAATGCAGGAAATGTGGAGGAGACAAGTGTTCGATCCTTGGGTCAGAGGATCCCCTAGAGAAGGACATGGCAACCTACTCCAGTATATTGCTGGAAAAAATCCCATAGATAGAGGAACCTGGCAGGCTATGGTCCATGGGGTCACAAAGTGTCGAACACGACTGAAGCAACTGAACAGGAGACAGACATAAATGGAAGACATTACAAAAAGTGAAAATAACCATTTTAGAGTCATTTGGTAATGGGTAATTTATATAGATAATAGCAACCTGAATAATGGTCAGTTCAGTTTAGTCACTCAGTCTTTTCCGACTCTTTCCAACCCCATGGACTGCAGAATGCAAAGGTTCCTTGTCTATCACCAACTCCTGGAGCTCACTCAAACTCATGTCCATCGAGTCAGTGATGCCATCTAACCATCTCATCCTCCGAATAATGGTATAGTCCCTCAACTAACAATAAAATGTTTAGAATGATTGCTAAGGTCTCATCCAGCCATGGAATTTTATGATCCTTTGATAAACACAGTCATGTCAACATGTTCAGCAGGTGTAAATGGGATATGGAGCCCCTCATGGAGGTAAAAGATACATTTTAAAAATCCAGATAAAATAGCTTTGTGAAAAAATATGACCAAAATAGACTTGTTTATTCCATGTAGTTACAAATTAAAAGAAAGCTCTTATGCTCTTGTCTGAATTTTCCCCTTAGCCTAGGAAGTGTTAGTCACCCATGGTTCTTTCTGAATGTCTTTATTACAGATAGTAGTTAGTACACTGCACAACACAGGAATTGTGTGTCTTTGTCTAACTTTCCTAGGAAATTGTGACTCCAAGAAGATAGCAATGGGGCTTCACTCATTTTTAAACCCCCAGAACTCAACACAGTGCTTGGCATACAGACAGAGGCCAAATTAAATGTTGACTTCAAGGACTGAATGAAAGAAAAGGAGTATAATAGATCAGCATTTTCTCTTAAAAATAGACATACTGCATCTGCTCAGGGACTTGGTGTTCCATCCCAGGCTCAGTAGCGTTTTTGTTTTCTTTTTCACTTTGTTGTGCCCCAAGCCATCTTCATATATACAGTTCACTGGACTGTCTTCTTGTTGCCAAAGAAACATGGCTTATATTTCACCTCACAGGTCTGGGGTTTGCCAGAGCAGAACCATTAAGTTTGATAGTGTTAAACATTCCCCTTTCCTATTTATTGTTTTAGTCATCATTGCTAAAACACAGGTCATTTTGTATCTGTGTTCATCTTTATAGAGTGTTCTGAGAGGATCTCTCCTGGGTAACCCTTTTCTCCCATAGACAAGACCATGAAGTTGTCCAGGCATACTGGTCTTCAAATCCTCTTCAGAGAGAGAGCTATGTTTCCAGCTGTGGGGCACTGGAGCAGTTGTGAGGAGATTCCCCAAATCCAAGGGCAAAGGAGAAGCCCCAGCAAGATGGTAGGCACTAGAGCAGTGGCTGCACAGCGCTGAAGTGACTTTAAAGAGATATCCCACGTCCAAGGTCAGAGAAGCCCTAGCAAGATGGTAGAAGGGGCAAATTCATGTTTAGAATCAAACCCCATTCCCACCAAAGATACTCAGAGGGCTCAAACAAATCTTATGTGTGCCAGGATCCAGAGACTGAGATAGAACTGTGTTTGATCATCTCCTGTGGTGGTACTGTTCAGCAGTGGACTGATGCAGGGGCAGGAGCTCTGGGTGCAGCACACTTGGATATGGCTTAAGCCCTCTTGGAGGAAGTCATCGTTAACCCCATCATAGAGCTGCCAGAACTTACACCGGACTGGGGAATAGATTTTTGGAGGGCATAAACAGAACACTGTGTACACCAGGACCCATGAGAAAGGAGTAGTGAATCCACAAGAAACTGACCAGTCTTGCCCGGGCATGTCCAGGAGTCTCCAGCAGAGAGGCGGGTCATGGTGGCCTGCTGCAGGGTTGGGGCACTGAGTGTAGCAGTAAATGTATGGGACCTTTTGAAAGAGGTCCCCATTATCTTCATTACCTCCAGCATAGGTTAGTGTTAGTTAGTGTTAGTTGCTCAGTCGTGCCCGACTCTTTGCAACCCCATGGACTGCAGTCCACCAGGCTCCTCTGTCCATGAGATTTTCCAGGCAAGGATACTGGAGTGGGTTGCCATTTCCTTTGGCCCCAGGTAAATAGCAGGGAGGGAACATAATTCCACCCATTAACAGAAAATTGGATTAAAGATTTACTGAGCACGGCCTTACCCATCAGAACAAGACCCAGTTTCCCCCTCAGTCAATCTCTTCCATCAGAAAGCTTCCATAAGCCTCTTATCCTTCTCCATCAGAGGGCAGACAGACTGAAAATCACAATCACAGAAAATGAACCAATCTGATCACATGGACCACAACCTTGTCTAACTCAGTGAAACTATGAGCCATGCCACGTAGGGCCACCCAAGTCGGACGGGTCATGGTGGAGAGTTTTGACAAAACATGGTCCACTGGAGAAGGGAATGGCAAACAACTTCAGTATTCTTGCCTTGAGATCCCCATGAACAGTATGAAAAGTCAATAAGATAGGATACTGAAAGATGAATTCCCCATGTGTAGGTGCCCAATATGCTGCTGGAGATCAGTGGAGAAATAACGGAGCCAAAGCAAAAACCACACGCAGTTGTGGATGTGACTGGTGATTGAAGCAAGGCCCGATGCTGTAAAGAGCAATATTGCATAGGAACCTGGAATGTTATATCCATGAATCAAGGTAAATTGGAAGTGGTCAAACAGGAGATGGCAAGAGTTAATGCTGACATTTTAGTAATCAAAAATTGATGGAATGGGTGAATTAACTTAGATGACCATTATATCTACTATTGTGGGCAAGAATCCCTTAAAAGAAATGGAGTGGCCATCATAGTCAACAAAAGAGTCCAAAATGCAATACTTGGATACAATCTCAAAAATGACAGAATGATTTCTGTTCATTTCCAAGGCAACCATTCAGTATCACAGTAATCCAAGTCTATGTTCCAACCAGTAATGCTGAAGAAGCTGAATGGTTTTATGAAGACCTACAAGATCTTTTAAAACTAACACCCAAAAAAGATGTCTTTTTCATTATAGGGGACTGGAATGCAAAAGTAGGAAGTCAAGAAACACCTGGAGTAACAGGCAAATTTGGCCTTGGAGTACAGATTGAAACAGGGCAAAGGCTAGTAGAGTTTTGCCAAGAGAATTCACTGGTCATAGCAAGCACCCTCTTCCAACAACACAAGAGAAGACTCTACATGGACATCACCAGATAGTCAATACCAAAATCAGATTGATTATATTCTTTTGCAGCCAAAAATGGAGATGCTCTGTATAGTCAGCAAAAACAAGACTGGGAGCTGACTGTGGCTCAGATTATGAACTCCTTATTGCCAAATTCAGACTTAAATTGAAGAAAGTAGGGAAAACCACTAGACTATTCAGGTATGACCTAATCAAATCCCTTAAGATTATACAGTAAAGGAACGGACAGTACATCAAGGGACAGATAGATTCAAGGGATTAGATCTGATAGAGTGCCTGAAGAACTATGGATACAGGTTTGTGACACTGTACAGGAGACAGAGATCAAGACCATCCCCATGGAAAAGAAATGCAAAAAAAAAAAAAAAAGCAAAATGGCTGTCTGAGGAGGCCTTACAAATAGCTGTGAAAAGAAGAGAAGCGAAAAGCAAAGCAGAAAAGGAAAGATGTACCCATTTGAATGCAGAATTCCAAAGAGCAAGGAGAGATAAAAAAGCCTTCCTCAGCAATCAATGCAAAGAAATAGAGGAAAACAACAGAATGGGAAAAACTAGAGATCTCTTCAAGAAAATCAGAGATACCAAGGGAACATTTCATACAAAGATGGGCTCAATAAAGGACAGAAATGGTATGGACCTAAGAGAAGCAGAAGATATTAAGAGATAGCAAGAATACATAGAACTGTACAAAAAAGATCTTCACCACCAAGATAATTATGATGGTGTGATCATTCACCTAGAGCCAGACGTCCTGGAATGCGAAGTCAAGTGGGCCTTAGAAAGCATCACTATGAACAAAGCTAGTGGAGGTGATGGCATTCCAGTGGAGCTATTTCAAATCCTGAAAGATGATGGTGTGAAAGTGCTGCACTCAATATACCAGCAAATTTGGAAAACTCAGCAGTGGCCACAGGACTGGAAAGGGTCAGTCTTCATTCCAATTCCAAAGAAAGGCAATGCCATGAAATGCTCAAACTACCACACAATCTTACTCATCTCACACACTAGTAAAGTAATGCCCAAAATTCTCCAAGCCAGGCTTCAGCAATACATGAACTGTGAACTTCCAGATGTTCAAGCTGAATTTAGAAAAGACAGAGGAACCAGAAATCAAATTGCCAACATCGCTGGATCATCAAAAAAGCAAGAGAGTTCCAGAAAAAGATCTATATCTGCTTATCAACTATGCCAAAGCCTTTGACTGTATGGATCACAACAAACTGTGGAAAATTCTGAAAGAGATGGGAATACCAGAACACCTGACCTGCCTGTTGAGAAATCTGTATACAGGTCAGGAAGCAATAGTTAGAACTGAACATGGAACAAGAGTCTGGTTCCAAATTGGAACCTTGATTATTTAACTTATATGCAGAGAACATCATGAGAAATGCTGGGCTGGATGAAACACAAGCTGGAATCAAGATTTCTTGGAGAAATATCAATAACCTCAGATATGTAGATGACACCACCCTTGTGGCAGAAAGCGAAGAAGAACTAAGGAGCCTCTTGATGAAAGTGAAAGAGGAGAATCAAAAAGTTGGCTTAAAACTCAGCATTCTGAAAACTAAGATCATGCCATCTAGTCCCATCACTTCATGAAAAATAGATGGAGAAACAGTGGAAATAGTGACAGAGTTTATTTTGGGGGGCTCCAAAATCACTGAAAATGGTGACTGCTGCCATGAAATCAAAAGATGCTTGCTTCTTGGACGAAAAGTTATGACCAACCTAGACAGCATATTAAAAAGTAGACATTACTTTGCCAACAAAGGTCTGTCTAGTCAAGGCTATGGTTTTTCCAGTTGTCATATATGGATGTGAGAGTTGGACTATGAAGAAAGCTGAATGCCAAAGAATTGATGCTTTTGAAATGCGGTGTTGGAGAAGACTCTTGAGAGTCCCTTGGACTGCAAGGAGATCCAACCAGTCCATCCTAAAGGAAATCAGTTTTGGATATTCATTAGAAGGACTGATGCTGAAGCTGATACTCCAGTACTTTGGCCACCTGATGCGAAGAACTGACTCTTTTGAAAAGACCCTGATGCTGGGAAAAATTGAAAGTGGGAGGAAAAGGGGACGACAGAGGATGAGATGGTTGGATGGTATCACCAACTTGATGGACATGAGTGTGGGTAAACTCCGGGGGTTGATGGACAGGGAAACCTAGTGTGCTACAGTCCATGGGGTCGCAAAAAGTCAGACGCAACTGAGTGACTGAAGCTCTATGTTTCCTGAAGCACGTGAATGGGTCATTTCTACAAGACTTGCTGGAACGCCCAAGGAAGAAGTCCTAGACAGCAGACCCTATTATGGTCAGATACAGAAGCACTTATAAATAATACTTTTTTTATTTGTTAGAATTGTTTATTTTACGTATCTTTTCTCATTATTCAGAATACTCTCCTCTGTTCTCTATCTTTAAAATTCCCCTTGCCACTGCCTTTTTAATCAGCATTAAATATGTCCAAGTCTGTTCCGTCTAGATGCTACTCTCTGTTATTACCATTCAGTCCCTTGAAAGTATTGTCCATGATTACTGTCTTCACTTCCCTTTACCTTCTAACCCCTCCTCACCCCTTTGCTCCAATGGATTGAGTCTCACAATGGTCAGCAGTGGTCTCGGCTGCTAAATCAAGTGGACACTTTACTCCGCAGACACTCTGAGCTCTCTGCCATGATGGACACTGTTCCTACTCCTTCACTGTAACAAATTTGCTCTCATTCCTTGGCTTCTCAGAAACCTGAGTCTTGTTTTATCTCCTATCTCTCTAGCTATTGCTTCAATGACTTATCTTATTTTACTGCATCTTAAATATTTGGGTTCTGTTTTCATTTCTTTTCTCATTTTATTTTGTCTTCCTGGGTGAATTCAGCTATTCCCATGACTTTTGGCCCTGTGTGCTGATGATGTTCAATTTCCAACCATCTTTCACCTAAGCTCCAGAAACAATGTTCCATGTAGTAAACACCTCCATTTGAACATCTGCTGCTGCTGCTGCTGCTAAGTCACTTCAGTCGTGTTCAACTCTGTGTGACCCTATGGAGAGAAGCCCACCAGGTTCCTCTGTCCATGGGATTCTCCAGACAAGAATACTGGATTGGGTTTTCATTTCCTTCTCGAATTTGAACATCTAGAGGCACATCAAATTCAACACACCATAAAGTGAATTAGTTATTCCACTCCATGAAATATATACCTCATTTGTATTCTTTATGAATCAGTTCAGTTCAGTCACTCAGTCATGTCCAACTCTTGGTGACCCCATGGGTGGCAGCACACCAGGCTTCCCTGTCCATTATGAACACCTGGAGCATACCCCAACTCATATCCATCGAGTCAATGATGCCACCCAACCATCTCATCTTCTGTCATCCCTTTCTCCTCCTGCCTTCAATCTTTCCCAGCATCAGGGTCTTTTCCAATGAGTCAGTTCTTCACACCAGCTGGCCAAAATACCAGAGCTTCAGCATCAGTCCTTCCAATGAATATCCAGGTCTAATTTCTTTTAGGATGGACTGGTTGGATCTCCTTGCAGTCCAAGGGACTCTCAAGAGTCTTCTCCAACACCACAGTTCAAAAACATCAATTATTTGGTTCTCAGCCTTGTTTATGATCCAACTCTCACATCCATACATGACTACTGGAAAAAACATAGTTTTGGCTAGATGGACCTTTGTTGGTGAAGTAATGTCTGCTTTTTAATATGCTGTCTAGGTTTGTCATAAGCTTTTCCTTCAAGGAGGAAAAGTCTTTTAATTTCATGACTGAAGTCACCATCTTCAGTGATTTGAAGCTCAAGAAAATAAAATCTGTCACTGTTTCTATTGTTTCTCCATCTATTTCCATGAAGTGATGGGACCGGATGCCAAGATCATTTTTTGAATGTTGAGTTTTAAGCTAGCTTTTTCACTCTCTTCTTTCACTTTAATCAAGAGGCTTTTTAGTTCCTCTTTACTTTCTGCCCTGGTGGCTCAGAGGTTAAAGCGTCTGCCTGCAATGCGGGAGACCTGGATTCAATTCCTGGGTCCAGAAGATCCCGTGGAGAAGGAAATGGCAACCCACTCCAGTATTCTTGCCTAGAGAATCCCATGAGTGGAGGAGCCTGGTGGGCTACAGTTCACGGGGTCGCAAAGAGTGGGACACGACTGAGCAACTTCACTTCACTTGACTTACTTTCTGCAATAAAAGTGATGTCATCTGCATAGCTGAGGTTATTGATATTTCTTCCTAAAATCTTGATTCCAGCTTGTGCTTCATCCAGCTCAGCATTTCACATGATGTACTCTGCGTATAAGTTAAATAATCATGGTGACAATATACAGCTTTGATTTACCCCTTTCCCAATTTTGAACCAGTCCATTGTTCCATGTCCAGTTCTAACTGTTGCTTCTTGACCTGCATACAGATTTCTCAGAAGGCAGGTCATGTGGTCTGGTTTTCCCATCTCTTTAAAATGTCTACACATGAACATCACCAGTCTTTATGAATACTAAGGCTATCTATCCACTTACCTGAAACAGAAACCTGGTAGTCATCCCCAATTATTTCTTCTCTTCTTCCTTTTATCCTTCTCCCACCTACCAAATCACCAAAACTTAAAGCTTTTCCTTCCCCTATTACACATCATTCACTTCATCTACTGCTGATACCTTAATTTTGGTTACCATCTTCTTTGACATAGACTGCTTCCTCCATTTCACCCCTAACCTTAGAAGATATAGTAGAATGCAACCTGAAATGCAATTATTCAGTTCAGTTCCGTTGCTCAATCATGTCCAACTCTTTGTGACCCCGTGAATTACAGCACACCAGGCCTCCCTGTCCATCACCAACTCCCGGAGTCTACTCAAACTCATGTCCATCGAGTCGGTGATGCCATCCAGCCATCTCATCCTCTGTTGTTCCCTTCTCCTCCTGCCCCCAATCCTTCCCAGCATCAGGGTCCTTTCCAATTAGTCAACTCTTAGCATGAGGTGGCCAAAGTATCGGAGTTTCAGCCACAGCATCAGTCTTTCCAATGAACACCCTGGACTGATCTCCTTTAGGATGGACTGGTTGGACCTTTTTGCTGTCCAAGGGACTCTCAAGAGTCTTCTCCAACACCACAGTTCAAAAGCATCAATTCTTCGGTGCTCAGCCTTCTTCACAGTCCAACTCTCACATCCATACATGACCACTGGAAAAACCATAGCCTTGACAAGATGGACCTTTGTTGGCAAAGTAATGTCTCTGCACTACTTTCCTCTTAAAGCCAAATTATTTCCATCATCCTAAAGATGCTACAATCCTCTGTAGCTACTTTACCTTAATTTTCAAATTGGTTACAGATTAAATATGAAGCTAGATACTCAGAATGTCACAACAATGTCCACAACACCCTGATATCCTTAATTTTGTGATTGGAGTTTATCTTCTCTCTCATTCACAGCTTCACTTCCTTCATGGTATTAATCAATTAGTGCTCAAGAATACAGAAGGTGTCCCTAGTGGCTCAGATGGTAAAGAATTTACCTTCAGTGTGGGAGACCTGGGTTCAATCCCTGGGTCAGGAAGATCCCCTGGCAACCCATTCCAGTATTCTTGTCTGTAGGACTCCATGGACAGAGGAACCTGGTGAGCTACAATCAGACATGACTGAGCAACTAACACACACTCACACAAGAATACAAAAAAAAGTGTTATAAGTGCAGGCTCTGAAGCCCATATGCTTAGGTTACAATACATACTGGGTAACATGGGGTAAGATATTTAACATTCATTGGCCTTAGTTACTCATTAGGAATAGGAGGATATGAATAGTGTCTACCTTAAAAGATTATTGTGAAGACAAAATTTGTTAATACAAGTAGAGGCAAATGCTTGGCATATGGCAAACTCCACTGGCTTTTTCTATTATTATTTTAGTTGGCTTATCTCTTGCCCTTACAATTTTTTCTGAGCCAACTGTTCACGACCAACACCAGTTTGCCCTCCTTCTGCCACCAGGAACACCTTTCTGACATCACCTCTTATTCTCCAGGCCAATCTCATCCCTGCACACAAAAGTAAGCTTAATGATCTTCACTTTAGATGGTGAGAGAAAAAAAGTTCAGAAACAGAAGCGAATGCCACAGTTACAGAAACAGAGAATGGCAGAGATGGAAACAGATCCCAGGAGCCCATAACTTTGCATTCAGGACTTTTCTCGCCCCCTGGGAGAGATCTTTATATCTTTGTTGAACAGAAAATGTATCCATATGCCCTGCACAAAGCATTATTTCTAGACATGATCAAAGGGTGACAGTAAAATGATGATTCTATCCTACCGTGTCACCTTAATTCTTAGCAATAAAAAAACTCCTTAAAATATCCTGGAGAAACTTTCTCTAGGGAATGCATACCACTGCTTCCCTTGCATGCTGCTTCTTTCTTTCTTTGTTACCTCAAAGGATCTTACTGTTTCTGCGTCTCCTTTCACCACCACCCTCAGCCAGTAGATTATGAGTTCTGTAAATGGAATGATATCTCATTAATCTTTAAATTTCCATGCCTAGCATAGGGCCTGTCTCATAGAAGATAGCTTCATACATGTGTATTTTATGAATTAGTAAATATATGCTCTCGCTGAGTCGAAACACAATGTGTTTGAAAAATGGCAGCATCCCAAGGGAATCTTTTAGATGCTACTACATGAGTCAGATATGCAGATGACACCACCCTATGGCAGAAAGTGAAGAGGAGCTAAAAGCCTCTTGATGAAATTGAAAGAGGAGAGTGAAAAAGTTGGCTTAAAGCTCAACATTCAGAAAATGAAGATATGGCATCTGGTTCCATCACTTCATGGGAAATAGATGGGGAAACAGTAGAAACAGTGTCAGACTTTATTTTTGGGGGGCTCTAAAATCACTGCAGATGGTGACTGCAGCCATGAAGTTAAAAGACGCTTACTCCTTGGAAGAAAAGTTATGACCAACCTAGATAGCATATTGAAAAGCAGAGACATTACTTTGCCAACAAAGGTCTGTCTAGTCAAGGCTATGGTTTTTCCAGTGGTCATGTATGAATGTGAGAGTTGGACTGTGAAGAAAGCTGAGTGCCAAAGAATTAATGCTTTTGAACTGTGGTGTTGGAGAAGACTCTTGAGAGTCCCTGGGACTGCAAGGAGATCCAACCAATCTATTCTGAAGGAGATCAACCCTGGGATTTCTTTGGAAGGAATGATGCTAAAGCTGAAACTCTAGTACTTTGGCCACCTCATGCAAAGAGTTGACTCATTGGAAAAGACTCTGATGCTGGGAGTGATTGGGGGCAGGAGGAGAAGGGGACGACAGAGGATGATATGGCTGGATGGCATTACCAACTCAATGGATGTGAGTTTGAGTGAACTCCGGGAGTTGGTGATAAACAGGAGGCCTGGTGTGCTGTGATTCATGGGGTCGCAAAGAGTTGGACACGACTGAGCAACTGAACTGAACTGAACTGACATGAGTCAGTAAATTAAAACTTGCATGAGATTAAACCTAGAACAGCTGGTTTTTATGACAAGACACTTTCATCTGCAAATCGGAATTCCCAACTAAAGTGGCTCAAATTCTAAGGGTACCATTTGTTGCTTATTTCACAAGAGGTTCGAAAGTAAACAGTCTCTTAGCATCAGAGAACCAGAGAAGAGATGACAAAGATAGAGAAAAAACTCGCTTTCCCCTCTATGATGCATAACTCAAATTGCCTTGCTAGGTTTTTGTCTCCTCTTTTTAAACTTCCTTGAGTCTTCATACTACTTGTCTGTAGCTTGCTCATGCTTTATACCCATAATTCATCTTTGTAAGTAGATGCAAAAGTGGTCAAAGGAGAAAATAGTACCTTGCATGTATTTATATCTGTACTAGTAGGTACTGGCTCAGATGGTAAAGAATTTGCCTGCAATGTGGGAAACCTGGATTTGATCCCTGCATTGGGATGGTCCCTTGAGGAGGGCATGACAATGCACTCTAGTATTCTCACCAGGAGAATCCCCATGGAAAGAGGAGCCTTGCAGGCTACAGTCCATAGCATCACAAAAAGTCAGACGCAACTGAGTGACTAAGCACAGCACAACATAGGTACCTATAGCTTAGTCATTATTTGCGTATTTGATTGATTCAAATTTCTGCTCACATCCTGAACACAGTAGATTTCCACAGAGAAGCAACACATGCTCCCTGGTAAGGAACACAGGCTTGAAGTAGGGAGAGGCTATATTCACTTGCTTATCCAGAAAACTAACTCAAACTCGCTTGCATTTTCTTGGTCCTCCGAGGTATTACTGCATGAGTCTGAAGAGAATGCATTTCAGGTGAGTTCTTCAGAGTCATGCTCTTATGCTGCCAACGTGGCCACAATTTTATCTGAACTGAGTTGAAGGCCTGTTGATTTAATCCAGAAATTATTTCTGACAGACAGCTGGGTAGCATTTGTCACTGTAGTTGGAATCCAGAGTTACAGAGATTGAGAGTCAGTGTCATCACTGTTTGGGTGGCAGTGAACCACAAACATGGTTTATTTCTATCATAAATTGTTGGTTGTTATTTTTACAATGTGCATAAACCCATAGGCTAAACAACGGGAATACTTTACACATTTTACAAATAAAGACATGAATACTCTGGAATGAGTACTATGTTTTGGCATCCAATTTTGAGTATTTTATTCAGAGTATCTGTTCTCTTTAATCTAAACTTTTTCCTCACTTATATCAATCAGTGGAGCAAAAATTAAATATATGTGCCATCAAAACTCCGCCTCTGCTCTTGGCAGATATTTACTGGAGGACACTGCTCTCGGCCTCACATCTCACAGATTCTCTGACAGCCTCGACAGGGAAGATATGTGAGACAATACACAAAAAATGTGGGGTCAGTGTAGACGTTCTGTCAATGAAGAGAAAAGTAACTCAGAGCCTCTGCCAGAATTCAACTTTCAGTAATATTTACCCACTCGAGTCAATTTGGAAGTAAAACCCCATGTGGAGAACCACATTACCACACCATTTTTCAAACAATTAGCTGTTTCCACCATAACCACATCTTATTCAGGGTGAAGACTAGCCAAACATACATGTTTTACCTCACCTCAAAGATTAATGAACTTGCAAGGATCAAGAGTGGGGATTAGAGCTTCATAATCTCTCAGTCCTCTGTGAGGTTGGTGCCCATATGCAGAACTAAGCAACTACTATGGCAAATTAATCCTGGAGCAATCACCTGGAGGTTAATTTACTGGAGAATTAATTATTCATTTTGTGCCTGAGCTTTTAAAGTAGAATTCAAAAGTATACAGAATACAATACAGTGAATTTTCTGAAAATAGAACACAAATTTGCCTTCAAGCTTCCCGGAGAACTACAATTAAAAAAAAAAAGAGAGATAGAGAGAGAGAGAGAAGCTAGTAGTCACCTCATTTAGTGTCTAGAAAACAAAACCCAAGCTGCGTGCACAGAAGGTGATTCTTTGGGTACGAAGAGCAGAGTCCTCATGGAAAAAACACTCTCAGGTAGTGAATAATATCTTTTTAAAAATACATCCATGTCTTAAAAAAAAATACATTCCCATTATGAAAATGTTAATGGTTTTCAAATGGCTGTTTCCCAGAGATGTCTTAGTGTCACCACTGACATGACACGGAACTCTAACACAGCATTTCCTGTGGTAATTTTTTCATTACCTGCATAAATAAATTAGGCAGTGCATCAGAAAATTAACACGCAACATTTGTTAATCATCTTTTAGGGTACCTTGCTGCATCATTTGACTTACAACTTAGAGGTAGGCAGGAAGATGGAAGAGATTTTTCTTTTTTAAAAAAATATTGTAAAATTAGGGGACATATGGGCTGTTACTTACAGTGCTCTAGCTTTTTGAAAAGCTTCCTAAGATTTCTTGGACCCAGAAGCTGTACCTATCTAAATATCCTGAAGTAGAGATTTAAAAATTATTTAGAAACTTTGGCAGGGGAAAAAAAAACCTGTTTTCACTAAAATAGCGGTTGTATCTAAATTTATGTAGTCTGGCTGTGTCATCAACCAAGTCACTAAACAGTTTTTTGTTTTTTGTTTTTTCAGAATTTCTATCCCTTCTGCCAATACATTAGCTTCACCCAAGGCATCAATAACTGCAAGCCACTTTTTGGAAGGTATTCAGAGATAGCTACCCTACAAGTTCAGTAATCTGTAGCCATCACCCAATGAAACCTGTCATTACTATAACCACTGTATATGTACTAAATTTCACTGAAATCTATCAAATATTATAGAAGATGTGCCTATTTGACGTTTGCTCAGCTTCCATTTTGTCTCAAGATGAATGACTATGTTAAAAATAAAAAGTAGATATCTTGATAACCTATCATAAGGTACATGATTTTAACAAAATTGGTCAATGTAGAACAAATCTATACTAAAACAAAAAGTTTCAATAGAGTTGAAAAGAGCAACTATTCCTGCTGAAGAAAAGAATAAAAAAGAAAAAACTGAACTTCCTACTAATAAATGCTTTCTTCTTGGGAAAAAAGTTATGACAAACCTAGACAGTGAATTAAAAGGCAGAGACACCACTTTGCTGACAAAGGTCCATCTAGTCAAAGCTATGGTTTTTCCAGTAGTCATATACTGATGTGAGAGTTGGACCAAAAAGAAGGTTGAGCATCCAAGAATTTATACTTTCAAATTATAGTGATGGAGAAGACTCCTGAATGTTGCTTAGACAGCAAGGAGACCAAATCAGGCAATCCTAAAGGAAATCAATCCTGAACATTGGGAGTCCTGATGCTGAAGCTGAAGCTCCAATACTGATGAGAAGAGACAACTCATTGGAAAAGACCCTGATGCTTGGAAAGATTAAAGGCAGGAGGAGAAGGGGATGATAGAGGATGAGAAAGTTGGATGGCATCAACGACTCAATAGACATGAGTTTGAGCAAACTCAGGAAGATAGTGAAGGACAGGAAAGCCTGGCATGCTGCAATCCATGGGGTCACAGTCAAACACAACTTAGCCACTAAACAACAACAACTAATCAAAATGCGCTTCTTTTCTTAAAAATCCAATGAGATTGTGTACTCAAAGCTTTCTGGGCTTAAGTCAACTTCCCTTGCTGGGTAAGAGCCAATATTTGCCTTTCTATGACCTAAACACATCCTTACAATCCCCAGAAAAATCCCTGCAGTAGAGGGCGTTTTCCAAGAAGGCTGCAGTAATGTCTCCTTTCTCATGCATTCTTCATGGTGCCCTCCCCAACAAGAGGTAGAATCTTTTTCTTCACACTCTGGAGTCTGGATGGACCCTATGACAGCTTTGATTGATAGAATAAGGCAAAGTGATGCTGTGTTCCTTTTTGGCACCTTCCCCACCTCTTGTCCCTTGAAGCCCTTGTATGAAGTCCATGCTCCTCTGATAGGCCCTTGGAGGGGCTCTCAGGATCCAGACGTGTAAATGAAATGCCAGTCAACTTGGACATCAAAGCCAGTTGAGCCCTCACATGATCCAGCCCTAGCTTTTCTCTGAGTACAATTACTTAAGACATTCCTAAAGAAAACACCCCAGCAGAGCCTCATCAACCCACAGAATCACAGCCGAAAATAAACTGTTTTTTAAGCCACTAAGTTTAGGGATGATTTGAAACAAGCCAAATTCTCCAGCATTATCCACATTCTTATTCTTGTTCCAATTGCTTGGAAGTGGAATTATACTCTTTTCTAGTTCTGACTTTTAAATTGTCACTCACTCATCAAAAGCTGACTAAATCAATCCCTCTAGCCAGCATTAATCTCTCTGTGTCCTTTCTAGGCCCGTAATAATTAGTCCATATCTCTGTTCTCTGAGTTTTCACTCTCATAGAACAGTGGACTCATTCATTTCAAGATATTTGTTATTGCCTCCCATGTTCCAAGCAGAGCTTCCCAGGTGGTGTCTCTTGCCAATGCAGGAAACACAAGGGATGTAGTTTAATTCCTTTGTCGAGAAGATCCCCTGGAATAGGAAATGACAATCCAGTCCAGTATTCTTCCATGGAAAGTTCCATGGGCAGAGGAGTCTGTCAGGCTACAGTCCATGGGGTCGCAAAGAGTCAGACATAACTGAACATAAACACATATGCACGTTCCAAGCAGAAGTTAATGCAATACAGTTGCCAGATCTCAAAGAAAGTGTTAATACGTGGGAGTGACAGATACAGATACAAAGAAGGTGGAGATCACTAAATGTAGTGCTCAGAGAGCCTCACAGAAACACTGAGAAAGGATGGCAGGATGTGAAGGAATTAGGAGAGACTTCAGGGAATAAGCAAGCCCAGTACAAAGAGATAAGGAAGAATGTTTCTTATGAAAGGGATCACGTGCACAGGCAAATTTCCAGAAGTAGAAGGCAGTATGGTACCACAGGTATTTCTGCATGAACCAGGTGTAAACCAAGAATTCTTGAATGGTTAAAATACTGAAGAGGAAGGGCATAGATTATGGAGAGCCTCCTTAGCATCTTAGAGAACTAAGATCCCAGAGAGAACCTCTAGAGTTGTAAGGAGAATGCCATGGTCAGGTAAGAGCTGTAATTTATATTCCTGACATTTACATGGAGGGTAGCAATGATGGCAAGGCCGAGAGAAGAGAGAGTTCAATTAGGTATCCATGGCAACAGCCCATCTCAGAGATGGCAAGACCCTGCCCAACAGAAATGGTCATGGTGATGGCAAAGAGAATCAATTTAACCCAACTCATGCATTTATTGTGACTTGCCTGGTGGCTCAGACAGTAAAGAATCTACTTGCAATGCAGGAAACCTGGGTTAGATCCCTGGGTCAGGAAGGTCCCCTGGGAGAGGACATGGCTACCCACTCCAGTATTCTTGCCCGGAGAATTCCATGGACAGAGAAACCTGGCAAGCTACAGTCCATGGGGTCACAAAGAGTTGGACATGAGTGAGTGACTAACATTCTCATGCACTTATAAGAGGAAAAACTAAACTCTCAGAAGGATAAGGGCTTTTTCCATGCTGTAACAACAAATCAGGGCAAAATTTGAAATAAAATTCAGGCTACTTATTCTTCACTTTCTCCATTCTATTAAAATATTTCCAACCTCCTGTACCATTCACATTTCAATAAGGAAGTTACCAAGTACTGTTCATCTTTGTATTTCTTATAGCATGTAATGCAGATCCTTACAAACAATTGGAAAGTGTTTGTGGACTTTAATTGGCACTGACTCACATTCTGATGACAGTAGTATATGTAATGATGCATACCATATTGATATTCTTTCCTAAAAATTTTAATGAATGTGTAGCAATTTGAAAAGACATGATTCTGATTTAAAGAGTGGACATTTTGGTAGCAACAATGTGTCATGGCATTTTTAAGAAAAGTATTTACTCACTTAACTTTTCCCCATCTGTAAATATGAATCTTATTCCTTTGCTTTCTCTTAAGACAGCTGAGCACCAGCTTCAGAGGGGTCCTGTCCTCTGAGCTCACAGGCATCTGTGAGCCATCAAGTCTTTTCAAGCTCCCGTGACATCAAATGTCTAGGACACTTTAGAACTTTATTCATTCTTTTTCATATTTTTCTCTGATGGTGTCATTTATGTTGATATTGTTTCCTCAGTGAAATGGCATCATTGTGGTTAGAAAGGCAATGAACACACTTTCTGCTCCTTTCTTTGCACACAACAAAAACACAGAATACAGAAATATGGACCACAGGCAGTTTATAAAAGAGCTTTGAGTTTACCCTTGACTTCAGGGTAATGACTACAATGTTTTTGTAAACAAAGACATATGAAATAATTACAAAGTAACATTTAAAGGAAATGGGCTTGATGAAGAAGGATGAAAAAATATTGAACACATTTATATAGTATTTTACTGTATTTATTTTCTAATTGATTAATAATAACAATAATAATGTCATAAGGTATCACATGGTTTGCAAACTTTTCATAACCATTATCTCACTTACTTTAGAAAAACTTATACTAAAGAAGGTAGAGTAATTGAAAAACATTGGCATTATATGGCAAGAAATGAATTGCCAACTTTATTCTAATCAGTCAAAGAAGACTTCAGAAGTAATTGTGTGCTAAAGTGAACTCTCATAGAGTGAAAATGATATAATTTTACTTTACATTTGTCTATGATATCTATAAAGAGCTATGTCTCTCCAAGGGAATAAGCAGAGTCTTTAAGATGTCAAAAGACAATTGTAAACCTGACATGGAATCCTGAAAGGCAACTAAAAGTAAAATGAAGACAAAAAATATTTTTTTCTGAATCTAGAAAAAAACCACTGTATCTCTTCAACAAGTAATTAAATCTGATTTCTTACAAGAAGAATATTATTGAACATATAAGAGTCAGTCAGTTCTATTGTCTTTCTCCATACACACTCCTCCTTGGTGACTAATGAAATGGGTCAATGATTATTTTTTCTCTTTTCAAGGTCATCTTTGCATAGAATTTGAGAGCCCACCTACTGGGGATGGCCAAAAAACAACAAATTAGAGAAAGCAGAGAACTGGGTGGATCACAGAGACATGTCACAGGTCTTATAACAGCTTTTTTTAAAAATAATAATAGATCATATTATAGCTTCTTTGGTCCATTTGCTATTCCAAAAACAAGGATTGACTTTTGGGTATGGAGTTCAATAAAAATCATGCAGTAGATTTCCAGTACATGAAATATTCTCTGCTACATTTGTCCATGTTTTTTAATTCAATTTTTATGAGCTTCTGTGGTTGAGGGAACTATGGCTTAAGGGACAGGGAGTTCTGGGTATTTTAACTTCAGGCTGATATATGCTCATAGAACTATAGGGATGGAATAGACCTTGAAAATAAGCCTGTCCAGTTCCTCTTACTTCATAGGAAGCTGAGGTCTAGAGCAGTACTTCCCAGCTATGTACATGCATGACAACATAGAAAGTGAACCCATTTTTTTATGTCATAGTGGGGTAATCTCTAAAGGTGCTCACGGCTAAAGGTGACCATATAGGGTCCACTGGCTGCCCTCAGTGCTACTCGTCTACCAAGAAGTCCTTAGGGATATATATGTTGGCACACCTGTAACCCATTCACAATTCTTCAGTGTTGCCAAGGACACATCAAAGAGGAGTGCTGGTCTAGAGCCCGCATATTCAAGGAGCAGATTTATAACATCTGAATTTCTAACTCTCCAGAAGTTACTTGTGTTGTCTTGGCCAACTGGCCAATGGCAGTGGTGAAAAATAGGATTGTCCAGGATCGGGTCTGTGAGATGCAAATGGTGATTGCCTAAGAGATTTCCAGTTTTCTTATGCATATCTATTTAGCATCTGTACTTTTCAGATCCTTCCAAGATCTCTGACCTTATAAAATGGCAGATGTAAATCACTGCTCTATCCCCCTTTCCCTTTCCTATCCACTAACTTTTGTAATAACTGAAGAGAACTGTGATTTTTGCAATAGGAAAAACATTAATGTGAATAATTGCTATAAATTTCATACACACACAGTCCACATATACACACAAAAGTACTCACAAACATCTATACTGAAATAACTAAAATCCAATGAGGCAGCAAGTGTCTTATTTATTATAACTTCTCAAAATTTTATTTTGCTGTACCATTTTCTTTAGTACTTAGGCTGTGACAAGGTGCTTGCTGAGCCCTAGTGTGGTTAAATGTTGGCCTCTGTAGCCTTCCTTAGCTGGACTTAGAAAATCTGAAAGCGTCTAAACTTTAATATGCACTTTATCATATTAAACTTATGTGAATCATCTCCACTTTTATGTGGTGCTTGTGGCAGTACCAAAATCAAAAACAACAAGGCAGCTGATCAGTGGTGTTAGTAACATTCTGTTCATTAGCCTTTCTTCTCCATCATTCCTGGTTCCAGCTGAGTTCTTCTCCAAGCTCTGAGAGAGAGGAAAAATACACTTGCTTGTGAAATATTTTCTTACATGCTGCATATTTGAGAAAGTAACAAGATGTCTCTCATTCTATTAAAAATTATTACTTTGGTAAATTCCAGGTTGAAAACAAGTGACTACAGAATGATTTTTTTTTTAACATTTAGAAACCTTGTTTTAAACAACTCCATTTCCTTCACACGGAGAAAGCCTCAACGATTTATTCATTTCATTTGACTACTTTTTAATCTCAGTTTTTATGAGGACACTAATGACCCTCACAGATTGTTACCCTCCAGTGAAATAGCAGAGCTTTGGCAGCGGCTGGATTGCAATTGAAGAGTTTTGAAACTCACTGTAAATCTTCCTGTTTTGTTGTTCTTCAAACTAGGCTTTGCCATCTGCCTTATGAATTGAATTTTTGTTGTGGTATTTCACATGATCTAAAATACGGTTATCGCCACCCATAAACTGAGGTTCCTGGAGAGTATTAATTAAGTCCAAAATATTGCACCAATGTGCACAGTGAAATACTACAGAAATGTCATAGTGTGATCATCATTATAACCCTCTCTGCATTCCATGATGACTGTTCTTTCAAAACCCGGAGACAATTTGGTTGTAGCAGCCAACGAAGTTAAATCTGAAGACTTAAATTCAGGTGTATGAGATAAATTGAAACAGATCTTATTGCTCCCAAACACTCTCTTGGAAAAAATGGCATCTTGACATTTTATCAGTCACTCAAGCGGTCATTCTCAGTAGTATCAGCCGGAGCTTGAAGGATAGAGCCGTAAAGAAAGGACTGTCAGCCGTAAACATTCCTCAAAACCATGAAAACCACAAATGAGAGCTTAAGTAATGGAGGACACAATACCCTTGATATTTCAACAGTTACCTGCAACAACAGGCTTTGTTCAGAACCATGGTCATTTTTTCAAAAGCCTTACTTGTCAGGCCCAGACTGGGGTAAAGGGGGAGAGAGAAGAGAATAGGGAGGAGGGTAGGAGTACATATGATGTCTTTAGGTTAAAAAATGTAGTTGAGTTGGCTGTATATTTAAGCTTATGGGAATTGTTCAACAGCGACAAAATAATTTTTTTTTAAAAACACTAAAGATGGATCTGAAGACATTAATATCATCAAGCTTGAAGTGAAGCTTTGAGATTATTAGAGGGGCATTTACACAGCTCAGCTGTTCCCTATGTGGCCGTTCCTGATGTCAAATTACAGAAGAGAAAAATAGAGGGGAATGCATTGCAGGGAAGAGAAAGTAGTAATGGATAAGAGTGTGAGTGTGGGAAGACAAAATGAACTTAACTTCATTACACCTCAGGAACATATTGCAGTGCTGTGGAAGGAGAAAGACTGATTTTAAATGGACTTGGTGCTATTATCTGGACAATTGGGACCCAAGACAACTAAATGAAATTGAGTATACACCACAACCAGGTCACCCAAACTCAAGAAACAGCAAACCTGGAAAGGTTAAATGCCCTAGAATTGCATTTGTGGAGTTTCTCAACACATGAGATTAATGGTTACTCAAAGCAATGGATAAATATTAGCTAAAGACCATTAGCCGAGGAAAACACATCAGTGCATCACAGTTCTCGGGGCTTATCAGATCAATTTTAAATAGGTTTATCTTGGACTTTTCTAATGTTTAATGAGGAACAAATTGTTTTTTTTTTTTCCTATTTCCTCTACCCATGTTGACTTTTTGATATTACCTAACAGAGAACAATGAAAATTAATGGGTCTGTGACAAAGAGTTAATTTGCTTGTCTCAAAAGCAATTGGAAAGGGGTCATTTTATGATTGTTTCCTCCTATTACACAATTTATCATAAGTATCTATCTTGAATAGTAGATTCTTTAAATAAGACAATAGTTTGAATGGTCATCTGTCTCTTTCCACAGCCTTCATGTGGCACCTACCTAAACAATAATAGGTTGACATGATTCTATCTTATTTTTAATAGCTCTCAATCTATGTTAATCAGAATCAAAATGTCATTCAATTCTCTTTATATTTAACTGCAGCAAATAAAAACAAACACAAAGTATATTTTATTGTCTACCTGGAACCAGTCACTGTGCTAGGAATAGTAGGCCACCCTTCTATCTCCAGGAAAAATGGGAAAAAGTTCAATTACTTTACTTATAGCATCTTAATCACATGCAGAATATTAAAGTCCTAAGTTCCCTAATTAGGCATTAAAAACCATTAGGAGGAAACCAGGGAGTAGTACCTGAAGACTGAGAAGAACAAATGTTAACTTGTGGCTTGGGTTTCTGCCTCAGTCAGCCTTCCTTTGTCTCTTATCTTGGCCCCAAGGTATCACTGTTTTCTGCCACCAACAAGGTGGCCTTTTTAACCATTGTTGATATCAAAAGGCTATGAGATGCAAATTGGTCTCTTAAAATTTACTTCCTTAAAAAAAAAAAGATAATAACTTTCCTTTTCTATAGTTACACTCTGAAATTCAGCTATAAGAATTCTGCAATACCTACCTAAATCTTTTGATAAGCAGCAAGTAAAGCAATACAATATTTGATCAAATGTTCCAGTTCTAAAAGTAGCAAGTGATATTTCTACTTCCTTCAATGAACCATGCATTTCATCTTCATTAAAAGAATCACTTCTTTTATTCTATGTCAGTGGCTCATAATAAGGCATCAATAGAGTAGTGCTTACCCACTCCAGTGTTCTTGCCTGGAGAATCCCAGGGACGGGGGAGCCTGGTGGGCTGCCGTCTATAGGGTCGCACAGAGTCGAACATGACTGAAGTGACTTAGCAGCAGCAGCAGCAGAGTAGTGCTTATATGCTGTGGTTTGGCTGACCTGTAAAACAGCTTCTCATGACCCCAATATTTCCCTCTGTGAATAGTACAGCATGAACTAGCCTAGTTCCACCCACACAGAAGGCTACAGTGTCAAAACAAACAAAATAGCACAATAGAAGACCATGTACACTTTTCGTTGACTTAGCACTGCCCCTAGATTTGAATCTGAGTACATTTCTGGTCTGGAAACACAAGTCAAGAGTAAAGGAAGCTTTGAGAAGATTAGTTCATGAAAGAACAAAAGACAAGTCTCTTCCAGTAGTCAGAAAAAAAGAAATGTGTCCTGCCTTATATCAAATAAATGGAATATTATGAATCTTGCAATAGTGATATTTCTTATTCACAGTGGAGGCTCTATAAGAGGGAATTTGATTAGGGTAAAAAGGTACCAAAACAAAAGAACTTTATACTCTCCATTTCTCCTCCTCTCTCTCTCACACAAACAAAGAAAAAAACACAATCGCTCTGTTTTTACAATAAGTGTGCATAGCTGTGTTTCAAAAAGTTAAAAAGAGAGCAAAAATTTCACCTAGTTTCTAGTGCATAGTTTGCTTTCCAATAATATGTTTTTAATCTATGTTTTCAAAAGGGAGGGTGCCCAATAATTATTCTACCTTGTACGTTTTATTTAGAACATAAATCCCCTTTGTCCTGCTCATAACCAAAACAAGCAAACAGAAAAACCTATGAAAATCAATGGGTATCCTAAAAATAGCTTGGAACCCATAATCTGCATCTCCCTTCCACCCTGATAATCTGCTTACATTTTCTTGTTTAGCTCATTTTTAAATTCTCAGCTTCATACCCTGTCTGCAAAACTTGCCTCTGAACCACTCTGGTTCAGGGAACCCCTGGTTTCCCAGTCTGGGTCTTCTAATTGCCACTTCCTCTGCTACTTAGGTCTTGCTTGAATCACTTGATTATCTAGGCCAGCACTCCATGCTTCTATCCTCAACTCTGGGAAGCCCCATGACCAAAAGATCTAGCTCCTGAGATTCTTCTTCACCTGTAGGAACATAATCAAGTTAGCTGGAGAGAAAATTAGACAGTCAAAATAATAACTGCTATTACTATTTTCATTATCAAAAAAGAGAGAAATTAAAATCTAAAGGGTAAATCAGTAGGAAATATGACAGAAACTAACTTGAAAAGGAAAGAATCCAACAAAAGAGGTAGAAAGCAAGGAGCAATTCAAGGCAGAGAGAAGGAATTAAACTGCTGTCAGCCTTCACGCAAAGACACTAAGGCACCAAGGGCACTACTGGATATGGCCTGGGGGTAAAGAGCATTCTCAGCCCACCAGAATAACAGGTAACACCGCAGGACCTTCCATTTTCTTCCTCCATTTCATGCTTTTATCTTTTTGTCTGTGTATTCAGACAAACAAATATGAATAAACCAACTCCTAAATTTCATACAAGAGTAACTATATAGAAACAGCAAAAAAGAAGGAAAACTCTGTCCTTGTGCTTAAGTAAATTTGTCTATAAATGGGGTATATGACTTACATATGTATTAATAAGTAACTGAAAAAAAAAAGAAATTTCTTCTTTCTCTAGAAGAGTCTGATAATTAAAAGCTTTCCAGAGTGTTTGATTATGCAAAGAAAGGCCAAGACCTGAATTTGGAGATAGGGCCAGAAGGGATCTGAATTTCTTTGCATAAGAAAATGGAGGAGAAATATTTGATCTTGGGATCAGAGGAAAAAAGAAAGGAGGAAGGAGAAGAGAGAGGATAACCCCACAACTTAGAGAGGTATGAGAAGGGCTTATGTTGAGAAACAGGCTTAATATTGGATAAGATTTTGCTATCCTAGGATACAGACTCTATTCTTCTCTCCGAACTTTCAGTACAGTCTGCAAAATGTGAAAAACAAAAATAAAAAGCCTAGTATTTCTGTGAAAATCAGAAAAATGGGCTAAAATCCATGCTTCAATAGAAGCCCAGTGGAAATCAGCAAGAAGAAAGTATGATATGGGAACTCTGGAACTCACAGTCAAGAAGTTAGGGTCAGACACTTAATTTCATGACCCTTGAAGTTTTGAAAGTCTTAGGGAAGGACTTTACGTAGGGCATAGTGTAGGAACACAGGCTGATATAGATCTCAAGAAGAAAGGAACCACAATTGACGTCTGGGTTCTCCATATAACTAGTCATATGATGTAATATGGGCTTCCCTGGTGGCTAGTAAAGAATCTGCCTGCAATGCAGGAGCTGCAGGAGATGCAGGTTCGATACCTGGGTTGGGAAGGTCCTCTGGAGGAGGGCATGGCAACCCACTCTAACATTCTTGCCTGGAGAATCCCTTGGACAGAGGAACTTGGCAGGATCAGTCCGCAGGGTTACAAAGAGTAGGAGATGAATGAAGCAACCTAGCACACACACACACATGATGTAATATGTATGTTAAATATTTAATACATACAAAAAATTGCTAGATAAAATGAAAAAATAAAAGCAGGTAGAGGATTAGGAAATTATTTTAGAGAAAGTAAGCTTCAAAACATGAACTTCATCTTGACCTCACTAGCTAACATGAAATATGTCTTTTGCACTTTATTATAATGTTAGTGCAATGGCATTTGGAAGCTGCGTCTTGGCCTCAAAGATTTTATAAAGACACCCAAAGCCCGAGGGACTAGTCACATTTAACCCAAACCAAAACACGGGGGAAAACACAATTTCAAACAAGGGTCTCCCAGGAGAGTTCTACTTTTCTTTGATTTTTTTCACCCAGAGTCTAATGCTAGCGGTGTCCTTCCCTTGAATTCCTCACATAAGAAAGAGAGAGTTCAACCTTACTATTTCACCTGCTCCTTATTTGGTAGAAGCATAGCTGTCAGATGCCTTTGAATCTCACTTCTGACGTTGACTAGCATGCTGACTAGCCCGAAAATCAGTTGACTCTTCTGCCCCCAATATTACCATCTTTAAAGTGGAAATGAGAGCAGCTACTTCATAATATCCTTAAGAGAATTACATGAGACATTATGGCCTGGTGACTATAGTTAACAATGCTACACTGTATACTGAATAGTTACTATGACAGTAGAACTTTAATGTTCTCACCATAACAACACAATGGTGATTATGTGAGGTAAAGGATGTGGTAAGTAACCTTATTGTACAAACATTTCACAATATATATGTGTATCAAGTGATGACACTGTATGCCTTAAACGTCTATAATATTATATATGTCAATTATATCTCAATAAAGCTAGAAAAAATCTCTTACAGTGCCTCAGTTCTAAGCCTTTTTGAAATAACTAGACATAGATGAGGAGGTAAAGGAAGGGGAGATACAAGAAGAGTCTGCTTGTTTCCATTTGCTAACAATCCAGTAGTAATGGTTAAAGAATCCTGAGGACTCTTTGCCAGACACTGTGCAATGGGATGGACACTGAATTTATTATTTCATTTAATCTTTACAACTGTACCATGAAATATAGACTATGATTCGTATCTTACAGATGAGAAAATCAAGGCCTTCAGAGACTAATTTGTTCAAGGTCGTATCAACTAATTAATCCATAGCAGAGATAGGAACTAGACAAAAGCAGTCTAACTTAGAGCCTAAATTCTTCACACTCATTATTCTGTCCTTTCTTTGTATTATATTTACATAGCAAAAATATAATCACATTTAGGTCTAAGGTAATAGATTAATCATTTAATGTTGTTTCAGCCTACAATCCTTAAGAGCTCTCTCCCAACCTTTAAAGAAGGGTAAGATACAGCAATTTATTAAAGTCCCTCCTACTTTGCCTCAGAAAATATCTACCAGCTATTGACAGACCTTTAGGTAGCTCACTATCACCCACAAACCTATTAGCTACCAAAAGCTGATTCTATTCTTGTTTCCCCAATGCCTATCCCTATGCTTGTCACCCCGAGACTCTACTGGCTCTGAAATCATTCTCTTGGCTCCATGTTGAGCATCTGAAGTCCAGGTCTGCCCACTTTCCTGACCACACCTCCAGAACCACTCAGTCAAATTCTACCCTCCTCCAACCAATCATGAAGGAAAAAGCAGACCTTCAGTCATATATTAGTCATGACAATGAATCTAGGCTTATTAATTTATAGTCAGCAATGGTTTTAATGAATTGGGGAGCAATTTGCCTAAGTGATCCCAACTCCTATTTGCACCCTTAGTGGAGAAAGGGAAATTGCCAAACCAGTGGAAAATGTTGTCTCCTTTTGCACACAAACAATCTATTTTAAGATTTTTCATGCCTTCAAGGTCCTCCTTTCTGGGTCAGAAATGATAAAGCACACAAAATTTTATTCATTTCTATCATGGTCCTGGGGATGTTAAAAATCATATTCTGCTTTTAATAGCTTCTCCATCAATACAGGTAGTAACCTCTTATTCAGCCTCCATCTCTAACTGCTATTCCTTCCAGTCTGTGTTAACTGTGAAAACAATTTGCTTGTGTGGATTCATTTATTAAGCACAGAGTACAGCTAAGTGTTTTGCAGAACATACACAGCAACAGCACTTTGTGAGATTCACTGTGGTTTTGCAAATTGATGGCAAGAATAATGCCTTACACTTATGTAATACTTTATATTTTTCAAAGGACTTTTTGTGTTCATTATCTCATTTGATCCAAATATACCTTGCAAGAGATGTAGAATAAGTATTATTCTGCCTATTTCATAATTTTCTGTTTTAAATGAGGGTCAGAGAGGTTAAGTGATTTATTCTAGGCTAAATAATAAATTTTGTCAGTGTCAGTTTGGAACTGGGGCCCCCTCAATTTATTATACACTTTAAAAAATTTAAATACAGAAAAAAATGCAAACAAAAACCAAAAACTATGTGCCAATCACACTCAACTAATAAATATTTCACTTTGTCATGGAAGGAAAGGTGGGCCAGAAGAAGGAAGGACTCATTTGTCTAGCTGATTGGTTCATGAAAGAGATAGAATTTTTACTCCTGAACGATAGGTGAAATATTAATGGCCAGTTAGAGAAGGAATTGGCATAAGCAATAGTGTGGGTATATGACCATCTATAAACATGCAAGTTGAGTGTATGAAACATTGGGTTCAAAACTTTGACTAGAGCAGAAGAATCAAGTAGGAGAATCAATAGCAAATAAGCCACAATCAGATAGTAGAGAATCTTGAATACTAGCCTAAGGAGTTTAAGGCTATCCATAGTTAATAGTTGAATACCAGGACATATTCTCAAGTTAATTGCCAATTCATTAATCTCAACAATTACTACTAGGCTCAGTGCTGGGCAAAGTAACAAAAGGCTTTAGGTAGTATGATTTTACACTCAAGATCCTACTCCCATTATTAAACACCCTTTACCCAGCCTTTGATCTGAGTAGCCATAGTGCAAGTTTAAAGTCACAGGTTTCAGTGCTTGGCCATTCTTGGTTAACTAAACTCCGTTTTATTGGTTATATTAATTACCATGGATTTTTTAAATTGCAATCAAGTAGTTGAATTTAAATACTAAGAAAATGTGAAAAAAAGATAGTGAAACATATGCTGTCATATATTTCTTTTTTTTTTAAAAAAAAAGCACTGTACTGTGTATCCTGTGGGACTCATTACATTTAGGCCAACTTCAGCAAGTTCTTGTTCCCTACCTCCATTCTTGGTGATGAGAATTCATGTTGAGACAAAGAATGATGGGATTCTATAGAAATTCCTTGCTAAAAGAATATTGAATTATGTTCCCTGGAGCCTACTGACTACATCAGAATTTTTCAGCCTTGACACTATTAGCATTTTAGGCCTAATAATTCTTTGTTTTGGGGTGATGGGAGGCGGGGGAGGCAGAGGGCAACTGTTCTGTGAATCAGAATGTAGAGCAGCTTCCATGGCCTCTACCCACTATATGTCACCACTAACCCCCTAGTTGTGACAACCAAAAATGTCTCTAGACGTTATCAAATGTCCCCTGGGTGGCAAGATTGCTCCTAGTTGAGAACCACTCCACTACAGCACAAAAATAAGCTCAAAAGTATCTTAACAATAAGTTTTGAAACAAAACTAAGAAAAATAAATTAAGTAACCTATTTCTCTCAGCTTCCCAGTTCATCAGGATTTTGCTATATAGTCTCAATTGCCCAGATAAACTTAACCAAATCAATAATGGAAGAAGAAAAAAAAAAAGATGACAGAAAATAAATCCCAGCTATGAACCAGTTAACTAACATTCCACAGAAAGAAAGTTATAGACAATTTCCCCCAAGAAATTAAATTCCTTTACAAAAGTACCCTTAGGACTTTTAACACAAATCACTCTTCTTACTTGAGACTATTTATCATTTTTTAGAGCTTATAAATTATACACACCAGCAGAAATTTTATACACCAACAACCACAACAATCCAGATACAAAATAGAGCAGTTGAAGGGTATTGTCTTCTAACAAAGAGAGAAAGAGATGGTTGGGGGAGGGGAGGCAGCAAGAAAAAAGAACTAACCACACTCACCTTTAGAGCTCCCCTCTCAGGAACATAGCTTTTCTTCTCTGTACTCGCTGTCTTAATAGATTTCATCTTCCTTTAAAAGACAAGTCACAATCTGTCCCTGAAGACAGCCGTTATCATTAAAATGCTCCGCTGGGGGCAGAGGGGCAACATTACTCAGTGTGAGACAGGACATGCAAGAAGACGTGTGACACTTTTCCTTCAGGGCCAGCATTTTGGAGAATGGAGGGGCTGAGACAGGACTCCCAGAGGTCAATGCTTCCATCTTCTTGCCTCTGGTTGAGGCTACAAACTAAACCATTCAGAAGGGAAAGTTGTCAATTTTCTCTATTTATTAAAATATTTCCAGAATGGAGTGGTTTTTTTTCATTTCACAGCAATTAAGAGTTAAGATTGCTGCTAGAGCAATAACATTCTTCTTTCAGTTGTAGCCTATGCCCACCTTACCCATCCTGATCTGAACATCACTTACAATGATCAAGAATCAGATGCCAGATATTCACCTGTGCTACACACAGAGGATACATCATGTCTGCCCTCCCGGTTGGGGTTGAGAGGAAACCAGATAACGCACACACACACAGTGGTCAGTGCTCACTGCAGCGCTTTTCCTCTCCCCATCATTTGGAGTAGTAACCTACATATCACAATCAAGCTGCCTGTCATTTACAGAACTCAGTAGATACAAAATAATGACAGTGAGTAGAGCTGGGAGGCACCTTGACAGACCTCTATATCCAAACTCATGTTACAAAACAAAAGCCAAAACCGCAGAGGTAAAATGACACTCCCCAAGGTCATACAGCTCATCAGTCACCCAAGAGAACCAGAGCCCCTGTCTCCCAACTCAACTTGATCAACTGCTCCCTTCATGACAGTAATGATGCTTCTCAGGAGCAGTGACAGAAAACCCAGCTCAAATTGGTACCAGAAACAAGAAAGGAAAAGGAAAAGTGGGGAGGGGGGAGTTCCCATAATGAAACAAATCAGAGTGAATATGTGTTTTGCAGAGGCTCCTCATCTGCCATCCCCTTTCCTGGTAGCTCCATATCTTCTTTTGAGACACCAGTGGTCTTCCACCCTCAGTCATGCAGTTTGGGTGGGCTCGGCCTCCCTGCCTGCCCCATGCATTCATAGTCACTTGCAGGCCCTTCAAGGCAGATGAATTTATAAGATTGTCTCCTTCCAATAAAGGGAAATACAATCAATGGGAAGGCAGGCACCCTGAAGGTATTGGAACCAGGAACTCCGAATACACACCTTGCTTTTGTTTGGAGCTGATGCTAAGATTTTTTTTTTTTTTCCTTATACCTCCCAAGAGGCTTGGGAAAGCCCAAGATCAGGAAGGCCCAAGACTTCCCTCCAGATATCACAAAGCCACAGCTACTGAGTATAGCTCCAAGTTACTAACTCAAGGTCCTCCTGACCCAAACAGGAATCAACAAGAAAGTTCTCAGAGGGTACTTCCCTGGTCATTAAGAATCAGCTTTCCAATGCAGGGGACACAGGTTCAGTCCCTGGTTGGAGAACTAAGATCTCACATCCTGCAGAGAAGTTAAGCCCATACCCCACAAATACCCCAGCTCATGCTTTGAAGCCTGGGTACCACAGCTAGAGAGAAACTCATGCACCTCAACGAGAGATTTCACATGGCATACCTAAGACTCGATGCAATCAAATAAATAAATAAATATTTTATTAAAAAGAAAAAGGAAGGTCTCAGAGAACTCAGAACACAGAACATTGTGTTTACATTCCAAGCCACTTCTGGTAAACCCTCTAAGCTTAAATTAAATTCCATTTGTGCTGAAGATCAATGACTCTGTTTATTACCAGTTTATCATTATTTTTTAAATATTATCCAAGAATAACCTTGATTATATTCTGCATTTTTAATCATAAAGATCACATTTTACTAGCAATTTTATACTTTTTAAGAGTTTTATATGATGCTCACAAGTTGTTTCATATGATGCTCCCAAGGCATTATTTATCTCCCCTTCCCATTTTTTTTTTTTTTTTTTTCTGGCCACTCTTGATGGCTTGCAGGATCTTAACTCCCTGACCAGGGATTGAACCTGTGCCGTGGGCAATGAAAGTGCAGAGTCCAAACCATTGGACCATCAGGGAATTTCCATATCCTTATTTTATAAATGAAGATGACTGAATTACAGTTCCAGAGTGATTACCCAGGATTACATAGTAGAAGAATGGCAGAAACAGGATTCACGGCGCAGGACTGAAACACATTTATTTTTTATGATGTGATGAAAGGGGATGTTGTTTATTTTCCTTGGAACAACTCCAAATATATAACTCTCCTTCTCTGTCTTCAAATCTCTGAAGGTTTATCTAATCTCCATATATTAAGACATATATAGATCCCAAAGCAGACACAAAAGAAAATGCTTCTGAAGCAACCTGACATTATGAGAAGTTCCAACAGTTCATTCAGATTTCACAAGATTGACTCAGTTCTCCTGAGGCTGATAGAGGGCTCACTGCGACAACGTGTGTGTATAAAGGCAGGGTAGGGGGGACATGCATGTACATATCAGTGTGAAATAACAGAAGGGCTACATGTGATAGATCATGCTACAATAATTAAAATCAGAAAATCACATTTTTTATGCAACATTGTTGATTTTAGATTGGGAGTCAAGAGAACACTTAGGTCGCCTGAAGTTCAAAGCAACTCCTTAATGATGATAATTATACTTAGATTCTTATTCCTCTTTCTACTAAAATAAATTAATATGCATTTGGGACAATGACAATGATCTTGTGTCTTTGAACCTGGAGGTGCTCTGGGAAGCAGTGTTAAGTCAGTCAGAGGCTTTTAACTATGTCATCCATTATTCATTTACCTGGGTCTACTTTTTCTGTTTGTTTCTTATCATCAAAAATGAGGAAAGTTGACCACTTTATTAAAGTTTCAGAAGATTTAGTGAAAAGTATTGAAAGAATCTTCCAGTTCAGTGCTGGAATGATTAAGGAAGGTGGCAGAGACAAACAGTAATCAACTCCTGGAGCCTAGAAATGGAAGAGCTGTCTCAGGAAGAAGAGTTGTCTCGGGAAGAAGAGTTGGGAGAAGGCCATGGATCATGGAGAAGCTCAGACTCCTCCCAGCTTCTGCTTCAAACAAGGCAGCTCCACTGCTCCCTGTTTATGCATTAAAATTTTGTTAAGAATTAATTTGTTAAATTCTGGTTCAGCAGACACATCCCCCCCAAATTTGTAAAATTCAAGAGTAATTCACGCAAAATGACTTGGTTGTTATCACCTAGTCACTGCAAAGCAAGGATCCCAGCCCAAGCCATCTGAGTTCAGACACGTGCTCTTCCCCATCACCATCCTCCAGACTTCCTACCTCTAATCTCACTGAATCATCACAACAACCAAGCAAAGCAAGTATGATTAGCCTTCTTTTATGGAGGCAAAAATTGAACTTCAGAACTTCATAGGTTGGAATACCTACACTTCCTGCCTACAAACCACATGTTTTTTGCACCATGTGGATACTCATGCATCATGCCTCAATGCAGAAGGCTGTGTATTTTTTTTAAATATGTGAGTCACGGTACCTTACTTTGCTATCTTAATATAAATTGTCTTCTTTAAATATCACCTTGTCTCTTCTGAAGTGTCCTTTTTTCTTTAGTTTTGAGTTCATTTCTTCTCTATTAAACTGAGTGTGTCTGTGGTGCCCTTCCAAAATGACCTCTGTCTGGCACAGAAAGCCATCCAATAGGCCATTTGTCACACCTCATCTCTTCTCTTTTATGAAGGGGACAAAGGCTGTCTTTGAGTCCCCTTTGGAAGTGTTTTCATACTAATCCAAGAATTACTGTTGTGTTTGGTTTCTGGCCAGTGCAGTGTGAAGCCATTCATGGGGCCGCATGGAACTTGTCTAGTCACATTCCAGGCCATTCTTGGAACATTGTGGGGAAATGCATCATCGCTCTGCTGGTGGGAGACAAGTCTGTGTCCCTGCCTGAGGCTGGCAGCCATTGCGTCCGTGTCCTTGATCACACATGAAAACATCTCCTGCCATCTCTGCCAGGCAGCCCGCTGCACATGCACAAGGAAGGAGAAGAGCAGAATTAAACGTTCAAAAAGACCTGAGATCGGGAAAAACAACAGCCTCCTGAACGTGTATCTCGGTGGAAAGCAGGGAAAGAAAGTGAGCTGGGTACTTTAGTCAAAGACTCACATGCTTTTCCCAAACAACCTGAGTCACTGTGGATTAACAGAAATGGATCCAGAATGGGAATCAGGAGAAATGAGTAACAGTTCTGATTCTGCCACTAAGTACCTGTATGACTTTGGACATATTTCTTTATTTTGTTTCATAGTATTCCTTATAAAATGGGGCTAAAATTTCAGACCCCATAAAACTCTGATAAGGATAAAAGAAAATACGGTCCACCAATGCAGCTGGTAAATAATAAAAACTAGACAAATACCCATTGCCATTGCTGCTGCCTCTGGGCCTCAGTTGCCTCACCTGTAAAATGAAGATAGTGGGATAAAACTATGTCTCCAATGCTTGCTGTTTATCAGGAACACCTAGGGAGCTTTGCACACTTGTAAAGTAGGGGCCTCACTACACTCTTGAATGTTAGGACCCAAGGATGTATTTTTACTTTAATTTCCCAGATTAGTTGGATACAGTCTGCCCAGGGCTATCCACTGAAGATCACCAGTTCACCATTTAGTGATTTTTCAAAGACAAACTAGTTGATATAAGCTGAGATTGTCTATAATTTCACCATTTTAGATCAGTATTTTGATTTAAATTAAAAAAAAAAAACTTATTTTCCAAAGCCACCTATTAAAAGGTAAGTATCCTTGAGGGGGCAACATCCCAATGCACCACAGCTTACTTGTTGACCCTTTTCAACCACACTGATGATTATAGAGTACTCATATTTTACAGTGGAACACAGGAGAAGCTGTGTATGTTTAAGGGTAGGATTTTCTAGAAAAATCTCATTATTTTTCAAATATGATAACTGAGCCCCAGGGGGCTTATAAGTAGACTGGTCATATAATTTTTATCCCAAACAAGATACTTCAAGAGTGAAAGGGGATTATTGATAGCTACATTAGACGTAAACCAGGGCATATGAGGACATATGCTTGCCATGGATAAAATGACTTGTCTACATCAGAGAAAGTTAATATGGAAAAGAAAGAGACCAGGAATGTCAAAGAGTGGACTAGAAGTTCTGCCTGCAGACCTCTCCTTCATCAACCCATGTCTCAGCCAATGTGATTCAAATTCACTTCACTTTGGTCCATGTTCACCTTTATATCTCAGAAACAACCTAACAGTATGTATCTTTCTCCTTTACTTCTCTGTCTCCAACTAGAATGCTGGCCCTCGTTGGAACTCAAACTCCATCACATCTGTGACACTCCATTACTTCAGTAAACTCACTAACATGTTGAAGATGCCTTTCCTTTGGACGAGCAAAGACCATCTGCTATGCAAGATCAACAGAGGCCCATGTAAATATCAGAGACTACACCAGGAACTTTAGAAACATCCCCAACTGAAGATTCAGATTCTTGAGGTTGTTGCAAGACCCTGACAGTCTTATAGCTAACTGTCCGGAAACCCTGTATTTTCCCCCTCTGATGCTCATTGGGCTTTTTCAGTTAATCAGCGGCTCAGTCCTGTCCAATTCTTTGTGACTCCATGGACTGTAGCCTGCCAGGATCCTCTGTCCATACGATTTTCCAGGCAAGAATACTGGAGTGGGTCACCATTGCCTACCCCAGGGGATCCTCCCAACCCAGGGATCAAACCCCAGCCTCCTGAATCTCCTGCATTGTCAAGTGGATTCTTTACAACTAGTACCACTTGGGAAGTCCAGTGCCATAACTAAACCTAAGCTGCCAGTCTGTCAGTACTCATCAGGCATCAGGAAAAATGTCTCTTCCCAATATTAGGTTTACTAATACTGCTTGTCTGACAAAAGTTATTTCATTCTGGCTTTAATTCCAAGAGATGAGTTCTGCATTAGTAATCAGCCTCTTTCTATACCTCTGTTCTCACTCAGACATATTAACAAGTAGCAAACACCAAGCTTGAGATTAAAAAAAGAATAAAATAACCTGGTTTTCAGTTCTCTTTCATGCTTGAAAGAAAATTTGTAAATTGTCAACTTGACTTAATTTTTCTTCTGGACTCACACCTATTTGCTGTAATAAGAATTTTCCCCCTGGGTTTCACTCATCTGCAGCATGTGGCAAGAAAAAGGGGATTAGGATTGTATTTGTCGACTTCTCGAAGCGGATTTTCTTTCAGCAAGTCTGCTATCAATTCTATCTGCCAAAATAGCATTTTAATGTGTTACCTGCCGGTCAAACATGTTCTGTTAACTTCTGCCTCTGCTGTGTTTTCTGACATTGTTTACCACTACTTTTTCCCATTGTTACCAAGCTTATTATTTTAAATATAAATGTGGATTATGCTATTTTGATCATGTCTTTATTTCTGCAATACATTGGTTTAAAACAGAAAAGAGGAGGGTGCAGAGAGGGTAGAAAACAGGTTTTCTCTTGCTGGAAAGACTATTTTAATGAGTTTTATTCTGTAGTTGGGAAGATGCTCTTAACCTCCTTGGCCCAGTCAGATGTGATTTCTTGACACTGAGCATATTGCAAACGCATTTTAATCAGAGCTGTGTAAGGTGGACACCAAGAGGATTCCTCCAGTATTTAACAAAGCCGTCTATTTGCAACACAAAGTAATGCTTTGTTTACCCTTCCTCTTTGTCCTGAGCGTGGTATTATTCCAGAGGCATTGCTTCTCTCTTGCAAACTGTCAGCAGCCAAGGGTAATTTTCAGCATGTTTAGGATCATAATTGGCAAAAATGTGTGCTCAGAAGTAAAGGTCAGACGTGATCCAGTAAGAGCCATTCTCCAGTTTACATGACACGGACACCAAAGTGCTTCATGCGTTCTCCAAAGTTCACAAACCCTTCTCCGTATTCCAGGGACACAGGTTTCCTCCCTGCCAGATAATTAGCTAAAGTGGCAGCCAAGCCGCCTTGTCACTGGGCACTCAATGGTGCTCCTTTACTCCAAGCTCATTTCCTTGGAAGGTGAGAGCCATTATCGTAAAGAGGGATATTGTAAATTCTGTTCCTTCTGCTATGCCGTGGCTGTGAGCAGAGAAATTTGTGTTTTCTGCCAGGGAGAAGAATAACATTTATTTAATGGATGCTGAGCAAAAGGTATTCACATTTCATGCTTCAGGGCTTAAGCTGATTCTAGATCAGAAGGGAACTTTTCCAAGCTCCAAACTATACAACTGGGTAAGCGCTTAGTGCTAACAACCCTTATGTCGCATCCAGGCATGATCTGAGGTCACCATCTCAGGGGTACCCCCACACCTTCTCAGGTCCTGAATTTGTTCACAAATAATGTTTTATACCCCTCTCCCACCAGATTCCCCTAGAAACTTAAGCCTGCTTCTCACAGATGGCTCTGCTCCACGGAATCCCAGCTCTGTCCATTCAGCCTCTCAGACCCTTCAAGAGAATCCTTGACAGTGTTAGAGCTGTAATACATGAGTGTGTCCTCACTCAACAATGGAGGTAGAAGAAAAAATCATGAGGATAGAAAAAGTCTGGGATAAGGGAAAGAGGACAGATTCCAAGCTAGAAGGATTGATCCAGGTTCAAACAATCTCTGCACTCTAAAGAGCTGGGTAAATCATAAATAGTTATATCTCATTGACAGTTTCCTCATCCTTAAAAAAAGAATAATAAATCTTACCTTACAGTATACTTGCAGGGGCCAAGTGAAATCATATGTGAGATGTGAGGTCCATAGATAAATGTTGGTTCATGTCTCTATTCTCTCAGGAGATTGCCATCTAGTCCGGTTCCAATACTAGCTTGTTAAGTATTTCCTGGCAAGTCATTCAAATTCTCTGTGAGTCCATCTTCAAATAAAGGAAAAGAAAAACCTTGATTCTGCCTTCCCTGCAGGATTATTATACAGATTAAATGAAATATTCATTACAACAGAAACTTACAATGCAAGTTAAAGTGTTATCAAGAAATAAGGTGTTAATATCATGCTGATGCTACTATTAATTTTTTTATTAATTTATTAATTCTGGAAACTGTGTCTTTTAGACTATTATCCACAATTAAGTAAGCCCATCTAAAATTACAAAGATATCTTTTAATCACATACAGATATAAGTCACAATGTTGTGATAGTGGAAAAGTTGACATAATATTGTGTCTTGAGAATAGATTTGCCCTCAGAGTTGAGGCAGAAGATTTCTCGTGGTTTCATCTATAAGTAAAATGAATAAGTACTTGGAAATTTAGCTGCATTATAATTAGCCAAAAGCCTTGAATATGTGAAGCATGTCACAGATGCTCATTAAACATCAGATTTCAAGTGTTCATGGTATGCCAATCAGCCTTGACCATTCTCCTTACCACCATTGCTGGCCTCTGGGGGCCTTCTCTACCCTTTTCTCCTATACGCTCTGCTCCACTTGAGTTCCTAGGGTCTCCTGGAATTGAGAAAAGTAATAGCTAGATATTTCCAGTTGTAGACTCAATTCTTACTACTGGTCTTCCTTGGGCATTAAGTTCTCAGTCTCCTAAGTAAGGTTCTGCTCCATGCCTTTAGTTCTACCGAAGGTACTCCTTTCCCATTCATGCCTCTGTCTCACGGCTCAAATCTCTCTATGGTGGGCCTCTTTTGTCTTCAGTCTGTGTAACTAGTTTCAGAGAGTGCTTCCAGCTACCAGGAGAGAATAAACCAGTCCTTGGGGAGTAGTCACAAATTCACAAATACTGGAGACTAATTAGTCCACCATAAGTCATGCACTCACAATGGTTAAACAATAGTAACAAAGGGGTGGATCGTGACCGAAATTTGGGAAATACCAGGACATTATTAGCTGAGTACTCCCAAGATATCCACCACACATAGTAGGGTGGTCTCCAGTATTGGCCTCTACCCTTCTACTAGCCCCTTTAGGCGATATCCTCCACTGAGCCCTCCACAGGCTATAAGACATCATCGGGCCATGCCAGCAGCTTTGCGGGCCATAGAATAAGATCACCTGCAGCGTCGGCCTCTTGGTTCACTCCAGTATCTGCCAACACTGGGTAATGCTGCTATTTCACTCTGTCTCCCTGTCTCCACTAGAAGGCATCGCCCCTGTGTTGAGCGTCTCCACATCCATCAGGCAACAAGCAGCTTCAACTGGGTTCCATCACTCCTGCTGCAGTGCCCACCTTTGTTGTGCATTGTGGAAGCTCTAAAAAAATACTGCCAATAAGACACTGCTGTTGCTCAGAGGTCATTGTCTCCTCAGCTGCCCTTCCATGGCCTGTAATTTCCACCGAGTACTGCTACTGGTACACAGACTATTTAAAGAGCCACTGTACTTGAGGGCGACACGGAGAACAAAACTATTAATAGAAAGGGAAAGAATGCTTCCAGACTTTTACTCCATTCTTGTGTCAAAGTCTTTTAGTGGTATATTAAATCCAGATTGCTCATTGCCTTCTGTGTTACAGAGATTTAGGAGGAACTCTTTTTTTCTGTCATTTATTTGTGGCCCTCAGCATCACTCTAAACTCAAAGCTTTGTTAGTGGGTCAAGATCATCATGCCTGGTTCCTTCCTTCTTCTTTTTCTTTTTTATCTTATTTGAAGTATAGTTGGTTCACAATGTTGTGTTAGTTTCTGCCATGCAGAAAAATAATTCAGTTATGCACATATATGTTCTTCTTCATATTCTTTTTTATTTTTATGGTTTGTCACAGGATATTGAATAGTTAGTTCCCTGTGCTATACAGTAGGGCCTTGCTGTTTATCCATACTATGTATAATAGTTTGCATCAGCTAATACCAAAGTCCCAATACTTCCCTCCCTCACCTCCCTTTAACATGAGTTTTTTAAAGATAAGTTCCTTCTTTAACATGAGCTGTTTCTCCCCGCCCCCCCCCCCCCCATAAGACCACTTAGCTTTCATGAAATTCTTTCTGGTGAGGCCTGAAATCCCATTTTTTTCCTGGGCATAGATATGTAGAAATCTCATCTTGAACTGGGATCCTGCCACAATCAGACTTTAAAAGACTTAATTGTAGACTAGTTGTGAACTAGTTTAATTTAAAAGGATTTTCCTCACTATAAGTTTGTCAGAATCACCAGCCTTAATGAATCTCATTATCCAGTCAACTAGGATTTTGCTTTTATGAAGAGTACTGTCCTACAAAGAGGAAATTGTCCCCAAACAACTTTGTTTTCTTTGTATTAAGATGTTTTTTGTGTGTTTTTTTTTGTATTGAAATTGTATTAAAATAGATCTGTTAGACATTGGAGTAGTTTGAAACTGGTTATGAAAAGCTTGTTCACTGACTGTTTCTAAGGCAAGGGAAGATGTTGGCGGTTGAACAAGACTGGGGCAAAGAAGGAAGAAGAGATTGGTTTAAGCTGGAGCCATAATAAAATACTGTAAAATGTTTTTGAGGGTGTTGTCCTGAGCGCCTTCTCCCTGAGTCCCTTGGAAGAACTGACAACTACCTGGCCTTTAAGAAATGAAATTGACATTTGCAGGCTTAGGTTCAACAGAAACTGAGAAGGGAGGGGTAAGGAATGCTGCAGGCAAAGCCAGAGTCCAATTCCCTGGATCCAGGACAGCAGGCCCATAACTCTGCTGTGAGTGATGGGTCAATATCCAATAACTCCAAATCAAAAGCTGAAGTCTTCTTGAGTCAGCAGAGCTGAAGCCTCCTTCAGGGGATAAGAACACAGCAGCAGCCCTTCTGACAGAGCTGGAGTTGCCAGTAGCCTTTCATCTAAGGAAACCACAGGCAAAGCAAACTTGGCATATAACTTTTCCTACATTAATTAGCACCCTTAAGTTTAAAGGGGGAAAAATAATAATACTCTCGGGAGAGCAGCTAGAGCTCAAACTCAACTCATTTGGATTCAGTACACAGAGACTCTGGGGAGGGGACGATGGGATAGAAAACAGAGCACAGGCTGGAGCACAAGGGATTATTTTCAGGTCAACCGAACAGTGGCTCTCAGAAGCCCTCCATTGTTTGAATTGTGTTTCATGATATTGATTACAAATCATCCTTAGTAGTTCTTCATCCTTTTGGTCAAGCTCTGCCTGTCCTGTTGGAAATGAGATGTGATGTGTTTTAGAGTTGTGCTAGACGTGTTCTTTTCTGAGAAGGCATGAGCCTGTTGAGGGGACACAGATTTAAAATATACTTTTAGTAGGTCATTGTCTATAAAAAGGAAAATTAGCTAAATATTTTTATTTCCATTGATTAGAAGTTTAAAAAAAATAGTGACTCAGAAAAAAAATACAAAACATATGTAATGTTTATTACTTATGCAATATTAAAGACATAAACAAATTCTATTTTTTAAATGAGCTGAGGATACACACATCAATTTCTGCAGTGATTCCACATCATGAGGAGGACAGAACTGAAAATGGTGGGCAAAGCAAACAGTAAGTTTTAACATAGGATTCTAGTTTTTCTTTTTCAAAAAATAATTAAAGTTCATAATTTATTTGTATAATTACTTCAAGAGAAAAATAAATCAGTGTAGCCCTTTGCATTTCTATTAAGTTCCCAAAATTAAGATACAGACTTGCAATCAGGTGGTTATTATTGCTAAGGATGACATTTTAAGAACTGTTCTTACACAAAGAATACTGGACTCCTGACTTTCAGATCATTATTTAAATTCTTCCTAAGTTTTAATGTAGACACAGATGTAAGACTTTGTTCCCTGAGTCAGCCAGAGAGGCAGCAGAAGTCAGGCTTTTTGGAGTAAATCTTTACCACTTCTTCCTGTCCACCTCAGCCAAGAAGCCCATGGGCTTATCCATTCACAGAAATTTATCTCCTTTTATTTTTATATTTTTTGTTTACCTTTACTGAACATGTAGCATATTTTGAAACAGTAATTTAAAATATTTTTGAATGTTCTAAAACTTCAAAAATGAAAACAATTTAAAATTGTATTTTACTCTCCAGTTACACAAGTAATTTTGCATCTATTATATTATTTAGTTATCATAATACAGTTTGAAAAGTGTGAGGATTGGCATTATTTTATATCATTTTGCAAATGAGGAAACTGAGATTAACTTCTTTAAAGCATACCAGTAGTATCAGTAGTAGAAGTTCAGGAGTTATAAGAGTTCAACCATAACTAGATTGCCGGGAGAAATATCAATAACCTCAGATATGCAGATGACACCACCCTTATGACAGTAAGTGAAGAGGAACTAAAAAGCCTCTTGATGAAAGTAAAAGAGGAGAGTGAAAAAGTTGGCTTAAAGCTCAACATTCAGAAAACGAAGATCATGGCATCTGGTCCCATGACTTCATGGGAAATAGATGGGGAAACAGAGGAAACAGTGTCAGACTTTATTTTTGGGGGCTCCAAAATCACTGCAGATGGTGACTGCAGCCATGAAATCAAAAGACGCTTACTCCTTGGAAGGAAAGTTATGACCAAACTAGATAGCATATTCAAAAGCAGAGACATTATTCCACTGACTAAGGTCCATCTAGTCAAGGCTATGGTTTTTCCTGTGGTCATGTACGAATGTGAGAGTTGGACTGTGAAGAAGGCAGAGCGCCGAAGAATTGATGCTTTTGAACTGTGATGTTGGAGAAGACTCTTGAGAGTCCCTTGGACTGCAAGGAGATCCGACCCATCCATTCTGAAGGAGATCAGCCCTGGGATTTCTTTGGAAGGAATGATGCTAAAGCTGAAACTCCAGTACTTTGGCCACCTCATGCAAAGAATTGACTCATTGGAAAAGACTCTGATGCTGGGAGGGATTGGGGGCAGGAGGAGAAGGGGACAACAGAGGATGAGGTGGCTGGATGGCATCACTGACTCAATGGACGTGAGTCTGAGTGAACTCCGGATGTTGGTGATGGACAGGGAGGCCTGGTGTGCTGCGATTCATGGGGTCACAAAGAGTCGGACACGACTGAGTGACTGAACTGAACTGAACTGAACCATAACTAGAGTTCAAGTCTCACTTCACATCCATTTATTAATCCAGTAAAAATTTATTACGACTCCTAGTATGTAGACTCTCTTCTAAAATTCTTTTTAGTTGCTCTGGTAATTACTTTTCCCTTTTTGTTTTGTCATTATAAGATACCATTACAGACTGTATTATCAATTATTGTTTCATTTCACATGCCTTGTTCATCACCTCATCTATCTGATAGATTTTAATGTCCTTGGGTAGTTCCATAGTTCCATGATATAAACTTTTTTTCACATCCCACAAGGCATGGCACAATTCTAGATATATGGAAAGAACCACTGTTTGCTGCTTAGCCAATTTACTGGTTATTACGCAATAGGTATGAAAGCTTAGATGTTAATAATTAACCTATAGAGCTCTAATTATAAGGAGATAGAACAACACCACATATGTATCATTTGTCCCAGATACGTGGGGAAGATGATAAAACCCAAGAGCTGGCAGAAATCTCAGGGAATCTCAGTGCCTGTGCTATTCTAGGAACTACTCTAATGTTCTGTTTCATTTCTGTTTAGAGCTTCTTACATAATATTGAGAATATAACAAGACTTTTTGGTTAGGAAAAAAAAGTTAAAGAACACTTAATTGTCATCTCTCAACTGATTTTTATTGAAGTTCTATTACATGCACAATATTGTGGATATTATGAATAAACAAAATGGAACACAAAGACTTCTTCATTTTCCTTAATGTGAACTGCACTTTAAGTGTGATAGCACTTTGTATGCTATCTCATTTCAAACTTTATAGTCCACCATGGCAGTTATACCGGCTTCCCAAGTGGTGCTAGTCGTAAAGAACCTGCCTACTAATACAGGAGAGGTAAGATATACAGGTTCAATCCCTGGATCCAAAAGATCCCTTGGAGAAGAGCATGGCAACCCACTCCAGTGTTCTTGCCTGGAGAATCGCATGGACAGAGGAGCCTAGCAGTCTACAATCCATAGGGTCACACAGTTGGACACGACTGATGACAGCATGCACACACATGGCAGTTATATGCTAGAGCTCTGAGTCAGTATAAATTTAAATCCTGACTCTACTACTTTCCAGCTGTGCGACCTCAAGCAATTTGTTTAATCTCTCAGTTCAGTTCAGTTCAGTAGCTCAGTCGCATCCGACTCTTTGCAACTCCATGAATCGCAGCACGCCAGGCCTCCCTGTCCATCACCAATTCCCAGAGTTCACTCAAACTCATGTCCATCGAGTCGGTGATGCCATCCAGCCATCTCATCCTCTGTCGTCCCACTTTTCTCCTGCCCCCAATCCCTCCCAGCATCAGAGTCTTTTCCAATGAGTCAACTCTTCACATGAGGTGGCCAAAGTACCGGAGTTTCAGCTTTAGCATCATTCCTTCCAAAGAAATCCCAGGGTTGATCTCCTTCAGAATGAATTGGTTGGCCTCCTTGCAGGCCAAGGGACTCTCAAGAGTCTTCTCCAACACCACAGTTCAAAAGCATCAATTCTTCAGTGCTCAGCTTTCTTCACAGTCCAACTCTCACATCCATACATGACCACAGGAAAAACCATAGCCTTGACTAGACGGACCTTTGTTGACAAAGTAATGTCTCTGTTTTGAATATGCATTCTAGGTTGGTCATAACTTTTCTTCCAAGGAGTAAGTGTCTTTTCATTTCATAGCTGCAGTCACCATCTGCAGTGATTTTGGAGCCCCAAAAAATAAAGTCTGATACTGTTTCCACTCTTTCCCCATCTATTTCCCATGAAGTGATGGGACCGGATGCCATGATCTTTGTTTTCTGAATGTTGAGCTTTAAGCCAACTTTTTCACTCTCCTCTTTCACTTTCATCAAGAGGCTTTTTAGCTCCTCTTCACTTTCTGCCATAAGGGTGGTGTCATCTGCATATCTGCGGTTATTGATATTTCTCCCAGCAATCTTGATTCCAGCTTGTGCTTCTTCCAGCCCAGCATTTCTCATGATGTACCCTGCATATAAGTTAAATAAACAGGGTGACAATATACAGCCTTGATATACTCCTTTTTCCTATTTGGAACCAGTCTGTTCCATGTCCAGCTTGAACTGTTGCTTCCTGACCTGCATATAGGTTTCTCAAGAGTTAGGTCAGGTGTTCTGATGTTCCCATCTCTTTAAGAATTTTCCACAGTTTGTTGTGAGCCACACAAGGCTTTGGTATAGTCAATAAGGCATAAATAGACGTTTTTCTGGAACTCTCTTGCTTTTTTGATGATCCAGCGGTTGTTGGCAATTTGATCTCTGGTTCCTCTGCCTCTTCTAAAACCAGCTTGAACATCTGGAAGTTCACGGTTCACGTATTGCTGAAGCCTGGCTTGGAGAATTTTGAGCATTACTTTACTAGCGTGTGAGATGAATGCAATTGTGTGGTAGTCTGAGCATTCTTTAGCATTGCATTTCTTTGGGATTGGAATGAAAACTGACCTTTTCCAGTCCTGTGGCCACTGCTGAGTTTTCCAAATTGGCTGGCATACTGAGTGCAGCACTTTCACAGCATCATCTTTCAGGATTTGAAATAGCTCCACTGGAATTCCATCACCTCCACTAGCTTTGTTCGCAGTGATGCTTTCTAAGGCCCACTTGACTTCACATTCCAGGATGTCTGGCTCTAGATGAGTGATCACACCATTGTGATTATCTTGGCCGTGAAGATCTTTTTTGTACAGTTCTTCTGTGTATTCTTGCCACAGGCCTCAATTTCCTCATTTGTAGATAGTGATAATAGGGCTCTTGGGAAGGTGAAAAGAGATAATTCATGTAAACCATTTAGAACAGTGTCTGGCACAGAGTAAGCCCTCAGTGAATGCTAGCTATTCCTATTATTTACAACCAAACTGCGAGGTAGGTTATACGCATATTATTTATACATTACAGAGAAAACTGAAGCTAAGAGAAATTATGTTAGTTGCAAAGGATGACTTCAGGCATTCTCACTCCAGTCCCAGTGGTAACTCCATTTCCCAGTGGGTGAGGAAAAGGATGAATGTGCAGGACAATTGCTTTAATCAATATCTGATCTGCATCTTACCAACAGGTGAACACATACTTGGTATGATGGAGTTTTTTCCAATTAAACTTTTTTTTTTTTAATCTATGTCAGTTCTCTGTATTTTAATCCCATGCAAAGACTTAACTGTTAGATTTTTTTGACACCACACTGTGTCTTCAGATTGAACTAAAGTATACGAAACATATATTCAAGGGATGGTTATTCAAGGGATGATGTGCCCAGAGAAATTATGAACAAGGCAATTTTTACCTCCAGTTATACTATACCTACACCTAGTTCTTAAACTTCAGTCAGCATCAAAATCACACAAATTGCTCGTCCCATTTCATAGTTTCTGATTCAATAAGGCCTAAGATGAAGTTCTAGAATTTGTATTTCTACTGGGGCCACAGGACTGCCCTATATCAGTATTCCCTAAAACAGTCTCCAAATAATCTATAGCCAATCAAATTAGGTGATTAACAAAATTTAGCTTCCTAAGTCCCACACCAGACTTGCTGGATATGATTCTCTTTGGATGGGTCCTAGGGATCTACATTGTCACAAGTTTCCTAGGTGAATTTTAAGCCTGTAAAAATCTGAGAACCATTCATTTAAATTCTAAGTTTTTCCATGACCTAAGTATTATTGTATGCCCAGGACCTAATAGAGTATTTGGTTTATAGTACCTACTAAAATAATATAAAAATGCTTTTATTTAAATAACCCCCTTTTGTGTATCCTGTTCCACATCCTCCTTCCCCAAATAACAGCTCTATTCTCTGAATTTCCACCTTATTGCCACACCTACTCACTCAATATTTACAGTTGATTGCCTTAAAATGGATTTTTTAATTGTCATTTTAATTACTTCTTCAAATTGTTATTAAACCTTATACAAACTCCCTCGTATAAATGGGATTATAATCTTCCTAAGAGAGTGACCACGTCCCTTGCCTGCCTTCTGCCATCCACAGAACCTCAATCCCAGTCAATACACTGTCATTCACCCCAAAATAAAATAAAATAATCAGCTTGTTTTTAATTTTGTTTCATTGAATAAAAAACCTGTTTTTATTTGTTCAGTAGTTTAATTCAGCACCTATGACCAGATATTTAGCAAAATACTAGGCTCTCAATTAACATATATAAAAATAATCAGAGTACATAGTTAGCAAATAATAATCTTCTTTCATTTTTTTTTTATTTTATTTTTCTGTCTCCCCATCACAACACACACACTTCTAGGAAGCTAGAAGTATTCACTAGAAGCTGAAAAGGAACAAAACTCTGATAACAAGGTGATTTTTCAGGAAAGTCCAGGGAGCTTATCTCAATAAGTATCTATGCAATTCTCATCCCCACCTCACCCCAGAGAAAGAAGCCACTCTCTTTGCCCCTTCTATCTGATGACAGACACTTTCATATTACCCACATTCAATCCAAGCTTTATCATATCACACTACATTGTTTTTTTCATTTTGTGGCAGGGAAATGCTATAATCAGTTTTATGGAAGGCTCACCCAGAATCAAGTAGCTGTAGGCAAGACTGTCTGGCAGCACAACTTAGACATTTACAGATGCGGATCTAGCTGTGCAGGAGAAAAAGGTGATTTAAAGAGACACTGTTAGGTTTGAGAGGCTTAAACATTTCATCTTTAGTTTGGTAATTAGTAACTTGAAAAGTACCTGATTAGAAATATTTTCATGGATGTTTAAAAAATATAAAGAATTTTTTACTCACAGAATTATTCCCCAAATGATAAAGCCAGGAAAGCTGAAGGGCAAATAATAACTATCTCCACATAAATATAAGTTTTTTTGCTGGGAGAGGCCTTAAAGATCAGCAATCCAACGTGCTTATATGAGGAAATGGAGGCAAATTTTTGTTACTTTGATTAAGTAAAATGTTAATGGCAGGGACTCTCAGAAACCTTAAAGAAACAGTGTGCAACTGAGGGAACTTGGACAAAACCATGATCCAACGTCACATAGCTTCCTCCCAGTCTCACAGCGACATCTCCTACTCCCCACTACCAATACAGTAAGAAAGAAGTTTCAACCAATACAGAAAAAAGGAAGTCTATCTTCATAAAGAGTTCAATTAGATTCAAAAACCATTTCCCATGGTAGATTTGGCTACAGGGAACCTCTCTTTCTGCATCTTCTTATTTTTCTTTAGAAGTCAGGAATGATGGCAATGCCACATTTGTACTTGGGCAGATGCCTGTGGTATGGAATTTATAAGAACTAAAAACACATTTGTGCCTTGAAACCTCCTTGTCATTTCCCTACCATGATGTCTAAAGTTTCACCATCAGAAAACTGTTCCAAAACCACTAAAATTAAAGGCATTTTGTCTTCAGAAAACTCCAGTATAATGCTGCTAGTTCTAGAGAGGCCAACACATGAATCAAATAGCAGTCATTAGTGCACTCTCAAAGCAGGGCCCTGAAGAAATGGGACATATAATCCATACTGGGAAGAATGGTCTGAAGCCATGAGTGCTTCAGAGGGAGAAAACACACAGGTGATATAAAACTAGCTCCTAACAAAGCTACATTACACCTTAACGAGAGCTAGTAGCTGAGTTACTGAGGGAAAGAAATGAATAAACATAGAAAACCAAAAACAAACCACCTTATTTCATAGTTTGAGCTTTGGACAACTTTGGATGATTTCCATGCAAAGCATAGACTAACACAAGCTTAACGACTCATTGTGAAAGTCACTCAGTTGTATCTGACTCTGAGAACCCTTGGACTATATAGTCCATGGAATTCTCCAGGCCAGAATACTGGAATGGGTAGTTGTTTTCTTCTCAAGGGGATCTTTCCAATCCAGGGATCAAAACCACGTTTCTTCCACATCTTGGTTCTTGTAAACAGCGCTGCAATGAACATCAGGGTGCATGTATCATTTTTGGAACATGTTTTTCTCTGTATATATGCCCAAGAGAGGGATTTCTGGGGCATATGGTAGCTCTATTTTTATTATTTTAAGGATCCTCCATACTGTTCTCCATAGTGTCTATACCAATGAACGTACATTCCGACTGTGTAGGAAGTTTCCCTTCTCTCCATGCCCTCTCCAGCATTTGTTGCTTATGGATTTTTTGATGATAGTCATTTCTGACCCATGTGAGGTGACATCTCATTGTAGTTTTGATTTGCATTTATCTATTAACTAGCAATGTTGAACATCTTTTCATGTGCCTGTTGGCCATTTGAATGTCTTCTTCATGAAAGAAACTTAGAAAGACTTAGAAAATGAACTTATGGTTGCCACGGGGGATGAATAGTTAAGGAGTTTGGGAAGGTCTCTCCAAGCCAGACTTCAGCAATACGTGAACTGTGAACTTCCTGATGTTCAAGCTGGTTTTAGAAAAGGCAGAGGAACCAGAGATCAAATTGCCAACATCCGCTGGATCATGGAAAAAGCAAGAGAGTTCCAGAAAAACATCTATTTCTGCTTTATTGACTATGCCAAAGCGTTTGACTGTGTGGATCACAATAAACTGTGGAAAATTCTGAAAGAGATGGGAATACCAGACCACCTAACCTGCCTCTTGAGAAATCTGTATGCAGGACAGGAAGCAACAGTTAGAACTGGACATGGAACAACAGACTGGTTCCAAATAGGAAAAGGAGTACGTCAAGGCTGTATATTGTCACCCTGCTTATTTAACTTCTATGCAGAGTACATCATGAGAAACGCTGGGCTGGAAGAAGCACAAGCTGGAATCAAGATTGCTGGGAGAAATATCAATAACCTCAGATATGCAGATGACACCACCCTTATGGCAGAAAGTGAAGAGGAACTCAAAAGCCTCTTGATGAAAGTGAAAGTGGAGAGTGAAAAATTTGGCTTACAGCTCAACATACAGAAAACGAAGATCATGGCATCTGGTCCCATCACTTCATGGGAAATAGATGGGGAAACAGTAGAAACAGTGTCAGACTTTATTTAGGGGGGGGGCTCCAAAATCACTGCAGATGGTGACTGCAGCCATGAAATTAAAAGACGCTTACTCCTTGGAATAAAAGTTATGACCAACCTAGATAGTATATTCAAAAGCAGAGACATTACTTTGCCGACTAAGGTCCACCTAGTCAAGGCTATGGTTTTCCCTGTGGTCATGTATGGATGTGAGAGTTGGACTGTGAAGAAGGCTGAGTGCCAAAGAATTGATGCATTTGAACTGTGGTGTTGGAGAAGACTCTTGAAGGTCCCTTGGACTGCAAGGAGATCCAACCAGTACATTCTAAAGGAGATCAGCCCTTTGTGTTCTTTGGAAGGAATGATGCTAAAGCTGAAGCTCCAGTACTTTGGCCACCTCATGCTAAGAGTTTTGACTCATTGGAAAAGACTCTGATGCTGGGAGAGATTCAGGGCAGGAGGAGAAGGGGACGACCCAGGATGAGATGGCTGGATGGCATCACGGACTCAATGGATGTGAATTTGAGTGAACTCCAGGAGATGGTGATGAACAGGGAGGCCTGGCGTGCTGCGATTCATGGGGTCACAAAGAGTTGGACACGACTGAGCGACTGAACTGAACTGAACTTGGGAAGGTCATGTACACACTGCTATATTTAAAATGGATAACCAACAAAGACAATGTTATGAGCCAGCCTGGATGGGAGGGGAGGTTGAAGGAAAATGGATACACATATGTATATGGCTGAGTCCCTTCACTGTTCACCTGAAACTACCACAACATTGTAATTGTGGTATACAACACTATACCCCAACACAAAATTAAAGGTGAAAAGTGAGAGAGAGAGAGAGAGATGGCCAACCAGATGTGGACAGAGAACATTGCCATTTCAGTAAACAACAAATATTGTGGCCATCAAGCCATAGGCCACTGCAGCTGCCCTTGATTGTGTGCCCTGTGGGGAATTCAGGATGGCGGAAAACAGGATATTCGTCCCAGATATTTAAAGTGTATCTCAAAGAAATTATTTCTGCAAGCCCAAACCCTTGCATCTTCCCATACATAGATAAGCACTAAAATCATCAACTTAGGATGTCTGTTTTTTGTGTGTATGTGATTGGCAGATGTTCAACGACATACTTATTTTTCAGCAAAAACTCCTACATAACTTGACTCCTCCCTTACCTCTTTGGAACAATTTCTTACAGTAATCTGAGACTCTGTCTCCCAGACTATAGTCCTCAGTGAGGACCCCAAATAAAACATAACTCTCAACATTTAGTTTGAGAGTTATGTGTTTTTGTTTTTGTTTTTTGTCTTTCAGTCAAGACAACATCAACTGAATCATAGTATGACCAAGGCTGCGAGTTAGGTATTTGTGAGTTCTTGCTGCTCTCCTAGCCTAATAGTGAAGATGGCCTTGGTACACAAATAGCCCTAGTAGGATAAGAGGTGAGGTTCACGCAGGAGATACAAGCAAAACTGAAGCCATAAGTGTGTGTGTTTGGGGAAGGAGGGAGCATATTATTTCTACTGCAGAAAATTTTCATTACAGATATGTCACTAAACCTGAACCTGAATGAAAGGGAGACCTCAGAAGTTGAGGATCAAGGATAGAGTCTAAAAGAAGGCCATGGAAGCAAGTATCCAATGTATGTCTTCAAGACCGTGAGTAGTCTTTATTGATTGGGATGAAGAAAACAAGTGAACATTTCAATGGGTCTTAAATGTGCATGGAGACATTGTCCTTTTTCCAGTTTTTAGGCATCAAAGAAATTTTGAAGTGTCTTTAAAGCCTAAGCAGATTTCTCTAAAGTAGTAGAGTGAATTAGACTCAACTTCAAGGCTTGGTTTCCTCATTTAATGTGTGAGTAACTTGGACAAATCATATAACTTCCTTTAGGTTGCTTCTTCATTTGTAAAATAAAGAAATTCCTATTACTGGCTTTGTAGAGTTATGAGAACCAAATAAGTAAGGTTAAAAAAAAAACCCTAGACAGTTATACAATTCATTATCACTGTTATTATGGCCATGTTCCCAGAATGCCTGGTAGAAGCCATCCAGCAGCAGGGCAGGTCACAGAATTAAATTAGTCTGTCCTGAAAAGACCTCATATCCTGGGAAAGTAAATATCTATCCAGAGTTAGAAATCTAGAGCTAGTAGATCTGTGAGGTATATCTGGCTTCTGGTTAGTCACGCTCACTCTGGATACTTCTCAAGAAGTGGAAAAGTTAGAGCTAATGTGACATAGGGGTAGGAGGTCACCTTGACCTTCTAGAAGTGTTTAGTTAGAGAAAGTGCTTTCAGAAAGAACAACCAAGAGAAATATTTTTCTCTACTTCTGATTGGTTAGAACTCCTTTGTATGTCATAATGCTAATAGGATTAAGATTTTCAATAGAACCAATATATTCTCTAATAATAGCATAAGTACAATGCACAATGTATTATATTTCCCTTTACTCATGCTTCAAAGACTTAAAATGCAGCTCCAAAGAGTCTTAGAGAATCTTAAGGTTGGTTGATGACCATTTCTTGGTGATGACATAGATTGACTTCTAATAACTGTGGAGACTTTTAGCTTATTATAAGGATATTCCAAAGGATCTAGCTAACAATACGCTCTCTTTTGATGTAAATGTCTCCTGTTGCCTTAATGAGCCTTATTCCAACTCTTCCTCCCTAAAAGAGGACATGGCATCCCACACCAGTATTCTTGCCAGGAAAATCCCATGGACAGAGGACCCTAGTGGGCTACAGTCCATAGGGTCATACAGACATGACTGAGCAACTAAGCATGAACATGAGCAACTCTTCCTAATGGGTACCATTATATGCAGGCTTCTCATATATTTTTAGAACCAATGAAGGGCTTTGTGGGGAGTCTGAATGGGTCCCACATTCAGAAAAAATCCACACATAGTTAATGCTCTTATTGTTAGTAGTCCCGGAGAAGGAAATGGCAACCCATTCTAGTATTTTTCCCTGGAGAATCGCATGGACAGAGTAGCCTGACAGGCTGCAGGGGTCACAAAGAGTCAGACACAACTGAGCAACTCACACACATATTCTTAGTAGTTGTAAAACCCTTTCTTTGAACTTGTGTTTTATAAACAAATCTGATGAAACAATACAGCGTAAGTGTGAGCAGAGGCATATACAAAGGAAAAGAAAATCTTTCACAATTTAGCACCTTTCAATGGTTTGTTTTGTCTTGAGGTGGCCAATGGCTATATTTGCGGAATAGCTCTTTCAGAACAGGATGCAAGACAACCAGGCTGACCTGCAGTTATTGCTTCCTCATCTCCTGCTGGCCCTGGTTCTTAAGGCCCTGGTTCTGCCTCCAGACTCTCCCACTGGACCCATGATTTAAAAAATTGCCACTCTTTGTAACCCAGACTGCATCTTCTCTGGACCACAAAGGTATACTACATTTTCAGAAATATATCAAGGTAGTGACGTATATTAGCTTTGTATCGGGTTTTTGAACTATAAGAATGGTGTTAATTTTCTATTGTAATCTGTGATGAAGAAATATTCCCTATAAAAACATTCCAGCCGTGTTTCCCAAAGTAATTCTTGAAATGAAAAGCCAAAGAAATATTAAGCCACTTACTCAGAAATTCAAAGTAAAAACAGTGAATTAAGATTAAAATTCTGAAATTTTAAATTGGCTTCTCTTTTGGCTACTGCTACTCTAATTCTTTTCATGGGACTAAATTTGGATTTCTCTTTCATTTTTGTACTTCAGTATATTCTGATTTGCTTTAAGTGGGTGCAGGGCACACAGATATATGTCAACAAATGCATTTTTTAAATTCACAGTCTATAGATATTGAAGCTCTATTTAGAAGCAAGTCAGATAATATATAAAAGCTGTAGGAAAAAGTTTCTTTGCATAACATAAGAGCTAATGCATCAAATTATGGTTTGTTAATGGCATTCAATTAACACAACTATTGTTAGTTGATTAAAAATTAACTGGGGACAATCATTTAACATTTAGCACTTACAAATGTTCCCTGATTTATTAAAATTGTGGGAACTAAAGAATCAGGGGAGAAACTAGAAATATTTAGTTAGATTTTTTAATGAAACTTTTAGGCACATTGTGAAATATTTCTTCCTAGTAAATATACATTTGTAAATCAATCTTCACGTTTTAACAACTTGAGAAGAATTTGCAGACCTCCTGTTCTAAAGGCACTTGAGAAATAAATATCTGCCAGGGAGAGAAATCCCATCAGTTTTCTTGCTGTTTCTATACAGATGGTAGACCATACTGTGAAATTTGCTGTTCTTCGATTGCTCCATTCTGCACACGCCCCAAGGAACCTCAGAATTGTAGAAACTAGAGATGTAATAGACTAAATAGGTCACCTATTCCAATAGAAATTTTACCAGATTTATATAAGACTCTTTTGAATTTACAATACAACTTATTTCCAAGTGGATCCAAATGCTAAGCAGAAAATAGGCTTTTTTTCTGGCCACCCTGCATCCTTTATTATGTTCCACTGTTAATCATGTTTTTCTCTTGTGAAGACAATATACTATCAGAATGTGCATATGGAATTGCTTTTCCAACAAAAGAATTAAAGTGATCACTACCCAGGCTCTCATCTGCACCCCCGCCCCATACTTCCATCCATTGACTATATTCACTAGACAGTTGTCTGAGGTCTCAGGAGTATTCCATGGCCCTGGAAAAATAAATGTACTGGTAAATAGCCTCTATGTGCATAATATTCAACAGTTTGGTTTCTTTAAAATATACCCTAACCAAATTCTGGAAATAAAAGAAAAAATTAACAAATGGGATCTAATTAAAATTAAAAGCTTCTGCACAACAAAGGAAAATATAAGCAAGGTGAAAAAACAGCCTTCTGAATGGGAGAAAATAATAGCAAATGAAGCAACTGACAAACAACTAATCTCAAAAATATACAAGCAACTTATACAGCTCAATTCCAGAAAAATAAATGACCCAATCAAAAAATGGGCCAAAGAACTAAATAGACACTTCTCCAAAGAAGACATACGAATGGCTAACAAACACATGAAAAGATGCTCAACATCACTTGTTATTAGAGAAATGCAAATCAAAACCACAATGAGGTACCACTTCACATCAGTCAAAATGGCTGCAATCCAAAAATCTGCAAGCAATAAATGCTGGAGAGGGTGTGGAGAAAAGGGAACCCTCCTACACTGTTGGTGGGAATGCAAACTAGTACAGCCACTATGGAGAACAGTGTGGAGAGTCCTTAAAAAATTGCAAATAGAACTGCCTTATGACCCAGCAATCCCACTGCTGGGCATACACACCGAGGAAACCAGAATTGAAAGAGACACATGTACCCCAATGTTCATTGCAGCACTGTTTATAATAGCCAGGACATGGAAACAACCTAGATGTCCATCAGCAGATGAATGGATAAGAAAGCTGTGGTACATATACACAATGGAGTATCACTCAGTCATTAAAAAGAATACATGTGAATCAGTTCTGATGAGATGGATGAAACTGGAGCTGATTATACAGAGTGAAGTAAGCCAGAAAGAAAAACACCAATACAGTATACTAACACATATATATGGAATTTATAAAGATGGCAATGATGACCCTGTATGCAAGACAGCAAAAAAGACACAGATGTGTATAGTGGACTTTTGGACTCAGAGGGAGAGGGAGAGGGTGGGATGATTTGGGAGAATGGCATTGAAACATGTATACTATCATGTAAGAATCAAATCGCCAGTCTGTGTCCGATGCAGGATACAGCATGCTTGGGGCTGGTGCACGGGGATGACCCAGGGAGATGTTATGGGGAGGGAGGTGGGAGGGGGGGTTCATGTTTGGGAATGCATGTACACCCGTGGTGGATTCATGTCAATGTATGGCAAAACCAATACAGTATTGTAAAGTAAAATGAAGTAAAAATAAAAATTTAATTAAAAATAAATAAATAAATAAAAACATACCCTAACCAATCAAAATAACTTGTTGCAGGCATATTACATATACTCCAAAATCATTTTAACATATTTCTGAACACCAAGTGTGTAAAAAGCAGTCAAGGAAACAATGAAATTTGAGAAACAGTCTCAAGGCTTAAAGTTTGCATTCTTGGGAGGATGAAAAAACATTAAATACAGAGAATTTTATGTGGATGTCCATTGTTTTTGTCTGCCTTCCTTCCTTCATTCTTCTTCTGTTCCTACAGGGAATATACTCTCTGTGGTTCAGATGTAACTGATCCCAGAGTGACTCATATCTGTGGCTACAGTAAATGGTACAGAAATGGTTAGCAATCTAAGTTAGCAAATCAGAGTCCTCCCTGGAATTTTACACTAGAGGTCTCTAGGAAAAGTTCCCACAATCACTGGAAAGCCTAAAAGTCCTACAGTGAGAGATATAGGGCGAGAGGCAGACAGTGACAACTTACTCAACACATGGGAAGCCTATCTGAGAAAGAAGCAGAGGTGAAAGAAGCCAAGAGACTGTGAAAGTCCTGACAACATCATGAACTTCTAAATCCAGCTACTTCTCAGCCTACATCCAAATTTTTAATCTCTCTGTTCTGTTATCTCCCACAAAAGATCTCCTTCCTCCAGTTAAGATGGTCTGAGTTGGGTTTCTAACACTTGTAACTGAGAAAGATCTAACTAATAAATAGAGATATCTGCCAACTGACATAACAAGAGTTATGGGACTTCAGGGTAAAAGTTCAAGGGAAGATTTTCCAGAGAATATGGAGCTTGAGCTATGCTTTTTAGAATTTGGGAAGATAGAAAGGAGAAAAGAACCACTGCAAGTTAGATGATGTATAAAATTGCTGAAAAGTACAACCCAGTTTTAAGTGTCAGAGATCAATTTTGGGTGAAAAGTACAAGCCAGTTTCAAGAGTCAGAGAAGATCAATTTGGGGTGAAATGGAAGATATATATAGATATAGATATAGATATGGAATAAGAAGTAAAGATACGGACAAAATTAGGAATGAGTTTAACAAATGTGGAATGTAGCAGATAATCTAAAAGAGAGACAATGTTTTTGAATAAACTTTGAAGAGAATAAAATGTTGACCAAGTATCACTTCATCATTATTAAAAACCAACAAATATTAGATTCACTCACAAAAGTTTTACCTTGCACTCTTTTTTCTCTGGAGAGAATCCTAGGAGAAAGTCCTGAGAAAGCATCTTGGTGGTTACCAGCCTTGCATGTGACCTCTGGCTCATCTACCCCACATTTGTCATGATGACATAATCCTTTTAGAAAGACCAATAGAATTGACTCTCTGTATAGATTGCAATTTTTCTCTTCTCTTGGTCTCTTATGTCTGGAAAATTATTCAGTTAGATACTCTTTCTCCTCCCTGACATCATCCTGAACTTTTGTTTTTCCATGTCTTACATTCCATACACTAACTTTCTCTTGCTCTAATGTGTTGCTGTGTGCATGATACAGAAGAGAAAAGCTTACAATGGTCTTATTCATCTACATCTGAAAAGTTCTTTTGTACTTATATAAAGCATGGAAAACATATATCAAATGTAAAAATAGTTATCTAGCCATCATGATTCTTTCAGAGCAGTAGTGAGGAGTTTGCAGTAATTTATAAAGACAAATTTTGTAAGCCACATTAGTAGGAGCATATAGTTAGATATAAATGGCTATGATTTGAATATGGATATGGATTTAGATAGATAAAGATATAGATTTAGGTGTAAGTAGGCTTCCAGGTGGCACTAGTGATAAGTAACCTGCTTGCCAACACAGGGAACATAAGAATCATGGGTACTTTCCCTTGGTTAGGAAGAGCCCCTGGAGGAGGGCATGGCTACCACTTCAGTATACTTGCCTGGAGAATCCCATGGACAGAGGAGCCTGAAGGGCTACAGTCCATAGGGTCGCAAAGAGTCAGACATGACTAAAGTGACTTAGCACGCACACACAAAGGTACAAGAAGGTACAAGGGGTACAAGAAGGGGGAGGGACAGGGAGAGAATGAACACGTATGCAATCTGAGATCACCAAAGGAGTTCGTGTGGTCTTGTTCTCATCTCCTCTTTCCCAATGACTTCTGGTCAAACTGTACTCCTTTTAGTTCTATAAGAGCTGTTTAATACCCTGTATCTTTTATTAGAGTGTACTCAATCAAAAACGTAGTAAGTTTTCAGCCTGTTGGACAGTAACTGGCAAAAAAGTTAAAGCCATTTGAACCACTCAGAATGTTGGCTGGAGAAAAGCAAAGGTTCAGTTATGTCTGACCAAGAGAAAGAGATTAGGCAAAACCTTTTTCGCAAGTATCATTTATTCCATCTATACACTTTGAGTTCATTCTTATGCTCACATATTTTATAGCTGGGGCAGGGAAATGCATAGTGGGGGCAGGGATTTGGATAAGAAAAGGATGCCAGTCTTACAATTTCTAGACAATTGAGTTATATTAATTAAGTTAACAAATATTAATTGAATACTTCCTATGTTCTAGGCATTGTTGGGGAGGAAGAAATTTTCCTCTACCTTGCCAGGTTCTCTGGCTCTTCTAATAATTAAGCTATCATGAGACAGATTAATAGGAGAAAATTATACAAAGTTTAATAACATGTGTACATGGGAGAGACTCAGAAAAACTGAGTAACTCACCAAATGGCTGAAACTCTCACCTTAAATACCAACTAAAGACAAAAGAAAATGAGAGTAGGGGTCTGGGACTTCAGAGAGGAGAAAGACAATTGTCATGGAGGCAGAAAAGCATGCGTTTGGTAAACAAATGTTTGATGAACCAGGCTGAGACAGTAAGACACACAGTGGACTCTGATCTCCAGGCCCCACCCAAGTTTTTCCCATCACACCAAGCACGTATTCTCTGCAAATATTTCTAGTGATAGCTCTGTTTCTGTAATAGGCCCTCTATCTAAATTCTTCTTACACTTAGGGAGAAGATTAAAGTTTCTTCCTGAATCTTTTGGGCCTTAATTGTTTTCAGGCTGATATAATCTACATGCCAAAGACATTTTGGGGTGGCAAATTTTGTTCCTGTATAGCACCAAATTAGCTGCATAACAGGCACACATGTTCATACACCTGAGTTCTAGACTGTGAACTTGCTGAATGATCTAGTCTATTTTTGTATCATAGAACCAAAGCAATATCAGATATGTGATAGACGGTCAATATTTGTTCAACAGATTAGTGATTTGATGGTTAAATTATATAAGGCATGCAAATTATAAAGTTTCTTATCAACATTACTGTTTTAATATCATAACATTTAAAGAGTGGATAGGAGTGAAGTGAAGTGAAAGTCATTCAGCCATGTCCAACTCTTTGTGACCCCATGGACTGTACAGTCCAGAAGAAGAACCTGCAAAGATTGAGAAGGAAGAGCTAAGAAGGGAATCAGAAAACTGTAATGTCATATAAGCCATCTGGCTTCATGTTTTTTGGCATCATATTTTTTCCCTGGTGGAATGCCCTCATAACTTAATCTCTTTTGTCTGACTTATTTTTACTTGTCTGCTAAGACTCAGCTTCCATGCCAGGAACCACTAGTCTACGTTACATGCTCTCCTTTTCTAGCGGTGCCAGGTTCTGCATCTACCACCCTAAATTCAGTATTTATAGTCTCTGGAAACCATCAGAGTTAAAATCATGAAGGCAGGAGTCTGATGAGTTTGTTCATTTAGAGTCTCTGATGACCTCATTTATTCCTTCAGCTTATATTTATAGAGCACCCTACAGTGTAATGTACACCAACATCTACAGTGAAAACCATGTCACATCTCAAGACCAGCCCAAAAAGTAAGCTTTTCAAAAACATATATGACCCAAGCCTACTGACATATTTCATGCCGGTAGTTTTTGCAGATCATTCCTATTCCCATAACAACCCAAGCCCAGAATCAGCAGCATTATAAGGAAATTGAAGAAACTGGGTCATTTTTCCACAGGCATATTAAATAAAGTTAAACTTTTCTTAGAGTTCAAGTAACATGAGGCCTGAAAGTCTTCTGGATGGAGTCTCAGATGCTCCTTCACAGTCTCTGCCAGAAATGTTGACATGAAGTGCAGAGATGGAAATCAGAAGGCAGTGGCCTCAATATGTAATCAAGAAGCTTAATTCTCATCCAAAGGAGAGGAGGAAGTGGTTTCTAGAGGGAAGCGTGGAATACAGAGAGATTGATTTCAGGATTTTTTTGTTTGTCTGTTTTTTAAGAAAGAAGAACCTTGAGTATTTTCATAAGATAAAGAAGAAGAATCAATTTAAAATGTGTAGTTGAAAATGAGAGAGGCAGAAAATGACAATGTCTTAGGGATCACATAAACTGCTCTGGAGAGATTAACCTGTTCCTTAGAAAAGGAGAGGAGCCTAGGTGAAGACATTTCTCAGGAAGAAAGAGGCAAGGCCACCTGCTATGACAGGAGCAGACTAGGGGCCAAGGACTTTGGGGACATGATGAAGTGACCCTTTGGGCTTCCAGAAGGCCAGAATTAGGCTTTATCTTTGTGGAGATTCCAGTCCTCACCATGGAGTTAGGCTGACCAGGAAAGGAGGTAAAATCATTCTGGATATCAGCCTGGGGGAAAGAGGGGAGGGGATGTGAAGACCATCAATCTAGGAAGGATGGAAGAAGGGTCAGAGACCACAGAACCAGCTTAAGATTTTAGTTGGTTAAAAGAAACAAAAACCCAATGTATGATCTTAGAATTATGGACCTGAGGTAGGAGGGGTAAATATCATTTTAAGTTTAAGGCTAGGGCAAGGGGGTTAAGGATGCTTTGTCTCCGGAAGTGCTATGCTGGCATGGGTATTAAAGTCAGCTAAGACCTAGGAAAGCAGAGCAACGAGGTAAGGCAGGAACCCAGCTCCTCAATGACTAGGGATGGTAAAGGGTAGCTGCCAGTTTTATGAACTCAAACAAAGGAGGGGCTGTTTTTCCATAATTGTGTAAGAGTGATAATCTCCAAACAGCAAAAGGAATTAACAAAATACTGATAAAGTATTAGAAGATGAGCAGTTCTGCTAGGGTAAGGGGAGTCAGTGGCTTTAGGAGAAATTTCGTTTTCCATTTAGAGCACTAATGGCCAAAACAAAGTATCTTAACTAAACCATGGAACCATTCTCTGTGATATGCTGTCTTTGGGTTTACCATAGAGAAAGCCTGGTTTGCTTTTGTGCATAAATCACTTAGGTGTGTCAAGAGCACTAAGTCTGATCTGTAGGGTAACAAAATTTGCCACCCCAAAATATCTCTTTGGAATGTGAATTATTTTGAGCTAAAAGCAATCAAGCCCCAAAATACCCTGGAAGAAATGTTGACCCCCCTAACTGCCTAACGGCTGTAGATCCAGAACTTGTTCCAGGCAGGGAGCTATCACCAAGGATTTGTAGCATGAACTACGTATGTAGACAGGGAGGAATCTTTTAAGTTTGTTTGTTAGAATCCCTTTCTGTATCCCCTTGTCTTCACCTGTCCTAGCAAACAAGCATTTGCTTTTCTGTCTTCAAGTAAATTGCCTTCCTCCCCTTTGAGGTCATAAACCACTAGCTGCAACAATCTCTTTTTAAAGTTGAAAATGGCATTTAGGGTGTATGTTTCAACCATGGTGTTGAGTTATTTAGTTTTTCTGGATCTCTCCCACATACACGTTTTGTTAAACAGTGTTTGATTTTCTCCTGTTAATCTGTCTCATGTAAATTTATTTCTTAGACCAGCCAGAGAATCTAAGAGGATGAAAGAAAATTTCTTTCTCCTCAACAGATCATACATGGGTAAGTGGGTAACAGGGGCTTCCCAGGTGGCTCAGTGGTAAAGAATCTGCCTGCCAATGCAGGAGATGGAAGTTTGATCCCTGGGTCAGGAAGATCCCCTGGAGAAGAAAATGGCAACCCACTCCAGTATTCTTGCCTGGGAAACCCCATGGCCAGAGGAGCCAGGCGGGCTACAGTCCATGGGGTCGCAAAAGAGTCAAATAGGACTTATCAACTAAATAACAACAAAGTGGGTAACAGTCATCTGAAAAACCACTCTGAATTGATACTCTCTGATTCAAAAACTTTCATTGAAAGCCCATATTCCTGAACCTGGTTTCAGTCTAGTTTTCCATTTTTTCCACCACTCCCCTAACTAAACTTCCGCCCTAACCAGGCCAATGCCTACTCCCCGCTTCTCATGCTCATTCTCTCCTTTCAGCATCACCTCCATCTCAGGAGCCCTTTGTTTCTTTCTATTTAAATCTTTCCTGTTGTTTCAAGGCCCGTTCATTACCCACTATTTAATGAACTCTTCCTTTGATTCCAGAGAATTATGACATCACTCTTCTCTTGCACCCATTTGTATTTTCAGTTATCAGGTTTTGTTTTGTTTTGTTTCTTCATCACCAACAACCCTCTTAGCTCCCTGCATGAAAGAAGAATCCATGTGTCCTATTTCTTTTTATCCTCTACAATATCTGACATATACTATATACTCAGTAAATAGCTGATGGTTAAATGAATGAGTGAGGTAAGGAAAAAAATGCCTCTGTTACTTTCACCCTGTAAGTTTTACCTTCTTAAGGGAGTGGGATGTGTGTGTGTGTGGCAGAGGGTGTGATTAGAGATAGAATTTGGGACCCAAAGACTGTAGCATGAGAGAGAGAGGGAGGCAGAAATTCAGTCTGAATCCTGCGGCTGCAAAGAGGGTGGCAGTGGTGGGGTGGGAGCCACAACCACCTGCAGGATAGACGTAAGGCGGGCGCAGCCTCTCCCCCAGGCTTGAAGGGTATCTCTGCCGTCACTCACCAGACAGTGTGAGCGCTTCTGGCAAGCTCCCATTATCCCATCACTCTCTCAGATGGTGGGCAGTGGAATCGATATTCCCAAGGCTTTAAAAAGCTCCCAAATGTTGTGCTGCCATTCACTCAACAACAGGGGGAGAAATAAGGGAGGGAAAAACTGATGTTGGCTTCTTATTTTGCTTATGTTGTTAAAAACTGCTCCGATGCTGCAGTTCTGGAATAGGTCCCCTCTTCCTTTGAAAGCATGCTGTGTGATAGACTGTCATTTGTCCCCTGCCTCCAGAAGAGCCAGCTGGCAGCTAAGTGCCAAAGCCAGTGACTTGCATGTGTTTTTCTGACATTTAACAAATGGGAACAGCTTGCAAATCTGCATTAACTCACTCTGTCTCACAAATAATCAGGGCCTACACAGTGTAGACGCTGGGAACATTAGCTCTGACACAAAAGAGTGAGAGGCTGGGGGGTGGGGGAGTGGGTGACAGGAAACAAGTCAGCAAATAACGGATGTTTTAACGAAGAGATGAATGTAACATTCTGGTTCAGAGGGAAGAGTTGTGAAGTCATTTTTGTTTTTCAACAAGCCACTGCTAATGGTGCTAAATCCGTCTGTCAAGGCCCAGCTTTGCAGCTTGAAGTCATCTTGCCTGTACTTCACAAATGCTGATCTGTTGGTTGCTTCCATCTTGCAAATACCATTTCAAATTCCTTAGGCTTCAAAGCCAAGGATCTTTCAAAGGGGCTGTGCTTGACCACAGTGGACTTATGCAAAGCCATAGCACATGACTAGGTTACTGCCCCTACTCTGACCCCAAATGAAGGAAAGGAAAAAATACCACAGTTAAAAGAGTGCACACAGACATGCATTTGCAGCAAAGCTGTTAAATGCATGTTCAGTTGTCTATTATATGACTTCCTCACAAACATATCCCATCAACTGGGGTATGGTTCCAGCTCATGTTAGCGCTGTGAATTTATGATAAATTTAGGAGCCTTTCTTAAGGGCAATTTAGCATTTGAGGAATGCACTACCAATCCCTAAAGTTTCATTTCATTTAGAAGATAGCTATATTTGTGAGGTTCCAATGTCAGCCTCAAATATCTAAAAAAAAAATAAGTCCCTAAGCATGAATAAAGAAATAGATCCACTAGGGACCGTATTTGGCAAAGAGCTTGGAAAATCTGTCTTCCAGGAGAGGGGAAATAAACTTGTCCTTTCCTTAAACATTCCGGAAGAGTTGCACTGGAGCAGCATAACCCCCATCTCCCTCTCAGGGCTGTGAGACATCAAGATAGACCCTCAGACCATCTGGAAGGACTCGTTAGGGGACTAGGGGATCATAGTTAGATTACTGGACCACAGGGCTGGGACAGTTTCACAAAGAGGAGGAAACAAATGTCCCCAACGACAGGCATGAATGCCCAGGAAGGCAGCTGCTTGGCCTGTCGTCCAGCACGGCCCAGCCTGAGGCCTGCTCACAGTCAGAGCCCTTGAGATGCTATCTCTCTATGCTACCCCAGGACACAAGGAGAGGTTCCCAAGGAAGGTTTTCCTCCTTCCCAGGTGCCTTGATAGAGGGAGCAATAACCTTAAAGACCAAAACCAACTTTCAGGGATCAAAGACCAGGAATTAGAGTCCTACTTGACCACTGCCACCTGAAAGAAAAACCACACTCAGAGGCAGAGGGGCAGCTGCCAGTGGAACAATTAGTGACCAGCGGTGCTGCAGCTGAGGCTGCAATATTTTGGCAGGAGCTCTTGCTCAACAAGGAGGCAGAGGAGAGCACAGAACAGAGCTGAGGTTCAAGGGCATAAGTCCAGGTAGCCAGGATAAGGGACCCTGTGGCCTTGAGACTCTTTGGGTTTTTTGTATGTTTTTATACAACCCTAAATGAGTTTTTGTGATGCTGGGGAAAAAGGCCAGAGAAAAATATGGCCTTAGCGCCGGGTATCATGGGTGTAGCCACCATGGCACTGGACATGACCCAAAGGCCTCTGCAATTCCATGAATCCTGATTTATCCCATGGTACGGGCCTGGGGTAAACAAGAGTTATAGACAACTTTTGTATCTAAAAGGCTAACAAATTACAGAACCTCTTTGACTTACAATAGGATTACCCTCACAATACGGTTGCATCTGAAAAATTCATTGTAAATTGAAAATAGCATAAGTCAAAAACACATTTAATACACCTTATATACAGAACATCATAGGACGGCCTAGCCTACTTTAAACGTGCTCAGAACACTGACATTAGCCTGCAGTTGAGCAAAATCATCTCACACAAAGCCTATTTGATGATGAAGTGTTGAATATCTCATGTAATTTATTGAATACTACACTGAAAGTGAAAAAAACAGAATGGTTGTTTAAATACAGAATGATTATAAGTGTCTGGATTGTTTACCCACATGATTGCATGACTGACTGAGAGCTGTGCTCACTGCCACTGCCCAGAATCACGAGAGAGCATATTGCTAGCCCAGGAAAAGATCAAAATTCAAAGTACAATTTCTATTGAATACGTATTGCTCTTGCACCATCATAAAGTTAGAGCATTGTAAGTCAAACCATAATAAGCAGTCTGAAATGCAAGACAGCTGTGAGATAAATCCCTGCACCTGGATCAAGCAGAGCTTGTTAACAACAGAGTATATTTCAAAAACATTATATCCTAAAATAAGTAATTATGGGTCCAAATTCTTTATTTTTCCAGCTCTCAACCTAAACCTTGTGTTTTGATGGCTTTTATTTTAAACAATGTTCAGACACGCCTTCATTTCCAGTCACACTGTGTGAGACCAAGACACCATCATTTTACCTTCCCTACTGCAACAGCATTTGAACTCATCTCCTCCTATTGCACTTTTGCTTCTGACCAATCCACAAACCAGAGTGGTTTCTTCAAACCACAGGCTTGTCATCTGAACGTCCTGCTTAAAAATTTTCAATTGGTATTTCTCAAAATGTACTCTATTAAACCCTCACAAGAGTGTTCTTGGATATTTTTTAATTTTTGAGAGAAACAGCAATACTCTGCATCAGACATTACAATTTCAACATTAAATCACATGACATTCCTTTCAATGACATCATATCTTTTTGATGCCATTTTCAGTGATGGTTATGATAAGAAAGTCAATATCATACGAAAATGAATGCGGGACAGAAAATAAGGATGGTGGTGTCCAAACTGATTCCAAGGTTTGCGAAGCCATGTGATGCCCAACTAGCAAAATACCCAGTTAATGAGTCAGGACATAGAATGCTACCCCAGGTCTACGGTTGTGTTAAGGAACTAGCAATGCCTAGATTGAGCATCGCACTATAGTTTTCCCTAGTTAACACTCACTTTTTGCAACCAATTCTTCATCCATATGATTATCCTTATGGCCTGGTTTCTTGCATGTGTGTTTTTGCCTTCACAAGTAACGAAGCCTTACTCTAAATCCCCAAGCAGTCAAGCGGGATCCTCAGCACCACTTTTCCACTCTGCCTGGGCCTCTTTCCCAGGAGGGCTCCCTAGATCTCTTCTCTCAGATTAGTCCTCTTTGAACTGTATCAGTGAATCAGAAACTGCAATCTTCTGCCACCTTCCTTTTCACTCTACATCCCATCTTTCAACAACAATACCAACTTATTGAACACTACTGTGTGCTAGTCACTGAAATAAGTATAATATTCATATAAACAAAATTTAACATGTACAGTGCTGGGTTCAGAAATAAGCCAGTATACACATAAAGAACAAATGTCATTTTTTCACTTAGTCTTAAATGATTGCATTTGTTTATCAACATTAGCTTAGAATGAATTTGAGTTAACTCTACTTTCTGTCCCTACGTATTTTCTACTTCTGGCTCCTCTCAAAGAGAACAAAGACCCCTGCAGCTCCCACAGTCAGCTCACAGCCCATTTCTACTGCGCCAGTCTCTCACATTTATTTCCATGGTGAGCTCCAACATCCTATGGACTCATGTTCAAATTATTTAGAACATTATTGTAATGGTTAATTTCATGTATCCACTTGGCTGTTTCACACCATGTCCAGATATTTAGTCAAATATTATTCTGAGTATTTCTATGAGGTGTTTTGGGGTGAAGTTAACTTTAAATCAGTGGATTATGAGTGAAGCAGTTGCTGTTTGTAACATGGGTAGGCTTCATCCAACCAATTGAAGACCTGAGTCAACCCAAGCAAGAGAAAATTTTCCAGCAGACAGCCTTTGAACTTCACCTGCAACATTGGTTCTTCCTGGCTCTCCAAAAGACAGCCTTCTGGAACACTTGAGCTGGAAAATCATCTCTCTGGGTCTCCCACTTGCTGGCCCAGCCCACAAATCTTGGGACATACCAGCCCTCCATAATCATGTCAGCCAATTCGTACCTTAAATCTCTTCCTATCATATATATGGTAGGAAAACAAAACAAAACCTAAAATATCTCCAGCTGAGACTAAGGTAAATTGTATGTACCAACCCATCAATCGCTGATTGATTCAAACCAACCAGAGAAAGAAACAGTGATATTAATTACTGAATTTAGGATTATAAAACTGATACAAAGGCAAAAGATCAACACATTTTACTAAGAGTTTGAAGCAAAACCTATCGACTAGAGAACCAACCAGGGAAACTGATCTCATGTGCTATGCAATTATCAGGAGAAAACTTGGAGAGGGAGATAAGAAGAAGCTTATTTTATCTCAAAATCCATGTGTCGAAGGTAGCAGAAGCAGGAGACTTCTTAGATCCTCATTATTTGTATCAGTCATGTCAAGTGTAAAATGACAATAATAGCATCTGCCTCACGAAATTGTCATGAGGACCAAATGAGAGAATGAAGAGAAGCGTTTGGACAGTGCCTGACTATACATGCTAAGTACTCAGTAACTGGTGACTGCTCTCATTGTTCGTCTGCCCTACATCTTGAAATACTAAGGCCAGATAAGTAGCTAGAAATGCAATGAAATAAGACAGGGATTAAAAATAAGCAGGCTGATATAATATTATCCTGAGGAACATTAATTTATTAACGTATCTCAACCCTCTCCTCGTCTCATGAAAATGCAAAGGTAAATAGAATCTGCTGAATATGACTCTAGTAGATTAGTTAACAGATACATAAGCAAATGCAATTGCATGTAAAAACACAAGAGCTGTAAGAGAGCCTTAAATACCATGTTGTGGAAGTCCATGGAGAAGAAAGAAATCACAGCCTACAAGGACATCAAGAAGGCAAGGGACATGAAGGCTGGTTTTGGAAGACAGAGATCACTTGTGTAAGTGGAGATGAATAATGCCAGGAGGAAAACAGTGTAAGCAAAGGTGTGGAGTGTCTTCATTACTGTTGTAGGCAAGGGAAGAGTGAGGCAGAATTGTAACAATTTAAGTGAAATGACTCTTACCAATCCCAAAACCTCACCTTCTACTATTCAACTCAGCAAACTAAAATTTTTTTTTAATTGTGGCCAGTATCATAAATAAAATAGTATTCATGTTTAATTCCTCATCACCTAAACATAACATCTAACACAGTAAAATGATACTATTAATATAAAATGTATTAGGATACAGGTAATGAAATGACATAGCATGGAAGGCCAGTTTGTTATAAGGTGGTGAATTAGTATATTCAATGAAATTTAACCAAACTGTATTGAACTACCTGTTGAACATTATCCAGAATTGTGACTGATGGAAAAAGCTCTCAAAAGGAGTTCTGCCTTTCTTTTGTATGTCTTTTATATATCACCTTCTCATCCTATTACCTTCCAATTACAAATCAAGTAATTATACCGAATCCTTTCTAGTAACCTACAAGCAAATTCTAATCTCAATTTGAAGGGCATTTGACACTAATCACTATCTCTATGGTCATGCATACCTACTAAGTTGCTTCAGTCATGTCCGACTCTTTGTGACCCCATGGACTGTAGCCTGCCAGGCTCCTCCATCCATGGGGATTCTCCAGGCAAGATTACTGGACTGGGTTGCCATGCCTTCCTCCAGGGGATCTTCTTCACCCAAGGATTGAACTCGCATCTCTTATGTCTCCTGCATTGGCAGGAGGGTTCTTTACCACTAGCGCCACCTGGGAAACCCCACCCTGAACTAAATTCATGAAGAGGCTTCTGGCTGGCATTTGAGTCTTGTGTGCACCAGACTTATTTGACAGCCTGTACAGTGAGGAGTGAGGACATGCCACCATGACAGACATGCACAAATTCCTGCCCCTCAAGGCTTTCTTGAACATTCTTTGGCTTCTCACTGTCTGCTGTGGAGATCAGTAAATTTGTATCACATCAGGTACGTACGTATGTATGTATGAATGGGTATGTGTAAGTGTGAGTTCTTTATTATTCTGATAACGTCTTCCTGGTCTCCCAACCACCATTCCTGATTCTGGCAAGATCATTTCTTCCTCCCTATGAGTTTTTTCCTTGTACTTCATTCACTTTTAATAAATTACCAGGCTAGAGGAATAAGCTTTTTATTTTCTCTTTTCACTCTCCAAAAGTTTTGTTCTTTGGTGATTTTCCTGGACTTCCATTTATAATGTGTTTTCACTCTTTTCCAGAGTATTCATGCATTTATTCAGCTAGTATATTTATGTAGACTCTACTATATGCAGGATCCCAGTAACATAGTAGGCATTCCATGTAAACAAATAATCAACATAAAAACCAGAAAGCATTGAGTTTAGAAAGTCACACACCTCAGTTGGAAAGGCAGCCTGGTATGCTAAACCAGGGGGCAAAGTTTATAAATTTGGACCTTCCTTTAAAATTCAGTCTATGTTTTTATTTTTTTTTTTATTTAATTTTTATTTTTTTTATTTATTTTTTTTTTAATTTTAAAATCTTTAATTCTTACATGCATTCCCAAACATGAGCCCCCCTCCCACCTCCCTTCCCATAACAACTTTCTGGGTCATCCCCATGCACCAGCCCCAATTTTATATTGAAGTATAGCCTATTAATAATGCTGTGATAGCTTCATGTAGACAGCAAAAAGAATTCAGCAATACATATACATATATCCCTTCTCCCCCAACTCCCCTCCCAACCAGACTGCCACATAACATTGAGCAGGTTCACAGACTTAGAGGATGAACTTATGGATGCCAGCAGGGGCAAAAAGTGGAAGAATGAAGAGAAGGGATAGTTAGGGAGTTTGGGACCGACATGTACACACATCTATATTTTAAATGGATAACCAACAAGGTCCTACTGTATAGCACAAAGAACTCTGCTCAATATTTTCATTTTATATAAAAATTTAGGCAACAGGACTGAATGAGGAATGTCCTTTCTAGCTCTAAAATTTTAATTTAAAAATCTATTGAAGATCTCCTGAAATTTTCCATGTTCCATTACATAGAAAAATACTTTGCTTGTAATTTATCTTATCTCACATTTCTTCAATAGGCTCCTCATATTGGCTATCAATGTTCTCTACATTATAGCTCTATTCTATCTCTCTAATAAAATCTCCTATCATTTACCTCTTATACATACCTTAATTTCCCCCCCAGTTTAACCTCTAACAGTGTCCTAAAATCTTCCCACATTTTCCCATCCAAATGCCTTTGCTCTCACTGTTTTTTCAATCTGAAGTGTCTTTGCCTACCATCTCTATCAAGAGGCCACACTTTTCTGTGTGACTCAATAAGAAATGTTTCCTAATCCATAAACTTTGCCCTACTTGCTTCAGCTAACAATGCAGAAAGAATGAAAGAGGAAGGAAAGATGAAGGTAAAGAGAGAGGGAGGAGGAAGGGAGGAGATGCAAGGCGGAAAATATGGCAGAAGATGTGGTGGTATGTAGTCCCTTCACCAGTCCTGGACTCCTTTCTGTTGATGAAATAATGTTCCCTCACTGCCACAGGTGACAGGAAAGACCACTATAATCTTGGGCAATTGATTGACCATCAGGGGCACTCTTGGATTTTTGCCATGCAAGCTGGTACATCTTCAAGAAGCTTGTTTCCAGGAGGTTATATTACAATAAGTAATTACCCGAAGCATGACTACTTGGTCAAGCTGTATCCACATCTAAAAGCAGCAGAAAGTGGGGCTTTTTCTCCCCATCAGTCATCCATATTCAGCAGGTAGCCTTTTGCCTTGATAAATGATTCCTTAGTCTTATGGATGAGCTTTTTCCTGGGTATCACCTCAGCCCTCAGCTTATTTTTTAACATTTTTTGCTAAAAGCCTTCTCTGTCATAATCTTCAGCAGGTTACAAGGAAACCTAGGCTTTATGATACATTGTTATTATGCTCGACTAATATAAATAACTTCTTACTTTATAATTTCCACTCATAGCAATTCATTCTCATAAAGATGACACAGTAGATAGCAAAATGAATACACACACAGTGGTGGTGCATGAAGCAAAACAGTAGCTCAGTTCAGTTCAGTCGCTCAGTCGTGTCCAACTCTGCGACCCCATGAATCGCAGCACACCAGGCCCCCCTGTCCATCACCAACTCCCGGAGTTTACCCAAACTCGTGTCCATTGAGTCGGTGATGCCATCCAACAGTCTCATCCTCTGTCGTCCCCTTCTCCTCCTGCCCTCAATCCCTCCCAGCATCGGGGTCTTTTCAAATGAGTCTGCTCTTCGCATCAGGTGGCCAGAATATTGGAGTTTCAGCTTCAACATCAGTCCCTCCAATGAACACCACACCATCACATGATTTGGGTCTACCTTTCCTACAAAGCAAAGAACTCATGTATGTTAAGTCCAAGTTTCCCAGACCTCATAAACCCATGAAAATGCAATGATAAAATATCTGATTTAGAACCCCTGTCAACAAAAAGATTGTAAGGCCCTGCCTGCCTCTCATGTCCACATCCTTTCCTCTCCCCTCACTGGTTATCTCACAGGTCTTACATGTAGCCAGGAGAGAATGGCTGCAGGACTGATTCTCAGGGAGGCAGCAATATGTGCACCTTAAAAATGATGCAATGTTGAAAACCATAATTTGGCACCAAACTGGATCATTATTCTGGCCCAGAAAAGTCAGTGAGCCCCCACCGCTCTTTATAAGAATGGCCCTTTTACACACTGGGCTTCCCCAGTGGCTCAGCAGTAAAGAATCTGCCTGCAGTGCAGGAGCTACAGGACACCAGGTTCGATCCCTGGCTCAGGAAGATCCCCTGGAAGAGGGCATGGTAACACACCCCAGTATTCCTGCCTGGTGAATCCACCAGGGCAGAGAAACCTGGTGGACTACAGTCCATGGGGTTGCAAAGAGTTGGACACGACTGAAGTGACTTAGCTAGCATTTTACAGATTGCTTGTTTGAGAATTTTAGCAGAGGGTAGACTATGATGAAAAGTGAAAGTGTCAGTCACTTAATAGTGTCCAACTCTTTGCAACCCCATGGACTGTAACCTTCTAGGCTCCTCTGTCTAGAGGATTTCCCAGGCAAGAATACTAGAGTGGGTATCCATTTATTTCTCCAGGGGATCTTCCCAACCCAGGGATCAAACCCAGGTCTCCTACATTGCAGGCAAATTCTTTACCATTTGAGCCACCAAGGAAGGCCAGACTATGATGACATCACCCTTTCTGGAATATCTAGTAATTCCTTATACAAAAGTCTCCTGATGGTCCAGCCAGCAGTAAGTGTCCATATTGTCCAACCATAACACCCTTTGGGATTCTCCCTAGATAACACAATAATTATATACATGAAAGGAGAGAATAGTCTGGTGTGTCATTACTGATCTGCAGCTTTCAAAGAGCCAACTGCTTCCAGCACTGCCTATGAAGCACTCAACAACATATGAGGAAAACCATATGACCCCTATTTTTCACCACTATGTAAATATGACCCATCTTAGAACTGATTCAGCCCAGAACCCTCTGAAGAAGTCAAAAAACAGGGTATTTTGAGAGGAAAAAGTGGGAAAAACATGAAGAGAGTATTTTTCCTTTGGTATATTTGCTTCTGAAATTCTTCATTTTGTTCCAAAAGATCGAAAAAGACATCTAAGATTTTTAAGAAAATGGAGAGTTCCTCTACAAAGTTAAACTACAAAGATCCAAGTGAAGTGCAAAAATCAATTGTTTTTTATCATATGTCATATTAATTTTACTTCATTACAGTTTACCGTATAGTTTCACATATGTTAAGCAACTGCTTTCAACAGCTTACATAGAAGACAGCATTTATCCCAGCATCTCAGAGGAGAAAACAAAGTCAGAGAAGTGAACTCCTAATATTTATCCAAATAAATGTTAGTGGAATGAAAATTAGAGGACCTTCTAGTTCTTAAACAAATGTGTTTCCATTTCACAATGAATCTTTTTTCACAAAAGGTTTGGAATGGTGGTGCGGAGGGAGTTTAGTATATTGCAGAATATCAGAATTTGGAAAGGCAGAATGGAGAGACATTTAAAAACTGAAAGAAGTGATTTTAAGATTAATAAAATTGCTATTAAGGTAGTTTAGCAAAACTATCATGCATATAAATTCTGCCATCAGAATCCATGAATTAGGATTCCAGCTCTATCATTTACTGTAAGTGTGTTCTAAGGCAAATAAGGCTTGCTCCTTGGAAGGAAAGATATGACAAACCTAGATAGCATATTAAAAAGCAAAGGCGTCACTTTGCCAACAAAGGTTCTTGTAGTCAAAGCTAGGATTTTTCCAGTAGTCATGTATGGATGTGAGGGTTGTACCATAAAGAAGACTAAGCACTGAAGAACTGATGCTTTCAAATTGTGGTGTTGGAGAAGAATCTTGAGAGTCCCTTGGACAGCAAGGAGATCAAACCAGTCAATCCTAAAGGAAATCAATCCTGAATATTCATTGGAAAGACTGATGCTGAAGCTGAAGCTCCAATACTTTGGCCAGCTGATGCGAAGAACTGACTCACTGGAAAAGACCCAGCTGCTGGGAAAGATTGAAGGTAAAAGGAGACGGGGATGACAGAGGACGAGATGGTTGGATGGCACCACTGACTCAATGGACAAGAGGTTGAGCAAACTCCAGGAGATAGTGAAGGACAGGGAAGCCTGACCTGCTGCAGTCCATGGGATCGCAAAGGGTCAGACACGATTGAGAGGCTGAACAACAACAAGCCAAATAACCTACCCAAAAGTCTCAGTGTGGTTGTCTGTAAGATGGGTGTGATCAGAGTACCATCCCTCTCAAAGTTGCTATAAGGATAAAATGAGACAATGCACATAGTTAGTGAATTGCATAGTATAGAAAAATATAACTGCTTAAATACATTTTAAGATTTATCACTGGCAGCTCACAAGTTGTAACACCAGCTAGAAATTTAAAATACTCAAAGTGGTTGTTATGAATTTATAGATATCAGATCTAGAGATGTTCTTAAGAAGAATCAGAGTATTGGGGAAATTTTCCTAATTTCTAGGTTCCAAGGATAAGGGCCAGCTCCCTGCCCCAGTCTCTCCTATTGTGCCTAACTAGAATGAATTTTAGGTGGATAGAACACAGAGCTTAATATATGTATTTATAGAAAATGTTTGTCGGTTAATATACCCTTAAGACTATTCACTTCTGGAGGGCAAGAACCCAGTTTCCTTTAGATCACCTAAAATCCTCCCAAAGACCAATACACTGCTCTGCACTCAAAGAAACAATTTTAATCCCTTATTTATTGATGGAAAAAACATGAGCTGTTTGGAGAGATCTGCCAACAGCAATTGATTGTGAAAAACAATTAAACTTCACCAAGCAAAGTCAATGGCAAGCAGAAACCAAGAAAATACACACTAAGAAATTAGGGAACTGAGGCAGTGATTGCCTGGTATAGAAAAATACCCATAGAAGAGCACTTATTCTGTAATTTTACATAAAATATTACATTTATATTCTCTTGATAGCCCTGAAAACGTAGGGTAATACACATATGATTTTAAGATTCAGAGAGAGAAAATGGCTGGCTTACAGGTACACAGCTAAAAATAATTGCTACAAAAAGATAAAGTCAAAGCTTTGAATTAGGTGGAAAAAAGGCAAACAATGTTTAGGGAAATGATCTGCTTCAAATTTCTGTGTTTAAAAGATAACTATATAGCTTTTTTGTCTATACTAACATCTATAGTGATAATAGTTTTTTGGTACTTTATCAAGGTAATAATAGTTTTAGACTGAAGGTGAGTTTTATTTTATAATGGAGTTGTGAAAATGAAAATTGTTCAGTCCTATCCAACCGTGTACAACCCCATGGATAATATAGTCCATGAATTCTCCAGGCCAGTAGAGTGGGTAGACTTTCCCTCCTCCAGGGGATCATCCCAACCCAGGGATTGAACGATGGTCTCCTACATTGCAAGTGGATTCTTTTTACCAGCTGAGCCACCAGGGAAACCCAAGAATACTGGAGTGGGTAGTCTATCCCTTCTCCAGAGGATTTTCCCAACCCATTACAGGCAGATTCTTTACCAGCTGGGCTACCAAGGAAGAGTATAGAGCTTCCCAGGTGGCGCTAGTGGTAAAGAATCCACCTCAAATGCGGGAGACAAAAGAGATGCTGATTTGATCCCTGGGTTGGGAAGACCCCCTGGAGGAAGGAAATGGTAACCCACTCCAGTATTCTTGCCTGGAGAATCCCATGGACAGAGGAGCCTGGCGGGCTTCAGTCCATGGGGCTGCAAAGAGTCAACACAAAGGAGCGACTGAGCACACACACACACACACACACACACACACAGAGTATTTGATGACTTCATGGCATTGCCCTGAAAACCTGACCCCATAGCCTGAAATGTTGAAATATAAATGTAAATATATATGCATGTTCTTATCTACCACCACTTCAGTTCACTATTAGCCAGATCACCTGAGAGAATAATGCTGTGAAAGACCTACATGCCCCCAGCAGTGCAACCTGAGCAGCAAGAAGTCCTCTCTTCTGCTCTCCCAGCTCTAGCATTGAGCTTCTCAAACCCACGCCATGGAGTCCCACCCAGCAGTGATTCTCAGCATGCTGGTCTGATCTGGTCAATCCAGTTGTCCTGATAGCCCCTTAAAATCAGGCACAATTCCTTCTCCTTGTGCTTAAACAAGAGCAGGCACCTGGCAAATATTTACTGATGAACGTACTGGGGATGGGGAATTGTAATGAAATTTAATAACTCTTTGAGGGGAAACACAAAAAACATTATAGAAATACAAATAAAGAAACAATTATTTCTGATTCAGACTAGATGTTACTGATGGATGATTGGATCATCACAGAATTAGGTTAGGTAAACAGAGGTCCAGATAGAAGTTCAGTGGTAATGAAGTCCAGCAACACTCCAGTATGATAAAATCCCTCCATAATTTGAAAAGTCAACTCAAAATTTCCAATCACATAAGACATCTAGGCTGATTATTGTGATGTTAATGAAATAACAAGTGTGGCATTTCATTTGGTGGCATAATCTGGATCTATCCAAATCCCAGTTATGGTTTAGCGCCACCTGATGGTGGTTATCTATTCCAGATTAATATTAATAAGACCATTCAGTGCTTGGGGGGGTCGCACAGAGTCGGACACGACTGAAGTGACTTATCAGCAGCAGCAGCAGTGCTTGGGGCTGGCTGGGACTTCTAAGATTGCTGTAGCAATTCCAGGAATCATTAAATGAAATGGCACCTGCTCCTTAGGTCTGATCAGGAAAGACTGAACCAGGAGAACATAGGCCTGCTTCCCTGGATGGGTTACCTGCCATTTCCCTACTTAAGCTCCCTCCCCTGTTCACAGCCCAGTGAGCTTTCCATTCCCAGTACCTCTAAGAAGATAACAAATTTAGCCAGTCCCTTTTGAAGACTGGACAGAGGAGCCAATTTTTAAATATATTATATTTGTATCCCTATTCTCATGGAGTTCATTATCAATTTTACTATGTTTGACTCCTTCTTATTAAGATATCAGTCAACTTAATCTGTATACCCTAGTTGCAAAGCAACCTGTTCCATCCAGGGATGCTTTTAACTGATGGAAAGTCCTGGCTCCAACCCTACTCTATTTTAACATACATGTATTAACACACTAGCTCTGTGATCATACAGAAGGATGCTATGCCCTTCAAATATTAGGAAATAGCACACATTTGCAGTTTCCTCCCTCACAGGCTGAATTTCCTCAGTTCCCTCGGGAATTGCCTGACTGTTGTGTTCACTGTTGTATCCCAAGAAGCAAGGGAAGTGCCTATAACACAGCCAACACTAGTAAAGATGTACTGAATGAGTGCTTCAGGCGGAATGGCTCCAGATGCTTTTGCCCTATGATGTCCTCATTTGCCTCTGTTCCTCTTAGTGTAATTCCCAAAATAGACTGTAAAAGTCTAGGCATTGTCCAGCAAGCACAGAGAACCAGATTGATCCACTCTCATCCTGGAGACTAAACATCTGCGTATGTGCGTGCTCAATCATGACCAACCTTTTGTAACCCCAGGGACTGCAGCCCACCAAGCTCTGCTCTCCATGGGATTTTCCAGGCAAGAATACTGGGGTAGGTTACCATTTCCTACTCCAAAACACCTGTGAATGTAGCCTAAGACTGGTTTCACTTTTTGAACAACCCTATTACTATGGATTCATGTCAAGTTTATAGTCAACTAAGACCATGCACTCCCTGAAATTTTTTTTCACATACCTACAATTAAACTATACCTACCTCAATTGAGTTTTCAGACAAAAGTGCACGACCTCACATTATTCCCTATAAATTTCATCTTATTGAATTTAGACCATTACAATCACATCTAAAGACCTTTTTGAGCCTGGATTCTGTCCTCTGACATGTTAGATATTCAGACTAGCTTTGTGCCACTTACAAATTTGATCAGCATTTTCTCACTGTCCTCACATAGGTCTTCAACAAGTAACTGGACAGAGTCCTAGACAGGGTTCCAAGACTTGCTTCAAGAGACTTTCCTCCAGATTCATGGACATTTATTTTGCAGCTGCTTTATTGCCTGTGACCACATGGGAAGTCATAAAAAAGAGAAATGGTATACCACCAGAACTTAGACAGACCTACTTTGTAGGTCTACCCCAGCTTGTCATTTACTGTGTTCCTTCTGGCAAGAGATATGGAAAAAACACAGTATCTATTGCACATTTATGGTCCATATGTCAGATATTGGTGAAGAGCTTTAAACTCACAAGTTCTTGCCATTCTTAGTTCATGCCATCATTAGAACAACTTACATAAATATCATGATCACCATTTTACAGATGTGGAAACTGAGGTTTAAAAAGGTTAAATAAGTGAACCTAACTATTTAAGTAGGAGTGAGTGGTCAGTACTAAAATTCATGCCTTTCTCAATTTAAAACCTATGTTCTTTCTACTAAATACGTGCTCCATACAAATCTAATTTTACAGGATGGAAAGTTAGAAAACTTAGCAATGGAGGAACCAACAGACACAACCTTAGTATAATTATATATTAAATCTTTGGGCCATATATGACATCTTTGGGCTCTTCAGGCCTTTTTAAAGTCTCTTGAACATTTTTAAAACTTAGAAATAAATTCTAGTTTTAAGAAAAAATTCCAGAATTTTTCTGGAAAATTAATCATGTTACCCAGAGACATAGGGTATGTTGGCAGCAAAGCCCATTTGGCAGACATGTAGTGAGAAAGAGACCTCCAGCTCCTTTCAACCCTACCTTGATTCAGCACAGGAAAATGCCTGCCGTACCTTAGGTGGAGATCAACAACAATCAGCAGGTACTCGACAAACATATCCTTTGTACATATTTCTTTCTTATGAGTTTCTGAGAGCACATAGAGAAAAGTAAGATATGGACTCTTCCTTTAAGATGTTCATATTCTAAATAGGAAGATATACATAGTACAATGCTATCCTATCTATATAATTCAACACTCTTGTATTAATGGTGTAACACAGGTAATATGGGATGAAATGTACAGATATAGGTAAGAGATAGCTCCTGTGGGGAGATTTTTTTTTTACCCTCCAGTAAAGTATATAAGCTAACCAAACCATATGATGAGGTATAACAATATACAGGCCCCAAGAGATACAGTCACTGTTCCAAAGACTTGAAGAATGAAAGGACTTCCTAAGATCTAGTGTGGTGCCTGACCCTTTGTGGGTACTCATGAAGAAAGGGCTTTTCACAGTAATAAAACTATCGGTTCAGAGTAGGAAGTATTTTTGGCATGCAAGGTGAGGTGAAGTTGCTCAGTCGTGTCCAACTCTTTGCGACCCCGTGGACTGTAACCTACTAGGCTTCTCCGTCCATGGGATTCTCCAGGCAAGAATACTGGAGTGGATTGCTATTTCCTTCTCCAGGGGATCTTCCCGACCTAAGGACTGAACCCGGGTCTCCCGCATTGGAGGCAGACGCTTTAACCTCTGGGCCACCAGGGAAGCCCTTTGGCTTGCAAAGCGCAGGAAAAAATATGTTGGGAAAAGGAAGTTTGATTTCGATCTTGAGAGACTGGTAAGATTTGACAATACTGTAATGTTCTTCATTCACACTGTCCAATGACTGCTGCTGCTGCTGCTGCTGCTAAGTCGCTTCAGTCGTGTCTAACTCTGTGCGACCCCATAGGCGGCAGCCCACTAGGCTCCTCTGTCCCTGGGATTCTCCAGGCAAGAATACTGGAGTGGGTTGCCATTTCCTTCTCCAATGCATGAAAGTGAAAAATGAAAGGGAAGTCGCTCAGTCGTGTCCGACTCTTAGTGACCCCATGGACTACAGCCTGCCAGGCTCCCCTATCCATGGGATTTTCCAGGCAAGGGTACTTGAGTGGGTTCAATGACTACTTGTGGCAATTAAGCACTTTGAGATACAGCTTGTCAAAACTGAAATGTGCTGTAAGTGTAAAGTGCATATCAGACTTAGATAACAGTACAAAGAGAAGAATATAAACTACCCCATTAACAATTTTCTATATGAATTAGATATTCAAATAATAACAGTTGGGGTATATTATTTTAATATTTAATATTTTAATATATGGAGAAGGAAATGGCAATCCACTCCAGTATTCTTGCCCAGGAAATCTCATGAACAGAGAAGCCTGCCAGGCTATAGTCCACAGGATCACAAAGAGTCAGACACGACTGAGCGACTGAGCAGGCATGGGTATATTGGGTTAAATAAAATATATTATTAAAATTAATTTCTACCGTTTAAATTTTTTATGTGACTACTAGAACATTTTACATCTCATGTGTAGCTTCCTTTCTGTTTCTGTCAGAAAGCACCAGTGTTGAGAGTGTCTGGCACTCACTACATGTGTATTAAACCACAATGAGGCATAGGAAGGCTATTCCAAGAGATGCAAACAACAAAAGCGGTGGCACAGAATCAGAAAACTAAGGCATTCCAGGGAACAGGGAAAAAGATACGCTGTGATGGTGCTTTGGAAAAAGGATAAGGACCATTTTATTTTGGGGGGAGGCTGTTTCGCTTTTATGTTCTTATAAATATTGCCTCCTGGGACTTCCTGGTGGTCCAGTAACTATGACTACATTCCCAGTCCAAGGAGAGCAGGTTCAATCCCTAGTCAGGGAACTAGATCCCACAAACTGCAACTAAGAGTTCGTGTGCCACAACTAAAAGATCCAGCATGTCACCATGAAGATGGAAGACCCCACGTGTGGCAAGGAAGACCTGATGCAGCCAAACAAATAAACACGTATTATTTTAAAACTGTTGAAAAAAGATTCCCTCCTTTCTTCATCTATTATCGGGGAACATTAACTGGGAAAATAACCCCCTTAAGTGATAACAAAATAATCTCTCTTAAGTTTTTATGTGCAATTTACTATATCAAAAGAAGACAGGGAGTAGTTCTTTGCAAACTTGCTTTATGACATTGGCAAGGTCACTTAATCTCTTAGGTCTCCTTTTCTACAAAATAAGGACATTGGACTAAGGTTCCCGCACTTCTACGGTGGTGGGGTTGGGTTGGCCGCAGTGTTGGGGGGATTAGGGAGTCATTTATGGGGCCAAAAAACAATAAGTCACATTCTAGTTCCTGCTGATGCATGTTTTTCCTTCCTCTAATTTTACTGCTATTAAGCTTAAGCTGCATCAGACTCCAAAAATCCTCCTTCCATTCTACTGTTAGTCCTTATTAAGAGAAAACACAAGAATGTTGTCTAGCTCAGCACAATGCCAGTCATCACAGTATTGAAGGAAAAAATCCCAGGAGCTAATGAAAAACACATTCACTCTAAATTCTCCTATGAAAATGTGGTAAATTGTTGCAATTATTGGTTCCATCCTAAATAATACCTCTTGCAGCGACAGCTAATACTTGTGCTTCAGGTCATAAAATGATCATGAGTCGAGATGACCAAAATTTGAATTATAGTTATATTTTCTTCCAAAGACACTGACTGTTGTCTCTATTAGAATCAGATGGCAAGCTGAGCCAGAGATGTAAAATAATTTACTTAATGAAATTCCTAGTAGCAACACATGTGCCATATTAGAAGACCCAGTTGGACTGGTTGGGAATATGTTAGTCGATTCTCAGGGTTTCCAGTGGCAGAAACCCAACTCAAATAGTTTAAGTTAAAAAGAGATTGCACTGGATCATGTAACTGGGAAGATCAGAGATGTACTTCATCTCTGCCTTTGCTCAACTCACATTCCTGCTTCTCTGCACATTGGCTTCATTCATTATAGCTTCAGACAATTTTGTTCCATGTATTAATTGAGGACAGGAAGTAGCAATTCCACCAACAGCTCCAGGTTTGTATCATCCCAGTTTTGCTATTCCAAAGAATGAAATAGCATTTTTCCATATAAAAATAGAAGAATTCTAATTAACTGATCTGAATTGTAAGCTAGTTGTGTGCCAAACTCTATAACTGACGAGGCCTAGTAACATAACTGATCAGAAGTTCATACATAACCAGAAGTTTGAAAGACTGTAATACACATGGTTTTCAAGCTTCTCATGCATAATTTTCAATGTATTTGCTTTTTTTACATTTTTATATGTGTTCCTCTCTAAACTCAAATTATGGCAGTTTATTTCTGGAGAAGGCAATGGCACCCCACTCCAGTACTCTTGCCTGGAAAATACCATGGATGGAGGAGCCTGGAAGGCTGCAGTCCATGGGGTTGCTAAGGGTCGGACACAACTGAGCGACTTCACTTTCACTTTTCACTTTCATGCATTGGAGAAGGAAATGGCAACCCACTCCAGTGTTCTTGCCTGGAGAATCCCAGGGACGGGGGAGCCTGGTGGGCTGTTGTCTATGGGGTCACACAGAGTCGGACACGACTGAAGTGACTTAGCAGCAGCAGCAACAATAATTCAGCCCCTTTATTTCCTAATCCCAATACGTTGGCCACCTGATACAAAGAGCTGACTCACTGGGAAAGACCCTGATGCTGGAAAGATTGAGGGCAGGAGGAAAAGAGGGTGACAGAAATTGAGAAGGTTGGATGGCACCACAGATTCAATGGACCATGAGTCTGAGCAAGCTCCAGGAGATAGTGAAGGACGGAGAAGCCTGGCGTGCTGCAGTCCATAGGGTTGCAAAGAGTCAGATACAACTGAGTGACTAAGGAACAACAACAATTTCCTAATCAAATTGAGCATATTCGGTGCTATGGAAACCAACTAGCCTCCTGGCGGTACATTAATTTATAGGGATGGTTTTGCGAAAAAGCACAAAAGTAGGTAGCCTAAATGATGGCTTCACAAATAAGAGGAAAATACCACTGACAATGTTTGCAAAAACTTGCATTCCTACCATCAGAATTTTATTACACTGCTTTATGAAATTCTTGCTTTGTCTCCTGTTAACATAGAAATATTCAGTTGGAATTAGTTTATCAATCCTCTTTCCAAGGTATGAGCACTTGGAAAAAGCATAAAAGCTCTGAGTAACCAAAAAGAGGACCAAGAGAGGCCATTCTGACAGTCAAAGGCATAGGACCACTGGCACTAAAGAGAGCTCCTTGTCTGGCATTGCACTGCCCCAGCCCATACAGTTCTCTTTCTGGTTTCCCTTCACTCCTATGACCCAATCTGCTATTTCCTTTTTGCCCTACTGGAGCTCTCTGACCTACCCTAATCTTCTTTAGGACAGATGTCCCTTTTATATCAGATCTGGCGATACTTCAAAACATGTGCTTACAGCAGCTTAGGCTAAACAGGAGAAAGCTGAGGCTACTGAAAGGACAGATTAGATGAGACCCAAACGAGATCAGCATCAGCACAGTGGTGACAAGCTAATGGGTTGGCAGAGCTGTAACTGGAAGATTGCCAGCATCTTCCCTTCCAGAAAAGGGGTTGTGTATTGCTGGTGGTTCTAAATGTTGGTAATAGCTCCAGGGCAAGAGGAATAAGGGGCGCAGGTCAGACAAGATTATCAGTTTTGTTGCCCCTGATTAGGCTGCCTTGCACTATTAAATTTTCTGGTTTGTTTGTTTTGCTTGTTTGGTATTTCTCTCTATATATATATATATTTCTTTCTTTCTTTCTTTTTTTTGGAAACGTGTCCTGTACTGGTTCAGGTATAGTTGTTGATGATGTTCACAGATGCTATTACCCTTTGCATCATCTGAGAATGTCCAGGTAAGTTGGAGACAGCAATGAACAGCCAGGCAACCAACTCTCATAAAGATGATTCAAACTATGGTGATCTGATAAGAAGACTTCTGAGATCCATGTTTTTCACTCAAAAAGATAAGAGTTACTATATCTTCTGAAAGTATCAGTGTTAAATTAACCAGTTGGAAGATACTCTATTCATACTTCACCCAAATCCACTAAGTAAACAAAGAACCATGGCTCACACCACAACTATAAATTTAAAGTTAGTATTTCAAGTCTATATCTAAAGAATGATAGAATATCATCTCTCCTGATTCACCCAGCAAGAATGTATCATTCTTTTTCTCCTGATCTAATCAGGAACACTTCTGCCATGTTCATTTTTCTTTACAAGTCAAGAAAGCACAGAAGAGATTTAGGCCCTCTCTTCTGCGTCCCTTCTGACTCTGGTGGGGGGTGGGGGGTGGGGGGAGGAAGAAGCCTGCATCAGAGCAAAACCTCGGATTCCACACTCTTGACCACACCACAGGCTTCCGTGTTTTCACAGATGTTTCAAATGCTGTACACAAGTGCCATCTAGTGGTCAATAAATTCACATGCCTCTTCAGGAAAGAAGGAAAGATTTAATGGCCCTCATGAATAACCAAACATGTTTTTATCTTTTTCACTTAAACAGGATAATTTCTTTTTTACTTGTCTTCTTTTGTGGAGGAAATCATTTCTTCCATCTGTTTCTCTTTGGTCAGAATAGAAGTATCTTGGTTCATCTTCTGTCAAATTGTGCTTCAAGCTGTAAAATGTAAGCTGGGAGTTATTCACAAGGAAACGCATTGAGAATGTTTTCTTCATTGCCAGTCAGCACCCTGTGGGTTAAAACAGAGGTGTTCCTGTTGACTCTGAATTTTACTTTAGCAGGCACTATAGGAATGAGTGGCCAGAATGAGAGAAACATAAGAAATGGGGATGGAAACCATAGTCGTCACCTTCAGGGGTTCTCCATTGAACGTCAAATGACAGACGACGGAAGCTCCTACCCCAAAGTCTCTGCAGCCTAACTCGAATTCACTTTTCTGGCTTCTTTATCCTCCTGCCCCCTAATGTAAAGTTTTATCTTCCCATTAGCCTATCCACTGACTCCTGAATAAATACAGTTGACCCTTGAACAACCCTCCTAGCAGTGGAAAATTTCCATATAACTTATGGTTGATCCTCTGTATATGCAGTTTCTCCACATCTATGGTTCTGCACCGGAGAATTCAACCAGCCACTGACTGTATGGTTATATAGTATGTACGTTTGGAAAAAAATAGCATGTGTAAGTGGACCTGCACAATTCAAAACTGTATTATTTAATACTCAATTGTATGTATTTTAACTGCTTATTTTCTTACTATTGTCCCTTCTTCCCAGTCTGTGATACTCTTCTTCTTTCCTTCAAGTTAGACATTACTGTAATAAGATATCAAAATAAAATTATTTTCATCTTTGTGTGCGTGCTTAGTCATTCAGTCATGTCCAGTTCTTTGCATGCCAAGGACTGTAGCCTGCTACACTCCTCTGTGCATGGAATTCCCCAGGCAAGAAAACTGGAATGGGTAGCCATTTCCTTTTCCAGGGGATCTTCCCAACTCAAGAATCGAACCCGTGTCTCCTGCATTGCAGGCAGATTCTTTACCAACTGAGCTATCAGGGAAGCCCTGGTTCTCACTAAAACCTAAATCAATTAATTATTGCTGACTCATTGGAAAAGACCCTGATGCTGGGAAAGACTGAAGGCAGGAGGAGAAGACAGTGACAGAGAACAAGATGGTGGATGGCATCAACAACTCAATAGACATGGACTTGGGCAAATTCCAGGAGATGGTGAGGGACAGGGAGGCCTGGCATGCTGCAGTCTATGCGGTGGCAGAGTCGGACACAACATGACTTGCTGACTGAACAACAACATAATGCATTAGCCCAAAACTTAGTGGGTCTAAACTACAAGCATTAAGTAGGCAGTGCCCGTCTCAGCTAAGCCTACTCATGTTTCTGTTGTCATTAGTGGATCATGAGGGCAGCTCTGCTCTTCTTTGTTAAGCTCTCTTACATTGTTGTTGTTGTGTAGCCATTAAGTCATCTTCCGACTCTTTTGCGACCCTATGGATGGTAACCTACCAGGCTCCTCTGTTCATCACATACCTTGGTATGACAAACTAAGAACTACATATTTTATTTCTGTTCCTGGTTCCTGACACAGAGCTCCTAAAACCCTTGGGATATCCTGGGTGATAGAAGAGTCTTTTGTTCTAAGAAGACAAATTTTGGTGGGCTCCTGCTTAGCTTCAGGGTGGAAGCTGGTTATCAGAAAGACCAAGGCATGATTCAAATTTATGCTTTTGAACTGTGGTGTTGGAGAAGACTCTTGAGAGTCACTTGAACTGCAAGGAGATCAAACAAGTCAATCCTAAAGGAAATCAGTCCTAAATATTCATTGGAAGGACTGATGCTAAAGCTGAAACTCCAATATTTTGGCCACCTAATGCAAAGAACTGACTCATTTGAAAAGACCCTGATGCTGGGAAAGATTGAAGGCAGGAGGAGAAGGGGACAACAGAGGATGAGATAGTTGGATGGCATCACCAACTCAATGGACATGAGTTTGAGTAAACTCCGGGAGTTGGTGATAGACAGGGAGGCCTGGCATGCTGCAGTCCACGGGATCGAAAAGAGTTGGACATGACTGAGCGACTGAACTGGGAAGCCATGAATAGAAGCTTAGCCCTTTTAGCCCCACCCCCAACTCCCAGGGATGGGAGAGATGTTGGAGATTTCATTAATAATCTAGCATGCCTACATGATGAAGCCTCTATAAAAATCCCTGAACTATGAGGTTTACAGAGCTACCAGGTTGATGACCATATCCATGTGCTGGGAGGGTGGCACCACCCAAATCACAGGGACAAGAGGTGCCTGAAGACAAGGTACTCAGGACCTTCCAGACCTTGCCTTATGTAATTCTTCAGCTGTCTATTTGTATCCTTTAAAATAAATCAGTAAGTGTAAGTTAGTATTTCCTTGCATTCTCCAGGCCCTTAAAGCAAATTATCAAATCTGGGAAGAGGGTTGTGGAAACTGCCATTCTATATCCAGTTGGTCACTGTAAATGGTGTCTGACATGGGGGGCACCTTGAGGGACTGAGTTCTTAACCTGTGGGACCTGCACTAACTTTAGATATTTAATGTCATATTTGAATTGTAGGACACCTAGTTGATATCCAGAGAGTTGGAAAATTATTAACAATTGTTGTCAAGAAAAAACTCACACATTTGCTGTCAGAGGTGTTGTGAGTATAGTTTAGAAAATGAGTTTCCTATTTAATTGGGCTTATTAGGTGGCTCAACGGTAAAGAATCCTCCTGCCCATACAGGAGGTACAAGAGAGGTAGGTTCAATCCCTGGGTCGAAAAGATCCCCTACAAAAATGCAAGCCACTCCAGTATTCCTGCCTGGAAAATTCCATGGACAGAGGAGCCTGGTGGGCTACAGTCCATGGGGTTGCAAAGAGTTGGGTATGGCTGAGCGTGTGTGCACGTGTGCACCCATGCGCACACACACACATTTAATTAACTAGCTGATTGTAGATTGATCTATGAGAGACATGGCTGGGACAGCTGAGTTCTTCCTGTGCTCTCCCACCAGTGGGCTAGTCTGGTTTTTGCTCACTTTGTGGAATAAGATACCCTGAGAGAACAGAACCACTCAAAATTTGGATGGCAGGCTTGGAACCAACATTGTCATTTCCTCTGCAATCAACTGGCCAAAACAAATGACAAGATCAGTTCAGATTACAAAGAAATAGATTTCACCTTCTGAAAGCATGAACTACAAAGACACTTCACACAGGGTGTAGATACAAGGAAAAGTGAAGAAAAACGTCCATTTTAGCAATCTACTTCAAGGCACCTCTAGGTGCTACATTTCATGTAGCTTGTGGAACTTAGGTTTCCCAATCAGGGATTGAACCCAGGCCCTCAACAATGAAAGCATGGAGTCCTAACCAATGGACCACCAGGAAATTCCCGAGCTTGTAGTTCTTAATGCTCACTGTCATCAAGAATTGGAGCTCAGATGAGGTGTTGTGCTTTGAGTATAGCTAACACTTCCTCCAACACACACAGCAAGTTTAAAGGAGAGAAGCACCTGCCCTCAAACTGATGTCTACAAAATAGATAATTCAATGGTATCTTTTTTTTTTTCAGTATCATGCTAAAATAATTCTTTTTTAAAGTTTTTCCATATTTTACTCATTTTTAGTGTTATTTATTTATCTATTTATTTTTAGCTGCACTGGGTCTTCATTGCTGCACATGGGCTCTCTCTAGTTGCTAAGAGTGGGGGCTACTCTCTAGTTGCAGTGTGCAGACTTCTCGTTGAGGTGGCATCTCTTGTTGTGGAGCACAGGCTCTAGGGTCTGCGGACTCTAGTAGTCTCAGTGTATGCGCTCCATAGTTGTGGCGTACAGGTTTACATGGCTTGCAGCATGTGGCATCTTCCCAGACCAAGGATGGAACCTGTATCCCCTGCACTGGTAGGAGGATTCTCAACCACTGGACTACCAGGGAAGTCCTGCCTTTTAAGTCTTTAAAAGCCCACCTTTTGAAGACCTTGAAATGTGTCTCCTAAAATCTGGAAGGGGCCGAGAACTGGAATCTGCCTCAACATGGTAAAGCATAAGATTAGGGCAGTTAGATAAAGCACTGTGGCTTGTGAATTTACTGCACTCCCACCAAGGAGAGGTCACACATGGAAGTCTTCCTGTAGAAAAGATGTGAAGCAAGAGATTTTTTAGAGAGATGATACGACACTGTCTTGGTCCCCATCTAGAGGGCCATGAAAAGCTAAGTTATGTGAAGGACTGAAGCAAAAGAAAGCAGAATGCATACCATGGAATGCCTGCAGTTAAGTTGACCAGCTAGGGGAAAAAAAAAAAAAAAAACAGTTACCCATTTTGGTGGACCTGATGATCAGAGATGCTCAGATTGGGAGGAGGAGAAGATGCTCAGGAGAGGGGAAGAGAAATGTGAGGGTCTCAAGAACCACAGAAGTATTCCCACTAGGGAAAGAGTCAGCCTTTGGTAAAGAAAACTAAGATCAACGATACTTCCAGTCAAGTTAGAACTTTCCTCTGCCACTGACTCTCCTTCTCCTCCCTAACTGCCGACCCAGCATTATAACTCATATTAAGGAAGATAAATGGAGAGGAATAGCACCAAGTGAAGAACAACAGCAACTTCACTTTTTGCAACACCTAGTCTTGAGGCAGAGAGACAAAAAAGCTGTAATTTCAAGAGAAATTTTACTTTTTAATTACCGTACTAGACATGCTATTACTAAGCTAGAATTACTTTTATAGCTTAAGAGTTATGGACCATGCCATAGTTTCCACTTAAAGGTAAAGTCCTGCAGTATGTATTTGAACGGTCACTGGAGGAATGTATCAAATTATTTTCTAGTTACACCTCTTGAGTGTTGCAGTTCAGTTCAGTCACTCAGTTGTAATCAACTATTTGTGACCCCATGGACAGCAGCACGCCAGGCTTCCCTATCTATCCATCACCCACTCCTGGGGCTTGCTCAAACTCATGTCCGATGAGTCAATGATTCCCATCCAACCATCTCATCCTCTGTCTTCCACTTCTCCTCTGGCCTTCAGTCTTTCTCAGCATCAGGGTCTTTTCCAATTAGTCAGTTCTTCACATCAGGTGGCCAAAGTATTGGAGCTTCAGCTTCAGCATCAGTCATTCCAATGAATATTCAGGACTGATTTCCTTTAGGATGGATTGGTTGGATCTCCTTGCAGGCCAAGGGATTCTCAAAAGTCTTCTCCAACACCACAGTTCAAAAGCATCAATTCTTTGGCACTCAGCTTTCTTTATGGTCCAATTCACATCCATACGTCACTATTGGAAAAACCATAACTTTGACTAGAAGGACCTTTGTCAGCAAATGTCTCTGCTTTTTAATATGCTGTCTATATGGGTCTTCGCTGACAGCTCAGTTGGTGAAGAATCCACCTGCAATGCAGGACAGCCTGGTTCAATTCCTGGGTTGGGAAGATCTGCTGGAGAAGGGATAGGCTACCCAATCCAGTATCCTTGGGCTTCCCTTGTGGCTTAGCTGGTAAAGAATTCACCTCCAATACAGGAGAACTGGATTTGGTGTCTAGGTTGCGAAGATCCCCTGGAGAAGGGAAAGGCTACCCACTCCAGTATACTGCTCTTGAGAATTCCATGGACTGTATGACCCCATGGAGTCATGGGGTCACAAAGAGTTGGATAAAACTGAGTGACTTTCACTTCACTTCACTTCTAGGTTTATCATAGCTTTTCTTCCATGGAGAAAGTGTCTTTTAATTTCACGGCCGCAGTCACAATCTACAGTGACTCTGGAGCCCAAGAAAATAAAGTCTCTCACTGTTTCCACTGTTGCCCCATCTATTTACCATGAAGTGATGGGACAGGGTATTATGATCTTAGTTTTTTGAAAGTTGAGTTTTAAGTCAGCTTTTTCACTCTCCCTTTCACCTTCATCAAGAGGCTCAAATATTGCTTTATTTTCAAGACAATAATAAACCCATTACATATTTATATAGTTTAAGTAATATATTTATTCAAAAATATATAAGAAAAGTGAGAAAGTGACTATATTTTCCAAAGCAAAATAATTTAAGGAAATGAGTGACATTGTTTTCATTTTTACAAATCTTTTTAATATATGCCCTAGTAGGAGACAGCTAGATTCTTAAATTTGCTTCTGCATTCAATACAGCAAAATGTGATTTTAGTTACAGTACATGAAAAACTTAGATCTCAAACAGGTAGGTGAAAGAGAGAAAAGTATATTAATAGCAACTTCAGATAATTCTAGATATTCTTCTTTGATACTACACCAAAACTCAAGTGATGTGATTATTTCTTGAAAGTTAATTACAATATGGAATCCAAACCCTATCAAAGATTTTTTTTTACTTTAAATAAAAATTCACTGGTTTATTGTGTACTTTGAGCAAAATTTTTTTTAATCCATGAGGATTGTATAACATAATGTATTGGTCATTTGGAAAATAGTGGCTTATTGAGTTATACAGATGATCCAAAAGTTGACACATTTCATTATACAATGCTTTTTAAATCACATTTGCTAATAATATCACCACTGACCTCATCAGAAAAATCTTCAAATATTAGGAAACTATCATGGTCATGTGGCAGATATAAAGGGTCCACACTGCCAATCTTTATTTAAAAGCTCAAATGTTTCCATTGGCAATAAATATTATTCATATTTTCTTGGAGTGACAAATTCACATTTTTCATTTTCAGAAAATGTCTGCCAAATTCTCTAGTCTAAATAACCATAATTTATCTGTCATGTTCAATTTTAAGCAAAATGGTACCTCATGAAAAGTGCTACTAGTTAGATGATTTTAGAAGTGCTTTTCCAGTGCAAAAGGGAGTTGGCCATACTGCTGTACCTCTCGGCCAAGTTAACAATAGTGGTCTTCAGTCATATATTTCAGCAGAAATTTTATTTTGGCTTGAATAATCTAGAACAGCCACAGCATTAATACTGAATTTAGTGTATCATAGAATTAGAAAATATTTTAAACATCATCTAGTCCTTTCTGACTATGGTTTTTCCAGTGGTCATGTATGGATGTGAGAGTTGGACTGTGAAGAAGGCTGAGCGCCAAAGAATTGATGCTTTTGAACTGTGGTGCTGGAGAAGACTCTTGAGAGTCCCTTGGACTGCAAGGAGATCCAACCAGTCCATTCTGAAGATCAGCCCTGGGATTTCTTTGGAAGGAATGATGCTAAAGCTGAAGCTCCAGTACTTTGGCCACTTCATGCAAAGAGTTGACTCACTGGAAAAGACTCTGATGCTGGGAGGGATTGGGGGCAGGAGGAGGAGGGGATGACAGAGGATGAGATGGCTGGATGGCATCACCGACTCGATGGACGTGAGTTTGGGTGAACTCCGGGAGTTGGTGATGGACAGGGAGGCCTGGCCGGCTGCAATTCATGTGGTCACAAAGAGCCAGACATGACTGAGTGACTGAACTGAACTGAACTGAACTGAATCCTTTCTGATAGAAAATACTACCTTCAGCAGGTTTGAAGTTCATTCAGCTTCTGATCAAGCACTTCCAGTGATGTGAATCTCAATGGTATTCTAAGCAGCCTATTTCAGAATTCTTGAATAGCTTTAATTATTTTTCAGATCTTTGTCACAGCAAATTAGAACATTCTTTCTGTTGTTTTTGTTTCATGATGCAGAAGAGAATGAATGTACTTTTTCCTTCCATATGGCTGAATTTCAAGAACTTAAACTAAATTTCTTTGAATTTTAGAGGCCACTTTAATACATACCCTTCCCCACTTCATATCCTCCTGCCCCCCGCCACCCCACACACACATACACACACAGAACCTTCCCTCATCATGGCATTTCTTCTCTAGGATAAAAACTGATTTCTTTACTACTCATCCTCAAACAACAGCTTCTAGATCCCTGCCACTTTATCATCCTAGACTCTTTCTGTTCGCTCATGAGCCTCTTCAAAATAATGCGAGAACACTATTAAAAGATTCTGACTTAAGTATTTCTGGATCAATTCCTTTCCTTCTTTTACACTTGTACTGGAGCAGTCTACAACTTTATTTGTTTTTGTTGTTGTTGTTTGATTTTGTATTTGTTTGCTTTTTAGGAATCACATCAAACTGTGAGTTTATACTGAATTAGACTTCAAGCAAAATCCCCAACTTTTTCTTGCATGAACATTGCTAATTTGGCTGTCCTATTCTGTACTTGTACCATTCATTGTTTTTGGCCTAAGTGAAGATATTTATATAGTATTATAATTTTTTTATATTATAGGTTTAGACCCATTTAGAACAATTTAGACTGTCTAAAATTTTCTTTTTTAATTTTATATCTTTGGCAGAGAATACTTGCTGGCCACCAAAACCTAGTCTTGCCTTCCTGCACACATGATTGGATTACATTTTTCAGTTTCCTTTGTAATCAGATGCTATGTTGAGACCGTTTTCTAGACTGTGAGGGGGGCGGTTGGGGACAGCAGTGCGCCTACTTCAGCCTCTCTCCCTCCTTTTACTCTTGAACCCAGACCCTAACTATACTTCTAACAAAAAGTTGGGGGTGGGTATGACCGAGCCACAGGCAGAAGCAGCCCAATTCCCTCAATCTCTGTGCAGAGAAGAGCTACCTTCTGATCTGGGATGCCTTCTCTGGAATTACAGGTGAGAAATAAACTGTTCCTTAAGTCACTACATCTGGGCTCTGTTTATTATAACAGCATAGCTTACATTCAGTTCAGTTCAGTTCAGTCGCTCAGTCGTGTCAGACTCTTTGCGACCCCATGAATCGCAGCACGCCAGGCCTCCCTGTCCATCACCAATTCCCGGAGTTCAGTCAGACTCATGTCCAACGAGTCAATGATGCCATCCTGCCATCTCATCCTCTGTCGTCCTCTTCTCCTCCTGCCCTCAATCCCTCCCAGCATCAGAGTCTTTTCCAGTGAGTCAACTCTTCGCATGAGGTGGCCAAAGTACCGGAGTTTCAGCTTAGCATCATTCCTTCCAAAGAAATCCAGGGCTGATCTCCTTCAGAATGGACTGATTGGATCTCCTTGCAGTCCAAGGGACTCTCAAGAGTCTTCTCCAACACCACAGTTCCAAAGCATCAATTCTTTGGCGCTCAGCCTTCTTCACAGTCCAACTCTCACATCCATACATGACTACTGGAAAAACCATAGTCTTGACTAGACGGAACTTAGTCTCACATTAACTAATATAATATGTAGCTTATTAGTGGTAGTTATGATTATCAGGATATTTGTCTTCATCTAAACTGATTATGTTTTTCTGTGGTAGGAATGATGGGGAGAAATATAATGCTCACTAATAAAATTAGGCCTTCTATATGTCTATGCTTCATTTCAGCTCAAGAAACCTGTTTTATTTCCTAGAAGATACCCTAAGACCCTGATTCTGGTCTTAGTGCTTTTATTATAAATAACCTCCTCTTTGAAGTCTTTTCCATCTTCTCTAGACAGAGCCAGCACCTGTCTCTACCAGTGCTCCCACTGAAACCTTGCGCAAGCTTCACCATTTGCAATTCCATTAAAATTGTTTGCCTGCTCTCTTTTCATTAGGCTTTATGCTCCCAATGATGGGACCATGTTTTCTTTATCTGTGCAGTGTTAGTGCCATGTCACAACATCTGACATACAACAAAAACTCAATAAATGCTTGAGAATGAATAAGTAAACAACCAGATAATTTCACATTTGGACCTACAAGAAGAAACCAAACAGGAGCTATTGGTTCTAACATCAATATGTTTCCATTAATGTCAAAGAAAAACTGAATCCTTGAGTACAAATGGACAGGAACAGAACATTTAGTTCTCTGGGGAGTCTCTCTGGTATCCTGGGTTCCATGAATTCTTCTATAGTCCTACTTTTGCTTGGACCCTAGAGCTAGTCATGGTGTCATAATCATGACTAACTAAGACTAGTTAATGTTCCATGTTGCAATAACTAAGCCTCTGAAAACCACAGCATGTTTTTGCTTTTCAAACTTTGTACATTTTCTTAAGATGGAAACTACTGTCTCCTTAGATTTCTTTTTTTTTTAACTTTTTGTTTGATTTATTTAAGACTATCCATGACAGTCCAATACTTCACACTAGTTTCAGACAATTTATCACAGTGCTTCTCTACTTCATTAAATCTATTTCTTCAAGTAAAAAAAAAATCATTTATTATTTTAACAAGAATTGAATAGGGCATCAGACCTACAAAGTCTCCTAGATGCCAGTTCTTGGCTCCCTATTATGTGATTGGCACAAGCTTCATTCAACTTCCTGCGGAAATCCAAAGCCTTTACCTGATTTTTTTTTTCTCCAAATTCTTGGAAATATGAGCAGAGTTGGGGGAGGGGCAGAGGGTAGACAAGGGTGCCGAATATGTTTTAATGGTGATTTCTTGTTTGGAGGTTTTGATTCTCGGCATTTCAGGTACACTCTGCCTTCTACACTACATCAACCCATGTATGGAATTAAGCTCCTTTCTTAGCTCCCACTAAAACCCCGAGTGTTATAGATGGTTTGGGGGAAGGGAAAGGAAAGTCAACAATATACTGAGCTGGTCAAAGGTTTATTTGGGGTTTTTAAGTTTAGCACAAGATATAAATCATACAGATCTGATTTTGAGAACATGAACAAGTTGTAGTAATTTAGTATGTGGAAATATCATAATATCTGGAAATAGTAAAATAATTAAATAGTGAAAACACCAAACAAACTTTTTGGCCACTCTAACAGAACTGCAGACAACTTCAAAATGAATGCTAGCCTTTCAAGTAGACTTGCTGTCTCCTTTTTTTTAATCCATCTCAGGGATCTTCTTGTAAATGACCACTTCACCTCCAGTGCCTTAGCCCTGTGTCTCCTCACTGGTTCTCACTGTCTTCTCACTCCTTCCAACTTCTTATACCTCTTCTCTCTCCCATCTCAATATTTCTATCTTTCTAACTCAGAGAAATGTAGTTGTTTCATTTTTTGTTTGGGTTACTGCAAATTCAGTTAGAATCTCACCTTTCTCTTAGTCTTACCAAGGTAATTTCGAGATAATAGTATTATTTTTCTAAGTGAATTCCAGATGATAAAACAAAGCCTATTACAAACATACTCTGGCTGGTGCAGAGAGATTGTTGATATCTGAGCCTCAGTCGTTCTGTACAGAGACTTGTCCAATAGTCTACAGTATAGCGGATGCCTAAGACAGCCCTGCCTCTGGGCCCCCTGATTCCCAACTGGTTTCACACCATAGATTATATATCTAGCCTCTGCAGTGTGAAGTGAGTGGCCAACACCCTAATCCAATCAACATGCCTCTATCCTCCTTCCTTTATGCCCCAGGTTCAGTAGCAGTACACTTTTCTCATTCTCTGACCCCATGTTCCTGTCTTCACAACTTGCTCGCTACCTCTATCCAAAATTAGAACCATATACCAGCTTTCAGTGTTTCACTATTTCCAGAATTGATATTTCCATGTACTAAATTACTACAATTTGTACATGTTTTCAAAGTCATATCTTTGATTTATATGATTTATATCATGAGATAAACTTAAAAAGCATTCTGGTCAAATTGTCCCCCTCTTTAAAGTTCCTACACTCTATCTTGTTATTTTATCTTGTTATCTTTGTTTATTTTACATTTTATCACATATACTGAATAACTAAGCAGGTCAGACATGTTTTCTTATCTGTATTTATTGGTCATTTAAAAAAATAATTTTATTTATTCATTGGCTCTGCTGAGTCTTCATTGCTGTGTTGGCTTTCCTCTAGTTGCAAAGAGAAGGGGCTACTCTAGTTGCAGTGCACGGGCTACTCATTCTGACGGCTTCTCTTGTTTCGAAGCACAGGCTCTAGGGCATGCAGGCTTCAGTAGTTATGGCACGTGGGTTCAGTAGTTGTGGCTCCTGGGCTGTAGAGCACAGCCTCAACAGTTGTGGCACACATACTTAGTTGCTCTGCAGGATGAGGAATCCTCCCACATCAGGGATCGAACCCATGTCTCCTGCATTGGCAGACAGGTTCTTTACCACTGAGCTACCAGGGAAACCCCTGCCTATTGGTCATTTGAATTCATATAGGGCTAATTCATTGATGACTAGATAATAAAATTATAGAAGTTAATGGGGGAAGCCAAGAGAAACTACAGGTGGATATACTGTTTACTTAACTATTACCATGATGAAATATTCACTACTAGATATCCAAATTGTGCCGTAGTTTGGACATTTTTTGACACTGCCTTTCTTTGGGATTGGAATGAAAACTGATCTTTTCCAGTCCTGGGGCCACTGCTGAGTTTTCCAAATTTGCTGGCATATTGAGTGCAGCATTTTAACAGCATCATCGTTAAGGACTTGAAATAGCTCACCTGGAATTGCATCACCTCTACTTGCTTTGTTCTTAGTGATGCTTCCTAAGGCCCACTTGACTTTGCATTCCAAGATGTCTGGCTCTAGGTAAGTGATCACATCATTGTGGCTATCTGGGTCATGAAGATCTTTTTTGTATGGTTGTTCTGTGTATTCTTGCCACCTTTTCTTAATATCTTCTGCTTCTGTTGGGTCCATATCATTTCTGTCCTTTATTGTGCCCATCTTTGCATGAAATGTTCCCTTGATATCTCTAAGTTTCTTGCAGAGATCTTTAGTCTTTCCCATTCTGTTTTCCTCTGTTTCTTTGCATTGATTACTGAGGAAGCCTTTCTTTTCTCTCCTTGCTAGTCTTTGGAAGTTTGCATTCAAATGGGTATAGCTTCCCTTTACTCCTTTGCCTTCAGCTTCTCTTCTTTACTCAGCTATTTGGAAGCCTTCTTAAGACAACCATTTGCCTTTTTGCATTTCTTTTTCTTGGGGATGGTCTTGATCCGTGCCTCCTATACAGTGTCATGAACTTCCATTCATAGTTCTTCAGGTACTCTGTCTATCAGATCTAATCCCTTGAATCTATTTGTCACTTCCACTGTATAATCGTAAGGGATTTGATTTATGTCATACCTGAATGGTCTAGTGGTTTTCCCTACTTTATTCAATTTAAGTCTGAATTTGGCAATAAGCAGTTCATGATCTGAGCCACAGTCAGCTTCCAGTCTTGTTTTTGCTGACTGTATAGAACTTCTCCATCTTTGGCTGCAAAGAATATAATCAATCTGATTTCAGTATTAACAATCTGGCGATGTCCACGTGTAGAGTGTTGTTGGAAGAGGGTACTTGCTATGATGAGTGCATTCTCTTGGCAAAACTCTGTTAGCTTTTGCCCTCCTTCATTTTGTACTCCAAGGCCAAATTTGCCTGTTACTCCAGGTATCTCTTGACTCCCTACTTTCACATTCCAGCCCACTATGATGAAAAGGATGTGTGTGTGTGTGTGTGTGTGTGTGTGTGTGTGTGTGTGTTAGTTCTAGAAGGTCTTGTCGATCATCATAGAACTGTTCAGCTTCAGGTTCTTTGGCATTAGTGGTTGAGGCATAGACTTGGATTACTGTGATATTGAATGGTTTGCCTTGGGAATGAACAAAGATCATTTTGTCATTTTAAAAATTGCACTCAGGTGCTGCATTTCAGACTCTTTTGTTGACTATGAGGACTACTGCATTTCATCTAAGGGATTCTTGCCCACAGTAGTAGACACAATGGTCATCTGAATTAAATTTGCCCATTCCAGTCCTTTTTAGTTCACTGATTCCTAAAATGTCGATGTTCACTCTAGTTATCTCCTGTTTGACCACTTCCAATTTACCTTGATTCATGGACCTAACATTCCTGTTCTTTACAGCATAGGACTTCACTTCCATTACCAGTCACATCTACACCTGGGTGTTGTTTTCATTTTGCTCCATCTCTTCATTCTTTCTGAAGTTATTTCTACACTTCTCTCCAATAGCATTTTGGGCACCTATCGACCTGGGGAGTTCATCTTTCATTGTCATATCTTTGCCTTTTCATACTGTCCATGGGGTTCTCAAGGCAAGAATACTGAAGTGGTTTGCCATTCCCTTCTCCAGTGGACCACACTTTGTCAGAACTCTCCACCATGACCCATCCATCTTGGGTGGTCCTACAAATAATGCTCAAAATTCTCCAAGTAAGGCTTCAACAGTACATGAACTGAGAACTTCCAGATGTTCAAGCTGGATTTAGAAAAGACATAGAGATCAAATGCCAATGTTTGTTGGATCATGGAAAAAGCAAAAGAGTTTCAGAAAAACATCTACTTATGCTTTACTGACTACTCCAAAGCCTTTGACTGTGTGGATCACAACAAACTGAAATATTCTTCAAGGGATGGGAACACGAGACCACCTTACCTGTCTCCTGAGGAATCTGTATGTGGTCAAGAAGCAACAATTAAAACCGGACATGGAACAATGGACTGGTTCCAAATTGGGAAATGAGTATGTCAAGGCTGTATATCACTCTGCTTATTTAACTTCAATGCAGAGTACATCATGCAAAATGCCAGACTGGATGAAACACAAAATGGAATCAAGACTGCCAGAGAAGTATTAATAACCTGATATGTAGATGACACCACCCTTTTGGCATAAAGCAAAGAGGAACTGAGGATCCTCTTGATGAAAGGGAAAGAGAAGAGTGAAAAAACTGGCTTCAAACTCAACATTCAAAAAATGAAGATCATGGTATCTAGTCCAATCACTTCATTGCAAATAGATGGGGAAACAATGGAAACAGTGACAGACTTTATTTTCTTGGGCTTCAAAATCACTGCAGATGATGACTGCAGCCATGAAATTAAAAGAACCTTGCTCCTTGGAAGAAAAGCTATGATCATTCTAGACAATATATTAAAAAGCAGAGACAGAGACATTACTTTGCTGATAAAGGTCCATCCAATCAAAGCTATGATTTTTCCAGTAGTCGTGTATGGATGTGAGAGTTGGATCAGAAAGAGAGCTGAGTGCCAAAGAATTGATGCTTTTGAACTGTGGTGCTGGAGAAGACTTTTGAGTGTCCCTTGGACTGTAAGGAGATCCAACCAGTCCATCCTAAAGGAAACTATGTAACAAACTCTCTGTGACTTTGTAAAATGCAAATTAACAGTAGAGCCTGCATCATAAGATCACGTTATGAGAATTAAATGAGATCAAATGTGTAAAGTATACTGATTAGTCCTGAATATTCATTGGAATGACTGATGCTGAAGCTGAAGCTCCAATACTTTGGCCACTTGATGCAAAGAATGGACTCAGTGGAAAAGACCCTGATGCTGGGAAAGATTGAAGGCAGGAGGAGAAGGGGACGACAGAAGATGAGAAGGTTGGATGACATCACCAGCTTGATGGACATGAGTTTGAGCAGGCTCTGGAAATTGGTGATGGACAGGGAAGCCTGGCATGCTGCAGTTTATGGGGTCACAAAGAGTTGGACATGACTGAGTGAACTGAACTGAACTGATATATCCAAATAGATTTGGGCATTAGATAATCAGCATTCATATATATGGTGAGATAGAATTATTCACCTTTTGTCAATAAAACCAACATATAATATGGACTATACATAAACATTCTTCTAAACTATATTATATACACCTTATCTCAGAGTTGCATATGAGAGGGGTTAATTATTGTTTCAACATGACATCAATATGTGTTCTTAAAAAGTTCACACAAACACACACACACACACACACACACACACACCCCACATATCTTCCAGGTGTGTTGTCTTCATATTCTGGGCACCTGCTTGTTTCTAAATAGCTGGGTGCATGGCTTCCTGCAGGTGCAACATCTGGGTGATTGACTGCATTCGTCCCTATTCACTCAAAAGTTTGGCAGCTACTTGCAAACAGATTGAAAATCTTCCCCTGAAACAGGTAGGAGTAGCCTCTGTCAGCTGAATATTGACAGGATCCATTGCGTAGTTTCTTCCCTAAGTCTTGGCTGCCATCAAAATGTTATTTTCCAGCAGTGAAGTGCTGATCTTTTATAAGTCAAGAACAATTATATTCAGAATGAAACATGAAAAATACATTTAAAATAGAAAAGAAAATATATTTAATGGAGATTTTGGTTCTCACAGAGGTGTTTAGGTAACAGATAAAGTCATAGAATGTTATATAGGGCAATGTATTTGTGAATATCAGACTATTTGACATCTGAAATTTTCCTTCATGACAAATTTGGGCTTTATGTATTTAGGAAGAACTGTAATTGGTCATCTACAGGCAACTAAATTCATTTAATTTAAATAAATTAATAATACATATCCACACCAGTATGTGTCCATTTATTCTCATAAACTGTGAAATACTAAATAAAGGAATTTTCCATGTTCCACTGGGATAAGCACATTTTAAATTGATTACAGATTGTATGGCATTAGCAATCACAAATAAATCATGTGAAATACACATATAGTAAAATATGCACATATTTTTCCTGCATATGAATACATTTTTTAGCTGTATGTTTGGTGGGTAAGAGCATCTGTTTAGCAATCAGGCTGGAGATGAATTTTGGTTTTAACATCTATTGTCTACATGAACTTGGACAAACTACTTAACAAACTTTCTGTGACTTTGTAAAATGCAAATCAACAGTAGAGCCTGCATCATAATGTTACTTTATGAGAGCTAAATGAGATAATATGTGTAAGGCATACAGGAGGTGCCTAGAACACAATAAAGTTTCAATAAGCATAATAGGATTGTGTCTGTGAGTGTGAATAGCGAGAGAGGGAGTTGTGTGTGTGTGTGTGTGTTTAAGACCTATATTATTTTTTCTGAATAATCAAAAGCTTTTCGCATTGATTTTCTAAATTTTACCCTCAAAGAACTGTCATATGATTTACAGGTTTTAAAAATACAGAAAGAAAAAAAAAACTTAAAGAATGGAAAAACTTTTGTTCAAAAATAAAACGCAACTCTTAGAGTTTATCTCTATGTTATTAATCTTTCTTAAATGTCCCTTTGATCACTTCACTTCCTAGCTCTAAACCCTTCAGTGGACTTTGATCAAGTTTTTCCTTGCCCACTTACAATTTATTTGACTTTGGGTCAGCCACTGTGTCCTTGTCAACTGATGTGAATGGGAATCTGGATCCTACCTACATCTGGGAACTGCTATGAGGACATATGGGCAGTTCCAACAGATATTTGCTGCTCTTGTCTGCCTGGCCCTTCCTTCCTGGGAGGAACTGTCCTCTTTCTCCATCTGTGTGTCTCCTGGAAGATTGTTCACCATATGGCCTGCTTGCTTCTCATCTCAGACCTGGGCATGTGGCAGAGGCTTGATCAATCATGGCACTCCATTCCCATGTCCTCAGCACTCGGCCCAAGGAATAGACAACCAAGGATATCCGATAATAGTTTATCTATAAATTTATATACAAAAAGACCCTTGGTGAGAAAACATCCTCTTCTTGGATCATTACAGGGGATGGATCACCATATAGAGCCTGTAGGCTAGAGTTTTTGCTATCACTTCCCCAGCCACATAAGGGGTATGCATGCATGCTCAGTCTCTCAGTCTTGTCCAGCTCTTTGCAACGTTATGCACTGTAGTGTGCCGGACTCCTCTGTCCATGGGATTTTTCAGGCAAGAATATTGGAGTGGGTTGCCAATTCTTCCTCCAAGGGATCTTTCAGACCCAGGAATTGAACCCGCATCTCCTGCATCCCCTGCATTGGCAGGCAGATTGCTTACCACTGAGCCATCTGGGGAGCCTCACACAAGGGGTGCTATCAATAATAGTAGAGAAAGAGGGCAACCACGAAAAAGAAGTAGGTATGAGCAAAAGGGAACAGAACAAGTCCATAGCAAAAACAACATCGTTCTAGAGCTTCAAGGCATTATTTACATTATTTCTCACTACCTTATACGATGCAGCCTACAGTTTTCTGCCTTTATTCACATTGCTCTATTGCCACTCCTCTCCCCACACACAACTTAAATCCCTTTTCCTGATGCATTTTCAGATCTTGAGCCCTTTAATTTCTAGATTTCTTTTAATTCTCCACCACTTACTGTTTTCCTTTTCTTCTGAAATTTTACCAAATATTACCATGTACTTTGGCTTATACACAATAAATATGTATACCATAATGATACTTTTGGATGTTTCATGTACCAGTCTGGATTTCTGATGCACACTTGTTTCTGTATTCCAGTACTAAGACTCCTGTTCCTCTGTAATAGATGTCAAAGTGTTTGCGTGCAAGCTGTTTCCTAATTTTCAAATATCCAATCCCTGTTCATGGCAAAATTCAGTTCAGTTCAGTTCAGTCACTCAGTCGTGTCCGACTCTTTGCGACCCCATGAATTGCAGCACGCCAGACCTCCCTGTCCATCACCAACTCCCGGAGTTCACTCAGACTCACGTCCATCGAGTCAGTGATGCCATCCAGCCATCTCATCCTCTGTCGTCCCCTTCTCCTCCTGCCCCCAATCTCTCCCGGCATCAGAATCTTTTCTAATGAGTCAACTCTTCTCATGAGGTGACCAAAGTACTGGAGTTTCAGCTTCAGCATCATTCCTTCCAAAGAAATCCCAGGACTGATCTCTTTCAGAATGGACTGGTTGGATCTCCTTGCAGTCCAAGGGACTCTCAAGAGTCTTCTCCAACACCACAGTTCAAAAGCATCAATTCTTCAGCGCTCAGCTTTCTTCACAGTCCAACTCTCACATCCATATGTGACCAATGGAAAAACCATAGTCTTGACTAGATGGACCTTTGTTCGCAAAGTAATGTCTCTGCTTTTGAATATACTATCTAGGTCAGTCATAAATTTTCTTCCAAGGAGTAAGCATCTTTTAATTTCATGCCTGCAGTCACCATCTGCAGTGATTTTGGAGCCCCCCAAAATGAAGTCTGACACTTTCCACTGTTTCCCCATCTATTTCCCATGAAGTGATGGTACCAGATGCCATGATCTTTGTTTTCTGAATGTTGAGCTTTAAGCCAACTTTTTCACTCTCCTCTTTCACTTTCATCAAGAGGCTTTTGAGTTCCTCTTCACTTTCTGCCATAACGGTGGTGTCATCTGCATATCTGAGGTTATTGATATTTCTCTCAGCAATCTTGATTCCTTTAATAGATAGTGCTTAGTTTAAAAGATTTTAAAAATCAAGAATGCTATGCCAACACCATTTATAGACATTAAATATACTCACAGACAAATAAAACATGCATCTTACTAATATAAAAATAGATACAAACAAAAAAGTACATGTTAAACAAAGTAAAGTAGATGTAGAAAAGAGCATACTTATAGGCGTAGGGTACAGTGATGAAACACTTTTTACATGCATTAATTGTGATGTAGGCTATAAACTGAGGAGTATTAAAATAAAACCTCCACATTGAGATCCTAAATAAATTCATAACTGTATACCTATATTCTGGGTCACAAGTATTACAGGATCCCCCATGGATCCTTTAATTCCCTATGGAGAATTAAAGTCAGAACCTTCCTCGAATATATGTTTTGTTACACGTACCCTGTTTGTACAATGGAGCAAGAAGATTGCCCATTAAATGGATGTCAAACTTTAAGAAAACCCAATGTAAGAAAATACGGATGCAAGAATTCTAAAACATATATTAAAGAGATTGGGAAGCAGCTATTTCTATTGCCAAAAAATGTGTCCTATTTAATAGATAACTTGCTGCAATGTTAATTTAAAATTGAGCAGTCCAGTTCATGTAAAACCATGTTTCAATTAAATTATTCTTTGAGTTAAAAAAATTTAACTCACACCAATATTTCATGAAAAGAAGCAGTTCATTTTTGTTGTCAAAACTCTGCTTTTCCAACCTTACTGTACATGTTTCATGTCTTAATAATGAATGGAATATGCTGTATAAAATGTATACCAGAGAAGTATGAGAATATTTAAGTTTTAAAAATTTTTTTCCAGGTATTTGTTGAATAGTTTTCTGTTTTTTGTTTGTTTGTTTTTTGGCTTTTATTTATTTATTTTTTAAATGCTGGACAACAAAGACCCTCAAAAGCAAAGACACATAGAGTCTTTTTGTGTGATTCTAGATGTGCAGGGATTGATGATGGTGGTGATCACACTAATGATGTTAATGACAGTAATAATATCAATGGCAGCAGCAGTCAAGACTGGCAACATGAAAAATTTTATATTTGAAATGGGCCCTTTTAAATTGTCACTTCTTCCTTCTTTCTTTCTTTTTATTTGTCCTTTTCTCCACTGGCAATAATAGAGAATCACAAATAATTTCAAACTATATTATGTTCCTTGACACATATGTTTAATCCTGTTCTCAACCAAGGCATAATGATATACTCATTTGTTCATACTGACTGTAAAGTTCTTTAAGATCAATCATAGCATGTGATGTAGATAAACAGACATTAATAGGGAAAATACCTTAAAAAATAGTTTCTAATAAAACAGTATCTTTGAGGATCTACCATAAACAATGTCATTTTCATTCATTTTCTTTCAAATTCATTCATTTTCTTTCAAATATGCTCTTTTGAGAGACCAAAAAAATGAAGATGTAAGTAACATGTTAAAAATTATACATAAAGCCCTTTTTTGTGTGTCCGTACCAGGACCCCATGCTGAAAATCTTCATGGATCCTCATTTTAAATGTCCTGTCATCCCCCAAAGGAGGAAAGATTTCAGCATTCAGGACTGTCACTATCTCACAATCTAAATCTAACAATGTGCTTCTGAATGGCAGAATTGGCACAAAAACCTTTTGTCAAATTTTAGATTGTGAATTTTTTTTTAAATATGGCCACCATGAAAATCTGCTAAAAATACAATTTTTGTTAAATACCATATACAAGAGAAACAGCACCAGAGAACCACTATGCAGACTTTAAATCAGATATAAATCAGGCATAAATTAGTAATGTATGAAAACCCAGGTTAAAAAAATTCTCTTTCATCAGAACAGTGCTTAATTAACTGATAATTTTAAGAACCCCAGCTCCAGCCTCTTTTTATTACGTCTGTTAACCAAAAAAAAAAAAAAAAGGAGAGAGAGAGAGAGAAATTGAAAAGGGCATCCAAGCCTCTAGGAATTTATAAGACCAAAAAGGGAGATATTTGGTTATATTCATTTCTGCAATGGAGTGCCAGTCATTTGCAGTGTACTGAATAAAGCACTGCCATTTTCAGTTCACACTGGGGAGTGAGAATGGGAAAATTCTGTAGGTAAAAAGGAAAATGTCACATTCACACAAAATACTAAAGATATAAAGTTGAGTGAAAAAAATATGTGGGAAGAAAAGAAGAAAGAGAAGACTGTGGGTGTTGGGGCAAGGCCGAAAGAGCAGAGAAACGAAATTGAGTTTTTAATTTTAAGAGAAGGAATTAAATTCCCCACCAGAAAAATAAATCAAGGGAACTTTTATAGGATGACTAATACATTAATAACCTACAGGAAGAGCTGAGCTCTCAGGTGAAGCCAGTTCAAAGACAAAAGGGCAAGCTCCTACTCTTCCGATACTGCCAAGGGATCTTCAATGAATTCACGGAGCAGAGACACAGAATCCGAAATTCCTAGAGATGTTCAACTGCGTCCAGAATCTCTTGTGTACATCCCTGAAAGGCTTATTATTGACTAATGAGCTTGTCTGAATCACCTATTTGCTTTAGTATTTGCAAGCAAACATACAATTATGCCTGAGCTAATTTTTGATTCCAAGTTTTCATTTTTTATGCAGCTTAGTTAACTCATAAAACCTTTCACAGTGTTCATGACAAAAAGGTTACTCTTTATTCTCTTGTGCCAGTGATTTTTTCAAAGCTAGCTTCACTGGATGTCATTTTCTCTAAAAACTTTTTTGCCTCCTTTCATTAGTGGAACAGTCTAATTACTACATAATCAAAGAGAGAGGCGCACACGGCTGCCTGGCTCCACCACATCCACACAATGGCGCCGAACACATCTTAACAGTCCAGTGAACTGTCAGCCGCAAAAGTAATTGGAAATTGGGTGCTATTTCTTCTGTACTGGTAGTGGGAGTTGTTCTTGTGCTTGTTAATAGGCAAATCACTCTCCAGAGGTAGGGAGTGTATAGTTAGTTTGTGAAGACTCTTTATAATGTTTTTTTTTTTTAAAAAAAAAGAAGTTAAGACACTGCCTTACTCCATCTTAAATTTTTTTTTCAATTACACATTAAATGACTTGGCATTTGAGGTAATGTTATCTAGTGTTAATTCACCTGTTAGGAAATTGCCTCTCTCTAGAACTTGAGGTTAATAGAGTGCAAAAGACCATTCTTATCGAGGGGTGGGAGAAAGGTGATGAATTTACCCTATAAATTAAAATTAAAAAAAGAAACGGAAAGAAAACAGACTCCAAGTTCTGGCCTCACTCTTGGAAAGCTATTATGTTTTGTTGTTTTTTTCTGTTTTTAATTTGTTATTTTTATCCACTTTAGCAGGCCTCTGATCATTCCAGGCAGAACACACAGCATGGATGAAACTATACATGAAAGAATATGCTTCAGGAAGCAAAATTAATTGACAATGCAGGGAACATATTCACAGAGTCCATGGAGTTACAGCTGTGTGACTTCTATTCACATCACAGCAGAATCATTTATCTGTTTAATATTTGCAAGAGCACATTGGAAAAGGAAAACCATGAAGTACTAAGCAGCCTTATTGACAAGCATGAATCCTTATCCTATTTCACCTTTAATAGAAATACTAGTGCTAATAATTATTTAATCCGTTTGTATCACATTCGGAATCCATTGGAAAGCAATGGAGGTCAGAAGATGGCTTCCCACAAGTGAGCCTATGAGCAACTTTACTACGCTGCTGTTGGTGAAGCCCAGTTATTATAAAAAAGGTCTCGTGAATTAATGGTAAAAAATGAATAATTAAAGACAGATACATGAGCTATTCACTTTCATTTCAGGAGACAGAACTTTGATCTCTACTTCACCCATCTCCAACAACTAAAGGTAACAGCAAATATGATCACATGTAATTTTTTTTTCTAAATTGATATATAATTGATTTATAATACTCTATTAGTTTCTGATGTAAGTAAAGTGATTCATTTATGCATATATATACACATATGGTGGTTTATTACAGGATCTTGAATATAGTTTCCTGTGATATACGATAGGGCCTTGTTGTTTATCCATTTTATATAATTACCAGAAACAAGCATTCTCTTGATACCTGATAACTTCTCAGAAGCCCACAGTCAGATGCACCCTGTTTGACCTAACTATTTTCCTATTTTCTCCCTGCAGTACTTATTTTTCCTATTTATTTCTCTCAAGACACTGTCATAGGTAATCACGTACAAGTTTGACCTGAGTGGCAACTGCTTAATGTATGTCAATTACTAAGTAGGACCATTTGAATTGTAGTTAGTTAATAATAATTTACTCTTTAACTATTTCAAATGATAGTCCAAATAGATCTGTTTCACATTCCTTCTATTCAGTCTATAGTTGACATCAATGACTTTTTTAAAAATCAAAATTATAATTAAGAAATTTCAATGTATTACAAAGTAATTATTAAAAGATAGAAACTTTAAGGGGTCCCTGATAAACTGGGAAATTTTTTATTTAAAACAGTGCAAAAATCAACAGAGATAAGGGGATACATTTAGAGAAAATAAAGGAAAAGAACTGTGTTAGAGGAGAAGAAGGGACTTTTAAGAAAATGAATTTGAATAAAACTCCACCACTTCTTAGTTCTACAGCTTTGTGTATATATATATATATATATATGTGTGTGTGTGTGTGTGTGTGTGTGTGTGTGTGTGTATAACTATTTCAACCTCAGTTTTCTTATCTATAGAATGGAAATTTTGTCTCTGCAAGTTTCTAGTGAAGATTAGAATAATAAATACTCCAGGCACAGAGTAGCCCCTCAGTAAAGAGCAATAGTGGAAGAATTGGTGGTGACGGCAGCAGCAGCAGTAAGAGTAGACTAGTCTTTAGAGAGACATATTTAACTACAGGCTAAATACAAAATAGCAATTTCATGCTGTAGGGAAAAGACAGTATTCTGAAATGTGTTTTAGGCATGTAATGGAAGGGGGAAAAGCAAATGGCTAATAAACATGAAAAAAGAGTTCAATTTTACTAGTCATCAGGGAAATGCAAATTAAATAATGAGGTACCATTATGCAAACATCAGATTGGCAAAAATTAAAAAGTGTGACAATATCAAATACAATTGAGGATATGAAAAACAGGAGCTATGAGAAGCACTTTAGAGAGCAATTTGCAATATCTAGTTTAAAAGCTGTAGGTCTTCTGCTGCTCTCCTGTGGCATTGCTCCACTGGAGCCATGCTTACATCTGAACAGGAGGACAAATGTGCAAACATAGCTTGTAACAGAACAAATAAATGGAGCAAACCTAAATGTCTCTCAACAGAGAATGGATATATGAAAATGGTATCAACATGAACAAACCTTAAAAACAACGCTAAAATGAAAAAAAGGATGTTAATAAATAATGAACATAATAAACTGGCTTTATATTGGTTTTGGAAAAGTACAAAAGCATGAAATGGTACACAGTAGATTCAGAATGCTACTTGTTCCTGGGAAGGAAATGAGAAGAATAGAAGTATAGAGTCCATGATATTTGATTTCTTTCAAAAAACCTGGAACAGAAATGACAAATGGATAAGATTTCTTGAACTTTGTACCATGTGTGCAGAAAGGCCCACGCAATTGCATATATAGACTCTAAACTCTGAAGCTTAGAGTCACCATCTGTAAAATGAAAAAAACTGGACCAGCTAATCACCAAGTTCCCTTCCAGCTGAGATATTACATAACTCAAAAAGTGACAAGACGGACTTATAATGACTGGACAGATTAGCCAAGTTGTTCTCTGGCACAGAAAGGGAAAATGAGGACTTCTCTAGTGGTTCAGAGGTGAAGAATCTGCCCACCAGTGCAGGGGACACAGGTTTGATCCCTTCCAGGAAGATCCCACATACAGTGGGTCAACAAAGCTCATGCACCACCACTATGGAGCATGCACCTTAGAGCCTGTGCTCTGCTACAAGAGAAGCCAACAAAATAAGGAGCCTGTATACTGCAACTAGAGAAGAGCCTCCACTTGCAACAACTAGAGAAAGCCTACACATAGCAACAAATAAATAATAAAAACCTTTTTAAAAAGGGAAAATCAGTTTACATTTGAGGAGAAATACTAGAAAGCTATAGTAAGTACTGGCATAAAGATAAACATACAGATCAATGGAACAGATTTGAGAGTTCAGAAACAAGCAAAAAGGCAAAAGAAAAATAGATAGATTTCATTAGATTAAAACATTTCGTATTTCAAAAGACACCATCAAGAAAATGAAACGACAACCAAAAGAATGGAATCAAATATTGGCAAATCATATGTCTAATAAAATCCTTGTATCAAGAATAAAGAATTTTTATTAATCAAAAATAAAAAGACAAATGACCAAAATTTTTAAATGAGAATGGGATTTGAATGGACATTTATCCACAAACAAACATACACACAGTACACAAAGGAGCAATAAAAACACAAAAAGATGTTCAACATCGTTGCTGCTGCTAAGTTGCTTCAGTCGTGTCCAACTCTGTGCGACCCCATAGATGGCAGCCCACCAGGCTCCCCTGTCCCTAGGATTCTCCAGGCAAGAACAATGGAGTGGGTTGCCATTTTCTTCTCCAATGTGTGAAAGTGAAAAGTGAACGTGAAGTCGTTCAGTTGTGTCTGACTCATAGCGACCCCATGGACTGCAGCCCACCAGACTCCTCCATCCATGGGATTTTCCAGGCAAGAGTACTGGAGTGGGATGCCATTGCCTTCTCCTCAACATCATTAGTCATTACCAATAACAAGTGGCAAGGATGTGGAGGAATATGGAACCTCATGCATTGTTAGTGGGAATATAAATTAGTGCAGCCACTTTGGAAAATATTTTGATAGTTCTTTAAAAAGTTAAACTTAAGAGCTACAATATTACCCAGCAATTCCACTCCTAAAGAATTGAAAGGATATAACCACACACAACTTGTACATAAATGTTGATAACAGTACTATTAATAATAGTCAAACAGTAGAAATAATACAAATATTTATGCACTGATGAATGAATAAGCAAATTAGGTATAGCTATGCAATAGAATATTAGTTGGCCTTTAAATATAATGAAGTACCGTGAACTTCCAGATATACAAGCTGGTTTTAGAAAAGGCAGAGGAACCAGAGATCAAATTGCTAATATCCGCTGGATCATCAAAAAAGCAAGAAAGTTCCAGAAAAAAAAAAAAACTATTTCTGCTTTATTGACTATGCCAAAGCCTTTAACTGTGTGGATCACAAGAAACTGTGGAAAATTCTGAGAGAGATGGGAATACCAGCTGACCTACTTCTTGAGAAATTTGTATGCAGGACAGGAAGCAACAGTTAGAACTGAACATGGAACAACAGACTGGTTCCAAATAAGAAAAGGAGTCCGTCAAGGCTGTATATTGTCACCCTGCTTATTTAACTTATATGCACAGTACATCATGAGAAACACTGGGCTGGAAGAAACACAAGCTGGAATCAAGATTGCCGGGAGAAATATCAATAACCTCAGATATGCAGATGACACCACCCTTATGGCAGAAAGTGAAGAGGAACTCAAAAGCCTCTTGATGAAAGTGAAAGTGGAGAGTGAAAAAGTTGGCTTAAAGCTCAACATTCAGAAAACGAAGATCATGGCATCTGGTCCCATCATTTCATGGGAAATAGATGGGGAAACAGTGGAAACAGTGTCAGACTTCATTTTGGGGGGCTCCAAAATCACTGCAGATGGTGACTACAGCCATGAAATTAAAAGACGCTTACTCCTTGGAAGAAAAGTTATGAGCAACCTAGATAGCATATTCAAAAGCAGAGACATTACTTTGCTGACTAAGGTCCATCTAGCCAAGGCTGTGGTTTTTCCTGTGGTCATGTATGGATGTGAGAGTTGGACTGTGAAGAAGGCAGAGTGCCAAAGAATTGATGCTTTTGAACTGTGGTGTTGGAGAAGACTCTTGAGAGTCCCTTGGACTGCAAGGAGATCCAACCAGTCCATTCTGAAGGAAATCAGCCCTGGGATTTCTTTGGAAAGAATGATGCTAAAGCTGAAACTCCAGTACTTTGGCCACTTCATGCAAAGAGTTGACTCATTAGAAAAGACTCTGATGCTGGGAGGGATTGGGGCAGGAGGAGAAGGGGATGACAGAGGATGAAATGGGTGGTTGGCATCACTGACTCGATGGGCATGAGTCTGAGTGAACTCCGGGAGTTGGTGATGGACAGGGAGGCCTGGCGTGCTGCGATTCGTGGGGTCGCAAAGAGTTGGACGCGACTGAGTGACTGAACTGAACTGAACTGGGCTTCTGGTTCAAGACGGCAAAGTAAAAGGACATGTGCTCCTCCCCTTCTGTGAGAGCACCAAAAATGTAACTAGTTTTTGAACAATCATCAGCAGGAGGATGCTGGAACCCACCAAGAAAGATCCCCATGCTCAGAGATGAAGAAGAAGATGTAATGAGTTGGTAGAAGGGATGCAATCACAATAAAATCGAACCCCATGCCTACTGTGAGGAGTGAGGTGGGTTGTTATGCCCAGAGTCCAAGTCCCCAAAACTGAGAGAATAAGATGTCCACAGCAATGCAAAAGCATGAAGGGGTTTTATTTCTAGCTCGAGCTATGGCTCCTGCCACATCCAATGCAGTGGAGTGGAGCAAGGAGCCCCGAGCCCAGATTTACAGCAGTATTTATAGGTTTTAGAACAGAGAGTTGGCAAGGGCTGATTGGCTGCAGGGGTTTCCTAGTATTTACTAATTGGCTATTGGCTGCAGGGAAATGTCTTTTACGTCCTGATAAACTCAAACCAGGTCACGGGGAGTATGCTGATTAGACGAGTCCTGGCATCCTTGGGGATGACCTCACTGGGCAATGACTCAGCCTTTCCCGTGAGTCCTACCTTAGTCCCTGAAGTCTATCATGGTGTTTGTTAGGTCCCAACATTCCCCCCCTGTCCTTTGATCATGGAGAGGAATCCTCCTCTTCATTCTGAGACATTGCCCGATGTTGTCTCAGCATCATCACTTGAACTGTACTGATATGTTCTTTTTACAAAGGTCCAAGGTCAAAGAATAAATCTGGCCACCAAGTATTGGGGGGATTCCAGTAGTCGAATTGAGTACCTCATGGGTTAGTCCATTACGAAGCGTCCAGGTGATCTTAGCAGGTTGATGTGGGTTAGCACCAGCAGTTCCGGAGTGGAGAAGGAGGGCCAACAACAGGAGAGTCAGGGGGATTTGTCTGGGGCCAGCTGGTGGACGAGCTTCATTTTTAAGGGGTTGGTGGGATGCGGCGTCACCTTCCATTCTTTTGGGGCCTTTTCTGGTTCCTCTGGGGTGGCACGACACACATGGTTGCAGTGCACCCAGGGTCCAATTCTGTCCATCTTTAGGGCAATGGGGGTGGTAAGGAGAACAACATAAGGGCCCTTCCATCTTGGCTCTAAGGTTTTTGACTGGTGTCTCTTAACCCAGACCCAATCTCCCAGGCCCATATCGTGGGACGGGATTGTTCCTTTACTCTGGCCCTCATGAACTTCTCGTATCAGTGACCAGATATGTTTATGCACTTTACTTAAAGCCAGCAGCTCTTGTTGGAATGTGCATAGCGAGAGAGATGGTTTAGTCTTTCCCTCAAACACTGAACAAATGGGGGGTGGACTTCCATATACAATTTCAAAGGGAGTCAAACCTAGTTTATAGGGGGTATTGCGTGCCCAAAAAAGTGCAAAGGGAAGGAGGGTTACCCAGTCCCCGCAAGTCTCTATTGCCAGCTTTGTTAAAGTTTCTTTTAGGGTCCGATTCATTCTTTCTACTTGACCTGAGCTCTGGGGACTGTACACACAATGTAGCTTCCATTTGGTCCCCAGGGCTGAGACCAGTCCTTTAACAATTTTGCTCACAAATGCAGGTCCATTATCAGAGCCAATAGATGCCGGCAGCCCAAACCTAGGTATTATCTCTTCTAGGAGCTTCTTAGCCACTATTATTGCTGTCTCCTTTTTAGTGGGGTAAGCTTCTACCCACCCAGAAAATGTATCAACCAAAACTAACAGGTAACGATAGCCATGTTTGCCTGGCCTTACCTCTGTAAAATCTATCTCCCAATGCTGTCCCGGCCTTTCCCCCTGGTATCTTACACCCGTGTGCTGTCCTTTTCCTGGTCTCATCATCTAACAGGCCTTGCAGGTGCAGACTATGTCCTGTATGGTTTTCTTTTGTCAGGGAAACCGCAGCTGCGCTGCTTGTAGAAGCGTCAGTCTTTTTCTCTCCCAAATGGGTGGTTTGATGTAAATGGGCACAGAGATGTCTGCCCAGGTCAGCAGGAAGCAACAGGTTGTCATCCTGGTCCTGATACCATCCGTCCTTGCCCGCAGGGTGGTTGGTGTTATCCTGCATCCAGCTTAAATCGGAGGGGGAGTATATGGGGCTTGGGGGGAGAGCCCTATCCCTGGCGGTGGTAATCCTACAGCCAGCACATGAGCTTGGCAGTATCCAGCGGCCACCTCGTGGGCTGCTGCATCAGCAGCACGGTTGCCTTGGGCCCTGGCATCTTCTCCTTTCTGGTGTCCTGGGACATGTACTATGGATACCGCCCAGGGCAAGTGGACCGCTGCCAAGAGTCTGCATATTTCAGATAGGTTCTTAATCTCTTTTCCCTCTGCCGTCAAGAACCCCCGTTCTTTATATATAGGGCCTTGAATATGCACGGTGCCGAATGCATACCGGCTGTCAGTGTAAATGGTGATCTTTTTTCCTTTCGCCCTCTCTAGTGCTTGTGGCACAGCTATCAATTCTGCTTTTTGGGCGGATGTTCCAGGGGGCAAATTCTCGGCCCAGACGACCCTCCCATTTTCATCTACTATGGCTGCCCCCACTTTTCTCTGCACATCCTTTATATAACTGCTCCCATCTGTGTGTATGGCGGTTACCTCAGCCAATCTCACTGTCCTTTAATGGTATGTCACTGAGGTCTCTTACTTCAACACAGTCATGGAGAGGCCCATCCTCCTCTGGGATGGGCAAGAGAGTAGCAGGATTTAGAAAATAAGGTGTCTGAAAGTGTATCCAGGGAGCATCTAACAGAGGGTTTGGTAATGGGTTAAGCGAGCATTAGAAATCCACTTACCTGGTGGCTGTTTGAGGATCCCCTCTATGGCATGGGGAGTGTAGACCAGGAGGCGCTGTCCATAAGTCAACTTGTCAGTGTCATGGACAAGGAGAGCAGCGGCCGTGATGATACGGAGACAGGGCAGCCATCCAGCAGCTACCGGGTCCAGCCGTTTAGAGAGGTATGCCACAGGCCGCCTCCAAGGTCCCCATTGCTGTGTCAGGACTCCCTTTCCCACTCCCTGCTTTTCATCCACAAACAGTTGAAATGGCTTAGCCGGGTCAGAGAGAGCTAGGGCCGGGGCTTCTAGCAATGCCCCCTAGAGTTCCTGAAACGCCCACCTCATTGGCTCAGTCCAAGTCCTGTTCTTATTTTCTCTACTTCCTTCATATAGAGGCCTGGCCTTTTCAGCAAACTCCAGGATCCATAGCCTGCAGTACCCAAAAGTCTGTAAGAACTCCCTCACTTGCCGAGGAGTCATTGGCTCGGGGATCTGTAAAACAGTCTCTTTCATAGCCTGAGTCAACCATCTTTGCCCCTGTTTTAATTTGTACCCCAAGTAAACGACTTCCTTTTTAGCAACTTGGGCCTTCTTTGCACTCTCCCGGTACCCCAATGACCCCAAAGTCTGAAGGAGGTCGCCTGTGGCCTCTAGGCATACCTCCTTGGTAGTAGCAGCCAGCATGAGGTCATCCACATATTGCAATAGGACAACGTCAGGGTGGCTAGTCCGGTACTCACAGAGGTCCTCACCTAGAGCCTCGTTGAACAATGTCGGCGAGTTTTTAAATCCCTGTGGAAGGCAAGTCCAGGTCAGCTGTCCTACAGTTTGACTGTCTTCGTCAGTCCATTCTAATGTGAAGATCTCTTGGCTCTGGGGGGCCAGAGGCAAACTGAAAAAGGCATCTTTTAAGTCCAAGATTGTATACCAGATATAGTCTGGCAAGCCGCTCAGGAGGGTGTATGGGTTAGGGACAGTGGGATGAATATCACTCACCCGTTTGTTGACTTCACGAAGATCTTGGACGGGTCTAAAGTCCGTTCCTCCGGGCTTTTTCACAGGCAGCAGGGGAGTATTCCATGGGGACCGGCACTTTTTAAGAATCCCTACCTTCAGGAGGCGCTGTATGTGTGGCGTGATTCCTTGCCGGGCCTCCTGACTCATGGGGTACTGCTTTATCTTCAGAGGGGTAGCATTTGCTTTTAATTCAACAATGATGGGAGGTCTTTGTTTTGCCAGTCCCACTCCTGCCGTCTCGGCCCAGGCCAGAGGGTATTTTTGGATCCATTGTAGCATAGCCGGGTCCACAGCTGCAGGGGGTTTTGGTGAATATAGTCTGTTTTCATCTCTCAGTGCCAGGGATAAAACATGAATTGGTTGTCCAAGCCCGTCTGTGACTGATATCCCTCCAGAGTCAAAGTGAATTTGCGCATCAACTTTGGACAATAGGTCTCTTTCTAATAAAGGGGCCAGACATTCCGGGATCACCAGAAATGAGTGGGACACCCGTTGGGCTCCCAAGTCCACTTTTCATTTAGTAGTCCAGTAATATCTTTTTGTCCCTGTGGTTCCCTGGACCAAGCTAGTCTTCTTGGACATCGGCCTGAATTTTTGACTGAGGACCAAGTATTGGGCTCCTGTATCCACCATGAAGCCGACCGGTTTCCCCTCCACATTAATAGTTACCCAGGACTCGGGGAGGGGTGCTGGGCCCTGACCCCCTTAATCACTATCTTCTCCTGCATATAAAATGTGGGTACCCGAGGGAGACTCTTCTTTTCTTACAGTCCTTTTTTTTCAGATTTCTCTTGGGGCACTCATTTTTCCAGTGCCCTTGCTCTTTGCAATAGGTGCATTGGTCTCTCTTTAGGCTTGGTCTGGCTGGTTTCTCCCTTCCTTTCAGCTGGGTGTCTCGAGTCTTCCGGGAATCAGGTCCCAGTCTCGTCCCCGCGAAGAAAATTTGAGCCAGCTCTTTCTGATTTCTTTGGTTTTCCTTAGCTCTAAATTCCCTTTCCTCCCATCTAATTCGTTCCTCCCTCTCCTCAGGGGTCTCTCTGTTATTAAACACTTTCTCAGCTGCCCTCTCCAGATCCTGTATTGACTGTTCTCCCAGCCTCTCTATCCTCTGTAACTTCCTGCTGATATCCGGAGCTGCCTGATTTACAAAGGCTAGCAAGACTGCTGCACATGACTCATCAGCCTGAGGGTCCATGGGCATATACTGCCTGAAAGCCTCCATTAACCTCTCTAAAAAGGCTGCCAGGCTCTCATTTGGCTCCTGCCTTATCAAATTTACCTTAGACAAATTCGTTGGTTTCCTGGCGGCTGCCTGGAGGCCAGCCATCAGAGTCTGGCGGTACACTTGGAGACGCTCCCTACCTTCAGCATGTTCAAAATCTCAGTTGGGTCGCATCAAAGGAAACCCCTCCTCGATTAGGTGGGGCTGCGTGGTGGGTCTTCCATCCACTCCTGGAACATGTTTTCATGCTTCTGATAGAATTCGCTCCCGTTCCTCCTTGGTGAAGAGCACCTGCAACAGCTGCTGACAATCATCCCAAGTAGGATTGTGAGTAAACAAGATAGAATCTAAGAGATCAATAAGACCTTGGGGTTTTTCAGAAAAAGAAGGGGTTTGAGTTTTCCAGTTATATAAATTACTCATAGAAAACGGCCAGTACTGGTATGTTCACTCCCCACTGGGATTTGCTGGCCCCACCCGGATAGGGAATGCCTGAACGGTGGATGAAGGAGCCTCCTGGCTTCCGTCCTCAGACAAGTCTCCGCCCCTTCGAGTCCTTCCGTGAGTTCCTTGGGCCGGCCCCCCTTCCCATAGTGGAGCTGAGGGTTCTGGGTCCCTCCTTTGATCTACGGCGACACCTGCTGTAACTGCAGGGGCAAGGGTGGCTGCATATATGGGGGAGGTGAGATTTCAGTGTTTAAGTCAATCAGGCTAGGATATAAAGAGGATTCCTGGAGCATCGGCTTCATCTTCTGACTCTCCTGATCTTCATGGTCAGTCATTACAGACAAAGGGTTGGAAGAGCTTTGACCCATAATGATGGAGCTCACAATGAACACACACAAAAAAAACAAAAATGGTGCCGGCACGCAAAGAAAGACGACAGACAGAAGACAAAAAAATAATCAGCCAAAAACACAGAACTAGGTCTATCCCAGGTTACTGTTGTCTTGCTTCCCAATGTTATCTCACTAAAGGGCGTCCACTGCCCACCAGATTCGGAGTCGGGAGAGATTTTCCTTCCCAGTCCCTCACAGAACCAGCTGCCTTCCAGCGCGAATGCTGGGCCCCAGTCTTATGCTGGCTGCCAGTTGCCTTCCTGCACGCTCACTGGGCCTCATTCTTACACTGGCTAGGATGACTAATTCACCTCTGATTAGGCCTAACAAAAGCCAGCTGCTTTCCAGTGCATATGCTGGTCCTTGGCCTTACGCTGGACTTAACCAGACTTAACACCGGTGTTCAAATATCTTTCCTCCTAGTGAAGAAACCCCTTCTACCGGGAGAGTGTTATTCTTCCCAGTTAAAGGAATCCCGGACGAGCCCCCAAATGTTATGCCCAGAGTCCGAGTCCCCAAAACTAAGAGAATAAGACGTCCACAGCAATGCAAAAGCATGAAGGGGTTTTATTTCTAGCTCGAGCTATGGCTCCTGCCACATCCAATGCAGTGGAGTGGAGCAAGGAGCCCCGAGCCCAGATTTACAGCAGTATTTGTAGGTTTTAGAACAGAGAGTTGGCAAGGGCTGATTGGCTGCAGGAGTTTCCTAGTATTTACTAATTGGCTAATCTTTATTGGCTGCAGGGGTTTCCTAGTATTTACTAATTGGCTATTGGCTGCAGGGGAATGTCTTTTACGTCCTGATAAACTCAAACCAGATCACAGGGAGTATGCTGATTAGACGAGTCCTGGCATCCGTGGGGATGACCTCACTGGGCAATGACTCAGCCTTTCCTGTGAGTCCTACCTTAGTCCCTGAAGTCTATCATGGCGTTTGTTAGGTCCCAACAGGGTGCAAACCATAATCTGGAGAACAATGATACCAAAGAAGTTCTCTTGCTATTTTGAAGGTTCTGTACCTCATGCCAGGCTTCTCAGCTTGAAGATTTGGCAAAGGGCCTGGGAATTCCCAGGGAATCTGACTTTGAAGCCCAGTGGGACTTGATTATAGGACTTCCACAGGACTGGGGGGAACAGAGACTGAATTCTTGGGAGGCACAAACAAACAAAATCTTGTGTGCACTAATACCCAGGGGAAAGCAACAGTGACTCCCCCCCCCCCTCCAGAAACTGAACTAGACTTCCCTGCTAGTGTTGGAGGGTCTCCTGTGGAGGTGTGGGTTGGCAGCAGCTCACTGTGGGGATGGGGGCACTAGTAGCAACAGTCCTAGAAGGGGCCACTTGGCATAAGTCCTCTTGGAAGTCATCATTAACTATGCCATAGAGTCCGAAGACCCCAGAGCTGAGTTGCCTCCGGCCAGAAAACAAACAGGCCAGGAGCTCAACACCACCCCTCAGTGGATGATTGGATTAAAATTTACTGAGCATGGTCCTGCCCACCAGAGCAAGACCCAGTGCCTCTACCAGTCCCTCTCATCAGAAGCTTATACAAGCATTTTAGCCTCATCCACCAGAGAGCAGACAGAAGAAGCAAGAAGAACCATAATCCTGCAGTGACCAGAATGAAAACCACATTACAGAAAGTTAATCAGAATGAAAAAGCAGAAGGTTATGTCCCAGATGAAGTGACAAGATAAACTCCCAGAAAAACAACTAAATGAAGCAGAGATAAGCAACCTCCCAGATAAGGAAGTCAGAATAGTGATAGTGAAGATGATCCAGAATCTCGGCAAAAGAATGGAGAAGATACAAGAGGTGTTTACCAAGGACCTAGAGGAACTAAAAAACAAGCAAGCAGAGATGAAAAATACACTAGAAAAAAATCAATAACAGAAAAACTGAAGTAGAAGAATGGATAAGTGACCTGGAAGATAAAATGGTGAAGATTACTGCCACGGAACAGAATATAGAGAAAATAATGGGGAGAAAAAAAAATAAGATAGCCTAAGAGACCTCTGGGACCACATTAAATGCACCAACATTCACATTATAGGAGTCGGCAGAAGGAGAATATAGAGAGAAAGGATCCAAAAACATATTCGAAGAGGTAATAGCTGAAAACTTCTGCAACATGGAATAGGAAATAGTCAAGTATCCACAAAGCACAGAGAATTCCAGGAAGGATTAACCCAAGGAGGAACACACCAAGACACATAGTAATTAAGCTGACAAAAATGAAAGACAAAGATGAGATATTAACAACAACAAGAGAAAAGCAACAAATAACATATAATAGAATTCCCATAAAGTTATCAACTTATTTCTCAACAGAAATTCTACAAGCCAGAAAGGAATGGTATGGTATATTTAAAATGATGAAAGGGGAGCACCTACAACCAAGAATACTCTACCCAGAAATATGTTCAGGTTTGACAGAGAAATCAAAAGTTTTCAGATAAGCAAAAGTTAAGAGAATTCAGCACCATCAAACCGGCTTTACAACAAATATAAAGGAATTTCTCTAGGCAGCAAATACAAGAGAAGGAAAAGACCTACACAAAATAAACCCAAAGCAATTAAGAAAATGGTAGTAGGATCATGTGTGTCAGTAGCTTGGTCATGTCTGCCTCTTTGCAACTCCATGGGACTGTAGTCCACCGACCTCCGTCCACGGAATTTTCCAGGCAAGAATACTGGAGTAGGTTGCCTTCTCCAGGGGATCTTCCTAACCCAGGAATCAAACTCAGGTCTTCTGTATTGCAGGCAAATTCTTTACCATCTGAGCTGCCAGTATAAGATCATACACATAGGATCCTACCATCTGAGCTACCAGGGAAGCCCATATAGGCTCATACTTATCAATAACACCTTAAGTGTAAATGAATTAATTGCACCAACCAAACAACATAGACTGGCTGCCTGACGAAACCACATGCATGATGAATGCATCACTCTACTTAACTCCCCAAATTGTATGTAACTGTTTTATATTGTTAGGTTAATCATGTTTCCATTATGGCCTGTGATTGTAATTATCTTTTATTTTTTGGTCTGGTTATTGATTGTGAGAATTGATAAACATCTTTTACTATTGTGATTCAGTTCAGTTCAGTTCAGTCGCTCAGTCGTGTCAGACTCTTTGCAACCCCATGAATCGCAGCACTCCAGGCCTCCCTGTCCATCACCAACTCCTGGAGTTCACTCAGACTCATGCCCATCGAGTCAGTGATGCCATCCAGCCATTTCATCCTCTGTCGTCCCCTTCTTCTCCTGCCCCCAATCCCTCCCAGCATCAGAGTCTTTTCCAATGAGTCAACTCTTTGCATGAAGTGGCCAAAGTACTGGAGCTTCAGCTTTAGCATCATTCATTCCAAAGAAATCCCAGGGTTGATCTCCTTCAGAATGGACTGGTTGGATCTCCTTGCAGTCCAAGGGACTCTCAAGAGTCTTCTCCAACACCACAGTTCAAAAGCATTAATTATTTCGTGCTCAGCCTTCTTCACAGTCCAACTCTCACATCCATACGTGACCACAAATAAAACCATAGCCTTGACTAGACGGACCTTAGTCGGCAAAGTAATGTCTCTGCTTTTCAATATGCTATCTAGCTTGCTCATAACTTTTCTTCCAAGGAGTAAGCATCTTTTAATTTCATGGCTGCAATCACCAACTGCAGTGATTTTGGAACCTGAAAAATAAAGTCTGACACTGTTTCCACTGTTTCCCCATCTATTTCCCATGAAGTGATGGGACCAGATGCCATGATCTTCGTTTTCTGAATGTTGAGCTTTAAGCCAACTTTTTCACTCTCCTCTTTCACTTTCATCAAGAGGCTTTTGAGTTCCTCTTCACTTTCTGCCATAAGGGTGGTGTCATCTGCATATCTGAGGTTATTGATATTTCTCCCGGCAATCTTGATTCCAGCTTGTGTTTCTTCCAGCCCAGCGTTTCTCATGATGTACTCTGCATATAAGTACTTGATGTACTCCTTTTCCTATTTGGAACCAGTCTGTTGTTCCATGTCCGGTTCTATCTGTTGCTTCCTGACCTGCATACAGATTTCTCAAGAGGCAGGTTAGGTGGTCTGGTATTCCCATCTCTCTCAGAATTTTCCACAGTTTCTTGTGATCCACACAGTCAAAGGCTTTGGCATAGTCAATAAAGCAGAAAGAGATGTTTTTCTGGAACTCTCTTGCTTTTTCCATGATCCAGTGGATGTTGGCAATTTGATCTCTGGTTCCTCTGCCTTTTCTAAAACCAGCTTGAACATCAGGAAGATCACGGTTCACATATTGCTGAAGCCTGGCTTGGAGAATTTTGAGCATTACTTTACTAGCATGTGAGATGAGTGCAATTGTGCAGTAGTTTGAGCATTCTTTGGCATTGCCTTTCTTTGAGATTGGAATGAAAACGGATCTTTTCCAGTCCTGTGGCCACTGCTGAGTTTTCCAAATTTGCTGGTATATTGAGTGCAGCACTTTCACACCATCATCTTTCAGGAATTGAAATAGCTCAACTAGAATGCCATCACCTCCGCTAGCTTTGTTCATAGTGATGCTTTCTAAGGCCCACCTGACTTCACATTCCAGGATGTTTGGCTCTAGAGATTAATTACCATAGTATTAAGTTCTTGATCTTACTTATAGATACAACTTGAATTAAATAGTTAAGTCAGTAAATTCCTCTGGCTACATCATGTTGACCAAACTGGACTATTTTTGTCTTTGAATTCTGAGTAATGGCATGGTCTTGGCTTTCTTATTTTTTAAAAGAAAGAAAAAAATATCTGCAGAGAAAATTTTGTCTCAAACTGACTGATACTTATTTTCCTTCTCTTGTCTTCCTAACACTTCAGTGTTAGATTATTACTAATAAAACTAACAGCTCTTGCTATCTTTATGGGAAGGAAATAATCAGATTAAGTTATTCCAAAGCACCTGTTATTTTGGAATCTTAGTACTTCCACTTCTTTTTATCTCAGCCCACAGAAAGGTGGAATATATCTGAAGTCTTGCTTCTAAATAAACTCAATACTATATTCCAGGAATTCTTTGAAGGGAACAAATACAATTTCAATAATTGAGGTTACTCTGAGTTCCAGATGGTACAGCTTTTTTTGTTGTTGTTGTTCAGGTATTGGTTCTTGATTGTGTGCAAGAGAAAAACATGACTACCTTTATTAAAAATGTAGCATGAACAAACAATGAAGATTTGTTGTGACTGATATTTCAAGGTAACTTACTGCCACAACATAAACTACCAGTCCTGACTAGAAGTCAAAAAATGGAGAAAATCTGTATGAAAAAAGGCATTCAGCTTTATCAAGACTGGTTGTTGTTTGGAACGAAAGAAAACATTTGAAGCTAGAATATCAATGTGCGCAAAAGGAGAGATGTCAGGTCCGGGTGAATACAGAAGGAGAATGACGAATGCAAAGAAAATATTGGAAAATATAATTGGCCATATGGTATAGGGCCAGAGTCTGAAATCCAGTGTATTACATAAGATACTTTAACTGCAAGTAACACACTGAGTTGAGCTAGTTTAATCCAAATAGAGGAAATTATTTAAATAATATGAAAGAGTTTAAAGGAACCAAAATTGAAGAATGCCACCAAGGCTCAGAGAAGGTTGAGAACCAAATCTGGGAAAGCTCACAGAAGTACCTTTTCTGAAAATTCCACTGCTACATTTTTCGGTATGTGTTTTTCATCCTTCTCTCTCTCGCACTCTGCAAATGAGTTTTCTTAGCTTTTATTTATGTGTTATAGTTCTTAACACAGACTGGCAATTTCTAGATTCCAATATCATATCCCAAGAAAGGTGACATTTGGGTACTGTTAAAGTCAGATCCCCCACCAACTCAACCAATTGTAGGCCAAAAGGGATGATTATATCATACTTACCAGGGTGCTTGAAACTCACTCTGTAAATCAAGAGTTTCCAACAAAGGAGACAGCTTTGTGGGCCAGACTAACCCCCAGTAGTTTCTCACTACAGAATGATAAATTAATATATGATAGCTTATACAACAATTAAAAGGCAAATAATATGATAAAAACTATTTTAGAAAATTTTACATTGGCATTAATGAGCAAAGTAGATCAAGATCAACAGAATAGATCAAGAAACATACATGTAAACATGTGTCCTAGCAAAATTAGCTATTTTTCTCACAACAAAACTAAATATGAAGTAAAATTCAGTTAAATTGTGTAAATAATCATGATTATTTCTCATTTGATATTCCAGGACTTGAATACTGAGTGGATAATACTGAGTGGACAATTTCTTATTTGGTTAAAGGCATATTTTTTAATGGAGCAAATCAAGTCAGTTCCTCAAATTTTAAAGATAAACACACACAGACCTCATAACATTAGTAAATGAAACATTAATTCTTTTTACCTGGTTGATAATGGAAATTTTCTTTATCTTAAACATTTAACATTTTATGTTTAGCTTTTCAAGCTATGAATACTATATTTTCTCATATATTTTTTCATTGTAAATTTTTATCCTCTTTTGATTCAATCCTGAAAAGAAATGATAGTTTGATAAGATGGAGAGGGCCTTAGCCTGATAGTTATAAGACCTGCTCTGAAATCATAATTCCACCTCTCTTAGTCCTTGAAAAACAGAACTAGGCAGAAAGAATCACTGTTTCCTCAAAAACATATTGATTTTCTAAAAAGTATTTAACAAAGAGGGTTTTGGGCAACACCAGAAAGCATCATTTGGTTCAGGCTGAAACCAAAGGCCGAGAGTTGGTACATGTATGGTCTCCCCATTTCCTATGCCATCCTGTGGACCACTGTGATTGGCTGAGTAGCAATAACCCCACCATAACACTGGACTCTCAGAGATGAATCTTAGAATCTTGCTGTATTCCATTCCTGTGGTGCTCTGCATTGTGGAGGATAAAGATATAGCCTAAGAGAGGATATCAGAGTCTGAACTTGAGTGTAACTGTTCTAGGGTTTCTGAATGCCAGCAGCCCTACACAAAGCTACTTACAGAAAGTTGATCTTTTCAAAAACCCAAGCCTCAATTATTTACTGAGGTGTATAATTTTCCTGTTCCAAGGTAGTCTGACACTGTGCTTGTGCTTAGTCACCCAGTTGTGTCCGACTCTTTGTGACCCCATAGACTATAGCCTGCCAGGCTCCTCTGTCCATGGGAATTCTCCAGACAAGATTACTGGAGTGGGTTTCCATACCTCTCCAGGGAATCTTCCCAACCCAGGGTTTTAACCCAGGTCTCCTGCATTGCAGATGGATTCTTTACCATCTGAGACACAACGGAAGCTCAAGAATACTGGAGTGGGTAGCCTATCCTTTCTCCAGGGGAACTTTCTTACCCAGGAATCAAACCAGGGTCTCCTACATTGCAGGCAGATTCTTTACCAGCTGAGCTACCTGGGAAGCCCCAGTATCTGACACTACTTATCAGCAAATAGAAAGATAGAAAGGCATGCATGATCTAAGTTTTGTTTTCTACCATCACTTGATGATAGGGTTAAAACTTATGTTTTCAAATAAACATATGTTCTCCCAAACCTACAGTAGTATAAACCATGATTTGATCTGGAACAACTTCTACTGACATCTCTTATACAATGTTAGTGTCCCCCATTGAACTCTGAAACCTCAAGGGAAGATAATTTGCCCTTTTTGCCTTTGTATTACCTGAACATTTTATACTGCTTAGAACAGAATATATTAGATGATCAATAAATATTAATCAGACTAAGAAAATACATAATGTTTTCTTATAAAATAAACATCCAAAAGAAAGAAATAAAGGGGAAGCAGAATAAGATGGTGGGGTGTAAGACAGGGAGATTGCCTGCCTCCCCACAAATACATAAAGGAACTCATCAAGATACAGAACAACTCCTACAGAGCAACTTCTATATGACAGCAGAAGACCCTAGGCCTCCAAAAAGGCAAGTTAATCTCCCTGGAGTGAGGTAGGACAAAGATAAAGATATTAAAAAAAAAAAAAAAAAGACAGAGGACTTCAGGATGGGAGCTCCAAGGGAAGGAGGGAGTCATGAAGGAAGAAAAATTTCCATGCACTCAGAAACCCCCTCCGAGGCCAGACCAACAGGGAGTTGCAGAACCTCAGAGTCCCATGCAACAGCAAGGGGCTTAGAAGGCAAAATACAGAGAAAGTTCTCAAATAGCACTTCTCAGCCCATAGGCAGCTTACAAGCCACAGCCTGGACAAGAGGGTTGGGGAAGGGAGCCTAGAGAAGCAGCTAGCAAGCCCTAGCCTGGCCCAGAAAGAGGGATTAGGGAACCAAGAAGAGGTACACAAACATCCACTTGAGAAGAGGGTGGTGGTAGGGAGCCAAGAGAAGTGGCTAGCAAAATCTGGCCTGCCTGCTATAGAGGTTGGGACCAGAGGTGGAAGATCTGGTAAAGATTCCAGGGAGAGGTAGTGGGCTGGTGGCCGTGAGGATGTGCTCAGAGGCCTCTTTGACATGGCGGCAGAAATGGGCATGCCTATCACAACCAAAGCCAGGAGAGGTACTGAAGGCAGTGGATAAAACACCATCAATGCAGTCTCAGTCCCAGAGGTTACAGCTATCACTAGGCTGTGAGCAGGCACAGGTTACTGCTCACAACTTGCTAGGAGCTTAAACAACTGAACTCTTTCTGGGGATCCATGAAATGGGGCTTTTTCTTTTGGGAGAACCCACAACCCTTCTCAGATTGTAACAACATCCAACAAGTCACTATTAACACAGGCACTTCAAGTACAACCCATATGTGGTTGCCATATCCTCCCCTCTCCCCAGCCCAAGAGAGCAGGTTGAGCCCTAATAAGCCTCAGACTTAGCCCACCCACCATGTCCAGGTGAGTAATAGACTGTGTATTCTAAGTGCAACTGTGAACATTAGGGGCAACTAAAAGCTGGAATAAAGCCAGATCTGAGACTGAGCTGACCACATGCTGACCAAAACAGATTCAGAGACCTTCCTAGAAAGATTAGAGGACTTTGATGTAAACCTCACTGGGTTTTCTGGGCTGCTGAGTGTTGCCTTCACCAAGAGTACTGGGACCTTGTCTTTGATGCTGGGTGTCTTGTGATGATTTGGAGCCTCATCAACCTTCAGCCTGAACCTCTGAGGTGAGAGACTCAAGCCCAAGACTTTAAACCACCAGAGAACTCTCAACCACAGGAATCATTAATAGATGAGAGCCTCAAAAGGCCTTCATCTTAACACCAAAACCAAGCCCATCCAAAAGCCAGCAAGCACCAGTACCCAGATATCCCACATCAATCCTTCAACAACAACAAAAAAAACCCACAAACATAGCACTGCACACTAGCAGACAGGCTACCCAAAGCCATAATGAACCGATGTTGTTGTTGTTGTTTAGTCACAAAGTCATGTTCAAATCTTCATTACCCCATTGACTGCAGCACATTAGGCTTCTCTGTCCCTTACCATCTCCCAGAGTTTGCTCAAATTCATGTCCATTGCATTGATTATGCCATCCAGCCATCTAATCCTCTGTTGTCTTCTCCTTCTGCCCTTCAATCTTCCCAGCACCAAGGTTTTTTCCAATGAATTGGCTCATCACATCAGGTGACCAAAATATTGGAGCTTCAACCCCAGCACCAATCCTTCCAATGAATTTTCAGGGTTGATGTCCTTTAGGGTTGACTGGTTTGATCTTCTTGCTGTTCAAGGAGCTCTCAAGAGTCTTCTCGAGCAATACAGTTCAAAAGCATCAATTCTTCAGCATTCAGTCTTCTTTATGGTCCAGCTCTCACAACCGTACATGACTACTGGAAAGACTTTGCTTGCTGGCTTTAGTCACTAAGTTGTGTCAGACTCTTAAACAACTCCTTGGACTATAGCCTTCCAGGCTCCTCTGTCCGTAGGATTCTCCAGGCAAGAATACTGAGTGGGTTGCCATTTCCTTCTTCAGGGGATCTTTCCAACTCAGGAATTGAACCCAGGTCTCCTGTACTGCAGGCAGATTCTTACCAACTGAGGTACAAGGGAAGCCACCTTTTGGCACCCCATGGACCATACAGTCCATGGAATTCTCCAGGCCAGAATACTGGAATGGGTAGCCTTTCTCTTCTCCAGGGAATCTTCCCAACCCAGGGATCGAACTCAGGTCTCCCACATTGCAGGCTGATTTTTTATCAGCTGAGCCACAAGTTGGAAAGACTTTAGCCTTGACTATATGGACTTTTGTTGGCAAACTGATGTCTTTGCTTTTTAACACACTGTCTAGGTTTGTCATAGCTTTCCTGCCAAGAAGCAATCATCTTCTAATTTTATGGTTGCAGTCATCACCCACAGTGATTTTAAAGCCTAAGAAGAGGAAATCTCTTATTGCTTCTACCTTTTCTCCTTCTATTTGCCATGAAGTGATGGGATCAGATGCCATGATCTTTTTTTTTTTTAATATTGAGGTTTAAGCCAGCCTTTTCACTTTCCTCATTCACTCTCTTCAACAGGTTCTTTAGTTCCTCTTCACTTTCTGCCATTAGAATGGTATCATCCACGTGTCTGAGGTTGTTGATACTTCTCCCTGAAATCTTGATTCCAGCTTGTGACTCATCCACTCTGGCATTTTGCATGATGTGCTCTACATCTAAGTTAAATAAACAGAGTGACAAGAAATAGCCTTGTTAAACTCCTATACTCCTTTCTCAATCCTGAACCTGTCAGTTGTTCCATACAAGCTTCTAACTGCTGCTTCTTGACTGGCATACAGGTTTATCAGGAGACAGGTAAGATGGTCTGTTAGTCCCGTATAAACCTATTACTTGACACAGCATGGCCCTTCAGAGGGACAAAATCAGCTCCATCGACCAGAACACTGGATGGAACCCAATGCAGGACATCTCATCCAAACAACAAGCAAGACAAAAACACAAAACCAATAAGCAGACAGGATTCCCAGAGACAGCCCCAAATATATCACTCACACAGCCCAACCCATCAGAGGGAAAAAAAAAAAAAACCCACCCCCTCCCACTAGAATGCAGGCACAAGTCACACCTAACACAAAGACAACACAGACCACTGAAGCAAGCTTACACACCAAGGACAGAAACTACAAGGAAGAAGGAATACAACCCTAAGCCCAGGAAAAGGAGACCTCTAATGGAATAAGTTAGAGGAAAAAAAAAGAAAAGAAAATCCAGAGAAACAGACAGAAAATGAAGCCGCAAAGTACAAACTCACAAGGGAAAAAAAAAAATCAGGAAATAGGCAAACAAACTGAAAAAAAGATTTCAGAGTAATGATAGTAAAGATTTCCCAAAGCCTTAAAAATAGAATGGAGAAAATGCAAGAATCAATTAACACAATTAACAAAAACCTAGAGAAATAAAGACTAAACAAACATAGATGAATACCACAATTACTGAAATTAAAAATACTCTAGAAGGAACTGAAGGAGAATAACTGAGGTAGAAGATTTGATAAGTGAGCTGGAAGATAGGACAGTGGAAATAACTTCTGAACAGCATAATAATGGAAAAAGAATGAAATGAATTGAGGATAACCTCAGAAACCTCTCGGGATTCCTTGATGGCTCAGATGGGAAAGAGCCTGCCTGCAATGCAGGGGACCTGGGTTCTATCCCTGGGTTGGGAAGATCCCCTGGAGAAAGAAATGGCAACCCATTCCAGTATTCTTGCCTGGAAAATCCCATGGATGGAAGAGCCTGGCAGGCTACAGTCCACTGGGTCACAAAGAGTCAGACATGACTAAGCAACTTCACTTTGACTTTCAGAGACCTCTGGAAAATATTAAAGGCACCAACATTTGAATTATAGGGTTCCCAGAGGAAGAAGAGAAAAATAAAGGGTTTGCAAAAACTTTTGAAGAGAGTATAGTTGAAAACTTCCCAAATATGGGAAGGAAATAGTCAATCAAGCCCAGGAGGCACAGAGAGTCCCATTCAGGATAAATCTAAGGAGAAATACGTTGAGACAAATACTAATCAAGCTAACAAAAATTAAACACAAAGAAAGAATATGAAAAGCAGTAAGGGAAAAGTATACAAGTAACATTCAAGGGAAAACACATGATTAACAGCTGATTTGTGTAGTCAAAGCTATGGTTTTTCTAGTAGTCGTGTATGGTTGTGAGAGTTGGACTATTAAGGCAGAGTGCAGAAAAGTTGACGCTTTTGAACCATGGTGTTGGAGATGACTTTTGAGAGTCCCCTGGACAGCGAGAAGATCAAACCAGTCCATCCTAAAGGAAATCAACCCTGAATATTCACTGAAAGGATTAATGCTGAATCTGAAGCTCCAATACTTTGACCACCTAATGCAAAGAGCAGACTCCTTTGGAAAGTCCCTGATGCTGGAAACACTGGAGGCAGGAGGACAAGAGGTGACTGAGGATGAGAGGGATGAATGGCATTGTGGATTCAATGGACTTGAATTTGAGCAAATCTCAGGGAGATAGTGAAGGACAGGGAAGCCTGGCATGCTGCAGTTTATGGAGTCACAAAAGTGGGACATGACTGAGCAACTGAACAACAACAACAGCAGAAACTGAAGGGAATGGCAGAATATAATTATAGTACTGAAAGAAAAAAATCTACAATCAAGATTACTCTATAACACAAGGATCACATTCAAAATTGATGGAGAAATCAAAAGCTTTACAGAAGAGCAAAAGCTAAGAGAATTCAGCACCACCAAACCAGCATTACAATAAACGTTAAATGGACTTATACAGGCAGGAAACACCTATAGAGAGAAGGAAAAGACCTATAAAAACAAACCCAAAACAATTAAGAAAAATCCTATAGAATATATACATATACATATATATATAATTACTTTAAATGTAAATGGATTAAATACTCCAACCAAAAGAAACAGACTGTCTGAATGGATACAAGACTCATATATATGCTGTTTACAAGAGGTCCACTTTAGACCTAGAGACACTTACAGACTGAAAGTAAGAAGATGGAAAAAGATATTCCCTGCAAATGGAAATAAAAACAAAGTTGGAGTGGTGATTCTCATTTCAGATAAAACAGACTTTAAAATAAAGATTATTACAAGAGATGAAAAAGACACTATATAATGATCAAGGAATCAATCCAGGAAGACATAACAATTGTAAATATTAATGCACCCAATATAGGAACACCACAATACATAAGGCAAACATTAACAGACAAAAAAGAGGAAATTGATGGTAACACAATAGTAAGGAACTTTAATACTCCACTTACACCAATTAATTATCCAGACAGATAATTAATAAAGAAACATAAACCTTAAATGAAACATTAGACTGAATGGATCTAACTGATATCTTCAGGACTTTCCACCCAAATGCAGGATATACTTTCTTCTCAAGTGCACATGGAACATTCCCCAGGATAGACCAGATCTTATGTCATAAATCAAGCCTCAGTAAATTTAAGAAAATTGCAATTGTATCAAGCATCTTTTCTGACAACAAGGCTATGAGACTAGATATCAATTATGGGGGAGGGGACTGTAGAAAACACAAACACATGGAGATTAAACAATACATTTCTAAGTAATAAATAGGTTACTAAAGAAATAAGAAGGAAAATCAAAAAATTCCTAGAAACAAATGGCAACAAAAACACAATGACTCAAAGCCTATGGGATTCAGAAAAAGCAGTTCTAAGAAGGAAGTTCATAGCAACACAATCCTACCTCAAAAAGCCAGAAAAACATTGAATAGACAACCTAACTCTACACCTAAAACAGCTTGGAAAAGAAGAACAAATAAACACTGACGTTACTAGAAGGAAAGAAATCATAAAGATCAGAGCAGAAATAAATGAAAAAAATGAAGGAAACTATAGTAAAGTTTAATAAAACTAAACTGATGTATAGATATTCCATGCTCCTGGGTTTGAAAAATCAATATTGTGAAAATGAATATTTACCAAATACAGTTGACAGATGCAATGCAATTCCTATCAAATTACCAATGGCATTTTTCACAGAAATAGAACAAAAAAACTCACAATTCATATAGAAATATGGAAGACCCTGAATAGCCAAAGCAATCTTGAGAAAGAAGAATGGAGCTGGAGGAATCAACTTACCTGATTTCACAGTATACTACAAAGCTACAGTCATCAAGACACTATGGCATTTGCACAAAAACAGAAATCTAGACCAATGGAACAAGATGGAAAGCCCATGCACCTATACACACCCATGTTTAACAAAGGAGGCAAGAATATATGATGGGGAAAAGATAATCTCTTCAAAAAGTGGTACTGGGAGAACTGGACAAAGGAATGAAATTAGAACACTGCTTAACAACATACCCAATAAATTCAAAATGTATTAAAAACCTAAATATAAGACCAGGAACTATAAAAACTCTTAGAAGAATATATAGGCTGAACACTATATGACATAAATCATAGCAAGATCTTCTATGACCCACATCCTAGAATAATGGAAATAAAAACAAACAACTGGGACCTAATTAAACTTAAAACTTCTGCACAGCAAAGGAAACTATAAAAAAAGTGAAAAGACTACCCACACAACAGGATAAAATAATAGCAAATGAAACAACTGATGAAGGATTAATTTTCAAAATATACAAGTAGCTCATACAACTCAATACCAGAAAAACAAACAACCTAGTCAAAAAGCGGGGAAAAGAGGTAAACAGACATTTCTCCAGAGAAGACATGCAGATGGATGGCTAATAAACACACAAAAAGTCATTCAACATCACTCATTATTAGAGAAACACAAATCAAAACTACAATGTGGTATAACCTCACACAGGTCACAATGGCCACCATCAAAAAATCCACAAACAAGTGCTGAAGAGAGTGTGGAGAAAAGGGACACCTCTTGCACTGTTGGTGGGAATGTAAATTGATACAGCTGCTATGGAAGACAATATGGAGATTCCTTAAAAAACTAGGAATAAAACCACCATATGACCCAGCAATACTACTTCTAGGCATATACCCTGAGGAAACTAAAACTGAAAAATGCACATTTACCCCAATATTCATTTCAACACTATTTACAGTATCTAGGACATGGAAGCAACCTAGATGTCCATCAACAGATGAATAGATAAAGAAGCTGTGGTACATATATGCAATGAAATACTATTCAGCCATAAAAAGGAATGAATTGGTTTTAATGAAGTGGATAAACCTAGAGCCTATTATACAGAGTGAAATAACTCAGAGAAAAACAAATATATTAACATATATATATGTAATCTAGAAAGATGGTACTGATCTGCAGGGTCTCAGTGGAGATGCAGAAATAGAGAACAGACTTATGGACAAGGATCAGGGAGAGGAAGGAGAGGGTGAGATAAATGGATAGAGTAGCATGGAATCACATACATTAACACATATAAAATACATAACCAATGGAAATTTAAAAGGGAACGCAATCTGGGACTCTGTAACAAATTAGAAGTATGGGAAATGGTGGGAGGTGGGAAGGAGGGTCAAGAGGGAGGGGACATGTGTATACCTATGGCTGATTCATGTTGATGTATGGCAGAAATCAAACCAATATTGTAAGGCAATTATCCTTCAATTAAAAATAAATAAGTTTTTAAAAAAAAGAAATGCATGGAAACAAAGATTTTAAAAGCATGCAAATGAATAGTGTGAGACCTTAATAAAGTTCCAAGTGGATTTCCACCTGCCCTAGGAAGTACTTTTTTTTTTTTTTTTGGTAAAAAGGACAAAGGGATCTCTCAGCCATATTGTGTGCCCTTTCTTTCTAGTCCAGTTTCTTTTACCCTTTTCATTTAATGACTGTAATAAGAAGGTGCGTGAGTCTTTGGATTTTCTGTATTTGCTAATCACTCAGGTCTTTAATCTGCAGGTTTATGTCTTTCACCATATTTGGGAAAATCTCAGCTATTTCTTTAATTAAGTTTTTAGTTACATTCTCTCTTCTCTTTCAGGGACTATAAAGATATAAACATTAGCTTACATTCCTGAGATTCTTTTTTTTTTTTTTTTGTCCATTTTCTCTTTGTTGTTCAGATAAGGTAAATTCTGTTGATCTATCTTAATGTTCACTGACTTTCTTCTCTGTCATCTCCACATATAAGTTTTTCACTTCAAGTTACTGCATTTTCCAGTTGTATTAATCTCCATTAGGTTAATAACTTCTATTTCTTCACTGAGATTTTTTTTAATTTTTTCATTTGTTTCAAGAGAATTCATCACCATTTGTTGAAGCATTTGATGATGGCTTCCTTAAAATATTTGTTAGATAATTTCAATATATCATTCATCTCAGAGTTGACGAGTGTTGCCTTTCCTCATTCATGTTATGATTTCCTGGTTCTTGGTGTGACAAGTGATTTTCAAATGCATCATTGTAATTTGAAATATTATAGACTCTGGATCTTACTTAATTTTTTTTAAGCAGGTCGTCTGCCTGTTGAAGTGTAATGAGGGGGCCAGGTGGGTGTGTACATTCTTTTTCCTAGGCATCATCTCCCATCTCCCCATCCCCTACACCACTCCTGCAAAAATGAACCCTGATTCCTATTGCCTCTTTGCAGTTATATGGAGTGGAATCTCATCTCCCAATTTTGCCAGGCTGATACCTATCCTGGAAAATGAGATAATTAGGACCACAGCATTGCCTCCAGTAGTATAAACCCAGCTTCAATCTAGACCTCCTGCTGACACCAGGAGAGGCGAGGAGAGGAAGTAAATTTCCAACCACCCCTGTAAATTATCAACTCCCTCTGCCTTGTCAGATCCCAAGTGGTGGCAGAGGCTGGCTCCTCACCAGGCTTTGTAGATCAGAAAATGGAAGGGCGAGGGATGTGGAAGCGGGAGAGGAGAAGGGAGGCTAATACAAGCTAGCCCTGTTTTCCACTGCTGGATTCAGTATCACTGCAGCCAGGTGGGTATAGAGGTTCAGCTCCCAACTCAGCCCCACTAACTTGGGTTGGGCTGGAGAGGAGTAAAGCATAGTGACAATGAACCACACCAATTTTCCCAATTCCCCACACCCACCTGCCACACACCATGTCTTTTAAGTCTTGTTGCTGCCTCCTGGGGGTGGAAGATCAGGTGCATAAGGATTCTGCAGCCAATGCCCTTTTGGAACACCTGTTTCTCTGGGAGGGAGGCAAGGAAGATCAGTTCCCCATTCAGTCCTGCTGAAACCATGATAGAAGCTACCCTTTTCCTGATTCTTTGGCTAGAAGAAACAAGCTTTCCTTGCAGCTATTTTTGTCTGCACCTGTTGGAGGTTTCAAGGTTGGAAGTTTCTGCCAGCCAGATCTAATCCAGGGATATACAGGAGGCAATAAATAAACCCAGAAAACTAGTTGTCCTGTGGTTGCTCAAGTCCTAAGGTCCCTATGCAGTCCATCTATTTATTTCCACCTTTCAGAGACTCCTTAGGCTTTGTTTGTCTTCTTATGTTGAGGGTCTTTTAGTTAACCCCTACTTAAGTGAGAACCAAAAGTCTGGGGTATGATACTTTATAGGCATGAGCCAGCCCAGCCAGCAACTTAGGCAAAAACATTTTAGAGGAATGAATGAATGCATGCATGCAGGCATGCATGCATGAATATCATACACTCTAAAATTTTAGTTATTATCACATAATTGGGAAGAGAAGTTTCATCCCATTATCATCCACTTTCATGTATTTTAATATATCCATTCTTTATTTTCAGTCTAACACAAAAAAGACAGTATACTAAAACAGACAAATTAACACAACAAAACAATCTCAAGTTAGTTGTGAAGTACATATTTCAATATTTTAAAGATACTTAGTTACTAATCAAATGCTGAACTTGTCTCAAAATTTAATCTTAAAACCTTTAAGTTTTAAAAACTTCATTAATTTTTATTAGAAAGATAATACATGCTTATTATGGAAATCATAAAAATATAGAAAAGTTTAAAGAAATTAAATGTATCTTTAACTGCTTTTAATATTTTGGAACATTCTTTTCTAGTCATTTTGTGTATGGGTCTACTTATATATATAATTGGATTAACTCAGTACATATAGATTTAAATCCTCCTCTTTTTTTCATCTAACACTGTATCCTGACCATTTCTTATGAGACCAAAATTATTGGGAAAATTTATTTTAAAGACAATAGAGTTTTCCATTTCAGGAATAAATCTGAATTTATGTAGAGAATCCCCTTTTGTTGAACATTTAGATTGTTTATTTTTTGTTACTATAAATTGTGCTGCAAAGTATAATTTTTTAATAAATATTTATTTTTATCTAATTGTGATTATTTTTTAAGATAGATTTCTTACCTTCAGTTTTTATTTTGAAGGGGAATTTAATCCCATAAAGTTAATGCCAATGTGTTTTGGTCTGTTCAGTAAAGGTAGCCAACTCTCTAGTTTTGAATTTTCCAATATACTGTAAAAGCATATAAAAATGTACAGTTATGCAGAAAGTGAGAGCTTCCTGTTCCTAGTACATATTTACATCTTTGTGATTAGATGCTTTAATAGAGCTCATGATGCTTTCATTAGTCTCTGTAATTATGTAGGATTAGTGATGAGTGGTTCTTACCTGGCATATCTGATTTTCCCACTGCAGTGTGAAGATTGCATTTGAAATAGTAAGCAACATCTTTAAGATATACTTGAACACATTTTTTTCAGTTTTAGGTCTTGATGATATAATAAGAAAAATGTATTAATTTTTCTTGAATAGTGTACAGGAAAAATTGTGTTAAACACAATTTGAGAATAGTCATAGGTAGCATGTAAATTAGTGGAATTTTTTAAAGTCTTTTGCCTATAAGAATCAAATGGTTTTTAAAAATGAAGTGAATCTGTTTATCATTGTAAAGCATAATAATTAAGCTTCAGTAGAAAGGAGTACAAAGAATATCACAGAAGATGAAAAACACATTATTTGAGTTCAGATGACTTGAGGATAAAAACACTCATTATAGATAAAATTCTTCATTTCCTAAAATCCTCAGTGGTAGCGGAAATATTCATATAAAAGAGTTTAAAGATTAAATTCCCTTTCCTTCCTTTAGAAAATAGACACAATATGGCTTTTTGTAGCAACACATCTCTTCTGTAATTGAAATGATAAATAAATGGAGCTGGGCAAAACCTGAGGTGGTTAGGACTTTGAGCTGAGAGTATTGCCTTTACACATTCTGAGTTTCCTTTCTTAACTTGTGATTCTGGGGCTGAAATAATGATCTCTTTTTTCCCTTTAAAATAAATCTTTCCTTGCTTCTAACTGCCAGGGGAATATTACGAACACATTCAGTACTAACATTACAGAACTAACATAGCTAGAAACTGTGTATCAGCATTGTGAAAAGGCCAGTAATCCCAGAGAGAAAGGAAAACTCCAAACACATCAGCAGGGCAAGGCTCTTTACTGTTGATTCTGAGAAACACTAAGTTTGGGATTCTTGTTGCTCATTTAGCAAAAGTAAACTTTAAAAAGAAGAAAGAGGAGGAGGGGGAAGAAGAGAGAAGAAACAAAAGGGACCACATAAAAAACACTTCCTCGTGTTACCCTCCACCTTGGTACTTAACGACCAAACTCTCACAAGATGAGAGCAGATATAAGATGGTAGGGAGGAGAGCATGAACAGAGAGAGGGACAGAATAGAAGCATCACATTTCTGAGTGCTGCTTCCTCCTCCATGCTGCTTTGCTCATCCAGGAAAGACTATGGATGGCAGACACCAGTTTTACTCCACTATGCCTTCCCAGTTGGTGGGGTACTGGGCAGGGTATCTTAAGCAGCTCCAGTTTAAAATATATATATATGTTCTTAGCACAATTATAACTCCCCACTACCACACACACATACACACACACACATTAAACAAATGCTTCCATCTCACCATGAGTTCTCTGGTTCCTTTTTGGTATTGAGTTACTCCCACTATAGTTTCAAGGTCCACTATAATTCCAAAGTCCACTGTGCATATCTCTTATCACAGCATTCATGGCTGTGTATGTGGTAGGGGATAGACTGTAGGGGTAATTCTTTGTTTCAATGTCTCATCACTTGACTAGGAACTTCTTAAGAGTATCTTTGAATCCCTAAGACCTTGCAAAGTACTTGGCATATAGTAAGCATTCAACAATAATAATAATTATTGACTTTTGAGCAACTGGGGCTTCTTTGGTGGCACAGCAGTAAAGAGTTCATGTGCCAGTAGAGGAGACTTAGGTTCCATCTCTAGATTGGAGATACCCTGGAGAAGGAAATGGCAACCCACCCCAGTAATCTTGCCTAGGAAACCCCATGGACAGAGCAGCCTGGTGGGCTACAGTCTCAGTTCAGTTCAGTTGCTCAGTCGTGTCTGACTCTTTGTGACTCCATGGACAGCAGCACACCATTCATCCCGTCCATTACCAACTCTCAGAGTTTACTCAGATTCATGTCCATTGAGTTGGTGATGCTATCCAACCATCTTATCCTCTGTCATCCCCTTCTCCTCCTGCCTATAATCTTTCCCAGCATCAGGGTCTTTTCAAATGAGTTAGTTCTTCACATCAGGTAGCCAAAGTATTGGAGTTTCTGCTTCAACATCCGTCCTTCCAATGAATATTCAGGACTGATTTCCTTTAGGATGTATTGGTTGGATCTCCTTGTTATCCAAGTGACTCTCAAGAGTCTTCTCCAACACCACAGTTCAAAAGCATCAATTCTTCAGTGCTCAGCTTTCTTTAGAGTCCAACTCTCACATCCCAACATGACTACTGAAAAAACTATAGCTTTGACCAATCGGAACTTTGTTGGCAAAGTAATGCCTATTTTTTAATATGATGTCTAGGTTGGTCATAACTTTTCTTCCATGAAGCAAGCATCTTTTAAGTTCATGGCTGCAGTCACCATCTGCAGTAACTAAGAGCCCCCCAAAATAGAGTCTGTCACTGTTTCTATTATTTCCCCATCTATTTCCCATGAAGTGATGGGACCAGATGCCATGATCTTAGTTTTCTGAATGTTGAGTTTGAAGCCAACTTTTTCACTCTCCTCTTTCACTTTCATCAAGAGGCTCTTTATACAGTGCAAAACAGTCAGACATGACTCAATGACTAAACAACAACATTGAGCAACCATGCACTCCCAGGAATTTCGCTATGTAATTTTATATAGATAATAAACAGGTTTAGAGAAATGAAATAATTCATCCAGGGTCAGGAACTAGTCTAGCCCCAGGAGCTAAGCTCCTGACAAGCAATAAAGTCTCACTCATTTGTTGAATAAACATAGGAAGCTCTCTACCTCTCTCCCCATTGTGATAAATAACTGTGAGTATCAGTTCAGTTCAGTCGCTGAGTCCTGTCCGACTCTTTGCGACCCCATGAATTGCAGCACGCCAGGCGCCCCGTCCATCACCAACTCCCAGAGTTCACCCAGACTCACGTCTATCGAGTCAGTGATGCCATCCAGCCATCTCATCCTCTGTCGTCCCCTTCTCCTCCTGCCCCCAGTCCCTCCCAGCATCAAAGTTTTTTCCAATGAGTCAACTCTTCTCATGAGGTGGCCAGAGTACTGGAGTTTCAGCTTTAGCATCATTCCTTCCAAAGAAATCCCAGGGCTGATCTCCTTCAGAATGGACTGGTTGGATCTCCTTGCAGTCCAAGGGACTCTCAAGAGTCTTCTCCAACACCACAGTTCAAAAGCATTAATTCTTTGGCACTCAGCCTTCTTCACAGTCCAACTCTCACATCCATACATGACCACTGGGAAAACCATAGCCTTGACTAGATGGACCTTAGTCGGCAAAGTAATGTCTCTGCTTCTGAATATGCTATCTAGGTTGTTCATAACTTTTCTTCCAAGGAGTAAGCATCTTTTAATTTCATGGCTGCAATCACCATCTGCAGTGATTTTGGAGCCCCCCCCAAAATAAACTCTGACACTGTTTCCACTGTTTCTCCATTTCCCATGGAGTGATGAGACCAGATGCCATGATCTTCATTTTCTGAATGTTGAGCTTTAAGGCAACTTTTTCACTCTCCTCTTTCACTTTCATCAAGAGGCTTTTGAGTTCCTCTTCACTTTCTGCTATAAGGGTGGTGTCATCTGCATATCTGAGGTTATTGATATTTCTCCCAGCAATCATGATTCCAATTTGTGTTTCTTCCAGTCCAGCGTTTCTCATGATGTACTCTGCATAGAAGTTAAATAAGCAGGGTGACAATATACAGCCTTGACGTACTCCTTTTCCTATTTGGAACCAGTCTGTTGTTCCATGTTCAGTTCTAACTGTTGCTTCCTGACCTGCATACAGATTTCTCAAGAGGCAGGTTAGGTGGTCTGGTATTCCCATCTCTTTCAGAATTTTCCACAGTTTATTGTGATCCACACAGTCAAAGGCATTGGCATAGTCAATAAAGCAGAAATAGATGTTTTTCTGGAACTCTCTTGCTTTTTCCATGAGTATAGATAGCTGATATTTTTAATTTTTAATTTAGAAATTTTAAAAAATCTATCTTTTCACTACCATCAAAACACTATTCAGCACTTATATATACCTTAGAAATGTTCCCTGCCTCCTAGAAAGTTAGAATCCAGGGCAATTGCATCAAGGGAAGCATGGACACATAAAGGGGATACAGCATAAGAATAAAAGCACTATCCTATACATTAATGAACCATAATATACTACTCACGGTGCTTTACTTTTCAAATTATACTTGCAATTACAGCTGGAACATCTGATATATATTTAGATTAATATATGTATGTATATTTTATATAAAATATCAAAATATATATACTTCTGTATATATATATACACAGACTTCTGCAGTTATATACACTTATGTATATATGGGCTTCCCTGGTGGTTCAGCAGTTAAGAATGTGCCTACAATGCAGGAGACCCGATTTCCATCCCTGGGTCAGGAAGATCCCCTGGAGGAGAGCATGGCAGCCCACCCTGGTACTCTTGTCTAGAGAATCGCATGGATGGAGAAGCCTAGATGGCTGCAGTCCATAGGGTCGCAGAGAGTCAGACAGGACTGAAATGACTAAGCGGTGGCAGCATATATGTATGTATGTATACACAGGTTTCCTCTGCTGTGCAAAAGTAGAGCATGTCTATAAAACCTTTAGTAAATGGAAATGGCATAGAGCAAAGAAGCCATTACCTTAGGACACATCTTGCTAACAGATGCACAAAATAAATCAGGATAAAGTGCAGATGCTCACAAACACAGATCAAAGATATGGTATCTTGATGGAGAGATGCTGAGTATGGGTCTGGCAAAGCAGCTTGGCGGTACCCCTCTTGCTGCTCTGGGTGGGAGCCACTTCTATAAGAGCTGGTTGCAGAACAAGCGCTGAACACTAGCTATTTCCATTTTCTTCCCTTTTTTGTAAAAGCAAAAACTGTCTTCAAATTTCTTTTGGTTATTGAAAACAGATACTAAATGTAGGTTTTTCATAAAAACAAAGTTGCCTAAGCAAACTTTGGAGAAGCAGGGGATACCTATATGTACACATGTGTGTAGTATATACATATATACATACATGACAAGAGTCATTATTGAGGAGTGGCCCCTAGATAAGTAACCACCTCTCAATTTCTCTGATCTGTCCACTATAAAATGGATTGCTATGGGCATTAAATGAGATTAAAGCATTAAAATTTCTTTGAATACAATCTGTACCTTCTCAGTCATTTTACAGATTATCACAGTGAGGGAACAATCCCTCTGCTGTTAAAGTTAACAGTCAGGTGAGCTGAACTTCCAGAGTGTTTCCTTAGGACCACCTGAACATAATTCTGCACAGCTCAGGACCATTGCAGGCACATGGAAATGAAAAAGTCACTCAGTCGTTTCCAACTCTTTGCGACCCCATGGACTATATAGTCCATGGAATTCTCCAGGCCAGAATATTGGAGTGGGTAGCCTTTCCCTTCACCAGGGGATCTTCCCAACCCAGAAACTGCATCCAGGTTTCCCACATTGCAGGTGGATTCTTTATCAGTTAAGCCACAAGGGAAGCCCAAGAATACTGGAGCGGGTAGCCATTGCTTCTCGAAGGGATTTCCCAACCCAGGAATCAAACTGGGGTCTCCTGCATCGCAGGTGGATTCTTTACCAACTGAGCATGGCAGCCCACTCTGGTACTCTTGCCTAGAGAAGGTCTTCTCAGGGAAAACCACAGTGCCTTACATTCAAGCTGCCCCTCCCACCAGAAATCAACTCATCCTTCACCTGAATTCTCATTCCCATTTGGCCACACTATCCCTAATCTGACTCAGTTCCACCTCTTCTCTGAATCCTTTCTCTGGGCTTCTGGAACTGTCTTCTATGATCAGATGATTGAGTCTCATTTCTGACACACTCCCTCACATTTACACCTATGGGTAATGTATTTGTTCTTGAGAATACTATTCTCCTTTTCAAATGGAAGTTGTTGTTTCTTTTTTCCTCTCACATACCATCTACTTCAGGACCAGGAGGTGGATCAGATATACTTTTGATCCCTACTGCCGCCTCCAATTATTCCTCCGTCATCCCCCTTCAGAGACTGCACAGTAAGCACAGGGCCTAGAATCTGTGTTGCTTTTAGAGAACTGGGGAATTATTTTTATTTTGTTTTAAATCAGAAGGAAAAAGTGAATATATTATAGCATGGATTATATTTACCTTTTATTAACACAGTTATAAAATGTATTTTTTAAAATATTTTTCATGAAGGAAGGGGCTAAATATGCATATGGCCCAGGAAAGCAAATGACCTGGCTCTGCTATAAAACCCTAGCTCTTTTCAAATTCCTGCCATGGGGTCTATCACCTCTTCTCCCCTACTTGTCCATTTAAGGGCCAGGGTTCTACTCTTATTTATCGAGGACCTGAGCTCCCATCTTCTACTCTCCTCTCCATCCAAACTCCAGTATCCAAGGTTGGTCCAACTGAATGCTGAGGCATTCATGCAAAAGCCACACTAGATTCATCTTGATCAGCCTCCCCACTAGATTGGAGAAGGAAGGTGTGTTTGCGTGGGTGCAGGGGTGAAGAAAGAAAAGATTCAGGGCTAAGGGCTGGAAAACTCTAAGTCTTTCCTATTTGGTTCAACTCATCTCAGACTCTGGGTAAGGACTGAATCTGCTAGTAGAGGGCCTTGGCAGGACTGATAAGCTCTGGGAATGGCAGAGGGAGAGATGGCAACAGAGGCTGAGGATAGTGTTGTAGACACGCGTTCCAGGAAACAAAGCCACTCAGAAGGACGATGCAGATAGTGGAGTGCAGTTTATTACACCAGCAGGCCCAAGGCAGAGTCTCCTCTTCACCAAGGACCCTGACCAGTTTTTATGAAAATCTTATATACCCTAAGTATACGTGCTCAAACCCACCTTCCCAAATTCTCTGAAACTAGTCTTAAAAAGGGAAAAGAAAAATATAATCCAAGTTAACCCATGATTCATATGCCTTAAGCCTAGGTAGCTAACAGTGGACAATTATCAATAGGCCTATGATCATACCCCAATAAGCATAATAGAATTTATGATTCTATTTGGTTACATAGATAATTAGGGTATTCTTTTAGGCGATGGAGAATCTAGGTATGAGCCCTGGGGCTCTTCCATCTGGGGGGTCTGGTTTTCCAGTTGGTATGTCGTTTCCATAGATACTGGGCATATAGCTCAAAGTCCACAGTCCAGCTCAAGATGGAGTCCTGCTTTCAAGATGGAGCCTGTTCTGTCTGTTTCCTCCTTCAGATAGTACAGCCTTTTGGGGTTCTTTGCCAATATTCTCTTCTCTCTGTAGCCTCAGCTACTCCAATTTGCTGGGATGGGCTGGGTGAGCCAAGTGAGGAATGCCAGGAGGGTGTGCTCATGGCCAGTGCTGCTAAGTCCCTCCTTGTGCTCCAGCCCAGGATCAGCAGAACATGCCTATCCCTCTGAGTGCCTGTGTCCTAAAGCTACGATGTGAATTTTTAAGGTACTTCAAAGCCTCCTGTAGGGAAAGCAAATGCTCATCACAATGGAGGGAGAAAAAAACTGAATCCTTATTTCCCCTGAAGCTTCCTAAGTTCTTGAAGTGCAAAGTAGAGAGAAAAGCTCAATGTGTGTGCAGAGGGCTCTTCAGGCTATAACAGCCAGTCTGAGCGTGGCAGGCACGCTCATTAGGCAGGCTCCCGAGAAAGCCTCTTCTTCAAAAGGCAGGTGGTGAGGTAGCAGCTGATGGGGCAGCTGTGTTTGTTTAGTTCCAGCTTGGTCCTGGGACTGCTCTGTGGGGAAGGACAATTGCCTGGGGTCAAAGAATGACCTTGCCCCAGGCATCCCTCTCTCCTTCTCTTCCTCTCTCTTTGTTAAAATACAGATTTACATCAGGAAGCAGCCCAGCTTCATAATGATGGAGACTACCTCTGTGCAGATATAATCTCTGATTGATGGGGTTGGTGGGGATGGGGGTGGGGGAGGGAGGGGAGGGAGGGGAGGAAGAAGACTAAAGAGTTTATGAATTCACTCTAAGATTCACATCACATCAGTTGCCCTGCCAGTCTCCTTAGGCATAAAATTGGGCAAGGCAGAGAACAGGAGTATGTGTGTGTGTGTTGATGTTTTGCTTTCTTCCCCTTTTCTATAAACCTCTGTTTACTCATTTAAAAACCTACTGCACTTTCAGAATGTAACCTTACTACCCGATCTAAGGAAAAATAAAAATGAAGATTCTTGCTGTTTTTCTTTTAATCACCACTAATCCCTATGGACACTAGCAAAACTGAATTTATTGGATCACTTTTAAAGAAACGTTTATTTAAGTTGCTTCTAGTGGAATGTTTCAACATTATTTAGTTTATTATTTGTCTCAGTATTTAATGTATTAATTACGAACGGAAATTTGCAAGTACTCACTGTCACCTAGAAACAAATACTCAAAATATAATCCATTTAGCGTCAATACTTTTTTTTTTTTTTTCCTTTTGGAGTGCCAAGTCTGTCAGGCAGTATTCTGGGACCTTTGATGAATATTAGAAAATGTTGTCGTTCATCTGATCTATGTGGGATTAAAAAGCAAACATGTGAAACAATAACAAAGAAAACAGCATGCTGGTTACCTCACCCATTTAACATGAAAATCATCTGATTAAAATGAAATAAAAGAGAATGAAGTCTTTTTCTTTCTGCTCTGAGATTTGTGATGCTATGAAAAAAAAATCAACACACCATAGAAAGATTCTAAGTCATGCAGAACTATTTAAATCAGTGTAAGAAAAACTTGCAATTTAAAAGGATGCCTTCTGTAGAAAGAGGAATCGATTGCTTCTGTACATTGCACTGAAATACATTTAATAATCCTAAAGTCAGCTGGGAACACACACACTAATATATATATCGTCAAGTGTTCTAGAAGTTATTTAGCTTCTTGCATCAACTACCTTTAAAGAAAATAGCATGTTGTATAATTTTGCCTTCAGAAGTTTTCTCTTTCTTCACATAATTTTGAATTATTTTCACCATGCATGTGTCCATGCTAAGTCACTTCAGTCGTGTCCGACTCTCTACAACCCCATGGACTCCTCTGTTCATGGAATTCTCCAGGCATGGATACTTGAGTGGGTTGCCATTTCCTCCTCCAAGGGATCTTCCCCACCCATGGATGGAACCTGTGTCTCCTGCGGTGGTAGGTGGGTCATTACCACTAGCGCCACCTAGGAAGCTCTCTTTTCACTTTTCATCTATAAAAATAAATTTAATTATAAATAGTTAAATTGAACAAGAAGTTTAAAAATTTTAACCAGAAGATTGTAGTGCAGAGAGACATCAGCCCTCTTACAGTGTCCCAACAGCAATGGATGCAAAAACTATAGATGAAACTCCAGCTATGGAATGGGAAGACAGAGGTCAGATAGAGTTGACATGGGCACTAAGCTTGAAGAGGAAATAATAATTTCACTGAATTTCTAAGTTGTCTATTAAATTCTAGATTTCATGCCAATTTCAGGGCTATTTGAAGCCACTTGGAATCTGAGAAGGAAACTTTTATTCAAACTTACAATAGGGAGAACATCCTAAGTCCAAAGATCAGAATTTCTCATCAGGATGGTTTCATCTTAAACTTGTGTAGGGAGAAGTAGACAAATTATAGGTAGGTGATGTTATAGTTGGAATTCTTTTTTATAATCAGAGAGATTTTCAGTCAGTCACCTGAACAGGAAATATTTTTCTCTGTGTCAAACTAATTTGGGGAGAACAAACCATTCAGTTAAAAATTTATAACACAAAGAATAGAAGTATACAGTTGTCTCCATCTGGTCTTAACATAAAGGAAAAGGTATTTATTAGCAAGTTTTATCTAAAGTCACAGGCTTCTCTGCTGGCTCAGTTGGCAAAGAATCTGCCTGCAATGTGGGAGACCCGGGTTTGATCCCTGGACCAGGGAATATCCCCTGGGGAAGGAAATAGCAACCCACTCCAGGATTCTTGCCTAGAGAATTCCATGAACAGAGAAGCCTGGTGGGTCACGTGGGGAGCTGTTATGCGCCGAGCCCGTATCTCCGAACCGACCGAGAGAGCAAGTCCACCACAGTAATGCAAAAACAAGAAGGGAGTTTATCTCTAGCGCACTAGGGCTCAAGTCTCATCCCACACAAGGGAATCCGACAAGAGCCCCAAACAAAGGAGTATGGCGGCTTATATACAGGCAGTTCTTTGTCTCAGTTACAGGAGTAGCTGGCGTTACATGATTGGCCAGGCAGGATGAGCGCATATCCTGTCTCTTTTTGGGAAACATGACTCAGGTCCTAGAGACCATCGTTTGATCCCTAACAGACCCACAGTCCATGGGATCACAAAGAGTTGGGCATGACTGAGCAACTAACACACACACACACACACACACACACACACACATCTAAGTCACAGGGAGAAGTGTGGGTCTGTATAGTAAGCCATTTCCCTAGGTTACAGAGAGGAGAGATTTTCTTAACCATCCCCGTTTTCCAAGAACACAGGGCTCAATATAAAGTTCAACATTGTCATTCTCAATCTGGTTATTAACTAAAAATAAACTGTCTTGTCTCTTGAGAGTTTACCTACTAGGTTAACTGACTTATTCATGCAGTGTTCATTTATTGATGTATTATCCACAGAGGGATTTACATTCCTGTAAAAGGCAATTTTTAGAAAGAGGTAAAATGATGACTCATATAGATATAAAAATTAAGACACTTTAACAATTTTATTCTACTCATTAACTAAAGATGGAACCAGGCAGACATCCTAACCAGTTCAAAAGAGAGTTCAGAGATTACTCCTGATATTTTTAGATGAAGAATATTGACATTAATAGCAAATTAAGGCAAAACTGCTTTTTGTAAAGGTGGTGGAGGGAAATTAATTTGGATTTATCTGTAGGAATTATTTTGCATCATTATTAGTTGCCTATAATCTACAAAATGTTAAATCAGTTCTGCTGCTGCTAAGTCACGTCAGTCATGTCCAACTCTGTGCGACCCCAGAGATGGCAGGCCAGCAGGCTCTGCCATCCCTGGGATTCTCCAGGCAAGAACACTGGAGTGGGCCACCATTTTCTTCTCCAATGCATGAAAGTGAAAAGTGAAAGCGAAGTCGCTCAGTCGTGTCAGACTCTTCGCAACCCCATGGACTGCAGCCCACCAGGCTCCTCCGCCCATGGGATTCTCCAGGCAAGAGTACTGGAGGGGGTTGCCATTGCCTTCTCCAGTTCAAATACTATAAAATATGAGAATCCTATAGCTTGGATGAGTGTCAGTAGAAAATGCATAATTCTTTGTTGAAGCACAGTTTTTTTTCTATATTCCTTTACAGTGAAGTCTTAATTGTTTAATAATTTTTATGAGATTCTGGGCCTTCCTGTCTCTCACCCTCTTTCATTACCTTTACTGTTGTTACTAATTGAATTGTTTTCTCTCAAAATTCTTACATTTAAATGCTAACCCCTAGTAACTTCAAATTTGGAAATAGGGTTTGCAGATATAATTAGTTAAAATGAGATCATACAGAAGTATTATCCTAATTCAACAAAACTGGTGTCCTTAGTAAAAGAGAAAATTTGGACACATACGTGCATGCAGGAAGAACACTTTGTGAAGATGAAGCAGAGTGTCAGGGTGACACTGCCTGAGCTGAGGGACACAGAAGGTTGCCAGCAAAGCACCAGAAGTAGGGGAGAGATGTGAAACAGATTCTCTCCTATAGACCCCAGAAGAAACCAACCTTGCCAATAAGTTGATCTTGGACTTCTAGCTTCCAGAACTATAAGACCAAAAAATGTTTATTTTTTTATTGTACCCAGTTTATGGTACTGTGTTATAGCAGATCTTGCAAACTAATATATTTCCTTCCTACTGTGTTCTGTGCTTCTTTAAAGTCACTTTGTTTTTTCTTTTTTGAGAAAACACAGGATGTTTTCTCTGCACAGGACACTTTTATTATTTCCTTCCTATCTATTTTTCTTCCTAGTCACCTAGGCAATCTCTACTCATTCTTCAGATCTCTGCTTCATCCTTTCTTCCCTTGCAAAGTCTTGTCCCATCTGCACCCTCCCCAAATGTAAAAACACACTATATCACCTTTCAGACCTATCATAAACAATGATTATTTGTGGTAGTTATGTTCTATAAAGAAGTCATGAACACTGAATTAGTGAATACTGAACCATTGCCCCTAGGGGAAATACAGGTTTAGGTTCCTGTAAGGGCACTGGTCACATTTTCATTAATTAGCACAAAATCTCTTTTTATGTGTGTTTCTGTTTAAAAACACCTTATTCAATATATATTATTGATTCACTAATGTTGAAGTCATGACCAACAGCCCTGTAACTCATGCCTGAGTGGAACTTCAAATATTTTCTCCATAAGGTAGATCACAACCAATTTACACTTAGGAACATATGACAGCACTTCAGTACTACATTTGGGGGCCATTTTTAATTTCTTTTTGGCCATGCTGCACAGAGTGTGGGAACTTAGTTCCCCGAACAGGGACCAAGCTCCTGCAATGGAAGCACTGCGTCTTAACCACTGGACTGCCAGGAAAGTCCCTAGGGCCTATATTTAACAGCAAAGTCACTAACAAAAAATACAAACACACAAAACAATGTGACACTAAATAGACTGCAGAAAATATACTTTACAGTATGAGAGCTGAAGGCAGAGCATTGCTTTGTTTGACCTCAGCAGGGAATGTGTTCTCTAGATGACTTAGAGTTTCCCCAATATTTATGTGTTTGTGAACGACCATGAAAGTGCCAAGAGTATTAATTTGGGAGTTACAAATAAATTTTAGTGAGTAGGTAAATCCATAAGTATAGACTATGAACAATGAGGATTAACTGTACTTGTTCAGTTTTCTGCCTTCCCTATGAGACTGTACCTTGGGGACAGCAGAAGCAATATCTACCTATAGCTACTGTATCTCCAATGCTAGCCCTGGATGGATAGTTGATGCTCAGTAAATATTTGTTGACTGAGAGAATGACATATGAGATTGACACTTAATATATAATATGAGTGTCACTCCTCTGCTCAAAACCCTTAATGCCTAATCACACCTGATGGAATAAAAATAAGGTCTCTTGACTAGCTAGGGCTGCTTTATTTTTCAGATTCTTCCTTCAGCCTCCTTCTGGTATGTTATTTTCTACTGCTTCCCAAGATGGACACTCTGTCTAGGTTCCAGCCAACTACAGTCTTCTTGCAACCTGTGTTTCCCCACCTACTTGTTGCTTATTCTATATCTTCTCCCTAAAAAGTCACCTCTTCCTTCCGTGAAATAAAATTCACATTTTATGGCAAGACAAGAAAAAAATTAATCATAAAGAATTTCTTTGCCCCACTCTTTTCCCTCTACTGTGTGCTGTGTTATCAGTGTTTCATTATTTACTAATTCAGTGCACTGTAATTTTATAGATTGTAAATGCCATGTGCAACAAGAATCAATTCTACCATTACTGGATGGAGATAAAGGTAAAATCTGAATACAGAATAAGATAAAAGATATTATTTAGAATTAGTGTATTTAAACAAACATTGAGAGACAAACAAAAAATAAGTTCACAAAACAACTAAAACTTAGCTCCAATTTTAAACAGACCATGAGGTTCTAGAAAGCCTCCCTTTCCTCTTAATGCCTGTGAAGAACCCTGGCATAGAATATCACTTCTGTGTTGTTTTGCCTGTTGACTTGCAAACTTGAGAGCTTCTAAGTATAATCTGAAACTGGCTCCATATGCAGAGGACAAGGAGAGACCAAAGAAAGAGGCAACTCTTGGTACTTTTAATATGAGGGAAACTTACCCAGGAGTGGATCCGGTCCACTGAACAGCATCTTAAGAGTTTATAGAGAAGCCTTAATGGGGTTCACTCATGTACACATCCAATGTGGTCTCAACAGATTGCTCTTTCAATATTCCATTCTTAAACACAGTTTCCACTGTGGGAAATATGGGCAGAGCATACATTCTAAGGACAGTAGAGGGATGAAGAGCTTCTGATTCTCCAGGTCCAGCTTGAGGATTGGCCAGTGGGCCAGTCTTCTCCTAACCTCCTCCAATAGTCTTTAAGACAGAAAGAGGGATAATGTTTCACCTTTGTCCTGTAGGTAGAGTAGATTTCTCTGAGAAGATGAAAGTCTAAGTGTTTTAGTTCTCACATTCTCTCATTTAGTCTTTCTCTGTCTATTCCCTCATCAAATCTCATTGGTAGCCTAAGCATTCCTATCTGAATAGATTATTAGCTTTCATAACTCTCACACTAATGCACAGCTCAAACCCAAGAAGATCCTCAAGTGAACAATTCTCCTTCTTTTCCTTCCTCTTTTTCATTCTTTTCCTTCCTTTCCCCCCTTTTGTCTTTTTAAGGTCTCTGCCATTCTTTCCCTGTGCATTTAAAGAATCTGGGTAGGTGGCAAAGTGACTTCAAAGACTCCAGGGATCTTGAGGAGTTACTTGTGTCACTTATGACTGCCTATGGACTCAGGCTCTGATTGCTTTTCTTCTTTTTGCCTCAGAGAAGCAAGTCTGATTCACAGGTCAACAACGTTTCTGGGATTAAATATTCATGCACAAACACAAATGCATACAATCAAAGCAATAAGAAGTGTCAAAAATAACAGCAGCATTCTCTATCCTTCAAAGCATATAGAATCACAAGGAAAGAATGAACATAGAGCAGAATTACAGATCAAACATAATGTGGGCTGACATTGCATTCATAGTAATGGGTTTTCTAAAAACAATGGGTTCTTGGAGATGCCTGAAGTCATTATCATCCCACAGTTTCTTATAGAACAAATGAAATAAAGCTCTTTGTGTCCTCTGATATTAGAAGACAGGTTGCACAATGACATAGGAAACACACACTGAGGGACGATGCCAGGGGTGACACCACATGCAGACAAGGAACATTGTTCTCTGGTCAGACTGGAGAGGCCAGTGTCTAATAGAATGCTTTCTGAAGTTCTTGACACATTTTTAGCACTAAGTAAAATTTTATTAAATTAATGGATGAGCTGAAAATATGCTGAGTGGGCCAAAATTTTCTCCCTCCATGGAATTGATTTTTAGTGAGTCAAGATGTTTACCTGAGAGTATAATCTATAGAGAGGTGGAGGGAATCAATGGCAGTGCTAAATAACACCAAGGATGCTAAAAGGACTGTCATTAATAATTTTTTTCCTGTTACAAAAGTTAAATTTAGGAATTATTCTGGAGTATTCCTTCACAGTTTGGTAAAAGTATCATGTGTTTTGAAGTCGAACACACCTGGTTCTGCCATTTATTAGCTATTAATTGTATATAAATTATCTAACTTACATTACAGTTACTTTTCTGTAAAATAGGAAAACAGCACCTACTTCACTATTATACTGATGTAATGTGCTATCTGACAGATAATAGTGCTGGATTCTTTCCTGCTTCTCTTATTCAACATCTGTTCTGTGCCAGGAACTATAGTAGAATACAGGAGTAAATAAAATTAACAGAAATCTATCCCTTGGAGAGCCTGTAGTCTAATGGAAAAGACAGGCATCAACTAAATATTATAGAGACTACTGAAAATACTATGGAAGAAGAATACAGGAGGAATGGACTTTTGAGTGAGATGACTTACTCTAGTGTTGGGAGGGAAGGTGGGTCAGAGGAAGGTTCTCAGAGGTAGCAATCTCAGGCCTGCAATACATAAATCTAATCTTTTTTGTTTGTTTGTTTGTTTTTCTGGCAAGGGTAGGGGAGGATAATGGAGACTCTTTTGGGGTCTAGAACATGTTATAAAAGCCCAGAGTCCATGGGGCTTAGAGTTTTAAAAATCTCTAAAAATCTTAAATCAAGAGATTATAAACAACACCAGATAGTACTCAGTTTTAAAGCTCTTCTTTCCAAGGTCTGAGTACTAGAGAGCACTCTTCTTATTGAATGAAGGGGTTAAGGAGGCACAAAGAGTTTAACCCAGAAGCATGTTCCTTGGGAGCGACCTGATCGTGCTTTCTGGGGGAAATATGACCCCATTCTTCTTTTACAACTGCGATTTTTGACAATAATATTATTCAACTATCAAAATTTTTTTTTCTCCTGACACTCAAAGGAGCTTCTTTAATTACAGAGTAGGAGGAGCACACACACAGAGTATACTTTTATTAATTTTCAGAAAATGCATTCTTTTGATCTGTTCTATTTTGTAGCTGATAGAAATTACTTTTTTCAATGGAACCACCCAAACTTTGTAGGTTCCTATGCCAGAATCACTAGGAGACAGTCACAAGTTCACCCTTTTCAACACTGTCACTTGACAAATGGCTATAAGTCTTGGCTAATGATGTAGGATTTTTTCAGGTTTCCTGATGATGTCTGTTCTATCATGCAATTAGGTTCTAAAATCCCTAGAGTTACTAGAAAACTTGTGAAGGCAATTTTTAACTGGAGAAAAAGCTGTTTTGAGATTATTTTAATCTCACAATATCACAGTTATTTTATCTTGATGGAAGGCTAATAATAGATGGTAAATATTTTAAGCTATGAGTAAATTTTTTTATTACATGCTAAAGAGAATGAACTGGGGGACAGAAACTGATAAATATAAACCTGATAATCATTACATAAGTCCTGGGCAATTTGAGGGAACAGATTATTACCAACAAATTTCTCAACCAACATTAAAGTTTGTGTTTTGAATAAACATGAAATTGAAAAAATATGGCAAATGAAACAAAATAAAAACTGCAACTACAAAGATGAGTTAATTGAATTAAAATTGGATATGAGACCAAATATTCAGTGAAGTAGCCTACCACATAAAGAAAACATTTATGCAAAAAGTTATTTTCCTACAGACACACAGTAGTCTGTAAAACTGAAAATTTTTGCAATGAAAGAAATATGTTCTATAACTTCAAGTGTCTTATATTTATGAATTGTAAAAGATCACATGGGAAAGAAGACATCACTTCTTTCCTTTTAGAAAAAGATACCCAAGGCTTTCATTTCCCATGGTCTTGCTAACTGGAGTCTGACACTCACATCTACTAACCACATCTTCTTGATCTATGGTTGGTCCAGGAAAGACATTGCCAGTTTTGATTTCTGTGACTTTTCCAATGCTTCTGTGACCTACCATTATCCTCTTCACTTGCATATTAGTTTTCCTTGTTGCATTATCGTCTTTGACAATTACAGTACAGTCTTCTAAGATTCCCACATAATACATTTTAAATGTTTTTTTAAACATTTTTAAACATTTTTCTTAATTATTACCTTTAAAACATTAACAAAGTCTATCCAGGACCCTATGAATGAATGTCTTAGAACTAAGTATTGATATTTCATTTTTATGCCTTTATCTGTGGTGTGTATGTAACTGTATTGGAACTTTAACTGTTACGAGCTAATGAGAAAAGAACAGATAGACTTAAGACCAAAAAAAAGTACTTTTGGGGTCAAATAATGGCCAAATACCCTCATGGTACTTAGACTAATAGAGTTTATAGTTATTTGAATGGAAAAGGAGGCAAGAAAATGGAATTTCCATATAAGGGCAGTATCAGTTCTGTTCAGTTCATTTCGGTCGCTCAGTAGTGTCCAACTCTTTGTGACCCTCTGGACTGCAGCATATCAGCCCTCCTTGTTCATCACCAACTCCCAGAGTTTACTCAAACTCATGCCCATTGAATCCGTGATGCCATCCAACCATCTCATCCTGTGTTGTCCCCTTCTCCTCCTGCCCTCAATCTTTCCCAGAATCAGGGTCTTTTCAAATGAGTCAGTTCTTCACATCAGGTGGCCAAAGGATTGGAGTTTCAACTTCAGCATCAGTCCTTCCAGTGAATATTCAGGACTGATTTCCTTCAGGATGGACTGGTTGGATCTCCTTGCAGTCCAAGGGACTCTCAAGAGTCTTCTTCAACACCACAGTTCAAAAACATCAATTCTTCGGTATTCAGTTTTCTTTATAGTCCAACTCTCACATCCATATGTGACTACTGGAAGAACCATAGCGTTGACTAGACAGACCTTTGTTGGCAAAGTAATGTCTCTGCTTTTTAATATAGAGGTCTTGAATTTCAAAGAACCAGTTCTGTAAGAGTAGTCAATTCCATATTCATTCTGTAGGCAATAGGGTTTCAGCAAAAAAGCTGAAACTGCATTAACGTTGTTAATTTAAAGTTTTTATATCTAACTTGTAAACTTGGTTTTTAAAATTTTATAAGAAATATATTTCTGTATATATGAAGTTTATACAGGTTTATACATTAAATAACATTGTAAAAAAGCAACTTAAGTCATCAGGAAATTTAGTTCTTTACAAATTGTCAATATTTTAATTCAAGTTTGAGCAATCTATTTCACCTTACACCTGACATCCACCGCTGGAATAAGCCCATAGACAGGGGACTTGTAACTGTTTGTTTTACCATTGGGAGCTCTGTTGATTAGAAAGTTCAAGTTTCATTACTTCTTAAAATTACATTTCCTGTCAGTTCCAACCATTGGTAGTAGTTATGTTAATACTTAGGAACAAGTCAAGTCTGCTTTTTGTTGTAACTGTACCTTATAAGAGACTAATTTATGTTTTTCCCTACTGTTGCTTCCACAAATGTTTTTAAAAACTTACTTTTGACAAAACATTATAGTCATTTTTTGGCTTTCCAAGTTAAATGGCTACAAGCCTTTCAATCTTTCCTTGAAAACTTTTTCTTCTCCCCTGAATTATAATAAATTATACATACTCTAGCATTGTCTCTTTTACAATATAACATCTAAAAATAAACATGTAGAGATTTTTATTCAATATCACTAACAATGAAGAAGTGAAGTCACTCAGTCATGTACCACACTTTGCGACCCCGTGGACTGTAGCCTACCAGGTTCCCCAGTCCCTGGGATTCTCCAGGCAGGAATACTGGAGTGGGTTGCCATTTCCTTCTCCAGGAGATAGTCCCAACCCAGGGATGGAACCTGGCTTGCCCATATTGCAGGCAGACGCTTTACCATCTGAGCCACCAGGGAAGCTCATCACTAACAATAATGAATAGCAATTATTACACTCAACAATATATTAGGCATCAAGTGCTTACTCAGTCATTTCTGACTCTTGCAGACCCCATGGACTGTAGCCTACCAGGGTCCTCTATCCATGGAATTTCCCAGGCAAGAATACTGGAGTGGGTTGCCATTTCCTTCTCCAGGGGATCTTCTCAACCCAGGGATCCAACTGGGTCTCCTGCCTCGCAGTCGGATTGCTTACTATCTGACCAACCAGAGATGTCCGTTAGGCACCTAGGGACACATTGCTCTTGCCAAGAGCTTTGGTTCTAGTTGGAAGTGATTACACTTCCATTACAGTTTTATATACTAAAAATAAATATTGTAGGAGTTTAGAGGTCAGAATTCTGAGTCCTAGACTTGTTACTGGATGTTTCTAGGTTCCATAGCTCTTCAAGCTTACATTGGGTCTGAGTACACCCTGCGGTAAACAAGCATACAAGCATTCTAATCAAAGTAGCGTATATTATTTGTAAGACCAAAACTGAAAGCCAGATTTCCTTCATCTTTGCTTAGTCCTTTCTTCACTCTTTAGAACAGAATAAAGGAAATCTTTGCTTGAGAGAGCAAACACGTGATTAAACTACAGGTTTTGGAACGGCCACTGAAATTTACACTTTGGTTGCCCTCCAGGCAGTGAAAGTTGTTACACTTCTTTTTGAATTGAATATCCTTTTGGTCTGACTTCAGAATAGATCGGAATCACAAAACAGTTTCTTACTTTTTTTTTTTTTGAACAGCAACTCTCCACTGTCCTTTATTTTATTTTTTTTAGCTTTAGGTTACTGTATTTTATTTTATTTTTAGTTTTTTATTTTTTAAATTTTAATATCTTTAATTCTTACATGCGTTCCCAAACATGAACCCCCCTCCCACCTCCCTCCCCAAATATCGAAAACAACCGCGGGAATACAGGAAGTCTGGAATGTAACCAAGTGTACTGCGTTTCCGGAATCCTCTGCACTCAAGCAAGATGGCGAGTGTCTCTGCACATGCGCAGGAGAACGCTTGGGCGGGGCGGGGAGTTCCGGTCGCGCTCCGGTCAGGGATTGGCGGCGCCAGGTCCTAGAGGCGGAAGCGGAAGCGCCTGTGTGGTGCTGTTCTGCGAGTTCAGCCCCAGCTTCTTCCCAGCACCCTGCTCTCGGCCTTAGGTGTACCTGTTACTTGGTGGTCCCATGGGGGAAGCGGAGAAGTTTCACTATGTCTACAGCTGTGACCTGGACATCAACGTGCAGCTTAAAATGTGAGAGACTCCGGGGACGGGGACGGGGATTGCCGAGGCTGAGGCGGGGCGGCAGGGGCCTGCGTGTTGGGGAGAGAAGATGGTTCTTAGCTTGAGGGTCGGCCTGGCCACGGCCGGGAGGGTTGCAGCCGGGTTGGAGGTGGAGTGGAGGTCGGAGAGGGGCCGTGCGGGAAGGCCGAGGGCGCGATCTTGTGCGAAAGACAGCGGTAGGAGTAAGTCTGTAAATTCGGCAGGGTTTGTTTTCTAGAAAGCGTTTTGCTATTCACAGCAACCGTTTGTGGGATTATTACTGTCTCATATTACAGAGAAATCAAGTCTTGGTTAAATCGTCGTCCTGCCGTTATAACTGGAAGATATTACTTTAAAACGGGACTGGAAGGTGGAATGGAGACTGAAGAAATTATGGAGAGGCAGATAAAGTAGCTGAGAATTGGATATAGTACTAAAAACATGAGAGGTGAGAGAGGCTTAGATTGAATGTGAGGAACAGTCAGTTATTTTTGTTCAGCTACTGAAGCTGGAAGTCAGTCAAAAGTGAGGAAGGTTCCGGTTGTAAAGGGACCAGAATATATGAGAAGAGATCTTTGCAGGAAAGTCAGTTGAAGTCCGGGACGTGACGTCTTGAGACGACACTAATGGAACCGAGATGGGGAACAGCTAGGAGCAAGTTGGAAATTATGTCCATTAGCAGTCTCTTAGATACATTTTCTGGAGAAGGCAATGGCAACCCACTCCAGTACTCTTGCCTGGAAAATCCCATGGACGAGGGGCCTGGTGGGCTGCAGTCCATGGGGTCCCTAGGAGTTGGACACGACTGAGCAGCTTCACTTTCACTTTTTACTTTCATGCATTGGAGAAGGAAATGGCAACCCACTCCAGTGTTCTTGCCTGGAGAATCCCAGGGACAGGGGAGCCTGGTGGGCTGCCGTCTATGGGGTCGCACAGAGTCGGACACGACTGAAGTGACTTAGCAGCAGATACATTTTCAAATGTGAAAACGATCGTAAATTATCACGTTATTAATCTAACATCATTCACCATATTTTAGTCAGTATTCAACAAATGTACCTTGGGCAAAGGGCTGGACGCTTACATTTTCTCAGTCGTTAGATGCTCCCTTGAATGATTGTTTCTGAAAGTTACTTACTTCAGACTCTGATAAGTCCTTTACTTTTGATTTTGTGGTGACAGTAAGAATAATATATCAACAACCAAACTGCACCTTTGTAATGCTTGACACACCTATTTAAAGTAGTTTTTACAGATAGATGCTTATATAGGACCTGTGTTGCCATCATCTGGTAAAGGACTTTCCTTCAGTCCCATTCCTCTCAGTGTTTCTTGGGTGTATGAATGCATTTTTTATTTGTTTCAAACTTTTAGACATTAAAAGGAAAAATGAAAAAAATTTAAGGAAAGCTGGTCCCTTATTAACAGACGCATTGAGTATTTTGAGGAAAATTTCGTCCTAAACACCTTTTATTTTCTGAGACTGATTTTGGGGAGGGGAGGAAGTATCAATTTAGGATCATAAAATCAAAGAATAGTAAATTTTAAAATTCTGCTTTTCCCAGGTCTTTTCATCTCTTTCTATCATTTTAATAATTTGCACTTTAGAAGTAACTTGTCCAAAATGGAGCATATTAGTCTGCCCTTTTAATGTTAATCTTCTCTCACTCTATTTTGGTGACTGTTAGCATTATTCACTAAATTGGTTAAGACAGAAAATGAATCTTAAGGAGTCATACAGACACCTGTCTCTCAGCTCTGTTTCATCATTCACAAGTTGCCTTGAATCTACCTTCTCAGTATCTTTGATCCATGTCCTCTGGAAAGCCCACTGCCCTAGTCTTAATCTATCCTTTTCCTTTTAATTTTGATAGAAAGTCTTCCAACTGACCTTGCTTTCAGTCCCATCTCTCCATTACATTCTTTCACTCCTGCCAAAGTATCATAAACACAAATGTGATCATAGTACTCTCACTTCAAATTATTCAATTAACAGATTTTTGAATGTTCATTTTGTTACAGGCACTGAACTGAATGTGGTGGCTACTTTTTAGCTTCATTGTCCACCTCCCCTTGATTCTCATCTCTAGTTTCTTCTCCACATGAGCTTTATGCTTTAGCTGTACCAACTTGTAGTTCCCCAGACACACAGCCTTACCTTTTTGCCTTTATATGGTGTACTTTAATTCTGGGATGACATCCTGCCTGTAGCTCTTCATCTCCTGTGTATTGTTTAGGCTCATTTCAGGCATCTATCTGGGTTATGAGCCCCTGCCTCCAAGGTGTTCCTGAGACGTTTTGATGTAATTTTCTGTAATCAGAAAAATACTGGCTTTGGCATCCTCTGTTCTGGTTTTTATTGTCTGCTCTGTTATTCATTTTGTGATCCTCAATAATAAATTCTATCTCTGAGTCTCTGCTTCATGATTTATAAAATGGTAAGATGGTGGGAAGTAAGTAGGAAAGTCTCTATAAAATGCCTGGCACAGTATATGATGTAATCTTAATTTCCAAGCAATGTTCCTATCTCTTTTATAATCTTATGCATATTTTTTATGACTTAAAACACCATATTTCTTAATTTAAAAAATGGACTAGATAATACATCTACATAGTAAAAAAAATAAATTGAAAGTATAAAAAAATATGCAGTTAACAGTAAGTATTCTCCCCAGAGCAAGGACTTAATATTTTCTTATAACACTGTATTATTTATCTTGTCTTTCATTGCTGGGCCTTTATGCTGAGTACAGTAAATGTTGTTGAAAGAATATGGGAATAAGTGGTCAGTCAGTCAGTTCAGTTGCTCAGTCGTGTCCAACTCCTTTGACCCCATGAATCGCATCATGCCAGGCCTCCCTGTCCATCACCAACTCCCGGAGTTCACTCAGACTCACATCCATCAAGTCAGTGATGCCATCCAGCCATCTCATCCTCTGTCGTCCCCTTCTCCTCCTGCCCCCAATCCCTCCCAGCATCAGAGTCTTTTCCAATGAGTCAATTCTTTGCATGAGGTGGCCAAAGTACTGGAGTTTCAGCTTTAGCATCATTCCCTCCAAAGAAATCCCAGGGCTGATCTCCTTCAGAATGGACTGGTTGGATCTCCTTGCAGTCCAAGGGACTCTCAAGAGTCTTCTCCAACACCACAGTTCAGAAGCATCAATTCTTCGGTGCTCAGCTTTCTTCACAGTCCAACTCTCACATCCATACATGGCCACTGGAAAAAACATAGCCTTGACTAGATGGACCTTTGTTGGCAAAGTAACGTCTCTGCTTTTCAATATGCTACCTAAGTTGGTCATAACTTTCCTTCCAAGGAGTAAGCATCTTTTAATTTCATGGCTGTAGTCACCATCTGCAGTGATTTTGGAGCCCCCCAAAAATAAAGTCTGACACTGTTTCCACTGTTTCTCCATCTATTTCCCATGAAGTGATGGTACCAGATGCCATGATCTTCGTTTTCTGAATGTTGAGCTTTAAGTCCAATTTTTCACTCTCCACTTTCTCTTTCATCTAGAGGCTTTTTAGTTCCTCTTCACTTTCTGCCTTAAGGGTGGTGTCATCTGCATATCTGAGCTTATTGATATTTCTCCCAGCAAACTTGATTCCAGCTTGTGCTTCTTCTAGCCCAGCATTTCTCATGTTGTACTCTGCATAGAAGTTAAATAAGCAGGGTGACAATATACAGCCTTGACGTACTCCTTTTCCTATTTGGAACCAGTCTGTTTTTCCATGTCCAGTTCTAACTCTTGCTTCCTGACCTGCATATAGGTTTCTCAAGAGGCAGATCAGGTGGTCTGGTATTCCCATCTCTGAGAATTTTCCACAGTTTATTGTGATCCACACAGTCAAAGGCTTCGGCTTAGTGTCAACTTGAAATTAAAAAAAAATAATGCTTGGAGAACTGGTGACATCTCAAAGATAGATCCAGCAGTTGATGACAGGGTTTAAAATTAAGAAGCCTGAAGTAGAGAAGTATGCTAACGAAAATAGAAATGATCTTTGGTATCCTAGGATTTTAAGAGACCTTTAGACTTTAGTTTCATCTATAGGAAAATGTTGAGGAAGCATAAGTTTACTACAACATAACCATAAAGTCTTCTTAGTATTTGTTAGGTTTGTTTTTAAAATTGTGTCTAAATGTTATTTTATGCTTTCAGAGGAAGTTTGGAAGGGAAGAGAGAACAAAAGAGTTACAAAGCCGTTCTAGAAGACCCAATGTTGAAGTTTTCAGGACTGTATCAAGAAACATGTTCAGACCTCTATGTTACTTGCCAAGTTTTTGCAGAAGGGAAGCCTTTGGCTTTGCCAGTAAGAACCTCCTACAAGGCGTTTAGTACAAGATGGAAGTAAGTTGTTTTCTTGCATACGGTGGGTTCCTAACTATTCTCCAATTTTTTTTTTTTTATATAGATACTGAAAGTATTATTTGGAAGGGATAACAAAGGAATTAAAATTAGTTAGTACCTATAACTGTAGATCAAGTAGGAACCTACTCAGATAAAGTTGTTATACATAGCAGTATTATAACTAATTGAGGTGAAAGTGAATTTATGTTTGTATTGAGTACATTGAAATATTTTTATATGAATAAGAACTCATATGACTGATTCACAGAATGACCCAAGCCAAAAACACATCTCTACATTTGTTCCCATTCTCTGCCCTTGAACACAGAAATACTACTGGATAGTCAGATGTTTCAACTGATACTTGAAATTCAGATCTTTAGAGAGAGAGAGATGTATTATCATCTGGATCAGATGTTTGTCTTAAATAACTTTATTTTTAAAAGTTCTTGGTTTATTAATCATGGTATATTAGCAGGCCATTGTTGGTATTCAAGGTAAATATAGTGAATATGAAGTTCCTGTTTTTCTTGTAGGTCCTTAATAAAATCTCTTGACACTTCTTTTTTGATAGAGTGAATGGTGTAGTTTAAATGTTTGATCTATGAGTATTATTTAGTACCTTGGTAGGCTTGGTACAGGATAAGCAGGTTGTGTGCCTCTCTAGGAAGGAATTTATACCTTTAGTATTCATGGAGGACAGGGGATGGCCGCATGGACTCTCAAGCTGTGCTGTTGAGGGTGCAGCCCTCGGGAAAACTTTTCTAGAGAGTTCAGAAACCTAAGCTCTGATGATCTGTCTGCATGGAAACCAACTATTTTAATTATGTGTGTTTTTTAAATTTTATTTTTGGTAGTCTTTTTTGTGGCTGCACACACAACGCATGCACGCACACGCACACGCGCGCGCGCGTGTAAATATGTTAATGCACTTGTACTTGTTATTCCAGAAAATTTCAAGCCCGTAGAAGTAGGGAATAATGTAATGAACTTCCAGCTCCCTGTCTCCTAGCTTCATTAATTACTACCTCAAGGTCACTGTTTTTATTTCACTGTTATTTTGAAGCAAATTCCAATATTGTATAATCTTAAATATTTTTGTATGTCTACAGTACCATTATTGCACCTAAAACAATCCATCCAAACTCCTAAATTGTATCAGAGGTTGTATCAGAGGTTCTTAAACTGGAATCACGAAATCTACAAGACCTTGAAATTCTATGCAGAATGTTTTGTGTCTCATGTGTTTTTACAGGGACAGCTCAAAGCTTTTATTAGACTTTTTGAGGTGGCTTGTGACCCCCAAAAGACTTAGAACCAGAAATTTAGGTTTAGGTCTATAAAGTCAACATTTATGGTGAATTCCACTTTTTTGAGGAAAATTGTATGATGGTCTGTACCATGCCTCGGCAATAAAATAGAGCAAAAGCAAATTCCCAGTTACAAGGAAGTTAGCATTTTTCTCCTCTTCCTTCCATTGCCAACTCCTCTGTGCATTGTTTATGTATTTTCAAGGATTTAAAATGTTTCATATCTGCTCTCTCAAATGGAGATTGGAGATTTTTAATTTATATTTTTTAAATTGTGAAGCTAAGAAAGTACTCTAAAATACCCAGAATGGCTTTTATTATCATTATTATTATTAAAAGGTTTAAAACAGTTGTGAAGAAAATAGATTGAGAAAATACCTCATGTTGGGTAATGAGGCTTTTGTTTTCTTTTAAATATACATACACTTTGGGCTTAGGAGAAACACGTGAAGATTTTGTGCATCCTGCTCTTTAGTATTTAACAGTTGAATTTTTTACCAATTCAACAGTACAAAAACTATACTTTTAAAATAAATAAAGGCAAACTTTACAGCCATTGTTTTCTATAAGCAGTTACTTAAAATAAAAAAAATTATGTATTCTGTGGGGAAAATAAATTATACTATGAAAGAATCTCTTGCTGTCTTAATTTTTGCATTTCCTTAGTTGAGAAAGTATTTTTGGGTAGGATGAAATTCTAAGTTGTCTAAATCTGATTTTAGAGTTTCTGATAGTGAGTCATATGAGTTCGAATAATGAAGAATTCATTCAAAATTGAGTCTCCTATCGTATTCTATTCTATCTTGTCCTATAATAAAAGAGCCCATAGTGAGGGAACCTGTACTTCCTTTACACTTAAGGTAAAATCATCAATTTTAGGCATGAAATGCTGCAAATGTTTACGTTACATATATATGAAATATATGAATATTATTTTGCATTGCCAGTGGTTTATACTTTTTTAAAAATTTATATTCTGTTTTGTCATGTGGAAGGTTTGAAATGGTTTTATACATAGACCTACAATTTTAAAGTTAGAAAGTTAGGATTTTGGAATGTATTAATCAGACTAGAGAATTAGTACAGTGATGTATGCGAGTGGGGTTAATGGTAGGAAATTAGATCATTCAAAATAGCGCTTTGAATCTGGGAACATTTGCAAGTTGCCAAATGAATTTAGGTCTAATTAGAGTTGGGGCTTCCCCCTGGTGGCTCAGACGAGAAAGGATCTGCCTGCAGTGTATAAGACCTGAGTTTGATCCCTGGGTCGGGAAGATCCCCTGGAAAAGGAAATGGCAACCCACTCCAGTATTCTTGCCTAGAAGATTCCATGGACAGAGGAGCCTGGCAGGCTACAGTCCATGGAGTCTCAAGAGTCGGACCTGACTTACCGACTAAACCATCACAACCAGAGCTGGGGCAGGAGAAAGGGATGATCCCTGGGAAGGGAGAGAACAAAATTTTGAATACACAGCTCCTTAATGTCTCACCACATCTTTCCATAATTTCTAGAGTATCTTGAGCAGTTTTCAAACTATTTTTTAGCTGTAGATTCATTCTTCAAAAGAAATCTTCTGCAGAAGTCCATTATGTAAAACAGGTTAAAGTGTTTTTGCTTTAATCTGAAGAGGTGTGAGGACCTGGAGTTGGATGGGTCAAGGTTTGAGGCAAATGAAGTTTGAAGCAAATGATTACTTGCTCTTAGGTGTTTCCTGGGCTTGCCTTGGCTCAGCTGGTAACGAATCTGCTTGCCATGTGGGAGACCTGAGTTCGATCCCTGGGTAGGAAAGATCCCCTGGAGAAGGGAAAGGCTACCCACTCCAGTATTCTGGCCTGGAGAATTCCATGGACTGTATATAAGCCCTTGGGGTTGCAAAGAGTCGGACTTGACTGAGCAACTTTATCTATTTTCTCCTAGTCAAAGGACAGAATATAGAGGTGAATATTTTCACAGCTCATTTTTGGGTAGTGTCACTCACTTTTCTTTTTAACTTAGCCTGTGTTAGCTAATCTCTGTGGTTTATTGGCATAAGGTAACACTGCTTATAATTTACCTTTTCAGTCTGGCCCATCATGTGAATAGTAAATATATAGATTCATTTAGTTTTCTAAGCTTATCTGTAGTGAAGAAAGGCTTTTTAAAGCATGTGTTTATTTTTTTAAGAACTTTGTAGAAGAAACATTTCAGGTTGTTTAGCGTTTCCTTTAAATTAATAGCCATCTCTAATTTTCCTGTAATATAGTGGATGTAAGTGTTTTGTTCTTTAAATTTATGAAAATTCTGTTTAGATTCTTACTGATGTGGGTTTGCTAAGTCGCCTCAGTCGTGTCCGACTCTGTGTGGGTTTATCTGACCTAAATTCCAATATGCCCTTTGAGAATAATTTTGAGCAAGCAGAATAATTTTGAGTAAACAGGAGAATCAATTCTGTGTGTCTGCTGGATATTACTTTGTGTGTTTGCATGGTTTTCTTTGGGGATTTTAAAAGCCATCTGTTGTTTAAGGTAGTGGAAATGATCAGATAAATCAAGTATTAAGTTTGAATGCAGGAGAAAATTTGCAGAGGTGAATAAAGAATGAAAAAAAAATGGGAGAGTGGTACTGGCATTACTGTTAGTAAGAGCAAACATTCCTTAGTGAAAGCATATGTACAAATATGCTTTGAAAGCATTAAAAAACAATAGTTAAACATTATTAATATTAATAAATAACTTGAGTGAAAGAAAAGTGGCACCTAAAAAATTGTCATATGTTTGTCCAGAGCTGTTACAAAGTTACTGGATGGTCTTCTTTGACCTCTTTGAATTTTTGGTGGTTTCTTCTTCTTTATTGAGATCCTGCTATATATTATAGGACCATATATAGCATGTTTTGAGTATAACATGAATAATTCTAATTTCTTTCTTTTCTTGATAAAAAGCTGTTCTGGAGGATACTTACATTAAAAAAAAATCATAGTTTGGTTGAAAACAAGTTTGGTTTTAACAGGTTTAAGTGTTTTCCCAGGTTTTTATTTGTTGTTGTTTTTGTCACTAAGTTATGTCCAATTCTTTGCAACCCAGTGGACTGTAGCTGGCAGCCTCCTCTGTCTGTGGTATTCCCCAGGCAAGAATATTGGAATGGATTACCATTTCCTTCTCCAGGAGATCTGCCTGACCTAGGGATCAAACCCATGTCTCCTGCTTAGGGGTGGATTCTTTACCACTGAGTCACCAGGGAACTGTTATTATAGCCTTGTATCTTAGTCATATTGTCTGTTCCTGCTTTTTAAAAAATTGAAGTATGATTGATATTCACTGAACTGAACTGATATTCAGCAAAGTGATTCTATCATACATATACATATGTATATATCTGTATCATTTTGTATTCTTTTCCATTACAGTTTATTATGAGATTGATTATAGCACTCAGTGCTATATAGCAAATTTTTGATGTCTGAGTTTCTTGATTAAAGGACTTAGCAGCATTATTTTTCATGAATTTTGTCTTTCAGAAATTTTTTTCACGTGTTCTGTAGGCATACCTTGAAGATACTACAGGTTTGAGTTTAGTTCACCACCATAAAACAAATATTGTAGTACTTTTTTTTGTTTTTTCAGTGCATATAAAAATTACCTTTATACTATCCTATTAGTCTCTTTGGTATGCAATAACATTGTGTCTAAAAACACAATATATGTGCCTTAATTAAAAATTACTTAATTGCTAAAAACTTCCTGTGATCTGAGCCTTCGGTGAGTCATAGTAGTAACATTAAAGATCACAACAGATCACCATAAAAACATTAATAATGAAAAAGTTTGAAATATTGCAAAAATTAACCAAAATATGACACAGAAGCACAAAATGAACAAATGTTGTTGTTGGAAAAATGGTACCCATGACTTGCTAGATGCAGGGTTGTCATAAACCTCAACTTGTAAAATATTCAGTATCTGCAAAGTCCAATAAAGTGAAGTGAAGTTAAAATAACAGATTTTTTGTATTTAAAGTTGAACTTGCCTAGAGCAAAATTAAGATAAGTGCCAAGTTAATTTTTGTACTAGTAACTAATCTTTGGTACATTTTCTCTGAATCAGATTTCTTGTATGGTTTGTTAATTTAGAAGAAAGTTATACACATATGTCTATGTTGATTTTCTGTCCTTAGCTTTATGTTTTTGTTTACCTTATTTTCATAGCTGGAATGAATGGCTAAAACTGCCTGTGAAATACCCTGACCTGCCCAGGAATGCCCAAGTGGCCCTGACAATATGGGATGTGTATGGACCAGGAAAAGCAGTGCCTGTGGGAGGGACAACAGTTTCACTGTTTGGAAAATACGGGTAAGCATTTTCTTCTCCTAATGGGAATGCTGTGATTTTTGGTAGGAAATAGTCATTGGAAGCTGGAACTTTATTTTTAGGGGGGAAGAAAAAGACAATCTGGCATATACTGTAACTGCTTTGTTATAGGATTTTTCTACTTTGTCATAATAATGAGAAAGAGAACAATTAATGGGATTAAAAAGCACTAATGCACTATTTTGCTATAATGGTAATGATTAAGATAGACAAGTTAAATTTGGTTTTAAAAATTTATAGATAATATTGATAAAGGTTTATTATGGGGGAAAAAAAGCCAGAACAAAACCCAAAACATGCTAGTCCTGAAGGGTGTTATTTCTCTATACCTTTTCTCCTGAACAGAGAGATGACTCTTCATCTTAAGAAAGTTGTTGACATTCTGTTCTTTCTATGAATTAGTACTTTGTTAACCTGCAAAGGTGATGATTATTTGTTTTTTTTTTTTAGTTTTATTCTTAAGTTTTATCATGCCTTTAAATAGTTTTGAAGTGTTTCAACCCATTACCCTTTTTATTGTTTATAATTCTCAAAAAAATTCCTGTTTTTGGTCATTAGGAGCCCCTTCAAATTGATCCTATCTTCACCAGCAGTTATTGGTAGCTTCTTTACTTTCTGGTAGTCAAACTATTCCAGGCTCATTGGGCAATTTTCTACCCCAGACCTGGAGTCTGAAAGAAGTTCTAGTCCCTTTTGGTATGAAATAATAGAGATTATAATCTAGATATTATCAAACTTCTTAATTTTTGCCCATTTTTACATCATAAAATATGAGCAAAGGTGATCATATTATGGTATTTTCATTTACTCTTAGTGTTTATGTTTCTGTGAATTGCTTTTTCATATCTTTTGCCCATTTTTTAAAATTGAGGTATAATTCACACTCCATAAAATTCTTTGCCTTTTTTGAGTCATCATTTTTCTTCTTAATGTGTATGAGGTCTTTGTAGATTAATGAAATTAGCCCTTTGTGTGTTGACATGTTACAAATACTGTTTTTCCTACTTGACATTTTCTTTTGAATTGTCACATATTTGTTTATTGCTTATTCAGTTGCAATTCATGATTCTTAAATTATGATGTTGAATTTAGCAGCTTTTTATAAGCTAATGGTGGTTAGGAAGGCAGGCTGTAGAACTAGATTGTCTGAGTTCAAAACCTGGCTCTTTTGCTAATTGGATTCTCTGGTAGCTCAGTGGAAAGAATCTGCCTACCAATGCAGGGGACTTGGGTTCGATCCCTGAGTCAGAACATCCCCTAGAGAAGGAAATGGCAACCCACTCCAGTATTCTTGCATGGGAAATCCCATGGACAGTGGAGTCTCGTGGGCTGCAGTCCATGGGGTCGCAAAAGAGTTGGACATGACTTTGCAACTAAAAAACAATGCCACCTTAACACTATATATAATTTTGCTTATTATTTGTGTACCCTTGGGCAAGTTATTTAATCTCTTTATGCCTTAGTTTCCTTTTCTGTAAAATGAAATCATATTAATAATATTTACCTCACAGAATAGTTTATGATGATAAATTGCTAAAGACAGTAATATGTTTAAGAAGTACTAAGTAAATATTAACTGTCATTATTTCTGAACTGTTCTTATTAGTTTTGAATACTATTAATTATAAAATGTTTTAATGTTGGAGAGGGATAATCTTCAGTAGTAGTCATTTCAGAATTTCTCTGAATATTCTCTGTATTGATACATTTTAATATTTCCTCAGTTTTGAAAGGAAAACTCACTGTTATTTTGTTGGGAAACTGATTGAATTAATATGTGAATTACAGGGAAAATTTGATAATCTTATAATACTGAATTTCTCTATTCAGAAATAAGGTGTCTCAGAAAAACTTCATCTTAGGAATAAAATTTAGATGTAATTCCATTTAGAATAGCTTGATTCTTTAGTAATGTGTAGGTGTCTTAGTTTAATGTACCTATTAAAGAATTATTTATTATTGAAATCCATGCAGAAACAATGCTTTAGACATAGCATGATACATTGTGGCCTCCAGTTCTAAACATAGTTTTTGACATGTTATAGTAGAATGGACATATTACAAAATCAGTATTGTTCCTTTCCCAAAGTGTTTGTTTCTTTTTGTCTCTATGAGGGTGAAATTTGTTTGGCACACAGAAAAAAAGATTTATCACTCTTACTGTAGTTTCACTGGTTAAATGTTCTTAAGAAACAGCCAGATAGACCTCTTGGTTTTTCCTCCTGGCTTCTTCATAAGTGGTTTACTTTCTGAAATATCAGTGGGAGTTTCCCTCATGGAAACGTCTTTTTTAACACTCATGCATTTTCATTGACCTTAGGATACCGTTTCAGGAGACAGTCTGACTAGACTGTAGGTGTGAGACAATAGAAATTTCCATAGAAGTACAGTGGAATAACCTGCCTACGGCCAAATAAACTCAGACCAACAAAGTACATGAAATCAGTAATCATTGTGTATATGTGTGTTTGTAATAACTCATATTAGATCACCTACTATTCCCTCTAGGCTAATGCTTCACCTCAGAAAGAAGGAAATCTGAGAAGCTCTATGAAATTAAAATGACTCCTTTTTCTCTGTGTGTCCTGGGGCCTTTCCTTGAAGGGGAATTGGGTTGCAGTGGAGACAAGCCCATGCATTCTCTCGCTGGATATTGGACTTCCTGTGTATCTTTGGATTGTGGAAAAATATGATATTCAGGATGTTTCAGGTGCTTTAGCAGAGTGCAGACATCTGCTTGTACTGCTGGGTCACAGCTGGTTTTCTGTGTGGGGTTGCTGACACTCCTGGTGAGTAAGTAGCATGAGTCTTCTGGATGACCTCAGGAGGACGCCTGTGCAAAGTTTTTTTCCACGTACCCTTAAAAATCATGTCATGTGCCATCACAGTTCTCATGACTTACGGAGATGGTGCTTTAGACATTCACTTCCTCAGATGTTTCTTAAGCAGTGATATAGCACCTACCCCACTCTTGTTCCTGAAATAGTCCTAGTATGGACTTGCTATTTGTTAATATCTGTTTTGTATACCTGAGTCAGTGTGAATTAGTACTTCTTGGAAAATAGTGTAAATTAATTGGAAGATCTGTTAGGATATGGCTAGAATAACTAATTGTCCTCATTTTGAAAATCTAGCTTATGCGATTTCTAAGTAGCTAAAGAATGGATTGATCATTAAGTTGAATTGGCAAAGGGCCATAGATTTCTCTTGTAGATGATTTTTGCAAATGTGGGTTCTGAAGTCGAGGCAATTGCTTCTGTAGTGGCTTGGCCCCGGGAGCTGGAACCTCAGCAGCAGCTGCTGCTGGGGCCTCTGCTGATGTCCGAGGGTGATGCTGCTGTACTGTTTTCTTCTGCCTTGATGTGTGTGTGTGTTAGTTACTTGGTTGTGTTAGTCACTCAGTTGCGTCCGACTCTTTGCAACCCCATGGACTGTAGCCTGCCAGGTTCCTCTGTCCATGAAATTCTCCAGGCAAGAATACTTTAGTATATATGTAGCGACCCAGGAAATACTGGGTTGCTATTCCCTTCTCCATGGATCTTCCCGACCCAGGGATCAAACCTGGGTCTCCTACATTGCAGGCAGATTTTTTACTGTCTGAGCCACCAGGGAAGCTCCTTACAAAATGCCTTAATTTGGCTTAAAATGCCTTGGTTTGGCTTAATTTCCCAAGTGGACTTAATCCACTGAGCATCTTCTGACTTGTCACCTGGAATTTTTGTGTCCGCTTAGTCACTTCAGTCGTGTCTGACTCTTTGTGACCCTGTGGACCATGGCCCGCCAGGCTCCTGTATCCATCTGCGAAGGTGCCATTAGTGTTAAAGTAATATGTTCACTTGGTCATTTGAATCATTTGGCATCACCCCTACCCTCCATGTCCTCTATGCTTAAATTTCTTTTCCAGGTCCATCCGAAGGCACCTGGGCACCTAAATCATTTGTTAAACTAACATCCTGCCAAATGTACTGATTTTTTACTTAGTTAAGTTTAGCTAAACTATTCAGTAGAGGGGTAAGGAAAAGGAGAGAAGAAAGGGAAGCCTTCTGCTGTTTCTGAAGGTACATTTAAGGATATTCACTGAAAGTGGTATTATGACCTCACTGTACCCAGTTTCTTGGAGACTAAGAAGATCTGCTGGATGTTGAATCTCTCTCAGTTGAAAGGGAAAGAAAATAAACTTTATAAAATACTTCTTTAATAGTATAGTCTAACCTTTTTTTGATCTTTAACATAATAGATAAATATTGAGAGTTTTGATTATTAACAGCCATTTCATACATTTTGTATTGGGCTTATAAAGTAAGCTTTTGCAGATATGGTTGCTATATATTTACCTGTTTATTGTCAGGCTTAGAAACTTTTAAAACATTTGGTCCTTAATCTTATACTGCTCACGAGCTTGTAGCAGTCCTTTACAGTTCCCAGTTTAAATGCTTGTGGTGTCATTACTTACATACATTACATAATATTCAGTGAAAATCCTCTTTATTATCTCAGGAAAATCTGCTAAGAAATTGTCCATTGGTAATATAAAGACAATAATAGTTTAAAAATTTATGTAACCCTTTTACAGTTAAATAGGGCCTCCTTGATAGCTCAGTAGGTAAAGAATCCGCCTGCAGTTCAGGAGACCCCAGTTTGATTCCTGGGTTGGGAAGATCCGCTGGAGAAGGGACAGGCTACCCACTCCAGTATTCTGTCCTGGAGAATTCCTTGGACTTTATAGTCCATGGGGTTGAAAAGAGATGGACATGACTGAGTGACTTTCACTATACTGTTAATCCCTGGTAGCTCAGACAGTAAAGAATCTGCCTGCAATTCAGGAGATCCTGGTTTAATCCCTGGGTGGGAAGGATCCCCTGGAGAAGAAAATGGCAATGCACTCCAGCATTGTTGCCTAGAAAGTTCCATGGACAGACCATGGGGTCGCAGAGTTGGACATGACTAAACAACTAACACACACACACAGAGGCACATCATACATACAGTTAAATACAGTGTTATTAAAGATAGTAAGAATGTATCAATATATCCAATGTGTACCTAGTTAAGAAAATTATTTAATGTAGAACTCTTTGGATTTGCCTGCTCACCTACACACACTTTTAGTCTTAGTCTTTACATTGCAATTGATAACTTGCCCTTTCAGCTTTGAGTGTATGTTTGAATAGACTTTATAATGTTTGAAAGACCTTGTTAACGCCTAAGAGAGAACACACTAACAGAAGACTACCTGTGTAGTACATTTTAAAAAGTTACCCAAAAAAAAAAAAAAAAAGTTACCCAGAACTCCTTTATGAGTCTGTTCAACCTCTACTCTGGGTCGTCTTGGTAGCTTGTTTTCTTATGTAAAAAAAAATTAATCATTTTTATTGCTAGTTGCTTTACACTGCTGTATCAGTTTCTGCTCTATAGTAAAGTAAATCAGCCATACATATGTACATAACCTCTCTTGTTTGTATTTCTTTCCCATATAGGTCCCCAAAGAGCACCAAGTTAGGCTCCCTGTTCCATGCAGTAGGCTCTCATTAGTTATCTAATTTATACATAGTAGTGAATATATGTCAGTGCCACTCTCCCAGTTCATCCCACCCCACCCCTGTTCCCTGTTGGTATCCATACATTTGTTCTCTTTGTATGTGTCTCTGTTTCTGCTTTGCAAATAAGACCTCCTTTACCATTTTTCTTGATTCTTCATTGAGATATGATATTTGTTTTTCTCTTTGATTTACTTTAGTCTGTATGACAGTCTCTGGGTCCATCCACATCTCTGCAGATTACACAATTCTGTTCCTTTTTATGACTAATACTCCACTGTATATATGTACCACATCTTCTTTGTCCATTTTTCTGTTGATGGACATTTAGGTTGCTTCCATGTCCTGGCTGTTGTAAATAGTGCTACAGTGAACATTGAGGTACGTATATATTTTTGAATCATGGTTTTCTCTGGGTATATGCCCAGTAGTGGGACTGCTGGCTCATATGGTAGTTCTATTTTTAGTTTTTTAAGGAACCTCCATCTTGTTCTCCATAGTAGCTATATCAGTTCACATTCCCACCAACAGTGCAAGAGGGGTCTCTTTTCTCCACACGCTGTCCAGAGTACATTTTTGATGATGGCTATTCTGACTAGTGTGACATGATACCTCATGGTAGTTTTAATTTGCATTTTTCTAGTAATTAGTGATGTTGAGCATCTTTTCTTGTGTTTGTTGGCTACCTGTATGAGAAATGTCTATTTAGGTCTTCCGTCCCTGTTTGTTTGTTTATTTGTTTTTTTGGTATTGAGCGGCATGAGCTGTTTGTATATTGTGGAGATTAATCTGTCAGTTGCTTCATTTACACATATTTTGTCCCATTCTGAGGGTTGTTTTTTCATCTTGTTTTTTATTTCCTTTGTGTGTAAAAGCTTTTAAGTTTAATTAGGTCCCATTTGTTTATTTTTGTTTTTATTTTCAGTACTCTAGGAGATGAGTCCCAAAAGATCTTGCTATGATTTCTGTCAAAGTATGTTCTACTTATGTTTCCCTCTAAGAGTTTTATAGTATCTGGCCTTATATTTAGGTCTTTAATCCACTTGAGTTTATTTTTGTGTATGGTGTTAGGTAGTGTTCTAACTTCATTCTTTTACATGCTGCTGTCCAATTTTCTCAGCACCACTTATTGAAGACACTGTCTTTTGTCCATTGTATAGTATTGCCTCCTTTGTCATATTAGGTGACCATAGGTATGCTGGTTTATCTCTGGGTTTTTTATCCTATTCCATTGATTTCTTGTTTTGTGCCAGTACCATATATCTTTCTTGCTTTTTCTTTTTTTTTTTGATAATGTTTCTGCTTTATAATATGCTGTCTGCTGCTGCTAAGTCACTTCAGTCGTGTCTGACTCTGTGTAACCCCATAGACGGCAGCCGACCAGGCTCCCCCGTCCCTGGGATTCTCCAGGCAAGAACACTGGAGTGGGTTGCCATTTCCTTCTCCAATGCATGAAAGTGCAAAGTGAAAGGGAAGTCGCCCAGTTGTGTCCGACTCTTCGCGACCCCATGGACTGCAGCCTACCAGGCTCCTCCATCCATGGGATTTTCCAGGCAATAGTACTGGAGTGGGGTAATATACTGTCTAGGTTTTATTTATTTATTTACTTATTTTTATTTATTTATTTTTATTTATTTTTACTGATCCTCCAGCTCCAGTTTTCTTTCTGAAGATTGTTTTGCTTTTCAGGGTCTTTGTGTTTCCAAATAAGCTGTAAAATTTTTTGTTCTCATCTGTGAAAAATGTCATTGGTAATTTGATAGTGGTTGCATTGAATCTGTAAATTGCTTGGGGTACTATAGTCATTTTCACAATATTGAGTCTTGTAATCCAGGAACATAGTATCTCTCTATCTGTTTCTGTCATCTTTGATTTCTTTTATCAGTTTCTTAACAGTTTTCTGCTTACAGTCTTTTGCCTCCTAGGTAGATTTATTCCTTGGTATTTTTTTTTTTTTTGTTGCAGTGGTAAATGGAATTGTTTCCTTAATTTTTCTTTCTAATCTTGCATTGTTAATGTACAGGAATGCAAGAGACTTCTGTGTATTAATTTTGTATTCTACAACTTTACTAAATTTATTGATGAGCTCTAGTCATTTTCTGATGGCATCTTTAGGATTTTCTACGTACACTATTATGTCTGGAGCAAACAGTGACAGTTTTACTTCTTTTATTTCTTATTCTTCTCTGATGACTGTGGCTAGGACTTCAAATCTGTGTTGAATAAAAGTGGTGAGAGTAGACACCCTTGTCTTGTTCTTAGAGGTAGGTTCCTTCTTTGCTCACTTTCTGGAAAATTTTTACCATAAACGGGTTGAATTTTGTCAACAGCTTTTTCTGCATCTGTTGAAATGATTACATGGTTTTTATTCTTCACTTTGTTAATGAGGTGGATCACTTTGGTTAATTTGCGTATATTGAAAAATCCTTGCATCCCTGCAATCAGTTCAGTTCAGTTCAGTTCAGTTCAGTTGCTCAGTCGTGTCCGACTCTTTGTGACCCCATGAACTGCAGCATGCCAGGCCTCCCTGTCCATCACCAACGCCTGGAGTTCACCCAAACTCATGTCCATTGAGTTGGTGATGCCATCCAACCATCTCATCCTCTGTTGTCCCCTTCTCCTCCTGCCCTCAATCTTTCCCAGGATCAGGGTCTTTTCAAATGAGTCATTTCTTCCCATCAGGTGGCCAAAGGATTGGAGTCTCAGCTTCAACATCAGTCCTTCCAATTAACACCCAGGACTGTTCTCCTTTAGGATGGACTGGTTGGATCCCCTTGCACTACAAGGGACTCTCAACAGTTCAAAAGCATCAATTCTTCGGCACTCAGCTTTCTTTCTTTCTTTTTTTTTTAATATAAATTTATTTATTTTAATTGGAGGTTAATTACTTTACAATATTGTATTGGTTTTGCCATACGTCAACATGGGTCCACCACAGGTATACACGTGTTCCCCATCCTGAACCCGGCCTCCCTCCTCCCTCCCCGTACCATCCCTCTGGGTCGTCTCAGTGCACCAGCCCCAAGCATTCAGTATCTGCATCAAACCTGGACTGGCGATTCATTTCGTATATGATATTATACATGTTTCAATGCCATTCTTCCAAATCATCCCACCCTCTCTCTCTCCCACAGACCAAAAGACTGTTCTATACATCTCTGTATCTTTTGCTGTCTCACATACAGGGTTATCATTACCATCTTTCTAGATTCCATATATATGCGTTAGTATACTATATTGGTGGTTTTCTTTTTGGCTTACTTCAATCTGTATAATCAGCTCCAGTTTCTTCCACCTCATTAGAACTGATTCAAATGTATTCTTTTTAATGGCTGAGTAATACTCCATTGTGTATATGTACTACAGCTGTCTTATCCATCCATCTGCTGATGGACATCTAGGTTGCTTCCATGTCCTGGCTATTAGAAATAGTGCTCTGATGAACATTGGGGTACACGTGTCTCTTACAATTCTGGTTCCCTCGATGTGTATGCCCAGCAGTGGGATTGCTGGGTCATAAGGCAGTTCTATTTCCAGTTTTTTAAGGAATCTCCACACTGTTGTCCATAGTGGCTGTACTAGTTTGCATTCCCACCAACAGTGTAAGAGGGTTCCCTTTTCTCCACACCCTCTCCAGCATTTATTGCTTGTAGACTTTTGGATTGCAGCCATTCTGACTGGTGTGAAATGGTACCTCATTGTGGTTTTGATTTGCATTTCTCTGATAATGAATGATGTTGAGCATCCTTTTATGTGTTTCTTAGCCATCTGTATGTCTTCTTTGGAGAAATGTCTATTTAGTTCTTTGGCCCATTTTTTGATTGGGTCGTTTATTTTTCTGGAATTGAGCTGCAGGAGTTGATTGTGTATTTTTGAGATTAGTTGTTTGTCAGTTGCTTCATTTGCTATTATTTTCTCCCATTCTGAAGGCTGTCTTTTCACCTTGCTTATATTTTCCTTTGTTGTGCAGAAGCTTTTAATTTTAATTAGGTCCCATTTGTTTATTTTTGCTTTTATTTCCAATATTCTGGGAGGTGGGTCATAGAGGATCCTGTTGTGGTGTATGTCAGAGAGTGTTTTGCCTATGTTCTCCTCTAGAAGTTTTATAGTTTCTGGCCTTACATTTAGATCTTTAATCCATTTTGAATTTATTTTTCTGTATGGTATTAGAAAGTGTTCTAGTTTCATTCTTTTACAAGTGGTTGACCAGTTTTCCCAGCACCACTTGTTAAAGAAATTGTCTTTAATCCATTGTATATTCTTGCCTCCTTTGTCAAAGATAAGGTGTCCATAGGTGTGTGGATTTATCTCTGGGCTTTCTATTTTGTTCCATTGATCTATATTTCTGCCTTTGTGCCAGTACCATACTGTCTTGATGACTGTGGCTTTGTAGTAGAGCCTGAAGTCAGGCAGGTTGATTTCCTCCAGTTCCATTCTTCTTTCTCAAGATTGCTTTAGCTATTCGAGGTTTTTTGTACTTCCATACAAATTGTGAAACTATTTGTTCTAGCTCTGTGAAAAATACTGTTGGTAGCTTGATAGGGGTTGCATTGAATCTATGGATTGCTTTGGGTAGTATACTCATTTTCACTATATTAATTCTTCTGATCCATGAACATGGTATATTTCTCCATCTAGTAGTGTCCTCTTTGATTTCTTTCACCAGTGTTTTACAGTTTTCTATATATAGGTCTTTAGTTTCTTTAGGTAGATATATTCCTAAGTATTTTATTCTTTTTGTTGCAATGGTGAATGGAATTGTTTCCTTAATTTCTCTTTCTTTTTTCTCATTATTAGTGTATAGGAATGCAAGGGATTTCTGTGTGTTGATTTTATATTCTGCAGCTTTACTATATTCATTGATTAGCTCTAGTAATATTCTGGTGGAGTCTTCAGGGTTTTCTCTGTAGAGGATCATGTCATCTGCAAACAGTGAGAGTTTTACTTCTTCTTTTCCAATTTGGATTCCTTTTATTTCTTTTTCTGCTCTGATTGCTGTGGTCCAAAGTTCCAAAACTATGTTGAATAGTAATGGTGAAAGTGGGCACCCTTGTCTTGTTCCTGACTTCAGGGGAAATGCTTTCAGTTTTTTACCATGGGGGATAATGTTTGCTGTGGGTTTGTCATATATAGCTTTTATTATGTTGAGGTATGTTCCTTCTATTCCTGCTTTCTGAAGAGTTTTTATCATAAATGGATGTTGAATTTTGTCAAAGGCTTTCTCTGCATCTATTGAGATAATCATATGGCTTTTATTTTTCAATTTGTAAATGTGGTGTGTTACATTGATTGATTTGTGGATATTGAAGAATCCTTGCATCCCTGGGATAAAGCCCGCTTGGTCATGGTGTATGATCTTTTTAATGTGTTGTTGGATTCTGATGGCTAGAATTTTGTTAAGGATTTTTGCATCTATGTTCATCAGTGATATTGGCCTGTAGTTTTCTTTTTTTTGTGGCATCTTTCTCAGGTTTTGGTATTAGGGTGATGGTGGCCTCATAGAATGAGTTTGGAAGTTTACCTTCCTCTGCAATTTTCTGGAAGAGTTTGAGTAGGATAGGTGTTAGCTCTTCTCTGAATTTTTGGTAGAATTCAGCTGTGAAGTCATCTGGACCTGGGCTTTTGTTTGCTGGAAAATTTCTGATTACTGTTTCAATTTCCATGCTTGTGATGGGTCTGTTAAGATTTTCTGTTTCTTCCTAGTTCAGTTTTGAAAAGTTGTACTTTTGTAAGAATTTGTCCATTTCTTCCATGTTGTCCATTTTATTGGGGTATAATTGCTGATAGTAGTCTCTTATGATCCTTTGTATTTCTGTGTTGTCTGTTGTGATCTCTCCATTTTCATTTCTAATTTCATTGATTTGATTTTTCTCCCTTTGCTTCTTGATGAGTCTGGCTAATGGTTTGTCAATTTTTTCTATCCTTTCAAAGAACCAGCTTCTGGGTTTGTTGATTTTTGCCATGGTCTCTTTTGTTTCTTTTGCATTTATTTCTGCCCTAATTTTTAAGATTTCTTTCCTTCTACCAACCCTGGGGTTCTTCATTTCTTCCCTTTTTATTTGCTTTAGGTGTAGAGTTAGATTATTTATTTGACTTTTTTCTTGTTTCTTGAGGTATGCCTGTATTGCTATGAACTTTCCCCTTAGCAGTGCTTTTACAGTGTCCTACAGGTTTTGGGTTGTTTTGTTTTCATTTTCATTCATTTCTATGGATATTTTGATTTCTTTTTTGATTTCTTCTGTGATGTGTTGGTTATTCAGTAGCGTGTTGTTCAGCCTCCATATGTTGGAATTTTTAATAGTTTTTCTCCTGTAATTGAGATCTAATCTTACTGCATTGTGGTCAGAAAAGATGCTTGGAATGATTTCAATATTTTATTTACCAAGGCTAGATTTATGGCCCAGGATGTGATCTATCCTGGAGAAGGTTCCGTGTGCGCTTGAGAAAAAGATGAAATTCATTGTTTTGGGGTGAAATGTCCTATAGATATCAATTAGGTCTAACTGGTCTGTTGTATCATTTAAAGTTTGTGTTTCCTTGTTAATTTTCTGTTTAGTTGATCTGTCCATAGGTGTGAATGGGGTATTAAAATCTCCCACCTTTATTGTGTTATTGCTGATTTCCCCTTTCATACTTGTTAGCATTTGCCTTACATATTGCGGTGCTCCTATATTGGGTGCATATATATTTATAATTGTTATATCTTCTTCTTGGATTGATCCTTTGATCATTATGTAGTGTCCTTCTTTGTCTCTTTTCACAGCCTTTGTTTTAAAGTCTATTTTATCTGATATGAGTATTGCTACTCCTGCTTTCTTTTGGTCTGCTTGCATGGAAAATCTTTTTCCAGCCCTTCACTTTCAGTCTGTATGTGTCCCCTGTTGTAGACAACATATATAGGGGTCTTGTTTTTGTATCCATTCAGCCAGTCTTTGTCTTTTGGTTGGGGCATTCAACCCATTTACGTTTAAGGTAATTATTGATAAGTATGATCCCGTTGCCATTTACTTTATTGTTTTGGCTTCCAGTTTATACACCCTTTTTGTGTTTTCTGTCTAGAGAAGATCCTTTAGCATTTTTTGGAGAGCTGGTTTGGTGGTTTTGAATTCTCTCAGCTTTTGCTTATCTGTGAAGCTTTTGTTTTCTCCTTCATATTTGAATGAGATCCTTGCTGGGTACAATAATCTGGGCTGTAGGTTATTTTCTTTCATCACTTTAAGTATGTCCTGCCATTCCCTCCTGTCCTGAAGAATTTCTGTTGTAAGATCAGCGGTTATCCTTATGGGAATCCCCTTGTGTGTTATTTGTTGTTTTTCCCTTGCTGCTTTTAATATTTGTTCTTTGTGTTTGATCTTTATTAATTTGATTAATATGTGTCTTGGGGTGTTTCGCCTTGGGTTTATCCTGTTTGGGACTCTCTGGGTTTCTTGGACTTGGGTGATTATTTCCTTCCCCATTTTAGGGAAGTTTTCAACTATTATCTCAAGTGTTTTCTCATGGTCTTTCTTTTTGTCTTCTTCTTCTGGGACTCCTATGATTCGAATGTTGGGGCATTTAACATTGTCCCAGAGGTCTCTGAGATTGTCCTCATTTCTTTTAATTCATTTTTCTTTTTTCCTCTCTGTTTCATTTATTTCTACCATTCTATCTTCTACCTCACTTATCCTATCTTCTGCCTCCGTTATTCTACTGTTGGTTCCCACCAGAGTGTTTTTGATATCATTTATTGCATTATTCATTATATATTGATTCTTTTTTATTTCTTCTAGGTCCTGTTAAACCTTTCTTGCATCTTCTCAATCCTTGTCTCCAGGCTGTTTATCTGTGATTCCATTTTGATTTCAAGATTTTGGAACATTTTCAGTATCATTATTCGGAATTCTTTCTCAGGTAGATTCCCTATCTCTTCCTCTTTTGTTTGGTTTGGTGGGCATTTCTCCTGTTGCTTTACCTGCTGGGTATTCCTCTGTCTCTTCATCTTGTTTATATTGCTGAGTTTGGGGTGTCCTTTCATAGTCAAAGGCTTTAAGTAGTCAATGAAGCAGTAGTAGATGTTTTTCTGGAATTCTCTTGCTTTTGCCATGATTCCACAGAGGTTGGCAATTTCATCTCTGGTTCCTCTGTCTTTTCTAAATCTAGTTTGAACATTTGGAAGTTCTCTGTTCATGTACTGTTGAAGCCTATAATTTTGAGCATTACTTTGCTAGCATGTGAAATGAGTGCAAATGTCCGGTAGGTTGAACATTGTTTGGCTTCGCCTTTCTTTGGGATTGAAATGAGAACTGCTCTTTTCCAGTCCTGTGGCCACTGCTGAGTTTACCAGATTTGGTGGCATATTGAGTGCAGCACTCTAACAGCATCATCTTTTAGGATTTGAAGTAGTTCAGTTGGAATTCCTTCATCTTTGTGCTCTTAGCCCCACATTTTTGTACTCAGTCCTCTCAGCCCCCATCACCATTGGCAAAATCCTGTCTTGGTCAGTGGCACCCAGGGCTGATTTTGAAGGAGGCTTTGGGATGGACGATGCTCAGGATGCTGGAGCCTATCCTGGCAGAGGAGACCTTGGCTTGAGGTGTGTGTGGAGGGTGAGCCTGCTCAGATGAGTGCACCTCCCAGTGCTTGTATGGGCTGAAGTAGGTGGATGGGGATAGGGATTAAAATGACAGCCCCGCCTGTTGCTCACGACTTAGCCGTGGTGCCTTGCTTCTACGGTGTCCTGGCTTTCTTCTGCAGACTTTCCCAGTTGTTGAACTCCTTATTCCTGTCCATTCAGGCTCTCTTCACAGCCACCAGCTGTCCCCTTCCTGGGTCCATGTCCAAACCCCACTTTCCAGCACTCAGCCCTCCTCTCGACAGAAGACACATGACTCAGGCTGGGCTGGACAAGGCTGCAGTAGAGACCATTTGCACAGTTCTTACTTTGTCATGCCTTTCACAGATGGTCCACCATATTCTCCTTTGATCCTCTGAAGGTCCCTTTCTGTCCCCGCAAATTTCCCCACCATGAGGGGATTTTCTGATCAAGAACCTCTTCTCACCTTCAGCTTTCCCTCAGGGTTGCAGGTCCTTTTTTTGATTCTTTTTTTTTTTTTCTCTTTTTTCCTACCCCACTGTGAGGGGATTTTTCTTGTCCTTTTATGTGTTCAGAGTCTTCTTCTAATATTCAGCAGGTACTCTGTGTGAGAATTGTTCCATTTATAGATATATTCTTCATGTACTGGTGAGGAGACATGAATTCTGCATCCTTCTCTTCCGCCATCCTGACTCCTCTTTGATAGTTTTTGAAGGAAGCAAAAGCTTGACAAAGGTGATACACTCTTTTACTTTAAAGTAGGATCATCCAGCTCAGTCTGAATTCTGACAATATGTTAAATTTCTGATTTGTAGACATGGGCATTTTTTTCTTATTGAATACAGTATTGTATTCCCTTTTAGACATCTCTCTTATGCAACAGAAGACAGGAGAAAAATAAGCCTCTACCCAGCAAAAAGGAAAATAGTAGCTTATATATATTGAGTTCTTATTATATGACAGGCACTATTCTAAGCACTTTTTCCTTGTACTGGTTTATTTAATATTTCTAACTCTGTGAGACACAGTTACTCTTTATAGTCTCATTTTATAGATGAGGAAGCTAACACAGAGATGTTAAGTAATTTACCAAAAGTCTTGTAAGTAATAGTTGGCACAGCAGGGATCCAAATCCCAGCTGTTCAACATCACTGTCTATTAATACTCTGCTGAATTGTCACTTAAAGTAGAAAGTTATATAATTATTTTAATTTTAGTTTTGATCGATGTAAATGTGACATTCTCTGTCTCGGTAAAAATTTGGTTTCTGTTTCTAAGATCTCCACTGAAGTGATGAAGTGCGTGTAGCCTATTCCTGATGCTTCTCTTTTTGCACTCTACCTTTGTAATATCTGTAATAGCTCTAACTGCTTGCAGGAAAAAAGAAGGATGTGAAAAACAGTGCTACGTGGATTCAGTTGCTTGGTTAATTGCTTTATATTCCACTGGAGGCTTGCTGGAATTGTCTCTATTTAGAAATCTAAAATTTCCCATCATGAACCAAATTAATTCTGCCCTGAACATTCTTTTTGCCTAGCATGTTTCGCCAAGGGATGCATGACTTGAAAGTCTGGCCTAACGTAGAAGCAGATGGATCAGAACCCACCAAAACTCCTGGCAGAACAAGCAGTACTCTCTCAGAGGATCAGATGAGTCGCCTTGCCAAGGTAAAAAAGAAATTACTGGAACAGGTGGAAAGCTTTGAATGATAATCTGTTGCATAAATTGATATTATGAATTCTGTGAGGTTACTTTTAAATTTAAATTCAAGCTTTTAATAATAGTTTTATTGAAATATAATTCATGTACCAAAATGTTCACACTTGGAAAGTGTACTATTCAGTGATTTTTTTTTTTAGTGAATTCACAGAGTTGTACATTCATTACCAGTCTACCTTTAGACCATTTTTATAAAAAATGTAACCGTGTACCCATTAGCAGTCATTCCCTGTTCCCTCTTCTCTCCAGCTCCTACCAACTACTAATCTACTTCTATCTCTGGATTTTCCAGAATTGGATATTTCATGTAAAGAGAATCATGTAATTTATTGCTTTTTGTGTCTGAAACTCCAACGGATTTGAAAACATAGAGCTTTTGGTAATACTTTCAGGATGATCACCTCCCTTTTTTGGTCACATAATCTGAAAGATGCATGTGTTATTACATGCTGGAAATTCTTATATTGTTTGAAAATGAAAATTTCTTATACTAGCTAGTTTAAATTGCCCTCACTCCACCATACTCCTCTTTTTATAAACTGAATTATTACCTTTTTCTTTCAGAATTGCATTAGTGAAGTGTTTTCATTTAGCTTTTGTATTTCTAAGTTAAATTCCTTTTTTAAATCACAACAGTTTAACTTATTTTGTGAATATCTGTTCAAAAAGTACTATGTTACATAGTAACTTCCCACCAGCCATCTGTTTTACACATGGTGGTGTGTTATGTCCCACTCTCTTTCCCCAGCTGTGTCTGCACGTTCGTTCTCTACATCTGTGTCTCTATTGCTGCAAACAGCACAGGGAATTATATTCAATATCTTGTAATAACCTGTAATGGAAAATAATTGGAAAAAGTGATCAGTATCTTGTTATAACCTGTGTTGGACAATAATTGAAAGAAGTGTACACAAACACGTTTGTTTGAATCACTTTGCTGTACATGTGAAAGGTAATATTGTACATCAGCTATACTTGAAAAAAAAAGACTGTGGCAAAAAGAAAAAGTACTATGTTAAATACTGTTTAAGTATCCTTTTACAATTCTTTAGTTAAGAGATGAGACTTTAATTTTTACATGTAGTTTTCCTTTCTGATCTTACATGGATGACTCTATAATGTCTGGAGAAAGTTTTGGTGCCAAACATTTTACAACTTGTTGCCTCAACCTACATGTGGAAGAAACCCTAATTGTAAAGAATAAGCACTTGAAGTGTCTAAGCTTTGTGCTTCAATATAGTTTTTTTCAAGTTTATTCTATCTTTTTATATGTCTCTTTTATGGAAAAATTGTATCAGAGCTTCTTAATAAGCATTTTGACCAAATTGCTATTGTCCTCCATAAGTACTATTCCCCTCCATAATTAAATAAATAAAACTTAGCTTTCAGTTCAGCTACTCATTGTGAGATTTTGTTGACATTCTTACATGTAATACAGGAAACCTCTTATACTTTTCATATGTATACTTTCTCTTTAAGAATTTATCTTAGTGATGCTATTTTATTGAAGCTACTCTGACTTTTATAAACTGTGAATAATAGAAATTGTATCAGAATCACCTCATTTATAAGCTGTAAGCTTATATCTCACATGCAGGAAAACCTTAAGTTGTCTCTAAGAACAGCATTCATTATGAAAATGAATATTATGAATCATGTAATAACAAAATTCTGAATTTGAGGAGAAATGCCTGAGCCAAGAAATATAAAGCTATGTAGTTGCACAGTGCATCCACTTTGTTTCTTTTATATTAAACAAATACTATAGGCTTCTATTCATATGTTTGTAATTTTTTCCCAATTTTTATTTATTTTTTTAAAATTATGACTTTAATTGAATGTTTATAGTAGAAATTTTGCTTTTCACGATTTAATAATTGCAATGAAAATTTTAGTAGTCAATTTAAGGTAACCAACCTTACAAATAAATATCAACAAGTATCATAAATACCAATAAATATAAAAGAACATGTAAAATTTCAAAATTTTGTCAGAACTTGTATTATAGTTGACATCTTTGCTTCATAGAAGAGTAGGATCATATACTCTTAAAACATCCTACAGCAAAGATGAACATACAACCACTTTATGTTTTTGTTATATATATTAGTATTGTTGTTGCTGTTGTGTTGCTGTTGTTCAGTCACTAAGTTGTATCTGACTCTTTGCCACCACATAGATAGCAGCATTCCGGGCTCTTCTGTTCTCCACTATCTCCTGGTTCAGTTCAGTTGCTCAGTCATGTCCAACTCCTTGCGATCCCATGGACTAAAGCATGCCAGGCTTCCCTGTCCATCACCAACTCCTGGAGCTTGCTCAAACTCATGTCCATCGAGTTGGTGATGCCATCCAACCATCTCATTCTCTGTCATCCCCTTCTCCTCCTGCCTTCAATCTTTCCTAGCATCAGAGTCTTTTCCATTGAGTCAGTTCTTTGCATCAGGTGGCCAAAATATTGGAGTTTCAGCTTTAGCATCAGTCCTTCCAATGAATATTCAGGACTGATTTCCTTTAGGATGGACTGGTTGGAACTCCTTGCAGTCCAAGGGACTCTCAAGAGTCTTCTCCCACACCAGAATTAAAAAGTATCAATTCTTTGCCCCTCAGCTTTCTTTATAGTCCAACTCACATCCATACATGACTACTGGAAAGACTATAGTTTTGACTAGATGGACTTTTGTTGGCAAAGTAATGTTTCTTTTGTTTAATATGTCATAACTTTTCTTCCAAGTAGCAAGCGTCTTTTAATTTCATGGCTGCATTCACTATCTGCAGTGATTTTGGAGCCCAAGAAAATAAAGTCTCTCACTGTTTCCATTATTTCCCCATCTGTTTGTCATAAAGTGATGGGACTGGATGCCATGATCTTAGTTTTCTGAATGTTGAGTTTTAAGCCAACTTTTTCACTCTTCTCTTTGACTTTCATCAAGAAACTCTTTAGTTCTTCTTCACTTTCAGCCATAAGGGTGGCGTTATCTGCATATCTGAGGTTATTGATATTTCTCCCAGCAATCTTTATTCCAGCTTGTGCTTCATCCAGCCCAGCATTTTCCATGATGTACTTTGCATATAAGTTAAATAAGCAGGATAACACTATGTAGCCTTGATGTACTCCTTTCCCAATTTGAAGTTTGCTCAAATTCATGTCCATTGAGTCGGTGATGGTATCTAACCATCTCACCTTCTTGCGCCCCCTTCTCCTTTTGCCTTTAATCTTTCCCAGCATCAGGGTCTTTGCCAGTGAGTCAACTCTTCACCTCAGTTGGCCAGAGTATTGGAGCTTCAGCTTCAGCATCAGTCTTGCCAAAGAATATTTAGGGTTAATTTCCTTCAGAATGATAGGTTTCATGATCTCTTTGCAGTCCAGGGAACTTTCAGTAGTCTTCTCCAGCACCACAGTTTGAAAGCATTAATTCTTTGGTGCTCAGCCTTCTTTATGGTCCAACTCTCACATCTGTACATGACACTGGAAAAAACATTGCTTTGCCTATATGCGGCTTTGTCTTTGACAAACTGATATCTCTGCTTTTTAATACACTATCTAGGTTTGTCATAGTTTTCTTCCTTTTAATTTCATGCTGCAGTCTCTGTCTGCAGTGATTTTGGAGCCCAGGAAAATAAAATCTGTCACTGCTTCCACTTTTTCATTTTTTATTTGCTATAAAGTGATGGAACTGTAAATCATGGTCTAGTTTTTTGAATGTTGAGTTTTAAGCCAGGTTTTTCATTCTCCTCTTTAACCCTTATCAAGAGGCTCTTTAGTTCCTCTTCCCTTTCTGCCCTTAGTGATATCATCTGAATTTCTGAAGTTATTGATATTTCTCCCAGCACTCTTGATTCCAGCTTGTGATTCATCCAGCTCCACATTTCACATAATGTACTCTGCATATAAGTTATGTAAGCAAGGTGACAATATACTGCCTTGTTGTACTTCTTTCCCAGCTTTGAAGCAGTCTGTTGTTCCATATCCAGTTCTAACTGTTGCTTCTTGACCCGCATACAGGTTTCTCAGGAAATAGGTAAGGTGGTCTGATACTCCCATCTCTTTAAGAATTTTCCATAGTTCATTGTGATCCACACAGTGAAAGGCTTTAGCGTAGTCAGTGAAGCAGAAATATATGTTTTTCTGGAATTCCCTTGCTTTCTCATGATCCAACAAATGTTGACATTTTGCTCTCTAGATCATCTGCCTTTCCTAAATCCAGCTTGTTCATCTGGAAGTTCTTGGTTCATGTACTGCTGAAGCCAAGCCTGAAGCATTTTGAGCATAACCTTGTTAGCATGTGAAATGAGTGCAGTTGTATGGTAGTTTGAACATTCTTTGGCATTGCCCTTCTCTGGGATTGGAATGAAAATTGACCTTTTCCAGTCCTGTGGCCCCAGCTGAGTTTTGTATGACATATTGTATGACAAATTTGCTGACATATTATATGGAGCATTTTCACAGCAGCATCTTTTAGGATTTTAAATAGCTCAGCTAGGTACCCATCACTTCCACTAGCTTTGTTTGTAATAATACTTTCTGAGGCCTACTTGACTCCAGGATGTCTGGGTCTAGGTGAATGACCACACCATCATGGTTATCTGGGTCATTAAGACCCTTTCCATATAGTTCTTCTGTGTATTCTTGTGACCTTTTCTTAATCCCTTCTGCTTCTGTTAGTTCGTTACTGTATCTGACCTTTATCATGCCCATCCTTGTATGAAATGTTCCCTTGATATCTCCCAATTTTCTTGAAGAGGTGGCTAGTCTTTGCCATTCTACTGTTTTTCTGTTTCTTCACATTGTTCATGTAAGAAGGCCTTTTTATTTCTCGTTGCTATTCTCTGGAACTCTGCATTCATTTGAATGTATCCCTTTCTCCCTTTACTTTTGCTTCTCTTCTTTCCTCAGCTATTTGTAAAGCCTTCTCACACAACCACTTTACCTTCTTGCATTTCTCTTTCTTGGGGATGATTTTGGTTACCTCCTCCTGTACAGTGTTATAAACCTCCGTCTGTAGTTTTACTTCACTTTATAAGATCTAATTCCTTGCACCTATATGTCACTTCCATTATATAATCATAAGGGATTTGATTTCAATTGTACGAGAATTGACTAATGGTTTTCCCTACTTTCTTCAATTTAAGCCTGAATTTTGTAGTAAGGAGCTCATGATCTGAGTCACAGTCAGCTCTAGGTCTTGTTTTTATTGACTGTTTTGAGCTTCTCCATTACTGGCTGCAAAGAGCGCAATGAATCTAATTTCAGTACTGATCATCTGGTGATGTCCATGTGTAGAGTCTTCTCTTGAGCTGTTGGAAATAGTGTTTGCTATGACCAGTCTGTTCTCTTGACGAAACCCTGTTAGCTTTTGCCCTGTTTCATTTTATACTCCTTTGTAGTGGTTCATATTCTATGATTCTAAAAGCACTGACATAGCAAATAATGGGGGATTTTTTTCTCTCCACCTAAATAGAAGAAAACACATGCCGTCATCGTTTGGCAATTGTGGGATTGTTGTTCATGCCGTTCCTTTTTTTCTGTAAAACATATGCCTGGAGTAAAGCATCGTTTAGGACCTGCCTAATACAAATGATCTGGCTATGGTCTTAGATTTTGTTTTTGTTATTGTTTGATTAGTGCCTGTTTCTTGACTTTAGTTTTTCAGACTGGCTTCCTGAGTAATTTCTTTCTGTTATACCAGAAAAAGTATACTTTGATATTTGTTGTGATCTTAATTTCTAAACTTATTAAAGAGGATACACTTTGATACTAGGTATGCTCTGAACTTAAATATATTTTGGTATTGTGTTTTCTTCAAATTATACCACAGTAGCTTTTTCTCTCTCCTTATCTCTTCCTCTCAGTTTTCTGGTTCCACATTAAAAAGTTTGCCTTGTTAGATTGTCATTCTCATCTACAAAATATTTTGAAACTGTCTATGGTACAATATACTTTTAAAACCTGGGGAAAGAATGTTTGTGCTCATTTTTCCAGTTTCATGTAAAAGGAACAGATACTTCTATTTCTCACACTATCATTTTAAGAAAAGAAATGAATATTTTAATAGATGATGTTTAAGTGGTTAGAACTGAACGATTTCTTTCATAGTACTTTGATTTTTCAGCCAGTGAATTTACTCTGATTGTTTTTAATTGTCAAGAGGGTGACTTTGTTAGCAGAAGGAATCTGTAGACTCTTCCTCCTGTGGGCTTTGGTTCTTGGAAGGGATGCAAAGAGTTTAAGGTCTCACCCCATTGCAAGAAGATTTATTAACAATAAGGAAAGAAAGAACAGATTACAAAGAGTTGGACCTGACTGAGTGCACACAAAGAACAGAGAAACACTTCATGAGAGAGGTGGGCTGTCAAGGGAGGCAAATTTCCCTGGAGGGTTGGGGTATAAGAGTTTTTAAGGCAGGGTCATTTGCATAATCCAGGGAGTTTGTTGAGTAACAGCTGCAAGTTATAGTACTATGAAAGGATGCTCTACTGCGCATGTCCTTCACACAATTCAGTCTGTTATAATTAGATGTATGTTTTCAAGGAATATTTGTGAGCAGTTAAAGTCCAATGGCCACCAAAGGTTGCCTTAGTACTGGATAGTTAGGGGTGTGTCAATGTGCTAGAGTAGGGAAAGTCCTGCCAGTAGGGCTGGTGGGGGGATTTTAAAGCCACCTGACTATTTTTGGAGTACTGGTGGGCATATTAGGGACAGGACTGGTAAATTGCTTGGTGAGGTTATGGGGCTCTTGGATGGTTAGTTGAAGGAACCGCCTCTCATTGGCTCTTCCCTGGTGGCTAAAAGGTTAAAGTGTCTGCCTCTAATGCGGGAGACCCTGGTTCGATCCCTGGGTCGGGAGGATCCCCTGGAGAAGGAAACGGCAACCCACTCCAGTATTCTTGCCTGGAGAATCCCATGGACGGAGGAGCCTGGTGGGCTACAATCCATGGGGTCGTAAAGAGTCAGACATGACTGAGTGACTTAACTAACTAACTAACATTCCTGTCGATCAGCTTAAATGTAAAAAGGTGTGTATTAATCTGAATAATAGCAAAGTGTAGTTTCCATGCATCCTGTAAGCCAAAATAAATAGCAAAGTGACAGTTTTCAAACTACAGTTTAAGAGAGTTTATTCAGTTAAAGAACTGCTTTAGTCTTGGCTGCTTCCAGTTAATAGAATAAGGGGGCTGGGAAATGAAGATGAACTTTTTAAATGGCCTGTGAAAAGACAGTGTTATGTAATTACTAAGCAAAGAACCTCAAAATCAAGCGGTACCAAATATTCTAATTATTATTGATAGATCTGAGAGTAAATTATAACTGTAATTTGAATAATTGAAGTTTAAAAGCCTGATTTCTAGGTTTTACATTTTTTAAGAGTTTAAATCCTCCTGGAATAGTTTTAGTGGAGTCAATCTTTAATGATTTTACATGATTTTTTGAACATGCCTAATGTTCATTTGAGGAAAAATTGAGTGTAAGAAAAGGAAACAGAACTCAATAGTCTTCAGTTTAGTTCTTACTTTTTATAACTGAATTTCTTAGACTTAGTAGGGAACAGGAAGAAAGTGAATGTATTGAAATATACTCTTTCCCTCATCTTCCTTTTTGTCTTCTCTTTCCCATCTCTAAATTTCCCCAATTAATTTGTATTAATGTGTAGTAACTTTCTGTTAGAATTGATTTGTGAAAATAATAAAAGGCCAGACCTCTTGGGCATGTTATTACACTTTGGTTGTCTGTGAGCCAACCTTTGAATAATTGTGGCTGTTACTTGAGCTCCATTTTTCAGCTCCATTTTTCAACTTGTCATATTTTAAGAGTTTTATGACTAGGATGCATATCCACCTGGGGTTTTGGATGTGACTACTAAGTTTTAGTGTTTGATTTATATTTGAGTTCGTGTCTTTAGATAAAAGCGTCCATCTCCACTGTCTTCATTTTAGCAGCTCTGCTTGTTGCCTTTGGAATGTGCTTTAGTTTCTGTCAATTTGATTAAGAGGAGGCAAAAGAAAGTAAGGACTATTTGAAAAATGCTTTGTGGTCTGTGTGACACAGATAGGGTAGGGAATCTTAGGGAGAGGGTATAAATGAGAGCTGCTACAGAGAAGTTGTGGTAGGATGTGGTTATGTTTCAGGCTGACCCTTAGAGTGCCTTGAAGGGGTAATTGTGGGTCCAGAATCCAGACTCAGGTTTGTAATCACAGAAACTGCATTTATTTTAGTTCATCCAGAAAAAGTTAGTATTTTGAACATAGGTTCATGCCAATCAATACAAAGGGTTATTTTTAACCTCATGATGTAGACCTGTACTATCATAATAGCCTCAATTCACATATGGCAACTTAATTAAAATTAAATAAAATTTAAAATCAGTTGCTTTGTTACCATAATCACATTTCAAGTGCTCAATAGCCACATGTGGCTAGTGGTTACCTAGTAGACAGTGCAAGTAGGGAAATATTTCCATTATTGCTGAAAGTTCTATTGAGCAAGTTCTGTTGAGCAGCACTGGTCTAGAATGCCAATTTAATAATTTTTAAATGGTGAGTAACCATATTATCTTTATGGTAACCATATTACTTGAGCCCGTTACCCAGGACACCATTTTTCAAGGCAAGTTGCAAATTAAATTAGCCTTCAGGAGATTATTAATTTCTTAATCATGAAGGACCCTGAAGGAGCTAGAAAGTTTGTGAGATATTTCTCTCAGTTTGAGGAAATCTTTAAAGTTCTTTTCCTCTTTCTCTCTTGACATCATTTCTCTAGTTTCTTGAATATACTGTATGTTTTGAATAAACATTGACTAGTTATCATGATCACAAAATAATCCTTTACAATTGAGATTAAGGTAATGAAGAAATTTTCTGGTTACAAAATTTTATGAAATGAAATTGAGGCTATTTAAATTATTTCACAGTACTAATTGACCTGCTGAAATATTTACCCTTAAAAGTAAATATTTTACATAGAATGAACTGCATTGAATGGGTACTTGTCTTGAGGTGTGAATTTAGAGGAGTTCACTGAGATTTTAAGTATATGGACAAGTCCTCTTTATCGCCACCATCATCACTTCTTGTTGAAGATACACTCCTAAATGTTGGAGATTTAAGAACTAGATTACCAGGTTGAAGCTGTTATTATTATTATTAGTGACATTACAAGTAATACTAAAACAGTAATAATCACCTTGCATGTATAAACAGCATTAATAGCTCTAAAACCCTTTAGCATGAATCAAGAACTGAAATGGAGACTATTTTTCATTCAAATTCCAACTGTGTCTTGTTCATTTGTGATATTGGATAGCTACCTAACCTTTACGAAGTCATGAATTCCTCATCTATAAATAGGAGTAACTATTATATCTACTTTTTTGAGTTTCTATGAAGACTAGATATAAATGAGATTAAATAAATATTTAAAGGATTTAACATATTATGGGACAGTTGTTCAGTCGCTAAGTCATGTCACTTTGTGACCTTTGTGACATGTCACCACATGACACTTTGTGACCCTGTGGACTACAGCACGCCAGGCTTCCCTGTCGTTCACTATTTCCCAGAGTTTGCTCAAACTCATTTCCATTGAGTTGGTGATGCCATCCAACCATCTTACCTCTATTGCTCCCTTTTCCTCCTGCCCTTAATCTTTCCCAGCATCAGGGTCTTTTCCAGTGAGTTGGCTCTTTGCCTCAGGTGGCAAAACTATTGAAACTTCAGCTTCAGCATCAGTCCTTCGGATGAATATTCAGGGTTGATTTTCTTTAGGATAGACTGGTTTGAGCTCCTTGCAGTCCAAGGGACTCACAAAAGTCTTCTCCAGCACTACAGTTCAAAAGCATCAATTCTTGGTCACTCAGCCTTCTTTATGGTCCAACTCTCACATGTGTACATGACTACTGGAAAAATCATATGTGTATCAGTCACTTACTCACATCTGACTCTTTCTGACCAGAGAGACTGTAGCCCTCCAGACTTCTCTGCACATGGAATTCTCCAGGCAAGAATACTGGAGTGGATGGCCATTCCCTTCTCCAGAAAATCTTCCTGACCCAAGGTTTGAACCTATATCTCCCTGCATTGCAGGCAGATTCTCTACCATCTGAGCCACCAGGGAATCCCAGAAAAACCACAGCTTTGACTATACAGCCTTTTGTCGGCAAAGTGGTATCTCTGCTTTTTAATATGCTATCTAGGTTTTTCATAGCTTTTTTCCCAAGGAGCAAGCGTCTTAATTTTATGGCTACAGTCACCTTCCGCAGAGATTTTGGAGCACAAGAAAATAAAGTCTATCACTATTTTTACTTTTCCTCGGTTTGCCATCAAGTGATGATGCTGGATGCCATGATCTTAGTTTTTTGAATGTTGAGTTTTAAGCCAGCTTTTCCACTCTCCTCTTTCACCTTTATCAAGAGGCTCTTTAGTTGTTCCTCCCCTTCTGCCATTAGGGTGGTGTCACGCTTATCTGAGGTTGTTGATACTTCTTTTGGCAATCTTAATACCAGCTTGTGATTCATCCAACTTGGCTTCCCTGGTGGCTCAGATGGTAAAGAATCTGCCTGCAATGCAGGAGAACTGGGTTTCATCCCTGGATTGGGAAGATCCCCTGAAGGAGGGCATGACGGCCCACTCCAGTATACTTGCCAGGAGAATCCTCATGGTCAGGGGAGCCTGGCAGGCTACAGTCCAAGGGGTTGCAAAGAGTGGGACACAACTGAGCAACTAAGCACACAGCACATTCTGCATATAAGTTAAATAAGCATAGTGACACTCACTATATAGCCTGTTGTACTCCATTGCCAGTTTAGAACCAGTCCATTGTGCCATGTCTTGTTTTAACTGTTGCTTTTTTACCCGCGTATAGGTTTCTCAGGAGACAAGTAAAATGGTCCGGTACTCCCATCTCTTAAGAATTTCCCATGGTTTGATCCACACAAAGGCTTTAGTGTAGTCAATGATGCAGAAGTAGATGTCTTTCTGGAATTTCCTTGGTTTTTCTACAATCCAGTGAATGTTGGCAATTTGATCTCTAGTTCCTTTGCCTTTTCGAATTCCAGCTTGTACTTCTGGAAGGTCTTGGTTCACATACTCCTGAAGCCTAGTTTGAAATAGTGTGAGCATAACCTTGCTGACTTGTGAAATGAACATAATCGTGTGTTAGTTTGAACCTTCTTTGGCATTGCCCTTCTTGGGGATTGGAATGGACACTGACCTTTTCCAGTTCTGTGGCCACTGTTAAGTTTCCCAAATTTGCTGACATGTTGAATATAGCGCTTTAACAGCATCTTAGGATTTTAAATAGCTCTGCTCAGATGCCATCACCTCCACCAGCTTGTTCATAGTAGTGCTTCCTAGGCAGTACTGAGCAGTCATAAATGTTAGCTGTTGTTATTTGATCTTATTTGCTTTGCCTTCATTTGAATCTAACAAATGTAATGATTGGCTTTGTAATATACACTATTTTTATTCTCATGAAATGTGCATTGTTTTTAAACTGCTGAAAGGATGGAAGCTTAGAAAAGTTACGTGATGTATTTTAATGATTCAAGTAAACAGAAAATTGTTTTACCAGGACCTGAAATCAGATCTTTAAATCCTTTTTATAAATACTTCTCTAAAGATAAGTATCAGTATCATGTTTTAGATTTAGGGTTGTGAAGAATAGTTTGCATAGAGAATGTTAAAAAGTAGAGACATTACTTTGCCAAGAAAGGTCCATCTAGTCAAGGCTATGGTTTTTCCTGTGGTCATGTATGGATATGAGATTTGAACTATAAAGAAAGCTGAGCACTGAAGAATTGTTGCTTTTGAACTGTGGTGTTGGAGAAGACTCTTGAGAGTCCCTTGGACTGCTAGGAGGTCCAACCGGTCCATCCTAAAGGAAATCAGTCCTGAATACTCATTGGAAGGACTGATGCTAAAGCTGAGATTCCAGTACTTTGGCCACCTGATGTGAAGAACTGACTCATTTGAAAAGACCTTGATGCTGGTTAAAACTGAAGGTAGGAGGAGAAGGGGACGACAGAGGATGAGATAGTTGGATGGCATCACCAACTCCATGGACATGAGTTTGAGCAAACTCTGGGAATTGGTGAAGGACAGGGAAGCCTGGTGTGTTGCAGTCCATGGGATTGCAAGGAGTTGGACATGACTGAGCAACTGAACTGAACTGAGAGAATGTCATTATTATCAAGAATGTTAAACTTGAAAGGTAGAAGAGGCAGAAAGAGTATGAAATTAAAAAATGTAATTGGTTGGCTTTAATGTTTGTTTGTTTTTTTCTGTAAGATGGCTCTTACTTGTCTTTAACTTCATTCAAAACAATTTTGTTAGATTATATTGTGACAGCAGTCATATCAGCATGCATTTTTTAAAAAAGCAAACTTTTGTTTTCTTTTGGCAACATGTCCCTTTGTTTGTTTTTTAATTTTTTAAATTATGAAAAAGTAAACCACTAGATCCCACCCAATATGTATAGGATTTGATTTTATTGTGATCCTACCATTTCATTGTGGCTTCTCCTTTTTCTTGGAATATAGGGTATCTTTTTTTGTGTGTGGTTTCCAGGGTCCTTCTGTTGATGGATGTTCAACAGCTAGTTGGGATTTGAGGCCTCTCACAGGAGGAGATGAGCATACTTCCTTTAACTACGCCAACTTGATTTGATCTCTTTTTTAAAAAAAGCTTCTTTTCAAAATTGATGAGTTTTTGTGTAGCCATTTTAATAGTGAAGATGAAGGGAAAAAAAAGCAACATGTTCAGCTTATTATGCTTTAGTTTTTCAAGAAAAGTAAAAATGCAATTGAAACACATGCAAAAAACGATTGTGTAGTGTATGGAGAAGGTGCTGTGACTGATCAAACATGTCAGAAGTGGTTTGCAGTGTTTCATGCTGCAGATTTCTCACTAAAGGATTCTCCAAAGTCAGTTAGACCAGTTAAAGTTGATAGTGATAAAACTGAGACATTGTTTGAGTACAGTCAATGCTACAGAAGATAGCCTGTACTCAGGAGATAGCCAACACACAGAAAATATCCATATCAAGCATTGAAAATCATCCTCATCAGCATGGCCATGTTAATCACATTGATGTTTGACTTTCACATTAAAAAAAAAACCCTTCTTGATTATATTTTACATGGTGTTCTCTACTGAAGTGTAATGACAGTGTTTCGTTTTTAAAATAAATTGTGATGGGCAGTGACAAATTGATACTGTACAATAGTGTAGAACAGAAGAGATCATGGGGCAAGTGAAGTGAACCACCACCAGCCACACCGAAGACCTGCCTTTGTCCAAAGAAAGTAATGTTGTGTCTGTGGTGGAATTGGAAGGGAGTGCTCTATTATGAGTTCTTCCTGGAAAACCAGACGATTAGTTTTGCTCCCAGTTAGACCAACTGAAGGCAGCCCTTTACAAAAAGTATCAGAATTAGTCAACAGAAAATGCATAATCTCCCATCAGGATGTTGCAAGATTCTATGTTTCTTTGATGACAGACAAAGACTATTAAAGCTTGGCTGGGAAGTTCTGAGTCATCTATGATATTCATCTTTGGATTTCCATTTATTTTGGTATTTACACAATTCTGTTAGTGGAAAAAATTTCAGTTCCCTGGAAGACTAGAAAAGGCACTTGGAACAGTTCTTTGCTTATGAAGATAAGGTGTTTGGGGAAGATGGACTTATGAAGTTGCCTTTAAAATGGCAGAAGGTAGTAGAACAAAATGGTGAATACATTGTTCGGTAAAGTTCTTGGTGAAAATGAAAAATTAGGTCTTTTATTTTTACTCAAATACTGAAGGAAGTTTTTGGCCAACCCGATACATTCCTATAGTATGTCCTTAGGTATAGCATAGAACATGGTGCCCAATAGGCACCATCTTTAATGGTGAGTCAAGAAACAGTGACTTTCCTGTGGTGAGTGAGCACCCACTAAATATCTGCGCTATAAATGAACTGTCCTTAACCAAAGACTTCCCTGGTGGCTCAGACTGTAAAAGCATCTGCCTACAAGCGGGAGACCTGGGTTTGATCCCTGGGACGGGAAGATCCTCTGGAGAAGGAAATGGCAACCCACTCCAGTATTCTTGCCTGGAAAATCCCATGGACGGAGGAGCCTGGCAGGCTACAGTCCTTGGGGTTGCAAAGAGTCAGACATGACTGAGAACTGGTTTTACAGACAGTAGTTACGGCATCAATTGTTGTTAATGTCCAAGCACATACTGCTCGCCACATAACAGGCCAGTTAATGGAGACACTAGGTGTTAGGCCAAGGAAAAGTGATTTTCTGTTGAAAACCAACAGATTGAGAAAATGGTGAACTAGTGTTTCAAAGAACCATTTTACCTGAGTTAGATATCAGGCTTTTTTTATACTAAAAGGGGAGGTGGGATGCGGCTAGTTGTTGCAAACTTCTTCTGATTCACTTATATATATTTGTACATAAATACACACAAACTTTCCAGATTCTTTTCCATTATACATTATTACAAGATATTGTATAGTTCTCTGTGCTAAACAGTAGATTCTTGTTATTTGTATATACATGCTCAGTGGCTTCAGTTGTGTCTGACTTTTTGTGACCCTATAGACTGTAGCCTGCCAGCTTCCTCTGTCCATGGGATTCTCCAGCAAGTATATGGGAATGGGTCGCTATGCTCGCCTCCAAGAGATCTTCCCAACCCAGGGATTGAACCCACGTCTCTTACGTCTTCTGAATTGCAGGCAGGTTCTTTACAACTAGTGCCATCTCAGAGGCCCTCTTGCTATGTATCTTTTTTGTATATAGTAATGTGTATCTGTTAACCTTAGTCTCCTAATTTATCCCCTCCCTACTTTCTCCTTTGGCAGCTGTAAGTTTATTTTCTATGTCTGTGAGTCTCTCTGTTTTAAGTTCATTTGTATCCTTTTATTTTTTGAGTCCACGTGTGATATCATGAAATTTGCCTTTTTTTTTTTTTTTTGGCTTCTCTCTGGCTTACTTCCTTTAGTATGATTAATCTCTAGGTCTACCCCTGTTGCTGCAAATGACAATAATTCTTTCCTTTTCATGACTATTATTTCATATATGTATGTTAAAATATACATATGCATGCCGTATCTTCTTTTGGAATAGGTAGTGGCAACCCACTCCAGTATTCTAGCCTGGAAAATTCCATAGACAGAGGAGCCTGGCGGGCTTCAGTTCACAGGGTTGCAAAGCTGGACACGACTGACTGAGCATGCATGCACGTATTCTTTATTGATTCACCTGTAGATGGGCACTACCATGTTTTGGCTGTTGTAAATAGTGCTGCTATGGACTTTGGGGTGCATATATCTCTTTGAACTAGTTTTCATCTTTTCTGGATACATGACCAGAAGTGGGATTGCTGAATTATATGGTAACTCTTATTTTTAGTTTTCTAAAGCACTTACATAGTGTTTTCCATAGTAGTCACACCAATTTACCTGTCCACCAGCAACTTAGGAGGGTTCCCTTTTCTCCACACCCTCTCCAGATTTATTATTTGTAAACTTTTTAATGATGACCATTAGATTGGTGTGAGGTAATTTATTATTGTTGTTTTGATTTGCATTTCTCTAATAATTAGCAGTGGTGAGTATCTTTTCATGTGCCTTTTGGCTCTCTTTATGTCTTCTTTAGAGAAATGTCTGTTTAGGTCTTCTTCCTGTTTTTTGGCTGGATTGTTTGGGGTTTTTTTGAGCTATATGATCTGTTTGTACATTTTGGAAATTAAGCACATCATTTGTAAATATTTTCTGCAATAGTTTGTATTTTCATTTTGCTTATGATTTTCTTTGCTTTATAAAAGCTTTCACATTTAATCAGTTCCGTTTGTTTACTTTTGCTTTTATTTCTTTTGCTTTGGGAGACTGATCTAAGAAAGGATTGTTATGACTGCATGTCAGAGAAAGTTTTGCCTACAGTCTCTTCCAGGAGTTTTATAGTGTCATGTTTTATAATTAAATCTTCAAGCCATTTTGAGTTTTATATTTGTGTTTGATGTGAGGGAATATGCTAACTTCAGTGATTTACATATGGCTGAAAGGACACTTTTTTTTAATGTGAAAAGATCTAATCAAGGACAGACATTGCAAAGAATACCAACTTTTACCCCCAAAGCCCTAAGATAGCTCAGTTGGTAAAGAATCTGCCTGCAGTGCAAGAGACCTGGGTTCAATTCCTGGGTCGGGAAGATCCCCTGGAGAAGGAAATGGCAACCCACTCCAGTATTCTTGCCTGGAGAATCCCATGGACAGAGGAGCCTGGCAGGCTACAGTCCATAGGGTCACAAGAGTCAGACACGACTTAGTGACTAAACCAAACCTAAGAACTTTGTGTTACATTCTGAAAATGATTAATTACATAATCATAATGAGGTAGACAGATCATTAATAGGTCCTACTGAATAATTTATTTTCTTAAACTAATTTTATCTAGAATACCAGTTTATTCACAAAGCTACTTCAAGGTAGAAATATATTCAGAAACCAAGAAAAAATATGCTTAATCAACTTGCTGTACTATAGAGAATAGTCTCTTTTCTTTTCAGAACAGCTGAAAAATATCACGATGATGATGACACTGTTATGATTCCTATAATTCACAGAGAATGGAGTCCGACTGACCACATTATTATCAAGGAAAAATGTTCACAAACACAGAAATACTAGCTAGTCATTGATCCACTGTGAGAGCTATAAATCAGGGGTTTTGACTGCCAGTCTTTCTACCTGGTTTTATTGTACCTTAGTCAGTCAGTTCAGTTGCTTATTCGTATTCAACTTTTTGCGACCCCATGGAGTGCAGCACACCAGACTTCCCTGTCTGTCACCAACTCTCGGAGCTTACTCAAACTCATTACTATGTAAATCTTCCATAAGTTTTGTTCTGTTAATTTTAAAAGCATAAAATTAAAGGTAATTATCAAACCATGTCTCTAAATATTTGATGATTAAAAAATTATCAAACCATGTCTCTAAAAATTCCATGTTTCTCATTTCTTTAAAATCTTAACTGCAAATATCATTATGTGGATATTGGTTTAAAAACCCATGTAAATCATCACTTTGATAATTTATTCTTCAATTTATAAACAAAACTGATGTCTAGCTTATAAATCACATTTCAAAAATCAAAACATTTGCCAAATTTCAGTCAGTCAGTCAGTTTATTCACTCAGTCATGTCTGACTCTTTGTGACCCCATGGACTGCAGCATGCCAGGCTTCCCTGTCCATCACCAATTTCCGGAGCCTGCTCAAACTGATGTCCATTGAGTCGGTGATGCTATCCAACCATCTCATCCTCTGTTGTCCCCTTCTTCTCCCGCCTTCGATCTTTCTCAGCATCAGAGTCTTTTCCACTGAGTCAGTTCTTCACATGTAGTGGCCAAAGTATTGGAGTTTCAGCTTCAGCATCAGTCCTTCCAATGAATATTCAGAATTGATTTCCTTTAGGATGAACTGGTTGGATCTCCTTGCTGTCCAAGGTACTCTTTAAGAGTCTTCTCCAACACCACAGTTCAAAAGCAACAGTTCTTCAGTGCTCAGCTTTCTTCTCAGTGCAACTCTCACATCCATACATGACTACTAGAAAAACCATAGCCTTGACTACACGGACCTTTGTTGGCAAAATAATGTCTCTGCTTTTTAATGTGCTGTCTAGGTTGGTCATAAATTTTCTTCTAGGAAGCAAGCGTCTTTTATGGCTGCAGTTAGCATCTGCAGTGATTTTGGAGCCCCCAAAATAGTCTGTCACTATTTGCATTGTTTTCCTCTCTATTTGCCATGAAGTGATGGGACCAGATGCCATGATCTTAGTTTTCTGAATGTTGAGTTTTAAGCCAACTTTTTCACTCTGCTCTTTCACTTTCATCAAGAGGCTGTTTAGTTCTTCTTTGCTTTCTGCCATGTTGCCTAATATATTTCCTCCTTTCTCTAGATTCCTCTAACATCAATAGAAGATAAGCAAATAATGTTTGATTTCTGGTTTCAGTCATGTGGAAGACTAAGATAAACTGAGAATCCTCCCACAACAAATACCTAATAATATGAAGTAGCAGTAAAATAAGTATGACAATTTGGGAAGCCCTACAAAAGATCAGTTTGCAATCTAAAATTACAAACCAAAGAAAGCTAAAGTCAGTAATTATAACAAACAACTGGAATATATCCACCAAAAATTCAGATAGTAAAATACTGAAAAGATAATTTTAAAATATAACAATAATATAAAACTATAAAACATAAATCAAGGGATCAAAACATAAAAATCAAGATACTATTTGCTACTATAGCTGTATAGTAAACCCTTTATTCTCCTTTTTCAAACTCAGGTGGTTTTATAAGCTAAATGTATAAAACCTGCTGAGATCAGTATGACCATGAACTAGAAAAGGAAAGTGAAAGAAAGGAAAATTAGACACTTCTCACGTATAGATGATAAATTTCAGCAGAAATTAGAAAACTGAAGCAATTAAAAAATATATCATGCCCAAACATGATTTATTCTAAGAATGCTTACATAAAAGCAGTTTGGGGCTTCCCTTGTGGCTTAGGTGATAAAGAATCTGCCTGCAGTGTGAGAGCCCCATGTTCAATCCCTGGGTTGGGAAGGTCCCCTGGAGAAGGAAATGGCAATCCCCTTCAGTTTTCTAGCCTAGAGAATTCCATGGACAGAGGAGCCTGGTGGGCTACAGTCCATGGGGTTGCAGAGAGTCTGACACAACTGAGTGACTACACTTTTCACTTTTCAGAAGCAGTTTAACACAGGATATCTGTTATTGCACCTTATTATTATATTATTGAGTGTTTCAATTCAGTTCAGTTGCTCAGTCATGTCCAACTCTTTGCGACCCCATGAACCACAGCATGCCAGGCCTCCCTGTCCATCACCAACTCCTGGAGTCCACCCAAACCCATGTCCATTGAGTCAGTAATGCCATCCAACCATCTCATCCTCTGTTGTCCCCTTCTCCTTCTGCCCTCAATCTTTCCCAGCATCAGGGTCTTTTCTAATAAATAGCTCTTCGCATTGTTTCAGTTCAGTTCAGTTCAGTCGCTCAGTCGTGTCCGACTCTTTGTGACCCTATGAATCGCAGCATGCCAGGCCTCCTTGTCCATCACCAACTCCCGGAGTTCACTCAGACTCACGTCCATCGAGTCGGTGATGCCATCCAGCCATCTCATCCTCGGTCATCCCCTTCTCCTCCTGCCCCCAATCCCTCCCAGCATCAGAGTCTTTTCCAGTGAGTCAACTCTTCGCATGAGGTGGCCAAAGTACTGGAGTTTCAGCTTTAGCATCATTCCTTCCAAAGAAATCAGGGTTGATCTCCTTCAGAATGGACTGGTTGGATCTCCTTGCAGTCTAAGGGACTCTCAAAAGTCTTCTCCAACACCACAGTTCAAAAGCATCAATTCTTCGGCACTCAGCCTTCTTCACAGTCCAACTCTCACATCCATACATGACCATAGCCTTGACTAGACGGACCTTAGTCAGCAAAGTAATGTCTCTGCTTTTGAATATGCTATCTAGGTTGGTCATAACTTTTTTTCCAAGGAGTAAGCGTCTTTTAATTTCATGGCTACAGTCACCATCTGCAGTGATTCTGAAGCCCCAGAAAATAAAGTTTAACACTGTTTCCACTGTTTCCCCATCTATTTCCCATGAAGTGATGAGACCAGATGCCATGATCTTCGTTTTCTGAATGTTGAGCTTTAAGCCAACTTTTTCACTCTCCTCTTTCACTTTTCTCAAGAGGCTTTTTAGCTCCTCTTCACTTTGTGCCATCAAGGTGGTGTCATCTGCATATTTGAGGTTATTGATATTTCTCCCGGCAATCTTGATTCCAGAGGTCCCCCAAGATGAGATGATGGAATCACAGGACTGAGAGGGAGTTGTAATCACAGCTAAGATTGATTATAAGCAACACAGTAAGTATATACAACTAGATGGTTCAGTTAGGTAAAAAGGTGTAGTAGGTCTGGAGAAATCCATATACAGGCTTTCTATTCTTCCCCTTCCCAGCCCAGGAAGAGATTCACTTGATAGTGCTGTTTTCTCCAGAAACTAAAATGAAGCCTTTTAGAAAAAAGGCCTTTGAGACTCAGAAATTGAGGGTTTTACTCGGGGTCTGGTCACACAGACATTCTTTGCCCTCAACTGCAAAAATTCTAGCCTTCCAGAAAGAGAGCAGGTGCTCACAATAAATCACAACATACGAAGAGCCGTGCTGCAGTGAAACATCTATACCAGTTAGGGAATGTTTCAAAACTCAGATTTTCATACATTGACCAGGGCCATCCTTGCAAGCAGGTCCTTCTAAAATTAGAGCTTCAAGCCTACTATGTTAACTATCTCCTGCATGTTAAAGGAGAAAATAACATACGGTCAAAAGGATCCCCAGTCTTACCAACTTTTTGGTAAACTTCAACAAACACTCATCATATAAAGTTTTGGTAAAATAAAATATGACTTTATTAACCTGATATATGAAATAGACCAAGAACTGATAACAAACATCTTACCAAATGAGTAAATGTAAGAAGGATTTTCTTTGAAGTCAGGAACAAAATAAGGATGCTTCTACTACTGCTTGGGTTAGACACTGTACCAGAGTTTCTTGTACTAGTCAGTGTGAGGAAACTATATATATAGATGTAAGGGATAGGAATTATTTACAGATGATCATATAGAAAAGTCAAAAGAACTGGTAGATAAACTGTTATAAATAATTAGTCAAGAAATGTTAAATACAAGATTAATTAAGCAGAAATCAGTTACTATTCCATAGTTTCTGTCACCAATCTAAAAATACAGTGTTTAAAGAATATTTGCAGTAGTAAGAAAAACTACATGAAATTTAGAAATAAACCAATCAGAAAAGGTATTGATTTTCATCGTGGAAATCCAGTAATTACATGCTTAGATTTTTACACTAAGAAAACTCACTTATGGGCATAAGGAGATATATACTTATTCACTTTAGCCCTGATAATAACACAAAATGTTGAGCTTGTTGGGAGAATAAGTGATATATTTACTCATACCGGGATACTCTACAGCAATTTAAATGAAAGCATTTGAGCTGTGTAGATTAACACAGATACATCTCAAAAACAGCATTAAGTTTAAAAAAGCAAATTGAAAGAATGAGGGAAGTCTTTACAAATACCTTTGGTTTGCTTTTTTTTTTAATCTTTTTTTAAAAGAGTGAAATAAGACAAACTGTTAATACATGTCAGTTTTGACAGTGAATACATGGATGTTTGTTACATTATTCTGTATACCTCGTTTTATAATAAAAATAAAAAAGTTGATTGTATACATAATTTTAAAACTCAGGCATTTAACTTTCCAGAACTGGGGAGACAATAAATAATAATATTAAGTGAGCCAGTATGTTTATACCACCTGTTTTCATACATCTTGTAATTTGCCACTTAGGAAAATTATTTGGTTAATTCCCTCACACAGAAAAGAATTTTGATGAAAACGATCCAAGTCAACTAACTCAATTAGGTTGTCTAACACACTACTTTTTCAGTGTGCTTTTAGTGGTTAGGGAGAAAGAATGGTTGGGAGGGGAGGGAAGGAAGGAAGAACAATATGAATATTCTGTTATCCTTAGGGATTTTTCCTTCCAAATGTCAAACAATTCTCTGTAAAATTATTCAAAACTGTAAAACTTGTTTAGTGGCATCACTGATGTCATCAAAAGTACCTCTTAGCTATAGGTTTTTGTATAAGTGGTATGTGTAACTTTTTAAAAATAGCGTATTGGTTTTCATTCTGTTGGCTTTTTTGTATGTCATAAAAGAATGTGGGAATCTCTTACAAATTTATTCCTAATGATACATGGTAGAATGTTTTTTATCAGTCACTTTGATTTGCTTACTGATGTCTAAGATTGTCAAAACTTTTAGATTTGTGTTGAAATTGATGGTAGCAAGTAGACTAAATCCGTTTTTGCCAGTGAAAGATTAAGCCCTAAAAGAATATCGATTTATGTTCTGGAAATCTATTGTCTGTCTTCACAGCTATAGTTTTTGCCAGGAAACTACACAATAATATGCTTTTAAGACTAATCTCACTGGGATGAGGGATGGTTTGGGGAGGGAGGTGGGAGGGGGGTTCAGGATTGGGAACACGTGTATTCCCATGGTGGATTCATGTTGATGTATGGCAAAACCAATACAATATTGTAAAGTAATTAGCCTCCAATTAAAATAAAGAAATTTAAATTAAAAAGAAAGACCAATCTCTGAGAAGTTAAATTGAAAACAACTTTTATGAGGCAAATACCACTCTTCCTGAATAAGATGCACATGTAAAATTTCAAAGTAAAATTGAAAATCTGTGGCTAAGGAAATTAATCAGGAAGGTAGAAGAAACTCCTTGTCTTGTAAGAATTAAGTATCGTAGGTGTGTATGCAGACTCTTAACATATAGATATACTCCTTTTTAAATCTCAGTTCAGGTGAATTCTTATATACAACTATATTTTTTTCTTCAATTATAAATTACTGTATAACTTGTGTTTGATTTGAAACAGATTTGACACATTAAAAAATTATTAAAAAATCATACTGTTTAATAGTTGAAATCTATATCAGTGAGCCATAGTGTATCCTACAAATATTGGTAGATTAGGTGACCAATAATGATTTTCTGTTTAGTGAGTACTTCTGCTCAGTTCTAGTCTAGGCTTAGTAAAGTTTTCCTGTTAAAAAGAGTTATAACATTTAAATTGAGAGAATTTAGATGAATCAGATATGAAGTAGTTAAATAAGCACAACCTTCTATAATCATGGTGGAAAAAAAATAGTCTTGGGTTTGGTAGTTCCAGCCTTTTTTATTGGCCAGTATTCCTGTAAATGTGTCAAGAGAGCGATTTCTGAACATTCACATAGGCTGTCTGAATCTGGAAGTTTTCTGTCTGGTGATAAGAGTAGACTGTGGGCGGGAGGTGCCTGTTTATTTTTTCAAGTGGCAGAGGGGGAAGAAAATACAGCTTTGTTATTTTTTTCTCCTTAGGTTTCCTGAAAAAGCATCAGTGTATCTGACCCAAGCATCACCTGTTGTGTAGTTACTTATTTTGGAAAAGCCACCTATCTTGTAACTCCCCTCTTAAAGTTTCTTGATGTGAGTAAAGTTTGAAACCTTAAACCTATACATTTTACTATATAGGCGGTTTTATTAACCATAAAGCAGCAGCATTATTTTAATTATATGGGTTTTTGGTTGGATCTAGTTGAAAGGCCCTTGGAAAAAATAATTTAAGAGAGAATAATTATGTTAATACCTGGGTTTCATTTCATGTGTTTGAGGTAAATTAATCAGATTGATCCTTATTCTTTGAGTTTATTATGAAGCAAAATAACCTTGTTTAGCATCATCTTGATAAATACTGATCTTTTGTGGTTTTCTCAACAGAATTTTCTCCACAATTATTTTTAAAGGAAGTTTAGTTTTTAAGTAACTTATTACAAGATAATGTACATCTATACTAGTAAAAGATTGTTAAAGTACAAAGACTGTAAAAGTCACCTCCAATTCTTTACCCACAGTAGTCACCATTATTAATATTTTAGTTGATATGCTTTTGGTAAATGTATGTATGTATGTATGTATGTAACATGTGAATATGTATATATTTATTTTCAATTTGGGATCATATTATGTGCGTTTAAATGAATGGTGTTTCAAAATTGTTCCAGGTCATTTAAGATGCTTTCATGGCATGATTTTAAAGACTAGGATTTTGTGTAATGTGGATATGCCATAATTCATTTCAGCACTCCTCTATGGTTGGCTGTTCAAACTATTTGCAATTCTATGTGGTTGCTATGCCTTTATCTACTTAAATTTTCTCTAGCTTGAACATAGAAAGCAAGAATTATTCTTCAGGTTGTTTTTATATGGCTTGTTTGATATGTGTTCATATGCTATATTTCCATGTTATCAGACATAGTCATAGGGTTATGTGGGTGCTTAAAACCAGGATCACAGCTAGATATTAAACTTTGTAAATTATTATATCATCTCTTGTAAAGCAACAAAGCCTACCATTTTCTCTCCAGTTGAGTCTATCTCTTCCTATTTACCTCCCTACAGATTCCTAGGCAAATTTGAAATGGATAGAAGTTTTTCAGTTGTTTTTACTCTCCCCTTTCTTCCTTCATTTAAGCAGAGACTTAAAGCATAAGGGGTGAGTCAACAAACAGGATGGAATCTTCCTTGCAGAGAAAACAGCTTTATTTGTCAGGATATCAGAGAGCTTGCCAGTCTCCTCTGTCCATGGAATTACCCAAGCAAGAATACTGGAATAGGTTGCCATTTCCTACTCCACGGGATCTTTCTGACCCAGCAATCGAACTCATGTCTCTTGTTTCTCCTTGGTAGGAGGGTTCTTTACCACTGAGCCACCTGGGAAGCCCCCTTCTTCCTTCAGACTATAAGATTATTGTCTACTATAAGGAAAAATCCAGATCATGGTGAACCTCAAGAAAACTGATTCCCAGTAATCATTTTATGTATATATTGATCTTACTGTTCTCCACTTTGACTAGGACTTGATTTACCTAAATATTCACTGAGGGCTATCCTTCAAGTCTCTGCTTAAGTGTTATGTGCCTGGGAGGCCTTCTCAAGAACCCCCATTATTTTCTGTCATATCACCCTGTTCATGACTTTAATATTACTGTTTTAGTTTGTGTATCTGATGCTGAAGCTCCAGCTTTGACCTCTGCTGATGCGAAGAGCTGATTCATTGGAAAAGACCCTGATGCTGAGAAAGAGTGAGGACAGGAGGAGAAGGGGGCAGCAGGATGAGATGGTTAGATAGCATCACTGACTCAATGGACATGAGTCTGAGCAAACTCCGGAGATAGTGAAGGACAGGAAAACTTGACTTGCTGCAGTTCACAGGGGTCCCAAAGAGTCAGACATGACTTAGCAACTGAAAAACATGGATGTATAAGCATTTACCATATGGACATACAAGCATTATCATATAAGTAACTCACCCCTATCTTCAGGCAGAGAACTTGCTGCTTCTGTTATCTCCAGAGTGGAGGACCATGATGGAAGTTTGTAACTTAAAACAACAAACTAACATATATTCATGTTGAAATTATTTAAGTACTAGAGAAAAGTGACTAAGAGCATGAACATTCTTTTCTCCAGCTTCCTTTTGATTATCACTTCCTCCTCCTTGCCCCTCATTCACTCCCCAAAGCTCTTGAACAGAATTGCAGAGTATACAAGCATTTATTTTTTGTTATGTCACCCTTTCACTGAGAAGTCCTGTCAATAAATATAAATAATTGAATGAATAAATGCTAGGTTCTGTCAACCATTCATAGCTCCAGCACTCAAGAAGCTTATGGTCTAGTAGGGCAGATATGCATAAGGAGCGATTACTTGTGAGTTGTGGTAATGTGTCATGGAAATCGTGGAAATGTGTCTGTTCCCAGGGATAGCTATCCGGTTTGGCATTCTTTTTCTCTGCTGTTCCTCATCAATATACAGTGTAGCAAGCTGGCCTGCTTCTAAGTTCTATTCTTGGTACTTGTATTAAATGCATACTCATCTGAAGTATCTTCCTTAAGCATGAATCTGTCCTCCCATTAATTCTGATATACATTATTTGTACTCTAAGCAGTTTCCGGTACATGTTTTTATTTGGTTCTTAGAGAGTCTTTTATGTAAATAGCTTTTAAAACCGCTTGATGTTTAATTCTTAGTTAAGTTAGAGCTCAATAATGATACTATTATTTCTGTGACAGTGGGCTTCTTTTCCAACCTCTATATGACTTCTTGTGAATTCTGTAGAAATCTATGTTGCTTAAAAAGAATGACTCTTACTGATACCTTGACCTGGCTGCTTTTTAGGATGAGCACCTTAGTGAATGTTGTATCTTCATGAGCAATTTGAGACAGATGGCGCTAGTTTCACTCTGCTGTTTAACAGAATGCAAGTTTTCTCATCTGGGAGATCTAGGTCACTGACATCTCAGACCCTAAATGAAATCTAAATTGTTCAGATTCATTGTTGGTCTTCATTATTTCTAGATATTCTCAGACTGGAGACAACTGGAAGCTGCTTTGGATGGGTGAAAACCACCCAAGTCTGTCTACATAGTCATCAGCACCTGTAGAGAAGAAGTGACATAGATTATGGGCTAATAACAGCTGCTTACAGTATGCACAATGCTTTATAGTTTTCTAAAATTTTAGTAAAATTTTTCATCTAATATTAAATTATTTAATCTGCATCGAGTCTTACAGGCCTTACGGTCTGGAGAACTGAAATGGGTGGCTGGAGTTAGCATGTCAATTGGAGAGTTGTAGGAACTTATTTTGGAGAAGAAAGCAAGGCCTATTCATTTAGGAACTGTGATGGAGTCTAGACTTTACTTGATGCCTAAAGTCCAGTTACAAGCTAGCTTTGCCATCTTCAGATTCTCTCCTCTTGCTCTTTTGCAGTTGAGCGATTTGTTTTATGCTTATATTGTCTAGTAAGTGCTGTAGTAGCTAGTTTCCAAAGATGACTCTCAGTAAAAGAAACATGCTTCACAATGCTCATGCTTTCATGTTGCTTTCATCTGCACTTAACTCTGTGACTCATTTTAACTAACCTGATGCAGCTGAAGTGTTGCTTGCCTGTTCCAGAACTAAACTTTAAGACAGCCTGAAGGCTTTTGTTTTTGCCCTCTGGGGAGTAATGAGCCACCATGTTAGAAGTCTGGCTGCCATGTTGGAGTTTCTGTGTTGAAAGACTACTTGAAGAGGGAGCAGCACTGAGAATACCTTCAGAAAGATAGAGGCCCCCACCACCCTGGTTTCCCAGCTGAACTCACCCTTTCCCACAAAGCTGTTAGAATAGTGAGTGAAGCGGTCTTGGACAGTCCAGCTCCAGCCATCACATGAGAGACTGTTAGACTAATTAAAAAATATCCAGAATTCCTCAAGAAAATGACTTCTTGATGTCTCTACATATTGTTGTTGTTCAGTTACTCAGTTATGTCTGACTCTTTGTGACCCCATGGACTGCAGCACACCAGGCTTCCCTGTCCTTCACTATCTCCTTGAGCTTGCTCAAACTCATGTTCATTGAGTCGGTGATGCCATTCAACCATGTCATCCTGTCGCCCCCTTCTCTTCCTGCCCTCAGTTGTTCTCAGCATCAAGATCTTTTCCAGTGAATTGGCTCTTTGTATAAGGTGGCCAGAGTATTGGAGCTTCATCTTCAGCATCAGTCCTTCCAATGAATCTTCAGGGTTGGTTTCCTTTAGGATGGACTGGGTTTGATCTCTTTGCTGTCCAAGGGACTCTTAAGATTCTTCTCCAGCACTGCAATTAGAAAGCATCAATTCTTGGAATTCAGCCTTCTTTATTGTGACACATATTGATATATGTTAAGTCACTTAAGTTACGGGGTGCTTTTTTACATAGTATCAGATAAATAAGCTTTCTGGATGGCTTAGTGGTAAAGAATCTACCTGCCAATGCAGGAGATGTGGGTTTGATCCCTGGTTTGGGAAGATCTCCTGGAGAAGGACATGGTGACCTACTCTTCTTGCCTGGGAAATCCCACTGTGGTGGCTTCTCGGGTTGTGGAGTTTAGGCTCTAGAGCCCACGGGCTTCAGTAGTTTCAGCTTTCAGGTTCTGGAAGCTTACGTTCATTGGTTGTGATTCACAGATTTAGTTGCTCCACGGCATGTGGGCTCAGGGATCGAACCCGTATCTCCTGCTTTGGTGGCAGATTCGTTATCACTGAGCTACCAGGGAACCTCTGCAGTTGCTTTTGTATTCAACTGTCATAGTAATCTTTCCTAGCAGGTTATAAAGATTTTTCTTTCTTCTTGCTTGAAGTATTTCTTAATATGTGTACCACAGTTTACTTTAACAGTTTCCATTGTTTATAGACATTTACCTTCTTTTATGTCTATGTTTTCCATATTGGAAACAGTGATGCACAAATACTAATATATCTCAGGTAATTTAAACTTGGACTCCGAAATGGTTATACCAGTTTATGGTACTACCATCCTTGACCATGCATTCTTTGGTTGCTATTTGTAAGGTTGAGAATAGTCATCTTTTAGTATTCAAATAGAAAAGCTAGAAATATACTATGCAAGTGCTTGCGTGTGTGCTAAGTTGCTTCAGTCATGTCTGACTCTTTGTGACCCTATGGCCTGTAGCCCACAAGGCTCCTCTGTATATGGGATTTTTAGGCAAGAATACTGTAGTGGGTTGCATGCCCTCCTCCAGGGGATCTTCCGGACCCAGGAATTGAACCCACATCTCCTGTGGCTTCTGAATTACAGATGGATTCTTTACCACTGAGCCACTAGGGAAGCCCATGTATAATATATTAGCAGCAAACATGAATTCTAGTGTTAGTGAAATGACTAGAAAATTTTCAGTTTATCTGATGATTTAATAAGGTAAAGAAAAATGCCCAACACATTCTCCCATATCTAAACTTAATATACTTTTGACAATTTTTTCCTCAAAGGAAACTAGTGGAGAATCAACTACTATGTCGTAAGTATGAAAGTTGTGTTTAAAACATTAAAAAATTTAATTGGACTTAAATCTCTTTCTACAAATGAATCAATAGAGGAGATAGTGAAGACTGGTTGAAAGAGTATGAACTTTACAGACGTAGAGTTTCAGTTCTAGCTCTGATATCAGTGTTGATGTGCTATGTTGATATGCTATGACCCTGTATATTTTTATTAATTTAAAAAACTAGATGGAAACATATGGCAAAGTGAGAATACAATTCTTTACAGACTATATGGGTTAATTCTATCTGTCATAATGTATATCCATTATTCTATTTGAATTTTGGTACCAGGACTAGAAGTTAATCCTTTTTGTAGATCTGTGGGTTCAAAAATGACAGAATTCAAAAATGGAGTGCTAGGATTAGAATTTTAGGTCATGAACTTGTAGCCTCATGTTCTTTTGGTTTCCTTATGATTAATTCTTGGTCTATTTCCATGTTAGTATATTTGTCTGCTGCTGCTGCTGCTAAGTCACTTCAGTCGTGTCCAACTCTGTGTGACCCCATAGATGGCAGCCCACCAGGCTCCCCCGTCCCTGGGATTCTCTAGGCAAGAACACTGTAGTGGGTTGCCATTTCCTTCTCCAATGCATGAAAGTGAAAAGTGAAAGGGAAGTCGCTCAGTAGTGTCTGACTCTTCGCGACCCCATGCACTGCAGCCTACCAGGCTCCTCCATCCATAGGATTTTCCAGGCAAGAGTACTGGAGTGGGGTGCCATCGCCGTCTCTGAGTATATTTGTCTAATGTTCCACAAAATGTTTAGTTATTGCTGCTTTGTGTGAATAATAATGCTAACCACTTATTAATGCCTTATCCATTTTCATTTAGAGGCTACCTCAGATGGAAAAGAATTTGTTATTCAGAAGACAGCTAAGCTGATAATTTTATATTACAGTGATCCTCAAAACTTGTATGAAGTTATCATTTTTATTTCTGAAATAGTATGACGATGTAATTGTGATGAGTACATTATTTGAGGAATATAAAGAATACTGATGAAGATTTTTGATTCTGTGAGAGAGATAAATTATAATTGGTGAAGGTATTTACCATCCTTGTAGGAATGCCATTATAGCATGTGTAATAGAAATGAAGACAAGTCATAAAGTCCAGCTACCATGAACTTCTTAATGCCCAGTTTTGCTTTATGCTATGAATTTGTTTAGAAAGAAAGGTTTGATACATAAATAATGCTGTTGTTTAAAATTACACTATCTTAGATAAAATCTAATTGCAGTTTGAAGACCTTAGAAATTATCTTGAATTCTCTATAGTAGTAGATTTATTATTTAAATTGTGAAACCAAGGTTAGGTTGGTATGTAAGACCTTCAGAGCACTCTACCAACTGCAGCTCTATAAATTCTTTTTCTAGCCCTAGATCTTCTATTACTGTTAATTCTTTTATTGTTGTTGTTATTTAGTTGCTAATTCTTTTAAAATTAAAATGCAACACGCACACCAATGCACTTACATCTTAGAGTATTATAGGCTCCAGGGAAATGCCTTATGTATGTAACTATCTTATTTTTCATATTGAGATGTGGAAAAAAAGTTTATTTTCAATTTGAAGAAGTATTATTATAACTACAAGAAATATAGATGAAGATATGTTCAGTAAAGGCTTCATTATTTTTTAGCATGTTTAGTGACAGATTATAGACCATTTAAAAAAATTTTTTTAAAGTTGTAACAGTTTCCAGACAAGTCCATTTCTTATCTTGATAGTTGTATATGGCTTTTGTTATTCATAGAAATGTATCAAATGTAAAGGTGATATAATCCTTCATTTTTCTTTAAGTTTTTAGATTTTTTTTTAAAGATTTTACTTTTGTTGAATACTTATACATTCACAGCAATGCTAAGAGGAAGGTACAAATATTTCTCATATACACTCTGCCCTAACTCATGCATAGCTCCCCCATTTTCAACACCTCCCACCACAGTGATAAATTTGTTATAATTTGTTAAAATTGATGAACCTGCAGGGAAAGGTCATAATTACCCCAAATCCATGGTTTACCTCATGGTTCTCTGAATATTGTACATTTTATGGGCATTGACAAATGTTTAATGTCATTTATTCATCATTATAATGTGATAGCTCAGAGGATAAAGCATCTGCCTGCAATGTAGGGGATCTGGGTTCGATCCCTGGATTGGGAAGACCCCCTGGAGAAGGAAATGGCAGCCCACTGCAGTATTCTTGCCTGGAGAATCCCATGGACAGAGGAGCCTTGCGGGCTGCAGTCCATAGGGTCGCAAAGAGTCCGACACGACTGAGCGACTTCACTTTCTTTCTTTCTTTCTTTTATAATGTGATGCAGAGTAGTTTTGCTGCCCTAAAGATCTTCTGTGCTCCACTTTTATTCCCTCTTCTCCCCACTACCCTGGGCAACTTTATTGTGGTTGTCTTGCAGTCACTAAGTCCTGTCAAGCTCTTTACAAACACATGGACTGTGGCAAGTCAGGTTCCTTTGCCCTCCACTGTCTCTTGGAATTTGCTCAAATTCATGTTCATTGAGTTGGTGATACTATCTAACCATCTCATCATCTGCTGCCCTCTTTTGCTTTCAGTCTTTCCCAGCATCAGGGTCTTTTCTTATGAATTGGTTTTTGGTATCAGGTGGCCAAAGTATTGGAGCTTTAGCATCAATCCTTCTGATGAATATTCAGGGTTGATTTTCTTTAGGATTGACTGGTTTGATCTCTTTGTGGTCTAAGGGACTCTCAAGAGTCTTCTCCAGCACCGCAATTAGAAAGCGTCCATTCTTTGGCACTTACAGCATTCTTTATTGTCCAACTCTCACATCCACACATGACTACTGGAAAAGCCATAGCTTTGACTATATGGACCTCTGTTGGCAAAGTAATGTCTCTGCTTTTTAATACTGTGTTTGTCATAACTTTTCTTCCAAGGGGAAAGAGACTTTTAATTTCATGGCTGTAGTCATTGTCCACAGTGATTTTGGAGTCCAAGAAAATAAAATCTGTCATTGCTTCCACTTTTTCCCCTCCTATTTGCCGTGAAGTGATGGGACCAGATCTTAGATTTTTTCATGTTTAGTTTCAAGTCAGCCGTTTATCTTTGTATTATCTCTATAGTTTGAACTTTTCTTTAGTTGGAATCATACTGTAGGTAGCCTTTTCAGACTGGCTTCTTTCACTTAGCAATGTGCAAGTAATGTGCACTTAAGATTTCTTGGTGTCTTTTCATGGGTTAATACCTCTTTTTTTTTTTTTTTTTTTAGAGGATAATTGCTTTATAATGTTGGGTTGGTTTCTGCCATACATCAGCATGAATCAGCTGTAGGTATACATATATCCCCTCCCTCTGGAACTTCCTTCCCACCTTCCACCCTGTACCACCCTCTAGGTTGTCCTAGAGTACTGGCTTGAGCTCCCTGCATTATATAGCAAATTTCTACTGGCTATCTATTTTACATATGATACCTCCTTTCTTTTTAGTACTAAGTAACATAGTCTGAATGTGTCAGTTTATCCATTTACTTACTAAAGGCCATCTGAGTTGTGCCCAGGTTTTGGCTATTATAAATAAAGCCATAAAGCCATAAAAATATCCATGTGCCCCCCTTTGTGTGGGCATAAGTTTTCAACTCTAGATAAACACCAAAGAGGGCAATTCCTGGGATGTATGGTAAGAGTATGTTTAGTTTTGTATGAAGCTGCCACACTGTCTTCCAAAGCAGCTGTACGTTTTGCATTCCCCCAAGCAATTAGTAGGAATTCCTATAGCTCTGTGTACTCAACCTGCAGTTGGTGCTGTCAGTTTTCCAAATCTTGGTCATTCTGATAGACGTTTAGTGATTTCTCATTTTAATTTGCATTTCCCTGACGTCATGTGATGTGCAGCATTTTTTCATATAACTATTTACCATCCATATTTCTTTTTTGGTAAGTTATTAAAATCTTTGGCCCTTTTTTTTAATCCGATCACTTGTTTTCTTTTGTTGAGTTTTAAGTGTTCTTTGTGTATTTTGGCTAACATTCTTTATCATGGGTCTTTTACAGATATTTTCTTCCAGCCTGTGACTTGCTTTCTCATTCTCTTCACACTGTCTTTCACAGAGAGAAGTTTTTAATTGTAATGAAGTCCAGTTTATCAATGATTTTCTTTTATGGATTGTGCCTTTGGTGTTATATCTAGAAACCTGTCATCATACCCAAGGTCATTTAGATTTTCTACTATATTATCTAATAGGAGTTTCATATTTTGTGATTTACTTTAGGTCTGTGATTCATTTTGAATTATTTTTTGTAGAGGATGTAAGGTCTTTGTCTACATGTATTTGTTTGCACCTGCATGTCCAGTTAGTCCAGCAATACTTGTTGAAATGACTCTTTGCTCCATTTTATTGCCTCCTCTTCTTGGTCAGAGATCTGTTGACTGTATTTATGTGATCTGTTTCTGGAATCTGTTGTGTTCCATTGATCTATTTATTTGTTATTTTGCACACTATCTTGATTACTGGGATTGCTTTGCATCTATAGGTCAAATCGGTAAGTATTGACATCTTGACAATACTGAATCTTCTTACCCTGATTGGAGTATCTGTTTATTTAGTTCTTCTCTGATCTTGTTCATCAGAGTTTTGTAATTTTCCTCGTATAGATCTTACACATATTTTGTTAGATTTATGTCAATTTTATTTTTTGGGGGTGCTAATATAAATGATTAGCTTATATTATGACATGAGTTTTAACAAGCTCTGGGAGTTGGTGACGGACCGGGAAGCCTGGTGTGCTGCAGTCCATGAGGTCAGAGTCAGACACAACTGAGCGACTGAACTGAACAGAATATAAATGATTAGTGTCCAACTCTTTGGGACCCCATGGACTGTAGCCCACCCGGCTCCTTAGTCCATGGAATTTTCCAGGCAGGAATACTGGAGTGGGTTGCCATTTCCTTCTCCAGGGGATCTTCCTGACCAGGGATTGAACCCAGATCTCCTGTGTCTCCTGCATTGGTCGGTGGATTCTTTACCACTGCGCTACCTGGGAAGCCCAATGTAAATGATGATTGTGTTTTTAATTTCAAGTTTTACTTATGAATTGCTGGCATATAGAAAAGAGATTGACTTTTTATATGAACCTTGTATCCTCCTTGCTTATTAATTGCTTATTAATTCCAGGAGCTTTTTTTTTGTCCATTTTAAAATGTTTGCTACATAAATGATTATGTCACCTTTGACTAAAGAATGTATTATTTCTTCCCAATCTGTTCATTGCTTATTTCCTTTTCCTTATTTTATTGCATAAGCTAGCACTTTCACTGTCATGTTGATGATCATTACTATTCTATTTTTTTTTTTAAGGGGAAAGCAAGTTTATTTAGAGAGATACACATCCTGTAGGTAGAATGTAGTCTTTCCCAGAAGGTGAGAATGACCCATTGCCATTCTTTATCCTCTTTTCTATATCTGTCTCTTAAAATTTTCTCCATTTTGTTTTGCAGCTCACCAAAGCTCATCGACAAGGTCACATGGTGAAAGTAGATTGGCTGGACAGATTGACATTTAGAGAAATAGAAATGATAAATGAGGTGGGTTGTATCCCTCTTTTTTATTTCAAAATTTTTTCTCCAGAGTTTTAAATGAAAAATTATTTAGAAGAATTATTCATTGTCATGTATCTCTCATATGTGAGATATTGAGGATAACTTCTAGTTGTGACTTCTATGTTAATAAGAGGAAAACTTGAGATAGCTGCCTTTTTTATATTTTAGTGTTCTTTTAAACCCTGAAATAAGTAGTAGATACCTCTGGCTCAGACGGTAAGGAATCCTTCTACAGTGCAGGTGAGCCGGGTTCAGTGCCTGGGTCAGGAACATCTTTTGGAGAGGGTAATGACTACCTACTTCAGTATTTTTGCCTGGAGAATTCCATGGACAAGAGCCTAGTGGGCCACAGTCAACGGGGTCACAAAGAGTCAGATATGACTAAATGACTAACACTTCCCTTTGACTGCTTTTCACTGTAAATATCATATAAGTGAAGCCCATGTTAAGTTTGATACCACACTTGTAGATTCTCTCTTTCTCCATATGGTAGTTTATGTCTAAGTTGGATATGTCTGTCAACATAATGTCAACACAGTGTCTTTACTTCAGTTACCTTAAGTCACTGTTAGCAGTTCCTATCCCCAGTGAAGATGCTCCTTCTCTTACTTAGTACATGTAGGACTGTACACACTTGATGAAGTTACATGGTTCAGATAATTTGTGTACTTCCTGATATTGTGTTTTGGTCCAGAATAGGTTTAATTGAGACATTACTTTAGTGAAACTCTTTACAAAATTAGAACAACAAAAGTTTCTGTACATTAGCACTGAAATACTATATGTTTGGCCTAGAGAGCAGAACTAGCAATTGTATATTAATCACATTAGGAGAGAGGGATAACAGGTTTGTGATATATGTAGCTTACAGTGATCAGCACATGGCACAACTGACTTAATTTTTGTTCTCTGAACAGTGTTAGCAGGAGGAAGAGAGAAATTGGTCATTTTAAGTGAACACTAAGAAAAGTTGAATTGTAGCATTGTGCATTTTTAAAAAACAAATTGGTAGTGTCTAACAACAGTTATATTTAGTATGAATACTGGGTATCTTTTCTAAACTTATTTATAATATATTCTCATATACTGAAACTGGAAAAAAAATTTACTGTTTTGGATTTTTATAGTTGTCACATTCTGAAAACAGTTTAATTGAACTGCTTCTATTCATCAACTTACATACCCCTGGGTTTAGAAAATGTAACGTTAGCGCATACTTTGCTCAGTCTTTTTCTCACTCTGTGCACACTCTTTAAAAGATAAGAGGCTGAGGCCATTACCATTATCATAATAGACTTATAATATGCTTCATAAAGCTGAACAGTTTTAAGTGACCTTCTTAGATCCTTGTGGTTATATAACTATAGATTTAAAGCCATTTTTCAAACTGATTTGGGTTAGAACTAATCACCCTTTTAAGTTTCTTTTTTTTTTACTTAATTATTAACATAATATTTGCTTCCTTAAGGGAATACAGTTATACACACAGCCAACATTTTATATGTTGGGGAAAAATAACTGTTTCCCAGAATAACTGTTATTTAAAGTGTGTTGATAAAAATTTACAAATGATGGCAAGTTATTTTAGGACCATTTATAAATTGTCAAAAACTTGTAAATGTTGTATCTGTTAAGCTCAAATTGCCTCTGTCCTTAGTTACATATTTTGTTTTACCTTTGTTTTTATTATATTAACTTTTATATTTGGATTAGTCGGAACTGTTCTTTGCTTAAAATTTTTAGAAATACAAAAATCTAATTTTTTTTGAGATGAAATAATTTTCCTGCAAATGTATACTAAATACCTTTACAATGTTATGTAATAAAATTCCTACTACTGAAGAAACCAAAAATTTCATTAAGTTTGAGGAGGGAGTTACAAATGAATAGTAGGGACTTCTGGATAAGGCAGTAGTGAAATAGTAATAGTATATAAAACAGTACACTTACAATAATGACATAATCATTTATTACATTTTAACTTGTATTTGATAGATTCCTTGTACTACTAAATTGGGCATAAGATACAAACTGATGTTGAAGAAAATAATTTTTCATAATTTTTTTTTCTTTTTTAGAGTGAAAAACGAAGTTCTAATTTCATGTACTTGATGGTTGAGTTTCGATGTGTCAAGTGTGATGATAAGGAATATGGTATTGTTTATTATGAAAAGGTATTTTCCTTGTTTATGGTCTCTGAGGTAGAGGGGAGGGGAAACATTAAAAAAAATTACTGTTGTTCCTGCTGGGATGAATTATTCGGCTACAGGAGGGCAGCAGACAGCTGTCAGCAGCAGCTGTTTATATATCTATATATACAAATCAATCATTTAGCTAGAACAAGATTACAAAAGCTGATCATTCATGTAATACATTTCTGGGTTACAGAATTCAATAAATATGCAAGAGATTAAAAACTTTTTGATTAACTGTTCTCTAAATTGGCAAGTAGGACATTAAAGCAGTAGCTTCATTAACAATTAGTATCCACTTGAAAAGTAAAAAGAGGGCATCATATTTTTTGTGTTAGGCTATTGTATGGTAAGGGTATGTTTGTATATAATAAGTATGTATATAATGTGTTGAAACTGTATATGTGACCCTAAACATAAGTATGCTTATGAAAGACCTTTTAAATGTTCATTTATTTATAAAGTACTTGCAAAATTAAGAAAATCATGTTATCAGTAGTCTGAGAGGTAAAAGTATGCAGTTACAAATTTGCTCAGGTTTGTGCATTACCAAAAGAAAGTAGTTGTGTGTTTGATGTCTAGCTACTTGAAAACTATCTATGCTTTAAATGCTTATTGATGGGTCTTCATTTCAGTACTACAGAAATAATAGCATGTGGAGTTCAAAAGCACATAAACTAGGCACCTTCTGTTATTGTGAAAGTACTGAGACAAGCACTTATGAAGACGGTGTAAGTCAGAATCAGTGTTAAATGAGGACAGATTTTTGATACATGGCATAAAAGAATAATATTTCTTCCTGCATAGAGCTAAGTTGTTCATAAGAAGTAGTGCTTTGAAATTGCATTTACATGTTAGTGCTATTTGTTAAAGTTGTCACAAGTGATTTTTTTTTAAATACATGTTTTATAGCTGTTAAATTACTATTTGAAAGATGTTTTCATAATGAAGGTTTAGGATTTGCATAGTTTGCGATCATTTTTGTGGTACTTTGCAAGGTATACATATATTTCCCTTTATCTTTTACCCCTTCCTTTAGAAGAAAGGTTAAAAAAAGTTAACTTGTTTCCACTTTTTATTTTATAAATTATATTCTCGGGGGTGGGGGGGGGAAGATAGGAAGGTAAACTATTTTACACTCTGTTTATTCATTAGAAAAACCGTTGAAAAGAAAGGGTAATGAATGTGAGTGAAATTGTTTTGTTACCAATATATTTTACTAAAATCACATTTTTAATTTTTACTATATGTAATTTCATTAAAAGCAATATGTCCCACCCATATGTAGTTTATATTGCAAAAGCATGCTAATGGTGATGGTATTTTCAAACATTGGAGATGTGAAAGATCTTTTGAAAGATAGCTTTGATAATAGATGAAATAATAACAGAATAGAAATTAGAAGAAGTTCAAGTATTTTTGAAAAGGTTCTTGACCCCTTTCTAACTGCTTCTTGAAAATTGCCCATAAATTAATGCCTGTCTACCTTTCCTGTCATATTTCCACTTAGTGTAAAGATTGCTGGGCCAGTGCCTTGAATCTAATGGAAATAGACTTTCTTGTCACCTGTCTTCTGTGACAGATAGCGTTAGTGAAGATTACTTGTCACAGTTGGGTTGATAAATGTGTATTTTGGTGTTGTGACTGAGAACCAGCCTGTTAAACAATGGCTGTGGGAATTTGTGGTTTTCTCTAGGACTCAATTACTGAACCTAAAGTCACAATACTCCTCCTCTTTCAGTCTCTCCTGATTTTGTTACACATATGTAAAATTGAAAATATACTAGTATTTGGAAGTTGACAGAAAAATTTGATGCCAGGTGTACAATTGTGAGGAAATGAGTTTCCACCTAAATTAGTTTACCCTTTTCCAGGATGTATGCAGTGACATTTATTAGGCCAAATTACCTTTCTTCCCTGAAATGGGTAAAAATAAAAGCCAGAGTTCTTCAAAGATGATAATGCTAACAAAATAAGACAGTTTTATTTCATAAGAATTGATTTTATTATTCCGCATGGTGTTGAGTAAGTGTCCTCTTAGAAGCAATGCTGCTGAGTTTCTAGCTGGGTATAACTTTGAGTAATGTTGACCCACATGTAAAAATACTTTTCTGAATGGAATTTAATTGTGGTAATTTGAAAAATAACCAAAATCTGCTAAGTGATTTTTGCAAATAATGTGACATATCCATTGTGCTATATTTTAATTATACTCTTTGATATTTTGTTCTGAGTTTTAAAATTAGGACATATTATTTTGACTTAGTCATTAAAAACAAGATGTTATGGGGAGGGAGGTGGGAGGGGGGTTCATGTTTGGGAATGCATGTAAGAATTAAAGATTTTAAAATTTAAAAAATAAAAAACTAAAATTAAAAAAATAAAAAAACCAATACCACCAAAAAAAAAAAAAACAAAGTTCAAAACAAAATCTGGACAATTATAGTCTACGGATTTTCCAGACATCATATCTCTAATAACTATATAATACAGGTTTTTTTATTGTTAAATTTTATTTTTCTAAAAATATTTAATCAGCAACAGAAGGCAACAAATGGATATGTATATGTAACAAATGGATTTAAAATATAGTTGAAAGATGATAATTTTTTAAAGAGAGGAATGATGTTATTTAAAAATTAAAATACATTAGAGTACACATGCTCATGTATTGTCTCTTGCCATTTGGTTAAATATATATATGTATTTTTGGGATTTTCCAGACATCATATCTCTAATAACTATATAATACAGGTTTTTTTATTGTTAAATTTTATTTTTCTCAAAATATTTAATCAGCAACAGAAGGCAATAAATGGATATGTATATGTAACAAATGGATTTAAAATATAGTTGAAAGATGATAATTTTTTAAAGAGAGGAATGATGTTATTTAAAAATTAAAATACATTAGAGTACACATGCTCATGTATTGTCTCTTGCCATTTGGTTAAATATATATATGTATTTTTGGGATTTTCCAGACATCATATCTCTAATAACTATATAATACAGGTTTTTTTATTGTTAAATTTTATTTTTCTCAAAATATTTAATCAGCAACAGAAGGCAATAAATGGATATGTATATGTAACAAATGGATTTAAAATATAGTTGAAAGATGATAATTTTTTAAAGAGAGGAATGTTGTTATTTAAAAATTAAAATACATTAGAGTACACATGCTCATGTATTGTCTCTTACCATTTGGTTAAATATATATATGTATTTTTTCAACTTGTTGCATTGTGATCCAGGATGGTGATGAGTCATCTCCAATTTTAACAAGCTTTGAGATAGTGAAAGTTCCTGACCCTCAGATGTCTATGGTGAGTCACTGTCAAATTTCTAATGAAATTTGTTTTCTCCAGACTGATTATGACTTACATCCACATCATACACTTTCTAAAAAGTGTATCTGTAACTTCGTTGGTTATTTAAAAATGAATCATAAATTCACTTCAGCCATATAGAATCAGATTCAAATGGAATATTTACAAGAAATACTACCTTAGCATAAGGCCTGGATGGTGCAGTGTTGGTAAACCATTTTATTTTAATTATTGAAAGAGCTATAGAATGCAATCTTGAAATAAGATTTGGATAAACAAGTATTTGAAAGATTGTCATCATAATAGAAGGAGAATTTATTTATACGACAAGGTAACAATAAGATCAATGGATAAAAATTTTAGGGAGATTGATTTTAGTGAAAAATAGGGGAGATTATTGGTAGTTACCTAAACTGTTCAGTTTGGATTATGGTTTCTTGGATGATTTTGAGATACCTGCTTATGAATTGTTGAGATGATAGCTCTCTCAGGAATAAGAAAGAGAAAGAATTCTTATTTTGTAGCAAATGTTTAATTTGATGACTTCAGATTTAGAAAGTTCCAGAAAAAAATCCTTTTTAACAGCATAATATGAACTGTCATAGTCACACTTAGAATTCATTTACGTTACTCTGAACTATTTTATTCTTATTTTATTCATTTCTAATTAGATTAATTACCTTCCTAATCAGAGCATAGTAGATTGAAAGTAGTGCATTGGAAGATGAAAACATCATGATTAGGGTAAATACTGGTCATTAGAGCAGGAAGTAATGGCTGAGGGCCTAACTTCAAAGGAAGAAATAGGGGAAAAAAGGGAATAAAAATTCGGAAGAAAAAGATCACTTGGGAATTGTAGAAACAAACATCTAAGTACTTCTCCCATTCCCAAGCCTGGCATAATTTACAAAAGCGTTCAGTTCAGTTCAGTTGCTCATTCATGTCCGACTCTTTGAGACCCCATGAACCGCAGCATGCCAGCCTCCCTGTCCATTACCAACTCCCGGAGTCCACCCAAACCCATGTCCATCGAGTCGGTGATGCCATTCCAACCATCTCATCCTCTGTTGTCCCCTTCTCCTGCCCTCAATCTTTCCCAGCATCAGGATCTTCTCAAATGAGTCAGCTCTTCACATCAGGTGGCCAAAGTATTGAGTTTCAGCTTCAACATCAGTCTCACCAATGAACAGCACTGATTTCCTTTAGGATGGACTGGTTGGATCTCCTTGCAGTCCAAGGGACTCTCAAGAGTCTTTTCCAACACCACAGTTCAAAAGCATCAGTTCTTTGGTGCTCAGCTTTCTTCACAGTCCAACTCTCACATCCATACATGATCACTACAAAAACCATAGCCTTGACTAGATAGACCTTTGTTGACAAAGTAGTGTCTCTTTTCAATATGCTGTCTAGGTTGGTCATAACTTTCCTTCCAAGGAGTAGGTGTCTTTTAATTTCATGGCTGCAGTCACCATCTGCAGTGATTTGGGAGCCCAGAAAAATAAAGTCAGCCACTGTTTCAGTAGGTCTAAAATGGATACTGAATTTTCATTATAAAATCAAATGATCTTTTACATTGTGGATATAGGAAACACATGACAAGTTACCTTCAAAATGGATGAGTGTATACAAATTTTGTCATATTGGAACTGTATTGCTTTTGTATAACTTGAACCAAAATGTCAGGTAAATGAGAGCTCTGTTTATTTGGTGTATTTTTTCCTAATTAAAATGCTCATCAACAATTGCAGTTTTAACATTTTGTATGCTGTAATTAAAAAAATCGAAGATGTTAGACCTCTGTTAAATTTTTTAGCTTTAAATGCAATTGAGAAAGGACAAAACAAAAGATATTTTTTAAAAGGCGAGCTACCCTTCTTACCTGCTGTGTTAAAAAAATTTAATTTGTAGTCATTAGTATTAACTAAATAGAGGAATATAGCAAACATTGAGGACCACCAAGCTGGTTTATCCCTGTATCAGACAATAAAACAGACTGTGTAAGTGTGATACTAGTGCATGTACATATACACATAGACTGATTAAAACTGTCTAAAAATCCCAGAAATTAATCCAAGTACATAAGGAAATTGATAAAGGTGACTTTTCATCACTGGAGCGTAGTGCTGGGGAAGAGCCATTTAGAAAAAGATAAAATTTCCATACCATACATTACCTCCCACCATACATAATGAAAAACTCCAAATGAATCACGATTTAAATATAAAATGGATCCTAACTGGATCCTAACTGTTCATTGGAAGGACTGATGTTGAAGCTGAAAGTCCGATACTTTGGCCACCTGATGTGAAGTATTGACTCATTTGAAAAGACCCTGATGCTGGGAAAGATTAAGGGCAGGAGGAGAAGGGGACGACAGAGCTTGAAATGGTTGGATGGACAGGAGTTTGGGTGGACTCCAGAAGTTGGTGATGGACAGGGAGGCCTGGCGTGCTGTGGTTCATGGGGTTGCAAAGAGTTGGACACTACTGAACAACTGAACTGAACTGGTACTTTACTGTTAGTTTAGGTAAAGACTTCTAAAGCTGAGTCAAAATGCAGAGGCAACAAAATAAATGATTGGTAAATTCGACTATGTTAAAAAAAGTTTGCATGGCAAAAACACCGTAACAAAGTCAAAAGACAGTTGAGAAACTGGGAGAAACTATTTGAGACATACATCACAAAGGGCTACGTATCTAGTACGTCAAAAACTCTTAATACTGAAGAGTAAAGGACAAAAAAGCCACTTGCAAATTAGGAAAAATACATGAACAGACAATTCATACATGTAAAAATGAATAAAATAAGGTCTCTGTAAAGCAAAGACAGTGTGTTCAAAGCTTATGATTTTGGCCATAGATAAAACAGTCAAGCGTTTTGATCATTGTCACTGCCCTAGGTTACCACTGGCAGTTTAAACTAAGGTGATAGTATGATTATATCACAGAGTTGCTAGTAACTCCTAATAAAAGGGAGCTTTAGTCTGGGTTGCCAAGGGAGATTTTTGGAGTGAAGGTGACATTTGATTGGCTAGACGGTTTAAAACCTTGAATACAATGGGGAGTTAAAACAAGGGCCTGGGATAGCATGCGCATGTGCACCAGTGCCTAGTGAAGCATACGCAAGCTTGCTTAGCTTTCCCTTTCACCACAAGATACAGAGGGGACTACAGTTGTAACAAGAAGAAAATAGTCTTATAAACTGGTCTTAAGTAACTATTTGCCTTTTCTGAGTGACTGTTGAAACTGATTATTGGTGAAATTTACATTGTTCATTAATATTTTTAAATAATTTATAGGAGAATTTAGTTGAGAGCAAACATCACAAACTTGCCCGGAGTTTAAGAAGCGGACCTTCTGACCATGATCTCAAACCTAATGCTGCCACAAGAGATCAGCTAAATGTAAGAACATTTAAAATATATTAATATAAAAATAATTGAGTGGGTATTTTGATTGCAGCTCATGTGATAGCACATCACTTGAAAGTGATTTAGATGCAAGTTAATGAATCCTATGTAGTTTCAATGACTTAACGTTTCTGTCATTTTGTATCATTTTGGTGATTTCAGGAACTATTAGCCCTAGAGACAGAGCTACAAATAGTATGTCTTCTTAGTATAGTATTCTTAGAAACTGGCCCTAAGATACATTGTCTAAGATAGGTCTTCCATTGGCTTAACAAGATGAAGTGAAAGTGAAAGTTGCTCGATCGAGTGGACTCTCTACGACCCCATGGGCTATACAGTCTATGGAATTCTCCAGACAGAATACTGGAATAGGTAGCCTTTCCTTTCTCCAGGGAATCTTCCCAACCCAGGGATCGAACCCAGGTCTACCTGCATTGCGGGCAGATTCTTTACCAGCTGAGCCACAAGGGAAGCCCAAGAATACTGGAGTGGGTAGCCTATTCCTTCTGCAGCAGATCTTCCTCACCCAGGAATTGAACTGGGGTCTCCCACATTGCAGGCAGATTCTTCACCAACTGAGCTATCAGGGAAACCCGTTAACAAGAGAAAAGTTTATTACTTGTGGTTTTTTGTTTTGAATTTTTTTTTTTCCTTTTCTTGTGTGTGTATTGGTGGGGGCTTTTTTCTTCCTCATTTTTATTTTTTTTAAACTTTTTATACAAATTTAAGGGTTACTTTCCATTTATAGTTATTACAAATTTTTCCCTCTGTTCTCATGTTGTATAGTATATCCTTGAGCCTATCTTGCAGGCAGTAGTGTGGTGGGGTAAAACTTTGGTATTTGAGTTTGTTGTGTTTTTCATAGAAATAAATTAACGGTAACAACATACTTTTTTATATGAGGCTTAACTTTTATCTACCTTTTTCTCCTCTTACACTCTAACAATGTCCTTTTTGAACTGATAGGTACAGCAGATTTATGTCTTCCTTAGCTTCATGTACGTTTTCCGTTCTTCTGTAGTAATAATAGATATATTTAAATGAGTGGAAAATTTTAAATGAAATGGAAATAGATAGCAAGTTTTTTTTTTAATTTGATAAAGTGTTTTATTTTTTCTTTGTTTTAGATTATTGTGAGTTATCCACCAACCAAGCAACTTACATATGAAGAACAAGATCTTGTATGGAAGTTTAGATATTATCTTACTAATCAAGAAAAAGTGAGTTTCTTGAATATTTTCACATATCAAATTTATCTGTAAACTTTGTTGCTAATGAGCAAAACTGTCATAGAAATACAGACTAATTGTCAAATTTTTATTAAAATGTTACAGAGCAGTATATGTTGCTCCATTTTTTTAAAAATTGTGAAACTATACACACAAAGACATATGTACCTCTTTGTTGATGTATAGATAGACAGTGTCTGAATGGGTTAAGTCAGAGGGATTTGGGTTCAGTTTCCAGCACTACAACTTACTCTTTCTGGATAAGGTGAAGCAGATTTCTTTGGAAGCTTTGTTTCCTCATTTTACTAATTATGACAGTCCTTCTTCACAGGTGAGAGAATACGCATGAGTAACCTGGTTGAGGGAGAAGGCGATGGCACCCCACTCCAGTACTCTTGCCTGGAAAATCCCATGGGCCGAGGAGCCTGGCAGGCTGCAGTACATGGGGTCGTGAAGTGTTGGACATGACTGAGCGACTTCCCTTTCACTTTTCACTTTCATGCATTGGAGAAGGAAATGGCAACCCACTCCAGTGTTCTTGCCTGGAGAATCCCAGGGACGGGGGAGCCTGGTGGGCTGCTGTCTATGGGGTCACACAGAGTCAGACACGACTGAAGTGACTTAGTAGCAGTAGCAACAGCAGCAACCTGGTTGAGTCCTTACTGCATAGTAGGTGCAGAGTTAAATGTTGACTCACTTTTGTCTTCTCTCTTTTCACAGAAGTAAATTAGCTCTGTGACAACATACTTTTTTATGTGAGGCTTATCTTTTTTTTTTGCCTCCTTGAGACTGGGTGGCTATCAAAGAACTGTAGAATTCTGGAGATGTGGCTAGTGAGAGAGTATGAGAACTCTAATCTGAAATGATGGATTGGTAGAATGGCATCAAGCGTGAGATGAGGGTAGAGAGGGTAGGTCAGAACTAGACATTGCCTTCCATATTGAAGCTAGGAGTAAATAAAGTTTCCTTCTGGGCTCACTGAAATCATTCCTTTCATGTGCACCTCAGCTATCTGGGGCCAGTGTCCTATGAGAGAGAATTGTGATGAAGCAGTCAGTACTAGGGGGCCTTCTCAGGTGGCACTAGTGACAAAGAACCCACCTGCCAATGCAGGAGACGTAAGTGATGTGGGAAGATACTCTGGAGGAGGACATGACAACCTGCTCCAGTATTCTTGCTTGGAGAATCCCATGGACGGAGGAGCCTGTGGGGGGTGGGGGAGGAAGAGAGTCTGACACGACTGAAGCGACTTAGCACACACAGTCATAATAGACTTGAGTATAGAGACTTAGTTTTAAGGCTGATTGTTTATTGCTATTTATTGTCATTAAGAAGCTTTTTGACTACTTTAGCTTCTTCACATTTAATATGAGTTGACTGAATTATTGTGAACTTTAAGTCTCTTCTAGTTTATGTTGTGTTGTATGCTTAGTTGCTCAGTTGTGTGTGAATCTTGGTGACTCCATGTTCTGTAGCCCGCCAGGCTACTCTGTCCATGGGAGTTTTCAGGCCACAATACTTGAGTGGGTAGCCGTTTCCTCCTCCAGGGGATCTGTGTGACCTAGGGATCGAACCTGTATGTCCTGCACTGTAGGTGGATTCTTTACCACTGAGCCATCAGAGATTAGTCTCGCTTCTTCCATGGGAGCCTTGAGGAGCAGCTATAAATACAGGTGAAGCTTCGCTAGGTGGTCCACTCACCTCTTGCTTTGTGGCCTGGTTCCTTATAGGCCATGGACCGGTACTAGTCCATGGCCTAGGGACTGGATAAAAATCCAGTTACAGCTCATTTTAACTCTGTGGCTTTTCTTTTCTATCTTTTATTGATACCTTGGGAAATTCTTTGTGGATGAACCATACTCATTCTCTTTTACATCTATAATAAGAATGAGAGAGGAATTTTAAATTTGCTGTAACTTTTGAGTGTTATTCTTTTTATCCCTGCAAGCAAAGGAAAGAATCATCAGCAGAAGCACAGATTTGTGATTTTTGTGTTTTTTAAAGATTCAGTTAGTATCATGATACTCTATTAAAAAAGAATTACCTTATTCACAGAAATTGAATCTTGAATGTAGCAGTTTTATCTGAAAATAAATAGCAAGATACTGAATTAAACCTGTTAGAATGTATAGGTTCAAGAATCATAGATTTGCAAAACAGAACTCCCTTAGATAGAAAAACTTCCAAGAAATACTGTTTAAACAAGTCACTTCCCCCTGAAATTAAATTACCTCTAGATATGTGCAAATATGTGACAGATTTCATTTAACTAGTTGATTTCAAGTTTTTAAATGGTAGGTGATGAAACTTCAATTCTCAGAACATATAATAGAGTTCTTATGATCACTAGAGTAAGGTGAATGCTATTTTTTACTATTTGGAAGCACTTTTCAGAAAACCAAATATATATTGTTCTTGAAATGACCAAAGGAATTATTCACATAGCCACATTTGTATCTTTGTAATAATTTAAAATGGGTTTTGTAGAAAATACTTTTCTACCACTGTCCCTTAATTTATTTATAAAAGAAATTTGCTCAATGCCAGTTTCTCAGGAACTATGATTTAGATTATTTGACATTTGCACCCTAAGGCTGTAAAGATTTCCCAGTGAGAAAGCAGTGCTCAGGAAACAAGTTAGTGGAAATTGGTTCTTACAAAGTTATACTTCTTATTTATTTTTTGATTAAATTTGTTTTTTCCACCTATTTTTTCCTAAATGACCTGTCTTAAGTATTTCAATAAAAGCCCTGTAGTCTAGATGTAATGTTGCACCTGAAAAGTTCACAGTAATAAGTTTGTCCAATAAAATCAGTTAAATTTATGAAGTAGTTTTAAATTTATGGTCTGTAGCATGTACAAAGTGACTTATTTTCGTGGAACCAAAAGTGTGAATATTATAACTTTTAAATTCAGCTTTTAACATGGTCCTTTCTTCTTGTGGAAATATTAATTAAAGATAACCGTCATTTTGCTATCTTTCTGTTATGCTTAGGGAGCAAAACAGTAGGAATAATCATACGGTGAAGGTGATGGTGACGCACACTGACTGCACTGACGAGGCTGCTTCTGAGACCGTGACATCAGGACGGTAGTCATGCTTGTGACTCCTGGCAAGGAGCTGATGGCATACCATAGCAGAAGTGAATTCAGTTCAGCACACAGTTGATATCAGCTCTTGGCCTAGTATTATTTAAGGCTTTGGGCTTTGAGATACTATCACTGTAAATTTCATATAAATTAAAATTGTTTGGGGGTGCCTGCTAAGTCACTTTGGTTATATCCAACTCTTTGCGACCCTATGGACTGTAGCCCGCCAGGCTTGTCTGTGGGATTCTCTAGGCAAGAATACTGGAATGGGTTGCCATGCTCTTCTCCAGGGATCTGCCTGGCCCAGTTTGTCTAGGGGAAAAGACAATTATACATAACTAAAATGGAGAAGTATAGGATAGTAACTGATAAAGGGTCACTGTCTCATTAGTTAATAGTTAGGTAATTACTAGAATAGTGATGTGAAGGAGAACAAGATTAATGTGCTGTGATATGAGGAAGGTTTTACAGAAGTAAGATTGGTCCTAAAGTTTGAACAAACTTTGGTGGTCATTCTTATTTGATGATAATGTTTCATGGGAAAGAAAAGCATGAGGAAGGCAGAGTGTTAGGTTTGGGAGATAGAAGTGTTCTTTAAATAGAAAAGATGGAGTCAGATTGTAATGAGCCTTGAATTCTATGATTCAAAGTTGGATATCACTCGCAAAAGGAAACCTGTAAAGCCAAGAATGTGTCTTAACAAGTGATGTTTTAAGGAAGACAAACCAGGTGGATTGGAGCAGAGCTGACAGTGAAGAAAGAGACATAATTAGGAGGTTCATGTATGGATTTTGAGAGCTGTGTTGAAGGGCAGAGGAAGGAGAGGAAAATGTATAAAATTACTTGGAGGCAATTGCCAAGAATTAGTCCTGAGCACCTGAAATAAAGAAATATGGCAAGTGGAAGGATCAGGATAAGGAGATATTTTGGTTTTGAATGTTGTGAATTTAAAAATATTAAAATAGCTGTGATATGGTGATACAATAAAAAATCATATGTTTAGTCTTCATCTCTGGTTACTAACACAGTTTCTAAAACCCTAGGAATTTCATGAGTGGTAGGAATGAGAAGAGCATCTTTTGTTTTTCAAAATAAGGCCTTTTCAACTATACTTGTATTTATGCTAATGAGATGACTCTTGGAGATGGTGTGCTCATGGCCAGAAGAGCTGTATAGTTTTGATTAGAGGGTTGGAACTTTCAGCTCTACCTCTGACCTCTGGAGATTGAGGGAGCAGGGATAGAGGATTGGAGAGAGGCTGGGCATTGAGCTAGAACCCAAGAATAGTTAATGATTTAATCAGTTGTGCCTGTGTAATGAGATCTCTGAAAACCTGTAACAGTGGAGTTCATAGAGCTTCTGGGTTGGTGAATGCATCCATATGCCAGGAGGTTACATCCCTAACTATGGTGACAGATGAACTCCCATGCTTGGGACCCTTCTGGACCTCACCTAATGTGTTTCTTCACCTGGTTATTCATTTATATATTTTATAATAAACCAGCAATAATAAGTGAACTAGTACTCTAAATTCTTTGAGTCATTATAGCAATTATTGAGCCTGAGGAAGGTCAGTCGTGGGAACCCCCAGTATGTGTCCATGTTGGACTGAAGTCTGGGTACCTGAGGACCCAGTGTTTGCTCTTAGCGTCTGAGATGGGAAGCAGTCTCCCACTGAGTTCTGCACTGAGTATCAGAATTCAGTTAAGTTGCAGGATACTCAGTGTCTGCAGAGAATTAGGGTGTCAGAAGTGTCTTGAGTAGAACAGGTTTTCCTGTTCTACATTTTGGAAATGTAGAAATTTATAAAAATTGAGTTGATAGAAATTAATATTAGAAATATATATGATAAACAGTGTTTTCAGCTCTGAAGTGTGATCATGATTCTAAAAGTAGGAGATAACAATGAGGTGACTCTAAGATCAGAAAGGAGGTTAACAAAATATTTATTGCTATTAATATAAAACATGGTAATATATGTGATAAGGTTAACATTTGACAGTAACATCAGAAGCATTTGTCAACTATTTATTATATATATATTCTGTTTTAAACATCTGTATCATTAACTTATTTAATATTTACATAAACTTACGAGATAGAGCACTTAAAAGTTAAATAATGTGCTCCATGTGACTCAGTAATTATTGATGAAGCTGGAAACTTAAGACTTGAACCCAAACACCTTTCCTCTAACACCTATACTCTACAGTTATCTGTGGAAGCCCTAGGTATAAAATTGCATTTGAATCCTCTATCTTTGTTTTATATAGATCAATAAAGCATCTTTAAAGCACCTGAAATAAAGTATCATCATTACTATTTCTGACTTCAAATTCTTACACTTCCTTTCTTTCTCATTCCTCTTCTTGTTTCCACCTTCATTGTATTATCTCCTTGTTTACCTTTGTCACATTTAGCATTATCAGGTTGTGAAATCTTTGTACAGTCCCTGGCAGCAGTATACTCCATAAATATCACTAATAAATCTATAAATCTGAGAATCTGAGGGTTAGATTGTTTCAGATACTGAATTGAGTACATCAGCATGCTACAAGATTTGCTTATAGTAAGTACATAGCGGCACATCTTCGTTAAGACTGCTGATATACTGTGAAGTGGAAAAGCTTTCACTGTAGTTATTTAGGAAGTATTGCTTTATTTCCACATTCAGTCTAGAAATACATTTAAGAAGTAAAAAATAAATGCATAGAATAAGGAGGGCCATCCATGTGCTTTTATGGAGAGAGAGCACTTAAATGATGTGCAGGAGGTACAGAAGAAATGGCTAGCTATCCTTGGGGAATGCAAATTCCAGTTGTAGACAGAATGTCCAGAAAAGTATTTGGTAGTTAGAAGAGAGTCATTTAATTGAAGAATGTAAAATTAAGCAGCTACTGAGAGAAGAGCTGAAAGTTGCTGAAAACTTCCTGGAAAAGTTGATATTTTGGCAAGTTGGCCTTAAAGAAGATGACACTACTGTTTTGACAAAGAGCATAAGAAAAGAAGGAACTCCTTGTAGCTAGGAGTTAGACCGTCATATATAAAATAGGTTAGCCTGATTGAAGCATAGAGGGGCAATGAGAGCTTATTGAGAATTAAAGGTTTGGATTAAGATAAGAGGTATCAAGGAATGTTTCAAAAAAGAAGCCAACATTTTAAAAAAATGGCTTCACTGTCTGTAAATACAGTGAGTATGTTGGAAATTAATCGCTGAAATTACTTAGGTAAATATCAAGTCTCTTTTTGTCAGAGATATTATAGAGTAAATTTGTGCTGATAGTGGGAGGTTGTGCTAATAAATCACTTCCAACTTGAATATCTGACAGTTGAAATGATTAGAAGAGAAACCCTTAGCTTGAAGGCTGTGCCAAACTCTAAATGTGTGGCATAGTGAGAGTTAGTCTGAGGGGAACAGTGAGAAATATCGCCAGGAAATAATCAAAGAGAATTAGGAATGGGTTTGAGACAGGAAGAAAGGAGGCAGGGCATAACCATTAAAAGAATGAAGTAGCCATTAAGAACAGGATTCACAGAAACTGATTGGAACCTAAATAGGCCCAAGGTGGCAGAAAATTTGACTTCCAGGAGACCTTGAGCCTCATTTGCACTCACTGTAATACATTAGCTAAATAACACACCCTCTGGTACCCTGACAGTTCCGAGGCCAACCATAAAAGGCCACAAAGTCAGTAGTGCCCCGATTCTGGAAATCTCTGTCCTTTCCTCAAAATAGTTGAAATCATCTTCCCTCTTGTTAGCCTGTGAAATCACCTAGGCCATAAAAACTAACCACCCCCGTATTTCAGGGTCACTTGTGCCTTCTGAGATAGCACACACTCTGTCTATGGAGCGTGTATCTCTCTACATAAATCTGCTTTCACTTTACTGTGGCTGGTTCTTGAATTCTTTCCCGTGTCACGCCAAAGACCTTCACTAGGCAGCCAGTCCCAGGGACTCATTTGAGACCTGGAAAATGACCCTCCACTTGTGCCCCTTTTTTTCCCTGCAAGTTTAGGGGATAAGTGTTGGTAGAGTAATGGCTCCCAATGGCTTGGGCTAGCTAATTAGCGACTGAAGCGATTTAGCAGCAGCAACGGCAGCACTTCCTTAACCGTAAGGAGAAACCATCTGGTAAAAACATGCATAGGTTGAGAGCCAGTGGATTTGGATTCTAAGTCTAGCCTGTCCAATATTTTGAAATGATGGGCAAGCGACTTCACTCAGATTATATACAAATTTGAGCACTCCATAGTGCTTTTATCCCATAATTTAGTTAAGTCAAGAATAAGTTCAGTTCAGTTCTGTGTAGTTCAGTCACTCAGTCGTGTCCAACTCTTTGCGACCCCATGGACTGCAGCACTCCAGGAGTCCCTGTCCATCAAGGAGCTTGCTTAAACTCATGTCCATTGAGTCAGTGATGCCATCCAACCATCCAACCATCTCATCATCTCATTCTCTGTCGTCCCCTTCTCCTCCTGCCTTCAATCTTTCCCAACATCAGGGTCTTTTTATTGGAACTTCAGCTTCAGCATCATTCCTTCCAATGAATATTCAGGACTGATTTCCTTTAGGATTGACTGGTTGGATCTCCTTGCAGTCCAAGGGACTGTCAAGAGTTTTCTCCAGGACCACAGTTCAAGAGCATCAGATCTTCGGTGCTCAGCTTTCTATATGGTCCAGCTATCACATTCGTACATGACTGTTGGAAAAACCATAACTTTTACGAGATGGACCTTAGTTGCCAGAGTAATGTCTCTGCTTTTTAATATGCTATCTAGGTTTGTCATAGCTTTTCTTCCAAGGAGCAGGCGTCTTTTACTTTCTTGGCTGCAGTGACCAATTGTAGTGATTTTGGAGCCCAAGAAAATGAAGTCTGTCACTGTTTCTATTGTTTCCCGTTCTATTTGCCATGAAGTGATGGGACTGGGTGCCATGATCTTAGTTTTTTGAATGTTGAGTTTTAAGCCAGCTTTTTCACTCTCCTGTTTCACGTTCTTTAAGAGGCTCTTCAGTTCCTCTTCACTTTCTGCCATAAGGGTGGTGTCATCTGCATATCTGAGGTTATTGATATTTCTCCTGGCAGTCGTGATTCCACCTTGTGCTTCATCCACCCCAGCATTTTGCATGATGCACTCCACATATAAGTTAAATAACAATAAGTTAGGGAATGGGAATGAAGATTAATTTTATGTCATGCTAATAAGTAATTGTGTTTTATTATTCAAGGGAACATTGTTTTGGAGAACTTGGTTAGTTTACTAATGAAAATATTTTTAGTTGAGCAGAGCAAGAATTTAAAATTTAAAGTTATCTTTGTTCAAGAGATGAATTCATAGAAAAAGAAGAAAATGTCTGGATATCAGCTAGCAAAGTGTTAGTAGGGAGATCTGGCAGTAGGGTTTGCTTTTTTATGAAAAACAAGTACACACCTTTCTTTAAACGGCATTTATTGTTATGCAGCCATGAATGATATGCTCCAAGGTAGCTTCCTCACCTGACAGTCTTAAGATGAATTGGCTACCTTTCTAAAGAAGGGAGATTCCAGAAAGATTCTACAAACAGCCAGCTGAATCATAGAATGAATATACAGAAACCAATGCTCCTGTGTATTTATCTATTTTTATACTTGTTTCTGTAGAGGTTTTTTTTTTTTTTAATTGTCTCTCTTTTTCTGTAGTTACTTCTCTCTGTAAGAGAGATATATTCAACTTCATTTGAGTCATCCTATGTGAGTATCTAGGGAAACCATTGACTCTAGGATGTGTTCTTTAATGGGGTTCTGCCCTTCTTGGCTTTGGACTCTTTCATTCTTTGGTTGCAGTGTTTTATGTCTCACATGTTGATACTATAAAATGAAGTTTTTCTCTTAAGATATCTCAGACTTCATGAGACATGTCTCAACGATTTCCTTGTGTTGAATCTTGCAGTTATTTAAAATAGTGCAAGCATAATGAAGAAAAGTTGAAGAAAATTTAAAGCTTCATAGTGCTTTGTAGTGCTCTGAAAAAAAAAAATTAAAGTTACAAGGAACATGCCTTTCCCGCCCCCTCACTCCACCCCCATCCCTTGGTCCTGCAGTGTTTTCCTCAGATTGTGTGTTTAGTGTTTATGTGAGGAGTCTGTTGTTGACTTTGTCACTTTGCCGTCGGGTCCAAGTTGAGCTCTACCTCGTCATCCTTGATTCTCCCTTTCCCAGAATACAATATTTCTAATTTTCAAACCTTTTCTGATTTTAGGCTTTGACAAAGTTCTTGAAATGTGTTAATTGGGATCTACCTCAGGAGGCCAAACAGGCGCTGGAACTTCTAGGCAAGTGGAAGCCTATGGATGTAGAGGATTCCTTGGAGCTGCTGTCCTCTCATTACACGAATCCAACAGTGAGGCGCTACGCTGTGGCCCGACTACGGCAGGCGGATGATGAGGTGCGTTAGTGTTCACTACTCCTCTGCAACTGAGTACATTTTAAACTGGGACCTGTGTGTGTGTGTGTGTGTGTGTGTGTATGTGTGTGTGAGAGAGAGAGAGAGAGAGGGGGGGAGGGAGGGAGGGAGGGAGGGAAAGCTTCAGAAGGGAAGAGGATATACTATGTGTGTTTTTAGAAGCAAAATTAAAATATTCCTCCAGGGATTCCTCTGTGAAATGAAAATTTACTTCCTGATGTGTTACATGATGGGACAGCGTCCCCCAGGACATTTTCCTGGCAGCAGAGCTTGTATTGCTCTGTCTGGAAAAAGGAACTCTAATGAAAAATGGTTTAATGCAGTACCAGCTAGGGAATAATTCAGATTCCCCTCTATCAGTCAGTCTACAGCAATCCACATTTAATTGTAGCTTTGAAAAGCCTTTGGGGCCTTTAAAGCATAGAGATGCATGGTCATCTTATTCTTTTTCAGACTTCTCCTTTAAACTCTAAGCTACCAACAATTGTGTGTGTAAGTAAATTTTTTTAAAGGTGGCTTTGAATCCTCTGCAAGAGAAAGACTACAAGCTTTATGGTGGCTGTTTATATACATATAAGGCCACCTGGGAAGGTTGGAAACTGTATTGACCCAAAACATTGCTAGATGTTGAATTTTAGTAATTCCTAATCAGGTAGATGAACTCACTAATTTTTTTTATAACTTACTAATTTTTATAGAGGAAATGTATTCTCATACATAGCCTGCAAGGCTTATGGAATATAAGATGACTCTTCTTAACCCTCAATATATGCATAGGAGTGCTCATCATGATTTTGAACTCCTGGTGGTATCTAAATTTCAAGAAGCAAAATGCCACATTTATTAAAGTTGATAGTTGTATATGTATCTAATTACAGTAAAATTTAAGCACTAAAGAAAGTAGTGCAGTGACTGTTCATATGTAACTTACCTATCTTCAGTAGTTGCCAACTCATAGACAATTTTGTTTTCATCTCTAATGCCAGTTATTTTCTCCTCCCCATTCCTTACATTCCACTAGATTATTCTGAGGCAGTCCTCAGATATTGTATAATTTTTTTGGACTAGGATGTTTTTCACTCCCTTATCAAACAGCAGTTCCTAGCATTGTGATTCAGCATATTATCTTCTTTATTGTTTTTTTTTTTTTTAGTACATCACAAGTAAAAGTAAATTATTGCAATATTTATTTAAAATAATGAAGTATTTATTTTGAAATTCATTAGAAATTTCACTTTAGTCATTAAGTCTTTATCTCTATTTGACATGAGTCAGGATTTAGGTAAACGTCTTTGGGTTGTAGTCAATACAGCCCTCCTCAACATGGGTTCAGAGTTTAAAGAGAAATATTATAAATCATCATATTTGGTTGCCTGACTACATTCCCTTATAAACTTAGAGGCTAAACATTTAATTGTCTCTGGAATTAATAGTATTAGTGCAAGTACTGAACTATTTATAGACTATTTTATAATTTTTATGAGATAAAGAATAATGGTACAAATATTGCATGTATCCCAAACTGCAAAATATGGTTGTTAGTTTGGGAGTGTTTTTTGAGATTTTAGAGATAATAGATAGTGAGGTGGTAACTATCTCTTGATTTTCCTTTCTCTGAACTTGGTTCAGTAATGAATTTTGTATACTCAGCTTAAGAAAAAATACTTCAATTTAGTTTCTACTGATTCGTCAAATGAACATTAAGATTTGAATTTTGGTTTTTATCTGACTCTATGTACCCATATGTCTTTGGGAACATGTGTTATTCTCACCTCAGTTTCCTATCCAAAAAAAAAAAAGTGATAATAGCTATTTATACCACTTAATAGTTATGAAGAAAAAACTACATGGGAAAAAATTTTGAAAACTGTACTTATATGTAATATGCTGAAAGATTATAAATTTATATCAATTTTATACTAAAATCATTCATGTTGTACCTTTCTTTTCTAATTGGTATAGAGTGCCTCTTTGCTTTTGCATTATCTGTGGAGTAGTATGGTATTTTGGAAAAGGCAATGGCAACCCACTCCAGTACTCTTGCCTGGAAAATCCCACAGACGGAAGAGCCTGGTAGGCTGCAGTCCATGGGGTCGTGAAGAGTCGGACACGACTGAACGACTTCACTTTCACTTTTTACTTTTGTGCATTGGGGAAGGAAATGGCAACCCATTCCAGTGTTCTTGCCTGGAGAATCCCAGGGAAGGGGGAGCCTGGTGGGCTGCCGTCTATGGGGTCACACAGAGTTGGACATGACTGAAGCGACTTAGCAGTAGCAGCAGCAGCAGTATGGTATTTACGGCTTTATGAACTTCAAATGTTTTTTAGTATTTCAAGTGAAAGTGAAAGTCACACAGTCATGTCTGACTCTGTGTGACCCTGTGGACTGTAGCCTGCCAGGCTCCTCTGTCCATAGAATTCTCCAGGCAAGAATATTGGAGTGGGTAGCCATTGCCTTTTCCAGGGGATCTTCCCAACCCAAGGATTTAACACAAGATTTCCCACATTGCAGGCAGATTCTTTACCATCTTGAGCCCTTATTATAGTCCTATAATATAATAATATAATCATGTAAACATAGCATCACATCAAAGATCACTTTGTCTAAATATCTACATCTTGGACAACTGAAAAACTTGAATGAAAAGTACTACATTTTATATTTGGACAGTAATTTGTTCAGGATGCCATAGTCCCTCTAGTACCCAAGCCTGTATATGTGTTACTTCATCTTCCTAGTGAGGTCTTCCTGCTGTTCATCCTTCAAGGTGTAGCACAGACCTCAACATCTCTGAGAAACTTCTCTTAACCACTGAGGGAAGCAGATGACATTTTGGTTTCTTTTCTGCTCCCACGGCATTTGGTTTGTTCCTTTACTGTATTATATTATCTTTTTTTTTTCCTGATTTGCTTTCCTTTTAAATTATAAATGAAATAGTAACATTGAAGCTCCTTTAACAGTTCCACTTTTCCAGCCATTTTTTATTCCCAGAAAAATAGTCACTCATATCTTTTCATATATTCTGTATGCAAATTGCAAGCATATATATATGCATGTATGGTTTATATGATGAAAAGTGAAAGTCATTCAGTTGTGTCTGACTCTGTGACCCCATGGACTATAGCCCGTCAGGCTTCTCTGTCCATGGAGTTCTCCAGACAAGAACACTGGAGTGGGTTGCATTTCCCTTCTCCAGGGGATTTTCCCGACCCAGGAATCGAACCTGGGTCTTCCTCATTCCAGGCAAATTCTTTACCGTCTGAGTCACCAAAAACATCTCTTAAAATTAAGGTAAATAGGAATATCCTATTCATGTTTTTAAAAGCATGCTTGATTAACTGAGCAGTATAATCTTGGACGTTTTCTCATCTTCAACACATAATAATAATTGATGTCTGTAAAGTCTGGAAACACAGGCAAATGAATATCAAGGCAAATGATGTCAAAGGTACATCTAATCTGTAGAAAAACACTTTATGGATGCCTATAGATCTACCATATTCTTTTAAAACAGCAGCATAATATTTTACTGCTCGTTTATTTTATAACTTATTTTACCAGTCAGCCTCTCCTGGTAGGCAGTTGTTTTATTTCTAATCTTTTGTTGTAACTGTATTAGTAAACAGTTTTGTGTATGTTTTTCCATATTCTTGAATAAGTAGCTTGCATTGAAATTGTCAAAATATATATGCCTTTTTCACAATTTTTCATACAATTTTTTCACATTTTAAAAAATTGTATTTATTTTATGACAGTCATTACTATTATAAACTACCTCACCACTTTTATCTCTTACTTCTGTTTGTTGGTTAAATGAAAACTGCATTTTTATTTTAATATTTATGTTTTATCTAGTTTCTTTAGTGACGTCTCTTTATAGTTTTAATAGGTATTAAACGGGTCCCTATAATTTGTAGGTATAGCATCATGCTATCTGAAAAACATTAATATATTATAAATACTACATATAAAATAGATGCTGAATTCCTAATGTTAAACTCACCTTACATCTGTAACATATATCTTAACCAGTCTTTTAATATCTTTCTGAGTTGGATTTGTTTAATATTCTTTAAAGGCATTTTTAAAAGCCATATTTCTTACTATGGTGTGGCTCAGAAGAAGAGAGATTCTCCATTAGAATTTGAGGAAGAGATGGTATTTGAGATAGATATTGAAGGAAGAGTAGAATTTTCAGAGTTGGACTTGAGTTTACTTTCCAAGTAGAGAGAGCAATATGAGCAAAGGCAAGGAGATTGAAAAGTACAGAAAAATAGAAAGTATTTCATTTCACCAGGAGTATGGGATATGTGTAGCTGTCTGGGAACCAAGGTCAGAACCCATGTCTCTAACTGTAAATGCCTATATGAATAATTAACCTTAATTCAGTAAGAAATAGTGATTTTGACATGAAATGTTGCATTTGTATTCTAAAGCATTAGAATTAACTTCTTAGAAGAATGATGATTACTGTCTAGATAGTATTTCATAACTCTTGAGAAATTTTTACTGAATTGTCTGAGTTAGAAATCTGATTTTTTGTTTGTTTGTTTTGCTTTATTTATATGCTTATATCCTTCATGCCTGGAGGGATTTTATGTTTTTCGAATGTGACTATGTAATGAACAAACAGCCTTTGCACTTACTATTGAAGTTAATTTATTTTCATACAAATGAAGGAATGGGTAGTTTGAATACAGAAAGCAGATGACTAACACCATCATATCGTGATGAGTGACTTAAAAAGATCTGTTTTCTTTTGAGTTTCTCCTTCTTGGGTAACTTAATAACAGTGCAACCTTTTTGATTTCATGCAATAAGTCTTTTTTTTACTTGGGAAAGCACACTAGGTGGTACATTCAGTAGCATTTCCAAAAACTGCCTGGTAATAAAGGGTAGCAGTGAAACTGAATTACTTAAACCTCCTAAGAAGGATACTTGAGTAAACAATTTTCTCTTGTATAATTTTTTTCTTAGAATATACATAGAAGAATATCTAGAGCTGTAAGATGCAATAAATCCTAAATAAGATAATAGAAAATCAAACATCTATTGATCCAATTAAAATTTGTTTAGAAACAGAACACTATATAAGTATTTTGATAAAGTCATTTGATTTTCCTGGCCACTGATACTGATATATTTGAATAAGAATTAATAAGGCAGTTATCACAGAGTGGACTTCCCTATAGCTCTTGCGGTAAAGAATCTGCCTGTAGGAGATTTCTGGAGAGTACGAGTGAAATGAGATAAAACATACAAGACATACAAAAGACAGACAGGACACCACTCTGGCCAGAGGAACAACTGGGCAAACTAATTGCCGTTTATTATTATAAAGCCCCCCTTAGGCAGAATTCCAGACTGTATGAATAAGCCTTTTCAGTACAGTGCAGATGCATACATGTTATCGTACAGCAAAGGGGAGTGAAATCCCTGTCTACTGGAAAGTCTGTCCAGAGCCCTTATCACAAGAAGGAAAGGTCCCCTCGTTAGCAAGGGACCATTAATCTCAAGGCTATGTCTGTCTCCTTGGCAGAACATCTTGTTTGTAAGCAGCACATTTCCACTTTCCCTATTGTGGCCACATTAACCCTTCATCTGCCTGCAGTACAGGAGACTTGGGTTCAATCCCTGGGTCGGGGAGATCCTCTGGGGAAGGGAATGGCACCCCACTCCAGTATTCCTGCCTGGAGAATCCCATGGACAGAGGAGCCTAATGGGCTACAGTCCATGAGGGTCGCAAAGGGTTGGACACGACTAAGCAACTAACACTACTACTCAGCCAATTAACCTTTCATTTGGTTTTTTGTGAAAAAAAATCATACATAATGATAAAATCACATGTATTGCTTTTTGTCAGTATTTGGGCAACTATAAAAAAGGTTGACCATGTCAGTATAAGAAAAAAAGATGAAAAGAATATATTTTGGTATTAAATAAGGGAAAATAGGATGTTGGGAAGTAGTCATCTTCATGGAATTTTTAAAATGTTGGAAATGACAAAGAGTAAATAAGCAATTAATTGCAAATACTGGGCTTCCCTGGTGGCTCAGCTGGTAAAGAATCCACCTGCGATATGGGAGACCTAGGTTCGATCCCTTGGTCGAACCCAGGGATCCCTGGGTGATGATCCCTTGGAGAAGGGAATGACTACCTCCTCCAGTATTCTGGTCTCCTCTGGAGAATTCCATGGATTGTATATGTATAGTCCGTGGGGTTGCAAAGAGTTGGATACCACTGAGCGACTTTCACTCTTACAAATGCTGTAGTTGTTAACAAAATACAGAAGGAAAGATTTGTTTAAACATGAAGTATAAATATAAATATTTAGCCAGGGATTTAACCTGGTTTCTGGGCTTAAGGAAAGGTGACTAAAATTAAACTGATAATCACAATATCTTAATATTACCTAATTGAATTTTGACTACCTGAGTGGCAATTAGAACTGAACGATAATAGATACTGTCAATTTTCTTATGAGTTTTGTGAGTTTCTTCAATTTGTAATTATTTTTGAAAGCAAAACTTTTGGCGTTTTCTTAATAGTCATTGGGAAGGGCTAAGAAGTACATTTATAGAGTATGATGGAAAATATTTCCATTCTTAACATTAAGAGAAAACTCAGAAAGGTAAAAACAACTTTCTTGATGCTTTTTTGTTCAGTCTGAATTATCTTACTGTTTATCAGAAGAAGTAGGAGAAATTTAGATTTAGAAATTTGTTTTCTTCAAGCCAGTTTTGGTAATTGGCAGGAAAATAAACATTTCCTTTAACTGAGTGTAAAAGTATCTACTTCATTGTAGTGTCCATTTAAGAAGCAACCCAAATTCTCTAAATTCACTAAACTCCAAATTCTCTTAAAGGAAAAAAAAAAGCAATACAATATTTTTAAAAAATCCCAACTAGGAAACATTATGAAATAGAAACACTTTGAAAACTTAATAGTTTGGAATTTCACAGGTAATCTTAGACCTAAAATGCCATTGCTATAAAAAGGATCTTTTGTTAATTTCTCAGCTTTGTATGAACCATCTCAATCATTTTTCTTAGTTTTTGTTTTTTTTCCTGTGCTTTTGGGATACTTTTTCTCTTTTTATTTTCTATTAGATCATGGCTGATTAACAGTGTTGTGTTAGTTTCAGGTGTACAACAAAGTGATTCAGTTATATATATATATAATGTGTGTATTATTTTTCAAATTCTTTTCCTATTTAGATTATTACAGAATATTGAGCAGAGTTCCCTGTGCTGTACAGGTCCTTACTGGGTATCTGTTTTAAATATAGCAGTGTATACATGTCAATGAGATACCATTTTAAACAAGATGTTTACTGGTCACTTACTTTGTGCCAGGAACTATTCTGTGACTTTTTTCCTATTAACTGATTTAATCCTCACAACTCAGTCTCTAAGGTTTATATGATTATGGCCATTTTAAAGAAGAGGACCCAGTGAGGCACCAAGAAGTTAAGAAACCTTGGGACCTGCCCAAGCTAACACAAATGATAAGTGGTAGATTAAATTGTTTAACTTGATATTTAGGAATACCCATAACTTGTATATAATCACTTGCATTTTTCTAATATTGGCTTATTTTTTGTTTGTTTTCTAGGATTTGTTGATGTACCTATTACAGCTGGTCCAGGCTCTCAAATATGAAAACTTTGATGACATAAAAAATGGATTAGAACCTACCAAGAAGGATAGTCAGGGTTCAGTGTCAGAGAGCGTGTCAAATTCTGGAATAAATTCTGCAGAAATAGATAGGTATGGATATCCAGGGAGGACTTATTTTCAAATTTGATAGTTTTCTACCTTTTCAGACTGTCTTCTTTTCTTTTTTCCCAGATGTAACAAACCCTGGTTAGTAATAAGTTTGAAGTTCTACCAATGAACATGGCATGTGTGCTCACAGAACACAAACTACTGTATTATAGGGCAGTGTTTTAAAAATAAGCTATAGAGTCAGAATGCCCGAGTTAAAAATCTTGACTCTACCACTTACTAGCTGTGTAAACTTCTGCAAGTTAAATATTCTCTCTGTGGCCCTGGCCCTAGTTTCTCATGTTAAAAATGGGGATACAGCAATAGTAACTGATCTTTAAGGACTGCTGAAAGATTAAATGAAACACATAAAGCATTTAGAAAAGTGTCTGACACATGGTGCTTGGTAAGTGTTGGATGTCATTGCTGTTCATGCAAAAAGAAAATGAAAGATGAGGCATACTAGTGGACTCAGACATTTTTATTGTAAAGTTGTATTTTTTATTGACTGCTTTTCACCTCTTTAGTAGTTAAAGCAACCAGTTAATTGAATTGAAAGTAGGCTATTAACAGTAATAACAGTTAAGAACTCTCACCTCTGTAGCAGACACCAGGAGATGGCCCACATATATTAAACTTGTTATTAGTAATCCTCTGAGGTAGGTGTTCATATCCCTAATTTAAATATGAAGGACTTAAGGAGAAGTAAATTCCCAAAGTCTTCCATGTTGCAAATTAGGTAGAGTTGACTCCAAAGCCCTTGTTCTTTCTACTTTGCCATTTTTCTTTTCATAAAATCTTAAAGTTTGAGATAAATAGAAACATTTGTATGAGAAATTCTAGGCTTAGTGGTATAAAATTGTTTTGTGAAGAAATCATGAGATTTGTTAGTGACAAAGGACGTCTAGAATTCAGATTATCTGAATTAGTACAATTATGTTGATTATCACGAGTTTAAGATTATATTTCTGAATTTTTGTTGATGGTAATGCTTTTTTTAAAATCTGCTGTTTTTCACTTAGAAGAGAACTGAGAAACAGGGGGCGAAAAACATTTTTTCTTATATAGACTCCTTTATGTTTTCCTGTTTTTAAGAGAGGAGATCCCTTACATTTTCTTCCATTGTACATTAGATGGCTTCAGTCTCTGGGCATGTTTACTTAACTTCATCTTACTTTTGCCACTTAGAGTGTTTTATTAGAACTCTATTTAAGATTTTATGACAGGATGTAAACTATAAACTATAATATCTGCTGGTCATCAATTTGTATGCTTTTTAAAAGATGAAAAAGAGACAGGGGTTGTCTTGTGGCCAAATATATTTGAAACATACTGGCTTAAAGTAAAATGTACTTTTTAAAAACACTGTAGTATTTATCAGAAACTTCAATGTATGCAAACTTGCACATACATCTCAAAGATGAATCACCCATATTCTTTGACTTTGGAGCCTCTTTCCCAGAATCTAATGTGACTCAATGCTAACCAGAACACACTTTAAGAGATGGTACTTTATCCAGACTCAGTTGTGGTGAACTGTGCTGAACATATGTATCTTCTCCTACAGAAAGAGGATTTTACATATCAGTGTATTATTTTTTCAGCTCCCAAATTATAACCAGCCCTCTTCCTCCAGTGTCTTCCCCTCCTTCTGCATCTAAAACAAAAGAAAGTTCAGATGGTGAAAATCTGGAGGTGAGTACAGAGCTTTTCAAGTTTCCTGTAGGAGGGATACTGCCAAGTAAACATTTTATGCTGGTCTTGAAAATATTAATTTTGATGAATAATTACAACTTTTTATGAAATAATTTGGCTTATGATATGTGTTTATAACTTTTCCTTTCAGCAAAAAATGCCATCTTTAGTTCAAGGCATTTTATTGGTGCCTTTGGACATGTTAATATAAATGGATTGAAATGCAATGTATACATAAAGTGGACCTAAATATTTTCTTAAGGAAACTCAGAGTATTTTTTGTTAACACATTTATGAACATTACTGTAGTTGTTGGTGTTTGTAATTACCTTGTAGAAATGTATGACTTTGATACTAGGGAAGTACACTAAGCTGCTCTTAAGTTCTTTCAGCTAAGCAGAGTGATTTTTGAGGTAAAACAGGTCTGTATGGCTAATGCTACTCTGAAAATTATATTTGGGAGTACATTTGCAGAAGTTCATCCAGTATGTATTGTTGATTTTTATCCCTATGGCTTCTAATTTGAGAAGAACCTTTCATATCCCTGATGTTGAAAATAAGTAATACATGCTTGATATTAGAAAGAGGTTTGTTTTCTTTTAAATGTATATATTCAATATCATTTCTTTTAGTCAAATTTTAGGAGTCAATGTTGTTAACTGAGTGATGTTTGTTTTCACTATTAATTATAGTATGCTTGTCTGTGCCTCTTAATATATCAGAAAATATTGAAAAAATTAATATTACTGGATCATATTATATTACTGGATCAATTATATTACTGGATAATAGAATCCTTAAAGGAGTTCTTTAAGGAACCATTTAGCTCCAGTTTATTTTTCTCTTTCAAAAGGGACTGATTGACTGATTCAGTAATCAGTTCATTTACATGTGTTTTTTTTTGAGTTCTGTGTACCAGAAACTATTATAGGTGCTAGGGTTGATACAGCAGAGAAGAAAACACTCAAAATCTTTTCGCTTCATGGAATTCATTCTAGTGTTTGGGCTGATGATAGTCAATAATATTTATATGCCGTAAAAGAGTAGAAGAAAAATCAGAATAGAATGATAGAGAATGTTGGGGTGGAGTTAGGTGATTGAAATTTTAAAAAGGCTTGTTCAGGGAAGGCCTCCCAGGAAAAGTGACATCTTCTGTAAAGATGAAGCAGGTGAGGAAACAACCATGTGGTGACCTGGGGGATGAACACGTTAAACAGAGGAAACAAGGACCACTTTTTATGTGCTACTGCCCTGAAACATCTAAATGCATTGATCTCTACCTTTTTCTTTGTTTATCAGTACCCTTCAATATTTGCTTTCCTCTGAGTACAGCTTTTATCCCAACTCATCCTTTTAATCATTCTTCAGTTCCCTTGACACAGTCTTAACCCTTGATAAGCCTAATTAATTACCTAATTTGTCTGTGCCTTAATACTTTGGAAGAAATCACATAGCCTAGTGTGTTGATATCACCGTGCATTCATGACCACAGACATCAGGTGGGCGCTCAGCACTGTCTGCCTTCCTACGTTTCTCTGGATGGTTGCTCTCCCTGCTCTACAGTGACTCTTTCATACCTTTCCAGCCCTGTTCTTTATGCCCTGCCTCCCAGTTTCTAGATCACAATTCTGCCTCATTTTTTATGGAAACAAATAGAAGTCATTAGGTAAAAATGGTTGCCATTTACCACCACTAGATCTACAGATGTGAATCTCTTCCCATTCTTTACTTCTATTTTCTTAACAATGAAGAATATAACTCCCTTGAAAGATATGCTCTCTTCTTTTCCTGGTAGAAATATTCAGATATGTTAGTATCTCTCATTTAAAAAATTCAGAAATGGGGGAAAAAAAAAAAAAAACCAAGAAAAATTCCTCCCTAATACCACATCCTACACAACAGTACCTAATTTTCTTTGTTCTCTTCATAATCAAGTTTCTCAGAGGAGTTGTTTGTATATATTGACTCTCCTTCCTTTCTTTTTAGTCTTTAATTTACATCGTTCAGGGCCTTTGTTCCCATCATATATTAAAACTCATTTGCTAAAATAAAATAGTAAATGGCTTCAGTGTTTGTGGTTGTGTGTATTTGAATTCCTCCCAGCATTATTCAGGAAAATAAATGACTCCCTTCTTGAAAGGCTGACTTTTTTCATGGTTTCAGTGATACCATGCATCCCGCATCTTCCTCTTCACCTCTCCAGCCGTTCCTTCTTGGTTTCCTTTGTCAGTACTTTCTTGTTGCTTGACATCTTACTGTTCCTCAGGGTACTCATTGCTAGCACATTTCTCTCTCCTGAGTTTTAGATTCGTATATCCAGATATCTACTTGATTTCTGTTGTATATCTGACAGGCATTTCAAACTTAATATTTCAAAATACAACTCTCTCCCCCAACACTCTTGCCTCACTTGGAATTTCTGTGATGTAACAAATCAATCCATTTACTAAATCCATAAATTTAGGGGTTGCTGTCAGTTCTTTTTTGTTTCATACATCCTTTCCATCAGCAAGTCCTATCAATTATATTTCCAAAATATTTTAATAATCAATTACCTCTCTGTCACCATTCAGTCTTCTAGACTACTGTAATAGCATGCTGACTGATCTCAGGTGTGTACTTCTCAGAGCAAATAGAGTCATTTTCAGAAGATGTAAAGCAGATCACCTCACTCTCCTGCTTTAGATCTTTTGTTGAGTATTGATTGCTTTGAAAATAAAATGCATACTCAGTAGTGTGACTTTAAAAGCCTTCATTCACAATTTGGTCTTTGCTTCCCTTTTCAGCCTCCTTTACTTTAGTGTTCACTGTATGTTAGCTACATTGGGCCTTTTAAAAGTTCCTTGAACAGTGAGATTCGGGGCCTTGGTCCATACCATCATGCTGGTCATGCCTAAACATCACATCCTCATTGCTGCCTCTGACCTCGCAGTCCAAGTTATTTTTATGACTTCCTTTAATGCACCTCTCCTCCACTAAATGTTAAGCTTCCAGTAGAACCAGGAACTCTGCAAACTATGGTGTCCTTAACCTCTCTCACATATTGCCTGGTCTAGAATAAATATTAGATGGATGGTATGGAGGGATAGATAGATGCATAAAAATCTGATCTGTGGCATAGATATGTAGGTAAAAACTGATAGGCAAATGTAGACTCTCTTATTTCCCCCTTGTGAATAGCAGATGGTAATATATAAATACATTTCTTTTAATTCTTTCAGCAAGATCTGTGTACCTTCTTGATATCAAGAGCCTGCAAAAACTCAACACTGGCTAACTATTTATACTGGTATGTGAAATAATTTTTTATTTTATAATCACTGTTTAGGACTATTTTTTCCCAAACTAAACAAAAAGGCAGTTTAAAGTATGAGCAATCATCAAAAACCTATACAGTATTTATATCTAGCTGTGTTTCTTTGCAATTATGCCCATGGAAATGCTTGTTAGCATCACAGTTTTTCTTCCTTTCACTAACTTTCTAGGATCTAAGATAAAACTGGGTAAGTTTAATTGATTTTTTTCAGTTTGATGTCTGTTTGTCTTTTATGCTATTTAAATAGTATAAGTATGATACTTTACTGTAAGTCAGTATTTTCACATTATTTACTAAAATACTGCAATCATGCTAAAGTAGACAGAATTTGAAGTTACTTATCTCATAGATGAGGAAACTGAGGCAGAGGCATGATATAGCTGAACTTGCTAAAACTTGAGCTGGGATTAGATCATTGATTTCAAAATTTGCCATTTACAGAGTGCTTTCAGTGACCTTTTCTCATTTGTTCATGTGAAGTCAAATAGGGCAAATGTAAGTATCTCTATTTTATGTGAGAACACGTTTCCTGAATGAGTTGAAGGAAAGAAAGAGGAACTAAGGTATAGAAAGGTTAACTGACTTACTGAGACACATTTAATATGAAGCATGTCTCCCTTTTGTCATAGGATTTTAAAGTGTAAAGAACAAGTAGCTTAAGCCACAGGAGAAACACTGTTTTTGGTTCAGTTAAAGAAAGCACTAGGATTAAACACCAGACGAGAGAACCTTATCCAGTTTTTAGCAAACAAAAGGCAGAGCCACTTGGGTAAGCTCTATTTGAAGCCTTCTGTACATTTGAGAGAACATTTTTAAACTTCCTGACAAACTTGATATTTTTTTAACTGTAGAAAAGATCCGTGATTTAATCTTACTGCTTGGTTTACTGTGTTTAACTGTGTTTTTCTGTTGGTCTTTGTAGTGGGAAGAAAAATAATTCCATGCTTTTCTTTAGCAATTTAATATAATATTCATAAAACTGCATTTCCCTCACAGTAACTTTCAGTATGTCCTTGAAAATACATCCACAGAATGTTTTGGGTAGTTGTTAATCACATTTTGACTTTGAAGGGTTTGCTTAGAAATTATTATATTACCAAATCGCTACTATTTCCTTTTAATGCAGCTTCTTGCTTCCTAAAGTTCTCCATATTGCAGTTTGAATTCTTAAGTGTATGTCTATTAATTGGTGTTAAGGAAAAATATTTCCTCATAAAAATTTAGGTAAATAATTTAGAGTAAATTAAAACGTGTAGGGCACAGTGCCAAGGTTTTGAGTAAGTATTTTTAAGCCCTGTAGGTATTTAAAAATCAAGGTTTTATATATTTTTAAATGTTTTACTAAGAATTCCTTTATAGCTATATTTACTTCCTTGTAATATTCATGGAAAGTTTCTCTGGCTCATTACTTGCAATGTAGATTAGTCACTTACAGGAGCTGTATGTACATACACTGATTATGTGGTGTTTAAAATTATGTATTCTTTAGATTTGAGTGTAGACCAGATTTCACTATAAAATTTGAAATTAGTTGTGATAAAATCTTTGCTATTTTATTTCAAGTAGGAAGAGTTTTCAAACCATTCTGAATGCAGCTGAATAGTAGGAAATCTATTAGGTGAACAGTTTTCAGTGAGGCAACAGTTTCTGCTCAGAAAGAGTACTTTGTTTTCTCTACAGATAATAAACAAAGTGAAGCCCTAGCTCCCAGTCTTATAAATGTTCCATCAAACTTAGATTTGATTTGTGTTCTCCAACTGTATTTCTGATTCACTGATGCAATAGCATGTGCTATGTCTATTCATTCTCTGAGGAGTAATTGTTTTTCCCATATTTACAGTCTGCATATTACATATTCAGAAATACTCAAGGAGGGAAAGAGCTATTGATGTGGACTTCTGACTTTGGTAGACACTACTTTTGTGATTGTAGCATGAAAATAAGGAAATAATTTCAAGTAGTTGACTTAAAATAATCATTCTTTTCTGTTGAACCTGGACAGAGTAGTATAAAATATTAATCACATGTAACAGTTTATATGCTTCTCAGTCTAAGCTTACCCTAACAAATGTATTAAAATATAAATTTCAGTTGATTGTGCTATTTCATTTTGAACATTTTGAATTTCCTTGTTCATTTGTTCCCTTTCCATTGATTTAAACAGGATTCCTGCTATAGTTGAATCCTTAGGGGCCTAGAATAAAACAGACAATCCTTTAAAAATAAATGTCAACCTTTTAAACCACAGAGAAAAGTAATAGCTTCTAATCTGTTAAATACTGAACATCAGGATCTATAAATTGTTGCAGTTTTTTTTTTTTTTCTTTTCTATAGCTATTCGAGTATGTTGAAATTAAAAATAAACTTTGGCTGCTTTGACATGTTTTTCTATAACTTTTAAGACCTTTCAAGGTAATAAAGTTTATTTACCTCGCAAAATGATATTGTCAGGAAATAGGTGGCCCGCTACTGTCATCATACAATGGGTACCCACATAATTTTGTCTGCATTTCTACTTGAAGATGAGAGGTTTTAAGGAAGTTAAGTTCAGTTCAGTTCAGTCGCTCAGTTGTGTCCAACACTCTGCGACCCCATGAATCGCACCACGCCAGGCCTCCTTGTCCATCACCAACTCCCGGAGTTCACTCAGACTCACGTCCATCGAGTCAGTGATGCCATCCAGCCATCTCTTCCTCTGTCATCCCCTTCTCCTCCTGCCCCTAGTCCTTCCCAGCATCAAAGTCTTCTCCAATGAGTCAACTGTTCGCATGAGGTGGCCAAAGTATTGGAGTTTCAGCTTCAACATCACTCCTCCCAGTGAACACTCAGGACTGATCTCCTTTAGAATGGACTGGTTGGATCTCCTTGCAGTCCAAGGGACTCTCAAGAGTCTTCTCCAACACCACAGTTCAAATGCAGAAGTACATGAGTGCTTTGTAGAATCTTCTTATTGCTGTAAACAGAACTCAGAAGTGGCACAAATCTTGGTCTTCTTGTCTTAATCTAAGTTTGTCCTTCATTTTGGAGATGACACTGTCATTTTTATTTTAGATGGACTTGCCCTTTGTATTAGAACTTTGGCTTGAGTGATTTTGAGAGCTGTTTGTTATGTGACCTTTATCACATGGCTGTAGCCATTGTATTTACTTGATAGTCAAGGGGACCTGAACAAAGCAATGGAGCCTGTATATCATGGTCATCTGTATTGCTCATTTAGAAAGGAGTTGCTGTGTAAATACAGGAAAAGATAATGAATATACTAACGTGACAGAGATAATAAAGACTTCAGAGGATTATTGTTGTTCAGTCACCAAGAACAGTCCAACTCTTCACGACCCCAAGGACTGCAGCATGCCTGGCTTTTCTGTTCCTCACCATCTCCGGGAATTTGCCCAAGTTCACATCCAGTGAATTGGTGATGCCATCCAACCATTGCATCCTCTGTCACCCTCTTCTCCTTCTGCCTTCAGTCTTTCCCAGCATCAGGGTCTTTTCCAGTGAGTCAGCTGTTTGCATCAGATGGCCAAATTATTGGAGCTTCAGCTTCCACTTCAGTCCTTCCAAGGAGTATTCAGGGTTGACTTCCTTTAAGATTGACGGATTTGATCTCCTTCTTGCTTTCCAAGGGACTCCCAAGGTGATGGAGATAGTAAAGACTTCACTATTCCATACTGAGACTTTGCTACATACACACTAAGGTGATGGAGATGGTAAAGACTTTAAAGAGTTATTAATTTTTTTAAATTTCATTTTAAATTTGTATGTGTCCTGTGGCTATAGAAGGACACATATGAATCCTGTGGCTTTCTTTGTTCAAGATTCAAGAAGGCTTTCTTGAATTTTTGGTTTCCAACTCTTGTCAGGAACATAAAGTAAACGTAGTGTCATGGTCTCGTTTTTCATACTGCTTTACAGAAAATTCTAGGTTATGCAGCTCTGAGGACTTCTAGATCACCTGTTATTATCATGGTGCAGCATGGCACTGGGAAGTCAGTAGGAGAAGGTGCTTAACTTTTATCAGCCTTTAAAATATTTCTGTGTATAAGACTATATTGCATATGTCAGGGGCCAGTAAATATTTTTTAAGATACAGAATCTGGCATCAGTTTCTTTATAACTTCGGAAGGGAGCTAAGAGTAAGTTGTGAAGCAGTGATGAGCCAGGTAACATTATCCGCAGAAGTTGTTGTGAGAGGTTGTACCTGTTCTGGGACGTCAGAGAAGAAAGAAGTTTTTAGTGTTTAAGAGTTCCAGAAAGTGATGGAGTGTCCCTGTGTTTGAAGTGTGGGCAGAATCAGGAAGGGTGGAGGCGGGAAGGTATTTTAGGACAGTACTACAACATGAGCGAAAGCACAAAGTGGGGTAGGAGAGTCGAGCTGACTAGAGTATGAATGCATTCACTGGAGACAGTGGAAGTTGAACCAGAAACTTAGGGCCACAGAGAGTTGTTTTTAAATAGAGGGAACTGTTGGTGTTTTTGTTAATATCAGTGGGGCATGATGAAGGTAGTTTAAAGAAGAAAACTTTAGGATGATTATATTGATCAAAAAAGTGTTTGTTTTTAGAGTTAGAGAAGCTGGGTAAAAGATATCTGCTGATTGATTCCAGACAGGGCTGCCTCGTAGTGTAGAACAATTAAAAGAAGTATTTTACAGGAAAAAAAATCAACACAGCCTGGTGACTAAGTGAGCATAGGTGTTTGGAATGGGGGAATGTGACTTAGGCTTGGTGCTAGATCCACAGACCACAAATTAAACACAAAGTGCCAGTAATAGTTTTAGGTAGAACCTGTGTTCGCTGGTTTGGTTACAATCTCACCACTTTTTTCTTATTTTTCTTGTATTCAGGTGATCCAAACTGTAGCCCAAGTGCCTGAAATGTTGATAATGCCTTAAATTGAGATAGAAAAAGCATTCATTTAGTCTGATAGTTTCGGTTTTACACATGTTCAATTATAAATGACAAGCAGTTTCTTGAAAAGGGGATCTACTGCTTGAAAACTAGGGTAGATGAATGTAAAAGCAGACCACCTTAAGTATTCTGTCCAGGCATGGAAGTGCTAACGGTATAGTGCAAACAAGACAGATAAACTCTCTGTTCTCGTGAAGCTTACCTGCTAGGTGGTTGAATATTTCTTTCTAGACATAATGTAAAGGAAAATAATAAGCCCTGTGATTTGAGATTTGTGAACTACTATCAGTTAAGAAGGTTAAGAAGTTTCATGTGCTTTTTAAAAGGTCAAACAGTGTGAGAGAGTAAGGTTAGTAGAAAGAATTCTGGCCTTGGAGTCCAGAATCCCGGATTCTGATTTCAACTCTTCAGTGAACTAATTGTATCACTGTGGGCAAGATACAACCACCTCTAAGTTTTACTGTTGATAAAACAAGCAAGTTTCAAACTGTACATCATGATCCATTTGAAATCAATTTTAAGGCTCACAATCTAGCTTGTGTTATTTAAAGAAAAATGAAATAGAACAATAACATATTAACATATTATTCATAGAATATTGCTTTGTGAAACTTTTTTCAGCGTTATGCATCTGTATGCACACATGGGCTCTGTGCGCACACATGGGCTCTGTGCAACAAGTAATGATATAAAATTCATGTCAGTATGGCTTGTTCCAGTAATAATTGAAAACACTGGATTAGACAACCTCTAAAATCTAATCCAGGTCATTGTTTATATAATTATATGAATTATATCAGCAGTGTCAGTTTAAGAATATATTTATTTTTTTAAATCTCTAAAATCACAGTTTTATGATGGAAACATTGAACATTTTATATGGAATTTTAAGAAATGAAGAAATTGGGTGGGAAAGGGAAAATTAATACATTTATCTTTCAGAGTTGTGTTAATGAGAAAAGCTTCAGAGTTTTGTTTTTTTTTCCAGAATAAGAGAGCCTTATGTAATACCAAAAATATTTTTGTTCATGAGTTACTTGGTAGATTCGAGAGCTTATATGATTTCTGAAGATGTTAATGCTCTATCTACCTCATAAAGAATTAGGAGAAAATGCTCATTTTGATCCCAAAATTTTTAGGAAATCTAGGATATTTTACAAATTAAGGCATCCTTTTACTAATTTATCTTCTACAGAAGGTTTTATGTGTTGTCCCTTAATTTTCAGATTTCAAAAGAGTGATGATAAAATGTTTCATTACTCATTATTTTTGCAAATGTGAATCTTTTAATAGAAAGGCATAAATAAAATGAATCTGTGTTTCATTTCACACTTATATGAATGACTTAACCTATTTTTAAGGTATGTGATAGTGGAATGTGAAGATCAAGATACTCAGCAGAGAGACCCAAAGACCCATGAAATGTACTTGAATGTTATGAGACGGTTCAGCCAAGCATTGTTGAAGGTAACCATTTAATATATGGATTGGCATATACAGTCCATGGGCCCTGTCTAGCCCATTGCCTGTTTTATTGTGGTCTATGAGCTAGATATGGTATGGTCTATGAGCTAAACATGGGGAATAGGTGGGGAAACAGTGGAAGCAGTGTCAGACTTTGTTTTGGGGGGCTCCAAAATCACTGCAAATGGTGATTGCAGCCATGAAATTAAAAGAGCTTACTCCTTGGAAGAAAAGTTATGACTAACCTAGGTAGCATATTGAAAAGCAGAGATATTACTTTGCCAACAAAGGTCCATCTAGTCAAGGCTATGGTTTTTCCAGTAGTTACATATGGATGTGAGAGTTGGACTGTGAAGAAGGCTGAGCGGCAAAGAATTGATGCTTTTGAAGTGTGGTGTTGGAGAAGACTCTTGAGAGTCCCTTGGACTGCAAGGAGATCCAACCAGTCCATTCTGAAGGAGATCAGCCCTGGGTGTTCTTTGGAAGGAATGATGCTGAAGCTGAAACTCCAGTACTTCAGCCACCTCATGCGAAGAGTTGACTCATTGGAGAAGACCTTGATGCTGGGAGGGATTGAGGGCAGGAGGAGAAGGGGACGACAGAGGATGAGATGGCTGGATTGCATCACCGACTCGATGGACATGAGTTTGAGTGAACTCTGGGAGTTGGTGATGGACAGGGAGGCCTGGCGTGCTGCGATTCATGGGGTCACAGAGAGTCGGACACAACTGAGCGACTGAGCTGAACTGAACTGAACTGATGAGCTAAACATTGCTTTTTATTTTTAAATAATTGGGAAAAGTCACAAGAAGAGTAATACTTTGCAACACATAAAAATTATGTCAAATTCACAAGTCAGTCTTCATAAGTAATATTTTATTGAGACATAGTTATGCTCATTTGCTTTCATATTGTTTGTGACCACTTTGACTACAATAGGAGTAAATAGCCAGAATGGAAACTCTGTAGTCAACAACACCTAAAGTAGTTAATCCTTGGCCCTTTATAGAAAGTTTGTTGACCCCTAAGTTAATGAAAAAAACCTATTGCTGGAACCAAAAAAAACCCAAATCTTTACTCTTTTGTTTCACTCTCTGTTTTCAATTTTTATTTTTAAGACTACGCTTTAACCTCTGAGCCACCAGGGAAGCCCTAAGACTAGGTATATTTACATAAATCTGGCAGTGGTCATATTGCAGATACTTTACATGACTTCTGTTTTTGCTTTTACATTTTCTAGAGATCTGTAGGTGTTTTTTACCTGGTGTTCTTGTGATTGTTAAGGCAGTGTCTCAGTTCAGCCAGCAGAGGGTGCATGGGCCATGAAAAAAAATTGTCACAACAGTTCCTGATTTGCTGTAGAAATATTTCGCTTTATAGCATCTTTATCTGCTGTTTCATGTTCCATGTAAATTGTCTTGAAATTTAAATCACATCATTGAACTCTTTGAGAATAAACTTTTTTTATAGTTCTCAGAGCCCATAGATTTGCTATATCTAAACTGATTGGAAAATAAGCAGTTGGTCCTCTCTTCTAATCTCAGTTCTGTCACTTATAGCCTTTGTCATCCTCTGAGGCAATTAGGTCTCTCTGAGAATAAATTTCAGTCTTTTAAATGAAGATACATAATTGCCAGGCTGCTTCTATCAGTGTAATGGAGAAATTAAATGAGAAATTGTTATTTTATAATATTTTATGAACTGAGAATTACTACATTAAGACTTCATAGCATTGGTTTTATGGCTTTTATTTTACTAAGCTAGCATATTATATTGCTATTTGAGAACTTTCTTTTAAGGATTTAATTTGTTCCTTGAAGATAATATTGTTTCTACTATATGCCCAGAGCATTTTTGAAGGAATTATAAGCGTCCAGATATTTATTGAATCAGTCAGTGAATACACTTTGGGTCAGTAAATTTTGTCTTGTCACACATTTGCATGTGGGAAGAAACATGCAATTTGACGACTCAAATATTTTATTTTATTTTAATGTTTTTTTTTTCAACTCAAATATTTTAAACTGTGGAAAATCCTGAAAGAGATAGGAACACCAGACCACCTAACCTGCCTCTTGAGAAATCTGTATGCAGGCCAGGAAGCAACAGTTGGAACTGGACATGGAACAACAGACTGGTTCCAAATAGGAAAAGGAGTACATCAAGGCTGTATATTGTCACCCTGCTAATTTAACTTATATGCAGAGTACATCATGAGAAACGCTGGACTGGAAGAAACACAAGCTGGGATCAAGATTGCCGGGAGAAATATCAATAACCTCAGATATGCAGATGGCACCACCCTTATGGCAGAAAGTGAAGAGGAACTAAAAAGCCTCTTGATGAAAGTAAAAGAGGAGAGTGAAAAAGTTGGCTTAAAGCTCAACATTCAGAAAACAAAGATCATGGCATCCGGTCCCATCACTTCATGGGAAATAGATGGGGAAACAGTGGAAACAGTGTCAGACTTTATTTTTTGGGGCTCCAGAATCACTGCAGATGGTGATTGCAGCCATGAAATTAAAAGACGCTTACTCCTTGGAAGAAAAGTTATGACCAACCTAGATAGCATATTCAAAAGCGGAGACATTACTTTGCCGACTAAGGTCCGTCTAGTCAAGGCTATGGTTTTTCCAGTGGTCATGTATGGATGTGAGATTTGGACTGTGAAGAAGGCTAAGCGCCAAAGAATTGATGCTTTTGAAGTGTGTTGGAGAAGACTCTTGAGAGTCCCTTGGACTGCAAGGAGATCCAACCAGTCCATTCTTAAGGAGATCAACCCTGGGATTTCTTTGGAAGGAATGATGCTAAAGCTGAAACTCCAGTACTTTGGCCACCTCATGCAAAGAGTTGACTCACTGGAGAAGACCTTCATGCTGGGAGAGATTGGGGGCAGGAGGAGAAGGGGATGACAGAGGATGAGATGGCTGGATGGCATCACTGACTCGATGGACATGACTCTGAGTGAACTCCGGGAGCTGGTGATGGACAGGGAGGCCTGGCGTGCTGCGATTCATGGGGTTGCAAAGAGTTGGACACGACTGAGCGACTGAACTGAACTGAAGATAACAGGCTTCTCATTATCTCTGAATCAAGACTTTTTTTCAGTATTACTCTGTGTTGAATTTTGTAGTTATTAAATAATAAATAAAGGTCACCCATGCTATTGAAGAAACTGATCATTATGCTATATAGAATTAACTTTTCTTTCCTTTGAATTCCTTCAGGGTGATAAGTCTGTCAGAGTTATGCGTTCTCTGCTGGCTGCACAACAGACTTTTGTAGATCGGCTGGTGCACCTAATGAAGGCAGTGCAGCGTGAAAGTGGAAATCGTAAGAAAAAGGTAAACCTTCTGGCTTTGCTTTCTGTTTATGCTTAGAGGTGGTGGTTTAGTCACTAAGTCATATCCGACTCTTTGTGATCCCATGGATTGTAGCCTGACAGTCTCCTCTGTCCATGGGATTTCCCAGGCAAGAATACTGAAGTAGGTTGCCATTTCCTTCTCTCGCAGATCTTTCAGACCCAGGGATCAAACCTGGGTCTCTTGCATTGCAGGCAGATTAACAACATTAATCTCACTGTACACCTTCACCAGAACTCTTAGGTGACCAGTAGATCTCAACGGTGGGCTTAAAATATTCAGGAAACCATGTTGTAAACAGATGTGTTACCATGCAGGCTTTGTTCTTCATTTAAGAGCAAGCAATTGATTTAGCGTAACTCTTAAGGGCCTTAGGATTTTTGAAATGGTAGATAAGTGTTGGCTTCAACTTCAGCCCCTAACCAGAGCATCAGCCTGCCCTTTGAAGCTTTGAAGCCAGGCATTGACTTCTCCTTTTGAGCTATGAAAGTCCTAGATGGCATTCTTCCAATAAAAGGCTGTGTCATCTGCAGTGAAAAATCTGTTGTTTAGTGTAGTAGCAACTTCTGTTAATTATTTTTGCCAGATTCTGTGGATAACCTTGCTGCATCTTCTACATCTGCACTTGCTGCTTCATCTTGCATTTTCATTTTACGGAGATGACTTCTTTCCTTAAACCTCATGAGCCAACCTCTGCTAGCTTCAAATTTTTCTTCTGCAGTTTTCTCACCACTTTCAGCCTTCACAGCCTTGTATTTGCCACATACTGCAGAACACATATTGTGTTGCCTGTGTTTTAAATCAGACAGTCCCAAATGTAGTGTTAACATTGGCTAAAACTCTTTTCAGACATTTTTTTCATGATGATAATAAAAGACAAACTTAGTTTTTATTTACATAGTTTTAATAGAAACATGCCCCCACATTTTAGTGCAAGGCCAAGATGATGCTCCACCACCACTGTTTGTGTTATTACCAGGAATAATGAAATGGCTACAGTTAATAATTTAAAATCACATGTAATGCTTTTCCATCCCTCATAATGAAGTTGGGAGAGACTTGTCTTGGTGAGTCTAACAGTGGTAAATGTGTCACAAGGGAATCCATGAGTTAGGTTTCAGATGGTAAAACAAATACTAATATTGTTGCTACCTTCTTTCCTTTGCTGATATCATTTAGGAAAAATTCTCTTGATTGACGTCTTTGAATCTAGATGTTTGAGTTCTAATAAAAATACATTAATTCCACATTTAAAAACAGATTAAAGCTTTTATTTTGAATGTTAAATATTCTCTTTTACTTTATAATTCTTTAGATTATAATATATATTCTGTAAAAATATATTGCGTGTCTACTGTGTGCCAAGCACTCTTTCTAGAGTCTGGGATACAATGGTGAATATAAAAATCCCTACCCTTTATAATGTAAGGAGCTTGCATTCCTGTTGGAGGGAAAAGTTAGCAAAATAAATAAAATATATTATATGCTATATAGTGTCTTATGCTATTGAGGAAAATAAAGCAGGAAAGGGGAATAGGTAGTGCCCGGTTCAAGTATTAAGGCAGTGTTTCATTTCTCAGTGGAATGATCATGAAGGTCTCACTAAGAGTTGACATTTGGACAAAAACCTGACGCAAGTTGGGGAGCATACCATGGGAATATCTAGAGAAGACAGTTTCAGCAAGAGGAACGGCAAGCACAAAGGCCCTGATGTGGGAGCATGTGTGACATGTTTGAGAAATAGGAAGAAGTGCAGTGTATTTAGTTAAGTTTTCTCCCCATGAAAACAAGCTTACCTATTTAAAGAATGCTAGACTCACAAGGTTTCCCAAGTGGTGCAAGTGGTAAAGAATCTGCCTGCTAATGCAGGAGATGCAAGGAAGGTGGGTTCCCTGGACCGAGCAGCCTGGTGGGCTACAGTCCATGAGGTTGCAAAGAGTTGGACAGACTGAGCATGCACGCATGCGCACACACACACTCTCAATCTCTCTCTCTCTCTCACAGCTTTCCAAGAAAATAGGTTGTCCTTTTGAAATCGAATAGGTGGGCTTGGTCTAAACATTATAGATGCTGTTAAGTGAGAAGACTGTTTCATCATGACTTGAACTGCTCAGTTTCTGAAATCGTGGCTTAATGCAGTATGTATGTGAGCTAAAGAAAATGAGTAAATGATTATAAGAGTTTGAGCAAGCTCTGGGAGTTGGTGATGGATATGGAAGCCTAGCGTGTTGCAGTCCATGGGGTCACAGAGTCGGACGCAACTGAACTGAACCTGATATCTTAGTAAAAGTTTCATCAGATAGAATCAATGAATAGTAAAATGTAGGGTCCAAGTTCCTCCAAGTAAATTGAGTTTACTTTTTAAACCCAAAATACACAGTGAAACAGCTAATAAAATTCTTGTTTAATATCTGGTCATGTGAAATTAAGCTTCAAACAACATTAGTCTCTTTGTGACTTCATGAGTCCTTTTAAAGCAGAAATTATATCTTTAAGTCCAGCCTGAGAATATCCCTGATTCTCAGTTGCAGCAAGAGAAACATACTCCCTGACCTCTGAGAGTCCAGCATTTCATAGGTCAGGGGATCGTGCCTTACAAAGTGTGCTGCTGTTATTGTCAGGTGGATTATAAGTGCTTTTCTCTCACACATACTAACTCCTTTATGTTATGTTACTTCACATAGACTTTGATGGTGCTTTGCAGATATTTTAACGTTAATGTTATCAGTCTTTTACATCCTTACCATATGCTTTAAAAGTCACTTTTCCATTGTAACCTAATTAGTACTTTATAACTTGTTCTCCTAGAATGAGAGACTACAGGCATTGCTTGGAGACAATGAAAAGATGAACTTGTCCGATGTGGAACTCATCCCACTGCCTTTAGAACCTCAGGTGAAAATTAGAGGAATAATTCCAGAAACAGCTACATTGTTCAAGGTAATTGTGGTGGATCTTTTATATCTATGACTGGAGCTGATTCTTTAAAGCTGTATCAGAGACTCTACTTTTGGGAAGAAAATGCCTTTTATTTATCTGTGTTTTAAGATCTTTTTGTAATACCTGTGGACATTTTTATGTGAAATGTATGAAGTATTTTTATATCACTGGGTTTTTTAATATTTAATTCTTTGAACTATTTATTAATCAGAGCCGCACCTGTCTTTTCCCATGTAAGCTTAAAAAATAAATTGAATTGCACACTTAGGCATTTACTTTATAAGTTCCTGTGGTTAGATAAGAATTCCAGTTACCCTTTTATAAAATTTTTCAATTTGGTATCTGTTCCTATAACTTAAATATTTTCTTATCTTTTTAAGTGGTAATTCTCTTTAGTCCATAACAGCATGTACCTGGCTTTCTTTTGGCTGGCCACCACTTGGATAGTTAGAAAGGACTGGAGGCAGCTGCCTTCTCTAAGCAGACCAAAGGGCTGAGATCATTCCTTGTGAAGCTTCATTGAGACATGATGTTGTAGGTTGTCTGATTCTAGGGTTGGAAAAGGGGGAAGTTGCATTGGAATATTACTTTCTATTGGGTAAGAAAGGCCTCATAGATCTCTCCTTTGGATATATTTTTAAAAGGGTATGATTACAATAAGAAATAGTTCAGATTTTTTTTAAGGGTGTGATTTGAAAGGCAGCCTTTGGCAGCCCAGCATGCACAACTGCAATATGTTTCAAAAAGCAGTACTTTAACCTTACTGCATCTTATGGACTGATAGTGTCTATTCTTCTAAAAATTATTCTATTGCATCAGTTTTAAATGTTGTTTGCAACCTGTTTAGTTGGTTTTAAGACACATTGAGTTATAAACCTGCAATTAAAGAAATGCTGGTTATAGGAGAGAGAATGCAAGTATTTCTTAGTTCATGCTGTTAAGTCGCTTCAGTCGTGTTCGACTCTGTGCGACCCCATAGACAGCAGCCCACCAGGGTCCCCCATCCCTGGGATTCTCCAGGCAAGAACACTGGAGTGGGTTGCCATTTCCTTCTCCAATGCAGGAAAGTGAAAAGTGAAAGTGAAGTTACTCAGTCATGTCCGACTCTTAGCGACCCCATGGACTGCAGCCTACCAGGCTCCTCCGTCCATGGGATTTTCCAGGCAAGAGTACTGGAGTGGGCTGCCATTGCCTTCTCCAGTAGAACTCCCAAATAAGATCTGCTTCTGATATTCTCATTCCCTTTAGGACTAACCAAGAACAGTGTTTTATCATTTTTTAGCAAACAGGATGAAAAAGAATGTTTAAGACAGAGCCAGAGTTGTAAGAGTGCAGTATGAGAATCTGTCATCATTGTTAGGTAGATTCTGGATCCATTTTTTTTTCTTAAATAATTTTATAATTATGTCATATATACAAAGTATAGATGGTCAGTAAGATATCATGGGATATCTTTTTAATCCTAATGTTCAATTCTGAATTTTTTCTTCTAGCCTTTATTAAATAAGTGGACATTCTTGAAAATTCTGAATTGGAGTTTAGGACTAATGGTTCTAGGGCATTTACTGCATAACTCTAGGATTATAATTCTTAACCATTTGGGGGTCATGAGTTTAAGAGTCCAATGAAAGTAATGGATTGGATATTTTAGAAAGTTACCTGTAATGCTTGTACATACACTGAAATGTCTACACAGAGTTGTAGCAGAATCCGTGAATTCTTGTTGCCCTTCTATGAACTCCTTGGAGCTGAAAAGGTTATGGACTTAGTTTTCAATATTTTTAGATAGCATTTTGTTAGACCCTAGCTTAAGAACAAAAGCTAGATCTCTGTGGGGAGTGAGCCCCTTAAGGCACTGAGATTAGTGCCCTAGTTATCCTTAGATTGTCATATGTTTACACTAGATTTCAGATGTACTCTAAATTTCAAAATCAGGTCCAAATCGGAATAGGGAAGTTGCAACAAAGAACATCTTGCTTATCACTTATCTTTAGGAATTTTGCTTCCAGTCGTTTTCTTGAGCGTTTGTGAGTAGGGTACAGGGATAAAATATATTTACCCTGAGGTGATCAAAGGATACTACAACTATTTGAAGTTTTAATTCACTAGAGGTTGTAGTTTCTAAACTTAAATTCTTTGAAGGATTTTTGATGCCTTTCCCCTACATTTTATAGTGAAGTTTTCAAACATATAGCAAAGTTGAAAGGCTTTCACAGTAAACAACTATACACTCACTTCTTCAATTCTGTTAGTAACATTTTACTGTACTTTTTTTGTCACACACCTGTTTATCCCTCTGTCTGATGCTTTTTATGCTATTATTTCTCATGGTTTATAGAAACTAATATTATTTGATTTGTCAGACTCATTTCTTTTCTTTAGATTATTACAGGTTTCTCTACATTTCCATCTTATATAATTTGAAAATAATATTTTTATTTCCAGAGTGCTCTTATGCCTGCACAGTTATTCTTTAAGACTGAAGATGGAGGCAAATATCCAGTTATATTTAAGCATGGGGATGATTTACGCCAAGATCAACTTATTCTCCAAATCATTTCACTCATGGACAAGGTGAGGATAATCTTATGTTGGTAGGGAACATGTTTTCATTTCAGAAATCAATGGTTTAGTGGATATGCTATGCATGGATACAGAATTACATGTACCCAGAATTATATAACATTCAGGTACAATCCTGGAGAGCTGAACAATCTCCACTTGATCTTGAACAAATGTAGTTGTTATTGTATTACTGTAGATGGCTCTTAAGATGAGTATAAAATGAAACTGCATGTGTTCCTTTTTATAAAAACTTTTTCACAGTTCTTTCAGTGTTGGATTTAGTAATTTTCTTCCTCTTAGTCAATTAAATCTTCTTTCTTAAATCCTGTTTCTGTCCATGGATTTTAAAGAAACATATTTGTTTTCATTTCCTTATTTGGAGTCATAAAATACTTCATGGCCAGTAAGGCCTGCATAAATCCTTAGGAGGAACCCTCTGTCAGTGAAAACTGACAGTGATTTAGAAAAAGATAAAGAGATGTATTAAACTGCTATAATACTACAAAACTGTTTCATAACATTCTTTTCATTTGTTTAATATAACTTTTGATCTTAGCTTCTACGAAAAGAAAATCTGGATTTGAAGTTGACGCCCTACAAAGTATTAGCCACTAGTACAAAGCATGGTAAGTTTATTTTTTAACAATTATTTATTCAGTGTCCAATGAGTATATTTTTCCTTTTTAAATTGGAAGTTGTTAAGAACACTAGGGATTGAACTCATTTGTAACACTGAAGACCAGTCAGGCCTTCCTGGCGACCTGTCTACCTTCCCTCCCTCCCTTTCTTTTTATACCTCTTGAAATCATTAAACAGCGTATTTGGGAAAAAAATGAGAACTTTTATGATATATTTCTTTGGATTCAAAACTGTTTCTAAACCACGTAGTTTTCTTCTGTGGTGATTTGTATCTGAAATCATAATTGTTTTTGTTATTGTTCAGTTACTAAGTCATGTTCAACTCTCTGCGACCTAATTCACTGCAACATACCAGGCTCCTTCCTCAGTCCTCCACTATGTCCTGGAGTTTGCTTAGATTTGTGTCTGTTGAGTCTGTAATGCTCTCTAACCATCTCATCCTCTGCTGCACCCTTCTCCTTTTGCTGTCAATCTTTTCCTAGCATCAGTGTCTTTTCCAGTGAGCTGGCTCTTCACATGAAGTAGCCAAAGTATTGGAGCTTCAGCTTCAGCATCAGTCCTTCCAATGAATATTCATGGTTGATTTCCATTAGGATTGACTGGTTTGATCTCTCTACAGTAAAAGGGATTCTCAGGAATCTTCTCCCACACCAAAATTCGAAAGCATCAGTTCTTTGGAACTCAGCCTTCTTTGTGGTCCATCACATCCCTACATGACTACTGGAAAAACCATAGCTTTGTCTATATAGACCTTTGTCTTTGATGTCTCTGCTTTTTATTACGCTGTCTAGATTTGTCATAACTTTCCTTCCAAACAGCAAACAACTTTTAATTTCATGGGTGCAGTCACCGTCTGCAGTGATTTTGGAGCACAAGAAAATAAAAACTGTCACTGCTTCAACTTTTTCCCTTTCTATTTACCATGACGTGATAGGACCAGATGCCATGATCTTAGTTATTTGAATGTTGAGTTTCAGGCTACTTTTTTCACTCTCTTTAACCCTAATCAAGAGCCTTTTTAGTTCCTCCTCACTCTCTGCCTTTACAGTTGTATCATCTGCATATCTGAGGCTGTTGATATTTCTTCTGGCAATCTTGATTCCAACTTGTGACTCATCCAGCTTGGCATTTCATGTGATGTACTCTGCATATAATCATTATTGAGAGTTACTAAAACCTAGAGAGGCTTTGTATTGTGCCGTGCTTATGCAAACCACTCATCAGATGATATTGCTTTTATTCATTGATTTTTTTTTTTTTTAATATATATGTCTAACTCTTTCTGAGATTGAGTAACCTCTGGAAGTTTGGCGGAAGATTCCCTCAGAATGCTTGCCTAATGTGTATTGTAACTTTTATAATCTTGTTACTCTTAGAGCTTCTTACCCTTAGATTAGGTACTTTGGAGAAACAAGTACTTGTTTTATTTTAGGCTTTCTGCCCTTCTCCTTGTTACTTCCAAATCTTTCTGGCAGTTTAATTTCTTATATGTTCTATTACTATCCTACATAAATTGATTTACTTAGCTTTTATTTGCTCCTGGGACCGAGACAAAAGCATTAGCTTAGTTTACAAGTTCTTGAGTGGTATAACATACCTCCATACCTCTCTGTTACACCTCTTTTTTCCACTCTCCTTGCTTCTTAGACTTTAGCCACACCATCCACCTTCCATTTTCGCAAATGTACCATGCTCTTTTGAGCCTTATATTATTGTTATCTTTAATATTCTTTCTGCCTTATTTATGCATCTTATTATCCTTCAAAGCACAGTTCAGATGTCAGAGGCCCTCTGATCTGTATTGTAATATAGGTCTCCCTTTACTGTTCCTTTTCATAGTGTCCTTTCATTCATAGCATTTATTCCAATAAAATTTGCAAACTCGTGAGATATTTGAAAGCAGGTCAAAGCGCTGTTTTTGCTTACCTGCAAAATTCTTGCTACCTAGTAGAAAAACTACAAATATATGTTAAATGCATTGATGCAGACTGTTCGGTATTTATCATATGGGAATAAATGAGATGTTTCTTACTCTAAAATAATGCACAGTCTCCTAATAAGCATGCAGATAATTATAATGTGTCATTGTTTGGTCACTTAGTCATGTCTGACTCTTTGCAGCCCCGCAGACTGTAGCCTTCCAGGCTCCTCTGTCCATGGGATTTCCCAGATACAACTACTGGAGACGGTTGCCATTTTCTTCTCCAGAGGATCTTCCTGCCCAGGGATTGAATTTGTTTCTCTTGCATTGGCAGACAGATTCTTTACCACTGATTCACTAGGGCAGCCCAATTATAATGTAAGGCTTACCAAAACCAGATCATAGTTGTTTATGTTTCTGAAATATTTCCATCATTCAACTTTGATTTTTTTTTTCACAGATTTGTAGTTTTACACTTCTTTTGTCGTCCCTGGACTTACTTACAGGCTTAATTTTTATCCTTATTCTCATGTATACTATCCCCCTCCCCTTCTTTATGGTAGTTCAGGTAGGGGATTTATACTTCCCTCTCATAGCATTTCCAGGGAATGGCAGAAGATAGAGTATTACACAAAGAAAGCCAATGAATATACTATAATTTTAGGGTTAGGTGATTGATATTCTGAAATGCCACAATTTCAGATTTCTTAAAGTGATTTTTCATTTAGAATTTTAACTGACATATGTTATAAAACTGAAGAAAGAAATTTTTATGCCAAATTTAAGAACCCTTACCCTGTTACTGATCTGATAGAGTGCCTGAAGAACTGTGGACACAGGTTCTGACATTGTACAGGAAGCTGTGATCGAAACCATCCCCAAGAAAAAGAAATGCAAAAAGCCAAAATGGTTGTCCGAGGAGGCCATACAAATAGCTGAGAAAACAAGAGACGTGAAAGGCAAAGGAAAAGGAAAGATATACCCATATGAATGCAGAGTTTCAAAGAACAGCAAGGAGAGATAAGAAAGTCTTCCTCAGTGATCAGTGCAAAGAAATAGAGGAAAACAATAGAATGGGAAGGACTAGAGATCTCTTCAAGAAAATTAGAGATATCAAGGGACCATTTCATGCAAAGATGGGCACAATAAAGGACAGAAATGGTATGGACCTAACAAGCAAAAGATATTGAGAAGAGGTGGTAAGAATACACAAAAGAACTACACAAAAAAGATCTTAATGACCCAGATAACCACGTTGGTGTAATCACTCACCTAAAGCCAGACATCCCGGAATATGAAGTCAAGTGGGCCTTAGGAAGCATCACTACAAAGAAAGTTATTAGAGGTGATGGAATTCCAGTTGAGCTATTTCAAGTCCTAAAAGATGATGCTGTGAAAGTGCTACACTCAACATGCCAGCAAATTTGGAAAACTCAGCAATGGTCAAGATTGGAAAAGATCGGTTTTCATTCAAATCCCAAAGAAAGGCAATGCCAAAGAATGTTCAAACTACCACAAAATATTGTATTCATCCCACATGCTAGCAAAGTAATGCTCAAAATTCTCCCAGTGAGGCTTCAACAATACATGAACTGAGAACTTCCCAACATTCAAGCGGGATTTAAAAAAGGCAGAGGAACCAGAGATCAAATCGCCAAAATCCACTGGATTGTAGAAAAGGCAAGAGAGTTCCGGAAAAATACCAATATCTGCTTTATTGACTATGCCAGAGCCTTTGACTGTGTGGATCACAACAAACTGGAAAATTCTGAAAGAGATGGGAATATGAGACCGCCTTACCTTCTTGAGAAATGTGTATACAGGTCAAGAAGCAGCAGTTAGAACCAGATGTGAAACAATGGGCTGGTTCCAAATTGGGAAAGGAGTGTGTCAAGGGTGTATTTTGTCATCTTGTTAACTCCCCTGGGGAAGGAAATGGCAACCCACTCCACTACTCTTGCCTGGAGAATCCCATGGACAGAGAAGCCTGGTAGGCTACAGTCCACGGGGTCGCAAAGAGTTGGACATGACTGAGTGACTTCACTTCACTTTACTTACTTAACTTACATGCAGAGCATTTCATGGGAAATGCTGGGCTGGATGAAGCACAAGCTGGAATCAAGATTGCTGGGAGAGAAATATCAATAACCTCAGATATGCAGATGACACCACCCTTATGGCAGAAAGCGAAGAGGAACTAAAGAGTCTCTTGATTGAAGTAAAAGAGGAGAATGAAAAATCTGGCTTACATTCAACAAACGAAGATCATGGGATCCAGTCCCATCACGTCATGGCAAATAGATGGGGAAACAATGAAAACAGTGAGAGACTTTATTTTGGGGGGCTCCAAAATCACTGCAGATGGTGACTGCAGCCATGAAATTAAAAGATGCTTGCCTCTTGGAAGAAAAACTATGACCAACCTAGACAGCATATTAAAAAGCAGAGACATTACTTTGCCGACAAAGGTCTGTCTAGTCAAAGCTATGGTTTTTCCAGTAGTCATGTATGTATGTGAGAGTTGGGCTATAAAGAAAGCCATGCACCGAAGAATTGATGCTTTTGAACTGTGGTGTTGGAGAAGACTCTTGAGAGTCCCTTGGACTGCAAGGATATCAAACCAGTCAATCCTAAAGGAAATCAGTTCTGAATATTCATTAGAAGGACTGACGCTGAAGCTGAAACTCCAATACTTTGGCTACCTGATACAAAGCACTGACTCATTGGAAAAGACCCTGATGCTGGGAAAGATTGAAGGCAGGAGGAAAAGGGAATGACATAGGACAAGATGGTTGGATGGTATCACCGACTCAGTGAACATGAGTTTAAGCAAGCTCTGGGAGTTGGTGATAGACGGGAAGCCTGGTGTGCTGCAGTCCATGGGGTTGCAAAGAGTCGAACATGACTGAGTAACAACTGAACTGAACCTTATTACTTTGTGTTCCTGTATATAATAATAGAAATTGGCCTAGAGAAACATACAGATTTTCAGCTTAATTTTTTTAATATGTTTCCGTGTAGTTACTATGATGTAAATGCCAATATATTACTAAATACAATGTTTATAGACCTCTTTAAGCTAATAAGTTTGTATTGTGTACATTTGCAAATGAACACAATTCTTAACAGAATCTTTATTGCTTAACCAGTATTGTTTTGTCATTCAGTCATGTCTGACTTTGCAATCCCATAGACTACAGCACACCAGGCTCCTCTGTTCTCCACTCTCTCTCTGAGTTTGCTCAAATTCATGTCGATTGAGTCAGTGATGCTATCTAACCATATCATCCTCTGCTACCTCCTTCTGCCTTCAGTGTTCCCAGCATCAAAGTCTTTTCCAACAGAGGGGGCTCTTCACATCAGGTGGCCTAAGTGAGCTTCAGCTTCAGCAAGTCCTTCCAGTGGCTTAACCAAAAGCTGTGCTTAATACAATATATCTATTTCTGTGTAGGCTTCATGCAGTTTATCCAATCAGTTCCTGTTGCTGAAGTTCTTGATACAGAAGGAAGCATTCAGGTATAATATCTATTTTAATGATTTATAAATTTCGGGAATATTTCTTCTTAGAAAAGTTTCAGTCTCTATAAAAAGTACATAGAGTTTTAGAAATGACAGTCTCTTTTTCTCACTTTTCTTCCCTAAAGTTGTTTTTTTTTCCCCAAAGAATTAAACAATGCTAACAGTTGGAAATGTTTCCAAGGTAGATAGATGTTCAGTTCCTTAAACTTTGCCTGGCACATAATAGGCGATCAGGAATTTTTTTGATGTTTATGGTTACATTATATTGCAAAGTATGGAAATATTATGATTTATGTAGCCATTAGTGAACATTCTGATTATTTCCAGTTTTTGTTGTTATTCAGAACAAGGCTACAGTGATATTCTTGTCATACGTGTTTTACATAATTATGTTTTTTAAGACCTTTTTCCCCACCCTCCCTCTCCAAAATCATTATTCTCCTTTAAGATAAGAAAAGGCAAGTTGTACTAAGCCATATATATATTTGGAATTGTTTTTATATTTTAAAATCGTGAATTAGTGTTTATTACAAAATTCTTACTTCATGTTAATAGTTTACTTTTGTTATCTTTTGAATGTAATTTTTCTTTTTTCCTATGAAAAATGTATGTAATTCACACAGAAAAAATTGATATGCCTGAGATGAAAAATCATACAGTGAAGGGCTTGATAAAGGATATTTACTATACTATGTTTTTGTGTTTCTCAGTTTTGAGTGTCCCAGTAATTTAGTGTGGAGTTCAGACTTTCAGAAAGACTTTACTCTGATTTCTTAACATAAACAAGAGGTTGATTCTATTGTTTGGTTCAAGGTACAGTTGTGCTCAGTTGCTTAAAAACTCAGACACAAAACATCAAACTGCCAGAGTTTGAAGTTGGGCTCTGTGGCTTTCTATCTATATTTTGAGTAACCTTGCAAACAGGTTAGCCTTGAGCTGGTATTTGGCTTTCAGTAGGAACTCATAAGGGTGGTTCACATACCTAGACTCTTTGTACAAATAATATGATTTATAGGAATCAACCGGCCTCCCTTCTAGAATTTTGATAGTTGCTGGACTAAATAGACTATAGAGGGTGCCTGTATAAGCAGCCCCCAGGAAATAAGCTCAGTGTATCCCTTCAGAAGAGAACAAGGAGGATTCACATGTAATTCACAAGCTTTGCCTGCGTGTCTTCTCCATGTTGATTCCGTTGCATTTATTTCTGCTATAATACACCTTACTAGTGGTACAGCTGTAAGCTGAGTCTGTGACCCTATCGAACAGATCAAATCTGTCAGAGGTTTAGGGGACCTCCTAACATAGGCTTTAAGTCTCGGTTTTTGTATCTATAAAATTGGGGTAATAAGAGTACTTAGCAATAGAATTCTTCTGAAGATGACATGAAATGTATACAGAGCTTGAAGACAGGTTCTAACTGAAGTAACTGTTTAATAAAGTTGTCAATTATTATGTTGTTCTGTGCAATTATGATTTTGTAAAATAAAGACAGTGACAGTTTGTGTCCTGATTCGTAATTCCGTGTGTGATCGGTGTAAATAATTTTGCCAAGTCGTAGCTTATCTCATCTTCAGCTTTAGTAGATAGTTAAAAATTGTTTACCAAAATAATTATTTTTGGAAACAACTGTTTTTCTTTGCTACTCATCTTTACTTAATCTTGGTATTGTCGAGCTTCTAAATTTTGGTATTTATTATTATTTAGTTTACATTCCCCTGATCACCAAAAACATTGAGTGAAATATGTGTATAGGCCATTTATTTCTTCTGTGAAGTGCTTGTTCATATACTTTGCCCATTTTTTTTCTTGGATTTTTTTGTCTTTTTCTTATTGGTTTATAGGAGTTCTTTATATTTTCTAGATATGCATTCGTTTTCACTTATAGAATGTTTAAAAAGCTTAAAACATAGGATAAATTTATCTTTTAATAGAATGTTAGTTATATTTTCAGATAGTATACTGTGTCTATTTTTCTTTAACATCTACATGTAAAAGAATAGGCTAGTTGATAATATGGGGAAAAGAAAGTACAATTTTCCCCAGTATTTCCAGACTGTTTGGACACTCTAGTGTATTTATTGTGCCCTTGCAATTCTTTGGTTCAGTCTGTATCTCATGTTTATCTTCTGTCAATTTCCTCTTAATTTGAAAAGTCTTAGCATTGCATTGTAACTATTTTGAGTATTGGAATGTAATTTTATTGAGCTTGTTAATGGTAGCAGTATTTCAGTGGCTATACTTAAAAGGTCATTTTAAAAATTCATGTTCACTTTTAGGAGAATGTATGATTCACAGAAAGCCTCTCATGTTTACTTTCAGGAGAAATGTGAAACAAACTGGTAAATTAAGTATGAGATATAGCAGTACATTTATTTAATGTTTTCCTCTGTGGTATAGAAATAGCACACTTTTATTTATTTATTTCTTAGTCTCTGACTATAAGCATAGTAATATGACTGATTCCTGAGAAATATGCTTCCCCAATTCTGCATTTTATAAAGTTTTATACCAGATACCTGTTTATACCAGATACCTATTTACAAATTTCAAATGCTTAATTTATTTAAAGGATTGAATTTGTAAACATATAAACATCTTTTCAGAACTTTTTTAGAAAATATGCACCAAGTGAGAATGGGCCAAATGGAATCAGTGCTGAAGTTATGGACACTTACGTTAAAAGCTGTGGTAAGTTTTTCAACTTACTGCTTCTCATTGATATGTGGGAATAAAGGAAAGGAAGCTATCTTGTTGTCATATTCATACACATTTAGAACATGTTAAGATTTGTCCATTTTTGGCTGCAATAACAAAATACCAGATACTGGGTGACTTATAAACAATAGAAATTTATTTCTCATAGTTCTGGAGGCTGGAAGTCTGAGATAAGGGGCCAGCTTGGTCAGGTGAGGACCTTCTTCGGGTTAAAGACCTGTTATTGTATCTGCACCTGCTGGGAACGGCTAGGCAGCTCTGTGGGGTCTTTCATAAGGTGCTGATTGCATACTTGAGGGCTGTTGCTGCTGCTAAGTCACTTCAGTCATGCCCGACTCTTCACATCCCCATGGACTGCAGCCTACCAGTCCTCTCCAGGACTGGGATTTTCCAGGCAAGAGTACTGGAGTCGGGTGCTACTGCCTTCTCCAATACTTGAGGGCTAAGTACCTCCAAAAGGTCCCACCTCCTACCTTGGGTGTTAGAGGCATGTTCATTTTTAGGGGACACTACTATTCAAGCCACAGCAGTTTTAAATGCCCTATGAGAAGATTAAAAGATAGAAAATGTGATAAAAGAAGTCATTAATGTTTTGACATAATGGTAGGAATACAGTGTAAATTCTGCTTAGTCTTTTATAGATATATCTTTGCAATCACTTAACTATTTTGTAACTGTAAGTTATCTCTTCCTGGAAGCTGTAATTTTTCCCTTGATTTTCTTTGAGTTTGAATAAGCGATTAAGTGGTGGTGGTGGTGGTGGTGGTTTAGTCACTAAGTCATGCCCGACTCCTGCGAACTCATGGACTGTAGCCTGCTAGACTTCTTTGTCCAAGCAATTAAGTAGATTGGGAAAAGTCTGTCAGGAATAATCATGTTTTTGATAAATCTCTAGACCTAAGATTATAGTGCTATGTTAAGAAGTACCTATCATGGTATTTTAGATGAGTACTTATGGTCACTTACTGGAAATGTCAGTAGTGGCAAGCTGAAGAGATTGATTCAAATGTTTCAACCACTTATGCCTATTCTCATGAAGTTTATATTTTTTATTTTCTTAAGATTCTTTTTTTTTAACAGCTAGATTGTTTAAGGGAGAGTTAATAAAAGAATTGACACTAGACTTGAGCCCTGAATAGTATATGGCATATATCATGTTATTCCTGTTTTACATAAATATTATATTTATGTTTACATCCATATTTATACTTAAGCAGTCAAAGCTGAGGGAAGCAAGTAGAGGATTTTCTAGACATACAATAACTATATTTATACTTCTGCATCATTTAATGGCTTATAAGTTGCTCTCTTATACGTGACTATTTATTTTTCACAATGCTCCTGTGATGTTGTATTCCAGATTATTTTGTACTGCGTAATTTATTCCTAAACTTATATTTGGTATATTTTTGACTGAGAATTATAAAGAAAATGTAATATTCTTAGGAACTTTTAAAATACTGAAATAAAATGTGTGTATATATATTCAAATTCTTTATACTTTTAATTCTCATTTTAAACTAAGAAACATAGCATTTTACAGGTAACTGTATTTACCCATAAAAATGTGTTCAACCATAAAAATGATCACATGCAGTGTATTTTGATTTAAAATTTTTTTTTAAGTTGATTAAAGCATCTAGGAGAGAATGTTCCCCTTTTCTTACTCTGTATTTCTCTCTCCTCTCCTTCCCTCCCTGCTTTACTTCTTTATTTTTTCCCCTTTCTCTTCCATCCATTTTTTCTCCGTTTATTCTGTTTTCTAAGATCTGAAAAATTAATATATTTTCTAAAGGCTTGATAGATCGCTCACATGGCTGGCAGCTTATACTGTTTTTCAGCCAAGCTTGTTAATCAAGGCACTTGTAGAGGCTTCCCCGTGGCTTGTGTTTCTCAGAGCTGGATTTATGAAGAATTTTAAGAGATAAGAAGTAGAAACTTTTTGTTTCTGAAGGCCTGGATTGGGAAGCTGGTAGTTTGTCACTTTTGTCATATTCTGTTGGTCAGAAGAGTCACACAACCTGTCTGGATTCAAGGGAAAAGGTTATAGTTCCTACTTTGAATTAAAAGCATGTAAAAGAATCTTTAATTAGCCACACCTGGTTTTCACTGGGAGAAGGCAGTGGCGCCCCACTCCAGTAGTCTTGCCTGGAAAATCCCACAGACAGAGGAGCCTGGTAGGCTGCAGTCCATGGGGTTGCTGAGGTTCAGGCATGACTGAGCGACTTCACTTTCACTTTTCACTTTCATGCATTGGAGAAGAAAATGGCAACCCACTCCAGTGTTCTTGCCTGGAGAATCCCAGGGACGGGGGAGCCTGGTGGGCTGCCATCTTTGGGGTCGCACAGAGTCGGACACGACTGAAGTGACTTAGCAGCAGCAGTTTTCATTACTTTATTACTTGAGATATTTTGCATGCCATCAATCAATTACCTTCTGTCTTGTTACTTAACTTTCATGTAGTTACTATAACTTTTTTATATCATATATATAGTAAAGAAATGCTAACTTATTTTAATTTTTTAAATTATGAAAGTATGAACTGGGATATTATAATTATTTTTTAAGTAAATTAATATTTTTAGTTGGAGTTTCAGTATCAAATTCTCAGAAATTAACAGAGTGAATATACAGAGACATGGAAGTATATAGTAGACCTGAAAAGCATTGTGAACCACTTCAACATAATTAGGATTCATGCAGTTTTCACACAACAGTAGGACACAAATTCTTTTCAAGTTTCCATAGACTATAAACTAGGAGACACTGGAACATATCAAGGGACATAAGACAAAGTGCAAAAATTTCTTGGTGTAAAGGTATTGAAATCATACAAAGGCTGTTTATTTATCACTGTGGAATTATGTTAGAAATCAGTATTAAAAGGTATTTGAAAATAACCCACATATTTTCAAGTGCAGTGTGACATTTACCAAGAGAGATCATTGAGTCACTGAAAGCCTCAATAAAGTTAGCTTGAAAAAAACACAGAGGGATAATTGCAGAGAAGAAAACATTTAAATGAGAAATTAGTATCAAATGAGAAATTCATGTTAAAGATACTTTTTTAAAAATCCCATGTGTTTGGAAATTAAATGTCTACTTTTTCATGATGGGTATATCTAAGAAACTATAATAAGGAAATTTAGAAAATATTTGTACTAGAATAAAAATGAAGAGAATTTACCAGAATTTGTTGCACATGACTAAAGCTGCTCAATGCAATTAAATACAGTGTGGAATCTTGAATAAGATATGAAAACAAATAATGAATACGAACATAAAATTTTGTGAAATTTGAACAAAATCTGTACTTTAGTTAATACTGTATCGCTTGTTATCTTCCTATATTTTTTTACAACGTAATATTTCTTTGTATTCTCAAAATTGGATTAGAAGTTTCAAGCCTCATTCAAAATTTTTCTTTATCACTAAGATAATAAATTTTCTAGATTTTTAGCAGTAATACTAGATGCCAGAATACATGGAACTATATCAGTTTTTAGTAAATATAAATTAGAAATCCAGCATTCTATTCATACTAAGTCAAACTAACGGATCAAATAAACCCAAGGAGGAACACACTCAGACACATAGTAATCAAAATGATGAAAATTAAAGACAAAGATAAAACATTAAAAGCAACAAGGGAAAAGCAACCAATAACATACAGGGGAATTCCCATTAGGTTATCAACTGATTTCTCAACAGAAGCTCAACAAGCCAGAAGGGAATGGCATGATATATTTAAAGTGATGAAAGGGAAAAACCTATAACCAAGAATATCCTACCCAGTAAGATTCTTGTTCAGATTTGATGGAGAAACCAAAAGCTTTCCAGTCAAGCAAAAGGTCAAAGAATTCAGCACCACCAAACCAGCTTTACAATAAATACTAAAGGAAATTATCTATTTGGTCAACAGAAAATAACAGAATTCTACATCACTAAAACTACCATTTAATTAAAAAACTTGCAATCACTTTTCAAAATCCAGATGCATAACAGAATTGTCTTGGAAGTGTTTGAAAAATGCAGATGCTCAGGTATTGCTGTTCTCCAAAGCTCCAGGTGTGTTTCTAATGAGCAGCCATGTTTAAAAACAGTTGGACTGTATGATGATCTTCTTTTATTAATTTGTTTCACTTTTTCTATTTCATATTTATTGCTTCCTTTCGTTTAGTTTATGTTTTCCAATTTCTTTGTCTTTTTTTGTTTTTTTCTCAAGCCTTTATGAAGTGTAGCAGAAAATCTTTTGCATACCTATGCATATAGTATTGTGTATGCTGTGTGCTTAGTCGCTCAGTTGTGTCCAACTCTTTGCAACCCCATGGGCTGTAGCTCACCAGGCTCCTCTGTTCATGGGGATTATCCAGGCAAGTATACTGAAGTGAGTTGCCATGCCCTCCTCCAGGGGATCTTCCCAACCCAGTGATCAAACCCAGTCTCCCAGATTGCAGGCAGATTCTTTACCGTCTGAGCCACCAGGGAAGCCCTAGTATGTGTAATATAATATATATATTTTAGAAAATATATGAATTTTTGCCCAGCTAAGAAATGTTAATATTTTTCTACTTGAAGTATATGTATAATCCATAAATACTGACTAAAATTTGAAAACCCTGCTCACTTAATGAGAATATTGGAACAATATTTTATATGTGCTAAATGTCATAGGATTGTGCCTTTTATATAATGTTTCCTTTTTTTCCCAAGAGCTAATGAGAATATGACTTTTCTGATGTTTAAAAAAAAAGCTATTTAAATTATACTTGTACAGTTAACTCCAAATTAGATCTTCTTTCTAATAAGAGCATTACACATTTATTCATATCCTGATAACTGATTTGATAACAGACATTCTCTTTATCTTACTTTGAACATTCTTCTGCTTTCTATATATATTGCTCCATTACAAAATAATTTTTTTGTGTTTCAATGAGTTTGGTAGCATTCCAGGTAATGTTAGAGGTTGAAAACCATTATTTAAAGATAAGTCAGTACAGCATTGTGCTAGAATCTGATTGTTGGGTGTTATCATATGGATACATGTAAAACTTTCATTTTAAAAAGTAACATTTTAGGTTTTTGGTAGAGGTTAAGAAGAAGAATACAATTAGTTATGATGTCATTTTATTTCAGATTATGCGGGGTGTCAAATCTGTATCATGAAAGTAAATGTGGGAACACTGATTATTCTCACACTCATATCTTTACTAAGGAAAGGGAAATGGTATTGTTTGTCTATATTTCTCTATATTTTACTTTAAATCAGAGTTGTTTTACAAAATCAGTTTGAAGGTGTTTATTTCGCATGGAGTCAAAATACTAATGAAAAGCATGCTTTTGACAAGGTTGTCTGGAACAGGTATAGTGTCCCATTATACTCACAGAATATTTTCAGTTTTCCTAAAACTCTTCCGTTCTTCTCTGTGCCATCTCAAATCATCCTGAATATTGTTTATGGCCTCAGTTTCTGAGGCTTATCTTAATCTTGCATCACATATCTTTTTCAGGATGTAATCTTTTCTCTCAAGTGTTGATATTTAAATTACTGAAACACCCCCAAATACTCACTTTCACCATGAATATGTATGAAAGAGAGAGATATCATATGCTGTCTCGCTTGATGTAAAAAGAAGTTTCCTGAAATGACATTTCAAGAAATATTTATTACCATAACTCACTGAGGCAGAGTAAAAGGCTCTTTCTCATATACTTTTTATTACTATTGGAAAACAATCCAGTAATAACAAGGAACAGGCTCCTTTCAAATATTACCGAAAAGCAAATTTGATGACAAACCATAGTTTATAAAAACCTCTTACTTTATCGGTAGTTACTAAGTAGTGTCCAACTCTTGCAGCCCCAATTGGCATGTGGCCCACCAGGCTTCTCTGTCCTTGGGATTCTCCAGGCAAGAATACTGGAGTAGGTTGCCATTTCCTTCTCCAGGGAATCTTCCCGACCCAGGACTCAAACCCAGGTCTCCTGCATTGCAGGCAGATTCTTTACCAATTGACCTACAAAGGAAGCCCTACTTTATCAGTAGAGATGAGCATAATTCATGCATGTTTATTTATTTGAAAATTTTAGGTCAAAAATATTATTGCTGTACATGTGAATAATTTTCATAGAGATAGCTAAACAACTTGAAACAAAGTAAATAGTGATAAAAAGTAAACTAATTCTAATTTATAATTAATAAGAAAGCCAGTATCACATGACAGTTCAGACACACTCATAACGTAAGTGTTCTTTTTGAGGCAGGAGTTTCGGCTGTCTTCATATGCATATATCAGTAGAAGTTTTGTATTTTGTGTCCTTGACAAGTGGAGGCCAGATTTCTAAGGGAATCCCTTACTAGTGAACACACTGTGCTAATTAGTTCTAATATGTTCTCAGTTCTCTTTACCAATACCAGGTGTAATGTCCTTCAGTAGCTCACTAATTTTTAAGTGGAGAGCTTTCATTCATTTGTAAAACTGCATATTTTGCAGCAGTTTTAGAGTAGGACTACCACAAGTATCATCGAACAGCGTTGGCTTCACCTGGGCACTTGTTTGTAAGACAGACTCTCAGGTCTTTCCTCTGCAGATGTTGGGTCAGCATTTCCACACAGGATTCCCAGGTACATTAGAACACTAGAGAAGACTTTGATATGTATAAGAATCACTCTGGCCACTGCCCGCTGGAGATTCTGATGCAATAGGAATGAAGTAGGGCTTAAAAGTTTGCATTTTTAACAAGCTTCTGGATAGTAGTGAAACTGCCAATCTGTGTATCACATGTTGAATAGCAATGCCTTAGATCAAATATTGGTCCATTTTTCCCTAAAACCATTCAGATAGTAAATATATTTATGCTTTTTAGGCCTGGTGGTCTCTGTTGCAGCCGTTCAGCCAGGCCATTGTAGTGCTCAAGATATATTGAAATAAATGGGTATGTCTCTGTTCCAATAAATTTTCTTTATAAAATGTAAAAACAGAGGGAGACCAGTTTGGGCCGGCAAGCTGTATTTCCTCATCCGTTAGGTAAGTGACCCTCAAGTCTCCCAGTAGCCTATTAACAATTTCTTTCACCAGAAGTTAACATGATCTGACTGTAATGGTTTACACACGTAAAAGTTACTTTCTTCTTTGTAAGAAGCCCAGGTGTAAGCCGATGTGGTTGGAGTTTTAGCTCTTTAGGGATATTAGAGTCAACCAAGGTCTCCTGGTTAGTTCACTCTAAAAATGCTAACTGTTAAGACTCTATTTGCCTACATCTCAGTGGACAGGCCTAACTTCAAGTGAGCCTGGGAAATATCTTTAGTGTAGGCACATTCTTGCTCCAAAAATCTTGGTTTAGTTTTGTTTTAAGGAAGAAATATAGATAGGATATTGTGTTGTTGGCAAACCAGTGGTCCTTGTCACACTACAAACTATATTTTGAGAATAACTGATTTGTTTAGTCAACTGTAACTGATTTGTAACTGATTGATAAAATGCAGCAATGGGCACAGAATTGGAAAAGGTTAGTTTTCATTCCTGTCCCAAAGAAGGGCAATGCCAAAGAATGTTCAAACTACTGCACAATTGAACTCATTTCACATGCTAGCAAGGTAATACTCAAAATCCTTCAAGCTAGGCTTCAATAGTATGTGAACTAAGAACTATCAGATGTACAAACTGGATTTAGAAAAGGGAGAGGAGCAAGAGATCAATTTGCCAACAGCCACTGGATCATAGAAAAAGCAAGAGAATTCCAGAAAAATACCTACTTTTACTTCACTGACTATGCTAAAGCCTTTGACTGTGGATCACAACAAACTGCGGAAAATTCTTGGAGAGATTGAAATAGCAGACCACCTTACCTGCCTCCTGACAAACTGGTCAAGGAAGTCAAGAAGCACCAGTTAGAACCAAACATGGAACAACAGACTAGTTCCAAACTGGGAAAGGAGTACGTCAAGTCTGTATATTGTCAACCTGCTTATTTAATTTATGCAGAGTACATCATGTGAAATGCCAGGCTGGATGAAGCACAAGCTGGAATTAAGATTGCTGAGAGAAATATCATGCAGATGACACCACCCTTATGACAGAAAGCGAATTAAAAGGAAGAACTAAGAGCCTGATGAAAGTGAAAGAGGAGAGTGGAAAAAGCCGGCTTAAAACTCAGCATTAGGAAAACTAAGATCATGGCATCCAGTCCCATCACTTCATGGCAAATAGATAGGGAAACGGCAGAAACAGTGACAGACTTTTTTTTCTTGGGCTCCAGAATCACTGTGGATGGTGACTGCAGCCATGAAATTTAAAAGATTCTTGTTCTGTGGAAGAAAAGCTATGACAAACCTAGACAGCAAACCTAGACAGAAAGCAGAGACATTACTTTGCCAACTAAGGTCCATATAATCAAAGCTATGGTTTTTCCAGTGGTCATGTATGGATGTAAGAGTTGGACCATAAAGACAGCTGAGTACCATAGAACTGATGCTTTCGAAATGTGGTATTGGAGGAGACTCTTCAGAGTCCCTTGAACACAAGATCAAACAGTCATTCCTAAAGGAAATCAACTCTGAATATTCATTGAAAGGACTGATGCTGAAGCTCCAATACTTTGGCCACCTGATGTGAAGTGCTGCCTCATTAGAAAACACCCTGTTGCTGGGAAAGACTAAAGGCAGGAGGAGAAGGGGATGACAGAGGATGAGATGGTTAGATGGCATCACTGACTCAATGGACATGAGTTTGAGCAAACTCTGGGAGATGGTGAAGGACAGGGAAGCCTGGTGTGCTGCAGTCCATGGGTTCACAAAGAGTTGAGCATTACTGAGCAACTGAACAACCAGAAGAAGTGAAAATTTTTAGACTAGTAATACGATTAGAAGCTTTTGGAATGACAGTATCTTTCATTCATTCACTACATATTTTTAAATAGATATACTTTTATATCTAGTATTAGAGTATGGTGAGTTATTCTTAAAAAAATGTACTTGAAATTAAATATGTTGCTGAGTGTTGCACCCATCAAAGTAGCCACGTTGTACCTTTTAGAGGGGGTGTAAATTGACATAGCCACTATGGAGAACAGTATGGAGACTCCTTAAAAACCTAGGAATAAAGCTACCATATGATCCAGCAATCCCACTACTGGGCATATACCCTGAGAAAACCATAGTTGGAAAAGACACCTTGTACCCCACTGTTTATTGCAGCACTATTTACAGTAGTTAGGACATGGAAGCAACCTACATGTCTGTAGACAGATGAATGAATAAAGAAGCTGTGGTATGTGTATGCAATGGAATATTAACCTAGCCATAAAAAGGAACACATTTGAGTCAATTCTAATGAGGTTTATGAACCTAGAGACTATTATACAGAGTGAAGTAAATCAGAAAAATATCATATTAGTGTATATATATGGAGTCTAGAAAGATGATACTGATGAACCTGTCTGCAGGGCAGCAGTGGAGACACAGACACAGAGAACAGACCTGTGGACCCAGGGGGCGAGGAGTGGGTAGGGAAAAGAGAGAGTAGCATAGAAACATATGTTACTGTAATATGTATACTAGGTATCCAGTGAGGTTTGCTGTATGACTCAGAAGATCGGACAGATGCCATGTGACAGTGTAGAGAGGTGGAATGGGGGGAGAGGTGGGAAGGAGATTCAAGAGGGAGGGGATATGTATATATACACACACACCTATGGCTGATTCATGTTGATGTACGGCAGAGACCTATACAATGTTATAAAGCAATCATTCTCCAATTAAAAATAAATTTTAAAAAACAGCCATTCTGAGAAGGAGGAATTACACAAAGTACAGTGCAAAAGTGGTGTGAGCGATGGAGTCTGACTTAGGTTTAAACCCCAGTCCAGTGACTTTGGACAATCCTGTTAATATCTGGAACCGGAGGTTTTTTTCATTCAGTGGATATATATAATACTTAATTTACATCATTAAAAGGGTTAGTCGTAATGAATGTAATGTGTTTACTTAAAAGCCTAGCCTTCAGAAAATTATAATTTTATAATTAGGTTGGTGCAAAAGTAATTGCAGTTTTACATTGTTGACCTTTGCCATTTGATATTGGAATACATTCTTAAATAAATGTGGTAATTTTATACATCTTTTTTATATGAATTTCTCACTTCATGTGCTTTTGCTAATGACTTATTGCTTTGGATTTTGTATCTATTTTAGACTATAGAAATCACGTTAGACACAAAGCAAATTCAAGCGATTGTTTTATTCAAGTTCAAAATAAGTCATAAAGCAGAGGCGACAGCTCACACATCAACAATGCATTTGGCTCAGGAATTGCTATCAAATGTACAGTGTAGTGGTTTTGCAAAGGAGGTGAGCAAAGTTTTGGCTTGAAGATGAGCATAGTGGCTGGCCATTGGAAGTTAACAATGACCAACTGAGAACTCTCATCGAAGCTGGTCCTCTTAAAGCTGCATGAGAAGTTGCCCAAGAACTCAGCATCAACCATTCTACAGTCATTTGGCATTTGACACAAATTGGAAAGGTGTAAAAGTTTGATAAGTGGGCTGACCACAAATCAAATCAATCATTGTTTTGAAGTGTCATCTTATTCCGCACAACAACAATGAACCATTTCTCAATTGGATTGTGACACGCAATGAAAAGTGGATTTTACACGACAGCCAGCAACAACCAGCCCAGTGGTTGGACCGAGAAGTTCCAAAGCACTTTCCAAAGCCAAAGGGTGCACCAAAAAACCATCACAGTCACCGTTTGTGGTCTGCTGCCCGTCTGATCCACTACAGTTTTCTGAATTCCAATGAAACCATTACAAAATGCTCAGCAAATTGATGAGATACACCAGAAACTGTAATGCCTGCAACCAGCACTGGTCAACAGCATGGGCCCAGTTCTCATGAAAACACCCGACTGCACATCTCAGAACCCAACACTTCAAAATTTGAACAAATTGGGCTATGAAGTTTTACTTCATCCACCATATTCCCCTGACCTTTCTCCAACTGACTACCACTTCTTCAAGCATCTTGACAACTCTTTGCAAGGGAAACGCTTCTGCAATCAGCAGGATGCAGAAAATGCTTTCCAAGAGTTCATCAAATCCCAAAGCACAGATCTTTGTACTCCAGGAATAAACCAACGTAGTTCTCTTTGCTAAAAACATGTTGATTTTAACAGTTCTATTTTGATGAATAAAGATCTGTTTGAGCCTAGATATAATGATTTTAAATTAAGGGTCCAAAACTACTATTACTTTTGCACCAACCTAATAATTGAAGATTGATCTAATGGTAATGTCATTGCTTAAGTCATTTTTGGACTTCCAGTGTGGCCTTCAAATCATGTATCAAATGAACATTAATAATATTAATTGAATTTAGACAGGATTAATGCCATTATTAACAAGTGGTCTGATTTTTATTTTCCATAGTGACTGAAATAAATATATGTTTGTAAATACTGGCATAGTCATACATGTATTTGCAAATTGTATTTATTGTTAGGTTGTTAATGAGAAACAGAGCAGAAAAAATTCAGCTTCAAACAGATGTTATTTGCTTAAATTTTTTGAGCATTTTTCAACATGTGCCAGGTTTCCAGATTTTATGAGAAAGAAAAAAATGAGACAATGACTGGTCCTGCTTATGTAATTTTTCGTAATTTAGAGGATTATGCTATGAACTTCATACATGTTTTTACAACTCAAGTGAATTCATTCATTGTTCTGTCTGCTGGCACTTCAAGATTATTTCTCTAAAATTTGTTTTAATTTTACATTTACTTTTGTCATTGTGTAGATAAGATGGTTGTGGTATGATTGACTTTATTATGTATGTTTCCACAACCCTTTTTTCACTGTCATTCTTAACATATACCCAGCTTGAAGTGAGAAATGATAGACACGTGTTATAATTAAGGTTTCTACACTCTCACTTAACTTTGGTTAAAGTGACTTTTTAACAATTTGACAGAATTTTGCACGATATTTTTTCTGATGGAAATAATAATTTGAGTTTCAAGTGATATCTTCTTTGAAAATTTAGGTAAGAAATCGAAAAGAGTAGTAATCAGTTTAAAGTTAAAGTAGCTCAAACTGCCTTTGTATTCAGTTGTATGTGTAACCTGGTTTGCATGTATTTTTCACAATTCTTTTGCTTTTTGTTTTTGACCTGTTATTGCAGCTGGATATTGCGTGATTACATATATTCTTGGAGTGGGAGACAGGCACCTGGATAACCTCTTGTTGACAAAAACAGGTAATAATGGCTAGTAGAAGGTACACATTTTATATGCCAGTGATTTTTGCTGTGGAATCTACTTCGTAATAAAATAAGTTGCCTAAGTGAATATAAATTATAGTCTTAGAAATCCCTATATGATACTTTTAAGAACATATAAAGGAAATGCCTATACTTTTAAGAATTTCTATAGTAGAAATCCTGCAGATGATTATATAGCCTTTACTTCTTGAAATGCCTCCTCTAGTAGAAAGCCCTTATTGTCTGCAAGTAGTCCAGTTTATTACTGTACAGCTCTAGTTTTAGAGTGTTTAAATACTCTTTCTCTTATCAAACAATACCAATAAGTCACAGTATCAGTCAACACTGAAATCACATTAATCTCCACATTTAATTCTTTACCTTTTCCCCTTGGAGGTTTTTGGAATAACTGTTCTCATCCTCCTTCTTCCTATTAACTCCTTGGCCCGATGCTTTAAACACCTTCTCTGTGCAAACAACTTCCAAACTTTCTCTATTTCAGTCGATTTCGCTAGCTATTTACTTGAAATCCTAAATATACAGCTAGTTGTAAAAGTTATTTTCTTCTTCCACTACTTGCCTAATGAACTGTTCCTTGCTTGATTTTTCCATCTTAACAAATAGGAACATCATCTACTCATTTGTTTAAGCCTCAGAGTTGAGAGTTATTTTTAATTCCACTATTGGCTTCATTTCATATATCGAACATATATTATCAGATTGTTATCTACTGCTCACTAAAATGGATAAGGAAGTTAACCCCTCTCTTCATTTCCACTGCTTTGACCCCATTTGAAACCACCAGTATCTTTTGCCCAAACTGTTTGATTAAAATATGAACTCTTTAATGTAGGCATTGTGGCTTGCCCAACCGGTTTGAATGTCTGAATGTGAAATCACTCCTGTCTTGAGCCAGTGCTCTTGTTTTGTTCTTCCTGGGAAGCTCTTCTGTCAGATCTCTGCAAGACTTTGGTTACTAAGCTTAAGTTTGAATGGCATCTTTTTAGAATAGCCTTTTCTAACTCTTGAGTCTGAAATAATGTATACCTGCCACCCCACCCCTCTCCATTACTCTCTACTTACTCTGTTTTGTTTTCTTTGAAGCACTTATCACTTCAAATACAATACAACAAGTATTTATTAAGCACCTACTATATTTTAGGTGTGGTTCTAGGTGCAGGGGATACCAAACAAAAGAGGCAGAAATCCTAGCTCTCATGGAGCTTATTGACTTCTTAACATCATCCATCCTCTTCCATTCAGGATGTAAGTTGCCTGAGAACAAGGACCTTGTCCATTCACTGTACCTCCAGAGCCTTGAACAACATTCAGCTAAAATGTTTGATAAATTATTGTTGAATTAATAATCAATATTTCTTCTCTTCTATAGAGCTTTTTCTTCCCTATGTCATATGATCCAAGTTTTTTCATCCCTCCACAGAAAGTAGATTTTAAAGTACCCTTAAAATAGTCTCTCAGGTAATGATATTATCTATTAGTCTTTCTCCAAATTTTCATGCCAAGAATTTAACATCCAGTGTAGCCTCACTAACTGCTAATATAATAACTGTATTATTTATGTAATCTGCAATTTCATATATTCAACTGTAAATCTTTAGTGTGAAAAATGATCTGGTAAAATTTGCATGTGGAACTATGTCTGTATCAAGGCCATATAGTCCCTTTAATAATCAAAGCCTGAAGGAATGTAACCAAATTGAATTGGAAGGTGGAGGTTCTTGCCACATTTATTCATTTAGTAAAGTATGTTTTTATAAAATGTTATGCTATATTTGGAAAAAATAATAATTTAGAAAATATTTGCCTGTGTTGTTTTTTAGCTCTCTTTTTCAGTTGAATCTTTTAACCACAGAATCAAACTACAAAAATAATTACATTTGTTTTTATATTGTATTCATTTTATAACCACAGTGGAATTCTTTAATGTATAGAGTAGCAATATATCTATAATATTTAGGTGTTGTAGGTGCTGGCAATTCACAGATCTTACCTGTCTCTTCTTTTAGAAATAGATAAATAAGAGACCTTTTTCTGTTGGACTTTGAGAACTGTTCTGTCTTGTTTGTCTATGTGTATTGATGGGGATACTTAAAGAGTTAAGATTTGGAAAGAAAGGTCTATCTAATATACTTTTTTGGCCCAGGTCATAGATACTTGCAGAGAAGGAAATGGCAACCCACTCCAGTATTCTTGCCTAGAGAATCCTGTGGACAGAGGAGCCTGATGGGCTGCTGTCTATGGGGTCGCACAGAGTCAGACACGACTGAAGTGACTTACCATGCATGCATGCATTGGAGAAGGAAATGGCAACCCACTCCAGTGTTCTTGCCTGGAGAATCCCAGGGACAGAGGAGCCTGATGGGCTACAGTCCATGGGGTCGCACAGAGTCGGACACGACTGAAGCAACTTAGCAGCAGCAGCAGCAGAGATACTTGTGGAAACCGAATTGTAAAATTTCAGGAACAGATTTTAAACTTCTTGTCACCAGTTTTCCACTAGAGGGTGCTCTAAATTTTGTTTTTGGAAAATAAAAACTTACCTTAAAATGTGCTGGGTAGAAAGCATATCTGTTTCTTTTAAAACAGCATTTCTCTAAGTTATTTCTTCTTAATCTCTCTAATTATTTCATCAATTTATATTATACATAAAGTGAAAGTGAAGTTGCTCAGTCGTGTCTGAACTCTTTGCGACCCCATGGACTGTAGCCTACCAAGCTCCTCGGTCCATGGGATTTTCCAGGTAAGAGTGCTGGAGTGGAGTACCAGAGTGGAGTGCCATTTCCTTCTCCAGGGGATCGTCCCGACCCGGGGATCGAACCCAGATCTCCCACATTGTAGGCAGATGCTTTACTGTCTGAGCTACCAGGGAAGCCCAAGCATTTTAAATCTTCCTCACTGGGATAAATATTTTCAGTTCTGGGGTTTAGGTTGAATGAAATTGGATTATGTAAGGAAAAACAAGTTATATCAAGACAAATGGAAGTATAATACATTCTTCAACTTCCTGAAGTTTATAATGATTTATTTTAAAATGTTTGTGTCTCTAGTTGTTTTTTACTAACAGTCCATATTTCAAAGTAGTTTCAAGTTATGTTAATTGCATATGTTATAATTTGAATAGCGCTTCCCTGGTGGCTCAAGCAGTAAAGAATCTGCCTGAAATGTGGGAGACCTGGGTTCCATCCCTGGGTTGGGAAGATCGCCTGGAGAAGGAAATGACAACCCTCTCCAGTATTCTTGCCTGGAGAATCCCATGGACAAAGAAGCCTGGTGAGCTACAGTCCATGGGATCACAAAGAGTTGGACATGTCTGAGCAACTAACACACACACACACACACACACACACAATTTAAGCTATATCATATATGTAATGAAAGTTGTCTGTCATGTTTGACTTATCATGTGCAACTCCATGGACTGTAGGGGTTAATATGTCATTATAGGAGTTAATATGTCAGGCTCTGAAGTCAAATTCTTTGAATTTAAATGGTCCTTCCACCATTGGATGACTGAGCATGTTATCTATCTGTGTCTCAGTCTCCTCTTCTCAATGTATAATAATAAAATCTTTCTCCTGGTGTGAGAGTTGAACTGTTTAATATGGTAGAATTTTGTATGGTACTGAGTACCTAGTAAACAAACATTCCTTTTGGGCTATTATGGTCTTGTTTATTTCACCACCAGAAAATAAGAATACATTCCTTTTTTGACTTATATAGCTGTTATCATAATTGATAACAGCTGGAATTATAATTTTAGAGAGAAACAAGCAATGTATTTCTAACTTTTTTTTTCCTACTCCAGAATCCAAACGCCTTCAAGTTACTGCTCTCTGAATTCTCTTTTGAGAGGCTCATTATTTTAATAATATAGGAAGGTTTTTAGAAGAAAAAGTTTGATTGATGATTTAATGCTATCCTTTCAGTACTGTTGCCTGAAAAATCCCATGGACAGAGGACCCCGGTAGGCTACAGTCCATGAGGTTGCAAAGAGTCGGATACCACTGAGCAACTTCACTTTCACTTTTTCAGTGTTCTAAGGTGAAAGTGAATGTGAAAGTTGCTCAGTCATGTCCAACTCTTTGTGACCCCAGTTTTCCAGCTGAGAATACTGGAGTGAGTAGCCTTTCCCTTCTCCAGGGGATCTTCCCAACCCAGGGGAAGATTTATTTTAGAATGACATTCTAACATGTATACTATCATGTGAATTGAATCGCCAGTCTATGTCTGACGCAGGGTGCAGCATGCTTGGGGCTGGTGCATGGGGATGACCCAGAAAGATGTTATGGGGAGGGAGGTGGGAGGGGGGTTCATGTTTGGGAATGCATGTAAGAATTAAAGATTTTAAAATTTAAAAAATAAAAAACTAAAAAAAAAAATAAATAAATAAAATAATAAAAAAATAAAATAAAAATAAATATGATTATTTGTTTTATTTTTTTAGGACATATTTTCAGGATATCGTGAATTCATGATATTCAAAATCTTAAGTAGAATGAACTTAGTTACTATTCAAATGGTCGTGCTTTCTCAGTTGTTTGCACTTGTTATTCAGTTTGGAGGATTAAGCATACTGTAAAGTCTAAAACTACAGACTTATTTTCTTAATGTGCTTGTTTATTCTCTGGAATATGAGAGAAGGGAAAGAAATAAAGTTTTGTGCACAGTAGGCACCCAATGAATGTTTTGAAAGAAATAAATGAACTAGGTTTTTTCATATCATTTTTTATCTTTCTGTAGGTTACAGAAAAATCTATATCCTATGAAAACTTACTTTTACTATAGACTGTGGACATACTATTATTTATCAGTTTGATTTGTATTTCTCAGTTGATATATACAGAAGAGAACTAAACACATAAGACCTTCCCTTTTTATCCATAAAAACTTTTTTAGTCTTTATTGATCATTACTTGAGATGTTTAGTGAGAACTTGTCTTCATGAGAATAGTTTTCTTTTTAACATTATTTAAAATCTGATCTTTTGAAAGTTTCTTAAATATTCAGTGTCAGGAAGTAAGTCTTTTTGTTTACTGAAACCTGTCATAAGGGAAATGTTAATAGTTTCCTTAAAGCTGCCTTTTTTTTTTAAAGGTTCTTTGAGAAGAGCATTGTTTCCTCTCATAGAGGTAATAAAAAGTAATAGAGAGCTATACTCATTGTGCCTGAGGAGACAGAGATTACTTCACTGAAAGAGTAATTTAGATGGGGTCATTAAGAACGTGTTGGATTTGTGTGGGATGCAAATGGAGAAAAATATGCAGTCCAATAAAATACCCCGAAGCTGAAATAGCCAGGCCTTTTCAGGTAATATATAGTCTGGTTGGAGAAATCTGAAGTCAGATTGTGGAGAAAAGTCAGTCTACTTCCTTTTGGATCACCTATTATATGACAAAGCTTAATTCATGTCACTGAAACGGAAGTAAAACTATAGATTAGGGTAGTAAATATTTTAATATAAGTTTTATCAGATTATGTATTCCTTAATGCTGCATAGACACTATTTTGCTTCAAAATGAATAACCTGAGGAGAGATTACATTTGGTGTATTTTAAAAAATTTGAAGTTTCATAAATGAAAATATTAAAAAATTATTTTCACAGTAACCCCTATAACCAGAAAAAGTGTCAATTTTTAAGCTAGTGAAGTTGAACAGCACAAGGAAACTATAACCATTGGTCTGAATCATCATTTAGATGATTCATCTTGCCACTGTCCACTCCACAATGACCTAACTGAAGCCGAGAGTTGTACTCCTTGACATAAAGTAGATCAGAAATCCTCAAGCTTCTGAGTGTATCAGAATCATCAGGAGAGCCAGTTAAAGTACACACTGCTGGTCCCCAGGCTTAGATCTGGTAGGGCCTGAGAATTTATTTTAGTAGCAAAGAATTAGATATGATAGGGCCTGAGACTTTGTCTTAATAGCAAAGCACACTATGAGTAATTATCTGAAATGGTAATTAAGATTCTTCTTCCTTTTTAAAATCCTTTTTTTTTTTAAAGTTTTTAAAACTTTTTATTGTGTATTGGAGTATAGCCAATTCACACTGTTGTGGTAGTTTCAGGTGGACAGCAAAGGGACTCAGCCATATATATATGTATCCATTCTCCCCCAGTCTCCCCTCTCATCCAGGCTGCCATGTAATATTGAGCACAGTCCCTTGTGCTCTACAGTTAAGTTCTTGTTGGTTATCCATTTTAAATACAGGAGTTTGTTCCTGCCCTTCCCAAATTCCCCAACTATCCCTTTCCCCAGTTTTTTCCCCATAAGTTTGTTCTCTAAGTCTGTGAGTCTGTTTCTGTAAAAGGTATCATACGATATTTCTCTTTCTCTGTCTGACCTACTTCACTCAGCATGATAATCTCTAGGTCCATCCATGATGCTGCAAATGGCATTATTATATTTTTAATCGCTGAGTATTATTCCTTTGTATATCTGTACCACATCTTCATTATCCATCTCTGTTGATAAACATTTAGGTTGCTTCCATGTCTTGGCTATTGTAAACAGTCCTGCAGTGAGCATCAGGGTGCATGTGTCCTTTCAGATCATGTTCTTCTCCAGATATATGCCCAGGAATGGGGTTTCTGGGTCACATGTAGCTCTATTTTTGTTTTTTTAAGGAAACTTCACACTGTTCTCCATAGTGGCTGTACCAATTTACATTCCTACCAACAGTGTAGAGGGGTTCCCTTCTCTCTGTACCCTCTCCAGCATTTATTGTCTGTGGATTTTGATGATGGCCCTTTTGACTGGTGTGAGGCAATATCTCATTATAGTTTTTATTTTTATTTCTCTATTAAACAGCAGTGTTGAATAACTTTTCATGTGCCTCTTGGCATCTGTATGTCTTCTCTGGAGAAATGTCTATTTAGGTCTTTTGCCCATTTTTTGATTGGGTTGTTTTTATGATATTAAGCCCCATGAGCTATTTGTAAGTTTTGGAGACTAATCCATTGTTGATTGCATTATTTGCAGCTATTTTCTCCCATTCTATGGATTGTCTTTTTGTCTTCTCTGATTTTGCTGTACAAAAACTTTCGAGCTTAATTAGATTTCTATTACTATGATTTATGTCAAAGAGTGTTTTGCCTGTTTTCTTCTATGAGCTTTATACTGTCTGCTCTTAAATTTAGGTTTTTAATCCATTTTGAGTTCATTTTGTATATGTTGTTAAAGAATGTTCTAATTTCTTTCTATTTTTTTACACATAGCTGTCCAGTCTTTCCAATTTATTGAAGAGACTGTCTTTTCTCCATTGTATATTCTTCCTCCTTTGTCAAAGATAAGTTGCCTACAGATATGTGGGTTTATTTCTGGGTTTTCTATCCTGTTCATCGATCTACATTTCTGTTTTTGTGCCAGATTCATACTATTTTGATGACTGTAGCTTTGCAGTATAGTCTGAAACCAGGAAGCCTGATTCCTCCAACTGTATTTTTCTTTCTTAAGGTTGCTTTGGCTCTTCAGGGTCTTTCGTTTCTCCATACAAATTTAAAATTTTTTTTCTAGTTTTGTGGAAAATGCCACTGTAGATTGCCTTGTGTAATATAGTCATTTTGGCAATATTGATTCTTCCATCTAAGAACATGGTATACCTTTCCATCTGTTTGTGTCACCTTCAGTTTCTTTCATCATTATTTTACACTTTTCAGAGTACAGGTGTTTTGTCTCATTGGATAGGGTTATTCCTAGGTATTTTATACTTTTTGATGCAATATTAAATGTGGTTGTTTCTTTAATTTCTTTCTAATCTTTCGTTGTTAGTATATAGAAATGCCGCATATTTTTGTGCTCTAATTTTGATCCTGAAACTTCACCAAATTCATTGATGAGGTCTAGTAGCTTTTGGTAGCATCTTTAGGATTTTCTCAGATGGTAAAGCATCTGTCTACAATGTGAGAAACCTGGGTTTGATCCCTGGGTTGGGAAGATTCCCTGAAGAAGGAAATTGCAACCCACTTCAGTACTCTTGCCTTGAAAATCCCATGGATGGAGGAGCTTGGTGCAGGCTACTATCCATGGGGTCGCAAAGAGTCAGGCACGACTGAGCGATTTCACTTTCACTTTAGGATTTTCTGTGTATAATATCATGTCATCTGCAAACAGTGACTGTTTTTCTTTCCAATTTGGATTCCTTTTATTTATTGTTCTCTGATTGCTGTGGCTAGGATATCCAAAATTATGTTGAATAAAAGCAGAGAAAGTGGATATCCTTATCTTGGTCCTGATCTTAGAGAAAATGTTTTCAGCTTTTCCCTGTTGAGTATGATGTTAGCTATAGATTTGTTGTATATGGTCTTTATTATGTTGAGGTATGTACACTCCATGCTCAGTTTCTGGAGAACTTTTATCATAAATAGTTGCTGAGTTTTGTCAAAACCTTTTCCTGTATCTTTTGAAATGATCATGTGTTTTTTTCCTTCAATTTTTTGATGTGGTTTATCACACTGATTTGCAGATAGTGAAAAATCCTTGACTCCTTGGGTTAAATCCCACTGTACATGGTGTTTGATTCTTTTAATGTATTGTTGGATTCAGATTCCTAGTATTTTGTTGAGGATTTCTGCACCTGTGTTCATCAGTGATTTTGCCCTGTGATTTTCCTTTTTTTGTGATATCTTTTGTTTTTGTGTCAAGGGGATAATGGACTCATAGAATGAGTTTGATAGTTTTCTTTCCTCTGCAATTTTTTTGAACAGTTTCAGAAGGATTATTGTTAGCTCTTCTTGGAATTTGCCTGTAAAGTCATCAGGTCCTGGACTTTTGTTTGTTGGGAGTTTTTAAATCACAGTTTCAATTTCAGTGCAGTGATTGGTCTCTTCATATTTTCTATTTCTTCCTCTTTCAGTCTTGGGAGAATGTCCCTTTCTAAAAATTTGTCCATTTTTTTCCAGATTGTCCACTTGCCATACATGTTGTTGCATACTTGTTGCTGTTACAGTTGTTTGTAAGAGTCTCTTATGATCCTTTGGCTAAAGGTTTATCAATTTTGTTTATCATTTCAAAGAACCAGATTTTAGTTTCATTGATCTTTGAATTTTTTTTTTGGTGGGGGGATGTCTCTGTTTCATTTATTTCTACTCTGATCTTTATGATTTCTTTCCTTCTGCTAACTTTGATTCTGTTTATTATTCTTTCTCTGGTTGCTTTAGGTGTAAGGTTAGGTTGTTTATTTGAGATATTTCTTGTTTCCTGAGGGAAGATGGTATCATTGTAAACATCCTCCTTAGAATTGCTTTTGCGGTATTCTATAGGTTTTGAATTGATATGCTTTTCATTTTCATTTGTCTCTAGGTATTTCTTGTAGTTTATTTCTAATCTCATAGCATTGTGATTGGAAAAGGTGTTAAGATTTCAGTTTTCTTCATTTTATCAAGGCTCGCCTTGTTGCCCGGACCATGGTCAATCCTAGACAATGTTCCATGTGCACTTGAGAAGAATGTATATTATGCTCTTGGATGGAATGCTCTTTAAATATCAATTAAATATCAATTAAGTTGGTCTCATCTGATGTTTCATTTAAGGCTCTATCCTTACTGACTTTCTGTCCAGATGATATGTCCATTGATGAAACATAGAACATGAGAGATTCCAGTAGAGAGAATAAGCAGAGGTATAAAAAAACAATAAGTACAGTTTTGAGATTGGTTCCATTTAATTATTAAATAGACAAAAAGAAAATTAAGAGAAACTCTACACTAAAAATTGTCTTCACCTATAATTTAAAAACTACTTCCATGTCACTAATGCAAATAGACTTCCCTAGTGGCTCAGATGGTAAAGAATCTGCCTGCATATCAAGAGACCCGGGTTCAGTCGCTATGTCAGGAAGATCCCCTGGAGAAGGAAATGGCAATCCACTCCAGTATTCTTGGCTGGAGAATTCCATGGACAGAGAAGCTTGGCGGGCTTCGGTCCATGTGGTCGCAAAGAATTAGAAATGCAAATAACAAGAAACTTTAATTAACACCTCTTATTCTCTTTATACTTCCAGTCAGGAACAAAATAAGGTAGTTAAAGTGAACATTAAATTTGTTTTATGTACACTTTGCCCCTTGACTATTTAACATCAGAGATTTGAATAAGACACACTCCCTGAATTTTTTAAATATTTTCTTAAATTTCATGAAGTGCATTTTAAAATCTCCTAAAATTTAAATTTACAGATATTAACTTTAAAAAGCATTCTTTTTTTATGAAGATGAATTTTCTTAAAACATTGATAGCCTTTTTTCAAAATATATTCCTCTTTGAACTTGCAATGCATAGTAATAGTTTCATAGTTAGATATTGAATCTTTTATGCCTTATAATTATTAATTTTGCCCTTTGAGAATTTTCTTACAAGAAGGATAGAAGTATACTCTTCATTTGCAGGCAGTGATGCAAGCTGACATTGGAATTCCAGTAACACCTGTTATGAAATGAAGAAAAGTGGGACTAAGTTTCCTATTAAAAGCACTGAGCCCATTAAATAAACTCCATGTGATGGTTGATACCATTTGATACATGATATATTAAGGGAAGCAGTTTTGAATCAGAGGTTCTTAAGATAAGCCCTCTACTCAAGTGGTAGGTTTCAGTCAGAATTATATAGATAACAAGACATTATTTAAATGATTAAATAAAACTAAGAAAGGATTATCTGTACCTGTGATATTGTAAGCTTCTCATTTCTTTATCTTGTGAAGGGTAGAAAGGGATTTGTCTAACAAAGTAGATAATAAGTGGGAATTCCAGGATAATGTCTGGTAAATAAATATTTGCTGATGCCACACAGAGACAATGAATGGGACATAAAGAGAAATTTTTAACAAGCAAACTTCTCCAGGTACCTCCCTGTCTAGGCACATAATTCATACTGTGATTAATCTATGGTGAATAGGTTCCTTCCTGGAATAGATCCTTTAACTAACATTTTTTTAGGCAGCTTTGGGGAAGGTCAAAGTTTCTTCCTTTTGAGATTTGACTGGTTTCAGCTCAAAACTAATCTTTATGCCAAAAAGGTATTTTTGAGTGGAAAGTTGTGCCTCCCCTATAAGACTTTAACCAGCCCTCTGATTGTAACAGAATATTTTAAGCCTGGTATATCTTTTTAAGAAAAGTAATGAGATAATTTTGATAAATGGAAAAACTGATTTTCAGTGCAATAGTTACATTAATGATAGCAGAGAGAAACGAGACTTGCCACCCCAAAATGTTTCTGGCATTTCAGGCTGAAAACCGTCAATTCCTAAAAGCCCCTGGAAGCACATTTGACCTTACCCCTAACTCCCTGAAAAGTTTAGATACAGTACCTATGCCAAGAATAGACCATTCAGCAGAAATATCTGCAAAGAATAGTCAGGTGTGAGAGGTGAGGCTCCTGGAGATTTAGAGCCGACTCCATGCCGTCTATGGGGTCGCACAGAGTTGGACACGACTGAAGTGACTTAGCAGCAGCAGCAGCAGCTGTGTCCTGTTGTCTCTGCAAGGCCTACCAAACATTTGTTTTCCTAACATTTGCTTTTCCATTTCCATGCCTTCCTCACATCTGAAGTGTCAACCCTACCCCAACATCCTCCTTTGTCTTTAGCTGAAGATGGTATTTAGGGTGAGGGTTTCATCCATTTTGGGGAGTTACTTGGTTTTTCTGGATCTCTTTCATGTATATACATGTGTATGTGTGTGTGTGTGTGCGTGCATGCTCTCAGTGATATCTGACTCTTTGTGACTCCCCGAACTGTAGCCCACCAGGCTCCTCTCTCCACGATATTTTCCAAGCAAGGATACTGAAGCAGGGTATTTTATACCCCAGGACATCTTCCTGACCCGGGGATTGAACCCACATCTCTGTGTCTCCTAGGCATTGGCAGGCAAATTCTTTACACTGAGCCACCTGGGAAGCCCCTTTGGTTTGATTTTCTCCTCTTAATGTGTCTCATATCAATATAACTCTTAGTCCAGCCATAGAACCTAGGAAAATAGAGGATAATTTCTTCTTCCTGCTCAATGGCTACTTTTTCTATAGCCATGGTATGATAATGTTTAAGTGTCTGGTTAGTTGTCACTATGAGCATTCATTTTTAAGCTGTTGTTTCTCTTTGTATATGAACTCCCATGTCCCATATTTAGTATAGCTTCTGTCAATTCCAAATAATATGCAGTATAGTTTTCTTTACTATTGTGGGAAAATAGTGCTAGTACCTATCTTGAACTTCACTTAAATTTAATATTATTATTGCCTAAAATTTTAACTTTTTTATTACCTTGTGTTGGCAGTTTTGAAGTTCTTTCTCACTTTCGGAGTTTAATGTATTGTTTAGTTTAAGGTATTATTAAACTATTATTTGTTTATTATTAGTAGTAGTATTTACTATTAAACTAATAAACTAGAATAATGTTATATTCTAGTTTAATTTATTATTTAGCTTTTCTTTGTAAGAAAGATGCCTGAAAGTATTGCAGAAAATAAGATTGCTTGTCTCTTTAATATTTAATTAATATATTGATATTTATTTTTGAACAAAATTCAGTATTTAAAATCTAGAGTGATGACTGTGTACCAAGTACTGTGTTAAGTATTAGCTATGTTATCTCTTTTCATTCTGCCAGGAGATAATTATCAGTATTAACCTGTTTTGTAGGCTAGAAGGTAAGGCTTAGAAAGGTTAAGTAAGTAACTTTATCAGGGTCATGAACATGATCAAGGGCGATATGAAGTGTTTTACTAAAGGGCCTTTATACTCCTGACTTGGAGGCCTGCCAGGGGATCACTGCTTCCTGAGAGTTTGTTACCGCAACTGGAGTCAGTTCTGTGCCCATCTTTGTTTTGAACAGTGATCTAATGACACTTTATAATGTGTATAAAGTTCACAGATAATAGTGACAATGCTCAGAGAAAGGCATAGACAGAAGGGTAAGCTTAACATTTTAACTGGATAGAATCACTGTCTAAAAATATTTTTCAAGATGGCTGAAGTATGTGAAAATTCAATACAATGCATCTCAAGAAGTTTGGCTTGTGCCATTGAGGGAAAGAAATCTAACCTTCCCAAATACATGATGGCAGAAAAGTTTTCACATAAAATAGGTCAGAATGCATTATAGGATAAATAAAAGGGGGCACATTGCACTAGGGAAGTTTTTGGTTGGCTTTTTAAATGAATTAGTGTCTTCATTCAACACTGAGTGCTTTCTAAATGCTAGAAACTATTCTGAGGTTGGGAAAACAGGCCTAAATCCCTGCCTTAGTGGTACTTAGATTGTAGAATCCGAGAGGTTACTTTTAGTTTTTTAATGTGCCTACTTAGACCTACTTGTAAATTAAAGATGGTTTATGAATTCAGTGGTGAATCATTATCCAAAGTGAGTCATCAGTGACATTCTTAAATATCTGACCTATGAGTTTAGATGACTGTTCAAGGGTTTCTCTTCATGGGCACTATAGTGTGTTCAGCCCTTGGCAGAGATGAATACTATGCTTGGTTTCCTAGTCTGTAGCTAGTAAGTGACCCAGTTAATTGTAAATGGTTCAAATAAAGCTAACAATATAGTTTGAAATTTGGTAGATGTTTTTGAAGGTCGGGAGAATAGTGATAAGTTAAAAGGAAGGATTTATCTCAAGGATACTTAAAGAAATGATCCTCCTTTGGCATAAGAAATTTGCTACAGTATACTAATTTCTACTAAGACTCTTGACAGTTGTCCAAGCTTTAGCCATTTTTTATTTTGGACATCTAAAAGTAATATTTTTAATTTTAAAATATTACCCTGGGATTTTAAGTATAGTTTCAACTGAAGTAATGTGAGCTTCAAGGCGCTAAAATATGCTCTGAAGGCTACTCCTAAGTCTTGAGTTACAGTATCAAACAATTTAATGGACTTCATCATGAACTAATACTCTTTATGAAGAGACACTGCTTTACCAATTGTGAGATACATACAAGATTCTGGAAACAAATGAGTTTCTTATCAACATCCAGGCAAACTCTTCCACATAGACTTTGGATATATTTTGGGTCGAGATCCAAAGCCTCTTCCTCCTCCAATGAAGCTGAATAAAGAAATGGTGGAAGGAATGGGAGGCACACAGAGTGAACAGTATCAAGAGTTCCGAAAACAATGTTACACAGCTTTTCTCCACCTTCGAAGGTAAGTTGATTTGTTTGACGTAGAGAATTTTGGTAAATTCATTTCACAGATCAAGAAAAATATTTGTTTAAATGTATTCCCTGGTGGTTCCGTGGTAAAGAATCCTCCTGCCAATGCAGGAGATGTGGGTTCAGTCCCTGGGCTGGGAAGAACCTCTGGAGAATGAAGTATTCTTGCCTGGGAAATCCCATGGATAGAGGAGCCTGGAGAGCTATAGTCCATGGGGTCACTGAAGAGTTGGACATGACCTAGAGACTAAAACAATAACAATACATTTTTTTATCATCATTCTTTTTCCAAATGACACAGGCAACAGTACTTGTTAATGTATATTTGATGACTGTTTTGATAAGCAGTCTGATTTCAAAGGAAAAAGACAATTTCTTGCTTTCTCACTAATTATCTGACTGCTAAATCCCACCAAATCCCAAGGAGGTTGACATTACACAAGAATGAACCATTTAGCTAACTTGGAATGATTATTTAGATAATTTTTATTCTTTAATCAGCCTTAGTTTTAGTTTTGAGAAACATTCTGAGGTTTGTTAAACAATTGAATAAATGTTGCATATGGTTTTGTCTGTCTTTAGTACCACATCAGTCATTCTTCTTTAAAAAAAAAAAGCTATTAATTTTTTTCTCTATCCTTTTTTTCCCAAAGCCATTATATCTCTGCTTCCTTCATCCAAATTTACTTAGGACTGAACATCATGTATCATCAGGAAAAAGATAAATTAAAAGTCATGTTTGTTACATTCAGGACTTTGCTCTGATAATTAGTCAAAAATGACGAATCATTTCACCCTAACTCCCATTTTTAACCTAACTAATGCAAAATGAATATTCTTAATCCACCAGAAAAATCCCAGCTTGGGAGACCACATGTATTCTCTTCCAGGTGAATATATAACCAGTAGAAATGAGTTGCCTATGCATGTGGGCGCTGTCTTTTCTGTCTTTGTAACTTCAGTTTATGGACACTCAGAATATGTGTGTTGAATAAAAACCTTCAATAATTGTATGAAAATTCCTGCTTCATATCTTGAGTGAAGCCATGTTACCAGGTCATATTGATGCTACTGGTCCCAGGTGAATGGCTGTCCTATATTAATGAGTTTCATCTTTACAGTGGCTCACTAGGCCTTCACTGTTAACTCAGGCTCTACTGCTGTCACATATTTTAATGTACATTTTACAGACAGCCACACTATTATCCTTTGGGTGGTAGAGTAGCCCAGTTTTACTTTCTAGAAATGCTGAAAAAATAATGAGAAGATCAGTGCCTGATGATGCAGAAGCACTTTCAGAGATGAAAGTTCCACTTTAATACCTGGAATTTTTAATTTAAAATAGTCATAGCTAGATGAAAGTTTGGCAATCTCAGTGAGGAGACAGACAAGATAATATGAAATGATAACTATAGAAGTATCAAAGGTGCTCTACCTTACTGAAAGCAGAAAGAAAACAATGAGCTTTATAAGCTTTCGTTGATAATGGATTAGTAGCAATTCAGCAAAATGAGAAAATAGAGGCAGATTGTTTGTGCAGAGCCAAAGTTAACTTTCTCACTACTAAGAAAAATCATGAAGACTAATCTACCTAATTTTATGTTAAGTCTTCATGAACATAGTTTTAATTTTTTATTTTCAGCAATTTCACTGTTAAAATTAGCTGGGCCTTAATATTTTTGTCAACATTTATTTTTTAATGTTGTATTTTAGAATATGCTTCTGTTAGTAAAAATTTCCTTTAGGACATAAGAATTAGCCAGATAGCCAAAAGTTTATTTACAAGAATAGTTGACACACTTATTATTAGGGTGTCAACCTTGTTCTTGTTCTTTTCATGGTTTTTGTTGATTGCTAATCAATAAGAAATCATTGAATACACTGTGACCATATAAAGCAAGCAATCTCATTTGAACTAAGTTATGAATGGTTATAGTTATACAGATGCCAGAATACATTTTATTGAGTGATTTTCATGTAACAAAAATGCATTGTTATTACCAATAATGAATTGGAAATTTTATTTTTTGAATACTCTTATGGCAGCAGTAGTAATGCTCAAACATTGTAAATATTAAGTATTGAAGGAAAACATAAACTTCTCTTAATCCATGTTTATGCCAAACACCATGCTAGACACTGGTGATACAAAGAGAGCCTGAACTTTTCAGTAAAAATACTGAAGTTAGGAATGCATTTTGCTGTATCAAGCAAAATTCTCACACTGTCTTAGAAGATGTCTTAAGTCACCAAATAGTGAATCTATGCATCACACTACTTTTCATTTTTAACCTCATTTTTTTTCCCTCCTGGAACTAGTACACTTATGAAAGAAATATTTTTATAGAATTCTACTCTGATATTCACTGCATGCAAGAAGGATAAACTGTAGGGGAAGCAGACCTCTGAAATGCTATAAGAACCTCACTTGATGTAGTTATTGATTTTTATTCTTAGTATTGAAGATTTTTACTGAAAAATCTAGACCATCTTTGTATAGTCAATGAGTAACTTGATGATTGGTATAAACATGGTTAAGAGAAGGAGTATGTTTTCCTTGAACACTGTGCTTAACCTTCTACTTTATCAAAATCTTATTTATATCACATCCATCTTTATGTCTTTGTCTAGACTTGGTTTTGCACTTTTCTCACTCTCATTTTTTAAACCTTATCCTTATATTTTCTTTTGATAATGGTTTTAAAGATTTTTAGTAACCGTAAATCTGTTTTTCTCGATAGGATTTGAATAACTAGTGTTTAATTTCTGTTTGTTGTCACTGGTTCTATTTTAAATAGAAAATGTAAGTTAATGGCAACAGATGTAAAAGATTAATACAGTTGAAATGTAGTGACAAATAATCTGCAAAGTAATTGGATGTTTAAGCTTCTTAGAAAATATTCCACTTTATATTTATTTAAATTGTTTCCCTTTGCCATAATAATAGAAGCATGGGTGGTTTCATATATGTATATATGTGTGTATCTTCAGTCCTGTCCAACTCTTTGCAATCTCATGACTGTAGCCCACCAGGCTCCTCTATCCATGGACTTTTCTAGGCAAGAATACTGGAGTGCCTTGCCATTTCCTACTCCAGGGGTTTTTCCTGACCCAGAGATTGAACACACGTCTCTTGCATCTCCTGTACTGGCAGGCAGATTCTTTACCACTGAGCACCTAGAAAGCCTAGTTACATTTATACCAACAGATAATCCAGAAACATTAATATGTGCCTTTTACAAAAGGGACACATATTGGACTATAATAAAGGCAAACATTTTAACATAGATCCTAGCTGTGCATGAGAATCACTGGGGATCTTTGTTGGGGAGGAGAGGCCAAAACAGTTGCAGCCCATCAGTTTCAGTCGGCCTGGGACTTGGCCCAGGCACTGGTATTTTTAAAGAAACTTCCCAGGTGAATTTAATGGGTAGCCAGGTTTGAGAACTCATGTACACTCGTAGCGGATTTATGTCAATGCATGGCAAAACCAATACAGTATTGTAAAGTAAAAAAGATTATAATAAAAAATAAAGAGCACACACACACACAAAAAAAAACAACTGAGCCTTGCATTCCTCCCCTTGAGTTATCCTGTGGTAGATTTCTGAGATTTCCCCTATGGCAAGACTGGGAAAAATCCTATATAGTCAACAAAGCAGAGCATGAATTATTAAGAATTCACTAAAAGAGTATCATTGTTTTCATAACCTAATGCATGGCAGTTTGTTGTATCCTACTGACACCACAGTCCTTACAGCCTTCTCCATGGACCCTCTTCTGTATCCCTTTCCTAGAAACCATAGAGCTTTAAAAAAGATCCTGGTGCCTTGCAGTCCTTACAGCCTTCTCCATGGACCCTCTGCTGTATCCATTTCCTTCAAACCACAGAGCTTAAAGAAGTTCCTGGTGCCTTGAGTCCTTACAGCCTTCTCCATGGACCCTCTGCTGTATCCATTTCCTACAAACCACAGAGCTTAAAGAAGTTCCTGGTGCCTTGAGTCCTTACAGCCTTCTCCATGGACGCTCTGCTGTATCCATTTCCTACAAACCACAGAGCTTAAAGAAGGTCTTGATGCCTTCCTGCTCTGAAATGCCGTTTCTGAACCTTTCTTTTCTGGCCTTCTTAACAAAAGCATAGATGCACACCATGAAACCAGATAAATTACCTGCTGCTAACCATCAACTGCCTATTTCCCTGCCATTCTCCTCCACTGAAAACTTTCATTCTTGTCTTCTTCAGGCCTGCTGCTGTGACTTTACATCTGCATAAATGGTCCAGCCGTGACCTGGCCTCTCAGGGCCTGGTTCTCATGTAAAGCCAGCCTTGGCCACTCCCTCTCATTAATAGTCAGGTTAGCCCTTCAAACTCTTGATCCAGTGCTTTTCACTGTCTGAGCAGCACACCGTCTGTCCTTACAGATCTTTTCATTCCTCCATGTCTTCAATGTCAGTCTCATTACCCTACCACTGTATATAATATACCTGAATTCTCACTTTCCTCCTTCCCCCATTGAATTTTACAGCCTTAAACTGTAATCCCTCTTAACTGCCACAGCTAGGTGAGTGCCACTGGCTTCCATTAATAGTGGGGAGAAAACCAGGATATTGCTAACATTGTACTGCTGCCCTATTTCTTCACTCTCCTCAGTATATCTATTTTTAAAAGTTCTCAGTGTCTCCACTTACTTGCCTCCTTTCTTCCTCAGCCTTCTCCAGTAAGTCTTCCAGTCCTGCTCTGCTATTGAAACTAATTTTCTTAAAATAAACAGTTACCTATAGCAAATCTAGTGGCCACTTTGCTTCCTTGAAGCTTTGACACAGTTGACCATGACTTTGTTCCTAAAAATCTTTCTTACATTTGACCATGACTTCATTCCTAAAAATCTTTCTTTGTTCCTATATATATATAGGAACAAAGTCTGTGTATATATATCAGTTCATTTCAGTTCAGTTGCTCAGTCCTGTCCGACTCTTTGCGACCCCATGAATCGCAGCACGCCAGGCCTCCCTGTCCATCACCAACTCCCGGAGTTTACTCAGACTCACATCCATCAAGTCAGTGATGCTATCCAGCCATCTCATCCTCTGTCGTCCCCTTCTTCTCCTGCCCCCAATCCCTCCCAGCATGAGTCTTTTCCAGTGAGTCAACTCTTCGCATGAGGTGGCCAAAGTACTGGAATTTCAGCTTCAGCATCATTCCTTCCAAAGAAATCCCAGGGTTGATCTCCTTCAGAATGGACTAGTTGGATCTCCTTGCAGTCCAAGGGTCTCTCAAGAGTCTTCTCCAACACCACAGTTCAAAAGCACCAATTCTTCGGTGCTCAACCTTCTTCACAGTCCACCTCTCACATCCATACATAACTACTGGAAAAATCATAGCCTTGACTAGACGGACCTTAATCGGCAAAGTAATGTCTCTGCTTTTGCATATACTATCTAGGTTGCTCATAACTTTTCTTCCAAGGAGTAAGTGTCTTTTAATATCATGGCTGCAGTCTCCATGTGCAGTGATTTTGGAGCCCCCAAAAATAAAGTCTGACACTGTTTCCACTGTTTCCCCATCTATTTCCCCTGAAGTGATGAGACCGGATGCCATGATCTTCGTTTTCTGAATGTTGAGCTTTAAGACAACTTTTTCACTCTCCTCTTTCACTTTCACAAACCTGGGTCTTCCATACTGCAGGCAGATTCTTTACCATCAGAGTACTTCCATACTGCCTTCAGTATGGAAGACCCAGGTTTGGTTCCTGGTCCAGGAAGATCTCCTGGAGAAGGAACTGGCAACCCACTCCAATATTCTTGCCTGGAGAATCCCATGGACAAAGGAACCTGGCAGACAATGTGGTCGCAAAGAGTTGGGCATGACTGAGTGACTAAGCAAAGCACAACATATGTATAGTTTAGTTGCTAAGTAGTGTTTAGCTCTTTGCAACTGCATGGTTTCAGTTTAGGGGGAACAGATCCAGAACTTTTTACCAAGACCAGCTAAAAACCTTTGTTGTCTAAAACCAAATTTTTTACTCACATCCATCCCCAAAGTCAGATGGCCTCCTTTTATCACTGCAGTGCTGCATTACCACTCAGGGCATAACTGTCCAAGAGGAGAGTGTTCTGAGCAGGAGGTGGCCTGTGCCCAGTGGACACTTACTGACACCTTTTCCCATACAGCTCCACCTCTAGTAATGAACATTTGGAATAGTAACATACTTTCTCTTTGTTTAGAGGAAGATGAAAAGTTTGAGCATTGATGAGGATAACCCTTCCTACAGGGGTCCACATACTCCAAAGGTGAAATGATTTAGATATCTTGTATATTTTTAGTGTAGAAGAGTATGAGCTATTTTCTCCTCCATTTAGGATGCTTATAACAAGACCAGTCACTGTATTTTCTAAGATGGTGGGATTAGTGTCCCTGGAGGATACTTATGACTCATGAATGGAGTCACACTGTTTCCCTTCACTCATTACCCATGACACACCAAGATAATCTTAAGATAGCAGATGGAGTCACATTACCCCTTCACTCATTACCCATGACACACTGAGGTAGTCTTAAGGTAGCAGATTCTTGTCTTCATTGAGCAAAGACAGATCTTCATTCCTTAGTAAAATGTAATTAATGGTATAAAGTGGATTCCCCATTAGATCCCTTCTGAAAAGAATATACTTACTAAAAAATGAAAAAAAAATGTCATTATTAGATGTTATTCCAAAGGTGTGTTCCCTATTGGGAGACCTAGAAGTGGTATTATATCAAGGCCCTAGAATAAGATACGTTTTCAAGTCTTGCTTTTCATTGAGGCAACTGGTGAATAAGTGTACATTCTATTTTCCATAGGAGTAATAGTAATCATTATAAAAATCTAAATATTACTACTTGTAACAGTGTTCTTAATATCAGAAAGGCAAAATTCTAACACATTGCTGTTTTTTCCCATTCTTCTTTAGGTATTCTAATCTTATTTTGAATTTGTTTTCCTTGATGGTGGATGCAAACATTCCAGATATTGCTCTTGAACCAGATAAAACTGTAAAAAAGGTAATTTTCATATACCCTCAGATATCATAGTCTACTTTTCATACTTAAGAAGTATCAGGGTTTTAACAACCCATTTCCCCGTGTCCCGACCCCTAGACTCTTAAGTAATGTAAATTAAGAAAGAGAACTTGTGTATATTTCTTTTTCACATTTTAGAATATGACAGACTCTCAAGCCCTCTGCAACTAGTTTTATCCCCTTCCCTGTTTATGCCCACAGTCACATGAGGAGCTCACTATATCAAGAGGAAGCTTACTATCACCACCCTTACTCTTTGTCCTAAAAATTTAGCTTCTCTTTAATATTCCTACTAAGATACCTGCTTCCTGGTACTCACAGACCAAGCATGCTAAGAATCAGAAACAAAATATTATAATAGTATATAGAAGAAAACAGTTGTTCTTTAACTTTTCCATTCATACCCTTGGTAACAGGGGTTTCTTACTGTGTAAAGAGAGTAGAGACCTGCTTTTAACTTAATCTGCAAAGAGAAGCATGAAAGAAAGTTTCCACATAGATGAGCAGTTATTCTGAACTATCTTACCCTGAGATACAGCGAGAGATGAGAGAAAGGAGTAACAAATTGGAAGATTTTTTTTTATTCAAATTAATTTCTGGCTCTGATTCACTGAAAGTGAAAGTCACTCAGTCGTGTCCAACTCTTTGTGACCCCATGGACTATAGAGTCCTTGGAATTCTCCAGGCCAGAATACTAGAGTGGGTAGCCTTTCCCTTCTCCAGGGGATCTTCCCAACCCAGGGATTGAACTCAGGTCTCTTACATAGCAGGCAAATTCTTTACCAGAGCCACTGAGGGGGGTGTATATAACACATTTTATTTATCCAAAGATAACATAAAATGATCTTAAATAGCAGAAGGCTTATTAATAATAAGCTTCAAAGATAGTATAGCTTTTTAACTTATAGAAGTATACAACTACTAAAGTTGTAAGATGGAATTTTTCTGGTGGTTGTAAATAATATTTCTCACCAAAAGCTCTAAGTTCTGATGTAACTGACTCAGCATTATTAGAAACATACCTCTGTGGGTTGAACATTATCTTGGTCCATTTGGGCTGCTACATATATCAATATAACAAAATACCAGACACTAGATAGCTTATAAACAACAGAATTTATTTCTTATGCTTCTGAGAACTCTAAATACTAGTCCAGGGTGCCAGAATGGTCAAGTTAAAGCCCCTTTGGGGTCAGAGGGCACTTAGGGTGGAAGGTGCCAGGAATCTCTTTGGTGTCTCTTTATAAGAGCACTAATCATTCATGAGGGCTCCACCCTCATAATCTAAGTACCTTTCAAAAAGTCCGCTTACTGATACTGTCACATTGGACATTAGTATTTCAATATGGATTTGAAAGGTACAAGAATATTTATATAATTTTAAACATGAATGAAGCTATTCTCTTTTACTTAATTTTATGAGCCTTTGGCAGTGAGAGGGATTTTAATGTAAATCTTATTGTTTAACATTTAAGAAAATTATGCTGTTTTTAGGATTTCATTTATTATTTTCTAGGAAGCACTGTTTCAAAACTCCCAACCCTGGCCAAACTAGGAAATGGACTACTTATCACACTAGGTTTTGATGTGGGTAATTTTTTTCAACTTCAGGTCATTCATCAAGAAACATAAGTAGTTGATGAAAATTTCAAGACAGATGACTGCACCAGATTTCAAATGTTGTTGCTTTTGTGTGCCTATCTGTGTGTTACTATTTTTAGGATCTGTTGTTGCTGTTTATTTTAAACCCATTTATCTCTGTCATATGTTCACTCTTGCCTTACTTCACTTATGTTCAGAACTCATTTATGAAAGTTCTAATGGTAGTTGTCAAATGGAGTCTTTTTGTTTCTTCTTCCAGTATGTAGTTTTTCTTATTAGATCTTTTATTTCAACTTGTCCTTTTAGGAAATCATGATTTTATTGTTTAAACTTTTGTTACCAGCTATCTTTATGGCATATCTTCAAAATGTTTAATCATAGCAACATTCAACATTTTCCTTTTTTCCATAGCATATTTTAGTACATATATATCAATTCCTTTTTAATTTTTTGAAATTGACTACTCATTTTACTGTGCTTCATAGTTAACTGCGTTCCTTACAAGTTTTGAAGGTTGTAATAACTCTGTGTTGAGCAAGTCTGTTGGTGCCATTTTTCCAACATTCACTCACTTTGTGTCGCATTTTGGTAATACTCATGTATTTCAAACAAATGGTATTTTATCTCCTTTGAAAGACAGTGCAGAGGCTGAGATTTACAAGTTTGCATCCTTTTGCTTGATAAATAATATGTCTTATCTGGGTTTCCAGTTTGCCAAGAGTTCCAAGAGTGCTGCTCCAGTGAAGTGTTGATAAATGTTCAACCACTGGCTATCTAAAAAACACTGTCTCTAAGTTTATTTTAATTTGCATTAATATAAGGCACACATAGCAGAAAATGTACAAAAATATAATAAAATGCTCTATAGTCTTTCTCTTTAAAAAAAAAAAAAAAGGACACTGCAGATTGATTCGAGTGCAGCCTTAGCTAATGAGATATAAACGGACAGAGTCTGGAGCTGATAGAGATAGCTAGGAGTCAGAGGAGAAATTGTAGAAGGGTGGAAGGCACAGAGGTAAAAGGACAGGGGTAGAATAACAAGTAGCCTAACACAAGTCAATGTATATGATAACAGATCAACCATTTTTATGCAGTTAATCTTCTTTCTTATAAAAAAGAATGTCTTCATATTCGGTGAATAACAGTTTTCTTTATATACTAAATACATATCTTCTATTTGTAATTTAAGCACTTATATAAGTATGCAGGCTTTGACAAATTGGGTTAAAAGTTTATTTTGATTCTCCTGCCCTATAGTGTTTTTGACGTCCTTAAAAAAATCATTTACAAAATTCTCAGACATGACCTCCCTAAGTAGAAATCAAGGAATACAATGGAATAAATTCTTTAACTGGGATCCAGAAATGAGAGAGAGAGTTGATTGAAGGTTTACTTTAGATCTCCCTCCACCAAATTGTCCTTCACTTGTTCCACCTCTCTCTCTGTTACCTTCTCTCTCCTGAGCCTGCAGGGCTGTCGGATCACCTGGTATACTTACAGTGCAGTGAAGGGAAAAGAGCACTGAGCGGGCCATGGGTGGTGGTGGTGGTGGTTCTGTCACCCAGTCATGTCCAACTCTTTGTGACCCCATGGACTGCAGCACGCCAGGCCTCCCTGTCTCTCACCATCTCCCGAAGTTTGCCCAAGTTCATGTTCATTGCATCAGTGATGGGTTGTAGTACTGTCTGCCTTTTCTTCTTCCTGATTTTGTAGTAGTTCAACTCCATACTTAAAAGGAAATACTAAAATGGACCACTTTTTATCCACTTGGAAATCCCATTTTCTTCTAGCCTGTCTTTTCAGAAGTTTATATGGATCATTTATAAGAGGTGAAAGGAGTAAGTACAGTGGTTACTGAGATCGTCTGGAAGTGTGAGCCACTTACCATCAGTTAAAGATCCCTGGGTTGGCTTCCTAAATTCTCTGTCTTAGTTTCTGTGTGTGAGAGATTGAGATATTATCTACCTCAGAGCCATCGGAGAGTAGAATGAAATACTGCATGTAAGGTGCTTTGCACAGTGTTAGCATGAAGTAGTCAGGCATGGTAACCTGCTCCAGTATTATTGCCTAGAGAATTCCATGGACAGAGGAGCCTGGTGGGCTACAGTCCATGGGGTCGCAGAGTCAGATACAGCTGAGCTCTAACACACTGTCATTTGGTAACATTTGCTTGTGTGTTTTAGGGAACTATTCTGATATATATCTCTACTAATCTTTGTAGTTCTTATTGCTATTCAGAATCAACTGTATGTTTTAATATGAAATAATGAAAAAGTCCTCAGTCTTTAGAAATTATAGGTCATATTGAAGTAGTTCTTTGCAGAAGTATAAGGAACTCCTATAGGAAAGCAGACATCTTAGAAGATCTGGTTTATAGTTTACTTTTTGTCTGTTCTTAAATTTGCAGGGCTGAACAGAATTATTTTCTATTCACTTTGTTAATATTTCTCAGAAAAAAAAATTTACAAACAACCAAGATAGGGTGATATAAAGAGCATATAGCAAAAAGTAAAGTTACACATTCAGGAGAATAGTATTCAGAACTCCTTATAGGTTATGAACCATTTCTTTGCTGTGAAAATAGAAGTGAAGTGAAGTCGCTCAGTCGTGTCTGACTCTTCGCGACCCCATAGACTGTAGCCTACCAGGCTCCTCTGTCCATGGGATTTTCCAGGCAATAGTACTGGAGTGGGTTGCCATCGCTTCTCAGCCTTTTGGCTAAGATCAAGTATAGTATCAAGTGTAAAAATAGGTCATTGTAATAATATCTGTATCTGTCTGTTCTTGTCTCTTCAAAATGTTATGTTATTCTTTATTCAAAAGCTAATAGACTCTGACCTTGTAGGTTCAGGATAAATTTCGTTTAGACCTGTCTGATGAAGAGGCAGTGCATTACATGCAGAGTCTGATTGATGAAAGTGTCCATGCTCTCTTTGCTGCAGTGGTGGAACAGATTCACAAGTTTGCCCAGGTAAGTTCTCTGATGGCAGTGCATTCTTCTCAGCATCTCCATGTTCTCCGGTAGAATTCTCTCAGAACCGTACCTTTCTCTGCAAATGACACGTCTTCTCTGATTTTTTTTTTTGTCAAGCCTTCTTGACATCTCACCAGCCTTCCAACGTGAATGTGTTTGATGCACTAATAACTCTAAAACATTCCACTGAAATATTCTTAGTAACTAAACTGTGGAGCATCAGCATAGGTATATCTGTATGTTGTAGTCAGTGGTAGCTATAAATTCTTCTTGAGAATGATCTTGGGCCTGGTGGAGGCCTTGACAAGTGAGACTTAGACACTTGTTGGGTTTGGTAAATGGTGAAGTGCTAGGAAAAGAGGTTAGAAGGTGAGAAAAGTGATGGCATACGTAGCACACACAGAAGGATCTATCTGTAGACTTACCAGTTAGCAGGCTCTTCTACAGTTGTTTGAGGGAAGACTCTTTTGCACTAGCCTTGATGATAAACCTCAGATTTAGAACCTATTTTAAGTTTGAATTTCATAATGAGGATAATGATATAAGTGGTTAGCAAACGAAAAATGAGGCCGCTTTCCTCTCCCACATCCTCCTGCAAACTCCTTCCTGACTTTACACATTTAGTTAATGATAAGTTGACTACTGCAAGCTCAAAGCTTGTCTGTTTCAACTTCTCCCTCACCCAGCATATAGGATGTCACCAAGCCTTGTGAGTTTCTTTAACTGTTTTTTAATTATCATTTTCTGTCATTTTCCCACTACTGACATTTTGACCTAGTTTTTCATTTTACAATACTTTGAGTAACTAAAATCCTTCATAACTGCTTTTAGTATTTTTTTTCTCTCAGGATTCTTATCTTTATTCTAAATATTCCAATCAGATATATCTTCACAAAATACCGCTTCACCTTTTTTTTTTATAATTTAAATATGAACAGTGTTTCCCCGTTGCCTATAAGTGATGTCCAGTCTAGCAATTCAGGGCCTTCCAGATTGTTGTGTTCTAAGCTTCTTTCTGAGCTATTCTCCGAATGCTCTCTTTTTCTCAATATTTTTGTTCTCTTCCATTTCTCTGGCTACTTAGCTCTTTCCTTCAGCCCAGAATATCTGTCTCCTTAATAATGAATGTCCTATAAATGCCTGCTTGCTAAAATCCAACCTGTCCTTCCAAGATCTATTCACGCCACTGTGATTCATCTTCCTCTGAATATTAATAGTACTTTGTACTTTTATTATGAGTTGCACTTACATTTTGTTTTCTATTATAAATATTTGAATCACCTTATAACTCCTAAAATGCAAGCTTCTTGAAGACTGGGATATGTGTCAATGACCCAGAAGCACAGTGCCTTTAAACACTTAAGAAATATCTAATGAATATAAGGGAATTTTTTTTCCTATAAATGTTAGCTGATATTCTTTCTCTCTCGTGACAAAAAATGTTTCTTGTCTCTGAACACCAGTCTGAGTCATATTTTATTATAAGTGCCAACTCAAGTTTTGCTGCACCTGCCTTTAATCGTCATCACTTCTCAAGAAAGTAAACTGTGACTCTGAGGGTAAGTTGAGTGACTTGTCAAAGTCACCAAGCTAGTTAGTGGCAGACCTGGATCAACATACAGCACAGCAGAATATTTTAGAACTCTAAGGGGGAAAAGTCCAGAAAGGTATAATGACTTAGCCAACTTCATGTGTCTAATGAGGGGCAGAATCAAGGCTTGAAACCAGATCTTCTGACCCCCATATCCAACCAGTGATAGGCTAGTTACTTTCTAGCTTATCAAGCTTAAGTCTTCTTTATCAGAATCTGATATACTTTTTTAATTTTTTATTTATTATAAAATTGATATAGTTGATTTACAGTGTTATAAATGTTTCAGATGTGCAACATAGTGATGCACAAGAATCCCAAGTTCTTTATCTCAGGAAGTTAACTTGAAAATGCTCATGCTTGTCTTTCAAGTTTCTTTAAATATCCTCATCTGTGAGGGCTTCCCTGGTGGCTGAGTGGTAAACGATCTGCCTCCCAGTGCAGGAGACATGGGTTGGATCCCTGATCTGAGGAGATCCCACATGGTGCGGAACAACTAAGCCCATGCACCATAACTACTGAGCCTGTGCTCAAGAGCCTGGGAACTGTAACTACTGAAGCCCCCATGCCCGAGAGCCCGTGCTGTGCAAGGGAAGCCACCACAGTGAGAAACCCAAACACCGCAACTAGAAGGTAGTCCCTCCCTCCGACCCCACACACAGCTGGAGAAAAGTCCATGCATCAACGAAGACCTGCACGGCCAAAAAATAATAATAAATAAGTTTTTTAAATGTCACCTGTGTTTGTACTGTTATACAACAAACAGTATCAATATGAGTAACATTAAGACATTAATTCTATTTGGAACTTGCTTAGGTATTGAAAGGTACTAGAGACACTAAACAAGGTCTTAGTGAAAGTGAAAGTGAAGTCAGTCGTACCCGACTCTTTGCGACCCCATGGACTGTAGCCTACCAGGCTCCTCCAACCATGGGATTCTCCAGGCAAGAATACTGGAGTAGGTTGCCATTTCCTTCTCCAGGGGATCTTCCCGACCAAGGGATTGAACCCAGGGGTTGAACCCGGGTCTCCTGCATTGGAGGCAGACGCTTTAACCTCTGAGCCACCAGAGAAGTCCAAACAATGTCTTAACCTCACCTAAGTCTTTTCAGATTATAAAATTACATACATGCATAGTTGTTTCTTAACTAATCTCTGAGGGAATGTATTTAATCTTTTGAAACTGACATTCTTACGTATGCATTTTCTAAGTATTGATCCTAGTAAATCACATGCACACTTAAGGTTTGATGATCAACATCTTTCATTGTCACTCAGCATTTATTATAAGGATGCATTTTGCTAATTGATTTTATGCTAATTTTAGTGCATTCCTATTAATCATTATGGATTATAGAACCCAGTTTTTATAAAATGGAGGTAGACATGTTAACAGAAGTTCTTCCTGCATTAAAGAAATATTCATAAAAACAACTGAAAAATTGCCAGATACAGGTGCTATATTGACATACTGAAAGGCTTATTTTATTCTATCATGCCATTTGCTAGGAAGGGTTGAGATGAAACACTGCAATATTTGTTGCCTAGCAACACCCACCTACTAGTGGTGGAAATTTTCCACTGAAAACCACTTTTATTTGGGTCATTGTCTTTAAAATTGCATCATCAGAGCTCTTCTTCCTTTCAGAATTATCTTATAGGGCTTTCTAGTCTTGTCTGTGCAAAAAGGTGGAGACCACTTAGTTTGGGCCACTTTCTGCTCTAAAACTATGCCTTTCAATGGAAATATCTCATATTGCAGCCCATTTTCTTCTAGTTTCTGTTTTATCCTGTCTGTCTCTCTTTGTTGATTGATGGTAAAAGTCTGGAGAAAGGGGTGGGGGATGATTTCCATTAATCTTAATACATATTAAATCTTATTACATGAATATAGATTCAGGTTAGAGATATATTTTTGGCACACTAAATGTAAAAATTTATGAACAGATTGGAAATTTTAGGTGAGTTCCAGCTCAGCATACTAAGAGCACATCCCACTGCAGTCCATCTGGCACTAACCCTTCCTTAGCCCCTTTGGTATTCAAGGAGGAAGAGCACAGGGCCCAGCAGAAGGTCACAGGAATGTGCAGCCCCAGTGCACCTTTGATGACGAGAAGCCAGCTGTATGCACACACTCTCACACTTAAGATTAAAACACACATCATGAAAGGAGGAAAGAGTATGTTTATTATGCCTGACATTTCCCCCCATCTAGGAGATGTGTCAGGGACTCCCTCCAAAGTAATTCAGGTCCTACGTTCCTCCCATAACATGACATCTTACTGTGCTGAATGTGATTCCAATATTGAAGGTTCTTGGGGGTTTTTTGGTACAACATGGCCTCTATATACAAGCCATCTGCCTCATCTGCTACTCAAAGAATTAGATTTTTTGCCTCAGTCCTGAGGAGAAAGTTTCCTATTTTGCTTTTATTCATTTTATTTATATTCCATTTTACCTTTATGTATGCACCTTAGTACTTAAACCCTGTGTAAAATGTTTCCATTGTAACTACTGTAACTCTCTCATCTAGTTTGAGAAGGCACAGAAGCAAAAGATGCCCAGAGGAGAAGAGATCAGAACATTATTTCTGATTTTATATTATATGGACCTTATTTTGCCATTAGGAATAAAGAACAGAAATGTAAAATATTCCATTGATCAAAACATAAAGTTTCCAAGGAGCAAGTGTCTTTTAATTTCATGGCTACAGTCACCATCCACATTGATTTTGAAGCACAGGAAAATGAAATCAGCCACCATTTTCACATTTTCCACATCTATTTGCCACGAAGTGATAAAACCAGATGCCATGATCTTCATTTTTTGAATGTTGAGTTTTAAGCCAGTTTTTTCACTCTTTCACCTTCATCAAGAGGCCCTTTAGTTATCTGCTTATCTGAGGTTATTGATATTTCTCCTGGCAGTCTTGATTCCAGCTTGTGCTTCATCCAGCCCGGCATTTCACGTGATGTACTCTGCACAGAAGTTAAATAAGCAGGGTGACAATATACAGACTTGACGTACTCTTTTCCCAGTTTGGAACTAGTCTGTTGTTCCATGTCCAGTTCTAACTGTTGCTTCTTGACCTCCACACAGGTTTCTCAGGAGGCAAGTCAGGTGGTCTGGTGTTCCCATCTCTTTAAGAATTTTCCACCGTTTGTTGTGATCCACATAGTCAAAGACTTTAGTGCAGTCAGTGAAACAGAAGTAGATGTTTTCTTGGAATTCTCTTGTTTTTTCTATGAATCAGTGGATGTTGGCAATTTGATCTCTGGTTCCTCTGTCTTTTCTAAATCCAGTTTGTACATTTGGAAATTCTTGGTTCATGTATTATTGAAGCCTAGCTGCAAGGATTTTGAGGATTACCTTGTTAGCATGTCAAATAAGCGTGATTGTGCAGTAGTTTGCCAACATTCTTTGGCATTGTCCTTCTTGGGAATTGAAATGAAAACTGACCTTCTCCAGTCCTGTGACCATTGCTGAGTTTTCCAAGTTTGCTAGCATATTGAGTGCAGCACTTTAACAGCATCATCTTTGTTAATGAATTAATGTTACATTAATGGCCCCAAACATCTTTGTTAATAACTCCAAAAAAATTCTTTACTAGGTCTTTGTTGTTCTTTCAACACTGCCTCCTTTTATTTTTTTGCAAACCATTTCTGTACTCTGTATTGTGGATTAACTTCACAATGTGTGGAATATATTACCAGTTTTTACAGTCTCTAAAAAATGTTGCACCAAGAACTAAGCTTATTGCTCAGAATATTAATCATCTATCACTGCAGAATTCAGTGGACTTTTTGCCTTCCTAGTTCTAGATTTCTCTGCTGTTTAATAATGAAGTCATCTTGAGCTTACAGTTAGCAAACATTCCTTTCCCAAAATATTTGCTCTTATAAACTGGAATTACCTGAATTGTTTGTTGTTGTTGTTCTTTTTCTTTTTCTATTAAAGAATTACATGTTTGTCCTATTCTAAGTTTTTTGACTGTAAACTGTTGTTTCTCTTCTCAGTGAATAGAGAAGCTAATTTTCTTTTTGTTGTTTTTAATTTTTGCAGTACTGGAGAAAATGAAACTGGGTTTGGCCTATCAAAATGATTGTCACCGTAAGAAAACAACTTTAAAAGCAACATATGTGTAATGAAGACTTAAGACTGTCAAACAAGGAAGAAAACATTTAGTCCTGAAGATACCATATATCCTAAGTGTTTCACAGTGCCTGAATTCTGTTTCCTTGGATGTCATTGCTGAAATGCAATCTTGAATGGTTTGTTTGAAGTATTGTATATATTTATTTTCAAATGTACACATTGTTAATAAGCTAAGAAGTAAGAATCTTGTTCCAGAACCATGTACATATTATGAGAGTTCTCAAGGAATTTTATGTTGAAATAGTAAAACATTTTAGTCTTCAACTTTGAAAGCCCATTCTTTCTTTATCTCTTCATATCAGCAGAGCAGTTGTATGAATTTGGGCTGTCTCGGTTGTGCTTGTTTGCTTTGTCTCTCAGTCCCTTGTTCCCTTTCTCTGTTGTTCCTCTTCCCCCCTAGATTATTATTATTTTCTTTTTGCCCAATCTATAATACTTCAAGTTTTACATGTTATAGCCTATTCTTTTATACTTTTGAGAATTATATATATTTCAAATAAGACAGCCATTTTTTCTTACTTACAAATACTGGAAATTTTGTTTGTTTGTTTGTTTTGTAGTTCATATTTCTCCTAGGTTGTACGTATATAAAGCAGGTTATAAAAATGTAACTATATGAATACTTAGCCAAAAGGTAATATGGCAGCAGTTTTTCATATTGAACCTAAGATATTTTTACATGTAAGCATAAATTGTCTTTGTACAATAAATTTTTTATGAAAACTTAGTTTTCAAGAGCTTTTAAAAGTAACTCTCCTAGACCTGTTAATGTAATCTACCCTTTCTGATTAAAGCAAAATAATTTTTAGTGTTTGAAGACTAGAAGTGCTACGAGTCCATCTAACTTTTTTACCTAATAGAACTTCAGCAAAAAGGAACAAACATAAATGAGAAGAGCAGAGCAGTAATAATCTTGGTAAATTGTTGTAAAGTCATATGATTTTGTTTTGGAAGGTAAACAATATCTCTTTTGATGCTGAATAAATATTTAATATCAAATGATAGAAAAAGATTTAAGAAGGTTATATTAAGGCACAGTTTCAGAAAATATAATTATAATGTTACCAAATTCATATCTGTGAGTTTGCTGCATTAGAGTGGGGTTATCAGCTGGAAAGCAAGTGTATAATTAAGAGAGAATCTTAGAGGCATATGGAATTTGACTTGTATAAAACATACATGCAGATTAGAAAAATGGTAAAGATGAGAATGCCTCTGAATATTAATCATAAGAGAATAATGCCTAATCTAATTGGCAAGCTCCATCCTGTCTCTAACTTTTTCTTTGCCTCATACATTTTCATCATTTTTTGTTGCCCAGAAGTTTGTAACCAGTCTGCATTCTTATTCTTCTAGGCCTGTTGCTATTGGTACCTCCTTCAAAAGTTTCCTCAAAATGACACTGCTAAAAGTGACCACTCCAACTTTCTGAACTCTGAATTCTTTATTTGTAGCCTTTTAATTGGCACTCAGTACAGTAAGGCATTTTTATCGTAGTTGCATCTCCTGTTACAGAGGTTGGCAGACATTTTCTGTAAACAGCCAAAACAATAAATATCTTCAGCTTTGAAAAGCATATGATCTTGGTCATAACTCATACTCTGCTGTATGAGTAAAATAATCACAGACAACATGTAACCAAATGTTATGGCCAGATTTGACCCTCAGGCCATAATTTGCTGACCTCTGTTTGAATTAACTGTAGGTCAAACTGTATCATCTTAATCATCTTTATAAACTCTATAACATTTTGCATAGATAGTAATATGGATATTTATGTTACATGCTCTATAAATGTTTTTGAACTACTATGATATTCTATAGTGGCAAACACAACTAGTAAGGTGGGTTGGTTATGAGTGAGCTTGTATTCTGTGCAAAGTTTATAGGGATTATAAGAGAGAGAGCTTTATAGGAAGGAAGACACGTATTGACTAAGGAAGGATAGTGGCTTTGATTTTGTAGAATGTATTTTTGCGGCTGTGGGTGGTGAGCCTGTATCACAAAGGAAAATGATTCATCAGTCTCTTTCTACTGCTCAAGCAACCTCTGTGCTCCTACTGTTTCCCCCAATACCATTTTTTTTTATCATGTAGTCTGTATTTTCCTTTATTAGCATTGCCATTCAGATTTTTGGCAAGTTTACAGTGTTTCAAGCACATTGCTTTCTTTGAGTTTGAAGAAAGTGTTTGTAAGGACACATGCCTTAATTTAGAAGTAGGAGTATACTCTTGTATTCAGAGTGAGATTTCTGAATTGGGGAGAGAAAATGTGGATGGCAGCCACTGTGAGTAGGGCTATCAGAAAGAAGTAAACTGTGGCTCAGATCCCTAAATAAGGGGTTCATATAATCTGATTTTCTTTACTCTCCATAGGGTTAGGTATTCCCCAGCTCATTTGTGTATTATAAGGTTTTCAGGTAAGTATTTATCACAGTCAACATAATTTATGAGCACTTACTATTACATATCAGGATTATACTAATTGCTTCTTATGCCTTAGATATCACTATTCTGTATAACAGTCCTGAGGTAGAATTCCTTCCTCATTTTATAGAACTTTAAGACAAGTGAATCACCTGCCCAAGGTAAGGCTGCAAAGTGAGAGCAGAGTTAGGGTCTGAAGTTGAGTTGCTTATTTCAGTGATCACAGTCTTAACCATCAAAATCTCCTGGCCTTCATTTCTCACGGAGACCTCTGTTGCGTGCATGTGAGTGTATGTGGTCCATTAGACTTGAATCCCCACAAACAAAGCCTATTCATTATCTTTCTTTTTTTGAACAGAATTACCAAAGATACAGGCAGTAGTCAATAATTAAATTTTTAAGAAACTGAGTCATGTCTTCATGCAGTAGATTCATACTTGTCTTGAAATAGGAACTCTGTCAATCCTAAAGGAAATCAGTCCTGAATATTTTGTGGAAGGACTGATACTGAAGCTGAAGTTCCAATACTTAGGCCACCTGACTCATTGGAAAAGACCTTGATGCTGCGAAAGATTGAAGGCAGGAGAAGAAGGCAACAACAGAGGATGAGATGGTTGGATCACATCACCAACTCGACAGACATGAGTTTGAGCAAACTCTGGGAGTTGATGGACAGGGAAGCCTGGTGTGCTGCAGTCCACAGGGTCTCAGAGTCGGACATGACTGAGCAACTGAACTGAAATAGGAAATAAGTCAGTAAAAACATGCAGACAAAATAAATCTTAACATGCAATTGTTAACCTACAATCACAATATCCTTTATATTTTTGCACATAGACATAACATTACAGTTTTTGTGGTGTTTTGTTTTTGTTTTTTTTCTGTAAAGAATTGCCTTTCTGGCAGTGACAAGCTCCGCATGAGAACATGCCTCTAGCAAAGAATCTCTACCTCTCTCCAGAAGAGAAGAGGAAACACAAGAAAAAGTGCCTGGTGCAGAGTCCTAATTGCTATTTCATGGATGTGAAATGCCCAGGATGCTATAAAATCACCGCAATCTTTAGCCATGTATAAACACAGTAGTTTTGTGTGTTGGCTGCTCTACTGTCCTCTGCCAGCCTACAAGAGGAAAAGCAAGGCTTACAGAAGGATGCTCCTTTACGCTGAAGCAGCACTAAAAGTATCCTCTATCAAGATGAATGGGAAGCCATCCCATTAAACACATTTTGGATACAAAAAAAAAAAAAAAATTGAAACTCTTGGGATTTTTTGTGTGTGATGGGAAGGCAGGTAAATTTCAAAAGCAACATGAATTTTCTATAATATGGAAAGTATACCAGATTTCTGAATGAATAATTTGATATGTTAACACTTCACCATAAAGAATGCATACCACCTGGATGGGATCCTGGCACAGCTAAAAATGAAAGAAATTCATATAAAGTGTGAGCTAGTTAAAAAAAAATAGTAGTCTCAAAAGTATAAGGCAGTTACTTTATGGAAAATCCCATAGTTTAAGTTTGTTTAATTTTCCTCAAGTTGTGTTATTTTTGGTTGGAACACTTCAAAAAAATAAATACTGTGTACTTCTCATGACCTTATCAGAAAACACGTGATATGAATTTGTCCTGTGCCTGGTCATGGTAGCTTTCATCACTTGGTAAAAATACATTATCCAGCTTTTTTCAAACTCTCCAGTTCAATCGCTTGTTCATGTCCGACTCTTTGTGACCCCATGGGCTGCAGCACACCAGGCTTCCCTGTCCATCACCAATTCGCAGAGCTTGCTCAAACTCATGTCCATTGAGTTGGTGATGCATTCCAATCGTCTCATCCTCTGGTCCCCTTCCTCTTCCTGTCTTCAGTCTTTCCCTCCAACAGGGTCTTTTCCAATCAGTCAGTTCTTCACATTAAGTGACCACAAGTATTGGAGTTTCAGCTTCAGCATCAGTCCTTCCAGTGGATGTTCAGGACTGATTTCCTTTAGTTGACTGGTTGGATCTCCTTGCTGTCCAAGGGACTCTCAAGAGTCTTCTCCAACAATCACAGTTCAAAAGCATCACTTCATCAGCACTCAGCTTTCTTTATGATCTAACATTCACATCCATACACAACTACTGGAAAAACTACAAACTCTGAAGTTAATTTGTATTTGAAACTTATAAATTAGTGAGCAATTTATAAGTATTTTATGGGGAGATACCTTGAAACCATGTTAATACCTTGTTCTTTAACACACTTTTACCTATTGGTTTTAGCATATGTTGATTTTTCTTGTCTGAATCAAGTATTACTACGGTGAAAGGCAAATGATTTTTTTTTATAATTTCATTATTCTTTCGGCAGTTGTTAGAGACCTACTGATACAGCTGTCCTTTCTCCATTTATTGTACAGTGCATTCCTATCATCACTTACTATGATGGTAAAATTGCCTGGGACTGACCTGTCCGCAGTCTGGTGCCTGTGTCCCTGACGTGATTCTAATGTTCTTGAGCCTTTCTTACTTCTGGCATGAGATGATCCAGGCTCATCTTATACTTTATGTGCCCCAGCCCTGCAAGTCAGCCATTTCTCCAAGGAGCCCGGATTCTTTCCTGGTTCAGTTTTACCAGATACCTCCCCAAATAAAGTATCTAACTTTTTTAAAATGGAAGTTATTATAGCCCTCCAGTATTGCCATTCTAAAACTCTGGAGTGTGAACAGGGTGGATGTAGATACAAATCAGCTCAACACAGGTCAAGTAACATCTGAATGAACCACAGAATTTAACTAGAATTTAGCTGTTTCTTTAACTTGTCAGCTTTGATCATCATCACCACTGTCCTTGAGACATCAGGACCAATGTTACCATGTTCTTTATCTGTTTTGTTAGCACAAACCCTCCCTAGGTCAGTGAGAATGGTCTCCTATTCCTATACAGCTTTGTACAACCCCCATCTCTAACCTCTGGAGTTCCTTGGGCCATCATCACTAAAAAAGAAGCACTTACACTGAAACAAAGATGAACCTCAAAAATATGCTAAGTGAAAAAAGCCAGACATAGAAGATCACATATAAGTTTCCATTTATCAGAGAAGATAAATCTTCAGCAGAAAGCAATTCAGAGGCTACCAGGGGCTGGGTAAGAAAATGGGAATTGACAGGAAAGGGACACTGAAGGGACATTATACAATGATGACAAATGTTCCAAAACTGGAACAGCGACTGAGTTTACAATTCATGTACCAAAAAACATAGTATTGTGTTTTATGACTTACAAGTTGTACTTCAGTAATGCTGATTTTAAGAGATCCTAAGCAACTCACTGTCTAAAGCCAGGAAACATTGTCTTTCTACACCATGGGAGCCCCAAGCTACTTTCAATGCAACATACACCCAAACTGCCCCTTCCAGCCCGTGTTCCCCTGACACACCAAGATCTCCAGCCTCACCTGCGCTGTTGTTGCCGCCCTGTGATGCCCTGAGCAGACATACCTCCACCAGCACTGCTCTCTGCAGTCAGGAGGAAATGACATGGTGCGCATTTCCAGGGTTTGTGGCATGGCTGATGATACGGACCAACCAGTCCAGGCCACTCCAGAGGAAGGAGAGGAGCCCAACAAGTGACGGAGGAGCCATGCCAAGCGTGGGGCAGCATACGCTCACAGACACCCAGTTCCTTAGTCCACCGGGCTCAGTGCAGGATACTGAGCCCAGTTGTAAAAAGAAAGCCAAATTGGTATTCTGCAACAATTGTAACTCTTCTTTTTGGGTCAGGTGAGAAATTGCATTCCAAAATATACGCTAGGAATGTCCAGGGTTATGGCCCACTTGGCAGGGTTACTGCTGTAAGCAGCAGCCATCACCTACCAGGTAGTTTGTTTTCTTACCTCAAGGGAAAAAACACAAAAATACACCTGCTGCCACAGCACCAGTAGCAATAGTCCCAAATAGAGGCGCCTAACCAAAGTTTCCTTGAGAGCCCCTCTCTCTGAACCTGAAGTCTATTTAAAACTTGCTTTCAAATGCAAATCAAAGCCACAATGAGGTATCTCTTCATACCTATCAGGATTGCTAATCATCAAAATGTCTACAAATAAGTGCTGAAAAGGGTATGGAGAATGGGAGCCTTCCTACACTGTTGGTGGAGAATGTAAATTGGTGCAGCCACTATGGAGGTTCCTTTAAAGACTAAAAATAGGGCTACTGTTTGAACCAGAAATCGCACTCCTGGGCATATATCTGGAAAAGATGAAAACTCTAAAAAGATATGAGCACTCCAATGCGTATAGCAGAACTGTTTATAACAGCCAAGACATGGAAGCAATCAATAGATGAACAGATAAAGAAGAGGTACATATATACAGTGGAATACTGGGCATCAAAAAGAATGAAGAGTTACCGTTTGCAGCAACATGGATGGACCTAGAGATTATCATGCTAAATGAAGTAAGATAAATATGATATTAAATGTAGAACCTAAAAAATAATACAAATGGATCTGTGAAACAGAAGATATAGAAAACAAACTTATAGTTACCAAAGGGGAAAGGAGTGTGAGGGATAAATTAGGAGTATGAGATTAACAGATTACTATACATAAAATAGATAAGCAAGTGTTTACTGGATAACACAGGGAGCAATATTCAAAATATTTTAATAAACTATAATGAAAAGCTGAAAGAAAAAATATATATAATTCAGTTACATATAATCGAATTATTTTGCATCACTTTGCTGTATACTTAAAACTAACACCATATTGTAAATCAACTGCACTTCAATTAAAAAACAACAGCAAAAAAAAAAAAAAAAAGCTTGAATATTACTGTGCTTCTCCAAGAGAGCACTAATATCCCAGTCCTCCTCAATTAAATGACTCACCTCTGTCTACCCACCCCACAGTACTGGTAGTTATACCAGAATCTCAGTAGTGAGACCTTCACCCATCAGTGTCATCCTGTTTATTCTGTCACTGAATGAGAGTCCCAGAACATACTGTAAGAGCCATATGGCCAGGTAGTTCTTCATATCGTGACCTCCGACCTTCCTGGCTGGCTTCTCAGTCTCTCCTTTATGGACTCTCTTCTCAGATCAATCTCAAAATGTTGAACTAACACAGTGCTTATGTCTGAGACCGCTTGTTTTTTCTATTCCTCATGGGTGGTCTCATCCAGGCCTGTGGAGTTAAGCGCCCGAGACTCGCTGATGACCTGGGCGTAGCACTGCGGCACACTGCTCCACACTCACACGTCCCCGAGCTCAGTTCAGTGACCTGCCAGTGCTCTGTTAAAAGCCTTAGTAATTTTATCTTGGTACATTTTAGTAACTCTAATAGGCAGGAGAGATATCTGTGACATGTGGTCTACCACCATTCCTTGCCATTCTGTTAACATCTACAGTGCCCCAGGAGCACAGAATTCTGGTAGGCCCACCACACATGGGGTTTAATGAGACTAAAAGAAAGAGCAAGCTGATTGTCAAGAAGCCACACTTAAACCAGAACATACTTTGAACACAGGAAAAACAGTAATATTCTAAGCCCGCAAACCACCAAGAAATTCTGAACACATCCTGAAATGTCAGGGAACTCTGTGTATGTGTGTGTGTGTATGTGTGCACGCTACGGGAGCCAGATGATAGTACGAAGGTTAAGGCCTATCCAGTGCATAGTATGTATCCAGTGCACTGGGCCCTATCCGGGCCCAGTGTGTGACTTCCCACTTCAATTATGTTTACTACTACTAAGTCGCTTCAGTCGTGTCCGACTCTATTCGACCCCATAGACGGCAGCCCACCAGGCTCCCCCGTCTCTGGGACTCTCCAGGCAAGAACACTGGAGTGGGTTGCCATTTCCTTCTCCAATGTATGAAAGTAAAAAGTGAAAGTGAAGTCACTCAGTCGTGTCCAACTCTTCGAGACCCCATGGACTGCAGCCCACCTGGCTCCTCTGTCCATGGGATTTCCCAGGCAAGAGTACTGGAGTGGGGTGCCATTGCCTTCTCCTCAACTATGTTTATATATATTTAAACTGAGATATAATTGACACATAACACTAAATGTAAGGTGCACAATGTGTTGGTTTGGTAATTTGTGTATTGCAATAGGATTACTATTGTAGTATTAGCTAACACTTCTTCCATGTTACATATTTATCACTTTTTGTGTGCATTGAGAACAATTAAGATTTAGTTTTTTTGTAATGTTGAAACTTATAATACAACTTTGAGAGCAGTTAAGATTTAGTTTCTTAGTAATGTTGAAATTTTTACAGTATTGTACAAATTCATACAATAGTATGTATACAATACATACAATATACAATACAATAGTGTTGACTATAATCACTATGTTGTGTATTAACTCTCTAGAACTTACCTACTGGTCATAAGTTTTTTACCCTTAAAACAATTTCTCCCCAGTTTCCCTATCTCTAGCTCCTTATAACTTATATTCTCCCCTCTGTTTTTACAAGTTCAGAGTCAAAAGTGATATTCTACAGTGTTTGTCCTCTGTCTGACTTATCTCACTTAGCATAACACCTTCAGCATCCATCCATGTTGTCGCATATGGCAGACATTACTTCTTTCTCTTGGATGAAAATATTCAAATATATATCACAGCTTCTTTATCCATCCATCCAAGATAGGCACTTTGGTTATTTCCTTATCTTGGCTATTGTGAATAATGCTTCAGTGAACATGAGTATGCAGATATCCCTCTGAGATACTGATTTTAACTCATTCAGTTATATATCCAGGAGCGGGATTCCTGGATGATATGGTAGTACAGTGTTTAACTTTTTGAGAAAGTCACACCTTTCCCATAATGACTATCAGTTTACATTCCCACCAACAGGTTTTCCTTTCCTCTACATCTTTACCAGCAATTGTGGAAAGCCTCCTAACAGGTATGAGATGATATCTCACTGTCATTTTGATCCATCTGAAACTCTTTCATGTTCACATACTCCTGGGTTTAGTCATTTTCTCCTAGGACCAATAGCTGCACCTGAAAGACCTTACTGTTTCAACCACCCACCTTTGTTTTATGATCCGAGGTCACCAGCCTAGACTGCTAACTTCCTCAAGGATATTTTACTTTGAGGTCCTGGCTATCCTCCTTGTCCTTGCTATTCTACTTTTAGGAGGCACGTGCGAAGTAGGAAGTCAAGAAACACCTGGAGTAACAGGCAAATTTGGCCTTGGAATGCAGAATGAAGCAGGGCAAAGACTAATAGAGTTTTGCCAAGAAAATGCACTGGTCATAGCAAACACCCTCTTCCAACAACACAAGAGAAGACTCTACACATGGACATCACCAGATGGTCAACACCAAAATCAGATTGATTATATTCTTAGCAGCCAAAGATGGAGAGGCTCTATACAGTCAGCAAAAACAAGACCGGGAGCTGACTGTGGCTCAGATCATGAACTCCTTATTGCCAAATTTAGACTTAAATTGAAGAAAGGGAAAACCACTACACCATTTAGGTATGACCTAAATCAAATCCCTTATGATTATGCAGTGGAAGTGAGAAATAGATTTAAGGGCCTAGATCTGACAGATAGAGTGCCTGATGAACTATGGAATGAGGTTTGTGACATTGTACAGGAGACAGGGATCAAGACCATCCCCATGGAAAAGAAATGCGAAAAAGCAAAATGGCTGTCTGGGGAGGCCTTACAAACAGCTGTGAAAAGAAGAGAAGCTAAAAGCAAAGGAGAAAAGGAAAGATATAAGCATCTGAATGCAGAGTTCCAAAGAATAGCAAGAAGAGATAAGCAGCCTTCTTCAGCGATCAATGCAAAGAAATAGAGGAAAACAACAGAACAGGAAAGACTAGAGATTTCTTCAAGAAAATTAGAGACACCAAGGGAACATTTCATGCAAAGATGGGCTCGATAAAGGACAGAAATGGTATGGACCTAACAGAAGCAGAAGATATTAAAAAGAGGTGGCAAAAATACACAGAAGAACTGTACACAAAAGATCTTCATGACCCAGATAATCACGATGGTGTGATCACTTATCTAGAGCCAGACATCCTGGAATGTGAAGTCAAGTGGGCCTTAGAAAGCATCACTACGAACAAAGCTAGTGGAGGTGATGGAATTCCAGTAGAGCTATTTCAAATCCTGAAAGATGACACTCTGAAAGTGCTGCACTCAATATGCCAGCAACTTTGAAAAACTCAGCAGTGGTCACAGGACTGAAAAATGTCAGTTTTCATTCCAATCCCAATGAAAGGCATTGACAAAGAATGCTCAAACTACCGAACAATTGCACTCATCTCACATGCTAGTAAAGTTTTGCTCAAAATTCTCCAAGCCAGGCCTCAACAATATGTGAACCATGAACTTCCTGATGTTCAAGCTAGTTTTCGAAAAGGCAGAGGAACCAGAGATCAAATTGCCAGCATCTGCTGGATCATCGAAAAGGCAAGAGAGTTTCAGAAAAACATCTATTTCTGCTTTATTGACTATGCCAAAGCCTTTGACTGTGTGGATCACAATAAACTGTGGAAAATTCTGAAAGAGACGGGAACACCAGACCACATGACCTGCCTCTTGAGAAATCTGTATGCAGGTCAGGAAGCAACAGTTAGAACTGGACATGGAACAACAGACTGGTTCCAAATAGGAAAAGGAGTACGTCAAGGCTGTATATTGTCCCCATGCTTATTTAACTTATATGCAGAGTACATCATGAGAAACGCTGGACTGGAAGAAACACAAGCTGGAATCAAGATTGCTGGGAGAATATCAATAACCTCAGATATGCAGATGACACCACCCTTATGGCAGAAAGTGAAGAGGAACTAAAAAGCCTCTTGATGTAAGTGAAAGAGGAGAGTGAAAAAGTTGGCTTAAAGCTCAACATTCAGAAAATGAAGATCATGGCATCCGGTCCCATCACTTTAGAGGAAATAGATGGGGAAACAGTGGAAACAGTGTCAGACTTTATTTTGGGGGGGCTCCAAAATCACTGTAGATGGTGACTGCAGCCATGAAATTAAAAGACGCTTACTCCTTGGAAGAAAAGTTATGACCAACCTAGATAGTATATTCAAAAGCAGAGACATTACTTTGCCGAGTAAGGTCCATCTAGTCAAGGCTATGGTTTTTCCAGTAGTCATATATGGATGTGAGAGGTGGACTGTGAAGAAGGCTGAGCACTGAAGAATTGATGCTTTTGAACTGTGGTGTTGGAGAAGACTCTTGAGAGTCCCTTGGACTGCAAGGAGATCCAACCAGTCCATTCTTAAGGAGATCAACCCTGGGATTTCTTTGGAGAGAATGATGCTGAAGCTGAAATTCCAGTACTTTGGCCACCTCATGCGAAGAGTTGACTCATTGGAAAAGACTCTGCTGCTGGGAGGGATTGGGGGCAGGAGGAGAATGGGACGACAGAGGATGAATTGGCTGGATGGCATCACTGACTCGTTGGACGTGAGTCTGAGTGAACTCCGGGAGTTGGTGATGGACAAGGAGGCCTGACGTGCTGCAATTCATGGAGTCACAAAGAGTCGGACGCGACTGAGTGACTGAACTGAACTGAACTGAACTGCTCCCATCCCAGGATACTCCTTTATCTCTGAATCTCAAAAAGGAAGACATTCAACAAGGTGCCATTTTTTAACTCAGAATTATTTGAGATCCTCATACTAATTGCTCCATCTATTATTGCCAAGTTTGCATGCAGAGACAAGACTAGGAGAAGATATCAGCTCCCTAACTCAAACCCAAAGTTCCCTCTCATGCCTTCTGGATGTACATCAGTGTGGCACAGGGGTTACAGACATAGGTGAGAGAGCCGGAGACCTGGCTTTCTAACTCTAAGCTTGCTCATGCCTTGTCTGGGTGACATCGAGGAAGTTACTTACCTTCTATGTAACCTACCTGATTTCCTTTAAAAATGGAATAATAGAATTCACCTCATAAGTTTCTTGTGAGTTTTAAATAAATTGCTGCACATAGAGGGTATGTAACAGTGCTGGACTTATACTAAGAATTATGAAGCTGTTCCCTAATATTACTTGTTAATGGGTAAAAATGAGAGATTCAAGTACCGATTTAATGAGTACTTATTGTGTGCTTAGCACTGAGGATACAATGGTAAAGAGAACAGACATGGTTGCTTCTTGCATAGATCTTACAACTTATTGAGAAAGACAGACAATAACCAAGCATATAAACAATACTTATAAAGTGGAATAAATGTGTTGAAAGCAACAGCTATGTGGCAGTGAAAAAAGATAAAATAATTTAGACATACAGTCACCAAAGTTCTCTTAGGAGATGATACTTAAGCCAAGAACAGATGGGTCAAAGGAGCTATCTATGGAATAGTAGAGTCACAGTTGTACTAGGAACACTTTAATCAGAGGAGACAGCATGTGCAAGGACCTCAAACCAGGAAGAATGTAGTCTTGTTTGAAAACCTAAGAGAAAGCTGGTATGGCTGGGACCTGTGAGCAAGAGGAGACATCAGAAGATGAGGTGGGAAAGATCGGTGGGTTCAAATCATGAGGGGTGATTTGAAACACCCCTCATACATCATGTGAAAGATCTGAGATTTCATTTAAGTGAAAACTCAAGAAAGAGACTAAAAAATCTTTCTTATTAAATTATCACTGTGTAGAAAATGGACCTTCAGGGAAAAATCAGGGACACTCACTAATTAGTAATCTAGGAGACAATGTTGCCTGGATTAAGGTTTTAAAAGTGAATATGGTGACAAGTAAGTATGACGTTTGGTTTGGAAGTTGGAATATGTCAAGGCTGTATATTGTCACCCTGCTTATTTAACTTATATGCTAGGTACATCATGCAAAATGCCAGGCTGGGTGAATCACAAGCCAAAATTAAGATTGCCAGGAGAAATATCAACAACCTAAGAAATGCACATGACACCACTCTAATGGCAGAAAGAGACGAGGGACTAAAGATCCTCTTGATGAAAGCGAAAGAGTGAAAAAGCTGAATTAAAACTCAACATTCAAAAAACTAAGATCATGGCTTCCAGTTCCATCACTTCATGGCAAATAGATGGGGAAACAATGGTAACAATGGTCTTAGACTGATCCCTTTTGAATTAATTTTCGTGTATATTGTGAGTTACAGTTACGGGTTCACCCTTTTGCACATGACAGGCTTCCCTTATGGCTCAGCTGGTGAAGAATCTGCCTGCAATGCAGGAGACCTGAGTTTGATCCCTGGATTGGGAAGATCCCCTGGAGAAGGGAAAGGCTACCCACTCCAGTATTCTGGCCTGGAAAAGTCCATGGACTCTAGTCCATGGGGTCGCAAAGAGTTGAGTGACTTTCACTTTCGCTTTGATCCAATTGTTACATCATTGTTTGTTGAAAAGACAAATTTACCTCACTGAATTTTCTTGGCACTCTTTTCAAATACCAGTTGACTATAAATTAGTTATTTGTTTCTGAATTCTCAATTATATTCCATTGATCTCTGCCTCTATCCTTATGCCAATACCATGTTATCTTGATGACTGCTGCTCTGTAGTAACTTTTGAAATCAGACAGTTTGTGTCCTGTAAATTTTTTTTTTCCAAGAATGTTCTGGGCATTTTTGGTCACTGCACTTCATAGATATTTATCCTTTAAATAACATCTCATAAACAGAAAACTCTCAAATTATATTATCCAAATCAGTTTCTGAAACTGTGACTCATATTGGAGAAGTCTTTAATTGGCACTCCCAGTGGAATGTCTCACGATTATCTCAAACTGTCCATATGAAACAGCAAATTCGTCACATAACTTCCTCAATCCCACTTCTTCTGTCACTTACACTTAATTACTGTGCCTATCCCCACACTTGACTGCATTGCTCATGCAGGAAACCGAGAGTCAGTCTTCACTGCTCCCTCTTCTTCAGTCTCACAGTCAATACTTCAGCAGGTTCTACCCATCCAACCTCCGATGTTCAGTCATTAAGTGTATCTGACTCTTTCTGACCCCATGGACTGCAGCATGCCAGGATTCTCTGTCCTTCACTAGTTTCCAGAGTTTCCCAGCAATCTTGATTCCAGTTTCTACTTCACTCAGCCTGGCATTTTGCATGTACCCTGCACAGAAGTTAAATAAGTATAGTGACAAAATACAGCCTTTTTAAAAATATAAATTTATTTTATAGAACAATATACAGCCTTGACTTATTCCTTTCCCAATTTTGAACCAGTCCATTGTTTCACGTACGGAACTGTTGCTTCTTGACCTGAATACAGGGTTCTCAGGAAGCAGGTAAGGTGGTCTGGTAGTCCCATCTATTGAAGAATTTTCTACAATTTGTTGTGATCCACAGAGTCAAAGGCTTTAGCACAGTAAATGAAGCAGAAGTAGATGTTTTTCTGGAATTCCCTTGCTTTTTCTATGATCCAGTAGATGTTGGTAGTTTGATCTCTATTTCCTCTGCCCTTTCTAAATCTAGCTTCTGTATCTGGAAGTTCTAGGTTCATGAACTGTTGAACCCTAGTTTGAAGATTTTGAGCATTACCTTGTTAGCATGTGAAATGAGTGCAATTGTGAAGTAGTTTGAACATTCTTTGGTATTGCCCTTCTTGGGAATTGAAACAAAAACTACTTTTTCCAGTCCAGTGGACACTGCTGAGTTTTCCAAATCAGCTGGCATATTGAGTGCAGCATTTTAATAGCATCATCTTTAAGGATTTGAAAATTTCTAAGCTGGGATTCCATCACTTCCACTAGCTTTGTTCAAAGTCATGCTTCCTAAGGCCCACTTAACTTCACACTCCAGGATATCTGGCTCTAGGTGAGTGATCACACTGTCATGGTTATCCCAGTCATTAAGACTGTTTTCGTACAGTTCTGTGTATTCTTGCCATCTCTTCTTAATATCTTATGCTTCTGTTAGATCCATATAATTTCTTATCTTTATTGTGCCCATCTTTGCATGAAATATTCCCTTGGTATCTCTAATTTTCCTGAAGAGACATCTAGTCTTTCCCATTCTATTGTTTTCCTCTGTTTTTTGTTTTTTGTTTTTTTTTTTTTGCATTTTTCAGTTAAGAAGGCTTTCTTTTTTTAAAATATAAATTTATTTAACTGGAGGTTAATTAATTTACAATATTGTATTGGTTTTGCCGTACACCAACATGAATCCGCCACAGGTATACACGTATCTCTCCTTGCTAGTCTTTGGAACTCTGTATTCGGATGGGTGCATCTTTCCTTTTCTCCTTTGCCTTTTGCTTCTCTTTTCTCAGCTATTTGTATGACCTCCTCAAGCAACCATTTTGCCTTTTTGCAGTTCTTTTTCTCAGGGATTCTTTTTTTTTTAATTTATTCATTTTTGGCTGTGCGGGGTCTTCATCCCTGCTGTCTTTTCTCTAGTTGTAGAGCAGGGGAGTGACACGTTAGTTTTGGTGCATGGGCTTCCCATTGTGGTGGCTTCTTTTCTTGTGGAGCATGGGCTCTAGGGCACTCAAGCTTCAGTAGTTGCGCCTCACAGGCTTAGTTGCTGAGTGGTTTGTGAGATCTTCCCAGATCGGGGATTGAACCTGTTTCCCCTGCATTGGCAGGCAAATTCTTTACCACTGAGCCACCAGGGAAGCCCTTGGGGATAGTTTTGATGTCTTGTACAATGTTACAAACCTCTGTCCATAGTTCTTCAGGCAGATTAGATCAATCAGATCTATCCCTTGAATCTATTTGTTACTTCCACTGTATAATCATAAGGGATTTGATTCAGGTCATACCTTAATGGCCTAGTGGTTTTCCCTACTTTTTTCACTATAAGTCTGAACTTTGCAATAAGGAGTTCATGATCTGAACCATAATCAATTCCAGGTCTTGTTTTTGCCAACTATATAGAGTGTCTCCATCTTTGGCAGCAAAAAATACAATCAGTCTGATTTCAATATTGACCATCTGGTGATGTCCGTGTGTAAAGATCTCTTGTGTTGTTGGAAGAGGGTATTTACTATGACCCACTAAGATAGCTTTAATAAGAAAGACAGACAATAACAATTGTTGATGAGGATGTAGACAGTTTAGAAACTTCATACCCTCTGGTGTGATTATAAAATATTTCAGCCTCCTTTAGAGAACAGATCAGCAGTTTCTCAAAATGTTAAACAAGGAGTTACCATATGACTAGTATTCTACTCCTAGGTATATCCAAGAGAAATAAATTCATATGTCCATACAAAAACTTGTATACAAGTGTTCATAGCACTTATGATAGCTGAAAGTAGGTAGAAACAGTTCAAATACCCACAGATTTATGACTGAATAAGCCACTGTGATGTATGGAAATTATTCATCAATAAAAAGGAATGACATTCTGATACATGTTACAATGGATTAACGTTGAAAACATGCTAAGTAAGAGATATCAGTCACAAAAAAAGAGCATGTATGATAGGTTGCATTTATTTGAAATATTCAAATCTATAGAGACAAAATGGATTAGTGGTTGGCAAGATGTGAGGGGAGAATGGATTGAAGGGGTGAGTGGTTAGTGGGTATGGGATTTCTTTTGGGGATGATGAAAATATACCCAAATTAGGTAGTGGTTATGGTTGTACAAATCTGTGGGTATTATGGTATGTGAATTACATTTCAATAAAACTGTAAATTAAAAATTGTTGTCATCACCTAAGGAGAAAAATGTTAAAAAATTTTGTAGAGAGTATGCTGTACTGTGCTAAGTAACTTCAGTCATGTCCAACTCTTTGTGACCCTATGTAACCCACCAGGCTCCTCTGTCCATGGTATTATCCCTGAAAGAATACTGGAGTGTGTTACCATTCCCTTCTCCAGGGGGTCTTCCCAACCCAGGGACTGAACCCACTGTTCTTACATCTCTTGCATTGGCCGGCAAGTTCATTATCACTAGGGTCACCTGGGATTTCCTTATAGAGGGTGGATATCATGCATGAGACTGACACATGAGAGACTTCTATGTTTAGAGGTTAGATGGGGCAGAGGAGCAGCAAAGGAAACTGAAATGGTATGGCCAAGAAAGTAGGAAAAATACATGAGCCAATTAAACAAAAACATAAGCAATGGTCAACAGGAATGAGGGAGGAAAGGTATAAGAGACTTGAAAGAAGAGATTATTTAGTGGAATGATTACTCCAATAGGTTAGTTAAAATATCCATGATCTCACATAATTACAGTCATATGTGTGTGTGTGTGTTTGTGTGTTGAGAACTTTTAACATCTACTCTTAGCAACTTTCAAATGTACAGTACAATACTGTTAATTATAGTTACCATGTACATTCCCAGAATTTATTCACCTTATAACTGTAGTTTGCATCCTTTGATAGCTTTCACCCATTCCCCTAACTTTGGCAATCACCAATTTACTCTGTATTTTCATGAGTTCATTTTTTGTAGATGTCATATATGTGAGATCATACAGAATAGGGCTTTTTGTGACTTATTTCACTTAGTGTAATGCCCTTAAAGTCCATCCATGTTGTTGCAAAGGGCAACCTTTTCTTCTTTTTATGGCTGAAGAAAACTCCATCCATCCATGAACACAATTTGTTTCCATTTTTTGGCTATTGTAAATAATTCTGCAGTGAACATGGGAGTGAGATATCTGTTCAAGATAGTGATTTTGTTTGCTTTGGACATATACCCAGAAGTGGAATTGCTGGATTATATGATCATTCTATTTTTAATTTTTAAAGGAAACTCCATAGTGTTTTCCATAGTGGCTGGATCAATTTACAGTCCTACCAACAAGGTTTAAATGTTTCCTTTTTTTCCCATATCCTCACCACTTTACTTGTCTCTTTGATAATAGGCATTCTAATAGGTAAAAGTGAAGTAATATCTCATTGTAATTTTGATTTGCATTTCCCTGATGATCAGTGATGTTCAGCATCTTTTTACATGTACCTTTTGAACTGTGGTGTTGGAGAAGATTCTTGAGAGTCCCTTGGACTGCAAGGTGATCCAACCAGTCCATCCTAAAGGAGATCAGTCCTGGGTGTTCATTGGAAGGACTGATGCTGTGGCTGAAACTCCAATACTTTGGCCACCTGATGCAAAGAGTTGACTCATTGGAAAAGACTTTGATGCTGGGAGGGATTGAGGGCAGGAGGAGAAGGGGACGACCGAGGATGAGATGGCTGGATGGCATCACTGACTCGATGGACATGAGTTTGAGTGAACTCCAGGAGTTGGTGATGGACAGAAAGGCCTGGAGTGCTGCAATTCATGGGATCACAAAGAGTCGGACATGACTGAGCGCCTGAACTGAACTGAACTGAACTGATTGGCCATTTGAATATCTTATGTGAAAAAATAGAACTTGGGTTCTTTGCTAATTATTAAATCAGATTATTTTCTTTATCTTATTGAATTATGTGGGTGTATATATATATTTTGTATATTAATCCCTTATTAGATATTACAAATGTTCCCTCCCATTCCATAAGTTGACGTCTCATTTTCTTGATCATTTAAAGGCTGTACAGAAGCTTTTTAGTTTGATGTGGTCCCACTTATTTATTTTTGCTTTTGTTACTTGCACTTTTGGTCATCCAAAATATAATGGCCAAGACCAATTTCAAGAGATTTTTCTCTGTGTTCCTTAAGAAGTTTTATGGTTTCAGGCCTTATGTTTAAATCTATAATCCATGTCAAGTTAATTTTGTGAGTGATGTAAAACAGAGGGTTAGTTCCATCCTTTTGCATGTGAATATCCAGTTTTCCCAACACCATTTATTGAAGAGACTATTTTTTAACCATGTAATCTTCCTGCCTCCCTTGTCAAATATTAGTTGACCATATATTCCTGGGTTTATTTCTAGATCCTCAATTCTGTTCCATTATTCTGTATACTTATTTTCATGCTAGTACCTTACTGTTTTGATTATAGCTTTGTAATGCATTTTGAAGTCAGGAAGTGTAATGACTCCAGCTCTGTTCTTTATCAAGTTTACTTTCGCTATTTGAGGTGTTTTGTGGTTCCATACAAATTTTGGCATTGTTGTTTTCTGGAAAAAATACCATTGGAAATTTGATAAGAATTACATTGAATCTGTAGATGGCTTTGGGTGGCATGGATATTTTTAACAATATTAACTCTTTGACCTATGAACAAGGGATGTCTTTCTATTTATTTGTATCTTTGGTTTTTTCATTAATGTCCTAATAGCTTTCAGAGTAGAAATCTTTCACTTACTTGGTTAAATTTTTTCTTCGGCATTTTATTGTTTTCGATGCTACTGTAAATGAGATTGTTTTCTTGATTTCTTTTTATATCTCCTTCTTTTCATCCTTTATTCATATCTTTTAAAATTAATTTATTTTAATTGGAGGCTAATTGCTTTACAATATTCTGGTGGTTTTTGCCACACATTGACATGAATCAGCTACAAGTGTGCATGTGCCCCTTGTTCCAAACCCCCCTCCCACCTCCCTCCCCATATCATCCCTCTGAGTCATACCAGTGCACCAGCTTTGAGTGCCCTGTTTCATACATTGAACTTGGACTGGTCATCTATTTCACACACATGGTAATATACATGTTTCAATGCTATTTTTCAGATATTTTGTTATAAGTGCATAGAAAGACAACTGATTCCTGTATGTTGATTTTGTATCCTGCAACTTTATAGAATTGATTAGTTCCAAGTATTTTTTTAATTTTTGTTTTCTGATTTTGTTTTTGTGGAGTCTTCAGGATTTTCTCTATGTATATGCAGAGTACATCATATGAAATGCTGGGCTGAATAAATTACAAGCCAGAATCAAGATTGCTAGGAGGAATATCAAGAACCTCAGATAGACAGATAATACCACTCTAATTGCAGAAAGTGAAGAGGAACATAACAGCTTTTTTAAGAGGGTGAAAGAGGAGAGTGAAAAAGCTGGCTTGGAACTCAACATTCAAAAAACTAAGATCACAGCATCTGCTACCATCCCTTCATGACAAATAGAAGGGAAAAAAGTGGAAGCAGTGATAGATTTTATTTTCCTAGGCTCCTAAATCACTGAAGCCAGTGACTGCAGCCATGAAATTAAAAGACACTTGCTCCTTGGAAAGAAAGCTATGACAAACCTAGACAATGTATTCAAAAGCAGAGGCATCACTTTGCCGACAAAGGTCCATATAGTCAAGGCTACGGGTTTGCCAGTAGTCAAGTATGGATGTGAGAGTTGGACAGAAAAGAAAGCTAAGCACTGAAGAATTGATGCCTCCAAACTGTGATGCTGGAGAAAGCTCTTGAGAGTCCCTTGAGAGCCTGGCACACTGTAGTCCATGAAGTCACAAAAAGTTGAGCATGACTTGGTGACTGAACAATAATCATCTAAGCTCCTCAAAGAAGAATGTGAAGCTAGGAAAGCTGGTAGATTGTGAAAGTGGTGGGGTCAATGCATTGGAGGTCTCCAAGAGATTTAAAATGTTGTAGTGGCAATGGGTCATAAGGTGAGCTAGAAGGGTAGGTGGTAACAGTTATGGAGTGGGATATTTGAAACCAGTATTTGAGAGACAATGGAATTTTAGGTGTTGATAGGGTCTGTGTAGGATGGAGAAATGTGTGAATGTGTAGCTAAGAAAGAGTTGAGGGAAGAAAGATAAAAATTATTCAATCAAGAGCCCTGTTAATCAGATGGAGTATCTATGTGCATATGGAAGAGAGTGTGAATGATAGCCCCCTTAAGCTACTAGTGGTGGAAGTGGACTGTTGTCTCAAAATCTGCTTAATGGTGGTACCCAATGTGGCCTGAACAAAAAGCAACTCACACCATCTTTATGTAAAGAAAACTGGTGTCACTATTTGCACACTGGAAATGTTTTCTGGTGGTCATAAGTGAGTATGAAGGATTTTGTGCAATCTCATTTAAAATTTAGAAAATATTGAAGATTTTCTTTGTGGGATAGTTTTAATAATACCCTTCTGTAAAAAAAGGACCTTTATTATTCTGTTGTCCTCTTAGTTCAATATTTTTCAATTCATTCATTCATTCATTTGACAAGATTTTAGTCCTTGCATATTCTGTGGAAGGAACATGCTAGCCCTGAAAATTCCAATATGCCCAGTGGTGGCTGTCACAGAGCTCCAGGTGTGATAAACTGTACAGTGGTGTCCAGTGTGATCAAGTATTATATATCATTTGCATAATTCTCATCTCTTGGTTAAATTTGTGGTTTGTGTATCAAAGGTACTTTATGACTCATCATTAAGAACTGAAAGAGAATTTTTTTGTAGTGTTGACACTACCAATACCTGGCAATATTCATGATACATAAGACTTTTTTCTCATTGCTTGGTTTGATTTGTTTGAATTCTTTGCCTTTTTGTTGTTGTTGTTCAGTTGCTAAGTCGTGTCCAAATCTTTGTGACCCCATGAACTGCAGCACACCAGGCTTCCCTGTCCTTCACTATCTCCCTGAGTTTGGTAAAACTCATGTCCGTTGAGTCAGTGATGCCATCCAGCCATCCCATCCTCTCACTCCCTTCTCCTCTTGCCCTCAACATTTCCCAGCATTAGGGGCTTTTCCAATGAGTCAGTTCACATCAGGCGGACAAAGTATTGGAGCTTCAGCTTTAGCAGCATCATCCCAATGAATATTCAAGGTTGATTTCCTTTAGGATTAACTGGTTTGATTCCCTTGCAGTCCAACAGACTGTCAAGAGTCTCTTCCAGCACCACAGTTCAAAGGTATCAGCTCTTTGGCACTCAGCCTTCTTTATGGTCCAACTCTCACATCCGTACATGACTACTGGAAAAACCATAGCTTTGAGTATAGAAATCTTTGTTGGCAAAGTGATGGCTCTGCTTTTGAATACACTATCTAGGTTTGTCATAGCTTTTCTTCCAAGGCTCAAGCATCTTTTGATTTCTTGGCTGCAGTCACCATCTACAGTGATTTTGGAGCCCAAGAATATAAAATGTGCCACTGTTTCCCACTTATTCCCCATCTATTTCCCATGAAGTGATGGGACTGGATACCATGATCTTAGTGTTTTGAATGTTGAGTTTTAAGCCAGCTTTTCCACTCTCCTCTTTCACCTTCATCAAGAGGCTCTTTAGTTCCTCTTCTCTTCCTGCCATTAAAGTGGTATCATCTGCATACCTGAGGTTGCAGTTGTGTTTCTCCTGGCAATCTTGATTCCAGTTTATGAGTCATCCAGCCCAGCATTTTGTATGATGTACTCTGCATGTAAATATTTTCCCTTCTAGAATTTGATATTTTATTGGAAAACAGTGATCAAAGAATGTCTTGAAGTGACAAAATACATGATGTTCTAGTCCTAAGGTGTGTGTCACTGAAATCTGCAGAACTGAGAGATTTCCCAAATCTCGTGTCAGGAACTTGTCTCTGGAGCTACTTTCTCTGATTTCAAATCTGGGCCATTAAGCATGTTTTTAAACTCTCCTCGGGGTTGCACAAGTTGCTGAGGAAGTGAAAACACAGTCTCTTTCAGCTTAACACACGGGACAATCTGAAGCTGCCTCTGACGCTTACAACTACCTTCTTTTTTCCAGCCATTTAAAATGTTACTTCAGCCCACATTTCAAATGTAAACCATCTTCAGTATCAAATATCAGCTCTGTTCAAGGTCTCAGTCAGTCCAATTTCTTGACAAATACTATACAGTCAACCTTAAGCACTGGAATGCAATTTATTCTTCATTCAACTTCATTTTGCAAACCCACTCCTTCCCACTCTAATAAAAAGGAAATGGGTTGTAAATGTGTTTGCATATGTATTATCCTTGTGCCTGTATCCGAATTTTCCTTTGGACTTCAAAAAATGTTTCTATTATGCTCTGTGGGGGAGTTTTTGATAAAGAAAACAACTCTTTCACCCTCCCCATTCTCAACATTCTCCTAAAGTTAACTCTCACAAATCTCCCACTTCTATGTATTTCTGTTTTGTTGAGAATACTTGTGAAAGTGTTAGTCACTCAGTGTGACCGAGCCTTTGTGACTCCATGAACTGTAGCCTTTTAGGCTGCTCTGTCCATGGAGTTTTCCAGGTAAGAATACAGGATGGGTAGTCATTCTGTTCTCCAGGGGAGCTTCCTGACCCAAGGATTGCACCCAGGTCTTATACACTGCAGGAAGATTCTTTACCATCTGTGCCATCAAGGAAGCCCTGAGTATAGTTAATGGTGATTAAAAAATGAATGTTGACATTGAAATTTATCATGCTATTAAAACATTTCCACAGATCTTCATATAGAATTTATCTTCACCCTATCAGTTGGATTTTAAATTTTTCAAATCACAAGCCACTTGGAACTTGAGAATAAAGTACATACAGGGTAAATATATTTACTCATATTGCTTATAGCTATGAATTTTCAACTTCTTTCCATGTGAATTGAATTTTTCACCTTTTCCCATAGAAACGCAAGATAGAATGTTCATTGTTAAGGAAACTATTTTTAGAGTACTATTTTTTTTTTATAATAAGTTATTTGAAAAAGCAGTAATAGGGGAGTCTGTGCCGTGGCTGAGACCCATTGTTGGCTTCCCAATTCTCAAATTAACTCCTCCCCCCATGGTGAAGCAAGCCCTTCGCTATGCTAGTTGGTTTACTGATAATGAATAAGACTCCATTTTCTCATTTATAAAGTGGAAGAGGTGGGATAAAACTCTAAGATTCTAGCCTGACTAGAAAGCAAGTTGATTGTAGTCTCTGAATTTATTTAAAAAATGATGTAAGTGTGAAATGGGGCTACTTGACACCATCTCAAATTTTAGTCATATTTTTCTCTTCCAAATAATAATACATGAATATCTTTATATTTTTGTACCATTCTGTGAAGTTTTAGGGGGCTTTTCAGTTATGGTGCACAGGACCACCTGCAACAGAGATGGTTATATGATTCATACCTGCCCTAATCATATTGCCAGACTTGTTACATACATACAGGATTTTATGTGCAGTCACTGGGAGAGAAAGATAAGAAATCTTTCTCGAATGATGTAGACCTGGAGCTATCTGTGGATTTGTAGTCCCAACCCTCCATGCCCAACCCCAGCCCACAATATCTTGGCAAGAAGGAAATTTAGCTGGAGGAAGGGATATAAAGGGCAAATGAAAGAAAAAAAGAAGGAGGGCAAGAGGGAAGGAGAAATAGAAAATGTGAGAAAGAAAGAGAGAGAAACATTTGAACCCCTGGATTTATCTATGCCTGAAGTGTTTTTCCAGTCTTTCCAATTACAGAAAGCAATAAATTACACCTCTTCTGCTTAAGCTAATTTATTTGAATTGGTTCTCTATCACCTTAATCTGAAAAATGCAGTTACCTATGCCCAATATAAGGGAATGTGAAGTCAAGTGGGACTTAGGAAGCATCACTATAAACAAACTAGTAGAGGTGATGGAATTCCAGTTGAGCTATTTCAAATCCCAAGAGATGATGCTGTTAAAATGCTGCACTCAATATGCCAGCAAATTTGGAAAACTCAGCAGTGGCCACAGGGCTGGAAAAAGTCAGTTTTCATTCCAACCCCACAGAAGGGCAATTGCCAAAGAATGTTCAAACTACTGCACAATTGCACTCATCTCACATACTAGAAAATAATGCTCAAAATTCTTTAAGCCAGGTTTTAACAGTAAGTGAATCCAGCTAGATGTTCAAGCTGGATTTAGAAAATGCAGAGGAACCAGAGATCAAACTGCCAACATCCATTGGATCATAGTAAAAGCAAGAAAATTCCAGAAAATTATCTATTCTGTTTTGTTGAATACACCAAAGCCTTTGACTGTGCGGATCACAACAAACTGTGGAAATTTCTTAAAGATATGGGAACACCAGACCACCTGACCTGCCTCCTGAGAAATCTGTGTGCAGGTCAAGAAGCAGCAGTTAGAACTAGACAGGGAAAAACAGACTGGTTCCAAATTGGGAAAGAGGTATATCAAGGCTGTATATTGTCACCCTGCTTATTTAACTTTTATGCAGAATACATCATGTGAAATGCTGAGCTGGGTGAAGCCAAGCTGGAATAAAGATTGCCAGGAGAAATATCAATAACCTCAGCTAGGCAGATGATACCAACCTTATGGCAGAAAGTGAAGAGGAGCTAAAGAATCTCTTGATAAAGGTGAAACAGGAGAATGAAAGAGCTGGCTTAAAACTCAACACTCAAGAAACGAAGATCATGGCATCTGGTCCCATCACTTCCAGGCAAATAGATGGGGAAACAATGAAAACAGAGATAGACTTTATTTTCTTATGCTCCAAAATCATTGCAGATGGTGATTGCAGCTATGAAATTAAAAGACTCTTGCTCCTTGGAAGAAAAGTTATGAACAACATAGACAGCATATTAAAAAACAGAGACGTTACTTTGCCAACAAAGGTCCATATAGTCAAAGCTTTGGTTTTTCCAGTAGTCATGTATGGATGTGAGAGTTGGACTATAAAGAAAGCTGAGAGCCAAAGAATTGATGCTTTTGTACTGTGTTGTTGGAGGAGACTTTTGAGGGTCTCTTGGACTACAAGGAGATCCAACCAGTCAATCCTAAAGGAAATCAGTCCTGAATATTCATTAGAAGAACTGATGCTGAAGCTGAAGCTCCAATACTTTGGCCATCTGATGGGAGGTGCTGACTCATTGGAAAAACGTGATGCTGGGAAAGATTGAAGGCAGGAGGAGAAGGGGATGACAGAGGATGAGATGGTTGGATGGCATCACCGACTCAATGGTCATGAGTTGGAGCAAGGTTTAGGAGTTGGTGATGGACAGGGAAGCCTGGTGTGCTGGGGTCACAAAGAGTTGGACAGAGCTGAGTGACCGAACTGAACTGAATATAAGGGAATTGAAACTGGGTCAGGAAAAAAGCTGAAAAAAAAAAAGTCCGAGGACTTCCCTGGTGGTCCAGTGGCTAAGACTCCATGCGCCCAATACAGGGGACCTAGGTTCAGTCCCTAGTTAGGGAACTAGATCCCACATGTTGTAAGTCAGAGCAAAGATTCCATGCATGGCAACTAAAATCTAGTGCAGCCATATAAATAAAAATTAATAAATGTTTTACAAAACCAATAGTGAGTAATATTAGATGTGATCCTTATTTTTATTTACTAATTTATTTACTGAGCACTTTCCAGATGCAAAATACCCTAACTTGGAGAAGTTAAACTGAGAATAGAAGAAAAAAAAAAAAAAAAAGCTACCAAGCAAGTCAGAATGTGATGAGACCAACATCCCAACCTCAAAACATACCCTATGGAAACAGAGGAAGCAGTATTAACTGGGAAATCTGGGGAAAGCCTCATAGAGAAAGTGAAAATCAACTGGGACACTCCCAAGGTTGAAATGGAGATTGGTGAAAATGAAGCAAAACTTTGCCTAGGATTTTCTAGTATGGGTAACTGTGGTGCTTCATGGGATAGTCTGATAACTTCTAAAGTGATATTAATCATTTTTTTTTCTGTTCAGAATTTGTGTAGTTTTCATCTTGATTTTTTTTTTTTTTACTTTACAATACTGTATTGGTTTTGCCATATATCAACATGAATCCGCCACGGGTGTACACGTGTTCCCAATCCTGAACCCCCCTCCCACCTCCCTCCCCATACCATCTCTCTGGGTCATCCCAGTGCACCAGCCCCAAGCATCCTGTATCCTACATCGAACCTAAACTGGCGATTTGTTTCTTATATGATATTATACATGTTTCAATGCCATTCCCCCAAATCATCCTACCCTCTCCCTCTCCTACAGAGTCCAAAAGACTGTTCTATACATCTGTGTCTCTTGCTGTCTTGTATACAGGTTTATCGTTACCATCTTTCTAAATTCCATATATATGCATTAGTATACTATATTGGTGTTTTTCTTTCTGGCTTACTTCACTCTGTATAATAGGCTCCAGTTTCATCCACCTCATTAGAACTGATTCAAATGTATTCTTTTTAATGGCTGAGTAATACTCCATTGTGTATATGTACCACAGCTTTCTTATCCATTCATCTGCTGATGGACATCTAGGTTGCTTCCATGTCCTGGCTATTATAAACAGTGCTGTGATGAACATTGGGATACACGTGTCTCTTTCAATTCTGGTTTCCTCGGTGTGAATGCCCAGCAGTGGGATTGCTGGGTCATAAGGCAGTTCTATTTCCAGTTTTTTAAGGAATCTCCACACTGTTGTCCATAGTGGCTGTACTAGTTTGCATTCCCACCAACAGTGTGGTGGGAATCACAGCCACCATACCTTCTACACCTTCTCCAGCATTTATTGCTTGTAGACTTTTGGATGGCAGCAATTGTGACTGGCGTGAAATGGTACCTCATTGTGGTTTTGATTTGCATTTCTCTGATAATGAGTGATGTTGAGCATCTTTTCATGTATTTGTTAGCCATCTGTATGTCTTCTTTGGAGAAATGTCGGTTTAGTTCTTTGGCCTATTTTTTGATTGGGTTGTTTATTTTTCTGGAATTGAGCTGCATGAGTTGCTTGTATACTTTTGAGATTAGTTGTTTGTCAGTTGCTTCATTTGCCATTATTTTCTCCCATTCTGAAGGCTGTCTTTTCACCTTGCTTATAGTTTCCTTTGTTGTGCAGAAGCTTTTAATTTTAATTAGGTCCCATTTGTTTATTTTTGCTTTTATTTCCAATATTTTGGGAGGTGGGTCATAGATAATCCTGCTGTGATGTATGTCGGATAGTGTTTTGCCTATGTTCTCCTCTAGGAGTTTTATAGTTTCTGGTCTTACATTTAGATCTTTAATCCATTTTTAGTTTATCTTTGTGTATGGTGTTAGAAAGTGTTCTAGTTTCATTCTTTTACAAGTGGTTGACCAGTTTTCCCAGCACCACTTGTTAAAGAGATTGTCTTTAATCTATTGTATATTCTTGTCTCCTTTGTCAAAATAAGGTGTCCATAGGTGCATGGGTTTATCTCTGGGCTTTCTATTTTGTTCCATTGATCTATATTTCTGTCTTTGTCCCAGTACCATACTGTCTTGATGACTGTGGCTTTGTAGTAGAGCCTGAAGTCAGGCAGGTTGATTCCTCCAGTTCCATTCTTCTTTCTCAAGATTGCTTTGGCCTCAAAGATTTTTGTATTTCCATACAAATTGTGAAATTATTTGTTCTAGCTCTGTGAAAAATACCATTGGTAGCTTAATAGGGATTACATTGAATCTATAAATTGCTTTGGGTAGTATACTCATTTTCACTATATTGATTCTTCCAATCCATGAACATGGTATATTTCTCCATCTATTAGTGTCCTCTTTGATTTCTTTCACCAGTGTTTTATAGTTTTCTATATATAGGTCTTTAGTTTCTTTAGGTAGATATATTCCTAAGTATTTTATTCTTTTCGTTGCAATGGTAAATGGAATTGTTTCCTTAATTTCTTTTTCTACTTTCTTGAATTTTTGAATTTTTTTCTTACTAATTTTTTCTTACATCTCGAATTTTTTCTTACTGATTGATATTTATAATGGAGAAAAGTTGGTATAACATAGTTGTCCAACAATGGATGGATTTTTAAATAAAGTAGGTCATAAAACATACTGGATTACACAATCCCATTTTTGAAGAAAATAATGCATGTTTCTCCTGAAGGAAATAAAAGGAGATACACACCAGTGTATTATCAGCAGGTGATTCCAGATGGGCAGGTGAGCGGGCATCTTGGCTATTCTTTATATTGTTTTGCCTGTTTGCATTTTCTGATTTTTGTAATGGTCATGTGTGCTCATGTTTTTAATAAGAACACAATGAGAAACATGAACATTAAAAAATATAAAAATATAAGAAAACCGAACACAGCCAACAGAGCAAGTAAGAAGGCTGGGATAGTGAAGGGTAAAGGGACACCTTGACAGGACGTGGAAGTGGCACAGCAAAGCTCTGGGCACTGGGGTGGGGGTGGGAGAGTAGGGGTGGGGAGCAGCTTATGGTGGGTGTTCTGGAGAAAGGAGAAGCAATGAGCAGTACCATTCCTGTTGTACCTGTTTGAGTCATTTTAATTAGCAAAATGAATTTTATTTTGAAAGAAAATTTTAGATGAAGAGATATCAGTAAGAGGGCCCTGTCTTGGGCTAAGAAGGGTTAGTACATGGCCAGTCTATGAGAAAGGGTTATAAACAGATGTGGACGTTATCCCCTGAATGGAGGTCATTGCCCTTGTCACCTTGATCTCGACTTTGAGAGAAACACAAAACACTGTAATGGTTTGGAACAAATCATTTAGAATGAAAGACTGAAAATCAGAGGCCTCAACAAAAGAGGAGGATCTGCAAAGAATTCGTTAGGACAACAGATATTGATTACTCTGTCTCAAGCAACTGAAAAAATCACTTGGGTTGCTGGAAAGGAGGTGTTTCTCTTCAAATGTGACTGATGGAAGAGATCAAAAACCAAGAGTTACCAGAGGTTTGTGAATCTAAATAGGCTGCTTAATGTTGCTGAATACTGGAAAAAAACAAAACACAAAACCTGTTTTAAGTTTGCTTCTTCAGTTCAGTTCAGGTCAGTTCAGTCGTTAAGTCACGTCTGACTCTTTGCGACCCTATGAATTGCAGCACACCAGGCCTCCCTGTCCATCACGAACTCCCGGAGTTCACTCAAACTCATGTCCATCGAGTCAGTGATGCCATCCAGCCATCTCATCCTCTGTCGTCCCCTTCTCCTCCTTCCCCCAATCCCTCCCAGCATCAGAGTCTTTTCCAATGAGTCAACTCTTTGCATGAGGTGGCGAAACTATTGGAGCTTTAGCTTCAGCATCTGTTCTTCCAATGAACACCCAGGACTGAGCTCCTTTAGAATGGACTGGTTGGATCCCCTTGCAGTCCAAGAGACTCTCAAGAGTCTTCTCCAACACCACAGTTCAAAAGTATCAATTCTTCAGTGCTCAGCTTGCTTAGAAAGTTCAAATAGAGAAAAAAGGCTAAACTTTCTGTGTACTGAGTCAGAACAAGCTAATGGTGATGGGAAGAGCTGAAGTCCTGGCAATAAAATTCTCTATGTAAGGTTAAAAAAACAAACAAAACAGGAAAATCAAGCTCTTTAAAATGTTGAAACAGCCTTTGAATGTATATCCCTTGGAACTGGTGATTATGAAAACTGTGTTCTAAAATCTACACATTATCTATCAATAGTGAAGTTTCATAAAGTGTTTGCTCTGGGTTCATTTATCTAATTGTGGATTAGGAGAGCACAAGAATGCTTAACTGAAAACAGAATTGAGATTCAAAAGTTTTAAGTGAAGAGTCTGTAGTGAAAGTAAAGTCTCTCAGTCATGTCCAACTCTTTGTGACTTCATGGACAGTAACCAACCAGGCTTCTCCATCCCTGGGATTTTCCAGGCAAGAGTACTGGAGTGGGTTGCCATTTCCTTCTCCAGAGGATCTTCCCAACCCAAGGATTGAACCCAGTTCTTCCACATTGTAGGCCAGATGCTTTACCATCTAAGCCACCAGGGATGTCTTTAGCTCAGTTGGTAAAGAATCCGCCTGCAATGCAGGAGAACCTGGTTCGATTCCTGGGTCAGAAAGATCCCCTGGAGAAGGGAAAGGCTACCCACTCCAGTATTCTGGCCTGGACAATTACAAGAGTCTGTGGTATGAGACTATTAATGGAGAAGGTACTATAACATTTCTTAGCACTACACAAAACCATAGTCAGGACAAAGCTGTGCTGAGTGAACAAGGTTGGAATTTATGAAACTCTCTGATAGGAATCAGAGCCCCCTTCCTCTGGCTGCCTCCCCATCATTTACTGGGTGTGCATGCTAAGTCACTTCGGTCACATCCACTCCTTGCGACCCCATGGACTGTAGTCCACCAGGTCCCTCTGTCCTCAGGATTCTCCTGGCAAGAATACTGGAGTGGGTTGCCCTGTTCTCCTTCAGGGGATCTTCCTGACTCAGGGATCAAACCAGGGTCTGCATTGCAGGTGGATTCTCTGCCGCTGAGCTTCCATTCCAGGGAAGCCCCTCATTTTCTGTGACTCAAACTTAAATCCAGGCCCATGTGATACTTGTGCCTACTGTTGGGAGACAGTGCCTGCTAAATTCATTTGCTCCCCTTCAGATGCTGCTAATCTAAGACAGCTTTTGTCAAGGGACAGCTGTGGCCATGCCCCTCTCAGTGCAATTCAGCAGATCAAGTTTTCAACTGTCTGCCCAGAGACTCTCTTTGGTTACACAACAAAGGACCTCCACCTGCAGACAAGAATGCTCTTGTCATATTCTGGGCACTTGTTCAGATCAAACTGCTGCTTGCTGGCCATCAGGGCAGTGAAGACCCAGAGAGTATGGCTTCCTGTTTCTTTTTGCCCTAAAGCAGATCAGGAATGTACCCTTTTTTCTTTCTCACATTCTCCTCTGCCCATCATGTCTCAAAAGAAAGTCCTGGAGTCACAGCTTTCATCTCCGTCCTCTCCATAGCCCATGAGTCAAATTTCCCATCACTTTGGTTGAATTTGTAGCCAGTGCAGTCTCCCTCAGCCAGAGAAACCCCACCATGTTGCTAAGAATTTTGCTCTTTCATGCCCATCAGAATTTAGATCTCGTGGTTAAGTGTAGACCAAACAGCTTCATCCTGGTATAACAGCAATTAAAGACATTCTCTAATTCAGCCAAAAGGGTCACAGGGATTAACTGAATCTACACTCTGAATACTGAACTACCTACACTTTATTGTGTTTGCTTGATATATGAGAAACTATAAAGGGCGCATAGAGGAACAGACCATAACCCTGAATAGGTGTGTCTGATGAGACAGTTTTTGATGTGTTTAGATTATTTTCCTTTGTAAATTCATGATGCTTTTGCATGTGTCTGTTGCATGCTTTTGCTAAGTCTCTTCAGTCATGTCTGACTCTTTGTGACCTCATGGACTATAGCCTACCAGACTCCTCTGTCCGTGTGATTCTCCAGGCAAGAATACTGGAGTGGGTTGCCATATCCTTTTCCAGGGGATCTTCCCCACCCAGGGATCAAACCCATGTCTCTTATGTCTCCTGCTTTGGCAGCAGATCTTTACCATTAGTGCCACCTGGGAAACCTCATGGTGCTCTTATTGTGCTACTTATTGCTTTAGGGACTTGTACTCTTGCTAAAAATGCAGACCTTAAACACTGTTTCTCTCAGGTTATTTCTGGGGAGGTTTTGCTTCTTTCACTGTGCTTTGTAGAGTGCTGGCTGTAAAGGCAGGGTGTACAATGTCCTTTCCCCCCCATCCCTACTCCCTCCCTCTCTCACCCCATGGTTCTTTCCTCTCTCTCTCCCTGAGACAAATGTTTTGCAATTGTGTTATCTATACTATGATAGCTACCCTCTGATAGTCTGATGTAGGTCAAGAGCCTGATAGCCAGAGGAGATCATCTTTTTTGTTGTTGTTGTTAAAATTTCTGAACCTTTCAAGGTAGGTGAATGAGGAGGAAGCAGAATTGAAAGCCTGGAAAGTCATTACTTGAACAGTCCTGCCCTGCAAGAGCTTTGTGACGAGTAGGCTGTAGGTGTTCAAGACTATGTCTTTCTCAGGTGTGTCCCCCAGTGGCCTTCTCAGGGGTGCCCTCTAAGGGATCATACCAACACACCAGCAGTGACTTCCTCCAGCTACTGCTGCCCGCCCTCTTTTTTTTTTTTTTTTAAAAGGAGGTTGCCTGAAAGTCAGTCTGTCTGCGGGAAACCATGATCTTTCCTGACTATTTTCTTTTGTGAGATTTCACATGGCTCCCTGCCAGCTCTCTCTCCTCTTTGGATTGTTGAGAGACTCTCATGCATTCTTTGTCTAACAAAGCAGTGACTCCCTTTCCTTCCCGAGCTGTGCACTGGCCGTCTCTTGTCCTCTGACCTCCCTGGATGAGTCAAACACCGAGTACTCTCCTTACTGCAGGCAACTCAGGATTTTTACTTGCAGTTTCTTCTCTTTAACACTTAGATACAGGGCTGGACCACAGCAGAAGCTGAGTGAGACATATGATGGGTCCAGAATCTCTTCCTTTCAGTCTGGAATAAATATCATTGAACTAAGAGTTTCTTCTCTCCTCTTTTCCTGAGACTGTACTTCCCCAAGCAGGCCACTCCTGAGACCCTTTATACATGCAAAACAAGGATAATAATAGTTCCTACCTCATAGGGCTGTGCGAAGGTTAAATGAGTTAATGTGTTTGAAGCACTTACAACAGATGCTTGCACATAGTAATTGCCGTGTAAGTATCTGTTATTATCACAATTACAGTACCATGAGGATGAACCTCTAGTTCTGTGAGGCAGAGGCAGAGGCAGAGGCATGGAGGTGGAGGTGGGAAAAGCAAGGACTAGTTTTGAACAGGAAGGAGATGGGATTCAGACTAGGTGACCTAAGTACACTAGGTTTATTAATTGATAGGAGGTAGCTAGTTAAAAACAATCTTGTTGAAATGTCTTTGATCTCAGCTTCATGAAGAGGAAATATTGAACAACCAGACAGCAAAATATTAAAATTATGCATCTGGCTAGATTGGAATAAACAGCTGATGGTACTCAGTAAACTAGATGCACTTTTAAAATCCCAGTTTAGGCCTCAACAGTATCCAAATGATTGGCTGAGATTTCAAAAGGACTCTGGAGCCTAATAGAAATCAAGATGCGAACTTATGAACCCACAGGCAGTCAGTATCTACCTGTCAGCAGTTGAGTTTTAGACCTTGAACAGATTTTGCATTCTGTCTTTAGGCTTCTGAAAGGTGCTGAGTATGCAGACCCAAGCCAAGCACAGTAATTGAACAAAAAATTCCTCTCCTGTTTTAGGAGTCCTATGTTTTCCAGATTTTATAAGATGAGCCCATTATTTACAATCAGATAAAAAGACCCCCTCCCACCAGAACTAATCAGCACTGTGATCGCTGTCCACCCGCTTTAATCATTCTTTCTGCTTCCTTGACTGCCTGAGGTCTCTCCAGTTTCTGCTGGCCTCCCTGTCTGCCAGCTTCAGGAAGCTTGCTGATCAGACCAGCCTTCCTCTGCATTGCAGCCCGCCGGCTGTATCTCCTCTCTCCCTCCCAACAGCTACATGTAAAACAAGGGGTGTTCTGCAGGTTTTAATTTAGCCACATTGATTCTATTGATATCTTGTCAGATACCCTGAAGCCCATGGCCTCATCGGCCACACAGGACAGATCAGAGATGAACCCTCTGGTCTTTTGACCCTGATTATTCTTCATTTCTATTCTGACTTTCTCTTGGCATTATAGGATTATGTTTGAAGGAAAGCCTGAGGGAGGTGGAAGGAAGGAAACCAGGCCTAGGATGTCAGTGCTCACAAAGCAAAGATAGAAGAGCTGCTAATTGGGACCTCTCAGCGCAGGCATCTTCCTTTCACAAAGTCAGTGTGGACTATCCATAGTCTCCCAGGACTCCCAGCTGAGGGCTGGTATAGACAAGTGAGAGCTGCCTGGGCAGTTTCTCATCAAGGTCTCCTTTGCACAGTCATTGCACCTTCCTCAGGGGCACCTCCCACTGCTTTTAGGGGTTTCACATGCTAAATATTTATTAGGCAGACAAAGGAACAGCTGTTGGAGCCTAAGGTTGGAGAATAGAAGGTGGCCTAGGGGTGCAGCTGCGGGGAGGGCTCTTGCTTGGCAAATGCTTGACCAGGTTTATTTGGTCTTTTTTTTGGGGGGGGGGTATTTGTTGACCTTACTGAAAATATCAGGAGATGACCTGTGTGTGTGTGCTAAGTCATTTCAGTCATGTCTGACTCTTTGTGATCCCACAGACTGTTGCCCACCATGCTCCTCTGTCCATGGGATTTCCCAGGCAAGAATACTGGAGTGGGCTGCCATGCCCTCTTCCAGGGGATCATCTCAATGCAGGGATCAAACCCTTTTCTCCTGCGTCTCCTGCACTGCAAGCAGATTCTTAACTGCTGAGCCCCTGGCCTCAGGAGATGATATGTGCCCTGATTGCACCTTTGGAGTACTTTTTGACAATTCTAATAATCTATCGGTTTTCAAAATTCAAGTCTTAGCATTGGAAATTCCTCTAATATTTGAGTCTGGTTTTTACGTGAAGGTGGCTTGAGATTGAAGAGTCTATGAATAATATATGCAATTTGTAACCATCTGTGGAGCTGAAAATGAAATAGATTGTGTGTGTAAAATCTCTGTATTTGCATCCTCTATTTGGAATTTAGAGTTTTAAGTGAAAGCTGGTGCCTTTATCTGACTTGTCAATGTTATAGATGATACTGCATATTTATAAAGATATTTGCATATCTTTTATCAGACAGATGCTCTTAGATGATTTAGTGTTCCAGCTCATATTTGGAAAATAAATTAATACATGAAATGAAGATGAAAAGCTCAGGGGATTTGACTCACTCTTAGTCCTATGTTCCTCTTGCATTGGGAAGTGTGACCTTTTGAGGACAATGCTGGATGCAGGCAAATTAATGAAATAGGAGCCTTCCTAACCTCTGATTTTTTGTTAACAAAAGCTCTCTCTCTCTTTTGTTATCACCCACCTGCAGCCCACAGCGGATCCTAATCTTCAGAGGTTTATTTTGGGCTCCGTAGTTCATTGGTTATTTAAAATGGACTTCCTTTCTACTGAGCTTCAAATAGAGTCTATAAAAAAACCTAAAGTATCCAAGATTAAAAAATTGGAGTTCCTTAAGAATAGTAAGCCTTGGCCTGAAAGTATGAGGGTTCGTTTCATCTCCCTTGAAGGGCTTTCCATCCCTATGATACTGTACTGCCTCTGTCCTCTAATGATGGAATTTTAGGCAAGAGCTCAGAAGAGGGAAGAGACTGTGGGTTAGAGAAGCTTACTCACCTCCTGGGGGATGGCCCTCTTTGTGACTTCACCTGGAAGAATAATGTTGTAGAGCAAAGCCTACTTGGAACAGGCAGAACTCTGTTCTTAATCTGGCTCTGCAACTTGCTAAGCTGTGTGATCTTGGCAAAGTATTTAATATCTCTGAGTTCCAATTGTGCATTTTGTAAAGTGGAAATATATGGAAGAATTTGAAATTTAAGTATAACATTCCTGGTTTATAGTGGAAACAAAAGTGATATTTCTGAGTATTAATACCTCACACTCACCTTCTTCTTTTTGGGAATGAGGAAAACTCAAAAGAGGATAGTTTAAGTTATACATACAAGTGTTTATACAGAGGATGGCTTCTGATTAAAAAAAAAACTGGTCTAATTAAGATAAGTAGTGATTTTTGCATTATCAAACAATTGTTTGCATTGAGTTTGGGTTTTCCAAATGACTTTTAAACTGAAGACAGAGTCTTGTTTCATTAAGTTTTCACACTTGGTTGCCTAACATGCCCATCTGGAGGACTCATTTTGGGAGCTAGAACACAAATTTGAAGCAACTAATTCAACAATCATAAGGGGTCTAGAATTTTTTCCCCACTTGCAAGATAACAGGTTGGTCTACCACCCTTTCATGGGCCCTGGTGGAAGACATGAGACAAAGGGTCTCTGTACTCATGGTACAGCAAGCAGCATGAGCTTCATGTTTGTGTCCATTCCCCCTGGCATCAAGTTCTGAAAAGCCCCGGTAGGTGAAGCACAGAGAGTGGTATGCATCATGGCTGAAAACTCCCCAATTTAAGAAACTGTCCATTTTATAATGAGCTGTAAGTAAATCTGTTCAACTTTAACCTCAGAGGCAATTATTATCTTTATTATACTGTTGTTCTTCAGTTGCTAAGTCATGTCTGACACTTTGCAACACCATGGACTGAAGCCTGTCAGGCTTCCCTGTCCTTTGCTATCTCCTGGAGTTTGCTTAAACTCATGTCCATGGAGGCAGTGATGCCATCCAACCATCATCCTCTGTTGCCCCTTTCTCTTCTTGACCTCAATCATTCTTAGCATCAAGGTCTTCCAATGAGTCAGCTTTTCAGATCAGATGGCCAAAGTATTGGAGTTTAGCTTCAGCTTCAGCATCAGTAAGTCCAATGAATATTCAGGGTTGATTTCCTTTAGGAGAGACTGGTTTGATCTTCTTGTTGTCCAAGGGACTCTTAAGAGTCTTCTCCAGCATCACAATTGAAAGCCATCAATTCTTCGGTGCTCAACCTTCTTTTTGATTCAAGTCTCACATCCATACATGATGGCTGGAAGAACCATAACTTTGGACAGACAGACCTTTTTCAGCAAAGTAATGTCTCTTCTTTTTAATACACTGTCTGGGTTTGTCATAGCTTTCCTTCCAAGGAGAAAAAGCATCTTTTAATTTCATGGCTGCAGTCACCATCTGCAGTGGTTTTGAAGCACAAGAAAATAAAGTCTGTCACTGTTTCCATTGTTTTCGCATCTATATGCCGTGAAATGATGGGACCAGATGCCATGATCTTCGTTTTCTGAATGTCGAGTTTTAAGCCAGCTTTTTCACTTTACTCTTTCACTGTCATAAAGTGGCTCTCTAGTTCCTCTTCACTTTGGGCCATTAGAGTGGTATCATCTACATATGTAAGGCTGTTGATATTTCTCTTGGTTATTTTTATTTCAGCTTGTGATTCATCCAGCCAGCATTTCACATGATGTACCTTGCATATAGTTCCTGGTGACTTCCCTGGTGGCTCAGATGGTAAAGCGTCTGTCTACAGTGTAGGAGACCTGGGTTCGATCCCTGGGTTGGGACGATCCCTTGGAGAAGGAAATGGCAATCCACTCCAGTACCATTGCCTGGAAAATCCCATGGACAAAGGAGCCTGGTAGGCTACAGTCCATGGGGTCGCCAAGAGTCAGACATGACTGAGTGACTTCACCTTGCATATAAGTTAAATAAGCAGGTTGACAATATACAGTCTTGACATAGTCCTTTCTCAATTTTGAACCAGCTCATTTTTCCATGTCTGGTTCTGTTACTTCTAACCTGTATACAATTTTCCCAGGAAACCAGGTCAGGTAGTCTTAAATTTGCAACTCTTTAAGAATTTTTCAGAGTTTGTTTTGATCCACACTAAGGCTTTAGAATAGTCAATGAAACAGAAGTAGATTTTTTTTTGTAATTTCCTCGCTTTTTGTATTATCCAACAGATGTTGGCAATTTGATTTCTGGTTCCTCTGCCTTTTCTAAATCCAGCTTGAATATCTGGAAGTTCATGGTTCATGTACTGTTGAAGCCTAGCCTGAAGGATTTTGAGCATTACTTTGCTAGCATGTGAAATGAGCACAATTGCGCAATAGTTTGAACATTCTTTGACATTGCCTTTCTTTGGGATTGGAATGAAAACGGACTTTTTTGCAGTCCTGTGACCACTGATGAGTTTTCCAAGTTTGCTGGTATAGTAAATGCAGCACTTTAACAACATCATCTTTTAGGATTTGAAATAGCTTAGCTGGAATTCCATCACTTCCACTAGCTTTGTTTGTAGTGATGCTTCCTAAGGCCCACTTGACTTCACACTTCAGGATATCTGGCTCTAGGTGAGTGACCACAGCATCATGATTATCTGTCATTAAGATTTTTTTTGTAAAGTTTTTCTGTGTATTCTTGCCACCTCTCTTAATCTCTTCTGTTTCTGTTAGGGCTTTATTATACTGGCAGAAAACAAACCTATCTTTACTTCTGGAGGAATAGAGCATCTAAGGCTATTTGCTACATAAATATCCTTAAAAAGATAGCCCAGGAATAAGGGTGAGAGGACACATTAGAAGTATGGAGTTGACAGAATTCTATGCATAAGAAGAACAACAAGGATTTACTGTGTAGCACAGGGATTTATACCCAATATCTTGTACTTACTTATAATGAAATGTTCTCTGTAAGAAAATGCAATCACTATAGCATACACATGAAGTGACAAATAGATTCAAGGGGTTAGATTTGATGGAGTGCCTGAAGAACTATGGACACAGGTTCATGACATTGTACAGATGGTAGTGATCAAGACCATCCCCAAGAAAAAGAAATGGATAAAGACAAAATGGCTGTCTGAGGAGGCCTTACAAATAACTGAGAAAAGAAGAGAAGCTAAAGGCAAAGGAGAAAAGGAAAGATATACCCATCTGAACGCAGAGTTTCAAAGAATAGCAAGCCTTCCTCAGTGACCAATACAAAGATAGCAGAAAACAATAGAATGTGAAAGACTAGAGATATCTTCAAGAAAAATAGAGATACAAAGGGACTATTTCATGCAAAGGGCACAATAAAGGACAGAAATGGTATGGACCTAAAAGAAGCAGAAGATATTGAGAATACACAGAAGCACTAAAAATCACAAACTGATGTGATCACTCACCTAGAGCCAAACATCCTAGAATGCTAAGTGAATTGAGCCTTAGTAAGTATCTTTACAAACAAAGCTATTAGAGGTGATGGAATTCCAGCTGAGCTATTTCAAGTCCTAAAAGATGATGCTGTTAAAATGGTGCACTCAATATGCCAGCAAATTTGGAAAACTCAGCAGTAGCCACAGGACTGGAAAAGGTCAGTTTTCATTCCAATCCCAAAGAAAGGCAATGCCAAAGACTGTTCAAACTACTGCACAATTGCACTCATCTCATGCTAGCAAAGTAATGCTCAAAATTTTCCATGCAAGGCTTCAACAGTACATGAACTGAGAACTTCTAGATGTTCAAACTGGATTTAGAAATGGCAGAGAAACCAGAGATCAAACTACCAACATCTGCTGGATCTTGGAAAAAATGAGAGTTCCAGAAAAACATCTACTTCCGCTTTATTGACTGTGCCAAAGCCTTTGATGTGTGGATCACAACAAACTGTGGACAATTCTGAAAGAGATGGGAATACTAGACCACCTGACCTGCCTCCTAAGAAATCTATATACAGGTCAAGAAGCAACAGTTAGAACTGGATATGGAAAAACAGACTGGTTCCAAATAGGAAATGGAGTATGTCAAGGCTGTATATTGTCACTTTGCTGATTTAATTTATATGCAGAGTACATCATGCAAAATGCTGGGCTTGATGAAACACAACCTGGAATCAAGATTGCTGGGAGAAATATCAATAACCTCAGATATGCAAATGCTACCACCCTTATGGCAGAAACTGAAGAAGAACTAAAGAGCCTCTTGATGAAAGTGAAAGAAGAGAGTGAAAATGTCACGATAAATCTCAACATTCAGAAAACGAAGATCGTGGCATCCGGTCCCATCACTTCATGGCAAATAGATGGGGAAACAATAGAAACAGTGACAGATTTTACTTTCTTGGGCTCCAAAATCACTGTAGATGGTGACTGCAGCCATGAAATTAAGACACTTGCTCCTTGGAAGAAAAGCTATGACCCACCTAGACAGGATATTAAAGATCAAAGACATGACTTTGCTGACAAAGGCACATCTAGTCAAAGCTATGGTTTCTCCAGTAGTCATGTATGGATATGTGAATGTGAAAGTCACTTAGTCGTGTCTGTATCTTTGTGACCCCATGAACTATACAGTCCATGGAATTCTCCAGGCCAGAATCCTGGAGTGGGTAACCATTCCCTTCTCCAGGTGATATTCCCAACCCAAGGATCAAACCCAGGTCTTGTGCATTGCAGGCAGATTCTTTACCATCTGAGTCACAAGGAAAGTCCAAGGAAACGGGAGTGGGTAACTTATCCCTTCTCCAGGGGATATTTCTGACCCACGAATTGAACCAGGGTCTCCTGCAATGCAGGTGGATTCTTTACCAACTGAGCTATGAGGGAAGTGTATGGATATGAGAGTTGGACCATAAAGAAAGGTGTGTGTCAAAGAATTGATGCTTTTGCACTGTGGTATTGAGAAGAGTCTGAGAGTCCCTTGGACTGCAAAAAGATCGTCAGTTAATCCTAAAGGAAATCAGTCTGGAATATCCACTGGAACGAGTGAAGCTGAAGCTCCAATACTTTGGCTACCTGATGTGAACTGACTCATTGGAAAAGACCCTGATGCTGGGAAAGATTGAAGTCAGGAGGAGAAGGGGGCGACAGAGGATGAGATGGTTGGACGTCATCACTGACTCGATGGACATGAGTTTGAACAAGCTCCAGGAGTTGATGATGGACAGGGAAGCCTAGAGTGCTGCAGTCCATGGGGTCGCAAAGAGCTGGACATGACTGAGCAACTGAGCTGAACTAAACTGAACTGAACACAGCAGTGTACATTAGTTATATTTCAATTAAAAGAAAAAAGATAGTCTAGAACAAAGAGAGTCAATGCTTCTGCTTACAAGATATGCACAAACAAGAAAGACTCAGAGAGTTGTCTCCCCAAAATTTCATAGATCCTCACTCCTGATTCCACACGTAATAGTGTCCGCTAAGAGCACTAAGCACTGCTTAATGTTTTGTGATGGGTCAAGGGATTACTTACAGTCAGAGTGTCATCCACAGCATCCTCCAGAGTTTCTCTTCTTTGAGAACACCGATATGTTTCTGCACTGAGCTCTTTCTCCTTTATCAGCAAACTTACAACACTATATTTTGGTAATTCCCTAAATATTTAAATATTTGTTATTGAGCACTTCCTATGTCCCATCCCTTGCTGATGCTTCTCATTAGTTACTGAAGATGTTTATCTCAGATTGGGACTTGAACCCAGACAGAATCCACGTTTTTCCAGCTGAGATCACAGACCTGGTTTTAGGACCTAATGAAACTCAGGTTCTTGTCTCAATGCAGAAAAAATTCAGTGTAGAAAGAATTCAATGCAGAAAGATCTCAGTGCAGAAACAGTTCAAAGAAAGAGACAAAGTGATAGGTAAGATGCAGATTTATTCAGAGCAACACACTCCACAGACAGAATGTGGTCCATTGCAGAGGGTGAATGTGGTCTTGAAATGTGGTGTGTTTAGTATTTATTGGCTGGGTGATATTATAGGCTAATGAGTGGGAGGATTATTCTAATCATTTTGGGGAAGATTTTAGGAACTGGGCCACTGCCCACTTTTTGGTCTTTGATGGTTGGCCTTGGAACTGCCTTGGTGCCTCTGGGTGTGTCATTTTCAGTTCAGTTCAATCACTCAGTTGTGTCCAACTCTTTGTGACCCCATGAATCGCAGCACACCAGGCCTCCCTGCCCATCACCATCTCCCGGAGTTCACTCAGACTCACATCCATTGAGTCAGTGATGCCATCCAGCCATCTCATCCTGGGTCGTCCCCTTCTCCTCCTGCCCCCAATCTCTCCCAGCAGCAGAGTCTTTTCCAATGAGTCAACTCTTCACATGAGGTGTCCAAAGTACTGGAGCTTCAGCTTTAGCATCATTCCTTCCAAAGAAATCCCAGGGTTGATCTCCTTCAGAATGGACTGGTTGGATCTCCTTGCAGTCCAAGGGACCCTCAAGAGTCTTCTCCAACACCACAGTTCAAACGCATTTTACAACGAGGGTATACTGAGGATCAAGGTCTAGTTGAAGCTGATTTGTCTGCCATCTTGGACCCATTTGATTCTGATCATTTTATGTTGTGTCCTCAGGCTATGTTATTCTTTTAAAGGTTGTGCCCTGCCCCCTTCCCTCTTGTTTTATTACTGCTGTTATCTCCATTCCACAGATGAGGTAGGCCCTGGGGTTAGAGCAGTTTAGCCAGTCACTTGGGTGAATGGCGTCAGGGATTGGACTGAAAGATCTGATTTTTTGTAATCTCATTTAAAAAAACAAGGACTTCCTTGGCACTCCAGTGGTTGAGACTTTGCCTTCCATTGCAGGCGATGTAAATTCTGTCCCTGGTCAGGGAGCTAAATCTCATATGCCTCCTTTCCAAAAACCAAAACACAAAGCAGAAACAATATTATAACAAATTCAATTGATGTTGTGGGGAGGGAGGTGGGAGGGGGGGTTCATGTTTGGGAACGCATGTAAGAATTAAAGATTTTAAAATTTAAAAAATAAAAAACTAAAAAAAAAAATGGCCTGCATTTAAAAAAATATTATGAGAATTTTAAATTCTTAAAAATTAAGATAAAAGGAAACTGTGAAGTTCTTTCTTACTGAAAGATACTTGGAGAGGGGAGGAATAGGTGTAGATAGAGTAGAGAATTAGAAGCAGGAACAGAAAAAATGGGGGAAAAATTCTCTTCACATTTTAGTTGCCATTTACGTCACAGTATATACAAACAGTGCTTGGAGAAAGCTATAAAATAATTAATAGTGCATGGGAGGAACATTTAAATTACAATTGTCTACATTTAAGAAACATTTTGTATATCTGTTCAAGGCTTCCAGATATAGTTTTGTGTATGAATGCGAGAGGAAGAAACAAAGAAGGCCCAGAGGCAAGAAAAAGCAATTAGTGGGCCTCAGACAGGGCACATCAAGGGAGGCAGAGGTTCTGACCTGACCTTGTCACCAAGCTAGGTGAAGTCTGAAACGGCTTCAGGCTGTTTTCTCACTGAAAATAGGGTCTCCCTTCATGGCCTTCTCTGAGACTTGCCCGTGCTTACACTGGAACTTGGGCCTTAATTTTCCTTCGTAAAATGGCGTATGTGGCCCACATTCAGTACACAAGTTATTGGACTGTAACCAGTCAGTTCATTAGTTTTCAGATGCATTGATTAGGTTAATATGTGCCACAGTCCTAGATTGGGAGAATACTAGTAGGCTTCAGCCAAACTTAGCTAAATTCATGGTACCTTGAGGATTCTGCTGCTAGAATTAGGACAAAAATTAACTTTCATCTTTCAAGTGAAGTTATGAACTAGTAATAAGGACCTCGAGGCTTTGCACTGCTTTGTATTTTTTAACCCTGTAGCTCAGAGGGTATATAGAGTAGCACTGTTCCCCAGTTTTATGCGTGAGATAGCTGTGTGAGTGTGTGTGTGTGTGTGTGTGTGTGTGCACACGCGCGCGCACTGTTGCTTCAGTCGTGTAACTCTTTGCCATACTATGGACCTGCCAGGCTCCTCTGTCCATGGGGTTCTCCAGGCAAGAACACTGAAGTGGGTTGCCATGCCCTCCTCCAGGGTATCTCCGACTCAGGGATTCAAATGGCATCTCTTATGTCTCCTGCATTGGTAGGCTGGTCCTTTACTATTAGTGCCACCTGGGAATGCAGAGTTAAATGTCTACTGAAACCTTGCAGGCAATTGCTGGTAAAACTGAACTGAAAAACAAAGTCTTTCCACTAGATGGCGCTGCCCACTAAACTAGAGGCGTGGGGTTGCGCTGCCTGCTAGTCAGAGCTTGTTTTTCAGGAAGAGTTTCTCTCCTCATCCCTTAAAAACAGAAAGAAGAAAGCCTCGTTAGAAGTTCTATTGTCTTCCTTAACTTCTCTCTGCTCAGCCATAATTTAGGGTGGCTAGTATCCAGGTGCAGATCTGAACACAGTATTTCTGGAATATCTGTGCTTCCTGTAGAGGACTGGCAGTTTGGAGGCCACATTTAAAAACCAAATTTTGAAGATTATTTTTTAAAATGAATATTATTATTATTTTTAAACACTTTGGTTTATATGATTAAAATTGAGATGATATAAAGAAATAAATCTGATATTCCCGACAAAACATGGACCTAGAAACAAGGATAAACAATTGAAAATAATACTGCTGGAAGAAAAATCATTCCCTTTGGTTTAAGCTTTGGTATAAATCTGCTTCCCTGGTGGCTCAGTGGTGAAGAATCCTCCTGTCAAAACAGGAGACTCCGGTTCAATCCCCAGGTTGGGAAGATCCCCTGGAGAAGGAAATGGCAACCCATTCCAGTATTCTTGCTTGGGAAATCCCATAGACAGAGGAGCCTGGCCAGCTACAGTCCATAGAGTTGCAAAAGATTCAGAAAGGACTTAGTGACTAAGCAGAAACAAAAATAACTCAGAATAAGTCACAAAGAAAAATACTATTTTAATACTTCATTGTCTCTCATTTATGAATATCCAAGAAAAAATATAATAGTATGTGGAAATCCATTTTCTTTTGTTCATTTAATATGATCTTTCTGGTCCATTTATTTTTTTAAGCTATTAAGGTTATGTGGTGGTTTAGTTGCTAAGTTGTATCCAACTCTTGAGATACCATGGACTGTAATGTGGCCTGCCAAGCTCCTCTGTCCGTGGGATTCTCCAGGCAAGAATATTGGAGTGGGTTGTGATTTCCTTCTCCAGGGGATCTTCCTGACCCAGGGATCGAGCCTGGGTCTCTTGCATTGGAAGGAGATTCTTTCCTAACTTAGCCATCAGGGAAGCCTGCTAAGTTTATAAATATAAACCAAATATTGGTGTGTTCTTGGGTTTAGTCTTGGATACTGCATTGCTATCTCTTTGCTGATAGTTTGGATGATAAATGCTTTTGGCCTGGTTACTGTTGAGACTTTTTTTAAAAAAGAATCTTTTTTTTTTAAATATTTAATAGGCAACTTTTTAAAGGAGTTTTAGTTTTACAGAAAATTTGCATAGAAAGTACAAGAGGGGTCCTTTGATTCCTTCTTCCCCCATTTCCCCTATTATTATCATCTTGTATTATTGTGGTATAATTGTTACAATTGAAGAACAATATTGATACATACTATTCTTAATTAAAGTCCATAATCTAATTAGGGTTCTCTAGTTCTTTTGTTGTATAATTCTATAGATTTTCACAAATGTATAGTGCTATGCATCCACCATTATAGCATCATACAGAATAATTTTACCACCCTTATTCCATGCTCTGGTAAAAAAAGCACAATTTAAGAGAATGTTATGAGATCTAATTGGCTTTATTAGATGATCCATGAATCAGGCAGCCTTCCATCTAGCAACTAAAAAAGTGTTCAGAAGTGTTGCAAAAAGTACAAGGTTTTTATAGGAAGAGGTGGAACATCGAAGCTGTTAGCAAAAGAAAAGAGAGGATTATCTTTGGGGTGAGATGTCTTTTTTCTGGGAAGGGAATGGCACAGGGTTTATCACTCCTCTTATTCCTCTGGGCAGGCAGGAGGGGATGGAGGTGGTAGAGAGGTCCCATTTAACAGCTTACCTCATTGGTGCTGACCAGAAAATTCCAAACAGGCTGATTAAGATCACGTTTCTGGGGAAGGTTGAAACTGCAATTAAGTTAGATATTAAATCTGTGTTTGATATCTTGGGCATTAGACAATTGATGCAATTTTGGGCCAGTGGTTTTCTTTTTAACTGGTCCATCTATTCATTCCTCTCTTTCTCAGCCATCAGCCTGTGGCAATGACTCATTATTTTTTCCTGTCCTTATGGGTTTTGCTTTTTTCCAGAATGTCATATAATTGGGACCATAGAGTACTTAGCCTTTATAGACCGACTTCTCTTCCTTAGTAATATACATTTAAAATTCCTCCATGTCTTTTTGTGGCTGGTAGCTCTTTTATTTTGTAATTACTGAATAATAATTCATGGATGTACCAGTTTGTTTATCCATTCACCAATTGAAATAACATCTTCATTGCTTCCAGTTTTTGGCAACTATGAATAAAGCTACTGTAATCATTTGTGTGCAAGTCTGTGTCAGGACATAAGTTTCCAAGTCATTTGGTGAATACCTAGGAGCACAATTATTGGATCCATGGTTATGAACGATTAGCTCTGGGAGACAATGCCAGCCTGTTCTCCAAAGTGGCTGTGCCATTTTACATTCCCACCAGCATTCCCACATCCTTGTAAGAAAGCCATTGTAATATTGGTGTTCAGTTCAGTTCAGTTCAGTCACTCAGTCGTGTCAGACTCTTTGTGACCCCATGAATCGCAGCACACCAGGCCTCCTTGTCCATCACCAACTCCTGGAGTTCACTCAGATTCCCACGTCCATAGAGTCAGTGATGCCATCCAGCCATCTCATCCTCTGTCATCCCCTTCTCCTCCTGCTCCCAATCCCTCCCAGCAGCAGAGTCTTTTCCAATGAGTCAACTCTTCGCATGAGGTGGCCAAAGTACTAGAGTTTCAGCTTTAGCATCATTCCCTCCAAAGAAATCCCAGGGCTGATCTCCTTCAGAATGGACTGGTTGGATCTCCTTGCAGTCCAAGGGACTCTCAAGAGTCTTCTCCAACACCACAGTTCAAAAGCATCAATTCTTCAGCGCTCAGCTCTTTTTACAGACCAACTCTCACATCCATACCTGACCACTGGAAAAACCATAGCCTTGACTAGATGGACCTTTGTTGGCAAAGTAATGTCTCTGCTTTTGAATATACTATCTAGGTTGGTCATAACTTTTCTTCCAAGGAGTAAGCATCTTTTAATTTCATGGCTGCAATCACCATCTGCAGTGATTTTGGAGCCCCCCAAAATAAAGTCTGACACTGTTTCCACTGTTTCCCCATCTATTTCCCATGAAGTGATGGGACCAGATGCCATGATCTTTGTTTTCGGAATGTTGAGCTTTAAGCCAACTTTTTCACTCTCCTCTTTCACATTCATCAAGAGACTCTTTAGTTCCTTTTCACTTTTTGCCGTGAGGGTGGTGTCATCTGCATATCTGAGGTTATTGATATTTCTCCCGGCAATCTTGATTCCAGCTGTGCTTCTTATAGTCCAGCGTTCCTCATGATGTACTCTGCATATAAGTTAAATAAGCAGGGTGGTGGTGTTACTGTATCTTATTGTTTGTTAAATTGTTTAAGCTGACTTTTATGATTGGATGCCAGATATTGTGAATTTTATTTTTCAGGGGAGGTGGATATTTTTAATTTCATATTTTTTTCAAACTCTATTTTAGTACACAGTTGAAGTTCTCAGAAATAGTTTGATCCTTTTGGGTGTTATTTTTAAAGTTTGTTAAGAATAGCATTTTGTCTAGGTATGATTATTCCCCACTAATGAAGCAGGACCATTCCAAATGTTTTGCACATTGTGTCCTGAATTATGAGGATTTTCTATCTGGAAACAGGTACCATTCCCAGGCACCTATGACTGCTGGGTTCTGTTCTCTCTTATCTCCTCAGATGGTCTTTCTTTTATGTTCCAATTTCTTTAAAATTACTTATAAGCTGCCCTTCTAAAAAGGCTCCCCTAGTGGCTCAGACAGTAAAGAATCTGCCTGCAATGCAGGAGACCTAGGTTTGATCCCTGGAGTGAGAAGATCCCCTGGAGAAGGGAATGGCAACCCACGCCAGTATTCTTGACTGGGAAATCCATGATAAGAGGAGCCTGGCGGGCTACAGCATATAGGGTTGAAAAGAGTCAGACACTACCGAGCAACTAACACTTTCACTTTCTATAAATTGTTTCAGGAGGGGGGAAAAATCTGGTTCCTGTTATTCCATCTAGATCAGAAGCAGAAGTCCCCCTTTAAAAGGGGAAAAATCACACAAAAAAGTAAGAAAAGACTGGGGTAGAGGGGTGAGGAAATGATAAAACTAGTTTCAGATGAAGTCAGAGATGTTCATGATAATCTGTGATAAGTACTTATTGCCAAACTATCAAAAGACATATTCCTTCTATACCTACTTTTATTCCAGAATTAATGCTAATGTCAATAAAGCTAAAAGATATCCTTGGCTTTTTCCAGGGGGTCAGTGGAAATAAATCAAGTTTTCTTTCATTTTCACTAAATCTAACTGCTTTTCCTAGGATAAATTCAACTGGTACTGGAATATTTTTAAAGCTAAACTTTTTTTTTCTCCTTTATATAATAATGCTCATAATGCTTAACTTTATTTTCATAGATGTAGATAATGTTATTATCAGAAGGATGTTTAGAAATCAAAAATCTCATTTTACACATGGAGAAAGGAAACTGAGGTGCAGAGAGAATTGACCAGTGCAGGTGAAAGTATTAAATACAATGCAGTCAAATAATCAAGGAAGATATTATTTTTCATATGTCATAGTTCAGGACAGTCAGGCTCAAAGGGCTCAGATGACAGTGTTATATGTAGTGATAGAGCTGGAGTCATTTACGGACAAAGAGTGTAGTGTTTTCATATTTCTAGTCCTTTTCAGAAAATGGAGCTCCTGTTTTCTGATCCTCAAGCCAGGTTTCCTTTTGCAGCAGCCCAGAGGAAATTTATAAGAAGTCAAAGAACCATGCAACTCATATAATTCTGAGAAATGTTGATATAGTGATAGTATGACATAGAAGCCAGGATGTGGTGTGGACACTTCCATCCTATCTCTGAAATATAATTTATCAACAAGGCTTATATAAGAAAGAGAAATACCTTTTTTCCCATTGCAACATTTCACAATTCCTTTCCAATTTCACAATTTCACTCTTCAGTACTTTACACCTTGTTCTATGTGATCCTAATCCATAAATAGTTGTACTTGATGGTTCCTCATTAGTACAGTGGGTGGATGAAGCTTTTCTAGACCTTTTGGTACAGTTATAGGCATGTAGGCTCTCCCTCTCATGTGCAATATCTGTAGACTTGGCAGGTATTGAAATGCATTGATGCCTTGTAATTTACATCAGCTGTGTTGGGGGCAGAGACAAGGATCAAAGAAACCATTCCAAATGGCAAGGAAATGGCAATCCACTCCAGTATTCTTGCCTGGAGAATCCGAGGGATGAAGGAGCCTGGTGGGCTGCTGTCTATGGGGTTGCAGAGTCAGACACGACTAAAGCGACTTAGCAGCAGCAGCTTACTTCTCTTTCACCTGTATAATTTATTTACTTTTAAATATTTTTTTTATGTGAACCAGTTTTAGAGGTTTTATTGAGTTTGTTACAATATTGCTGCAGTATATATATATATATATACATATATGTATATATATATGTGTGTGTGTGTGTGTGTGTGTGTGTGTGTGTGTGTGTGTATTTATTTTGGGGGATTTTTGGCCATGAGGCATATGGAATCTTTGCTCCCCAACCAGAGATCGAACCCATACCCCCTGCATTGGAAGGTGAAGTCATGGTTACTAGATCACCATGGAAATCCATACCTGTATAACTTAGGTTTAGGCTTTCGCTGTTCTGGTTGGTTGCACACAGTTACAATGGATGTGCTAATCCTTTTCACTGGGAGCCTTCAACTGAATAAAAATGACCAAACCTTAAACTCCTCCACCAACATTTTATACTTTAGCATTTGTTAATCACTTGCTTCTACTAGGTTGATTTTAGAACTGTGCCAGAGAGTTGTATAATTTATCTTTGGCCAGACTTGGCTCTAGCTAACAAATAAATCAATAACTATGTGAGGTTTAGTACCTTAAACCTTTATCTTCTTATGAAAAAATGTGTTTTTTTTCACCATCTCTCCTTCCATTATATGTCTACATACTGTAGTTTCCTCTCATTGAAACAGTGGGAAGGATTTCTCTAAGTTTCATATCTGTACTTTCTAACCCATTTAATTTTGAGACAACCAGGCTGTTTAGTTCTTATAATGATAAAAAAGAATTTATTTGATGGTTTGAAGCCAATTTGTATTGGATTCTTAGTGAAAAATCATCAGTGAAAATACAGGGGGGATTTAATAGATCTGTTTTGAGATGTCCAGTTTATGAATACTATTTTCATAGAGCATTGCAATATTGGAAATGATTTAAGTAGATAGTATCCAGCTTATTCAATGAAGGTTAGGATCATTGACAGATAGACCTCTGACATGCTTTCATTTGGAACATGATTTCAATGTGAGAATAGTGTCTTCATCTCTGGAGTCACTGACCGAGGTGGTTAATTTTATGTGTCAACTTGGCCAGGCTACAGGGCCCAGTTTGGCCAAACATTAGGGTAGATGTTTCTGTGAAGGTATTTTGCAGATACGATTAACATTTGCAGTCAGTTGACTTTAAATATCTCCTCCTATACTGAGGAGCTTACCCGCGATAATCTAGAAGGTCTGATCTAATCATTGAAGGCTGTCAGAGTGAAAAATGAGGTTTCCCAGAGAAGGAAGAATTTTGCTTCAAGGCTGTAACATGCAAGTCCTGCTTGAGTTTCAGCCTGCTGGCCTTCCCTACAGTTTTGGGCTTGCCAGCTTCCACAACTGCAGCAGCTATTTTTCCTTAAAATAAACCTCTTTATATATATTTTGGAGAAGGAAATGACAACCCACTCCAGTATTCTTGGCTGGGAAATCCCATGGACAGAAGAGCTTGGTGGGCTACAGTCCACTGGGGTCACAAAAGAGTAAGATACAGCTTAGCAACTAAGCAACAATAAAGTACTATAAAAATTAGTTGTTAGTATTGCCATTGTTATTTTTTAAAAGCCAGGATTGTTTATATTAAAAGATCTGCCTATGTTTATATATGGCTTTACCAAGGTGATTTATAGCAATATAAATAAATTATCTTCTGTTCATTATATACATATAATATACAATACAATATACAACATATATACTAGAACATTGAAACTCTATATTAATTTTTATAGTTTAAAACTAGAAGAAACAATGACATTAAGTAAAAAGAGTTGATAAGACTTTCTATGTTGGAAACACGCTGGACTAGGAATCAGAATATTTATGACTTAGCCTAGGCCTGCCTGCCTGTCTGATAGGATTGTGACATAAATCAAGTGAAATAATTTATGCAAAGGATTTTGGAAATTCTATTGATGCACAAAAATTTGAAATTTTATTCAAATACAGGAGTAAGATTTATAATGTTTTGGTGAGCACTTTCTAGACCTTAATGCATCATACAATTTTGATGTCTGTGAAATACACTTTTGTTGAATATAATAGGCAGAATATTTATAGGTTTTGATTTATATTTGGTCTTCTATTATTCTATTTTGGCTTTTTGCTTGGTTTAAGAAATATCTGATTATGAGAACTAATTAAAGTCAAAAGCTTTTGTGCAACAAAGAAAACCACAGTGAAAACAGAAAGACAACCCAAAGGATGAGAGAAAATATTTGCAAACAATGTGACCAACAAGAGATTAATATCTAAAACTTACAAACAGCTCATATGGCTCAATATCAAAATAACAAATGATCCAGTCAAAAAATGGGCAGAAGACCTGAATGGACATTTCTCCACAGAAGACGTTGAGATAGTGAAGAGGCAAGTAAAATGTGCTCACCATCGCTAAGTATTAGAGAAATGCAAATTAAAGCTATAATGAGATATCATCTCATATCAATCAGAGTAACCATCATCAAAAAGTCTACAAGCAACAAATGCTGTGGAGGGTAGGGAACCCTCCTACACTGTTGATGGGAATGTAAATTGGTACAGCCACTATGGAGAACAGCAATGAAGTTTCCTTAAAAATCTAAAAACAGAACTATCATATGATCCTGCAATCTCAGTCCTGGTCATATATCAAGAGAAAAATATTGCTCAGAAGGATAGATACACCCCGATATTCATTGCAGTGCTATTTACAATAGCCAAGACATAGAAGCCACCTAAATGTCTGTTGACAGATGAATGGGTAAAGATGTGGTTCATATACATGATGGAATAGTATTCAGCCATTAAAAAGAATGAAATAATGCTGTTTGCAGCAACATGGACAGATCTGGAGATTATTGTAATAAGTGAAGCAAATCAGACAGAGAAATACAAATGTCATATGATATTGCTTATATGCAGAGACTAATAAAAATTACACATATGAACTTGCCTACAAAGCAGAAATTCTCATAGACTTATGGAATAAACTTACAGTTACTAGGGGAAGGGGTTGGTGGGGAGGGATGGTCTGGGAGTTTTGGTTTGAGATGTACACATTACTAAATTCAAAACATAACTAGAAAGGACTTGCTATATAGCACAGGGAACTCTGCCTCAATATTCTCTAATAACCTAAATGGGAAAAAATTTGAAAAAGAATAGATGTTTCTATATGTATAACTGAATTACTTTGTTGTACAACTGAAACTAACACAAAATTGTAAAGCAACCATACTTTAATATAAAATAAAAAAATATGAAGCTCTACAGAAAAAAAGTTAAACATAAAATTATCATATGATACGTCAGTTCCACTCCTAGGTATTTATACCAAAGATTTGAAAACAGTTGTTTAAATAAATACTTGTACACGTTCATAGTAACACTATTCATCATATTTACAAAAAAACCCTGAAAACAACCTATATCCATCAATGGATTAAAAAAAAAAAACAACTTTGGTATATCTGCAAGATGGAATATTATTCTGCCATAAAAAGGATGAAGTGCTGATACACACTACAGTGTGGATGAAACTCATAAACATTGATCTAAGTAAAAGGAGTCAGGCACAAAAGGGCACATGTTATGACTCCATTTACCTGACATACATAGAATCTGTAAATCCATAGAGAAAGAACACAGACTGGTGGTTACCAGCAGCTGGGGTAAGGAGAAATAGTTGCTTAATGGAATGGGGTTTTATTTTGGGGTGACAAGAATGTTTTGGAACTTGATAGAGGTGGCAGTTGTGCAACACTGTTGATATGCTAAACGTTACTGGATTGTTCACTTTAAAATGGCTAATTTTCTGTTATGTGACATTCATGAGCTCAGTTTGGGCAAAGGAAGTAGGATGAGGATCGCCTTGTCTTTAAAAATGAACCTGCAGGAAGGATTGTTATTTTTTGGATTGGGGCCTTAACAAGTATATTTGTGAGAATTGTGTATAAAATAAAGTGAATGTGTATGTATATATATGTATATATATATGTATGTATATAGGACATCTATTTTGACTGTCTAGGAAACTATTTTGCTTTTTAATGCTTTTACATTGTGTTTTGCATACAAGAATATTCTAGAAAGATGAATTCTGGCTAGATAATTTGCTGAGCCATGTAAATATATTATGTGATAATAATTAAAAATTTACGACCAAATGAGACAGAATATGTGAGGGGAAAAAAAGTGACATTTCCTTGTGCACCGCAGAAACTGAAGTCCACACGCTCTAGAGACTATGTTCTGCGACAAGAGAGGTCTCGGCAATGAGAAGCCTGTGCACAAAAACTAGAGCCCCAGCTCGCTGCAACTTAGAGAAAATCCACACAGAGTAACAAACACCCAGTGCAGTCACTAATAAACAAACACATCTTTTTAAATGGTGGAAAAAATATTAAGTCCAAAATAATATCCAGGAATCTCTACATTTAATATTTGCAAAATTATTTTAAAAGATACTCATAATTAAAAATAAAACAAAAGGAAGTGAAACAAAGGACAAGGTGAATCAGAACCTCCTCTTAGAAGGCCTCCCTTTGGCCAGCTAGATGACCCCTGCCTCACGGAGTACGTTTATGTGCAGGACTAAGTGTTGCTCTTCTAGAAACAGAATGAGTGAGTGCTTGCGAAGAAGCCCAGCCCAGCCATCAGCAGAGCTATTATTAAGCTATAGCCCTAAAGCCTCCCAGTTTTTATTGTTTCTGGGATGTGAGTACTATGTAGTTCCTAGGCAACTTTCTTTCCAAGCAATTAAGTCCCCAATCTCCCCATCTCAGAAACCACAAAAAGAAAATAAATAACAGGGAGGCAGAGGCTTGGTGGGGGGCTTCCAGGTTATTTATTACTTTAATAAATCCGGCTTCCTCCCAGCCTTCCTCCGACTTCTGCTTCTGTCAAGCCTGCGAGGACAAATGATCACTTAATTGCAAGCTTTGTGTGCTGAGGTGGGTGCCCAGCACAGTTTACTGTCCACGAAAGGCTAAGTAAGGCGATGTAATAGTGCCTTGGCCAATACATCATGAAACAGAAATTAAAAGCAGAAAACTTGCAAGGCGCCGCTCTCTAACTTGCCTTAACCTGTTTGGTTGCATTTGGAGCCCCGGGGAAACTGGGAGAACGTTTAGACAGAGAGGCAGGAGAGTAGTAGGGCTGACAGTGATGGAAGTGTCCTGCCGCTTCGAGGGTGTGGCCATAACTGGCTCCACCCCTGCCTGGGGACCAGAGGCTGCCCATCACCTGGCAGCACGTTTTATTCTGTCATTTTACGAGACAGAAAATTATTCCTTCTTGAATATATGGGCACATGGGAGAAGATAGCCTGGGGCCTTGGGACTTACTCGTCACACGTCACACTACTGGGCAAAGGCCTGCTACTGCATGTCTGCTACGAGGCCGCCCTGTCTCAGCTGCTGTTTCACTGGGAGCAGAAACCTTAGGGAATCAGTCTGGGATTCCAACTAGATAAGAATTCATTCAAAGCAGTGTGGCATTGGCTTATGGATTAGAGTATAATTTCTCCCCTCTGGGTTAATAGAGTAATTGAAGGACTTTGAATGATGGTCAGATATTGACTACTGCTTCTAAGAGAGACAAAGAAATCCACTGAGCAAATGAATCGCATGGAATGGTGATTTCAACTGGCTTTAATCCTCAACCCCCTGTCTTTGCCTGTGCCTTCGCATTTTGCTCTTTTAACCTCATCTCTTTTAAAATCTCTTCTGTATGTTGCTCCTCCTTGTTTGGGACTTTTCCTAATTCCAATTATCTCAACTGTTCCCTTCCCCCATTCCTCCTAGCCTTTGGTTTTGCTTCTTCGATTCCTGTCTGGTTACTCATGTTTCTTCTATCCAGTCTCTTTTTTATTTCTCTATTTTTCCCCCTACCTTTCTGTCCATTTCTTCCATTCCAACTTGCATAAACATGAAATTGAAGTATCATATTATTTTTAGCACCTATTTGTTTATGTTAAACATATTAGCTAGCTCTTAATTGAAGCTAAGGCAAAATGGTTGTCTGAGGAGGCCTTACAAATAGCTGAGAAAATAAAAGTAGTAAAAGGTAAAAGAGAAAAGGAAAGATGTACCCATATGAATGCAGCATTCCAAAGAACAGCAAGGAGAGATAAGAAAGCCTTCCTCAGTGATCAGTGCAAAGAAATAGAGGAAAACAATAGAATGGGGAAGACTAGATATCTCTTCAAGAAAATCGGAGATACCAAGGGAACATTTCATGCAGAGGTGGACATAATAAAGGACAGAAATGATATGGACCTAAGGGCAGCAGAAGATACTAAGAAGAGGTGGCAAGAATACACAGAAGAACTATACAAAAAAGACCTTAATGACCCAGATAACCACGATGGTGTGATCACTCACCTAGAACCAGACATCTTGGAGTGTGAAATCAAGTGGGCCTTAGAAAGCATCACTATGAACAAAGCTATTGGAGGTGATGCAATTCCAGCTGAGCTATTTCAAATCCTAAAAGATGATGCTGTGAAAGTACTGCACCCAATAGGCCAGCACATTTGGAAAACTCAGCAGTGGCCACAGGGCAGGAAAATGTCAGTTTTCATTCCAATCCCAAAGAGCAATGCCAAAGAATGCTCAAAGTGAAAGTGAAAGTCTCTCAGTCATGTCCAACTGTTTGCGACCCCATGGACTATACAGTCCATGGAATTCTCCATGCCAGAATACTGGAGAGGGTAGCCTTCTCTTCTCCAGGGGATCTTCCCAACCCAGGAATTAAATCCAGGTCTCCCGCATTGCAGGCAGATTCTTTACCAGCTGAGCCACAAGGCAAGCCTAAGAATGTTCAAACTACTGCACAATTGCACTCATTTCACATGTTAGCAAAGTAATATTCAAAATTCTCCAGGTAAGGCTTCAGCAGTACTTGAACTGAGAACTTCCAGATGTTCAAGCTGGATGAGAAAAGGCAGAGGAACCAGGGATCAAATTGCCAACATCCACTGGATCACAGAAAAAGCAAGAGAATTTCAGAAAAGCATCTACTTCTGCTTCATGGACTATGCTAAAGCCTTTGACTGTGTGGATCACAACAAGCTGGAAAATTCTTCACGAGATGGAAATGCCAGACCACCTTACCTGCTTCCTGAGAAATCTGTATACAGATCAAGAAGCAACAGTTAGAATCAGACATGGAACAATTGAGTGGTTGCAAATCGGGAAAGGAGTACTTCAAGGCTGTATATTGTCACCCTGCTTATTTAACTTATATGCAGAGTACGTCATGTGAAATGCTGGGCTGGATGAAGCAAAAGCTGGAATCAAGATTGCTGGGAGAAATATCAGTAACTTCAGATATGCAGATATCACCACCCTTATGGCAGAAAGCAAAGAGGAGCTAAAGAACGTTTTGATAAAGGTGAAAGAGGAGAATGAAAAAGCTGGCTTAAAAGTCAACATTCAGAAAACGAAGATCATGGCATCCGGTCCCATCACTTCCTGGCAAATAGATGAGGAAACAATGCAAACAGTGACAGACTTCATTTTCTTGGGCTCCAAAATCACTGTGGACAGTGACTGCAGCCATGAAATGAAAAGATGCTTGCTCCTAGAAGAAAAGCTATGACAAAACTAGATAGCATATTAAAAAGCAGAAACATTACTTTGCCGACAAAAGTCCATGTAGTCAAAGCTATGGTTTTTCCAGTAGTTATGTGTAGATGTGAGAGTTGAATCATAAAGAAGCCTGAGCGCCGAAGAACTAATGCTTTTGAACTGCGGTGTTGCAGAAGAAATGGCAAGTATTGAGCATTTTATATTTCTATAAAGGAAATAGCATCACATAAAGAAAATTTCTTAAAAATTTTTACTTTGGTACAGGGTTAATAATTCCCAAAAGTGACTTTCTACCACATTGTAGTCTGTCTGTAACCTACACACCAGGATTTTTAGTAAATAGGAAAAAAAATTGATTCTCAACATATTTCTAATGCTGTAAAGATCATCTGCCCAATCCTATACTTCTCAGATCGTGAATGAATCTTTATTTTCTCTTATTCAGTCCACAGATGAAAGTGTTGTTTTTCTCCTAAGAGTGCACCTGAGTGGAAGACCCTGTCATCCCAACTCTTCCTTCAGTTTTAATGATGTTTCTTTCCACTGTTGCTGTCTACTTATATTCTACCTTTCTAAAGGAGAATTATTCAAAGCTTGGAAATAAGGCAGAAAGAATCCTGCCTGACATAAACTTTAAGCATTTTATAACAAATCCACCCAAGGGTTATCTCATACTCTGGAGAAAGATAACTTTAGCTTTTTATATTTATTATTTTTTTAGAACTCAAATCTCTAAAGTTAGATGTTAAATCATGGATGATTTATATATTACAAATGATTTATATTGGATAAAAAAAAGATATCTCCAACAGCTATGGTTTTATTTTCCTGTAAGACATTGACAAGATTTCAGTCTAAGTTTGCACTTTTATTATTTTGTTCCACCAAAATATAACAGAGTTTTTCTTTTTTGATGAAAACTAATAGCAGTTTTATTTCTGTTTTCATCTTAAACATGTATGAAATGGTTAAACATCTGAGGAGATGATTATATTATATATTCAATTTCATTTAGCCTTTAAGGGGCCCTTTATTCTTACTTGAATATAATCTTATTTCATTTTACGAAAGTATAGTTGATTATAATTTATAATAAGTATAGTTTATTTATAGTTGATTTACAACACAACATTATAGGTTTGTGTGCTAAGTCACTTCAATTAAAGCTAAGTTACTTTATTTATTTATTTTTTAAATTTTTATTTTTACTTTATTTTGCTTGACAAACTAAGTTACTTTAATTTTTGTGACCTTGTGGACTGTAGCCCAGCTCCTCCTCAGCAAGAATACTGGACTGAGTTGCCATCCCCTCTCCTGGGGATCTTCCTGACCCAGGGATCGAACTGCATCTCTTAAGTCTTCTGCATTGGCAAGTGAGTTCTTTACCCTAGTATCCCATGGGAAGCCCAGTTTCACATGTATAGCAAAGTAATTTAATTTTACATGTGCATATATTCATTCTTTTACGGATTCTTTTCTCATAGATTATCACAAAATATTGAGTAGAGTTCTCTGTGCTATAAAGTAGGTCCCTGTTTGTTGTTCATCTTACATGTATAATATTAGTGTGCATATTCATCCCAGGCTTATGATTTATCCCTCTCTGCCTCAGTTTCTCAACTCCTCTTTCAAATTAGCTTTGCCATATTGTTGGTTTTTCATAAAAGTTTTAGATACATCTTTGATTCATCTCTCTATACTCATATGACAGTGAGTTTATTGAAAAATGTCCTGGTATCTTCAAATTGAGCTCTAATGATACTTTATGTACAGACTTTCCCTCATTACATCTGCTACATTTATCTTGCCTTTCACAGAGTTTTTGTAATGGATTTAAGTGAGTTAATATTTCTTATTTACAACAAACAGAACCTGTGTTATATAGTCTTCTATACCCAATTCTTATCTATCAATAAAAAGAGAAAACTTCCTTAAATGTTTATTGGATTGAATAGAATTGGTAAGAATCTGTTTCAATTGTCTTAAACTTTTAGCTGCTAACAATAGCTGCCTGGAAAAAATGCTTTAGCTCTCACTGAATGTTATTTTTGGAGACATCTATTATTGTTTCTGGGGAATATTTACACTGGCTAGTGTTTGTTCTTGTAGCTGTTTATCTCTGGTCCAATTTTGGAGCCTTTCCTGTAGTCTCTCGGTAAGTTGCTGAGCTTATTATATTAGAGTCATTTTGCTTAATGCCAGGAAAATGTCACCCGGTTCTGCCTCGGGGTATTGAGCTTAAACTAACTGCATCATTACTTCCTCATCTAGGCATTTTATTCACACTGAGCTGGTTGCTGCATGGAAATTATAGAAAATGTAACATTTATGCCCTTCTTTTTTTGTTTTCATATGTTGAAATTAATGTGTCACTGTGAAGATTCTAAACAGATGGGGAAAGGTCAAGGTTTCTTTGCTGCTAAGTGTGTTTCCATGGCTACGGCAATATGTGTGCAGTATCAAAAAGCATCATTTGTTTTGCCGTGCTGGCTCATTAGAGGAGGGAGGAGCCCCACTTTAATGGTTCTGTTTTTTCTGTTATTTCTGTTTTGCTTTTCATCTTGCCCTGAGAATCATAGTGAGAACATGAATAAGCCTGGTAGCTGTGGATGGAGAATACCCACAGCAGCTCAATACTTACATATAAATAACTCAAACAGAATAATTGAGATAGCTGAGCCCAGATTAAATAAACTCAAGGTAAAATGAAGCAGTGTCCAAATAGCCACATATCTGAGTTTTACTTGTCCAGAGCTTAGCACTTAGTATAACACCTGCCCTTTCTGTTTTTCTTACTAGTACTTTCTTGCCAGTATCTGGGGAAGCCCCTTTTTGTTCTGGGTTTCCTGGGAAATAATGTCTTCTATACCTGTTGCTTTTGTTCTGTCTCAAGTGGTTTTGCTGGAAGGCATTTCTGGGATTGCAGCACGGAACTTGGGAAGAGGAGTGCCTTGGATCAGCCTGTTTTAGGACTAAGGGACCAAGTTAACCCCAAAGGAAGCCTCCTGTAGTGAAAATGCTTGGATACAAATGCATGAAAAATTGAGATTTAATTCAAACTGAATGCAAGACTCTGATTTGGGTAAAACATAACAGTGAGGGCCTCTGAGCTTAAAGGATGCTGTAAGTCAGACCCATGTCTGTCTGGCTGCAAGTAGCACGCCAGTCAGTAGCTAAAGAGTTCAGGAACATGGCCTAGCTGCCAGAGAGAAGCTGACAAGGCAGGCTCTGAGCTATCTCAGCCGAGGGAGACTAAAGTTCAAATAATGCTTCAACCTCAGTGAACACACAGAGTGGGCATTGTTGCCGTGGATAGCATTCCAGACTTAATAAGAGCCAAGTTCCTTCCAGAGTTCGATAGCCAGCGGGTCCATGCCGTTCACCTTACCAAAGTGCTGTCCACCTTGATGAAAACTCATTTTAGACCTGTCACAGTCCTGGGATTTATTTGGCTCTGTCCTTTCAGCATCTAGCAGCAGGGGTGTTTCTTAGCAGGGTTCAGTGAGTGTTTGTCAGTGAACGTGTGAAGTGGGAGGCCCGAGCCTGAGGGGTGAAGGATTTGTGCCTCGAACTTTGAGCGACCAGAGCAGCAAGAACTGAGAGCTGCCGTCACCTCTGTCAGGAGCAAACCTTCATTCTGTGCCTCGGTCTCTCTGGACAATAATGGATGGTAGTTTTTCTTGGGCGAAGTGTGACAAGAAGTGCGCTAGAGTCATAGCCACAGGGCTGTTCTTTATCTGCTACTAAAACTGGCTGATTCAGAACAGTCCTCGCTATTTTCTGGCCTTAGCCTCCTCATTGATCCAGTTCAGGGCTGGGCTTAATGACTTTGTTTATCTTTTTAATGTATGCCAAAGAAAATTGTCTGTTATCAGTTTTCAAATGATATAAATTCACCTTAGTCAAAACCTTCAACTTGTGCTGCGAAAGTAACTCCACCTATATATGATGGATCAGAAAAATATTTCTGATTCTTTACCCTGCCCCTCTTTTAGATTGGCCTATCACAATTTCAGGCCTGGTTTATTTTTGCAGCCAACTAAGCAGTCTTCTCTGCTTCTGGTTCTTCTTCACCTTGAAATACATCCATTTCACTGTTATCAAAATTATAATAGGAGTTATAATATCAGACTATTATTTCTGTGCTCAGAAGAGTATTCTGTGCCCCACCATGCATAAAACAAAGAATAAACTCATTAGCTGTCTATTGAAAGCCGTGTGTAAACCATCTTTATTTTCTATCACTACTAACATAACATTGGGGAAGGAAATGGCTACCCACTCCAGTATTCTTGCTTGGAGAATCCCATGAACAGAGAAGCCTGGCGGGCTACAATCCCTGGGGTCATGAAGAGTTCGACACGACTGAGCCACTTCACTTCGCTAATATAAAATAGACAGGCTGAGCTCTTTGCTTTCCCCTAAACTGGCCATTTTTTTCTCCCTGCATGCTACATGCTTTCACACGCTCTCCTGCATTCATTAAACCAATTTTAAGCTGGCTTAAAACTCAACATTGAAAAAACTAAGATCGTGGTATCTGGTCCCATCAATTCATGGCAAATAGATGGGAAATAATGGAAACAGTGACAGACTTTATTTTCTTGGGTTCCAAAATCACTGCAGATGCTGACTGCAGTCATGGAATTAAAAGATATTTGCTCCTTGAAAGAAAAGCTATTGCAAACCTAGACAACTTATTAAAAAGCAGAAACATTACTTTGCTGACAAAAGTCCATATAGTCAAAGATGAGGTTTTTCTTGTAGTTATGTATGGATGTCAGAGTTGGATCATAAAGAAGGCTGAGCACTGAAGAATTGATGCTTTTGAACTGTGGTGTTGGAGAAGACTCTTGAGAGTCTCTTGGGCTGCAAGGAGATCAAACCAGTGAATCCTAATGGAAATCAGTCCTGAACTGGAAGGACTGATGCTGAAGCTGAAGCTCCATTACTTTGGCCACCTGATGTGAAGAGCTGACTTATTAAAAAAGACCCTGAGACTGGGAAAGATTGAAGGCAGGAGAAGGGGATGACAGAGGATGAGATGGTTGGATGGCATCACCGACTCAACAGACATGAATTTGAGTAAGTTCCAGGAGATGGTGAAGGACAGAGAAGCCTGGCATGCTGCAGTCCATGGGGTCACAAAGAGTCAGACACGACTGAGCAACTGAACAACAACCTGCATTCATACAAGCTGGTTTACTAGTCTGAGATGTGATGGATATCACATCTATGATATCCTATGTCACCTGGCTAAATTTTTATGCGTTGACTGGCTCCCCACCAGCACTTACTACCTTACACTGACTTTGTCTATCTAGAGGGACAGAGGCTATGTCACATTCATCTTGGTTCCACAGTTCAAGGCATATACATATCATCCAACTGAACCAACTACAGGTCTCTGCTCATGTTCTCTCTCCTTTGGGAATCTTCTTTTCTCTCTTCTATCCTCTAGTCGTGTTTCCCTCCACCCTGCTGAATTCTGTGACTGCTGACCTACTTTTTTTCTTGTACTCACTGCTTATATATTACCTCCTTTGTGAACCTTCACTTAGCTCTCTCCTACTACTTAACGTCACTTCAGGCAGTCGGAAGGAAGCAGCCAGGCTATTCAGGATCATGGTTCTAGACTCTAGTCCAGGCTCTCAAGACATATTTATGGAATGAGTATTATTAGTTTTTGTTTCTAAGATAATTTAAATTTTATAGAATTCTTTTACTTTAATTATCTATTTTTATAAAGCAAACAAGATTATATCAACTCTGTGCCATCCTATGGATTGTAGCCTGCCAGGCTCCTCCATCAATAGGATTCTCCAGGGAAGCATACTGGAGTGGGTTGCAGTACCTTCCTTGAGAAGATCATCCCCCTCAAGGATAGAACCAGCATCTCTAATGTTTCCTACATTGATAAGTGGGTTCTTTACTACTAGCGCCACCTGGGAAGCCCTAAGGTAGGGCAAGCAATGTTAACTACTTTTTACTACATAAAGAGATTGAGAATCAGACAAAATGGAACCTGGCCAAGATCAGAGTTAGAAAGTCAATGTGGAATTCAAGTTATTATGTTTTACTTAAAGTGAGTTTTTATCACAATTATTATTCCTCTAATGAAATAGTCACCAGAGTCCCTCTCCCATGACTCTAGAAATGCTACACTCCCACCTGGGATCACATCAAACCTTCAATATGATGCTTTCACACCTATCTCCCAGCGTCTGTGACCTCTGCCTTCTCTGTTATCTGGTAGGCCTCCTATGTGACATGTGTGACAGGAGGGATTTGGCATTTGTGGAGTTCCTGGGTAGTAGAAATTTCACATTTACTATGCATTTTTTTATAAAGTCTTTGCTCTAACCATGATCTTTTATTATTTCATGTTGTATATTTTGCAAAATCATCTATAGGGAGTGAAGTTTTGGGTCATCATGTGTATCAACCTGCACATGAGAGAGGCTAGACTGAAATTTTTATCTTCTATCTCTGATTCCATGGTATTTTCATCAGATCACACTGTCTAATTAAGGAAAGGCAAGAGTTACATTCGCTTAGACTTGAGCAGGCTGCATTCTTAATAACATATATTTGAAAAAATTTCTTGCAATCTCTATCTTTAGAAATTTCCTTCTTTTCTTGGAAAATTGGCAACCAACCAACCAACCACAGAAATGAAGAATCATCTTTAATCCAATTGCTCTTCATAAAACCAGGAAAAAAAAAAATGATTTGTTGATCGGAAAGTGCATTTTTCTCATTCCAGTGCACAGATCTATTCCAAAAGTAACTTTCCTTTTTGCAAGAAGAGTACCTTTGGTAAAAACACTGTGTTTTCAGATAAATCCAGCCTACCATGGGCAAAAGAACAAGGGAGGAACGATGTCTTCCTGGAAATATCTAAGAGGAGAGTGAAAAAGTTGGCTTGAAGCTCAACATTCAGAAAACTAGGATCATGGTATCTGGTCCCATCACTTCATGGCAAATAGATGGGGAAACAGTGGAAACAGTGAGAGACTTTATTTTTATGGGCTCCAAAATCACTGCAGATGGTGACTACAGCCATGAAATTAAAAGACATTTACTCCTTGGAAGGAAGATGACTAACCTAGACAACATGTTAAAAAGCAGAGACATTACTGTGCCAACAAAGGTCCATCTAGTCAAGGCTATGGTTTTTCCAGTGGTCATGTATGGATGTGAGAGTTGGACTGTGAAGAAAGCTGAGTGCCAAAGAATTGATGCTTTTGAACTGTGGTGTTGGAGAAGACTCTTGAGAGTCCCTTGAACTGCAAGGAGATCCAACCAGTCCTTCCTAAAGGAAATCAGTTCTGAATGTTCATTGGAAGGACTGATGTTGAAGCTGAAACTCCAATACTTTGGCCACCTGATGAGAAGAACTGACTCGTTTAGAAAGACCCTGATTCTGGGAAAGATTGAAGGTGGGAATAGAAGGGGATGACAGAGGATAATATGGTTAGATGGCATCACTGACTCAATGGACATGAGTTTGGGTATACTCTGGGAGTTGGTGACGGACAGGGAGGCCTGGTGTGCTGCAGTCCATGGGGTCTCAATGAGTTGGACATGACTGAGCAATTGAACTGAACTGAACTGATTATCATTCTTGAATATACCTTCTATTATGGGCAGTGGTTTTTTCTGTGAAGTTGAGGTATTATGGAAAGTGAAATTTGTCTAATGACATAAAAGAGCATAAAGTTCAGGGAAAAGGGCAAGGACATTTCAAAGCTATTCAGCATCAGGAATTTCATGGAAGTTAGTAGGCAGGGTGTGTTAGAAGTAATATTGTGTTCTGTGGCCAAAATAACTCCATATGTGTATTTTTCTAGATTTGGAAGTTTAGTTTGTTTGTCCACCTTATTACAAAGAGCCAAACATTAAACATGGATTAAATAAATGATCACTTTCTTGGAGAAGCTTGAGAAATGAAAGAAATCTTAGTGATAGAACCATTGAATTAAAAGGCTGCAAAGAAGAAACCACTGGTCATGACCTTTTAGTTAGACATGAAATAAATTTAGCAGCATTAAAAAATTAGAATAAAATTGAATCAAAATAGTCTAATTCTCTTCACATAATAAGATTAGATATTGCTTCATGAAAAAATAATTTTACTCATACACACATACACATGTGCTTTATTTATTTATTTATACATTTCTTACAATGGGTCACATCAAAATATTTAGAAATCAAATATCCTGGACCTAAGTTCCAGGAAAATAGGGAAGAATCTCTTTCTCTTTCTCATCAGTGAATATACTATATCTAGCACAGTGCCTGACTCAAATAAGATATTCAGTAAATGTATGTTGACTGATATAGACCACACTTGTTATCATATTACTGTAGCCTGGAAATGTGAAATATCTTGTCAAAAGTCACAAAACTTGTTAGTGAAAAAAACCAGAAGTTCTTGGTACTTGGAATCAGAAGTTCTTGGAATCACATTTTACAATGCCTTCTACTCCACCCTTAAAATTTTTTTTTTTTATAGAATTGTCATTGTACTGGTGACTTAAACTGCATTGCTTTATAACGTGGGTCTCTTTTCTAGGAATTTAACCTTTTCCTGATCCTCTCAGTCCTTCAACTTTCTGCCTATTATACCTGTTCCCCTTTGCCTTGGAATAATTGGCCCGAGTGTAGCCTGTGTCCTCAGGCCATTGCCCATCATTTCATCACGCATCTTGCCTAGACTTTTGGTCATAGTCTCCTTCACTTTGGCCCCTCCCTGCCATGTTGTCTCAGATCTCAAGCCCATAGCCTAGACATGGTCATTGTTAAGTCATACTTTTTTTCTATTAATTTTACTTAGTTGCAATGATATGAGTTGAATTCTGCTTTCTTCTACCAATATTTTAAAAGATAAAGTGTTTAATGATGATGAAATGCCTGTTGAGAGAGGACTCAGAGTGGCTTTGCAGGAGATACAAACCTGAGTAATCTACATATTACCTGGATGTTGAGTTGTAGAAATCATTACTTTCTAAGAGCAAAGAAGATGCATCTTTTATGTCAAGTTATAGGAAAATAATGGCCAGTGTGTGTCAGAACAGCTTGCAGTGAAAACTAACAATCTTTTTCCTATCTCAGTGATGGCATGATTCATTCTGGAATCCCTCACTATTTCCTCTCCAGTGCTAAGCAGCTGACTGCTGTTAAGGGGAGGACTGGATTCCTATCAGAAGGCATGATGGAGTAATGACTTGTTCTGATGGAGTAATGCACTGTCTGTCGTGTATTTGGGTCTTATTTTAGAGAGTGATGACTCATTTTTATTTTGATAAATAAGTCCAGGGCTAGGAGAGATAGAGTAACTTACACTTCTTAAAGAACAAAGGATTTTTATTTAGGGATGAAAGCTGTGTTTGGTAAGATGACATATTATACTTTTTAAAAAAGGCTTCGGATTACAAGTATGGAGATTTGAATTTGAGACCAGTCACTTCCCATGTTTGAACTTAAATTCCCACACATTCAAAATGAAAATTTGAAAAAGATCGGTGGTTCTTTTATTACATTTATTTTAATTGGAGGCTAATTACTTTACAATACTGTATTGGTTTTGCCATACATTGACATGAATCTGCCATGGGTGTACATGTGTTCCCCATCCTGAACCCCCCTCCCACCTACCTTCCTATCCCATCCCTCTGGGTCATCCCAGTGCACCAGCCCTGAGCACCCTGTTTCATGCATCAAACCTGAACTGGTGATTTGTTTCACAAATGATAATATACAAGTTTCAGTGCCATTCTCCCAAATGATCCCCCCCCCCACCGACCCTCTCCCACAGAATCCAAAATACTGATCTATGCATCTGTGTCTCTTTTGCTGTCTTGCATAAAGGGTTATCATTACCATCTTTCTAAATTCCATATATATGCATTAGTATACTGTATTGGTATTTTTCTTTCTGGCTTACTTCACTCTGTATAATAGGCTCCAGGTTCATCCACCTCATTAGAACTGATTCAAATGTATTCTTTTTAAGGGCTGAAGGAATGATGCAAAAGCTGAAACTCCAGTACTTTGGCCACCTCATGAGAAGAGTTGACTCATTGGAAAAGACTCTGATGCTGGGAGGGATTGGGGGCAGGAGGAGAAGGGGTTGACCAAGGATGAGATGGCTGGATGGCATCACGGACTCGATGAACGTGAGTCTGAGTGAACTCCGGGAGTTGGTGATGGACAGGGAGGCCTGGCGTGCTGTGATTCATGGGGTCGCAAAGAGTCAGACATGACTGAGCCACTGAACTGAACTGAACTGAATATTCCATTGATATATACCACAGCTTTCTTATCCATTCATCTGCTGATGGACATCTAGGTTGCTTCCATGTCCTGGCTATTATAAACAGTGCTGCGATGAACATTGGGGTACACATGTCTCTTTCAATTCTGGTTTCCTCAGTGTGTATGCCCAGCAGTGGGGTTGCTGGGTCATATGTCAATTCTATTTCCAGTTTTTAAAAAAATCTCCACACTGTTCTTCATAGTGGCTGTATTAGTTTGCATTCCCACCAACAGTGTACAAGGGTTCCCTTTTCTCCACACCATATCCAGCATTTCTTGCTTGTAGACTTTTGGATCACAGCCATTCTGACTGGCATGAAATGGTACCTCATTGTGGTTTTGATTTGCATTTCTCTGATAACGCTCAATATTCAGAAAACAAAGATTATGGCATCTGGTCCCATCACTTTGGGAAATAGATGGGGAAACAGTGGAAACAGTGTCAGACTTTACTTTTTGGTCTCCAAAATCACTGCAGATGATGACTGCAGCCATGAAATTAAAAGACGCTTACTCCTTGGAAGAAAAGTTATGACCAACCTAGATAGCATATTCAAAAGCAGAATCATTACTTTGCCAACAAATGTCCATCTAGTCAAGGCTATGGTTTTTCCAGTGGTCATGTATGGATGTGAAAGTTGGACTGTGAAGAAAGCTGAGCGCCAAAGAATTGATGCTTTTGAACTGTGGTGTTGGAGAAGACTCTTGAGAGTCCCTTGGACTGCCAGGAGATCCAACCAGTACATTCTAAAGGAGATAAGCCTTGGCTGTTCTTTGGAAGGAATGATGCTAAAGCTGAAACTCCAGTACTTTGGCCACCTCATGCGAAGAGTTGACTCATTGGAAAAGACTCTGATGCTGGGAGAGATTGAGGGCAGGAGGAGAAGGGGATGACTGAGGATGAGATTGCTGGATGGCATCACTGACTCAATGGACGTGAGTCTGAGTGAACTCCGGGAGTTGGTGATGGACAGGGAGGCCTGGTGTGCTGCAATTTATGGGGTTGCAAAGAGTCGGACAGGACTGAGCGACTGAACTGAACTGAACTGAACTGAATGCTTTGTCATGTGCTTCTTATTTGTTTTTTGGTTATTGTGTAACAATTCTGTTTTTTGAGGAGAACTTTATCAGGATCAAGAAATGCAGTGTTTCTGATGGTGAGTAAATAGAATTCTTTCACTACTTAGCTTCAAGATATCCACCCTGTAATGCCATTGCTTTTCTTGGTAATAATCCATTTGGCATTCATTATTTCTTATTTTGGGGGGGCATTATTTAATTCCCCAATACTTTGGCCTCCTGGTGTGAAGAACTGACTCATTTGTAAAGATCCTGATGTTGGGAAAGATTGAAGGCAGGAGGAGAAGGGGTCGACAGAGGATGAGATGGTTGGATGCCATCACTGACTCGATGGACATGAGTTTGAGTAAACTCTGAGAGTTGGTGATGGACAGGGAGGCCTGGCGTGCTCCCGTCCATGGGGTCGCAAAGAGTCATACACGACTGAGCAACTGAACTGAACTGAACTGAACTGAATTATTCAAGATCCTATTATTATTAACATGCTAGTATTCTTGAGAGGGGTTGCTTTTAACTTTGGTCATCTTTTATAAGCTCTTCCGTGAGCTACTTACCTGCTCTGATTTCCAACTGGCAGCTTGCTGAGAGGAAGACAAGAAAGATATGGTTCACTTTCAGTGAATTTGGGGGTGAGGAGCAGAGATATCTGGACCACACAGGGTGCTGTCTCCACATACTGGCTTTGAGGGCTACAAGGGTCAGGAGTGTGAGCTGCTGGGGCTGATTGAGTGGCACTATGACTTGAGGGAAAAGGGAGAGGGAAGAAGTTGTGGAAACAGAGATATTTTGCTTTGTGATTCTGCCAAGGACCTGGCTTAGACTATGCTTTTGCAAGAAAATCTGCAAGAGGTATAGTGACATCCTGAGCAGAACAGATGGTCGCAACCTCCCCTGCTTCTCTCTAACCAGAAGGAAGCTAATGTCCAGCCCCTGGTGAGGCCCACTTGATTCACCAGTCAGAGCATGATAATCTGAGGATCTGTGCCAACACTCCTGCCCAGCCAAGCTGTAAGACCAACTGTTCCTTATTTTCTAAGCATTGAGCTGCTTATGGACTTTGCTCCTTTGTGTCCGATCTCTTTTCTATGAATTTGCTGGATCTCCAAGCCTGAAGTCAAGCCAGAACTGGCTACTATCTATTCTCCAAACCACACATTTAATAACGATAAGAACCATACCACAGTTATAGCTGCACTTCTTATTTTTAATAGATGTCTATGTATTCCACTTTATTTGATACTAGAAAAGAAACTCTGGATTTGGGCAGACACTGTCACCTGTTAGGCAGATGAGGCTTGAGGTCCAGATAAGTTAATATAAAGCCAGTTTCAGAGTCCACCTTCAGCATATTTTTAGTTTAGGAATACCAATGTGTTACCTCTTGGGAAGAAAATGCACATTTCTCCTTCCTATTTGACAAAATTAAACTCTCTAGGACTTTTATTTTCGGTTCTTTGTTCTCATGTAGCCAAATGAAGAAAAAAGGAGATATTTCCCCCTTTAATCCTCTTGAGTTCATATGGCTAGACTAATAAAATTAACACAAGGCAGATTAACAGGAGAAAAAGAAAAAAATATTTCTTGCACACAATGCTTTCCTAGAAATTAGACCCAAGAAGTGGCCATCTATGTAGCTTCCATATTCTGGCTATTGTAAATAGGGCTGCAATGAGCATTGGAGTACATACATCTTTTTGAATTATGGTTTTCTCAGGGTATATGTCCAGTAGTGGGTTATTTGGTAGTTTTATTCCTAGTTTTTTAAGGAATTTCGATGTTGTTCTCCATAGTTGCTGTATGTGTTGACAGATGAATGGATAAAGAAGATATGGTACATATAAACAATGGAATGTTACTCAGCCATAAAAGGAACAAATCTGAGTCGGTTGAACTGAGGTGGATGAAGCTAGAGCCTGATACACAGAATGAAGTAAGTCAGAAAGAGAAAAACAAATATCATATATTAATGCATATATATGGAATGTAGAAAAATGGTACTGATGAACCTGTTTGTAGGACAGGAATAGAGATACAGACATAGAGAACAGACTGTGGACACAGTGTGGGAAGGAGAGGGTCGGAAGAATTGAGATAGCCGCTTTGACACACATACACTTGTTCAGTCGCTAAGCTGAGTCCAACTCTTTGTGACTTCAGGGACTGTAGAACACCAGACTCCTCTGTTCTCCATTATATCTCAGAGTTTGCTCAAATTCATATTCATTGAGTCAGTGGTGCTATTTAACCATGTCATTCTGTGCCACCCCATTCTCCTTTTGCCTTCAAGTTTTCCCAGAATCAGGGTCTTTTCCAATGAGTCAGTTTTTTGCATCAACTGGGCAAGGTATAGGAGCTTTGGCTTTAGCATCAGTCCTTTCAATAAATATTTAGGGTTGATTTCCTTTAAGAGGGACTGATTTGATCTCCTTGCTGTCCAAAGGACTTTCAAGAGTCTTCTCCAGCACTACTAACAAAGGAATGAATTCCTCTGTGCTCAGTCTTCTTTATGGTACAAATCTCACATCCATTCATGACTACTAGAAAAAACATAACTTTGACTATATGCACCTTGGTTAGCAAAGTGAGGTCTCTGCTTTTCACTATGCTTTCTAGGTTTTTCATAGCTTTCCTTCCAAGGAGCAAATGTCTTTTAATTTCATGGTTGCAATCATCATCTGCACTGATTTTGGAGCCTAAGAAAATAAGATCAGTCCTTGCTTTCACTTTTTCCCCATCTACTTGCCTTGAAGTGATGGCACTAGATGCCATGATCTCAGTTTCTTGAATGTTGAGTTTCAAGCCAGCTTTTTCTTTCTCCTCTTTCACCCTCATCAAGAGGCTCTTTACTGCCTCTTCACTTGCTGCTGTTAGAGTGGCATCATCTACATATCTGAAGTTGTTGAGATTTTTTCTGACAATCTTGATTCCAATCTTGTGATTCATCCAACCCCATATTTCACATAATGTACTCTGCAAAGAAGTTAAATAAACAGGGTGACAGTATATAGTCTTCTTGTACTCCTTTCTCAATTTTGAGCCAGTTGTTCCAAGTCAAGTTGACATATATATACTACCATATGTAAAATAGATAACTAGTGGGAAGCTGCTGTATAATACAGGGAGCCCAATCCAGCCTTCTGTGATGACCTAGAGGAGTGGGACAGGGGAGGGTAGTGGGAGGGAGACCCAAGAGAGACGAGACACATGTATATTTATGGCTGATCCATGTCATTGTATGGCAGAAACCAACACAATATTGTGAAATTATCTTTTATTTTTAAAAGAAAGAGTCCAACACTGGCAGCTTTTATACTTTTTGGACAAACAAATATTAAATTTATGAGGGAGTCACAGGAAAAAGAAACAGATTTGAGGTATTCAATCAATGAAACGTCTAAACAGAGTTTGGGCATGAGATCAGTTCAGTTCAGTCGTTCAGTCCTGCTGACTCTTTATGGCCCCATGGACTGCAGCACGCCAGAACTCCCTGTCCATCATCAACCCCTGGCGTTTACTCAAACTCATGCCCATTGAGTCGGTGATGCCATCCAACCATCTCATCCTCTGTTGTCCCCTTTTCTTCCTGCCTTCAATCTTTCCCAGCATCAGAGTTTTCTCATATGAGTAAGTTCTTTCCATCGGGTGGCCAAAGTATTGGAGTTTCAGGTTCAACATCAGTCCTTCCAATGAACATTCAGAACTGATTTCCTTTAGGTTGGATTGTTTGGATCTCTTGCAGTCCAAGGAACTCTCAAGAGTCTTCTCCAACACCACAGCTCAAAAGCATCAATCCTTTGGTGCTCAGCTTTCTTTATAGTTCAACTCTCACATCCATACATGACCACTGGAAAAACCATAGCCTTTTCTAGATGCACCTTTGTTGCAGCAAAGGTGTCTCTGTTTTTCACATGCTGTCTAGGTTGGTCATAACTTTTCTTCCAAGGAGTAAATGTCTTTTAATTTCATGGCTGATATCACCATCTGCAGTGATTCTGGAGCCCAGAAAAATAAAGTCAGCCACTGTTTCCACTGGTTCCCCATCTATTTGCCATGAAATGATGGGACTGGATGACATGATCTTAGATTTCTGAATGTTGAGCTTTAAGCCAACTTTTTCACTCTCCTCTTTCACTTTCATCAAGAGGCTCTTTAGTTCTTCTTCACTTTCTGTTATAAGGGTGGTGTCATCTGCATATCTGAGGTTATTGATATTTCTCCTGGCAGTCTTGATTCCAGCTTGTGCTGATGCACTATGGATGGAGGTTTGTGACAGTGTACAGGAGACAGGGAGCAAGATCATCCCCAAGATGCAAAAAAATGGTTGTCTGAGGAGGCCTTACAAATAGCTGTGAAAAGAAGAGAAGCCAAGAGCAAAGGAGAAAAGGAAAGACATACCCATTTGAATACCCAAAGAATAGCAAGGAGAGATAAGAAAGCCTTCCTCAGTGATCAATGCAAAGAAATAGAGGAAAACAATAGAATGGGAAAGACTAGAGATCTCTTCAAGAAAATTAGAGATACCAAGGGAACATTTCATGCAAAGATGGGCTCAATAAAGGACAGAAATGGTATGGACCTAACAGAAGCAGAAGATGTTAAGAAGAGGTGACAAGAATACACAGAAGAACTGTACAAAAAAGATCTTCATGACTCAGATGATCATGATGGTGTGACCACTCACCTAGAGCCAGACATCCTGGAATGTGAAGTCAAGTGGGCCTTAGGAAGCATCACTATGAACAAAGCTAGTGCAGGTGATGGATTCCAGTTGAGCTATTTCAAATCCTAAAAGATGATGCTATGAAAGTGTTGCATTCAATATGCCAGCAAATTTGGAAAACAGCAGTGGCCACAGGACTGGAAAAGGTCAGTTTTCATTCCAATCCCTAAGAAAGACAATGCCAAAGAATGCTCAAACTACTGCACAACTGCACTCATCTCACATGCTAGCAGAGTAATGCTCAAAATTCTCCAAACCAGTCTTCAACAATATGTGAACTAAGAAATTCCAGATGTTCAAGCTAGATTTAGAAAAGGCAGAGGAACCAGAGATCAAATTGCCAACATCTACTGGATCATTGAAAAAGCAAGAGAGTTACAGAAAAACATCTGTTTCTGCTATATTGACTATACCAAAGCTTTTGACTGTGTGGATCACAATAAACGGTGGAAAATTCTGAAAGAGATGGGAATACCAGACCACCTGACCTGCCTCTTGAGAAATCTGTATGCAGGTCAGGAAGCAACAGTTAGAACTGGACATGGAACAACAAACTGGTTCCAAATCAGGAAAAGAGTACATCAAGGCTGTATATTGTCACCCTGCTTATTTAAGTTATATGCAGAATATATCACGAGAAACATTGGGCATGAGATGGTAAATCTAAAAAGTATTGTGTTTTGTTCATACAGGTGTCTCAACTTGAATTCCCTATTCTGATATATAAAGGTTTCTTTTTAAATCCAGATTCAAGAAATATAGCTTTCACAGTGGAGATTTATTTTTTGCTTTCAGGGAGACAGAGAGGAGGGTCAGAGTGTCTCTCTTGAGTTGGCTGTTTCTTAAATAAATTTAATGCAAAATAATCAATATGTCATTGAGGCATATTATGTGGTGGCCCATCCTCAGCCCCAATAAGGGTATTGGCATATTGGGGTCCAAGACCATCCACTTGTTAGGGCAAAGATAGGAAATTGCAGGAGCAGATGGTCATATTTGTGATGTACAAACAAAAAAGCAGGAGAAACAAAAAAGCAGGAATGAGAGAACTTAAATTTGATTCTGATTTTTCAGTTAATTAGCTCTGTGATATTTGTTACACTCAACCTCTCTCTGAGCTTTGCTGTTGTCTTAAGCAGGAATTTATATTCCATAGAGTTGTATTGGATGAAACTTGTAAAATAAAACTGTATTTTTAATTATGAAGCCAATTTAGCAGAAATGTTTTTTGCCTTGTTTTAAATTATTTTCACATGGAAGGACCAAATAAATACCTGTTGGAAGAAAGAATGAAGAAATGAATGAATGACTTGGCTCTTTTGAATATTCTTAATCTTGATAAGCCTTGAAGTCTGTTAGTTTCTCCAATCCCTCCTTCTTCCCAATGCCCCAGTGGTTGTGGGTAGATTGTCTTTTCTCCTTTCCCTTTAACTGGAAGTCAGTCTGTTAGTCATGTCAATCCCAAAAGTGTGTATATAGTCACCAAACAATATTCATGATATTGATCACAGTCTCTCCTATGCCCTAAAATACTGACAGAATACTTTCTGAACCAATTGGCCTCACCTCCCACTCGGCTTCTTCCCTTTATTGAGCAGTGGCTAAGAAGTTGTCACCAAGTTTTCCCAGTAATAAAACTCCTAGACTCTTCAGGGGAATAGACTTATTGAGTCAAAGAACGTTAGAGCTAAAAGGGTACTGAGAGACAACCTTAACCACAGATTTTATTTTATAGATGCAACTGCTGAGGTTCACACACACACACACACACAAAGGCTGCATTGGGCCCATCTGGCTAGTTAATATGCAAGAACCACTAAATCCACGATTTGGACTTCCCAGGGCTGTGATCTTTCCAATTTATAATTCTGAAAGGAGGTTACAGAAATCGAAAGCCACATCTGCACTTGAGACTGTCCTTAGTTGGAAGAGTGAATTTCAAAGGTCTGTCTCTGTAGTCCTCACCTCCCTATTTTGAAGACCTCTCTTTACAAACTACTTCAGCCTATGCATGCCTTACAGTGCTGTATCCCGCTGAAATGAACTGTTTTAGGGACTATTATTTTTCTGATTTATGCATTAGAGGGCTCAAGATTTAGTCCCCACCTTCTTGTTGTTTGTTTACTTTTTAAGTTTTATTTCATTAGAGAGTAAATTCAGTTGTTGACAACCCTGAGAACTTATTGGGGAAAATCCTAAGGGTTGATTCCAACTTTGTTGAGTAATTTGGAAAGTAAGGGGATTGCATCACATCTGAGCAACCTGGAGCAGGCTGGAAAACATCTCAGTGGTCATTCTCTTTTTGGAGGGTGTCTTTTTTTAAAAAATTGAGGTATAATTGGCATACAACATTATGTTAGTTTCCAGCGTACAACGTAATGATTCAACATTTGTATACATTGCAAAATGATTAGCACAACAGATCTAGCATATATCCACCTCCATATGCAGCCACAGGATTTTTTTCTTGTGATGAGAATTTTTAACATCTACTCTTAATTTTCAAATATGTAATACAGTATTATTAACTATAACCACCATCCTGTACGATGTGTCCCCATGACGTTTATTTTGTAACTGCAAGTTTGCATCTTTTGACTCCCTTCATCCATCTGGCCCACTCTCTACTCCTGTCAGTGGCAACTAACAATCTGTTGTTTGTATCTATGAGCTTTGCTTCTTTATTTTGGATTCCACATATATGTGAGATCATATCGACAAATGTCTTTCTCTGACAGATTTTTTTTCACTCAGCATATTCCCTCAAGGTCCATCCATGTTGTCACAAATGACAATTTCCACATTTATATGGCTTAATAATATTCTGTTATATATATCTAAATCTATCTATACCAAATTTTCTTTATACACTCATCTGTTAATAGACACTTAAGTTGTTTCTATATCATAGTTATTGTAAATAATGCTGCAATGAACATGATTATGCATATATCTTTTCAAGTTGGTGTTTTTGCTTTACTGAAATAAATGCCCAGAAGGGGAACTGCTTGGTCATATAATAGTTCTATTTTTAATTTTTTGAGGAACGTTCATAATGTTTTCCATAATGGTTGCATTCTTATCAACAGTGCACAAGAGTTCATTTTTTTCCACATCCTCACCAGCACTTGTTTCTTTTCTTTTTGATAAAATCCATTATAATAGGTATGAAGTGACGTCTCTGTGTAGTTTTGGTTTACATTTCCCTGATGATTAATGATGTTGAACCTCCTCTCAGGTACCAGTTGATTATCTGTGTATCTTCTTTGGAAAAATTATTTATTTATTCAGATCCTCTGCTTATTTTTTAATCAGATATTTTTACTATTGAGTTGTGCGAATTCTCTATGTATTTTGGATATTATCCACTTACCAGATATATGATTTGCAAATGTTTTGTCCTATTCTGCTGGTTGTCTTTTTGTTTCATTGGTGGGTTCCTTTGTTGTGCAAAGCTTTATAGTTTTATGTCATCCTCCTTGTCTATTTTTGCTTTTGTTTTCTTTCTTTTTAGTGTCAAGTCCAAAACACAATAGCAAAGGCTAGTGTCAAGGAGTTTATCAGTGGTCATATTTCTAGTTTCCAAGGTTTTGAGTATGTAAGTTAGCCCAAGGAATATCTTAAATTATTCTTTAGAGGGTTTAGGCCTCTAATATCAGTTATACTTACAAAAAGTTTCTGAAAGTACAGATGTCAAGTAGACTGTCCACCCAGAGTGACCAGGTGTTGTTGAAAAGTCAAAGACAGTCTCTATCTCTTTGTGCTCAGGGTGACTTTAGCTGGCACCTTCAACTGTTGATGAAGTACGTTTGATTTCTCCATTGCAATACAGTTCCTAGCTTGTTGCAATAAATAAATTGCAGTAAGAGGAACCTTTGAAGATAATGAGTTCACTTTGGAAATGGGGTGATTTCAGGAGCCCTAAGGAAGACTCTAAATCATAACTAGATACTGTCTTAGTCATGGAAAAGGATAATTTTGCTAGAAGTCCTTATTTTACAGAGTATAATAGAAATGACAGTATACTTTCATATTTATGATCTCTTTTAAACATTCTTTTTTAAAAATTTTTAAGCAGGGTGCAAAAAAAGGAGGGGCAGTGGTTTCAGTGCTCTTTCTGTTACATCATGCTTGGATCTCCTAACTTGTACTATAGGCTCAATTCCTGCAAAGTTATATTATATACTCATAGTATGAGATAGTAAAATAGATAAAAAGATCAAACCTTGGGTTTTAATATCATGGAGTGGCACATAGCTAGCTGCTAAGTTTTCCGCTTTTAACTGTTTGTGTCCATTTTGATTATTCCATTTCTCATGCCATATTGATTGGTATTTGTATATCACCTGGTTATGACTCCACCACCAGGTTATATTGTCTTTGTTGTTGTTTAATTTTTAAAAGAGCTTCTCTGGTAGCTCAGCTGATAAAGAATCTGCCTGCAATGCAGGAAACCCTGGTTTGATTCTTGGGACAGAAAGATCCCCTGGAGAAGGGATAGGCTACCAACTCCAGTATTCTTGGGCTTCCTTGATGGCTCAGATGGTAAAGAATCTGCCTGCAATGCGGGAGATCTGGGTTCAATCCCTGAGTTGAGAAGATCCTCTGGAAGAGGGCACAGAAACTCACTCCAGCATTCTTGCTTGGGGTGTCCCACGAACAGAGGAGCCTCGCGGGCTACAGTCTATGAGGTTGCAAAGAGTTGGCTGCAACTGAGCAACTAAGAACAGCACAATTAAAAAAAAAATTATTGTGGTAAATTACAGATAACCTTACCATCTTAACTGTTTTAAAATATAGAGTTTGTTAACATTAAGTACATTCACATGTTGGACAACCAATCTCCAGAACTCTTCATTTTGCAAAACTGAAACTCTGTACCCATTAACCAATAATTGCCCATTCTTCCTTCCCCCACAGCTCCTGGAAACCACCTTCTACTTTCTATTCCTATGAATTTACTCTGAGTTACTCTATGTAGCTCTTATAAGTGGAACCATGTAGTATTTGCCTTGTTGTGATTGGCTTATTTCACTTAGCATAATGCCCTCACAATTATTCATGTTGTAACATGTGTCAGAATTTTTTTTCTTTTAAAGGGAATTCCCTGGTGGTTCAGTGATTAGGACTCCATGCTTCTACTCCAGAGGGCACCGGCAGGGGGCATGGGTTCAATCCCTCGGCAGGATAACATCCTGCATGCTGCATGGCCAAAGAAAATAATTTCTTTTAAAGGTTGGATAGTGTTTCAGTGTATGTATATACCACATTTTGCTTATCCATTCATCCATTAATAGGCTCTTGGGGCTGTTTCTATCATTTGGCTATTGTATAAAATGTACATAAAGTTAAAAAGTCAATGTACTTCTAAAGGGTTTATCTCTCATCCTTATCTCTTTGCCCTCCAATCATGATCCCCAAAGGCAGCTTTTTTCAACTCTTTCAGTTGTTCTTCTGGCCCATATATACATAATCCTAAATAATATGCTAATACTGTTATCTCTTGACTTACCTGTTTCAGTCATTACTATTTTGTAACTATAGCAAAGGTTTAGCATTCTTCAACAACTCTCTTCTGCTCCTCCTGTTCTCCCAATATGTAATAGTTATGAAACTATATTTAGTTAATTCATTACCACTAAGTGCCATTTACTTTTGAGCTATATATTATGACTAAGTTATGTTTCCTTTCTTCTTTTTCCAGATTAAATAATTGCCTCAATTAAAAGTTTGGCCTAATTTTTATAGGTTTTCTATACATCTATTACTAATTCTTCATATACTTCTATGGCTTCTCAGTACAAGCTTCAGTAAAGTCAGATATGTCAGACAGCTCATAATTTCCCTATTTTCCTGGACATGCTCCTTTTGGAACCCTCCATTATCACACTCTTCCAATCTAGATGCATTGTTTTCTAACAAGCTCCATTGTCTTTGAATGGAACTAACTACTTCGCTTTGATGGCCAGAACAACCTCAGCTCTCTGCTGACCCAGGTCTGATTTATTTATCTTTTGAATGCTTTTCCAAGAGTACTCTGGGGCTTAACCCTCTCTTTAGGCATGGAGATGAAAGATCAGATGGATGGTGTGGAAGGAATACTGAAAAGACTTCAGTTTTCTCATCTCTAAAATTGTAATCGCAAAGTATATTGCACAGAATATTTCTAAAAATTGATTGACATAGATTTATGAAGCACTTATAAATGGGAGATATGAAAGGTGATGTTACTTTTATGCAAGAAAGAACAGAACAGTTCATGCGTGTGGCATCCTACCATACATATTGGCAGGTACACGGTCTATAAGCTTCTCTTGTGTAGGAACTGGGTGGGTGCTAGTCAATGTTACATTTTTGTCCTCTGCATTCCAGAAAAACATCTATTTCTGCTTTATGGACTATGCCAAAGCCTTTGACTGTGTGGATCACAATAAACTGTGGAAAATTCTGACAGAGATGCGAACACCAGACCACCTGACCTGCCTCTTGAGAAATCTGTATGTAGGTCAGGAAGCAACAGTTAGAACTGGACATGGAACAACAGACTGGTTCCAAATAGGAAAAGGAGATGTCAAGGCTGTATATTGTCACCCTGCTTATTTAACTTCTATGCAGAGTATATCATGAGAAACGCTGGACTGGAAGAAGCACAAGCTGGAATCAAGATTGCTGGGAGAAATATCAATAACCTCAGATATGCAGATGACACCACCCTTATGGCAGGAAGTGAAGAGGAACTCAAAAGCCTCTTGATGAAAGTAAAAGAGGAGAGTGAAAAAGTTGGCTTAAAGCTCAACATTCAGAAAACGAAGATCATGGCATTCGGTCCCATCACTTCAGGGGAAATAGATAGGGAAACAGTGTCAGACTTTAATTTTTTGGGCTCCAAAATCACTGCAGATGGTGATTGCAGCCATGAAATTAAAAGACGCTTACTCCTTGGAAGAAAAGTTATGACCAAAATAGATAGCATATTCAAAAGCAGAGACATTACTTTGCCAACTAAGGTCCGTCTAGTCAAGGCTATGGTTTTTCCAGTGGTCATGTATGGATGTGAGAGTTGGACTGTGAAGAAGGCAGAGCACTAAGAATTGAAGGTTTTGAACTGTGGTGTTGGAGAAGACTCTTGAGAGTCCCTTGGACTGCAAGGAGATCCAACCAGTCCATTCTGAAGGAGATCAACTTTGGGATTTCTTTGGAAGGAATGATGCTAAAGCTGAAACTCCAGTACTTTGGCCACCTCATGCAAAGAAGTGACTCATTGGAAAGGACTTTGATGCTGGGAGGGATTGGGAGCAGGAGGAGAATGGGACGACAGAGGATGAGATGGCTGGATGGCATCACTGACTCGTTGGACATGAGTCTGAGTGAACTCTGGGAGTTGGTTGATAGACAGGGAGGCCTGGCTTGCTGTGATTCATGGGGTTGCAAAGAGTTGGACACAACTGAGCGACTGAACTGAACTGGTCATGTATGACACATGATGTATGTTTGAAGCAAATAAACTATTAATAGTTTAGTAAGAAAATAAGAACTTCTGGATGTACAAGTTGGGTTTTGAAGAGGCAGAGGAACCAGAGATCAAATTGCCAATATTCGTTGGATCATGGAGAAAGCAAGGGAGTTCCACAAAAACATCAACTTCTGTTTCACTGACTACACTAAAGCCTTTGGTGTGTATCACAATAAACTGTGGAAAATTCTTAAAGAGATTGGACTACCAGACCACTTCACCTATCTCTTGAGAAACCTGTATGCAGGTCAAGAAGCAATAATTAGAACTGGACATAGAACAACTGACTGGTTCAAAATTGAGATAGGAGTACGGCAGGGTTGTGTATTGTCACACTGCTTATTTAACTTCATGCAAAATGCTGGACTGGATGAATCACAGGCTGGAAACAAGGTTTCTCAGAGAAATAACAACAAACTCAAATATGCAGATGAACCACTTAATGGTAGGAAGCAAGTAGGAACTAAAGAGCCTCTTTGGGGGAAAGAGGGGAGTGAAAAAGCTGACTTGAAACTCAGCATTCAAAAAATCAGATCATGGCATCCAGTCCCATTCAGTTCAGTTCAGTCACTCAGTCGTGTCCGACTCTTTGCGAACCCATGAATTGCAGCACTCCAGGCCTCCCTGTCCATCACCAACTCCAGGAGTTCACCCAGACTCACGTCTATCTAGTCAGTGATGCCATCCAGCCATCTCATCCTCTGTCGTCCCTTTCTCCTCCTGCCCCCAATCCCTCCCAGCATCAGAGTCTTTTCCAATGAGTCAACTCTTCTCATGAGGTGGCCAAAGTACTGGAGTTTCAGCTTTAGCATCATTCCTTCCAAAGAAATCCCAGGGCGGATCTCCTTCAGAATGGACTGGTTGGATCTCCTTGCAGTCCAAGGGACTCTCAAGAGTCTTCTCCAACACCACAGTTCAAAACCATCAATTCTTCAGCGCTCTGCCTTCTTCACAGTCCAACTCGCACATCCATACATGACCACTGGAAAAACCATAGCCTTGACTAGACGGACCTTAGTTGGCAAAGTAATGTCTCTGCTTTTGAATATGCTATCTATTTTGGTCATAACTTTTCTTCCAAGGAATAAGAGTCTTTTAATTTCATGGCTGCAATCACCATCTGCAGTGATTTTGGAGCCCAGAAAAATAAAGTCTGACACTGTTTCCACTGTTTCCCTTTCTATTTCCCCTGAAGTGATGGGACTGGATGCCATGATCTTTGTTTTCTGAATGTTCAGTTTTAAGCCAACTTTTTCACTGTCCACTTTCACTTTCATCAAGAGGCCTTTTAGTTCCTCTTCACTTTCACCATAAGGGTGGTGTCATCTGCATATCTGAGGTTAGTGATATTTCTCCCAGCAATCTTGATTCCAGCTTGTTTCTTTCAGTCCAGCATTTCTTATGATGTACTCTGCATATAAGTTAAATAAACAGGGTGACAATATGCAGACTTGACATCTCCTTTTCCTATTTGGAACCAGTCTGTTGTTCCATGTCCGGTTCTAACTGTTGCTTCCTGACCTGCATACAGATTTCTCAAGAGGCAGGTCAGGTGGTCTGGTATTCGCATCTCTGTCAGAATTTTCCACAGTTTATTGTGATCCACACAGTCAAAGGCTTTGGCATAGTCCATAAAGCAGAAATAGATGTTTTCCTGGAACTCTCTTGCTTTTTCCATGATCCAGCAGATGTTGGCAATTTGATCCTCTGCCTTTTCTAAAACCAGCTTGAACATCTGGAAGTTCATGGTTCACGTATTGCTGAAACCTGGCTTGGAGAATTTTGAGCATTACTTTACTAGCGTGTGAGATGAGTGCAATTGTGCAGTAGTTTGAGCATTCTTTGGCATTGCATTCCTTTGGGATTGGAATGAAAACTGACCTTTTCCAGTCCTGTGGCCACTGCTGAGTTTTCCAAATTTGTTGCCATATTGAGTGCAGCACTTTCCCAGCATCATCTTTCAGCTCTACTGGAATTCCATCCCCTCCACTAGCTTTGTTCGTAGTGATGCTTTCTAAGGCCTACTTGACTTCACATTCCAGTATGTCTGGCTCTAGATGAGTGATCACATCATTGTGATTATCTGGGTCATGAAGATCTTTTTTATACAGTTCTCTGTGTATTCTTGCCACCTCTTCTTAATATCTTCTGCCTCTGCTAAGTCCATGCTATTTCTGTCCTTTATCGAGCCCATCTTTGCATGAAATATTCCCTTGGCATCTCTAATTTTCTTGAAGAGATCTCTAGTCTTTCCCATTCTGGTCTTTCCCTCTATTTCTTTGCACTGATCGCTGAAGAAGGGTTTCTTATCTCTTCTTGCTGTTCTTTGGAACTCTGCATTCCGATGCTTATATGTTTGCTTTTCTCCTTTGTTTTTCACCTCTCTTCTTTTCACAGCTATTTGTAAGGCACCCCAGACAGCCCTTTTGCTTTTTTGCATTTCTCTTCCATGGGGATGGTCTTGAGCCCTGTCTCCTGTACAGTGTCACAAACCTCATTCCATAGTTCATCAGGCACTCATCAGATCTAGGCCCTTAAATCTATTTCTCACTTCCACTGTATAATCATAAGGGATTTGATTTAGGTCATACCTGAATGGTCTAGCGGTGTTCCCTACTTTCTTCAATTTGAGTCTGAATTTGGTAATAAGGAGTTCATGATCTGAGCCACAGTCAGCTCCTGGTCTTGTTCTTGTTGACTGTATAGAGCTTCTCCATCTTTGGCTGCAAAGAATATAATCAATCTGATTTTGGTGTTGACCATCTGGTGATGTCCATGTGTAGAGTCTTCTCTTGTGTTGTTGGAAGAGGGTGTTTGCTATGACCAGTGCATTTTCTCGGAAAAACTCTATTAGTCTTTTCTCTGCTTCATTCTGCATTCCAAGGCCAAATTTACCTGTTACTCCAGGTGTTTCTTGACTTCCTACTTTTGCATTCCAGTACCCTATAATGTAAAGGACATCTTTTTTGGGGTGTTAGTTCTAAAAGGTGTTGTAGGTCTTCATAGAACCATTCAACTTCAGCTTCTTCAGCGTTACTGGTTAGGGCATAGACTTGGATTACTGTGACATTGAATGGTTTGCCTTGGAAATGAACAGAGATCATTCTGCAAACAGAAGGATAAAAAGTAGAAGCAGTGGGAGGAGGGTTCAGGATTGGGAACTCATGTACACCCATGGCTGATTCATGTCAAAGTATGGCAAAACCAATACAGTATTGTAAAGCAAAATAAAGTAAAAATAAAAATTAAAAAAAAAGACAAATTTAATTTTCTTGGGCTCCAAAATCACTGCAGGCAGTGTCTGTAGCCATGAAATTAAAAAAAACGCTTGCTCCATGGAGGGAAAGGGATGACAAACCTCAACAGCATATTAAAAAGCAGAGACATCACTTTGCCATTGACAAAGGTCCATATAGTCAAAACTATGGTTTTTCCAGTAATCACACATGGATGTGAGATTTGGACCATAAAGAAGGCTGAGCACTGAAAAATTAATGCTTTCAATTTGTGGTGCTGGAGAAGAATCTTGAGAGTTCCTTGGACTGCAGGGAGAGCAAACCAGTCAATCCTAAAGGAAATCAACCCAGAATATTCATTGGAAGGACTGATGCCGAAGTTGAAGCTCCAATACTTTGGGCACCTGATGTGAAAAGCTGGTTCATTGGGAAAAAAACTCAGATGCTGAAAAAAATTGAAAACAAAAGTAGAAGGGGATGGTAAGGATGACATAGTTGGATAGCATCACTGATTCAATAAACATGCATTTGAGAAAACCAGGAGATAGTGGAGAACAGAGGAGCCAGGCATGCCACAGCTTATGGAGTGGCAAAGCCTTGGACATGACTTAGCGACTGAACAACAATAAAAGAAAATAAGAAGTCAGTGCTGAAATCAAGGTACAGGAAATAAGCCTTACAGTAGTTCACAGGAGTGACAAAACTTAGTTATGTGGAGATATGTTACAGCAATTTTTGTGTAGGCTTAAGAATGAACTTTCTAAAAATAAAATTATTAACTATGAAATGAATTGTAAGATTATCACAAATGAAGGTAAGTTTCTTATAGTGGATGTATTCTAGAGAATGCTAGAAAATCATCTATCAGAAGTCTTTTGTACTACATGTAATAAAAATATATATATTCATTGGATATATGTATTCATTTTATATATATATATATATATATATATATATATATATATATATATATATATAAAATAATCTAGTACTTGTGACGGAGAAGGCAATGGCATCCCACTCCAGTACTCTTAACTGGAAAATCCCATGGATGGAGGAGCCTGGTAGTCTGCAGTCCATGGGGTTGCTAAGAGTTGGATACGACTGAGCCACTTCACTTTCACTTTTCACTTTCATGCACTGGAGAAAGAAATGGCAATCCACTCTAATGTTCTTGCCTGGAAAATCCCAGGGACGGGGGAGCCTGGTGGGCTGCCGTCTATGGGGTCGCACAGAGTTGGACACGACTGAAGCGACTTAGCAGCAGCAGTCGTACTTGTGTATGATGCCTATACACTTTTAAAGTAATTTTACATTAATCTTTTCATTTGATTCTTACTATGTTATAATACTGTACAAGTGATAATAATACATCCTAACTGCTGTTCTACATATATAATTATCATATTATATTAATTATGTATTAATGTGTGTAAATTCACTTAATCCTCAGAAAGCTTTGTTAGGAAGGTCACTATTTTTATTTTTATTAGGCAGATGATGAAACTAAGGCAAGAAAAAGTTAAATAATTTCCCTAAAGTCATGTAGCTTATAAATGTTAAAGCTAGGATTTGAATACATGGCATCAAAGCCAGCATCTGCATGCTTTTAACGATTATACCATGTGGTTAAGAAGCAAACTCTAATATCTATCTTACTCTGGCCTGAGACATGCATGAGTGATGTAGGAGCACAAGAGTGATAGCTCATGCCCTTCCAAAGACTGAAGGTGACCATCAATGCCAGGTAGTTTTTGCCATGCTAGAAAGCATATACAGTGTTGCTTGATTTTCTGAATTTTAAAAGACATCATTTAGTTTTTAAATGTGGCAATTAAGCAAATATTGCCTTCATATGTGTATGTGTATATGTGAACATATGTAGCTATATGTGTCCTAAGTCGCTTCAGTTGTGTCCAACTCTTTGTGACCCTATGGACTACAGCCTTCCAGGCTCCTCTGTCCATGGGGATTCTCTGGGTAAGAATATTAAAGTGGGTTGCCGTGTACCTATATGGCTGGGTATAAATGCATGTATATGTGTGTTAACAGTGTTCACACTGAGCGAACTTGTGGGCTGGGATTGGCTTACCTGCTCTACAAGCATGTGACCCATGACTTGACAAAAACCTGGGAAATCTCAGCTTTCTGACATGCAAAGAGAGGTTAATTGACTTGCTCAAGGTGTTAACAGTTAGTTGACTCTGGACATACAGAAGGCTGGCTTTTATCTCATTATCATGTCCATTCTGTACTATGTTTACACTAAGGTGAAGTGAAGGAAGGAATAGCTGAAACGGGGAGCGGGGTGTCCCTCTTTCATGTGTAATACTTCTCAACAGACTTCTCTGATGGCTCAGACAGCAAAGAATCTGCCTGCAATGTGGGAGACCTGGCTTCTATCCCTGGGTTGGGAAGATCTCCTGGAGAAGGGAATGGCTACCCACTCAAGTGTCTTTGCCTGGAGAATTCCAGGGACAGAGAATCCTGGAGGGCTACAGTCCATGGGGTCATAAAAAGAGTCAGATGTGATTGAGCACCTAATACTTTCATGCTGTAGTAGATTAAAATGGCCATTTTTTGTTATTTTTGTTGTTGAGAGACGGAGTCTAATTCTGTTCACCTACTGACTTGCTTTGCTTGGCCCAAAGAATGAAGCAGAAATGACATACTGGGTCTTCTGAGATTAGTTATAAGAAGCCTTGCAGCATGTGCCTATGCCTTTTGGTACACTCACTGTTGAGATGCTTTCTCTGGAACCTGGCCACCTGCTGGGAGAAGATCAAACAACATGGAGAGACCAAGTGTCAGCTCTCTGGCCGGCAGCCACAGCTAGGCTCCCAACCATCTGCAAGAACCAACTGCCAGGCGTCCTGTCCAGGCCTCAGAGCAGTAAGCAAAGATATTGGATGTGAATCCTTCTTCCTCAGCTGGCTACATGGTTCAGAGCTCAAATCAACAGTCCAGCCTCTGCTAAACCCCTGACTCACAAAATGTGAGCCAGATAAAGCTACTGCATTTGGAGTAATGTGCTACATAGCAACAGATGACGTGAACAATACCTTTAATTAGTCTATTCTGGAAAATACTCCAAAGCAGCTTCCTCTTCTCTGCCCACTTTACCTTCAAGTTCTACTGTAGAAATTTCATTTGCTGCTGTTATCACACAAGCCTATTTGTGCAGAGAAGTCATTTTTGTAAAAGATGCCCTAGGAGTTTCCATTTTCATATTGAGCACATTTGTCATTTGGACATAACTGACAGGTAGAAATCCTTAGACAAAGGGAGTGAGTGACATATGAGTGTGTCCCTGGTCATAAGATTTATCACCTCATCTCTCAGTGGGCCTTTGGAAGACTAGTAGAGTTGAGAGCGTGAAATTACTCCAGGCCTTCTTAGGATTCCACCTGGGTTCACGGTACTGATTGGAAGTGACCTGTGGGACAAGAGAACAAGGTGTGGTCCCAAGGTTACTGTGTCTGACAGCATGACACTTGTGAATGCACCAGGAAAAGTGTGTTTGTATCCACCCAGGTCACCCTTCACTGCATCTCTCCATAAACGGTGTGCCAGAGGCTGAAGGTATAAAAAGAATAAATGAGCTTCTTTCCTCAAAAAGCTGCAGACTAAAAAGATACGTATGTTTACATACATACATATATCTCCTTTTTACATATATATATATATATATATATATATATATATATATATATATATATGTACACATACATGGAGAAGGCAATGGCACCCCACTCCAGTACTCTTGCCTGGAAAATCTCATGGACGGAGGAGCCTGGTGGGCTGCAGTCCATGGGGTCACTGAGGGTCGGACATGACTGAGCGACTTCACTTTGACTTTTCACTTTCATGCATTGGAGAAGGAAATGGCAACCCACTCCAGTGTTCTTGCCTGGAGAATCCCAGAGACGGGGGAGCCTGGTGGGCTGCCGTCTATGGGGTCACATAGAGTTGGACACGACTGAAGCGACTCAGTAGCAGCAGCAGCATATACATACATATACATATATACACATGCATACCTTTTACACACATATATTTAACGAATAAAATAATTTTTTTACTTGGGTGAACTTTGTAGAGTATAAACAGGAAACAACTTTGTTATTATCTTACTGTTTCCTTCAGCATTTCTATTCTTTGCCTCTTGATGACATCTCTGGCAATTTCCATAACTGTCCAATTCCTTTTACTTCTTTTTGACAGTATAAAGTCCTTTTTGAACATTTAAAAGCCTAATTCTGTCCTTTTCCGAACTCTAAGGTCTCTTTTGATCTAAAACTTCTCTTATTCACTCAAAGTGTGTTTAACTTATGTCTTGGTGACCAGGATGGAAGGCAGTCTGATCCATTCTCTCTCCATCACCATTCTGCTTCATCTTCCTCCAGAGTTGGAGGTGGGGCCAGGAGAGGTAAGTTCAGGCATTAGACACTGCAAAGATAAGGCAACAACCACACGGCTGACGGTCTGTAAGCTTGGCATCCATGCCATGGTGGCAGCAGGTGTCCAAATGCTATGGGAGGCACCTTGTAGGTTGTTCAAAGGGTTTGCTGCCCAGTGCCACCAGCCCACGTCCAACATGGGGATTTCCACAGGGCAGTTTCCTAGCACAATGCCACAATCTCTGGATGACCCTTGGAAACTCTTTTCTAACCTTTATCTCTCTAAGAAGTCCTGCCCAACCAGGCATCCAGCCCTCTTGGGCAGGATCTCAAGTCTCACTTGCCTCTCATTTGGTTATCCTCTCAGCCTTGCACTTGGCAGGAGGAAACTCTCATGTACCTGTCAGGCCCAACACTTTTCTGACGCTGCCTGCTGCCCTTTCACTGTCATCCTGGGCTGCTTTGGTATCCCTATGCCTCTGGGATTGCAAGCAGGTCCAATCTCTGTGTCCACATATGTTCCCAACTCAATCTCTTCGTTCTGTGTCTCACTTGGGTCCCCAGCTGCTGGGAGGCCTGTGATTCTACAGTAAGGTAAACATCCTGCTGAGGAGTGGGCTTCCATCCTCTCCTTCTTGCAGCTATTCCCAGGATCTATAAATAATGCTCATCAAGCCCTTCCTTCAGCCTCTTGGTTGAGAGAAGCCAAGAACTTTCTACTCATTTACTGAAACTCCTTTCACATTCCTAGAGTTATTTCACAGCCTGGATGGCTTAGTGGTCTTCAGCTTCTCTCTAGAATGTGTCAGTACTTACCTGTTGTTCTTAGTGTTAGCCTAGATTCTGTGACAACAGCGCACAATACAAAATATTCTGAGCCACACTGGTAACTGTTAATGGAGCTAGGCAATCAGCAAATTCAAGGGGAGGAATGACAGGGGGACCTCAGGTGGCCAGACATTCAGGAGGAGTGGGCTCTGAAGGAAGTGAGGAGGACACTCTAGGCTGGGATGTGAGAACAAGTCTGATGACAGAGAGTGTGATGAATTCAAAGCACAGTAAGTTTGCAAGTCAGGTCTGTGGGGGGTGTGGAGGGGCGTTAAAAATGCAAAGGCCACTTGGAACCAGAGTGTAGGGATGTGGCGGGTATATGATGTGATATACTTTGCTAGACAGAAGGCACCTAGGATGGTGAGCAGGGAGGATAGCTAGAGATTTGTGCCAGGCCTAGATGAGCAGTAAAAAAGGCCTACTTTAAGTAGGATAGACTTGGAGAGGAGTGCTGGTTGGACAAAGATCTTCAGACAGAGCCTGGAAATTGGCTGGGTGGAACTCAGTTCTGTGAGCAGAAATAAAGCCTTGCCCAGGCCCCTCAGGTCACCCCATTTACCTTTACAATTTTACTCTCTTGGATATCTTCACCTTTTGTGTTCCCCTTTAGAGGGGTGACAGACAGTGGTAAATAGGTGGCAAAAGATTTATTTGGTGGTGGTAGTGCAGGTTCACACAGCCACGTAAGAGTGAAGCAGGTATCTGAAAATGAGCTGTAAAGCTCTAACCTGAGGAAATACAGAGAGCTCTTATTTTTAAGCAGATATTGTTTGTAACTCATTTGGCAATTAATCATGAACTATCTGTGACATTTCATCTCTTGTTATCTGAAATTGTTATTTAAGTCTATGAATCTGCTTGCCTTATCCCTGAGGGCTCTGCTTCTCGGTTTCCAAGGTGATAGCTAGCTAGGAGGGAGATTAACTCATGCTCAGCCATTAGTTACTACCATATCAAGACAACTCTGAGTAATGCCATGCATTTTAAACCTAGAACTATTCAGGCTTCTTTTAGAAGGAGGAAAAAAAAAAAAAAAACAACAAACAAAACTCAGGCCCCAAATATTAACCTAGATAATTTTAAATTATAACATTAATTAAATAAGTATGTAGATCATTTGAGTGTGCCAGACGTGTTCCTTTACTTTACGTACTTAATTCAGATTGAATAGTCCTGCCAGGTCAGCAGAAAATTGAATCTCAGTCTTATAAGGGCTCCTTGCAGCCCAGATGACACATATACTAAAGGTTGTATAAAGATATTGCAAGGGTCTTAGGCAGTGACAAAGCACGTAAGCCATCAGTGAGATGGCGTCATCCAAATTCTTAGGGGATCTTAAAGTCTACTGCTCTGCTCCCTCTAGACCATGTTTGGGGGACAGAAATTAGACTCCAGATCCGTAGTATCTAATTGTCCAAGGTATGCCAAGCAGTCATTTACCCCATTTCCCAAGCCTCATCCTGAGAAGGGGTAAGGTGTGAATCCCACTACTTGAGAGACCTTCAGAGCCTTATCACCCCCCCCAGACTTGGAAAAATTATTCTCTATACCTTCCTCTAACTCTAATGAGAAGCTTTGCCCCTTTCCTACCCTGCTAGTGTACTCAGCATAAATAAGTGAGGTCTTTACAAAAATCCCTTTGTGATGTGTTTTTGTAGTAGTTCCACTTGTGGCCCCACAAATGCTCCTGATGAGAATACAAAGCACCTGATTAACCGCTGGAACAGAAGAGTAGGTCATACAGACTGCAAACATCTTGATAAATTCTCTACCTCTTGTATAGTTGTAAAAGTAGACGTTAAGTTTTTTAATGTCTCTAGTTCTTAGCACAATGATAAGCACAATAAAGTTATTAATTAAATAGAAAGAAATATGCAACCTATTAAAACTTACATTAATGATACAACTCATATGTAATGATGATACATGAAGAAAAATTGTTCTAGGCATTACTATGGCTCTGATTGCCAAGGCACAGACCTTTTGAAGTCATCATAAGTGTACCATTATGTGTTATGTGATGATGACTCAATTTGCCCACAGTTCTTTTGTTTCAGCTATTGTGACCTTTTTTCATACAAACGACTGTGATGCTATTCAGAATTTGCATTGTGCCAAAATTACTATTTACGTAAATATATTGTACTTTTTTCATTATCCTGGGACAATTAAAAATTAAAGTTGCATTAATTGCTACCAACTCCATCACCAACACAACACAAGCTTGGACACAGAAATCATGGAGTAATTTTGATTATTAGATGGTTATTAAGATAAGTCTAAGTATAATCATTATTTTTTAAAAATTAAAATGCAAATAGAAAATTACAAATTGTTTGGATTGAATGTTTTGAATTTGGGGCATCTGTATGTGAATCCCAGTCTTGTGGAAGCCAGTTTGAAAATATTGCTATAGTTGTATAAGTCCTGAAGTCAGACGGAGCTGAATTTGAATTCTGCCTCAGTTTTTTTTTAAATTGTTTTTATTTATTTTTAATTGATTGATGATTGCTTTACAATATTCATTTGATCTGCTTCAGTTTTTACATCTGCAACATATGAATGGTAATACTTGCCTCTATATTTGGTAGTGCTTCATAATAAAATACTACAAACTGGGTGGCTTAGAACAATAGAAATGCATTATCTCGCAGTTCTGGAGACTGGAAGTTTGAAATCAGCATGTTTGTAGCCCATGCTGCCTTTAAAGACACTAGAGAAGGCTCTGCTCCCTGGCTCTCTCTCAGCTTCCTGTGGCCTCAGGCTTCCTCGACTTGCAGGTGCCTCACTGTGATCCTCCATCTTCACATGACATTCTCTCTGCATTTCACATCATTTTCCCACGTGTATGTCTGTCTCTGTGTCCAAATTTCCCCTCTTTGCAAGGATACCAGCCGTATTGGAATAGGGTTTGCCCCTAAAGACCTCATGTTCTCTTGATTTCTCTGTAAAGACACACTTTCAGAATATGGTCACATTCTGGACTTCAACAAGGTTTCAGGAGACACAGCTTAGAGCATAGAACCTTCCTTTGCTGGTCTAATTATTAAAGGTAATGGATCAGAGCAGTCAGGCTCATCTAAATGTCAATAAGAAGCAGTTTTGTTCCTAACAGAATGGTTCCTTGCTCCCCCCACAGACACACTTGATGGCAAAGTTTGCACTCAGCACACTGGCTGTAGTTTGGAACTTCTGACGCTGCAGTGTGTCAGTGAGAGAAAGACTCTTCGCTATGGAATTTCGGTGGATCAAATTCCACCAAAATGTTTACATCTATTCAATACTCAGGCTGTCAGATTTCATTACCTACACATTAGTTTTCATAAGTCACGTTAGGCCAGACTGTGTCTTGTGATTGTAATTACTACCCTATCTCCACTGTCCAATAGCTGCTTAACAAATGCCAGTCCCTCTGTGCTTCCAAGTTTAAATTGTGAGATTCTTTTACTTTAAAGAAGCAGGCAGCTATATATTTATTTTCTTTACTTTTTTTAGTTGGATTTTGGAACTGAGTCTGATTCTCCCACAAATGAAGAAAAGTAAGGCCAATCTAGAGGCAGTGAAACGAGGCACTCAGAAAGAAGACTTTGAAAGGAAAGAAACACTTGTGATTTGTTGTCATGGCTGTGGCCACCTGTGTCCAAAGATTTTGAAAGTCTCTGCATTTTAATACTGAATTTTATATTCTGTGCAGATTAGATTCTCAAAGAGAACTCTGAACAGTGGCCTTTGTCTCACAGACATAAAGTTTTTCTTTGTGGCGTCTCATGCTATTAAAGCAGGGGAAGGAACCTGGCTCTTCAGGCTGGCTGAGGCTTTTCATGCAGTGGAGGGAGAGTAGGGGCATCAGCTTCACAGATCAGGTAGATACACATTTGACATGGGAACACTGAGTTATCAAGTTTTCTCCAAGGGCGATCGTATATCTTAGGAATCCAGAGCCAAATTGTATTTGACATTTCATTTAAAACCTGAGACATCTTGATGTTAAACCAGAGTCTAAGAGTGCTAAACCATGAGGCCATTCAACTTGACAGAAAGGATGTTTCTATTCCTTTCTTACCTCCGTGGGTAATAGACCAGTCCGGATAGCTCTTCCTTATTTCATCCAGATGCAATCACAGAGTAAGCTCTCTGCTGAAATAACAGTAGCTCAAAGTTATTTTCTCTCTGGCAACATGAAGAGAGCACATCTGGAATCATTTAGAAGCTGTCTTGTGGCTGGCATTATTTATGCAGTGGGTAACAAGGCTATATTCACTTGGCTCACATTCCAGATTGAAGCCATATGGGTGTGTGTGAGTGGGGGATATGTGAGCAGGCCCATCCAATGCCATTTCCTCCACATATAGGGAGCAGGAAGGGGGGAGCCCAGGAAAATTGTCTTTAACTCCAGGGGTGATGATTCCCATATCTTCTTTCTTTTTATGAGAATTTCATACTTGTCTATGTGGATTTGGGAATGAGGGCAGAAAGGAAAAAGGGGTATAAAGGATGCTAGTTTAGTCTAGTATTTTTCAGAGGCATGGGCATGAAATAATTTGTCATGTAAAAATGAGAAAAAAAAGATGTATTATATTGCATGGTGGTATGTAACATGTAAACAATTCATAAATAAAGAAATGTATATGTTAAGAGATGATGCTCAAATATATATCCATATAGATATCTACATATATTGTATACCACCTTTTCTTTTTTTTGAGGGGAGTATCAAGTCAAAAACCAGCCAATTTCCTACACTAGTTGGTATGTTTATTGCCTTAGGAAGTTACAATTACACAGTCAGTCCACCTTATAGTCAATAATTATTTTATGAATACCTAGTGTTTAAGTGATCTTGTGCTGAAGTTTGCAACAGAAAGTAAGAGAAATGAGTGATGGCCTTTGCCCTCAAAACTCTTCCATAATGCAGAAGAGGAAGAGGAATAAGCTGGATCCCAGTGAGTTGCTGAGGGCAGGGCACACACATCCATTTTTCCAAGTCCAGTGACTGTGTTAGCCTGCCAGGGAGCTGGGGATCAAGAACAGTGGACAGAGTAAAGAAGTGAGTGATCGAGTGAACAAACAAGTTAGAAAGTGCCCTGTCGGACTAGAGCTGAGAAAGAACTCACAGCGGACTCGGCTGCAGCGGTCATAGAGAACTTGAAAGAAGGGCACACTGATGAGCCAGGAATTCCTATTTTATTTGTGACCTACAAGTGCAGCCTGTTTCCTCTTTAGGGGCCTCAGTCAGACCCATGCCCAAAAAGGCTCCTCAAAGGATGAGAGAAGACACATCGGTCCCTCCAACACGGTCCATGTGATACCTCCCTGCTCCAAGATGTTCTTTTTGCCTCATTTATCATCTCTCTTTTTAAAATATTTCTGTGACATTACAGCCAAATGTTAGAGGATCAGTAGAGATGTATTGCTAAATTTCAGAGAAAATATCCCCAAACCAGCATGTTCTCATCACTCAGAAGTGACCATCATTCACACCCTATTGCATATTTGTCTATGCCTATCTAGGATAGTTTACACAAAAATGAGATCATATTGTATATGCTATTCTGCAACCTGCTTCTTTTGCCAGTAATGGTGTCCAGATGTCCAGATTCTCATTTTATTAGATGATAAACTCATCAAATATTCTCCCAAATGACATTTAAGTGACTTTTACAGTTTTTTTTTTTTTCAGAATTAATCCAGGACCGCAAGGAGCCAGGCAAAGCTGGGTGCGAAAGATTTTGTGAGCTGTTTGAGATCACACAGGTACCCTGAAATTGCCTTGGTGGGGCTGTTTACAGCATGAAAATCAACAAATACTGCAAATCCAACTTCTAGTATCTCTCTGAACTGAGTGAGAAGCATTCATCAGCACACTTTATAATCCATCATTGCATACCTGTGGCTTTTTTCTTATGACACTGACTTGTTAAAGAGAAGAGATCAGTTGCCCTGTAGAATGTATTGCCTTCTACATGTGTCTGACTATGATAGCCAACATATTTCCTATATACTGGAGGTTATATCAAAAGGCTAAATAGATTCAAATTAAACATTCCTAGCTTTTAATTGTTTTAGATATATAATATTGTGATTTTTTGGGGCTCCAAAATCACTGCAGATGGTGATTGCAGCCATGAAATTAAAAGACGCTTACTCCTTGGAAGAAAAGTTATGACCAACCTAGATAGCATATTCAAAAGTAGAGACATTACTTTGCTGACTAAGGTCCGTCTAGTCAAGGCTATGGTTTTTCCAGTAGTCATGTATGGATGTGAGTGTTGGACTGTGAAGAAGGCTGAGCACCAAAGAATTGATGCTTTTGAACTGTGGTGTTGGAGAAGACTCTTGGGAGTCCCTTGGACTGCAAGGAGATCCAACCAGTCCATTCTGAAGGAGATCAGCCCTGGGATTTCTTTGGAGGGAATGATGCTAAAGCTGAAACTCCAGTACTTTGGCCACCTCATGTGAAGAGTTGACTCATTGGAAAGGACTTTGATGCAGAGAGGAACTGGGGACAGGAAGAGAAGGGGACGACCGAGGATGAGATTGCTGGATGGCATCACCGACTCAATGGACGCGAGTCTGAGTGAACTCCGGGAGTTGATGATGGACAGGGAGGCCTGGCGTGCTGCAATTCATGGGGTCGCAAAGAGTTGGATGCGATTGAGCGACTGAACTGAACTGAACTGAACTGAATTGATTGTGATTTTCCAAAAGACACATAATATTTGGTTGACTCACCACTAATGTTACTAACATTGGCCTCAAGATTAAATTTAGTAAGAGCAATTCAGTCCCTCCATTGTAGAATTATGTTTTTCTCTTGGGACTAGAAACTAATCTGTACATTATTACTTTGCACTATATGAATATATTGTACAAACCATTCACCTACTGGTTTTGATACCAATTGATCATCTTTGCCTGAAGCAGTTAATTTAATTAGAGTTTCTAAAATATTTTTAGTTTTTTATTTTTGGGATGAAACTGGAGCCTATTATACAGAGTGAAGTAAGTCAGAAAGAAAAAGACCAATACAGTATGCTAATGCATGTATGCGGAATTTAGAAAGATGGTAACGATGACCCTATATGAGAGACAGCAAAAGAGACACAGATGTATAGAACAGTCTTTTGGACTCTGTGAGAGAAGGTGAGGGTGGGATGATTTGAGAGAATAGCATTGAAACATGTATATTATCATATGTGAAACAGATCGCCAGTCCAGGTTTGATGCATGAGGCAGAGCACTCAGGGCTGGTGCACTGGGATGACCCAGAGGGATGGGATGGGGAGGGAGGTGGAGGGGGGGTTCAGGACGGGGAACACGTGTACACTCATGGCGGATTCATGTCAGTGTATGGCAAAAACCACTACAATATTGTAAAGTAATTAGCGTCCAATTTAAATTAAAAAAAAAGAAAAAATTAAAAAAAATTCTACCACTCTTTCTTCATTATTTAGCTGACATTCCTATACAAAGAAGAGCTTTCTCTCACCAAGTGGGCTTTTACTTGGAAATCCAGTGCCTGCCAGAAAGGCAAGGTAAAGGATCAATTCTTTTCTTTTCTTTTCCAATTTTCAAAAAGAGGTGTTGTGTTGATTCTTACCTCAAGTAGTGATAAATGAGTTTTCTGTGACTTTCTTTTTTATAGTATCATTATGCACACATTGATTTTTCATTGATTTGATCTGTTTTAATCCACTAAACTCATTATTCTTTTTGAGGTCTAAATTGTTTGACCAGCGCAGGTTCTTCACATTGGTTCCTGGATGTTTGACACATTACCATTAATCTTTGCAGGGACTTCTGCCTTCTGGCAAAAGAGGTCCCAGATTCACCGGTTCCCTTTCTCTCTTAGACTGGAATCAGCCATTTCTCCAAGGAGCCTTGGTTTCTTTCCATGGAGAACAGTAATAAAGGCCACAGTCTGGGCACAAGGGATGTTAATTGTGGTTTAGATTACATTGCTTCTAGAAGTTTGCAAGGTATTGGTGACAGAAATTTCAGAAAAGACAAAAATGGCAACAGGCTTCTAGATGAAGATATTGGCAGAGTTATGATTAAAATACTACATTCCTTTAATGTTCAATTAAAAATGAGACATAAAGCAACAGAGCACACAAAATATAGTGCTTCTAAGAGGATTCATTATCCAATCTAAACTATTAAAGTATTAGTAAGAAGGTATGTTTCCACTGAATTACTTAACAATGCATTCCTATAGTACAGCCAAGAGATGTATACACATCAATGGTTCTTATCAGACCATAAATATGAGCACATCCACATTCATCCCTCCCCCTCCTTCTGCCCCTCTGCTGCCAACATAAATGAACAAGTGCTGATGTCCTCAGAGATGGTGTAACAATTCCATCTCTAAGATGCTCGCCTTTTTTTTTTTTAATGTAGAAGATAGTTTTAGGTTATAACTATAGTGCATTTTGGCAAAGTACCTATGTTTATCGTGGACAGTGTTCATTCTTTATCTCATAACATCTAGGCTTCTTAGATGTCCTGAAGTGACAATGTATGATAAAAAGTAGAGCTGGTGAATTAAACAATTTGTAAATATCTTTGTTATAATTGACAAAAGCTTTCCTATAACACTTGATAAAGTTATGAGAAACAACAACAAAGAAAGAGAAATGGAGAAATTGGAACATAAACTACATAAAAAGAGCAGAGATGTCACCTTGCTGACAAAAGGCTGTGTAATCAAAGCTATAGTTTTTCAAGTAGTCATGTATGGATATGAGAGTTGGACGGTTTCAAGTAGTCATGTATGGATATGAGAGTTGGACGGTAAAGAAGGTTGAACACCAAAGAATTGATGCTTTTGAACTGTGGTGGTGAAGAAGACACGTGAGAGTCCCTTGGACTGCAAGGAGATCAAACCAATTAATCTTAAGGGAAATCAACCTTGAATATTCATTTGAAGGACTGATGCTGAAGCTGAAGCTCCAGAATTTTGGTCACCTGATGAGGATCCAACTCATTAGAAAAGACCGTAATGTTGGGAAAGACTGAGCGTAGAAGGAGAAGGGGACGACAGAGGATGAGATGGTTAGGTAGCATCACCGACTTAATGGCCATGAATTTGAGCAAATTCTGGGAAATACTGGAGTATAGAGGAGCCTGACATGTTTCAGTCATGGGATCACAGAGTCAGGCATGACTTAGTGATTAAAACAACAACATTGCTTGTGGGCATCACAACAAAGCCGGAATGAACGAGAGTGAGAAAGGCCAGGTTTGTGCCTGAGGGGAAGAGGGGCATGTTTTGGACTAGATAAATTTTCTCAGTCTCTACAAGACAACTGCTTTCCTCCTCAGAGGCTAAACTTCCTCCAATTGATTCTTTCTTTCTCAATAAAAAATGTTCTAGTCTGTCTGTGCTATAGTGAGCCTGCAAATGAGAAAAGCCAGAATTTCTAAACAGGTATCAGAGCCTCTTCCAAAGGGATCTAGTAATGGATGAGAAGGTAATGAGGTCAGGCTTGTATCCTGTATGAAACGAGCCTGAACACTTGCCTCACTGAAGTTGTTCCTTATAATGGTCTAAAACAGAGTATGAGAATACAAAGTTCATAGCCCCATGTCCACTTATTACTCATTCATTTGTTTATTCAACAGACATTTATAAACAGTCTCTTATTTTCTTTTTCATTTCTGTTTTTAGTGCTTCTAGGAGAATTCATTATCCAGTCTATAGCATTAAAATATTAGCAAGGAAGTTGTTTCTACTGATCTACTGAACAGTGTATTCCTATGGTAGAGCCAAAATAGATGCACAAATATCAATGGTTATCATCAAAGTGTAAATATGAGCACATTGTGTACATCCATCTCTATACACTTTCTTCTGCCCCTCTGCTGCCAATGAACAAGATCTGATTCAGAGATGGCTTAAAAATTCTATGCCTTAGATGCTGCTTTCCTATTAATTATTTTTTAAAAGATATTTACAAATTGGTTACTTCACTAGCTCTACTTCTTCTCATACATTGTCACCTCAGGATGTTTAAAAATCTTAGATGTTGCAAAATGGAGAATGAATTTTGTTCACAATAAACACAGGGGGTTTACAAAAATGCACATGTAACCTAAACCTGTCTTCTTGATACAGAGATACTAGCCAAGAGCCTTTCCTGTCACCCTTCTTCTCCCTCCTGCATCATTTCAAGAACTTAGTTGGATAAAGTAAGACATGATCCTTTTTTAAGGATCTTCTAGTATAGAGCAATGGCCCTCAGCTTTTTAAATCTCACATTCCAGCACTAAACATGTTTTAATATGCTTTCCAATTATCCTTATGTATTCATAACTCAATATAGTTTACTATTCTAGTATGAACATTATAAAATCTACAAAGAATTTGTAGAAATACAAACAGAAATTCTAACATTTTCTCCCTTAGAACAGTTTTGTAAAAAATATTGACTACCATACAAATGTGCTACAGACTATTGAAAGTGGTTAGACATCCATGTAGAAGTTGAAGTGAAAGTTTCTCCATCATGGCCAACTCTTTGCAACCCCAGGGACTACAGTCCATGGAATTCTCCAGTATTCTGATACTGGAATGGGTAGCCTTTCCTGTCTCCAGGGGATCTTCCCAACCCAAGGATTGAACCTCGGTCTCCTGCATTGTGGGCAGATTCTTTACCAGCTGAGCTGCAAGGGAAGCCCAAGAATACTGGAGTGGGTAGCCTATTCCCTCTCCAGCGGATCCTCCCAATCAGGGAATCCAACCGGGGTCTCCTGCATTGCAGGCAGATTCTTTACCAACTGAGCTATCAAGGAAGCCAATGTAGAAGTTAGGCCAGTTAAAACAATTTGCTGAGAGTCTTCTTACCTGGGTCTCCACATACCTGGATCTTGCCTCTAATGTTAATGTGAAATTGTCTAGTTCAGCTAAATCAAAGGGATCTTTTATTTCGTTAAACTAAGACTTAAAAGGCAATAAACTTTTTTGGGGGGTGGGGATAAAATGACTTTTTGCAATATTACCACCTGTGTGCTGTGCTTAGTCCCTCAGTGGTGTCCAACTCTTTGTAACCCTATGGACTGTAGCCTGCCAGGCTCCTAGTTCATGGGGATTCTTCTGGCAAGAATACTGAAGTAGGTTGCCATTCCCTCCTCCAGGGGATCTTCCTAACTCAGGAATTGAACCCAGGTCTCCTGCATTACAGGAGAATTCTTTACCATCTGGGCCACCAGGGAAGCCCAAGAATGCTGGAGTGGGTAACTTATCCCTTCTCCAAGTGATCTTCCTGACCCAAGAATCGAACTGGGATCTCCTTCATTGCAGGCAGATTCTTTACCAATTACCACCTGGTTATAGGCAAAAGTTCCTGAGAATTCATTTCCAGTTCATCTGTCAGAAAGCACTGGTAATGACCCTAACTGGTGGCGTGCTTAAGGGGCCAGTTTGGGTTCAGGCTTTTTTTCTAGATGCACCATAGTATTCTGAGTAATACTGAATAATATTGCTAGTAATGTATAGCTCAGTTGGTAAAGAATCCACCTGCAATGCAGGAGACCCCAGTTCAATTCCTGGGTCAGGAAGATCGCTACCCAGTCCAGTATTCTTGGGCTTCCCTTGTGTCTCAGCTGGTAAAGAATCCATCTGCAATGCTGGAGACCTGAGTTCAATCCCTGGGTTGGGAAGAGCCCCTGGAGAAGGGAAAGAGTATCCACTCCAGTATTCTGGCCTGGAGCATTCCAGTCCATGGGGTCCCAAAGAGTAGAGCACGACTGAGCAACTTTCACTTTCACTTTCATTCATACTATTCCAGTGCATCTTGCTCTTGATTCAAAGGCACTACTACTAAGGCATAGTCTATGCTTACACACTCACTCAAAACAAAGCATTTAAATATTGAACTTCTATTAACCGAGTTTGGTAAAGGCTTTTTCCTCTCCAATGGTCTCTAAGAATTGCTGCCATCAGCTCTGTGATGCTGCAATTTTTGGGTCTTCTTGATAGAGTAGATTTTTTATGAATTGTGGTGTTTTGGGATTGGGATGGTGTGGAAGACTCCATTTTGCAGAAAGGCTTATTTCCCTTTTGAAGTCTTGGTTGAGAAATGAGTTTCCTCATTGTGCAAAAACATGAGTGCCATGACATTTCCTGCAGAGATCATTAAGCACCTCTGTGGCAACAGCAGATTAGAACACTGTGTTTATCACTTATATCCAACATTTTGTGAGTTTCAATAAGCGAAATATTAGTGCTAAGTCAGAAATGTAAACTCTCATTTTTAACTTCAGGCTTACTACCACAAGTTTGAGAAGAAATTTAAACAAAGTATTTTTCTTTCCTCTTTTAAAATTTTATTTATTTTTACTTTTGACTGTGATGGATCCTCATGACTGTGTGCAGGCTTCCTTTAGTTGTGGTGAGTAGAGGCTACTCTCTAGTGGTGTGCACAGGCTTCTCATCGCAGCGGCCTCTCTTGTTGCACAGCACAGGCTCTAGGGCACATGGGCTTCAGTAGTATAGTGAGTGGGCTTAGTTGCCTTGTGGCCTGTGGGATCTTCCTGGACTAGGGATTGAACCTGTGTCCCGTGCATTGGCAGGTGGATTCACTGGACCACCAAGGAAACCCCACCATCATATTTTGTTAAGTTTCCACAGGATATTTGTTTCAGAAGAAATAAAGCAATGATTTCTAATTTCCACATTTGTTTGTATATAAATGAGGGCTGCTAATGTGTTTGGAAGTCACTTAAAATATTATTTAACTATCTCGCAATCCAACCCCTAACAATCTACTTCATTATATTAACTTATTTGTCTCCCCACAGACAACTTAGAAGGAGATTTCAGCCAGAATCAGAATTATTCAGATTTTAAGTAGCACAATCTAAATTATGGATGCTTTAGTGAACTTTAAGGCTTGGTTTAGAGCTAACCTGACAAGAAGTAGGGAGCCAAGCCTGGTGAGGAAAGAAAAGGATTCTGACAGGGTGTGTGGCAGGCTCTCTGTTCTCTCTTTCATGGAGTCTGTTTAGCTCTCTCTTGTGTCTCCCCATTTTCAATATTAATATAATAATATCCACATACATGGGCTTCCCTGGTAGCTCAGACAGCAAAGAATATGCCTGCAATGTGGAAGACCTGGGTTCAATTCCTGTGTTGGGAAGATCCCCTGGAGGAGGGCATGGCAACCCACCTCATTATTCTTGCCTGGAGAGTATCCATGAACAGAGGAGCCTGGCAGGCTACAGTCTGTGGGGTGGCCAAGAGTTGGACACAACTGAGCGACTAAGCACACATCCACATCCACATCCACGGGGCTTCCCTGGTGGCTCAGTGATAATAAATCTGCCTGCCAATGAGGACATGTGGGTTTGATCCCTGGATCAGGAAGATCCCCTGGAGAAGGAAATGGCAACCCACTCCAGCATTTTTGCCTGAGAAATCCCAAGAACAGAGGAGTCTGGTGGATTACAGCCCATGGGGCTGCAAAAGGGTCAGACACAACTTAGTGATGAGACAACAACATCCACTTACGGTACCTCCTTTCCAAGGAAGAAAGACATTAAGATTGAGCCAAACTTTGTATATCCTCATTCATATTATGAACAAAACAATTGCTTTCTTGGCCTCTGGGGTGTAAGACTTGGACGCCTATAAGTTACTCAAATATGCAGGGGATAAAAGTGACTGAATTTGCAGTGTTCTTTTAAAATGAAGATCAAACCACAGAATCTTGATACTCTTGGGATTAATGAAAATGACTTTGAAAAGTGAAGTTTTCTTAGGGAACATTCAGTTGTTCATATGGCTTAAACAGCAGAGAGATGGTGCCTTCAATGGGATGACCATCATGATTCATTATCTTCTGCAGCAGCATCCTACCTTATTTATTGACTCTTAATTGAATACTGTATGATGTATATACACATCTTAAGCACTATGCCCAGAACCTCATTTATAGTCTTTTCATAATTCAATTGTTTATCTGTGACTTTTTTGTTAATGTTGGTATTCCCTTAGATCACTTGCTCCATGAATGCAGAGAGCATTTCTGGTTTATATTCAGTTTCTGCACAGGAACTAGTATCTAGTAATCCTAAATACAGGATAGAAGGAAGAAAGGAAGGATAGAAGAAGGGAGAAAGGACAGTAAAGGGAAGGGTAAAAAGGAAAGAGTGGGCTCCAGAAGGAAAGAGAGAAAAGGGAAGGATGGAAGGGCTGAATACAAAAATTACAATGCAGCTGTAATCCTTGCACTCTTGGTTGAAAGAAAGTGAAAGTGTTATTCGCTCAGTCGTGTCAGACCCCATGAACCATAGCCTGCCAGGCTCCTTTGTCGATGGAATTCTCCAGGCAAGAATACTGGAGTGGGTTGCATGCCCTTCTCCAGAGGATCTTCCCCACCCAGGGATCGACTCTGGGTCTCCCACATTGCAGGTAGATTCTTTACCATCTGAGCTACCAGGAAAGCCTTCTTGGTTGGGGCTCTTCAGATGTTTTGGATAGGTTGGTGATTTCTAGTTACTCAGAACCTTCACATTATGGGGCCTGAATAGAATGACCGTAGTTCTGTTTGCCTAACTCCATTCTCATTTGCTTCTGTCTCCTTGGTATAATTATTACTAAAGTCCCCTTTTAGGTCTCCAAGTGTCCTGATTAGCAGACAAGTATATGGCAATCTGAGGCATGGGGATATAGAAAATGGGATTTGCTAGAATTTAGCTACCCACTGAACACTCTTTGCTGACCCAGTACTTTTCTGTTTTCAAAAACAATGGACCCAGGTTGAATCCCATAAAGCTTTGTTCAGTTCAGTCGCTCAGTCATGGCCGGCTCTTTGTGACTCCATGGACTGTAGCACACCAGGTTTCCCTGTCCGTCACCAACTCCCAGAGTTTACTCAAACTTATGTGCATTGAGTCAGTGATGCCTTCCAATTATTTGATCCTCTGTAATCCCCTTCTCCTCCTGCCTTCAATCTATCCCAGAATCAAGGTCTTTTCCAATGAGTCAGTTCTTCACATCAGGTGGCCAAAGTATTAGAGCTTCAGGTTCAGCATCAGTCCTTCCAATGAATATTCAGGACCGATCTCCTTTAGGATGGACTGGTTGGATCTCCTTGCAGTCCAAGGGACTCTCAAGAGTCTTCTCCAACACAACAGTTCAAAAGCATCAATTCTTCGGTGCACAGTCCAACACTCACATCCATACATGACCACTGGAAAAACCATAGCTTTGACTAGACGGACCTTTGTTGGCAAAGTAATATCTCTGCTTTTTAATATGCTGTCTAGGTTAGTCATAACTTTTCTTCCAAGGAGCAGGCATCTTTTAATTTCATGGCTGTAGTCACCATTTGCAGTGATTTTGGAACCCCCCCCTCCAAATAAAGCCTGTCACTGTTTCCCTTGTTTCCCCATCTATTTGCCTTGAAGTGATGGGACTGGATGCCATGATCTTAGTTTTCTGAATGTTGAGTTTTAAAGCCAACTTATTGTAGGGGAGAAAAAGTAATTTCCCTCTACCCTCTGAGTTCCTGACCAAGATTCCTATGCTAAAACATATATTAACAAGAGAAAAACAAATAGAAATTTATTAGTATGTGAATCATGGGAGATAGCCAAGGAAAAATGAATAGTTCAAAGAGGTAGCATTAGAATTCAGGATTAAATACCATATTAAATAAAAAGAAGGAAGGTGTAAGCCTCCTAAGGGAGAGTAAATGATTTTTAAGAAAATGAATGGGGCTTTAGAATAAAAAGGGGCAGTATGACATTTTGTGAAAAATTATATCTGGGTGTGGTGATGACCTCTCTCCCTGGTGGGTGAAAGTCCTGGGAAGACGGTTTATGACAATTGAGTTCCCTTTTAGAAGGTCTGTCTTTAGGCAGATAAGGGAACTTCAGACAAAGCACCACTCTGCATTTACTGCTTTTCGAGTGCTTATAGCTCAAAATAATCTATATTCCAAAGCTACAAACTTTGGGCTGGCGTATTCTGTTACCTTTCACCTTGTACCTCCTTGGAGTGGCCCCATGTGTAGTGATCTAAAAAGACCTGTGAATCAAAATACTTATAGTATTTAATCATTTTTTGATTCTTCCAAGATACAGGATCTGGCTCCAGTTTCTTGGATGCTGAACAGAAATGAGATATCTGAAAGATGTGACCTGTTCCAAGTACCTTAATGTCTTGATCTTCACTAGTTTGTGAATTTTGCAGCAACCAGAGTATTTATTTTCACTCCTAGACAAAAGCAATAGGGAGTGAAATGAGATATAGCAGTGCAGCATAATTTGGATTGATTTGGACAAAAAAGAAACCCTTCAGAGGATTATCTGAGTGTTTTGTGTATGTGACATCACTCATACAGATGCAGGGTTTGGAAATAGCCAAAATGTTCTGATCTTCTACTATTTATCTGATTTTTCACCATCCCTAGCTAGTACTCATCTGACTTCATGCTTCCTTTGGAGGGACAGCAGGGTCAGATCTGTCAAATGTTCAACTGCAGATCATAGGGAAGAGAATCAACTCTCCGGTGAAAACAAAGTATCAGCAGGCTGCTCAGATCACTGTAGACTCTGAATTCAGATCTGAGGGGAGCTGGTGTGCTTATCATGTCCTCATTTTGGTGATGAGGATATTGAGGCTCAGAGGGATTAGATGATGTGGCGAAGGTCACACAGCTGGTAGCAGAAGCTTTGTTTCACGCTGCTGCCTATGCAGAGTTCAGACAAATCACACTGCATGCTCTGATTTCTGTTGCTCTCTATGCTGACCAGAAGCCAGAGTTCTTGCTTCAGAAGGAGTGCGATACAGCAGAATAATCCCGGAACAGCACAGAGCTCTGAGAGCGATTTACAGCCAGTCTTGTGAAATTTGGGTGTGTGGCTCAAACTAACCTCAGTCAATCACTGCTGGCTCTTTCTCTGGTTTGGAGGAGGGGGGTAGCGTATTTGTTTTGCTTGTTTCTTTAGTTGTAGTTATGAACTGATATTTTGAACAGATACACTTTTTTCTTTCAAATCTTTGTTTCTGCTAAGGTTAATTAAATTGGGCAATTGTGTGTCATATCTAGCACCAAGGGAAAATAGAGGCTCCTTCTTTCAAACCTACACGTGTTTCTCTGCCCCTGCTATTTCATGTATCCCGGCCGTGTAGTTCATATGTCTTAATTCTGTTATTTGAAAAGATTCCAATACATCTACTCATCAAAGGTCTCTGGAATGCATACCACATCCCTCTAATCAGAACTGGTTAGGGATAATTAGAAAAATAACTGATATCAAACTCTTTTCACGTTTCCTTCTGTATTGATTGTCCAAAAGGTGATTATTGCAGCTGCTTGGCTGGCTGTTCTCATTAGGAATCCATTGATTATGGGCTGCTTATGGTTCCACAGGCCAGGCGAGATGTGCTGCATTCGATCCACAGTGTGAAGAGGCAGATAAGAAAAAGGAAAATTAGGGCCAGCATTTTATCATACAAGCTCTGGTAAAACTGCTTTACTTTCTCACTACTCCCCCAGTTCCCTCCCCAGAGAAACAACATTAATTAGTGTTTTCATGTATGCAGCCTTTGGAAGCAATACTCTTGATCTATTGAAGGGCACATTATTAATATTATCTGCTGTGTCTGTCCTTAATAAGGTCAAAGGAATCTATGAATGCTGATTCATCACAAAGGCCCTGGGAATGCACACTTCTGTGAAAGCCTATTTTATTTTCCTGTTGCAAGGTAAAACTGTGTTACAACCTCTCCCTTGTTTATCAGAAAGGTAAAGCTTAAAGAATCCACTATTAATTTGGAGAAAGGCCTAATCATTTCATCTGGCCTTCTTCGTGGAGGGTTCTTTGTGACCAGGCTACATATAGGGGATACAGTGTTAAGGGAGGATTTGAATTCTCTAAATGAACAATAATTGCTCTCAGGAGATTCTTGTCAGAATAGATTTCCCTCTGAGCTCTCAGCTTAAATTTCTTTAATAGTTATTAATGCCGTTGTATTGGCAGTGTTCCTCTCCCACCATGATAAAATCTTTCCAAAGAGGATTTCTACTGAATATATTCAACCAGATTTAGGAAGACAAGATACTGAGAAAAAGAATTGATTTTTCCTCTTTCCAAAGAGTATAATAATGGAGACAGACATTGGTCTGTCTTATATCACAAAATCTTCAAATTACTTCAAAATTGCACAAGATAGTCCCTATAATATGCTCAAAATGTAAAGGCTCCCAATTTAGTATTTACTTTAATTTGTGCTTTCTGAAAAAGAGTTGTTTCATATTTCTACTGAAAATATTGTAGTTCTGGAATTTGGGGGATTATCAGCAGAGGACAAACGTTGGCATTAGTCCCCACACACAGATACATAGCAAAGACCAGTGAATATTTGCCGACTTGTGGATAGTTGTCAAGATAAAAGCTAAAATTCCCTAGGAGTCATTTCAATACGGCTCCCATTTACAGCAAGTGATTAGAGTTTCATCTTTTACATAATATATTTCTTAAATAAGTGTGACTATATAACTGTGGAATCTAAGCACTGAAGTTTTAGAGAGTTCTCCTTTCATATCAAATGCAGGCACCAGCTGAGAAGTCATCATCTAGCATTCAGTTGTGGACTTATATTATTTTTTCCATTTCCAGATTTGCAATGATATTTCTTAGAATATGTGAAAAGTTTTGGCATCAATCCTAACCAAATAACTTGAATATTAATAAAGTGAGTGGTGAAGTAGGTTCTTTTTCAAAGCATTGAAAGTAGTATTTGATTCCACTTGGCTGAAAATGTTGTGGAAAATTTTGATTACTAGCTCATGTCAGGAAGCTTTTTATTAATCATATATATATATATATATATATATATATATATATAAATCCCTACTGGGTTCTGGGCCCTTGCTTGAACTTAGAGGTATAAAGATACCTAAACCAGGGCTTCTGGTCAATATGTCTGATTATTAGTAAAATATGGAGCATAGAGGAGATAAAAAGATTTCCTAGTTGAATATGCCACAGAATATGAAAAGATCATAGTCCGTTGTGGAAAATTTGACCACTTGTAGGTGAGTGGCTGGAGGAGAGTTTGAGAATTAAGGCCGGGCCATGCCATTCAGCACTTCATAAATCAAACTGGGGAGATTGGATAATTTGTTGTATGGCCAACAAAAAATTAACCTTGGATGAAAGGGTTGCCTGTGCCCTTTAGAAAGTTTTTGACTGTCCATAAATCCAAGGAAAAGAAGAAGAATTCAGGCTACAGTATGCCTCACATGTAAACTATACTGAGATATAATCCTGAATGTTGCATTATTCTACTGAGGGCTTTTTACTTATTTATTTACTTTTAGCAATTTCAATAACATACTTGGAAGATGCATTCCAGTTGGGAAATCACTAATTTTTCTTTTTCATTGCCAACATCATTGTGCCTCTAAGAAAGGTGCCTGATCTTCAGGTGGGATAAAATATCTTGCATGTACTCTTCATTTGACTTCTGATTTACATAGTAACTCTGTTCAGCAAGGAACACCTTGCATAGTTTCTTGGTGCTGACTTGGATTTTATTTACAGCTGCCCTAAATTGTATTATCATGACATACCAGTTGTTCAGTATTCAACGTGGTTCCTCTGTAACTTAATATGATTTATTTCTGACTTGGATTTTTTTTTTTAATCAAATACTGACTTTCCCTAAGAGGATCATGTAGAAATGTTGTGCATGGGAAAAGGTCAAAAACATGAATACTGACCCAGGGACACAAATACAGGGCAGAAGAGATGGTGCCACGGAAAACTAGCTCACTCCTTTGTCTGTCTCTCATTTACTCCTAAATGTTGTGGAGTAACTGCAAATTTTAGCATATAAAATAAAGTTAGGAAGTAGTTTTCTGCCGACAATCTGTTATTTCAACCTCAAAGTTCCAAAATTCACTTGAAAGCTGCATTTTCATTTTATCTTGATCCAATGCACACAATTTTAAGGTAAGTAGTGGCTCTGATACTATCCAGGGGTTGAACCTAGGTCTCCTGCATTGCAGGCAGATGCTTTACCCTCTTAGCTACCAGGGAAGCCCCTGATACTACCTAAGAAGCAAATATTTCTTGCAATCTATTTCTGACTGATTTGAATGAGCTCAAAGTAAATGACACAGAGATGAATTAAATGTCCCTTGAAATACACCCAAACTTAATAATTAGGAGAAGAGTGTTTGAATAAACACATTCAGATTGTTATTGAGCATATACAAGCTTAATCGTCCATATTTTGAAAAGGCTGTGAGTCTGTGGCATATTCTGGGGAGCTGAGCTGATTACACCATAAATAAAAATGGCAGTGGAGGCATTTGTTTTATCATTTAATTAAGCAGGAGGAATTATTTCATTCCTAGAGGGACTTAGGGAAGACTAATAATCAGACAATCCTGACAAAAAGAACAGAAAATAAGAAAGCATTATCATTTAAAAGCATGAAATCACTTCTCGCAGAGTCTTTTATGATCTAACAGTGTTTTTCTGTTGGTAATGTCAAATTAAAACTTTCCCTAAAGCATTGGATTAGTAGATGGGTCTTCATATGACACCCAGGGCTCATCGTCTCCTGTTACTCAACTAACATCCCTTTGTTTGTATGTTTCCAAATCATTGCTTTCAGAGTCTCCTCTATGCAAAATCCTTGCTCTGTCATTGGCTTGCTATCTTCATCTTGAGCAAGGTACTTAATATCTTTGAGTCTCAGTTTCCACATCTGTAAGTGAGAAGTGAAACATTAGACTCATGTAAGGTTGCTTGGGATTGAATGAGGCTCAGTGGAGGATGTGCTTAGCTGGCTTTGCAACTTCTTTTCTAATGTTGAATCCTATTGGCATGTAGACTCAGATTAGGCCTTCCAGTGTCATCCTTTGACTCTTTCTAACATATCTCATGCAGGCTCTGCTGGTTTTGGTATTTTCCAATCCGCCAATACCCCTGGCACTGTACCATATCTGTTCTTGTTCCACATTATTCCCCCATACATGGAACCTCTAATGACAGTGCAATCTTTATATAGAAACTTTGAAGTAGAAATATTATTTGTCAACTGAATATAAAAATAGGTTCATAGCAAAAGAAAGACTGAATATAAATGAAGATGAAATTATGCATGTCCTTGAAACATATATACATATAGATAGAAAGTACTCACTTTTTACTTAAAAAGGGGAAAGGTTCTGGGATCTTTCTGTTACTATTCTGGCTGTCCTAACCATACAGACAGATCTGGTTTCCCACGGAGGCTAAAGCTTATTTGTGATGTGTTGATGCTGCTCATTATTGTGGTTTTCTCAGAGGCCCCTCTGGAACAGACAGAAGTCCTCACTGCCTGCAAGCTGTGAGTCAGACATGGCATCTGCATGACTCATTACTAAATGATTCTTTACCAAAATTTTCCTCATCCTAATCACAGGTCCTCTGCTCATGTTTGATGCTGTTCCTCAGGGTCACTTCAGAGAGGCTGATTGTGCACCATGACCCCACTCTAATCTGTTTCCAGGGCTATCTTATTAGCCAGATGGTCTACAACATAATTTGTGTTCAGAGAATCCTCAAGGCAAACTGTCTTTCAGAAACTTACTCCCTTGGGTTATCTCAATCTTTCTCCTGTTCAAACACATATATTCTTGGGAAGAATACACATCAAGTCATCTCTCCATTGAAAATAGTGCGAATCTCAGATGGCGCTGGGACAAGTTTGCAGTGGGCAACATAAAACGGAGGGGAAAAAGTGCAAGTGGCTGAGGTTGAAGATGTCCATGAAAAGACTAGGGGAAGGATTTGGGACTGGTTTGCACACATGGAGGAGGACAGAGAAGAACCAAACCAAACCTGTTATGGTACACAATTCTGTTATGAGCTGGCTCTGCTCTTTATAACACTGTAGGCATAGTAGAATACTTGTCCTTCTCATTAGGAGTAAAACTCTTTATTGTTTATAGTATATTCCGCTTATTTAGAAGATAAAATCCATTTTTAGAACTAACCTTCTCAGAATGGCATTCAAGTTTTCAGAAAAGACCAGCACCAGCATATTTCTTATCCATTTGAAGGTTATAATAAATCTCTCTTTCCATTACTTCAGAAGTCCTTTAACCACATGACATTTGTAGTCCATGTGGTTTCCTTCTTCTCTCTAATCTTGGGAAAAATCTTTTACACCCAATCTCCCTAGATATATCAGTATGAAATTGGGTATGGTTATCTTGTCCCCCTAATCAGAAGGTCAGCAATTACCTGGGGCTTCTCCATCTCCCTTCTAGCTGAACACTGGCATTTAGTAAATCAAAAATTGGTTACAATTAGTGAAGCTAACTGGCTCCATGAGTTATAGCTCAGAGTCTTTTCTGAAAGGGTGAAAGTTTAAATATGGTTTGAAGGGAGATTTTAGGTGAACTCTATTTGTCAAACAGTAGAATTAGCAACGTAAAAGACGAGAGATATTCTTCTGGGTAAAAGTGTCAAATTGCATGGGGAATGGAAATATTTCACAAGATAATTATTAAATTTTGAGCATCACTCTTACTGGATTAGGAATAGTTTTTCTTTTTCTTTCTTTCTTTTTAAACAGGTTTAAGGAGGTAGCTGTAAACAGGTTTCAGCCTAGAAAATTGTTTCAGCCTAGAAATCAGTACGGAGATCTTTTACATGTCTGGTAGACTTCCAGGTGCTAGAGTGATGTGGGATGTTTCAAAGGTTACAAATTCATGAAATAATTTGCAAACAATAAAGTGTTAACCTATGTGGTGTTGATCACAGATGTATCAGGACACTTGAAGAGGAGGGAAAGAGAACACCAGATGAAGAAATTGCAGAAAAGCTTTGTGGATAAGCTAAGTCTTGTACTGAACCATAAAAAATGAATACACATTTGTTTGTTTGTTTTAGCCAGAGGTAAGCAGAGTGGAAACTGGAGTGGGAGGAAAGATGCCAGTAATAATGAAAGTGGTTGGGAAAAATGAGTAGGTCTGGAAATGGGATCGAGAGTAGGAAGATTCTCCTCCCATGTGCTATACTTAATTGCTCAGTTGCGTCCGACTCTTTGTGACTCCATGGACTGTAGCCTGCCAGGCTCCTCTGTTCATGGGGATTCTCCAGGCAAGAAAACTGGAGTGGGTTGCCATGTCCTCCTTCAAGGGATCTTCCCAAACCAGGGATCAAACCTAGGTCTCCTGCAAGAGAAGCAGATTCTTTTACCGTCTGAACCACCAGGGACACATCAAAACTATAATTACATATAGAACAACTCTCTCTGAGAAAAATCTGAAGATTGGCAGCACAGTTTTACTGCAATTAAGGATCTAAAGAAAAAACATATTTGGACAAAAACCATGAAGGGAAAAGAAAGAATCTAGTCAGAATCCACATGTCCAGTGGGCGATCCCCAAAAGAAAGGGGACATCACAAACTCAGAGGTCCTTTCTAGGGAGTAGGGAAATTGAGCCCCACTTTGGGCTTTCCAGCCCTGGGGACTGGCTCTGGAAAAATGAGCTAAAAACAAGCAGGGCTTATCCACAAATGCACTTTCTCTGAGCTCCAGCACAGAGGCAGCAAGTTAGAAAGCACCAGGCCACTAGAGTTGGCCTGGTTGGCCTTCAAGGTCACCCCAACGTGACCCACAGTCAGCAAATGACTCTGGTTCCAGCACATTTCTAGAGAAGCCCTGGTCCATATTCAGTTCTAGCTCAAGACCCATTCAGCCAGGGTGGCAGCTTCCAGTATACCTTGGAAGAAGCCCTGGTCCAAGCTGGGCCCTAGTTCTAAATCCCTCCTCACCCAGACAGTGGGATTCGATGTGCCCTGAGAGAAGCCCTGGCCCACATCAGGTTCCAGCTGCAGCCCACTCAGCCAAAATTGCAGCCATGTGTCTCAGAAAGATCTCCAGTCCACACTTGCTTTAGCTCCAATCCTCTGGTCAAACAACTGGGCCCATTCAGTCTGCATAGGGATGCTCCCATACAAAGAGTGGGAGAGGTAACCCTTTCACCTAATTTATACACAAACACAGAAAGTCACACAAAATGAGAAGAGAGAGGAATATTTTCCAAATTAGAGAACAAGATACAACCCTAGAAAGAAGCTGCAATGAGACAGAAATAAGTAATTCAGCTGATAAAGAGTTTAAAGCAATAATCATAAAAATGCTCACTGAACTTAGGAGAATAGAGAATTAGAAAATACTTTTTAAAAAAGTCAGAGCTGAAGAGTATATGAGCTTAAATGAAAAAAATACTCACTCAGTTCAGTCACTCAGTCATGTCCAACTCTTTGAACTGCAAAGAGTCCAACCCTATGAACTGCAACAGGCCAGGCTTCCCTGCCCATCTCCAACACCCAGGGCTTGCTCAAACTCATGTCCAACAAGTTGGTGATGCCATCCAACCATCTCATCCTCTTTCATTCCCTTCTGCTCCTGCCTTCAATTTTTCCCAGCATCAGGGTCTTTTCCAATGAGTCAGTTCCTCACATCAGGTGGCCAAAGTATTGGAGCTTCAGCTTCAGCATCAGATCTTCCAATGAATATTCAGGACTGATTTCCTTTAAGATTGACTGGTTTGATCTCCTTGCAGCCTAAGGAACTCTCAAAAGTCTTCTCCAACACCACAGTTCAAAAACATCAGTTCTTTGGCACTCAGCTTTCTTTATGGTCCAACTCTCACATTCATATGCGACTACTGAAAGAACCATAGCTTTGATTAGATGGACCTTGGTGGCAAAATAATGTCTCAGAGTAACATCTCTGCTTTTTAATATGCTGTCTAGGTTGTCATAACTTTTCTTCCAAGGAGCAAGCTTCTTTTACTTTCATGGATGCAGTCACCATCTGTAGTGACTTTGGAGCCAAAGACTAGAGGAAATCAATAGCAAAATAAGTGGTATAGAAGAATACATAAATGACCAGGAAGATAGAATAGTGGAAATCACACAGTCAGAAGACTAAAAAGAAAAATGAGTTTAAAACAATGAGAATAACATAAGAAATCTCTGGGGCAACATCAAGCACAGTAATGTTCACATTGTAGGAGTTCCAGAAGGAGGGAAGAAAACAAATTTGATGAAATAATAGCTGAAAACTTTCTTAACCTATGGAAGGAAACAGATCTTTAACTGCAGGAAGCATGGAGTGTCCAACCAAAAGATAAACCCAATGTATGTACACCCAGACATATCATAATTAAAACAGTAAAACTTAAAGAGAATTTTAAAGGCAACAAGAGAAAAACAAGAATCACATATAATTCCCCACAACATTATCAGCTAATTTTTCAGCAGTAACTTTGCAGGCAAGAAGGAAGTAGCATAATATATGTAAAGTGCTGAAAGAAAAAAATTGCAACCAAAGATAATCTACCCCGCAAGCTTTTTATTTAGAATTGAAGAAGAGATAAATTTTCCCTGACAAGCAGAAACTGAAATAGTTCATCATTACTAAACTGCTTTACAAGAAATGTTGAAGGTATTCTTTAAGTAAAAAAGAAAATGCTCTAAGAAGAAAAAAAAAGTACACGAAGGAAAATATCTCAAGTGTAAAGGAAAATATATATTAAGGCAGTGGATCAACTACTTAAAAAGTTAGTATGAAAGTTAAAAAAATTATCCTCCTATTAAAATAAATAAACTGAAAAAATAAAGAAAGGTGAGTGCCGAAGAATTAATGCTTTCAAAAACAAAAGCCACAAAATTGATTATAACTACAATAAATAGTTAAGGTGAATACAAAGATGTAAAATGTGATGTCAAAACCATAAAACATTGGGAGGGAAGGAAAAAATGTAGAGCTTTTAAAGTGTGTTTGAATACATGGCTATCAGTTTAAAACAAATTATATACTATATACAGATCAATATAGATATTGATAAGAAAGTCTTCCTCAGTGATCAATGCAAAGAAATAGAGGAAAACAATGGAATAGAAAAAATTAGATCTCTTCAAGAAAATTAGAGATACCAAAGGGACATTTCATGCAAAGATGGGCTCGATAAAGGATAGAAACAATATGAAACTAACAGGAGTAGGAGATATTAAGAAAAGGTGCCAAGAACACACAGAAGAACTATGCAAAAAAGATCTTACTGCCCAGATAAGCATGCTGATGAGATCACTCACCTAGAGCCTGACATCCTGGAGTCCAAAGTCAAGAGGGCCTTAGGAAGCATCACTATGAACAAAGCTAGAGGAGGTGATGGATATCCAGCTGAGCTATTTCAAGTCCTAAAAGATGATGCTATTAAAGTGCTGCACTCAATGTGCCAGCATATTTGGAAAACTCAGCAGTGGTCACAGGACTGGTTTCATTCCAATCCCAAAGAAAGGCAATGCCAAAGAATGTTCAAAATACACAATTGCACTCATCTCACACACTAGCAAAGTAATGTTCAAAATTCTCCAAGCAAGGCTTCAACAGTATGTGAACCATTAACTTCCAGATGTTTAAGCTGGATTTAGAAAAGGCAGAGGAACCAGAGATCAAATTGCCAACATCCATTGGATCATCAAAAAAGCAAGAGAGTTCCAGAAAAACGTCTACTTCTGCTTTATTGACTACACCAAAGCCTTTGACTGTGTGGATCACAATAAACTGTGGAAAATTCTTCGAGAGATGGAAATACCAAGCCACCTGACCTGTCTCCTGAGAAACCCACTTGCAGGTCAGGAAGCAACCGAACTGGACATGGAACAACAGACTGGTTTCGAATTGGGAAAGGAGTACGTCAAGGCTGTATATTGTCACCCTGCTTATTTAATTTCTATGCAGAGTACATTGTGTGAAATGCTAGGCTTGAAGAAGCCCAAGTTGAAATCAAGATTGCTGGGAGAAATATCAATAACCTCAGATATGCAGATGATACCTTATGGAAGAATGCAAAGAAGAACTAAAGAGCCTCTTGATGAAAGTGAAAGAGGAGAGTGAAAAAGTTGGCTTAATGCTCAACATTCAGAAAACAAAGATCATGGCATCTGGTTCCATCACTTCATGGGAAATAGATGGGAAAACAGTGGAAAGTGACAGACTTTATTTTTTTGCACTCCAAAGTCACTGCAGATGGTGACTGAAGCCATGAAATTAAGAGATGCTTGCTTCTTGGAAGAAAAACTGTGAGCAACCTAGACAGCATATTAAAAAGCAGAGATGTTATTTTGCTGACAAAGGTCCGTCTAGTCAAAGGTATGTTTTTTCCAGTAGTTATGTATGGATGTGAGAGTTGGACTATAAAGAAAGCTGAGCACTGAAAAATTAATGCTTTCGATTTGTGTTTTTGGAGAAGACTCTTGAGAGTCCCTTGGACTGCAAGGAGATCCAACCAGTCCATCCTAAAGGAAATCAGTCCTGTATATTCATTGGAAGGACTGATGCTGAAGCTGGAGCTCCAGTGCTCTGGCCACCTGATGGGAAGAGCTGACTCATTGGGAAAGACCCTGATGCTGGGAAAGAGTGAAGGCAGGAGGAGAAGGGGACAACAGAGAATGAAATGGTTGTATGTCATTACCGACTCTATGGACATGAGTTTGAGCAAGCTCCAGGTGCTGGTGATAGACAGGGAGGCCTGGCATGCTGCAGTCCATTGAACTGCAAAGAGTCAGACACAGCTGAGTGAACTGAACTAATGGATATTGATATATATGAACCCTGTGGTAATTACAAATGAAAAAAATATACTACATAAAGGAAAAGGAACCCTAATATAAAACAAAGAAAATTTTCATGCCACAAGGAAATAGCATAAAAAAATAACAGAGAAGAGCTACAGAAACAACCAGAAAAGAAATAACAAGTTGACAATATAAACCTATCAATGATCACTTTAAATTTAGATTGATTAAATGTCCCAATCAAAACATATAGGGTGACTGAATGGATTAGAAAATGTGACCCATCTACATGCTGCCTACAAGACTCACTTCAAAGCTAAAGATATAATACATACAGACTGGCCACAAAGGATTATATTGAGCACAGTTCCTTGGAAAAGACTTTGAAATGGAGTAGATACATGTGTTTGTATCACTGGGAAAGAAAAGAAATAAAATAATAAATAAATGCAATAAATAAGTAAACTATAAAAAGGAAAGTAATGGATTGTATAGAGAGTTTCTATGCAAGTGGAAATGTAAAGAGACATAGAGTGACAATACTTACTTTGAAAATAGACTTTGAAATAAAGATTATAGCAAAAATCAAGGAATGACATTATATAATGATAAAAAGTTCATTCATAAATAGAAATACCTAACACATAAAGCAAATATTATCAGATAAAGTGAGAAATTGATAATACTACATAATTATAGAGGACTTTCAAAGCCCAGCCCACTAATATCAATGGATAGATCATCCAGATAGAAAACCAATAAGGAAATATTGATCTTAAATGATACATTAAACAGATGGATTTCAGTGGTTAAGCCTCTGCACTTCCAATGCAGGAAGAGTGAGTTCAACCCCTAATTGGGGAAGTAGGGTTCCACATGCCCCATGGCACAGCCAAAAAACAAATAAACAATAAACAGATGGATTTAATAGATATCTACAGAACAGTCCATTCTCAAACAGAATACACATTCTACCAGCAAAAAGCCAATGGATAAGTGAAGAAATCAGAGGAAATGAAAGAATTCATTGAAATGAATGAAAACAGACACATTTTTCTAAAATGTATGAAATACAGCAAAAGAGATTCTAAAAAATTTAAATCTTTATATCTTTATATGGGCCTGACTCATAAAACAAACAAACAAACAAACAAAAAACTCAAACAATTTCACTTTATCCTTAGAAGAAGTGGAATAGTCAAAGTCCAAAGTTAGTAAAAGAAAGAAAATAAAGATTAGAGTGTAAATAAATGAGCTAGAGACCAAAGAGAGAGAAAGAGAATGAGAGACAGAGACAAAGAGAGAGGATAATGAAACCAAGAGCTGCTTTTTGAAAAGATAAACAAAACTGATAAACCCTTTAGCCAGACTCATCAATAAAAAAAGAAAGAATGCCCAAATAAATGAAATTAGAAATAAAAAAGAAGTTATAACTAAAATCACAGATATATAGTCATAAGAGAATACTATAAATGATTACATGCCAACAATTTGGACAACCTAGAAGAAATGGATAAGTTCTTGTTGTTGTTCAGTCACTCAGTCGTGTTCAACTCTTTGTGACCCCATGGAATGCAGCACACCAGGTTTCCCTGTTCTTCACCATCTCCCAGAGTTTGCCCAAATTCATGTTCATTGAGTCGGTGGTGCCATCCAACCATCTTGTCCTCTGCTATAGTCACCATCTGTAGTGATTTTGGAGCACAAGAAAATAAAGTCTGTCACTGTTTCTATTGTTTTCCCATCTACTTGCCATGAAGTGTTGAGACCACATGCCATGATCTTAGTTTTTTGAATGCTGAATTTTTAAAAGTTAATTAATTAATTTAATTTGAGGTTAATTAAAATATTATGGTAGTTTGGCATATATCAACATGAATCAGCCACAGGTGTACATACGTGTTGAGTTTCAAGCCAGCTTTTTCACTCTCCTATTTCACCTTTATCAAGGGGCCCTTTAGTTCCTCTTTGCTTTCTTAGAAACATATAATCTTTCAAGACTGAATCAGGAGGATATAGAAAATCTGAACAGACTGATTACAGTAATGAAATTGAATCAGCAATTTAGAAAAACACTGCTTGCAAAGTCCAAGATCGTATAGCTTCTCAGGGGAATTCTACCAAACCTTTAACAAAGAGCTAAGACCTATACTTCTCAAACTGTTCCAAGAAACTGAAGAGGAGAGAACACTTCCAAACTTATTCTATGATGCCAGAATTAACCCAATATTAAGATCAGACAAAAACACTACAAAAAAAAAAAAAAAGAAAAAGAAAAATGCAAGCCAATGTCATTGATGAATATAGATGTATGAATCCTCAATAAAATATTAGCAAACTAAATTCAACAATGCATTAAAAATATCATACATAATGATTGAGTGGGGTTTATTTCAGGGATGCATGTATAATTCAATATTCTCAAATCAATCAATGTGATATATTACACTAACAAAAGAAAAAATTAAAACCATATTATCATTTCAACAGATGCAGCAAAAATATTTAATGAAATTCAACACTCATTCATGATGAAAACTCTCAACAAAGGGGGTATATAAGAAACATACCTTCACACAGTTTATGACAACCCACCACTAATATTATATCCAACAGAGCAAAGATAAAACCTTTTCTTCTAAGAACAGAAACAAGACAAGTATGTACAGACTCACCACTGTTATTCAACGTACTAGCTGCGGCTAGTCCTAGCTGTGGCTAGAAAAACAAAGGCACACGAATTGGAAGGGAAGAAGCAAAATCGTCACTATTTTCAGATGACATAATACTATACATAGAAAGCCCTAAATTATTAGAACAAATGAATTCAGTAAAGTTGCAGAACACAAGATTAAAATACAGAAATCTGCTGTATTTTACTTGCTAATAAGTATCAGAAAGAGAAAGCAAGAAAATAATCCCATTTATAATCATATTACAAAATACATTTGACCCTTGAACAGCACAGGTTTGAACTTCATAGGTCTACTTATACATAATTTTTTTCAATACATACATACTACAGTGCTACACAATCCATGACTGGTTGAATCTGTGACTGTAAAACTGCAGATACAGAAGGCCATCTATAAAGTTATACACAGACTTTTGATCGAACTGGGAAGTTGGTGCCTTTATCAAAAGCGTTGTTCAAGGGTCAGTGTACCTAGAAACAAACTTAACCAAGGAGATGAAAGACCTGTACTCTGAAAACTGAAAGACATTAATGAAAGAAATTGAAGGCAAAACAAATAAATGGAAAGATATACCATGATCCAAGATACAACAGTCATAGCCTTCTGTGTTTGTGAAGGATTCTGGAACTTCCTGGCCACTTGCACTTGGTTTAAGGCACAAAGTTGAATTGTACATGCTGAGAAAAGTGAAAGTGAAAGTGTTAATCTTTCAGTCTTGTCCAACTCTTTGCAACCTCATGGACTCCAGCTTGCCATGCTCCTCTGTCTATGGGATTCTCTAGGCAAGAATACAGGAGTGGGTTGCCATTTCCTACTCCAGGGAATCTTCCTGACCCAGGGATCGAACCTGGGTCTCATGCATTGCAGGTGGATTCTTTATCATCTGAGCCACCTGGAAAGTCCACACACTGAGAAGCAAGTGCAAAAAGCCTCGTGATATGGTTTAGTTCATGTGTAGACCCACTGCCCACCCAGCATTTGTATCTCAGAATGGCTGTTTCCTTTCTCATCATTATCTTGTATCTAGTAATTCTTGTGGAAAATTTTTATTTCGTGTTTATGAAAGAAATATATATTAAAGTACTATGTGTAAAACGTGGGCAAGAGAAGGAGTCTATGAACATATTTATGATTAACAAAGCTGGAATTGAATCATGTTGGGCTTGCGCCTGCTCAGCCTTAATGTTGCCAAGATGTGGAGTGAGGTGGGAGGGAGCTTTCAGAAATGGGGAGTGACAGATGGGAGTCTGGGCTACGGAGTCAGGAATTGTACTAAACTGAGGAACAGATAGGCAAGGCTGGGCAGTCTAGCTGCATGCTGAGGCAAGAAGATACTTGCTCTTCCTGCAGCTGTTTGCTTGGAACCAACTTTTGTGGCTGTGCTCACTCATAGTTGCTTTTGAACTGTGGTGTTGGAGAAGATTCTTGAGAGTCCCTTGGACTGCAAGGAGATCCAACCAGTCCATCCTAAAGGAGATCAGTCCTGGGTGTTTATTGAAAGGACTGATGTTGAAGCTGAAACTTCAATACTTTGGCCACCTGATGCAAAGAGATGACTCATTGGAAAAGACCCTGATGCTGGGAAAGATTGAGGGCAGGAGGAGAAGGGGACGACAGAGGATGAGATGGTTGGATGATGTCACTGACTCAATGGACATAAGTTTGGGTGAACTCCGTGAATTGGTGAGGGACAGGGAGGCCTGGCGTGCTGCAGTTCATGGGGTCGCAGAGTCAGACACGGCTGAGCAACTGAACTGAACTGAACTGAACTCACACATAGTTTTCTGAAGGGTCCCGCCTGTGAAAGCTGAGTGAGAGGCTGGCGATGCCTCCTTTTGAGTCAAGACTGGCTCTCTGCCTTTGATGGCATTTCTGAGCTGGTGATAGTAGCAGTTCTTCCTGAATTTGACCTAGGGATTGTGAGGATGTCACATAGAAACTGAATTCCTGAATCCCCAGGGTCATCACTGTCCTATTTGGTCACGGCAGCTGGGGCTGAAGGCTCTGAAATGGGACATGTAACTAGGTCTTTGCCTCATTTTAGCAGTCATATTCACATTTTCAAAAAATGATGTATTTTCCCAGGCAGGCATGTGGCTACCTATAGCAACCTTTAGCTACATGAAAGCGTTCTTTTGGTCTCTGGGGAACCAGCTGCTGACAGATGAGCTTCTAGAATTTAGAATTTCCTGGGTTTGTTATTTGCCTAACAAAAGAGAAAAATATATTTTGGATGCAATTAGACCATTTTTTGGGGGGGAGGGGTCTTCTCCCCATCTCCTACCTGAGAAATAGAAGAAGAAAAGTGAAGGACAGGCATTTTCCACTGTCACTGATATTTTTAAGCCCAGTGTGGGTGAGATAATATCTGATGACAAATAAAAGATTTGTATGTGTCCTTTAAGCTCTCTGAAAAGCTGCAATTCCAGGAGTACAGTTTGAATAAGAGGGACATTCTCAATATATTCAAATAAAGCACAAGATTTTTATTTTATTATGATGCAATGCACTAAAGCTTCTGTGCAGAGCTAGGAGCTCCCAAAGGAAAGCAATTTCAAAGCAACTAGTACAGATTGGGAAGGGCATGCTGACCCTAAGAGTTGTAGCAGGAAGGATCACATATTCTTGTTATTCAGCACCATAGATAGGATGCTGTGCCCACCCGTGTTTATTAATCTATTGTAATATATGTCATTCTGATTTTGTTACTACTTATAAACACTGTTTTAGTGATAACTATTTTAAAGTTATCTTTAGTTATACTTTATCTACAGTAAAAATCAACCAATTTTAAAAGTACAATTCAATGAGCTTTAACAAGTGTATGTAGTCATGTACCACCAAAATGATCAAGCTCTGGAACATTTCCATCAGCCTAAAATATTCTCTGTGCTCTTTGCAGTCAATTCCCATAAACCCCCTCCATCCCAGCCCATGGTAACCACTTACCCCTTTTCTAACACTGTACTTTTGTCCTCTGCTGATTTTCTAAACTAATTTTTAAGTAAATACCATATTGTTTCTATGCATGTATGAATATTACTAATCTAATTTTAACCAAGTTTTAATGGATGACCTTAGAGCCATTCTGTCTCTTTAAGGTAACTTTGTAGATTTCCACTTCAGTCTGTAACATATGATCCACATGTGATCACAGTTTGGCTCATTTCCTTCTTCCCCGCCCCCCCCACCCCCCCACCTCCAAGTTCTTAGTGGGGAGCATTTTACTGTTACCTTTAAGAATTGTGAAAGGTCGTATATACTCATGTATGCTGGGATTCAGGGGAAGATCAAGAGGAGAGGGTAATCAGCAAGAGTCTAAGGAGGAAGAAAGTGAGCATTACTGACAATCTTGCAGGATGGAAAATATGTGGTTGCCTTTGGAGGGGGTGGAGGATGGAGATACTTCTGCGACAGCAAGTTAGAATAGATATTGCTAACAGGTTAACATAGAGGTGAAAAAATGCCACTAAGCCATGTGTTGAGAGTGATTAGAACAGATAAAATGAGGGACTCTGTAGATAGAATTAAAGAAGTGTGCTTGAAGTTTACAACCACTGGAGGAAATACAATGCAGCAACAACTGGGTATAGAGAAAGAAATTGCTAAGGAGCATTGAGAGACCAACTGCTCCTTTAGGTATCATTTGGGTACCATTCTCTATGAGTTCTTCTTAGATAAGAGATCTTTAATTCCACTCAAAGTTTTATTAAAAATGTTTTCATTTCTACAGAAAAGTTTTAAGAACACTATATTGTATTCCTGTATATCCTTCAAATAAATTCAATCCACTGTTAACATTTTGCCACAGTTTCTTTCTCTGTCACATAAAACATCTACAGTATTATAATTACTGTAATAATTATTATCATCTTGCTGAGCCATTTGAAAGTAACTTGCAGAGGTCATGACATCATTCCTTTAGCACATATTTCCTAAGAAAGTAGATATTTTAAAAAACATAACCATAGTTCAATTCTCAAAATAAAGAAATTTAATATTGATACAAAAGTACTATCTAATATGAAGTTCACACTCAAATTTCTCTGTAGTAATGGCTACATGATGTTAAACCAAATCATCTTATGACTCAAAGGAATGAAACTGATGAGGAACTAGAGGTCATGTGGTTACTATTTGAGACAAGAGGGATAACAACTGACCAGCTGAATTTCTAGTATTATGGAGAAAGAAAGTGAAAGTGAAGTCACTCAGTCATGTCCGACTCTTTGCGACCCCATGGAGCTCTACTGGGCTCCTCTGTCCATGGGATTTTCCAGGTAAGAATACGGGAATGGGTTGCCATTTCCTCCTCCAGGAGATCTTCCTGACCCAGGGATTGAACTCGGATGTCCCGCATTGTAGGCAGATATGTTACCATCTGAGAGTGTCCAATAAATATTTGTTTAATTTACCTAAAGTATTTGGACACTGCTTAAAAAGTCATTTGCTTAGTTTTCATCTTTTATTTTTAGTTTTGGGTACCTCTCTGTTAATGGGTGAGCAAGCTAGCCCATTAGCTGTTTGAAACACTTCATCTTAGCTCCATTTCTCCTGTGCCTTGTAACAAGCAGGACTGTACAAAGGAAAACTCTTTTTATGGTCCCAATTCATATCAACCAAATACCAAGGAAAGGATCCTAATATCTTTCTAAAATGTTTTCATTTATCTTGGTGTTTAGTTGTCATAAAATCGTATGTTTAAAGTGTCCACTGGGTGTAAATGGTCCTATAAACTCTTGTAACTGAGTGACATGTGATAATGAAAGTACCTTCACAAAGAACAACAAAATAGATCTTTTTTTATTGTAATCATCAAATACTGTGCCCCAAGGTATTGATTGAATTATACATAAACCTGATATGGAGCTATAAAAGGATGATGGTATACTCATGCACAACAAACCAAACAGAGATTAAGCTGCAAGAAATAACCTTGATCCTAACAACATCCAGAATCTGCTGGATGTATATTGAAACAAAAATATTTGCAGACAAAAATATTTCCTGCAGGTATGTAATTTGTTAGGATTATACTGTAAGAAATTTTATCAATCAAAAACTAGGAAAGATTTTTTCAGTCTTTGTTATCTGAGAGAGAATCGTATTCCAAAGAGCCTCTCTAAATTTTGTTCTAGTTCTTTCTTTACTACCATTTATTTTATGTCACTGTGTTTACTTGGACTTGTTTTTATTCTGCTATGGAATCACCTTGAGTATTTTTAAAATAAAGGGTATGTTGATGGGTTAAAAAAGAAGCTTAGTGTTTCTCTTTGAAGGCAGATATACATATATATGGTTAACTTATATTTGACAGAGATGCCAAAGAAATTAAATGGGGAAGGGGTAATCTTTTCAATGAATAGTGCTGGAATGATTTTACAGCTGTGTATGTAGACAAACAAACAAGCAAAAGCAGAAGGAAAAATAGCCTCAGTTCAGTTCAGTTCAGTTCAGTCACTCAGTCGTGTCCGACTCTTTGTGATCCCATGAATTGCAGCACGCCAGGCCTCCTTGTCCATCACCAACTCTTGGAGCTTACTCAAACTCATGTCCATCGAATTGGTGATGCCATCCAGCCATCTCATCCTCTGTCGTCCCCTTTTCTTCCTGCCTCCAATCCCTCCCAGCATCAGGGTCTCTTCCAATGAGTCAATTCTTCACATCAGGTGGCCAAAGTATTGGAGTTTCAGCTTCAACATCAGTCCTTTCAATGAACTGATTGAATCAGTCCTGAACCCAGGACTGATTTCCTTTAGAATGGACTGGTTGGATTTCCTTGCAGTCCAAGGGACTCTCAAGAGTCTTCTCCAACACCACAGCTCAAAAGCATCAATTCTTTGGCACTCAGCCTTCGTCACAGTCCAACTCTCACATCCATACATGACCACTGGGAAAACCATAGCCTTGACTAGATGGACATTTGTTGGTAAAGTAATGTCTCTGCTTTTGAATATGCTATCTAGGTTGGTCATAACTTTCCTTCCAAGGAGTAGATGTCTTTTAATTTCATGGCTGCAGTCACAATCTGCAATGATTTTGGAGCCCCCCAAAAACAAAGTCTGACACTGTTTCCACTGTTTCCCCATCTATTTGCCATCAAGTGATGGGACCAGATGCCATGATCTTAGTTTTCTGAATGTTGAGCTTTAAGTCTCAGTTTTAACCTAATACCACATAGAAAAATTAACTTGGAATGAATTTTGTTCCTAAATGTAATAGCTAAAATTATGTAACATCAAAATAAAAACAAGAAAGAAATCTTAGTGACTGTCAGTTTGGCAAAGAATTATAAAATACCAGAAAAAAGTCTTAAAATAAAGAAGATTAAAGTTAAAAGAAAACAATTACTTCATCCAAGTTAAAATCTTTTGCTCTTCAGAAGACAGTGTTATGAAAATAAAAAGGCAAAGGCACATTCCAGTTAAAAACACAGCAAAATATGTATTTAATAATGGATTTTGTTAGATGCTTGCTTCTTGGAAGGAAAGCTATGACAAATCTAGACAGTGTATTAAAAAACAGAAACATCATTTTGCTGACAGAAGTCCATATAGTCAAAGCTTTGGTTTTTCCAGTAGTCATGTATAGATATGAGAGTTGGACCATAAAAAAGGCTGAGCACTGAAAAATTAATGCTTTTGAATTGTGCTGGAGAAGACTCTTGAGATCCCTTGGACTGCAAAGAGATCAAATCAGTCACTCCAAATAAAGGAAATCAACACTAAATATTCATTGGAAGCACTGTTACTAAAGCTTAAGCTCCACACTGGCCACCTGATGTGAAGAGCCAACTCATTGGAAAAGATGCTAATGCTGGGAAAGACTGTAGGAAAAGGATAAGAAGGGAACAGAGAATGAGACAGTTAGAGAGCATTGCTGACTCAATAGACATGAGTTTGAGCAAACTCCAGGAGATAGTGGAGAACAGAAGAACCTGGCATGCTATAGTCCATGGGATTGCAGAGTCAGGTACAATTTAGTGACTGAACAACAAATCTAGAATATATAACAACTCAATAAGAGGAAATCACTCAAATTTTGAGAAACAGCAAGAGTTTCTAAAGATATTTTATCAAAGAAAATGTACAGATGGCAAATAAGCACATTAAAAGTTGTTAAACATGATTAGTCATCGGGGAATTAAAATGAAAACCTTAGTGACAGACCACTACACTCCCATTAAGATGCTTAAAATATACAGAGTGAAGTAAGCCAGAAAGAAAAACACCAATACAGTATACTAATGGATATATATGGAATTTAGAAAGATGGTAACGATAACTCTGTATGTGAGACAGCAAAAGAGACACAGATGTATAGTACAGTCTTGTGGACTCTGTGGGAGAGGGAGAGGGTGGGGTGATTTGGAGAATGGCATTGAAACATGTATAATTAATATATGAAATGAATCGCCAGTCCAGGTTCGATACAGTATACTGGATGCTTGGGGCTGATGTACCCGGACGACCCAGAGGGATAGTACGGGGAGGGAGGAGGGAGGGGGGTTCAGGATGGGGAACACGTGTATACCTGTGGCGGATTCATGTTGATGTATTGCAAAACCAATACAATCAGTTCAGTTCAGTTGCTCAGTCGTGTCCGACTCTTTGCGACCCCATGAATCGCAGCACGCCAGGCCTCCCTGTCCATCAGCATCTCCCGGAGTTCACTCAGACTCACGTCCATCGAGTCGGTGATGCCATCCAGCCATCTCATCCTCAGTCATCCCCTTCTCCTCCTGCCCTCAATTCCTCCCAACATCAGAGTCTTTTCCAATGAGTCAACTCTTCGCATGAGGTGGCCAAAGTACTGGAGCTTCAGCTTTAGCATCATTCCTTCCAAAGAAATCCCAGGGCTGATCTCCTTCAGAATGGACTGGTTGGATCTCCTTGCAGTCCAAGGGACTATCAGGAGTCTTCTCCAACACCGCAGTTCAAAAGCATCAATTCTTCGGCGCTCAGCCTTCTTCACAGTCCAACTCTCACATCCATACATGACCACAGGGAAAACCATAGCCTTGACTAGATGGACCTTAGTTGGCAAAGTAATGTCTCTGCTTTTGAATATGCTATCTAGGTTGCTCATAACTTTTCTTCCAAGGAGTAAGCGTCTTTTAATTTCATGGCTACAGTCACCATCTGCAGTGATTTTGGAGCCCCCCAAAATAAAGTCAGACACTGTTTCTACTCTTTCCCCATCTATTTCCCATGAAGTGATGGGACCGGATGCCATGATCTTTGTTTTCAGAATGTTGAGCTTTAAGCCAACTTTTTCACTCTCCTCTTTCACTTTCATCAAGAGGCATTTTAGCTCCTCTTCACTTTCTGCCATAAGGGTGGTGTCATCTGCATATCTGAGGTTATTGATATATCTCCTGGCAATCTTGATTCCAGCTTATGTTTCTTCCAGTCCAGCACTTCTCATGATGTACCCTGCATAGAAGTTAAATAAGCAGGGTGACGATATACAGCCTTGATGTACTCCTTTTCCTACTTGGAACCAGTCCGTTGTTCCATGTCCAGTTCTAACTGTTGCTTCCTGACCTGCATACAGATTTCTCAAGAGGCAGGTTAGGTGGTCTGGTATTTCCATCTCTTTCAGAATTGTCCACAGTTTATTGTGATCCACACAGTCAAAGGCTTTGGCATAGTCAATAAAGAAGAAATAGATGTTTTTCTGGAACTCTCTTGCTTTTTCCATGATCCAGCGAATGTTGGCAATTTGATCTCTGGTTTCTCTGCCTTTTCTAAAACCAGCTTGAACATCAGGGAGTTCACGGTTCATGTATTGCTGAAGTCTGGCTTCGAGAATTTTGAGCATTACTTTACTAGCATGTGAGATGAGTGCAACTGTGTGGTAGTTTGAGCATTCTTTGGCATTGCCTTTCTTTGGAATTGGAATGAAAACTGGCTTTTTCCAGTCCTGTGGCCACTGCTGAGTTTTCCAAATTTGCTGGCATATTGAGTCCAGCACTTTCACAGCATCATCTTTCAGGATTTGAAATAGCTCTTCTGGAATTCCATCACCTCCACTAGCTTTGTTTGTAGTGATGCTTTCTATGGCCCACTTGACTTCACATTCCAAGATGTCTTGCTCTAGATTAGTGATCACATCATCATGATTATCTGGGTCGTGAAGATCTTTTTTGTATAGTTCTTCCGTGTATTCTTGCCACCTCTTCTTAATATCTTCTGCTTCTGTTAGGTCCAGACCATTTCTGTCCTTTATCGACCTCATCTTTGCATGAAATGTTCCGTTGGTATCTCTAATCTTCTTGAAGAGATCGCTAGTCTTTCCCATTCTGTTGTTTTCCTCTATTTCTTTGCATTGATCGCTGAAGAAGGCTTCCTTATCTCTTCTTGCTATTCTTTGGAACTTGCATTCAGATGCTTATATCTTTCCTTTTCTCCTTTGCTTTTCACCTCTCTTCTTTTCACAGCTATTTATAAGGCCTCCCCAGACAGCCATTTTGCTTTTTTGCATTTTTTTCCATGGGAATGATCTTGATCCCTGTCTCCTGTGTCTCGAACCTCATTCCATAGTTCATCAGGCACTCTATCTATCAGATCTAGACCCTTAAATCTATTTCTCACTTACACTGTATAATCATAAGGGATTTGATTTAGGTCATACCTGAATGGTCTAGTGGTGTTCCCTAGTTTCTTCAATTTCAGTCTGAATTTGGTAATAAGGAGTTCATGATCTGAGCCAGAGTCAGCTCCCGGTCTTGTTTTTGTTGACTGTATAGAGCTTCTCCATCTTTGGCTGCTAAGAATATAATCAATCTGATTTTGGTGTTGACCATCTGGTGATGTCCATGTGTAGAGTCTTCTCCTGTGTTGTTGGAAGAGTGTATTTGCTATGACCTGTGCATTTTCTTGGCAAAACTCTATTCGTCTTTGCCCTGCTTCATTCCGCATTCCAAGGCCAAATTTGCCTGTTACTCCAGGTGTTTCTTGACTTCCTACTTTTGCATTCCAGTCCCCTATAATGAAAAGGACATCTTTTTTGGGTGTTAGTTCTAAAAGATCTTGTCGGTCTTCATAAAACCGTTCAACGTCAGTTTCATCAGCATTACTGGTTAGGGCATAGACTTGGATAACTGTAATATTGAATGGTTTGCCTTGGAGACGAACAGATCATTCTGTCGTTTTTGAGATTGCATCCAAGTACTGCATTTCGGACTCGTTTGTTGACCATGATGGCTACTCCATTTCTTCTGAGGGATTCCTGCCTGCAGTAGTAGATGTAATGGTCATCTGAGTGAAATTCACCCATTTCAGTCCATTTTAGTTTGCTGATTCCTAGAATGTAGACGTTCACCCTTGCCATCTCGTTTGACCACTTCCAATTTGCCTTGATTCGTGGACCTGAAATTCCCAATACTTGTAAAGTAATTAACCTCCATTAAAATAAATAAATTTATATAAAAAATAAAAAAGGAAAAAAATGAAAAAGACTGACAATATCAAGTGTTAATAGGATGTGGAACAACTCAAACTCTTATATACTACTGCTAGAAATGTGATATGGTATCATTACATTGAAAAACAGCTTGATAATATCTTCAAAATAAATGTACCTTCTATATGATTCACCTATTCCACTCAGGTATTTACACAGGGGAAAAAAAGAAAGCATACATTCATTTAAAATTTACACAAATTTTCAGAGCAGTTTTATATGTAGCAGCTAAAAACTAGAAACAACATATGAATGAACAATTTATAGTATATCCATACTATGAAATATTACTTGGCAATAAAATGGAAAAAATGTGATACATGTAACAACATGGATAAATCTCAAAATAATTATTCTGCATGAAAGAAGCCAAACAAAAACTGCATACCATATCAGTTCAGTTCAGTCCCTCCGTCATGTCTGACTCTTTATGACCTCATGGACTGCAGCACGCCAGGCTTCCCTGTTCATCACCAATTTCCAGAGCTTGCTAAAACTCATGTTCATTGAGTTGGTGATGCCATCCAACCATCTCATCCTCAGTTGTTCCCTTCTCCTGCCTTCAATTTTTCCCAGCATCAGAGTCTTTTCCAATGACTTACTTCTTTGCATCAGCTGGCCAAAGTGTTGGAGTTTCAGCTTCAGCATCAGTCCTTCCAATGAAGATTCAGGACTGATTTCCTTTAGGATTGACTGCTTTGATCTGTTCTATTTATATGCAGTTCTAGAAAATGTAAACTAATCTATAATGAGAAAAATTAGATCAATATTCACTTGGGCATGAAGAGAGGGACAGAAGAGAAGAATTCCAAATAATCTTGGGAAAACTTTGGGGATGATGATTTTGGCATGTTCACTTATTGATTGTGATGATGGCTTCATACGTATGTATTTATTAAAATCTGTCAAATTGTACTCTTTAAATATGTACTTTATTGTATGTCAATATTACCTCAATAAAACTATTTAAAAGATTGTTCCCAAACTAACTGATATTTTTGCTTATTTGTACCTTCATAGTAATCTAGTTTCTCTTTGGAAGGCAAGTGCCATAATATAAAGAACCCAGGCTGCTGAATTATGAGATATAAATTTGTGCCATTGCTCTGCCACTTCCCAGATGAGTAACCTTGTAAAAGTTCATTTGTGTTTAAGAAACTTAGTTTTCTCTCCTGGAAATTAGGCATAATAATAACTACCACACAGGATGATGGGAAGGTTGTATAATGTAGACAAAGCACCCCGAGCAGTGATTTCCATGTAGAATCATTTTTCTTCTCATTCTCTTCTTCTCTCCTCTCCACCAAGTCAAGCACAGTTTGCATGTGTAACACATGCTCAGTAAACCCTTGTTTGAATCATTTACCATTTGCTTGTTTCAATTCAGTTGGTTAAGGCATCAAAAACAGGAAATCAAAAATTGTCCAATTTTATTTTTTAAGTCTTGGCATAAAACAAGAGCAAACTTGGAGTACTTGTAACTAGAGTGTACGGGACAATTTGACTTCTGACATAGCTTTATATTCACTAAGCTACTCACTTCTCCATACACATAATACAACTATTTATAAAGATTTAGTTATAGCTATGCAATGAGACAACAGCTGAATGCTGAAGAATTCATGCTTTTGGCTCTGTGGTGTTGGAGAAGACTCTCAAGAGTCCCTTGGACCACAACGAGATCAAACCAGTCAGTAGTCCAAAAGGAAATCAATCCTGAATGTTCATTGGAAAGACTGATGCTAAAGCTGAAGCTCCAATACTTTGGCCACCTGATGTGATGAGCTGACTCATTGGAAAAGACTCTCCTTGGTGCTGGGAAAGATTGAACACGGGAGGAGAAGGGGACAACAGAGGATGAGATGATTGGATGGCATCACCAAATCGATGGACATGAGTTTGAGCAAGCTCTGGGAGATGGTGAAGGACAGGGAAGCCTGGCATGCTGCAGTCCATGGGTTGCAAAGAGTTGTTGTTCAGAGTGACTGAACAACATCAGCAAATAAAATGAGAATTTTGATCATAAAATTTTTGATGGGAAAAATTGCATAATTATTTCAAAATTTCAATGATATGAATTTGTCCAAACTATAGAAAACTTTTATTTTCTTAATTCAGAAGAGAGAAAAGGTTTGACTTGTTTAACACAATGGACATTCAAGAATTCAAGTAATAACTGTCTTCTTTAGGCTTTGAGAAACTTTCATATGAAGTATGCCATTGATGGTGTTTCATTCAAGCAGTTCCTTCTTGACTCCTCAAGTCTAAAGGAGATTTAAGAAGCTACTGAGAAAAGAATACAAGTATTCTATTTTTAAACATCTCTGTCAGTAAGGCCATAGGAAAGTCCTCTGTAAGCCAGTTCCCTGTTAAAAGGCCACTCTGAAGCCTTGGTTGATACTTAAAGACAACTTTCTTTCCAGGAGTGAGTAGATAAGATGGAAAATTCTTTATATACTACTAGGTAACCAGCAGGAGATACAGAAAGCCAGTCTGGGTGGAGAGCATTGACAAAAAGCTACGCTATAATCTGGAAAAATTTAAAGCAGCTGCATTTCTTTAAGCCATTGTTTAGTGACCACTTAAATGTTTGCTAGTATATCAAAAAACATCAAACCAACAAAATAAATTTCAAAACCATCACAAATTTACTCTTGATTAGTTTGGAATTTGTGTTGTACCAATAGTGCTTGGAAATTTGCCTTTGTTTAGAAAATTCTTTTTTTCAAAGTTATTAACTGGATTCTGCTGTGGTTATTATGGAGTTCCTTAAAATATTCAAAGATAATATCTCTTTAAGGATCCATATATACTTAAAAATTTCTCGCTTCTGGGCTTATAATAACAATGTCATTCAATTTCCTCATTAAAAGTAAGTTTTTGAGATTTAAATTACTTTTTATTTATTTTTTTATTGAAGGATAATTGCTTTACAGAATTTTGTTGTTTTCTGTCAAACCTCAACAAGAATCAGCCATAGGTTAAATATATATCCCCTCCCTTTTGAACCTCCCTCCCATCTCCTGCCTCATCACACCCCTCTAGATACAGAGTCCGTTTACGTTTCCTGAGCCATACAGCAAATTCCCATTGGCTGTCTATTTTACATATGGTAATGTAAGTTTCCATGTTACTCTTTCCATACATCTCACCCTCTCCTCCCCTCTCCTCATGTCCATAAGTCTATTCTCTATGTCTGTTTCTCCATTGCTGCCCTGAAAATAAATTCTTCAGTACCATTTTTCTAGATTCTGTATATATGCATTGGAATACGATATTTATTTTCTCTTTCTGACCCACTTCACTCTGTATAATAGATTGTAGGTCCATCCACCTCATCAGAACTGACTCAAATGCATTCCTTTTTATGGCTGAGTAATATTCTATTTTGTATATGTACCACAACTTCTTTATCCATTCATCTGTCTATGGACATTTAGGTTGGTTCCATGTTCTAGCTATTGTAAATAGTGCTGCAGTGAACAAAGGGATGCATGTGTCTTTTTCAATTTTGGTTTCCTCAAGGTGTATGCTTAGGAATGGGATTGCTGGGTCATATGGTGGTTTTATTCCTACTTTTTAATCTCCAGATCATCTTCCATAGTGGCTGTATCAATTTACATTCCCACCAACAGGGCAAGAGTGTTCCTTTTTCTCCAGATCCTCTCCAGCATTTATTGTTTGTAGACATTTTGATGATGGTCATTCTGACCCATGTGTGGTGATATCTCATTGTAGTTTTGACTTGCACTTCTCTAATAATGAGCAATGTTTAGCGTCTTTTCTTGTGTTTGTTAGCTGCCAGGGTCCAGCCTCGGCAGGATCCAGGGGTACCCTCAGGATGAACGGCGTTGGCGAGTGCAGAGAAAGAGAGAGAGAGAGAGAGCGAGCAGACTAGGGTGTGCAGCAGGGTCTGCTGTTCTGCTGCCACCACTTTATTTTTCACAGTAATTTTTATACCCTAAGTTAGTACATTTCTAAAGGGAAATGAGAGATAAACATACAGAGCTAGTCTAACATTACATCAGTTTGCCCTTTATGAAACCCAGGATGTTTTCTGCATACTTCTTTGTTTATGAGAGTCTTTTCCATAGTGGATCTTTGTGCATTATCTTTTGGCCTTGAGCTTAAGAGAAAACAGAAAAGTTGCAGTCTCATAGGGTAAAGGTACAGCAGGTTGCAACATAGTAGAAATGTAACATAAAGGTCAGTTCTTTTGCAGAAGTCACCAGCTAAATTTATACTCTTGGCTAAAATTAACAATTGTCTTATTGTTTTCACACTAGGGCTAAACTCCTATGTTTTAAATTCCTAACTATATTAACAATAGTTTTTATTGTACAACCTCAGCACATTAAGAGCAAAAACACAGCAAGCAAACATTGATCCAGTAACAACTTTATAGAATAATACTTTTTATGTTCTCTATAGGGCTTCCTCATCCCCCGAAGGACTCTGTGCCTATTAGGGCCTTTTGTGTTTTCAGATTCTTTATGCTTTTTATGATTAAGATGTTTTGAACAATCATGCGCATTAATACCAAGGGCATAAACACATTTGTCAAGCAAACTAAAATGCTAGCAAAAAGGGGTTTAGGTTGAAATACTCTTCTCTTCCCGGATAATCTTATAGGATGTCACCGTCCAGGGGATATATTGATTAAAGTTTTAAGTTGGCTCTGTTTGGAAAGAGATCGGGGAAAGCCTTCTGCCTGTGTCACAGAAATTAGGGAGCAGTCTAGTAGAGCAAGCATCAGAAAGACAGATATCATCTTTAAGGTGAGTGCCGGGGCAGCTTTTCAAAATCCCTGGAGTCCTGATCTGCCTTGCTTGTCAGGTCTTCTCCGCATGACCTTGTCATGTGTGGGATCTTGTGTGCTGGCTCCCGGCAGTTAGCCATCTGTATGTCTTCTTTGGAGAAATGTCTGTTTAGGTCTTTCTCCCAGTTTTTTTTTTTTTTTTTTTTTTTCTGGCATTGAGTTGTATGAACTGCTTGTATGTTTTGGAAATTAATCTTTTGTCAGTTTTTTCATTTGCTATTAATTTCTCCCATTCTGAGGGTTGTCTTTTCACCTTGTTTATAATTTCCTTTGTTGTGCAAAAGTTTTAAGCTTAATCAGGTTCCACTTGTTTACTTTTATTTTTATTTCCTTTACTCTAGGAGGTGAGTCATAGAGGATCTTGCTTTGATTTATGTCATCTAGTGTTCTGCCTATGTTTTCCTCTAAGAGTTTTGTAGTTTCTGGTCTTACATTTAGGTCTCTAATCCATTTTGAGTTTGTCTTAGTGTATGGTGTTAGGAAGTGTTCTAATTTCATTCTTTTACATGTAGCTGTCCAGTTTTCCCATCACCATTTATTGAAGAGGCTGTTCTTGGCCCCATTGCATATTCTTGCCTTCTTAGTCAAAAATAAGGTGCCCATAGGTTCATGGGTTCATTTCTGGATTTTCTATCTTGTTCCATTGGTCTCTATTTCTGTTTTTGTCCCAGTACCATACTGTTTTGATGACTGTAACTTTGTAGTACAATCTGAAGCCAGGAAGCTTGATTCCTCCAGCTCAAGACTGCTTTGGCTATTCGGGGTCTTTTGTGTTTCCATATGAATTGTGGAATTCATTTGAATGAATTAACAAATTCATTTGTTCTAGTTCTGTGAAAAATGCCGTTGGTAATTTGGTAGGGATCTCATTGAATCTGTAGACTGCATTTGGTAATATAGTCATTTTCACAATATAGGTTCTTCCTACTCAGGAACATGGAATATCTCTCCATCTGTTCATGTTGTCTTTGATTTCTTTCATCAGTGTCTTATAATTTTCTGTGTACAGTTCTTTTGTCTCCTTAGGTAAGTTTACTCCTAGACATTTAATTCTTTTTTGTTGCAATGGTGAATGGGATTGGTTCCTTAATTTCTCTTTCTGGTTTTTTATTGTTAATACATAGGGTTCCTTGGTGGCTCAGACAGTAAAGCTTCTGCCCATAATGAGGGAGACCCAGGTTCGATCCCTGGGTGGGAAAAATCCCTTGGAGAAGGAAATGGCAATCCACTCCAGGAGTCAGACACGACTGAGTGACTTCACTTTCTTTATTGTTAGTATAAATGAAAGTGATTTCTGTGTATTGATTTTGTACCTTGCAACTTTGCTAAATTCACTGATTAGCTCTAGTAATTTTCTGATACCATCTTCAGGGTTTTCTATGTGCAGTATCATGTCATCTGCAAACAATGAGAAAGTTACTTCTTTTCCGATCTGGATTCCTTTTATTTATGTTTCTTCTCTGATTGCTGTAGCTATGACTTCCAGAACCAAGTTGAATAATAGCGGTGAAAGTTGACACCTTTGCATTTTTCCTGATCTTAGGGGGGAATGCTTTCAGATTTTTACCATTGAGAATAAGATTTGCTGTAGGCTTATCATATATGGCATTTAATATGTTGAGATAGGTTCCTTCCATGCCCACTTTTTGAATAATATTAATCATAAATGGGTGCTGAATTTTTTCAAAGGCTTTTTCTACATCTATTGAGATGATCATATGGTTTTAATCTTTCAGTCTGCTAATATAGATTTATGTGTATTGAAGATTCCTTGCAATTCCTGGAACAAACCCAACTTGATCATGGTGTATGAGCTTTCAGATGTGTTGCTGAATTCTGTTTGCTAAAATTTTGTTGAGGAGTTTTGCATCTATGTTCATCAGTGATATTGGCTGGTAGTTGTGTGTGTGTGTGTGTGTGTGTGTGTGTGTGTGTGTGTGTGTGTTGTCTTCATCTGGTTTTGGTATGAGTGATGGTGGACTCATAGAATGAATTTGGAAGTGTTCCTTGCTCTGCAATTTTTTGAAAGCATTTTGGAAGGATAGGCATTAGCTCTTCTCTAAATGTTTGAGAGAATTCTCCTGTGAAGCCATCTGGTCTTGGGCTTTTGATTTTTGGGAGATTTTTTTATCACAGCTTAAACTTCAATCCTTGTGATTGGGTTGTTCACAATTTCTATTTCTTTCTGGTTCAGTCTTGGAAGATTGAACTTTTCTAAGAATCTATCCATTTCTTCCAGGTTATCCATTTTACTGCCATATAGTTGTTCATAATAGTCTCTTATAATCCTTTGTATTTCTGCATTGTCTGGTGTAACCTTTTTTTTTTCATTTCTAATTTTGTTGATTTGATTCTTCTCTCTTTTTTTCTGGATGAGTCTGGCTGAAGGCTTGTAAACTTTGTTTATTTTCTCAAAGAACCAGATTTTAGCTTTATTAATCTTTACTATTGCTTCTTTCATTTATTTCTGCTTGAATCTGTATGATTTCTTTCCTTCTACTAATTTTGTTTTATTTTGTTGTTGTTCTTCTTTTTCCAATTATTTTAGGTGCAAAGTTATGTTGTCTATTCGATGTTTTTCTTGTTTCTTGAGGTAGGATTGTATTGCTATAAAATTCCCTCTTAGAACTGCTTTTGCTGCATCCCATAGGTTTTGAGTTGTCCTGTTCTCATTGTCATTTGTTTCTAGAAGTTTTTTGATTTCTCTTTTCATTTCTTTAGTAACCTGTTATTTAGAAATGTGTTGTTTAATCTCCATGTGTTTGTGTTTCTTACATTTTTTTTCTTGTAATTGATATCTAGTCTCATAGCATTGTGGTCAGAAAAGAGACTTGATATTGATTTTAATTTTCTTACATTTACTGAGGTTTGATTTATGACTCTATCCTGGAGAATATTCCATGCACACTTGTGAAGAAGGTATATTCTTCTGCATTTGGATGGAATGTCCTGAAGATATCAGTGAAGTCTATCTCATCTAATGTATCATTTAAGACTTGTGTTTTCTTATTAATTTTCTGTTTTGATGATCTGTCCATTGTTGTGAGTGGGTTATTATTTCTCCTGCTTTTATTGTGCTACTGTCCATTTCTTCTTTTACGTCTCTTAGTGTTTGTCTTATGTATTGCTGTGCTCCCATGTTGGGTGCATTGCTGCTGCTAAGTCACTTCAGTCATGTCCGACTCTGTGCGACCCCATGGACAGCAGCCCACCAGGCTTCCCCGTCCCTGGGATTCTCCTGGCAAGAACACTTGAATGGGTTGCCATTTCCTTCTCCAATGCATGAAAGTGAAAAGTGAAAGTGAAGTCACTCAGTCGTGTCTGACTCTTCACTACCCATGGACTGCCACCCACCAGGCTCCTCCGTCCATGGGACTTTCCAGGCAAGAGTACTGGAGTGGGGTGCCATTGCCTTCTCCATGTTGGGTGCATAGATATTTACAATTGTTATGTTGTCCTCTTGGATTGCTCCTTTGATTTTTATGTGTGTCCTTTCTTATCTCTTGTAATCTTCTTCATTTTAATGTATATTTTGTCAGATATGAGGATTGCTACTCCAGCTTTCTTTTGCTTCCTATTTTCATGGAATATATTTTTGCATCATCTTTCAGTTTGTATGTTTTTAGGCCTGAAGTGAGTTTTTGTAGGGAGCATATATATGGATCTTGTTTTTGTATCTATTCAGCCAGTCTGTGTCTTTTGGTTGTAACATTTAATCTATTTACTTTTAAATGTAAATAGATTTATATATATATATATATATATATATATATATATATATATATATATATAATTTTCCATGTTAGGGAAATTTTCCACTATAATCTCTTCAAAAATTTTCTCATACACTTTCCTTTTCTCTTCTACTTCTGGGACCCCTATAATTCTAATGTTGTTGCATTTGATATTGTTCCATGGGTCTCTGAGACTATCCTCAGTTCTTTTCATTCTTTTTACTTTATTCTGCTCTTCAGAAGTTATTTCCACCATTTTATCTTCCAGCTCACTGATTTGTTCTTCTGATTCAGATATTCTGCTATTGATTCCTTCTAGAGTATTTTTAATTTCAGTAATTGTGTTGTTTGTCTCTTTCTATTTTTTTTTTAATTCTTCTATGTCTTTGTTAATTGATTCTTACATTTTCTCCATTTTATTTTCAAGGTTTTTGATCATCTTTATTATCATTATTCTTAATTCCTTTTTAGGTAGTTTGCCTATTTCCTCTTCATTTTTTTGGACTTCTGTGTTTCTAGTTTGTTCCTTCAATTGCGTAGTATTTCTATGCTTTTCTTTTTCTTTTTTTTTTTAAACTTATTCTGTTTGAAGTCTCCTTTTCCCAGGCTTCAAGGTTGAATTCTTCCTTCCTTTTGTTTTCTGCCTTCCTAAGGTTGGTCCAGTGGTTTGTGTAAGCTTCATATGGGTTGAGATTTGTGCTGAGTTTTTGTTTGTTTGTTTTTTTGTTTTTTCTCTGATGGCCAAGGCTGAGTGAGGTGGTAATCCTGTCTGCTGATGATTTGGTTTGTATTTTTGTTTTGTTTGTCATTTAGATGAGGCGTCCTGCACAAGTTGCTACTGGTGGTTGGGTGATGTTGAGTCTTGTATTCAAATAGGTTTTTTTTGTGTGAGTTCTTACTATGTGATACTCCCTAGGGTTCGTTCTCAGGTAGTCTAATCATAGGGCCAGATGTCCACAGTAGTAACTTGCTTGAAAACACACCCTTTATTGGTCATTTTCTTTCCTGTCTCACTTCTCTTCCTTTACCAGTGGATCACCTTCCAAGTAAACTATTGCACTTGAATATTCATTTCATGATCCTTTTTTGTTGGAATCTACACTAAGGCAGAACTTTGTACTTCAGGTTTAGGTATTGATTTCTCTGGGGCCTTATTTAGAATTCATATTTTCCTTGGAAGGAGAGTCAATCCTTATAAACGGTATAAGCTAGTTTCAAAGAATAAGATAATACACTATTAAATGACACTTCTGAAGACAGAGAAAACATCAAGAAGGAGGGTTATCAAGATTGCTTTGGCTATTCGAGGTTTTTTGTATTTCCATACAAATCTTGAAATTATTTGCTCTAGTTCTATGAAAAATACCGCTGGTAGCTTGATAGAGATTGCACTGAATTTGTAAATTACTTTGGGTAGTATAATAGCCAGGACATGGAAACAACCTAGATGTCCATCAGCAGATGAATGGATAAGAAAGCTGTGGTACATATACACAATGGAGTATTACTCAGCCATTAAAAAGAATACATTTGAATCAGTTCTGATGGGATGGATGAAACTGGAGCCGATTATACAGAGTGAAGTAAGCCAGAAAGAAAAACACCAATACAGTATACTAACACATATATATGGAATTTAGAAAGATGGCAATGATGACCCTGTATGCAAGACAGCAAAAAAGACACAAATGTGTATAGCGGGCTTTTGGACTCAGAGGGAGAAGGAGAAGGTGGTTTGATTTGGGAGAATGGCATTGAAACATGTATACTATCATGTAAGAATCAAATCACCAGTCTATGTCTGATGCAGGATACAGCATGGTTGGAGCTGGTGCATGGGGATGTCCCAGAGGGATGTTGTGGGGAGGGAGGCGGGAGGGGGGTTCATGTTTGGGATCGCATGTACACCCATGGTGGATTCATGTCAATGTATGGCAAAACCAATACAGTATTATAAAGTAAAATAAAGTAAAAATAAAAAGTTTAAAAAAAAATAAAAAGGAGGAGGGTTATCTCCAAAAGCCAACATTCTTATTTTTATTTTTGGGAAGGGGAAGTGACCATGAACACCAAAAACTCCACTTCATTAAAGTGGTCTTGGAGAGTGTACCTCTACATTCAGCTTTGTCATGTGTTGATTATATTTAATGATATTGCAACAGAGAATGGAGAAGCAGACGACAACTGACTCCAGCGTTCTTGCCTGGTGAGTCCCATGGAACAGAGGAGCCCAACAGGCTGTAGTCCATAGGGTCACAAAAAGTTAGGCATGGTTGAGCGGTAGAGAATACGGCTCTGTGTGAATCTGGAAAGTGGTCTGCAAACCATCAGCAATAATACAGCAAGTATATTTTGTGTTCAACAATAGAGAAAGTGCTACTTAATGCTAATATTCAGTTATAATTTGTAAATAATGTAAATTATATTTCTCAGTTGTTGTGGCAGGATTTAAAGACTTGCTTTAATGGCAGAAAGTGAAAAGGAATTAAAAGAACCTCTTGACGAGCATGACAGAGAAGTGTGAAAAAGCTGGTTTGAAATTCAACATTTTAAAAACTAAGATCATGACATCTGGTCCTATCACTTCATGGCAAACAGAAAGGGGGGAAGTGGAAGCAGTGACAGATTTTATTTTATTGGGCTTCAAAATCACTGCAGACAGTGACTGCAGCCATGAAATTAAAAGAAGACTCTTGAGAGTCCCTTGGACTGCAAGGAAACCAAATGAGTCAGTTCTAAAGGAAATCAGTTCTGAATTTTCATTGAAAGGACTGTTGAGGAAGCTGAAGCTCCAATACTTTGGCCACCTGATGTGAAGAGTTTACTCATTGGAAAAGGCCCTGATGCTTGGGAAAGATTGAAGGCAAAAGGAGAAGGGGGCGGGAGAGGATGAGATGGTTAGATAGCATTACTGCCTCAATGCACATGAATTTGAGCAAACTCTGGGAGATAGAGGAGGACAGAGGAAACTGGCATGCCTCAGTTTAGAAAGTCACAAAGAGTTGGACAGGACTTTGCAACTAAACAACAACAACAATTACTGCCTAAGACACGATATATTTGAAGGTAAAACACAGATGTATGACAATACGCCTGTCTTTGTTTAGTTACTGAATTTTCAGTGGGGTTAACACCAGCAGGGTGGAAAAGGAGTCAGTGTAGGTGTAAAGACATATGTAGCATATTGTATAACAAAGGCAAGGTTGCCAAAAGTCATCAATAGTAGAACAGGGTGCTGATGAAGCTATTAATATGACCAGGAAGCCATTTCCTACTTGGATAAGTGAATTTCATAACAAGAAATAAAAAGATCTGAAATCCTAGACAGGAGCCATAATCCCAGACTCTCCTTGTCATACTATGTAAATAATTTCTCTCTCCATCTTCATGTGACAACATTAGTATTGGAAAGACATTTTACTCCCCAATGATTATCATTGTTGGGGTTGCTTGTCTACTTCATCCCTGATGGTAATAATGAGCTTGAACTTGTAGATGGCTGTATTTGTTACTCAGATTTCCATAACAATCTTCTACAGGCTAGGTGGCTTAAACAATAGAAAGTTATTTTCTCACAGTTCTGGAGGCCAAAATTCCATAATCAAGGAGCTGTCAGAGTTGATTTCTAGCGAGAGCTATATCATCATATGGCCTTTTCTCTGTGGGCACAAGTAGGAGAGACAGATTTCTGTGGTCTCTTTATCCCTTGTCACATGGTGAGGGGTTGAGGATTCAACATATGAGTTTTGGGTAGACACAATTCAGTCCAAAATAGTGGGAGTTAAGAGTTAGAAAGTCTGAAGTGAAGTCGTACAGTCGTGTCCGACTTTTTGTGACCCCATAGACTGTAGCCTACAGGCTCCTCTGTCCATGGGATTTTCCAGGCTATAGTCCTGGAGTGGATTGCCATTTCCTTCTCCAGGGGATCTTCCCAACCCCCGGATCGAACCCGGGTCTCCCGCTTTACCGTCTGAGCCACCAGAGAAGTTAACTTCCGTTCTTCCTTCTTTCATCTTCCTTAGAGTACTGGGATTGTGCAAATAAATTTTACACTCTGCAAAGAGGCCCAAATTCAAAGTCTAAAAGAAAGGAAGCTTCACTTAGTGAATATCCAAGTGATGCAGTTGGTAAAGAATCCAGCTGCTAATGCAGGAGTTGCAAGAGACACGGGTTCAAGCCCTGGGTTGGGAAGATCCCCTGGAGGAGGAAATGGCAACCCACTCCAGTATTCTTGCCTGGAAAATTCCATTTACAGAGAACCCTGATAGGGGCTACAGTCCATGAGGTCACAGAGAATTGGACATGACTGGGCACACACTGGCTGGCTTCTTCATTTAGTGATAGGTTCTTGGTATAATATTTTAATTTGATTCTAATGCCAGTCAAATTCCATGATACAGGTACTTTTTATTTTCTAGACTAGCTGGCTTAAAACTTGACATTTAAAAAACTAAGATCATGGCATCTGGTCCCATCACTTCATGGCAAATAGATGGGGAAAAATGGAAACAATGACAGATTTTATTTTCTTGGGGTCCAAAATCACTGCAAATGGTGACTAAGCCATAAAATTAAAAGATGCTTTCTTTTTCAAGGAAAATCTATGGCAAACCTAGACAGTGTACTAAAAAGCAGAGACATCATTTTGTGGACAAAGGTCCATATAGTCAAAGTTATAGTTTTTCCTATAGTCGTGTATGGATGTGAGAGTTGGACCATGAACAAAGCTGAGCACCAAAGAACAGATGGTTTTGAAATGTGGTGTTGAAGAAGACTCTTGAGAGTCTCTTGGTCTGCAAGGAGATTCAACCTGCCAATCCTAAAGGAACTCAATCCTGAATATTCATTGGATGATTCACTGAATATTCATTGATGCTGAAGCTGAAAGGCTAATACTTTGGCCATATGATGAGAAGAACTGACTCACTGGAAAAGACCCTGAGGTTGGGGAAGATTGAGGGCAGGAGGAGAGGTGGGCAGCAAAGGCTCAGATACTTTGATGGCATCATAGACTCAATGGGCATGAGTTTGAGCAAACTCCAAGAGATAGTAAAGGACAGAGAAGCATGGAAAGTTGCAGTCCAAGGGGTCACAAAGAGTTGACATGACTGAGTGACTGAAAAACAACAACAAGCAAATAAAAACTCAGAGAAGGTAGATCAAGTTAGTATATGAGCCAGGGTCCAAATTAAAAAGTCATGTTTTTTTTCCACTTTATTACTGTAATTCTTCTTACTAAGGAATTGTTTTGATGATTGCAATTTCAACTTTTTGTGTTTTTCCCTGATACTCAGCTTTCATTAATTGTTAAAACTTAATGGTGAGGCTTCAACACCGGATTATATAGAGAGTAATATGTTATTAAAGGTTGCTTTCTCCATTGGAGATTAATTTGCATAAATAAATGAAAATCTTTTGAAATTATCATATAAATCAATGAAAATAGCATTTACTTAATTAACATCATTTACAAGGAGAGTTTTCATGGAGGGAAATTTATGAAGGAAATAAAGAATGGTAAATAAGAATGGACTTTTATTTCCTCTTAAATATAGAAATCAAGCATAGTGTTATTCTGTCATTTCATTTACTTACTTACTCTGTAAGTACACATGGTACTCTTATTTTATGAAAATTTGTGTGCTAGGTCTTGCATCAGCTTCATAGGATGTATTTAAGGTACTCTAATAAAGACAATAAGGGTGCACACTCACATAGCTATTGAGGTAAAAACTGCAAACTTGGGGTGGAGGAAGGAATCCAAAAGAAAAAAAAATAGCTTAATTTCTCTTTTAGTGTTCATTCTTTACCAAATCTTTGTCCCAGCCTTTATGCACATTGAGACATCTTGGTGTAGTCTGGAATGACTGTGACTACAATGCATACCCCTTCAGATGAAAAAGTATAATTGAAAATACCCGATAAACAAGGTGAAAAGACAACCTTCAGAATGGGAGAAAATACTAGCAAATGAAACAACTGACAATGAATTAATTTCCAAATCATATAAGCAACTCATAGAAGCTAATACCAGAGAAACAAACAACCCAATCAAAAAGTGGGGAATAAAGAACTAAACAGACATTTCTCCAAAGAAGACATACAGATGGCTAACAAACACATGAAAAGATGCTCAACATCACTCATTATTAAAGAAATGCAAGTCAAAACTGCAATGATATATTAGCTCACACAAGTCAGAATGGGCATCATTAAAGTCTACAAACAATAAATGCTGGAGAGAGTGTGGAGAAAAGAGTACTCCCTTGCACTGCTGGTGGGAATGTAAATTGATTTGGCCACTATGGAAGACAGTATGGAGATTCCTTAAAAAACTAGGAATAAACTACCATATGACCCAACAATACCACAACTGGGCATATACTCTAAGAAAACCATAATGAGAAAAGACACATGTACCCCAGTGTTCATTGCAGCACTATTTACAATAGCTAAGACATGGAAGCACCCTAGATGTCCATTGACAGGTGAATGAATAAGGAAGTTGTGGTACATATATACAATGGAATATTACTCAGCCATAAAAAAGAATGCATTTGAGTCATTTCTAATGAGGTGGATGAAACTAGAGCCTATTATACAGAGTGAAGTAGGAAAGAGAAAAACACATATCATATACTAAAGCATGTATATGGACTCTAGAAAGATGGTACTGGTAAAATTATTTGCAGGTCAACAAAGGTAACAGACATAGACAACAGACTAATGCACATAGTAGGGGAGGATGGAGAGGAGGATGTATGAAGAGAGTAAACTTGGAAACTTACATTACCATATGTAAAATAGATAGCCAATGGGAACTTGCTGTATGACTCAAGAAACTCAAACAGGGGCTCTGTATCAACCTAGAGGGGTAAGATGGGGAGGGAGATGGGAGGGAGGTTCAGGAGGAAGGGCACATATGTATACCTATGGCTGATTCATGTTGATATTTGGCAGAAAACAACAAAATTCTGTAAAGCAATTATTTTCAACTAAAAAATAAATAAATTTAATTAATACAAGAAAACATCCAAATTGTTGAATTATTAAGTATTAGGACTTTAAGTCTTATTTGATGTCATGTGAGCTTGTCTTTAGCATTTTGAAGGAATATTTTTTCTACTGTGGAAGGTAGTTCATCTTCTGAGTAAACCTCTGATGGTAGACTATTGATATTCTGATGATGCTAATCCTAGGAATATAGAGGAAGTATTGATAGAAGTCCAACAACACAAGAGAAGACTCTACACATGGACATCACCAGATAGTCAACACCGAAATCAGATTGATTATACTTTTTGCAGCCAAAGATGGAGAAGCTCTATACAGTCAACAACAAGAAGACCAGGAGCAGACTGTGGCTCAGATCATGAACTCCTTATTACCAAATTCAGACTCAAATTGAAGAAAGTAGGGAACACCACTAGACCATTCAGGTATGACCTAAATCAAATCCCTTATGATTATACAGTGGAAGTGAGAAATAGATTTAAGGGTCTAGATCTGATAGATAGAGTGCCTGATGAACTATGGAATGAGGTTGGTGACATTGTACAGGAGACACAGGTCAAGACCATCCCCATGGAAAAGAAATGCAAAAAAGCAAAATGGCTGTCTGGGGAGGCCTTACAAATAGCTGTGAAAAGAAGAGAGGTGAAAAGCAAAGGAAAAAAAGGAAAGATATAAGCATCTGAATGCAGAGTTCCAGAGAATAGCAAGGAGAGATAAGAAAGCCTTCTTCAGTGATCAATGCAAAGAAATAGAGGAAAAGAACAGAATGGGAAAGACTAGAGATCTCTTCAAGAAAATTAGAGACAACAACGGAACATTTCATGAAAAGATGGGCTCAATAAAGGACAGAAATGATCTGGACCTAACAGAAGCAGAAGATATTAAGAAGAGATGGCCAGAATGCACAGAAGAACTGTACAAAAAAGATCTTCATGACCCAGATAATCATGCTGGTGTGATCACTAATCTAGAGCCAGACATACTGGAATGTGAAGTCAAGTGGGCCTTAGAAAGCATCACTATGAACAAAGCTAGTGGTGGTGATGGAATTCCAGTGGAGCTATTTCAAATCCTGAGAGACGATGCTGTGAAAGTGCTGCACTCAATATGCCAGCAAATTTGGAAAACTCGGCAGTGGCCACAGGACTGGAAAAGGTCAGTTTTCATTCCAATTCTAAATAAAGGCAATGCCAAAGAATGCTCAAACTACTGAACAATTGCACTCACCTCACACACTAGTAAAGTAATGCTCAAAATTCTCCAAGCCAGACTTCAGCAATATGTGAACCATGAAATTTCAGATATTCAAGCTGGTTTTAGAAAAGGCAGAGAAACCAGAGATCAAATTGTCAACATCCGCTGGATCATGGCAAAAGCAAGAGAGTTCCAGAAAAACATCTATTTCTGCTTTATTGACAATGCCAAAGCGTTTGACTGTGTGGCTCACAATAAACTGTGGAAAATTCTGACAGAGATGGGGATACCAGACCACCTGACCTGCCTCTTGAGAAATCTATATGCAGGTCAGGAAGCAACAGTTAGAACTGGACATGGAACAACAGACTGGTTCCAAGTAGGAAAAGGAGTACATCAAGGCTGTATATTGTCACCCTGCTTATTTAACTTCTATGCAGACTATATCATGAGAAACGCTGGGCTGGAGGAAGCACAAGCTGGAATCAAGTTTGCTGGGAGAAATATCAATTACCTCAGATATGCAGATGACACCACTCTTATGGCAGAAACTAAAAAGCCTCTTGATGATAGTGAAAGAGGAGAGTGAAAAAGTTGGCTTCAAGCTCAACATTCAGAAAACTAAGATCATGGCATCTGGTCCCATCACTTCATGGGAAATAGATGGGGAAACAGTGGAAACAGTGTCAGACTTTATTTTTTTGGGCTCCAAAATCACTGCAGATGGTGATTGCAGCCATGAAATTAAGACACTTACTCCTTGGAAGAAAAGTTATGACCAACCTGGATAATATATTCAAAAGCAGAGACATTACTTTGCCGACTAAGATCCGTCTAGTCAAGACTATGGTTTTTCCTGTGGTCATGTATGGATGTGAGAGTTGGACTGTGAAGAAGGCTGAGTGCCGAAGAATTGATGCTTTCGAACTGTGGTGTTGGAGCAGACTCTTGAGAGTCCCTTGGACTGCAAGGAGATCCAACCAGTCCATTCTGAAGGAGGTCAGCCCTGGGATTTCTTTGGAAGGAATGATGCTGAAGCTGAAACTCCAGTACTTTGGCCACCTCATGCGAAGAGTTGACTCATTGGAAAAGACTCTGATGCTGGGAGGGATTGGGGGCAAGAGGAGAAGGGGACAACAGAGGAAGAGATGGCTGGATGGCATCACTGACTTGATAGACATGAGTCTGAGTGAACTCCGGGAGTTGGTTTTGGACAGGGAGGCCTGGCGTGCTGGGATTCATGGGGTCGCAAAGAGTCGGACATGACTGATTGACTGAACTGAACTGATTGATACAAGTAATTTCCCAAATGAAAGCTCGATGAATTATTTGCTTTTCCCTCTAAAGGATGTGCTAGTTTATTTTCTCTTTTATATATGTTGTCTTGCTCGTATGATCCTTAAGATGGAGGCCACACTCATTTTTATAATATACTGACAGGACTACTGCACCACTTTTCCATCGTACTTCACAGAAATTATATCTTTGGGTATAATTAAGTTCTAGGTTAATGGCTGATATCTTGAATTTTCAGTATCTTCTGCTAACCATTCACATACAGACACAAACATGCACTCATACAAGCACTACAGGACGTCCTATATTGGTCTATCCTATGGTTCACTGTTTAAGCTAGGCTGTAATCAATTATGAGGATTTTTATTACAGGTTAACTGAGAAAACAGCATCGATTCTGAGAAAAAAATTGATTTGATCTGCCATCCCAACTTACAGTTTGTGAAGACACTCTTGTGCTTCCTTTCCACTTTGTGAAGTTATAGCAAAAAGAAGGCCACCTAGGAAATCAGCCATCACAGAGAGTGAACCTCCTGGCCCCCTACTTTGGACTTCTCAACTTTCAAAACCATGAGAAATAATTTTTTTTTTTGCTTGCAAGTCACCTAGTTTATGCTATTTTGTTAAGCAGTCTAATGGACCGAGAAATATGATTAACAAGCACTTTCATACATGTCACCTCATTTGGGCAGTGTAATGTCTGTGAGATAAGAGTGGCAGGACATTTCAAATCCATTTTGAAAATGAGGAAATAAACTTTCTGGGACTTTAAGTGGCTTGATCATCATCATATGATTTCCAAGCATTTAAACAAAATATATTGATTTCATTATCTTTTTAGTTTAGTGAAATAAAATGTACTTTGTTGTTCATAGAATTTGCAATAGTGCCTAAGATAACCATACAGTCTAATGTATTTTTATTGTACAAGAATTAATGTCATTCAATGGATTTTGAAAAAGATATAGATTGTCTCAATTTATAACTCTAACAGAGTAGCTGGTTTCATTTCATATTATTTTCTTTCAGTTTTGGTTGGTATAATATATATTTTATATGACTATAATAATGGGAATTATACATTTCTGGATCTGGATGTTTAGTTAACAATATGTTGTAAACATTTTCCTTTGTAGCTGAATGCAGTTCATCATCATTATTTTTTAAATTATAATTTAATTGAGTTTAATACTTTATTATTTAAAAATATATATAGTTTAGACAATGTGAAATGACTATTTGAAAACTACTGTTTCCTTAATGTAAATATTCAGAAACTATTAGGTAAAAAAGTAGGCATACTGAAAATGAGTCAAGCTGTATATCTATATTGCATTCCAAAGAAGCTGTCCTCATGACAAACGTATGCCAAACTTACAGTAACATTGCTATTGTTGTTCATGTCCAACTCTTTTGAGATCCCATAGACTATAGCCCACCAGGCTTCTCTGCCCATGGGATTTCCCAGGCAAGAATACTGGAGTGCATTGCCATTTCTTTCTCCAGGGGATCTGCCTGACCCAGGAATCTAACCCCAATCTCCTGCAATGCAAAAATATTCTTTACTGGTAACATAGTCTAACATTGGTTTCCTAGAGTTTAATTATTTATCTTGTAAATTTTTTGTTTAACTTTGCTTTAAAGTGTTATTTCTTCATACTTTCATTTTTATTTTCCATTACTGGTAATGTGAAATGCTGTGTCATTAGCATCTCTCCATAAGCTTTTTTATTCACCCAATCTTTGACAATTTATCTATTTAAAGTTTTTTTTAATACAAATTTATTTATTTTAATTGGAGGTTAATTACTTTACAATACTGTTTTGGTTTTGCCATACATCAACATGAATCCGCCACAGGTATACACATGTTCCCCACCCTGAACCCCCCTCCCTCCTCCCTCCCCGTACCATCCATTTCTGAACCCCAATGATGGATGAAGCTTATGTTTCAGATTAAATTCTTGATTACACTGTAATTAGCATAAGATTATCTCTAAAACCGGATAATTCTCCATATTTGTTATACGGGTTTTTTGTGAGGGTTAGTGTACAAAGGGCTCAGGTAAATCTCAACAGTATCTCTGATGTCCTGGGTTCCTCGTCCTCTTGGCAGAGTAAGGTGATTCCAGCTGGTACACTTGGACTTTCCATGGAATTTTGCTCTGGGAGAGTCCTGTAGCTTTCCCTTTTAATAGGGGAGGTTATTAAAATGGCCTCTGTAACTGGAGTATAGCAGAGTACTTCAGCCCCAAACACTTTGACTTTAGATGTCAACGGTTAACACCTGCTTACCTTATGGGAAATTGGATTTGTACAGACAGCCCCACTTGGAAGAAGTCCCCAGTTCCAGCTTGATTTTTAGAGTGACCTTTATGAAAGGGATAATTTTCCAGGGTGAAGGATCTCTTATTGGATAACGTGTTTATACATCCACTGGACTCAAATAAAATAAGGCTCTTGGAACCATTATAAAATATAAGGTGATAGAGGAGGTCAAGGTCTGGGTGACTCCAGTATGAACATTCTTCTACTAATGAAGGTGAGAGAATGTGTCTTTTAAAGTCTTTACTAACCCTAATGTGTGAGTATTAAAAGGATTTTGATTTTCACACACACTCAAAGCAAGGTCAGAATTCTGATAAATCACATTTTAGTTAGAAAAGCAAGCATTATCTATTCCAAATGTATTTACATGTTAGATAATTGCATGGCTGTTTTTGAAGATTGAAATTTTGAGCTTTGCAATGATAATACTTACTCTTCTGCCAATTTAATAACTTTGCCTTTCATATATTACTCAATTGATCTGCAGTGATGCTTGTTCTCTTCTAAGTTTTCATACTTGTTATTACTTTTCTATGAACATAGTGAGGTTAGCATCAGCTGACCAAAATGTTAACATTAAACCTTTTTCTTCTAAGGTGTTTTACTTGAAAAGCACTTATTTTAAGTTTTAAAAGTGAACTTGCTTTTGAAGTTTGATATATATGCAGAAAGAGGCATATGAGTGTATCTCCATTTATACAAAGTGAGCACACACATGCACCAGATGGAGGGAAAAAAAAAAAAAGTCAAAAATGTTGCATTCCAGAAGTCCTTTTGGGCGTCCTCTTAAATGATATCCAGATCCCATTCCCGCAAAGGTAACCACCATTCTCTAGCACCATGGATTATTAATAGTTTTGCCTTTTTACTTAATGAGATATTTTGGCCTCATGAACTTACACACTGGCTGGTTAAAACAAGGGTGAGAGGGAGATGAACGCATGACTATTTGGTAGCTCATAGGTCTTCAATTTGCTTATGATGGATCGCATCATCTATAACAAAGAACAAAAGATCTTCCATGGACCCTCCTGGTGGAGAGAGTGGAAGAAGAGATGGGAACAAGGAAGGGAGAGGTGCTAAGGAATTTTAGTGACAGATGACAGTTTCCTGCACCATGATAATGAGCATAAGTTAATGTGCTGGGCTGGTGGTTGATACATGGGTGAATAAGGATTTTGACACTTCAAAACCAGGGGCAAGCCAGGGGGTGGAAATGAGAGTAGCTCAGAAGTGGAAGTGAATTCAGTGAAAGCAATTAATCTTAGGAGCAGATACACAGAAGATTGAGTATTCCCATGCTCAGAAAAAAGAAGCAACACAAAAACTTCATGTTAAGAAAAGTGAGCTGGACCTGGATCAAGGGCTTGGTAGCTCTGTATACTGAAATCCCACATCAGTCAGTGAAGGAGGAAACTTCAGCCTGGAGTATAAGTCATGAACTTCAGACACACCCAACCTAACCCACTTTGGGGGGTGGGGAAGAAGCGGGTGGTGTTGTGGCTTCATCCTCTTAGAAGTGGAGAGGATTGAAAACTAATTGATAAATTCAGCTTGATTTTTAGGCTTAAGAGAGTCTGCTGCTTTGATAAGAAAAGTTTCACTTTTATTTTCCTGCTACCTTTAGAAGATATCATGTCAAATAGGAATAGGACTTTTGAAACCAAATGATACCTTTAACATTTTAGTTCAATAGCATTAATAATAGCAAACATAATGTTGGTTAAAATGTATTGAGGGCCTTGTAGTCTTAATGAGGTTCATTATCTCATTAATTTAAAAAAATCATATGACATAAGTATATCTATCCCAATTTTACAGATGAGTAAACTGAATTTCAGTAAGATTAAGCACTTTGTCCAAATAGACTCAGCAAAACATGGCAGAGGGCATCTATAAGTCATCTGAATTTTCTACTAAGCATTATGTAAACAAATGAATAAAAACAAGCTTCTGCAAGCTCTCAATCCGGAAAACCTTGTCATCAGCAATCACCTCTGCTCAGACAGGGAAGGAATGTGAGATAGGAGCATTGAAGGAAGAAGGGAGACCCAAGGGCTCAATGGGAAGCCCAAGAACATATATTAATTTGTTTTTATATTGAAGGCATAAGGTGTGATGCTGCAGATGCAAGGAAGAACAGTAGGATGTCAGGGATATTAGAGTCAGAATGAAAACAAATGCCTCTCCTCCAGCACAGGTGTCAGGTACTTGCACACACATAGCAAGTATCTTCAAAAAGGAGTATTTTTCAGGCTCTGGGCAGCATTCCCTGTCAAACTCAAAACCTGATTCCTTATTCTCAGCTGAGTTTACTTTCTAATTTTGTGAGAATTTATTACTTAAAAAAATCTTCATGGGTATGATAAATATTTTAAAACATTTGGAAATTCAGGAGAACTTTAAAGCTGTTTTCTTCCTAGGATAATTTTGCTTGGGGTTGTTGTGAGCTTGATCCTGCTGTGCCTTCACTTCCAAGCACCTTCTGGAGCAGTGCTTCCTGACCTTTTCATGAGAATGTTTGTATGACATTCTGGGGTATGCTAAAGTGGATTTAGGGGAATTTGCTGTAAAAATGGTGAAAACAGCCATTACTTTCCCTATATATTATATAGTTATGAGAACAATAAATATAAAAATGAAAGAATACAGTAAATATTATTTATAAAATTCAAGATGAATTCATTTATTTTTATTGAGAAATTTGAGTATTCTTCCATGAATATAAATTTTTATGCTTTGAAATGACTACACACAATTTATAATAAAAATTTTTCAGTGTCTTCAAATTATTTATTGTCTTCATGAAGAAAATAATTTTATTCCACAGTTTCACCAAAAAACATTAAACAGTTTTTACAATTATTCTCCAATTTACAATAATTTAAATTTCATTTATGGGTCTAACATTTTTTTCCTTTTCTTCTGTGACTGATGTTGACATTTCTTGTGATAATGTGAAAAGATTAACATCTAATTGAATTTTTCATATTAAATATTTAAACATAATGATGGCAGTCTAATGTACAGAATGTGCATGAATTGCTAAAGCTATTACACTGCAGACAGCTTGAATAAAAGGGCACATAAATTGCAAACTGACAGAAGTTTCAACACATATATTAAGGCAGGGGTTCATGGCACTGGCTGGAGTTTGTACACTGGATGTTTGTACCTGGGACCTCACCTTACCCCGAAGTGGCCACACTTTGTGTTACAGACAGAAGTGCTCCTTGTCTACTCAGAGTATGATATCTCTATTAGCTATGTTGGTTATCATCTCCATTTCAACAACAGTGCTGTGCTTTGCAACTGCTTTCTAAAAATATTTCTCTAAGTAGTACAGTACCTCCCCATCTGCATTCAGCCTAATGGGACACAGAACAGCACATGACAGGCATCAGCATCTTGCCAGTGGCCTGCAGATAGGCAATAATTCTGACCCTGCAAATTTCCAGTGTGCTCCAAGGAGCCTGGAAGAGGCAGACTGTGGTTGCAGCTTGCCTATTGGTATTGGCTATCCTAGAGCCCGCCTGGCTGCCCCAGGGCTGAAGGGATCAGTATGTCCTGGTACCTTTGCAGCACACATTTTTTGTTTGTTTGTTTTTGAAAAGCACTATTTAAAATGACAAATTCCTTGTTCTTCCTGAATCTTTAGGAAATTAAGCTTTCTTTTCACAAATTTCTAAGTTCTAGTTTTATTATTTGGTTCTATCATCTTATAGTTCTTGCAAACAGCCCACTTGGCAGGGTTAAAGGCAGCTGAAGTGTAATTCCACAAAGCATGGATCCAGGTGTCAAACTGACAGATTCCAAACCTTAGCTCAGCCAGTTTCTAGCTGTGTGCCCTGTGTACAAATTCACTGTTAGTCACTCAGTGGTGTCCAACTCTGTGACCCCACGCACTGTAGCCCACTGGGCTCCTCTGTCCATGGAATTCCCCAGGCTAGGATACTGGAGTGAGTTGCCATTTCCTTCTTCAGGGGATCTTTCTGACCCAGGGATCGAACTCAGGTCTCCTGCATTGCAGGAAGATTATTTACAGTCTGAGCCACCAGGGAAGCCCATAGGGATGATAAAAATAGTGTTATCTTCCTAAGGCTATTGAGAAGATTAAATTAGTTAATGCATGTTTATTTCTTATAACTGTCTAGCAAAGAGTAACTAATAGTATTAATTGATGTTATTATTATCACTATTGTTGTTCATAACAATAAGGTCATGTTATTAGTGTTACTAAGAAGTTGATTACTAAGTTGTTACTAAGTAATCAAAGTTTGTTACTAAGTTGTTACTCAGAAGATGCAAAAGGCAAAGGAGAAAAGGGAGGATATACCCATGTGAAGGCAGAGTTCCAAAGAATAGCAGAAAAGATAAGAAAGCCTTCTTCAGTGATCAATGCAAAGAAATAGAGGAAAACAACAGAATGGGAAAGACTAGAGATCTCTTCAAGAAAATTAGAGATACCAAGGGAACATTTCCTGCAAAGATGGGCATGATAAAGGACAGAAATGGTATGGACCTAACAGAAGCAGAAGATATTAAGAAGAGGTGGCAAGAATACACAGAAAAACTAAACAAAACAGATTTTCATGACCCAGATAACCACAATGGTGTGATCACTCACTTAGAGCCAGATATCCTGGAATGTGATTTCAAATGGGCCTTAGGAAGCATCACTATGAACAAAGCTAGTGGAGGTGATGGAATTCCAGTGGATCTATTTCAAATCCTGAAAGACGATGCTGTGAAAGTGCTGCAGTCAATATGCCAACAAATTTGGAAAACTCAGCAGTGACTACAGGACTGGAAAAGGTCAGTTTTTATTCCAATCCCAAAGAAAGGAAATGCCAAAGAATGTTCAAACTATGGCACAATTATACTTATCTCAAACTCTAGCAAAGTAATTCTCAAAATTCTCCAAGGCAGGCTTCAACAATATGTAAACCATGAACTTCCAGGTGTTCAAGCTGGACTTAGAAAAGACAGAGAAACCAGATATCAAATTTCTGACATCTGTTGGATCATTCAAAAAGCAAGAGAGTTCCAGAAAAACATCTACTTCTGCTTTATTGACTAGGCCAAAGCTTTTGACTGTGTGGATCACAAAAAACTGTGGAAAATTCCAGACCACCAGACCTGCCTGCTGAGAGATCTGTATGTAAGTGATGAAGCAACAGTTAGAACTGGACATGGAACAACAGACGGTTCCAAATAGGAAAAGGAGTACATCAAGGTTGTGTATTGTCACCCTGCTCATTTAGCTTATATGCAGAGTACATCGTAAGAAATGTTGGGCTTGATGAAGCACAAGGTTGAATCAAGATTTCTAGGAGAAATATCAATAACCTCAGATATGCAGATGATACTACCCTTATGGAAGAACACAAAGAACTAAAGATCCTCTTGATGAAAGTGAAAGAGGAGAGTGAAAAAGTTGGCTTAAAACTCAACATTCAGAAAACTAAGATCATGGAATCTGGGCCCTTCACTTCATGGCAAATAGATGGAGAAACAATGGAAACAGTGATGCACATTGTTTTTTGGGGCTCCAAAATCACTGCAGATGGTGACTGCAACCATGGAATTAAAAGATGCTTGCTCCTTGGAAAGAAAGTTATGACCAATCTAGACAGAATATTAAAGAGCAGAGACATTACTTTTCCAGCAAGGTCCATCTCGTCAAAGCTATGGTTCTTCCAGCCATTGTGTATGGATGTGAGAGTTGGAATGTAAAGAAAGCATCAATTCCTGTAGAATTGATGCTTTTGAACAGTGGTGTTGGAGAAGACTCTTGAGAGTCCCTTGGACTTCACAGAGATTCAATGAGTCTATCCTAAAGGAAATCAGTCCTGAATATTCACTGGAAGGACTGATGCTGAAGCTAAAACTCCAATACTTTGGCCACCTGATGCAAAGAACTGACTCATTGGAAAATGTCCTGATACTGGGAAAGACTGAAGGCAGGAGGAGAAGGGGATGACCGAGGATGAGATGGTTGGATGGCATCACTGACTCGAAGGACTCGAAGTTTGAGTAAGCTTCAGGAGTGGTGATGGACAGGGAAGCCTGGCATGCTGTAGTTCATGGGGTCACCAGTCGGACACGACTGAGCAACTAAACTGAGCTGAACTCATCTGAATTGAACTGAGGAAACTGATTATTACTCTAGCAGAGAGTTGTTTTTTTCCCTAAATTGAATTGTATTCAGGGGAAATAAACAGTGACTTGAAAGCTGAAGGAATTTTAGCTTTATCCAATTACCAGAGTGTAGTCATTATTTTTTTCTCTCAATTTATTTAAACTAAGAACAACAACCACACATACACACAGAAAAGCAAAAAACTGTTCACCTATTTCTCCCATTCCTCAACTCTTGTACCACCAATCTGTTCTCTGTTTCTATGAACATTTTTAGTTTTGTTTCATTTTTAAGATTTTATGTGTAGGTGACATTGTCCATTATTTGTCTTTTTCTGTCTGACTTAATTTCACTTAGCATAATTCCCCTAATATCCATTCATGCTGCCTCAGATGGAAGGATTCCATTATTTTTTATGGTTGAATAATGCTGCAATATGTTTATTGATTCATCCATCAGTGGATACTTCGGTTATTTCCACGTCTTGGCAATTGTAAATAATACTGCAGTTAATGTGAAGATTTTTTTTTGTTGTTGTTTTCTTCAGATAAATGCCCAGAAGTGGCATAATTGCTGGATCATATCATAATTTCATTTTTAGCTTTTTGAGGAGCCTCCATATCGTTTTCCATAGTGGTTGTGCCAATTCACATTCCTACCAAGAGTGCAAGAGGACTCCCTTTTCTCCATATCCTCATAAAACTTGTTATTTCTTATCTTCTTAATACCATTCTAAGAGGTGATGGCTCATTGTGGTTTTGATCTGCATTTCCCTGATGATTAATGATTTTCATGTACCTGTTAGCCATCTATGACTTCTTAGGGAAAATGTCTATTAAGATCTTTTGCTTATTTTAAAACCTGATTGTTTGATTTTTGCTATTGAGTTCTTAATATATTTTGGATATTAACTCTCTTATCAGATATAATTTGCAAATATTTTATCTCATCCAGTAGGTTGTCTTTCCATTTTGTTGATTGCTTCCTTTGCTATGTAGAAGTTTTTAGTTTGATGTGGTTCCACATATTTATTTTTGCTTCTGTCACTTACACTTTGGTATCTTATTTAAAAAATCATTGCCAAGACCTATGTCAAGGAGATTACCACCTATATTCTCCTCTAGGAGTTTTATGGTTTCAGGTATTAGGCTCAAGCCTATAATTAATCTTGAGTTAATTTTTGGGTATGGTGTGAAATAGTGGTCCATTTTTATTCTTTTGTATGTGGGCATCCTGTTTTCCAATACCACTTATTGAGGAGACTGTCCTTTCCCCATTGTATGCTCTTGGATCCTTTGTCAAAAATTAGTTGACTGTGTGTGGGTTTATTTCTTGACACTATGCTGTTCTCTTGATCTATGTGTCTGTTTTTATGTCAGTACTGTGCTGTTTTCATTATGACAGCTTTGTAATATATTTTGAAGTCAATGAACTTGATGCCTTCAACTGTGTTCTTCTTCCTCAAGATTGCTTTGACCACCTGGGGTCTGTTGTAGTTTCACAAAATTTTTATACAAATTTTATGACTGTTCTACTTCTGTGAAAACCATCATTTGAAATTTTGATAGAGATTGCATTGAATATGTACCTTGGATTTTTAATATTTTCAATTTATTCTTTGTAAACAGAATGGTTATTATCCTTACAATTTAGCTGCTTGCAATGAGAAAAGAAACCAGGATTAGGGTTAGGAACTGAGGCATGGACTAGCTACCTACCTCTAAGAAGACCATTGAGTTGGCTGGAATAACAAGCAGCTAGTGCCAAAATTCATGCTATTTAAATTGTTTATGTCACTTTATGTCATAAAGTTTTAATCACTGCTTAGTGACATAAAATTTTAAAAACATGTTTTACTCTCCTTGGTGCCTAGAGTCACACTAAATTTTCACATTCTTTGAACCTTAAACTTAAGGGGCCAGCCATAATAATCAGGAGATCACTTACAACTTTAGTCTTTATGAAAGACATAAGTAGGCTTCACCAACCTTATGGCAGAAAGCAAGAAGCAGCTAAAGCATCTCTTGATGAAAGTGACAGAGGAGAGTGAAAAAGCTGGCTTAAAACTCAACATTCAGGAAACCAAAATCATGGCATCTGGTGTCATGACTTCATGGCACATAGATGAGGAAACAGTGACAAACTTTATTTTGGGGGGCTCCAAAATCAATGCAGATGGTGACTGCAGCCACGAAATTAAAAGGTGCTTGATCCTTGGAAGAAAAGTTATGACAAATTTAGACTGCATATTAAAAAGCAGAGACATTACTATGCCGACAAAGGTCCATCTAGTCAAAGCTATGGTTTTTCCAGTTTTCATGTAGAGATGCAAGAGTTGGACCATAAAGAAAGCTGAGCATTGAAGAATTGATGCTTTTGAAGTGATGTGTTTGAGAAGACTCTTGAGAGTTCCTTGGACTTCCAGGAGATCAAACCAGTCAATCCTAAAGGAATTCAGACCTGGATATTCATTGGAAGGACTGATGCTGAAGCTGAAGCTCCAATACTTTGGCCACCTGATGCAAAGAGCCACCTCATTGGAAAAGACCCTGATGTTGGGAAAGATTGAAGGCAGGAGAAGAAGGAGGAGACAGAGAATGAGATGTTTGGATGGCATCACCAACTCGATGCACATGAGTTTGAGTACCCTTCAGGAATTGGTGATGGACAAGGAAGCCTGGAGTGCTCTAGTCCGTGGGGTCTCAAAGAATCAGACCCAACTGAGTGACTGCACTGAACAGACAAAGGGAACAGACTTTATGTCTTTAGCCTATTACAGTTTTTGTCACAGAAAAGTAGATTAATGTAGTATCATTTCATTGTCAATGGACAGCAGTGAATGTTAAATTACCAGCAAATTTCTTTGGAACTGCACATAGCAGCTACTTTCACATTCAAAGGGATTTTTATGATTAATGTTATTGTAATGCATACCAAAGAAATTAATAGCCATTTGTCACTTTAAAAGGGTTGACGATTAATTTCATGCTACTTTTTTATTCTCATTTGTCATATGTGAACCTTGAATTTTAATGTTTAATATGTGGTGTGAATTAAAGAAGTAGCCATGCCCATCCTGACCTTTACAATTTCTAATCTTTACTTCGTTGACCTCTTAGACCTCTTTCTGGCTACAGTTAGGATTTTGAGAGGAGGGAGAGCTGAGCCTGTTGGGTAAAATGAGCAGAAAGAGGGAGCATTTTAAGACGCACTTTCATAATTCTCGAACTGTATTGGAAATTCAAATTTTCAAACTATCTATTATCTTGACAAACATTATAATATGTGCAGAATATGGCACCACATAAATCCATTCTGGTGACAGAATGTAATGAGAATGGGAAATAGTAGAAATCCAAAGCAATTACTTTACAATGGAGACTAGATAAAGCTAAGGTCCCATCAGGTTGTACAGCAGTTTTACTTAGCACTCTTAACAATTGCTTTCTACAGAAAATGGAGCATGAAACCATATCCAGGCACTTAGAATGGTAGTTTGGAAACATTCGTTTGGAAAGTGGCCTTCACCCAAGAAGAATGTCAGTTTAATGAATTCATGTTCTTTACTCTGTGTGGGGCAATTATTTGATATCATTGTTGATTTACATTGAAAATGAATCATTCCTGTTTTGAAGGGACATAAATAATTTCATCTATTAGGGTATTCATTTATCTATTTAATTATCTATTTGACTATTTGATAAATATTTATTAAATTATGGGTGTAGGTACAGGATTCTGTTAGCTTAGTGTAAGAATTGTACAATAAAAGAATTGGACATGGATGTATGGACACTAAAAGTACAAATGGCTGAGAATAGATTTCATCGAGAAACTATGATTTTAATATTCTGGAGAAAGTGAGGGGGATCACTCTAGTCATGAGGATACTGAGCCGTTGTGTGCCAGTCAGGAAGTATTTGGTCCCTGGAAACATGAGGATGGCTGATCCGCATGAGAAAAGCATTTAAAAGATATGAGAAGAAATGGAGAAATATTTTCACTTTTAATTTTTTAAACAATTAGGACAAATTCAGACTGAAATTGAAGAAAGTGGAGAAAACCACTATACCATTCAGGTATAACCTAAATCAAATCCATTATGACTACACAGTGGAAGAGAGAAATAGATTTAAGGGACCAGACCTGATAGATAGAGTGCCTGATGAACTATAGATGGAGGTTCGTGATATTGTACAGGAGACAGGAATCAAGATCATCCTCAAGAAAAGGAAATGGAAAAAAGCAAAATGGCTGTCTGAGGAGGCCTTACAAATAGCTGTGAAAAGAAGGAACATGAAAAGCAAAGGAGAAAAGCATCGGAATGCAGAGTTCCAAAGAATATCAAGGAGAGATAAGAAAGCCTTCCTCAGTGATCAATGCAAAGAAAAAGAGGAAAACAACAGAATGCGAAAGACTAGAGATCTCTTCAAGAAAATTAGAGACACCAACGGAACATTTCATGCAAAGATGGGCTTGATAAAGGACAGAAATGGTATGGACCTAACAGAAGCAGAAGATATTAAGAAGAGGTGGCAAGAATACACAGGAGAACTGTACTAAAACGATCTTCACGACCCAGATAATCACGATGGTGTGCTCACTCACCTAGAGCCAGCCATCCTGGAATGAGAAGTCAAGTGAGCCTTAGGAAGCATCACTATGAACAAAGCTAGTGGAGGTGATGGAATTCCAGTGGAGCTATTTCAAATCCTGAAAGATGATGCTGGGAAAGTGCTGCACTCAATACGCCAGCAAACTTGGAAAACTGAGCAGTGGCCACAGGACTGGAAAAGGTCAGTTTTCATTCCAATCCCAAAGAAAGGCAATGCCAAAGAATGCTCAAACTACCACACAATTTCACTCATCTCACACAGTAGTAAAGTAATGCTTAAAATTCTCCATGCCAGGCTTCAGCAATATGTGAACCATGAGCTTCCAGATGTTCAAACTGCTTTTAGAAAAGGCAGAGGAACCAGAAATCAAATTGCCAACATCCGCTGGATCATGGAAAAAGCAAGAAAGTTCCAGAAAAATATATATTTCTGCTTTATTGACTATGCCAAAACCTTTGACTGAATCACAATAAACTGTGGAAAATTCTGAAAGAGATGGGAATGCCAGACCACCTGACCTGCCTCTTGAGAAACCTGTATACAGGTCAGGAAGCAACAGTTAGAACTGGACATGGAACAGCAGACTGGTTCCAAATAGGAAAAGGAGTACCTCAAGGCTGTATATTGTCAACCTGCTTATTTAACTTATATGCAGAGTACATCATGAGAAACGCTGGGCTGGAGGAAGCACAAGCTGGAATCAAGATTGCTGGGAGAAATATCAATAACCTCAGATATGCAGATGACACCACCCTTATGGCAGAAAGTGAAGAAGAATTAAAGAACCTCTTGATGAAAGTGAAAGAGGAGAGTGAAAAAGTTGGCTTAAATCTCAACATTCAGAAATCTAAGATTATGGCATCCGGTCCCATCACTTCATGGGAAATAGATGGGAAAACAGTGGAAACAGTGGCTGACTTTATTTTTCTGGGCTCCAAAATCACTGCAGGTGGTGATTGCAGCCATGAAACTAAAAGATGCTTATTCCTTGGAAGGAAAGGTATGACCAACCTAGATAGCATATTCAAAAGCAGAGACATTACTTTGCCAACAAAGGTCTGTCTAGTCAAGGCTATGGTTTTTCCAGTGGTCATGTATGTATGTAGAGTAGGACTATAAAGAAAGCTGAGTGCCAAGGAATTGATGCTTTTGAACTGTAGTGTTGGAGAAGACTCTTGAGAGTCCCGTGGACTGCAAGGAGATCCAACCAGTCCATCCTAAAGGAGATCATTCCTGGGTGTTCATTGGAAGGACTGATGTTGAAGCTGAAACTCCAATATTTTGGCCACTTGATGCCAAGAGCTGACACATTTGAAAAGACCCTGATGCTGGGAATGATTGAGGGCAGGATGAGAAGGGGCCGACAGAGGATGAGATGGTTGGATGGCATCACCAAGTCGATGGACATGAGTTTGGGTGGACTCCGAGATTTGGTGATGGACTGTGAGGCCTGGTCTTCATGGGGTCGCTAAGAGTCGGGCATGACTGAGTGACTGAACTCAACTGGCACGTATCATTGTAAGCTTTTATAACTGTTCCCAACAAAATCTTAGCTAGAAGTAGCATATACTCACATCCATAAATGTGCTTAGCATTTACTTTGGAAAGGACTCATCCTAGAGCATTTAGTTAGGTAGAAGCCAGTGAGCTATGGTTGTTCAACACTATATCCCACTCAAATGTACCAATATTTTAATGTATTTGATGATTACAAAACCATGTGCCTAATCTATGTGACCAAAATTTGCAGTCTGAAAAATTTGATAGTGGGCATCAGAAAGCAACTGGACAGTCTGAATTGAGAGTATATCCAACTGCTGAATTTCAAAGCCAGGATATAGATAAGTCCTGAGTAGAGACATTAGAATCAGGAATTAAAACTGAGGTTTGGACAATATTGGCCATAAGGCAGTATGTTTACAAGGAAACAGGAAACAGGAAACAGGAAGTGAGGATAAAAATGAGGATCAAAATGAGGATCAAAAAGTAAAAGAAGGATACATAGTTTAAGGCAAGCAGCAAATGAAAGTAGCAGGTAAAACAAGGAAATCTGAAAAATCTGCAAGAGTGAGACAAAGTGATAAGAAAAAATCAATCTTGCTTTTGATGTAGAATGCAAAACATGGCATTTTATGATGACAGCAGTTCAGACTGAGGCTTCCCTGTTGGCTCAGTGGTAAAGCATCTGACTGCAATGCAGGAGATGGGGGTTCAATCCCTGAGTTGGAAAGATCCCCTGGAGAAGGGCATAGCAACCCACTCCACCATTCTTGCCAGAAAAATCCCATGGACAGAGGAGCCTAGTGGGCATAGGGTCATAAAGTGTCGTATGTGACTGAAGAGACTTAGTTGCACGCAAGAATGCAATACAATTGTAGAAGTCTAATATCAATTAAATTTCTTGCTTCTCTGTACTATCAGTTTGTTTGTTTGCTTTCTATTGTGGAAGAATGTAAAACTTATATCCAACAGAGAGCATGGTATAATGAATGCCCAAGTACCTATCTGTTACCTAGCTTCAGCAATTATTAAATCATGGGTCATTCTTCTTTCATTTACATCCCTAGTCTCATCTCTCCTTACTTTGATTACATTGAAGTAAAACTCAAATTTGAACTAATTTTATCCATAAATATATCTATACACATCCTAAAAGATAAGGAGTGATTTTATTTTAAAATTATTTTTAATTGAAGAATAATTGTTTTATAATATTGTGTTGTTTTTGGCCATACATCAACATCAATCAGTGGATAAATGTATGTCCCCTCCCTCTTGAATCTACCTTCCACCTTCTACCCCATTCCATCCATCTAGGCTGTCACAGAGCACCAGATTTGAGCTCCCTGCATCATACGGCAAATTCCGATTGGCTAACTATTTTAAATATGGTAGTGTATATGTTTCCATGCTACTTTTTCCATTCATCCCACACTCTTGTTTCCCTCTCAAGTTGCAATCTGTTCTCTATCTACATCTTAATTGCTGTTCTGCAAATAGGTTCATCAGTACCATCTTTCTAGATTTTATATATATATATATATATATATATATATATATAGTTTTAGTATATGATACTTGTTTTTCACTTTCTGACTTACTTCTGTCTGTGTAACAGCCTCTAGGTTCATTCACCTCTTTAGAACTGACTCAAATACATCTCATTTTGTGGCTGAGAAATATTCCATTGTACCACAGCTTCTTTATCTACTCATCTGTCGATGGACATCTAGGTTACTTACATGTCCTAGCTATTTTAAATAGTGCTGCAATGAACACTGGGGTACAGGTGTCCTTTTCCATGATGGTTTTCTCAGGGTATATGCCCAGTAGTGGTATTGTTGGGTCATACAGTAGCTTTATCCCTAGTTTTTAAAGGAATATACTGTCTTCAATAGTGGCTGTATAAATTTACATTTCCACCAGCAGTGCAATAGGGTTCCCTTTCTCCACACCCTCTCCAGCATTTACTGTTTGCAGATTTTTTGATGATGGCCATTTTGACCTTGGTGAGGTGATATCTCATTGTAGTTTTGATTTTCATTTATTTGATAATGAGCAATGTTGAGCAGTTTCCTGTGTTTATTAGCCATCTGTATGTCTTTGGAGAAATGTCTATTTAGACCTCCTTCTCACTTTTTGATTGGGTTGTTCACTTTTTTGGTATTGAGTTGTATGAGCTGTTTGTATATTTTGGAAATTGATCCTTTGTCAGTTGTTTCATCTGCTATTATTGTTTTGAATTCTGGAGGTTGTCTTTTCACCTTGTTTATAGTTTCCTTTACTGTGCAAATGGTTTCAAGTTTAATTTGGTTCCACTTGTTCATTTTTATTTGCATTACTTTAAGGAGGGATGCTCATAGAGGATCTTGCTGTGATTTATGTCTTCAAGTGTTCTGCTTATTTTTCTCTAAGAGCTTTATAGTTTCTGGTCTTACATTTAGATTTTTAATCCATTTTAAGGTTATCTTTTTGTAAGGTATTAGGAAATATTCTAATTTCATACTTTTACACATAGCTGTCCACTTTTCCAGAAGAAAATACTGAAGGGACTATTTTTTCTCTATTGTATATATTCTTGTATCCTTTGTCAAAGATGAGGCCCATGGGTGTATGGGTTTATCGCTGGGCTTTCTATCTTGTTCCATTAATCTATCCTTCTGTTTTCGTGTCAGTACCATACTGTCTTTTTTTTGTTGTTGTTTTTTTTTTTTTTTTACCATACTGTCTTGATGACTGTAGTTTGTAAGATAGTCTGAAGTCAGGAAGGTTGATTCCTCCAGCTTCATTCTTCTTTCTCTAGATTGCTTTTGTTATTCAGGGTCCTTTGTGTTTCTCTACAAATTGTGAAATACTTTTTTCTAGTTCTGTGAAAAATGTCATTGGTAATTTGATAGGAATTGAATTGAATATGTAGATTGCATTTGGTAGTATAGTCATTTTCACAACGTGATACTTCCAACCCAGGAACATGGAATATCTCTCCAACTGTTTATGTCATCTTAGATTTCCTATGTATAGTGTAATGTCGTCGGCAAACAGTGATTTCCAATCTGGATTCCTTTTTATATCTTTTCCTTCTCTGATTGCTATAGCTAGGATTTCCAAAACTATGTTGAACAATAGCAGTAAGAGTGGGTACCCTTGTCTTGTTCTTGATTGTATAAGAAATATTTCCAATTTTTCATCATCAAGAATAATGTTTGCTACGGGTTTATTATATATGGCCTTTGTTATGTTGAGGTATGTTCCTTCTAGGGAGAAGGCAATGGCACCCCACTCCAGTACCCTTGCCTGGAAAATCCCATGGATGGAGGAGCCTGATAGGCTGCAGTCCATGGGGTCGTGAAGAGTCGGACATGACTGAGCGACTTCACTTTCACTTTTCACTTTCACGCATTGGAGAAGGAAATGGCAACCCACTCCAGTGTTCTTGCCTGGAAAATCCCAGGGAAGGCAGAGCCTGGTGGGCTACTGTCTATGGGGTCGCACAGAGTCGGACACCACTGAAGCGACTTAGCAGCAGCAGATTCCTTCTATGCCAATTTTTTGAATAGTTTTTTATAATAAATATAAATGAGTGTTAAATTTTTCAAAGGCATTTTCTGCATCTATTGAGATGGTCATATAGTTTTTATCTTTCAGTTTTTTTTTTCTTATATTTCTTTACTCTTATTTTGTTGTTTATTGTTATTTATTTATTTATCTTTCAGTTTTAAATGTGGTGTATCACAGCGACTGTTTTGTGAATTTTGAAGAATCCTTGCATACCTGAGGTCAACCCAACTTGATCATGATGAATGATCTTTTAAATGCATTGTTGAATTCTGTTTGCTAGAATTTTGTTGAGGATTTTTGCATATATTCTCATCAGTGATATTGGCCTGTGAGTTTCCTTTTTTTTTTTTTTTGTGATTTCTTTATCTGATTTTGTGTTGGGGCAATCATGGCCTCATAGAGTAAATATGATGTGTTCCTTCTCTGGAATGTTTTTTGAGAGTTTTAGAAGTGTAGGCATTAGCTTATCTCTAAATGTTCGATAGACTCACCTATAAAGCCATCTGGCTGTAGGCTTCTTTTATGGAGAGATTTTTGATCACAGTTTTAATTTCAGTACTTATCATTGGGTTGGTCATAATTTCTATTTCTTACTGATTCAGTCTTACAAAGCTGAACTTTTCTAAGAATCTGTCCATTTCTTTCAGGTTTTCTACTTTACTGGCATATAGTTGCTCATAATAGTCTCTTATAATCCTTTGCAGTTCTGCATTGTCTGTTGTAATCTCTTATTCACTTCTAGTTTTGTTGATTTGATTATTCTTCCTTTATTTTTTTCTTCACAAGTCTGACTAATGGTTTGTCAATTTTATCTTCTCAAAGAAGCAGCTTTTAGTTTTATTAATCTTTACTATTATTTCATTTCTTTTTTATTTCTTTTACTCAGATCCTTATGATTTTTTTCCTTTTGCTAACTTTGGAGTTTTTTGTTCATCCTTTTTCCAGTTGTTTTAGGTATAAAATTGTCTATTTGATGTCTTTCTTGTCTCTTGAGGTAGGATTGTATTGCTATAAACTTTCCTCTTAGAAATGCTTTTGCTTTATCACATAGGTTTTGGGTCATCATGTTTTCATTGTGATTTGTTTCTAGGATTTTTTGATTTCCCTTTTTATTTCTTCAGTAACCTGTTTGTTATTTAGAAATGTATTGTTTAATCTCTATGTGTTTGTGTGTTTTTTGCATTATTTTTCCTTTAATTGATATCTAGTTTCATAATGTTCAGGTCAGAAAATATGTTTGATACAATTTTAATTTTCTTAAATTTACTGAGACTTGATTTGTGACCCAAGATATCTATCCAGGAGAATGTTCTATATGCACTTGCTGCTGCTGCTGCTAATTCGCTTTAGTCATGTCCGACTCTGTGCGACCCCATAGACGGCAGCCCGCCAGGCTCCCCGGTCCTTGGGATTCTCCAGGCAAGCACACTGGAGTGGGTTGCCATTTCCTTCTCCAATGCATGAAAGTGAAAAGTGAAACTGAAGTCGCTCGGTTGTGTCCAACTCTTAGCGACCTCATGGAGTGTAGCCCACCAGGCTCCTCCGCCCATGGGATTTTCCAAGCAAGAGTACTGGAGTGGGTTGCCTTCTCCATATGCACTTGAGAAGAGATTTTATCCCTCTGCGTTTGGATGGAATAGCCTGAAGATATCAGCTAAGTTTATCTGGTGTAATATATGATTTAAGGTTTGTGTTTCTTTATTAATTTTATGATTTGATGAGCTGTCTGTTGGTGTATGTGGGGTGTTAAAGTCCCCTACTGGGACTTCCCTTATAGCTCAGTTAGTAAAGAATCTGCCTGCAATGCAGGAGAACCCAGTTGGATTCCTGGGTTGGGAAGATCCTCTGGAGAAGGGATAGGCTAGACTTCAGTATTCCTGGGCTTCCCTTGTGGTTCAGCTGGTAAAGTCCCCTACCATTATTGTGTTATTGTCAATTTCCCCTTTTATGTCTGTTAGTGTTTGCCTAATGTATTGAGGTGTTCCTATGTTGGATGCATAAATATATAAAATTGTTATGTATTCTTCTTGAATTTATCCCTTGATCATTTTGTAGTATCTCACTTTATCTCTTGTAATCGTATTTATTTTAAGATCTTTTATTGTGTGATATGAGACTTGCTTCTCCTGCTTTCTTTTGATTTTCATTTATATGGAATATCTTTTTCCATCCACTTACTTTCAGTCTGTATGTGTCTCCAAATCTGAAATCAGTCTCTTACTGACAGCATACATATTCATCTTGTTTATATATGCATTCAGCCAGTCTGTCTTTTATGTGAAATTCACTCAGTCATGTCCAATTCTTTGTGACCCCATGGACTGTAGTCTACCAGGCTCCTCTGTTTATGGGATTTTTCTATTCAAGAATGCCAGAGTGGGTTACCATTTCCTTCTCCACGGGATTTTTCCAACCCAGGAATTGAATCCAGGTACTCACATTGCAGTCAGACTCTTTTCAGTCTGAGCCACCAGGGAAGCTCCTGGTGTCTTTCAGTTACAGCATTTAATCCATTTACATTTAAAGTAATTATTGATATATATGTTCCTACTGGCATTTTCTTAATTGCTTTGGATTTGTTTTTGTAGCTCTTTTCCTTATATTTCCTGTATATAGAATTCTCTTTAACATTTACTGTAAAGCTTGTTTCTTTGTGCTAATTTCTCTTAAGTTTTGCTTGTCAGTAAAGCTTTTGAGTCCTCTATCTGTTTTGAATGAGGTCCTTGCTATGTAATCTTGGTGGTAGATTTTTCCCTTTCAGTACTTTAAATATATCCTGCCATTCTCTTCTGGCCTGCAGAATTTATCCTCAGAGATCAGCTCTTAATCATATGGGGCTTCCCTTGTATGCTACTTGTTGCTTTTCCCTTGCTACGTTAATGTTCTTTCTTCATGGTTTGTTGGTTTGATTAGTATGTGTCTCGGCTTGTTTCTCCTTGGCTTTATCCTATGTGGGACACTTTGTGCTTCTTGGGCTTGATTGACTATTTCCTTTCCCATGTTAAGGAAGTTTTCAGCTATTATCTCTTCAAAATTTTCTCAAACCCTTTCTTTTCCTCTTCTTCTGGGACCCCAATACTTCAAATGTGCATTTTGTATTCTTCCAGAGATCTCTGAGATTAACTTCAAATCTTTTCTTTTTTCCCACTATATTCTGCTCTTCAACAGTTATTTCCACTCTTTTTGTCCCAGCTCACTTATCCATTCTTCTGCCTCAGTTATTCTGCTATTGATTCCTTCTACAGTATTTTTAATTTCAGTAATTGTGTTGTTTGTCTCTGTTTGTTTATTCTTTACTTTTTCTTCTGCTGCTGCTAAGTCATTTCAGTCATATCTGACTCTATGCGACCTCATAGACGGCAGCTCACCAGCCTCCTCCGTCCCTGGGATTCTCCAGGCAAGAACACTGGAGTGGGTTGCATTTCCTTCTCCTAGGCTTTTAAGTGAAAATGAAGTCGCTCAATCGTGTCTGACTCTTCGCGACCCCATGGACTGCAGCCCACCAGGCTCCTCTGACCATGGGATTTTCCAGGCAATAGTACTGGAGTGGATTGCCATTTCCTTCTCCTAGGCTTCTGCTAAATATGTTAATTGATCCTTACATCTTCTCCATTCTACTTTTGAGGTTTTAAATCATCTTTACTATCATTACTCTAAATTTTTTTCTGATAGTTTGCCTTATTTCCTCTTTGTTTACTTGGCCTTTTGAGTTTTTATTTTGTTCTGTCATTTGCTCAATATTTCTATGTCTTTTCATTTTTTTTTTTTCTAACTTACTGCATGTAAGGTCTCCTTTTTTCCAGGCTTTAGGGTCATATTCCTTCTTCCTTTTGATTTATGCCCTCAGTCGGTTATGTTCATCCAGTGTTTGGGTTCTGGTTGGCAGGGACTTTTGCCAATGTTCCGGTGAGAGGAGGTGATCTTTTTCCCTCTGATGGACAGGGCTTTGTGAAGTGGTAAGTTTTGGGGTGTCTGTGGGAAACCTATCTGCTGATGATTGGGTTTGTACTTTTGTCTTGCTTGTTGTTTTGGTGAGGCATCCTGGACTGGCTGTGGGCAGCAGTTGGGTGATGCCAGGTCTTTGGATACAGTTGAAAATCTTTGTGAGAGTTCCTACTAATTAATAGTCCCTGGGGTTAGGAGTTCTCTGGCAGTCTAGGGTCCCAAACTCAGTGCTCCCACTCCAAAGCCTCAGACTCAGTCTCTGGCTGGCATTTGTTTTGGCATTAAAGGGGATTAAAATAAACACACAAAAACAAAAACAAAACAAGAAACAAGAGAAAAACTCAGACAAATGGTAAATACAAAATCAGACCAATAATAAATTGAAGGAACACACACACACAGACACAAAACCAAAGCAGTCCAAAGAAAATAAAGAGAGTGACTTGGCATGCAAGGGAAATCAAAATTGATATCAACCAATTAAAAACAAAACTAAAACATACACCAGATAACAAAACCAAAGTCAAGTACCAACTCAGGAATACATTAAAGAAAACAAAACAAATTGACAAGCATGGTGAAATAAAGAAAGATAAGGATTGAAAGAAAAGCAGAAAAAAATAGAAAAGCAAAGTTAAATACAAGTATATAAAAAGATTTATATATATTAAAGAATAACTACAGTAGGAAAAGTACAATAAGAAAAAAAAAACCAATGAATTTTGAAAAAGAAAGAAAAAAAGCCCTACACAACCTCAAAAAGCCAATGTAGAGGTAGAAAGGAAATAAAAAGTGGGCTTTAAAAAAAATTCTCAAAAGCTTAAATAGAGTTGCTAGTAATAATAATATCAGAAACCACAGCAACAGAGGGGGAAAAATTTAAAAAGAAGAGGAAGAAAATCCAGAGCCAAGTACAGAAAACATCAAAATAAAAGGTTAGTAATAAAAATTTTCTCAGCTGTCAGTGTCCTTTCCCTTGCTGTGAGTCAAGGATATCCCCCAATTCTGGACTGGTCTCTGCAGCTCCTAGGGACAGCTCAGACTTTAATCTGGCCCTACACCTATGTATTGTTGCCATCAGTGTTCATAGCTGTCAGACCTAGTGCACTTTCTTTTATCTTTGTATATTCCATAGACACAGAGTCTGCCTAGTTGATCAAGTCAATTTAATCTGAAGCTTGTACAGCTGATGGGAAGGGTTTGGATCCTCTTCCTTAGCCACACTGCCCCTGGGGTTCAACTGTGGTTTCATCTCCACCTCTGCATGTGGGTCAGCCACAGGAATTTTCTCTTGAGGCTGCCTTGGAGGACTTGGGTCTGCCCTAGTGACGACCACATGTGGAGGTGGCATAGCTGCTTGGATCACAGGGACCCTGGCAGTGCCAAGTACACAGGGGAGTTGGTGGCCATTGGCACAGAAGATATGGTGTTTTAGTTTATTTTCTAACCTTTAGCAGCCTGGTCCAGTGAAGATTGAGCTTGAAGGTGGTGAAGCTGCTAGGATTATGGGGACCCTGGTGGTACCAAGTGTACAGGGAAGCCAGTGGCCTCAGGCACAGGAGCTATGGCACTATTAGAGTGTTTTCCTAGCTTCTGGCAGCTGGTGTTCAAAGGGCCTCCCCAGCCGGTCCTTTTCTGTTACTCAGTGCAGAAGGTGCTCAAAGGCCCCCTTGACTGGGGTCCTTCTCAACTGCTTGGTGCCTCGGGTACTTAAAGGACCTCCCTCTCTTAGGTCTTCCTCTGTTGGTCATCTGCAGCTGCCAGTATGTGGCGAGAGAGTCTACAGTGATGGCTCCACCCTCTGTGTATGACTTAGCAGTATCACTTTGCCTCTATGGATGCCCAGCTTTCCTCTAAAGGCATTCCTTAGCATATTCTCCTTCCTTTCATTCCCCTGGGCTGTCTTTCCACAGTCAACAGAAGGCCTCTCCCTGAGATTTCTCTCCAATCCCTATTCTCCAGCTCCCAGACACTGTGCATTCTAGGGTGCTTGCGTCCCTGTCCTGGGTATATAGTACTGTGGCAAGGATTGTCTGCGTGGTTCTTACCCCTTTCAGAATGTCACAGATCAGCTGCTTCACTCTCCAACAGCCTCAAATGCTTTTTCTTTATTGCAAACGATTGCCCTGGTGTGGCGATCTGACCCCTGCTTCAGTTTCCTCACCCACCGTTTGCGGGCCCATTCCTTCCCACTCTCCTCTTTTTCCATTCCTTCCTTTATCTTATGTAGTTTTGCCTGGATCCATATATTCCTTTCTGGTGGTCAGGGACTCGTGCCTGCTCTCTCAGCTGGTGTTTTGTGAGATCTCCTGCATGTGAAGGTATATTCCTAGTGCATCTGTGGAGAGAGATGCACTCCCATCTCCACCTGTTCCTCTGCTATCATAAGGACAAGGAATGATTCTCTTATAAGCAAAGCCATAATACAATATCAGCTTGAAAATTTACAAATGATTTTTTTTTTTGCATCATTTCAGGTTCAAACTTCCCTGATTTTCTTATAGTATTTCTTTTCACAATTTGTTTCTATGTCAGGATCCAATAAATCCATGGATTGCAATTAGTTGACATGAGACTTAATCTTCTTTGGGAATTTCCTAGCCATGTGACATGGCCAAAAGCAAAAAAAAAAAAAAGAGAGAGAGACAGACAGATGGACTTAGGCTTTTTTAAAAGCTTGACTTGATATTCTGTTAGCTTTGGAAAAATCTCAGCCATTGCTTCTTTAAATATGGCCTCTGTCAGATTCTATTTCCTCTCTTCCTTGGACTTTCTATATCATAATTTCTTAGCAACAGCTTTTGACATTTTTGCACTAGATAATTATTATTATCTTATTTGTAAGAGTCACTTGTGTTAATTATTTAGCAATATCTTTGGCATGTACCCACTAGGGGCCAGTAGCAATTCTAGAAACTGTGATAGTTTAAACAAAGTTTCTAGATAGTGCCAAATATCACCTGAGAGAGGACAAAATAGTGTCTAGTTAGGGACCATTGGACTATGTGTATGTTAATTTTATAAAGAGTTATATTCTGGATATATCTTGTGCTTATCCTTTCTACTTTCCTTGTTTCAGTATGTATGCTTCTGTTTGACCTATGTTCCTATTATTTTTTCCTTTCATCAACTTTATTACTGTCCAGTTTATTAAATTACCTCTTAATTTCAATCATATTTTAGTTATAGAATTTCCAATTCATTAAAAAAATTAGTTATTTCCTGAAATTCTATATATTTTTATTTATTATCTTGACCAAAATAATTACAGTTATCTTACTATGTCTGTTAACTTGAATATCTGGAGCACTTGTGGGTCTCTTTCTCTTCTCTGTGTCATTTCTTTGCCTTATTTCTTTTTAGGCTGGGTAATTTTTAATTGCACTGTTGTTTTTCAGTCGCTAAGCCATGTCCAACTCTTTGCAGCCCCATGGACTGCAGCACGCCAGGCTTCTCTGTCCTTCATTCTTCCCCAGAGTTTGCTCAAATTCATGTCCACTGAATCGGTGAAGCCATCCAACCATCTCATCCTCTGTCACCCCCTTCTCCTCCTACCCTCAATCTTTCCCAGCATCAGGGTCTTTTCCAGTGAATTAGTTTAGCTCTTTGCATCAGGTGGCCAAAGTATTGGAGCTTCAGCATCAATTCTTCCAGGATTATTATTATTCAGGATTGATTTCCTTAGGATTGACTGACTGGTTTGATCTTCTTGCTGTCCAAGGGACTCTCAGGAATATTCTCCAGGACCACAGTTTGAAAGCATCAATTCTTCAGCACTCTCAATGGTCCAACTCTCACATCCATACATGACTACTGGGAAAACCATAGCTTTTACTAGATGGACCTTTGTCAGCAAAGTGATGTCTCTGTTTTTTTAATATGCTGTCTTAGGTTTGTCATAGCCTTTCTTCCAAGGAGCAAGGAGATTAAAGTTAAAATTAAAGTTCCTTTAATTTTTTACTATACTTTATTTATGAAAAACTGAAGAAACTCTTATCTCCCTACAGAGAAGATAATGACAGATCACTATTTCTGTGAACTATTGAGCTGATTAAAGTCAAGTGCATAGTTCTTCAGGTATCCTCAGTGAGAATCTGAAATGTTTATCATGGTCTTTCTCTTGATTAGTGGGCCTTGAATACCATTTCTTTTTCTCCCCAGCATTGTGGGACTATTAAAATTTCTCCTTCATTTCTCAGCCTTTTGCAAACCACATTATGCTTGGTTTATGTGTTAGATTTGTTTTCTAGAAGCAAAGCCAGAGCTCGAAATTTCTGGGTCAATAATTTATTGAGTGATTGATCTCAGGAGAATACTAAGGAAAACAAAATAGAGCAAGAGAAGAAAGCTAAGTAAAAAAATGATCTTGGCTAAAGATTAGCTTTACCTTGCTCCCAAGGGAAGTTCTGTAGCACAAATCATACCAAGTAGATGATATCCTCTTATGGTCGGGAGACAAGCTTTCTGTATCTACCATTTCAGTTAATTACTGTTTCTTGACTATCTAGGGGAGTCAAGACCTAGCCTCTTGAATGAGACAGCTCCTGTTTCCCTTTAGCTAAGGAAAATTCTTTGGAAAAAGCAGCAGCTATGAGCTCTTACCAGCTGACAATAACAATGGTTGGGACTGTGTGCACCATTTCAGTGAAAGTGATAGACATCTCATTTTCTGATGCCCTCTTTTCCTTCTGCCCTCAGTCTTTCCCAGCATCAGGGAATTTTCCAATAGGTCATCTGTTCACAGCAGGTGATCAAAATACTGGAATTTCAGCTTCATTATCAGTCCTTCCAGTGATTATTCAGGGTTGATCTTCCATAAGATTGACTGGTTTGATCTCCTTGCTGTTCAAGGAACTCTCAGGAGTCTTCAGCACCACAGTTCAAAGGCACCAATTCTTTGGCACTCTGCTTTCTTTACAGTCCAGCTCTCATAACCTTATGTGACCACTGGGAAGACCATAACCTTGACTATTTGGATCTTTGTGGGCAGAGTAATGTCTCTGCTTTTCAACACACTGTCTAGTTTTGTCATTCCTTTCTTGCCAAGAAGCAATTGTCTTCTGATTTCATGGCTGAAGTCACCGTCTACAGTGATTTTGGAGCCCAAGAAAAGGAAATCTGTCACTACTTCCACCTTTTCCCTTTCTATTTACCATGCAGTAATGTGTGCTTCCCTTGTGGCTCAGAGGTTAAAGCATCTGCCTGTAATGCAGGAAAGCTGGGTTCGATCCCTGGGTTGGGAAGATCCCCTGGAGAAGCAAATGGCAACCCACTCCAGTATTCTTGCCTGGAGAATCCCATGGATGGAGGAGCCTGGTGGGCTACAGTCCACGGGGTCGCAAAGAGTTGGACACGACTGAGCGACTTAACTAACTAACTAACTAATGTGACTGGAGGGAGAAGGCAATGGCACCCCACTCTAGTACTCTTGCTTGGAAGATCCCATGGATGGAGGAGCCTGGTAGACTGCAGTCCATGGGGTCGCTAAGAGTCGAACATGACTGAGAATCTTCGCTTTCACTTTTCACTTTCATGCATTGGAGAAGGAAATTGCAACCCACTCCAGTGTTCTTGCCTGGAGAATCCCAGGGATGGGGGAGCCTGGTGGGCTGTCACCTATGGGACTGCACAGAGTCAGACATGACCAAAGTGACTTAGCAGCAGCAGCTGCAGCAGCAGCAGCAGCAGTAATGTGACTGGATGCCATGATCTTTTCTTTTTTTTTATATTAGTCTTAAGCTGGTTCTTTCACTCTCCTTCACCCTCATCAAGAGGCTCTTTAGTTCCTCCTTGCTTTCTGCCATTACAGTGGTATCATCCTCATATCTGAGGTTGTTGATGTTTCTCCTGACTATCTTGATTCCAGCTTGTAACTCATCCATTCCAGAATTTATCATGATGTGCTCAGCATATAGGTTAAACAAACAGGGTGCCAGCAGATAGCTCTGTCATACTCCTTCCTCTACCTTGAACCAGTCAGTTGCTCCATACAGGGTTCTAACTGTTGCTTCTTGACCTGCATACAGGTTTCTCAGGAGACAGGTAAGATGGTCTGGTATTCCCAACTCTCTTACAGCTTTCCACAGTTTGTCATGACCCACACAGTCAAAGGCTTTAGCTTAGGTGATGAAACAGAGATAGATGTTTTTCTGAAATTCCCTTGCCTTCTCTATAATCCAGCAAATGTTGGCAATTTGATCTCTAGCTCCTTTTCCTTTTCTAAACCTAGCCTGAACATCTGGAAGTTCTTGGTTTGCCTAATGCTGAAGCCTATCAAGCAAGATTTTAAGTATGACATTACTAGCATGGGAGAAGAGTGCAATTGTCCAATGGTTAGCACGTTTTTTGGTATTACCTTTCTTGGGGATTAGGATGAGGACTGACCTTTTCCAGCCCTGTGGCCACTGCTGGGTCTTCCACATTTGCTGGCATAATTAGGGTAAAACCTTGAAGGCATCATCCTTTAGGGATCTGAATAATTCTGCTGAAATTTCATCACACCCACTAGCTTTACTAACAGCAGTGCTTCTTAAGGCCCACTTGACTTCACATTCCAGAATGTCTGGCTCTACGTGACTAACCTTTCAGGGTAGAAGGTATCTAATATAATGAACTTGCCACTGAGACACTGATTGGTGTACTTGAGAATTTGTGTCATACTGGGGGTCAGAATTGGCTTCTATTATTGAGAGATTAGACAGTTACCAGTGACTGTATCAGTCTTAGTGAGATCATGCTGTGGGCCATGCTCACCTGCTACGTCTGTCAGTTTGGTTAGCCCAGTCTTGATCCCATTGCACAAGCCCTTTGTCTGAAAGGAGATGTTAACTAACTGGTGAACCTGTCTCTCTGCTTAGTTGTTTGAACCTGTTCCGCAGTTGATAATTTCTCTTTGGCATTAGTGCTCAAAATAAAAATTTCCATATTTTGTGCTCACTCTCCTAAATCCAACATTTGCCTCTTTCTTAAACCTTCTTGCACTCAGTTTTCTAATACTGCAGCTTCAAGACATCCTACAAGATAGGAACATCATTTCTTGCTTTACATGCTGCTGCTGCTGCTAAGTCACTTCAGTCGTGTGTGACTCTGTGCGACCCCATAGATGGCAGCTACATAAGGACATGCATATCCTTATTTTGGGCCACTTCACTTTCTACAAAAAGGAATGATGAGCTGCTCCACCTGAACCTCTGCCTTTGAGAGGATTTCTCTTTGCCATTTTCTTTCAAAGACATTCCTGAGTGTGGCTATAGTGAGAAAACAATCTGTTTTGGGGTTGTAACCATACCAAGCTGATTCATCCATGAAGCAAGATTGTATTTCTTCCCTCTCCATTAGCTATTCATAGAGAATGTTACCTGAGATTGTGAGCTCAAGCCTAATTTCTGGTATATCATTGCTACTTTATGATGAGTTATTGCTGGGCCTTTGTGAACTTATAATTAGTACATCTAACAGTATGGAGTATATGATGGGAAGTTCTGGTCTCAGGAGCACTTGATAATCCATAGTTAGATATTCACTTTCTACCAGTACCAAGTAGCATGTAAGACCTGCTTTTAAATGATATCTAGTTTGCTGCTCATGTTGGTATAGAGTTGCTCCAGAAACCATGAGGTTTTTGCTTTGAATTTCCTACTAGGACTAAAGCTAGAGTCTCACATGTCTTTTTATCTCTAGTCTAGATACCTCTTCTTTTGCTTTGTGCCTCCATAAAACTCTACAGTCTTCTGTGTCACCTAATGAATGGGACTGAACAGTATCCCCAAGTATAGGATATGCTGTCTCTAAAACTCAAATCGACTTACCAAGTACTGTGTTTCTGTCTTAATGATAGGAGTTGCAAGGTACAACTTGGCTTTTACTTTGTAGGGGATGTTCCAAGATTCTCTGGGTCATTGGACCCCTGAAAACTTCACTGATATATCAAATCCCTAAATCTTTTGAGATTTCTCTCACTTTCTAGAGAGCATGAATATTATCAAAGTGTTCTGAGTAATTGTCAGTTACTGATAATCACATTTGATAAGCATGATCACGTCTATAATGGGCAGTATGAGATTCCACTCCAGGGAGGCCTGGCGTGCTGCGATTCATGGGGTCGCAAAGAGTCAGACATGACTGAGTGACTGAACTGAACTGATGAGATTCCACAGAATGTCCAGATGGTTCAAGTTTCTTTAAGCTCTATTTTGACAGAAAGCAAGAGACTTAAGATGGTTCTGTGTTGGTTTGTAACCTTGGGATGTCTCTGGGTGTAATAAAAACTGAGTCCCATGCATACTGAGGGAAGGAAAGAGGCAGATCATTCCAGAAGGTCTCAATAACACCTTACTCTTTCACACCTATGTCCTTGAAACAGCTGGTAGTATGGAAAGAATAGGAAGCCAAAAAGATAAGGAGCCTCCAGCTGTATCAGTCATCCAGCAGCCATGTCCTTTCAATGACCTCCTCTAACACTCTCAGACAAGATCATGAATGCATATTGTTGTTTGTCCCAAATAAAGACAAACTACTTCTAATCCTCCTTCTTTATAAATATGAAAAAGCTGCATTTGCCAGGTATATAACTACCAGATTACCACGGATGTGTTAATCTGCTCTACTAAAGATACCATATCTGATATAGCAGGTATACATGGGCCTACTATTTCCCTAGGTTTTCACTGGTCCACTATCAGTTGCTAAGATAGTGCTTTGGGTTTTTTGTAAGAGATATACTGGTGAATTAAATAGGGCAAGCTAGCACATGTCATCACCAATTTCAGTCTTTGAAAGTGACACTAATCATATCTCGCCCCAGAATACAATATTGTTTTTTAATGTATTATCTTAACTGAAAGGAAGTTTCAGGTCTTTTCCATTTGACCTTTCCTGCTACACTAGCTCTTACTTAGAACACTAGCTCCAGGAGCTAATATGAGGTTTCTGAGCTGTTATTCATGTCTTTTCTAATTATACATTTTGAAACTGAAAAGTAATTACTAGGTGGGTCCACAGACATATTGGGCACACTGGGAGGCAGAGCTGGGTCACTACATTTATTACTTAAGCCCCATACTATGACTCTAACAGGAGAGCACAAGGACTCTGGATCCTTGGTTCTCGGCATTGTCATACACACTATACATCTCTATTCTTTCTATAGTGTATGGTTATTTGAAAATAGAACCATAATCACCTTTCAGAAGGACTGTAGAGAACATTAATGTGTACACTTTCTGTTGCTTTGCTGCTAAGTTGCTTCAGTCGTGTCCGACTCTGTGCGACCCCATAGTTGGCAGACCACCAGGCTCCCCTGTCCCTGGGATTCTCCAGGTAAGAACACTGGAGTGGGATGCCATTTTCTTCTCCAATGCATGAAAGTGAAAAGTGAAAGTGAAGTTGCTCAGTCGCGTCCGACTCTTAGTGACCCCATGGACTGCAGCCTACCAGGTGCCTCCGCCCATGGAATAGTCCAGGCAAGAGTACTGGAGTGGGGTGTCATTGCCTTCTCCACTGCGCATTACTGAATGCTTATTCATTAGGACTGACCTCTCCCTCAGTTGATGGATTTTGATTCTGAGAATTGACTCAGGTGTGGAAACTGGCCAAAGATTGTGACATTCCATCCAGTAAATGACCTCTGCCTTCTGCTTTTCCATTTTTTGTGCACTTTTATTATGACTTGTTAAGCAACAGTCTTAATGACTGTCCATCCTGTTCCTAAGTCAGTCCTACACTGACTAGCTTTCAACTTTGTGGCCATTATGGCAGTTTTGACTACCTTGCTTATGATGGTGAAGTGTTACCGCTTGGCCTCTACTATTCCAGACTCCAATCATCTCCATTAACAACTGTTCAGATGTTTTTGAATCATTGAATTATTGTGATTTCTTCTTTGACTCACTGTAGCACAGTTCTGTAACAGTATCTTCTATTATTAATATCTGTTAAATTTTTTAAACTAGGTTTTTAGAGTTATTTTGTTAATAGTTGCTAGGAATTAAAATATATATCTTAATTTATTTAGGTAAATACTGACAATATTTACCAAATATGGTGACTTGGCTTTAAAATATCTCAATTACTTCAGCTTTCCCTATTTGTGCTATTATGATCACATGTATCATATCTTTATATGTTATAACCTCTAAAATATAGTGTTTTCATTATTTCTTTAGATAATCTTATTTTTTAATTATGAAAATTAGAAAATATATTCATACAGTATTTAATTTACCTATATATTTACCATTTGGGGGTCTCTATTTCTTCCTGTGGATTTAAATTATTATCAGGCCTTATTTTCTTTCAGTGTGAAGGACTTCCTTTGGTATTCCTTATAAGGCATATCTGCTAGCAATAATTTCTCTCAAAATTTGTTTGTCTGGGGATGTTTCATTTTTGCATTTTTCAAAACAACAGGTTGGCTCGATATAGACTTCTTTCATAGCACTTCAAATATGTTCTTCTATGGCCTTCTGGTCTCCATTATTTATGAGTCAGAAATCCACTTTAAATTGTACCATTGATAAGCTATGCATGATGAGTCTTTTTTTCTCTCACGCAACTTTCAAGATCTTCTCTTTGTCTTTGTCTTTTTGCACTTTGACTGTGATGAGTCTAGATATTGATATTTGTGTTTATCATATCTGGGTTTCATTGAACTTCTTGGATCTGTAGATTAATATTTTTTCATCAGATTAGAGAGGTTCAATAGTTATTTATTGCTGTTTAAATTAACTTTATCTTCCAGAATTGTTTTAAATTTACAGAGAACTATTAGTACAGAAAATTCCTTTATTTTAATACACTGTTTCCCCTTATAATATCTTATATTATTAAGGTACATTTGTTAAAATTAATAAATCTAGAAGAAGACATCATTATTTATTAAAGTCCAAATGATTTTCAGGCTTCTTAACTGTCTACCCAATGTTCCCTTTCTGTTCCATGACTCCATCCAGGATATCACATGGCATTTAGTCAGCATTTCTCCTTAGGTTCCTCAAAGCTGTGATAGTTTCTCAGATTTTCCTTTTTTTGATAGCCTTGAAAGTTTTGAGCAGTACTTGTCAAGATTTGTTTTTCTTTTCTTTTCTTTTTTTTTTTTCGAATGTCCCTCTGTTAGAATTTTCTGTTGTTTTTCTCATAATGAGACCTTAGTTATGCTTTTTGGGGAAGAAGTCTACAAAAGTAAAGTACCATTTTCATCACATATCAATAGCATATAATATTAACATAACTTACCACTGTTGGTGTTGAATTTGGTCACCTACCTAAAGAACTGTTTGTCAGTCTTCCCCACTGTAGTAACTTTTTTTCTCTTTCCACACTATATTCTTTGGGAGGAAGTTATTATGCACAGCCCATACTTAAGGAGTAAAGAGTTTTTGTCTCTATCCTTGAAGGAGGAATATCTATATAAATTATTTTGAATTCTCCTGCATAGAAGAGTTGTTTGTTATCCACTAATCATTTAGATAGTCGTCTACTTATATCTGACTGGCCTCATGAATATTTATTTTATATTTTGTATTATAATCTGATACTACTTTGCTTATTTTCTGATGCTACTTATAATCTGATACTACTTTGCTTATTTTCAGTTTTGGCCTTTGGAAACCCTTTCGGTTAGTTTCTGTGTCCCCTTTAACATAACCTATCACTGGAGGATTTTTTTTTTTTTAATCTTTTCTTACTTTATAGCATGACAATATATTAAAGGCTCATTCGTATATTTCCTGCCTGCTTCAGATCTAGAAAGTACCATTTCTTCAAGGAGGCCTCATTCTCTTTTTGGAAAATAGATTAGAAACTCAGAAAAGATCTAAGTGCTAGATACATTCTTTGTTACTCGAGTATCACTTTTTCTAGACCTCTCAGTTACCAGAGCAAGGATATACATGTGTGTATTCTAGCCTATGTATGTATACTTATCTAGAAATATTTCCATATGCAACCATCTGTAACTATGTTGTTGTTATTTAGTCATTAAGTCGTGTCTGATTCTTTTGCAACCCCATGGACTATAGCCCATCAAGCTCCTCTGTCCACAGGATTTTCCAAGCAAGAATACTGGAATGGGTTGCCATTTCCTTCTCCAAGGGATTTTCCTGACCCAGGAAGTGAACCCGCATTTCTTGCATTGGTAGGTGGATTCTTAACCACTGAACCACCAGGGAAGCCATCTGTAACTCTGTTAAGCTAATTATAAGTTCATCCTGTTATCTTCAACTTGAATGCATTACTATATGGATCATGCTGGCCTCTTCTACATGCTTATTTGTAAACTGACTGCTATAACAAGAAATGTGAGCCTACCATTGACCTTTCATTTGCTTACTTGTTCCAATCTAACATATATCTATACCAATATCAGAGTTAATATCTACCCCAATAGGATACATCTTTATCAATTGGAGTATAGTGCTTATGTACACTCTCTTTTGTGTTTAGTTTAATTACAGACTTTAGTTTAGTTACAAGTCTTCACTCATTTTCAAAGTTGCCTAGATTTTCATGCGATTCCAAGACCCCATTCAGTGAGATTGTATCATATATTTGTAATGCAGTTAGATTGTTTCATCACATTTATATTCCATACGGGGTTTTCCTAACATGCCCCAATTTTTTTTTAAATTTGCATACATTAAGGTATACTCTTTGTGCTTAAAGTTCAACGAAAGTGAGAGTGTTAGTCACTCAGTCATGTCCAACTCTTTTGAATCGTGTCTGACTCAAATTCTAAAGTTCAGTAGATTTTGGCAAGAGCATGGTGTCATATACCCATAATTACAGTTTCATACAGAATAATTTTACCATCCTAACAATTCCCTGTGCTTGACCTACTCATCCCTCACACTCATCTCCCTGAATCCTGCAGCCATTGATCTTTTCACTGTTTCTATAATTATATCTCTTCTAGAATGTCAAATAGTTGGAATTATATAAATGGCAAACCACTCCAGTATTCTTGCCTGGAGAATCCCATGGACAGAGGAACCTCATGGGCTACAGTCCACAGGGTAGCAAAGAGTTGGACATGCCTGAGCAACTTCACTTTCACTATATAGTATATAGTCTTTTCAAATTCTTTTCAAGTTCTTTCACTTAGCAACATGCATTTATAATTCATCCATGCCTTTTCATGTCTTGATAGTACATTTCTTTTTATCACTGAATAGTATTCCACTGTGGGGCTTGCCTAGTGGCTCAAATGGTAAATAGTCTGCCTGCAATGCAGGAAACCCATAGCACTTTGACATTTTTTCAGTATTCCATTGTATTGAGGCACCAGTTTTATTATCTATTCACCTACTGTAGGATATTTTCTTTCTCTGTAGTGTCTTCATCTGGTTTGGTATCAGGGTAGTGCTGGCCTTGTAGAATGAGTTTGGAAGTGTTCCTTCCTCTTCTTTTTTTGGGAATCATTTGAGAAGGATAGGTATTAACTCTTCTTTAACTGTTTGGTAAAATTCAACAGTGAAGCTATTTGGTCCTTGACTTTTGTTTTTTTGGGAGATTTTTGGTTACTGATTCAATCTTCTTTCTAGTAATTGTCCTGTTCAAGTTTTCTATTTCATCATGATTCATAATTTCTGTTAATTCTTTGGAAATTTTTACAATAGCTGCCTGAACATCTTTGGCTGCTAAATCCTCTGGTAGATCTAGTCTGAGTCAGTTTCATTTAGTGTTCTTTCTCTCAAGTGTAGGTCATATATTGCTATTTTTATTTTTTGCATGGTGGTGGTTGGTTTAATTGCTAAGTTTTGTCCAACTCTTGCAACATGCAGTGTAGCCTGCCAGGCTCCTCTGCCCATGGGATTCTCCAGGCAAGGATACTGGAGTGGATTGCCATTTCCTTCTCCATGGGATCTTCCTGACCGAGGAATCAAACCCGGGTCTCCTGCCTTTCAGGCAGATTATTTACTGACTGAGCTATGAAGGGAGATTTTTTTACATATCCTGTAATATTTTGTTGAAAACTAGACACTCAGTATCCCCAAATAGTTAATATTTACTTCATACACAAACCCTTTGAGATTCTTTACATAAAAATCATAATCACTTGTGTTGACAATACTTAAAAAAATGTTTATAACTGCTTTCTGTCTAAAGACTTCTGCATGCTTATTAAAAAAATATAGATAAATATGGAGAAGACAGGAAATCATCTCTAATTACATTTCCTGGAGAAAGCCATTATCTCAATAATTTCAAATGTATCTATTCTGTTGCTTGGGGTTCTAAAGTCTACTGAATCGTAAACAATGATACTTGAGCTGCAGAATGTAATGCAAATTATGTTAAAAACAGTTCAGTGAGTTTTTTTTAATTTTAAAAATTGTAATAAAACACATAAAATTTGCTATTGTAACCACTTTAAAGTGTACAATTCAGTAGATTAAGTAAATTAATATATGTTGTATAACCACTGATAATACCAAAACTCAGAACTTTCTCATCACCCTGAACAAAGATCACACAATAGGTCTGCAGCTCTATGACTTAAACTAAGGAAAACTGAACTGTATACTTTAAGTTGTATACCAACTTAAAGAATATCAGTTATGTCTCAATAAAGCTGTGTTTATAGCGGACTTTTGGACTCAGAGGGAGAGGGAGAGGGTGGGATGTTTTGGGAGAATGACATTCTAACATGTATACTATCATGTAAGAATTGAATCGCCAGTCTATGTCTGACGCAGGATGCAGCATGCTTGGGGCTGGTGCATGGGGATGACCCAGAGAGATGTTATGGGGAGGGAGGTGGGAGGGGGGTTCATGTTTGGGAATGCATGTAAGAATTAAAGATTGTAAAATTTAAAAAATAAAAAAACTAAAAAAAAAAAGAAAAAAAAGCAAATATTAAAGCAGGAAACAAAATATTTTAAAAAATGTTTGACTTCATGTAGTAATAATATAGTAATAATCATTACCAGTAAAATTCTCTAATACCTTCAATAACAACAAGAAAATGGGACAGATTGTCCTTCAAAAGCAAAAGACATGACATGTTATTTTAATAGACTTTAGATTTCTTGAATATAATCTCAAGTTTATGGCATAAATGACCCCCAGTTCTTACAAGCAGTAAACCAAGGCTGCAATGGGGCAATCAACCTGTTTTTTTCCTGAAGTTAAACAACCCCTAAACTATAAAAAACACTGCAAGATAAATTTTAAAATGTAAATCAACATTTCACAGATTTATGAAACTTTAGATCTGGAAGCCATCTTAGAGATGATAAAACTCAACCTAATTTTTTTTACAAGCAGGCAACTGACACTCATGGTAGATTAAGGATTTAGTCAACCAGGTAGTATCTAAATCTATAAAGCAGTTATGCCTGAGGGCAGTGATTACTATATTTCATTTTTGTTTTCCAGAAGCTGTCTTTTTGACAGCTCGCTGATGATTTGAATGCTTTATTTATAAATATCCTTTATTTTGCTATTTTAGAAAATATGGAGGTTGAGTAATATTGCATATCAAACAAAGCCTTTTTGTTTAGATATTTTTGGTGTCAGTTCATAATAGTCAACAACAAAGTTGCAGAAAATGAAATTCTGAATGAGGAAGATTTCTGAAATCTGATCTGGCTCATGGATAAAATCCCCATGGTACAGAAGGCCCTAACATAGCCCTTAGGAAGAAACTCAGTGTGAGAAAATGAGATTTTTGTCCATACTTTGAGTAAAACCTGTACCTAAAGCTAGAGTGATGTTTCTAAGTGGTAATCTCTTCCCCTTGTTCTTTGAAGCTAGCTGGTCGCCAAATTGAAACAGATCTTTTAGAGCCCTGCTGTGTGTATTTTTGGCTTTGGTGATCTGTTGTAAAAATCCTCCCCAACTAACTCACCCCCTCTTACACCTCGATTAATCTAAGGTAGTGAACATGAATGAAGGTTTCTTTGCAAAAACCCTTGCCAAGTCACAGTATCCTATTTTTTAATATGAATTCTCATTTACTTGAAATTAGATTGATTCTGTCAGTATTGAAAGTGAGATGTCTAAAGTCCCAAGGAGACCGCCTGGAGTGCTTTCAAGGGCATACTCTGTAATGGTGAATCACACTCAGGCTAAGGGCAGACTTGGGGTGGATCAATTTGAACAGAGAGTCTGCCAAGATTTTTGCCTATAGGCTAGCACTTTAAGGCAGAGGGATTCAAAATATAAAGTTGTATTTGTTCCCATTAAATGTGGAGCTGTTCAGCATAAAGTTTGATTTGAAATTATGCAAATTCAGGAAAGGAAAGAACGAGGGAAAATAGAAGTGGTCGTAAAGTGCGTGAGTGCTAAGTCACGTCAGTCATGTGCGACTCTTTGCGACCCTATGGACTGTAGCCCACCAGTCTCCTCGATCCATGGGGATGCTCCAAGCAAGAATACTGGAGTGGGTTGCCATGCCCTCCTCCAGGGGATCTTCCTGATGCTGGGATAGAACCATGTCTCTTATGTCTTTTGCACTGGCAGGCAGATTCTTTACCACTGGGCTTCCTGGTGGCTCAGAGGTTAAAGCGTCTGCCTGCAATGTGGGAGACCTGGGTTTGATTTCTGGGTCGGGAAGATCTTCTGGAGAAGGAAATGGCAATCCACTCCAGTATTCTTGCCTGGAGAATCCCATGGACAGGGGAGCTTGGTGGGCTGCAGTCCACGGGATTGCAGAGTCGGACACAACTGAGCGACTTCACTTTCGCTTTCTACCTGAGGGGTCTACAAGATTACTGGAAACAATGGGGCACCGGCTGGGTGGTATCTGAGTGGCTGGCATGATTTAAAGGGAGAAATTTGTAATAGTCATATGTATACATGTAAGCATCATAACAGCTATGAAAGATAGATAAGGGATACATTATTATCTTCATTTTAGCTGAGACTGTCCAGAGTGACTTCACTTTCACTTTTCACTTTCATGCATTGGAGAAGGAAATGGCAACCCACTCCAGTATTCTTGCCTGGAGAATCCCGGGGACGGGGGAGCCTGGTGGGCTGCCATCTATGGAGTCACACAGAGTCTGACACGACTGAAGCGACTTAGCAGCAGCAGCAGCAGTCCAGAGATGAAGTTGCTAGTTTTTGTGAGATCTTCGATTTATTTATTCAGGAAGGTGAACTGAAGTGGAAGGAGAAGTCACATCTCCTGTACATCTATACCATGCCATCCCATTCATCATGCCTAATAGGGGTTGTGTTTCCTCTAAGGGCTCTCATATCAGTAGGGCAGATCCTATAGTCAAACATATTGCTTTTGCCTATTGTATTTGCAGCAGAAACATCAGTCTGAAAATTTTCTTGAGGATATCCATTACTCTGGAATATAAACATAATTTGGGGGAAAGATTTGAGCTGTCTTCAATAATTTGTGGTTAATGAAATGTCTTAGGGGTTTTATGTGTCCCTCTCCCACTCACTAGTTTACATGTTAGTGGTCCCTTTTCCATTAAATGGCTTCTTCCATTTGAACTGTTTTTATGAATAGAGGGCTCTTTCATTTTTCACAGCCTATTTCCTTTTATTGTCTTGATTGCAATTTAACAGAGAGACAAGTGACATCACAAAAAGAGATGAAGGAAATGCCCCTGCATTTCCTTTATGTGTTTTTATTAACCCTCGTTCATCCCCTGGCTCAGGCTGTGGGATGTGGACCTTTAGTGCAGGTCATAAACAAACCACCATATCAGAAGCCCTGTGGAAAAGCTTTCTAGGGGGTAGAATAGTCCTTGAAATAATATTTGTTTCTGAACTTGTGTCTGAAGTTAAAATGACTAGGAATAGCAATAATAATAATAAAATAAAAATAATAACACTAAGAAATGAGGTGTATGGACAGAAGGAAACTTTTAGTATCTACTAGTATCTGCTATGATAGACTTTTCTATTTTAAAGATAATATATGAAAGTATTCTTATGACAAGTTTTTAAAGATAAGAGGGTATATAGAAAAAAGGTATGATTATCTTTATTTCCCTCTTTCTTTAAACACTGCTGGTCTCATAAGAAGCTTTATAAAAACTGGATTTGTATATACATATTTATATTTTCATATTGCTTTGGTATGAATAGATTCAAAACTTTTGCATATATTATTCAGTGGCATTCCTTTTTATTTATTTGACATTTTCAAAAGACTTATCATTGCCTCTTTGTAGAAAATCTCTCTTTTTTAGCAGCATTTCCCTCTTGATGGATATTTTTTGGTTATTTTTACAGTTAAAGCTGCCGTGAACATCCTTGAACAAAAATTTACATATAGGATGCACTTCTAGAAGTGAACTATCTAAGTTGAAAGATGTGTGCAGTTTGAGAGACTGACAAATTCCTTTCTGGCAGCTGGGCAGCTGTGGGCACCCTATTGTGAGTATGAGTATGACTCAGGGCTCTTTCCATGTTACTTATTTTAATCCTCAGAATACTCTGACAAAGAACTGTAATCCTCATCTCCATCAATTGAGAATAACGAGTTTCAGAAATATTAAATAAACTTGTGTGAGACTATATAGCTACACTGTGGAAGATGAGTTTTATTCATCACACAGGCCAAGTCGTTCCCACACTCAAGCCTTTGTAGGCACAAAATGCATATCTAGCTTTGCTACTAGTTGATTTTATGTATTGTGGAAGTTGTATCATCTCATCGATTACATTTTCCTTTTGTATAAGATGAAGTCAGATGAAGTAATTGAATTAGGTGATTTTAGGGACTCCTTTAGGAGAAGACAATGGCAACCCACTCCAGTACTCTTGCCTGGAAAATCCCATGGATGGAGGAGCCTGGTAGGCTACAGTCCATTGGGTCACGAAGAGTCGGACATGACTGAGTGATTTCATTTTCACTTTTCACTTTCATGCATTGGAAAGGGAACTGGCAACCCACTCCAGTATTCTTGCCTCGAGAATCCCAGGGACATGGAAGCCTGGCAGGCTATTGTCCATGGGGTCTCAAAGAGTAGGACATGACTGAAGCGACTTAGCAGCAGCAGCAGCAGCAGGGACTCCTTTAGCTTTAAATTTTAAGTGTATTGTGAGGTATATTTTTATTAATAGCAATGATTCATTTTGGCTAGATTTGACCTTGTTTCTTCAATTTGGAATTTCATTTTCCTAAAGGGGACAGAATTTGAACTAGGGTTAACCTAAATGATATATTCATCACAAGTAAACAAGCACTTCTTCTGGGCCTAGCACTATTAACCCTTCCGAGTGTTAACCTGCATTATTTTGTACTGTCCTCTCTGCATTCCAGTGGGCGATATTTTGCTGTTGTTCTAATTTTGCATTCTAAAAAAATGGCAGGGTGAATGAGTAACCTGCCCAAGATCATATGGTATTAAGTGAAGTGAAAGTGAAGTTGCTCAGTCATGTCCGGACTCTTTGCGACCCCATGGACTGTAGCCTACCAGGCTTTCCACCCATGGGATTTTCTGGTTAAGAATACTGGAGTAGGTTGCCATTTCCTTCTCCAGGAGATCTTCCCGACCCAGGGATTGAATCCCGGCCTTCCGCATTGTAGGCAGATGCTTTACCATCTGAGCCCCCAGGGAAGTCCCCATATGGTGCATAGTGAATGTTTGAACTGAATCAGTCACACTTGACAATGAATTTGGAATTTTTTTTTTTTTCGAGTTGTGGGGAGAGCATTTTTCTGGGGGAAAAATGACACAATTTCCCTTTCTGGCAAGACTAAGAAAAGGTCAAAAACAATTAATTTTCTAGACAACTAAGATGTATTCTCTTTATGCTCAAAAGTTAAAACTGCAACAGTTTGGGATAAAAATTTCTTTAAAACTCCATTCTTCTGGTTAGTTTTAATTGAACTTAACTTTTACTTGGGACAGCATCACTTTATAAGTATTCTTTCCTTTAATAGATTCTTGCTCTTGAAAGTAATTTAACTGAATAATCCATTTTTCCTTTTCTCTGAATGATTCAGGATCATCATCCATTTAGAGCAGTTGTTCTTTTTTGTAGTATGTTTCCCTTGCTTTTATGCCAAAGATATGTACTGAAAGCCATTGCGATGTGGAGAAGGCATGACCGAGTGGAGAGGTTATTCCTTTGGGGTAGAGGATAATATCACTGCATCCAAACCAGGACACTCTTGAGAGTGAAATGGGACACTATAATTAATCAGGACAACAGGAATAAAATGCAACTTCCCCATTCAAACTGGGATGTATGGTCACTTTACTTTGGATCAGGTCTTACCCAATTACTTGCTATTTAAGGAATCATGGGGTGCAGTGGTAAAGAATACACCTGCCAGTGCAGAAGACACAGAGATGTGGGCTTGATCCCTGGGTCGGGAAGACTCCCTGGAGTAGGAAATGGCAACCTACTCCAGTATTCTTGCCTGGAAAATTCCATGAACAGAGGAGCCTGGAGTGTTACATATCCATGGCGTTGCACAGAGTTGGACATGACTGAATTTTTATGCACACTCACAGGCACAAGAAATCTTACCACAGAAAGTTACTCAGTTCCTTTGAACCACAGTTTCCTCAGTTGCAGATTGGGCACAAGAGGGCCAAATTGTTGGAAGGATTAGAGAACATTTATGTAAAATTATCTGCATAGAATTCTCAGCTACCTAGGGTACCCAATGTAGCTCAGACGGTAAAGCGTCTGCCTGCAATGCAGGGGTCCTGGGTTTGATCCTTGGGTCAGGAAGATCCCCTGGAGAAGGAAATGGCAACCCACTCCAGTACTCTTGCCTGAAAAGTCCTATGGACGGAGGAGCCTGGTAGACTTCAGTCCATGGGGTTGTAAAGAGCTGGACACGACTAAGCGACTTCACTTTAGGGTAGTAGGTAGCTTATGACAGTAGCTGCCTTACAGGCTTGTGAGAGGAACAAAAGTCAAGGGCTTAGTAAGGTGCTTGGCACATGATAATCACTCATTGCCTGATAATGTGATTATCCTTTAGGCTTTATTACCTTACTTCCTGTTTTTGTCTACTTCTGGCTGCTCCCTTCCTACACCTTCTTCTTCATTAGTATTCCTAACCTGGAAACAAGATAATTAACTTTTTAGTTTTCTGGGAAGCTCTCATTTTTGAGTAAGTTGTGCAAATTTTGTGTAAACTGTGTAAATTTTCATTTTAACTCCCTAGAGTATCACTTTGGCTGTGTCTACGACCTAAACAATAAATGCTGTGTGATAACTGACCACTGTAAAAGGAATGCTTTTTGGTGATTCTGTGTGTTGGAATATCATAGATTGATAGGTGCTTTTTAGATGTGTAGGGAGTTTAGTTCGATAAAGTTTAATTTCCCATCAATTCACAAAAAGAGAAAGGTCCTTTCCAAAGCAGTTAAATGGAATATAATGGAACTTTTATAGCATTTGACAATTAGGTAAAATCTTCCAGATTGCTAAGGACTGAATAACCTAATTTCTTTGCTTCCTAGGAAAACCAGATATATTTATAATTGTTAAGATATATTTATGATTAATTTTTATATAAGGGCAACAAATTATAAGAATATATAATATGCTTGTAGTATCAAAGGGACATGTAGGATGAATTAAATGTTGTAATTTTTCTTTGTAGTAAACTCACATTATAATAAATTGCTATTTTCTGTCTTCTCCACTAAAATAAAAGCAGGGAATCACTCTGTCTTATTACTGTATTCCTAGCACCCTCCATGGGCTTTGGCACACAGTAGATTCTCAATATATAACTTTTAAAAATTGTTGAGTGAATGCAAAGTGATGACACAATTAAAGTATAAATAATTGCATTCTAGGTAATTAAGTATTTAGTCTCAACAGTATATGAGAATGTGCATTGACTAAAATTTTGTTTGCTTTCTTCTGTATCTTTTTCAGATGAACTGTTGACCTGTCCTTAGAAGAGATGACCATTTTGGGTAAATAGACATCACTTCAGCATAAATGTGTGAAGAATAATACTATTTTTCCAGACCAAGGCAACAACTGTTCAAATAAGCTAATGTTATTATTTCTTCAACTCAGTCACATATTGATTAAATGCCTGCTATATGCCAGAATTTTTTTTTACATGCCAGACATATATGCAGAAATATATCATGCAAAGATGGGCACTATAAAGGACAGAAATGGTATGGATCTAACAGAAGCAGAAGATATTTTTAAAAAGTAGCAAGAATATACAGAAAATCTATACAAAAAAGATCTGCATGACCCAGATAATCATAATGGTATAATCACTCACCTAGAGCCAGACATCCTGGAATGCAAAGTCAAGTGGATTTTAGGAAGCATCACTATGAACAAAGCTAGTCGAAGTGATGGATTTCCAGTTGAGCTGTTTCAAATCCTAAAAGATGATGCTGTTAAAGTGCTGCACTCAATAAGGCAAAAATGGCCATAAGACTGGAAACAGTCAATTTTCACTCTAATCCCAAAGAAAGGCAATGCCAAAGGATGTTCAAATTGTCACACAATTACCCATGCTCATCTCACATGCTAGCAAAATAATGCTCAAAATTCTCCAAGCCAGGCTTCAACAGTACATGAACCATGAAACCCAGATATTCAAGCTGGATTTAGAATTGGAGATCAAATTGTCAATATCCGTTAGATCATTGAAAAAGAATAAGAATTCCAGGAAAACATCTACTTCTGCTTTATTGACTATACCAAAACCTTTGACTGTTGTTCACAACAAACTGTGGAAAATTTCTAAAGAGATGGGAATACCAGATCACCTTAACTGCCTCCTAAGAAACCTGTATGCAGGTCAAGAAGCAACAGTTAGAACTGGGTATAGAACAGCAGACTAGTTCCAATCTGGGAAAGGAGTACATCAAAGCTGTATATTGTCACCCTGCTTATTTAACTTCTATGCAGAGTACATTGTGCAAAATGCCAGGCTAGATGAAGCACAAGCTGGAATCAAGATTGCTGGGAGAAATATCAATAACCTCAGATATGCAGATGACAGTACCTTATGGCAGAAAGCAAAGTAGAACTAAAGATCCTCCTGATGCAAGTGAAAGAAGAGAGTGAAAAAGTTGGCTTAAACTCAACATTCAGAAAACTAAGATCATGGTATCTGGTCCCATTACTTCATGGCAGATAAATAGGGAAGCAATGAAACGGTGACAAACTGTATTTTGGGGTCTCCAAAATCACTGCAAATGGTGATTGCAGCATGAAATTAAAAGACTCTTGCTCCTTGGAAGAAAAGCTATGACCAACAGCATATTAAAAAGCAGAGATATTACTTTGTCTACAAAGTTTCATCTAGTCAAAGCTATGGTTTTCCTGTAATCATGTATGGATGTGAGAGTTGGACTATAAAGAAAGCTGAGTGCTGAATAATTGATACTTTTGAACTGTGGTGTTGGAGAAGACTCTTGAAAGTCCCTTGGACTGCAAGGAGATCAAACCAGTCAATCCTAAAGGAACTCCGTCCTGAATATTCATTGGAAGGACTGATGCTAAAGCTGAAGCTCCAATACTTTGTCCACCTGATGCAAAGAACCACCTCATTGGAAAAGACCCTGATTCTGGGAATGATTGAAAGCAGCAGGAGAAGGGGATAACAGAGGATGAGATGGTTGGATGGCATCACCAACTCAATGGACATGAGTTTGAGTAAGCTCCGGGAGTTGATGATGGACAGGGAAGCCTGGTGTGCTGCAGTCCATGGAGTCACAAAGAGTTGGACATGACTCCCTGACAGAGCTGAGCTGAACTGATATTCCAGACACTGTATACGTATATGAAGTATAGACAAAGATGAAGGGAGCAGGTGAGATTTTATTTTATAATTTTTTATGATGAGTATTTGTTTCCTCTTACAAAATCTACTAAGTATATATGTATACTTAGCATATTATACTAAGTGTGTGTGTGTATATATATATATATATATATATATATATATATATATATATATTACTGAATAACTCAATTTATTGCATGTGTGTTTGTGTGTGTGAAGGATATCTTTGCCATCCCATGTATCCCACTTCTAATTAAATTGTTAGACTTATTTGTTCTACTACAGTAAATGAGAATATCATGTCCCTGTCTCTGAAAAATGTAATGCTCTGTGGACAGCCATGGTAAATGACTAACAGAAATGCTGGGATACCCTCAATTTTGCCAGTTTTTGTTGTGTTTGGGTGGAACTGTTTACAAATACACCAACTCTCAACTGTTCTCATTAATGTGGTGAGCAGAATGTGGGTGGGCAAACTCAGTAGCTAAATATTTACTGTGTGCGTCTTGGCTTTGAGCGTGGTCAGAAACAGCTCCAGCTTGCTTCAATCTCTCCTTCTTTCTTCCTCTCCCAACCTTTTCTCTTTCCCCTTTTCTCTTTCTCTTTTTCTTTGTTTCTCCCTCTAGACTTCTGATAGCCCTTTCCTGAGTAATTTGTCAGGAGCCGTGTAAGGTATTACTGACAAAATAGAGGCATGGCCCTAAACCCTCTCCCTTTGTTCCATAGGCACGGACCCAGAATGAAGGAGTTAGGCTTTGTGATTCTGACTTGTTTTTTCCTTTCCTCGGCTGAGTTGACTGAAGAGAATGTTAAGGTGCTTATTATTTTTGAGAGGAGCATGAGAAGGCATAAAGCCTTCTGCAGCTGTGCTCAAATAATAATTCATAAAGTCAATCACTGACATTTGTTCAAGGACTTTTACAAAAGAGTGTTCCAGGGTGAGCACAGAGGCCGCAGCTTGAGGCCATGGGAGGGATTCCTATCTGAAGCCTATTTGTGAGAAAAGTGTTTATGGCAAAGGAGTTTTCTGAATTTAGGGCTTAAGAATAATTAAAATAGTTAGAAGCTAAAGATTTAAGGATTGCTGTAATGTTACAATATTCTGCTATAGCTTATAAAAATTATGGGCTTTAGAGATATTATTAGCTAGAAGCCCTTTCTAAGAAATACTGAGCTTAGGATACTAGGGGCAAACAGGACTTAGGAAGATAAGAATTAAACTGAGGAATGTGGCATGAAGCCCAGAATTAGCATGAGTTACAGTGTATTCACAAGGACACATGAGAAAAAGTAGATAAGAGAATCACTGAGGAAGGAAATCCTTTTGAGGGGCAACAATGATTTTTGGGAAAAAAAAATAAATCTGGGTCAATGGGAACTAAAAATATCAAACCTCTAACCTAATGCTTTTGTAAAAAGTATAAAAGAGAATCATAAGCTTGAAATAAACAGGCAGTCCAAAAAAACTGAGAGGCTGCCTCAGTTCCTCGCTGACACCACCCATCCTTTCAGGTTGAATCTCTGGCTGCTGGAGCTGGACTCTGACAGTAATTTATTACCCGACCATTTGCTGAGACCCAGTAAATGTTAACACTATGTCTAGGGCAATGCTAAAACTGTCGTTTCTGTAGCACTGGCTCAGCAGTTGTGGCACGTGGTCTTAGTTGCTCTGCAGCATGTGATATTTTCTTGGATCAGAGATCAAACCTGTGTCCCCTGCACTGGCAGGCCAATTTTTTTTTTTACCAGTGAGCCACCAGGGAAGCCCTGAAAATCTAGACATTTTAAAAATGACAATGATGGCATTACCTTACCCTGTGGAACTCAGAGCATTTCCAGGAATTTACACAGCCATGATCTCAAATGATATTTAGGTGAAAAAGTTTTTTTTTTTTTTTTTTTACTGTTTGTGCTTTGTAGACAAGTTCACAAACACACACAAAAAAGGGATTGTTTTGTGTTAAGGCCAGAGCACACTGTCAGGATTATAAAAGAAAGATCTTAAAAATAACAGAGTACAACCATATGAGGGAAATAAGGCTTCAAAGATTAAGTATGCTATAGTCCCTCTTATCCACAGGGAATGTGAAGACCCTCACTGAATGCTTGAAACCATGAAGAGTATTGAACCCTATATCAACTAATTTTTTCCTATACATGCATATCTATGATGAAGTTTCATTTATAAATTAGGCATAGAAATAGATTAACAACAATAAGCAGTAATAGAACAATTATAACAATATACTGTAAAAAGTTATGTGAATGTGATTTTTCTCTCAAAATTCCTATCTGTACAGACATACCTTGGAGATATTAGGGTTCAGTTCCATACCACATAAAGCAAATGTCTCAAATAAAGTGAGCCACATAAATATTTTTTGGTCTCCCAGTGCATGTACAAGTTATGTTTACACTAAATGTTTACAGTCTATTAAATACGCAACAGTTTTTTGTCTAAAAAAAATGTACATACCTTAATTTAAAATGGTTTTACTAATAAATAATACCATATGAGTCTTCAGTGAGTCATAGTAGAAACATCAAAGGCCACTGATCACAGATCCCTATAAAATATATTGTTATAACTACCTACTTGGCAGATGATGGAACTGAGGCAGTCAGAGGCTAAGTAACTTCCAGGCAGTGAACAGGAGCAAAGATTTGAGCTCGGGTAGTCTCACTGCACATCTCATTGTACCCAGGATGTGATACTTGAAATAGAAGAATGTAGGGGAGAAACGTTCTAGCTAGAGTTAAAGCAGTGTTCAAAGGCTTGGAGGCTGTAGAGTGCTTAATTCCTTTAGAGAGGTTTTACGAAGTTCACTGTAGGGGGCTGAGGCAGAGGTGACCCTGCCCCTGATAGGTACGAGTGGAGCTTAGCCATAGGCCTGGGGCCTGACTGGCCACACTGAGTAGCACCCCACCTCAGCAGCTGGAAGCTACTGAAAGCTCAAGCAGGGAAGAAATATGATCAAACTTGCCTTTGGAATGATCACGTATTAATCAGTCAACAAAGTGACTCAGGTGAGTTCAGCTGGTTTTGAGATCTCAGACCCTATGACCATAATTCAGCTATACATTCCCCGCAGTGAAAAGGAACGGCCCTCAAATGGAAACCATTGCTCATTGCTACAGGGAGTTAATAAAATATCTTGAGGCCAAGAAAGGCGAGTTACACAATTTAAGAACGTTCATTCCCAGCTGGCAGCCACTGTGATTGACTTGTGAGTGTGGGTGTCTGGCAGCTCTGCCTTCATTGGCAGTATATTGCTTCACTGCCCCTTCATAAAACTTCCTGTTTATTTTGTGGGAGGGTAAAGTGCCTGACAGACCTTATAAAGCAGGAAAATAAAGAAACAGGAGGCTTTAAATTTTCATCAAATTCAAGAAGCCTCCAAACAAACACAAACTCAGATTTGAATCTTGGAAAACTGGAGACCTTACCTGGGTATGCCTTTAGCTTCCTTTCTCTCCCTTCCTGTTTACCTTTCTCACTTTTGTGGCACCCTTTTCCTTCCAATTGTTTAATCTCTTAGTCCCACCCTCCAATGGATTAACAGTTCTCATATTGCCAAAATATCACACTACATTTCCCCAGGGGAGGCCTGCCCTTTCCGGAACTGTCCACCCTTTAAAATTACATCCTTTTATTTCTAGTTATAACCATGACACTCCTCTGGGGTTGAACTCAAACATGTGTTAGGAGGACAGCAATTTAATTAAATTGCATCCACTAAGATATGAATAATTTGTAGCCCTCGATCTCATCTCTCCAGTCATCCCAGGTATGTTAGGAATGTAATGAAAAAAATGTATCTTATGCTATTGACTACAACAGTGTCAATAAACATTCTTAAAAAATTCTTCCTTTGCAGACAACTTACTTCTGGTAAAGCCAACCTGTTTATCGTATACCCTGGTCTCTATTCAGTAGTTTTGAAGCATTTGTTTTCACTTTCTATTTATCAGCATCAGTTCCTCTACATGGGGCTCCCTAGATTGATTTCCTACGAGACTGAAGGCACATTTGTTTTTGCTCTGAGGATCACATTCAGTTTCAGAATGAGAATGCAAGAAGATTGCAGAAGTGGTTAGTAGAAAACAAAGGAGAGAGAAATGCCAATGCGAATGAACTATCCAAAAGAGAAATACAGTTTGTTTTAAACAATTATCAGCAAAAAATGCAAATAATATGTGGCAGCAAGCTATTAATATGTGACAAGATGTGCAGCAACTTCATGCTATAGTACAAAGTCTAGACTATGAGGTAGGAATTTTTTTTTTAATTCTGATTTTTTATTAGTTACTGAACATCTCTGAATGTTTGTGTCTTCAATACATCGTATGTAAAATGAGGAGTTGGATGACATAGCTTCAATTCCTTTTGGATATGATTGGTACTGATCAAGGAATGAGCCTCATTGAAGAATTGGGATGTGTGCATTATGACACTGACCTGTTGTACATATTGTTTCATTGATCGTCAACTTCTCTGCTGTAGTTTGGAAGAAAGACTATCCTGATGGTGAGATATGATAGAGAAAACACCAAACAAGAAGCTGAAATATTTGGGGTCTAGTCTTGACTTCTTCACTCAGAACATCTGAATTTTGGCCTACTAATATAACCAAGTTGCATCTCAGTTGCTTTGTTTTATAAGCAGAGTTAATATTTCCTCTTTCTTTCTTTAAAATACTGGAAACTACACATTACAGAGTTACTCTTTTTGGTTTCAGAAATGGCCCTGGTTCTGAAAGTCATGCATAACTAGGACATGTGTTATTTGATGGGGTTTGAGGAAGAGGGGAACAGATGGGGGCAGGTAGGACAGAGTTTCCTAAACCTGGGTTTAGCAGGACTTAGTGTCCCCAATATGCATAACTGACTCTTTTCAATGTGGATCACATGATGGGAAATCTTATGTTACATGCTCTGAACTATCAACTGTGTTAACAAGAGGAGGATTGAGGTGAAGTTAATGACATTTTTCTTAATTCCATCTATAGGCATGGGTGATCTTTGATCTTTTTGAATTTTATCCATTGCTGAAAAAAGTCTCTCAAATTACATGGGTTTTAGTCTCTCCCCGATAAGACACATTGTTAACAAGCATGTATTTCCCATCATAAACCAAAGCGCTAATTATAGGTAGGAATGAAAGAAGCCTTGACCTCAGCCCTCGTGGAGGGCAGAGCATGGTTGGGAATTGCTTAGTGGGGATCTACTTCCTTCATGCTTCACATTACAAAGAATTCAGATGTCATCTTGATGTTAAGAAAGCCACTCAGGTCAAGCCTATCACTGCCCTCATTTTCACTGTTTGTTCTTCCTATTTATTCATCTTGGCAGAAAATAATTTGTGATCCCATGTTGCTATCTTTTCATGTGAGTGTACCTAATGCACTGAAAGAAATTATAAGCTCTTTTGGATCATGAGCTCTGTTTTTACACCTCTTTTTTTGGAATGTTGAGTTCTTGCATCAGAATACAAACTCCTTCTGGGTTTAAATTTTGTCATTTCTTTGTACTTCCTCTGCAATTCAGTATTGAATGCAGACTAGACATTTCAGGAACTCTTACTACAGGACTTAATGAATATTTCTTGGCTTAAACGGAAACTTTTTATCTGTAAGATCATGGCTCACTAATAATTTAATCAGCAGTAAATTGGCAGTCTGATTTGAGAAGAATAAAGAGATTGGGAATGTACCAATTACCTCTCAAATACAAGCCTCCTATTAAGACAAGGTCACATCCTTGGGAAACCCCAGAAAGAGATACAAAGAGGAAGTAACTTAAAAGTTAGCTTGGTGGTAGTATTGGCTTGTGGCCAACAACTCATGGACTGCAAGTCACATTAATTTATAACAATCTCAAATTCATGCAGTTGATGCTTGCAAGATCTTTAGAAATTATCTAGTTCAATTTTTTTGGTTTGCAGATAAGGACATTGAGGTCAAGGAATTTAGAAGATGACCAATTTTGTATAAGTTGTTCTGGGAAGTAATTACATATAAAAAAAAAAAAATAACTCCACAGCTTCACAAAAGTAGTTTATGTGATTAAGTTCAGTGTTTAGGTAAAACAATTGAAATCAAATAGCAGCAGAGACATAGCAATATATCTATGTGGCAGAGAGAGCCAACTGCCTTTCAAAAGTTCTTTCTTCCCTTTCATAACATATAGCTGTTTCTGGAAGGTGGATCCTCAGCTGGGAAGAACAATGTCTAGCTCTTTTTACATTTCCATGGGAATTCTGACTAGATCCAGAATCTTGAATGTGGGTAAAAGTGATAGACACCATTTTCTGATCTGGATCCTCTCACACTGTGCTCCAGGATCTTTTTCCTCCATTCTCTTCTCTCCAGTCTTATTTCATCAAGGGTTGTTGTCACTAATAAATTGGAAGTCAGTACAATAAAGAAACAAGGATCTACACTCATTTGAAATTGACCCATCAGATCAAATACCCTGTAAGACAATATTGCCTTGTTTGTATCTGCATATCTCTGAGAAACACTTTTTTTTTTTCTAGCAGATTGACAAAATCTCAAAAGTGTGATAATATTTTTGTTGGTGAGACTACAGAAAAGTAAGCTCTCATACATTGCTTTTGTGAGTGAGAAAAGGTACAATATTATTAAGAACATGAAATATTTATCAAAATTATTTACAAAACCATTTAACATTTGACTTGATAACCCTTGCATCTGGAATTTACACTTTAAGCAGACCTGTATATGTTTGCAATGACATGTGGACAAAGTCATCCTGTTGAGTCCAGCTTGACCGCACAGTTTCCCAAAAGCACAGTGTGGTGAAAGAATGAGAAACACTCAATGAAGTTACAGAGGGGATCAGGGGACCAACACCACCACGAGGTGAAGGTGCCCAAATTGATCTCAAGTCTGCTTTATTATACTTTTTGAGACTTGCTTGTACGTGTTTACAGGAGCATAGCAGGCCAGGTGGCCTTCAATGATAATCCTTTGCAGTTAACCTTTAACATTTTTGTATCCCTGTTTTTCTGCCCCAAGGACAAAGATCCAGTTAATCTTTATGTGCTTCCCAGGCACCAAAGACAGGAACAATCTGCTGATGGCTTTCCATCTACAGGCATACTACCTGCTTTCAAGATGTTTTTGTTCTTTCTTGGTTTCCTTCAAGAGTCATATACTGAGTCATGTCTTCTCTGCATGATTGTTTAATTCTTTTGCCAGGCCTTTTAGTAGGCCTGTCTCCTAAATTATCCCTTTGGCATTCTTTGCAAAATTTTAATATGTGGGAAACATTGCAAGTATCTCTATACAATGATATACTCTATAGTTGAACAAAAGAACTAAGTAGGCTTCTTTTTATAGATACAGGAATGTTGCCAGGATATTTTGGCAAGTGAAGAAACTGAAGTTCAGGACAGTTTATAGTATGCCACCATTTGTATAAAAAAAGAGGAGTGACAAAGTGAACTTTTAAATGTTCTCTCATATGCATCAAGAAACCATGTATATGAGAAGCATAGATAGTAACAGGAATGAAATAAAGATTTCTTAATCATTTCCTTATTATATTTTTATCAATCTAAAAGAATACACTTCTTATTAAAATAAAATTAAATTTAAAATAAAAGAAAATATGGAGGTCATCCCGTTTGGCTTCTACCCAGAAAAGGCACAAAAATAGAAATTACTGAATAAGTAATGTAAAGGAACTGTTATTAAAGAAAAGTCAAACTTCACTCGGAGTGATAGATTTAGAATTATAGCTATGCCTTTGTCAGTTACAACTGGGTCAGTATATTGCATACATTGACTTTTGCTTTCAACTCTAATTATTAAGTTGATTGAGTGAAGCTCACCTGCTTTCCTTAGATCATCAGTGCTTTTCAAGAAATGATGAATTTTGTTCCCATGAGCTTGTTTGTGTAAACTTCTTTTCCTCTGTAGCTTTCATTATTAGGAGTCTGCTATGTATCAGATGCGGTGTTAGAAGCTGGCAATATAGACTGTAAGACAAACTTCCTCTTTTAGGAAATCATAATTAGAGGGGAGGAAAAGAGAGAGAGAGGAATAAATATGTTGGTGTGGGCTGAACTGTATTCCCCCAGATTCATACGTTGAAGTCTTAACCTCCAGTACCTCAGAAGGTAACGGTATTTGAAAAGATAATTAAAGTTAAATGAGATTGTTGATGTGGGCTCTAATTCAATATGACTGGTATCTTTATAAGAAGAGGAGGTTAGGACACAGACATGCAGGAAGGAAAGACCACGTGAAGACTAAAGTGAAAGTCGCTCAGTCATGTCTGACTCTGCAACCCCATGGACTGAAGCCTACCAGCCTGTTATGTCCATGGAATTCTCCAGGCAAGAATACTGGAGTGGGTAGCTGTTCTCTTCTCCAAGGGATATTTCCAATTCAGGGATTGAACCCAGGTCTTCCATACTGAAGGCAGATTCTTCACCATCTGAGCCACCAGGGAAGCCTAAGAATACTGGAGTGGGTAATCTAGTCCTTCAACCCAGGGATTGAATCCAGGTCTCCTGCATTGCAGGCAGATTCTTTACCATCTGAGCCATCAGGGAATCCCAAGAATACTGGAGTGGGTAGACTATCCCTTCTCTAGGGGATCTTCTTGACCCAGGAATTGAACCAGAGTCTGCTGCATTGCAGGTGGATTCTTTACCAGCTGAGCTACCAGGGAAGCTAACGTGAAGGCTAAAAGAGAACACAATTATCTGCAAACCAAGGATACATGCCTCAGAGTGAAATCAACCCTGAGGGACTTCTTGAATTTGGACTTCTGGCCTCCAGAATTGTGAGGAAATTTCTGTTATTTAAACCACTCAATCTGTGGTACTTTTATATAGTAGTCCTGCTGCTGCTGCTGCTGCTAAGTCACTTCAGTCATGTCCGACTCTGTGTGACCCCATAGACATCAGGCTCCCCTGGCCCTGGGATTCTCCAGGCAAGAACACTGGAGTGAGTTGCCATTTCCTTCTCCAATGCATGAAAGTGAAGTTGCTCAGTCGTGTCCAACTCTTCGCGACACCATGGATTGCAGCCTACCAGGCTCCTTAGTCCATGGGATTTTCCAGGCAAGAGTACTGGAGTGGGGTGCCATTGCCTTCTCCAATAGTATCCCTAGCCAACTAGTATATGTCTCTAATACAGTTCAGTTAGAGCTGTGACAGGAAAGTTTTCCCTTAGTGATAGAGAAAGAAGCACAGAGGAGAGGCCCCCAATTTAAGTACACAGATAAGACAGAGAGGTGGCATCTAGGCAGAATCTCTATGACAACTCTATTATTATCCCAGCCTTATAGATGAGGAAACTGAGGCATAAGACAGTCATGTAAGTTGCACAAAATTACAAAGCTAAGAAGTGGCAGAGCCTGAATTCAAACCAGGGAAATTCTCCCAGTCAGTGCTTTTATGACTATATAATGCTGCTTCTGATGAAAATTATTAGCTATCATCACCCTAATACCAAAACCTGACAAAGATACCTCAAAAAAAGAAAACTACAGGCCAATATCATTGATGAACATAAATGCAAAAATCCTTAACAAAATTCTAGCAAATAGAATCCAACAACATATTAAAAAAAATCATACATCATGACCAAATGAGCTTTATTCAAGGGATGCAAGGATTCTTCAATATCCATAAATCAATCAACATAATACACTACATTAACAAATTGAAAAATAAAAGCCATATGATTATCTCAATAGATGCAGAGAAAGCCTTTGACAAAATTCAACATCCATTTATGATAAAATCTTTCCAGAAAGCAGGAATGGAAGGAACATACCTCAACATAATAAAAGCTATATATGACAAACCCACAACAAACATTATTCTCAATGGTGAAAAATTGAAAGCATTTTTCCTAAAGTCAGGAACAAGACAAGGGTGACCACTTTCACCACTACTATTCAACATAGTTTGGGAAGTTTTGGCCACAGCAATCAGAGCAGAAAAAGAAATAAAAGGAATCCAGATTGCAAAAAAAAGAAAACCCTCACTGTTTGCAGATTACATGATCCTCTACAGAGAAAACCCTAAAGACTCCAGCAGAAAATTACTAGAGCTAATCAATGAATATAGTAAAGTTGCAGGATATAAAATCAAAACACAGAAATCCCTTGCATTCCTATACAGTAACAATGAGAAAACAGAAAGAGAAATTAAGGAAACAATTCCATTTACCAATGCAACAAAAAGAATATAACACTTAGGAATATATCTACCTAATGAAACAAAAGACCTATATATAGAAAACTATAAAACACTGGTGAAAGAAATCAAAGAGGACACTAACAGATGGAAAGATATACTGTGTTCATGAATCAGAAGCATCAATATAATGAAAATAATTGTACTAACCAAAGCAATCTATAGATTCAATGCAATCCCTATCAAGCTACCAACGGTATTTTTCAGAGAACTAGAGCAAATAATTTCACAATTTGTATGGAAATACAAAAAACCTCGAATAGCCAAAGCAATCCTGAGAATGGAAAATGGAACTGGAGGAATCAGCCTGCCTGACTTCAGGCTCTACTACAAAGCCACAGTCATCAAGACAGTATGGTACTGGCACAAAGACAGAAATATAGATCAATGGAACAAAATAGAAAGCCCAGAGATAAATCCACGCACCTATGGACACCTTATCTTTGACAAAGGAGGCAAGAATATACAATGGATTAAAGACAATCTAACAATTGGTGCTGGGAAAACTGGTCAAACACCTGTAAAAGAATAAAACTAGAACACTTTCTAACACCATACACAAAAATAAACTCAAAATGGATTAAAGATATAAATGTAAGACCAGAAAGTATTAAACTCCTAGAGGAAAATATAGGCAAAACACTATCCGACATAAATCACAACAGGATCCTCTATGACCCACCTCCCAGAATATTGGAAATAAAAGCAAAAATAAACAAATGGGACCTAATTAAAATTAAAAACTTTTTCACAACAAAGGAAACTATAAACAAGGTGAAAAGACAGTCTTCAGAATGGGAAAAAATAATAGCAAATGAAGCAACTGACAAACAACTAATCTCCAAAATATACAAGCAACTCCTGCAGCACAATTCCAGAAAAATAAACGACCCAATCAAAAAATGGGCCAAAGAACTAAATAGACATTTCTCCAAAGAAGACATATGGATGGCTAACAAACACATGAAAAGATGCTCAACAGCACTCATTATCAGAGAAATGCAAATCAAAACCACAATGATGTATCATTTCATGCCAGTTAGAATGGCTGCTATCCAAAGGTCTACAAGCAATAAATGCTGGAGAGGGTGTGGAAAAAAGGGAATCCTCTCACACTGTTGGTGGGAATGCAAACTAGTAGAGCCACTATGGAGAACAGTGTGGAGATTCCTTAAAAAAACTGGAAATAGAACTGCCTTATGACCCAGCAATCCCTCCGCTGGGCATTCACACCAAGGAAACCAGAATTGAAAGAAACACGTGTACCCCAATGTTCATCACAGTTCTCTTTATAATAGCCAGGACATGGAAGCAACCTAGATGTCCATCAGCAGATGAATGGATAAGAAAGCTGTGGTACATATACACAATGGAATATTACTCAGCTATTAAAAAGAATATATTTGAATCAGTTCTAATCAGGTGGATGAAACTGGAGCCTATTATACAGAGTGAAGTAAGCCAGAAAGAAAAACACCAACACAGTATGCTAAAGCATATATATAGAATTTATAAAGATGGTAACAATAACTCTGTATGCGAGACAGCAAAAGAGACACCGATGTATAGAACAGTCTTTTGGACTCTGCGGGAGAGGGCAAGGTTGGGATGGTTTGGGAGAATGGTATTGAAATCTTATATTATCATATGTGAAATGCATCACCAGTCCAGGTTTGATGCATGATACAGGGTGCTCAGGACTGGTGCACTGGGATGACCCAGAGGGATGGTATGGGGAGGAAAGTAGGAGGGGGATTCAGGATGGAAAGCATATGTACACCCTTGGCTGATTCATGTCAATGTATGGCAAAACCAATACAATTTTTTAAAGTAATATCCTCCAATTAAAATAAATAAATTCATATTTTAAAAAAACACAAAATTATTAAGGGGAAATAATGGGAAAAGTACACAGAGTACTTATGGAGCTATACACATGTGGCTTAAACATTAAGCTTAAGACTGGGTGGCAGTGAGTGTTGCGGGGAGGCTCAGTGGGCCTAGTGGGCTGTATTAATTCTGCATTTCATCTGGAAATCAATGGAGGCTCATTTTGAATTTTAAATTAGGAATTTAAGGAACTTATGTCCAAACCATAAATGTTAGGCTCAATAAATTTTTCACAAATTGACACACCTATGTAATTGGCACCCTGATTAAGAAACAACCAGACCCACCCCCCCCCCCCCGCAAGAAGTCTCCTTCTGTTATCTTCACTCACTACCTCCTTCATTGATAACTCCTCTACTGACTTCTAAGATCATAACTTAGTTCTACCTCATTTTGATCATTTATGTAAATGGAATCATGCAGAGTGTACTCTTTTGTATCCACCTTTTGTTCACTCTTACAAGATTGTACTTGATATATATAGTTCTAGTGTGGTCATTCTCTTTGTTTTATAGTATTTCAGGGTGTATCTGCCTCTATCCATTCTATTGTTAACTAGCATAACTAGTGGTCTAGTTTGAGGCTAATATAAATAATGCTGCTGTAATAATTCTCATAGATATTACATTTTGAATATATGTACCTAGGAGTGGGGTCACTGTATCATAAGATATGCATATGTTCACCACTAGTAAATATGGCTAGACAACACATGCACTTTAGTTAACAGAAAATATTGAAAAATTTTCCCAAACATGGGGATCGCGTCTATTAAATATTTTACTATAGGTCTCAGGCAGTGTAGGAAGGCAACATGACAACGTAAAAGGCATGAGGTTTAGACAGAAATAAATAAAATCATTTGTTACAGGAGACATGATTATGTATATGTGAAATTCAAATTACTCTTCAAACTATTAGACTTAATAAGTGAATTTTGCATGTATTTATATAAAGACAATATATAAAAAATTCTTGTATTTCTATCTACTGACAAAAATAGATGGAAGACAAGATTATTTTCTAGTATTGGTGGACTCAATCCTGTAAGAAAGTCAATTTGCAATTCATCCATGAATTCAGTGTAATTATCAAAAAATCTTTAACAAGTTTTTGGGTAGAATTTGACAGGCTGTAGGTGTAAAGGACTAAGGTAAAAAAAAAAACAAAACACTTTGGTCATTATTTTTTAAATTGGAATTACTGATTGAGGAATAGTGTCTAACAATCTAGAAAAATGCTATTTACTTCTCCCTAATGTTAATACCAATTGCCAAATTCAGATTTAAATTGAAGAAAGTAGGGAAAACCAAGAGACCATTCAGGTATGACTTAAATCAAATCCCTTATGATTATACAGTAGAAGTGAGAAATAGATTTAAGGGACTAAATCTGATAGACAGAGTGCCTAATGAACTATGGACACAGGTTCGTGACATTGTACAATAGACAGGGATCAAGACCCCATGGAAAAGAAATGCAAAAAAGCAAAATGGCTGTCTGAGGAGGCCTTACAAACAGCTGTGAAAAGAAGAGAAGCAACAAGCAAAGGAGAAAAGGAAAGATATTCCCATTTGAATGCAGAGTTCCAAAAAATAGCAAGGAGAGATAAGAAAGCCTTTCTCAGCGATCAATGCAAAGAAATAGAATGTGAAGTCAAGTGGGCTATAGAAAGCATCACTATGAACAAAGCTAGTAGAGGTGATGGAATTCCAGTGGAGCTATTTCAAATCCTGAAAGATGATGCTGTGAAAGTGCTACACTCAATATGCCAGCAAATTTGGAAAACTCAGCAGTGGCCACAGGACTGGAAAAGGTCAGTTTTCATTCCAGTCCCAAGGAAAGGCAATGCAAAAAATGCTCACAGCACCACAGAATTGCACTCATTTCACATGCTAGTAAAGTAATGCTTAAAATTCTCCAAGCCAGGCTTCAGCAATACGTGAACCGTGAACTTCCAGATGTTCAAGCTGGTTTTAGAAAAAGCAGAGGAACCAGAGATCAAATTGCCAACATCCACTGGATCATGGGAAAAAGTAAGTGAGTTCCAGAAAAACATTTATTTCTGCTTTATTGACTATGCCAAAGCCTTTGACTGTGTGGATCACAATAAACTGTGGAAAATTCTGAAAGAGATGGGAATACCAGACCACCTTACCTGCCTCTTGAGAAACCTATATGCAGGTCAGGAAGCAACAGTCAGAACTGGACATGGAACAGCAGACTGGTTCCAAATAGGAAAAGGAGCACATCAAGGCTGTATATTGTCACCCTGCTTATTTAACTTCTATGTAGAGTACATCATGAGAAACGCTGGGCTGGAAGAAGCACAAGCTGGAATCAAGATTGCCAGGAGAAATATCAATAACCTCAGATATGCAGATGACACCACCCTTATGGCAGAAAGTGAAGAGGAACTAAAACTCTTGATGAAAGTGAAAGAGGAGAGTGAAAAATTTGGCTTAAAGCTCAACATTCAGAAAACGAAGATCATGGCTTCTGGTTCCATCACTTCATGGGAAATAGATGAGGAAACAGTGGAAACAGTGTCAGACTTTTTTTGGCCGGGGGGGGGGGAGGGGCGGGGGGGGTAGGGGGGTGCTACAAAATCACTGCAGATGATGATTGCTGCCATGAAATTAAAAACTCTTACTTCTTGGAAGGAACTTTATGACCAACCTAGATAGCATATTAAAAAGCAGAGACATTACTTTGCCAACAAAAGTCCATCTATTCATGGCTATGGTTTTTCCAGTGGTTATTTATGGATGTGAAAGTTGGACTGTGAAGAAAGCTGAGCACCGAAGAATTGTGCTCTTGAGCTGTGGTGTTGGAGAAGACTCTTGAGAGTCCCTTGGACTGCAAGGAGATCCAACCAGTCCATTCTAAAGGAGATCAGTCCTGGATATTCATTCGAAGGACTGATGCTGAATGTGAAACTCCAATATTTTGACCATCTCATGTGAAGAGTTGATTCATTGGAAAAGACCCTGATGCTGGGTGGGATTAGGGTCAGGAGGAGAAGGGGATGACAGAGGATCAGATGGCTGGATGGCATCACCGACTCGATGGATGTGAGTTTAAGTGAATTCTGGGAGTTGGTGATGGACAGGGAGGCCTAGCATACTGCAATTCATGGGGTCGCAAAGAGTCAGACACGACTGAGTGACTGAACTGAACTGAACATTAATACATTAATCAATTTGGTGAATATAGTATTGATACTCTTCTAATATCTGCAGTGTTATGATCTTAATTAACACAATGACCATTAGAGACAAGCAGAGGAGAGAAAATTTTGTGTTAATCCAATAGAAGAGAAATCCAACCCCCAGAGTGGCAAATGACTTTCTTCTAAGTATAAGTCCAAGACAAAACTAAGATATGATCTCTGAGTTTTTTACTTAAATCCACCTTTTCTTAAACTTACACTGTATAGACCCCTCATGATTCAATGCATGTTTTATTCTTTTGTGGAATGCTTTATGGTGACAGCAACTTACCAACAGTTTTGATAGGATGGAAACCTTGACAGCAAACCTACGTCTGTCATGTGAATTTGAACAGTGTATTTCAGAAGATATATGATCAGTTCACCATATAACTGTTGGTGATGGCTATTCTCTTGTTCTCTGTATATCACCTGCCTGACCAGTGCTTGCTTCACCTGTAACTTATGTACATGACTGACCTTTCTAGGTAACTTGCCTCAGGCCCCAGTTAATGACTATTCCTACCAAAATATGCCTTTCTGCTGGTTTCCCTGGTAACTAATGATCCCACCTGATGTGGGCAATCTCTCCTCTACTCTGCCAGCAAATACTGCCACCCAGTCTTGCCCTCCATGCACCACACATGGAGAGGTGTCTTTCCAACATCTTGTTTTGGATGTATAAGGTCAAGGTCCCCTTTCCTCTATTAAATTAACGACATTGATATTTCTGTTGCTGATTCCAGGCTTTTTCTTCAGTCTTAAAGCTGGGCAAGTGCAGGTATTGTAGGCCTGTGGGATGCAGGCCTACAGAGGGGCTGCAAGAAGGTGCCATATTGGACATGGGCATATCATCTCTTGCTCAATGAAACCCTGCCTGTTTTGTCATATTTTCCCTCCATCATTGAAACACATGGCTGTTTCTTTAGTGGAGCATTGGGTAAAGTGGTCAGGTTGCATTAAAGTCATGCTGTAAAAGGCATATCTTTTCCCTAGATTTTCACCCAAGTTGTGAGAAGGTCACACTAAATCAGAACTTAAAGGAATAAAGACCAGAGTGGGGAGCAGCAGATTCATGGCTCTCACCTCTGGTGTCTGAGGCATATGTTTACAGAAGGGAATATCTGGGTGGGCTACCCACTCTGCTTAAATTGTTAGTTCTTTTTCACACACTTTTATTTGCCAAACATATGTGGTTAAATTGCAGACATCAAATGCCTATTTGTTGAGATTCTGCTCTGTCTGATTACATAGTCTTTCTTGAATCCTTTTTACATTATTGTGATTGCTAGCATCTCAATATTCACTGACTACAGCAGATTAGTATTCATTTTGATTCACTATTTTCCTGGGTAAGTATTCAATTTGGGGATTATCATATAGTTATTTTCCCCAAATTGAAGAAAGCAAGCTGTTGGTAAGAAAAGGAAATAATGAACTCTTTCTTTCATGAAAATAACAGGTTGCTTTCTTGTTCATTAAACATTTTCAGTAACTTGTCAACAAAATTACAGTATTCCCCCCCCCCCCCCATCCAACAGATTTTTACACATTACAGTTACAAAGTCTCAATTTCACCACCAGAAGATCCTGCAGTTGCTGGCACATCCTTAAGTGTATCTCCCATTTTAGTGCACAAATATTTGAAAGAGACTATCACATGTTCCTTAACTCTCATCTTTCAAATTCCACTTCCATGAATTTTAACCTCACATGAAGTTAAAACATGAGACTTCTAGACTCCTCATGTTCTTGATGACATGCCCAAGAAGAAGAAAAGGATTAATGACAAACAGCTAATGAAACTGGAAAAAACAGAAGGAAAAAAAGAGAGAGACTGTAAGTGGGGGGAAGAGAGAGAAAGTGAGGGAGGAAAGAGGTTGGATACAGCTACTCCTCCAAGTTTAAGGACTAGAGAAATTGTAGAATTTAATTATTGGATGAAGATTTAAATGTCATTTACAATGATAAAGAATTTTCATATCAATAATTAAAGCTAATTAAGTTTTGTGAGATCTGAAGTTTTTGAAATTTTCTATGATAGAGAGTTGTATAAGGGTTTCTCTCTGTGCTTTTTTTTTTTCTTTTTTGTCTGCATTTTTTTAAATCAACAAAATACTTGATTCAAAGGACTAGAGTTTTATTATTGTCAAAAGAGTGTGTAATTTCCTCAGTTCTGCTTGCCACAACAAAAATTTGAAATGGCGGACTAGTGTTACAGCTTACTTTTATTTGGCAAACAAAGGAAAAGACATCAAGGCATGAGGGTAGGCCAACCCGAAAGAGGCTTGCCGTTCAACTTTGGCTTCTCTTTTTATGTTTTTTTCTCCTTCCTCTGAGCCTGCCCTATGTAAATTGGGCTAGCCAGGAGGGCTATTTGTTTCACTTGAGGTTTTCACTCAGTCCTCAGACCTTCCCTTGTTCTATTTTTGCAGGCTTTTTGCTTTCTTTGTCTTTTAGTCACCCCTATTTTGGATTCCTTTTTGCTATTCTAAGTACCTAACATTTCCCCCTAAAGAGATGGAAGGCCCAGTTCATTTGGGAATAAGGGTGTCGAGGTCTCTCTGGCTATTTCCTGCTTAGATGGGATGGCGAGGGGCTTTGGGCCTCCCCCTCTTGCTAATCTCAAGTTTCAGAGTCCTTATAGCAGTGTCCATCTATGGTTGAGTGATATTTTCTACGGTCAGGTATAGTTTTATATATCCTTGTTGAACTGGCACTGCATATTTTTGCTTGTTGACCTGGGCAGAGACAAAACAGATTAGATGATTGATAATACGTGGAACAATCATAAGCAGCATCAATATGGTGATAACAGGGATTAGTTGGGGCATTAGCTAACTTCAAATTGCCCCCTAGCCAGGAGAAGGATCCCCCAAAGAGAGATTGTAGCCACCCTGAGGACTCTCCAGCTCTTTCTTTGAGGTCCTGTAGGATCTGAATGTTTTCCTTGAGGACTGCAAGACTTTAACTTAGCTGGAGGTATTTACCCAGAAACAACATGTCTCATTCAAGATGGCTCAAGTCCCTCCTTGTTAAGGGATCAGGAGATAGATCTCCTGTCTATTTTGGAGTTCAACCCCTGCCAAGCTGTGTTGGGTCTTTAGAGCTATCCTGAAAAACCTTATCCCCAGAAGCTTAATTTTGTGGGTGTTCATTAGAGTGGCATTCATTTGTAGTTCTGAATAGGTATCCAAGATATCCCATGGGCTCACAGGAATATTGAGTGTCCTCTTCTGTTTTCTTCCACAGCTTGACTCATGAGTAGTGAATCCAGGAGTCGTGTCCTGGTACCTTCACTGCTGTGGGGGTAGAAAGTATTACAGGGTAGGGGCCCTTCCATGTGGGCTGAGTGGAGCCTTTGGGGACCCATCTTTCCAGACTTTAGGATTTGAGTCCCTGAAGCATATAGTAATGGCTCTTTAGAATCTTTGTGTGTGTGTGTGTGTATGTGTGTGTGGTTTGGGCTGCCTTTTTTTAAAATATAAATTTATTTATCTTAATTGGAGGTTAATTACTTTAAAATATTTTATTGGTTTTGCCATACACCAACATGAATCTTTTGGGTCCTGGTTCATAGCCCACAAGCGTACATCTTGTTGGAATTGCCCAATGGCCAAGGTATAAGACTGAAGGGTCTGAGCCTCTGGATCTAGGAAGAGGTTATTGGCATAAACAAAAGGTCTCCCATACAGCATCTCATAAGGACTAAGACCAACCTGCTGCTTAGTGGCAACACAGGTGGAGAGGAGAGCTACTGCTAGAGCCTCCTTCCATCCCAGGGAGGTCTTCTGGATTATCTTTTTTACCACTGATTTTAAAAATTGGTTGACTCTTTCTGCTTTTCCTGAAGATTGAGGCCTCCAGGCATAATGGAGATAATAAGTAATGCCCAATGCTTTAGAGACACCTTGGGTGACTTTAGAAGTAAATGATGTCCCATTGTCACTTTGCAATGACCTGGGCAGACCAAATCTCACAATGATTTCGTGGAGCAGTTTTTTCACCACCTCCTTAGCCTTCTCAGCCCAGGTGGGAAAGTCTCAACCCATCTTGTGAATGTGTCTGTCATGATTAGTAAGTATTTATACCCTTGAGAAACTGGCATCTGGGTGAAGTCCATCTGCCAGTCCTCTCCTGGGTGTGTCCCACACCATTGGATGGGCTTGGCCAGCTAGGGTCTTTGAGCTCCTTGGGGATTGTTTAATTGTCAAGTGGAACATGAGGAGAACACTTGCCTTATAGTCGTTTGGAGGCCTGTTCCTCTGAAGGGCCTTTCTAGTAATCTTTGGAGAGCCTTCTCCCCTAAATGAGTGGTGCTATGTAGGAGTTAACCAACTTCTACTGGAGGTTCTCAGGCAGAATAAGGAGTCCCTCATTTTGAAACCACCCTATATGATCTTCTTGAAAGCCCTCACTTTTAGCTTTGAGTCTCACCTTCAGTATATAAAGCAGTTTCTGGCAAATTAGTCTGTGGAACTAAGGTGGCAGCCCCTATTAGGTCATAGTTCTGTAATGTTGTTCCCTTAGCTGCCAGATCAGCTGCTTGGTTCCCTCGTGACACTTCCATGCTCCCTTTTTGGTGTCCTTTGCAGTGGGAGGCTGAAACCTCAGCAGGCAGGTGGACTACCTCCAAGAGCCTAAGGATTTGATCACCATATTTGACTGGGGATCCTCGGGTGGTCAGGTGGCCTTTTTCTTTCCAAATAACAGCATGTGCATGTAGCACCAGAAAGGCATACTTGGAGTCAATGCAAATGGCTACTCTTTTTCCTTTTCCCAGCTCTAAAGCTTGAGTCAGGGCTGTGAGATCAGCTAATTGGACTGAAGTACCTGGTTCAGTTCAGTTCAGTTCAGTCACTCAGCTGTGTCTGACTCTTTGTGACTCCATGGACTGCAGCACGCCAGGCCCCCTTGTCCATCACCAACTCTCAGAGTTTACTCAAACTCATGTCCATTGAGTCAGTGATGCCATCCAATCATCTCATCCTCTGTCATCTCCTTCTCCTCCTGCCTTCTATCTTTCCCAGTATCAGGGTCTTTTCAAATGAGTCAGTTCTTCGCATCAAGTGGCCAAAGTATTAGAGTTTCAGCTTCAGCATCAGTCCTTCCAATGAATATTCAGGACTGATTTCCTTTAGAAATGACTGGTTGGATCTCCTTGATGTCCAAGGGACGTTCAAGAGTCTTCTCAAACACCACAGTTCAAAAGCATCAATTCTTCTGCACTCAGCTTTCTTTATAGTCCAACTCTCACATCCATACATGACTACTGGAAAAACCATAGCCTTGACTAGAGTGTACCTTTGTTGACAAAGCAATGTTTCTGCTTTTTAACATACTGTCTAGGTTGATGATAGCTTTTCTTCTAGGAGCAAGTGTCTTTTAATTTCATGGCTGCAATCATCATCTGCGGTGATTTTGGAGCTCCGCAAAATAAAGTCTGTCACTGTTTCCACATCTATGTGCCATGAAGTGATGGAACCAGATGCCATGATCTTAGTTTTCTGAATGTTAAGCTTTAAGCCAACTTTTTCACTCTCCTCTTTCCCTTTCATCAAGAGGCTTTTCAGTTCCTCTTCACTTTCTTCCATAAGGGTGGTGTCATCTGCATATCTGAGGTTATTGATATTTCTCCTGGCAATCTTGATTCCAGCTTGTCCTTCATCCAGCCCAGCATTTCTCATGATGTACTCTACATATAAGTTAAATAAGCAGGGTGACAATATACAGCTTGACATACTCCTTTCCCTATTTGGAACCAGTCTGTTGTTCCATGTCCAGTTGTAACTGTTGCTTCCTGACCTGCATACAGATTTCTCAAGAGGCAGGTCAAGTGCTCTAGTATTCCCATCTCTTTAAGAATTTTCCACAGTTTGTGGTAATCCACACAGCCTAAGACCTTGGCATAGTCAATAAAGCAGAAATAGATGTTTTTCTGGAACTCACTTGCTTTTTCCATGATCCAGCGGATGTTGGCAATTTGATCTCTGGTTCCTCTGCCTTTTTTTAAAACCAGCTTGAACATCTGGAAGTTCATGGTTCACAAACTGTTGAAGCCTGGCTTGGAGAATTTTGAGCATTACTTTACTAGCATGTGAGATGAGTGCAATTGTGCGGTAGTTTGAGCATTCTTTGGCATTGCTTTTCTTTGGGATTAGAATGAAAACTGACCTTTTCCAGTTCTGTGGCCACTGCTGAGTTTTCCAAATTTGCTGGCATATTTAGTGTAGCATTTTCACAGCATCATCTTTTAGGACTTGAAATAGCTCACCTGGAATTCCATCACTTCCACTATCTTTGTTCATAGTGATTCTTCCCAAGGCCCACTTGACTTCACATTCCAAGATGTCTGGCTGTACGTGTGATCATACCATGATTATCTGGGTCGTAAAGATCATTTTTGTATAGTACCTGGTGGCAAAGGTTTAGTCTCTACCGTCTCTAATTGAAGACCACTTCATACCTGACTCTTCTTTTTCCATCCAAGACAAAGCTTCTCCCTTCAGTGTACCAGATCTCCTCAAGGTTGGTCAGAGGATCTTCTGATAATCCTGTTGGGAATTTTGTCCAGTATTCCAAGGTTTCTAGGCAAGAGTGAAAGTGGAAAGAGCCCTCAGGGGTAGGCATCATGGTATCTGAGTTAAGAACCTCACAAAGGGTTATAGTCAGTCCTGGATTTTCCATCATCACTACTTGATATCTGAGGATCCTTTGATCAACATCCATAAATGGCCTCTGCCATTCAGGTGTTGTTTCACTTGGAAGCTGGTAGAAATAGCTTGCCCAAGGGAGAGTTATCAAACATCTTGTATCCCTTCTATCTAAGCAGGGAAAGGTCTCTTCCCAATAAGGGAGTAGGACTCTCAGAGACCACCAGAAACTGGTTGGAAAATATTTGTCCATCCCAGCAACAAAGAAGTACTCAGTGAAAATCTTTTTTGTAATTGTTTTTTCTTTAGCACCCAAAATGGTACAGGTTTAGGAGAAGAAGGCTCCAGAGTAGGAGGTCAGGACAGAGTAGGAAGCCCCTGTGTCAACCAAGAAATTCTTGGGCCTACCTGCCACATCCAGTTGCACCCTTGGCTGCAGCCCAGTGATGGTTATCTGTGACAGGCAGACTGGCTAGAGTGGGCCACTTCAGTCCTGTTGAACCATCATGAGGAAAGGCTTGGCACTTGACCTTGAAGCTCTTGGTCCAGAGGGCCGAGTGCTGCCCAGTGTCCCAATTGATGGCATTTGTAGCAAGTTGTTTTAGGAGACTTGTCATGGTTTGGACACTCTTTGGCCCATTGTCCTGCCTGTCTACAGATTAGGCATTTACCTTGTGCCTTTTCCTAAGAACTCAGGGTTTGCCATAGGCCTTCTGGAGGGCAGCCAGCATCTGGGCATGATTTATCTCTTTCCTTTTCTCCCTTTCCTGGGCCTTGGCCTCCCTCTCCTGTTCTGTTATAAAAGGTATTGGTGACTGTCTGGACCATCTCATCTAAAGAAGCAGCAGAGTCCTGCTGCTATAGCTGTTGTAACTTTATCCTGACATCTGATGCACACTGGGACAGGAATTTGTCCTTTAAAATCACCTGTTCCTTGTAAGAGTCTAAGTTCAGATTGGTAAACTTTTGGAGGGCCTCTTTTAGACTTTCCAGAAAGACAGTGGGGTCCTCATTGGGCTCCTAAGTTATTGCTGAGACCAGGCACAGTCCCACAACTAATAGGCTTCCTTCTATTTCCATGGGTGGACTTCCTTAGGGGTGAGCCTTTCTGAACCTTATCCTACCCAGTACTGTTGCAACCTGAGAGCTGGGTATCCCTGGGTCAGGGTGCAGATCCCCAGACAGGCTATGGCATGGCAGCCTCGTGGAGATCAAATCCCCAGGCAGGTCAAAGCATGTCGTCCTCCCGAGAATTGGGTCTCTGGACAAGTCTAGGTATGTCGACCTCCTGGGACCTCTGGTGGATCCCTGAGCAGGTTGAGGCATGACAACCTCCTGAGGACCAGATCCTAGGCAGGTCGAGGCAAGTCGACCTCCTGGGACCCCTGGACTGGCAGATTCCCAAGCTGGTTGAGGCGTGACAACCTCCCAGAGACAAGATCCCTAAGCAGGTCGAGGCAGGTCAACCTCCTGGGACTCCAGGCTGGAGATGGGTGTCCCCAAGCTCTCCAGTGTGACTAGTACTGGGTAGCATTAAGGGGGTGTAATCTTAACTTATAGGTGGTTTGTCCATTGTGGATGGGAATAGGTACCAAGATGTAAAGCAATCCAAGCCTGTTCCCTGAGACTGGGAACCTGGCAAAACAGCCATAAACCTTGTCCTCTTATTGCTCTGAGGGAATGTAAGTCACTGATTTCTTCCCCTAGTCCTCCTTAAGAACACTTTAAAGTGTTTCCAATGGTAAGCATTTTATTGTCATAGACCCACTTAAGGTAATAACAGAAACATTGACAAAGGAGTGGGTTATCTGGACCTGTTAGTGGTGTTGAGTATTTTAGTAATAAATGGGGTGGTGTAATATTGCCTACAAGGGGGCAAGGCCTGGTTGTAGGAGTTAGTAAGTGGCTTAAGGACGAAATAAGAGTCAACAGAGCAGATATTCCATAAAAGTGGAGTGGAGATTTATCCAGGGAATATGTTTGTAGCCTTAGGAGAAGGGTGGTAAGGGTTTGTGCCCAAACAGCCTTCAGGGCTAACTCTCAAAGTGAGAAACCCTTGAAGGGATGCCACTAGCAGATGGGCTTCAAGCAGGCATTGTGCGCCTGTCACCCACCCTAGCAGGTTCACTGAGAGATGTTGTTTTTGTATATGTTGTAGGAAACATGCAAGATAAAGGCCTAAATATCTAGAGGGGTTGGATATTATACAGTATTTCCTTCCCAAGGGCCATCTATTTTCTAATTATCTCTCCAGAAGATTGTAGAGGGAACAATCTTAGAGGCAACATTGCCTCTGTAGAGGCAACACTGTGGGCCCAGATAGAGGGGGCAGGGCACAACTTTTGAAAGAATGACATAGACCAAGGGCATAACATAAACCGATTAAAATCAAATGGGTCCAAGATGACAGCCAAGTCAAATTCAACTAAACCTTGGTTCTTAATCTGCAAGCTAAATGACACACCCAGAGGAGCCAGGACAGTTCCAAGCAACTATCAGAAGAGCAAAGAGTGTGTGGTTCCCCAATTTTTGGAATGAGCTTCCAACTCATTAGCATATGAAATCACCCAGCTCATGAAAACTAACCACACCACATTTCATGGCCACCACATACACCCTCTGTGATGGCACATGCTCTGTGGACTGTGCTTCTCTCTGAATCCAGACAAATCTACCTCTTACCTTTTGCTGTGTCTCTCACTGAATGTTTGCAATGATACATCAAGAACTTGAGCTTCATTAGGTCCTGAAACCAGGCACCATGGGTTTTGTCCAGGCTCAAGTCCCAGTCGGATATGACTGAGTGACTAAGCATAGCACAGAGTCCCTGCCACGTGGGTTTGAGTCTCAATCTTAGGTAAACAGCTTCAAACACAACTTTCAGGAATGGAAAGATGGTGACTTGACCAATCAAACAGTGGCATAGGTGGAGAGAGGAGCTGAAGGACAGGAGGAAAAAGCAGTGGGAAAAAACGTGCTGAAGAATACCTTCATAACTTGCTGGAAAATCTGCTAAATACCTGACCTGTGCTCACAGTTTCCACTGGCCTGACCCTTGGTACAAAGAAGATTAAGGAAAGGAGAAGCCTCACCTTCTTGGGCAACAGCTACTAAGACACAGCAGATAGTATAGCCTTTGGGACACACTGGGTAGTAGCCCCTGCTAGAGTCTCTCAATTGCATCCACTGCTGCTCACTGTTTGCAGGGTGTTTGAGGAAACAAAATATGAGAGATTTTAAGGGAATTAACATTTTGTTAGCCATATGTCCTTCCAGCCATAGAAGCGAGGACTTGCTACCTTAACCAGACAGCTTCTGGAATCTGAGACTGAGCCACATGAGCTTTCTGCTGAATTTGTTTTTGCTGTCATGTTTTCCAGCATGCTGAGCTTCCTGTCACTTCCACTGTGCTGTTTTTTTTTTTTTTTCTTGGCTTTCACCTTCTACTGCATGAGCTTTTGCCGAATTGGGCTTCTTCTGTGCTTGGCCTTTGCCTTGCAGGGGCCAAACAAGCTGAGGTTGTTTCAGCTAGGTTAAATTCGAATCATAGTGCCAGGTATGTCAGGTGAGTGTGTAATTTCTTCAGTTCTCATAAAATTGTGGTAAAATCATGTGTATCCAAATGTGTTGCAGTAATAAAAATAAATAATATCATCTATCAGGAAATGGAATCTCTTTTCTCAAAATTTACCTATAGATGTTAGGGTATTTGAGCTGTATGATTCTTTATAAAGTATTTTTTTTAATCTTGTTTTCTGAAAACTTTAACGTTTCTAAATGTTCAGTGGTCAGAGATAGCAACATTCAATATTTGTTCCCTTTGTGATCTATCATTTCTGTGATGGAAGAGGTAGAAATAAAAGGGGTTACAGGAGGAGGAGGAAGAAAGGCCATCTACAATTTTCCTACTTTGACTGATATTTATAATTTTTCCAAATACTCACACCTATGTTGTATTAGATAAAACAGACTTTTGGACTCTGTGGGAGGAGAGGATGGGATGATTTGGGAGAATGGCATTGAAACATGTATACTATCATGTAAGAAACGAATTACCAGTCTATGTTCGATACAGGATACAGGATGCTTGGGGCTGGTGCACGGGGATGATCCAGAGTGGTGATATGGGAAGGGAGGTGGGGGGGGGGTCAGAATTGGGAACTCATGTACACCCGTGGCTGATTCATGTCAATGTATGGCAAAACCAATACAGTATTGTAAAGCAAAATAAAGTAAAAATAAAAATTAAAAGAAAAGAATTTTAAGAGTATTTGTGAAAAAATCAACCTGAGTTGAGCAGCCTCTAACCAGAAGTGGTTAGGATTGCTTCTGATGGTGGGAACTCATGGGAGACTTCTGCAGAGAAGAGGAAGCAAAATAAGGAAATTATTGATTGACCATAGCTTAAAGCCCACTTGGTATTTGTGATTAGCTGTCATTAATGTTTTGATTTTGTAAACCTGAAGCATTTACATGCTTAGATTTTGGTTTGTTTATGAAACTGTCATGGCATTAGAGCAACCTCAGTCTAATGGTTGCTTCATTTTTTAATTTAACACAGACAAATCAATATATCCTGATACTCAGGAATAAACTCTGCCTATACTCTGTGTATCACCCCACTTCCCAGAACTGGAGCAATCCCTCCTCTCTGACCCTCACACTGCCTAGGTTATTGTCCTCTGAGCTTTGAAGGGTATGTAGCAATTGCTTGTCTTGATTGGGCCACCACTTGCTATTTCAGCAACTCCCCATACCCAGGCTCTCTTTAGAGCTTAAAACATATTCAAAATGCTTCTAAGGTACTCTAGATTCTTACTTACATATGCAGAGAAACAGTCTTTCCAAAAAGCATGAAACAATTCAAGATTGCATGATCTAGTATTTCTCTTTAAAAAAGTTATTTATTTACTTATTTTTGAATGAAACAAAGACAAATATTTTTAACTATACAAAGTAAAATTCACAAAGAAGATAGACATCATAAACCATTAGACACCTAACAGCAAAGAAACAAAGATACATAAAGCAAAAATCAGAAGATATACACAGGAAAAGAAAAATTATGTAATCATAGTTAGGCATATTAAAAAGTATTTCTTTTTTGCAGTTAATATTGTTGATAATAATGATAAAGAATAAATAACTTACTTGTTGAAATTTAAGTGCAAGGAAGTCTGCCAAGATTATTATATAATCTTTTAATGTTCCCTATGAACCCAAATCCCTTATGATTATACAGTGCAGGTGACAAATAGATTCAAGGGATTAGATCTGGTAGACACAGTGCATGAAGAACTATGGACAAAGATTCATAACATTATACATGGTGTAGTGACCAAAAGCATCCCCAAGAAAAAGAAATGCAAGAAGGCAAAATGGTTGACTGAGGAGGCCTTACAAATAGTAGAGAAAAGAGAAGCAAAAGGCAGAGGCAAAAGGGAAACATAAACACAACTGAATTCAAAGTTCTGGAGATAAGAAAACCTTCTTAATTGAACAATGGGAAACAACAACAACAACAACAACAAACCACACATACACACACACACACACACAGAGGAAAATAAAAGAATGAGAAAGACTAGAGATCTGTTCAAGAAAATCGGAGATACCAAGGGAATATTTCATGCAAAATTGGTGCAATAAAAGACAGAAACAACAAGAACATAACAGAAGTAGAAGGGATTAAGAAGAGGTGGCAAAAATATACAGAAGAACTATACAAAAAAGGTCTTAATGACCCAGATAACCATGAGGGTGTAGTCACTCACCCAGAGTGGTCACTTTACTTCCTGAGAAAGACTAGAGATTTGTTCAAGAAAATTAGAGATCCAAGGGAATGTTTCATGCAAAGATGGGCACAACAAAGGATAGAAATGGTATGGACCTAACAGAAGCAGAAGATATTAAGAAGAGGTGGCAAGAATACACAGAATTATACAAAAAAGAGCTTCAGGATCCAGATAACCATGACAGTGTGATCACTCACCTAGAGCCAGACATCCTGGAATGTGAAGTCAAGTGGGCCTTAGGAAATATCCCTATGAACAAAGCTAGTGGAGGTGATGGAATTCCAGTTGAGCTATTTCAAGTCCTAAAAGATGATGCTGTGAATGTGCTACACTCAATATGCCAGCAAATTTGGAAACCTCAGTAGTGGCCACAGGACTGGTAAAGGTCAGTTTTCATTCCAATCCCAAAGAAAGGCAATGCCAAAGAATGTTCAAACTACCGCACAATTGCACTCACCTCACACACTAGCAAAGTAATGCTCAAAATTCTCCAAGCCAGGCTTCAACAGTACTTGAACTTCCAGATGTTCATGCTGGATTTAGAAAAAGTGGAGGAACCAGAGATCAAATTCCCAACATCTGCTGGATCATTGAAAGAGTGAGAGAATTCCAGACAAACATCTACTGCTTTATTGACTATACAAAAGCCTTTGACTGTATGTATCACAACAAACTGTGGAAAATTCTTCAAAAGATGGAAATACGAGAACACGTTACTTGTCTCCTGACAAATCTGTATGCAGGTCAAAAAACAACAGTTAGAACTGAACATGGAATAAGAGACTGTTTCCAAAGAGGGAAAGAAGTATATCAAGGCTGTATATTGTCACCCTGTCAATGATGACATGTCTGTCATGATGCAGAGTACATCATGTGAAATGCTGGGCTGGAAAAAGCTCAACCTGGAATCAAGATTGCTGGGGGAAACATCAATAACCTCAGATACACAGATGACACCACCCTTATAGCAGGAAAAGAAGAGGACCTAAAGAGCTTCTTGATGAAAATAAAAGAGGAGAGTGAAAAATTTGGCTAAAAACTCAACATTCAGAAAACTAAGATCATGGCATCCAGTCTCATTGCTTCATGGCAAATAGATGGAGAAACAATGAAAACAGTGACAGACTTTGTTTTGTATTCCAAAAATCACTGCAGATGGTGACTGCAGCCATGAAATTAAAAGGCTCTTGCTCCTTCGAAGAAAAGCTATGACCAACCTAGACAGCATATTAAAAAGCAGAGACATTACTTTGCCAACAAAGATCCATCTAGTCAAAGCTATGGATTTTCCAGTAGTCATATATAGATGTGAGAGTTGGAGTATAAAGAAGGCTGAGCACCGAAGAACTGATACTTTTGAACTGTGTTGTTGGAGAAGACTCTTGAGAGTCCCTTGGACTATGAGAAGATCCAACCAGTCAATCCTTAAGGAAATCAGTCCTGAATGTTCATTGAAAGGATTGATGCTGAAGCTGAAACTCCAATATTATGGCCACCTGATGCAAAGAACTGACTAATTGGAAAAGACACTGATGCTGGGAAAGATTGGAGGCTGGAGGAAAAGGGCACAACAGAGAATGAGATGGCTGGATGGCATCACTAACTTGATGGACATGAGTTCAAGTAAGCTCTGGGAGTTGGTGATAGGGAAGCCTGGCCTGCTGTAGCCCATGGGGTCACAAAGAGTCAGACATGACTGAGTGACTGAACTGAACTGAAAGGTTAGGGAGTACATAATCCTATTCAGACTAGGCTTCCCATATAGGGCCACTTAGGTAATCTCTGGGGAAGAGGGTGTCCAGCGGCTCTGAAGAGAAGTTTCTTGTCCCCGATGTTTCTTTGTTTGAGTTTCAGCTTTAAAATGTCAGAATTTCAATGACAGTATCTTACATAGGTGAATGAGATAAGAATATTTTATTTTTTATTTTCTTTCCTGAGAGTTTTTCTGAGGAGGCAGGAGCAAAAAGTTGGATATGTAACACTTGAACGGACAAAGAGGATCAAGGGCATGAATAAAAAACTAAATGGAGTATGATGAGCAGAGCAAGAGAAAAGAAGGTTTCAAAGACCAGGTGTAACTAGTGTACAACTATATGTAACTTGCCAACTGAGGTCAAACGTCCTGGATTTCAATCAATAGGTCTGTCTGAAGAGCATTTTAACTGCTCCTTTCCCTGATTGTGAGGCTTTCTGGCTTGGGACAGCTGGTATTCCCTACTGTTAAATTACTCTGTTTTGGCTACCTCTTCCTTAAATCTCTCTCTAAGTTAGTCAACTTGAATTTATCCCAATGAGTTGTGATAAAGGACAGTGCCTCCTCTTTAGATATTGATTGAAGTAACTCAGGTTAGCTGAGTCCTATTTGTAGTCAAATAGGTTCCATGATCGATGCCACCCCTGATTTCCTAAGTATCTACCCTGCCAGCTGCTGTAGTTGAACACTCTCTGGGATGAAGAAAACAGTTATATGTCTTAGGAGGTAGGTCCCCAAATGTGTTGTGACTGGATGTGACATGTGTTGAAATTGTGTCTTCACTAGGAATAACAAAGCACCAAACTGTACTAGTGATTTACTTTGTAAAGATTAGAGAATATCTTTATTTATTTATTTATTTATTTATTTTACTGTATTGGTTTTGCCATACATTGACATGAATCCAGCACGGGTGTATATGTGTTCCCAAACATGAACCCCCCTCCCACCTCCCTCCCCATAACATCTCTCTGGGTCATCACCGTGCACCAGCCCCAAGCATGCTGTATCCTGCGTCGGACTTAGACTGGCGATTCGATTCTTACATGATAGTATACATGTTACAATGCCATTCTCCCAAATCATCCCACCCTCTCCCTCTCCCTCAGAGTCCAATAGTCCATTATACACCTCTGTGTCTTTTTTGCTGTCTTGCATACAAGGTCGTCATTGCCATCTTTCTAAATTCCATATATGTGTTAGTATACTGTATTGGTGCTTTTCTTTCTGGCTTACTTCACTCTGTATAATAGGCTACAGTTTCATCCATCTCATCAGAACTGATTCAAATGTATTCTTTTTAACGGCTGAGTAATACTCCATTGTGTATATGTACCACAGCTTTCTTATCCATTCATCTGCTGATCGACATCTAGGTTGTTTCCATGTCCTGGCTATTATAAACAGTGCTGCGATGAACATTGGGGTACATGTGTCTCTTTCAATTCTGGTTTCCTCGGTGTGTATGCCCAGCGGTGGGATTGCTGGATCATGAGGTAGTTCTATTTGCAATTTTTTAAGGAATCTCCACACTGTTCTCCAAAGTGGCTGTACTAGTTTGCATTCCCACCAACAGTGTAAGAGGGTTCCCTTTTCTCCACACCCTCTCCAGCATTTATTGCTTGCAGATTTTTGGATTGCAGCCATTCTGACTGGTGTGAAGTGGTACCTCATTGTGATTTTGATTTGCATTTCTCTAATAATGAGTGATGTTGAGCATCTTTTCATGTGTTTGCTAGCCATCCGTATGTCTTCTTTGGATAAATGTCTATTTAGTTCTTTGGCCCATTTTTTGATTGGGTCGTTTATTTTTCTTGAATTGAGCTGCATAAGTTGCTTGTATATTTTGGAGATTAGTTGTTTGTCAGTTGCTTCATTTGCTATTATTTTCTCCCATTCAGAAGGCTGTCTTTTCACCTTGCTTATATTTTCCTTTGTTGTGCAGAAGCTTTTAATTTTAATTAGATCCCATTTGTTTATTTTTGCTTTTATTTCCAGTATTCTGGGAGGTGGATCATAGAGGATCCTGCTGTGATTTATGTCGGAGAGTGTTTTGCCTATATTCTCCTCTAGGAGTTTTATAGTTTCTGGTCTTACATTTAGATCTTTAATCCATTTTGAGTTTATTTTTGTGTGCAGTGTTAGAAAGTGATCTAGTTTCATTCTTTTACAAGTGGTTGACCAGTTTTCCCAGCACCACTTGTCAAAGAGATTGTCTTTACTCCATTGTATATTCTTGCCTCCTTTGTCAAAGATAAGGTGTCCATATGTGTGTGGATTTATCTCTGGGCTTTCTATTTTGTTCCATTGATCTATATTTTTGTCTTTGTGCCAGTACCATACTCTCTTGATGACTGTGGCTTTGTAGTAGAGCCTGAAGCCAGGCAAGTTGATTCCTCCAGTTCCATTCTTCTTTCTCATGATTGCTTTGGCTATTCGAGGTTTTTTGTATTTCCATACAAATCTTGAAGTTACTTGTTCTAGTTCTGTGAAAAATATGGCTGGTAGCTTGATAGGGATTGCATTGAATTTATAAATTGCTTTGGGTAGTATACTCATTTTCACCATTTTGATTCTTCCGATCCATGAACATGGTATATTTCTCCATCTAGTAGTGTCCTCTTTGATTTCTTTCACCAGTGTTTTATAGTTTTCTATACATAGGTCTTTAGTTTCTTTAGGTAGATATATTCCTAAGTATTTTATTCTTCTCATTGCAATGGTGAATGGAATTGTTTCCTTAATTTCTTTTTCTACTTTCTCATTATTCGTGTATAGGAATGCAAGGGATTTCTGTGTGTTGATTTTATATCCTGCAACTTTACTATATTCATTGATTAGCTCTAGTAATTTTCTGGTGGAGTCTTTAGGGTTTTCCATGTAGAGGATCATGTCATCTGCAAACAGTGAGAGTTTTACTTCTTCCTTTCCAATTTGGATTCCTTTTATTTCTTTTTCTGCTCTGATTGCTGTGGCCAAAACTTCCAGAACTATGTTGAATAGTAGAGGTGAAAGTGGACACCCTTGTCTTGTTCCTGACTTTAGGGGAAATGCTTTCAATTTTTCACCATTGAGGATAATGTTTGCTGTGGGTTTGTCATATATAGCTTTTATTATGTTGAGGTATGTTCCTTCTATTCCTGCTTTCTGGAGAGTTTTTATCATAAATGGATGTTGAATTTTGTCAAAGGCCTTCTCTGCATCTATTGAGATAATAATATGGTTTTTATTTTTCAATTTGTTAATGTGGTGAATTACATTGATTGATTTGCGGATATTGAAGAATCCTTGCATCCCTGGGATAAAGCCCACTTGGTCATGGTGTATGATCTTTTTAATGTGTTGTTGGATTCTGATTGCTAGAATTTTGTTGAGGATTTTTGCATCTATGTTCCTCAATGATATTGGCCTGTAGTTTTCTTTTTTTGTAGTGTCTTTGTCAGGTTTTGGTATTAGGGTGATGGTGGCCTCATAGAATGAGTTTGGAAGTTTACCTTCCTCTGCAATTTTCTGGAAGAGTTTGAGTAGGATAGGTGTTAGCTATTCTTGAAATTTTTGGTAGAATTCAGCTGTGAAGCCGTCTGGACCTGGGCTTTTGTTTGCTGGAAGATTTCTGATTACAGTTTCAATTTCTGTGCTTGTGATGGGTCTGTTAAGATTTTCTATTTCTTCCTGGTTCAGTTTTGGAAAATTGTACTTTTCTAAGAATTTGTCCATTTCTTCCACGTTGTCCATTTTATTGGCATATAACTGCTGATAGTAGTCTCTTATGATCCTTTGTATTTCTGTGTTGTCTGTTGTGATCTCTCCGTTTTCATTTCTAATTTTATTGATTTGATTTTTCTTTCTTTGCTTCTTGATGAGTCTGGCTAATGGTTTGTCAATTTTATTTATCCTTTCAAAGAACCAGCTTTTGGCTTTGTTGATTTTTGCTATGGTCTCTTTCGTTTCTTTTGCATTTATTTCTACCCTAATTTTTAAGATTTCTTTCCTTCTACTAACTCTGGGGTTCTCCAACTCTTCCTTTTCTAGTTGCTTTAGGTGTAGAGTTAGGTTGTTTATTTGACTTTTTTCTTGTTTCTTGAGGTATGCCTGTATTGCTATGAACTTTCCTCTCAGCACTGCTTTTATAGTGTCCCACAGGTTTTGGGTTGTTGTGTTTTCATTTTCATTAGTTTCTATGCATATTTTGATTTCTTTTTTGATTTATTCTGTGATCCGTTGGTTATTCTGAAGTGTGTTGTTCAACCTCCATATGTTGGAATTTTTAATAGTTTTTCTCCTGTAATTGAGATCTAATCTTAATGCATTATGGTCAGAAAAGATGCTTGGAATGATTTCAATTTTTTTGAATTTATCAAGTTTAGATTTATGGCCCAGGATGTGATCTATCCTGGAGAATATTCCATGAGCACTTGAGAAAAAGTTGAAATTCATTGTTTTGGGGTGAAATGTCCTATAGATATCAATTAGGTCTAACTGGTCTAATGTATCATTTAAAGTTTGCGTTTCTTTGTTGATTTTCTGTTTAGTTGATCTGTTCATAGGTGTGAGTGGGGTATTAAAGGCTCCCACTCTCATTGTGTTATTGTTGATTTCCCCTTTCATACTTGTTAGCATTTGTCTTACATATTGTGGTGCTCCTATATTGGGTGCACATATATTTATAATTGTTATATCTTCTTCTTGGATTGATCCTTTGATCATTATGTAGTGGCCTTCTTTGTCTCTTTTCACAGCCTTTGTTTTAAAGTCTATTTTATCAGATATGAGTATTGCCACTCCTGCTTTCTTTTGGTCTCTATTTGCATGGTATATCTTTTTCCAGCCCTTCACTTTCAGTCTGTATGTGTCCCTTGTTTTGAGGTGGGTCTCTTGTAAGCAGCATATAGAGGGGTCTTGTTTTTGTATCCATTCGGCCAGTCTTTGCCCTTTGGTTGGGGCATTCAACCCATTTACGTTTAAGGTAATTATTGATAAGTATGATCCTGTTACCATTTACTTTATTGTTTTGGGTTCGAGTTTATACACCATTTTTGTGTTTCCTGTCTAGAGAATATCCTTTAGAATTTGTTGGAGAGCTGGTTTGGTGGTGCTGAATTCTCTCAGCTTTTGCTTGCCTGTAAAGCTTTTGATTTCTCCTTCATATTTGAATGAGATCCTTGCTGGGTACAGTAATCTGGGCTGTAGGTTATTTTCTTTCATCACTTTAAGTATGTCTTGCCATTCCCTCCTGGCCTGAAGAGTTTCTATTGAAAGATCAGCTGTTATCCTTATGGGAATCCCCTTGTGTGTTATTTGTTGTTTTTCCCTTGCTGCTTTTAATATTTTTTCTTTGTGTTTGATCTTTGTTAATTTGATTAATATGTGTCTTGGGGTGTTTCGCCTTGGGTTTATCCTATTTGGAACCCTCTGTGTTTCTTGGACTTGGGTGATTATTTCCTTCCTCATTTTAGGGAAGTTTTCAACTATTATCTCCTCAAGGATTTTCTCATGGTCTTTCTTGTTGTCTTCTTCTTCTGGGACTCCTATAATTTGAATGTTGGAGCATTTCATATCATCCTGGAGGTCTCTGAGATTGTCCTCATTTCTTTTAATTCGTTTTTCTTGTTTCCTCTCTGATTCATTTATTTCTACCATTCTATCTTCTATTTCACTAATCCTATCTTCTGCCTCCGTTATTCTGCTATTTGTTGCCTCCAGAGTGTTTCTGATCTCATTTATTGCGTTATTCATTATATATTGACTCTTTTTTATTTCTTCTAGGTCCTTGTTAAACCTTTCTTGCATCTTCTCAATCCTTGTCTCTAGGCTATTTATCTGTGATTCCATTTTGATTTCAAGATTTTGGATCATTTTCACTATCAATATTTGGAATTCTTTCTCAGGTAGATTCCCTACCTCTTCCTCTTTTGTTTGGTTTGGTGGGCAACTCTCCTGTTCCTTTACCTGCTGAGTATTCCTCTGTCTCTTCATCTTGATTATATTGCTACGTTTGGGGTGGCCTTTTTATATTCTGGTAATTTGTGGAGTTCTCTTTATTATGGAGCTTCCTCACTGTGGGTGGTGTTGTATCAGTGGCTTGTCTAGCTTTCCTGGTTAGGGAGGCTTGTGTTGGAGTTCTGGTGGGTGGAGTTGGGTTTCTTCTCTCTGAAGTGCAGTGGAGTGACCAGTAATGGGTTATGAGACTTCAAAGGTTTTGGAGTAACTTTGAGCTGCCTGTATATTGAAGCTCAGGGGTGTGTTCCTGTGTTGCTGGAAAATTTGCGTGGTATGTCTTATTCTGGAACTTGTTGGTCCTTGGGTGGAGCTTGGTTTCAGTATAGGTATGGAGGCATTTGATGAGCTCCTATTGCTTAATTAAAAAATTTTTTTCCCCTGTTACTCTCTCATTTCAATTACTAGGCTAGCCAGAAGACACACAATATGAAACAATTTCAGCACGAATGCTCCAACTTCATTTGGGATACTTCACATTCAAGGGCTCTACATCTTGAAACATTCTCCAGTGAATTCTCTCCCAGGACTGCCCTTAGGGCGCGGAGCCAGGATCGCCTCCCTCCCCAAAGTGGCTCCGGCTCAGGCACAGCCTTCCAGAGCACAGCCCAGATTCCGACCCGTGTCCCCGTGGCTCTGCGCGCAGCCGGCAGGCATGTCGGGACTCCGGCTCCTGTCCCACCACCCTGGCCCGGCTCGCCTCGCCTCCCCCTGCAGCGCCAGCTCCGCCACCCTGCGGGCACGCTCGCTCCCCGCGTTCGCCCCTCCGCCTCCCGGCGCCCCCACTAGAGAATGTTCTTAGTTATATATTTAGAAACACTATTTTACTCGTTTCATCAAAAAGTGGCTTGGGGCTCAGGAATGGTGAAATGTCAAGTAGACAGCCACGTGAAGACGACTATACTCAATCAAATAGGTGTTGACAAAGAAGGTTTGAAAACCGGAGGGTTAAAACATTGTGCTATTTAAAAGTCATGATGTTTCTTAGAAAGAGTTCTGCTGGATGCAGGTGCCAGCAGCCTTCCTTTGTTAGAATGACAAAGTTCAAACTCCTCTCCTTCTGAAACCTGACAGGACTCGTGGTGAGAGGAATCTGTTCTTTGAGTGGTCTCTCACAGTAACTTTTCATTGAAGTGGTTCAGAGCAACAAGGAGAGAGTGTTTATGAGCAACTTAAGGCTTTTAGGCTAATGACCTGTGGGCTTTGTTAAAATGTAGGCTCTGTTTGGTATTTCTGGGTGGGGTCTTAGACTCAAGCTCCCAGGTGATACTAACACTGCTGGGCTACACTTTACCAACTATAAACACTTAATTTGAACTTCATTGCAAGGATGAGAATGTCAACCCAGCCTGTCTCCTGTGAGCATTAATGAAGTAGTGGAGGGGACAGAACTAAACAGGTGTTATGTGTTTTCATGAATATTTTGAGAATAAGTCTAGTTGAGACAGGCTTACATGGGATTCAGAGGTGCAAATTCCTAAGGAGGATGGTGGGGGTGGGCCATTTGAAATTTCTTTCTGTGTCTTCCTGAATCCCATGAGTTTTTCTGTACCATGCATAGGTGCCTTATGCAGGTCAGTCCATGAGAGTGGGAGGCGTGATCAATGAATGTGTTCAGGTTTCCACACCACTCTTCAGGGAGTGTGGCAGGAAGACAAATGCAGTTTATTTTCTCCAGCTGGGCAGCTCATTTGCATAACATGAAGGAGGGAGAATGTAAAGAAGGAAAATACTAAGAGATGCAGAATATGCTAAAAATGTCAAGGGATAAAATGAAAGAGTAATATTCTCTTCACAAAATGCTATTAAATTAGACCTGCCACAGACCAGGAGATCAATGTTAGAAGCATTTTTTTTTTTTCAGCTACCAAAAGCTTTGATTGTTAGAAAAGAACTGACTAAAGATGTGGGTTCAATAGGGCTAGATGTGGTTTGTGTTGGCTTTGGAGGGGAGAGCGCCTTTTATATCTTTAGGCAGGCCAAGTCCTTGGTAAAATATGTGGGTGAACTGTTTCCATCAGCCCTATAATCTAATGCCTTCCTTTCCTCACATTGTTTTACAGGTACCTATTTCTCTTTATTTACATTAATTCACAGGATGATATTACTGGCATGACATATAATTGTCCTAGTTGTGTTTGTCTTATTTTCTAAATTTACAAAACAATTAGTTTTGCTATGATATTCACAGCCAGATATCTTGGAATGTGAAGTCAAGTGGGCCTTAGAAAGCATCACTACAAAGAAGCTAGAGGAGGTGATGGAATTCCAGTTGAGCTGTTTCAAATCCTGAAAGATGATGTTGTGAAAGTGCTGCACTCAATATGTCAGCAAATTTGGAAAACTCAGCAGTGGCCACAGGACTGGAAAAGGTCAGTTTTCATTCCAATCTCAAAGAAAGGCAATGCCAAATAATGCTCAAACTACTGCACAATTGTACTCATCTCACATGCTAGTAAAGTAATGCTCAAAATTCTCCAAGCCAGGCTTCAGCAATATGTGAACCGTGAACTTCCTGATGTACAAGCTGATTTTAGAAAAGGCAGAGGAACAAGAGATCAAATTGCCAACATCTGCCAGATTATGGAAAAAGCAAGAGATTTCCAGAAAAAACATCTATTTCTGCTTTATTGACTATGCCAAAGCCTTTGACTGTGTGAATCACAATAAACTGTGGAAAATTCTGAAAGAGATGGGAACACCAAACCACCTGACCTGCCTCTTGAGAAATCTGTATGCAGGTCAGGAAGCAACAGTTAGAACCGGACATGGAACAACAGACTGGTTCCAAATAGGAAAAGGAGTACGTCAAGGCTGTATATTGTCACCCTGCTTATTTAACTTCTATGCAGAGTACATCATGAGAAACGCTGGACTGGAAGAAACACAAGCTGGAATCAAGATTGCCGGGAGAAATATCAATAACCTCAGATATGCAGATGACACCACCCTTATGGCAGAAAGTGAAGAGGAGCTAAAGAGCCTCTTGATGAAAGTGAAAGAGGAGAGTGGAGAAGTTGGCTTAAAGCTCAACATTCGGAAAACGAAGATCATGGCATCCGGTCCCATCACTTCATGGGAAATAGATGGGGAAACAGTGGAAACAGTGTCAGACTTTATTTTGAGGGGCTCCAAAATCACTGTAGATGGTGACTGCAGCCATGAAATTAAAAGACGCTTACTCCTTGGAAGAAAGCAGAGAAATTACTTTGCCGACTAAGGTCCGTCTAGTCAAGGCTATGGTTTTCCCTGTGGTCATGTATGGATGTGAGAGTTGGACTGTGAAGAAGGCTGAGTGCCGAAGAATTGATGCTTTTGAGCTGTGGTGTTGGAGAAGACTCTTGAGAGTCCCTTGGACTGCAAGGAGATCCAACCAGTCCATTCTAAAGGAGATCACTCCTGGGATTTCTTTGGAAGGAATGATGCTAAAGCTGAAACTCCAGTACTTTGGCCACCTCATGTGAAGGGCTGACTCATTGGAAAAGACTCTGCTGCTAGGAGGGATTAGGGGCAGGAGGAGAAGGGGACGACCGAGGATGAGATGGCTGGATGGCATCACGGACTCGATGGACGTGAGTCTGAATGAACTCCGGGAGATGTGATGGATAGGGAGGCCTGGCGTGCTGTGATTTATGGGGTCACAAAGAGTCGGACACGACTGAGTGACTGAACTGAACTGAACTGAACTGATGATATTCATTAATAGTCTTAGGTTAGTAATACTTATCCCAACACACTAAGAACATACTGTCAGGTACTGTGTTTGATGGGTATGTTGATTCTGTTACCAAATTGGTTGTATGAATCTCAACTTGGGCCCTAGCCCAGTTGAAGTCCCCTACCTTGGTGGGGAAGGTTCTTTTCCAGCTCAGATTTATATAGCCAGTAATGAAACCAATACTGAGACCAAAACAGCAGAAGCTTTATTCAATGGCCAGAGAATGGAGAAGTGGAAACTTAGTTCCAACATAAATTCTCAACCTGAGTTGGGCTGAAACAGCTTAAATAGTTTCTAATAGTCATGCTTTTGCTTTAAAGTCATCACATAAAATATCCTTGAGGAATCACAGCAGTGTTAAATGTTAATATATAGAACAGTGACTATACAGGTAAGTTTATTTCACATCCAATGCAGTTATGTATTAAAACATGAGTATGTAGCCAAAGATTAACTTCGGGTCAAGGTAAAAGGGAATGAATAGAGGGAGGAATATTCATGATTTACTGGAGAAGAGGAAGAGGAGTGTGGTTTGCTCAGTACTTCAACCACACTCCTTTTCAGTTCTTGTATGGAATTTTCTGGTTGTTGTCATGGCAATTTTCAACTGTCATGGTGCTGCTGGGTGTATCATTTAGCATGCTCATGCATTGCTATGATAATATAGTGAGGTTCAAGTCTGTTGGAACTCAGGTCTTGCAACATCTTGGACCTAGCTGGTTCTGCTGCTGCTGCTAAGTCACTTCAGTCATGTCTGAATCTGTGCGACCCCAGAGATGGCAGCCCACCAGGCTCCCCTATCCCTGGGATTCTCCAAGCAAGAACACTGGAGTGGGTTGCCATTTCCTTCTCCAATGCATGAAAGTGAAAATTGAAAGAGAAGTCGCTCAGCCATGTCCGACTCTTAGCCACCCCATGGACTGCAGCCCACCAGGCTCCTCCATCCATGGGATTTTCCAGGCAAGAGTACTGGAGTGGGGTGCCATTGCCTTCTTCTAATCAGTTCTCATTTTTCTCTTTGTAGCTCTATCTTTTGTGGTTAAGCCTGAAACTCAGTTAAGAGTAGTTCACCTCCAGCCAGTGGCAGGGGTATGATTCTGGGGCAACAGCCGGGTAACAATTTTACTGATCTGAGAGTCCTTCCTACCCAACACTGTAAAATGACCACTTGTACCCCTCAACATAACAGACAGTGTTACCTTCACACACAAAATAAAGCTCTATCTGTCTTCTTAATGAATCACAAAAAGGAATGTTATATAAAACTCTTGAACTTCATATCAAAGCAGTTCTCTTGTATAAGATCAGAATCTTCCCACTGGTTTTCCTGTTAATAGCCTCCATATTTTCCCCACTCTATGCATCCTGACAACTGGACAAGTGGAAAAGTATCTCATCAGACTCAGAGTCTACATTTCAAATTAGAAGCAGTTATAGTAAAGTTAAGTATAACACAATACACCAACAACAATATTTCCTGCAAATAAGATGGTCAGAAAATAGTACATTCAAATTCATGGTTCCCTTCTGAGTTTGTCTTTATTTTAAGTGGTTGCCCATTTCCCTGGAAATAAATGAAGGTGACATGATATCCTCATACTGAATCTAAAGATTTAGGGCTAAAATGGAGCAGGCTGAAATTTAAGTTTTTCTGAGAAGGCTGGGGGATAGAAGACAGGGACTTGAATATCAACTGGGGCTAAGGGACCCCACTGGAGTTAGAAATTGAGAATACAAAGTACAAGTGACTGAATTTCAAGTTCATAGATGAGCAAGCAGAAATTGTCATCAGCTGGAACAACAGCAAATTTAACTCCAGAATCAGATATATATTGTTGGCCCCTTTATTGCTCTGAGGATAGTTATAGCCCATAATAGTATAGCTTAGTTTGAAGAATCTTGAGAGACATGTGATTTCCTCTCGAGGGATTTCTCCTTGCCCCTGCAGTCATAAGAAGCAGAAGGATGGTCTCTGCTGAAAGATGTATCTCTTGACTTCATTTCTCAGAGGTGTGATCATTACTTGTGAGACAGAGTCAAGTGGCAATGGCTCTGTTTTCATTCACCGGAGCCATGTACTATGTTTCTGTCCCACAGAGAAGTCTTTGAGCCCCTTTCACACTTTGGCTTTTAAATATTATTTCCCTCCAAAAGGCATTTCTCTATAAATAAAGAGCTATGAGTCATTCTGCTTTATTATTCTTTCATCTGAGGGGAAACTCTGGGAGATAAACAATACCCAGAAAAATAAGGCTTAGAGATTGTGGGCCAAGGCTTCTATTGATTCACAATATATTTATCTCTCTCCCTCTCTCTCAAATAAAGAAATAATGATAGTAATTACTTTAAAAATGATTATCTTTTAAAATCATCTTAAATTGCTATTTCCCACTCTACTCAGATAGTAATTGTTTTTATGGCACTATTGTAACTCATGGGAAAAAGGAAGATGGAAAAAGCAGCTGAGAAAATGTACTCACTCCTGGGCAGCATCTCTAAGGCACAAAGTAGATTTGCAGGAGCTCATCTATCAAACCTTCTTCAACACTCAGTCTGAATTTTACATGGAGATCTGGTGGTGGAAGAGAGAATTTGAATCTGCTGAGTGTGTTATATGTAGTGGAGGAAGAATATTTGGGGGAATAGGTACTTAGATATGTCCTCATACAATTTGAGAACATTTGTATGAGCTGATATTGGATTTGGTATGTAGGTTGAGCAAGAAGGCTGAACTGGGATACAAACTGTGTTTTACTACTTCTTATCTGTGGTGGTAAAGAACCTGCCTAGTGATAAAGAACCTGCCTGCCAATGCAGGAGACATAAGAGACGTGGGTTCGATACCTGGGATGGGAAGATCTTCTGAAGCAGGGAACGGCAACCCACTCCAGTATTCTTGCCTGGAGAATCCCATGGACAGAGAAGCCTGGCAGGATACAGTCCATGGGGTCACAAAGAGTCAGACACAATGAAGACACTTAGCATGCACCTGTATATAAATTTAGATGGCAAGTCACTTTCTTGATGTTTTGTTAATCTTTTAGCAAATTGTTAAAATTCTTAATTTCTCTATCTCACTGTAGTGGTGCTTATCTTAAATGATACATATTCCAAGTAAAAATTGACATCTATTTTGTCTATCATTGGACAGCCAGCCCCTCAAACTGTCTTCAACACATAGTTGTGTTCAGTAAATGTGTGTTTTGTAACTTTATGAAAGCTGTGACCCAAGCGGTCTAATCTCAGAGTGGTGTCAGAGTTAAAGAAGTGTCAAATCCTCAGTTATTTACAAAATAACTCAAGGTCTTTACATGCACTTCCTCAGCACATGCAAAATAGTACAAAGTCCTCAACAATGCTGCTTCTTTTTTTTTTTTTAACAATGCTTCTTAAAATGATAATTTTCCTCTCAATTAGTTTCTCTCAAAAAGAACAATTCCTATACTTTCCCCAAATTTCTCAAGCTGAGCTTCCTTCATTACTAAAGTATTTTTTCATCTACTTCATTTTATTTCTCCATTTTGGACTGTAAACCCCCAGAAGTTTGACAAGGCATAGAAGGTGTGAGAGGTGAAAGAAACTGCACATGCAAAGCCCAAACCTTCTTAGTTTTCATGATAAGAAAACTGGAAACACCTATGTAGCTTATTACTATTGGATTTATTAACTGAATAGTTGATTGTTTTATACCTTAGTAGAAGCCTCTGAATGTGAAAATCACTTGGAATAATCACTCACTGTTTTGTTTTTATTGTGTGTGTGTATGTGTGTGTGCGTGTGTGCGCCTGTGTGCTCAGTCACTCAGTCATGTCTGACTCTTTGCAACCCCATGAACTGCAGCCTGCTGGGCTCCTCTATCCATATAATTTTCAAGGCAAGAATATTGGAGTGAGTTACCATTTATTTCGATTTTTTTTCCCTAATGTTTCTGTTTTGCATCTTTTACACCCAAATATTTAATAGGCTTTTAAAGAGAAATAACTTAGTGTATAATACCTAGCATACTCTTTTAGACTCAATGATTAAAAATATTTGTGGAGATAATTTAAAGTCAAGAACAAAGTTGTCTAAGAGGTGTGATATTCTGAGCCATTACCAGCTGTTAGACTGATAACATATTTTTACCATATAAATTTAAGAAATTTAAGAAGGGATGCACAGTCATGAGTAATAAGAAACAAAATATCTTGAGGAATCAGGAAAGGGAGACTTTGGGGTGTAGATGAGAGTTGAGCTGCAAGAAAGTACTGGGAGGGAACTTGCCAGAAAGAAGGAAGATAAAAGAAAAGAGAGGGGTCCATCAGAGTAGCAAAACTTGTATTAAACTGTACCATTGTTCCAAACAATTTTCTCCTTCCCTCACCCCAGTGAGCAAACGATAATTATAATTTCCTTTCTTGCCGGGAGCCAACGTGAGGAACTCTGCCCATGGCAAAGGTCATGAGGAACGAGGCTTGGCATACGCAAAAGCGTAATCAAGCCTCAGGAAACCCCCTGTTCCCGAGCATCTAACCCCCAAACCAGAGTCTGTTTTATGCTCTCACCTACACCTCTGACTTTACGGGGGGCTCTCCTCCATAACCGTTTCTCTCGGAGAAGGAGTAAATGTGCAGCTCCAAGGCAATAAAAATTCTTGAGCGTGACAAGAGTGTTTCAGCTTACGGACTCCTCTGAAGGTTATCTAGCCTACCTGTATAGGTTCGTCCGGCCACATGTGATTGTTTACAGCCTCCCAATCTGAGAGGCACGAGATGTTTTAGACTTACTAAAGGCAAATTCTTTTGGGGAGTTAGAAATTATTAGTATAGTGGGTTGGTTAGGAATTATATTGGTGAAGGATTTTTCATTTGTTGTGTCAATAATTGCTGCTAATTCCCTGCTCTGGGTGGGACAAGGATGTCTCAGGTCAAACCTCTCTGCTGGCAGACTAGCTTGTGTGACAGGATTATCCATACTCCTGCCACATGATTGTTACTACCTCTTAACCATAAACAGCACAGAGAGTTTTGGAGTATTTTGAAAGTCTTAATCAGCATAAGGCTTTTTCTTCTTGTCAATGATTGCCACCAGGCCTCCATATCCTTAGGCACCTGGGAATATATTAATCAATGTATTTGGAATATAGAAAAGGAAATCTAGTAGTTTTTGATGTTAGCAATACTAGACTTTTTGAGTTAATGGATTTTCTCTTCTGTAATAGATCACTGTGCTTTGTTATAAATCACTGTGTCCTTGCTATGTAAAAATGTAACTTTATCATATCTTAAGACTAAATAGATCTTAAGGGGAGCATTGGTGAAAGGATTTTCATTTGTTGGGCTGATATTTGCTGCTAAATCTCCATATTCCTTACCCTTATAATGAATATAACTAGCATATAGAAAGAAATAAGTATTAACTTTTAAGCATATAGGAGAAATAAGTATTAACCTTTAAGACTAATCATGTTAACCTTGGGTTAAATAAATTCCTTTCTTGATTGTAACTCACTACACCCTCACCCTATAGGAATGTAACTTTATTTGGAGGGTGGTGCCTGGTTTAAGAAAAAACACCCTTGGAAGAAATAAGTTTTTTGGTTATCAGAAAGAAAAGATCATAAAATGTCAGCAGGTCTCACTCATGGCCAGAAGATGATGTACCTTTTTTATACATTTATGTGAAGCAACTGATTTTGATAAAGGTCAGGACTGCTGACTCCCATGTGACTCTTTATTCATCCCTATGTGTAATAAGAGGTATATAAGCAAACCCCAAAATAAAGAAATCAGATCAGTTTCCGGAAAGACTGATTCCCTCATTTTGTTCTTTTCTGCTCCCCGTTTTTCTGGCTGAATTCCCATCTGGAGCATGGGTGCCCTCCAAGTTTACTTACTTGCCCCGGTTTTCAAGCCCACGTGAGAAGGAGCCCAAGGAGGGGCACCTTCTGATATTCAAGTGGCACCGGTGGCCCAACGTAGATGGTGCAAATTCCTTGTCTTGGAATTTTATCGGTATCCCACGTAAACCAAGTTATTCAGCCCCTTTTTCTCTCTTACTATTTTCTGGCCAGATTCCCATCTGGTGCATGGGTACCTACCAAGCCTATTAATTTTGCCTGGGCTTCTAAGATCGGACCGGGGGGGGGCTCAGTACCTCCTCTCCTTCAGGAGAACGGGAAGACGCCTGCGGCCTATGTAGGTGGTGATTGGTATCCTATGTGAACCAAGTTATTCAGCCTCTTTTTCTCTGCTAATCTTCTAATCCCTCTCTATCTGTAATTAAATAAGTTATTTCCAAAGATGCCGACGCTGTCCCCACCTTTGAATTCCCTGGATCCACCGGGGCTGGACCCTTGCACTTTCCTGCTCCACTGTCTTTTTCGTACAACTTACTTTGGCTAGTGAAATGTGAACAGAAGCAAAGTTTCTTCTTAGAGTTTCATTTCTAAGCAAAAATCTAAAAACCATTGTGGGATTTCTCTGTTGGTCTTTGCTTTTTGATATAAGCCTAGCAAGTTCCATGTGAATCTCTTGCTTCAGGTTGATCTCAGGAGAAAGATTTAAGTAAAGAATGGTGTTTTATTATAAATTAAGAACATTTTTTAAAAATATTCTACTTCAAGCTATAGATCACATGGAAAGTAAATTTTTATTATTCAATAGATTCTGAAATGGAAAGTAACCAAAGTAGTCAATAACTGTTTGGGCTGCTGTTGCTGCTGCTGCTAAGTTGCTTCAGTCGTGTCCAACACTGTGTGACCCCATTAGACGACAGCCTACCAGGTTCCTCTGTCCCTGAGATTCTCCAGGCAAGAATACTGGAGTGGATTGCCATTTCCTTCTCCAATGCATGAAAGTGAAAAATGAAAGTGAAGTCGCTCAGTCATGTTTGGCCAATGATGCATTATCTTTTATCTCTGAACAACACTGACTTTTAAAAACAATCAGGGAACATTCCTGTTTTTGAAACAGTATGGAGTTTCATATATATTTTTTTCATCTTGAGAAAACCATATACCAAGCAGAATTTTACCAGTCTACACATCCAAATCTTTTACCAGAAATTAGAATAGTAGCTGAGACTGGGGAGCTTGCCTAGATGCAAGTAGTGGAAGGAGAGTCATTCAGTACTGTTCTATATCCAAATAACTGTCTGGACCTTATGCAGCATTTCTGCTCTCAAGTTTCCTTGGATGTTGGAAATGATTTCTGGGCCAGTATTAGGAACCATGTCATTCAAATTAGCCCAAGTGGTCTCTGGCTGTGTCTCCATGAGAGCAGAATTATTTATTTTTATGTTCTTTGTTCATCTTTGATGCTTTCGAATTGTGGTGTTGGAGAAGACTCTTCAGAGTCCCTTGGACTGCAAGGAGATCCAACCAGTCAATCCTAAAGGAAATCAGTCCTGAATATTCATCAGAAGGACTGATGTTGAAGCTAAAGCGCCTATATTTGAGCCGCCTGATGGGGAGAGCTGACCCATTGAAAACAGACTCTGATGCTGGGAAAGACTGAGGGCAGGATGAGAAGAAGGTGACAGAGGATGAGATGGCTGGATGGCATCAATAGACATGAGTTTGAGCAAACTCTAGGAAAGTGAAGGACAGGGAAGTCTGGCATGCTGCAGTGCTGGATGGGGTTGCAAAGAGTCAAACACGACATAGTGACTAAACAACAGTACATCTTAACTAATAAACCAGGAGAAATAAAATTTCTTGGTAGAATTTAACAATAGTTACCACAATTATAACGATTATGGCTAATATATATGAAGCATTTTCCATGTGTCAATATAGTGACTAGGATTTTTTGATTACAAGTGACAGAAACCTTAACTTAGTTACCCCAATCAAGGGAAACTAATTGCAACATGTAATCAAAAGTGATTAAAACAGAAAGTGTCTAGCTTTGAAAACAATTCAGACCAAGGCTGGAATCTCACCAGCACTGTCTTTCTCCCCATTTTTGTTCTCTCTGTATTATGGCTCCATTTTTCCTACTGTAGACTTGCTTCTTCCATAGGTTGTTTGGGAATCATTCTTCCCAGCTAGTGCATTCCCAGTTTTCCTGAGAGCTTCCCAATTTTAGTGCTCAAAGTTCTGCATATGGCAGAACCCGAAATCCTGGCTGGTCACCAGAAGGGAAAGAGGCTCTTTTCTTAGACTCTAGGTCAAAGAGTACTCTAATTTGGTCTCAATTGGGTTATGTATCATAACTTGAGAATCAGTCACTGTGGCTGGGGAGTGAGGTACTATGATTAAACTAGCTTAGATCAGGTGCCACTGAAAGGCACTACTCACTGAGGCAAGAGAGCAGATTGGGTAATGTGATGGCATGTTACACTCTGACACTTGCTCAGGGAGAGATGTGGGCAAACCTAACATTCACTGCAATTAGTATTAGATACGATGCTGAGCACTACATCTAAGTTACTTCTTACCAATGACAGGAAACTGAGTCTTCAGGAGGTAATGAAACCCACAAGTGAAATCTAAAATGTCCTCACAGATGGTTTGCTTGATTCCTTTAAGACCCAAGTTCTGGGGTGGTCCTAAGAGGACGGAGGAATAGGATGGGGAAACCACTTTATCCCCCACAAATTCATCAAAAGGACATTTGAACGCTGAGTAAATTCCACAGAACAACTTCTGAATGCCAACAGAGGACATCAGGCACCCAGAAAAGCAGCCCATTGTCTTCAAAAGAAGATGGAGAAGTCATGAGGCTACTGTAAAAATAAGACTGAAAACGAGAAGCAGGAGGCTTAAATCCAAACCCTGAGAACACCAGAGAACTCCTGACTTCAAGCAACATTAATTGACAGGAGCTCATCAAACGCCTCCATAACTACACTGAAGCTAAGCACCACCGAAGGGCCAACAAGTTCCAGAGCAAGACATACCACGCAAATTCTCCAGCAACACAGGAATATAGCTCTGAGCTTCAATAAACAGGCTGCCAAAAGTCACTCCAAACACACTGACATCTCATAACTCATTACTGAACACTTCATTGCACTCCAGAGAGAAGAAATCAAGCTCCATCCACCAGAACACCGACACAAACTTCCTTAACCAGGAAACCTTGACAAGCCACCCATAAAATCCTACCCACAGAGAGGAAACTCCACAATAAAGAGAACTCCAAAAACTGCCAGAATACAGAAAGGCCATCCCAAGCACAGCAATATAAACAGGATGAAGAGACAGAGGAATACCCAGCAGGTAAAGGAACAGGATAAATGCCCGCCAAACCAAACAAAAGAGGAAGAGATAGGGAATTTACCTGATAAAGAATCCCAAATAATGATAGTGAAAATGATCCAAAATCTTGAAATAAAAATGGAATCACAGATAAATAGCCTGTAGACAAGGATTGAGAAGATGGAAGAAAGGTTTAACAAGGACCTAGAAGAAATAAAAAAGAGTCAATATATAATGAATAATGCAATAAATGAAATCAGAAACACTCTGGAGGGAATAAATAGAAGAATAACAGAGGCATAAGATAGGATTAGTGAGGTAGAAGATGGAATGGTAGAAATAAATGAAGCAGAGAGGAAAAAAGAAAAATGAATTAAAAGAAATGAGGACAATCTCAGAGACTTCTGGAACACTGTTAAATGCCACAACATTCAAATCACAGGAGTCCCAGAAGAAGAAGACAAAAAGAAAGACCATGAGAAAATACTTGAGGAGATAATAGTTGAAAACTTCCCTAAAATGGAGAAGGAAATAATCACCCAAGCCCAAGAAACTCAGAGAGTCCCAAACAGGATAAACCCAAGGCAAAACACCCTGACACACATTAATCAAATTAACAAAGATCAAACACAAAGAACAAATATTAAAAGCAGCAAGGGAAAAACAACAAATAACACACAAGGGGATTCCCATAAGGATAACAGCTGATCTTTCAATAGACACTATTCAGGCCTGGAGGGAATGGCAGAACATACTTAAAGTGATGAAAGAAAATAACCTACAGCCCAGATTACTGTACTCAGTAAGGATCTCATTCAATTATGAAGGAGAAATCAAAATCTTTACAGACAAGCAAAAGCTGAGAGAATTCAGCACCACCAAACCAGCTAGCCAACAAATTCTAAAGGATCTTCTCTAGACAGGAAACACAAAAAGGATGCATAAACTCGAACCCAAAACAATAAAGTAAATGGCAATGGGATCATATTTATCAATAATTACCTTAAATGTAAAAGGGCTGAATGCCCCAACCAAAAGACAAAGACTGGCTGAATGGATAAAAAAACAAGACCCTTATATATGTTGTCTACAAGAGACCCACCTCAAAACAAGGGACACATACAGACTGAAAGTGAAGGGTTGGAAAAAGATATTCCATGCAAATAGGGACCAAAAGAAAGCAGAAGTAAGAATACTCATATCAGACAAAATAGACTTTAAAACAAAGGCTGTTAAAAGAGACAAAAGAAGGACACTACATAATGATCAAAGGATCAATCCAAGAAGAAGATATAACAATTATAAATATATATGCACCCAACATAGGAGCATCACAATATGTAAGACAAATGCTAGCAAGTATGAAGGGGAAAATTAACAATAACACAATAATAGTGGGAAATTTTAATACCCCACTCACAGCTATGGATAGATCAACTAAACAGGAAATTAACAAGGAAACACAAACTTTAAATGATACATTAGACCAGGTAGACCTAATTGATATCTATAGGACATTTCACCCCAAAACAATGAATTTCACCTTCTTCTCAAGCACACACGGAACCCTCTCCAGGATAGATCACATCCTGGGCCATAAATCGAGCCTTGGCATATTCAAAAAAATTGAAATCATTCCAAGCATCTTTTCTGAACACAATGAAGTAAGATTAGAGCTCCATTACAGGAGAAAAACTGTTAAAAATTCCAACATATGGAGGCTGAACTACATGCTGCTGAATAACCAACAAATCATAGAAGAAATTAAAATATGCCTAGAAATGAATTAAAATGAAAACACAACAACCCAAAACCTGTGGGCCACTGTAAAAGCAGTGCTAAGGGGAAGATTTATATCAATACAGGCATACCTCAAAAAACAAGAAAAAAGTCAAATAAATAACCTAACTTTACACCTAAAACAACTATAAAAGGAAGAAATGGAGAACCACAGGGTTAGTAGAAGGAAAGAAATCTTAAAAATTAGGTCAGGAATAAATGCAAAAGAAACAAAAGAGACCATAGCAAAAATCAACAAAGCCAAAAGCTGGTTCTTTGAAAGGATAAATAAAATTGACAAACCATTAGCCAGACTCATCAAGAAACAAAGGGAGAAAAATCAAATCAATAAAATTAGAAATGAAAATGGAGAGATCACAACAGACAACACAGAAATACAAAGGATCATAAGAGACTACTATCAGCAATTATATGCCAATAAAATCGACAACTTGGAAGAAATGGACAAATTCATAGAAAAGTACAACTTTCCAAAACTGAACCAGAAGACACAGAAAATCTTAACAGACCCATCACAGCATGGAAATTGAAACTGTAATCAGAAATCTCCCAGCAAACAAAAGCCCAGGTCCAGACAGCTTCACAGCTGAATTCTACCAAAAATTTAGAGAAGAGCTAACACCTATCCTACTCAAACTCTTCCAGAAAATTTCAGAGGAAGGTAAACTTCTCAACACATTCTATGAGGCCACCATCACCCTAATACCAAAACCTGACGAAGATGCCAAAAAAAAAAAAAAAGGAAAGAAAGAAAAGAAAACTACAGGCCAATATCACTGATGAATATAGATGCAAAAATCCTTAACAAAATTCTAGCAATCAGAATCCAACAACACATTAAAAAGATCATACATCATGACCAAGTGGGCTTTACTCCAGGGATGCAAGGATGCTTCAATATCTGCAAATCAATCAACATAATACACTACATTAACAAATTGAAAAATAAAAGCCATATGATTATCTCAATAGATGCAGAGAAAGCCTTTGACAAAATTCAACACCCATTTATGATAAAAACTCTCCAGAAAGCAGGAATAGAAGGAACACACCTCAACATAAAAAAAGCTATATATGACAAACCCACAGCAAACATTATCTTCAATGGTGAAAAATTGAAAGCATTTCCCCTAAAGTCAGGAACAAGACAAGGGTCACCACTCTCACCACTACTATTCAGCATAGTTCTGGAAGTTTTGGCCACAGAAATCAGAGCAGAAAAAGAAATAAAAGGAATCAGATGACATGGTCCTCTAGAGAGAAAACCCTAAAGACTCCACCAGAAAATTACTAGAGCTAATCAATGAATATAGTAAAGTTGCAGGATATAAAATCAACACACAGAAATCCCTTGCAATCCTATATACTAATAATGAGAAAATAGAAAGAGAAATTAAGGAAACAATTCCATTCACCATTGCAAAGAAAAGAATAAAATACTTAGGAATATATCTACCTAAAAAACAAAAGACCTATATATAAAAACTATAAAACATTGGTGGAAGAAATCATAAAGGACATTAACAGATGGAGAAATATACCGTGTTCGTGGATCAGAAGAATCAATATAGTGAAAATGAGGATACTACCCAAAGCAATCTATAGATTCAATGCAATCCCTATCATGCTACCAACAGTATTTTTCAGAAAACTAGAGCAAATAATTTCACAATTTGTATGGAAATACAAAAAACCTCGAATAGCCAAAGCAATCTTGAGAAAGAAGAATGGAACTGGAGGAATCTGCCTGCCTGACTTCAGGCTCTACTACAAAGCCACAGTCATCAGGACAGTATGATACTGGCACAAAGACAGAAATATAGATCAATGAAACAAAATAGAACACCCAGAGATAAATCCATGCACCTATGGACACCTTATCTTTGACAAAGGAGGCAAGAATATACAATGGATTAAAGACAATCTCTTTAACAAGTGGTGCTGGAAAAACTGGTCAACCACTTGTAAAAGAATGAAACTAGTTCACTTTCTAACACCATACACAAAAATAAACTCAAAATGGATTAAAGATCTAAACGCAAGACCAGAGACAATAAAACACCTATAGGAGAACATAGACAAAACACTCTCCAACATAAATCACAGCAGGATCCTCTATGACCCAGCCCCCAGAGTACTGGAAATAAAAGCAAAAATAAACAAATGGGACCTAATTAAAATTAAAAGCTTCTGCACAACAAAGGAAACTATAAGCAAGGTGGAAAGACAGCCTTCTGAATGGGAGAAAATAATAGCAAATGAAGCAACTGAAAAAGGATTAACCTCAAAAATAGACAAGCAACTCCTGCAGCTCAATTCCAGAAAAATAAATGACCCAATCAAAAAATGAGCCAAAATACTAAACAGACATTTCTCCAAAGAAGACATACAGATGGCTAACAAACACATGAAAAGATGCTCAACATCACTCATTATCAGAGAAATGGAAATCAAGACCACAATGAGGTACCATTTCATGCCAGTCAGAATGGCTGCTATCCAAAAGTCTACAAGCAATAAGTGCTGGAGAGGGTGTGGAGAAAAGGGAACCCTCTTACACTGTTGGTGGGAATGCAAACTAGTAGAGCCACTATGGAGAACAGTGTGGAGATTCCTTAAAAAACTGGAAACAGAACTGCCATATGACCTAGCAATTCCTCTGCTGGGCATATACCCCGAGGAAACTAGAATTGAAAGAGACACGTGTACCCCAATGTTCATTGCAGCACTGTTTATAATAGCCAGGACATGGAAACAACCTAGATGTCCATCAGCTTATGAATGGATAAGAAAGCTGTGGTACATATACACAATGGAATATTACTCAGTTATTAAAAAGAATACATTTGAATCAGTTCTAATGAGGTGGATGAAACTGGAGCCTATTATACAGAGTGAAGTAAGCCAGAAAGAAAAACACCAATACAGTATACTAATGCATATATATGGAATTTAGAAAGGTGGTAACGATAACCCTGTATGTGAGACAGCAAAAGAGACACAGATGTATAGAACAGTCATTTGGACTCTGTGGGAGAGCCTGAGGGTGGGATGATATAGTAGAATGGCATTGAAACGTATAATATCATATGTGAAACGAATAGCCAGTCCAGGTTCAATGCATGATACAAGATGCTTGGGACTGGTGCACTGGGACGACCCAGAGGGATGGTATGGGGAGGCGGGGGGGGGGGGCGGTGGAGGGGGGGCTCAGAATAGGGAACATGTGTACACCCGTGACCGATTCATGTTGATGTATGGCAAAACCAATACAATATTGTAAAGAAATTAGCCTCCAATTAAAATAAAGAAATTTATATATATATATATATATATGTAAGACCAAAGTTCCAGATTTATAGTCTTGCTTGTTTTGAATACCGTCTATGAACACTCATGGAGAAGGAAACCTACTCCAGTGTTTTGCCTGGAAAATTCCATGGACAGAGGACCTGGCAGGCTACAGTCCATGGGGTGGCAAAGAGTCAGACACGACTGTGTGACTGAGCACATGAACACTCCATACCATGCTCATTCTTTTTCCTCTTGAACTTCCAGAGTACTATTTTTTGTTTTCAATTGCTTTTTTGTTATCGTATGTTTTCTTGTATTAAAAATGGTGTCTCCTCAAGAAGCTTCTACTATAAGCTCTTTGAAGGCAGATGATGCTTGGTCAATCTCTCTGAATATGCTGATTATTAATCAATTTTTCACCTAATGTATTACGTTATGACTCTCTGGATTTTTTTAACCTTGTACCAGTTTTTTTTTTTAATGTATGTGTGTGTGTGTTTACTAAACTTAAATATTGTTGAAATTAAGCAAATTTTAAATTTAAAAGAATTTTTATTTTTAGAATTTTTCCTCTTGGATGTTGTTGTTGTTGTTCAGTCTCTCAGTTGTATCTGGCTCTTTGTGACCCCATGGACTGCAGCACACAAGGCTATTCTGTCTTTCACCATCTCCCAGAGCTTGCTCAAATTCATGTCCATCGAGTTAGTGATGCCATCCAACCATCTCATCCTTTGTCATCCCCTTCTCCACCTGCCTTCAATCTTTCCCAGCATCTGAGGCTTTTCCAGTGAGTCAGTTCTTTGCATCAGATGGCCAAAGTATTGGAACCTCAGCTTCAGCATCAGTCCTTCCAATGAATATTCAGGATTGATTTCCTTTAGGATTGACTGGTTTGATCTCTTTGCAGTCCAAGAGACTCTCAAAAGTCTTCTCCACCACCGCAGTTCAAAAGCATAAATTCTTCGGTGCTCAGCATTCTTTGTAGTCTGACTCTCATATCCATACATGACTACTGGAAAAACCACAGCTTTAACTATATAGACCTTAGTTGGCAAAGTAATATCTCTACTTTTGAATATGCTATGCAGGTTGGTCATAGCTTTTCTTCTAAGAAGCAAGTGTCTTTTAATTTCATGGCTGCAGTCACCATCTGCAGTGATTTTGGAGCTCAAGGAAATAAATTCTGTCACTGTTTCCATTTTTTATACATATAATTGTCATGAAGTGATGGGACCAGAAGCCATGATCTTCATTATTTGAATGCTGAGTTTTAAGCCAGCTTTTTCATTCCCCTCTTTCACCTTCATCAAGAGGCTCTTTAGTTTCTCTTAGCTTTCTGTCATACAGGTGGTATCATCTGCATATCTGAGGTTATTGATATTTCTCCAAACAATCTTGATTCCAGCTAGTACTTTATCCAATCCACATTTCACATGATGTACTCTGCAAATAAGTTAAATAAAATATACTGCTTTGATGTACTTCTTTCTCAATTTGGAACCAGTCCATTGTTCCATGTCTGGTTCTAACTGCTGCTTCTTAATCAGCATAGATTTCAGGAGACAGGTAAGGTGGTCTGGTATTCCCATCTGTTTCAGAATTTTCCACAATTTGTTGTCCACACAGTCAAAGGCTTTAGTGTTGTCAATGAAGGAGAAGTAAACTGTTTTTCTGGAATTCTCTTGCTTTTTTTCTATGATCCAGTGGATGTTGGCAATTTGATCTCTGGTTTCTCTGCCTTTTCTAAATCCAGCTTGAACATCTGGAAGTTCTTGTTTCACACACTGTTAAAGTCTAGCTTGGAGAATTTTCAGCATTACTTTGCTAGTATGTAAGGTGAGTGCAACTGTGTGGTAGTTTGAACATCCTTTGGTATTGCTTTTCTTTGGGATTGGAATGAAAACTGACCTTTTCCAGTCCTGTGGCCACTGCTGAGTTTTCCAAATTTGCTACTGTATTGAGTGCAGCAATTTAACAACATCATCTTTTAGGTCTTGAAATAGCTCAACCAGAATTCCATCACCTCCACTTTGTTCATAAGGCCTGCTTGACTTCACGTTCCAGTATGAGTGGCTCGAGGTGAGTGATCACACCATCATTGTTATCTGGGTCACTAAGATCTTTTTTTTTGTACAGTTCTGTGTTTCTTGCCACCTATTCTTAATATCTTCTGCTTCGCTTATGTCCATACATTTTCTGTCCTTTGTTGTTCCCATCTTTGCTTGAAATGTTCCCTTGGTATCTCTAATTTTCTTGAAGATATCTTTAGTTTTTCCCATTCTGTTGTTTCCTCTATTTCTTTGCATTGTTGTTGTTTCCTCTATTTCTTTGCATTGTTCACTTAGGAAGGCTTTCTTATCTCTCCTTGCTCTTCTTTGGAACTCTACATTCGGATGGATATATCTTTCCCTTTCTCCTTTGCCTTTAGTTTCTCTTCTTTTCTCAGGTATCTGTAAGGCCTCCTCAGACAACCGTTTGGCCTTTTTGAGTTTCTTCTTCTTAGGAATGGTTTTGATCATTGCCTCCTGTACAAAGTTATAAACCTCCATCCATAGTTCTTCAGGCACTCTATCAGATCTAATGCCTTGAATCTATTTGGCAATTCCACTGTATATTCATAATATTCATAAAGGATTTGATTTAGGTCATTCCTGAATGTTCTAATGATTTTCCCTACTTTCTTCAATTTACGTCTGAATTTGGTAATAAGGAGTTCATGACCTGAGCCACAGTCAGCTCCCAATTTTGTTTTTCTTACTTTATAGAGAGTTTCTCCATCTTTGGCTACAAAAAATATAGTCGATCTAATTTCAGTATTGACCATCTGATAATGTCCATATGTAGAGTCATCTCTTGGGTTGTTGGAAGAGTGTTTGCTATGACCAGTGCATTCTCTTGGCAAAACTCTGCTAGTCTTTGCCCTGCCTCAGTTTGTACTCCAAGACCAAACTTGCCTGTTACTCCAGGTATCTCTTGAATTCCTACTTTTGCATTCCAGTTCCCTTTGATAAAATGGACATCCTACCCTTTGGGTGTGGTGGCCATCAAATTTTTTTGTGTGTGTGTGCTCATCAATTACAAAGAAAGGCTGATATGATCATTAAATTTGAGTTACCCTTACTTATTCTGAAGTCAATTAAATTTAGGCATAGTCTTAACTAGGGATAAAGAGTGTTGCATTAGAAAGACAGTTAAATGCTACTTATACACACTGAAGCAAACAATTAACCCTAAGGAAATTTTCCATGCTAAGTGCTTGCAGAAATGAGAATATTATAGGAGTATTTGTTGAAAAGTCATTTAACAAAAAGCTGATTTCTAGCCTGCTTATAGTATTTTTAGATGACATGTTTTGTTTTTAAACCTAGAAAGAAACTGTTTTAAAATAGACCTGTGCAATTTAGAGATGGATTAAAAAATATACAGTAACTTTGGGCCAGTTGCTTCACTACTTTGGTACTCAACTTTGTTCTTTGTGAAGTGGTGGTATTAAAGTTGAGCCATAGGATCCTAGTGTTTCACCTTACCCTAATAGATTTTGGTTTTATTTTACTTTTATATCTATAATTGGATTCTATGTCTATCATAAATAGATCAAAGTTTTTAAGGGAAAATACTAAAAAAAAATTAGTCAGTTGGCATTTTAGGCCTTAACTAAATGAAATTCACTGGTTTTTGTCAAATGTGAGTTGAACTGCAGGTGTTTTTTCGTCACTAAGTCATATCTGACTCTTTTGCAACCTCACAGACTGTACCTCACAAGGCTCCTCTTCCCATGGGCTTTCCCAGGGAACAATACTGAAGTGGGTTGCCATTTTCTTCTCTAGAGGATCTTCCTGACCCAGGGGTTCAACCGATGTCTCCTGCATTGAATTCTTTACCACTGACTCACCAGGCAAGCACAAATTACAGGTGAAAATAAAAGTTGCTCAGTTGTTTCTCTTTGCACCCCGTAGACTAGAGAGTCCATGAAATTCTCCAGACCAGAATACTGGAGTGGGTAACCTTTTCCTTCTGTAGGAGATCTTCCCAACCCAGGGATTGAATCCAGGTCTCCTGCATGCAGGGGGATTCTTTACCAGCTAAGCCACGAGTGAGGCCCAAATTATGGGTGGTTATTCCTATAATTCAACTAAAGTGTGATGGTAGATTCCATATTCTCATATAGATGAAGTCTAAAACAGAGACCAAATTAATAGGATCAGATTCTGCAGATAAAGATAGCTTGGATTTTTAGGTTCCAAAGTTCATAGTTCCTACCCATAATTAAGGATTATAGAAATACAGTTTTTCCTCAATATCTATGGAATATTGATTCCAGAACTCCAAAGGATACCCAAATCCTCCACGCTAAAATCCCTTATATAAAATTGCAGAGTACAGCTGGATGAAGAACCTATGGATAGGAATGGCCAACCATAATTGTTAAAGTATGAAACCAGATTACTTGATTTATCCTGTCAGGCATTTATCCATTCACAATGTGATAACTTACCTTCTTCAGTTCAATTCAGTCTCTCAGTCATGTCCAACTCTTTGTGACCCCATGAATTGCAGCACACCAGGCCTCCCTGTCCATCACCAACTCCCAGAGTTCACTCAAACTCATATTCATTGAGTCGGTGATGCCATCCAGCCATCTCATCCTCGGTCGTCCCCTTTTCCTCCTTCCCGCAATCCCTCCAAGCTTCAGAGTCTTATCCAATGAGTAAACTCTTCACATGAGGTGGCCAGACTATTGAAGTTTCAGCTTTAGCGTCAGTCATTCCAAAGAACACCCAGGAGTGATCTCCTTTAGAATGGACTGTTGGATCTCCTTGCAGTCCAAGGGACTCTCAAGAGTCTTCTCCAACACCGCAATTCAAAAGCATCAATTCTTCGGCACTCAACTTTCTTCACAGTCCAACTCTCACATCCATACATGACTACTGGAAAAACCATAGCCTTGGCTAGACGGACCTTTGTTGGCAAAGTAATGTCTCTGCTTTTCAATATGCTATCTAGGATGGTCATAACTTTTCTTCCAAGGTGTAAGCAATCACCATCTGCAGTGATTTTGGAGCCCCCCAAAACAAAGTCTGACACTGTTTCCACTGTTTCCCCATATATTTCACATGAAGTGATGGGACCGGATGCCATGATCTTCATTTTCTGAATGTTGAGCTTTAAGCCAACTTTTTCATTCTCCTCTTTCACTTTCATCAAGAGGCTTTTTAGTTCCTCTTCACTTTCTGCCATAAGGGTGGTGTCATCTGCATATCTGAGGTTATTGATATTTCTCCTGGCAATCTTGATTACAGCTTGTGCTTCTTCCAGCCCAGTGTTTCTCATGATGTACTCTGCATAGAAGTTAAACAAGCAGGGTGATAATATACAGCCTTGATGTACTTCTTTCCCTATTTGGAACCAGTCTGTTGTTCCATGTCCCGTTCTAACTTGTTTCCTGACCTGCATACAGGTTTCTCAAGAGGCAGGTCAGGTGGTCTGGTATTTCCATCTCTTTCAGAATTTTCCAGTTTATTGTGATCCAGACAAAGGCTTTGGCATAGTCAATAAAGCAGAAACAGATGTTTTTCTTTTCTTTTCTTTTCTTTTTAAATTCTCTTTCTTTTTCCATGATCTAGTGGATATTGGCAATTTGATCTCTGGTTCCTCTGCCTTTTCTAAAACCAGCTTGAACATCCGGAAGTTCAGGGTTCACCTATTGCTGAAGCCTGGCTTAGAGAATTTTGAGCATTACTTTGCTAGTGTGTGAGATGAGTGCGAATGTGTGGTAGTTTGAGCATTCTTTGGCATTGCCTTTCTTTGGAATTGGAATGAAAACTGACTTTTTCCAGTCCTGTGGCCACTGCTGAGTTGGCCAAAGTTGCTGGCATATTGAGTGCAGCACTTTTAACAGAATCATCTTTCAGGATTTGAAATAGCTCAAATGGAATTCCATCACCTCCACTAGCTTTGTTCGTAGTGATGCTTTCTAAGGCCCACTTGACTTCACATTCCAGGATGGCTGGCTCTAGGTGAGTGATCACACCATCGTGATTATCTGGGTCGTGAAGATCTTTTTTGTATAGTTCTTCTGTGTATTCTTGCCACCTCTTCTTAATATCTTCTGCTTTTGTTAGGTCCAGACCATTTCTGTCCTTTATCGAGCCCATCTTTGCATGAAATGTTCCCTTGGTATTTCTAATTTTCTTGAGGAGATCTCTAGTCTTTTCCATTCTGTTCTTTTCCTCTATTTCTTTGCATTGATCACTGAAGAAGGCTTTCTCATCTCTCCTTGCTATTCTTTGGAACTCTGCATTCAGATGCTTATATCTTTCCTTTTCTTCTTTGCTTTTCACTTCTCTTCTTTTCATAGCTATTTGTAAGGCCTCCCCAGATAGCCATTTTGCTTTTCTGCATTTTTTTTTCCCATGGGGATGGTCTTGATCCCTGTCTCATGTACAATGTCATGAACCTCTGTCCATAATTCATCAGGCACTCTATCTTTCAGATCTTGTCCCTTAAATCTATTTCTCACTTCCACTCGATAATCATAAGGAATTAGTTTTACTCTGAATCATTCTATATCTGACACAGTTTAGAGCAATCCAGAATCTCACTATTCCTGGGAAGGTAACTCATGAAATTCTGCATCATTCATGACATGCAATTATAAAAACTGTATAGAGCCTAGTGTAGTATTAGAGCCATGATGTATACTTCAGTGTGGCTGAATCAACATTATCTTTATCAGAAGATGTCAGGCCTGCTTCTTATATTTACAACATCTGGGAAAAGAATAAAAAATGGGGGCTTATATTCTGTATGTCTAAATATTTAACAGTTATACATCAAGCTGTGGTGTGCTGTGTTAGCCACCAAGTCATGTCTGACTCTTCATGACCTCATGCACTGTAGTCCTCCAGGCTCTTCTGTCCATAACGATTCTCCAGGCAAGAATACTGGAGTGGGTTGCCATGCCCTCCTCCAAGGGGTCTTTCCAACCAAAGGATTGAGTGTAGGTCTCTCACATTGCAGGAGAATTCCTTACCATCTGAGCCACCAGGAAAGCCCAAGAATTCTAGAGTGGGTAGCCTATCACTTCTCCAGGGGAACTTTCCAACCCAGGAATCGAATTAGAGTTTCTTGCATTGCAGGCAGATTCTTTACCAACTGAGCTATTCAGGAGGTCCATACATTAAGCTGGTAAACTGTTAATTCTAATACATTTTCCTTGGATAATACATAATAATCTGGAATGACAAGTTTGAGTTTAAATCTCAGACATACCACCTGCCTTGGTGTAAGGCCATATACTTTCTCTTCCTACCCAAGCTTCTTTTCTACATTGTGAGAGACCTTATGTGGCATGAGTGAATGCCCCAGTTCAAACTTTACCTACAACATTGCCACAGCTCCCTTGAGTCCATCCCTTGGGGATGGGGTGTTCACAGCAATGACTTGGTTTATACTCCAGACAACAGTCTGAAGAAGAGGCACATGCAAGGGATTTGGAGGGTTTCAGGCTTCCTGTGGGCACATTCTCTAGGATTTCTGAGGAGGGTCTGGTTAGAGGAGGGTTATTGTGGATACAGAGGCATCTCTGGCTTGCCTTAGACCCTTAGACCCAAGGAACCCTACAAAAGGAAATCAAAAGAAGAATTCATTTCAAGTTTACTTGGAAGGGTCAAGGGCACAAATTTGTTGGGTGTTGGGACCAAAGATAGGTCCTCTTTGTTCTCTTGTTATTACATCTCTGCTGTGTTAGTCTTTCTTCTTGCAGACCTGCTTTGTCAGCTTTTTCACTTCACATATCAGGAAATCTGGGCACAAACTGTTCTTAGCTGTGCATTTGTCAGTCTGGGCAACCAAAAGAATGCTTCTCTTTCTTATTCTAAATTTCCAGGGCAATGACTTGACTCTTCTTGAGTCATGTTGCTTGTCCTCAACTTATCTAACTGTAGACAGAGTAATTAGATACTATTGTCTACAGAGAATTCCATGACAAATAATTAAATGAAGTTTTTGAGGAAAAATATGAAAATAAAATAATGGAAAATAAACTTCATATTTTGATTACAACTAGGAGCTATTCTTACAGGAAAAATAAAGAAATAATATTAATAGATCTTTAAAGATAATACAAAAAGGCATCCTTTACTTTATATTTGGCTTTCATATCACCATCATGAAGAAAGTTCTTTTTGTATAAATATTTAAGGATTCTCAGATTTCCTAAGAGGTTCCCTTGATCCTTTGATATTTAAATCATTCTCTTTTGAATGACCTAATCTGTCATCATTAATTTCCTTTTTTTCTTTTTTGTTTTTAATTAATCTAGTTCTATACTGCATTCTCATTTTCAAGGATCTGTGTATGTTTTAAATGGTTTTTCCAAAATCATTTTTGTCGATGTCATAGAAACTTGAGATTTTTGCAAAATGTGATTTCACTTTGCAATAATTTTGTATTGCACATTCATACACAGTGTGAATAGATGAGACACAAATGCTGGAGCTGTACATCAGAAAATATGGGATAGAGACTAAATTGAGGAAATATGAGAAGGTAAGATAAGATAATTGTGTAAGCAATTGGCTTGTTAACAAATATTTCCATAGTTTGAAGAATTTTGCTTTGCCTTAATGTGTCAAAACTGTTGGGAATCAGATAATTTTCAGAAACTGAGGGGCTCTGAATAACATAATGATTAAGAATGGAGTATTTTGGGCTGGGGGAATTCCTTACAGCATTAAATGTGGCTCCATTCATCATTTGCAATTTCCTTCTGAATAGGTAGCTCTTCTGCTCCAGTCTGCATTTTCTTCAAAAGTTTAAGATGAAGACAACAATATCCTTCCTATTATGTAGCCAGAAAAAGTGGAAATTACCTGGTGTTGGTGTTTTCCCAGCAATGGAAGCTATTTGGTTGAGACACAGTCCCTGTCCTCCAGAAGCTTCTTTTAAGGTGGGGGCTGGGGGAGGGGTAGAAACATGTAAAGATGTATGCTTAATTATAATATACCTGGGGAGTAGCAAAGACAGGCATATGCTGTGGGCAGTCAACAGTTCGGCCCAATAAAGAGGACAAGTTATCTGGAACAAGAGAGTCAGGGAAGGCGTCTTGCTGGGCTCACACCTGAACTGATTTCTTAGTTATTTAGACTAAAGATTATAGGGAGGTGCTGGTGAGAGGAGGCGGAGAATGTAATGGCACCCCACTCCAGCACTCTTGCCTGGAAAATCCCATGGATGGAGGAGCCTGAAAGGCTGCAGTCCATGGGGTCGCTGAGGGTTGGACATGACTTCAATTTCACGTTCACTTTTCACTTTCATGCATTGAAGAAGGAAATGGCAACCGACTCCAGCGTTCTTGCATGGAGAATCCTAGGGACGGGAGCCTGGTGGACTGACATCTATGGGGTCGCACAGAGTCGGACACAACTGAAGTGACTTAGCAGCAAGCAGGTGAGAGGAGGGGTCCAGAACAAGCCTCAGTAAGAGCAAAGGCACAAGTGATACATAGAACTGTAGCTTCTACATTGGTGGCCCATGTGACTGGAGTCAGAGGCAAAGGCAGGGTGTGGCAAGATTTCTTTGTGATTCTATTTCTGGGGAGATATGAATTCCAAATTCCAAATGTTTATTCACAATCAAAATTGCAACCCAACACCTCATGAATTATAACCTGCTACCTGACCATTTCAACATCTTGTTCACCCCTCAAACACTGAGTAATATAATTTCTAACAGAATACACTCTGTTGTAAATAGAAGCAATTTATATAGACCATTATACCTTTATAGTTTTCCAATTATTCCAAGTATAAATCACATCATGAACCTCACCAAAACCTTGTTGTGCCAGTGCATTAACTATTAGCTTCACTTTCAGGTTAGAAAATGTAGACTTAGAAATATTAAATGACTTTGCTAAGAACACACTGGGGTAGAGCTGAGACTGGGTCCAGATCTTCCGAGTACTGGTTAAACACCTTTGCTCCTTTTTCTACAACAAGGGTCAGCAAAAATTTTCTATAAAAGCCTAGATAACACATATCTTAGATTTTGTGGGCCATATGATCTCTGCCACAACCTCTCACCTCTGCTGTTGTAGCATGAACACAGTCAAAAACAATATAAAAACAAATGAGTGTGGAAAAGCTATGAATTTAAGCTTTCTTTACAAATTTGGCTGTGGGCTGGATTTGGCCCATGGTCATAGTTTGCCAACCCCTACTCTGTATCATTTTACAGAGTTTTTCTTTAATAAATTCAGAAGAATTTAGGTTTTATGAACCCAGCACTATTTGAAGTGTATTGATTCCAGCGTCTGCTATCTGGAATAATGCCCATTTTATTAGTATCTGAATAATGCCCATTTTATTAATATGATAATCTTTTGTTTGTTCTCATCTTCATAAAAGTCACCCTACCTATGAAACAGACAGGAGTTTCCTCGCATCAGTTTTAGAGTCAATGTATACTGATGCTATCTCCTTTTTGCTTATTAGTGTCTCCAGGATCACTTTTAGCTGCCCTTGAGAACTCCATTCACCTTTTTGCTGACTATTTCTTGTTATTTGGAGGTTTCCATTCTCCCTATGGCTATTGCCATATTGGCTTCCTTGGGAAGAAAATGGGAACACTGGCCTCGGTTCCCCAAAGCACCATTGACCCAAGACTTCCTTATGTAACAGACTTTACTGAAAGATTAGCCATAGCCAGAGGGAAATGCAACATAGATAAGTTATTATTTTCAGAGAACAAGTGAAGAAGTACAAAGGCCATCCTTCATAAAGGTGAGGGTACAACTCCACAGCTCATCTCTCTTCTTCCTTGTCAGAATGCCTTCTTTCTCTTTTTCTAGAGGGGCCCCTCTTCCACCCTTTGTAATATGAATTATAATGTAGGGAAATTCTTCTTTTCCTTTAGGAAAACCACTCAAAACATATATTTTACTTAAATATTTTGAAAGCTTCCAAAATGAGAGTTTTCCATTCCATTATTGAGCTTAGCATTGTACTGACCACAGATATGGGAAAGAAAAAGTCAAAACTTGGTTAGCCACCTTCAGTGAATTTGTATGTGAATCTATCTAATATTGGCCACCTGATGTGAAGAACTGACTCCTTGGAAAAGACCCTGATGCTGGGAAAGATTGAAGGCAGGAGGAGAAGGGGACGACAGAGGATGAGGTGGTTGGATGGCATCACCAACTCAATGGACATGAGCTTGAGTAAGTTCTGGGAGTTGGTGATGGACAGGGGCTGGCATGCTGTAGTCCATGGGGTTGCAAAGAATCTGACAGGACTGAGTGACTGAACTTAACTGATCTAACATTTATTTTAACCGTTCAGGATAATAGTTGTTACAATGTCACACTTATTTTGTTTTAGCAGAGGAGAGGGAAACCCACTCCAGTGTTCTTGCCTGGAGAATCCCAGGGATGGGGGAGCCTGGTGGGCTGCCGTCTATGGGGTCACACAGAGTTGGACACGACTGAAGCAACTTACCAGCAGTCGTGATTAGATTTTAGCAGTGATTTAGATTTTACTTCAGCAGCAGCAGCAGCAGCAGCAGAAGTAAACTGACCTGTTTATTCTCTCTGGAGTTTTGTAGAAAGAGAATAGTCACCTGCCCCTAACTGAACTGTATTAGTGATCATTCCTTCTGTGTATCCTGGCAGCATTAAAGATAATCTAGTAGTGGCTCAGTTGTCCTCACCAGTGCACCGTGTAGTTGTTGCCGACACAGTCCAAGGTCATTGCCAAAATCTCCAACAAAGTACGTACTGTTCAAAATGGCTGTTACATTTCCCCAACTCAAAAAGAAATAGCAAAATAACAATCTGGATGTAATCATGTGTTCTAGGAAAAAGTAGGTGGGGGAGATTGCAATGGAATGTTTCAATTATTGCCTTGTGCTGAGGAGGTTTGATACAAGATTAATCATCTTCTGTTTAGCTTCATCCTTCCATGGGCTAAGTGCCTGCTTGGTGCTGGAGAGTCAGAGAAACTAGGGAGCAAAAGGGACTGGGATGTTTGAACGCAGATTTCCTCTTGCTACTTTTTCATTTATTTGTGGAATGGAACCTGGCACTTTAAATAGGATCTTTAATCAGACTGACTCAAAGTTCTTCCCAAATAATACCTGCATTATCCTTATTGATAAATAGAAGAAGAGAAACAGAGAGTTAAGTAATTTTCCTAAGGTTATAAAAATGGCAAAAGACCTGAAAACCATCCTCAGAGAATCCCAGCTCTCTGCACAACCTCAAATTGAGGGGTGTTCATGTCAGATACAGTGGAGATCAGAGTCATAAGACTGGTTCCTGCTAGTTGACTGTGAGCTGTACTGATATTTTCTGGCTTTGATTTTCCTTATTTTGAAAATTGTCTTGGGGACTATGTTTTCTCTTGTATTCATGGTAGCAATAAATTTATGTCATGGTTTCAGAAATGTAAAACTCAACTTTGAAAAAAATATCTATTTTAGTGTACATTTTAAAAAACATTTAGAGAATAAAGTTAGAATCTCATATTCTTTGCTTTAAACTTTTGAGGAAGAGGACCGTTTTTTCAGCTGCAGTTGCTAAGAGGATGGAACATGGCTCTAGAGCTGTCAGCAGCCTTCTGTCCACCTGACTGGAGAACCTACCATAAGTAGAAACAACACAGAGAGAAGCAGAGTTAAGAGATGGAAAGACTCCTGAAAAGGCCCCCAAACAGATTTTAAACCACAGAGTAGAAATTTTCAGCACCCGCAGCTGGTAGGAGGCAGCCGGGAGGAGGCAGCCGGGCGCTCTCACTCGCTCTCTGCTCCAGGCGCTTCTAGGGTTTCCAGGCGGCGTGACACCGCTGCACTCTTTCTAGGTGGAGGCCAGCGGAGGTTTCCTGCAGCTGGCCCCCATTCCGCTGGCAAGTCCCTGTTTATCCCGAAGGATGTGCCAGGCCACCTGAGCTGAAGCGAGCGCGAAGTCCAAAGTCAGCCCCCAGGGTCGTCAACTTCCCTGGGAGCCCCTCTCCCAGCAGCAGCCTGCACCAGCCCTGGGAGCAATGCGCCCCCCATCCAGGTGGGGCGCCCTCTGCCAACTTGCCACTAATGGGATCCACCACCCTCGGCTGCTCCGCTTGGAGCGCGTAGCCTTTGCTGTGTGGCCCGAGAGAGGAGTGAGACACCAAGGTGTTTGGTGGATTCCGCACGCATGCGTGCGGGTCTGCTGGGGTCTCCTGTGGGGCAGCATCCATACCCAGGGTGAACCTCTCTGGATGTTCCTTAATGTGGAGAAACTTTTCCTCTTTAACCTAGATGTTTTATCATTGATGCTGTATAGATGGAGAAGTCTTGAGACTACTGTAAAAACAAAACTAAACCAAAAGCAGGAGGCTTAGGTCCAAATCCTGAGAACATCAGAGAACTCCTGAATCCAGGGAACATTAATTGATAGGAGCTCATCAAATGCCTCCATACATACACTGAAACCAAGCACCACCCAAGGGCCAACAAGTTCCAGAGCAAGACATACCACGCAAATTCTCCAAAACCATTGACATCTCATAACTCATTACTTGGACACTTCAGTGCACTCCAGAGAGAAGAAATCCAGCTCCACCCACCAAAACTCCGACACAAGCTTCCCTAACCAAGAAACCTTGACAAGCCACTGTTACAACCCCACCCACAGCGAGGAAACTCCATAATAAAAAGAACTCCACAAATTCCCAGATTATAGAAAGGCCACCCCAAAGGCAGCAATATAACCAAGATGAAGAGACAGAGGAATACCCAGCAGGTAAAGCAACAGGGGAAATGCCCACCAAACCAAACAAAAGAGGAAGAGATAGGGAATCTACCTGATAAAGAATTTCGAATAATGATAGCGAAAATGATCCAAAATCTTGAAATCAAAATGGAATCACAGATAAATAGCCTGTAGACAAGGATTGAGAAGATGGAAGAAAGGTTTAACAAGGACCTAGAAGAAATAAAAAAGAGACAATATATAATGAATAAAGCAGTGAAAGAGATCAGAAACACTCTGGAGGCAACAAATAGTAGAATAAGGGAGGCAAAAGATAGGATTAGTGAAATAGAAGATAGAATGGTAGAAATAAATGAATCAGAGAGGAAAAAAGAAAAACGAATTAAAAGAAATGAGGACAATCTTAGAGACCTCCAAGACAATATGAAATGCCACAACATTCAAATCACAGAAGTCCCAGAAGAAGAAGACAAAAAGAAAGACCATGAGAGAATCATTGAGGAGATAATAGTTGAAAACTTCCCTAAAATGGGGAAGGAAATAATCACCTAAGTCCAAGAAACCCAGAGAGTTCCAAACAGGATAAACCCAAGACAAAACACCCCAAGACACGTATTAATCAAATTAACAAAGATCAAACACAAACAACAAATATTAAAAGCAGCAAGGGAAAAACAACAAATGACACACAAGGGGATTCCCACAAGGATAACTGCAAATCTTTCAATATAAACGCTTCAGGCCAGGAGGGAATGGAAGGACATACTTAAAGTGATGAAAGAAAATAAGCTACAGCCCAGATTACTGTACCCAGCAAAGATCTCATTCAAATATGAAGGAGAAATCAAAAGCTTTACAGACAAGCAAAAGCTGAGAGAATTCAGCACCACCAAACCAGTTTGCCAACAAATGCTAAAGAATCTTCTCTAGACAGGAAACACAGAAAGGGCATATAAACCCGAACCCAAAACAATAAAGTAAATGGCAATGGTATCATACTTATCAATAATTACCTTAAACATAAATGGGTTGAATGCCCCAACCAAAAGGCAAAGACTGGCTGAATGGATACAAAAACAAGATTCCTATATATGCTGCCTATAAGAGACCCACCTCAAAACAAGGGACACATACAGACTGAAAGTGAAGAGTTGGAAAAAGGTATTCCACACAAATACCGACCAAAAAAACCAGGAGTAGCAATACTCATATCCAATAAAATATACTTTAAAACAAAGACTGTGAAAAGAGACAAAGAAGGCCACTACACAATGATCAAAGGATCAATCCAAGAAGAAGATATAACAATTATAAATATACATGCACCCAACATAGGAGCATCACAATATGTAAGACAAATGCTAACAAGTATGAAAGGGGAAATTAACAATAACACAATAATAGTGGAAGACTTTAATACCCTACTCACACCTATGGACAGATCAACTAAACAGAAAATTAACAAAGAAACACAAACTTTAAATGATACATTAGACCAGGTAGACCTAATTGATATCTATAGGACATTTCACCCCAAAACAATGAATTTCAACTTTTTCTCAAGCACACACGGAACCCTCTCCAGGATAGATCACATCCTGGGCCATAAATCGAGCCTTGGCATATTCAAAAAAATTGAAATCATTCCAAGCATCTTTTCTGAACACAATGAAGTAAGATTAAATCTCAATTACAGAAGAAAAACTATTAAAAATTCCAACATATGGAGGCTGAACAACACGCTTCTGAATAACCTACAAATCACAGAAGAAATCAAAAAAGAAATCAAAATATGCATAGAAACGAATGAAAATGAAAACACAACAACCCAAAACCTGTGGGACACTATAAAAGCAGTGCTAAGAGGAAAGTTCACAGCAATACAGGCATACCTCATGAAACAAGAAAAAAGTCAAATAAATGACCTAATTCTGCACCTAAAACAACTATAAAAGGAAGAAATGGAGAACCCCAGAGTTAGTAGAAGGAAAGAAATCTTAAAAATTAGGTCAGGAATAAATGCAAAAGAAACAAAAGAGACCATAGCAAAAATCAACAAAGCCAAAAGCTGGTTCTTTGAAAGGATAAATAAAATTGACAAACCATTAGCCAGACTCATCAAGAAACAAAGGGAGAAAAATCAAATCAATAAAGTTAGAAATGAAAATGGAGAGATCACAACAGACAACACAGAAATACAAAGGATCATAAGAGACTACTATCAGCAATTATGTGCCAATAAAATCGACAACTTGGAAGAAATGGACAAATTCATAGAAAAGTACAACTTTCCAAAACTGAACCAGGAAGAAGTAAAAAATCTTAACAGACACGTCACAAGCACAGAAATTGAAACTATAATCAGAAATCTCCCAGCAAACAAAAGCCCAGGTCCAGACGGCTTCACAGCTGAATTCTACCAAAAATTTCGAGAAGAGCTAACACCTATCCTACTCAAACTCTTCCAGAAAATTGCAGAGGAAGGTAAACTTCCAAACTCATTCTATGAGGCCACCATCACTGTAATATCAAAACCTGACAAAGATGCCACATAAAAAGAAAACTACAGGCCAATATCACTGATGAATATAGATGCAAAAATCCTTAACAAAATTCTAGCAATCAGAATCCAACAACACATTAAAAAGATCATACACCATGACCAAGTGGGCTTTATCCCAGGGATGCAAGTATTCTTCAATATTCACAAATCAATCAATGTAATTCACCACATTAACAAATTGAAAAATAAAAGTCATATGACTATCTCAATAGATGCAGAGAAAGCCTTTGACAAAATTCAATACCCATTTATGATAAAAACTCTCCAGAAAGCAGGAATAGAAGGAACATGTCTCAACATAATAAAAGCTATATATGGCAAACCAGCAGCAAACATTATCTTCAATGGTGAAAAATTGAAAGCATTTCTCCTAAATTCAGGAACAAGACAAGGGTGCCCACTTTCACCACTACTATTCAACATAGTTCTGGAAGTTTGGGCCACAGAAATCAGAGCAGAAAAAGAAATAAAAGGAATCCAGATTGTAAAAAAAGAAGTAAAACCCTCACTGTTTGCAGATGACATGATCCTCTACAGAGAAAACCCTAAAGACTCCACCAGAAAATTACTAGAGCTAATCAATGAATATAGTAAAGTTGCAGGATATAAAATCAACACACAGAAATCCCTTGCATTCCTATATAATAATAATGAGAAAATAGAGAAATTAAGGAAACAATTCCATTCACCATTGCAAAGAAAAGAATAAAATACTTAGGAATATATCTACCTAAAGAAACTAAAGACATATATATATAAAACTATAAAACACTGATGAAAGAAATCAAAGAGGACACTAATAGATGAAGAAATATACCATGTTCATGGATCAGAAGAATCAATATAGTGCAAATGAGTATACTACCCAAAGCAATCTATAGATTCAATGCAATCCCTATCAAGCTACCAGCGGTATTTTTCACAGAGCTAGAACAAATAATTTCACAATTTGTATGGAAATACAAAAAACCTCGAATAGCCAAAGCAATCTTGAGAAAGAAGAATGGAACTGGAAGAATCACGTTTCCCAACTTCAGGCTCTACTACAAAGCCACAGTCATCAAGAGAGTATGATACTGGCACAAAGACAGAAATATAGATCAATGGAACAAAATAGAAAGTCCAGAGATTAAATCCAAACATCTATGGACACCTTATCTTTAACAAAGGAGGCAAGAATATATAATAGATTAAAGACAATCTCTTTAACAAGTGGTGTTGGGAAAACTGGTCAACCACTTGTAAAAGAATGAAACTAGATCACTTTATAACACCATACACAAAAATAAACTCAAAATGGATTAAAGATCTAAACTAATACCAGAAACTATAAAATTCCTAGAGGAGAACATAGGCACAACACTATCCTACATAAATCACAGCAGGACCCTCTATGATTCATCTCCCAGAATACTGGAAATAAAAGCAGAAATAAACAAATGGGACCTAATTAAAATTTAAAGCTTCTGCACAACAAAGGAAACTATAAGCAAGGTGAAAAGACAGTCTTCAGAATGGGAAAAAATAATAGCAAATGAAGCAACTGACAAACAACTAATCTCAAAAATATACAAGCAACTCCTGCAGCTCAATTCCAGAAAAATAAATGACCCAATCAAAAAGTGGGCCAAAGAACTAAATAGACATTCCTCCAAAGAAGACATACGGATGGCTAACAAACACATGAAAAGATGCTCAACATCACTCATTATCAGAGAAATGCAAATCAAAACCACAATGAGGTACCATTTCATGCCAGTCAGAATGGCTGCTATCCAAAAGTCAACAAGCAATACATGCTGGAGAGGGTGTGGAGAAAAGGGAACCCTCTTACACTGTTGGTGGGAATGCAAACTAGTACAATCACTATGGAGAACAGTGTGGAGATTCCTTAAAAAACTGGAAATAGAACTGCCTTATGACCCAGCAATCCCTCCGCTGGGCATACACACTGAGGAAACCAGAATTGAAAGAGACATGTGTACCCCAGTGTTCATTGCAGCACTGTTTATAATAGCCAGGACATGGAAACAACCTAGATGTCCATCAGCAGATGAATGGATAAGAAAGCTGTGGTACATATACACAATGGAGTATTACTCAGCCATTAAAAAGAATACATTTGAATCAGTTCTAATGAGGTGGATGAAACTGGAGCCTATTATACAGAGTGAAGTAAGCCAGAAAGAAAAACACCAATACAGTATACTAACACATATATATGGAATTTAGAAAGATGGTAATGATATCCCTCTATGCGAGACAGCAGAAGAGACATAGATGTATAGAACAGACTTTTGGACTCTGTGGGAGAGGGAGAGGGTGGGATGACTTGGGAGAATGACACAGAAACATGTAAGAAACATGTAAGAAACGAATCGCCAGTCTATGTTCAATACAGGATGCAGGATGCTTGGGGCTGGTGCACGGGGAAGATCCAGAGAGATGATATGGGGTGGGAGGTGTGAGGGGGGCTCAGGATTGGGAACTCATATACACCCGTGGCAGATCCATGTCAATGTATGGCAAAACCAATACAGTATTGTAAAGCAAAATAAAGTAAAAATAAAAATTAAAAAAAATTTATTTGTTGGCTTCACTGGGTCTTTGTTGCTACATGAAGTTTCTCTCTAGTTGCAGTGTGAGGGGGCTACTTTTCCTTGCAGCACACCAGCATCTCATTTTAGATGCTTTTCTTGCTATACAGCCTGCGATGGTTAGTTTGTTAGCGGAGAGTTTGGCATCAATTAACACATGATTTTTTTTTCCCTTTTTTTTTTTTTGGTTACACATATAAGGCTCAGTTCATTTTTACTGAGTATCTGGTGATTGTTTGCTTTACTTTAAGTTCTGCTTCCTAGAAATCATTTGACTCTTTGCACTTTTCCTTTGGCATTGATTTGAAGAGGCTGATTTTTTATTTTTATTTTTGTAAAGTTCCTCTACAGCATGTTTTGTAACAAGGCTATATACATATACATACATATATATATATATATATATATATATATTTTTTTTTTTTTTTCTCATGGGGCCACATCGTTTTTTCTCATAGACTTTCATGTTGTCCTGCTATATTTGGTTTAAGAGTCAGTAATAACATTAATTAGAAGAAAAATCCTTTAAAATATTGACCCAGACTAGATATTGCTTTTTATTTTTTTTAAACAACATGTTCTGGAAATTGAAAGCCACTTTGTTGCTACAGCACTTATTCACATACAAGACCTTAATATGTCTGCATAATTTCATTCTTTCTAGTTAAAGGAACAAATTTCTTAGCGTAGTATCAACTCACAGAGTTGATAACTTAGTGTAAGCTGTAACTTAGTGCTCTTCAGTCTGACCCGCAACACACTCAGCATCCACAAACCAGTGCACTGAGCTGGTAGTGCACGAGGATCAGAGTGGAGTGTGATCTTAAAGTCAGTATCAAAAACCACAGCATATAAGCTCACATCCAAGTGCACATTCGTCCTTATTCTCCACATGAAATAATGCACTCAATACTCTTATATTTTGAAGATGATTGAAGTTCGTGGAACAAAACGGCTATTAATGCTATACAAATCAAACTGATGTTGCAATGGACAACCGCTACAACTCCATCTGGAGCTCGTAAAAATCCAGAAGGCTTGTGTTCTCTGAGACCAAAATGTGGGCAGATGCACACTGACCTCTTTCAAAGGGAAATGAAGAAATGCTTCAAAATGTAAAGGATATAAATCAGCTTTCACACACATACTCCCCATGGTTCAGTGAGAACTGAATTTGAGATCCACTTGAATAGCATATTTCAGAACTGGATTAAATTAAAATTCATAGCAGTGGCAAAATATGTAAGCATAACTTTCTCCCACTAGTCAAATATGACAGAACCACAATAATCAGGGTCAGGTGGTCAAGCCTAACTGTCATTTAGAAGAGCTCAGGTATACCAATTTGACCTACAAAGAAATAGGCTTTAAAGCACTATGTACCTCTCACCCAAAACTCTCTCGATTTAGTTAAGGAAAATTCTAGCGGTTTAAAATCATATTAAAGATCAGTTGTCATTTAAAAAGTATTATCTGTTTGTAATGCCAAACAAATATCAAATCAGATCTACATTGTGCATTAAAAGCAATAATTGAGTGGTGAGTTTTTGGTGTGTTGACCTCAAAAACAGCAATAACATCCAGGGAAAATAAATCTACAATGCTACAATTCTTGTTATGTTCTACCTTTAAGGGCTTGTGTATACTTAGATTGCATGTGGATTTCACTGGACAATTAAAGAGGGAAGGTTCAAGAACCTCTACTGAGGGGTGGAAGAAATCAAAAACTATGGAGACAATGAGGTGTGTGGAAATGTCAAGAGGCTTAGAAGACAGGTCTCAGAGAATGCTGTTCAAGAAAGGGAGCCTGGAAGACCCAGAAGAGAGTGTCCTGTTTTTGGTAAACAAGTAGGGTTTCTGTTTGCTGAGTTTCTTTTACTTTTTAAAGTTATTGCTTAAAGGCTTACCCATGTCACATTAATCCTTAATAAATAATTATTGGGTGAATTTATTTTATTCTTGACTATCAGTGATTATCCATCCTAAAAGGTTTACGCAAGGAGGAATAATTCTTACTACTCATATTAATATGCCAGCAAGTTTGGAAAACTCAGCAGTGGCCACGGGACTGGAAAAGGTCAGTTTTTGTTCCAGTTCCAAAGAAAGGCAATGCAAAAGAATGCTCAAACTACCGCACAATTGTACTCATCTCACATGCTAGTAAAGTAATGCTCAAAATTCTCCAAGCCAGGCTTCAGCAATACGTGAACCATGAACTCCCTGATGTTCAAGCTGGTTTTAGAAAAGGCAGAGGAACCAGAGATCAAATTGCCAACATCTGCTGGATCATGGAAAAAGCAAGAGAGTTCCAGAAAAATATCTCTTTCTGCTTTATTGACTATGCCAAAGCCTTTGACTGTGTGGATCACAATAAACCGTGGAAAATTCTGAAAGAGATGGGAATACCAGACCACCTAACCTGTTTCTTGAGAAATCTGTATGCAGGTCAGGAAGCAACAGTTAGAACTGGACGTGGAACAACAGACTGGTTCCAAATAGGAAAAGGAGTACGTCAAAGCTGTATATTGTCACCCTGCTTATTTAACTTATATGCAGAGTACATCATGAGAAATGCTGGACTGGAAGAAACACAAGCTGGAATCAAGATTGCTGGGAGAAATATCAATAACCTCAGATATGTAGATGACACCACCCTTACGGTAGAAAGTGAAGAGGAGCTAAAAAGCCTCTTGATGAAAGTGAAAGAGGAGAGTGAAAAAGTTGGCTTAAAGCTCAACATTCAGAAAATGAAGATCATGGCATCCGGTTCCATCACTTCATGGGAAATAGATGGGGAAACAGTAGAAACAGTGTCAGACTTTATTTTTTTGGGCTCCAAAATCACTGCAGATGGTGGTTGCAGCCATGAAATTAAAAGACTCTTACTCCTTGGAAGAAAAGTTATGACCAACCTAGATAGTATATTCAAAAGTAGAGACATTACTTTGCCGACTAAGGTCCGCCTAGTCAAGGCTATGGTTTTTCCTGTGGTCATATATGAATGTGAGATTTGGTCTCTGAAGAAGGCTGAGCGCCGAAGAATTGATGCTTTTGAACTGTGGTGTTGGAGAAAACTCTTGAGAGTCCCTTGGACTGCAAGGAGATCCAACCAGTCCATTCTGAAGGAGATCAACCCTGGGATTTCTTTGGAAGGAATGATGCTAAAGCTGAAGCTCCAGTACTTTGGCCACCTCCTGCGAAGAGTTGACTCATTGGAAAAGACTCTGATGCTGGGAGGGATTGGGGGCAGGAGGAGAAGGGGACAACCAAAGATGAGATGACTGGATGTCATCACAGACTCTATGGACGTGAGTCTGAGTGAATTCCAGGAGTTGGTGATGGACAGGGAGGCCTGGCGTGCTGCGTTTCATGGGGTCGCAAAGAGTCAGACACGACTGAGCGACTGAACTGAACTGAACTGAACTGAACTGAACTGAACTCATATTAAAACGTGGCCAAGAGAGTGATCACATAGTAACAAAAATGTGATGTGAGCTGCGATAACCCCTACCTGACTGTGATAACCCCTGACCATCTGCTTTACTGACAACTGAACGTTTACCACATATATTTCATCTCCCCGGGAGCAAAAATACTTATAATATATGTAATAAACATACATCTGGAAAAGACAGGATAGAAAGATCACCTAGGGTCCTTAGGTGTGATTTATTCCAGTGTTTCACTTTATAGAAGGGGAAACTGAGGCACAGAGAGGTCATGTGGTTTGGATATGACATTCACTGTGATTCTAGTGCCAGGACTCACTTCTAGGCTTTTCTGCCATGTTAAATAGTTACCAACTTTCAGGTAATTTGGGGCTTCCCTTGCTGATAAAGAAAATACCTGCAGTGTGGAAAACCTGGGTTCGATCCCTGGGTTGGGAAGATCCCCTGGAGAAGGGAAGGGCTACCCACACCAGTATTCTGGCCTGGAGAATTCCATGGACTGTGTCATCCATGGGGTAGCAGAGAGTCAGACGTGACGGAATGACTTTCACTTCACTTTACTTCACTTCAAGTAATTTGACTTCAATTCCCTTTCTGTGCAGTCACGGTTTTGATTTGAGGATCGTTTCTCGAGACACATCAAGGAGGTTATTTATTCATGTTTCTAGTTATTGCTGAAAGCAAACACGATTATTTCAAGAAGTAGCAATGAGATTTTTACTGAGGGTCTGCTGTTGGGTGTAGTTGTAAGATGCACCTACTCTGGATGTACTTTACCATGGGGAATGATTTAAGAAAGATTTAAGACTTTTTGGAAAGAATAGAGAGAATAATGACACATAATGAAAATTTAATAATGAAAAAAAGAGTGGTTTTCTCCTGAAGGTCATGGCTGGTCACTCACTGAGTTATAACATCCATAAAAACAAAAGCTAATGTTTATAACTGATTATAATGTAACTCATGCTGTTCAAAACACATTATTTGATTTTACTTCTTTTATCCTTACTATGATACTACCAGAGTTTGAGTAATTTGCCCAGATATTAAGGCTCACATTCAGGATTTCATCTCTAGCATTTTGCTTTCAGAATCCAATGTATTAAACAATACAGACCCTTTTATAGAACAAACCTTATTTCCTACACTCTCTTCTTGGGTGCTCATTATTAGAGTTTCCACCCTCACACTGTGTGACCTGAATCTCTAGCACTTTAGTATGAATCACTTATATTAATTGTTTTCCTGCAATGTAAGGAGATACTCTGATAAAGGAGGTCCTGGTGTTTGAGGTTGACTAAACTAGGGTGATGTAAAATATAGAACTTCTCAAGATTAATTAGCAAAATGTCAAAAATTTTCCTATGGCCAGTTCAGTTCAGTTCAGTCAGTCAGTCTGACTCTTTGTGACCCCATGGGCTGCAGCACACCAGGCTTCCCTGTCCGTCACTAACTCCTGGAGCTTACTCAAAATCATGTCCGTTGAGTCAGTGATGTCATCCAACCATCTCATCGTCTGTTGTGCCCTTCTCCTCCCACCTTCAATCTTTCCCAGCATCAGGGTCTTTTCCAATGAGTCAGTTCTTTTCATCAGGTGGCCATAATATTGGAGTTTTAGCTTCAGAATCAGTCCTTCCAATCAATATTCAGGACTGATTTCCTTTAGGATGGACTGGTTTGATCTCCTAGCAGTCCAAGGGAATCTCAAGAGTCTTCTCCAACACCAGTTTGAAAGCATCAATTCTTTGGCACTCAGCTTTCTTTATAGTTCGACTCTCACATCCATACATGACTACTGGAAAAATCATAGCTTTGATTAGACCTCTGTTGGCAAATTAATGTCTCTGCTTTTTAACATGCTCTCTAGGATGGTCATAACTTTTCTTCCAAGGAGCAAGTGTCTTTTAATTTAATGGCTGCAGTCACCATCTGCAGTGATTTTGGAGCACAAAAATAAAGTCTCTCACTGTTTCCATTGTTCCCCATCTATTTCCCATGAAGTGATGGGACCAGGTGTCATGATCTTAGTTTTCTGAATGTTGAGCTTTAAGCCAACTTTTTCACTCTCCTTTCACTTTGATCAGGAGGCTCTTTAGTTCTTCGTTTTCTGCCATGAGTGTGGTGTCATCTGCATATCTAAGGTTATTGATATTTCTCCCAGCAATCTTGATTCCAGCTTGTGCTTCATCCAGTCAAGCATTTCTCATGATGTACTCTGCACATGAGTTAAATAAGCAGGGTGACAATATACAGCCTTGACATACTCCTTTCCCGATTTGGAATCAGTCTGTTCTTTTGTGTCCAGTTCTAACTGTTGCTTCTTGACCTGCATACAGATTTCTCAGGAAGCAGGTCAGGTGGTCTGGTTTTCCCATCTCTTTCAGAATTTCCCACAGGTTATTATGATCCACAGAGTCAAAGCTTTGACGTAGTTGATAAAGCAGAAGTAGATGTTTGTCTGGAACTCTCATGCTTTTTCAATGATCCAACGCATGTCGGCAATTTGATCTCTGGTTCCTCTGCCTTTTCTAAATCCAGCTTGAACATCTGGAAGTTCATGGTTCATGTATTGTTGAAGCCTTCCTTGGAGAGTTTTGAGCATTACTTTGCTAGTGTGTGAGATGAGTGCAATTGTGCAGTAGTTTGAGCATTTTTTGGCATTGCCTTTCTTTGGGATTGGAATGAAAACTGATCTTTTCCAGTCCTCTGGCCACTGCTCAGTGGTCAGTGGCAACACTCTATTTTGTGAGGAAGTGGATTATAGTAAGAAATCTTGTCTAAAATGCTGGAGATGCAATTCTGCCATTCTTGTCCTGTGTGACCTTCAACAAACTTCCTTTGTCCTTCCAGGAATTTATCCTTCATGTTTGTCCTTTGGGTTTATCATCTGTGTAATCCAGAGACATTACTTTGCCAACAAAAGTCCATCTAGTCAAGGCTATGGATTTTCCAGTGGTCATGTATGGATGCAAGAGTTGGATTGTGAAGAAAGCTGAGCACCGAAGAATTGATGCTTTTAAACTGTGGTGTTGGAGAAGACTCTTGAGAGTCCCATGGACTGCAAGGAGATCCGACCAGTTCATTCTAAAGGAGATCAGCCCTGAGTGTTCTTTGGAAGGAATGATGCTAAAGCTGAAACTCCAGTACTTTGGCCACCTAATGTGAAGAGTTGACTCATTGGAAAAGACTCTGATGCTGCGAGGGATTGGGGGCAGAGGAAAAGGGGACGACAGAGGATGAGATGGCTGGATGGTATCACCGACTCGGTGGACGTGAGTTTGAGTGAACTCGGGAGTTGGTGATGGACTGGGAGGCCTGGTGTGCTGCGATTCATGGGGTCACAAAGAGTCAGACACGGCTGAGTGACTCAACTGAACTGAATCCTCTTTATGTTTTCTTCTTGTTTCAAACATATAGAAATTTAGAGCTTTTTTTTCCCACAGGACCAGTGTTCTATGAAAGCAGACTATCTAACTTGTCTGCAGATAACAGTGTAGGCTACATGTTCCAAGAGCACACTCTTCTCTTACTTTTATGGTGAGTCTTTTTCAAGTGTCAAAGCAGGCAGGACTGCCTCCAAGCCAGCTCATCATTGGCAAGAAATCATTATAGTGCCTGGCATTACTCCTACCCATTTCCTTTGATTCCTCACTTCTCAACTCAGTTATAATGGACAGAGGTTCTCCATTGGCCTATTTGGGTAGAGAAGGTATGGAGAGGATGGGGGAAGGTGACAGGAAGGAGAAAGAGTTATTTGAGCTGTCTGTAGGGCTCTGCACAGCCTGAATTGATTATCTTGGGTTCCCATAAGGGCATCTCTCCTTTAAAACAGCTGGATGAAGCAAAGAGCCTACTCCATAGTTAGGAAGAGTGAATGCAATGCTGCTCCATGGAATAAAAGAGAATACAATTATCATCATCTTGAAAACCATCACTCATCACCAGGTCTCATCACCAAAGACAAAAATAGCTCCCACTTTAATACCTTGCATTCTGTCTTGGCAGTCCCTCCCTTATTTTTTCCTCTATTAATCATTCTGTACATTTTAAATGTTTCACAATTTTAAGTATTAAAGTAAGAAACCACACTATACAATTTGCTTAGGGTTCAGAGATATCAGCACTGTGGAAATTGGTGGGGGATGTTGAGGTGGTTTTGGAGGGGGAGTTTCCTGAAGTTGGAAGAGGAAGGGAAAGGAAGAATAAACAAGCACACCAATCAGGGTCCAAGATAACCCTCTTTCAGGTCACAAGAATCTTCCTCTCCTATTTTCCAGAAGGATATAGTCCAGAGGAAGCCATTAGAGTGCATTATCTTGGCAACTTTAAGAATAAATCATCTGGTTCCAATGTTTTTCACGTTTCACTGTCAAGATGCACAGAAATCAAAACCACAGAACCTCACACTTCTAATCAATGCAGGCTGTGAGAATGAAACTGTGTTCTATTTCCCTCTCCTCAGCGTCTATCATTGGATGGAAACTCAAAGCATGGAAGAAGCTCAGTGTTGGCTGAATGGACCTATGTAAATCTCAACATTGAGCATTTCAAGAAAAGACAAAGGCAACAAAATAAAGAATATGAAGACACATGCAAAAGACCTTCCTTCCTCAATCCATTTCTACACATACATAAGACACCAGAAAGTCAACCAAAATTTAATGTAGTTTGTACTCTGCTGAAAGGACTTAGTGATTTGCCCTGAATTTCAACTAGTTTGCAAAATTTCCAGACCTAATGTCGCCTTCCTCTTGTTTGAAGGTAACAAGAAGTGGGAATTTCCACGCATGTGTGCCCCTGGGCCAGCAGATGGCGATGTTTCTCAGTTTTTACACCAAGACTAATGGGCCAGAGGCCATTAATGATGCAGGGTGTGTTTATCAGATGGCTGTTAAATCAGCTCAAAATTTGTAAAGAACGGCAGATAACCCCTTATTTATTTATTTTTACTTAGAGTTGATGAATTCAGTAAAATTCCATAATGGGAAAATGATCACTGTGTTTGTGTTGGGGTCAGGACCAGCGGAGGACTTGAATCTCTGAATTTGTGATGGTTGAGCAGCTCAATTTTATCTTCGTCAGTTGCTTTTTAAAATGAGATTCCTTTTGCGCTGCCTTCTGGCAGCCTGGATTTAGTCGATGTGGGACCAGAGGGCACCTGACAGCAGCTGGTTCGTTTCTTTTCCATTTCTTTATTTATTATTTATTAATTTATTTTTTTAGTTTTTTATTTTTTAAATTTTAAAATCTTTAATTCTTACATGCGTTCCCAAACCTCCCCCAGCATCAGCCACGTTGGCCCTGGCTCCAGGCGTGGGATCAGAACCTGTGTGGGGCTGGGTCGGGACGCAGAGCAACACTGCTGGTGTGAGGATGGGAAGGGAGGGCGCTCGGGCGGCTTCTCCTGGGTGGCACCCTTAGCTGAGCAGGAGAACTGGAGGTGGGTTCCCCCTGCCCTGCCTAACACAGCAGATATAGCATTGAGAGCCAGGCTCTGCCTGAAGAGAGACAGGTGTGTTTTAAACAGAGTGAGGGAAATTTGCAGAGTAAATTGGTCTTAAAATATTGCCCGTTCTGTGTGCTGTCTCATTAAGGGAAATGGTACCCCCTGGGATCCAGAGGCTTTTTTTTTTCCCTCCCCCCCTCTTTTTTTTTTTTTAGGTCTGGAGGTACCATTATCCCACTGTATGATATTAAACTTGTTTTCTCATCTGTAATATGAACTCCTTGAAGAATAATCTCCAATCATATCTAAATTATATTCTTCTAAACTAGCAGTGCTGGCTGTACAGGGGAATTTTTGAATGCCAAGGCTCCACTCTCACCCAACTATATAAGAATTTCTATGGATGGGGCCTCAGCATGAATCTGATTGACGCTGTCCAAGTGATTCTAGTTGAAAGCCAAGTGTTGGGAACTGTCACTCTAACCAGGGATTCTCAAAAGAAAGTCCCAGGACCAGCAGCCTCAACTTCACCCAAGAACTTACTAGAAATGAAAATGGTCAGAACCAGAAACTCTAAAGATTCATGTTTTAACGAGCTCTCCAAGTGACTGTGATACAAGCTGAAGTTGGAAAACTATTGTTGCGTTTGGGAGGATGGGGTTTCCCCATGTTTTTGCAATTAGGTGGTACCAGTGAGTACTTTGGGAGTTGGCTGTGAACATAGATGTTCTATATCATTTCCTAGCCTGAGATTTTTATTGCGGGCACTTGACCTTTCATTTTCTCAATCCCCTAAGTTATGTGAGTCTAACAGCCAGGATGTAGCATGGTGGACCCCCTGTTAGTTTGGACCCCTGTGTTGCTAGATAAGTGCCTTGTGAATGAGTAAAAGACAACAGAAAACTTTGATGTATTAAGTGATTGAAATTTTGTAACTGTTTACTGCCTTATACTCTGTCCTTTCTGATTAAAACAATTATTCATGCTGTAGTTCCAACTGTTTGGTTGGGTTGTTGTTAATAGGAAGAGAAAGGGCTTCCTATCTCTTATGCTATGTTTTAATTACGTTGAATGAAATTATTGGACTGTGGAAAAGGTGCTACAACTTAGGGAGTGTACAAAGAAAGGCCTGTCATCTGGAGAGAAAGTTGGAGCAGATCATGAGAAAGAGGTGGAATGCAAACAGGACTCCCATCCCTAGAGTTTTCAAACTTAAACTATCAGTTTCACATTTTTGCTGAGAGGATATAGTTTAGGTCTAAAATTTTAGAAATGTTTTGATATCTGGGTCAGATTCAGACATTACAGAAAAGGGGATAAAATTGAAAAAAAATTCAGCCTCATATTCTGAGGTATCCAAATAATCTATTTTTGCTACTATAGTGTCCAAATATTGGGTTCTGTGTTTGCAGCCTTTAAACTTTTTCTTAAGACCCTGAATAGTCATGGTGAAATTAGGAATTTGGTATTGTTTTTCATCCATTGTAAGAGTCCAAATCTTGAAGGGCAATCTCTTTATCTTAAACACTTTCCTGATGGATTATTTTGTCTCTCAGTGACAAAAAATATAAAAAATTGTATTCTTTCACTGAGGCAAGTGTCTTTGGGATTGGTCTATGTACTAGTCTGCTTGGGTATTTATAACAAAATACCAAAGATGGGGTGACTTAATAATAAAATCTGTTTCCTGATAGTTCTGGAAACTAAAGTTCTAAGAACAAAATGATGACAAAGTTGGTTTCTTCTGAGGCCTCTCTCCTTGGCTCACTGATACTTGCCTTCTCTTTGTGTGTACATGCTTGGTTTTTCTTCCTCATCCCCTTATAAGGGAGTGTTATAGTCCCACCCTTACAACCTCATTTAACCTCAATTACAGTCCTCTCTGTATCCAAGGAGTGACTCGTTCCGGGGACCCTGTGTATACCAATACCTGAAGATAGCCAAATTCCTTGTATAAAATGGTAGTACAGTCAGCCCTCTGTATCTGGGGTTCAACCTCTGTGGATACAGAAACCCAGTTGTATTTGCTTAGAGGCCCTATCTTCAAACTTAGTCACATGGAGGGTTAGTACTTAAACATGAAGTTTAGGGACATACCATTCAGTTCATAACAAGTTTTCTCCTCACTGCTTCTTTTTTTATTTTATGAACTTATATCTATTATTCTATAAAGGCTGTTTCACAGGTCTGATTATATCCAATCCCTACTTCATTATCTCTTAATAGAAAATTTCTCAGACCTTTGTCATTTTTGCACAGATCTTTTATTGATCATCATTTTTCCTAATTGCCAACAGATTGTTGTCATCAAAATCATCAGCATCATTAATATTTTCACCATAACCAACACTTACTGATACTTTCCTGTGTTGCTAGAGCCTGAGCTAAGTTACAGTGATCAAAACATTATACATTTGACCATTCCCCTTCAGTTTGCTCATCTTTTCTGACTTGAACCTTCTATCATCATATTTGTATATGCCTTTGACATGGAAGTACAGCTTTGGTCAAAAAAATGTGCCTCTAATCCTTTATGTATATCTTGCTCATTCCTATCTTTGTCCATTTGCTCAATATTACAATGTCCTTATTTGCCCCATTAAGATACGACCCTTGGTACTTTGTTTATAAACAATAAATGCTCAACTCTCATTCCTCTAGGGAGTTCTCTGTGACTTAATCCATCATTTAGTTAGGAGGGCTCAACAAAAGCTGCTATTATGTCTGTGTAAGAATTTTTCCCTATGGAGCTGTGTTGAAGATCTCCCAAGAGTTGATCTGATTGGGTCATTAAGATGAATGAAATATTGACTATTCAGTGGGCTGTTATTTCAGTCATCTTAATGAGAGTTTTAGATTGGCCCTAAGGCATACCAAATCTTTATTTGATGATTGACCGAGAAGCAATCAATGTCTGTCTTGCTCTACATGAATTCTCTGCTCCATTCAACCATCTCATTCCCCATAAGCCCTCTAAACATGAGCTCTGCATGTGTGCTTGCACACTTGCACATGCACCCCTCCCCCCACACACAAACAGCTGTAGAGCAGCTGGTAGAGTGAATTCATACCCTGCACGTTACTAGCTATATGAGCTAGTAACTTCTCTGAGCTAGTAACTTTAACTTCTCTGAGCATGAATTCCATAATGCTGCTGCTGCTGCTAAGTCACTTCAGTCATGTTCGACTCTGTGAGACCCCATAGATGGCAGCCCACCAGGCTCCCCCATCCCAGGGATTCTCTAGGCATTTCCCTCTAAATGCATTTCCTTGCCATTTCCTTCTCCAATGCATGAAAGTGAAAAGTGAAAGTGAAGTTGCTCAGTCTTGTCTGACTCTTAGCGACCCCATGGACTGCAGCCTTCTAGGCTCCTCTGTCCATGGGATTTTCTAGGCAAGAGTACTGGTGTGGGGTGCCATTGCCGTCTCTGGAATTCCCTAATGAACATATGCAAAATGACAAATCTGATCATTTTTGATATTTGTAAACTGGAGGTATACACAACTATAAGGCTGCCTTTTGTATTCATATAAAGATCTGTCTCAAACTCTGCTCCTATTTTGAATGCCTTCCCATGATTTCTGCGTGTCCAAATTCTACCCTCTTCAGCTTCAGCTCCAGTTCTCTCTGAAGATTTTCTTGGCTCCTCTGTGACTGACTGTGTATTATATTTTCCAATTCGCCATGCTAACACTATTGTCTTATCCCATTTGTGAATATTGGATATGTTCCAATAGAGAAGGACTTTATATATGTTCACAGTCCTAACCCTTTATTATTCAAAAGAGAAAACCAGAAAAACAGATCAATGACTTGTCCAGGAATATAGGCCAGACAACCTTAAACAGTGAAACATTCCTTGGACCCAGGAATTCAGTGCTGGCTGCTGCCTTTCCCATAAACTTCATTAGATATGTGATGAGAGAAGTGATGGGAAGTTTTCACTGAAGATGTGGGCCTTTTTGGTCTGTTGAAGAATATTTGTAGGTGTTTGATTTTTTTGCAGGAGAGGGAATAAATTATGTCCCTCTCTTTGCCTCCACAGGTTCATGAACCAGTTGAGAATGAGATGAGAGTCAGAGAGATGGATATTATTGGTAAGGCTAGACTGAAGAATGCAGTGCAGACTTGTGGTTGAAACAGCGTATCTTAGCAGCATTCCTCATACTTCGATCCTGGTATAACTCCCAGGATTGCCCACCCACCCCCACCCCCAACACACACTTGTTCTCTGTAAAGGAGAGTGTATGCTAAGAAAATGCTCTTGTGTGGCAGCTCTGCCTCATCCCTGCCAGTCCTGGCACTAGAGACAGCAAGAGAACTCCCTGTGAGAAGGCAGACTTGAGCCATTGTCTGGTTGAGTTCACCCCGTGGAGGGCAGGGACACAACAAACATTCGTCAGGCATGCAGGCTGGTTTGTGAGAGATCCCAGGAGTCTGCTCTACTCAGTTCCTTCTTTCTAACCTCATCAGACACACAAGTAACTCCTCAAACCCTTGTCAAGGAGTTACTGGTGTGGGATTCTTAGGTATAGTAAAGTACAGTATAGTGTAGTGTGGTACAGGGTAGTGTAGGGTAGTATAGTATCCTATAGCATAGTGTAGTGTAGCATAGTACAGTGTAGCATAGTATAGTGTAATTTAGTATAGTGTGTAATATCTGGACTAACTGGGAACTCTAGGGGATGGGCAGTGGAGCATGGTTCTGTCTGCGTACTGCATAGAAGTCTACCTTTGTGCCTGTGTGTGTCTTTCTCTGTCTGCAATTTTGGAGTCCCACAGCTCTCAGAATTTACCAGGGTCAGAAAATAATCTTGGTTCTTCCGCAAATGTTTAACAGTACTCTGCCCAGACTCAGAATTGAGGCTTTAATGTCAGTTTGTCTCTTTATCTGATGCTGAGGACTTTACAAAATATTTCATTTTTTCCAGGATATTTTAGATGAGGAAGGGCTTCTTTCCCTCATGGATGGAGGAGCCATTTATTTATTTTTTATTTATTTAAAGTCCTCAGTCATGTCTGACTCTTTGTGACCCCACAGACTATAGCCTACCAGGCTCCTCCCTCCATGAGATTCTCCAGGCAAGAGTACTGGAGTGGATTACCATTTCCTTCTCCAGGGGATCTTCCCAGCCCAGGGATCAAACCTGGGTCTCCCGCATTCCAGGCAGACGCTTTAACTTCTGAGCCTCCAGGGAAGCCCGGAGGAGCCATAGGGTTTGCAAAAAGTCAGACAAGACTGAAGCAGCTTAGCATGTACACATGCATAGAGAAGGAAAATTATACTTCCTGGAGGACATTGACTGATTCCATTGCCCACTTATTATAACCTAATTAATTTAGGTGGAAGGTCCAGTTGAAAAGATCACCATGGTTTCCAGGCCCTATAACATTTTTTTCCCTGAACATCCAGGGCTCCTAGTCACCAGAGTCATTGTTTTGTAAAACCATTGTTAATGCTGCAAAACCAACATTTCCTATCTAATACTGCCTTCCTTGGGGAAGCATGTGGCTTTATGTGTAAAAAAAAAAAAAAATGAGAATTACCAAAACTCTAGCTCACCCTGGTAACAGTATCTGCTGATCCAGTCACTGGCATAGAATTTTGACTCTGATATTGAAGGCTATCAGGAAGATATCTAGGAACTAACATGTGTTATTCTTGTTCTTACTGTACTTTTGCATAGCTGATCAACATTTTGCATAGCACCAACATTTTGGGGCAACATTAGCTAGGGGGAAAAGAGCAGTGTACTGTGAGGAGGTGTGGTCAGGAGGCTCACGTTCTAGAATAGCTCCACCATGGTCAGCCTCCTTAGGCAAGCCACTTCATCTCTGGACTTTGTTAGATTATCTTTACAGTCTCTTCTAGCACTGAGTTCTATGGATCTGATGCCTCTGACCTTGGAGACATGGCAATATACAAAAGAAACACTTGTATGTGCATATGAACACAGAAAGCAACTCTGTTTACAAATGGGATGGTGCAAAGACAGCTTAAGCCTAAGGAGATCACAGCTGAGGCGATCACAGTCCTGGATTATTCTTGACTTCTATAGTAAATATTTCTGTCCATCCCACCTTGCCTTTCAGATGCTAATTAATTTATATTTTTCTGCAGTCTTTAGGCTCATTGCAATACAGGAGCTAACATGCATGGGAGGTAGGTCAGCTGGCCTAATGATTCATAGGAAAGGAATATATCACACAGAAAAATATAAACTGGAGTTAGGAGATTCTAGTTCCACATCTGTCACTAATTGCGTATTTTTATTGCTTCAGTTCAGTTCAGTTCAGTCGCTCAGTCGTCTCCGACTCTTTGCGACCCCATGAATTGCAGCATGCCAGGCCTCTCTGTCCATCACCAACTCCCAGAGTTCACTCAAACCCATGCCCATCGAGTCGGTGATGCCATCCAGCCATCTCATCCTCTGTTGTCCCCTTCTCCTCCTGCTTCCAATACCTCCCAGCATCAGAGACTTTTCCAATGAGTCAACTCTTCGCATGAAGTGGCCAAAGTACTGGAGTTTCAGCTTTAGCATCATTCCTTCCAAAGAAATCCCAGGGCTGATCTCCTTTAGAATGGACCGGTTCGATCTCCTTGCAGTCCAAGGGACTCTCAAGAGTCTTCTCCAACACCACAGTTCAAAAGCATCAATTCGGCGCTCAGCTTTCTTCACAGTCCAACTCTCACATCCATACATGACTACTGGAAAAACCATAGCCTTGGCTAGACAGACCTTTATTGGCAAAGTAATGTCTCTGCTTTTGAATATGCTATCTAGATTGGTCATAACTTTCCTTCTAAGGAGTAAGGAAAGACAAAAATAGTAGCTACTTTCCCATGCTTTAGTGATCTATATCTGCCTTATGCTAATTATTTCATATCAAAAGACTGAACTGCTGAATGAGCCATGGTATTTAAATAAACCCTGTTATTGTGCTTTTAACTTTGTCAGGCTCAGTGAGGTTAAGTGCTTTACCTGATATTAAGCTTGTAATTCAATAACAGAGTCAAGTTCTAATCTAGTTCTCTACCCAGTGTGAAAGTTAGATCTTATTATGATATTGTCCATGTTATCCATCTAGCCATTCATGCATATATATATATATGTACACATATATATATCTATATATATTTATAAGCTATTTATCTTATTGCATTGGATATTTTCTGAAACATCTATATTGCTGTTATTTACTGAATGTTCACTATGTGCCAGACTCTACTAGCATTCTATATGTATATCATCATGTAATACTGTTCTCAGAACTGCTTCAAGATAATTATTTTATTACCCACTAATAGCACAGCTCAGATTCAAGCAACCATAATCTAAATATGCTAGGTAAATCATTGAATCATAAGTCTAAATTAAAAAAATATAAAAAAACCATAGTCTAAATATAATATAACATACTCACCACTCTACCATGAGGTCTGTCATTCATCCACCAGATGTTTATTAAGCACTTAGGTGGTAGGTGTTATGGGTCCAGTGGTTAAAAAAAAAAAGAAAGAAATCAAGCACGTTCTCAGGTTCAATATTATCAAGACCTTCTTTTTGAAAATCCTTTTACTGGGAATTCTAAACAAAGTTCAGCAATGGCTGTAGCAGATCTTGCAGTTGCAGCTATACTTTTAGAGTATTTCAAGTGTGAGACTTAGGAAACTACATGAAGGTACAGAGATTTATTTGTATATTTTCTACTAATTTTTGGTGGAAAGCTATGTGATTTATATAGAAGCATGAAAAGCTCAGATATTTGTATTTTATGAAGATTCCATCTTATAAGAACCTAGGATTGTGTCCCCATGACCACAAATCATTTCATTGATCAGTGAAATGGTAGACATTTTATTAACCACAAAAAAATCTACTCTGTACACCTTCTCATCCCCCATATTTTGAAAAGTATTCTATTATGGAAGTTTAAAACACGTTCCAAAATGCACAGAAATAGTATAATGAATATTATTGCATATATCACTTTGATTCAAAATGTGTAGACCCATGGACAATCTTGTTTCATCTGTGTCTTGACTTACTTCCAGAAATCGTTATTATCTCTTCTGTAAATATTTCATTATTCATCTCTAAGATATAGTAACTTTTAGAAAACATAACCACACTGTTATTATCATATATAAAAGAAGTTGAAATAAGTATTCAAATTTCTAATAATTTCATAATATCATTTTTCCCCAGTTTGTTTCTTTGAATTAGATTTAGATAAGGTCCATGCATTGTTATTGGCCTTCCCTGATAGCTCAGTTGGTAAGGAATCCACCTGCAATGCAGGAGACCCTAGTTCAGTTCCTGGGTTGGGAAGATCCCCTGGAGAAGGAAAGGCTACCCTCTCCAGTGTTCTGGCCTGGAGAATTCCATGGATTGTATAGTCCATGGGGTCTCAAAAAGTCGAGCACAACTGAATGCCTTTCACTTTCATTTTTCCAAGGTTCATGCATTGTTATTGATAGCTATATCTCATGAGCTCCCTTTTAGTTTATAAGTTCTTTTTCTATTTCCTTTGCATATCATTTGCCAGAGAAATTTGATCATTTGCTTTGTAGAGCTTTCCACAGTCAGGATTTTGCTGATTGTAACACTGTGATGTTATTTAACATCTTCCTCTTCCTGTTTTTCTTGAAATTGGTAGATGTGAAGGAGGTTTGATCAGATTCAGTTTATTTTGTTTTTTTGTTTTTTTTGGCAAATAAACTCACAAATGGTGATTTTTTTTTCTTCCATCAGAAAACATTTACTGTTTGGCTGTCTCTTTCTATGATGTCAGCAATCATTTTGATTCATTAATTCGTTGGGGCTTTCACAATAATAATATTCTATATTTTCTTTTCATTTACTGTCCAGGATACTTCTAATAGAAGGAACTTCTCTTTTAACTATTTGGTAGCCCAGTGGTTCAGTGTGTACACGAAAGTCAGGATAGAAGTTTAACTCTTTCTCTTTATTGACCAATTTTCAAAGTGATTCAAACTACTGTCATCTTCTAATGGATTCTAATTAGCTCTTTTTAAAAAGCATATCATTTTGAGCTTATATGTATATACAGATGTAGACATATACATGTATATAATTTAATGTTTGTGTCAACTCTTTCTTATATAAGTTAAATCATACTTTTCCTCAACTTTTTTCTTTGTTTACAATATTACCTAGATAATCACTACATAGTAGAACATAGAGATAATTATCATTTCTTTTCACAGCAACAATTACTCCATCGTGTGACTGGCTGTTCCAGAGTTTATTAAACTAATCTCCGACTGGTAGACACTTTTCTTGGATACAGTGTCTAGTTTCTTTTTATTACAAATAGATTAGAAAATTGCTATGTCAAAATGTTAATGCATCTTTTGGCAAAATCTGTCCTGGTTTTGCTATTTTTTCTTCCCACCAAAAGTGTAGGAGAGTACTTGTTTTCCCAGAGCCTCCCCTACATGTATGATGTCAACTTTGATGTTTTGTTAACCTAATATATAAGAAGTGATGTTTTGTATTTTCCATTTGCATTTCCCTTGCTGTGAGCAACTTTTTATATAACTAAGGACTCCTTGAATTTTTATTAGTTTGGCTATATGTTCACCTCTACAGTCCATTTTTACTGTAGGGTTGTTGGACTTTAGAACTTATTAATATTTCAAGGACTTTAATTATTTTTCTGCTATATTAGTTGCAGCTATGTTTTCCCAGTTCATCATTGATCATTTTGCATTTACACTGCCCTCATTTCATCTCATTAGTTTCAGCAACTATCTCACTTTCCATGCATGATCAAAACTACTTTATTTAGTTTCCAAGACCAAAATCATAATAATCACAACATTAGAGTGGATTATTAAAAAAAATAGATTCTCAGTACCATTTTGAGTTCAGATTCAACAGTATTACAATATTTAAGTCTTGTTCTAGTTCAACAGTTTAAAAAAGTTATAGGTTTGGTAAGGTTTAGTCAGAATGGCCTCACTGAAAACCTACCCAAACATTTATTTTATTTATCTTTTTAGTTTAGCTAAAGGTACAAGAGGAGCCTGGTGGGCTACAGTCCATGGAGTCACAAAGAGTAGAACACAACTGAGCAACACTTAAAGTATAAGTTTATATTTATTGAAAGTTCAGTAAATAACCTTTTGACTGGATTCCTTCTATATCAGTGATGAGAAGAACACATCTGTGCATCTCTAATATAGCATCCAACTCTTCTTGGTTTTGAGAAGTTTATCTATAAATGGAGGCATGATTCTAAACCTATGAACCTCACAGGGCTTTGTATTTATTTAATAATACCTAGATTAAAAAAAGCTTTAAAAGGCATAATGCACTTGAGGATGCATCATGGCTAATATTGGTGTCCAAGATGAACTCAAGTATAGGGAATAATTTGTCAGTATTGACCAGACAACTTAGAAATGATTGTGTTTCTCTCGTTTCTTGGTAATGTTCTCAACCTGTTGAACCCAGGGGCTGGTCTTATACTGAAATGGAGCAAGCACCTGTGGTCCTCCCTGCATTCAGGTTCTCAGCTTGCCTTTTGTCTGTGGAAAAACTCTAGCCAAAGGATAAGATTAATTAGAGACGTGAGAACATTCAGAAACAAAGGAAAACTGTCAAAGGAGATCAAATAATAATAATTTAGACATTAAGCATGCTGCTGCTGCTGCTGCTAAGTCGCTTCGGTCGTGTCTGACTCTTAGTGACCCCATGGACTGCAGCCTACCAGGCTCCTCCGTCCATGGAATTTTCCAGGCAAGAGTACTGGAGTGGGGTGTCATTGCCTTCTCCAAGACATTAAGCGTAGTCGAGGACATTTAGTTCCTTCTTAAGGTCTATAGTAGAGTTCTGTTGTGTCCTACTCTTTGTGACTCTATGGACTGTAGCCCACCAGGCTCCTCTTGTACCTTTAGCTAAACTAAAAAAAATTTTTTTAAAAATAAATGTTTGAGTAGGTTTTCAGTGAAGCCATTCTGACTAAACCTAACCAAACCTATAACTTTTTTAAACTGTTGAACTAGAATAAAACTGAAATATTGTAATGCTGTTGAATCTGAACTCAAAAGGGTACTGACCTCAAAAGGTCTATAGTAGAGACCTTAAGAAGGGGCAACCCACTCCAATATTTTTGCCTGGAAAATTTCATGGATGGAGGAGCCTGGTGGGCTACTGTCCATAGAGTCACAAATAGTCAGACATGACTGAGTGGCTGAGCATGCATGCATGCACACAAGGGTTATAGATAATATTTTGAGCCATATCCTATGAGCTATCTTATTGATACTGCAACTCCAATGAGGTGGAGTAAGTTAACTACACAATAATGAGACCATTGCCATGACAAAATCTACCGCAATCCCAAAATTGGCCTCAAGGAAATGGGAACAAACTGACGTTGAAACTGAAGACTTTTGTTGCTACTGTTCAGTTGGTAAATGGTGTCTAGTTCTTTGTGACTCCACAGACTATAGCATACAAGGCTTCTGTGTCCTCCACTGTCTCCTGGAGTTTAGATTCATGTCCATTGAGTTGGTAATGCTACATAATCATCTCATCCTCTGCCACCCCTTTCTCCTTTTGCCTTCAATCTTTCCCAACAGCAGAGTTTTTTCTAATGAGTTGACTCTTCGCATCAGTTGGCCAAATATTGGAGCTTCAGCTTAAGCATCAGTTCTTCTAATGAATATTCAGGGTGGATTTCCTTTAGGATAGACTGGTTTGATCTTACAGTCCAAGGGACTCTCAAGTGTCTGCTCTAGCACCACAATTTGAAAGCATCAATTCTTCAGCACTCAGCTTTCTTTATGGTCCAACTCTTACATCAATACATGACTACTTGAAAAATAGTAGTTTTGACTAGATGGTCCTTTGCCAGTGAAGTGACGTCTCTGCTTTTTAATACACTGTCTAGAGCTAAATTCCATGGATGGAGGAGCCTGGTAGGCTGCAGTCCATGGGGTTGTGAAGAGTCAGACACGACTGAGCGACTTCCCTTTCATTTTCACTTTCCACTTTCATGCATTGGAGAAGGAAATGGCAACCCACTCCAGTGTTCTTGCCTGGAGAATCCCAGGGACGAGGGAGCCTGGTGGGCTGCTGTCTATGGCATCGCACAGAGTCGGACATGACTGAAGTGACTTAGCGGCAGCAGCAGAAAAGTTGGGCCATAAAGAAGGCTGAGCACTGAAGAATTGATGCTTTTGAACTCTCTTGGACTGCAAGGAGTCAATCTTAAAGGAAATAAGACCTGAATATTCATTGGAAGGATTGATGCTGAAGTTGAAGCTCCAATAGTTTGGCCACCTGATTCAAAGAACCAACTCATTAAAGAAGGCCCTGATGCTAGGAAAGATTGAAGGCAGGAGGAGAAGTGGGCAACAGAGGATGAGATGGTTGGATGTATCACTGATTTAATGAGCATGAGTTTAAGCAAGCTCCAGGAGATGGTGAACGACAGGGAAGCCTGGAGTGCTACAGTCCATGGGGTTGCAAAGTGTTGGACATGGTTACTTGACTGAACAACAAGATTTGTCATAGCTTTCCTTCCAAGGAACAAGTGTCGTTTAATTTCATGGCTGCACTCACTGTCCACAGTGATTTGGGAGCCCAATAAAATCAAATCTGTCACTGCTTCCAATTTTTCCCCTTCTGTTTGCCATGAAGTGATAGGACTAGATGCCATGATCTTAGTTTTTGAATGTTGAGTTTCAAGCCAGCTTTTTCACTCTCCTCTTTCACCCTCATCAGGAGGCTCTTAAGTTCATCTTCACTTTCTGCCATTAAAGTGGTATTTTTGCATATCTGGAATTGTTGATATTTCTCCTGGCAATTTTGATTTCAGGTTGTGATTCATCCAGCTCAGCATTTCTCATGATGTTCTCTTCAGACAGGACTGAACAACAAAGCACAGCACAACATAGCACTCCGAATATGAGTTAAATAATCAGGTGACAATATATAGCCTTGTCATGCTCCTTTCCCAATTTTGAACCAGTCCATTGTTCCATGCCCTTTTCTAGCTGCTGTTTCTTGACCCACATACAGGTTTCTCAGGAGACAGGTAAGGTGGTCTGGTACTCTCATCTCTTTAAACATTTTCCACAGTTTGAGTGACCACACAGTCAAAGGCTTTAGAATAGTCAATGAAGCAGTAGACATTTTTTCTGGAACTCCCTTGCTTTCTCCAACAAATGTTGTCAATGCGATCTTTGGTTTCTCTGCCCCTTCAAAACGTGGCTTGTACATCTACAATTCCTTGGTTCATGTACTGAAGTCTAGCTTGAAGTATTTTGATTATAATCTTGCTAACATGTGAGATGAGTGCAACTGTGCAGTAGTTTGAACGTTCTTTGACATTGCCTTTCTTTGGGATTGGAATGAAAACTGACCTTTTCCAGTCCTGTGGCCACTGCTGAATTTTCCAAATTTGCTGACATATTGAGTGCAGCACTTTAACAACATCATCTTTTAAGATTTTAAATATTGCACCTGGAAATCCATTACCTCCTGTATGTAACTGAAAACTAATTTTACTCTAAACAATCAAGATGTTGCTGACCAGACTATGGGTGACCAATTTGAAGATGACTGTCAGAGCTGACCGTGCTATTTTTGTATGTAACCCTCTTCCTTGGCCTATAAAATCCATTGCCCACTGATTGTCAGTGGCGAGGATTGGCCTTTAGACAGGTATCTGCTCTCCCTCTACCAAGTTGCCAGCAACCAAAATAAGGCAAATTTTCCACCAATGCTGCCTCTTGATTGGCTTTTGAACAACAAGCATCCAGATCCCACTTTTGGTTACAATATATCAACTGAACTTTTATTTTGTCTGTGTGCTTATATCCTGAATTTCTCTGAGAAAACAAGGAAAAGAACATATGTCTATGTGTATGCATACGACTCTAGTGGGCAGAGTTTGTGAGTGTGTGGAATATTGGAAGAACATAGAAACTTTATCTAAATAATCAGTTTGGCTTGAAATCAGTTATAGGGCTCAAAGCTTTAGATTGCTTTGCTGAGATCCTAACAGAGAAGGAAGGCAGAGGGAACCATTAAAAGAGATATTCACTCAAACCAAGATGGACAAAAAGAAAATGCCAGAGGCTATCAAAGAAACTACTGCTGATGCCTCCTTTTCTGAAGCTTCCCAGAATTTCAACTACTGAAATATAATTTTGGTCTTTTTTCATCACCTTAAATAGTTGTCTGGGCTTCCCTGGTAGCTCAGATGGTAAAGCATCTGCCTGCAATGTGGGAGACCTGGGTTTGATCCCTGGGTCAGGAAGATTCCCCTGGAGAAGGAAATGGCAACCCACTCCAGTACTCTTGCCTGGAAAATTCCATGGACGGCGGAGGCTGGTAGGCTACAGTCCATGGGATTGCAAAAAGTCGGACATGACTGAGCAACTTCACAAAAAATATAGTTGTCTTGCTTACATGTTCAGAATTTGTTCTGTGTCCATGACCATATTTTAACATTCTTTGTTAAAATATTCTGTTCCCTAAACCTGTATTTTAGGACATAGTTCATGTTTTCTTGTCCTTATAATTTTTCCCCTAAGTAATTCAGTTCACCCTAATGTGTTATTTTAAATTAAATTGCCTTTTTGTGTAATACCAGACAGATCTTTGAATTAAGAGGCCATAACTGCAAGAAGCTTCGGAGTATATTAAGTTTAAAACATCATTTTACTCACAAGAAAGCTGCAGTCTAGAAAGCCGGAATTCTCAAAGTTTACACCTATTTCCAGCTTGACAGAACTAGGAAAACAATCAGGTCCCTTGATCCCAGCCTTGGGCTCCTTCCACCCCACCACTTACTCTCAATTCTTGCTCTGACATAAACCTGCTGTGTAAGCCTCAGGCAGTTTCTGTGGCCTCCCTTTGCCTTGGCTTTCTCATTAAAAATAAAACGGGGCCTGTATAAATTTCTCTGCTTCTGTTTCAGATGTACTTTCTGAATCAGAAAAGACATGAATTCTCATTTCACAACTGGACCTAAAAGTCACTTTCATATAATAAGATTCTATCCAAAGGTAATACAGTGTTCTATTGAGACAGCAATGGACCAAGCTTATGCAGAATTGATTTTGGTTGACAATAATGATATTGACAATGCAACAAAGATGTCTGCGTATGTGTTATCCTGGGGCTAGTGAAGTAGAGAAAAAAGTTTTAAAGTTAGAGTGTGAGGGCAAAGTAAAAAACACAGCAACAACAAAAGAAAATGAATACAAACCTGAACACCTCAGAACAACCTCCCAAAGACTCCAGGAATATGTGAGTTAAGGAGATTTCATTAAAAGGAAGTATGGGGATTTACAAAACAATAGCCAATATGTGGTAGACTAAATATCTGCTGCAGATGTAAATAGAATCTCACTTAGAAACAGCCATATCCCCTCTAGAAATAACACTGTTCATAAGAATATAACATACAATATAACCATGGTAAAGAGAAGATACATTAACCTATTAAAGAGCATCAATCTCATTTTTATTTGTATTTAAGCTTTTAATTCTGGAATAACTAGTCATTACTAGTATTTAATGGCTGGCTTGACATTCTGTAGCCCAGGATGGAGCTAAGAGCAATTAATGTACTAACAAACTGGTCATTATCTATCTTAATCATTAAATTATCTGGAATTATGACTATTACAAGCTCTAATTCTCAGTTTATAATCATTAGTTCTACATTTTTTTTCTTCGTAGTGAGAAAAAAAAAAAAAAAAGAAACTCCTTGAGTCTCAGACAGAAACAATGAGTGCCAACCTCTCCAGGATATCTTTTGTCAGGAAGCACAAATTCTGAGGTAAATCTTGTTTGCTTAATCATCATTAGGAGTCAGCAGAGTAAATGCTGGTCTGGTTGACTGAACAAACAGGCTGTGTCTTAGCCTCATTAGAACATCATGCAGGGCTTACTCCTGGACAATACGGCCTCCCAAGTGTTGGAAAGGTTTCTGTCAGTTCTTATCTGGTGAAAATGAATTTAGGATGGTGCTACAAACTGCAAGCTTGAGCAGAATTTATTAAATGGAAAAATTCCTAGGTGTCGTGAAGTCCTGTAAAACTTGGGCTGTGCTAGAGAAATTTATTCTCTTCACACTGCACCATTTCTACCCCATGTGAACTATTTTATGCCCTCTCTTTCTCTCCCTGCTTGTAAATATCTCTTTCCAGAGTGAAGCTAATGAACAAGCAGATGTGATTCAATAAATCTTTTAAACCAGTGATAAAGTCTTAGTGGCAGGGCGGGTTCCACACCCTTGTCCTTGGAGAGCTTCTAGAGATGAAAGTAATGTGAGGGAGGGCACAGCTTTTCTCTGGAACATCATCCTTACACGTAACAACCCCACTGTGCAGAGAACCTTTCTATAGCCTGTCATGGCTCTACAACCTAGCAATTTCTTTAGTTCTTAAAACAAATTTCAATGCTTAGAATACAGTGAAATGAGGAGGAATTAAATATTTATTTTTCAAAAATTATGGTCTTAGCTTTAAATTGTTTATATTAGAAAGCAAGTAGTTCTTTTGTGGTTTTAAGTTTTTCTGGAGAAGAAAGTTTCAGATAGAAAAATAAATATTTCCAGGATAGAAATCTGATTAGAAATTTCCTGTGATAGCTGAAATTAAGGTATAAAGTATATTATATAATTTATGAAATATATAAAAATATATGAAGTAATGTGATATAAGTTACATATATTAAATAACATTTAAAAGTGTATAATAAAGGATATACTCTATCTGACACTTAGCGCACATACAGGCACTCTAGGTCCAGGCACTTGTCTGAGCCTCTGGTTAAGCAGGGTCTCAGCGCTGGCAACTATCTCGTGGTCCAGTATGGGAGATTAGTATAAACAATCTGTGATAAATGAGGAAGCTCTGGGTTTTGTGGGAGTGTCTGTGGGATGATGAGGACTAATCCAGATAGAGGTCTAAAGAAAGACTTTTGGTGAAATGAGGTTTTAGCAAAGATGTGAGTCAGCACTCTCTCTTTGCAAAGTCCCTGGAAACTTAAAAGAAAGCAGGGGGTTTACTAAGCAGCCACATCAGCAGTGCTTATTCAAAGGAACCTAAAGATTTTAGCATGGCTGGATTCTATAAGCAAGCTTAAAAGTAATTAAACACTGAAGGGGTGGTGGGGGTAGAAAAATGGAAGAAAAAATATATTTGAGTCATAAAGCTATTGTACTCACCCAGCTTGAAGATTAGGGTGCTATCTTGGACTATTAGGAATTCCAAAAGAAAGGCTTTCATACAATACATTTACTACTAGAATAGAAGAGAGGAGGTTCTTGTTGTTAGTGTCCTCTTAATGCCATCACAGAAAAGTCTGATTAACATTTCATTGCACCATTCATGGGCATGAGCTCATAGTAGGGTAATGAGGAGCCTGCAGAAATTCACACATTGTTAAGACTATAATCGTTGATAGAAAATGTCCAAAGTCTTTCCTGTGAGTCATGTATTACCAGAAGCCTCACTTTTCCTGGAATTCATCTTTTTATTCAATTTAAAAAATTCTGCCCAAATTTTCACTAACACAGCTATGCTTTTATTCCTAAGACATGCTTCAAAATACTTTCTAGAGGACATTTTCCTTAAAGAAAATTATCTGTGGTTTCATGAAGGGGGAATTCAAAGGGGTTCTTAATGTTTTTCTCTCGTGTATTTGACATGCTCTGACAATTATCTGACTTTTGAAAATAGCTCTTATTTATAGGGCAGTAAAATAGTGAAAGGTTCAACTGTGGTACCCAATTAAGCAAATATTTTGGCTTGGTCCACTGAAGATAATGTAAAAACTTGCTTATTTTTCTTCCATTTAACTCCTTTTCATCAGTTATTTGACAAGTGGTATTATTAATCTGATGATTTTTTTAAAATACTGGGATGATAACACTGAATTTTAGAAACCATTAAGCTTTTAAAAAATGTAGTACATGATTGGGCTTTCTTACACCCTCTAGTTTTATTCCCATATATTCTATATTTCATGGTTTTGCTTTTTGCTGCATTCATTATGAGTTAAAAATTCATATGTATAGAATTAATATACAAGATGCTGCTCCTAACACTTGATCACAATTTATTTTGCACAAGTAAATTCATTTAAATGAATTAATTGGGTCATTATTTACATTTATATTTGATTCCAAATTTTATTGAGAATAACATAATTAAAGATTTGGCCCTAATAATTTTGGCATCTCCATAACTTAGGAGAAGAGAGGGACCGTTTTTTCTGTCTTTATGTTGCATCCTAATAATTTCTTCAATTACTACTTCATAGAAAAATCGGCATGGTAATGTTGTTGTTGTGTAGTTGCTAAGTCACGTCTGACTTTTTCATGACACTGTGGACTGCCCACTAGGCTCCTTTGTCCATGGGATTTCCCAGGCAAGAATACTGGTGTGGGTTGCCATTTCCTTCTCCAAGGAATCTTCCTGACCCAGGGATCAAACCTGTGTCTCCTAAGAGTTTAGTAAATAAACAAGGAAAGTTGAATTGAACAGCCCAGAGACAATTGCATTTTATCATGTGGCAAAAGATATATATTGCTAGAAGGAGGGTAATATACACATATTAAACCAGTCTAGGACAGAAGCCAACACTCCTTTAAGAAAATGATGTTTTTCCTTCACCTGACCTCCCTCAGCCTTACTGATGACTCCAGCTTTTACACTTCCCCTTGGCTCTGTATTCATAAGGCATTTACTACAGTGTTCTTTATCCTAAGTGAGTTGGTCTTTATTTTTCTCTCAAATAAACTCTTTAAGAACAATACCATTTTAAAATATCTTCTTCTGTCCCTTAGAGTCAAGCTCAGCTCCATGTAGGCAAAGAAAATAGCCAGATAACCTAATAATCAGTGTGTTGTGGCAATGGAACAGGCTATAGAAACCCTCAATTTTGTCAGATGTGGACACTTTAGTTGTTGGATTGTGGGAATATCTAGGAGGTGCTTGCACTGGGGCCAGAGTAGTCAAGAATAGTCACAAATCAGATTGGGATTATTTCAGTATCTTAGGTGGACTTTTAACCCTAGCATGAAAAAGGATTATTGTTGTCAGAACTCAGATATCTCAAACTTCTATGGACTGTGACTAAAGTCATGTCTCCTTTTGACATTCAAATCATTATGACAATTCTTCATGCTGCAAGCCTGTGAAAGCTCAGACTCTTACCATGTTCTTCTCCTCAAATGTCTTTTGACGTGTTCAGGATGGCTGAAAGACTTAGTTCCATGGATCCCTTCAGGTTGTGGTAGTCAACTGCAGCTATTAGTGGCTTCTGACTGCTGTACTGTTTTTCTGTAGTCATTTCTACCACTAGGAAACCACTTCTTTTTAGACAACTGCTATTTCCTTTGCACTTTTAACTTAAAGTGTATGCCAGGCCTTGCCCATAATTCCATACAGTAATGGATGAAGATAGCTTCTAGTGCTTGTAAAACTTACAGAAAGCCAAAGGAACCATGCAGAAACTAAAATCTGGAAAATGATATGGTTCTTCTCAAAATCCATTAGCTATGGACTGCCTCAGTGGAATCTCCAATGAGTCCCTTCTCCTTATCTCTGGCTTACTATAGGGACTAACATCCAGTAGGTAGCTTTTGAACAAGGTTCTTCTCAAAACCTTGAACTGAATTCTCTAAAGCTGAAGAAAGGAATGTGCTTTTTTATTTCCTTCCAGAGATGGTATGTCTATCTACTTCATTGCCCCTTCCCCACCCAACTGGAAGATCATTTCTAACTTCTACATTTTTCAGAGTTGTTGTTCAGTTGCTAAGTCATATCTGTCTCTTTGTGACCCCATGAAGCATGTGAGGCTTTGCTATCCCTCACTCTGTCCTGTAGTTTGCTCAAATTCATATCCATTGAGTCAGTGATGCCATTCAACCATCTCATCCTCTGTTGCCCCCTTCTCCTCTTGCTCTTAACCTTTCTCCAAATCAGGGTCTTTTCCAATGGGTCAGCTCTTCACATTACGTAGCCAAAACAGTGGAGTTTCAACTCCAGCATCAGTTCTTCCAAAATTCTGGATCATCCCATAAGCAGAATGCTAGAAATTCACTTCAAGGTTAACTTGGGCCCAGTCCTTCAGTTGTGTCTGACTCTGTGAGCCCTATGGACTGTAGCCTGCCAGGATCCTCTGTCCATGGGCTAGCCAAAGCAAGAATACTGGATTGGGTTGTTATTCTGTCCTCCAGGGGATCTTCCCAACCCAGGGATTGATCCTGTGGTGTTTTCTGCATTTTCAGCGTCACAGGCAAATTCTTAACCACTGAGCCACCTGGGAAACATGCTCTGCTTTATTATAGTATTTCCCAGTTTCCTATTAGGAAATATTAAGCAAGAGCACATATGTGCACATCTCAAGAGAGAAAATGGATTTCAATGAAGAGGAGTTTAAATCCTGGTCTGAGAGGACAATATAATAATAAAATGTTATGATTTACATAATTTTGCAAAATTATGCTCATTTACAGTACCCTAATAAACAGACCATGATATCTAAGTCTGAAGTATATGTTTTTAATTTCTTCATGACTTCCCTTCTTCTCTAAAATGACAGAAAAAAAGTCATCATAGATGGAAATAACTAAGGCTGTCTATCACACTGACCCCTTCTATAAGAAATATCAATGGCTTTCTCAGCTTTTAAACAAACCCTCCAACAAAATCTAGAGATCTACTCTTTACCTAATATTTTGTGACACTGATAAATTTGACATTATCTAAAAATCTAGAATTACACAGAAAATTATTAATAAATATTTTCCTTCCTGAGTACATGTAACAGGAAGCTGTGGTGTTTATGAGATACCAATGAAAATGTTAAAAAAATTTTTTAAAAAGCCATGGAGGAGGTATAAAAGCATAATAAGGGTTAGAGGAGAGTTGTGAACAGGTAACACTGGGATATGTCTGTGTAGGCAGTGTGACAGCTTGTATTGTTTTAATGACCAAAATGTATTTTATCAAATATATTTGATAATATTTACAGATGTTAATAGATATCCCTACTCTTGAACTTCTCTAATTCCTTCACCTTCTCTTGGGCAGTAGGGACAGCTTTCTGTAGGCACTGTCTTTGTTGTTGTTCAGTCAAGGAGTCATGTCCAACTGTTTGAGACCCCATGGACTACAGCACACCAGGCTTCCCTGTTCTTCACTATCTCCCAGAGTTTGCTCAAATTCATGTCCATTGAATCAGTGATGTCATGCAACCATCTCATCCTCTGTTGTCCTCTTCTCCACCTGCCTTCAAACTTTACCAGCATCAGGGTCTTTTCTAATGAGTCAGTTATTTGCATCAGGTGGCAAAATTATTGGAGCTTCAGCTTCATATCAGTCCTTCCAATGAATATTCAGGACTGATTTCCTTTAGGATTGACTGGTTTGATCTCCTTGCAGTCCAAAGGACTCTCAGAAGTCTTCTCCAACACAACAGTTTGAAAGATCAGTTCTTCAGTGCTCAGCCTTCTTTATAGTCCAACTCTCATATCCACACATGACTACTGGAAAAATCATAGCTTTGAATATACGGACCTTAGTCAGCAAAGTAATGCCTCTACTTTTTAGCATGCTGTCTACATTTGTCATAGATTTTCTTCCAAGGTGCAATTGTCTTTTAATTTCATGGCTGCAGTCACCATCTGCAGTGATTTTGGAGCCCAAGAAAATAGTCTGTCACTGTTTCCATTTTCCCCCCAACTATTTGCCATGAATTGATGGGTCTGGATGCCATGATCTTATCTTTTTGAATGTTGAGTTTTAAGTCAGATTTTTCACTCTCCTTTTTCACCTTCATCCGGAGCTTCTTTAGTCCCTCTTCACTTTCTGCCATTAGAATGGTGTGATCTGTATATCAGAGGTTATTGATATTTCTCCTGGCAAACTTGATTCCAGCTTGTGATTCATCCAGCCTGACATTTTTCATGATTTCTTCTGCATATAAGTTGAATAAGTAGGGTGACAACATAGAGCCTTGATGTACTCCTTTCCTAATTTAGAACCAGTCTTTTGTTCCATGTTCTAATTGTTCTGCTTCTAATTGTTGTTTCTTGACCAGCACACGGGTTACTCAAGAGGCAGATGAGATGGTCTGGTATTCCCATCTCTTTCAGAATTTTCTAGAGTTTGTTGTGATCCCCACAGTCAAAGGCTTTAGCATACTCAATGAAGTAGAAGTAGATGTTTTACTGATAAAATTCTCTGGCTATTTCTGTGATACAGCAGCTGTTGGCAATTTGATCTCTGGTTTCTCTGCCTTTTCTAAATTCAGTTTGTATATCTGGAAGTTCTCAGTTCATATACTGTTAAAGTCTAGCTTGGAGGATTTTGAGCATTACTGTGCTAGCATGTGAGATGAGTGCAATTCAGTGGTAGTTTGAATACTCTTTGTTATTGCCCTTCTAGGGGATTAGAATGAAAACTGACCTTTTCCAGAAGAAAAGGAGAAACAGAAAGGCAGAAAAGGTAGAAAAAGGCAGAGGAAAGATACACTATCTGAATGCAGAATTTCAAAGAAGAGCAAGGAGAGATAAAAAGCCTTCCTAAGTGATCAATGAAAACAAATAGAGGAAAACAGTAAAATGGGAAAGACCTGAGATCTCTTCAACAAAATTTAAGCTACCAAAGCTATCTCATGCAAAGATGGGCACAATAAAGGACAGAAATGGTATGAACCTAACAGAAGCAGAAGATATTAAGAACAAGTGGCAAGAATTCACAGAAGAACTATACAAAAGAGATCTTAATGACCCAGATAACCAGAATGATATGATTACTCATCTAGAGCCAGACATCCCGGAGTGTAAAATCTAGTTGGCCTTAGGAAGCATCACTACAAACAAAACTAGTAGTGGAGGTAATGGAATTCCAGCTGAGCTACTTCAGACCCTAAAAGAGGCTGCTGGTAAAGTGCTGCACTCAATATGCTACCAAACTTGGAAAATTCAGCAATAACCACAAGCCTGTTTTCATACCAATCCCAAAGAAAGGCAATGACAAAGAATGTTCAAACTGTCTTTGCTGCTGCTGCTGCTAAGTCGCTTCAGTCATGTCCGACTCTGTGCGACCCCACAGACGGCAGCCCACTAGGCTCCCCCGTCCCTGGGATTCTCCAGGCAAGAATACCGGAGTGGGTTGCCGTTTCCTTCTCCAATGCATGAAAGTGAAAAGTGAAAGTGAAGTCCCGACTCTTAGCGACCCCATGGACTGCAGCCTACCAGGCTCCTCTGTCCATGGGATTTTCCAGGCAAGAGTACTGGAGTGGGGTGCCATTGCCTTTGGGGAATGACAAATATGTTGGGAATAAAGAATTATGGGCCAGCTTTGACTTTGTAGAGCCTACAATAAAAACAACAGTCTGTATATCAAAACTTTCATTTACAAGAGGCAAAATTTTTTATATTAAAAAATAAACATGTGAGCTTCAAAAAAAACCACATCTTCAGTTCAGTTCAGTCACTCAGTTGTGTCCAACTGTTTGCAACCCCATGGACTGCAGCATGCCAGGTTTCCCTGTCTATCACCAACTCCTGGAGCTTACTCAAACTCGTGTCCATAGAGTCAGTGATGCCCCAACCGTCTCGTCCTCTGTTGTCCCTGTCTCCTCCCACCTTCAATCTTTCCCAGCATCAGGGTCATTTCAAATGAGTGAATTCTTCACATCAGTGGCCAAAGGATTGAAGCTTCAGCTTCAGCATCAATCCTTCCAATAAATATTCAGGACTGGTTTCCTTTAGGATGGACCAGTTGTACCTGCTTGCAGTCCAAGGGATCCTCAAGAGTCTTCTCCAACACCACAGTTCAAAAGCATCAATTCTTTGGTGCTCAGCTTTCTTTATAGCCCAGCTCTCACATCCATAAATTGCTGGGAGCCAGCGTGAGGAATCCCACCCATGACAAGGTCATGTGGAAGGAAGCCTGACAAAACACAAGGACGTGATCAGCTTCAGAGGTTCCCCCTGGAATTTCCTGAGCATCCACCCCCCAAGACCAGAGTCTGCCTGCTTTACTGTGTTATGCTTTCCACCTACTCTTCTGTCATTAACAGGGGGCTGTGCCCCCACCACCTTTTTCTGGAAAAGATTAGAGCTTTTAGATAATAAATCTCCTGGGCATAATACGAGTGTTCCAATCCAAAAACCCCTCTGATGGCTTTCTAGCCTGCCTGCAGGACTTGTACAGCGCGTGATTGTTTGAGGTTTTCTGACTGCAGGAGGCACAGGAATCTTAAAACATCCTAGGAATGTAGGGGCTTCCGAGGAGTCAAAATCATTAGAATAGGACTGATTAAAGGTTTCATTTGTTGAGCCAATACTTGCTGCCAAATTTTCATAACTTTTATTTTTAGATATAGTTGGTATATAGAAAAACAGGTAGTAGACCTGGTATTAGCAACATTAGATCTTTGAGTTAAGCACTTTCTTTGTTATAATCCACTGCACCTTTGTTCTACAGGAATGTAACTTTATTTAGTACTTTGAGGGTGATGCAGAGAAAAGAAAAAACACTTCTAGGGAAAAGGAGTTTTCTGGTTGATAGACAATTATCCAGGAAGAGAGCCATAAAAATGTTAACAGGCCTCTTAGCCAGAAGATAATGTAAACCACCTGAGACCTTTTGTATATGGGAGGGTATGCAAAAAGAAAGCCTTGTTTGTCTCAATGAGCGTCAGGACTGCTGCCCCTACATAACTGCATATTCCATTATTTCTTTATGTACAACTTGGGGTATATAAGCTGATTTTGAAAAATAGTTTTTGGAGCCTTTCACCGATGCTGGGCTTCCCCATGTCATTTTTTTTCTCCCTTTTTAGGCTGACTTCCCATCTGGGGCTTGGAGGCTCACCATGTATACTTACTAGTCCTGGCTTCTAAGATCTGTAAGAGAGAGAGCCCAAGGCGGGGCACTCTCTGATATTCAAATGGACGCTGGTGGCCGGTGCAAGCTCCTTGTCTGGAACTTTATTGGCTCTCCACGTATACCAAGTTATTCAGCCTCTTTTCTCCACTTAATTTTCCTACTATACTATTTCTTCCTAATCTAATCTTATATCTCTAAATAAATAAGTTTTTCTTCACCAACACTGTCTCCGCTTCAAATTCCCTGGATCCACCGGGGCTGGACCCCAGCAATAAATGATACTGGAAAAACCATAGCTTTGACTAGATGGACTTTTTCTGCGAAGTAATGTCTCTTCTTTTTAATATGATGTCTAGGTTGGTCATAACTTTTCTTCCAAGGAGAAAGTGTCTTTTAATTTCATGGCTGCAGTCACCATCTGCAGTGATTTTGAAGCACCCCCCCAAACAAAATAATAAAGTCTCTCACTGTTTCCATTGTTTCTCCATCTATTTGCCATGACGTGATGGGACTGGATGCCATGACCTTTGTTTTCTGAATGTTGAGTTTTAAGCCAACATTTTCACTCTCTTCTTTCACTTTCATCAAGAGGCTCTTTTGTTCTTCTTTGCTTTCTGCCATAATGGTGGTGCCATCTATATATCTGAGTTTATTGATATTTCTCCCAGCAATCTTGACTCCAGCTTGTGCTTCATCTAGCCAGCATTTCCCATGATGTACTCTGCATATGAGTTAAATAGGCAGGATGACAAATAAAGCCTTGACATACTCCTTTCCCAATTTGGAACCAGTCACTTATTCCATGTACAGTTCTAACTGTTGCTTCTTGACCTCCATGCAGATTTCTCAGGAAGCAGGTAAGGTGGTCTGCTATTTCCATCTCTTTAAGAATTTTCCATAGTTTGTTGTGATCCACACAGTCAAAAGTTTTGGCATAGTCAGTAAAGCAGAAGTAGATGTTTTTCTGGAATTCTCTTGCTTTTTTTGATGATCCACCAGATGTTGGCAATCTGATCTCTGGTTCCTCTGCCTTTTTAAAATCCAGCTTGAACATCTGGAAGTTCATGGTTTATAATCTGTTGAAGCCTGACTTTCAGAAGTTTGAGCATTATTTTGCCATAATATGAGATGAGTGGAATTGTGCAGTAGTTTGAACACTCTTTGGCATTGCCTTTCTTTGTGTTTGGGATGAGAAATGTGGTCTGCTGGGAAAGGGAATGGCAAACCACTTCAGTATTCTTGCCTTGAGAACCCCATGAACGGTATGAAAAGGCAAAAAGATAGGACTCTGAAAGATGAATTCCCCAGGTTGGTTGGTGCCCAATATGCTACTGGAGATCAGTGGAGAAATAATTCCAGAAAGAATGGACCACATCTTGAAGGACTAAATACATAATTTTTATTTATTTATTTTAACCAACAGCTAAGAAAAAGAAGGCAAAGAGAACCTGGAACCAATGGATTGGTCCTTATAATTTCTGCCCAATAGTGACACAAAAACACTTCCTCTCACATCCTATTTGCCAAAGTAAGTCATATAATCTTGTAAAATGAGAATAGTTTTAGGTAAGTATGCAAATTATCATGTTTGATCTTTATATTTTGTAATAAGCTTGATTTTTAGATTCAGTGCAATCTCAATCAAAATTCCAGAATGTTATATTGTAGATTTCAGCAAATTGATTTTAAAGTTTGTATGGAGAGGCAAAAACCTCAGAACAGTTGAGATGATATTAAAATAGAACAAAACTGACAGACTGACACTTCTCAACTTCACCACTTGCTATCCTCTACACTCTTCAAAAAACTAAGATTATGGCATCACTTTATGGCAAATAGATGGAGAAGAAATGTAGCCAGTGACAGACTTTATTTTCTTGGGCTCCAAAATCACTGAGGACAGTGACTGCAGCCATGAAATTAAAAGATGCTTGTTTCTTGAAAGAAAAGCTAAGACCAACCTAGACAATGTATTAAAAAGCAGAGACACTAGTCAAAGCTTTGGTTTTCCCAGTATTCATGCATGGATCTGAGAGTTGGGTAATAACGAAGGCTGAACACTGAAGAATTGATGCTTTCAAACTGTGGTGCTGGAGAAGACTCTTGAGAGTCCCTTGGATAGCAAGGAGATCAAACCGTCAATCCTAAAGGAAATCAACCCTAAATATTCATTGGAAGGACTGATACTGAAGGTGAAGCTCTTATACTTTGGCCACCTGATGCGAAAAGCCAACTCATTGAAAAAGACCCTGATGTTGGGAGAGATTGAAGACAATAATTAAGGGAAGGAGGAGAAGGGGAGGACTGAGGATGAGATGGTTGGATGGCATCACTAACTCAATGGACATGAGTTTGAGCAAACTGGGAGAGAGTGAAGGACAACAAAGCCTGGTGTTCTGCAGTCCATGGGGTCACAAAAAGTCAGACATGACTGAGCGAACAAAAGTAATCAGTACAGTACTGTATTGGCATAAAAGAGTAGACAAACCAATGAAACAAAATAGAGTACCCAGAAATAGGCCCACTTATAGTCAATGAAAGTCAATGGGCTTCCCTGGTGACTCAGTTGGTAAAAAGTCTGCCTGAAGTGCAGGAGACCTGGGTTCGATCCCTGGGTCAGAAACATCCTATGGAAGAGGGTATGGCAATCTCCTCTTGTATTCTTGCCTGGAGTATCCCCATAGACAGAGGAGCCTGGGGTCTATAGTCCATGGGGTTGCAAAGAGTCAGACATGAACAAGCGACTTTCACTCATAGTCAATGGAAATTTGACAAAGTAAAGGCAATATAGTAGAGAAAAAATAGCCTCTTCAACAAATAGTTCTGGGAAAGTGGGACATACACATACAAAACAAGGAATGTAGACACATACTCTACTCTCTTCACAAATATTAACTCAGAGTGGATTATAGACCTAATAAAATAAAAAAATAAAAAATTCATAGAGTATAACAGGAGAATATCTAGATGACCTTGGATGTAGCAGTAATTTTTTAGATATAACACCAAAGTCATGATCCATGAAAGAAATAATTGATAGGATGGAATTCAATGAAATTTAAAATTTATATTCTGCCAAAAACACTGTCAAGAGAATAAAAAGACAGGCCACATTTTGGGAGAAAACATTTGCCAAATATATGTTTGTTAAAGGACTATTATCCAAAATATAAAATAATTCTTAAAACTCAGAAACCAGAAATATTGACAACCTGATTTAAAAATTGAGCCAAAAACTTTAATAGAAATCTCACCAGAGACGATATAGAGATTGCAAATAAGCATATGAAAAGATGTTCCACATTTTATGTCATCAGAGAAATGGAAATTAAAACAGTGAGAAACTACTACACAGCTATTAGAATGGTCAAAACAGCTGGCAACATCAAATGCTGGTGACAACATGAAGAGGAAGAAACTAATGCATTGCTGCAAAATGGTACAGCCACATTAGAAGGCAGTTTGGCTGTTTCTTATAAAACTATACATACTTTTACCATATGATCCAGCAATTACTCTTCTTATATTTGCCCAAACTAATTAAAAACTTGTGTCTACACATTACACACAGGTGTTTATAGTGGTTTTGTTAATGATTGCCAAAACTTGGAAGCAATCACAATGTCTTTGAGTAGGAGAATGGATAGCCCAGACAATGGGATATTATTTAGAACTAATAAGAAATGAGCTATCAATCAATGAAAAGGCATGCAAGAAATTTAAATACATTTTACTAAGTAAAAGAAGCCAGTTTGTAAAGGCTACATTTTTCATGATTCTGACTATATGACATTGTGGAAAAGGCAAAATGATGAAGAAAGTAAATAGATTAGTGGTAGCCAGGAACTGAGGGGGAGAAAGGATGACTAAGCAGAGTGCCAAAAAATTTTAGAAAAGTGAAAATACTCTGTGATACTAATAATGGATCCATGCCATTGTAAGTGTGTCATAACCCACTGAATGTATAACACCAAGAATGAACCTGAATGTTTAACTGTGAACTTTATATGATAGTGCTGTGTTAATGTAGATTCATTAATTGTAACAAATACACTGCTCTGATGGGGGATGTTGATAATTGGTGAGGTTGTGAACATGTGGGAAAACAGACAATACAGGAATTCTCTATTTTCTGCTCATTGCTGCTGTGAAACTAAAATTGCTGTGAAAAATGAATTCTAAATTGTTAAAAATTACATGTCAATGATTCTCCACAGAGAAAAGGAAGAGCATATCCTCACTGATTAATTGTTTGATCCCCTTCACACTCAACATCCTTGTAACTCAGACACAATGCTTTTTATAAACATGTATTAATATCTGACTGGTCCTGGGATTCCTGATAAAGCCACAACATGTGATATTCTTCCACAGAAAAATTTCTGGCTGGAATACAGTTTCAGTCAGCTTTTTTCCCCTCTATTTTAGTCAAAAAGGAAACAATTTGACAAAATAAGAGAAAAACAATCTTAAAGTCAAATGACAGGCAAGGAATGAAAGAATCAGGTCAGCAGTGATGAATGAAATGTCCTACTTTTGATACATCTAGTAAACACTTAAATTGATTTTCAGTATTTCTCCCAATATTCTCAGCCACTGCTATTTCCTGTGACAGACTGGATGTCCTATCTTATTCCATCTCCCTCCCTCTTTTCCCTCCCTCCTTTCCTATGCATTAATAGATAACACTTCTGAGTGTTCTTTAATGCAATCTAAAAAGTAGCCTATTTGCACATTAATCCAGAAACTACAGAAGATGTCAAAATGTCTAAGATGGCTAATGTTAGCACTGAATGCAACACAGGCATTTGAATATTTGACCATGGTAAAATGTGAAGTGATATTTCATAGAAAGAGAAAGCTATTTTTACCTTAGTGTTTAGACATGACTTTTTAGAATTGTTGCTGCATCCCAGGGCTTTTGCATGTGTCTTGGAATCCTGTCAGATTAGAAATCCATCCACTGGAAATATTTCAGGAAGTCAATCAGCTACTCCCTGGGGCCTTCCTAATGACTAGTCCCTGTATAAACTGGTTAACTCAGTTAGATGCAATGTATGTGGCTTATTCAATGAGGATAATTAGACCAATAAGGAACTCATGATCTGAGCCACAGTCAGCTCCTGGCCTTATTTTTGCTGGCTGTATAGAGCATCTCCATTTTGGATGCAAAGAATCAATTTGATTTTGGTGTTGACCATCTGGTGATGTCCATGTGCAGAGTCTTTTCTTGTGTTATTGGAAGAGGGTGTTTGCTATGACCAGTGCATTCTCTTAGAAAAACTCTATTAGCCGTTACCCTGCATCATTCTGTACTCCAAGGCCAAATTTCCCTGTTACTCCAGGTATTTCTCATATGCAGAGTGAATCAGGAGAAACTCTGGGCTGGAAGAAGCACAAGCTGGAATCAAGATTGCTGAGAGAAATATCAATAACTTCAGATATGCAGATGCCACCACCCTTATGGCAGAAAGTGAAGAGGAACTAAAGAGCTTCTTGATGAAAGTGAAAGAGGAGAATGAAAAGGTTGACTTAAAGCTCACCATTCAGGAAACTAAGATTATGGCATCTGGTCCCATCACTTCATGGCAAATAGATGGGGAAACAGTGGAAACAATGGCTGAATTTATTTTTTGGGGCTCCACAATCATTGCTGATGGTGACTGCAGCCATGAAATTAAAAGACGATTACTCCTTGGAAGGAAAGTTATGACCAACCTAGACAGCATATTCAAAAGCAGAGACATTACTTTGCCATCAAAGGTACATCTCGTCAAGGCTATGGTTTTTCCAGTAGTCATTTATGGATGTGAGAGCTGGACTATAAAGAAAGCTGAGGACTGAAAATTTGATGCTTTTGAACTGTGGTGTTGGAGAAGACTCTTGTGAGTCCCTTGGACTGCGAGGAGATCCAACCAGTTCACCCTGAAGGAGATCAGTCCTGAGTGTTCATTGGAAGGACTAATGTTGAAGCTGAAACTCCAATATTTTGGCCACCTGAGGTGAAGAACTGACTCATTTGAAAAGACCCTGACGCTGGGAAAGATTGAAGGTGGGAGGAGGAGGGCATGACAGATGATGAGACGGTTGATGGCATCACTGACTCAATGGAGATGAGTTTGAGTAAACTCCGGAATTTGGTGATGGACAGGGAAGCCTGGCATGCTGTCGTCCATGGGGTTGGGAAGAGCTGGACAAGACTGAGCAACTGAACTGAACTGAACTGAATTAGACCAATGCCTTGGGTTTGATTTTCTTTCCTTTTTTTTTTTTCTCACAAAAGAATTATTTCCAACTCCTAATCTACTTACTTAAAAATATGCACTATTGGTCTAATGAGAGAAAAAATCCAAAACAATGGAGATATAACTATGTAAACTACCAGTTGACTGTCTCTTCTGGGATACAATACAATTTTTGTTTGTTTGGTGGATTAAGGCTGTCTTCTTCATATATGTGTTAGTTTCAATTTAATGTGCTGTGTTGTACTTAGTCACTTAGTCGTGTTCGACTCTTTGTGACCCCATGGACTGTAGCTTACCAGGCTCCTCTGTCCGTGGCGATTCTCCAGGCAAGAATACTGGAGGGGGTTGCCACGCCCTCCTCTGGGGTCTCCTCCTCCCAGGTCTATCCCTCTTTGTTCCAGATCAATTCATTTCAGTTCAGTTACTCAGTCATGTCCAACTCTTTGTGACCCCAAGAACAGCATGCCAGGCTTCCCTGTCCACCACAAGCTCTGGAGCTTGCTCAAACTCATGTTCATTGAGTCAGTGATGCCATCCAACCATCTCATCCTCTGTCATCCTCTTCTCCTCCTGCCTTCAATCTTTCCCAGTACCAAGGTTTTTTCCAAAGAGTCAGTTCTTTGCATACACCACCACAGCCTCCAGGGAGACCAGAAACACTGGATTCTTTACTGCCTGAGCCAATTTAATAGGATGGAAATGGAAGATGAATTTGCAACAAGATCTGGGTTACTTCAGCTGCTGTTGTGCAGTGATATCAATGGCTGATTACTGATCATTCACTGTAATTCAGTGTTCCTAATCTTTAAATGTGATTTGTGATGTTCAGTGAGACTTCTCACTTGGCAATGCCAATGGATCTATAATCTTCCCTGCAGGCATTGGTTGGGTCATCTGATTGAGCCAGACTAAATATTGTGATGTGTGTCTCCCCTTACTTCAGTAACAGGAGGTTGTTTCCTGTTCAGCTGGTCTTCTTTGTCTTCAAGAGCATGACCTTGACTCTCCACTGAGTTCTAGAGTCAACCCTCCTGAAATGCTCCTTTGAAAACACTGCAGTAATGAAGACTGGCACAATCTAGAAATTAATGTTACCTTGTGACTGGACCAAAGTGGAAATGATGCTCAGTTGTGGATACACCTGGTGATGAAAGGAAAGTTCCATGCTGTAAAGAACAATTTTGCATAGGAACCTGGAATGTTAAATCCATGAATCATGATAAATTGGAAGTAGTCAATCAGGAGATGACAAGACTGAACATGATATCTTAAGAACCAGTGATTTAAAATAAGAATGGGAAAATTTAATTTAAATAACTGTCATATCTACTAATGTGAGCAAAAATTCCTTAAAATAAATGGAGTAGCCCTAACAGTCAATAATAGAGTCCAAAATATACTACTTGGGTGCTGCCTCAAAAATGACAGAATGATCTGTTTTTTTCCCAAGGCAAAACATTCAACATCACAGTAATCCAAGTCTGTGCTCCAACCTCTGATGCCAAAGAGGCTGAAGTTGACTGGTTTTATGAAGACCTGTAACATTGTTAGAAAAAGACCAAAAAAAGCTATCCTTTTCATCATGGGGGATTGGATACAGAAGTAGAAATCAAGAGATACCTAGAAAAACAGGCAACTTAGACCTTGGAGTACAGAATGAAGCAGAGCAAAGGCTAACATAGCTTTGTCAAGAGATCATGCTGGTCATAGAAAACACTCTTTCTAAACAGCACAAGAGACAGTTCCACACATGGACATTACCAGATGATCAATACCAAATCAGATTGCTTATGTTCTTTGCAGCAAAAGATGAAGAAGCTCTGCACAATAAGTAAAAACAAAACCTGGAGCTGATTGTGGCTCTGATCATAAGTGCATTTTTGTAAAACTCAGGCTTAAATTGAGAAAAGTAGAAAAAAAACCACTAGACTTTTTAGGTATGAACTCAATCAAATCCCTTATGATTATTCAGTGGAGGTGAAAAATATAGTCAAGAGATTATATCTGATAGAGAGAGTGCCTGAAGAAATATGAGCAGAGGTTCATAACATTGTACAGGACGCAAAGACAAAAATCATCTCCAACAAAAAGATGTGCAAGAAGACAACGTGTTTGTTTGAGGAGGCTTTAGAAGTAGCTGAGGAAGTAAGAAAAGCAAAAGGTGAGTAAGAAAGACAAAGATATACCCAACTGAATACAAAGTTCCAGAGAATAGCAAGGAGATAACAGAAGGCCTTCTTAAATGAACAATAAAAATAAATAGAGGAAAACAATAGAATGGGAAAGATTATAGATCTCTTCAAGAAAATTAGAGGAATCAAGGAAATATTTCATGCAAGGATGGGCACCATGAAAGACAGAAATGGATTTAGCAGAAGTAGAAGAAATAAAAAAGAGGTGTCAAGAATACACAGAACTATACAAAAAAGGTGTTAATGACCTGGATAACCACAATGGTGTAATCACTCACCTGGAGCCAGATAGCCTGGAATGTGAAGTCAAATAGGCCTTAGGAAATATTACTTCAAACAAAGCTTTTGGAGAGGACTGAATTCCAGCTGAGCTATTTAAAATCTTAGAGATGATGCTATTAAAGTGCTGCCATTAGTGTCCCAGCAAACTTGAAAAACAGCACCACCCACAAGACTGGAAAAATATCATTTTCTTTCTAATCTCAAACAAGGGCAATGCCAAAGAATGTTCAAATTACCATTCGTTTGCTCTTATTTCACATGCCATTAATGTTCAGTTCAGTCACTCAGTCAAGTCCGATTCTTTGCAACCCCATGTGCTGCAGCATGTCAGGCTTCCTTATCTATCACCAGTTCCCAGAGCTTACTGTAACTCATGTCCATGGAGTCGGTGATGCCATTCAACCATCTCATCCTCTGTCATCATCCTCTCCTCCTGCCTTCACTGTTTCCCAGAACCGGGGTGTTTTCAAATGAGTCAGTTCTTCCCACAAGGTGTCCAAAGTATTGGAGTTTAAGCTTCAGCATCAGTCCTTACAAAGAATATTCAGGAATGATTTCTGTTGGGATGGATTGGTTGGATCTCCATGCAGTCCAAGGGACTCTCAAGAGTCTTCTCCAACACCACAGTTCAAAAGCATCAATTCTTCTGCGCTCAGCTTTCTTTTAGTCCAACTCTCACATCCATACATGACTACTGGAAAAACCATAATTTTGACTAGATAGACCTTTATTGGCAAAGTAACGTTTCTGCTTTTTAATATGCAGTCTAGGTTGCTCATAAGTTTTCATCCAAGGAGCAAATATCTTTTAATTTCATGGCTGTAGTCACCATCTGCAGTGATTTTGGAACTACAAAAATGTCTGAAATTGGTTCCATTGTTTCCCACCTATTTCCCATGAGGTGATGGGACCAGATGCCATGATCTTAGTTTTCTGAATGTTGAGTTTTAAGCCAACATTTTCACTCTCTTTCAGTTTCATCAAGAAGCTCTTTAGTTTTCCTTTGGTTTCTTCCATGAATGTGGTGTCATCTGCATATCTGAGGTTATTGATATTTCCCCTGGTGATCTTGATTCTAGCTTGTGCTTCATCCAGCCTCACATTTCTCATGATGTACTCTGCATATAAGTTAAATAATCAGAGTGACAATATATAGCCTTGACATATTCCTTTCCCAGTTTGGAACCAGTCTGTTGTTCCATATCCAGTTCTAACTATTGCTTCTTTACCTGTGTATAGCTTTCTCAGGAGGCAGGTAAAGTGGTCTGGTATTTCCATCTCTTTAAGAATTTTCCAGTTTGTTGTGGTCCACACAGTCAAAGGCTTTGGTATAGTCAATAAAGAAGAAGTAGGTGCTTTTCTGGAACTTTCTTGGGTTTTTGATGATCTGGAGGATGTTGACAATTTGATCTCTGTTTCCTCTGCCTTTCTAAATCCAACTTGAACATCAGGAAGTTCATGTGCTGCTGAAGTGTGGCTTGGAGATTTTTGAGTATTACTTTACTAGCATGTGAGATGAGTGCAATTGTGTGGTAGTTTGAGCATTCTTTGGCATTGCCTTTCTTTGGGATTGGAATGAACACTGACCTTTGCTAGTCCTGTGGCCACTGATGAGTTTTCCATGTTTTCTGGCATATTGAATGCAGCACTTTCACAGTATCATCTTTTAGGATTTGAAAGAGCTCAACTGGAATTCCATCACCTCTAAGACCTTCGTTCGTAGTGATGCTTTCTAAGGTCCACTTGACTTTGTATTCAAGGATGTCTGGGTCTAAGTGAGTGATCACAACATCGTGATTATCTGGGTCATGAAAATCTTTTTTGTATAATTCTTCTGTGTATTCTTGCCACCTCTTCTTAATATCTTCTGCTTCTGTTATGTCCATACCATTTCTATCCTTTATTGTGCCCATCTTTGCATGAAATGAACTCTTGTTATCTCTAATTTTCTTGAAGAGATTTCTAGTCTCCCCCATTCTATTGTTTTCCTCTATTTCTGTGCATTGATCACTGAGAAAGGCTTTCTATCTCTCCTTGCTATTCTTTGGAAGTCTGTATTTAAATTGGTACATCTTTCTTTTTCTCCTTTGCCTTTTGCTTCTCTTCTTTTCACAGCTATTTGTAAGGCTTCCTCAGACAACCATTTTGTCTTTTTGCATTTCTTTTTCTTGGGTATGTTCTTGATACTTTCCTTCTGTATAATGTCATGAACTTCCATCCATATTTCTTCAGGCACTCTATCAGATCGAATCCCTTGAATCTATTTGTCACTTCCACTGTATAATCATAAGGGATTTGATTTAGGTCATACTTGAATTGTCTAGTGGTTTTCCCTACTTTCTTCAAGTTAAGTCTGAATTTGGCAATAAGGAGTTCATGATCTGAGCCACAGTCAGCTTCCAGTCTTGTTTTTGTTGACTGCATAGCTTTTGCCCATCTTTGGCTGCAAAGAATGTAATCAATCTCTGATTTTGGTATTGACCATCTGGCGATGTCCATGTGTAGAGTCTTCTCTTGTGTTGTTAGAAGAGGATGTTTACTATGACCAGTGTGTTATCTTGGCAAAACTCTACTAGCCTTTGTCCTGCTTTATTCTGTACTCCAAGGCCAAATTTGCCTGTTATTCCAGGTGTTTCGTGACTTCATACTTTTGCATTCCAGTCCCCTATAATGAAAAGGACAATTTTTTTGGGTGTTAGTTCTAAAAGGTCTTGAAGATCTTCATAGCTCTTCAAGTATCCGTTCAACTTCAGATTCTTCAGTGTTATTGGTTGGGGCATTAGACTTGGATTACTGTCATATTGAATGGTTTGCCTTGGAGACGAACAGAGATCATTCTGTCGTTTTTGAGATTGCATCCAAGTACTGCATTTTGGGCTCTTTTGTTGACTATGATGACTACTCCATTTCTTCTAAGGTACTCTTGCCCACAATAGTAGATATAATGGTCATCTGAGTTAAATTCACCCATCCCAGTCCATCTTAGTTTGCTGATTTCTAAAATGTCGATGTTTACTCTTGGCATCTCCTGTTTGGCCACTTCCAATCTGCCTTGATTCATGGACCTAACATTCCAGTTTCCTATGCAATATTGTTCTTTACAGCATTGGACTTTACTTTCATCACGAATCACATCTACAACTGTGCATTGTTTTCGTTTTGGCTCCATCCCTTCATTCTTTCTGGAGTTATTTCTCCACTGATCTCCAGTAGCATATTGGGCACCTACCAACCTGGGGAGTTCATCTTTCAGAGTCCTATCTTTTTGCCTTTTCATACTGTTCATGGGGTTCTCAAGGCAAGAATACTGAAGTGGTTTGTCATTCCCTCTCCAGTAGGGTAATTCTCAATTAAGTTAATGCTCAAAATTCTTCAAACTAAGCCTTAGAAGTATGTGAACTGAAAACTTCTAGTATACAAGTTGAATTTTGAAGAAGCAGAGGAACAATGATCAAATTGCCAATATTTTTTGGATCATGGAGAAAGCAAGGGGATTCCAGAAAAAACTTCTGCTTCATTGGCTACACTAAAGCCTTTTACTGTGTAGATCACAACAAACTGTGGAAAACCTGCAAACATATGGGATTACTAGGCCATTTTACCTGCCTCCAGAGAAACCCGTATATGGGTCAAAAAGCAACAATTAGAAATTTACATGGAACATTGGACTGGTTCATTAAAAAAAGAAAAATAAAAGATTGGAAGAAGCTAAAATGGTGTCTGAGGAGGCCTTACAAATAGCTGAGAAAAGAGAAGTGATAGGCAAATGAGAAAGAGAAAGATATACGAAATTGAATGCAGTTTATGAAGATAGCAAGAAGAGGAAAGAAAGCCTTGCTGAGCAAACAATGCAAAGAAACAGAGGGAAAAAAAATAGAATAGGAAAGACTAAACATTTCATGCAAAGATGGGTACAGTAAAGGACAGAAAAGGAAAGGACCTAATAGAAGCAGAAGAGATTAAGAAGAGGTGGCAAGAATACACAGAAAAACTGCAAAAGAGGTCTTAATGAGCCAGATAAAGACAATGATGTGGTCATTCACCTATAGCAGACTTCCTGGAATGTGAAGTCGAGTGGGACTTAGGGAGCTTTACTATGAAAAAGCTAGTGGAGGTGATGGAATTCCAGCTGAGTTATTTAAAACGCTAAAAGGTCATGTTCTGAAAGTGCTGTACTCAATACACTAGCAAATTTGAAAAAGTCATTAATGGCCACAGTACTGGAAAAGGTCATTTTTCATTCCAACCCCAACGAAGGGTAATGCCTAAGAATGTTCAAACTACCGCACAATTACACTCATGTCATATGCTAGCAAGGTAATTCTCAAAATCCTTCAAGCTAGGCTTCAATAGTACATGAACCAAAAACTTCCAGATGTACAAGTGGATTTTAAAATGGCAGAGGAACCAGAGATCAAATTGCCAACATCTGCTGGATCATAGAAAAAGAAGGGAATTCCAGAAAAACATCTCCTTCTGATTTATGGAGTCAGCTAACGGCTTTGACTGTGAATCACAACAAAGGGTGGAAAATTCTTAAAGATTTGGGAATGGTAGACCACTTTACCTGTCTCCTGAGAAACCTGTATTCAGGTCAAGAAGTAACAGTTACAACAAGACATGGAACAATGGACTGCTTCAAAATTTGGAAATGGGTACCTCAAGGCAGTACATTTTTCTCTGGCTTATTTAACTTATATGCAGAGTACATCGTGTGAAATGCCAGGCTGGATGAAGCACAAGTATGAATCAGGATTTCTGGGTGAAATTTCAACAACCTGAGATATGCAGATGATACCACCATAATGACAGAAATGGAAGAGGAACTAAAGACTCTCTTGATGAAGGTGAAAGAGGAGATTGGAAAAGCTGGCTTAAAACTCAGCATGGCATCTGGTCCCATCACTTCATGGCAAATAGATAGGGAAACAATGGAAACAGTGACAGAATTTATTTTCTTGGGCTCCAAAATCACTGTTAACAGTGACTGCAGCCATGAAATTAAAAGATGCTTGCTCCTTGGGAGACATGCTATGACAAACCTAGACAGTGTATGAAAAAGTAGAGACATCACTTTGCTGGCAAAGTTCCATATAGTCAATGCTATGGTTTTTCCAGTAGTCATGTACAGATGTGAGAGTTCAACCATAAAGAAGGTTGAGCAACGAGAAACTGATTCTTTCTAAGTATAATGTTTGAGAAGACTTCGGAGAGTCCCTTGGACAGTGAAGAGATCAAACCAGTCTAAACTAAAGAAAATAAACCCTGAGTATTCCTTAGAATGACTGATGCTGAAACTGAAGTTCCAATACTTTGGCCACATAATGCAGAGAGTTGACTCATTGGAAAAGACACTGATGCTGGGAAAGTTTGAAGGCAGGTGGAAAAGGGGGTGAGAGAAGATGAGATGTTTGGATGGCATCACTGACTCAATGGACATGAGCTTGAAGAAAGTCCAGAAGATAGTGAAGGACAAGGAAGCCTGGTGTACTGCAGTCCATGTGGTTGCAAAGAGTCAAACACGACTGAACAACAGCCAAGCTTATGCTTCATAAGTGTTTTGTTTTGTTTTCGCTAGAGCCTTATAAGAAGTCCATTTTTATGACGACCCTGTATGCAAGACAGGAAAAAAGACACAGATGTGTATAACGGACTTTTAGACTCAGAGGGAGAGGGAGAGGGTGGGATGATTTGGGAGAATGGGAATTCTAACATGTAAACTATCATGTAAGAATTGAATCGCCAGTCCATGTTTGACATAGGGTGCAGCATGCTTGGGGCTGGTGCATGGGGATGACCCAGAGAGTTGTTGTGGGGAGGGAGGTGGGGGGGGGGTCATGTTTGGGAATGCATGTAAGAATTAAAGATTTTAAAATTAAAAATAAATAAATAAATAAATAAATAAAGTATGGGAAAAAAAAAATAAAGATATCCACAGGCAGAAAGTGTGGGTTCAATGGTGGAATAAGAGGACCCAGAGCTCACTTCCTCCCATGAGCACACCAAAGTCACAGATGTTTATGGAACTATCTATAAGAAAAGCCTGAAGACCATAATAAAATATTTTCCATAAAGATATGAAGAAGATAGCACAACAAGATGGGTTGGAGGGGCAGAAGCACAGGATAGTCAAGAGTGACACCTCTGGGCAAGTGAAACACAAACACGAGAATAATCACAATTGCAGGAGTGAGAAGTCCATTTCACTAGGTTCCTTTCCCAGGGATCCTGAACCAGGAAGACAAGACCCCAAAACATCTTGCTTTGAAAGCCAGTGGGATGTACATGTGGTATAGCTGGAGCAATGTAGCAACAAATAGTCTGATCTTACGAGGTTCACACATTCCCAGTCCTAGTACAGAGGCGATGATCTGAAAAGAGCTTAGGTGAGACCGATTTTCTGAACCTGGAGAGCTTCCTGGAGAAGCAGCAGATAACTAAGAATCCCCTTAGGGGCATAGATACCATAACAGCCATTTTGGTAGGCTACCTCTATCATAAGGTGCTGGAAAATTCCCTTTATGAAAATCCTTCCTATAGCTTACTAATTCTGAAGGCTTTCACAGCTACTAGCAGACTGGCACCAATCATGGGACCATGAAACTAATCCAGGACCCATCCCTATCCACCACCAGGCATCCACTGCTATGGTAGTCAGTCGGGCAAAGACCTGACTCCACCTGCTCGTGTTCCCATAGTAGTCAGCCTCGCCACAACAGAAGGGCTCAATCTTAGATAGAGAGTGCCCCTACAGCATATAGTTTAGGGGATGAATACTCTGAGGACCATAGGATAATTCCAACATAAAGGCCACTTCTTCAAGATTAGGAAGAATAACTAATATATTAAATACACATAAATAAACACAGAAAATTAGGCAAAATGAAGAAGCAGAGAAATATAATCCAAACAAGGGAACAAGACAGAATCCCAAAATAACTATGTGAAGTGGAGATAAGAAATTTGCCCAATAAGGAGTTCAAAGTAATGATCATAAATATCCTCAACAAATTTGGAAGACGAATAAAAAAAACACAGTGAGAAATTTAGGGAAAAGTAGGGAAATATAAAGAGTAACCAAACAGGGTAACCAAACAGAGCTGAAGAATAACTTCAACTCAAAATAAAAAATGTACTAGAAGAAATTAGCAGTAGATTATATTATACAATGAGATAGATCAGCGGGCTGGAGACCAGAGTAGTGGAAATCATCCAAGTTGAACAGAAATAGAAAAAAAAAATTTTTTTTAAATGAGGATAGTTTCAGTCCTCTGAGACAATAGCAAGAATACTCACATTCACATAATAGGGATCCAAGAAGGAGATGAGAGAGAACGAGAATGGGGCTGAGAAGTTATTTGAAGAAATAAGAACTGAGAAAGGAAAGGAAAGAAAATAGACACTCATTTCTAAGAAGGAAACAACCATCCATTTCCAGGAAGCATAGAGTCATAAATAAGATGAACCTAAAGAGATCCACACCAAGATACATTATAATTAAAATGCCTTTCCCTTCTCCAGGGGATATTGCCAACCCAGGGATCAAACCCAGGTCTTCCACATTGCAAATGGATTCTTTACCAGCTGAGCAACATGGGAAGCCCAAGAATACTGCAGTGTAGCCTATCCCTTCTTCTGATCTTCCTGACCTAGGAAGCAAACTGGGGTCTCTTGCATTGCAGGTGGATTCTTTACCAACTGAGTTATCAGGGAAGCCTGTAATTAAAATAGCAACAATTAAAGGTAAAGAATCTTAAAAGCTGCAGGGAAAAGCAACTGGTTATATATTAAGGAGCTCCCAAAAGATTAGGAGTGGACTTTTCCTCAGAAACTTTGCAGACCAGGAGTGTCATGATACATTGATATATTCGAAGTGTTGAAAGTAAAACAAACAAACAAACAAACAAACAAACAAAAAAACAACAAAACAAGAGTACTTTATCTGGCAATTTGGCAATTCAGAATGGCAATAAGTACATATCTATCAAAAATTACTTGAAATGTAATTATGACTAAATGTGCCAATTAAAAGGTTCAAAGTGGCTGAATGGACAAAAACAAGATCCATATGTATGCTGTCTACAAGAGACTCACTTCAGATATAAATACACACACAAAGTGAAAGTGAGGGGATGGGAAAAAAGTCTTTAATGCAAGAGGAATGAACAAGTGACAAAAAAGGATATTATATAATGATAAACATATTAATTCAGCAAGACTATATGACAATTTTAAATATATATGCACCCAATGGTTTCCCAGGGGGCTAAGTGGTAAAGAATCTGGCTGCCAATGCAGGAGAAGCAGGAGGTGTGGCTCTGACTCCTGAGTCAGGATGATTCCCTGTAGGAGGGAATGGAAATCTACTCCAGTTTTCTTGCATGGAAAATTCCACAGATGGAGGAGCCTGGTGAGCTTCAGTCCATGAGGATGCACCGCTCCATATGCAGTGGAGTCTGACACCACTGAGTGAATGAGCATGCATGCACATGCATCCAATATGGCAACAAATAAATATGTAAAGCAAATGTTATGAAACACAAGAGACAAACTGACAGCAACATAATAAAATAGGGCATTTTAACAACCATGTATATCAACTGGCAGATCATCCAGACAGAAAATCCATAAGGAGACACTGGCTGTAAATAACACATTAGATCATGTGAACTTAATAGACATATAAAGAACATTCCATCCCAAAGCAGTAGAATACACATTCTTTTCAAGTGCATGTGAAACATTTCCTAGGATAAGACACATATTAGTTCACAAACAATACTCAATAGAATAAAGAAGGTAAAATATCAAACATCTTTTCTGACTACAATGGTATGAAACTACAAATATACTACAAGGAAAAAATAAACTGTCCCAAACACAAACACATGGAGGGTGAACAACATGCTAACCAACCAAAAGATCACCAAAGAAATCAAATGAAAAATAAAAAAACACTTAGAAAAAACTGAAAATGGAAGCACAATATTCCAAAAATCTATGGGACATAGCAAAAGCAGTTGTAAGAGGAAGTTTAGAACAGTATAAGTTTATCTCAGGAAACGAAATCTCAAACCACCTAACCTTAACTTGAAGAAACTAGGAAAAAAAATAAGGAAGCTCAAGGTTAATACAAGGAAAGAAAAAGAAAAAAAAGATTGGAGCAGAAATAAACTAAATAAATACTTAGCCAAACAAAACAGCAGAAAAAAAATCATTGAAATTAAGCTGGTCTTTGATAAGATGAGCAAAATTGATAAAACTTTAACCAGATTCATCATCAAAAAAAAAAAAAAAAAAGAGAGAGAGATGACCCAAATAAATAAAATCAGATATGAAAGATGAGAAGTTACAAATGGTGTCATAGAAATACAAAGGACTACAAACAATTATATGCCAACAATGAACAACCTGGAAGAGATGGATAAATCCAAGAAATGTATAGTCTCCCAAGATTGAATCAGAAATAGGACATATAAACAGATAGATTGCCAATAATGAAATACAATCAGTAATATAATAATAATAACAATAATAATGATAACTCCCAACAAGCAAAAGTCCAGGAAAAGAAGCCTTCTTAGATGAATACTACCAAATATTTTTTAAAAAGTTAACATATCCTTTACAAGAAATGCTTCTAGCTTCTAAATTCATTACAATAAGGAAGCATTGCCCGGACACAAAAAACAGACAACGTCAGCTGCAGTCACCATTTGCAGTGATTTTGGAACCCAAGAAAATAGTCTCACAGTTTCCATTTTTCCTGCAGCTGTTTGCCATGAAGCGATGGGACCAGATGCCATGATCTTAGTTTTTTGAATGCTGAGTTTTAAGCCAGCTGTTCCAATCTCCTCTTTCACCTTCATCAAGAGAGTCTTTAGTTCCTCTTCCATTTCTGTCATTATGGTGGTATCGACTGCATATCTGAGGTTATTGCTATTTCTCCCAGCAATCTTGATTCTGGCTTGTGCTTCATCCATCCCGGCATTTCGCATGATGTACTCTTCATAGAATTTAAATTAGCATGGTGACAGTATACAGCCTTGATTTGCTCCTTTCCCAATTTTGAGTCAGTTCATTGTTTCAAGTCTGGTTCTAACTGTTGCTTCTTGACCTACATACAAGTTTCTGAGGAGGCAGGTAAGGTGGTATGGTACACCCATCTCTTGAAGTATTTTCCAAAGTTTGTTATGATCCATACAGTCAAAGGCTTTAGTGTAGTCAATGAAGCAGAAGTATATACTTTTCTGAAATTCTTGTGCTGTTTCTTTGATCCAACGGATGTTGTCAATTTGATCACTGGTCCCTCTGCCTTTTCTAAATCCAGCTTGTACATCTGGAAGTTCTCAGTTCATATACTCTTAAAGCTTAGTTTGGGGGATTATCATTACCTTGTTAGTATGGTAAAGTTGTGGTATTAAACATACAATGGACTATTACTCACATATTAAAAAAAAAAGAATGAGACCTTGTTATTCATGACACATGGATGGACTTTATGCTAAGGGAAAAAGTCAGACAAAGAAAAGTACTGCATGATCACACTTATATGTGAAATCTAAAAACAAACAAAACTAAATGAAAAAACACTTATAGAGAACAAATTGGTGGTTTCTAGAAGGGAGGGGGCTGAGAAGTAATGGAAATAGGTTGAAGGGATTAAGAGGTATACACCTCCAGGTATACAATTAATAAATCACAGGGATATAATATATAGCATAAAGAATATCATCAATAATATTGTAATAACTCTGTATGTGGACAGATGATCGCCAGACTTAACTTGGTAATCATTTCATGATGTATGTAAGTATCAAATTATTATGTAGTGCACTTGATATGTCAACTATATTTTAATTAAAATATTTAAAATATTAAATCAATAGATAAACATAGAATCTGGGGTAAATTATTCTACTCCTTCACTCTGCCTCATCCCTTCTGCAGGTAACATCACTCTGTGATCACTTCAGCCTTTAGGTCAGTTACATCTCCTAGGTTTACAAAGAAAACAAAACTTAACAGCTTCACTCTTTGAAGAAGTAAGAGTCAGTCAAGTGTGATATTTCTTCTTCAAATATTGAACTGTTACCTCAGGCTGCCAAGAGTTCTCCTTCTGAGAAAAGAAAGTGATGGCAGTGGAGTACCTCACAGCACATATCTGCTCATTCTCTTGAAGTACGAAACCCAGCACCTTATCCTGTCTCTAGTTCATTACATGATAAATGGAAATCTGCTTCCATTGTCTTTTCCTCTAAGAAGAGAGACAGTCCTTGGGCAGCCTGACTGGGAATTAATGTGATTATGATATACTTCCTTTTTATCAGGAGACAGAGTTCCTCCAGCTTCTTATGCTTAAGAAAAAGAAAAGAAAAACCATAAGATAAATAAACAAATAAAGCAATATAACTTATGTAGGTAAAACCAAATTCATATGATGATGAGGGATTTGTCCTTAATTTGTATGTATGTCTTTGTCCTCTATTTTAAACTGAAGGGTAATCCAGATTGACTCCAGGTTTTGAAAAGCAAGAGCATGGTGCTCTGGGGATGGTAACTGTACCAGCTCCAGAAGCAGAGGAAGGGCACCTCTCTGAGGTGCTGGTAGGGCTGCAGACACCAAGAAGAGATGATCTGTGGTCCTTCCTATGACTCCTTAATATACCTTTCTCATGGTAGGACAAAGGAAATGCATCATCAGTTCAGTTGCTCAGACGTGTCTGACTTTGAGACCCCATGGACTGCAGCTCTCCAGGCTTCCATGTCCATCACCAAATCCCACAGTTTACTCACACTCATGTCCATCGAGTCAGTGATGGCCTCCAATCATCTAAATCTCTGTCACCCCCTTCTCCTCCTGCCTTCAATCTTTCCTAACATCAGAGTCTTTTCCAATGAGTCAGTTCTTCCCATCAGGTGGCCAAAGTACTGGAGTTTCAGCTTCAGCATCAGTTCTTCCAATCAATATTCAGGACAGATTTCCTTAGGATTGAGTGGTTTGATCTCCTTGCAGGCCAAGGGCCTCTCAAGAGTCTTCTATAATACCACAGTACAAAAGCATTAATTCTTTGGTACTCAACTTTCTTTATAGTCCAACTCTCACATCCATACATGACTACTGGAAAAGAGCATAGCTTTGACTAGACGGACTTTTGTTGGCAGGTTCATGACATTGTACAGGAGACAGGGATCAAGACCATCCCCATGGAAAAGAAATGCACAAAAGCAAAATGGCTGTCTGGGGAGGCCGTACGAATAGCTGTGAAAAGAAGAGAGGCAAAAAGCAAAGGAGAAAAGGAAAGATATAAGCATCTGAATGCAGAGTTCCAAAGAATAGCAAGAAGAGATAAAGTCTTCTTCAGAGATCAATGCAAAGAAATAGAGGAAAAGAATAGAATGGAAAAGACTAGAGATCTCTTCAAGAAAATTAGAGACACCAAGGGAATATTTCATGCAGGGATGGGCTCGATAAAGGACAGAAATGGTCTGGACCTAACAGAAGCAGAGATATCAAGAAGAGGTGGCAAAAATACACAGAAGAACTTTACAAAAAAGATCTTCAGGACCCAGATAATCATGAATCACTCATAATCATAATCATAATCACTCATCTAGAGCCAGACATCATGGAATGTGAAGTCAAGTGGGCCTTAGAAAGCATCACTATGAACAAAGCTAGTGGACGTGATGGAATTCCAGTAGAGCTGTTTCAAATCCTGAAAGATGATGCTATGAAAGTGCTGCACTCAATATGCCAGCAAATTTGGAAAACTCAGCAGTGGCCACACAGGACTGGAAAAGGTCAGTCTTCATTCCAATCCCAAAGAAAACAAATGTCAAAGAATGCTCAAACTATCGCACAATTGCACTCATCTCACATGCTGGTAAAGTAATGCTCAAAATTCTCCAAGCCAGGCTTCAGCAATACATGAACTGTGAACTTCTAGATGTTCAAGCTGGTTTTAGAAAAGGCAGAGGAACCAGAGATCAAATTGCCAACATCTGCTGGATCATGGAAAAAGCAAAAGAGTTCCAGAATAAGATCTATTTTTGCTTTATTGACTATGACAAAGCTTTTGACTGTATGGATCGCAATAAACTGTGGAAAATTCTGAAAGAGATGGGAATTCCAGACCACCTAATTTGCCTCTTGAGAAATCTGTATGCAGGTCAGGAAGCAACAGTTAGAACTGGACATGGAACAACAGACTGGTTCCAAATAGGAAAAGGAGTACATCAAGGCTGTATATTGTCCCCTGCTTATTTAACTTATATGCAGAGTACATCATGAGAAACGCTGGACTGGAAGAAACACAAGCTGGAATCAAGATTGCCGGGAGAAATATCAATAACCTCAGATATGCAGATGACACCACCCTTATGGCAGAAAGTGAAGAGGAACTAAAACTCTTGATGAAAGTGAAAGAGGAGAGTGAAAAAGTTGGCTTAAAGCTCAACATTCAGAAATCAAAGATCATGGCATTCAGTCCAATCAATTCATGGGAAATAGGTGGGGAAACAGTGGAAACAGTGTCAAACTTTATTTTTTGGGGGCTCCAAAATCACTGCAGATGGTGATTGCAGCTATAAAATTAAAAGATGCGTACTGCTTGGAAGAAAAGTTAGACCAACCTAGATAGTATATTCAAAAGCAGAGACATTACTTTGCCGACTAAGGTCCGCCTAGTCAAGGCTATGTTTTTTCCTGTGGTCATGCATGGATGTGAGGGTTGGACTATGAAGAAGGCTGAGGGCCAAAGAATTGATGCTTTTGAACTGTGGTGTTGGAGAAGACTCTTGGGAGTCCCTTGGACTGCAAGGAGATCCAACTAGTCCCCTCTGAAAGAGATCAGCCCTGGCATTTCTTTAGAAGGAATGATGCTAAAGCTGAAACTCCAGTACTTTGGCCGCCTCATGCGAAGAGTTGACTCATTGGAAAAGACTCTGCTGCTGGGAGGGATTGGGGGCAGGAGGAGAAGGGGATGACAGAGGATGAGATGGCTGGATGGCATCACGGACTGGATGGACGTGAGTCTGAGTGAACTCTGGGAGTTGGTGATGGACAGGGAAGTCTGGCGTACTGCGATTCATAGGGTCACAAAGGGTCGGACACGACTGAGCGACTGAACTGAACTGAACTGAACTAGGTTGGTCTAGCTTTTCTTCCAAGGAGCAAGTACCTTTTAATTTCATTGCTGTAGTCACCATATGCAGTGTTTCTGTAGTCCAAAAAAAAAAAAAAAAAAAAAAGTCTACCACTGTTTCCATTGTTTCCCCATCTATTTGCCATGAAGTGATGGATCCAGGTGCCATGTTCTTAGTTTTCTGAATGTTGAGTTTTAAGCCAACTTTTTCACTCTCCTCTTTCACTTTCATCAAGAGGCTCTTTAGTTCTCTTCACTTTCTGCCATTAGGGTGGAATCATCTGCATATCTGAGGTGATTGATATTTCTCCTGGCAATCTTGATTCCATCTTGTGCTTCATCCAGTCTGGCATTTCTCATGATGTACTCTGGATATTATTTAAATAAGCAGGGTGACAATATACAGCCTTGGCATACTCTTTTCCAAATTTGGAACCAGTCTGTTGTTCCATGTCCAGTTCTAACTGTTGCTTCTTGACCTGCACACAGATTTCTCAGGAGGCAGGTAATGTGGTCTGGTATTCCTATCTCTTGAAGAAGTTTCCAAAGTTTGTTGTGATACACACAGTCAAAGGCTTTAATGTAGTCATTAAAGCAAAAATAGATGTTTTTCTGGAACTCTCCTGCTTTTTTTATGATCCACCAGATGCTGCCAATTTGATCTCTTGTTCCTCTGCCTTTTCTAAGTCCAGCTCAAACACCTGGAAATTCACATACTGTTGGAGTGTGGCTTGGAGAATTTTTAGCAATACTTTTCTAATGTGTGAGATGAGTGTGATTTTGTGGAAGTTTGAATATTCTTTGACATTAGCTTTCTTTGGGATTGGAATGAAGACTGACCTTTTCCAGTCCTGTGGCCACTGCTGAGTTTTCCACATTTGCTGGCATATTGAGTGCAGCACTTTCACAGCATCATCTTTTATGATTTGAAAGAGCTTAACTGGAATTCCATCACCTCCACTAGCTTTGTTCATAGGGATGCTTCATAAGGCCCACTTAACTTTGCATTTCATGATGCCTGGCTCTAGGTGAGTGATCACACCGTCATGGTTATCTGGTCATGAAGATCTTTTTTGTATTGTTCTTCTATGTATTCTTGCCATCTCTTCTTAATACCTGCTTCTGTTAGGTCCATAACATTTTTGTCCTTTATTGTGCCCATCTTTGCATGAAATGTTCCCTTGGTATTTCTAATTTTCTTGAAGAGATTTCTAGTCTCTCCCATTCTACTGTTTTCCTCTATTTCTTTGCACTGGTCACTGAGGAAGGCTTTCTTATCTCTTAACTCTGCATTCAAATGGTTATATATGTTTCCTCTTTTCCTTTGTTTTTCACTTCTCTTCTTTTCTCAGGTATTTGTAAGGCCTCTTCAGATAAACTTTCGCCTTTTTAAACTTCTTTTTCTTGGGTATATTCTTGATCCCTGCCTCTTGTAAAATGTCTCAAACTTCCATCCATAGTTCTTCAGGCACTCTGTCTATCATATCTAATCCCTTGAATCTATTTGTCACTTCCACTGCATAATCATAAGGGATTTGATTTAGGTCATACCTGAATTGTCTAGTGGTTTTCCCTACTTTCTTCACTTTAAGTCTGAATCTGGCAATAAGGAATTCATGATCTTAGTCACAGTCAGCTCCTGATTTTCTTTGTGCTGACTGTATAGAGCTTCTCCATTTTTGTCTGCAAAGAATATAATCAGTCTGATTTTGATATTGACCATCTGGTGATGTTCATGTGTAGAGTCTTCTCTTGTGTTGTTGGAAGAGGGTGTTTGACCTCTTCCAGTGTGTTATGACCAGTGTGTTCTCTTGACAAAACTCTGTTAGCATTTGACCTGCTTCATGTTTTAGTTCAAGGCCTAATTTGCCTGTTACTCCAGATATCTCTTGATTTCCTACTTTTTCATTCCAGTCCCCTATAGTGAAAAGGACATTTTTTGTGTGTGTGTTAGTTCTAGATTGTCTTGTAGGTCATATAATCTCAGTTTTGGAAATATCTGAGGTTTGGATTTTAAAGCACTGAAATTTTTGTTTAATTTTATTTTTTAATTTTCAGTTTTCTTAATATGGATAGTTTCCCCTCCTATGGTACCTAGTTTCCAGTAGCAAGAGACAGAAAAAAACTTCCAGATGGTTATTTCTGCTCTTTTTATCTAGAACAGGGCAACAGAGATTGGGAGGAGGAAGTAGTGTTATGTCACTTGTAATTTTAATTATTGCCTGATAATATAATAGTCAGATCAAGAAGATATTTTGGGGCTCACAAAGAGAGAAAATCTCTTTTGTGGTGCTCCATCTGAGTGGCTTGCTGAAAACTTTCTCCTCCTCTTAGTGTTGATCACTGTATATAAAGCAATAACCAGGAGCTTGAGTGATCACTTCCAGCTGTCAAACCCTGACCAGGTGTCTTTCCTTCTCCTGTCTGTCTTTGCAGAACCATCTTCATTCTCTTTGGTTGGTGTTATAGGTTCTTTGAATTCACAGATAGTTTGTATTTAATACCATGGATAATTTTGTCTTGGGGTCTAATCTCAGCTTAACATTTTGGCTAGCATCTTCTTATGTAATTTTGGTTGTTTATACAGGTGATCTTTATTTCAGAGATGCACACACATAGTTACATATAATAAACAGATTCTGACTAATAACACAAATATTTTTACATCTTAAAATTATGCATGTATTTCTTTGTACTCAGAAATGTTATTTCTATTACACTCTTAACTCAAAGGTGGCATCCTTAAAATGTGTCATGGCAGAAGAAGCGAAAGTCTGCACAACTTGAAGATTTCTTTCACATAGTCCTCTAAACCACAGCAAGGGACTCTATTTAAATGAATTTATTTTTTTATATATGACTTATAGCTTACAAAGGGCTTTCATGTATAGTATAGTGACTAGTGTTAGTAAGTAAGTGCTTAGTGGCTCAGTTGTGTCTGACTCCTTGCAACCCATTGGACTGTTGTCACATCCAGATTAATAAGTAATAGATCCCTTGTAGAAGGAAATGACAATCCACTCTAGCATTCTTGCCTGGAAAATCCCATGGATAGAGGAGCCTGGTGGGCTACAGTCCATAGGGTCACAAAGAGTCAGACATGACTGAAGCTACTAAACACACACACATACACATACACATGACCCAGGATGGTAGAAGTTATGCTAGAACATCAGAGAATACAGAGGGCAGAGCAAGCAAATGACATGGGGATTTGGAAAGAGATTCACTATTTTGTTGTTTAGTCTGGCAGTCGTGTCCTATACTTTGCAACCCAAGGACTGTAGCCCACCAGGCTTCTCTATCCATGGGATTTCCCAGGCAACAATTCTGGAGTGGACTGACATTTCCCTCTCCAGGGATCTTCCTGACCCAGGGATCGAACCCACGTCTCTTGTGTCTCCTTCAATACAGGCGGATTCTATACTTGCTGAGCCATTGGGAAAAACCCAAGTATAGTGACTATTTTCTCTTAATAAAATCACTGTGGGAGGCAGAATGTTTCCTCATAAATAGTAATAAAGAAATTGAGTCTCAGAAATTAAATAGTTACATCATTGGAGACTGCCTAGTATACCCAGCTTCTGATTCCCCAGACTAGCTTCTTATTCTGTCACATGTCTTCTGCCTTTGTTCAGGTATAGACTGTCAATTTATAACTGAAATCAGTCTGGGGACCATGATGGAAGGAAAGGAAGCCTAGGCTCCTAGGCTCCTATCATTGCCTTCATTGAATAATTGCTTATATGTCTATATCCTGTTCCATGTTCCCTGCAGATAAAAGGAAAAGACAAAAAGGATAATATCTTATTCATCTTATGGGTGACAGACTGTAGGCACTATGAGTACAGAGTTTGGGACTCTAGCCCAGATTCTTTTCACATTAAAATTTTTTAAATTAATATATGAATACATACTCATTATAAAAAAATAAGCTACAGAAAAGATATATACAAAAAAAGTTACAATCTTTTCTCCATTAAAAAATGGGTAATATTACATAATGCAGATGAAACATGATTTAAACCATTGCGCTCAACAAACAATGCAGTAATGGACATTCTCACACATTTGTCTTTGTGTATATATACAAGTATTTTGGTAGATTTCTAGAAGTAGAATTACAGGGTCAAATAATAAATTTATAAGTAACATTGATAAATAATATTATATTGCCTCCTGAAAAGCTGTATCAATTTATGATACCATTCCCATGACACTGCGAACACTAGATTTTGACAGTCTTTAAAACTTCCCTCAGTGTAGTCTTGTCTTTCACAGAAATTTTTCCTGAGACCTTCAGCAATGTTTTTATCTTGTAAGAAAAATCTATAAAATAGCCTTATAAATCATATTTTAGGATAGTAATGAAGCCCAAAGAGGAAATGAACATGAAGTGTGGTTATTGCATATTTTCATGGAGGCTCAGACTAGAATCACTTTCACAAATGTGGCCTAAAGCACTATTTTCAATAATTCAGAGATGAAATTCTTCCTCTTGCAAGGTGTTCATGGGATATCTGCAAATGTTGGTGCTATGTGAGGACAGTCATGAGTGGGACACCATAGTTTGCTCTGAAATTTAATTTAGAAGCCTTCTATGCTGCAGACGATCCTGACATTCTACTTTCACACAGAGGAGGAAGTGAGGGTAATGGATGCTGTTTGCATGGGCCACTGCTTTGGAGTTTTCATGGAGGGACATTTTTAGTTCTGACTCTTGATGTGACAAATGAGACTGTGGCTCTAGCCCATCTCTGGCTTGGGTGGATTCAGGGAATTCTTTGTTGTTGCTCATTGAAAAGGCTAACACAGGAAAGTTTCTTTTCATTTAACCAATCGATAGTTATTTATGGAGCATCTCTTTTGTGATCAATCTTATGCTAGCTGTGGAAATTAAAGGAAAAGTTAGCAAACAATCCATGCCCCAGACTGTGTTGCACAGAAGAGTTAGGAAGCTCTTTAATGTTTGCTAGAATGGCCTGTACAGTTTAGAGCTGTTCTCCGCTCTCCTCCCTCTGGTGTTCCCATTGTTACCACTGTAATTTAAATATTGATTTTCTTAAGTTGGTCGACTCTGTTTGCAGTTTCCTTGTACTCTAAAATATATACATTGCTACAATAATATTAGTCTTTATGTAATTTCTGTTTAAAAGTCTTCAAACTCAGTTACCCACAGTTTAAAGTCCAAATTCTTAGCAGCTTTAATTCAAGGGTCTTCATTATCTGATTCTCACTACACTTTCTAGTTTTTACCTTTATTACCTTTGTCCTCCAGTTTGTTATTCTTTCTATGTTACCTTTCTTGCAGTTCTACCAACACTTTCCCTCTCATTTTTCTGGAGAGTGCTTACCTCAAGGCTCTTCAAAAAAACTGTCACTTTCATGAAGACTTTTAAAAAATGTTTTCACTTCTTACTTCTGTAACCAATAATCACAAATAAATCACAAACCAATGATCAGTATCTGGTGATATGGTGCACAGAGAGTAGTATTATAGATATGTAGCCTGAGCCTGTATGTGTACATGTGCTTGTACTTGAACAAATGATGTGTTTAAATGTGACAATATCATCATCCCAAGAATTCTAACCAGTATAATTAAAAATATATTTAAAATAAACCTAAATACTATTCATAGAAATCACTAAGTGTAGTGCACACAGATGCTTAGCAAGCAGTTGGGCTGGTTTCATGAACCAGAAGCCAGTCTTGGTGGGCATTTCTATGGACAGTAAACACTTTGCCCCTGACACAGTTCCCAAGTTGCACTAGAAGGGGTTTGTGGAAAAATAAGTGTCCATAAAAGAAGAAAATCTGAAGGCAAAGGAGAAAAGGAAAGGAATACCCATTTGAATGCAGAGTTCCAAAGAATAGCAATGAGAGATAAGAGAGTGATCAGTGCAAAGAAATAGAGGAAAACAGTAGAATGGGAAAGACTAGAGATCTCTTCAAGAAAATTAGAGATACAAATGGAACATTTCATGCAAAGATGGCCACAATAAAGGACAGAAATGATATGGACCTAACATAAGAAGATATTAAGAATACACAGAAGAACTGTACAACAAAGATCTTCATGACCCAGATAACCATGATGGTGTGATTACTCATCTACAGCCATACATCCTGGAATGCAAAGTCAAGTGGGCTTTAGGAAGCATCCCTATGAACAAAACTAGTGGAGGTGATGGAATTCCAGTTGAGCTATTTCAAATCCAAAAAGATGATACTGTGAAAGTGCTGCACTCAATATACAAGCAAATTTGGAAAACTCAGCAGAGGCCACAGGACTTGTAAAGGTCCTTTTTCATTCCAATCTCAAAGAAAGGCAATGCAAAAGAATGCTCAAACTATCGCACAATTGCACTCATTTCATGTTAGCAAAGTAACACTCAAAATTCTCCAAGCAAGGCTTCAACAGAACATGAACTGTGAACTTCCAGATGTTCAAGCTGGATTTAGAAAAGGCAGGGAAGCCAGAGATCAAATTGTCAACGTCTGTTGGATCATTGAAAAAGCAAGAGAGTTCCAGAAAAACATCTACTTCTGTTTTATTGGCTATGCACAGTGATCTAACCATGGTGTGTAGGTGTAAGGAGATGTTGGTAGAGACTTTTTGGAGAATATTTTTGTGCGGAAGCTTAAAAAATAGTTTGCTAAGGGAAGAATGGTAGCAGAAAATACACCAGAGATGTAGAATTGGGGGACTATTGTAACTCAGATGCAGAGATATGAAGTAACCTATTTAGCTAGGAAACAACAAGCAGTGCTCAGGATTATAGCAGAAGTCAGGGAGTGGTCACAGGGGCTAGGGAGTTGATAGGGAAGATGATCATGAAAGGAGGGAAAGGTTTCCTTTACTCTGATCTGCTTACAGTTCCTGACTGAATCTGAAAATTAAACTGATAAGGACAGATTTACAAGAACAAAAACATACAAATTTATAATATATGTTTTATATTAACACAAGAGTCTTCATAAGGAAATGAAGACCCAAAGAAATCGTTAAACATGTATGTTTTATGTTAGGTTTGAGGAACAGTGGAAAGTTATAAAAAGATATAATAAGACAAAGTGTATGAGCAAGTGTAATACACTCAGGGAAACTTAACAAGGCCTGTTTGTTCAGATTTTTCTCTGTATCCCTTTGTCTTCAGAGATAAGTATCTACTAAGGAAAAAGTAAAGAACACATAAATTGAAATGTAAGTTTTATTTGGGGGCCTTACTGATGACTATGGCCTGGGAGAACTATTCCAAAGAGGTAAGTGAGGAGTCAGGATATATAGGAATTTTTGTTGAAAACAAAACTGACATTAGAAAAGACCTGATGCTGGGAAAGACAAGGGCAAGAGGAGAAGGAGATGACAGAGAATGAGATGTTTGGATAGCATCACCAACTCAATGGACAGGAGTCTGAGCAAACTCCAGGAGACAGTAAAAGACAGAGAAGCCTGGCCTGCTGCATTCCATGGTGTCACAAAGAGTGTGACACAATTTAGCGACTAATCAACAACAAGAACAATGACAAAATACAGAAATCTCAACTTCATTCTTTTCCTTGTGTGAGAAGATATAAGAGTATGGGTTCACTGAAATTATTCCTTTGATGTGCATCTTAACTATCTAGGACCAGTATCCTGTTTTTCTCCACCCTGAATTCCCCTCAGGGTGCCATTCGGTGGCTACTGGCCTAATGGCAGACAACATTATTTACTGAAATGGCAAGCAACATTTTCTTGCCCATAGTGCCTCTCTTGGTAATAAATTTAACCAAGGTTTTGGAGACATTTTATGATCAATTTGCCCCACTGCAACAGGAAAGCTGGATTCTGTTGATAACACAGTATGTTAAATTTTGAATTGGGCATTTTTGATAATTGAAAATTCTCTAAGTAACTTGTTTTATTAAGTCTATTATAATCCAGGTAATGTTTTCCCTTGTTGCTTCTTCCCATGTCTGGAGTTGCACTATTAAGATTATTCTATCTACATAGACTATATGATTGACTGCCTCAAGTCATTTAGCCATCATTTGTTTTGTTGGAGGCCAGGTTACACACAGGATGATGTAAGAGACACCAATCTAATAAAATAGACAAGATATAAGTAACACACTTGGTATTCCTGGTGGCTCAGGCAGTAAAGAGTCTGCTTGCAATGCAGGAGACCTGGGTTTGATCCCTGGGCCAGGAAGATCCTTTGGAGAAGGAAATGGCTATGCAGTCCACTATTCTAGCCTGAAGAATTCCATGGACAGAGGAGCCTGGTGGGCTACAGTCCATGGGGCTGTGAAGAATCAGACATGACTAAGCAACTAACATTTCCACTTTGAAGTAATATACTTAATAACATTAATAAAGTCATAGTTTAGCAGAGAGAGGAACAAGGCATATATAATTAAAAAGAATGAGAGGCCAATTAAAAATAATTAGTAAAACTAGTTGTAATCTGGTTGATTAAGCCATCAAGTCCACAGGGAGCCAGTTGGAGAAGCCAAATTTTGGAGTCAATCAGGGAGAAAAAGATAAATGTTTCTGTTTACAAAGTATACTTTATCAACTTGTTACAGTTTACAGTGTAAGAGGAAAGGTTTTCTGGAAGACAAGCATTAAAGCCAATATATTCCAGAAAAAAAGTCATAAAATTATAAATCATATTTGTTAGTTCATTTAGTCCTATATAATTTAATAAACAATATTTATTTATTCAACCAAAGTGATAATAAAAGAACTGTAAGGTAAATATTGATCATTTAGAAGACAAAGAAACTCATACTCTGTTATCAAAAGTAAATCAACATTCTAAGAAAACTTCATTCTCTTAACAGAGAGAGAAAACCAAACTCTAGCCCTGTATCAACCCATCCTCAATAACAAAATTCATTCACCTAATTAAATTCAATCCAAATCCAGCCTGACCAGGCACACAATTCTTTTATCAGGGCCCCCTTTCTACAAACTTTCTTCAACTTTTTGTATCTATACTAGTTTATCTCTTATTTTTCTTTCCCACTTTGAAATAATTAACTTTAGGATAAAATCACTTTCTTTCCCCTCAACAAAATACACTTTTATTTCTCAAACTTTCTTTTGCTGAAACCATATGTTCTGCTTTCTTTGAATACTGAAATGTCTTTCTTGTTATTCCTATAGCTTTAACTGCATATATTATGATTTTAATCCTTAAAAATCTTCATGTCTAGTGAAACCTGAAAAGTGAATAATTGTGAACTATTTGTTACACCAGCATTTCCTAATTGTCAAACTGAGTATTCCCTAACCTCTAGAAACATGCTATCGTCACATAGCATAATTTTTTCCTCAATGAGAAACAAAATATGTATCCAAAACATTTTGGGGGGAGGGGACTTCCCAGGTGGCACTCAGTTCAGTTCAGTTCAGTCACTCAGTCATGTCCGACTCTTTGCAACCCCATGAATCGCATCACACCAGGCCTCCCTGTCCATCACCATCTCCTGGAGTTCACTCAGACTCACGTCCATCGAGTCAGTGATGCCATCCAGCCATCTCATCCTCGGTCATCCCCTTCTCCTCCTGCCCCCAATACCTCCCAGTATCAGAGTCTTTTCCAATGAGTCAGCTCTTTGCATGAGGTGGCCAAATTACTGGAGCTTCAGCTTTAGCATCATTCCTTCCAAAGAAATCCCAGGGCTGATCTCCTTCAGAATGGACTGGTTGGATCTCCTTGCAGTCCAAGGGACTCTCAAGAGTCTTCTCCAACACCACAGTTCAAAAGCATCAGTTTTTCGATGCTCAGCCTTCTTCACAGTCCAACTCTCACATCCATACATGACCACTGGAAAAACCACAGCCTTGACTAGAGGGACCTTAGTCGGCAAAGCAATGTCTCTGCTTTTGAATATACTATCTAGGTTGGTCATAACTTTTCTTCCAAGGAGTAAGCGTCGGTGGCACTAGTGGTAAAGAATCTGCCTGCTAATGCAGAAGACCCAAGAGTCATGGGGTCAGTTCCTGAGTTGGGAAGGTCCTGTGGAATAGGGAACACAACCTACTCCAGTATTCTGCCTGGGAAGTCACAGAAGAGCCTGACATGTTACAGTCCCTGGAGCTGCAAACTGTTGGACACAAGTGGGCAATTGAGTACACAAACCCAAACATTTTGTTTCCCTCTCATGAGAAAACAAAACTAGGTAAACTTAGACCTGTTTAGCAGAGGCAGTGCTCCAGTTTTTATCTTATTTGAAATGATCTAGGTATTCAATAAATTTTACAGTTTAACTTAACTTAGAAAACTCTAAAGTTTCAAGTTACCAAAAATCTGGTGAAACTGTTTTAGATAGCCATAACCAAAATGTAATTACTCCTGAAGAGTTCACCTTAAAAATTCTTATCTCATTTACCTCTATTTTATAACTTATGGGAATATAATCATAACAATTTTTTCCACTGATGAATTCTGCAACAGAAATAATATTAACTTATTGACCTTCAGTAAACCTAGGTATAATACAGATAACATAATCTTGATGACTCCAAAGACACGTTCTAACCGTGTGTGCATGTCACGTTGCTTCAGCTGTGTCCTACTCCCACCAGGCTCCTCTGTCCGTGGGATTCTCCAGACAAGAACACTGGAGTGAGTGGGTTGTCATTACCTTCTCCAGGGGATCTTCCCAACCCAAGGATCGAACATGTGTTTCTTATGTCTCTAGTGTTGGCAGGCATGCTCTTTACCACTAGCCAACCTGGGAAATTGAGCTGAAGTCTAAGGTAAGTTTAATACCAAATATAAATTTCCAGATCATGTAAACGTGAAATTCATTCTGGCCAGTTTATAATTATTAATATTTTATTTGTAAGTGCTTATTTCTAAGTCAATTAAATAAAGCTGTTTTATAATTTAATACAAAACTAAAATTAAAAATAATTTAAATCTATCTGAATGTAGGGCCATATCATATGTATAATGTACATACAGATATAAAACATACATAACACATACATAACTATAGATTTTGTAGCTTCACTTAAAACTTAAATATTATAATATAAATACTTAATACTAATTTATAAATAACATGGGTTATTTGCTCAGATGACCAAACACTTTATTACTTGTGGAAAAGTCTTTTAAGATTTCTGCTTGTCCTTGATAAACTCTTAAAGAGGTATTGAATTAGATTTTGGGTGAGGGACACTTACCAGAGTTTCTACTTAAAAAGTCCCACCTCTCTTTCCTTTTGTTTCATGTTGGAACAAATTTAGCTAATTAGGCTGAGTCTCAGATATTGTGAGTGATATTTATATTTCTGATATGTAGAGATTTGCAAGACAAGACAAATGCTTTTAATTCCCCAAATAAATAATTTGCTGACTAAATAAGATTAAAAGATTGATCTGATCAACTCCATTTTCTTTAATTTGCTCTTTTGTATCAGTGAGAAGATTTGCAACTAAACTAAAAATCAACAGTTCTAGATTCTAGAACTTTAGGGTTCAATTTATCATGCCTTCAAAACTTAGCAGGTTTCCCTGATAGCTCAGTTGGTAAAGAATCAGCATGCAATACAGGAAACCCTGGTTCTATTCCTGAGTTGGGAAGGTCCACTGGAGAAGGAATAGGCTACCCACTCCAGCTTTCTGGCCTGGAGAATTCCATGAACTGTATAGTCCTTTGGGACACAAAGAGTAGGACATGACTTAGCGACTTTCACTTTCAACGCTTAACAAAAGTCATTCCATAGAGGCCTTCTTTCTGGAGGTGCAGAAAATCTCTATTTTGTTTTTATCACCCCTGAATATTAGCTCCCAGATTGTATTTCATGTTTTGGGGCTTATTTGACCCTATTGTTTTCCTTTGCTGCTCAGTTAAGTCATGCTCTACTCTTTGTGAACCCATGGACTGCAGCATACCAGACTTCCCTATAGTTTACATTCTCCCAGATTTTGCTCAAACTCATGTCCATTGAGTTTATGATACCATTCAACCATCTCATCCTTTGTTGCCACCTTCTCCTCCTGCCTTAAGTTTTCCCTAGCTTCAGGGTATTTTCAGATAATAGGCCTTTTACATCAAGTAGGCAAAGTAATGGAACTTCAGCTTCAGCATCTGTCCTTCCAATGAATATTCAGTGTTGAGTTCATATTGGATTGATGGGCTTGATCACCTTGCTGTCCAAGGGATTCTCAAGAGACTTCTCCAGCACCACAGTTTGAGAGCATCAGTTCTTCAATGCTCAGTTTTCTTTATGGCCCAGCTATCACATCCTTACATGACTACTGAAAAAACAAACAAACAAACAAAGCAAAACAAAACATAGCTTCGGCTAAACAGACATTTGTCAGCCAAGTGATGTCTCTGCTTTTTAATACTCTGTCTAGGTTTGTCATATCTTTTCTTCCCAAGTGGTGGTTCAGTCGCTCAGTGGTGTCCAACTGTTGGCGACCCCACTGAATGCAGTACTCCAGGCTAAACTGTCATTTTCTATCTCCCAGAATTTAAACAAATTCATGTCCAAACTCATATCAAAAAGATATAACACTGAAAGATGAACTCCCCAGGTTGGTAGGTGTGCAATATGTTACTGGAGAAGAATGGAGAAATAGCTCCAGAAAGGATGAAGAGGTACAGTAAAAACAAAACAATGCCCAGTTGTGGATGTGAAGATGAAAGAAAAGTCCAGTGCTGTAAAGAACAATATTGCATCAGTTCAGTTCAGTTGCTCAGTCGTGTCCAACTCTACAACCCCATGAACTGCAGCACGTCAGGCCTCCCTGTCCATCACCAACTCCAGGAGTTCACTCAGACTCACGTCCTTTGAGTCAGTGTTGCCATCCAGCCATCTCATCCTCCGTCGTCCCCTTCTCCTCCTGCCCCAAATCCCTCCCAGCATCAGAGTCTTTTCCAATGAGTCAACTCTTCCCATTAGGTGGCCAAAGTATTGGAGTTTCAGCTTCAGCATCAGTCCTTTCAATGGACACCCAGGACTGGTCTCCTTTAGAATGGACTAGTTGGATGTCCTTGCAGTCCAAGGGACTCTCAAGAGTCTTCTCCAACACCACAGTTCAAAAGCATCAATTCTTCAGCACTCAGCTTTCTTTTTAGTCCAACTCTCACATCTATACATGACCACTGGAAAAATCACAGGTGACTAGACAAACCTTTGTTGGCACAGTAATGTCTCTGCTTTTTAATATTCTGTCTAGGTTGGTCGTAACTTTTGTTCCAAAGAGCAAGAGTCTCTTAATTTCATGGCTTCGGTCACCATTTGCAGTGATTTGTAGCTCAAAAATATAAAGGCTCTCAATGTTTCCATTGTTTCCCTATCTATTTGCCTTGAAGTGATGGGACTGGATGCCATGATTTTACTTTTTTGAATGTTGACTTTTAAGCCAACTTTGTCACTCTCCACTTTCAGTTTCATCAAGAGGCTCTTTAGTTCTTATTCACTTTATGCCATAAGGCTGGTGTCATCTGCAAATCTGAGGTTATTGATATTTCTCCCAGAAATCTGGATTCCAGTTTGTCCTTCATCCAGCCCAGCATTTCTCATGATGTACTCTGTGTATAAGTTAAATAAGTAGGGTGACAATACCCAAACTTGACCTACTCCTTTCCCAATTTGGAACCAGTCTGTTGTTCCATGTCCAGTTCTAACTGCTGCTTCTTGACATGAAAACAGATTTCTCAGGAGACAGATAAGGTGTCCTGGTATTGCCATCTCTTGAACAAGTTCCTACTGTTTGTTGTGATCAACACTGTCAAAGACTTTGGCATAGTCAATAAAGCAGAAATAGATGTTTTTCTGGAACTCTCTTGCTTTTTCTATGATCCAATGCACGTTGGCAATTTGTTCTGTGGTTCCTCTGGCTTTTCTAAATCCAGCTTGGACATCTAGAAGTTCATACTTCACATACTGTTGAAGCTTGGGTTGGAGAATTTTGAGCATTACTTTGCTAGCATATGAGATGAGTGCAATTGTGTGGTAATTTAAACATTTGTTGACATTGCCTTTCTTTGGGATTTGAATGAAAACTTACATTTTCCAGTACTGTCGCTATTACTGAGTTTTCCAATTTGCTGACATATTGAGTGTAGCACTTTCATAGCATCATCTTTTAGAATTTGAAATAGCTCAACTGGAATTCCATCAGCTCCACTAACTTTTTTTGTAGTGATACTTCCTAAAGCCCACTCAAATTCACATTCCAGGATGTCTGGCTCTAGGTGAGTGATCACACCATTGTGGTTATCTGGGTCATTAATACCTTTTCTGTATAGTTCTGTATCTTCTTGCCACCTCTTCTTAATATCTTCTGCTTCTGTTAAATCCATACCATTTTTGTCCTTTATTTTACCCATCTTTGCATGAAATGTTTCCTTCAGTTCAGTTCAGTAGCTCAGTTGTGTTTGACCCCGTGGAGTGCAACATGTCAGGTTTCCCTGTCCATCATGAGCTCCTGAAGCTTGCTGAAACTCATGGTCATAGAGTCGGTGATGCCATTCAACCATCTCATCCTCTGTTGTCCCCTTCTCCTCCTGCCTTCAATCTTTCCCAACATCAGCGTCTTTCCCAATGATTCAGTTATTTGTATTAGGTGGCCAAGTATTGGTGTTTCAGCTTCAGCATCAGTCCTTGGTATATCTAATTTTCTTGATGAGATCTCTAGTCTTTCCCATTCTATTGTCTTCTACTATTTCTTTGCACTGATCACTGAGGAAGGCTTTCTTATCTCTCTTTACTCTTCCTTGGAACTCTGCATTCAGATGAGTATATATCTCCTTTTCTCCTTGCCTTTAGCTTCTCTCTCTCTCTCTTTTAATCAGCTATTTATAAGGCTTCCTCAGACAACCATTTTGGCTTTTTGCCAATAATTTATTGGGGATGGCTGATCACTGCCTCCTGTACAATGTTTTGAACTTCCATCCATAGTTCTTCAGGCTCTCTATCATATCTAATTCCTTGAATCTATTTGTTACTTCAACTGTAGAGTTATATGGGATTTGATTTAGGTCACAAGTGAATGGTCTAGTAGTTTTTCCTACTTTCTTTAAGTCTGAATTTGGCAATTCACCTTGCTTATTTAACTTATATGCAGAGTATATCATGTGAAATGACAGACTGCATGAAGCACAGGCTGGAATCAAGGTTGCACAGAGAAATATCAATAACCTCAGATACTCAGATGACACCGTTATGGCCTAAAGCAAAGAAAAACTAAAGAGCCTCTTCATTATAGTGTAAAAGGAGAGTGAAAAAGTTGGCTCAAATCTCAACATTCAAAAACCTAAGACCATGACATCAGCCCCATCATTTCATGACAAATAGATGGGGAAACAATGGAAACAGCAAGACTTGGGCTCCAGAATCACTGTAGATGGTGACTGCAGCCATAAAAATAAGACACTTGCTCCTTGGAAGAAAAGTTACGACCAAACTATACAGCATATTAAAAGCAAACATTACTTTATCAACAAAGGTGCGTATGGTCAAAGCTATGGCTTTTTCAGTAGTCATGTATGGGTGTGAGAGTTGAACTATAAAGAAAGCTGAACACCAAAGAATTGATGCTTTTGAACTGTGGTGTTGGAGAAGACTCTTGAGAGTCCCTTGGTCTTTAAGGAGATCAAACCAGTCAACCCTAAAGGAAATCAACCCTAAATATTCATTGGAAAGACTGATTCTGAAGCTGAAGTACTTTGGCCACCTGCTGCGAAGAACTGGCTCATTTGAAAAGATCCTGATGTTGGGAAAGGTTGAAGGTGGGAGGAGAAGAGGACGACCAAGGATGAGATGGTTGGAATGGTATCACTGACTCAATGGACATGTGTTTAAGCAAGCTCTAGGAGATGGTGAGGACAAGGAAGCCTGAGGTGCTGCAGTCCATGGGATCACAAAGAGCCAGACATGACTGAACTGAACTGACTTGATGTCTTTTTTTTTTTTTCTTTTGAGAAATGTCTGTTTAGGTCTTTTGACCACTTTTTGATTGGATTGTTTGTTTTTCTGGTATTGTGTTGTGTAAGCTGAGCATATATTTTGAGAATGAAACCTTTGTCGGTTGTTTCATTTGTCATTATTTTCTCCCATTCAGAGTTCTGTCTTTCCACAGTGTTTATAGTTTCCTTTGCTGTGTAAAAGCTTTTAAGTGTAATTAGGTTTCACTTGTTTATTTTTGGTTTTATTTCCATTATTCTAGGAGGTGGATCATAGAGGATTTTTCTAAGATTTATATGTTCTCTTCTATGTTCTGACTATGTTTTCTTCTAACTTTCATAGTTTCTGGTCTTACTTTTAGGTCTTTAATCCATTTTGAGTTTATCTTTGTGTGTGGTATTAGGAAGTGTTGTGATTTTGTTCTTTTACACGTAGTTGTACAGTTCTCCCAGCACCACTTACTTAAAGAGATTATCCTTGCCCTATTGTATATGTTTGCTTCCTTTTTGAAAGATAGGGTGCACACTGGTGTGTGTATTTATCTCTGGGCTTTCTATCTTGGTCCATTGGTCTATATTTCTGTTTTTGTGCAAGTACCATATTGTCTGGAAGATTGTAGTTTTGTAGTATAGTATTTAATCAGGTAAGTTGTTTCTTCCAGCTGCAATCTTCTTTCCCAAGATTGCTTTGGCTATTTGTTTTTTTGTGTGTGTGTTTCCATAGAAATTGTGAGGTTTTTTTTTTTTCCTAGTTCTGTGAAAAAAAAAAAATGCAGTGGTAATTTTATAGACATTGCATTAAATCTGTAGATTGCCTTTGTTAATATAGTGATTTTCACAATATTGATTCTGCCAACCCAGGAGCATGGAATATCTCTCCATCTATTTATGTCATCTTTGATTTGTTTCATCAGTGTCTTATAGCTTTCTGTATATAGCAATTTTGTCTCTTAGTTAGGTCTATTCCTAGTTGGTTTTTTTTTTTTTAAATTGAAGGATATTTGCTTTACAGAATTTTGTTGTTTACTGTCAAACCTCAGCATGAATCAGTCATAGGTATACATTTATCCCTTCCCTCTTGAACCTGCCTCCCATCTCCCTCACCATCCCACCCCTCTAAGTTGATACAGAACCCCTGTTTGAGTTTCCTGGCTTACTATTTTACATATGGTAACATAAGTTTCCATGTTACTTTCTTCATACATCTCACCCTTTCCTCCTCTCTCCCCATGTCCATATGTTTATACTCTATGTCTGCTTCTCCATTGCTGCCCTGCAAATAAATTCTTCCATACCATCTTTCGAGATTCCATATATTTACATTAGTATTCCATATTTATCTTTCTCTTTCTGACTTACTTCACTCTGTATAAAAGGCTCTAGGTTCATCTTAGGTTCATATTCTGTTTTGTTCCTTTAATTTGCATTTCTGATTTTTCATTGTTAGTATATAGGAATGCAAGTGATTTCTGTGTCTTGATTTTGTATCCTGCAACTTTACTAAATTCACTGATTAGCTCTAGTAATTTTCTGATAATATCTTTAGGGTTTTCAATGTATAGTATCATGTCGTCTGTAACAGTGAGAGTTTTACTGCATCTTTTCCAATCTGGATTCTGTTTATTTCTTTTTTTTTCCTCTCTCTCTGCCATAGCTAAAACTTCCAAAACTATGTTGAATAATGGTGAGACTGGGCACACTTTTCTTCTTCCTGATTTTAGAGGGGATCCTTTCAAATTCTCACAATTGAAAATAGTGTTTGTTGTACATGGCCATTATTATGTTAAGGTAGGTTCCTTCTATGACCACTTTGTGAAGAGTTTTATCATAAATGGGCATTGAATTTTGTCAAAAGATTTTTCTACATCTATTGAGATGATCATATGGTTTTTATCTTTCAATTTGTTAATATGATGTATCAAACCGATTGGTTTATGTATATTGAAGAAATTTTGCATTCCTGGGATACACCTGACTTGATCATGGTGTATGACCTTTTCACGTGCTGTTGAAATCAATTTACTGGAATTTTTTTTGAGGACTTCACATCTATGTTCATCAGTCATATTAACATGAAATTTTCTTTTTTTGTGTGTTGCCTTTGTCTGGTTTTGGTGTCAGGGTGGTGGTGGCTCTGTAGAATGAGTTCAGAAGTGTTCCTTCCTCTGCTAAATTTTTTGGTAAATGTTTCAGAAGGATAGGCATTAGCTCTTCTCCAAATATTTGATAGAAGTCCCTTGTGAAGCCGTCTTGCCCTGGGCTTTTTTTTGGGAGAAGTTTTTTTTTTCTTTTTTTTTTTTATCACATTTGTAATTTCATTGTTTGTAATTGGCTTGTTCATAGTTTATATTTCCTTATGATTTATTCTTGAAAGGTTGAACTTTTCTAAAAATATGTTCTCTTCCTCTAGGTTGTCTTTTTATTAACAGATAGTTGCTTGTAATAGTCTCTTATGATCCTTTATATTTCTGTGTTGTCTGTTGTAATCTCTCCTTTCTCACTCCTAATTTGTTGATTGATTTTTGTCCCTTTTTTTCCTTTATGAGTTTGGCTAATGGTTTGTCATTTTGTTTATCTTCTCAAATAACCAGTTTTCAGTTTTACTAACCTTTTTATTGTTTCCTTCATTTCTTTTTCATTTATTTCTGCTCTGAACTTTATGACTTCTTTCCTTCTACTAACTTTGGGGGTTTTTGTCCCTCTATTTCCAGCTGTTTTAGGTGTACAGTTAGGTTGTCTATTTGATTATTAATTCTTGAGGTAGAATTGTAATGCTGTAAACTTCCCTCATAGAACTGCTTCTCATAGGTTTTGGTTGTCATGTTTTTGTTGTCATTTGTCTCTAGGAAATTTTTGATTTCCCTTCTTATTTCTTCAGTAATCTTTTCATTACTTAGAAATGTATTGTTTAGTCTCTATGTGATTGTGTATTTTACATTTTCTTCCTATATTGATATCTACTCTAATAGTGCTTTGGTCAGAAAAGGTGCTTGATATGATTTCAATTTTCTTAACTTTACTGAGGCTTGACTTGTAATCCAAGACATGCTCTATCCTGGAGATTGTTCCATGTGCACTTGAGAAGAAAGTGTATTCTTCCGCATTCAGGTGGAAAGTCCTGAATATCAATCATATCCATCTGTTCTAATATGTCCTTTAAAGTTTGTGTTTTCTTATTTTCTGTTTTGATAATCTGTCCATTGGTGTAAATGTAGTGTTAAAGTCCCCTATCACTATTGTGTTAGTGTCAATTTCCCCTTTTATGTTTGTTAGTGCTTGCCTTTTGTATTGAGGTGTTCTTATGTTTGGTGCATAAATATTTACAATTATTACATCTTCTTCTTGGATTGATCCCTTGATCATTATGTATTGTCCTTATCTATTATAATATTCTTTATTTTAAAGTCTATTTTGTCTGAAATGAGAATGGCCTTTCTGGCTTACCTTTGATTTCCATTTACATGGAATATCTTTTTCAGTCCTTTCGCTTTCAGTTTGTATGTGTCTCTTGTAGTGGGTAGGTCTGAAACCCCTCTCTCATTTTGACCTTTCTCAAATTCTTCTAGTTGGTGGTAGGTTTTTAGTTCTATACTCCTTACCAGGACTCCAGTTATAAGATAAATCATTCGTTACTATCTTACCTGGCCAGAGAGGGAAGTTTTGGTCAGTGGTTCCCTAACAGAATGTCTTTCAACTAAGCAAAATCTTTCCAGTGTCTTTCAACTGAAGATACCCCAGGCAGCTCTTCTTGAGTGTATGTTTCAAGGAAAATCACTCCTCAAGACAGTAGTTTAACATAACCAAATAAAATTTAGGATTATCAGCCAATAATGGGAGATCCAAGACCCAGAAGACACTCACCCAAATTTGTTTGGACTATCCAAGAAGGTGGACAGGCACAAGAGGCCTCTGCTGATGCTAAAGGTCTGGTTCCTTGTAAAGTTCAGCTGAAGGAGAGAAGTCTGCTCTGGATCTCTTTTTGGCCACCAAAACAATCAACCAGGCAATAAAGTGCAATCTTAAAGTTTAGAGTTATGTTTCTTCCTGGACCTTACTGAGGACCATAGCCCAGTTTCTCAGATAGCTCTGAGGAATTCTTCCAAAGATGTAAGGGAGATATCAGGATATACAGGAGTTTACTGGGAAAAAAAGAAAAAAGTCAAACATGAAAATAATACTGCTAATCAAAAAAAAAAAATAGACATCTCAACTTCATAATTTTAAAGATCCAATATTCTGGGCTCATTGAAATTATTCTTTTGATATGCATCTTAACTAGGACTAGTGGTAAAAATCCATCTATTAATGCAGGAGACAAGAGATGTGGGTTTGATTCCTGGGTCAGGAAGATCCCCTGGAGTAGGACATGGCACTCTACTCCAGAATTCTTGCCTGGAAAATTTCATGGATAGAAGAGCCTGGTGGGCTAGAGTCCATGGGGCCACAAAGAGCTGGACATGACTGGACAACTGAGCACAATGCTCACAAATTGTCATTGGTCAAAGCATCTTAACTATCTAGGGCCAGTATCCTGTTTTTCTCCATCTTAAATCCCCCTCATTCCCCTAAAGGTACCACTGGAGTGGCTTCAGTGGCTGATGACTTGGTGGCTGGCAACATCTGCTATTTGCTGTTGAAATGACAGGCAGAAACTTTTTGCCCACCTAAAGATGTTCCTTTGTTTCAGATACAGGGAAGGAGGGTACCTCTCAAATGAGAGTTTTAACAGCTGCTTCAGGTGAAAGTTTGAAACCCCTCCCCACACATGCCATTTCTTAAATTCCTTCAGCCTGAAATATTCAGTATGCCAAGGTACTCTATTTTGGGGTAGCATATTCTGAATCCCATCAAAGCAGGTGGTTTTATTTCTGATGGTGTACTGATACTCTGCTAAGACTGCAGGCCAGGTTAGAGTGAACAGACTGAAGTGATGGGCAGAGTTAAGGGGAGACAACCATAGCCTACATCTTGCCCCTTAAATTTTGGTCAGCCTTGTAGCTTCTTTTCTCTTCCACAGGTACTTTGACAGGCCTGGCTTCACTTCCCCCAGCAAGTATGACTGATTATCCACATCATGACTTCTCTCCTTACTGAAATGAGATTAAAAGCTCCTAGGAAAATCCACATTGCAGTCTGCAACCCGTTTGTGTGACTTTGCTGTTTTACTCTGAGTAGATTTTTTTCATATACTCTTTTACTGTGAGGGTGTAAATATTCTTCATTGTTATGGTCTGTGCACATGTTGAAAAATAATTTCCAGACATGAGGGAGAATGACAGGAGAATAAAGTTTATTAGAGTGGTAGATGCTGTTAGAACAATGTACTGGCTCAAGGGAGAGCTGACCACCACTTTCACTGGCTAGGAGCCAATTTTTATAGCTTCAAGGCAAAGAAAATTCCTACTGGAAGGATGGATTAGGTGTTTTGTTAGGATGCTATGTGGTGAGAATTTTACCTAATATGGGATCAGGGAAATGGCTTGTTTATATCTGGAGGCTCATGGCAACTGTTGCTCTTGGGCTTAGTCAGTTTGGGAGATTTTTGCCCTGTGACCTTGGTATAGGGCGCCATACTTATCATTCTTGGGGATACAGAGGATCGTTCTACTGTTAAGGTCAGCCACTTTCCCTACAATTAATTCTCGAATCCCTCTCTTTGAAAGTGTATTGTTATGATCTTTGCAGACCAGGACCTGGGGACGAGAGTTGACGAAAAGAAAGCAACAAAAGGATGCGGGGGACCCAAGTCTCAAGTGAAACAAGGGTGCTTTATTTGAGGGAGTGTGTGCTTATATATTGTTATACAGGAAGCTTTAGGTAGAAAATAAAGTTGAGCAAAAACACCAAAACCAGACTCCTAACTGTAGTAACTAAGGAAATATCAATCGTCATAGGGCCATAACAACAGTAACTAGGGGAATAACAATGTCACAGGGCCAGAAGACAATCCATATCTTGAGAAATAGGAACATGATAAGTAGTTTTACAGAAAAGTAAAAGGTTACTGAAAGGAATCCATGTATGTGCTCTGTCTCATGAAATCAGTCCTGAGAACTGCGTGCAGCTCTGCTCATTCCTGTTTTCCAGGAACTGATAAGGAACAGAGGGCTTTTGAGAAACAGAAAACAACATATAAGATTGTTTAAAATTAAATGTTCCCTGAAAGTGTATCAAGGATTTTTTAAGATTCTCTTATGACTGACTTTGGAATCTTCTAATATGTTAGACACTATCCCAAGTCCCAGCCCATCTAGGGGATTTCTCTACAATTCATGAAACATTCTGACCTTTTACATTTTATTAGGCTCTGGATAACCAAGTTTAATTCTTAGATTTCAAAACCAATAGGGTAAAAATCAACTTTTTAATTGCAACTGTGCTTTGACACTTGAATGAATTCTCACTGCAGGAATACTTTTGAAAAGATATCTGGACCATTATGATTGATATATGGATGGAGCTTCTCAGCCAGCTACTTCCTTCAGATGGTAATAGAAGAACACCTCTCTGAGAATCACAGCCGATAGTTGAGATAATCAGATGTTGCAAACATGTCAGCTCTGAAAAAATGAACTCCTGAGTGTGGCAGGGGACAGTATGTGGCTTTTATATTTGTATTGTGTGATTACGTTCATCAAAACTCTCCTATTGTAAGACAGAAGAAACTTGACCTCAAAGCTATGAGATTAGATATAAACTACAAGAAAAATATTTTAAGAAACCCAAACATGTAACAGCTAAACAATATGCTACTAAACAACCATTGGATCACTAAAGAAATCAAAGAGGGAAAAAAGATATACTTAGAGGCAAGTGAAAATGAAAGCACAATGGCCCAAAACTTATGGTATGAAGAAAAAGCAGTTCTAAGAGTGAAGTTTAGAACAACACAATCTTACCTCAAGAAACAAGAGAAATCTCAAATAAACCACCTGAAACAACCAGAGGACAAACAAATCCTAAAGTCAGTAGAAGGAAAGAAATCATGAAGATCAGAGAAAAAATAAATGAACAAGAGACAAAGAAAACAATGACAAAGATCAAGGAAATTAAAAACTGGTTCTTTGGAAAGATAAACAAAACTGATAAACCTTTAGCCAGACTCATCAGGAAAAAAGGGAGAGGACTCAAATCAGTAAAATTAGAAATGAAAAAAAGAGATGTTACAATTGACCCCACCAAAATGCCAAGAATCATATGAGATTACAATGAACAACTGTATAACAATAAAATGAGTAACCTCAAAGTAATTCATAGAAATGTACAGTCTCCCTAGACTGAAGTAGGAAGAAAAGAAGATATGTACAGATCAAACACAAGCACTGAAATAGAAATCTTAATTAAAAATCTCCCAAAAAACAAAAGTCCAGGACCTAATGACTTCAAAGATGAATTTTATTGAACATTTAGAGAAAGTTAATGCCTATGCTTCTAAAACTGTTTCAAAATGTCACAGAGGAAAGAAAACTTCCCAGCGCATTTTATGAGGCCACCATCACCCTGACACCAAAACCAGTCAGATACCACACACACACAAAGAAAATTACAGGCCAATATCACTAATGACATAGATGGAAAAATCTTCAACAAAATACCACTACTCTATATCCAGCAATACATTAGAAAGATCATACACTGTGATCAAGTGAGATTCATCCCAAGGATGCTTCAACATATACAAATCAATGGATGTGATACACCATATCAACAAATTTAAGAATAAAAACCATATGATGATTTCAATAGATGCAGAAAAAGCTTTTAACAAAATTCAGCACTCATTTATGGGGGGAAAAAATGCTCTTCAGAAAGTGAGCAAAGAGGGTACATACCTAAATATACTAAAGAACATATATGACAAACCAACAACTAGCATCATGCTCGCTGATGAAAAGCTGAAAGCATTTCCTGTAAGACCAAGAACAGGATAAGATATCTACTCTCACCACTTTTATTCAACATAGTTTTGGAAATCCTAGCTACAGCAATCAGAGAAGAAAAAGAAGTAAAGGGAATCCAAACTGGAGAAGAAGAAGCTAAGCTGTCATTGTTTGAAGATAACAAGATACCACACATGGAAGAACCTAAAGATGCCACCAGACAACTCATCAATGAATTTTGTAAAGGTACAGGTTTCAAAATGAATACACAGAAATTGTTGCATTTTTATACACTAACAACAAAAGATCAGAAAGAGAAATTCAAGAAGCAATTCCATTTACCATTGCATTGTAAAAAATAAAATACCTAGAAATTAACCTACGACAGAGGATGGGATGGCTGGATGGCATCAGAGACTTGATGGACATGAGTCTGAGTGAACTCTGGGAGTTGGTGATGGACAGGGAGGCCTAGCGTGCTGCAGTTCATGGGGTCACAAAGAGTCAGACACGACTGAGCAACTGAACTGAACTGAACTGAATTGAACTGAAGGAAACAAAGACCCATACTTTTAAAACTTTTTAATGAAAGAAATTGAAGAAGGTATAAACAGATAGAAATGTATACTATGTTTTGGATCAAAAGAATCAACATTGTCAAAATGACTTTACTATCCAAAGCAATCTACAAATTAAATGCAATTCTTATCGAATTACCAATGGTATTTTTCACATAACAAGAACAACAACAACAAAAATCTTAAAATTTCTATGGAGACACAAAAGACCCTGAACAGGTAAAGCAATCTTGAAAAAGAAAAACAGAACTGGAGGGATCAGGCTCCCTGACTTCAGACTATACTGCAAAGCTACAGTCATCAAAACAGCATGATACTCATACAGAAATATAGATCAATGGAACAGAATAGAAAACCCATAAATAAACCCATGCACCTATGGTCAAGTAATCTATGACTAAGAAGGCAAGAATACACAATGTTGGAAAGACAGTCTCTTCAACAAATGGTAATGGGAAAACTGGATAGCCACATATGAAAAACATGAAATTAGATTATTCCTTAACTCCGTACACAAAAATAAGCTCAAAATAGATTCAAGACCTACAAGTGGGACTGGACAATATAAAATTCCTAGAAGAAAATATAGGCAGAACCCTCTTTGACATAAATCGTACCAACATTTTTTTTTGATCCATCTCCAAGAATAATGGAAATAAAAGAATAAATAAATAAATAGACCTACTCCAAGGACTTCCCTGGTGGCTCAGACGGTAAAGCGTCTGTCTACAATGACAGAGATCCGGGTTCAATCCAGGGTCAGGAAGATACCCTGGAGAAGGAAATGGCAACCCACTCCAGTACTATTGCTTGGAAAATCCCGTGGATGGAGGAGCCTGATAGACTACAGTCCATGGGGTCGCAAAGAGTCAGACACAACTGAGTGACTTCACTCACTCACTCACTCCAACTCAAAGCTTTTGCACAGCAAAGGAAACAACAAACAAAACTAAAAGACAACCCAGAGATTGGGAGAAAATATTTGCAAATGATATGACCAATAAGGGATTAATCTCCAAAATTTACAAACAGCTTGTGATGTTTAATAACATCAAAACAAACAGCTCACTCAAAAAATGGGCAGATGGCCAATAGGCACATAAAAATTGTTCAACATCACTGGTTATTAGAGAAATGCAAATCACACTACAATGAGATATCAACTCACACCAGTCAGAATGACTATGCTCAAAAAATCCACAGACAACAAATGCTAGAGAGGGTGTGGAAAGAATGGAATCCCATTGCACTGTTGGTGGGAATGTATATTGGTACAGCCACTATGGAGAACAGTATATTCTTCAATTGGGAAGTTGTCTCTGACTCTTTGCACCCCATGGGCTTTGATTTAGGGGGTTGATTTAGGTCATGCCTGAATGACCTAGTGGTTTTCCCTAATTTCCTCAATTTAAGTCTGAATTTTGCACTAAGGAGTTCATGATCTGAGCCACAGTCAACTCCTAGTCTAGTTTATGCTGACTGTATAGAACTTCTCCATCTCTGATGGCAAAGAATATAATCAGTCTGATTCTAGTATTGACCATCTGGTGATGTCCATGTGTACAGTCATCTCCTGTGTTATTGGAACAGGGTGTTTGCTATGACAAACTCTTTCTCTTGAGAAAACTGTTAGCCTTTGCCCTGCTTAATTTTGTATTCCAAAACCAAACTTGATAGAGAACAATATGGGGGTTCCTTAAAAAGCTAAAACAGAGCTACCCTATAACCCTGAAATCCTACTCCTGTGCATGTATCCAGAGAAAAATGTGGTCCAAAAAGACATATGCACCCCAATGTTCATCACAGCATTGTTTACAGTAGCTAAGACATTAAAGCATCCTAAATGTCCATCAACAGAGGAATAGACAAAGGAGATGTGGTACTTATATACAATGGAATGTTACTCAGCCATCAAAAAGAATGAAGTAATGCCATTTGCAGCAACACAGATGGATCCATAGAGTGTCATACTGAGTGAAGTAAGTCAGACAGAGAAGAAGAAATTTATATGACATTCCTTATATGTGAAATCTGAAAAGAAATGATACAATTGATCTTACAAAGTAGAAAGATACTCACAGGCTTAGAAAACTTATCATTGCCAGGGGGAAGGGATAGGCAGGGACTTCAGGAAGATGATGTATGTGCCATGCTTGCCAAGTTGCTTCAGCGATGTCCGACTCTTTGCGACCGCATGGACTGTAATTCATCAAGCTCCTCTGTCCATGGGATTCTCCAGGCAAGAATACTGGAGTGGATTGCTATGCCCTCCTCCAGGGGATTTTCCTGACACAGGGATTGAACCTGTTACCTCCTGCAGCTCCTCCTTTGCAAGTGGATTCTTTATCAGCTGAGCCACCAGGGAAGCCCTCAGGTGATATACACACTGCTGTATTTAAAATAGATAGCCAACAAAGATTTATTGTGTAGCACATGGAACTCTGCTTAATGTATGTGTCAGTCTGAATGGGAGGGCTCCTTCGGGAGATGGTTACATGTATATGTATGGCTGAGTACCTTCACTGTTCACCTGAAGCTACTACAATATCATTAATCTGCTATACCACAATACAAAATGTTTTTGGTGTTAAAAAAATAAAATTAAAAAACGATGAAAACAAAGAAGAAACTATCATCAGTAGATAAAGTTGGATTTAGTAGCGGGCCACTACGGGCTCAAAATTTTCTGATTATTTTTCTAAGGATAATGAGAGAAATAAATACATCAAGCTGCTTTTATAGATTTTTTTTAAAATTTTTTTTTACTATTTTGGAAAGCAGATCTCACAGAACTATCTAGTAAAATGGATTTATTATAGGGGAAACTACTACTAAAAACATCAACCCTAGAATCTTCACTCTTGTCTTAAATTGACCAATTCTTCTCACTGTTTTCCTCATTCCAGATGTCTCAGGATTAAGAGCTAAAGAGATTTTTATCATAATGACATTTAATTGCCCTGTTAAATTATTAAATAATTGACTCATGGTAATGAAGATTATGGCATCTGGTCCCATCACTTCATGGGAAATAGATGGGGAAACAGTGGAAACACTGTCAGACTTTATTTTTTGGGGGTGGCTCCAAAATCACTGCAGATGGTGACTACAGCCATGAAATTAAAAGATGCTTACTCCTTGGAAGAAAAGTTATGACCAACCTAGATAGCATATTCAAAAGCAGAGACATTACTTTGCCAACAAAGGTCCATCTAGTCAAGGCTATGGTTTTTCCAGTGGTCATGTATGGATGCGAGATTTGGACTGTGAAGAAAGCTGAGCGCCGAAGAATTGAGCCTTTTGAACTGTGGTGTTGGAGAAAACTCTTAAGAGTCCCTTGGACTGCAAGGAGATCCAACCAGTCCATTATGAAGGAGATCAGCCCTGGGTGTTCTTTGGAAAGAATGATGCTAAAGCTGAAACTCCAGTACTTTGGCTACCTCATGCGAAGAGTTGACTCTGGAAAAGACTCTGATATGGGGAGGAATTGGGGACAGGAGAAAAAGGGGATGACAGAGGATGAGATGGCTGGATGGCATCACCGACTCGATGGACGTGAGTCAGTGAATTCCGGGAGATGGTGATGGACAGGGAGGCCTGGTGTGCTGTGATTCATGGGGTCGCAAAGAGTCGGACAAGACTGAGCGACTGAACTGAACTGAACTGAAGATGTTTTACAATGGTAATAATTTGGAAGCAGGCAAAAGCAAATATCCCTAACTTGTGGGATAAGTGACTTGTAAACAGCCTTTCTATGAAGTGGAAATAACAGCAGGAGTGAGTATCCCCATTGCAGAGAAGAAACCAGTTCTTACTCCATGTTGGAAACTGTTTCTTTGACTTGCTTTTCATTGCTTCTGTTATTATAATCATACTTAATAACGACTCAGAGGACCCTACCCCTCTACCTGACTGTAAACTAAAGTGCTTTTGTTCAGTTCATAGAGAGATATTGTGACCCTGCCCACCCGTGAATAGAAGAGATTAACACACACCTTCCCAAGGCTGGCCATTCCCTCGGAGATGTTTTGCAAGATTGAAGACTCTTTTACTTTATTTCTCCCACTGCCGCTTACTCTCTATTCTGCCTTTTGACTTTAGTTCCTCATTGCTTCTTTCTGACTCTACAAAAGAACTTGGAATCCAGACCCTGACGAGATGGTTACTCCGAGACACCAGTCTGCATCTTCTCAGTCAGCTGACTTTGAATAAAGTCAAATTCCTGGCCTCAACACCTTGCCTCAGATTTATTGGCCTGTTGTGTGGTAAGCAGTGGGAGCTGGGACTCAGTAAACATCCCCTCTTTTCTGTTACAGTAAATGACTTTACACAATATAAATGTTATTCAGGCCCTAATGGTTCAAGGTTTCTTTAAATTCTTTCACAGCTATTTCTAACTCTAGACTCTCCTTTTTAAACATTTGCATATTAGTAGTAAGTATTCCCACACTTCTGGAGGATACAGTATATAAAGATATACTCATATCATAAATTCATTGAAATATTAATTATGAACATAATTACAATTACTATAGCAATCTCACATATGAACAAATTTGTGGCTCAGTCATACTAATTACCTATGTAGCATCAGCCATCTAGTATGTAACTAGGATTCACATGCAGTTCTCTTGGACACAATAGGTTCTTAATTCACTGAACAAGCTTCAATTCTCTAGCAGTATGTTAGTCTCTGTTATAGTGAGAGTTGCTTGATTTTTCTTAATTAATTTAAATTTGTTGTCCCTGTGATTGCCTTTAAAATCTATGTGTTTAATAATCAACTCTAGATTTTTGCCTGCAGTGGACATTGAGCTCCTTGAAAACAGCTGAGTATTACTATGTTTTCTATCCTGGGATTCATTTGCGAATGTGAATGTCCTGCACATTCTTGTTAGGATGTAGCATTCTTTAGAGGAAAAGACATTAAAGTAGGTGTAGGAATCTCTTTCTTTACCAGTGTTGTCTGATCTTTAGTTAGAGTTGATATCTAGGATTGTAGCACTCCCAGGTATCAGTAGAAACATTACAGGGATTTCTCCATAATTCTCCCAGTGACATTTGACTTGATCAATCTGCTTAAGTTTACATTTAAATTGAATATCAAAAGTAAAGTAAACATAAAATTAGCACTATCTGTCAACTGAAAATTGGCATTTGCCATTGGCACTTGCCATCTACCTCTACAAGGATTAAATCACATGCTGCTGCAGCTGCTGATTTTCAACAAACCCTGAAAGGAGTTCAGGATGGAGAGCAGAAATGAGGCACTGTGTCCTCTGGGGAAAATTGGCAGAACAGGTCTTCAGATAGATATTTTTATGAACTGATTTTATGAGTCCATTTTTTTAAAATCTCATATCCAGAAAAACAATAAAATCCTTCATGACTGTTCCTCATGAATACCAGAAATCTTCTGGAAAAATAAATGTTTAATTGCATGTACACCCCCTTCACCAAATTCACATATATGCTGACATTTCCCTGTACCTCTTTGGAGCAGTTTCTTAGAATTATCTGAAATGCTGTCTCTTGGGCAATAGTGCTCATTCTGCCCTCAAATAAAACTTAACTCTCAACTCTCACATTGCACATTTTGTTTTTAAAGTTGGCAATTGATAACAGGTGCATAAAAGCTTATTTAAAAATAATCATGAGCCTGAATATCATTCTTTTTCCACAGGAGCCCTTCCTGAATTAAGACAAGTGCCTTTCTCTTCTGAGCATATTTTTGTTAACAAGGAATGAATGCAATATTCAACGGAATGCATTTATTTTTTTCCCTTCATGTTTGAAATACAAGTTGGAAAGGGCAGCTGTCACAAGAGGACTTTTATTCCCAGGACATTGTCTATGCATTCATCTCAGGAATGTGATGGATCATGTGAAACATTACAGTTTATCTGTGGGATAAGGTCTAATGGGAATCCACAAAGCAATTCATGCAGTAATGCTCTGGAAAACCTATTTAGGCCAAACTTGAATATATTCTATTTCTTTTGCCTTTGCCAGCTGCTCCTTTCTGAAGCCAGCCTTCTGTTTTCAAAGAGCTTATTATTAAAATGGAGCTAATTACAGCCCAGTTTGTACCATCTGTTAGAAGAAGGATCACTGCCCATGTGTTTACAAACTACCTCATATATTCTTTATCACCAGTATATATTTTAAGAATAATATACATATATCCTTTCTTGATTATTTTTATGAAGCATTTTGGGTAATAATATGACATTTTACTTGGTCAACACTTGGTGTAAAGAAAAAATATTTAAGTTGTTCCTGGTGGCTGATATATAAGTATTTTTACAATTGTATGCAATAGCCAAACTGAGTGTAATCACAGCACTTTAGCATTTATGTATAGTGTCTGGGTTCTAGGGATCTTTTTGGATCCACCCCTTTGATGCCCAGACATCAGTTTGATGAAGAGTCAACCATCAACATCTATATGTTTTCTTATTTTAACAAAAGCATATTAAGAATAGTCAATCTCTATTTTTCCAGAAATGTGTTTACAAAACAATAGTCCAATCACATGAACAATCTGCTTAATCAAAATTAACCATTTTATATTTAGATTATCAGTTTTGAAATCAATGTCCATTAAAATGCTGTGGAATATCATTAACATGTTTAGCAATCTGAAGACCTTTCCAAAGCTTTAGGATCATTCTAAAGATAAATTTAATTACATAGGCTATTAGATAGAAATAAGAAACTTGTGGGAGTTGGGTTGTATTTATTTATTTTAGGACAGATTCTGAAAGTTTTCTATTTCCCTTAATGCATTTGTCAGATCAAGTTTGGGACTTGACTGTAAAAGCTAAGTTATATAAGAACAAAATCAGATATCTGAACTCTAGTTCAAGTAGATATATCAGTGTGAGAAAAATTCAGATTTATCTTAAGATATAGGTGATTTGGAAGCCCTAAAAAAATATATGAGAAACTGTATTCTTTGATGGTCACATGTGTTTATGAAAGATAGTAAACATAAAGTTTTCCAAAGACAGAAACCAATGAAAAGAATTGTTGCTGTTTTGTATATTAGTGATAAGGAAGAGAGAGGCCTTTCAACAGGAAATGCTTCTCGTGCTTTCTTCCTGCGTGCCTCATACAAAAATCAACATTTTCAGGGAACTTATTCAGATACTCAGTTTAAATATAAGTTCTGTATAATGTATTCAAAAGCCTAATATGTCTTTTGGAGTGACCATTCTTTGAATTATTCCAAGTCATTTTACTTCCAACAATGACAATACTTCATTTTAACTTTAGGAGCATTTTCCCATCCTTGCTCTCATGAGGTTTTATAAGATAACTTGAGGTACTGTGGGATACAGTTGTAATTCCCATGCACTGGTGAAAAATCAAACAAACAAACAAAGAGTCTCTAAATTCAGCATAGACAAGAAAGAAGTGTTTAAACATCCACCAGGTGAGAAAAAGGCATGTTTTGGCTAGTGAGAGAGAAATAGTTACAGCATTACCATTTCAAGTGACCTAGAACAATGACATTGGGTATTAAAATGCGTTATTCATGTTGTCTTCTTCTTCTTCTTCTTTTTTTTTTTTTCATGTCTTCTTCTTTAAGTTACATGTTAGGTTTTCTTTATGCTATAATTTTCAACAACACTTTAATAATTATTATAATTAGTAGTCTCCTCACTGAAATGGCCACTGCCTGTACTGCTCTTCCAAGTGGGAGAGCCCTGCACTGGCAGATCATTTTACTCACAGCAAACAGCATGGAGACACCTCTCCACCAGTGCATTGGAGTCCAAGGTCCCCATTTAAACACTTTTTTAAAAAAAGAGGCTTTATTCTCCCTGTTGTTGATAAGAGTCTTCTCATTCTTCTATTTTATTAGAATATTTACTTTAGAAAACTTGTAAGTCCTTTCACTGTCTCTTTAAAATGTATGTCAATCTTTCTAGAAAATAAATAAGCCTCTTGCCAGCTTTATAACTTAGGGATGCTTTTCTTAAGGGTCTGGGAGATATCTCTTTGAAAAGTAAATATCAATTGAAATAGTACCCCTATTTTGCAGTTTCTGTGGGACAATAAGAGCCTAACTTCAGTGGATTCCTGGCTCCAAGTTGAAAAAATATCTCTTGCCCAAAAGGTATAAAATATTTGTTTTTCCATTGTATAAACCAATTAAATAACATGGGTGGTCACTCCAATTACCAGGTAAATTTAGGGTAACCATGTGTGTAATAAATGGTGCTATTGTATTCTCTTATTTGAGGGCTGCTGCTGCTAATTTGCTTCAGTCATGTCCGACTCTGTGCAACCCCATGGACAGTAGCCTACCAGGCTCCTTCGTCCATGGGATTTTCCAGGCAAGAGTATTGGAGTAGGTTGACATTCAGTTCAGTTCAGTCGCTCAGTCATGTCCAAATCTTTGTGACCGAATGAACTGCAACACACTAGGCCCCCCTGTCCATCACCATCTCCCGGAGTACACTCAAACTCACGTCCATCTAGTCAGTGATGCCATCCAGTCATCTCATCCTCTGTTGTCCCCTTCTCCTCCTGCCCCCAATCCCTCCCAGCATCAGAGTCTTTTCCAATGAGACAATTCTTTGTGTGAGGTGGCCAAAGTACTGGAGTTTCAACTTCAGCATCATTTCTTCCAAAGAACACCCAGGACTGATCTCCTTTAGAATGGACTAGTTGGATGTCCTTGCAGTCCAAGGGACTCTCAAGAGTCTTCTCTAATACCACAGTTCAAAAGCATAAGCTTTCTTCACAGTCCAACTCTCACATCCATACATGATTACTGCAAAAATCATAGCCTTGACTAGACGGACCTTTGTTGGCAAAGTAATGTCTCTGCTTTTGAATATGCCATATAGGTTGGTCATAACTTTTCTTCCAAGGAGTGTCTTTTAATTTCATGCCTGCAGTCACCATCTGCAGTGATTTTGGAGCCCCAAAAAATAAAGTCTGACACTGTTTCCACCATTTCCCCATCTATTTCCAACGAAGTGATGGAACTAGATGCCATGATCTTCATTTTCTGAATGTTGAGCTTTAAGCCAACTTTTTCACTCTCCTCTTTCACTTTCTTCAAGAGGCTTTTTAGCTCCTCTTCACTTTTTGCCATAAGGGTGGCGTCATCTGCATATCTGAGGTTACTGATATTTCTCCCAGCAATCTTGATTCCAGCTTGTGCTTCTTCCAGCCCAGCGTTTCTCATGATGCACTCTGCATATAAGTTAAATAAGCAGTGTGACAATATACAGCCTTGACGTACCCTTTTTCCTATTTGGAACCAGTCTGTTGTTCCATGTCTGGTTCTAACTGTTGCTTCCTGGCCTGCATACAGATTTCTGAAGAGGCAGGTCAGGTGGTCTGGTATTCCCATCTCTTTCAGAATTTTCCACAGTTTGTTGTGATCCACACAGTCAAAGGCTTTGGCATAGTCAGTAAAGCAGAAATAGATGTTTTTCTGGAACTCTCTTGTTTTTTCCATGATCCAGCAGATGTTGTCAACTTGATCTCTGGTTCCTCTGCCTTTTCTAAAACAAGCTTGAACATCAGGAAGTTCACGGTTCACGTATTGCTGAAGCCTGGCTTGGAGCATTTTGAGCATTACTTTACTAGCGTGTGAGATGAGTGCAATTGTGTGAAAGTGGAGAGTGAAAAGGTTGGCTTAAAGCTCAACATTCAGAAAACTAAGATCATGGCATCTGGTCCCATCACTTCATTGGAAATAGATGAGGAAACAGTGGAAACGGTGTCAGACTTTATTTTTTGGGGCTCCAAAATCACTGCAGATGGTGACTACAGCCATGAAATTAAAAGATGCTTACTCCTTGGAAGAAAAGTTACGACCAACCTAGATAGCATGTTCAAAAGCAGAGACATTACTTTGCCAACAAAGGTCCGTCTAGTCAAGGCTGTGATTTTTCCAGTGATCATGTACAGATGAGAAAGTTGGACTGTGAAGAAGACTGAGTGCTGAAGAATTGATGCTTTTGAAGTGTGGTGTTGGAGAAGACTCTTGAGAGTCCCTTGGACTGCAAGGAGATCCAACCAGTCCATTTTGAAGGAAATCAGCCCCTGGGATTTCTTTGGAGGGAATGATACTGAAGCTGAAGCTCCAGTACTTTGGCCACCTCATGCGAAGAGTTGACTCATTGGAAAAGACTCTGATGCTGGGAGGTATTGGGGGCAAGAGGAGAAGGGGACGACAGAGGATGAGATGGCTGGATGGCATTACTGACTCAATGGACGCAAGTCTGAGTGAACCCTGGGAGCTAGTGATGGACAGGGAGGCCTGGCATGCTGCTATTCATGGGGTCGCAAAGAGTTGGACACGACTGAGCTACTGAATTGAACTGAAGTACTTCACTTCCACTTTTCACTTATGCATTAGAGAGGGAAATGGCAACCCACTCCAGTGTTCTTACCTGGAGAGTCCCAGGGACGGTGGAGCCTGGTGGACTGCCATCTATGGGGTCGCATAGAGTCGGACACGACTGAAGCGACTTAGCAGTAGCAGCAGCAACTGTTTATTTAGAGAACATGTAGGCAGTGGGTATTATCTACCTGGTTATAAATGGATAAGACTTCTCTCTGTTTTGCAATCTCACAGTGAATGACATTCTGGTTTAATGATTATTCAGTAAGTTATTTTCTTTCTCTGGCACTATTCTGGAGAGGTTTTCTGTCTTGGCAGAAAATTTTACTTTTAATTAATAATTTTCCCAGCTACTTAACATGTAACTTTGGGGCTCTGTGAGGAAACATCTTCATTATATGATGAAATAAGGTGATAAGAAACAATTCATTCAGATAGACACTTTTCTTACTCTAACAGAATTGGGAGTCCTGGCTGGCTAGTTAAAATTCTGGGTGGAGGCACTAATTGCCACCTAAGTGAAAATGGCAGTACTGACTAGCAAGCTGCCCTCAATTTGATCCCTTCCATGGACATTTTCAAAATGTCCCTTATATGTGACATGGAGAAGGCCCTGGAGACCCACTCCAGTACTCTTGCCTGGAAACTCCCATGGACTGAGAATCCTGGTAGGCTACATTCCATGGGATCTCTAAGAGTCGGACACGACTGAGTGACTTCTCTTTCACTTTCATGCATTGGAAAAGGAAATGGCAACCCAGTCCAGTGTTCTTGCCTGGAGAATCCCAGGGATGGAGGAGCCTAGTGGGCTGCCGTCTATGGGGTCGCACAGAATCTGACACGACTAACGTGACTTAGCAGCAGTAGCAGTATATTTGACATCCACTTCATCTACTTGTCTAGGCACTTACCAGGCTGTAGACTTTATTCCAGGAGAACTCTCCTGGATTGGTTTCCAGACTTCTGGATCTTTTCACTCAAGACTAGCACCTGTCTTTATTCCACAAGAGATGTCAAATGACTTCAAAAACAGTTAATAACCAATTAAAACAGAACTCAAACCCTTAGCATCATGATTTTTTGAGGCTTTTCTGTTCAAAATTCAATAGGAATGAAGATAATAAGGTAGTGGTAGCATGTTGGGAAGGTTGGGTGTTTCTCCAAGCACATATACATAATAAACAAAATTAAACAACATTGAAGTGTTTATATTTCAAAAATATTTTAATTTGCCAACACTTTTGCAAATGAATTTAGTTTATTTCCCACTGCTACTGCTAAGTCACTTCAGTTGTGTCCGACTCTGTGCGACCCCATAGACGGCACAGGCTCCCCGGTCCCTGGGATTCTCCAGGCAAGAACACTGGAGTGGGTTGCCATTTCCTTCTCCAGTGCATGAAAGTGAAAAGTGAAAGTGAAATCCCTCAGTCGTGTCCGACTCTTAGCGACCCTATGGACTGCAGCCTACCAAGCTCCTCCGCCCATGGGATTTTCCAGGCAAGAGTACTGGAATGGGGTGCCATTGCCTTTTCCAAGTAACATTACCTGAATTTGCACCTGTCTTTTGGAGCAAATTTGTGCTTCTTAATTCACTTAGTCAAGATACAGTTTCTCCTCTGTAATAGTGCATCTGAATACAAATCTTCTCACAGATTTGGGCATTTCCTTGTCTTGATTTTCTGTCTTGATGTGTCCCTCCTCTCCCCAAAGTGACATAAACATTAAAAGTCTCTAAATTATTTAAGCCAACAAAATGACATAAACATTAAAAGTCTCTGAATTATTTAAGCAATTTGGGTAAAATTTTATTTTATTGAATGTTTTTCAGTGTGTGTGTGTGTTGTAATTAACACCTAATAGACAGGAGGTGTAACTTAGCATCTACCTCCAGGCTGCTTGACTTCTCAGTTTTGCTTTGGCGTTTTCCCAACTATAGAATGGCTCATTCTTCTCAATGATTTCAGGAGCTAGAACCAGAAGAGGTGAGTGATAGTCTTCAATCATGCCACCACTGAGTATTAACTTGACCATTCTGTGTAATGCTTTTACCTTTTTTCTACATGCTGTACATGCTATAATAATAACGCTAATGTAATAGGCCACTTTCTGAGCTCTAACATTATACAAAGAATTGAAATAATTTTATATACATTATTTGACTCCTAAAACCATATGAAAAAAAATCCTATTTGCATCTCTATTCCTAGAAAAGAAAGAGGGCTAGTGAGTTGAAAGAGCTTAGCCTAGATTACGTTGACACAGAGCTGGACCTTTTAGCCACGTTGCTATACTTCTATAGAGTTTCTATTAAGTTATTAACCTTATTTTCAAAGGATTCAAAATAGCACAGTTCCACTTTTATGTACAGGAAGCTGAGTCAGTACTGCATGGTAATTAAGAACATAACTTCATTGTCTGAAGGCCTGTGCTTTTTTCTATTACTGTTTGGCTAGTATTAACAAATAATAGAGTTAAAAATACTCCTTAAGTTTGGTAAGGAAATATTTACAGCCCAGGATATGTGTGTTTCTAACATGCCACATTCTTTCTCTGGACTGTTATCACAGAAGGGACCATTTTGTTCTTTACAGACATCCTAACCTACCAGGTCCATCCATGAACTTAAAATCAGTAATTTGAAGAACAAAATGAATTCAGCTTGTCTAAAAAAGAGACCAATTTGAAACTAAAATATGAAATGATTTCAAAACAATATCAATGGAGAAATAGACCTATGATTTTGCAACAGTGAAATTCAACTATTATGTCATTTTAGTTAATCTGTTTTTTGTCACCATAATTTTAGGTTGCCAGAACCTCTTCTAAGGATCTTGGCACTTCTGAATAATAACTTCAAAGAATAAAATGTTTAAATTCCCAGCTATTGAATAATACTGACTAATAATCCTTAGTAGGTTATTATTGGAGTCTGACAGAGAAGGGATATCAGTCAAAATGAAAAGAAAAAAGAAAATTGGTAAAGTTCATGAAAGCAAGAAGTTGACAGACACTCAGGGCCTTTATCTATTAGCGCTAAGAAAAATAACCCATCTTTTCTGTCTGCCTAATACAATGGCCACCCCTTAGCAAAATGCATTCTGGGTTTGAACTGCAAGGCCTCTTTAATGCTTTATAGAGTTTTTGCTATACTCCATTTATAAACATAAAACAACAAGCATACTGGCCTGGAGAAAAGTTCATTTTTTGCAAAACTGCTTTTTAATTCAGGTATAACACAAAGCCCCAAGACTTCACTTTTCCTGGTAGATATTTTCAGATCTATTTATCATGGTCACAACATGAAGCAGTTTCTGATTTATGTGGTGAGCTTCCGACTTTTGGTATTTTCTTCCTCAACCTCAATCCATCAGGAAGCAGGTCTGAATGACATTTAACACTAATACGGCACTGTCAATAATGCCTAGTACCCAGTATGCAAGAAAGCCTCTGGAAGATATAGAGGGTTCAGGATGTGAGCTGGAAGTCTAAGCAGCCTAAACTGATTTTTCAAGTTTATGGTGTTTTTATATATTTGGAGCAAAATAATGCAAGCTGTTGAATTAGGAAAAAAAACAGAGATTTAATGGATAAATGGAGAATTACAGCAAAACTCCATAGTTTTGGTACTGTTTGAGCAAAAGGCTTTTAGGATATTTTGGTGAGAGAGAAGGGCTTCTTCAGAAGTCTGTATCAATCAGACCATTAACCTCAATATTATCATATTCCCATTATCTGGCACAGGTCCTGCATATTAAAGATCCTGATAAAAACAGATTGGATATAACTCAAAATCAAGTCCTTCTATAGTTGCTATAACCCCTAGATCCCTACTAGTACTATACCATTATTTCACAGCCACACTTTACTTAAGGTGTCAAACTACTTTCTTATCTGATTTCCCATTTTGGGTAGGGGGATTATGTTATATGCCCAGACTCTAGCTGAGGTTATTTTGGCTGAAGAAAGACATAAAACAAGTTATCTATTTGTGTTTGTGTATTTAGTTGCTTCCATCTTACCTCTTTTTGACCCTGTGGACTGTAACCCGCCAGGCTTCTCTGTCTATGGGATTCTCCAGGCAAGAATACTGCAGTGGGTTGCCAGTTCCTCCTCCAGGGGATTTTCCGGACCTGGGGATCAAACCTGTATCTCCTGCATTGCAGGCAGATTCTTTAGAGCTGAGCTACTGGGGAAGCCTGTATTTGTAACTGGATATAAACATATTTCCTGAAACCTAGCTAAATGCTCATGACATTACACTGTATCTCTGCTCATTCTAGAAACTACATGCTCAGTAAACTTGGTGACAGGTTTAGACAAGCGTAATGAAAAAATAAGTAGGACTGTCATGTAGCTGCTAGAGGGTTTATAACAAACACTGTCCAAAAATCATTTGTTTATTTAACAAATGTTTACTGAAGACATAGTATATGTCAGGCACTAGACTGAAATCTAGTCTCGACACTGGGAGCTCAGGGTATTTATTGCAGTAACATCCAGATTAATAAGTAATTATGACCCAGAATGGTGAAGTTATGCTAAAACATCACAGAAGACAGAGGACAGAGCAAGCAAATGACATGGGAATTTGGAAAGAGTTGTTTAATCTGTCAGTCATGTCCTATTCTTTGCAACCCCATGGACTGTAGCGTACCAGGCTCCTCTGTCCATGGGATTTCGCAGGCAAGAATACTGGAGCGAGTTGCCATTTCCTTCTCCAGAGGATCTTCCCAATCCAGGGACTGAACGGACATCTCCTGCATTAGCAGGCAGATTCTTTACAGCTGAGCCACCAAGGAAGCCCGATGGAAACAGTCAGTTCAGTTCAGTTCAGTCGCTCAGTCGTGTCCGACTCTTTGCGGCCCCATGAATCGCAGCACGCCAGGCCTCCCTGTCCATCACCAACTCCCGGAGTTCACTCAGACTCGCCTCCATCCAGTCAGTGATGCCATCCAGCCATCTCATCCTCTGTCGTTGCCTTCTCCTCCTGCCCCCAATCCCTCCCAGCATCAAAGTCTTTTCCAATGAGTCAACTCTTCGCATGAGGTGGCCAAAGTACTGGAGTTTCAGCTTTAGCATCATTCCTTCCAAAGAAATCCCAGGGATGATCTCCTTCAGAATGGACTGGTTGGATCTCCTTGCAGGTGGAAACATTAGACAAACTCAAATAAAGGGACACTGCAAAATAAATTGATCTGTACTTTTGAAAAATGTCGATGTCATGAAATTCTAAGTCAGACTAAGGTACTGTTCCCTACCAAAGAGAGATGACAACTGAATGTAAAGGTGACAACTGGAGTAAGGCCCAACACCGTATTTTCTGTTGCTTAAAAAAGACACTGGGACAATTGGCAAAATCTGAATTGATAACTGGAGTGTAGTAATAAAAAAAGAGAGAGAATGACTGTTTTTAAAGAGAAACTATAAGGGGAATAGAAAGAAAAGACTATAAAAGAGTGAGAGGAAGAGAGGGATAAAGTGAGGAAAAGAGAGAGGAAGATTTTTTCTTAAAAAGGAAGACGAGAAGGGAAAATCCTCCAAACAGAGCCAATCCTCCGTACAGGGCATCTAACCAGGGGCCCGGAGCAGGCGCCGCCCGGCGTCTCAGAAAACCGCGGCGAGGGCGGCGTCCACGGGCGGGACCAGTCTCCATTTCGCCTAACGGCGGGAAATACGCATCGCAGACCGCGCTGCCCGGACCTGGGTGAAGCTCTCGTGGGATGGGGCGGCGGGAGCGCGTGGCACGGCCCCGCGGCGGGGAGGCGGGGTGGGTCTGCTCTCCGGGAAGGTTGCGGTGGGGCGGCCGCCATCTTGGAGAAGGGCGAAAGGAAGGGCAGTCGCGGCCTCAGGAGTGTGCGGCGCGGTGGCCTGAGAGCTGCGTGTTGCTGGGTATCACTCTGCAGACTCCAAGGGGAAACTCCTGAAATCTGATTTATCCGTTTATAGTGCGAGACCTTGCACAGGTGGAGACCGCAACAGTCCAAAAGAACAAATGCAAAGAGACCTCAAACTTATCTCTGGGCAAATTTAGAAGGTAACAGTAGTCTTTGGTTTCTGCCCACCTCATCTTTTCTCTTGGTGCCTTTTTTTTTTTTTTTTTTTTTGACGATGGCAACTCTTTTGTTTGGTTTCCTGCTGGAACCCCTATGGAGTGACTTTTCCCTCCACTGGATCAAGTCTTCCCTGTATTTGAGTGGCATCTGCTGGAAAGGGAGAAAGAAAAAGAGGGGAGAATGGAGTTTGATAGCCAAGAATAAAGTAAATAGAGTAAAAGATTAATATTTGAAAGTACTTGAGTGAAGGATATTTTGTACTAGAGAACTAGCCTTGCTCAAAGAGAGAAACTGTTTTGCCTTCAACCTTGTGGAGGCACCCTATGTCATACTGTTAGGGGAAGCGCACCGACTGAAACCCCTCACCCTGGCCAGACACCATAGTAACCATTTGCATGAGTTGTTTTAGGACAGGAGGTCCTGGTAAGGAACAGGGAACTAATAAGCCACCACCAACTGAAAGAGTTCAGGAAAGGTCAAAAGGAGATACCATGTGTCTGACCACCTCTCAGAATCCTTCTCACTGGCATCCATCTTGGTTGAGCAAGGTGTGAACCACCAGCAAGGACTCTGAGTCAGAATGATTGGATAAAGACAACCCAGAAACTAATCCCAGCACCATAAACCCGGAAACTGCGAGCCACCTGGCAGAGCAGATCTCCTAGGTTCTCTTACCCTACTGCTCTCTGCTGGGGTGCCATTTCCCAATAAAATCTCTTGCTTTGTCAGTATATGTTTCTCCTTGGACAATTTATTTTGGAGTCTTAGACAAGAGCCCAGTTTTGGGCCCTAGAAGGGGTCCTCCTTCCTGCAACAAATGGCTACTCTGGCGGGTCTCTGCTGCAACTGACATCCTGACTACTTGGGGTACTCAGGGACCAGCTTGCCTGCCGATGGACCAGACCCAGCAGCCACAACTGGGATCCTTTTGTCCCTGGTCTCCTCCTGACACAGACAACTGACCAAAGTGCCCTGACAGGGTAAGGAACAAGAGACTTTATTGACCTCTCTCCCCTTCCCTCTCTCTTTCCCTCTCTCTTTCCTCTCCTTAACCCTTCCTATCCTACCCTTTTTTTTTCTAGTGCCCTGGTCCTGGACACGGGAATCTGGTTGAAGGGCCTCAGCCTGACCTGAAGATTGGAGACTGAGCACCTCCTCTTGGCAGAGAACTCGAATTTTGGTTCTGGTCTGTTCTGGTCTTGTTTCTGGTAGGGCTGAGTTCAAGTCCTCCCTTCTCTGGAGGCCCAGGTTAAAGTCCTGTAATGCCTGGGTATCTGAAGGTGGCAGGAGATGTCTGTAAGTCTAACCCCTTTGCCCTCCTCATCATTCAACTTGGCTTCCTTTCCTTTCTTTGAAATCTTTGAAGACCTGAGATATTTTCATTTACTCTGTTAGTACTTGAATATGAAGTTCTGTGTCTCTATAGGAAGTTTTCTGAGAAACTGTAATCTTGTATTTAACGAATGTCTGATGAGGACTGCCAGTCTATGTGTGTGTTTTATACTCTGTGTTCTGTGTAGAGATTTGTGATGGCCATTTTGCTTTGTCTGGCCACCATTTGGTTTAGACCTGCCATCATTTTGTTAGAACTTGATTTTCTTTCCCTATACCTTGAGACCAGGGCTGTGGGAACAGTTATCTAGACCATCTCTAACTCCCAAGGCTGAGAAAAAACAGGACATTTTTATTTATTTTTTTTTTAAACTTAAAACATTTGTTTATTTTAAATTTTATTTATTTTAAAATTTTATTTATTGCAACTGTTATTTATAAACTAGTGAATTTTATATTGTTATATCTAATTCATGACAAAGCTTTGAAAATGAAGCTAGATCTTGTGTTGTGTCTGTCTGAATATACCTCTGTATGTCTTTGCATTGGATAATATTTTTGAGATTAATTTGTAAATGAGCTCTATTTAATTGGCTTAAAAAAAAGTAAGAACTTACAAATGAAATCATTCTAAATTGAATAATGAATTCCAGGTTCATGTGAACTGGGTTCCTGATATTAATGTTTGTTTGTTGAACTAACTAGTAATATAGACTAGTCTTAGAGTAACTAACATTAAGTAGAATACTCTCATTGCACCTAGGTTTAATATGTTAAATATTATTATATCTGTTACAAGTTTGTCAACAAGGAAATTATCTCGAGTGAAGAAACTTCTAAAAATTGTAAATGAGATGTGATCTTTTAGATAAGCTCTATTAAGAATTATGCTTTAGGAATGTCTATCTAAAATAGTCTCTCCATATTGGAGTAACTTAAATCTCTAAGGGTTGTGCTAAACTAAGTGTTGAAAGTCTATTGAATATCTAGGTCATTTCCAAATAAAATAAGATTTTGAAAGATTTACTACTAAACACTAATTTTCCTTTACAAAGAAACTACAGAGATTTGGGACTATAAATGAATAATGTTTAGTGCTATCCTAAAATGTTCTAAGAAGGCAAAGGTTTTAGAAAAAAATTGCTGATATTTATGCTCACCAATCTATAAAATGCTAATATAAAAATTAGTTCTTGGCTTCTTAAGGAAAGTAGGAAGAGTGTTTTCAGTAAAAGAAGGTATGAAAAAATACTAAAAAGAATTATGCATGATCAGGATTTTCTAAAATTAGATTACAATTAGTTAGATAAATGGATTTTGTTAGGATTGACACAGCCATAGAAAAACTGATTAGAGGCAGCTAGGTCCAAAATGGCAGAGTTGACTTTCACTAGACCTTGAGCCTTGATGTATAGGACCATTGTGATGTATCAACAAGCTAAATGATACAACAGTCAGCATTGACCAAATCTGACCAAATGTTCTAAACCCTTTTATTTATTTATTATTATTTTTTAATATCATATAAAATAGATTTTTAAAAATTTATTTATTTTAATTGGAGGCTAATTACTTTACAATATTGCAGTGATTTTTGCCATACATTCACATGAATCAGCCATGGGTGTACATGTGTTCCCCATCCTGAAACCCCCTCCCATCTCCCTCCCTATCCCATCCCTCAGGGCCACACCAGTGCACCAGCCCTGAGCACCCTGTCTCATACATTGAACCTGGACTGGCAATCTATTTCACATATGATAATATACATTTTTCAATGCTACTCTCTCAAATCTTCCCACCTTCACCTTCTCCCACAGGGTCCAAAAGTCTATTCTTTACATCTATGTTTCTTTTGCTGTCTCACATATAGAGTCATTTTTACCACCTTTCTAAATTCTATATATATGCATTAATATACTGTACTGGTGTTTTCCTTTCTGACTACTTCATTCTATATAATAGGCTCCAGTTTCATTCACCTCATTAGAACTGATTCAAATGTATTCTTTTTAATAGCTGAGTAATATTCCATTGTGTATACGTACCACAGCTTTCTTATCCATTTGTCTGCCTATGGACATCTAGCTTGCTTCCATGTCTTGGCTATTGTAAACAGTGCTACAATGAATATTGGGGTACACAAGTCTCTTTCAATTCTGGTTTCCTCTTCTAAACCCTTTGAATTGATTTTTTTTAACAAAACTTCCTAAATTGAATTCTGTTGAAGTTCCTTTGACCTCTAGCTAACTTTGGGGTGCTTCAGAGGGCCTCTGAAACATTTGAAACAGAGATGTTAAACTAATTGTGTTTATTTGGTTGGTTAAATTGCATTAAAATATTATCAAATGAGTAATAAATCCTCTCGTGTTATAATGTATGGTAAATATTACCAATGTAGGTATCCTAGAAATTCTATGGAATTCTTAACACTCTGTTATGTCCCGGTATTCTAATGGAAAACCTGATGACTTCACAAAAGTTAAAGAAAGGACTGAATGAACCAGCGAATATGCTTATAGCTTTTATGGCTTCTATCTGAAAAATTACAGGTTTGAATCTTATGTTTTCTGGGAGTAGGGGAAAGCTTCCTCTCAAACTAATTATGACAGTAATTTGGTAAAATTATGCATTATAAACAAAACAATTACATTTTCTCTCTATCGACTCCTCCAGAGATTGGAAACTCTTAGGTTTCCAGTAACTATATCAGATGAGTTAGGAAGGTTATCTCACAAACATGTACAAAAATCTTAAGAAATTTCTGAGACCTTGGAAAGGGAAGACTTCACCTTGATTTGTTAGGCTAAATCTGTGATAAGCCTTTGGTGAATTTCCCAGCCCTGTTTTATTTTAAAATTTCAGTCTGAGACTCTATAAATGTTTCAGCAAAGCAAAAAGTCTATGATCAATTATGTTTATATAAATCATCAGGCCAAAATTACTGAGAACAGACCTATTTTGCAAGCAAACTAGCCTTAATTTGGTTATATTTGATAAAAATGAGGGTAATTTTAGGGAGAAAAAGGTGTTTCATTAAATGTTAAATCCCAGCTTGTTAATGGAAGTCTGCTTCTAGTAAGACTCATTACTTGATAGTTCTTTGCTGTTATGTGATATTAATGTAAAATTTAATTGAATTCTTAAAGAATACCCTAAGTTTGTTTTTGAAGCACATATCAGTCATCTATCTTTGGATAAAGATCAGATGCCTCATGAGCTGCAGCCAGGACTGGAAAAAGACATAATTTAAGAGACTGTCTCCAACCTGGATGGAAGGACCTGTTTATAAGGTATTCTTAACTGGCTCATGCACTGTGAAACTGAAAGGAAACTGACTCTTAGATTCCCACTTCCAAAGGCCCCTACACTGGACTGGTCTATAGAGAGGACAGCTGACCTCACTTTAAAATGATGCTCAAACAGAGAAGAAAGTACACTACACCAGGATGAGAAGAAGATGACATCAGAGGTAAACAGCTTGCCCAAGATGCTGGACCTGATTCATATGATCATTTAAAATGTTTTCTTGACTTCATAGACCTTTGCATATAAATCAAATGCCTGATCATAGACCTGATCCTATGCTAGTTTTAGAAATCAATCCAATTGTTGGGTTTGTGGCCAATTACCTGTGTCTAGTTCTGGGTTACCTTGGTGAATTTCTCTACTCTGAGACTAACTGGTTGGCCCTGAGGAAATTTACTTGAAAAAAAAAATATAGTCATATTCAAATCACTATTGATATTACTAGATGGGATCCCTTCACCCAGCCAATTAACAATGCCTGCTCTGACTCTGGCCATAAATTTGAGTTTTCTTCTATTACTAAAGCTCAATCAGAGCAACAAGCAAAGTTTTAGCAAAGGAAAAAATCTCTCACAATTATGGGATGGATTTATATAGATAATACCAGGGTATGGTAATTTAGATTTAAAGTCTCCTCTGTGTTGGAAACAATAAAATCAGAGAAAGGATAATCAATCTAGTAACACTAGAAAACTGGGCTGTGTGCCTTATAGACTGTACCAATATATAATTTCCCTGGAAGATAAAGATTCATACAGAGTAGACTGAGTTCAATGACCTGGGATATACTGGGCTATATCTAATGGAAGCTCTTAAGTCTTATGATTTTACTGATACTGCTGACTGTGTTATTTGTATTTCACTTGTTTACAAACTTGCTCTTTCTTACACTACTAAATGTGTGACTGAGGGCTCTGATAAAATAATATATAATTCCATATAAGATTGATGATGGTAACAGTGTAACTCTAAATATGGGAAGAAGCAACAATAGGGAATGTTTTCCTGGACCAAGAGGCTAGTAAGACAGGTGGTCCAGAGAATTTTGTATATTGTTTTATGGCCTAGTCCAGTAACAGCACATTGAGTGTCCTGTCAACAAAATCTTTGCCAGAACTTGAGAATGGACATTCTCAGCACCATGGGATTAAATGATCATGAAATGCCCCTCTCAAAATCATGGTCAAGTTTATGACCAAGAAGTGGCTCTGCCAACTAAAAACGGACACTTGCCATCTGCCTCTACAAAGATTAAATCATGACCACTGCAGTTGCTAATCTTCAACACCCCCAAAAGGTGTTCAGGATGGAAATCAGGAATGAGGCACTCTGTGCTCTGGGCAAAACTGGCAGAACAGGCCTTCAGGTAGTTAGATCTTTTCAGGAGAAGATTTTATGAGTTCCAATTCTTTCATCTTCTCCTACCTAGAGAAATGCTGACATTGTTAATGGTGACATCTCCTTTAGCTATTAAGGAGAATTTTACAATTAAAAGTCAAAATAGAATAGCTATGGTTCAGATATCCAGGAAAATAACTAGGGGATACTATGGGTGTAATTTCAGGCTAGATTTTGTATTTCTAAACACTTGAGTTTTCTGAGTTGTGTCAGGCTTGGATACCACCAGACATTCTCAAAACAATGTCTGCTGGCAGCTAGCAACTACAACTTTACTTGTTATAAAACTAGAAAACTGGCTACCTGGTTACAAGTCTTCCCAAAGTGCCAGGTCCAGACTGGGTTTCAGGCCTATTCTTCAAAAAAATAAATGAGATTTATTTTGTCTATTAAAATTTCAGTGGTCACTCCTCCAACTACTTCTAATTGTGTCTGTTACACTAAAATGGCAGACCAAGGCATTGAAACTTTAATCATACAAGACTCAGATCTAGGACTTGGAATTAGAAATACTTGAAATTCAGTGTCTATTCTGCAAGCTGAGGCAGTCCTGTGCCCCATTTTGATAGGAAGTTATCAAAGTCATAGTTGCCCAGTTCCTTAAATTAAAACTGAGCAGGACTCCATGGGGTTCTGGCGTACAGATCTCTTCTGTGTTCTCTGTTTCTAGTTCTTGGATAAAAACATTCATTCAGCTTCCTTGACCTTCTGTAAGTCCCACAGTCCATTGAAGTGAATGTTACTTAGTCATGTTTGACTCGTTGCGACCCCATGGACTATACATGGAATTTTCCAGGCCAGAATTCTGGAATGGGTAGCCATTCCCTTCTCCAGGGTATCTTCACAACCCAGGGAATGAACCCAGGTCTCCTACATTGCAGGCAGATTCTTTACCAGGTGAGCCAAAAGGGAAGCCCCAATTGTCTCAAAGAGCAGATTCAAACAGTTGCTAATCAAGGAAGGGAGGGGATACAGAAACAGAGAAACAATCGAATGGTGGTACAGCCTTGAGACAGGGTTCTGGTTCCTACTCAGTTCAGTTCAGTTCAGTTCAGTTCATTTCAATCGCTCAGTTGTGTCTGACTCTTTGCGATCCCACGAATCACAGAACACCAGGCCTCCCTGTCCATCACCATCTCCCGGAGTTCACTCAGACTGAAGTCTATCGAGTCCGTGATGCCATCCAGGCATCTCATCCTTGGTCGTCACCTTCTCTTCCTGCCCCCAATCCCTCCCAGCATCAAAGTCTTTTCTAATGAGTCAACACTTCGCGTGAGGTGGCCAAAGTACTGGAGCTTCAGCTTTAGCATCATTCCTTCCAAAGAAATCCTAGAGCTGATCTTCTTCAGAATGGACTGGTTGGATCTCCTTGCAGTCCAAGGGACTCTCAAGAGTCTTCAACACCACAGTTCAAAAGCATCAATTCTTCATCGCTCAGCCTTCTTCACAGTCCAACTCTCACATCCATACATGACTACTGGAAAAAACCATAGCCTTGACTAGATGGACCTTAGTCGGCAAAGTAATGTCTCTGCTTTTGAATATACTATCTAGGTGGGTCATAACATTTCTTCCAAGGAGTAAGCGTCTTTTAATTTCATGGCTGCAGTCACCATCTGCAGTGATTTTGAAGCCCCCCAAAAATAAAGTCTGACACTGTTTCCACTGTTTCCCCATCTATTTCCCATGAAGTGATGGGACCAGATGCCATGATCTTCGTTTCCTGAATGTTGAGCTTTAAGCCAACTTTTTCGCTCTCCTCTTTCACTTTCATCAAGAGGCTTTTTAGCTCCTCTTCACTTTCTGCCATAAGGATGGTGTCATCTGCATATCTTAGGTGAGTGATATTTCTCCCGGCAATCTTGATTCCAGCTTGTGTTTCTTCCAATCCAGCGTTTCTCATGATGCACTCTGCATGTAAGTTAAATAAGCAGGGAGACAATATACAGCCTTGACATACTCCTTTTCCTATTTGGAACCAGTCTGTTATTCCATGTCCAGTTCTAACTGTTGCTTCCTAACCTGCATACAGATTTCTCAAGAGGCAAGTTAGGTGGTCTGGAATTCCCATCTCTCTCAGAATTTTCCATAGTTTATTGTGATCCACACAGTCAAAGTCTTTGGCATAGTCAATAAAGCAGAAATAGAAGTTTTTCTGGAGTTCTCTTGCTTTTTCCATGATCCAGCGGATGTTGGCAATTTGACCTCTGGTTCCTCTGCCTTTTCCAAAACCAGCTTGAACATCAAGGAGTTCACAGTTCACGTAGTGCTAAAGCCTGGCTTGGAGAATTTTGAGCATTACTTTTCTAGCCTGTGAGATGAGTGCAATTGTGTGGTAGTTTGAGCATTCTTTGGCATTGCCTTTCTTTGGAATTGGAATGAAAACTGACCTTTCCCAGTCCTGTGGCCACTGCTGAGTTTTCCAAATCTGCTGGCATATCGAATGCAGCACTTTCACAGCATCATCTTTCAGGATTTGAAACAGCTCAACTGGAATTCCATCACCTCCACTAGCTTTGTTCAGAGTGATGTTTTCTAAGGCCCACTTGACTTCACATTCCAGGATGCCTGGCTCTAGATTAGTGGTCACATCATCGTGATTATCTGGGTCGTGAAGATCTTTTTTGAACAGTTCTTCCATGTATTCTTGCCACCTCTTCTTAATATCTTCTGCTTCTGTTAGGTCCAGACCATTTGTGTCCTTTATCGAGCCCATCTTTACATGAAATGTTCCCTTGGTATCTCTAATTTTCTTGAAGAGATCTCTAGTCTTTCCCATTCTGTTCTTTTCCTCTCTTTCTTTGCATTGATCACTGAAGAAGGCTTTCTTATCTCTTCTTGCCATTCCTTGGAACTCTGCATTCAGATGCTTTTATCTTTCCTTTTCTCCTTTGCCGTTTGCCTCTCTTCTTTTAACAGCTATTTGTAAGGCTTCCCCAGACAGCCATTTTGCTTTTTTGCATTTCTTTTCCATGGGGATGGTCTTGACCCCAGTCTCCTGTACAATGTCATGAACCTCATTCCATAGTTCATCAGGCACTCTACCTCTCAGGTCTATACCCATAAATCTATTTCTCACTTCCACTGTATAACCATAAGGGATTTGATTTAGGTCATATCTGAATGGTCTAGTGGTTTTGCCTACTTTCTTCAATTTGAGTCTGAATTTGGGAATAAGGAGTTCGTGATCTGAGCCACAGTCAGCTCCCGGTCTTGTCTTTGTTGACTGTATAGAGCTTCTCCATCTTTGACTGCAAATAATATAATCAGTCTGATTTCAGTGTTGACCATCTGTTGATGTCCATGTGTAGAGTCTTCTCTTGTGTTGTTGGAAGAGGGTGTTTGCTATGACCAGTGCATTTTCTTGGCAAAACTCTATTAGTCTTTGCCCTGCTTCATTCCGCACTCCAAGGCCAAATTTGCCTGTTCCTCCAGGTGTTTCTTGACTTCCTACTTTTGTATTGCAGTCCCCTATAATGAAACGGACATCTTTTTTGGGTGTTACTTCTAAACCATCTTGTAGGTCTTCATAAAACCGTTCAACTTCAGTTTCTTCAGCATTACTGGTTAAGGCATAGACTTGGATAAGTGTGATATTGAATGATTTGCCTTACAGATGAACAGATATCATTTTGTTGTTTTTGAGATTGCATCCAAGTAGTGCATTTCGGACTCTTTTGCTGACCATGATGGCTACTCCATTTCTTCTGAGGGATTCCTGCCCACAGTAGTAGATATAATGGTTATCTGAGGTAAATTCACCCATTTCAGTCCATTTTAGTGTGCTGATTCCTAGAATGTTGACGTTCACCCTTGCCATCTCTTGTCTGACCACTTCCAATTTGCCTTTATTCATGGACCTGACATTCCAGGTTCCTACGCAATATTGCTCTTTACAGCATCGGATCTTGCTTCTATTACCAGTCACATCCACAGCTGGGTATTGTTTTTGCTTTGGCTCCATCCCTTCATTCTTTCTGGAGTTATTTCTCCACTGATCTCCAGTAGCATATGGGGCACCTAATGATTTGGAGAGTTCCTCTTTTGGTATCCTATCATTTTTCCTTTTTATACTGTTCATGGGGTTCTCAAGGCAAGAATACTGAAGTGGCTTGCCATTTCCTTCTCCAGTGGACCACATTCTGTCAGACCTCTCCACCATGACCTGCACATCTTTGATTGGCTCGTGGGCATGGCTTGGTTTCACTGTTAGACAAGGCTGTGGTCTTAGTGTTATTAGATTGACTAGTTTTCTGTGATTATGGTTTCAGTGTGTCTGCCCTCTGATGCCCTCTTGCAACGCCTACCATCTTACTTGGGTTTGTCTTACCTTGGGCGTGGGTTATCTCTTCACAGCTGCTCCAGCATAGCACAGCTGCTGCTCCTTACCTTGGATGAGGGGTATCTCCTTACTGCCACCGTTCCCGACCTTCAATGTGGAATAGCTCCTCTAGGCCCTCCTGTGCCTGTGCAGCCACCACTCCTTGGGTGGCTCCTCCCAGCTGCTGCCCCTGGCCTCGGGCTCTGGGGGGCTCCTCAATGTCACTGCCCCTGGCCTTGGGTGTGAGGTGACTTCTCCCAGCCGCCCCTGAGCTAGGACGCGGGGTGTCTCTTCCCAGCCACCACTGGCCTCGGACGCGGGTTAGCTCCTCCCGGCCACTGCCCCTGACCTCGGATGTGGGGTGTCTCCTCCCGGCCACCACTGACCTCGGACTCGGGGTGTCTCCTCCCGGCTGCCGCCCCTGACCTCGGACGCGGGGCAGCTCCTTCCAGCTGCCACTGACCTCGGACGCAGGGTAGCTCCTCTCGGCCATTCCTGCGCCGACACAGCCTGGCACTCTAGGCCACTGCCCCTGACCTCAGACATGGGGAAGCTTCTCTCAGCCACGGCCAAGAGGAGCAATATTGCATAGGAACCTGGAATGTGAGGTCCATGAATCAAAGCACATTGGAAGTGGTCAAACAAGAGATGACAAGAGTGAACATCAACATTCTAGGAATCAGCAAACTAAAATGGACTGGAATGGGTGAATTTAACTCAGATGACCATTATATCTAGTACTGTGGGCAGGAATCCCTCAGAAGAAATGGAGTAAACATCATGGTCAACATAAGAGTCTGAAATGCAGTACTAGGATGCAATCTCAAAATGACAGAATGATCTCTGTTTGTCTGCAAGGCAAATCATTCAGTATCATAGTTATCCAAGTCTATGCCCCAACCAGTAACACTGAAGAAGCTGAAGTTGAATGGTTTTATGAAGACCTACAAGACCTTGTATAACTAACACCCAAAAAGGATGTCCGTTTCATTATAGGGGACTGCAATGCAAAAGTAGGAAGTCAAGAAACACCTGGAGGAACAGGCAAATTTGGCCTTGGAGTGCGGAATGAAGCAGGGCAAAGACTAATAGAGTTTTGCCAAGAAAATGCACTGGTCATAGCAAACACCCTCTTCCAACAACACAAGAGAAGACTCTACACATGGACATCAACAGATGGTCAACACCAAAATCAGATTGATCATATTCTTTGCAGCCAAAGACGGAGAAGCTCTATGCAGTCAACAAAAACAAAACCAGGATCTGACTGTGGCTCAGATCATGAACTCCTTATTCCCAAATTCAGACTCATATTGAAGAAAGTAGGCAAAACTGCTAGACCATTCAGGTATGACCTAAAACAAATCCCTTATGGTTATACAGTGGAAGTGAGAAATAGATTTAAGGGCCTAGATCTGATAGATAGAGTGCCTGATGAACTATGGAATGAGGTTTGTGACATTGTACAGGAGACAGGGATCAAGACAATCCTCATGGAAAAGAAATGCAAAAAAGCAAAAAGACTGTCTGAGGAGGCCTTACACATAGCTGTGAGAAGAAAAGAGGCAAACGGCAAAGGAGAAAAGGAAAGATATAAGCATCTGAATGCAGAGTTCCAAGGAATAGCAAGAAGAGATAAGAAAGCCTTCTTCAGTGATCATTGCAAAGAAAGAGAGGAAAAGAACAGAATGGGAAAGACTAGAGATCTCTTCAAGAAAATTAGAGATACCAAGGGAACATTTCATGTAAAGATGGGCTCGATAAAGGACACAAATGGTCTGGACCTAACAGAAGCAGAAGATATCAAGAAGAGGTGGCAAGAATACACAGAAGAACTGTTCAAAAAAGATCTTCACGACCCAGATAATCAGGATGATGTGACCACTAACCTAGAGCCAGGCATCCTGGAATGTGAAGTCAAGTGGGCCTTGGAAAGCATCACTCTGAACAAAGCTAGTGGAGGTGATGGAATTCCAGTTGAGCTGTTTCAAATCCTGAAAGATGATGCTGTGAAAGTGCTGCACTCAATATGCCAGCAGATTTGGAAAACTCAGCAGTGGCCACAGGACTGGGAAAGGTCAGTTTTCATTCCAATTCCAAAGAAAGGCAATGCCAAAGAATGCTCAAACTACCGCACAATTGCACTCATCTCACAGGCTAGTAAAGTAATGCTCAAAATTCTCCAAGCCAGGCTTTAGCAATACGTGAACCATGAACTTCTAGATGTTCAAGCTGGTTTTGGAAAAGGCAGAGGAACCAGAGGTCAAATTGCCAACATCCGCTGGATCATGGCAAAAGCAAGAGAATTCCAGAAAAACATCTATTTCTGCTTTATTGACTATGCCAAAGACTTTGACTGTGTGGATCACAATACACTGTGGACAATTCTGAGAGAGATGGGAATACCAGACCACCTAACCTGCCTCTTGAGAAATCTGTATGCAGGTCAGGAAGCAGCAATTAGAACTGGACATGAAGAAAAGACTGATTCCAATTAGGAAAAGGAGTATGTCAAGGCTGTATATTGTCACCCTGCTAATTTAACTTACATGCAGTTAAGTTTCTCATGCATCATGAGAAACACTGGACTGGAAGAAACACAAGCTGGAATCAAGATTGCCGGGAGAAATATCACTCACCTCAGATATGCAGATGACACCACCCTTATGACAGAAAGTGAAGAGGAACTTAAAAGCCTCTTGATAAAAATGAAAGAGGAGTGCGAAAAAGTTGGCTTAAAGCTCAACATTCAGAAAACGAAGATCATGGCATCTGGTCCCATCACTTCAAGGGAAATAGATGGGGAAACAGTGGAAACAGTGTCAGACTTTATTTTTGGGGGGCTTCAAAATCACTGCAGATGGTGACTGCAGCCATGAAATTAAAAGACGCTTACTCCTTGGAAGAAAAGTTATGACCAATCTAGATAGTATATTCAAAAGCAGAGACATTACTTTGCCAACAAAAGTCCATCTAGTCAAGGCTATGGTTTTTCCTGTGGTCGTGTATGGATGTGAGAGTTGGACTGTGAAGAAGGCTGAGTGCCGAAGAATTGATGCTTTTGAACTGTGGTGTTGGAGAAGACTCTTGCGAGTCCCTTGGACTGCAAGGAGATCCAAGCAGTCCATACTAAAGGAGATCAGCCCTGGGATTTCTTTGGAAGGAATGATGCTAAAGCTGAAGCTCCAGTACTTTGGCCACCTCATGGGAAGAGTTGACTCATTGGAAAAGACTGTGATGCTGGGAGGGATTGGGGCAGGAGGAGAAGGGGACGACAGAGGATGAGATAGCTGGATGGCATCACTGACTCGATGGAAGTTAGTCTGAGTGAACTCTGGGAGTTGGTGATGGACAGGGAGGCCTGGCGTGCTGCAATTCATGGGGTCGCAAAGAGACAGACACGACTGAGCGACTTAACTGACCTGAAGTGGAGATGAAGGAATTCCAGCTGAGCTATTTCTAATCTTAAAAAATGATGCTCTTAAAGTGCTCAACTCAATATGCCAGAAAATTTGGAAAACGCAACAGGCTTTCCTGGTGGCTCAGCAGTAAAGACTCTGCCTGCAATGCAGGAAGCCTTGGTTTGATCCTTGGATTGGGAAGATCCCCTAGAAAATGGCATGGCAAACCAGTATGGTACTATTGCTAGTGAATCCCATGGAGAGAGGAACCTGACAGTGTGCAGTCCAGACGGTCACACAGTCTGACATTACTTAAGCAAATAAGCAGCAGCAGTGTCCACCGGACTGGACAAAATCAATTTTCATTCCAATCCCAAAGAAAGGCTATGTCAAAGAACGTTCAAACTACTGTACAGTTGTGTTTATTTCACATGCAAGCAAGGTAATGGTCAAAATCCTTCAAGCTAATGTTCAAAATTAAGTGAACTGAGAACTTCCAGATATGTAAGCTGGATTTAGAAAAGGTAGAGAACCCAGAGATTAAATTGCCAGCATCCATTGGATCATAGAAAGAGCAATGGTATTCCAGAAAAGCTTCTGCTTCATTGACTATGCTAAAACCTTTAACTGCATGTATCGTAACAAACTGTGAAAAATTCTTAAAGTGTTGGGAATACAGACTAGCTTACTTGTCTCCTGAGAAACCTATATTCAAGTCAAGAAGCCACAGTTAGAACTGGACATGGGACAATGGACTGGTTCAAAATTGGGAAAGGAGTATGTCAAGATTGTGTATTGCCACCCTGCTTATTTAGCTCATATGCAGAGTACATCAGGTAAAATGCCAGGTTGGATAATTACAAGCTGGATTCAAGACTGCCAGGAAAAAATATCAACAACCTCAGATATGTAGATGATATCACTCAATGGCAGAGAGCAAAGAAGAATCAGGGACCCTCTTGATAAAGGTGAAATAAGAAAATTAAAAAGTTTGTTTAAAATTCAACATTCAAAAAAGTATGATCATGGCATCTAGTCCCATCACTTTGTGGCAAATAGGGAAATTGTGGAAATAATGACAAATTTTATTTTCTTGGGCTCCCAAATCATTGTAGATGGTGACTGCAGGCATGAAATTAAAAGACACTTGTTCCTTGCAATAAAAGCTATTACAAACCTAAACTGTGTATTAAAAAGCAGAGACATCACTTTGCCAACAAAGTCCCATCTAGGCAAAGCTCTAGTTCTTTCTGTAGTCATGTATAGGTATGAGAGTTGGACCATAATGAAGGCTGAGTGCTGAAGAATTGATGCTTTTGAACTGTGTTTCTAGAGAAGACTCCAAGAGTTCCTTGGACTGAAAGGGGGCTTCCTTGGTGGCTCCACTGTTAAAGAATCCACTTGCAATGCCAGAGAGCCCAGTTCAATTCCTATTTCAGGAAGATCCCCTGGATAGGGATAGGCTACCCACTCCAATATTCTTGGGCTTCCCTGGTGGCTCTGATGGTAAAGAATACACCTGCAATGCAGGAGACCTGGGTTGGAAATATCCCCAGGAAGAGGGCATACCAACTACTCCAGTATTCTTGTCTGGAGAATTTTTTTTTTTTTTTTTTTGTGGGGGAGTCGGCGGGGGGGGGAGTGGGGAAGGTGCTTCCCTGTTAGCTCAATCAGTAAAGAATCTGCCTGCATTGCAGGAGACCCAAATTCAATCCCTGGGTCGGGAAGATCTTCTGGGGGAAGTAAATAGCTACTCTCTTCAGTATTCTTGCCTGGAAAATCTCATGGACAGAAGAGCCTGGTGGGTACAGTCCATGGGGTTGCAAGAGTTGGACTACAAGGAGATCAAACCAGTCAATCCTAAAAAAAAAAAATAACAATAATCATAATCAACTCTGAATACTAATTGGAAGCACTGATGCTAAAGTTGAAGCTCTAATACTTTGACCATATGATGGGAAGAGCCAATTCATTGGAAAAGACCCTGATGCTGGGAAAGATTGAGGGTGGGAGTAGAAGAGGGTGACCAATGATGAGATGGTTGGATGGTGTCATGGACTCAATGGACATGAGTTTGGGAAAACTGTGGGAGATAGTGAAGGACAGGTAAGACTTCCTTCCCTACAAACTAGAGTGTTGCATTTTGTGGATTCACAAAGTCAAACGTGATTTAAATTCTGAACAATTATAGTAATTTTTTTTTTTTTTTACAGAAATGTCTGTTTAGGTCTTCTCCTTATTATTTGATTGGGTTGTTTGTTTTTCTGATACTGAGATACATGAGCCACTTGTATATTTGCAAATTAGTCCTGACAAAGCACTACTATTAATCAGTAAATTTCATTTATTTACCAATGGTCAGTGCCTTGCAGGTATATTAGCAAAACAAGCCAATTCCAAACTTACTGGAATTAAACTTGACAGTGTAACATATCAAACAGTTCATAGACTGGCACTGCTTTTCAGGTTATTCTTAGAGTGGCACTAATATATGGACATCTGGATAAAGAACAAGAACATGACCAACATCTATTCTGAATTTATAATTATCACTTTTTTGCATTTCTTTATACTTTTCACATGATTTTTGTTGTTTTGTTTTGGCATATCATTGGGATAATGAATTCTATGGTTTTATGTCTGCATTCTGTCATTCAGCATCATTTTGAAAGATTCACCCATTCTCTTAAATACAGTTGTAATTTCTTCATTTTCATTGCAGTAGAATCTATGCCCTAAATATCCATTAGAATGTTGATGGACATTTTGGTTATTTTCCATTTTTGACTATTAGAATACTATTGTTCTTATGACTTTTTATGTATGTTTTCACAATTTTCTTGAGCATACAACCAAAGTGAAACTGTGATGTGATGGATTATTCACATTTTAAACTTTGGTGTTTATGGCCAAATATTACATCAAAGTGATTGTACAAATTTACCTTCCACCAGCAGTAGAAAATTCCTTTGCTTCAAATCCTTGCTAATACTAACACTGTTAATGTTTAAGTTTTTCCATCCTGGTGAGTGTGCAGTTGAATTTCACTGTGTTTTTAATTGATGTTTCTCTGATTATGGAGGAGGCTGAATACCTTTGACCGCTGAAATAGAGGCTTAACCTATTCAAGTCTCTTGCCTATTTTTCTATTAATTCTATTTTTCTTATTGATTTGTAGCAGTACTTTTTGTATTCTGAATATGAAACTTTCTTCAGATATAAATGTTACAAATATATTCTCCCAGTGTGTGGACCCATTTCCCATCTTTTAAAGGTTTCTGACATTATCTATCACTACTCACCTTGCCTGTTGAAGTTTAGAGATCCCTATATGCAGGACTTTAGACAGGGATTCAAGTGCAAGTGGTTTATTTTAGAGTTTATATCAGGAGTGAAAAAGTGAAATAAGACTGCTAATCAGAAGTTTACTATCAATCAAGTTACCTTGAAAGTTTAATCCCACCGAGGAATTAATGAATCAGTGTAGAAAGTGTGCATTAGAGCTATCACATCCAAGGAGTAAGCAAATAAAAGTATTTTTTAAAGTTCTGTACACCCGTGCTTGAGATAACTCCCAGGGGTAAATTAATTTCTAGGAGCAAATTACTTTTAGCCTACCACCTGAGTAGATCAAATAACCCCAACAGTTCAAGAAAACAAAGGAATGAAAGTGCTAGTAGTTGGCTGGTGTTTACTGAAGTGCTAAAAGTGAGATGGTATAGACAAAGTGCCATAGGACTTACAAACTTTCTAACTCTTATAAAGTTTCTTTCTCTTGCTTGAGCATACGAGCTAGAATCTCTAGTTCATATTAGATAAAATAAATGATAGTAGTAGTTATCTTTGCATGGATCTTGGTCTCAAAAAGAAGGCTTTTACTATTTTACCATTCACTATGATGTTTGCTATATTTATAATAGATTTAGTATAAATACCCTTGATCAAATTAAGGAAGCTCTCTTCTACTCATGATTTTTTAAAAATCAAAAATTGATATTAAATTATATCAAATTTTTCCTGCATCTAATAAGTTATGACCAACCTAGATAGTATATTCAAGAGCAGAGACATTACTTTGCCGACTAAGGTCCATCTAGTCAAGGCTATGGTTTCTCCTGTGGTCATGTATGGATGTGAGAGTTGGACTGTGAAGAAGGCTGAGCACCGAAGAATTGATGAGTTTGAACTGTGGTGTTGGAGAAGACTCTTGAGGGTCCCTTGGACTGCAAGGAGATCCAACCAGTCCACTCTGAAGGAGATCAACCCTGGGATTTCTTTGGAAGGAATGATGCTAAAGCTGAAGCTCCAGTACTTTGGCCACCTCATGGGAAGAGTTGACTCATTAGAAAAGACTTTGATGCTGGGAGGGATTGGGGGCAGGAGGAGAAGGGGACAACAGAGGATGAGATGGCTGGATGGCACCACGGACTCGATGGACGTGAGTCTGAGTGAACTCCGGGAGATGGTGATGGACAGGGAGGCCTAGTGTGCTGCGATTCATGGGGTCGCAAAGAGTCGGACACGACTGAGCGACTGAACTGAACTGAATATGATAATAGGGCTTTCCTGATAGCTCACATGGTAAAGAATCCGCCTACAATGCAGGAGACCTGGGTTCAATTCCTGGGTCAGAAAATCCCTTGGAGAAGGTAATGGTAACCCATGCCATTGTTCATGCCGGAAAATCCCATGCACAGAGGAGCCTGGTGGGCTATAATCCATGAGGTTGCAAAGAGTCAGGCACAACTGAGTGACTAACACATTAAAATGAATGTGATAATGGTATAATTTTTTCTCATTTTTTTCTGTCAATGTGAACTACATTGATTAATTTTTAAATGCTCCAACTAACCTTGCATTCCTGCAATAAACCTGCCTTGTTTGTTTTGGTTACTAAATATTACAGAGCTCATTTTGCTCATATTTAGTTAGGAGTTTTGCATTTGTATTCTATATGAGACTTACGTTTTTTTTTTCTTAATTTAACCCAAGTTCTTTTATGAAAGTTGTGATGCTTTTCTTAAGCATTTGGGAAATGTTTCTTCTTTTTGTATTACACTGAAGAATTAGCATTTTTTGCTATTTTTCCTTTCTTAAATGTTTGGAAGAATCTGTTGTTAAATGCTTCTTGCTCGCAAGGAAAGATAAACTGAGATAAATGAGTTCACCTTGTTTCTAGTTGTGACGAGTTAGAACCATATTTCAGAGAAGGCAATGGCAATCCACTCCAGTACTCTTGCCTGGAAAATCCCATGAACGGAGGAGCCTGGTAAACTGCAGTCCATGGGGTCTCTGAGAATCAGGCACGACTGAACAACTTCACTTTCACTTTTCACTTTCATGCATTGGAGAAGGAAATGGCAACCCACTCCAGTGTTCTTGCCTGGAGAATCCCAGGGATGGGGGAGCCTGGTGGGCTGCCGTCTATGGGGTCCCACAGAGTCGGACATGACTGAAGTGACCTAGCAGCAGCAACAACAGAATCATATTTATGGTAAAACAAAAGACACAATCTATTTCGGAATAAAAGGTAATTGTTTATGAAGTAAACGATAAAATGCTGATCTCCTTTTGAGCTATTAAATATCCTGTTCCCATATTTGTATAACCTACTCATTCTCTAAGATCTAGGTAATTTTATGTCTTGGAAAGACACTTGATTATATCTCCAGTCCATAACTATCTGCTTTGAATTTATGTGCTACTTTAAAAATTAATCAATTTATTTTTATTTTGGCTATGCTGCGTCTTTGTTGATGGCAGTTGGGCTTTCTCTAGTTCCAGTTTGTGGGCTCTAGAGCACCTTGGCTCTCTAGATGTGGGCATGTGAGCTCTAGAGTGCATGAGCTTACCTGCCGTACCCACATCATGTGCATTAAAAGGCAGATTCTTAATCCACTGGACCACCAGGGAAGTCCCTAAACTTATGTGTTAGTGATGGACTTTAACTTAATGACTTTCTCCAATTGTTTTAACTTTTTATATGGGAATATTTTAAATTACAGATTCAATTTCTTTAATATTTGTATGAATATTTGTACTTTTTATTCTTTTTGCATCACCTTCATCAAATGTTACTATTTAAGCAATGTTTTTATTTTATCAAAATTTTTAATTTTATTAGCTAAGCAATTCATAAGAACCTTTTTATTTTATTTGTAATAAAAAATGTCTCTACACTTCAAACACTGGTTATTTTTGCCCTTTAGTCACCAGGACTCTATCAAATTTGTTGGTCTTTTCAAAGAACCATATATGGCCTTATTGATACCATATTATCTTTTATTTTTCTTAATTGATACATGCTATCTTTTCATTTTCTTTTGCTTTACTCAGCCCTCAGCCACTCAGGGGAAAAGTGACCATAAATATCAGGCTTTGCATTTGGTCCTAATAATTCTTTACTGTCTTAGCTTTCAAAACCTTTTGGGAAATGTTTGCAAATTTTAAGTGTTTAGTTTTTCCAATTGTCCTCAGAGATAGGATTGGTAAAAATTATCTGATCCACTATTACCAAAAATGGAAGTCCCCAATTATTTATTTTTTTTACATTTTTGACATTGCATCATCTTATATTTTGTTTGTTTGTTTCTGAAAACTTTTTCAGTGTCTCTTGGAAAGAAGCAAATTCTACAATTAAAATTGCATTAATCAACAAATCAAATCTCCTAGAGAAAAGTAGGGGAGGGAAAAAAATGACAAATTCTCAGGCTGTTAACTCATTTATGGGCTTGCATATGTTCTTATGCTCACCATTAAAGCTCAAGAGTGTATCCAAATGCATCATTAAATAAGTACTCAGTGTGATGGAAGATAAAACATATGGGATGAAATGACATTTTTAAGTGTTCCTTGCTCCCTCTCTACCTTTTCATTAGCATCTCCTGAAGTTCTCTTTTATACATCAGACCAAGTTGTTAGACCTCAGTTACCTTCTATAAACTATAAACAAGAGCTGTAAATCATTCAGTTCAGTTCAGTCGCTCAGTCGTGTCTGACCCTTTGAGACCCCATGGACTGCAGCATGCCAGGCTTCCCTGTGCATCATCAACTCCTGGAACTTCCTCAAACTCATGTCAATTGAGTTGGTGATACCATCCAACCATCTCACCCTCTGTTGTCCCCTTCTCCCCCTGCCTTCAATTTTTCCCAGCATCAGGGTCTTTTCCAATGAGTCAGTTCTTCACATCAGATGGCCAAAGTATTGGAGTTTCAGCTTCAGCATCAGTCCTTCCAATGAATATTCAGGACTATTTTCCTTTAGGATGGACTGGTGTGATCTCCTTGCAGTCCAAGGGGCTCTCAAGGGTTTTCTCCAACACCACAGTTCAAAAGCATCAATTCTTTGGTGCTCAGCTTTCTTTTTTCTTTTCTTTCTTTTTTTTTTTTTTGAGCACTGAGGTCTTTTTATTTTATTTTTTTTAATAAATCTGTAATCGTTAGATGAATATACAGTCTCAATTACAGAATGTGAAATCCTATTAAATTATATCATGTAAGTCAATGCCCAGAGGACCATTTTTGATCAGGGTAGAATAACTCATTTTTGAGGACCTTAAAGAAGGCAAATTTCATGTTTCAATGAAAGGTCACATCATGAATCCTCTTTATTCCTTCACTGTAAAAGACATGATCTGTTATTCTTCTTAACTGAGAGTAAAAATAACTCGAAAAAATAAAAAAAGAATTTTGATTTAGAGATGTGAAAACTTGTGTAATTTGTAGTAGTTATTTTGTCAGTATTTTTACTCATAACTATTAGTAGTAAAAACTCTAGGTGACTTGGGATCTATGTTCCAATCTTTAGTATTAACTAAATGAACTCACTCTTCAAATAACACATCTTTTCCCACAATGCTTTCTTTATAGTCCAACTCTCACATCCATACATGACTCCTGGAGAAACCATAGCTTTGACTAGATGGACCTTTGCTGGTAAAGTAATGTCTCTTCTTTTTAATATGCTGTCTAGGTTGGTCATAGCTTTTCTTCCAAGGAGCAAGCGTCTTTTAATTTCATGACTATAGTCACCATCTGCAGTGATTTTGGAATCCAAAAAAATAAAGTCTTTCACTGTTTCCATTATTTTCCCATCTATTTGCCATGAAGTGATGGAACTGGATGCCATGATCTTAGTTTTCTGAATGTTTACTTTTAAGCCAACGTTTTACTCTCCTCTTTCACTTTCATCAAGAGGCTCTTTAGTTCCTCTTCACTTTCTGCCAAAAGGGTGGTGTTATCTGCATATCTGAGGTTATTGATATTTCTTCCACCAATCTTGCTTCCAGCTTGTAGTTCATCCAGTCTGACATTTCCCATGATGTTCTATGCATTTAAGTTAAATAAGCAGAAAAAAAAAAAAGTTAAATAAGCAGGGTGACAACATAGAGCCTTGATGTACTACTTCCCCTGTTTGGAACCAGCCTGTTGTTCCATGTCTAGTTTTAACTGTTGCTTCCTGACCTGCATACAGATTTCTCAGGAGACAGGTCAGGTGGTCTGGTATTCCCATCTCTTTCAGAATTTTTGGGCTTCCCTCAGCTCAGTTGGTAAAGAAGCCACCTGCATTGCAGGAGACACTGGTTCTATTTCTGGGTCAGGAAGATTCCCTCGAGAAGGATTATGTTACCCACTCCAGTATTCTTGGGCTTTCCTTGGGCTCAGCTGGTAAAGAATCCACCTGCAATGTGGGATAACTGGGTTCAATCCCTGGGTTGAGAAGATCCCCTAGAGATGGGAAAGGCTACCCATTCCAGTATTCTGGCATGGAGCATTACATGGACTAAGTCCTTGGGGTTGCAAAGAGTTATCCATGACTGAGGGACTTTCACTTTAAGAATTTTCCATAGTGTGTTGTGATCCACACAGTCAAAGACTGGCATAGTCAATAAAGCAGAAGTAGATGCTTCTCTGGACCACTCGTGCTTTTTTGATGATCCAATAGATGTCGGAAATTTGATCTCTGGCTCCTCTGCCTTTTCTAAGTCCAGCTTGAACATCTAGAAGTTTACAGTTCACCTACTATTGAAGCCTGACTTGGAGATTTGAGCATTACATTGCTAGCATGTGAGATGAGTACAATTGTGTGGTAGTTTGAACATTCTTTGGCATTCTCTTTCTTTGGGGTTGAAATGTGGCTGGTAGCTTGACAGGGATTGCATTGAATTGAAAGCTGACCCTTTCCAGTCCTGTGGCCACTGATGAGTTTTCCAAATTTGCTGACATGTTGAATGAAGCACTTTCACAGCATCCTCTTTTAGGATTTGAAATAGCTCAACTGGAATTCCAATCACTTCCACTAGCTTTGTTCATATAGGTGCTTCCTAAGGCCCACTTGACTTTGCATTCAAGGATGTCTGGCTCTCGCTGAGTGATCACACAATCTTGGTTTTCTGGTTCATGAAAATCTTTTTTGTATAGTTCTTCTGTGGATTCCTGCCAGCTAATCTTAATATCTTCTGCTTCTGTTAGGTCCATACCATTTCTGTCCTTAATTCTGCCCGTCTTTGCATGAAATGTTCCCTTGGTATTTCTAATTTTCTTAAAGATATCTCTAGACCTATCCATTCTATCGTTTTTCTCTATTTCTTTGCATTGATCACTGAGGAAAGCTTTCTTTTCTCTCCTTGCTATTCTTTGGAACTCTGCATTCAAATGAGTATATCTTTCCATTTCTCCTTTGCCTTTAGCTTCTCTTCTTTTCTTAGCTATTTGTAAGGCATCTTCAGAAAACTTTTCCTTTTAACATTTCTTTTTCTTGGAGATGGTTTTGATAACTGCCTCCTGTACAATGTCATGAATCTCTGTCCATAGTTCTTCATGCACTCTTTCTATCAGATCTAATCCGTTGAATTTATTTGTCACTTCGACTGTATAAGGGATTTGATATAGGTCATACCTGAATGGTCTAACTGCTGCTGCTTCCTGACCTGCATACAGATTTCACAAGAGGCAGGTTAGGTGGTTTGGTATTCCCATCTCTTTCAGAATTTTCCACAGTTTATTGTGATCCACACAGTCAAATGTTTTGGCCTAGTCAATAAAGCAGAAATAGAAGTTTTTCTGGAACGCTCTTGCTTTTGCCATGATCCAGCGGATGTCAGCATTTGATCTCTGGTTCCTCTGCCTTTTCTAAAACCAGCTTGAACATCTAGAAGTTCACGGTTCACGTATTGCTGAAGCCTGGCTTGGAGAATTTTGAGCATTACTTTACTAGCATGTGAGATGAGTGCAATTAGGTGGTAGTTTGAGCATTCTTTGGCATTGCCTTTCTTTGGAATTGGAATGAAAACTGACCTTTCCCAGTCCTGTGGCCACTGCTGAGTTTTCCAAATCTGCTGGCATATTGAGTGCAGCACTTTCACAGCATCATCTTTCAGGATTTGAAACAGCTCAACTGGAATTCCATCACCTCCACTAGCTTTGTTCATAGTGATGCTTTCCAAGGCCCACTTGACTTCATATTTCAGGATGCCTGGCTCTAGGTTAGCGATCACAGCATCATGATTATCTAGGTCGTGAAGATCTTTTTTGTACAGTTCTTCTGTATATTCTTGCCACCTCTTCTTAATATCTTCTGCTTCTGTTAGGTCCAGACCATTTGTGTCCTTTATCGAACCCATCTTTACATGAAATGTTCCCTTGGTATCTCTAATTTTCTTGAAGAGATCTCTAGTCTTTCCCATTCTGTTCTTTTCCTCTATATCTTTACATTGATCGCTGAAGAAGGCTTTCTTATCTCTTCTTGCTATTCCTTGGAACTCTGCATTCAGATGCTTATATCTTTCCTTTTTTCCTTTGCCATTTGCCTCTCTTCTTTTCACAGCTATTTGTAAGGCCTCCTCAGACAGCCATTTTGCTGTTTTTGCATTTCTTTTCCATGAGGATTGTCTTGATCCCTGTCTCCTGTACAATGTCATGAACCTCATTCCATAGTTCATCAGGCACTCTATCTATCAGATCTAGGCCCTTAAATCTATTTCTCACTCCTACTGTATAATCATAAGGGATTTGAGTTAGGTCATACTTAAATGGTCTAGCAGTTTTCCCTACTTTCTTCAGTTTGAGTCTCAATTTGGTAATAAGGAGTTCATGATCTGAGTCACAGTCAGCTCCTGGTCTTGTCTTTGTTCAATGTATAGAGCTTCTCCGTCTTTTGCTGCAAAGAATATAATCAATCTGATTTTGGTGTTGACCATCTGGTGATGTCCATGTGTAGAGTCTTCTCTTGTGTTGTTGGAAGAGGGTGTTTGCTATGACCAGTGCATTTTCTTGGCAAAACTATTAGTCTTTGCCCTGCTTCATTCTGCATTCCAAGGCCAAATTTGCCTGTGACTCCAGGTGTTTCTTGACTTCCTACTTTTGCATTCCAGTCCCTTATAATGAAAAGGAACAGACTGGTTCCAAATAGGAAAAGGAGTACATCAAGGCTGTATATTGTACCCTGCTTATTTAACTTATATGCAGAGTACATCATGAGAAACGCTGGACTGGAAGAAACACAAGCTGGAATCAAGATTGACGGGAGAAATATCAATAACCACACATATGCAGATGACACCACCCTTATGGCAGAAAGTGAAGAGGAACTAAAAAGCCTCTTGATGAAAGTGAAAGAGGAGAGTGAAAAAGTTAGCCTAAAGCTCAACATTCAGAAAACAAAGATCATGGCATCCGGTCCCATCACTTCATGGGAAATAGATGGGGAAACAGTGGAAACAGTATCAGACTTTATTTTGGGGGGGCTCCAAAAACACTGCAGCTGGTGATTGCAACCATGAAATTAAAAGACGCTTACTCCTTGGAAGAAAAGTTATGACCAACCTAGATAGCATATTCAAAAGCAGAGACATTACTTTGCCAACTAAGGTCCGTCTAGTCAAGGCTATGGTTTTTCCAGTGGTCATGTATCAATGTGAGAGTTGGACTGTGGAGAAAGCTGAGTGCAGAACAATTGATGGTTTTGAACTGTGGTATTGGAGAAGATTCTTGAGAGTCCCTTGGACTGCAAGGAGTTCCAACCAGTCCATTTTGAAAATCAGTCCTGGGATTTCTTTGGAGGCAATGATGACAAAGCTGTACTTTGGCCACCTCATGCGAATAGTTGACTCATGGGAAATGACCCTGATGCTGGGAGGGACTGGGGCAGGAGGAGAAGGGGACGACAGAAGATGAGATGGCTGGATGGCATCACAGACTCGATGGACATGAGTCTGAGTGAACTCTGGGAGTTGGTGATGGACAGGGAGGCCTGGTGTGCTGCGATTCATGGGGTCACAAAGAGTCGGACACAACTGAGCCACTGAATTGAACTGAACTGAATGGTCTAGTGATTTTCCCTACTTTCTTCAACTTAAATCTGAATTTGGCAACAAGGAGTTCATGATCTGAGCCACAGTCAGCTCCCAGCCTTGTTTTTGTTGACTGTATAGAGCTTCTCCATTATTGGCTCCAAAGAATATAATCAATCTGATTTCAGTATTGACCATCTGGTGATGCCCATGTGTCGAGTCTTCTCTTTTGTTGTTGGAAGAGGATGTTTGCTATGACCAGTGCATTCTCTTGGCAAAACTCTAGTAGCCTTTTCCCTTTTTCATTCTGTACTCCAATGGTTGAGAGTGCCTATTACTCCAGGTGTTTCTTGACCTCCTACTTTTGCATTCCAGTCCCCTATAATGAAAAGAATATCTTTTTTTTGCATGTTAGTTTTAGAAGGTCTTGTAGGTCTTCATAGAACAATTCAACTTCAGCTTCTTCAGCATTACTGGTCGGGGTTATAGACATGGATTACTGTAGTATTGAGTGATTTGCCTTAGAAATGAATGGAGATCATTCTGTCTTTTATGAGATTGCATCCAAGTACTGCATTTTGGACTCTTTTGGTGACTATGTGTGCTACTTCTCTTCTTCTAAGGGATTCTTGCCCAAAGAGTAGATTTAATGGTCATCTGAGTTAAATTCACCCATTTCAGTCCATTTTAGCTCACTGATTCCTAGAATGTCCACATTCACTCTTGCCATCTCCTGTTTGACCACCAAATTTGCCTTGATTCATGGACTTAACATTCCAGTTTCCTATGCAGTATTGTTTTTTTACAGCATTGGATTTTACTTCCATCACCAGTCACATCCACAGCTGTAATACTTTTATATTAAATAAGCCACCTCGGGCCTTAAATATGACAGGAAAACTTCAGACGAGTATTTACCAGAGAAAAAGGCACCAAGACTGAAGTAACAATAAGAGAGCATTTTTTTTTTTGTATAGCAGGGGGTGGGATTGAGAAATCTACCTTAGCTTGGTATTCCATAATGATATATCATAAATGGAATATTTTAAACAACAGATGTATGTTTCTTACAGTTCTGGTGTCTGGGAAATCCAAGATCAAGGTGTTAGTTGATTTAATTCCTAGTGATGACACTTTTCTTAACTCTATTTAGCTATCTTCTTGCTGTGCCTCCCATGGTGGAGAGAGAAAGAAAGCACCTTTTGGTGCCTGCTTTTATTTTTTTTTTCCTTTTTCTGGTACCTCTTTTATAAGGGCACTAGTTCTCTGTGGGGCTTCCCTGGGGGCTCAGTTGGAAGATTCCCTGGAGGAGTGCTCCAGTTTTCCTTCCTGAAGAATTCCCATAAACATAGGAGCCTGGTGGGCTACAGTCCATGGAGTCACAAAGAGTCAGACATGACTGAGCAACTAAGCATGCTGCACAGTGTAATCCTCTGTGGGGGCCTTACCTTCATGAATTTCTCAATCTAAATACTTTCCAAATGCCCAATGTCTAAATGTCATGACATTAGGGACCTCAACATATAAATTTGGGTTCGCAAACCCTTCTTTATAACAGAAACTGTAAGATATGCCTAAGTAAGACCTATCTGAGTGAGGGAGCTTCAAAGGAGCCAGGTCAGCATGTCTAGTCTCTACCATTACCATGTAGTAAGACTATCTGGCTACCTTGGGTTTGCATACTGTTTATTGCACTTGAAATAGTGTTATCTTCATCGTATGATTCTGCTTTACTGTGGTGCAGATTCTCTCCTGTGGACACCTCACATTTCTTAGAACAAGCATTTTAAGATACCCCTCCACTTCAAGGTTTTTGGAGTCCTTTGATGAGTATTGCTAACACTAAGGTAAAACTCCATTTGTGATCAGATTGTGCCACCAGAATTAATTTGGAAAAAATTGTAATGGTAGCAGCAAAACATACCAACTTGCATTCTATATTAATAAAATTTAGACTTTAGTGTTTATATATATAATATTCTTATATATTCACAACTCAATGTTTTTGCCCTTCCAGAATGGAATAAAGAGGGAAGACATACACACACACACACACACACACACACACACACAGAGGCAGAGAAAAGTCATTGGGTTAAATGTCCATAAGTAGAACAGAAATTCAAAGCAGAGAGGGGTAGAATGGGGTTGTAAGGAAGTGTTTTTGCAAGACATGATTTTATCTAGGTCTTAGGAAGGAGAGTAAGGGGAGATTCTCCATATATTTCAATCTCTATCAGAGTGGAATAGATTTCCAAGGAATACCCAGCAGAATTTCTATTAGATATTATTGAGTTACATTCCCTAGCCCTGCTGCCAGGCTTGAAAGCTACCAGCATTTTAATGGATGTAGGCATTTCCATTGTCACTCTGCTTATTTAACGTATATTCAGAGTACACCATGCAAAATACCAGGTTGAATGAAGCACAAACTGGAATCAGGATTTCTGGGAGAAATGTCAATAACCTCAGATACGCAGATGACACCACCCTTACTGCAGAAATTGAAGAGGAACTGAAGAGCCTTTTGATGAAGGGGAAAGAGGAGAGTGAAAAAGTTGGCTTAGAAGTCAACACTCAATAAAACCAAGATCATGGCATGTGGTCCCAACACTTCATGGCAAATAGACGGGGAAACAATGGAAACAGTGAGAGACTGTATTTTCTTGGGCTCCAAAATCACTGCAGATGGTGACTGCAGCCATGAAATTAAAAGATTCTTGCTGCTTGGAAGAAAAGCTGTGACCAACCTAGACAGCATATTAAAAAGCAGAGACATTACTTTGCCAGCAAAGGTCTAGTCAAAGCTGTGGTTTTTCCAGTAGTCATGCATGGATGTGAGAGTTGGACTATAAAGAAAGCTGAACATGGAAGAATTGATACTTTTGAACTGTGGTGTTGGAGAAGACTCTTGAAAGTCCCCTGGACTGTAAGGAGATCCAACCAGTCCATCCTAAAGGAAATCAGTCCTGAATGTTCATTGGAAGTACTGATGCTGAAACTGAAACGCCAATATTTTGCCCATCTGATGCAAAGAATTGACTCATTGGAAAAGACTTTGATGCTGGAAAAGATTGAGGGCAGGATGAGAAGGGGACAACAGAGGATGAGACAGTTGGATGGCATCACCAACTCGATGGTCATGAGTTTGAGCAAGCTCCAGGATTTCGTGATGGACAGGGAAGCTTGGCATGCTGCAGTCCCATGGGGTCACAAAAAGTCAGACACAACTGAGTGAACTGAATTGAACTGAGGCATTGCCAATGGGCAAAGAAGGTGAGAGGAATTATGACCAATAACAGAATCAATACATTTACATTTAGCAAGATCGATAAGGAGGTGTCCCAGAAATGCAGAAAGGAGAAATGCTATTAAGATAAACGTAGAAAATTCCAAAACAGATGTTCTGAATTGCATAGTCATGTGGATGTGACTGTTACTATTCCAATCAGAGTGCAAATTTAGGGCGGTTATACTTCTCTTCACTGTAATGTCAGAAAATGTCCTGTTTCCTACATACATGTTGTGAAATGAAATATTTCCTGTCATCTTCCTGGGCAAGAAATGTCACAGCCACCAGGGATTTTTGGATCTCCAAATGTGAGTGAGGGCTTCCAAAAGGGAACACAAGGCCTGTGATCCAGCAGATACCACCACCTCCTACAGTGATGCTGAGGAGCTCAGGTGGGGAGTGGAATGCTGAAGCAAACATTCATCACATCTGCCATTCCTTACAGTAAACAAGAAATTAAGGATGTAAGCAATTAAGAAATAAGATTTGGCCCCAGATAGCTGTGGTGCATATGAAAGGAATGAATTCAGGTGGCCCAGAGGCTTGCATACATGGAAGAATGCTAAATTTCTTAACTTGATACCTGGTTTTCCTTACTTAATGATAAGCTTTGATGTTCAGTTTGCCTGCCCACTTTGTTGCATACTTGTGTATAGCCTGACTCCCTTTCCTGCCTCCTCAGAGCAGTTTTCTTAGGGCTACTGAGATGCTGTCTTCTGGGCTAAGAATCCTTTACATTCCCACCAAAGAAAATATCTCTCTACTTTCAGGCTGTGATTAATTTATTTAGCCAGCAATGCTAAGTGATTGCATAGATAAGAAAATGGCATAGACACCCAAATATATGTGCAAATGAGTTGACAGATCTGAAATTTTGTAAAAATGAAAAGTATCTTAATACACAACCCAATATTTTAGGGAAGGCCATGATGTGCAATGTCACTTCAGTCGTGTCTGACTATTTGCGACCCTAAGGACTATATAGCCTACCATGTTCCTCTGTCCATGGGATTCTCCAGGCAAGAGTACTAGATGGTTGCCATTTGCTTCTCCAGGGGATCTTCTTAACCCAGGGATCTAATTGACATTTCTTATGTCTCCAGCATTGGCAGGTGGTTTCTGTAAATTTATTTTGAAGTATTTTCCACTACCTTGGCTTCCTTAAAAAAAGAGAGAGAGAGAGAGAGAGAGAGAGAGAGAGAGAGAGAAAGAGAGAATAATAGGAATTGCGTCTCTTCTATTGTTTGCTTTGCTATTTTAATCAGATTTAACATTAAGAAAAATATAGCATCCTTTGAAAGGAGGAATAATGCCTGCCATCTTTGGTAATTTTAACCACTTTTGAGCTGCTTTCTGAAGAGTCCCATCTGCCCGTCTAGTCCAACTGCTAGTTGTTAACACTTTGTCACTTGAAAAATCCAAAGTCTGAACTGAGATAGGGGCAGGAAAGTGAAATCATGGTTTCTGATAATTAAATGTGATTGACGAGAAGATACACATTGGCACACACACACGCACACAAGATAATTCTATGTCAATTTGACTGGGGCCTGGAACAATTTGGTTCAGGAATATAGTCAGAATGGCTAGAGAACATACACTGAGACAGATATTTATGATTTTGCTAGGTATTTTTTTTTTAAATTTTAGTTTTTTATTTTTTAAATTTTAAAATCTTTAATTCTTAAATGCATTCCCAAACATGAACCCCCCCTCCCACCTCCCTCCCCATAACATCTTTCTGGGTCATCCCCATGCACCAGCCCCAAGCATGCTGTATCCTGCGTCAGACATAGACTGGCGATTCAATTCACATGATAGTATACATGTTAGAATGTCATTCTCTCAAATCATCCCACCCTCTCCCTCTCCCTCTGAGTCCAAAAGTCCGTTATACACATCTGTGTCTCTTTCCCTGTCTTGCATAAAGGGTCGTCATTGCCATCTTCCTAAATTCCATATATATGTGTTAGTATACTGTATTGGTGTTTTTCTTTCTGGCTTACTTCACTCTGTATAATCGGCTCCAGTTTCATCCATCTCATCAGAACTGATTCAAATGAATTCTTTTTAACGGCTGAGTAATACTCCATTGTGTATATGTACCACAGCTTTCTTATCCATTCATCTGCTGATCGACATCTAGGTTGTTTCCATGTCCTGGCTATTATAAACAGTGCTGCGATGAACATTGGGGTACATGTGTCTCTTTCAATTCTGGTTTCCTCGGTGTGTATGCCCAGCAGTGGGATTGCTGGGTCATAAGGTAGTTCTATTTGCAATTTTTTAAGGAATCTCCACACTGTTCTCCATAGTGGCTGTACTAGTTTGCATTCCCACCAACAGCATAAGAGGGTTCCCTTTTCTCCACACCCTCTCCAGCATTTATTGCTTGCAGATTTTTGGATCGCAGCCATTCTGACTGGTGTGAAGTGGTACCTCATTGTGGTTTTGATTTGCATTTCTCTAATAATGAGTGATGTTGAGCATCTTTTCATGTGTTTTTTAGCCATCCGTATGTCTTCTTTGGAGGAATGTCTATTTAGTTCTTTGGCCCATTTTTTGATTGGGTCGTTTATTTTTCTGGAATTGAGCTGCATAAGTTGCTTATATATTTTTGAGATTAGTTGTTTGTCAGTTGCTTCATTTGCTATTATTTTCTCCCATTCAGAAGGCTGTCTTTTCACCTTGCTTATACATTCCTTTGTTGTGCAGAAGCTTTTAATTTTAATTAGATCCCATTTGTTTATTTTTGCTTTTATTTCCAGAATTCTGGGAGGTGGATCATACAGGATCCTGCTGTGATTTATGTCTGAGAGTGTTTTGCCTATGTTCTCCTCTAGGAGTTTTATAGTTTCTGATCTTACATTTAGATCTTTAATCCATTTTGAGTTTATTTTTGTGTGCGGTGTTAGAAAGTGATCTAGTTTCATTCTTTTACAAGTGGTTGACCAGTTTTCCCAGCACCACTTGTCAAAGAGATTGTCTTTACTCCATTGTATATTCTTGCCTCCTTTGTCAAAGATAAGGTGTCCATATGTGTGTGGATTTATCTCTGGGCTTTCTATTTTGTTCCATTGATCTATATGTCTGTCTTTGTGCCAGTACCATACTGTCTTGATGACTGTGGCTTTGTAGTAGAGCCTGAAGTCAGGCAAGTTGATTCCTCCAGTTCCATTCTTCTTTCTCAAGATTGCTTTGGCTATTCGAGGTTTTTTGTATTTCCATACAAATCTTGAAATGATTTGTTCTAGTTCTGTGAAAAATGTGGCTGGTAGCTTGATAGGGATTGCATTGAATTTGTAAATTGCTTTGGGTAGTATACTCATTTTCACTATATTGATTCTTCCAATCCATGAACATGGTATATTTCTCCATCTATTAGTGTCCTCTTTGATTTCTTTCATCAGTGTTTTATAGTTTTCTATATGCTAGGTATTAATTTGTTTAAAATATCAACTTTTTAAAAAAATCAGAATTATTGTTGTTCAAATTATTTAATTGTTAAATCATCATTCAGTCAGTTCAGTCGATCAGTCATGTCCAACTCCTTGCAACCCAATGGACTGCAACACGCCAGGCTTCCCTGTCCATCACCAACTTCTGGAGCTTGCTCAAATTCATGTCCATCAAGTCAGTGATGCCATTCAACCATCTCATCTTTGGTCATCACCTTCTCCTTCTGCCTTCAATCTACCGCAGCACCAGGGTCTTTTCCAATGAGTCAGTTCTTTGTTTCAGGTGGCCAACGTATTGGAGTTTCAGTTTCAGCATCAGTCCTTCCAATTAATATTCAGGATTGATTTTGTTTAGGATGGACTGGCTGAATCTCCTTGCAGTCCAAGGGACTCTCAAGAGTCTTCAGCACCACAGTTTAAAAGTATCAATTCTTCCATGCTCAGCTTCCTTTATGGTCCAACTGTCACATACATATATGACTACTGGAAAAACAATAGCTTTGACTAGACGGACATTTGTTGGCAAAGTAATGTCTCTGCTTTTTAATATGATGTCTAGGTTGGTCATAGCTTTTCTTCCAAGTAGCAAGAACCTTTTAATTTCATGGCTGCAGTCACCATCTGCAGTGATTTTGGAGCCCAAGAAAATAAAATCTCTCACTGTTTCCATTGTTTCCCCATCAATTTGCCATGTGGTGATGAGACTAGATGCCACCATCTTAGTTTTTTGAATGTTGAGTTTTAAGCCAGCTTTTTCACTCTGCTCTTTCACTTTCATTGAGGCTCCCTAGATCCTTTTTGCTTTAAGCCATAAGGATGGTGTCATCTGCATACCTGAGGTTTCTGATATTTCTCCTGGCAATCTTGATTCCAGCTTGTGCTTCTTCCAGCCCAGCATTTTGCATGATTAACTCTGCATATAAGTTAAATAAACAGGGTGACAATATGTACCCTTGTCATACTCCTTTCCCAGTTTGGAACCAGACTGTTGTTCTATCTCTGGTTCTAACTGTTGCTTCTTGACCTGCATACGGAACTCAGGGGGTAGATCAGGTGGTCTGGTATTCCCATCTGTTTAATAATTTTCCACAGTTTGTTGTGATCCACGCAGTCAAAGGCTTTGAGATAGTCAATAAAGCAGAAGTAAATGATTTTCTGAAACTCTTGCTTTTTCTATGATCCAATGGATGTTGGCTCCATTGGCAATTTGGATACTTTGACAGTTTGATCTCTGGTTCCTTTGCCTTTTTAAACTCCAACTTGAACATCTGGAAGTTCATAGTTCACATATTGTTGAAATTTGCTTGGATAATTTTGAGCATTACTTTGCTTGCATATCTGATGAGTGCAATTGTGCGGTAGTTTGAAGATTCTGTGGCAATGTCTTTCTTTGAAATTGAAATGGAAACCTATCTTTTCCAGTCTTGTGAACACTGCTGATTTTTCTATATTTATTGGGATTTTGAGTGCAGAATTTTTGCAGCATGATTTTTAGGATTTGAACTAGTTTAATTGGAATTCCATAACCTCCACTGGCTTTGTTTGTAGTGATGCTTCCTAACCCCCACTTGACTTCACATTCTTGGAGGTCTGGCTCTAGGTGAGTGATCACATCATTGTGGTTATCTGGGTCATTAAGATCTTTTTTTTGTACAGTTCTGTGTATTCTTGCTACCTCTTCTTAATATTTTCTGCTTCTGTTAAGTCCATACCATTTCTGTCCTTAATTGTGCCCATCTTTGCATGGAATATTTCCTTAGTTTCTCTAATTTTCTTAAAGAGATCTCTAGTCTATCCCATTCTATTGTTTTCCTATATTACATTGATCACTGAGTAAGGTTTTCTTTTCTCTCCTGGCTATTCTTTGAAACTCTGCATTCAGATTGGTGTATCTTTCCTTTTCTCCTTTGCCTTTAGTTTCTCTTCTTTTCTCAGCTGTTTGTAAGGCTTCCTCAGACAACCAATTTGCCTTTTTGCATTTCTTTTTCTTGGGGATGGTCTTGATCACTGCCTCTGGTATACAGTGTCATGACCCTCTGTCCATAGTACTTCAGGCCCTCTATCAGATCTAATCCCTTGAATCTATTTCTCACTTCCACTGTATAATCATAAGGGATTTGATTTAGGTCATACTTGAATGGTCTAGTGGTTTCTCCTACTTTCCTCAATTTCAGTCTGAATTTTCCAATAAGGAGTTAATGATCTGAGCCACAGTCAGCTCCTGGTCTTGTTTTTGCTGATTGCATAGAATTTCTCCATCTTTGTCTGCAAAGAATATAATCAATCTGATTTCAGTATTGACCATCAGGTAATGTCCATTTGTAGAGCTGTCTCTTGTATTGTTGGAAGAGGGTGTTTGCTATGACCAGTGTGTTCTCTTGTCAAAACTCTGTCAGCTTTTGCCCTGCTTCATTTTGTATTCCAAGGCCAAACTTGCCTGTTACTCCAGGTATCTCTTGACTTCTTCCTTTTGTATTCCAGGCCCCTGATGAAAGGATCTTTTTTTGGTGTTAGTTCTAGAATGCCTTATAGGTCATCGTATAGCCATTCAATTTCAGCTTTTCCATCACGGCATAATACAGAATAAAAAATAAAATATGCTCCAGTTTCCCAATGGAGGAAAATTTGGCTATTTAAACCTTAGACTGATTTATTTAACACCAATATCTATCTGATAGCTTACAGTGAATGGTGTCAGATTCATGATCTCCAAAGAAGAAGATTTAGCTTCAGGGCCAGTGACCATGCTTGATCATTAAGTTGCTTTTGTGTGGCAGAATTTTTATTACAATGAAAACGACAGAGACATCATCTGATGTAGACATCAGAAGGGAGACAGAATGTGCCCCACTTAGCAAGGGAGCTATATACATTTCAGTTGGTTATTACAGTAAATTAAAGAATATCTCAAGGTTGTAAAAGTTATTACCAGACCCACTCTGACAATTTGCATTTTAACAGGATAGAACTAACAATAGAAAGAAAGATATTATGAGAACCAATCCCACAACATACACTTTAATATGACCGGGATTAGTCAGAACGTTCTTAAGGAGAAACATGTCCTCAAGCAGGATACATTATTGTTAGATAATCATTGGTATAAAGTTTAAGATGAGTTACATTTTATGTATTGTCACCCTGCTTATTTAACTTATATGCAGAGTATATCATGAGAAAATGCTGGGCTGCAAGAAGCACAAGCTGGAATCAAAATTGCTGGGAAAAATGTCAATAACTTCAGATATGCAGATGACACCACCCTTATGGCAGAAAATGAAGAGGAACTAAATAGCCTCCTGATGAAAGTGAAAGAGGAGAGTGAAAAAGTTGGCTTAAAGCTCAACAGTCAGAAAACTAAGATCACGGCACCTGCTCCCATCACTTCATGGGAAATAGATGGGGAAACAGTGGAAACAGTGGCAGACTTTATGTTTTTGGCTTCCAAACTCACTGCAGATGGTTATTGCAGACATAAAATTAAAAGAGGCTTACTCCTTGGAAGGAAAGTTATGACCACCCTAGATAGCATATTCAAAAGCAGAGACATTACTTTGCCAACAAAGGTCCGTCTAATCAAGGCTATGGTTTTTCCAGTGGTCATGTATGGATGTGAGAGTTGGACTGTGAAGAAAGCTGAGCACTGAAGAATTGCTGCTTTGGAACTGTGGTGTTGGAGAAGACTCTTGAGAGTCCCTTGGACTACAAGGAGATCCAAGCTGTTCTTTCTAAAGGAGATCAGTCCCGGGTGTTCATTGGAAGGACTGATGCTGAAGCTGAAACTCCAATACTTTGGCCACCTCATGTGAAGAGTCGACTCATTGGAAAAGACTCTGCTACCTGGAGGGATTGGGGGCAGGAAGAGAAGGGGATGACAGAGGATGAGATGGCTGGAATGAATCACCAACTCAATGGACATGAGTTTGGGTGAACTCCAGGATTGGTGATGAACAAGAAGGCCTGGTGTGCTGCAATTCATGGGGTCACAAAGAGTCGGACATGACTGAGTGACTGAACTGAACTTTTTGTGTAATCATTATCTCTAGGCTTAAGGGAAAAAACATTTTCTGTGACTAAGATTACTGCTACTGCTAAGTCACTTCAGTTGTGTCCGACTCTGTGTGACCCCATAGACGGCAGCCCACCAGGCTCCCAAGTCCCTGGTATTCTCCAGGAAAGAACACTGGAGTGGGTTGCCATTTCCTTCTTCAATGCATGAAAATGAAGAATGAAAGTGAATTCGCCCAGTCATGTCCGACTCTTAGTGACCCCATGGACTGCAGCCTACCAGGCTCCTCCATCCATAGGATTTTCCAGGCAAGAGTACTGGAGTGGGGTGCCACTGCCTTCTCCGGACTAAGATTAAAGGAATGTAAAAAACAAACAAACAAAAAAAACACACACAAATGTTTGTCCTTTTCTCCTCTTTGAGGGCCCCAGACCCCTTTCTCCTCCAGAGCTCCAGACTCCTTATCAACCTATCTAAGAATTAACTCTCTCACATCTATATTCAAAACAAATTCTTTAATGTATCATGTGAATATACTTAGGAAGACTATAGAGTCTTCTATTCAAAAGGAGACATGGTAAGTCTCCAGGCGAGTCTTTCTTATTTTAGAGCCAAGACAGCCAATATCCATTAAAGAAAAATGAGTTACCATGGGCTATTTATAATGATTGTCAGGCACTGATTACACAGTAAGCATATTTTTGTCTGGTGGAGTTCAGTTCAGTTCAGTTGCTCAGTGTCCAACTCTTTGTAACCCCATGGATTGCAGCATTCCAGGCTTCCCTGTCCATCAAACAACTCCCAGAGTTTGCTCAAACTCATGACCATCGAGTTGGTGATGCCATCCAACCATCTCATCCTCTGTCATCCCCTTCTCATCCCACCTTCAATCTTTCCCAGCATCAGAGATTTTCTGAATGAGTTAGTTCTTTTAATCAAGTGGCCAAAGTTTTGGAATTTCAGCTTCAGCATCAGTCTTTACAATAAATATTCTGGACTGATTTCCTTTAGGATGGACTGGTTGGATTTCCTTGCAGTCCAAGGGACTCTCAAGAGTCTTCTCCAACACCACAGTTCAAAAGCATCAGTTCTTCGGTGCTCAGCTTTCTTTATAGTCCAACTCTCACATCCATACATGACTCCTGGAAAAACCATAGCTTTGACAAGATGGATCTTTGTGAGCAAAGTAATGTCTCTGCTTTTTAATATGCTATCTAGGTTGGTCATAGCTTTTCTTCCAAGGAGCAATCATCTTTTAATTTCATGGCTACAGTCACCATCCACAGTTATATTGAATCCCAAGAAAAAAATCTCTCACTGTTTCCATTGCTTCCCCATCCATTTGCCATGAAGTGATGGGCCCGGATGCCATGATTTTAGTTTTTTTGAAGGTTGAGTTGTAAGCCAGCTTTTCACTCTCCTCTTTCACTTTCATCAAGAGTATCTTTAGTTCCTCTTTATTTTAAGCCATAAGAGTGGTGTCATCTGCATATCTGAGGTTATTGACATTGAGCATCATTTCAAATTACTTTCAAATCTTCTTGCACTACAAGATTCTGAGGTGTGGGAACTCTACATGGGACTTCCACTTGACAACCTATTGCACTTGACAGATTTCCACTCTAGCTTATAAGTTTTAGAAAAGAGATGGCTTAAAAACAATCAATGATGAGATAATCTCTTTGAAGGCAACCCATTTTATTGGACAGTTTTAATTATTAGAATTCATTGATCTTTACAGTAAGTTTTTGCCATTTATATCCAACTAATTTATTATTTGGTTATCTGAAGATACACAGATTAGTTTCTTTTCTAACTGGCAGTTTCTTAGATATATGAGGACAGGTTACAATCATTAGAAGAAAGTCACTACTTCCATATCCACATTTTCCAACAAGTTTCCTCTAAGGAAGAAAAGTCATTTCTAGCTAACAGTATCTCCCCCTTTGAAAGTTTACTGTAAGATTAGGAGTTTAACAGCAACAAACATTCATGCAAGATCAAGATGCAAACACCTTAATAAAGAGTAATTTGCATTAAAAATATTTATAGACATTAATTTAAGCCAAGATTATTCTGTGATATTAAAATAAGTAGCATTAACTTAGACTTTGCTACTAGCAATTCAGTGTCAAGATGAAGCAAATCAGGTCTTCCATTGAAATGTACATCAGTGAGATGACAATTAAAGTTTTATGTTTTGGTCTGATGACCACACTAACAGAAAATTTGAAAAATATCTTGGAGTCCAGGATAGGCAAAAAGTATGACTAGGATTTCTGGAAGCTATGTTACATGAAGAATAATATGTAGAATAAGAAGTATTGAGTAAGGAGAAAAACACCTTAAGAAAGAAACATGGTAAATTGCCTTCAAGTAAATGCAATAGCATTAATTAAAATGAGCTGGACTTACTTTGTGTCACTTTAGAGAACAAAACTAAGGCTCTAAGTTGGAAGGGACTATAAAATAGAATTTTTCTTAGTATAAGTAAGAAATATTTTAAAAAGTGGATTGCCTACAGGAGAATGTTTAAGTGCTTCAAATGAAGGCCAGAATGCCTGGCATGACTGGAGTAATAGAGATGTCTTTTGAGGAAAGGTGTCTTTTACATTTCACCTTAAAATCTTAGATGTTAGAATAAGGATTTACCAAGGATCTACTATGTAAAGTGTTCCAATAGATTGTATGGAGTTTCAAAAAAGAATGTACAACAAGCTTTCTGTCTTAAAATTCTTATACTCTGATTCAGCAGTCAACATTTTCATATTTATATATTTTCATGTTTTTATATATGAACATTTACTGTATTATGAGCATTTTGGAGAATGCATGATATTTGATTAAGAGGTTGGGACAGTCACAAAGAGCAGGACAAGTCAGAAAAAAAGAGGAAAAAATGAATAGTAAGGAAAAGAGAAATGGGAACTATTGGGTAGATTGAGTATGGACATATGAATACAGATGCTATGATCAGAAGTAAGTTTGTATAGGTCACAGGGTTGTTTTAGGAGAGCTGTTACTATAATATTGGAAAGGTGATTGTAGATAGATTGTGTTATTACTTGAAAGATATATTTTGGAGGATGAATTTTACTTTTACATGGTTAGGAACAATTTTGTGCCTTTGCTTAAACAGATAAATAGTTTGATGAAAATGGTACTGAAATGAGTAAATCTGGATGTGCTTGCACAATGAAAATCTGCTGTGAGAACAGTGAAATAGACTGCACTCTTGGGAAGGATGGAAGAGATCTCATGGTGGTCAATATGCCAGTAAGTCACTTCAACTACTCCAGGCATTAACTATTGCCTTAATACTCATTTAGCAACTTATCTATATCAAATAAGGAAAATTACCACTTTCAAGCCTTTAGCAACCTAGCAACCACAGCAACATAGAAATGTTGTTTATCCTCTCTTTATCCAGCCTAGTGATTCATGGTTCTGTTGTTTCTTAAACCGAATTAGGAAAAACAAAACAAAACGAAACAAAAAACTATAGGAAACAATAATATTACAATTTTTTTTTTTGAAAGTTTATTTTATTTTATTTTTTTTTTGGGGGGGGGTTAGTTTTTTTTTTATTTTTTTTTATTTTTAGTTTTTTATTTTTTACATTTTAAAATCTTAAACAGAAAAGTTTATTAAATGACTCTTAGAACATATAACTTGTTTTCGTCATTAATCAGTGACTGGAAATGTCAGGAAACATGTGTCTTGTCCCTCCGCTATATTTAGAGACTTGGTAAATGTTATGCATCAGGAGTACACACACACACACACACACACACACACACACACATATACATATATATATATTTCTTTATACCCATCATAATTTCTTCATAATTTCATAGGTTGATAAATAGGATTTAGTTATATTTACATTTCCTGTGGAGATATAAATGTCAGAAACATTCACATAGTTTTCTAACTTGATCAAATCATACCGTTAACTATGATGCAACTCTTTCTTGCTTAGAAAATATGTTCAGTTCAGTTCAGTTCAGTCACTCAGTTGTGTCCAACTCTTTGTGACCCCATGAATCACAGCATGCCAGGCCTCCCTGTCCATCACCAACTCCCAGAGTTCACTCAGACTCATGTCCATCGAGTCAGTGATGCCATCCAGCCATCTCATCCTCTGTTATCCCCTTCTCCTCCTGCCCCCAATCCCTCCCAGCATTAGAGTCCTTTCCAATGAGTCAACTCTTAGAAAGAAAATATGTTACACTTGTTTAATTTCATGTTAAATTTCCTATATTTATAATTTTCTTTCATAGAGGGTAAATCTGAAATATGATAAATTGTAATGTTTTAGACTCCTGAGCTCTATTTCCCTCTACATGATCTGCTAGTAATATTAATGCCCTATTAAATACATGCCGGTAAGTATTCTGCTTAATCCAAACTAATTTGGTTGTAATGTTTGTTTAATTACAGCACGTAAATTTTATAGTTGGTTCTTCAAAGTGAAAGCTTGTTTGATTTTAATTTAAAAGGGAGAGAGAATATTTATTGTGCAGTTGACTTCTCTTGTAGCAATTGTAATTGCATAGTAAGGCAATTGGTTGATATAATTTCCAGGAAGTTCCAGTTGCCTAACCAGAAATTCCCTTCTACATTGCTTCTTAGGATGACTGAAATGTTAGCATTAATCATCATACATTTTTTTCCATAGTAATTAAATTATTATTTTGGTCATTGTGTGTGCCCAATTCTTTACCAGTAATTTGATACAGTGAGAGTGGAATAGCATACAACATGGATAAGAGAGAAAACTTGACATTGAGCAGTTCAAATCAGATAGCACCATAGAAACACAAATTTCCATTTATCATAGAATGCAATGAGTTTTACAAGAAATTTATGTGATGATTATAATGGTGGTGTAGATGAAGAATTAGGGTTCTCCGGTGGTACAGTGATAAAGAATCCACCTGCTAAGGGAGGAGAAACAAGAGATGCATATTTGATTTCTGGGTTGGGAAGATCCCCTGGAGTAGGTAATGTTAACCCACTCCAGCATTTTTGCCTGGAAGATTCTCGTGGCCAGCGGAGCCTGGAAGGCTACAGCACATGGAGTTGCAAAGAGTCAGGCATTACTGAGTGACTGAGAACACACTTACAGAGGAAGAATTAGCTCACTTTCCCTAGGAAAGATTAGAAGACTCCTTAGAAAAGGGTGGGGAGTTCAAGGCAAGACAATTCCCTTTAAAGACATCATCAAGGCAAGAGCATGAAGATGTGACACAATTAGGAATACTGCCTTATGACCCAGCAATCCCACTACTGGGCATATACACCGAGGAAACCAGAATCGAAAGAGACACGTGTAACCCAATGTTCATTGCAGCACTGTTTATAATAGTCAGGACATGGAAGCAACCTAGATGTCCATCAGCAGATGAATGGATAAGAAAGCTGTGGTACATATACACAATGGAGTATTACTCAGCCATTAAAAAGAATACATTTGAATCAGTTCTATTGAGGTGGATGAAACTGGAGCCTATTATACAAAGTGAAGTAAGCCAGAAAGAAAAGCACCAATACAGTATACTAACACATATATATGGAATTTAGAAAGATGGTAATGATAACCCTGTATGCAAGACAGCATAAGAGACACAGATGTATAGAACAGTCTTTTGGACTCTGTGGGAGAGGGAGAGGGTGGGATGATTTGGGAGAATGGTATTGAAACATGTATAATTTCAAATATGAAACGAACCACCAGCCCAGGTTCAATGCATGATATAGGATGCTTGGGGCTGGTGCATTGGGATGACTCAGAGAGATGGTATGGGGAGGGAGGTGGGAGGAGGGTTCGGGATGGGGAACATGTGTACACCCGTGGCGGATTCATGTTGATGTATGGCAAAACCATTACAATATTTTAAAGTAATTAGCCTCCAATTAAAGTAAATAAATTTATACTAAAAAAAGGAATATTCAGCAGATGTTGAATGGTCCTTTGTGGAGATGGAAATTAAAGACAATGGGGTGGCGAGCAGGGGAAGTTCACAAAGCAGATAGAGTTCAGCTTGTGCATGATTTGAATATAGTGATTCAACAAGTTTTATTTTTAGCTGAAGGAAGAAAAAGAGGCCTCTAGAAAGAAATGGAGGAATTATAGGTGGGGTATGTGATGAACAAAATTCCTGAGGAGATGCAGTATAGTTCTGCTATGACAATGGAGATGACACAGGAAGGAAAGAGGTGAGGCCAAATAAAGATAAAGATGAATTTTGAGATCATGATAATAGATGTGTTTTTATACTGTTTAGTATCCTTCTGCTGCTACTGCTAAGTCGCTTCAGTCATGTCCAACTCTATGCAGCCCCATAGATGGCAGCCCACCAGGCTCCCCGGTCCCTGGGATTCTCCAGGCAAGAACTCTGGAGTGGGTTGCCGTTTCCTTCTCCAATGTATGAAAGCGAAGCTTGAAAGTGAAGTCCCTCAGTCGTGTCCGACTCTTACCGACCTCATGAACTGTAGCCCACCAAGCTCCTCCATCCATGGGATTTTCCAGGCAAGAGTACTGGAGTGGGCTGCCATTGCCTTCTTCATTAGTATCCCTCTGCTGCTGCTGCTGCTGCTGCTGCTGCTAAGTCGCTTCAGTCATGTCCGACTCTGCGCGACCCCATAGATGGCAGCCCACCAGGCTCCCTCGTCCCTGGGATTCTCCAGGCAAGAACACTGGAGTGGGTTGCCATTTCCTTCTCCAGTGCATAAAAGTGAAAAGTGAAAGTGAAGTCGCTCAGTTGTGTCCGACTCCTAGTGACCCCATGGACTGCAGCCTACCAGGGTCCTCCATCCATGGGATTTGCCAGGCAAAAGTACTGGAGTGAGTTGCCAGCCAAGAGGCAAATCCTCTTGGGATATAACAGGAAGCTCTTTTTAGCAGCAGTTGAGAACAAAGTTCTTGAGGCTGGTGGGTGGGACAACTAACTCCATGGAGCAGCAAAGGTGACAAGGAACCAGGGCTAGGGGTGTGGCAGGGAGGCTAGAGAGGGAACTAGAAGGAAAACCTGTAGGACTTGAAGGATAAAATTCATCTCTTAAAAGTCTGTTTAAAGAGCTGGTTCGTAAGATGCTACATTGCCTAACAAGTTCTTGAGAAATCTGTATAGTAGTATATTGAATCTTGTCAACTCCTCTGAAGCATGATTGGCCCATTAAGCCTCATGAGATTACCCTACTGGAAGTCCATCATGATGTTTGGGCACTTAGAGAGTACAATGGCCCTGCTGCCGTTAACTGTGATTTCTATTCATACTGGGCCTTAAAGGATTATTTGGGGGTGCTGGTATAACTTACATTTTTATAGAAATATGAGCAAACAGAATTTTAGAATCTCCACATGTACCTTACACTTTGTTGTGAATCCCCAGAACTTCACAAAACTCCTTACTAACTAAACATTAGATTTTTTATGTTATCAAGAAAGAGGAACAAGTTGGTATGAAGAGGTTAATCATGGTGGGATTTTGGAGTGCTCTACATTTGCCACAAGGTCTGAATTTGTATTATAGTTTTGTCAGTTGCAGTCCTTAAATATTTTATTTAGTAAGAACTAAATAAGACAAGGTCTGCCTCAGCTTTCACCTTCCATGGTGGTGGTGGTTGTGGTTTAGGTGCTAAGGCATGTCTAACTCTTGTGACCACATGGACTGTAGCCTGCCAGGCTCTTCTGTTCATGGGATTCTTCCAGAAAGTATACTGGAGTGGATTGCCATTTCCTTCTCCACACCCTCCATGGTGGGGCTACTTAATGCCCATAGATTTCAGGCTTGACTTTCCTGTGTTGTCTGAAAAAACCTTTGTATACATCGAATACTTGTACATGTATAAACACATTAGTATTAGTAATACCATTGTAGTTTGTGAGGACACGTGCCATGTCTAACATGTATGTACTAGACATGATCAGTCTCAGACGTAAATACAAACAGAATTCATTTATATTTCATATTTTAAAAGTCATTAGTTTTTATTATAAAAATAATGCCTGCTTATGATAGAGCATTTGCTACATAAAAAAATAGACAAAAAGTCATGTTTCTGTCACTCAAAGCCAACACAGTCTGAGGTGTTTTTCTTCAGAGATTTCCTGTGCAAATGTGTAGTTTGTTTGTTTTACATGGCTGTGATCATACTTTGCATCATGTTTAATTCTGACTTTTTAATTTAACATTGTAACATAAGGATGTTCTTGTATTATCTTAACCTGAAAGAAACAACATTTTTAGTAATTTCATAAAATTTTAACCCTCAAATATGTCATAGTCTACTTAAAAGTCTCATAAAAAAGAAAGGGACTGTGATTGCTGCCATTTTAACTTGCTGTTTTGTGAGCGTATTTTAATTTTTCTTGTGTTACAGTATATCTGACTTCATCAGCACAACAGTTTCCCTGAGGCATATTACAGGTAGAGGTATTCTTCACATAATCATTCTAAAATAGAAAATACTTAAGTGGTCCTTTTTATACGCAGGTACAGTTGTAAGTGGATCAGATATATTTATTCAATGAAACTTCAGTAAAGTATAAATTTTGCCCATTGTTGTTAGGTTCACTCATCTAATCGATTCCTTAAAAATCCTTCATCTCCTGCCTCAGCAGTCCAGTGAACTTATTTTATCCTCTTCTTTCAAACTTAGGTTGGGTTAGAGAGGATATTTTAGGTCAACTGTAGTGGTAATACCATCAGGAAATAGTATCTTGTGACATAATTTCCCGCTAATGAGAGATCTAGAACAATATTTCTTTGTCCCCACTTCTCACCTGTAAAATGGAAAACATAATTAGATGAGCATTTTTTTATGGCTTACTATGAAACAGAATAACTTTGGGGACTTTTTACATTTCTCTGCTTTTTACATATCATTAGGACTGAGAGCCGGACATTTATGCTTATTAAACTTGGATGAATGTATTCTAATCAAGTGGTCCCAGTGGACCTCAAACTTGTCCCATATTGCAGTCATCTGAGAAACTTTATAGATTCTGAACCTTTAGTCATACCTCTAGAGATTCTCATTTCATTGGTTTGGGATTTTTTCTCTGGGTATCAGTGCTTTTTAAATTTTCCCAGGGGATTCTAATCTGTAACTACTGAGCTATATTGAAGCTAACCATATGACCACTGTTTGTGGATAAGTTTGGAAAAATGTCAAGAAATTTTCTTTTCTCATTACTGAGAATTTATAGTTTCACATAATTAACTCAAAATACTACAATGAAATATGACATTTAGATTATGGATGACAGTGGTTGTCCAAGGTCTTCTTCATGTTATTGTTTCTTCTGGACATATCCAAACTTACACAAATCATTTTGAGAATATTACATAATTTCTCAGTGCCTTAAAATTTTATCTGTAATGTATTTGGAGTCTAATAAAATTCATAATTTAACACACTATTATCTCATAAAATCAAAATGTAAATATAGCGTATTAAATAATTACATTTTTAGAAAAACTGAAGTAATATCCTGAGACTGCATTTAAGGGCAGAGTCTAGTGCTGCTTATTTAAAACTGAATTCAGTTCGAAGACTTGGGTTTTTGCATTTGAGCTGGAAGCTTCAATAATCAAACTATCAAGAAACTAATTTATATCCTACATTGGTGTGTAAGAAAGACACTATTCTGTGCTATGGAGAATACCAAACTGAAGAAAATTAAATTCCTGTATTGGAGTAATTTATAATCTTACTTGATGATATACCTTAAACATGAAACATAAGTTAGTAAATGCCAAGTGGCAACTGTTATATAAATTTAGAACAGCAAGGCTAATAGGTGGACAAAAAGTAATTAGAGATGACTTAGAACAGTGCTATCTTATATAGTTCCAGTTACTTGTATAAAAGAACACCTGAAATGCTTGTTAAGAATGTAGATTTTTAAGGCACATCTAGCCCTACTCAATCATTCTCTCTGGACTGGGGCATGAGACTCTGCCTTCAAAAACAAAGTCTTCAACTGTTTATTATGTACACAAAATCTGGGTACTGTTCATATAACAGAATCAATATGAGCTGGGCCTTAAAAGACAGATTGGCGTTATATAATAGCAGTTAAAATTTATTGAATTCTAGATATTGTTTCTAATGATTTAAGAGTATTACCTCACTTAATCACACTCCCTACCTAAAGAATATCAGTTAGGTACTTTTATTATTATCTTTATTTGGCAGATAAGGAAACTGAGGCATAGGGAAACTAAGCAGCTTGTCCAAGATCACACGGCTGGTAAATGTCAGTGTCAAGATCTAGGACCAGGCAGTCTGCTCCAGACCTTACACACTAAACCAATTTTTCTCTAAATAAAAAGGAAGAACACATTGATTCATATGGGCACATGAATGAATTACATGTAAACAAAATTCATGAATGTCCTGAAAAGTAAGCACTTTTATTTGAAAATTATGGTTCAGTCCCTAGATACACAGCTCACCCTGGGGTGTCACTTGAGGATGGAGGAGACATGATTAAAAGTTTAAATTTTATGCCCTGATCCTGAAGTCAAACTTCCCAGGGATGAAGAGGTTAGCAGATCTGTTGTAAAGGATCCCTGAGTCAAAGGAATATTTAACAAGACTATAGATTATCAAGAGGCTGCTATTACCTATATGATCCATAGGACCTATGTGATACTGTTACAGTGGATTCCAGAGGGAGAAACCAGATGTAGGCACAAAAACAGAGCAATGTAATTAACCACACTTTCCTCTCTCTTTTGAGGCTGGAATTAGGTAGACTTATGGTAAAGAATGCAACCTTTTCTTCAGAGGGCAGAGTTAACATTTTGTAGGTATTTTCGGCTTGAACAAGTATCATATTTTTGTGGAATTCTGGGCAAGATCAGGGGAAATGATGAAAGGCTGGCACATGCAGGGCAGCAGCAGTCTTGAGGATGGTAAGTGGGGCAGAACTAAAGCTGGTGGCAGAAGTGCTGCTGGTACAGAGCCAGCTGGATCAGCCCTGCTTTCTTCCTGTGCTGTGAAGCAGCCTGCAGCACTGGAAGTAATCTCTGAACAGGCAAATGCACCAAAGTGGGACAGAATCAATCAGATGGACAATGTTGCTAGGCACATTGAAACCTCCTTTAATTTGGTGATTAGTGAGGACTATTTCTTTTACTTGGATATTTTCATTGGCCTCTGAAATACACTCTTCTCGACACTGAAAAAAACAACTGTTATAAAGTCCATATGAAATATGAAGCACATCAGACAAGAACTAGATAGTTAATGTGACATTTGGCATTGCTATTTATATATATCATATCTAATCTGGACCCATCAACAGGTGCTATCTGCAGTCATATATTGTTTGAAAATATAGGTCTTATTATTATGCTAGTATGGTGAAGCCAACAGATCAGAAGAAAATTGCTATTGAAAAGACAGTTATTCACAGTTTCCAAGAGGAGGGGTTAAACCATACCACATAGGTGGCACTGGAATGGATCAAGAGGCAGGGGAAGCCAGGGGAAATGTGGGTAAGAGTCTTCATTGTGGTTTATGACAGAAGCAATGATTTAGGTCATAGCTGATGACCTAAATCAAATCCCTAATGATTATACAGTGGAGGTGAGATATAGAGTTAAGGGCCTAGATCTGATAGATAGAGTGCCTGATGAACTATGGATGGAGGTTTGAGACATTGTACAGGAGACAGGGATCAAGACCATTTCCATGGAAAAGAAATTCGAAAAAGCGAAGTGGCTGTCTGGGGAGGTCTTACAAATAGCTGTGAAAAGAAGAGAAGTGAAAAGCAAAGGAGAAAAGGAAAGATATAAGCATCTGAATGCAGAGTTCCAAAGAATAAAAAGAAAAGATAAGAAAGCCTTCCTCAGTGATCAATGCAAAGAAATAGAGGAAAACAACAGAATGGGAAAGACTAGAGATCTCTTAAAGAAAATTAGAGATGCCAAGGAAACAACTCATGCAAAGATGGGCACAATAAAGGACAGAAATGGTATGGACCTAACAGAAGCAGAAGATATTAAGAAGAGATGGCAAGAATACACAGAAGAACTGTATAAAAAAGATCTTCACGACCCAGATAATCATGATGGTGTGATCACTCACCTAGAGCCAGACATCCTGGAATGTGAAGTCAAGTGGGCCTTAGAAAGCACCACTATGAACAAAGCTAGTGGAGGTGATGGAATTCCAGTGGAGCTATTTCAAATCCTGAAAGATGATGCTAGGAAAGTGCTGCACTCAATATGCCAGCAAATCTGGAAAACTCAGCAGTGGCCACAGGACTGGAAAAGGTCAGTTTTCATTTCAATCCCAAAGAAAGGCAATACCAAATAATGCTCAAACTACCACACAATTGCACTCATCTCACACGCTAGTAAAGTAATGCTCAAAATTCTCCAAGCCAGGTTTCAGCAGTATATGAACCGTGAACTTCCAGATGTTCAAGCTGGTTTTAGAAAAGGCAGAGGAACCAGAGATCAAATTGCCAACATCCACTGGATCATCAAAAAAGTAAGAGAGTTCCAGAAAATACATCTATTTCTGCTTTATTGACTATGCCTTTGACTGTGTGGATCACAATAAACTGTGGAAAATTCTGAAAGAGATGGGAATACCAGACCACCTGACCTGCCTCGTGAAAATGTTGGTTTAAAGCTCAACATTCAGAAAACTAAGATCATGGCATCTGGTCCCATCACCTCAGGGCAAATAGATGGGGAAACAGTGGAAACAGTGTCAGACTACTTTTCTGGGCTCCAAAATCACTGCAGATGGTAATTGCAGCCATGAAATTAAAAGACACTCCTTGGAAGGAAAGTTATGACCAACCTAGATAGCATATTCAAAAGCAGAGATATTACTTTGCCAACTAAGGTCCATCTAGTCAAGGCTATGGTTTTTCCAGTAGTCATGTATGGATGTGAGAGTTGGACTGTGAAGAAAGCTGAGTTCCAAAGAATTAATGCTTTTGAACTGTGGTGTTAGAGAAGACTCTTGAGAGTCCCTTGGACTGCTAGGAGATCCAACCAGTTCATTCTAAAGGAGATCAGTCCTGGGTGTTCTTTGGAAGGGATGATGCTAAAGCTGAAACTCCAGTACTTTGGCCACCTCATGCGTAAGAATTGACTCATTGGAAAAGACTTTGATGCTGAGAGGGATTGGAGGCAGAAGGAAAAGGGGACCACAGAGGATGAGATGGCTGGGTGGCATCACTGACTCAATGGAGTCTGAGTGAACTCCGGGAGTTGATGATGGACAGGGAGGCCTGGTGTGCTGTGATTCATGGGGTTGTAAAGAGTCGGACATGACTGAGCGACTGGACTGAACTGAACTGAATGAGTGAGACAGGTAAGCTGACTGTTTGGGGTTGACTAAATGAATAATTTCATCTGACTCTAGGGCATAGGACATACTCTTGATTGCCTCACACCTGGCACAAGGGTGAGTAGGATGAGACAATATTGGTCTAGCATATAAGAAACCCATAGAGGAAGATGGTGCTAGTTCTGGATTGATTAGTGTGCATATGAAAAGCATGCTCTGAGCACCAGTTTACTACCTCTGGGGATTAATTTGCCCCAGAAGGACCAGTCTCTCCAGCATCATCTGGGCTCCAGATGTCAAAACATCAGAAAATACAAAAATAAAAATGCATAATTATTTTTAGTTTTTTAAGGATCCTCCACACTGTTCTCCATAGTGGCTGTATCAATTTACAGTCCCACCAACAGTGCAAGAGAGTTCCTTTTTCTCAATATACTCTAACTTTTATTGTTTATAGATCTTTTGGAGGTCAACATTCTGAATGATGTGAGGTGATACCTCATTATAGTTTTGACTTTTCTCTAATAATTAGTGATGTTGAGCATATTTTCATGTGTCTCTTGGTCATCTATATGTCTTAGTTGGAGTAATGTCTGATTAGATATTCTGCCCATTTTTTTTTTGATTAGGTTGTTTTTGTTTTGATTTTGATTTGCTTGAGCTGTTTGTACATTTTGGAAATTAATGTCTTGTCAGTTGCTTTGCTTGCAAATATTTTCTCCTATTCTGAGGGTTGTCTATGACCCAGAAATTCCACTTCTTGCCATATACCCTGAGAAAATTATAATGCAAAAAGACATGTGTATCCCAGTGTTCATTGCAACACTGTTTACAATAGCCAGGACATGGACTTGGACTTCTCTGGTGGCTCAGATGGTAAAGAATCTGCCTGCAATGTGAGAGACCAGGGTTCATTGCCTGGGCTGGGAAGATGCCCTGGAGGAGGGCATGGAAATCCACTCCAGTATTCTTACCTGTAGAATCAACATGGACAGAGGAACCTGGCAGGTTATAGTCCATGGGGTCACACAGAGTTAGACGTGACAGAGTGGCAAAGTATAGTGCAGGACATGGAAGCAACCTAAATGTCCATCAACAGATGACTGGATAAATAAGATATGGTACATATTTACAATGAAATAATACTAAACCATAAAAGGGAATGAAATCACATCATTTATAGAGATGTCGATAGATCTAAAATCTGTCATGCAGACTGAAGTAAGTCAGAAAGAGAAAAGCAAATATATATTAATGTATATCTGTGGAATTTAGAAAAATAGTACTCACAAACCCATTTGAAGAGCACAGGTAGTTATGTAGATATAGAGAATGGACATGTAGACACAGGGGATAAGGGAAGATTGGGACAAATTGGGAGATTAGGATTGACATATACACACTACCATGTGTAAATTTTATAGCTAATGGGAACCTGCTGTATAACACAGGGAGCTCAGCTTTGTGCTCTGTGATAGCCTAGATGGATGAGATGGAGTGGTGATGGAAGGAAGTCCAAGAGGGATGGAGTATATGTATACATACAGCTGATTCATTTCATTGTACAGGAGAAATTAATGCAACATTGTAAAGCAATTGTGCTCCATTTTTTTTTTTAAAGGCATGATCACTACATATAGAGTAGGTGCTTTATTTTAGGACCTAATGAAAACAGTAACATTATTTGTTGAGAATGAATTAATCTATAAACACTACAGTAGAACCTGGATTTTTTGCATGCATTTGAATGAATTCATAGGATGGATAGTTTGTCTTGTATGCATACATATTTAAAAAAGTAGAGTTGACCATCAACTATCTGCATTTCATTGCAAATGGGTGGCTCTTTTCTTTTCTTTGTATACAGTAGACTGGGGTGAACTTAGATATACTCCAGAAATCTAATTCATCCTACTGTATGCTCTAAGTTATCTCTGCTTGAGTTTTTTTTTTTATGATAAACACTTATTTTGAATATCGGAGTGCTGATGCAATATGGCTTGTTTTGCTCACAATAAATCTTAATTTCATGAACAAATTTTAAAGTCTTGTAGGATTATTAAGGATCTGAAATCCTTATTTCACTTATGTTTGTGTGTGTAATACTCTACTGTATTATAAGAAAATTCAAGTGATTAGAATGCTATATTTTTTTAAGAAATGAATCCTTCAATGTCTCAGGACAAATCCTTTGAGAATATCAAGTAGTTATATTCTACTATCTGTAGTTTTACTATTCAGTTAAAGAATTATTTGATAAAACTGACCACTATTATTATAGTGTGGGGTTCTTTTTGAGGAATCCTAATTTGAAGTGTATTACAAAAGAAATATATACTCTTTATAGAAAATATTGACAAATAAACCAAACTCCAAAGATAATTACTTCTAAAAAACTGAACTGTATAGTTTCAGGTATAAAATATTTTTATAGAAAACTGAATCACCCTACTGGTGCCTACTTACATATTTAATAAGTTGTGAATATATTGTCATATCTAAAAATAGTTATGATGTAGTAATGGCTAATATCTCATTATATTTTTATCCTAAGATTTATTTAAGCAGTCTCCTGTTACAATATATTTACATTATTAAATATGTTATTAATTTCCTTATTATTAGAACTGAGAATGATGAGTAAAAGAAAATTCATGTTTTCATTCCTTTAATACAAAAGACAAAAATAACTCCCAGAGAAACTGGTATAGTTTACACTCTCTTCATTAGTGTAGAAGTATTAATTTGATAGGCAAGAGGTTATTCATTGCTTTCATTTGCACTTACCACTATTTATGAATGCTACCATTTTTCATGTGCCTATTGTTAATTTGTATTAATTCTTTGGCATAATGCCTACCTATATTTTATTCCTTTTGCCTTTTGGTGGGTTTGTGATTTTTTTTTTAATCTCCTCGGAGTCACTATTTTTATAAAACACTAACTATGACAAATTCTTTTGATGCTCTTCATCACATACTCTTGACCTACCTATGATTAATCTATAACTGTGAATAAGGGTTCTGTGCAAGGTCAGATTTTCTGACAAATCCATCATGTCTGCTTCCCATTTTAGGGAATTCTCCAGTCTTGCAGTCTAGTTGGATGATGTGGGTTAATCCTCATGCAGTAGGGGACTGGATTAATCCTCATACAGTAGGGGACTGGAGGCAGTGGAGCAATGCTCTAGCCTCCCTACACTGGATGGTTAATTCTGGAAAAAAGTAAGTGAAAATGAAAGTCGCTCAGTCGTGTCTGACTCTTTGTGACCCCATGGACTATAGAGTCCATGGAATTCTCCAGGCCAGAATAGTGGTGTGGGTAGCCTTTTCCTTCCCCAGGGGATCTTCCCAACCCAGGGATCAAACCCAGGTCTCTTCTGCATTATAGATGGATTCTTTACCAGTTGAGCCACAAAGGAAGCCCAATTCTGGGAAGCATGTTGCATTCTTCTTGGAGGAACCAGTGGCTACCATGGCCTTCAGCAGCGACACTGATAATGTACCATTCTTGGTTTCCTCTTCCTTTTCTGGTTTACTCTTTTTTTTTTTTTACTTTTTATTTTTACTTTACTTTACTTTATAATACTGTATTGGTTTTGCCATACATTGACATGAATCCACTCTTCCCTGTTCTTTCACTCTTTACTCCTGTCATCACCTCCTATGTACACCACCTGCCCTCAATCTTTACCTGAGGCTCTGTGTCTAAGGGACTTCTAGACTTTGGTATTAATTTTAAATATCTCTGCAGCTTGGGCCAAGATAATTGTTTTTTTGAATATAAATTAGCTTTCCAGATCCATCAATATTTTTCTCTAGGCCTCCAGATATTCGTGTACTAGTTTCTTCTTGATGCCTTAGTGTATTACCATAGAACAAGTTGGTTCAAACCAACAGATATTTTTTATCTTACAATTCAGGAGGTCAGAAGTCCAAAAGGTGTCTCACTAAAATATGTGTTGGCAGAGCTGTATTCCCTTCTGGAGACTTGAGGAGAGAATCTATTACCTGCATTTTTGGGCTGATGGGCCCTAACTTCATGTTCAAAGTCAATGGCATAACATTTCCTAATCTTTAACTCTGATCCTTTGAGAAATAAGATAGTCTTGTTTAGACTTCAGAGACAAAGCAGAGCAGGCCTTCCTTCTAACCTGCCTGGACACTACCCTGACCGTGAGTGATTATGCATGGCTGCCTTCTTTGAGTGCAAGCCTTGTGGCACCATTGATATGATAGGGGACTGATTGTTGAGCCCCTGGAGGAGATCTGACCAACCAAGTCCTGGGCTTAACATTCCAATTTTTATGCATTAACATGAAATCAGAGCTGCAATTTGCTCACAGACTAATGACTATATTAATTTGTATCCTGGAATTATAATCAGGAACCCTGAACTGCTATTTTTGAACTCTCACCCATGGAGTGGATGCACAGTCTGGGACATTTTCCCAATTGGGACTCCAGATGTGCTGTGTCACAGGACTTCCAACCACTGTTTAAGTCTGGATGTTGCTCAAACCCAGTTTGGTAATGTTCAGTTCAGTTCAGTCGCTCAGTCGTGTCTGACTCTTAGCGACCCCATGAATTGTAGCATGCCAGGCCTCCCTTTCCATCACCATCTCCCGGAGTTCACTCAGACTCACGTCCATTGAGTCAGTGATGCAATCCAGCCATCTCATTCTCTGTCATCGCCTTCTCCTCCTGCCCCCAATCCCTCCCAGCATCAAAGTCTTTTCCAATGAGTCAACTCTTCACATGAGGTAGCCAAAGTACTAGAATTTCAGCTTTAGCATCATTCCTTCCAAAGAAATCCCAGGGCTGATCTCCTTCAGAATGGACTGGTTGGATCTCCTTGCAGTCCAAGGGACTCTCAAGAGTCTTCTCCAACACCACAGTTCAAAAGCATCAGTTCTTTGGTGCTCAGCCTTCTTCACAGTCCAACTCTCACATCCATACATGACTACTGGAAAAACCATAGCCTTGACTAGACGGACCTTAGCTGACAAAGTAATGTGTCTGATTTTGAATATGCTATCGAGGTTGGTCATAATTTTCTTCCAGGGAGTAAGCATCTTTTAATTTCATGGCTGCAATCACCATCTACAGTGATTTTGGAGTCCCAAAAAACATAGTCTGACACTGTTTCCACTGTTTCTCCATCTATTTCCCATGAAGTGATGGGACCGGATGCCATGATCTTCATTTTCTGAATGTTGAGCTTTAAGCCAACTTTTTCAAGCTCCTCTTAGCCTCTACTATTTCTATTTCCCTTTTCAGTTAATGTTAGTATATTGAAAATAAGCTAGATAGTTCTCATGAATATTTGTACTATTTATTTGTATATAATGAGTGACTTTAACAAATCCTTGAACCTGAGATGAAAGTGAAAACTTTCTGCAAAATCCCCTCTTGCTTCACTCCTATAAGGACTCTTCTTATAGGGGAGTGTGTTTACATTAATCACACCCATATAATACAGAATAAATTCCCTATTTTAAGACCCTTAATGTAATCATACATTCAAAGTCTTTCATCATGTAAAGTACCATATTCAGATGTTCTGAGGATCAGAATGTGAACATCTTTGGGGAGCTGTTTTTGTGATTATGATACCAAAATATGCTGAAACTTTAATTTTTGGTATAAAATTCTAGATTACAATTTGTGAATCTGTAATTGTCAAAATTTCTGAATAGAGTTCCTTCCATTGAAATTTTTAGAGATCTCTTGGTTATTTCCACAAGCTCAGCAAATGCCTACCACTGGTTGCAGAGCAAATGCTCTTTCCTTATACATGGGACTCTATCCTATAGCACAGCTCTATGTTGGGGTGCCAGATCATCCAAGATAGTCAGCATTTAGTTTTCTTTTATAATCTGTGACAGTGGGAATGTTTAAAATTCACCTCCTTTCTGGGATGGGGGAATTAGCATTTTCATTAGGGTCTGAAAATGCCATACTTTCTGAAAAACAGAATTCAGCCCTTGTTCTGAATATTTCATCTCAGAGTTTTTCAGCTTAAAATATTTCATATGTATATTAGATGTACCTTGGTGATTGGTTTGGGTGGGATCTGAAGACCACTTGCTGGCCTGGGTTCTTAAAGAAAGTCATTGATTTTTTTATAGTTGGATCATATTCTGCCCTAGACAGTACACTAGGTCAATTGTGCGGATTACTGAAGTCATTAACAAAGTTAGGTGGGTTGGGCTCTTAGGGAAACAGCATTTTTGGAGTAAAAGATAAGTTTGAAGTCTAGTTCTAATACCCTCTGGCTGTGTGTCCCTTGGTAATGTATTTAACCTCTCTGAACCTTACTTTTCTTATCAGTAATTGAAGATATATAATAATTCATTTCCCAAGGAAGCAGTAATTAGGGAGTGCATAAAATAGTATATGTAATATGTCATCTAGCAACTGACATATTGTAGGGGCTTAGTGAATAGTTGCCATTTTAGATTAATTACCTGAAAATCCTCCCCTTTCATTCATGCATCAGAATTTCTTCCTATGGTACTGTGTCATTTAAACTAACATAGAGAGTGACATTATTTCTTCCATCTAAAAGTGGCTTTCACTTAAAGTGTACTTATCCCTTCATAGACCATCTATTTCTCTTCCTCATTCATGTTAACATTTTCTAAAGAGTAGCCTAGACTTTCTGTCTCCAATTCTTGTTCTGTTTATCTATTTCTCTCTCACTGAGGCAAAACTTATACCTATCTGTCTTAAAATTTATCCTTGTTGTATGCACAACTTGATGCTTTTAGTGAATAAATGTTCATGAAATTACACTTTTGAATGAGGTGCCCATGGAATCAGGCTGAGGCTGAGATGTGCTTGACTTCTTCCTCTTTCTTATCTTGATTCTTCCGTTCATTTACTGCCTGCTCTTGGGAACACTTACTTACTAAATCACTCCCACTTAAACTCTTGGCTCTGTGTCACCTTCTGGGAGGACCTAATCTTAACAGATGGCCAAATGTCAGAACTTGTCACAGTCAGAGTCAGGATTTATTTCCTAATCAGGTAAGGAGCAAGCAGTAGTCATAGCAGGCCTAGAAAAAAGTTAAAAGTCAGAATAAATGTGGCTTCCTGAGAAGACAAGAATCTTCAGTGAGTAGTATGCATACTTTGAACACTGATTTGAACAGTTGACCACTGTCCTTGTGTATCATCCAGTAACACCTTCTTTCCCTTAGACTTTTTTTTTTTTTGTCTCCGAGGGCCAGGATCTATTATTCTATGTCTAGGTCACTGATGAATTTATGGTTAGATTTGGGTCTTCTCCAAGGGCCATATTTTGACAAGACTAGGGGTAGTCCTGGAGCTCTTAGATATTCTTCACTAAAGTCCTGTTCTCTCCCCTGAGTCCTGTATGCTGTCATCTTGGTCTTAAGAATTACTTTGTGTTTCAATAGTACATGAATCAAGAAATTCCAGATGTACAAGCTGGATTTAGAAAAGGCAGAGGAACCAGAGTTCAAATTGCCAACATCAGCTGGGTCAGAATGAAAGCAAGGGAATTCCAGGAAAACATCTAATTCTGCTTTATTGACTATGCTAAAGCCTTTGACCTGTAGATCACAGCAAATTGTGGAAAATTCTTCAAGAGATGGAAATACCAGACCATCTTAACTGCCTCCTGAGAAATCTGTATGCAGGTCAAGAAGCAACAGTTAGAACTGGACATGGAACAACAGACTGGTTCCAAATTGGGAAAGGAGTACGTTAAGGCTATATAGTGTCACCCTGCTTATTTAACTTATATGCAGAGTACATCATTCAAAATGTCAGGCTGAATGAAACTCAAGGTACAATCAAGTTTGTCAGGGGGCGGGGGTGGCGTACAGCGGTTGAGATGGTTGTATGACATCATCAACTCAGTGGACATGAGTTTGAACAAACTCTGGGAGATAGTGAAGGATGGGGAAGCCTGGTGTGCTGCAGTTCATATGATCACAAAGAGTTGAACATTGACTGAATGACTGAACAACAGCAACCTACTTTCAGACACCTTAAGAAAAATCTGTGAGATTTTTAGTTCATCCTTATATTTTATGAAACAGTGCACAAAGTGGAAGAGGAAGAACATTTTTGATAGAAGTATATCCATGAGGGAGGTGGGGAAAGAGTATGTACCCACATAGCATTTGTGTCCTGCCCATCTTTATCACTCATAAGGGTATCCTCAGTTGAGTTCAGTTCAGTTCAATCGGTCAGTCATGTCTGACTTTTTGCGACCCCATGAATTGTAGCATGCAAGGCCTCCCTGTCCATCCTAACTGTAACTTAATAGAGGTCAGGTAGGGCTAAGGTTGGTTTGTGTGCTGTGTGTTGTGCTTAGTTGCTCAGTCATGTCCAACTCTTTGCAACCCCATGGCCTGCAGCCCACCAGGTTCCTCTGTCCATGGGAATTCTCTAAGTAAGAATACTGAAGTGGGTTGCCATGCCCTCCTCCAGGGGATCTTCCCAACCCAGGTATCAAACCCAGGTCTCCTGCACTGCAGGTGGATTCTTTACTGACTGACTGAGCCATGAGGGAAGCCCAAGGTAGGTTCAGTAGGTTCTATTTATCATGGTGGTAAAGCATATGCCTTTAAATCATTGCCAATGACATTAGATGGGTAGGTATTTAAGGAATAAAATTAAGTTTTATACAACACTTGTTCATGAGAAAGAACTAATTCTTATGTGATTTTTTTGTCATTTTCTGTTTATTTGTACTCAAAAGTTCATTTACCAGATTGACCCTTTATGGATTTACAGTTTTGATTCTCAGCATTGTTCTGTGTGCACTTGACAATTATTCATACATCCTTATTATTAATCTGCCTGTATAAAAGTAGCATCTTGTGTTCATAAATTGTTGACCTTTAGAAGCAGAGCAGCCCTGCCTGCTGAGTCTCTGACTTGCCTGTTAATAGTTATTTCTAAGAATTTGTCAGCAAAATTTTCAAATTAATAACCAATCTGTGTTATCCTAAGCATCCCTCATTTGTCATGAATTATTTAGAGAGTTAATGGGTAAAGATAAGTCAGATACATTTCAGTGATGTTGACAGTGTTATGCTACTGTCCTGGCCATTCTGTTCTTAGTTCAAAAAAGGCTACATGGGTGTGTGGGTTGGGAGTATATCACTGGCATAGCATGAGGGAAAGAGCAGGCTAATAAATGACACATCGGTGCTAGACTGAATCCCGATTATTGGTTTTAATAAAGAAAAGCAACCAGACACCTGCCAAGTATTCGAGCAATATCTTTCTTGATATTTTTTTCCTGCTATGTCTTTAGATTACTGAACAGCAGCTAATCCAGCTCTGCAGACTACCAAGAGAAAGGACAGCCTCTCATCTATGTTGTCAGGGCCCAAGAAGTCTCCTTGACAGATTAGGGCTTAGCAGTGATGAGCAAAGTTTCCTCTGAACTCCAAACCTCCTTCCCCTGTCACAGCGTTTTTCTGGAGTCCATAGAGAGTGTTGCAAAGAGACAGAAATCCCTGACAGGGTCAGAGCATAGAGAAATGAGGGAATGCTTCTTGTCACTGATGTTGTACAAATAAAGAGCCCTGAAACTCTGGTGTCCTCATTAGTGGTGCAGAATATCAGAAGGCTCCCAGTTGCTTCCTCATGAGCCTTGGCACTGCCCTCCAAAAATGACAGGGGTTATTTGTTTTCTTGTGTTTATTATCTGTAAAAGGACTCAGCACTCTCTGCTGGATGGTAGCCATGCTGTCTTTTGATGTTGTTTTGTCTTTACGTCTTTCTTCTTGGCAATCTTTCCCAACATTTTCCAGATTCTGAGTGGTGCTCGGAAAGGAACATAGGTAAGACAGACCAGAAAAAAAAAAAAAAAGACTCAATTTTTTTAATAAACAGAAGTAAATGGAGGAGGGGAAAGTATTTTTGTACCTCCTATTGGTTGTATATGCTGCCAATATTTTTCATATGTTGACTCATGTATTTGTCATAACAGCTATTATCTATTCCAATATTATGGGCATATAAACCATGGTGAGTACTTTGTCAATGACCCTTCAACCCCAGATCTTTTTGACTATGAAACCCCTATTCACCTATTACTTCCTGCCATCCCTGTGCTCATATTTCATATGGTCTCAAGTAGAGGAATTCCTTACTGGATGCTTAGGTAGCTTTGTGGTGGGAAAATTTGTGTTGTAGAGAGTAGAAGATGGGACCTAGAGTTAGAAGACTTGGGTTAGAATTCTACTGCTGGCACTTACTAACTATGAATCGGATAAGATAAAACAAGGTAAATCTGAAAACAATAGGTATACATAAGATAACAGTAATCTAAAGCAAGATGCCTTGGATAAGTGAGTTTACCTCCTTAGTTTCAGTGCCATCACCTGGAAAGTGAGGCCAGTTTTATGCTTGAGCAAAATGAGTTCAGAGAGGCTCGTGTGCTCAGCGCTTAGTCTTCAGAAGTACTATCCAAAGAGAAAAACTTTCTCATTCTCCCTCCTTGATGGTGACATGCCTCTAAGGATCCAAAAGATTTTTTTTATTTTTCTCTTACAACATTTTAGTTTTAGCTTTTTAATTTACATCAAAATTTGACTTCTTCCAAGGCTTATGCATTTTAGCAAGGATTATAATAAGGAAACAACTTAGTCTTTAAGTCTTCAACAGTTAGTGGGGAAGATGCTCTTAGGAATATTAGGCCCTTAGTTTCCCCAAATTATTCCAGGGCATTCAATGCCATGTGAAGACTGAATCTTAATGACATCTATTTTGATGTCATGCTGAGAAGCACTGTGAGCTGAATAATAACATTACCTAACACTTTTGTGGCATTCACCATATGACAGGCATTATTCTTATGTAACATATTTAATTTTCAGATATTCACATGATATGGGTGCTAATATTTATTCCCATTATCCAAAAGATGAAACTGAAGAATGGTTGGATTAAGTAACTTGCTTAAAGTTGTGAAACTGATAAGGAATAGAAGTAAAACTTTACCTAAGTAGCCCCAGTATATGTTATTTACTATCTGTTTCTGTGTTTTAAAATAAACCAGGAAAAATCATTTTATTGCAGTATTTTATTTTTAATTTTTATTATCAACAGATAATAGAGATAGGAGCATTAAGGAAAAGATACTTAAAGATGGATAATCTCCCTTTAAATAAACTGTAATACAGTATTAATTTATCCCTTTATTCAATATCTATTCCAAAGAATATGAAGAATAAACATGTGGTTCACAATATCTTATCCCTGATGACAAGATCCAAAAGGCTCCCAAACTCAAAAGTTTTCTTAAATGCATGACGAAATGGCTTGATAAACTAGACCTGAGCCTGAATGAAAGTATGCATGGTTTTTATATCGCTTATTGTGAATATATATTTTTCTAGAGAATAAATTAATATGTCTGATTATGAGTTACATACCCAAATCAAACGGTGTATTGTATAATATCTAGTACTTATGTAATGTTTTCCTTCTAAAATTAAAAAAAAAAAAGACTTTGAAATTTAGTGGCCCAAGCTTTTCAGGAAATGGTCAGTTGATTTCTATTAATATACCATAAATAATGCTGACTAACAGAGCTCATTGCTTCCTCTGTGGTGTGGAGGAAGTTATAGTGTACTTTGTCCTTGCCTACAATGGAGTGGCCTGGCTTGGTATCCCTAACTAGCTCTGCTAAGAGAATGATGCTTACTCTCATTCTCTATTATACCCAAATTCCCTCCATACTACAGTTCCTAACAAACTTCATGGGGCTTCAGATTGAGATAGTAGATTGTAAATGTTGGTAGCTTCTGTAATAAAATTGAGAAGATTCCCTTTCTTTGTAGCACAAAGGCATCTGTAAATCACTTGTTTCAGAAATTTACTAGGGGTTTAAGTTCACCTTGGAAACATATAATTTGGACTTTTCCTTGTTGAAAATTACTACATTTACCTCCACTGCTTGAGTTATTTCCTCTTTACTGCTTCCATCTATCCTTATTCCCTTCTTGTCTCTTACTCCCTGCTTCCTGCTTTTCCCCACTTCCCACAATCCAGAAGGAAGGGAGAAATGCCCATCTCTAAGGAAATCAGATAGACTTTCCTGGTGGCTCAGACGGTAAAACATCTGCCTACAATGCAGGAGATCTGGGTTTGATCCCTGGGTTGGGAAGATCTCCTACAGAAGGAAATGGCAACTCACTCCAGTACTCTTGCCTGGAAAATTCCACGGACGGAGGAGCCTTGTAGGCTACAGTCCATGGGGTCACAAAGAGTCGGACACAACTGAGCGACTTCAATGTCAATGTCAATGTCAAGGAAGTCAGATAAAACTTGGAATACAGAGATAAGGGAGAGTCTACTGCCAGGACATACGAGGGGCAGAAGACAGGAGATGAAGTGGTGCCTAGGACATCATGGGAGGGAGCTGCATCCTGGCCCCAGACTCCTGTGTTTTTTAACTTATTCCCTCCTTCCCTTCCAGTAGAATGGAGATAAAGACCTGGAATGGCAGACATAGAGGTTGATCAGAGAAGTGGTATGAGCACAGGAGAATTTTGCAGCTGAATATTTGAGAAAAATTACTAATACCTAATCATAGATGAAGCAAGTTTCTGAGTTTCCACAGAAAAAGGATTCTGGTCAGATGGCAGAAAGCTGAACATCATGCTTCTCTCGATCCTCCAGCCTGATGCTCTTGAGGGACATACTCTACTCTTTATATTTCTACACTTGCACCTTCCCAGAGAACCCCTCACTATATGCATACAGTTTCTTTATAGGTACTGGTAATTCTGTGGCCACCTGATGCAAAGAGCTGACTCATTGGAAAAGATCCTGATGCTGGGAAAGATTGACGGCAAGAGAAGAAGAGGGAGACAAGACAGAGGATGAGATGGTTGGATTGTATCACTGACTCAATGGATATGAGTTTGAGCAAACTCCAGCAGATAGCGAAGGACAGAGAAACCTGGTGTGCTTCAGTTCATGGGGGTTGCAAAGAGTTGGACATGACTTAGCAGTTGAATGACGACAATACTTACTTCAACTGTGTTGAGATTCAATACCTTGCTTCATTTATAGGCAAGCATGTAGGCATGTGTAAATGAGTTTTGATTTTTATATCTGGCTTGTACGAAGCAAGGGGCCTTGGTTAGGTGAATGCATCTGGATTATGAGCTTAGATATGTTTTTTTCTCTGTAAATTTGGAAAAGTGAGTGGATTTTTTTTTTTTTTTCCCCATGAGTACTCATGTGTTTTATGGTGTGTTGGCTTCATGTTGGGCCTTTGTTTTGATAAGTACAATTTCTACTCATGGATCATGGTCTGAAGATTGAAGGTGGGTACTAAGCTTGAGATACAATATTTGAGTCTTTTTAAATTTTTTTTTCAGATGAACATGATAAGAAGATAGATAATACCATAACATTATGTATATAGACTGACTTCCCTTATCACCTGCAATGATTTGGAAACCTAGATTCCAAGCACTTAGCTGAACTAACGATACAAAGAAAAAGGAAAAGAATTTGATATTTTCATTTTATAATTCTACAGGTATCAATAAAGTTTCTCTTTTATTTCAGTTTTATTTGTAAAATGGAAAGGGTAAGGTATCTGAGCTCCACAAATCTGTTTGCTTATTTTAATATTCTGAAATAAAGATTTTAGAACCTGATCTGTCAGTCATCTGAAAAAACTAGAACAAATCCCTACATATTATCTCCATCATTGTGGTGACCATATGCCTTGATTTGCTTTGGGTAAGTCCTGACTGAAGTCTTTTGTGCTAGAATAATTATTGATCCCCTTTACTCTTCAAGGGGGCTCATTTTAAATGACAACTTACATGTTTATCCTACTTATAGCCGACATTATTCCTAATCAGAATCTTTATATTCTTCAGAAATATTATTCTCTAAATAAGGACAAGGACAAATTATGGATGCTTTACTGAGTTCTATATTTGATTTGGTTCCCTTTTCATTACTATTCTGACAGGATATAAATAAGCAAAACAAATGGCTTCTCAGGAGCTGTTGTCAACTTTGCTCCTGTCCAGCTCCAATTTGAGGTATTTTTTGTTCCTGTCCCCATCACTCAGGCCTTGAAAGCTGATAGGTTGCCGCTTTCTTCCTTGAAACATGACATGATGAATAAGACTGCATGCTGCAAGGGAGAAAACTATAAAAAAGGACTGTCTTGTACAATGGGAAATTATTTAGTAGAGTTGACCTTTTGCATGGAGGCGAAAGAGGGACCTTCATATAATATGATTTCAGAAGTTCAAGAAAATTATCTTCTCCACAATTCTGATGGATGGATAGACTTGATCATTTCTTGAACTAAAGATTCTTGAACACTTTCTTGAACAAAAAGAGAGTTGGCTTAAATTATAAACGATTCTGTGGGAGACAATTCATCGACATCCAAAGAGAAACTTCACCCACAGCAATCTAGGTCACATAAACAGAAATAGAACAGTCATACCTGGGTTTCCCATTTCCCCAGTGCAATGAGCTGGTAAAGAGAGTCATCTGAAGTATTGGACCAACTTGATGTATCATTATCCATAAGTACTATGATAAATAAAAATTGCTAGCACAAATTTGCTAAAATTTATAATATCATATATTTGTTAAGGTATGTGTGTTTTAGTTTTATAGTTTGTTAAGTTGCTTCCTTCTCATCACCTAGAAGATCTCATCAGAGTTTTGAAGTTCTTTCAGAGTTAAAAAAAAAAAAAAGTGGGAAGGATTAGGGGAAGGACTGAGAAGTTTGCCTCAGGTATTATTTAGTAAATGATTTTGGTGGTCTGGGAGCAACAGGAAATAGTGCCCAATCCAGAATCTCCCATGATCACCTTGATATATTTGGAGTCTATCCACTTTTCTCTGTACTATACATCCTAATAATAAATTTATAGAGCATTTTACATGTAATAATATTTAATTCTCCTAAAAACTCTAGGAGAGAAATTTTATAGCTTATAATGTAAAGCTTGGATAGGTTAAACAACTTGCTTAAGCTCACACAGCTAGTATGCAGGAGAGCTAGGATTCAACCCCACATTTATGCCTTTCAAGCCTGCATGTTTTTCCCCCTTTTGTTATTTTTTCCAGTATTTATAAATTTTCATATAGCTTCAAACTTAAAAGTTGTAAGGAAAAAAAATTCTGTACTCCTTTCACTTAGGTTTCTCAAATGCTAACATTTTGGCATACTTGCATTTGCTTTACCATTTTTGCTTTCTCTACATATTGCAGACATAATGTCTCTTTACTTCTAAATAGTTCAATGTGTTTTCTAAAATACAGAATTTGCTTACATAGCCATAGTATAATTGTTAAAATCAGGGCATGCATTGTTACAATAATATTATCTAATATGTTAATCTGTCTGCCAATGCAGGAGATGCAGGAGACATGAATTTGATCTCTGAACTGGGAATATTCCCTGGAAGAGAAAATGGGAACCTATTCCAGTATTCTTACCTGGAGAATCCCATAGACAGGCAAGCTTGGATTTCTTTGCAACTCCCAGGGTGTTGCAAAGAGTTGGACATGACTGAGTGACTGAACATGCATGCATGCTAAAACCATACTCAGATTTTGTGTTTTATCCCAGTAATGCCCTTTATAGTTATAGAAAATCCTGGATCATGGTCCACATTCAATTCTCATGTTTTCTTCAGTTTCCTTTTATTTGGACCAGTACCACAGTCTTTCTATTTCATGGTATTAACTATTTAAAAATAATACAGGCCAGTTATTTTATAGACTATCCTCCAATTTGGGCTTGTTTAATACTTTCTCACTATTAGATGATGCATTCGGGGCAGAAATATCATGGAAGTGATCTTGTGTTCTTGGTGTGTACATCAGGAGACAGCTGATATGGATTACTACCAAAGTTAACTTTGATCACGATCGTGTCTTCTAGGTGATTTCACTATAAAGTTACTGTTTTTGCCTTTATAATCATTAAGTACCTAGTCAGAAGACACTTCAGAGAAGGCAATAGCAACCCACTCCAGTACTCTTGACTGGAAAATCCCATGGACAGAGCAGCCTGGTAGGCTACAGTCCATGGGGTCGCTACCAGTCCCACATGACTGAGCAACTTCACTTTTACTTTCACTTTCATGCATTGCAGAAGAAAATGGCAACCCATTCCAGTGTTCTTGCCTGGAGAATCCCAGGGACAGGGAAGCCTGGTGGGCTGCCGTCTATGGGGTTGCACAGAATCGGACACCACTGAAGCCTGACAGCAGCAGCAACAGAAGACACTTTGAGGCTTATAAAATCTTCCAGTACTCCTCAAATTTCACTTGGGTAAAATTATTAGCATTCACTTATGATTCTTTCTAGAATCAATTATTATGATGATGGATGCCAAATGTTAATCTAATTCCAACATTCTACATTTTTTTGTTAGTCATTCTACTATACAAAGGAACTTTCTTTCTCTTCTTCCCGTTCCTTTCTTCTGTCAGAAGAAGAAAAATTTTTTTTTTTCTGCCTTTCTAGTTTCTCTGGCTGGAATACAAGACAGATTAGCAGGAGAAAAGCAAATTTAACTTTGTAAAAGTAGGGCATTATAAGAGTATTGGACTCAATGGACAGTCAGTCAGTTGAGGCTTATATGCTATTCTGAGCTAAGGAGAAGGGGGTGAAAGTCTAGAACTTCAAAGGGGACAAAGGAAAATTCACAGGGAAACTGGAGAAGTAAATGCTGAGTAAACAAGTGTTTCTATGCCATATGGAGAGGTCTTTCTTATGTAAAAGAAAGATATGTTTAATAATATAACAGCTTGCAACCTGATTTGTTTTAAGCAATTAAAAGGACAGTAAAAAAAAAAAAAAAAAAAAAGATGTTCACGACCCAGATAATCATGATGGTGTGATCATTCACCTACAGCCAGACGTCCTGGAATTGAAGTCAAGTGGGCTTTCGAAAGCATCACTACGAACAAAGCTAGTGGAGGTGATGGAATTCCAGTTGAGCTATTTCAAATCCTGAAAGATGATGCTGTGAAAATGCTGCACTCAATATGCCAGCAAATTTGGACAACTCAGCAGTGGACACAGGACTGGAAAAGGTCAGTTTTCATTCCAATCCCAAAGAAAGGCAATGCCAAAGAATGCTCAAACTACCACACAATTGCACTCATCTCACACACTAGTAAAGTAATGCTCAAAATTTCCAAGCCAGGTTTCAGCAGTATGTGAACTGTGAACTTCCAGATGTTCAAGCTGGATTTAGAAAAGCAAAGGAACCAGAGATCAAATTGCCAACATCCACTGGATCATCAAAAAAGCAAGAGAGTTCCAAAAAGACATCTATTTCTGCTTTATCGATTATGCCAAAGCCTTGACTGTGTGGATGACAACAAACTGTGGAAAATTCTTCAAGAGATGAGAATACCAGACCACCTGACCTGCTTCTAGAGAAACCTAGATGCAGGTCAGGAAGCAACAGTTAGAACTGGACATGGAACAACAGACTGGTTCCAAATAGGAAAAGGATTCTGTCAAGGCTGTATATTGTCTCCCTGCTCATTTAACTTATATACAGAGTACATCATAAGAAATGCTGGGCTGAATGATGCACAAGCTGGAATCAAGATTGCTGGGAGAAATATCAATAACCTCAGATATACAAATGACACCACCCTCATGGCAGAAAGTGAAGAAGAACTAAAGAGCCTCTTGATGAAACTGAAAGAGGAGAGTGAAATAGTTGGCTTAAAGCTCAACATTCAGAAAACGAAGATCATGGCATCCGGTCCCATCACTTCATGGCAAATAGTTGGGGAAACAGTGGAAACAGTGGCAGACTTTATTTTGGGTGGTTCCAAAATAACTGCAGATGGTGACTTAAACCTTGAAATTAAATGATGCTTACTCTTTGGAAGAAAAGTTATGACCAACCTAGACAGCATATTAAAAAGCAGAGACATTACTTTACCAACAAATGTCTGTCTAGTCAAGACTATGGTTTTTCCAGTGGTCAAATTGTTCGAATTTTCTTTTGTAGGTCTTTTCTTCTCTTATGTTTCTTGCCTAGAGAAATCTCTTTAACATTTGTTGTAAAACTGGCTTATTGGTACTAAATTGTCTTATTTTGCTTGTCTCTAAAGCTTTTAATTTCTCCATCAATTTTAAATCAGTTTCTTGCTGGGTAGAGTAATCCTGGTTGTAGTTTTTCCCCTTTCATTACTTTAAATATATCCTGCTACTCCCTTCTGGCCTGCAGAGTTTCTGCCAAAAGTTCAGCTGTTAACCTTATGGGAATTCCTTTGTATGTGACTTATTACTTTTCCCTTGCTGCTTTCAATATTTTGTCCCTTTGTGTTGAAAATTATTAGTTTGATTAACATGTGCCTTGCTGTGTTTTTCCTCGGGCTATCCTATATGGAACTCTCTGTACATTTGGTTGTATATTTGGAATTGGTTGACTGTTTTTGTTCCCGCTGAGAAGGTTAACAGCCTTGGTAGAAAGGCCAAGGTCCCCAAGTGACTAAAGGAAATAAACTGCAAGTGACAGATTTTTTTTTCTTTTCTCTTTTAATCCTGTGTTGTCATGATGACACTTGAACTTAACATTTCACAAACCTTGAGCTAAGTAATGCATTTTTCTTGTGGAAATGTTTTTCTTACACTATGTTTAATGAAACTTTGTATTTGCCTTGGAATCTCTCTTTCTTCAAATTGGTTCTGCCTAAAGACTCAAGCCTTGAACCAATAATGACTTGGAAAACCAGTGTATCTTTCTCATGAAAATATTATTTTCAGTACGCTCAGTCGTATCTGGCTCTTTGAGAACCCATGACTGAGGCACACTAAGCTCCCCTGTCCTTCACCAACTCCCAGAGCTTACTCAAACTCATGTCCATCGAGATGATGATGCCATCCAACCATCTCATCCTCTGTTGTCCCCTTCTCCTCCTGCCTTCAATCTTTCCCAGCATTAGGGTCTTTTCCAATGAGTCAGTTCTTTGCAAAAAGTGGCCAAAGTATTGGCTTCAGTTTCACCATCAGTCCTTACAATGAACATTCAGGATTGATGGCCTTTAGGATGGACTGGTTGGATCTCCTTGCAGTCCAAGGGACTCATTAGAGTCTTCTCCAACCACATAGTTCAAAAGCATCAGTTCTTTGGTTCTCAGCTTTCTTTCTTTCTTTCTTTTTTTTTTTAACTCTCACATCCATACATGACTACTGGACAAACCAAAGCTTTGACTAGATGGACATTTGTTGGTAAAGTTATGTCTCTACTTTTTAAAATGCTGTCTAGGTTGGCCATAGCTTTTCTTCCAAAGTGCCGGGGGCCAGCGTGAGGAACTCCGCCCATGGCAAAGGTCATGAGGAAGGAGGCTTGGCATACGCACAGGCGTGATCAAGCCTCAGGAAACCCCCTGTTCCCGAGCATCTAACCCCAAAACCAGAGTTTGTTTTATGCTCTCACCTACACCTCTGACTTTATGGGGGGCTCTCCCCCATAACCGTTTCTCTTGGAGAAGGAGTAAACGTGCAGCTCCAAGGCAATAAAAATTCCTGGGCGTGACAAGAGGGTTTCAGCTTACGGACTTCTCTGAAGATTATCTAGCCCACCTGTATAGGTTTGTGTGACCACATGTGATTGTTTACAGCCTCCCAATCTGAGAGGCACGAAATGTTTTAGACTTATTAAAGACAAATTCTTTTGGGGAGTTGGAAATTATTAGTATAGTGGGTTGGTTAGGAATTATATTGGTGAAGGGTTTTTCATTTGTTGTGTCAATAATTGCTACTAATTCCCTGCCCTGGGTGGGACAAGGATGTCTCAGGTCAAACCTCTCTGCTGACAGACTAGCTTGTGTGACAGGATTATCCATACTCCTGCCACTATGAACATGATTGTTTACTACCTCTCAACCATAAACAGCACAGAGAGTTTTCGAGTATTTTGAGAGTCTCAATTAGCATAGGGGTTTTTCTTCTAGTTGAGTCAATGATTGCCGCCAGGCCTCCATATCCTTAGGCACCTGGGAATATATTAATCAATGTATTTGGAATATAGAAAAGGACATATAGTAGTTTTTAAGGTTAGCAATACTAGACTTTTTGAGTTAATGGATTTTCTCTTCTGTAATAGATCACTGTGCTTTGTTATAAATCACTGTGTCCTTGCTACATAAAAATGTAACTTTATCACTATCTTAAGACTAAATAGATCTTAAGGGGAACATTGGTGAAAGAATTTTCATTTGTTGGGCTGATGTTTGCTGCTAAATCTCCATGTTCCCTGTCCTTATAACAAATATAACTAACATATAGGAGAAATAAGTATTAACTTTTAAACATATAGGAGAAATAAGTATTAACCTTTAAGATTAATCATGTTAACCTTGGGTTAAATAAATTCCTTTCTTGATTGTAACTCACTACACCCTCACCCTATAGGAATGTAACTTTATTTGGAGGGTGGTGCCTGGTTTAAGAAAAAATACCCTTGGAAAAAATAAGTTTTTGGTTATCAGAAAAAAAGGATCATAAAATCCCTAAGACATTTTTATGTGAAGCACCTGAGTTTGATAAAGGTCAGGACTGCTGACCCCCGCGTGACTCCGTATTCATCCCTATGTGTAACAAAAGGTATATAAGCAAACCCCAAAATAAAGAAATAGGATCAGTTTGTTTCCAGAAAGACTGATTCCCCCATGTCGTTTCTTTCTTGCTCCCCGTTTTTCTGGCTGAATTCCCATCTGGAGCATGGATGCTATTCCATGTAGACCAAGTTATTCAGCCTCTTTTTCTCCACTAATCTTCCTACTACACTATCCTTTTCTAATGTCTCTATATATCTGTAATTAAATATGCATTTTTCCAAGGATGCTGACTCCATCCCCACCTTCGAATTCCCTGGATCCACCGGGGCTGGACCCCGGCACCAAAAGCATGCATCATTTAAATTCATGGCTGCAGTCACCATCTGCAGTGATTTTTGAGCCCCCCAAAACAAAGTCTGTCACTGTTTCCATTGTTTCCCCTTCTATTTGCCATGAAGTGGTGGGACCAGATGCCATGATCTTAGTTTTTTGAATATTGAGTTTTAAGCCAGGATTTTCACTCTCCTCTTTCGCTTTCATCAAGAGCCTCTTTGGTTCTTCTTCACATTCTGCCATAAGGGTGGTGTCATCTGCACGTCTGAGGTTATTGATATTTTTCCCAGCAGTCTTATTTCCAGCTTATTATTCATCCCATCTGGCATTTAGCATGATACACTCTGTATATAAGTTAAACAGGGTGATAAGGTACAGCCTTGATGTACTCCTTTCCCAATTTGGAACCAGTCTGTTCCATGTCCAGTTATAACTGTTGCTTCTTGACTTGTGTACAGATTTGTCAGGAGGCAGATAAGGTGGTCTGGTATTCTCATCTCTTTAAGAATTTTCCACAGTTTGTTGTTACCTACACAGTCAAATGACTTGGCATAGTCAATAAAGCTGAAGTAGATGTTTCTCTGAAACTCTCTTGCTTTTTCTATTATTCAATGGATCTTGGTAATTTGATCTCTGGGTCCTCTGCTTTTTCTAAATCCAGCTTGAACATCTGGAATTTCATGGTTCACATACTGTTGAAGCTTTGCTTGGAGAATTTTGAGCATTATTTTGCTAACCTGTGAGGTGAGTGCAATTGTGAAGTAGCTTGAACATTTTTTGGCATTGCCTTTCCTCTGGATTGGAATGAAAACTGACCATTTACAATCTTGTGGCTACTGTTGAATTTTCCAAATTTGCTGGCAAGTTGAGTATAGCACTTTCACAGCATCATCTTTTAGGGTTTGAAATAGCTTAACTGGAATTCCATCATCCCCACTAGCTTTGTTCATAGTGATGCTTCCTAAGGCCCACTTGACTTTGCATTCCAGTGTGTCTGTCTCTAGATGAGTGATCACACCATCATGGTTATGTGGGTCATTAAGATCTTTTTTTTTTTTTCACTTTTCTGTTTATTTTATTTATTTTAATATAAATTTATTTACTTTAATTGGAGGTTAATTACTTTACAATATAGTATTGGTTTTGCCATACATCAACATTTTTATACCTCTACAGGTATACATGTGTTCCCCATCCTGAACCCCCCTCCCTCCTCCCTCCCTGTACCATCCCTCTGGGTCATCCCAGTGCACCAGCCCCAAACATCCAGTATCATGCATTGAACCTGGGCTGGCAACTCGTTTCATATATAATATTATACATGTTTTAATGTCATTCTCCCAAATCATCCCACCCTCTCCCTCTCCCAGAGTCCAAAAGACTGTTCTATACATTTCTGTCTCTTTTACTGTCTCGCATACAGGGATATTGTTACCATCTTTCTAAATCCATATATATGCGTTAGTATACTGTATTGATGTTTTTCTTTCTGGCTTACTTCACTCTGTATATTAGGTTCCAGTTTCATCCACCTCATTTGAACTGATTCAAATGTATTCTTTTTAATGGTTGAGTAATACTCCATTGTGTATATGTACCACAGCTTTCTTATCCATTCATCTGCTGATAGACATCTAGGTTGCTTTTTTGTACAGTTCTTCTATGTATTGCTGCCACTTCTTCTTAATATTCTTCTTCTGTTAGGTCCTTACCATTTCTATCCTTTGTTGTGTCCATCATTGCATAAAATGTTCCCTTGATATCTCTAATTAATTTTATTGTAGGAATCTCTTTGCCATTCTATTGTTTTCATGTATTTATTTGCATTGATCACTGAGGGAGCCTCTCTTATCTCTCCTTGCTATTTTTCAGAAGTCTGCATTCCGATGGGCATAGCTTTCCTTTTCTCCTTTTCCTTTAGCTTCTCTTCTTTTCTCAGCTATTTGTAGGGCCTCCTCAGACAACCATTTTGCTTTTGTGCATTTCTTACTCACGAAAATGGTCTCTTAAGCTCTTTTAATGAAACTATGTATTTGGCTGAAAATTTACCTTTCTTCAAGATTCATTTCAATTGTTTTATTCCTGGAGATGATTCCCCTTGTGCTATTCTATCTTGAGATGCATACTGTAGGAAAGAGGCCTGTTGAAACTCTTAGTTTTGAGGTATTTCTTTATCTGATTAGCAACTTGCTAACAGGTATAAAATGCCAATGCCTTGCTAAAAACTAGCAAGGGGGAATTCTTTCTGTTCCCTTCTGATGTTTATGTCAGAAGCTTCTATGCTACACAAAAAGCTTCAAGTGATCAAGCCTTGTCTCTGGCCTTGGACTGAATTCCTCTCCTCCAGAGGCCATGAATCTTGGCATCATCCACTGCCCACAGCTGCAAGCTTTCCCCATGTTAGGAAAATTTTCAGCTATAGTCTCTTCAAAAGTTTTCTCAGACCCTTTTTGTCTTCTTCTTCTGCAACTCCTATAATTTGGATTTTTTATTTAGTATTATCCTAGAGGTTTCTGATATTTTCCACAATTCCTTTCTTTTTTCTCTATTCTGCTCCTTAGCAGTTATTTCCACTATTCTATCTTTCACCTCAGTTATCCATTCTTTTGCCTCAGTTATTCTTCTATTGATTCCTTCTAGAGTATTTTTAATTTCAGTAATTCTATTGTTCATCACTGTTTACTTATTCTTCATTTCTTCTAGGCCCTTGCTAAATGTGTAAAATGATTCTTACATTTTCTTAATTCTATTTTTGAAATTTTGGGGTCATCTTTTTGGGTATCATTACTGTGAATTCTTTTTCAGGTAGTTTCTCTATATCCTCTTTGTTTATTTTGTCACTAGGATTTTTATCTTATTTCTTCATTTGCACAATATTTGTTTGTCTTTTTATTTTGCCTAACTTACTGTGTTTGAGATCATATTTCTCCAGGCTATAGTGCTGTAGTTCTTCTTGCTTTTCATCTCAGACCCTGGTGGGTGAAGTGGGACCAATGGCTATATACATTTCATGTTGAGAGAAATATTTTATTGTATTCTGGTGGGTGTAAGTGAGGTTTTTTTTTTTTTTTTTTTCCTCTTTCTCTGATCAGCAGAGCTGTTTGAGGTGGTGTGTTTTGGTTTGTCTGAGGGCAGCCCGTCTGCTGATTATTTGGTTTGTATTCCTCTCTTGCTTGTTGAGCTTCCCTAGTGGCTCAGCTGGTAAAGAATCTGTCTGCAATGGGGGAGACCTAGATTTGATTCCTAGGCTAGAAAGGTCCACTGGAGAATGAAATGGCTACCCACTTCAATATTCTGGCCTAGAGAATTCCATGGAGTATGTAGTCCATGGGGTCGCAAAGAGTCAGACCTGACTGAGTGACTTTAACTTGCTTGTTATTTGAGTGAGGTTTCCAATAGTCAGTGTTGCCTGAAGTTGTGTGATGCCAGATCTTGGATCCAGATGTAGGCTTTCATGGGAGTTCTCACAGATTAAAACTCCCTGAGGTCAGAGGTTTTATGATAGTCTAGTGTCCTAGACATCACACTCTCACCCCACAGGCTCAAGGCCAACTTCTGGTTGGGGAATCAAAATCCTTCGATTTGTTTTTAATGACAATAACAACAAAAGAAATAAAAACCAAAACCGAGACAAATCAAAAAGCAAAATCAGACAAATATAAAGATAAAAAAAGAACACACAAACACACACAAACTTCTACAAACAAAATCAAAACAGACCCCAAAACAAAGTAGAAGTGTCACCCAGTGAGAAAAAGGAAGTATAAAATGATATCAACCAATTAAAAGCAAAGGAGCTAAAACAGAAAAACAAGACCAAAGCAGAGTCACAACTGAGGAGTAAAGCAGAGAAAACAAAATAAACAAACATGGTGAAAAGAAAGAAGAGAAAGAAAAAAATAGGAAAAGAGCTGTATATGTAAAAAAGGAAAAGTACAACAAGATATATTAAAGAAAAAGTACAATAAGAATAAAAAGAAAACCACAGAATCACAGAAAGACAAAGCAGAAGTAGATATATGTGAAAGAAATAAAAATGTGATTTAAGAAAGGTCCCCAAAAGCCAAATTGAGATAATAGTAATGAAAACATCCACCATAACAACAGAGAAAAAAGTAGAGAGAACAACAGTAACAAATTTAGGAAATAATCCAGACCCAACTACAGAATTAATGAAACATAATAATAATAATGAATGCTTTTCTCAGGTCTCAGCTGTCAGCGTCTTTTCCCTGTCTGTGAGTCTCAACTCAACTCACCTACCTAGGACAGCTCATGGAAAGATGTTTGATCTTCTTCCTTAGTCACTTCACCCATGGAGTTTAATTGTGTTTTTATCCCCACCTCTGCCTGTGGGTCACCCACAGGAGTTTGCTCCCAAGCCTGCCCTGGAGGACTTGGGTCTGCCCCAGTGAAGACTGGGCATAGAGATGCTGCTGCTTGGATTGCAGGGACACCAGGTATGTAGGGAAGCTGGCGGCCATGAGCACAGGAGATCTAGCTCTAGTCAATTCTTTTCTAGCCTCTGGCAGCTGGTGTTCAAAGGGCCTCCCTGGCTGGTCCTTCTCTTTTGTTTGGCATAGCAGGCAGAAAGGGCATCCCTGTCTGGGTTCCTTCTCTATTGCTTGGCACATCAGGCATCAAAGAGCCACACTCACTGGCATCCTTCTCTATTGCTCAGCTGCTGGTACTGGCATGTGGGGAGAGAGAGACTACAGAGTTAGCTCTACCCCTTGCATGTAACTCAACAGTAGCACCCTGCCTCTATGACCGGCTGGGTTTCCTTCAAAGGCATTCTTCATTGTGGATTTCCTCTCTCCTGTCTCCTTGGACCATCTCCCTGCAGTCAACAGCAGCCTTGCCCTAGGATTGCTATCTGATCCCCATGCTCCAGCTCCCAGCCACCTTGTGTTCAGGTGGAACAGTCCATTTCCAGGGTATGTAAGGCTGTGGCATGGATTGTGTGGTTCTCACTTCATTTGGACTGTTACAGAATAACTATTTCACTCTCTGACAACTTCAGATTCTTCCCTTCTGTTCCAACCAATTGCCCCAGATGCAGGTATCTCACCCCCTCTTTAGCTCCCCATCACCCCCAGGTACTGGTCTTGTCCTTTCTCTCCTGCTCTTTCTCCCTTCTTTCCTTTGTTCTATTGAGTTATGCATGGATCCATATGTTCCTTTCTTGTGGTCAATAAATCTTGTGGTCAGCTGCCAAGACATAGCTGGTGCTCTGTGAGAACTTCTGCATTTGTAAATGTATTACTGATGCATCCATGGAGAAAGATGTACTCCACATCCACCACCCCTTCTCCATCTTATCAACCTAAAATAAAGTTTATAATGAAAATTCTGCTGCTGCTGCTGCTGATAAGTCGCTTTAGTCATGTCCGACTCTGTGTGACCCCATAGACGGCAGCCCACCAGGCTCCCCCGTCCCTTGGATTCTCCAGGCAAGAACATTGGAGTGGGTTGCTATTTCCTTCTCCAATGCATGAAAGTGAAAAGTGAAAGTGAAGTCGCTTAGTCATGTCCGACTCCTAGTGACCCCGTGGACTGCAGCCTACCAGGCTCCGTCCATGGGATTTTCCAGGCAAGAGTACTGGAGTGGGTTGCCATTGCCTTCTCTGTATAATGAAAATAGCTTCTCTCTTTTTAAAATGTAACTGGTTATACTACTTTGATTGTCATTTATAGTAGATTCTCAGAATTATTGTTAGAAAGATCTTAGTATTGAATCAGTAGTTCTATAATTAATGGTATAATGGTTTAAGCAACAGCAATATCCAAAAATCATTGTGATCTGTCTAGCTGAATAATATTTTTTTCATGAGAAAATGATTATCAGGCTATTTCCATCCTCTAAGACTCGTTTATTCATTCAATTTGCTATCTTGCCCAGCATTAGGACAAAGATTGTTGTCAGTTCAGCTTTACCTTAAAATGGTAGGAGGGGTAGGTTGTAGGTTTCCACTACACTTTAAAATGCATTTTAAAAATTATCTGATTCCAGCACTATGGCTTTCTAAGGCTTTTTAATTTTCTTCTAGGCTAGTTTTTAATAGACTATCAATCCACAAGTGAGAAATAAAAACTCATATAAGAGGTGATTAAAATATAATAGAACATTATTCATTTTCATGAATATCCTGAAATCTCATGGCAAATTACCAAATTTCTCAGTTTTAAAACAGGGAAATGGAGATGACGTGAGTAAAGGAACATTTGTGTTAATGATGAAAGTTATGCATATGCATAATACCCATAAAAAAGACAATTACTGCAGTGTTACTCATTGGCCAGTGGGCATTTTTCTGATATGCTCACAGGTTCTGTGAACAACCTGGCTCATTAGTCAAATGAGAACATTTTAAGGATTGGGTATGTACTAAGGCGGTGTGACCAGAGTGTGTGTTTTTAAAAGAGTTGAAATTAATTCTCTCTGGGACTTGGGCCTGTGAAGGAAGCCCTGAAGCAAAGATGGAGGTGGTGCTTTTACTCAGTTTCTGTGCCTAGACTTACTGTTACTTTCAGGTACTTAAAACAAAATTGTAGTATAATAGTATGTGGTATGCATAGTAAAGTCCATAAGGTATATTAATACTAGGAATAAAACTCAATGAATTTTTACATATACACACCCATGTATCTATCACCAGAAGATAAGGAACTTCTCTAATGTTCTAGAAGGCTCTTTCATATTCCCTTCCATTTGGTAAGCCCTCTTACCCCACCCCATTCCCATCCATAGCTAGCACCCTTTTTTCATATAATAAATTCATTCATTATACATCTTTTCTGTCTACCTTCTCTCTTTCAGCACACTATCTATAAAATTCATTCATGTTGTTGAATGTGTCAGTTAGGGCTTTTTTTTTTTTTATTGTTATACAGTATTCAGCTCTATGGAAATGTTACCATTTGTCCTTCTTATTGATTGACAGTTGGATTATTTCCTGGTTTTTGGTTATTTAAAATAAGGCTATTATGAACATTATTATACATGTCTTTTGGTGGCTGAATATATTAATTTCTCTTGGATATATATCTAAGAGTGGAATTTCTATGACAAAGGGAAAGTTAACATTTAGTTTAATAGATACTGACAATCTATAAAAATAAAAATGTACTGTGTGCTTAGTAACTCAGTCATGTCTGACTCTTTATGACCTCATGAACTGCAGCCCACCAGGCTACTTTGTCCTTGGGAATATAAATAGTTATACCATTTTCCATCCATGTAGGCAATATGTAGCGTCCTAGTTTCTTCAGTCCTTGACAATATTTGATATTGACAGTCATTTTAATGTTAGCTATTTTGGCGTATAGATAAAGGGCTTTAGGGAGTAAATTTTGACTTTTGATTTTCACACGGTCTATGACTATCTCATTTTAATCCTTAAATTTAGCATTTTATTTAACTATCTTCACATCTGGTCTGGCCACCCTCTTTGATGGCTCTTTTCCAATGTGCTCCAGTGTATGTTTATTTGGAACAACATTCTACTTACTGTATCACAGTGGCTTCATTTTTATTATTCTCTTTCTAGGCACAAAAGATTTCCCTGGTGTCTCAGCAGTAAAGAATCCACTTGCAATGCAGGAAACATGAGTTTGATCCCTGGGTCTGGGAGATTCACTTGAGAAGAAAATGGCTATGCACTCCAGTATTCTTACCTTGGAATTCTCATGGACAGAAGAACCTGGTGGGCTAGAGTCCATATGGCCAAGAGTCAGACACAAGTTAATGACTAAATAATAAAAGGCACAAAAATCTTTTCATTATCTTGATATACCTAAAAAATAAGATAGGTTAACTAAAATGTATAAAAATCATAAACATCACTATTTACTCCTTTAATTAAAATATCATGTAGTTTACATAGAAAATATAGTCATTCCTCAGTAACTATTGGGGATTGGTTCTAAGACCCCTGCAGATACCAAAATTCACAGATGTCCAAGTCTCTTATATAAAATGGCATAGTATTTGTATATAACCTATGCGCATCCTCCCATATACTTTATTTTTTTTAAAATTTTTATTTTTACTTTATTTTACTTTACAATACTGTATTGATTTTGCCATACATTGGCAAGAATCCACCACGGGTGTACATGCGTTCCCAAACATGAACCTCCCTCCCACCTCCCTCCTCCCATATACTTTAAATCACTTCTGGATAATTTACTTATGATACCTAATACAATGCAAATGCTATGTAAATAGTTGTAAATACAATGTAAATGCTATGTAAATCATTGCTGATGCATGACATGTTCGAATTTTGCTTTTTGGAACTTTCTGGAATTTTAAAAAATATTTTCAATTTGCAGTTGGTTGAATTCCCAGATGCAGTATCCTTGGATATGGGGCGGGGGGACAACTATTTAGAGGAAAAAGACATTGAAAAAAAGTATGTCTTCATTGCCAGTACCATCTTCTCTAGATACTGCCAATTTGATATCACTAGAAAGAGTTAAGCTGATATTATTTATACAGAGCTAAGTAGAATAGGAGGTGGTCCTCAAATGAGGGCTAGGCTTTGTGCTACTGATCCAAATGCTTATCCCAATGAAAGGAGGTGGGAATACTTTGGTATTTTCAGCTCTGGTCGCCAAGTTAGAAAAAAATAAATAAAAGTTGCATAAAAACTAAGCTAAGCAGGACATATAGGGAGTGGGAAGTTTCATCAAGCTTCCCCCGCAGTTCAGTTGGTAAAGAATCTGCCTGCACGTAGGAGACTCAGATTCAATCGGGAAGACACTTTGGAGAAAGAAAGTTGGCAACCCACTCCAGCATTGTTGCCTGGAGAATCCCATAGACAGAGAAATCTGGCTGACTACAGTCCATGGGGTAGCAAGAGTTGGACACAACTTAGTGACTAAACCACCACCACAAGTTTCATCAATTATAGTTCATAATGAATCAAGAATCTAAACCATTTTAACACATACTTGTCAAACTCTTGTACGGCATTGTCTTTATGTTCACATTTGTTTTACATTTCACTAAGGAGAGCCTATTGAACGTGATAGATTTTGTCTCTGCAGACTGGGGGTCTTAAACAGCCTTGGCTACATCTTAATGGTCATGAATTTTCAATGTTCTGTACTAAAAACAGAGACAGAAAATGAGTTCACACTGAATCTATAATGACTCGAAGGTTTGCATTGAATTTATGAAGTAAAGTTGCTCCATTTGATTTTCTTGCCTTCTCCTTCTTTCTCTTACCCATTGAATTGAAGAAAATATTAAGTATGTCAACTCTGATTATTACAGTTCTAATAATCAAAACTTTCAAATAATTGTATTTTTCCAAAGTGAGAGGTAGACTGGGAAAACATAGATGAAAATAATAAATATTACACAAGAAAACAAAAAAAATATTGATATTTTATCATGACTTACTTTAAGTTCCTGGCCTTAGAAAGCATCACTACAAAAAAAGCTAGCAGAGTTGATGGAATTCCAGTGGAGCTATTTCAAATCCTGAAAGATGATGCTGTGAAAGTGCTGCACTCAATATGCCAGCAAATTTGGAAAGCTCAGCAGTGGCCACAGGACTGGAAAAGGTCAGTTTTCATTCCAATCCCAAAGAAAGGCAATGCCAAAGAATGCACAAGCTACCACACAATTACACTCACCTCACACGCTAGTAAAGTAATGCTCAAAATTCTCCAAGCCAGGCTTCAACAATGCATGAACTGTGACCTTCCAGATGTTCAAGCTGGATTTAGAAATGGCAGAAGAACCAGAGATCAAATTGCAAACATCTGTTGGATCATCAAAAAAGCAAGAGAGTTTCAGAAAAACATCTCTTTCTGTTTTATTGACTATGCCAAAGTTTTGACTGTGTGGATCACAATAAACTGTGGAAAATTCTGAAAGAGATGGGAATACCAGACCACCTGACCTGCCTCTTCAGAAATCTGTATGCAGGTCAGGAAGCAACAGTTAGAACTGGACATGGAGCAACAGAATTGGTCCAAATTGGGAAAGGAGTACATCAAGGCTGTACTTTGTCTCTGTGCTTACTTAACTTATATATAGAGTACATCATGAGAAACACTCATGGATGAAGCACAAGCTGTAATCAAGATTGCTGGGAGAAATATCAATAACCTCAGATATGTAGATGACACTACACTTATGGCAGAAAGCAAAGAAGAACTAAAGAGCCTCTTGACGAAAGTGAAAGAGGAGAGTGAAAAAGTTGGCTTAAATCTCAACACTCAGAAAACTAACACAATGGCATCTGGTCCCATTATATCATGGAAAATAGATGGAGAAACAGTGGAAACAGTGGCAGACTTTATTTTTGGAGGCTCCAAAATGACTTCAGATGGTTACTGCAGCTATGAAAATAAAAGACGCTTGCTCCTTGGAAGAAAAGTTATGACCAACCTAGACAGCGTATTAAAAAGCAGAGGCATTACTTTGCCAACAAAGGTCTGCCTAGTTGAAGCTCTGGTTTTTCCAGTAGTCATGTATGGATGTGAGAGTTGGACTATAAAGAAAGCTGAGCACCAAAGAATTGATGCTTTTGAACTGCGGTGTTGGAGAAGACTCTTGAGAGTCCCTTGGACTGCAAGTACATGCAACCAGTCCATCCTAAAGGAAATCAGTTCTGAATATTCATTGGAAGGACTGATGCTGAAGTTGAAACTCCAATACTTTGGCCATCCAATGAAAAGAACTGACTTATTTGAAAAGACCCTGATGCTGTAAAAGATTGAAGGTGGGAGGAGAAGGGGGCTACAGAGGATAAGATGGTTGGATGGCATTACTGACTCAATGGACATGAGTTTGAGTAAACTCTGGGAGTTGGTGTTGGATTGGGAGGTGTGACATGCTGCAGTCCATGAGGTAAGCAAAGAGTCAGACACAACTGAGTAGCTGAACTGAATTTCATGTCATTAAGTAAAAGCAACAAATCCTGAACATATGCTGGGACTGAAAGAATTGACTTCACCAAAAAGTATATTGTTAAGAAAATAAAATGAGATTTGTAGTCCAAAGGCCAAAGTCCAAATTTCAAACGTGTGATGCTGAGTATAACATTAACTTGTTTCATGAACAAATTTCTTCAGCCTCCAAATGAGAAATAGTAGCAAAACTACTTACTATCTTAAAGGTTATCATTATAATCAAATTAGAAGATATATAAATAATTGTGTGTGACCTCTGAAACCTTATGAGAACAGGAGATGTTAATATCTGGGTATCAAAGGGGGGGTGGAAACAGGAGTTCAGGAGGAGGTGGGTTGGGATGGGATGGGGAAGTGTCCTTATTCTGTGCTCATTTGACTGACCAGATGATATATCTTTAAGTAACTAGTAAGTTACTTAAAGAATCTTTGAGCTATTTGATAGGAAGCAGATAGGCTCATCTTCCCAATTTTTATCCCAATTGCTTTGATTATAATAAAGGAACAGAAACTCATCAGCTTAAGACTTATATCTTATGAGAGTTATCTGATTAAGCCTAATTCAGGTGAGAAACAATGTCTATCGGTGACTTGTTCCAAGGGCCGGAGGAAGCTCGGTTAAGACTTTAGCCTGAAATAGATGAAGATCAGAGCTGTGGAGATTTACAGGAGTAGAGAGAGGAAGATTTGTTGTACTGAAAAAAAAAAAAAAAAAAAAAAAAAGAAAGCTAATCTAGAAATGTGAATTTAAGAAATAGGCAAGCAGATGACATTGGCAAATTGTCCTCTTTTCTTCAGACCTCATTGTTATGTGTAAAATAGACAGGTGGTCCTCACCATTATCTGTCCTTCTCTACTCCCTCAGTACATAAACCTTATAGTATCTTCTTTCTCTATATTAAAATCTTCCAGGAAAAAATTTAAGGCTACTCACACTAAGATGCACATGTCCTCTATAAAGAGGATGGATATTTTAAGCTAAAGGAGTGAAGCACCAACTGTAGATTTTCAGGCATTAATCAAAAGGTGGGCGAGTTATTTTGGAAGCTAAGAGGAGCTTCACAACAGCCTACCATCATAATTTGTAGGTATCTCTGCTTTCTTCCTGTAATGTCATCTGGTAAAAGTGAAAAGATGAATAAGAAGATGAGAGAATGAATGAGGCTAATCACAGTGTGGCTAATCGCAGTGTGCAGGCCCTAGATGGATGCCAAAAAAGGCAGATGAGCATTTGGAGGAAAGAACTCATCTTCGTGCCCTGCTTGATTAGCTTGTGCCCCAATTTCCTCACTGTAGGCTCCAGGATACTTTATTTCATTTAAATATTCCATATTTGAAGCTTATTACACTTTGTAATTAAGCAACATCGCACAATTCTTAAAGAGAAGGGGCTTCGCTAAGTATATTTAGTCTCTGGACCACTTGGAAACTTGCTAGAAGTGCAGAATCCTGGCTTGCTTCAGACCCAGTGTATCAGACTCTGAATTGTAACAAGTTTTCTAGGTGATTTCTGTGCATACAAAGCACTGAGAAAGCACTGGATTCATATATTGGTATATTTAATTCACTAGTAATTAATATCCCTGGTGAGTGTCTCCAAAGGTTGTTTTCCCTACTTTAAGCTGTTCTTCTTGCAATGCTATTTCAGCCACTAGCTACAAATATATAGTTGTCAGATCCCCCAGTCCGGTTGTAAATCTCTGTGGAAACCAGCTATGCATATTTAGTTCTTTACATGTTTCCTCATAAATCAAGTCCTGCATTCCAAATTTGCAGCAATTTGTTAAAATCATTTAATGTCTGAGAATCTCTCGATCTGAATGTAATTTTCTATGAGGGGACACAGATATTATTGACAGGATTGAAAAGTCCTTTAAGATATGTGATCGAGGCTAATAATAAGAGAGAGCAGAGTACAAAGACTAAATCAATTAGAAACATATTTGACAGTAGCATTTTCATCATTATCATCATCATCATAACTTCAACTCAAAAGACAGATAGCTCTAAAGCTCTTATCATGTGTACATTAGGAACTAAGGATATGAAGAGGTATACTGTATGAAATAGGTGGTTGAGAAACAGTGGGGGAAGAGGAACTACTGTGGACCAGCACCTTTAGGAAATGTTTCAGAGAGGGCTTCAGTTCAGATCAGTTGCTCAGTCATGCCTGACTCTTTGCAACCCCATGAATCACAGCACGCCAGGCCTCCCTGTCCATAGCCAGGTCCCAGAGTTCACTAAGACTCACGTCCATCAGTCGGTGATGCCATCCAGCCATCTCATCCTGGGTTGTCCCCTTCTCCTCCTGCCCCCAATCCCTCCCAGCATCTGGGTCTTTTCCAATGAGTCAACACTTCACGTGAGGTGGCCAAAGTATTGGAGTTTCAGCTTCAGCATAGGTCCTTCCAATGAAGACCCAGGACTGATCTCCTTTAGGATGAACTGGTTTGAGTTCCTTGCAGTCCAAGGGACTCTCAAGAATCTTCTCCAATACCACAGTTCAAAAGCATCAATTCTTCGGTGCTCAGCTTTCTTCACAGTTCAACTCTCATATCCATACATGACCACTGGAAAAACCATAGCCTTGACTATATGGACCTTTGTTGGCAAAGTAATGTCTCTGCTTTTCAATATGCTATCTAGGTTGGTCATAACTTTCCTTCCAAGAAGTTCAGTTCTGTTCAGTTCAGTCGTTCAGTCGTGTCTGACTCTTTGCAACCCCATGAATCGCAGCACATCAGGCCTCCCTGTCCATCACCAACTCCCGGAGTTCACTCCGACTCACGTCCATCAGTCAGTGATGCCATCCAGCCATCTCATCCTGGGTTGCCCCCTTCTCCTCCTGCCCCCAATCTCTCCCCGCATCAGAGTCTTTTCCAGTCAGTCAACTCTCTGCATAAGGTGTCCAAAGTACTGGAGCTTCAGCTTTAACATCACTCCTTCCAAAGAAATCCCAGGGTTGATCTCTTTCAGAATGTACTGGTTGGATCTCCTTGCAGCCCAAGGGACTCTCAAGAGTCTTCTCCAACATCACAGTTCAAAAGCATCAATTCTTCGGGACTCAGTCTTCTTCACAGTCCAACTCTCACATCCATACATGACCACAGGAAAAACCATAGCCTTTACTAGACAGACCTTAGTCGGCAAAGTAATGCCTCTGCATTTGAATATACTATCTAGGTTGGTCATAACTTTTCTTCCAAAGAGTAAGCGTCTTTTAATTTTATGGCTGCAGTCACCATCTGCAGTGATTTTGGAGCCCCCAAAAATAAAGTTTGACACTGTTTCCCCACCTATTTCCCATGAAGTGATGGGACCAGATGCCATGATCTTCGTTTTCTGAATGTTGAGCTTTAAGCCAACTTTTTCACTCTCCTCTTTCACCTTCATCAAAAGGCTTTTTAGTTCCTCTTCACTTTCTGCCATAAGGGTGGTGTCATCTGCCAATCTACGGTTATTGATATTTCTCCCAACAATCTAGATTCCAGCTTGTGCTTCTTCCAGCCCAGCGTTTTTCATGATGTACTCTGCATATAAGTTAAATGAGCAGGGTGACAATATACAGCCTTGACGTACTCCTTTTCCTATTTGAAACCATTCTGTTGTTCCATGTCCAGTTTGAACTGTTGCTTCCTGACCTGCCTGTCGGTTTCTCAAGAGGCAGGTCAGGTGGTCTGGTATTCTCATCTCTCTCAGAATTTTCCACAGTATATTGTGATCCACACAGGCAAAAGCTTTGGCATAGTCAATAAAGCAGAAATAGATCTTGTTCTGGAACTCTCTTGCTTTTTCCATGATCCAGCGGATGTTGGCAACTTCATCTCTGGTTCCTCTGCCTTTTCTAAAACCAGCTTGAACATCTGGAAGTTCACGGTTCACACATTGCTGAAGCCTGGCTTTGAAAATTTTGAGCATTACTTTACTAGCATGTGAGATGTGCAATTGTAGTTTGAGCATTCTTTGGCATTGCCTTTCTTTGGGATTGGAATGAAAACTGACCTTTTCCAGTCCTGTGGCCACTGCTGAGTTTTCCAAATTTGCTGGCATATTGAGTGCAGCACTTTCACAGCATCATCTTTCAGGATTTGAAATAACTCATTGGAATTCCATTACCTTCACTAGCTTTGTTCATAGTGATGCTTCCTAAGGCCCACTTGACTTCACATTCTAGGATATCTGGCTCTAGGTGAGTGAGCACATCATCGTGATTATCTGTGTAGTGAAACTCTTTTTAGTACCGTTCTCCCATGTATTCTTGCCACCTCTTCTTAATATCTTCTGCTTCTGTTAGGTCCATACCATTTCTCTACTTTATCTAGCCCATCCTTGCATGAAATGTTCCCTTGGTATCTCTAATTTTATTGAAGACATCTCTAGTCCTTCCCACTCTTTTTTTTTGCCTCTATTTCTTTGCATTGGTCGCTGGGGAAGGCTTTCTTATCTCTCCTTGCTCTTCTTTAGAACTCTGCATTCCGATGCTTATATCTTTCCTTTTCTCCTTTGCTTTTCGCGTCTCTTCTTTTCACAGCTATTTTTAAGGCCTCCTCAAACAGCCATTTGCTTTTTTTTTTTTTTCATTTCTTTTCCATAGTCTTGATCCCTGTCTCCTGTACAATGTCATGAATTCCATCCATAGTTCATCAGGCACTCTATCAGATCTAGTCCCTTAAATCTATTTCTCACTTCCACTGTATAATCATAAACGGTTTGATTTAGGTAATACCTGAATAGTCTAGCGGTTTTCCCCACTTTCTTCAATTTAAGTCTCAATTCGACAATAAGGAGTTCATGGTCTGAGGCACAGTCAGCTCCTGGTGTTTTTTTTTTTTTTTTTTTTTTTGCTGACTGTATAGAGCTTCTCCCTCTTCGGCTGCAAAGAATATAATCAATCTGATTTCGGAGTTGACCATCTGGTGATGTCCATGTTTAGAGTCTTCCCTTGTGTTGTTGAAAGAGAGTGTTTGCTATGACCAGTGCGTTCTCTTGGCAAAACTCTGTTAGCCTTTGCTCTGCTTCATTCTGTACTTCAAAGCCTGATTTGCTGGTTACTCCAGATGTTTCTTTACTTCCTACTTTTGCAGTCCAGTCACCTATAATGAAAAGGACATAAGAACATGCAAAGACTACAGTAATGGAGAAAAGTAGAAAGGTGGAAAGGGCAGTCTGAAAAGAGTAAATAAAGTAAAAGTACAATTCTAAATAAAATTTTTAGTTTTTTCTTTGTAGACTCTCCACTTGCAGTGTTCTGAAAACTGAATATTTCTTTTTCACTCTATTTTTTGTGTATGCTCCAAATGTTTTAGTAATAATATATTGCTTTTTAAAGATAAAATAAATAATATATATTTTGTGAAGAAGAGGGGAAAGACATGTTCTATATTTCTTTACATCATATTGTCTCTTTCATCCAAAAAATAAAAAATAAAAACAGCAAAATCATATGTACAGAAGAAAAAATGAGGTCTTTTTAGCTGCCCTTCTCTCCCCATCAGTATGACTGTAAGAAAGGAGAGGAGAAGAATAAATGATTTCCAATAATATTTTCTAGTGAAACATTTGAAGTGAGTTCTATAGCTGGTCCTGTTAAGACCAAGTTATATGACAATATGTGTCACTTCCTCTCTCATATACCAAATGAGGGTTGTATTATGATTGCCTCATACTCCACAAAGACCCTTTTTTTGGGGGTGATAATAGTTTCATATGGACTTCCAATATCCCTGGTTTAAATCTGTGATATTCTGTAATCAAATGACCAAATAATTTATTGTTTAAATCCAGACACCTGAGAATGAAAGGGACCTTTGCTAATACTTACATCAGAACAGCTATTAACAACTGAGGCTATACTAGCCAATCAAGCTTCTTGGTCACCCCAGTGAGGGCAGGCCAGACCATCACTAGAAATGTGTTGTGGGGGAAAGAGAAATACTTCTTTGTCTACATAAGAATAGATTGTTTGGCTTTGTGAAACAGAATTTTATTCTCCAGTTTAATGCATCTCTGTCCAGAAGCCATGTTTCGTGTGAAGGACATGTTAGTGCATTGAATGGAAGATGAGGATTTGCTAGATATAATGATTTTCCAGTCTCTTCCTCTCACCTTTACTCTGGTATATTGAATTAGAACTGCTCTCAAGGCCACCAAATAGATTGATGCATATTCTAATCCAAGGTAATAACTCAGGCTTGATGCCTTCTGCTGCAATAACAAGGTTTATTTTATTGTAGTTTGAAGGCTGGTTGGGGCCTTGGTAGGAAAGTATGTCCCCTGGCTCAAATAAGCTAAACATCTGCTAAATTCTTCCCCAACTTTCTCCTTAACTTTGCTTTATTATTATTACCCTCAGGAGGCCACTAAGCAGGAGTTCATGGGAAGAAGAATGGAAATGACATTTCTATCATTATTCAGCACATTTAGGCAGTTTATTATGTGGAAACTCATTTCTCCACACTCCCCAAGGAACTTAAAGTGAAATAATATTAACATATTAAGCACATAATGTGAGGGTGCATTAATTAATATAATATCCAGCTTTCCTGCTACTTGTGGTACAACTATGCTTCTTTTACTGAAATCAAACATGTTGGGACGGGGAGTGAGAGCTGCAGTATGAGAGGTAACATGGTGATCTGGAGACTGAGTAGGCATAGAAGATGTCTAAAACAACCTTGTTCAGTGTGAAGAAAAAGCAAAATGTGAAAGTTATCTTCTAGATTCAAAAAGTTTCCCATGGAGAAAAAGAGTGAATATGAGTGATTATCCAGAAGATACAATGAAAGCAAGGTAAAACATAACTTCCAGGCTAGTAGACCTGAGAGCAGCCAATACGTATGAGAAGTGTTTTAGAAGAGGCTGGTTATTAGGATGGAGGAGTTTTGCACTGAGTTAGTGCATCTGTAAGAAATCTCTAAATCTAGGATTCTGTGGTGGTCTGTGTTTTATATATTAACCTGAGGCTATCTAGTTCTCCTCAGCTAGAAATTCACTTAATCGTGTAGCGCTTGCTTGTTACACTGTTAGGTTACTGTTCTCTACACATATGCTCTCTACTGTGTACAGTAGTTCAGTTCAGTTCAGGTCAGTAGCTCGGTTGTGTCCAACTCTTTGCGACCCCATGGACTGCAGCACACCAGGCCTCCCTGTCCATCACCAACTTCCAGAGTTTGCTCAAACTTGGGTTCATTGTGTCAGTGATGCCATTCAACCATCTCACCCTCTGCCATCCCCTTCTCCTCCTGCCTTCAATCTTTCCCAGAATCAGGGTCTTTTCAAATGAGTCAGCTTTTCACATCAAGTGGCCAAAGTATTTGAGTTTCAGCTTCAATATCAGTCCTTCCAATGAATATGCAGGACTGATTTCTTTTAGGATGGACTGGTTGGATCTCCTTACCGTTCAAGGGGACCCACCAGAAAATTACTAGAGCTAATCAGTGAATATAGTAAAGTTGCAGGATATAAAATCAACACACAGAAATCCCTTGCATTCCTAAACACTTACAATGAGAAAACAGAAAGAGAAATTAAGGAAACAATTCCATTCACCATTGCAACAAAAATAATAAAATACTCAGGAATATATCTTCCTAAAGAAACTAAAGACACACACACACACACACACACACACACACACATAAAACACTGGTGAAAGAAATCAAACAGGACACTAATAGATGGAGAAATATACTGTGTTCGTGGATCAGAAGAATCAATATAGTGAAAATGAGGATACTACCCAAAGAAATCTATAGATTCAATGCAATCCCTATCAAGCTACGTATGGTATTCTTCACAGAGCTAGAACACATGATTTCACAATTTGTATGGAAATACAAAAAACCTCGAATAGCCAAAGCAATCTTGAGAAAGAATGGAACTGGAGGAATCAACCTGCCTGAATTCAGGCTCTACTACAAAGCCACCGTCATCAAGACAGTATGGTACTGGCACAAAGAAAGAAATATAGATCAATGGAACAAAATAGAAAGCTCAGAGATAAATCCACACACACATGGACACCTTATCTTTGACAAAGGAGGCAAGAATATACAATGGAGAGAAGACAGTCTCTTTAACAAATGATGCTGGGAAAACTGGTCAACCACCTGTATAAGAATGAAACTAGAACACTTTCTAACACCATGCACAAAAATAAACTCAAAATGGATTAAAGATCTAAATGCAAGACCAGAAACTATAAAGCTCATAGAGGAGAACATAGGCAAAACACTCTCCTACATAAACCACAGCAAGATCCTCTATGACACACCTCCCAGAATATTGGAAATAAAAGCAAGAATAAACAAATGGGTCCTAGTTAAAATTAAAAGCTTTTGTGCAACAAAGGAAACTATAAGCAAGGTGAAAAGACAGCCTTCTGAATGGGAGAAAATAATAGTAAATGAAGCAACTGACAAACAACTAATCTCAAAAATATACAAGCAGCTCCTGCAGCTCAATTCCAGAAAAATAAATGACCCAGTCAAAAAGTGGGCCAAAGAACTAAACAGACATTTCTCCAAAGAAAACATACAGATGGGTAACAAGCACATGAAAAGATACTCAAGATCACTCATTATCAGAGAAATGCAAATCAAAACCACAATGAGGTACCATTTTAGGCCAGTCAGAATGGCTACTATCCAAAAGCCTACAAGCAATAAATGCTGGAGAGGGTGTGGAGAAAAGGGAACCCTCTTACACTGTTGGTGGGAATGCAAACTAGTACAATCACTATGCAGAACAGTGTGGAGTTTCCTTAAAAAACTGGAAATAAAACTGCCATACAACCCAGCAATCCCACTTCTGGGCGTACACACAGAGAAAACCAGAATTGAAAGAGACACATGTACCCCAATGTTCATCCCAGCACTGTTTACAATAACTATGACATGGAAGCAACCTAGATGTCCATCAGCAGACAAATGAATAAGAAAGCTGCGGTACATATAGACAATGGAGTATTACTCAGCCATTAAAATGAATACATTTGAATCAGTTCTAATGGGATGGATGAAACTGGAGCCTATTATACAGAGTGAAGTAAGCCAGAAAGAAAAACACCAATACAGTATAATAACACATATATATGGAATTTAGAATGATGATAACAATAACCCCGTAGGCGAGACAGCAAAAGAGACACAGATGTATAGAACAGTCTTTTGGACTCTGTGGGAGAGGTAGAGGGTGGGATGATTCGGGAGAACGGTATTGAAACATGTATATTATCATATGTGAAATGGTTCATCAGCCCAGGTTCGATGCATGATACACGATGCTCGGGACTGATGCACTGGGATGACCCAGAGGGATGGTATGGGGAGGGAGGTGGGAGAGGGATGCAGGATGGGGAAGATGAGTACACCCGTGGCAGATTCATGTCAATGTATGGCAAAACCAATACAATATTGTAAATTAATTAGCCTCCAATTAAAATAAATAAATTTATATTAAAAATAATAAAATAAATTAAACACTTGTTTTGTTAATTTCAAAAAGAAAGGAGTCTTCTCCAACACCACAGTTCAAAAGCATCAACTCTTTGGCACTCAGCTTTCTTTATAGTACAAATCTCACATCCACACATGACTACTTAAAAAACCATAACATTGACTAGACAGACCTTTGTTGGCAAAGTAATGTCTCTGCTTTTTAATATGCTGTCTAGGTTGGTTATAACTTTTCTTCCAAAGAGCAAGCGTCTTTTAATTTCATGGCTGCAGTCACCATCTGTAGTGATTTTGGAGCACCCCAAAATAAAGCCTGTCACTGTGTCCACTGTTTCCCCATCTACTTGCCATGAAGTGATGGGACCAGATGCCATCATTTTCGATTTCTGAATGCTGAATTTTAAGCCAGCTTTTTCACTCTCCTCTTTCACTTTCATCAAAAGGCTCTTTAGTTCTTCTTTGCTTTCTGCCACAATGGTGGTGTCATCTGCATATCGGAGGTTATTGATATTTCTCACAGCAAACTTGATCCCAGCTTGTGCTTCATCCAGCCCAACATTTCTCATGATGTACTCTGCATATAAGTTAAATAAGCAAGGTAACAATATACAGCCTTGACGTACTCCTTTCCCTTTTTGGTGTAGAGCAGTAGTTAATCTTAAATATTCCACAGTGAGTCCTTCCAAATTATAATCGTAATGAAGGTTTTTTTTTTTTTTCTCCCAAATATTCATTTCCTTTTTCCTTAAAGAGATCTGATTATACTCAGGTTTCTATCTAACTCTACCCTCTGTCTCAAAGATGAGCTCTGATTAAACTAATCATGTGACCTCTTAGCAGTCATTGGTATAGGAAAGTACATATGTTTCAATTCTGGCCTGTGAGACTCAAGAGGAAAATGGTTAGAGGCTTTTGTGAAGAGTCTTGCCCTGATGAGAAAGGAAAACAAGGGTTTGTTTCTCTCTCAGAAAGCAAATATGAAGCTTGATCTCAGTGACTGCTAGTATCCATCGTAAGGCCATGAAGAAACCTAGCTTGAAGACAGTCCATAGTTGGAGAAGCAAAGAGTAATAGAAATGGAGCTGGAGCTGCCAAGTTCCCTCTGGCCTGGTTGGGCCAAATTAGAAGGTCATCTATCTACCTCTGAATTTTCAAGAAGCCCATAACATTCCTGTTTAAGCTAATTTCTATTGCATGCATCTGAAAAAATCCTAAGTGATAGCTTGATCCTCTAGGATGAACAAATAACCAGATCTTTTCCTTAGCTTCCTCTTCAGTAATCTCCCAAATGATGACCAAACTGTGTGAACAAGATAACATCTACAGGAAGATCACCAGGAGTCAACAAGCCTGCACACAGAGGGGAATGGTGACAACTTTGATGGTTCTCTCTGTGATTAACTGAGATTACTTCCTTCCTTCTCTTCGAAATTTCATGGATGAGAAGAATCTTCAGAGGTGGTTCTTGAGGGATGCTGATTCCACCATCTCCTTAAATTGCTGGCATTCTAATTAAGGTGCCTTTCTTTTCTACCATTTGTGAGCATGCAATTGATTTTGTAAGGGATGAGCAGTGTGCCCCAATTCATTTGATAACATACAGACCTTATTTTAATTTTATCAGTTTTTCCACTAATATCTGTTTTTCTTTCCCCGGTCCTACTCAGGATTACAGAGTCCATTTAGTAACAATTTCTGTTTAGTTTATTCAAATCTTGAACAATTCCTTAGTCTCTGACTTTCAATATACTGACACTTGTGGAAAATGCTGATGTTTAAATTTCATGATCATTAGTCAAATCTGTACTCACTACTTTTGGTATATCACGAGAGTAAGTTTTTCAGTGTTCTTGACATCTTTGGTAGTAATCTGGAAACATATTTGTTTACAAAAGTGTGGCAATCAACAAAGTGTAAGAGTTGACTTAGAGGATATTTTTAGTTTTATAAATAAAACAATGCTATTTTAATTAATTTTTGTCTTATTTCCAGTGAAGGTTTTCAGGACTTAAGCAAAAAAATTTATTTCACAAATATCTCACTCAAGGAATGTATACTAAACATTTATTATGACTACAGAAATGTGCTTTTATGAAGGACGCAAGACTCCTTGCAACCCCGTGAATCACAGCACGCCAGGCCCCCCTGTCCATCACCAACTCCCTGAGTTCACTCAGACTCACGTCCATCTAATCAGTGACGCCATCCAGCAATCTCATCCTCTGTCGTCCCCTTCTGCTCCTGCCTCCAATCCCTCCCAGCATCAGAGTCTTTTCCAGTGAATCAACTCTTCGCATGATGTGACCAAAGTACTGGAGTTTCAGCTTTAGCATCATTTCTTCAAAAGAACACCCAGGGCTGATCTCCTTCAGAATGGATGGGTTGGATCTCCTTGCAGTCCAAGGGACTCTCAAGAGTCTTCTCCAACACCACAGTCCAAAAGCATCAATTCTTCGGTGCTCAGTCTTCTTCACAGTCCAACTCTCACATCCATGCATGACCACAGGAAAAAACCTAGCCTTGACTAGACGGACCATAGTCAGCAAAGTAATGTCTCTGCTTTTGAATATGCTATCTAGGTTGGCCATAACATTTCTTCCAAGGAGTAAGTGTCTTTTAATTTCATGGCAGCAATCATCATCTGCAGTGATTTTGGAGCCCCAAAAAATAAAGTCTGACACTGTTTCCACTGTTTCCCCATCTATTTGCCATGAAGTAATGGGACCAGATGCCATGATCTTAGTTTTCTGAATGTTGAGCTTGAAGCCAACTTTTTCACTCTCCTCTTTCACTTTCATCAAGAGGCTTTTTAGTTCCTCTTCACTTTCTACCATAAGGGTGGTGTCATCTGCATATGTGTGGTTATTGATATTTCTCCCGTCAATCTTGATTCCAGCTTGTGTTTCTTCCAGTCCAGCGTTTCTCATGATGTACTCTGCATATAATTTAAATAAGCAGGGTGACAATATACAGCCTTGACGTACTCCTTTTCCTATTTGGAACCAATCTGTTGTTCCATGTCCAGTTCTAACTCTTGTTTCCTGACCTGCATATAGGTTTCTCAAAAGGCAGGTCAGGTGCTCGGGTATTCCCACCTCTTTCAGAATGTTCCACAGTTTACTGTGATCCACACAGTCAAAGGCTTTGGTATGGTCAATAAAGCAGAAATAGATGTTCTGGAATTCTTTTGCTTTTTCTGTGATCCAGTGGATGTTGGTAATTTTATCTCTGGTTCCTCTGCCTTTTCTAAACCCAGCTTGAACATCTGGAAGTTCACGGTTCACGTATTGCTGAAGCCTGGCTTGGAGAATTTGAGCATTACTTTACCAGCATGTGAGATGAGTGCAATTGTGCAGTAGTTTGAGCATTCTTTGGCATTGCCTGTCTTTGGGATTGGAATGAAAACTGACCTTTTCCAGTCCTGTGTCCACTGTTGAGTTTTCCAAATTTGCTGGCATATTGAGTGCAGCACTTTCACAGCATCATCTTTCAGGATTTGAAATAGCTCAATGGAATTCCATCACATCCACTAGCTTTGTTCGTAGTGATGCTTTCTAAGGTCCACTTGACTTCACATTCCAGGATGTCTGGCTCTAGATGAGTGATCACACCATCATGATTATCTGTGTTGTGAAGCTCTTTTTTGTTTAGTTCTTCTGTGTATTCTTGCCACTTCTTAATATCTTCTGCTTCTGTTAGGTCCAGACCATTTCTGTCCTTTATCGAGCCCATCCTTGCATGAAATATTCCCTTGGTATCTCTAATTTTATTGAAGAGGTCTGTAGTCTTTCCCATTCTGCTGTTTTCCTCTATTTCTTTGCATTGATCGCTGAGGAACGCTTTCTTATCTCTTCTTGCTGTTCTTTGGAACTCTGCATTCAAATGCTTATATCTTTCTTTTCCTCTTTTGCTTTTCCCCCTCTCTTCTTTTCACAGCTATTCGTACGGCCTCCTCAGACAGCCATTGTGCTTTTTTTGCATTTCTTTTCCATGGGGATGGTCTTGACTCCTGTCTCTTGTTCAGTGTCACGAACTTCCATCCATAGTTAATCAGGCACTCTATCTATCAGATCTAGGCCCTTAAATCTATTTCTCACTTCCACTGTATAATCATAAGGGATTTGATTTAGGTCATACCTGAATGGTCTAGCAGTTTTCCCTACTTTCTTCAATTTAACTCTCAATTTGGTAATAAGGAGTTCATGATCTGAGCCACAGTCTGCTCCTGGTCTTGTTTTTGTTGACTGTATAGAGCTTCTCCATCTTTGGCTGCAAAGAATATAATCAATCTGATTTCGGTGTTGACCATCTGGTGATGCCCATGTGTAGAGTCTTCTCTTGTGTTGTTGGAAGAGGGTGTTTGCTATGACCAGTGCATTTTCTTGGCCAAACTCTGTTAGTCTTTGCCCTGCTTCATTCCGTATTCCAAGGCCAAATTTGCCTGTGACTCCAGGTGTTTCTTGACTTCCTACTTTTGCATTCCAGTCCCCTATAATGAAAAGGACATCTTTTTTGGGTGTTCTAAAAGGTCTTGTAGGTCTTCATAGAACCGTTCAACTTCAGCTTCTTCAGCATTACTGATTGGGGCATAGGCTTGGATAACTGTGATATTGAATGGTTTGCCTTGGAAATGAACAGTGATCATTCTGTCGTTTTTGAGATTGCATCCAAGTACTACATTTCGGACTCTTTTGTTGACCATGATGGCTACTCCATTTTTTCTGAGGGATTCCTGCTCACAGTAGTAGATATACTTGTATCTGAGTTAAATTCACCCATTCCAGTCCATTTTAGTTTGCTGATTCCTAGAATGTTGACGTTCACTCTTGCCATCTCTTGTTTGACCACTTACAATTTGCCTTGATTCACGGACCTGACATTCCAGGTTCCTATGCAATATTGCTCTTTACAGCATTGGACCTTGCTTCTATCACCAGTCACATCCACAGCTGGGTATTGTTTTTGCTTTGGCTCCATTCCTTCATTCTTTCTGGAGTTATTTCTCTGCTGATCTCCAGTAGCATGTTGGGCACCTACTGACCTGGGGAGTTCCTCTTTTAGTATCCTATCATTTTGCCTTTTCATACTGTTCATGGGGTTCTCAAGGCAAGAATACTGAAGTGGTTTGTCATTCCCTCTCCAGTGGACCACATTCTGTCAAACCTCTTCACCATGACCAGCCTGTCTTGGCTTGCCCCGCGGGCATGGCTTGGTTTCATTGAGTTAGACAAGGCTGTGGTCCTAGTGTGATTAGAATGACTTGTTTTCTGTGAGTATGGTTTCAGTGTGTCTGCCTTCTGATGCCCTCTTGCAACACCTACCATCTTACTTGGGTTTCTCTTACCTTGGGCATGGGTTATCTCTTCACGGCTGCTCCAGCAAAGCACAGCCACTGCTCCTTACCTTGGACGAAGGGTTCCTTTTATAGTTGTAGCCAAAAGCCTACAAACTGTAAGCTAATTATAAACTAACAATCTTAATCAGCATGATTATCTGAATCAGTCGTTTAGGGAAGAAATATTACCTCAGAAAGGGGGAATGGTGTCTTTCACTTCATTCTAGAAAAAAAAGTATAAAAAACGATAAGTATCTCCATTGTCACTGGAACCAAGGGAGATTTGCCTATCATCTGAGATTCAAGCAGATGAAAATTTCCTGATAAATATTCCCCAAGGCTTGAAAAGTGTGGTGTCTGGTGGCTAAAGTGTCGTTTTATTTAATAATCATTTAATATGAGTCATCTACAAACTGTGGAAATAAATGTGGAACCAAGACTATCATAGCCTTTGCAGAACAGGTAGTAATGAAATATATGTTGCAAAAACATTGAGCATTCTAATTAATTATAATTAAAATGAATATGCTCTTTCCTAGAAGTAATTGTCACTTTCTGAAGCTCAAAAATATTGTAGTTACAGAAATCATAATTTGTTCTGAAATAGAAAAAAAAATGTGTGTTCTTAATCTGTAATGCCTTGTAGCCAATGGAGACAGCTAGGGTTGCTGCCATTGATTAAATGTAGGAGGAGAGCTCGAGCATTTAATCAATCATTAAAGCCACTTTAATGCACTGTATCACTCTAAAGCTGGAGTGATTAGAGAAGTTGTACTATAGGACAGAATACAAAATGTGGAACAATAAAAGGAAAAAGAAAAAAGAATGATTTTCTTGTATGTCAGAGTCTTCATGTTTCAAAATGTGTGAAATGGATAAGTTTTGCATTCATTATATGGATCATTTTGACTGCATAGATGTGAAAAAAACAAATATAATTTGCAACGGGTAGAGCTATGGTCATACACACATAAGTGAGCATAAACAAGTTTAGTAGTTTGAGATAGAAAATAGCAATAATGGATTTTTAAGAATATTATTTTTAATGAACATTTTATGGTATGTCACTTCTTTTGACAGTTACCCAATTCCTGCCCAAAAGAACGTTTCTGATATCACTCATGCTGCAGCTAGAGCAAAGGAAAGAAGCTAGTGTCAGAAGAAGGAAAAGGAGGTAAAGAAAGGAGGACAGAGAAAAGAAGGAAAGAAGGAGGAAGAAGAACTGAAGAGCTATGTAAACAGTATTCCAGATTTAATATTAAAAAATGGTCATTCGTGTGAGTCACCATATGGCATGGAATGATCTGTCATCAAGAGAAGTAATAATGACATAGAATCACAGGACAAAAGAAGATAGAGGGGTCATCTATTTGGATAGGTAGATTAGGGCTTTTCTTGGTTTATTCTGAGGGAGAATTATAGTTAATGCCATAACCATATGGTATGCATTAATAATACTTTGTATTACCTACGTATATAATATGTGTGCATATCTATCTATCAAGACTATCTTCTACCTCTCTATCTCTGTACACAACTTTAGTTAAAAAATAATCTGTTTATATTATGGTGTGTTCAAGTAATTCCTTCATGATCTTTTAAAGTTTTGATATTAAAAAAACATTGAAGGGTTGCTGAAGAAACAGTTTTGAAAAAGTTAGATCCAAATGACATCCGAAGTAGAAACTGTAGGTTGTCGAACTGGCAGAAGAACAGGGAAATATTATCACTGATAATGGTCCCTTGTATCATCCTACAGGATTTCTGTCAAAGTGTCTACCCATCTGTACAACCAAACCGAGGGGAAGTCTGCATTCTTGGTGTTTCCCTGGAGCCTGCTCCTTACCTCTTACCTTACTCTCTTTACCTTGCTCATCTTTTAGACTTAGTGTTTCAGAATATATTTTAGTTCTTGATTATTTTTAACCACTTGATTGAGGTATGACTGACTTAACAAAAGCTATATATATATGTATACATATAACTTGTTAAGTTTGGACAAAAGTACACATTGGTGAAACCACCACTAAAAAAATTATATATCTATAAACATGTCCATCATCTCCAAATGTTCCTTATTATTTTTCATGGATATTAGTTTTGATTGTAGTTATAGTCATAAAATGAGCACTTTTTAAATACTTAATCAATTCATCAGGTTTGAAGTTTTGAACTGGTACTGAGCATAATAAATGGCCACTGTCTTCCAAGGAATTGATAGAAGGCAATGTTAATAAAAATCTGGCTTAAAATTCAACATTTAAAAAACTAAAATTATGGCATCCAGTCCCATCACTTCATGGCAAATAGTTGGAGAAACAGTGGAAATAGTGACAGACTTTATTTTGGGGGGCTCCAAAATCACTGCAGATGGTGACTGCAGTCATGAAATTAAAAGACACTTACTCCATGAATGGAAAGCTATGGCCAACCTAGACAGCATATTAAAAGCAGAGACATTACTTTGCCAAAAAAAGTCCATCTCGATAAGGCTGTGGTTTTTCTAGTAGTCATGTATGGATGTGAGAGTTGGACCATAAAGAAATCAGAGTGCTGAAGAATTGATGCTTTTGAACTGTGGTGTTGGAGAAGACTATTGAGAGTCCCTTGGACTGCAAGGAGATCCAACCAGTCCATCCTGAAGAAAATCAGTCCTGAATATTTATTGGAAGGACTGATGCTGAAGCTGAAACTCCAATACTTTGGCCCCCTGATGAGAAGAACTGACACCTTGGTTAAGACCCTGATTCTAGGAAAGATTGACGGCAGGAGGAGAAGGGGATGACAGAGGATGAGATGGTTGGATGGTATCACTGGCTCGATGGACATGAGTTTGAGCAAGCTCCAGGATTTGGTGATGGACAGGGAAGCCTGACATGCTACATTCCATGGGGTTGCAAAGAGCTGGACACAACTGATAGACTGAACTGACTGACTGAATATTTATACCTATGTATGACATTACATGATATGAATGAGCTGTGTAAGAGAGCATATAAATGTAAATTGTAGGTTAAATTTTCTGTAAGAGCCAAGAGAAGTTTGAAGGAAAATATAGTCAGTGAGATCCCAAATAGTCAGGGGAAACTTCAGAAAGGAGTTGAGATTAAACCTGGACCATCATGGTAGATTTGATTACTTGAAATAATGAAAGATTGACTGAGACAATCCATAGAAACATTATGAGCCAAAGAGGCTTCCAAAAATTTCTTATAAGATAACAGAGAATTTTAGGGGTGATCAGGTATGTTAGAGAAGACAATAACCTGAGCATAGTTGTCACAGAGGGCACTGTTTTCTGAAAAAATTCAAGGTCTGTTAATGCATTTCTCTTGATGGCACAGAGTTGCTATGCCGAGGAAAATCTCAACAGAAAGTGGCCAGGGAGGACAGTTTTTTAAGGTAAATTAAGGCATAGTGCTGAAGGCAAACAGTGTTTGAAGACAGTTAGGTCATGCAGTTGGTCAAGAAAAAATACTCAGGCTGTAGAAGACTGACCACTCCTTACTCAATACTTTATGACAGGCTCTGGCTATTCACATATACATAGAAGATAGCTGTTAGCCTCCCAGTTTCTATAGTCTGTCTTTTCCTTTTAGAACTAGAACCTCTAAATTTTGGCTCGGTATATGGCTTCCTAAAATGAAGACTAAAATTTGCAGATTTATTTGCACTTAGGTGCAGCCATTTGTATAAGTTTTGGACAATGGATGTGAGCAAATTCACCTGTTAAATTTATAGGTCATGCCATTAATAGAGAGTGGGCATGACCTCTACGTCCTCTTGTTCCCCTTTCCTGTGGGCTGAATGAGGTGTGATGATGAGTTCTCTTGGATGATGAGGACAAGGCAGCACCCTAGAAACAGCAGAGCCACAGGGGTCCCAAACTCAGTAGTGTCACAGTGCTAGGCCTGGATTAACAGACTTACATGTAAAAGAGAAATATATTAATCTTTGACTTAGTGATTGCTGCCAAGAAGTCTATATTTTGATATGTTCTTACTAAAGACCTCTTGGTTACTTGAGTAACTTAGAGAAAACTGTTTCAATATGCATGCATAGCAAGTACTCTGATCACATTTTCTTGTGAAGAATTTGACTTTTTTTCTTGGCCTCAGACATAATCCATTTTGCATGAAGGATGTCAGCCTCATGGCTCCATCTATATTTTTACCTTATTCATGTTGATAGTGAAATAAGGTACCACAAATATAGAACTTGCTCCAAAGTGTTACATGTCACTGCTGTAGTTGATGGAGGGATATAGTTGCTTATTTGACAGTCTTCACTTTGGAAGTTCTTTTGAAATTGAATATTAAAACACAGAGGTGAGGTGAGGTGAAGTCGCTCAGTTGTGTCCGACTGTTTGCGACCCCGTGGACTGTAACCTACTAGGCTTCTCTGTCCATGGGATCTTCCAGGCAAGAATACTGGAGTGGATTGCCATTTCCTTCTCCAGGGAATCTTCCCGACTCAGGGATCGAACCCGGGTCTCCCGCATTGAAGGCAGATGCTTTAACCTCTGAGCCACCAGGGAAGCTCAAAACAACAACAACAACAACAACAACAAACAAACAACAACAACAACAAAAAACACCACAGAAGCACATAACATCTTTACAAGGGTTATTCTGTCTCTACTTTGAACTTTCAAAAGACCAGAAGAAGAGAAGTAATCATTACAAATGGAACACAAAGTTTTGTCCTCTGTTGAGTTTCATGATTTAATTTCTCTGACTTCACTCACCAAATAACTGATGGGTAAAAAAGGTGTGAGCATTAAAGTCAGAGAAGTTACAGGGCTGGATTTCTTAAGGGAATGAATACTTCTCAGAAGCCAGGTACTGTTAGCTCCTGCTTGGTTTCTTCTGCTTCTGTCACCCTCCAATTCCAGAAACATTTCTTACTGAGGCAAAGGATTAGCAACCATGCAACAATGTCCTTCCAGGTCAACAGGGGAAAATTTAATAGCAGACCTGGACTCTGAAAGAGAGAAGTCTGGTCTCACTCAGCCATGCCAAACATAGACTTTGAGCTAGTGAGGAGTGAAAAATGTCTGAAAGGGCAGTTTCTGGGTTATCAAATTTTATCAGAACCAAGACAAATGGCTATTAAAAATGCTTAATATTTTAAAATGAATCACAATTTCCAGAGCAAAACATTTTTTATTCCTACTTTGTTTCACTGAACTAACAAATACACTTCTGTTTCTGCTTATTCCTTGATGTTTCTTCCTTTTCTATCTTCTAACATTTCTTCTTTTAAGATTATAAGGGTTATTATAATGTGCTTTGTGGAATATAGATTCGATAACCCAAGAGTGTTGTGGGGGTAGAGGAGGTAGGGAACATGTCCAGGGAGCTGCTATATTTTCTGCCTCAGAAAGAGCCCTGCTCAGTCTCTACACCACCAAGGCACCCAGCAAAGATTCAGTGACATAAAAGTATATTAAACAGATTTACTAATTTATGTCCATGGGCTTTGTAAATTTCACTGTAATGTATTCTGAAAACTTTGCATTCTTTCAACAAGATATATTGAATCTCAGGCCCTGGGCTGTGATTGATCCTAATACAAGAATAATATATTAGACTGTCACATACAATCTGACAGGCTTTTATTATGGATTTTAAAAGGTTAGCCTCCTGGGTGAAAATCCCTAAAGGTCATTCCTGGAAAATAATTTACACTTTGAAATTGGATGTGAATGAGAGAGCTGCTTCCACTTACAATGTGGGCAATATCAAATAGAAGGTGTTGGCTGCAACTGTCTGCTTCAAGGTGTGGGGTGTTTGGAGAAAACCACGCCAACCCAAGGTCATGAGATTCATTCTCAAGTGAGAGACATTGATTTTCTTATTCCTGATCTATTGCTTTAGAATTCTTATAACCTAAGCCAGCTTACTCCAAATAAATATCTTTGGTACCAAGAGGATTGCAGAGTAGTATTGATATGCCATGTCACCATAGGCATCTCTTTGACAAATTAGGATGTCAGCAGAACTCTTAGATTTTTTACATCTTTCCATCCAATGTCTTCTCCCCTCAAGCCTTTATCAGATGCCCCTATCTTAGAAATTTCTGCAAAGGATACTGATAATAACACAATTCTGACTGCTAACAGAGGTTTAATCAATGTCTTGAGGATTAAGTGCTCCAAACCTCAAAGGAATAAAACTATAATGACTGAATAAAAGCCTCTTTGGTTAATGTTTTGAGAGAGAAATCAGAACTAGGGCCTCATAAATCAAATTGTTGACAGGCTTACATCTAACCTGGCTGCACTATTTCTTTCCCTGGGGTAAAGCAAACAAAGCACTGATAGCATATCAAGAGTGCCAGCTGCATGCAGTGACATCATATGCGTTAAAGTATACTTAGATTGCTATCCTGGGCCTTTTCTCAGACTAGCTGAGTTACTTTAGAAATAATACTTCCTTTTTGATTCAAAGTGGAAGTTAGAATGGGTCATTTCATTTAGCACTTCAGAATGATCTCTTTTGTTTTGTGTAGGTGTCCTACACATACAGGGAAATAAGTTTGAGAATGAGAATGATAGTGTACATAAAAACCTTTGTGAACTTTCCCTAGTGTAAACTCTTGCATGTGAGAGAAAAAGATGTCTTATTCAAGGACAGTTACAGGATGATACTCCCCACAGCACACCTGAGGTGGTGACATTCTCACTCAGTACTTTTGGCAGAGCTGATTCTAACTTTGTTCACTGGATATGGCTTTGTGGAACTGCTATAAAGTGTCATTCTTTACAACAGATGGCAGTGCAAATATATGACAAAATTATCCTATTTTATTTAGACATCACCCAAATTTTAGGAGGATGAAATGGAATGATTTGGAACAAATTAGATATTCCCTCCTCTACTCCATTAGGTTCAAACTTATAAAAATAAATTTTTTTGTTGGAAAGTATACTTACCTAAAGTCATAGAATACTATAAAGAAGCTTTTCAATTTATATTTTGTCTACTTCAGTAAGAGAAAACTAACACTAATCTAAGCAGCAATATTTTGTTTAGCCTAAAAGGGGGAGGTTGGCAGAGCCTGTGATGAGAGTTACCACTTTTAAGATGTAAACAAAACCAGGCTCTTCCTCTGTTGGATGATATAAGAGGTAAAGGTAAGATCCCTTCTGGACCAAAAGAATTTATGAGTCACAGGATGTTAAGATTGCATAGTTCTGATTGAATTTCAATCATAAGATATTGGTATGATATTACACATATGGAAATAAATCAAGAACACAGCTGGACACATTCACTCCATTTTAACTTCCAGCATTATTGTTGTTATTGAATATTAAAAAGATTTTCCTGTGCACATTTCATCCTTTGTACTTACCATAATATTTTATCATTATTTACTTATGTGTCTTTCTCCTTACCTGACTGCAGATCCCTGAAGGTAGGAACTGACATTGAATAAGATATTTTTTAACATTGTGCTGATGTAAATTTGGATATTGGACATAAACAAGTAAAGCAAGTTTTATTTTGCATACAAAAATTTTCATCTGTAGGTGCTTTTCTCCTTTCAGAGAAAGATAGAAGTTATGATAAACCTAATACTCTAGGTTCAAATGGCAAGGAGATTTTGCCCCAAAACTATATCAGATCAAATTATCAATCAGTTCGGTCGCTCAGTCGTGTCCAACTTTTTGCTACCCCATGAATCGCAGCACGCCAGGCCTCCGTGTTCATCAGTTGCTGGAGTTCACCCAAACTCATGTGCATCGAGTAGGTAATGCCACCCAGCCATCTCATTCCCTGTCGTTCCCTTCTCCTCCTGCCTCCAATCCCTCCCAGCATCAGGGTCATTTCCAATGAGTCAACTCTTCACATGAGGTGGCCAAAGTATTGGAGTTTCAGCTTTACCATCAGTCCTTCCAATGAACACTCAGGACTGATATCCTTTAGGATGGACTGGTTGGATCTCCTTGCAGTCCAATGGACTTTCAAGAGTCTTCTCCAGCACCACAGTTCAAAAGCATCAATTCCTCAATGCTCAGCCTTCTTCACAGTCCAACTCTCACATCTATACATGACCACTGGAAAAACCATCACTTTGACTAGATGGACCTTTGTTGGCAAAGTAATGTCTCTGCTTTTTAATATGCTGTCTAGTTTGGTCATAACTTTCCTTCCAAGGAGTAAACATCTTTTAATTTCATGGCTGCAATCACCATTTGCAGTGATTTTGCAACCCCCTAAAAATAAAATCTGACACTGTTTCCACTGTTTCCCCATCTATTAACCATGAAGTGATGGGACCAGATGCCATGATCTTAGTTTTCTGAATGTTGAGCTTTAAGACAACTTTTTCACTCTTCTCTTTCACTTTCATGAAGAGGCTTTTTAGTTCCTCTTCACTTTCTGCCATAAGGGTGGTGTCATCTGCATATCTGAGGTGATTGATATTTCTCCCAGCAATCTCGATTCCAGCTTGTGTTTCTTTCAGCCCAGCATTTCTCATGATGTACTCTGCATATAAGTTAAACAAACAGGGTGGCAATATACAGCCTTGACGTACTCCTTTTCTTATTTGGAACCAGTCTGCTGTTCCATGTCCATTCTGACTGTTGCTTCCTGACCTGCATATAGGTTTCTCAAGAGGCAGGTCAGGTGGTCTGGTATTCCCATCTCTTTCAGAATTTTCCACAGTTTATTGTGATCCACACAGTCAAAGGTTTTGACATATTCAATAAAACAGAAATAAATGTTTTTCTGGAACTCTCTTACTTTTTTGATCCCTGGTTCCTCTGGGATCCCTGGATCCCTGGTTCCTCTGCCTTTCCTAAAACCAGCTTGAACATCTAGAAGTTCATGGTTCACGTATTGCTGAAGCCCGGGTTGGAGAATTTTGAGCATTACTTTACTAGCATGTGAGATGAGTGCAATTGTGTGGTAGTTTGAGCATTCTTTGGCATTGCTTTTCTTTGAGATTGGAATGAAAACTGACCTTTTCCAGTCCTGTGTCCACTGCTGATTTTTCCAAATGTGCTGGCATATTGAGTGCAGCAATTTCACAGCATCGTCTTTCAGGATTTAAAATAGCTCCACTGGAATTCCATAACCTCCACTAGCTTTGTTCATAGTAATGCTTTCTAAGGCCCACTTGACTTCACATTCCAGAATGTCTGGCTCTAGGTGAGTGATCACACCATCGCGATTATCTGTATCACTGCATATAGGTAAATGTGACTTTGGCATCTCCAGAGTTAGGTTCATAAAATACCACCCCAATCTCCTTGTAGCATGTATTTCCTGAAGCTAACTTCTTCATTTGCTGGACTCCCTGGAACTCATATTTTTGTGATCTGATTCAGTCAACTAGGTGTACCTGGATGAAACCTGAAAGGTATTTGTAGACATCAGGATACAATGATATGCAATTTTTTTTTGTGTGTAAAATATATTGGTAGAATCTCTTGTTTTTGTTTTTGTTTGTTTTGCAGCAGTTATAGTGGAGATTCTAATATTTTAGGTGCTAGGCAGTAGGTGGCTCTATCAGTAGGGTTTTCATTGAACACCTTTGTGGTATGGATGGGTATCTCTTTTTATTAAAATAAAGTAAGAATAGATTCTGTTTCCTGCAAGTAAGAACACTGACTCACAGAAAAATTGGGAGCAGAACTAGTTTCAGAGCACAGATTCAAAAGAAAAAACAGTCTGCAATGGTCTCTGTGATTTGGGTGGGGAAGGAACGAGTTACTGTTATAGGGAGGGCAACTAGTATTATCTGTGCCATCCAGAGCAAACTGTTATACTGATGTCATCATTTGTGGCCATTTCATTTCATCAGAAATGAAAAAATGATTTGGACAGCCTGAAAGAACTCTGTAATAGAACATTATAGAGAGCAGAGTTATAATACTGTCTACTTCTCACTACATTAGAGAATAAAAATATTTAAATGTCTTGCTTAAAACAATCTCTTATGGTTCCAAGGCCGATGTGTGCAAAAACAGTTATAGGATCTTATCTTATGTGTTACTGAATTAAAACATGGATTAAATTCACAACTTCTTCTAGATCATCAGGTAAAAGATGAGACATTGTTTGGTGAAGAGTTGGACCCAGAAGGACTGAAATTGGAATATTTGAGAGAATTTGAACAACACCAACTCCTCCAAATATACTAACATATCAGAAATATTCCATCTTTCCTGTGAGATGAGGCCAACTGTGATGCTTGAAGACATTGTAATGATTTCAACACTAAGTATTCCAGGTCTCCTCCGGCCCCACTGGATTGTTCCATGTGGTATCTGGAGTTAGATACCAGTATGCTCTTGGGCATTAATTAAAAATCTAACCTAGATGTTGACTTATACATTTCAATAGTCTATATCTACAAAAAAAATCTTGGAATAAACATATAGCAATTGGTCCCAAGGGTGCTAGACCAGGGAAAGAGTGACATATTTTAGATTAAGTTGAATTTGTCAATTTTGGTGTAGTTACAAGAGAGTATGGATTTGATGCACTAGAACAAACTAACTCAAGTGACAGAAAGTGGATTTAATTATTTTCATGGATTGTTAACTAAAACTAGATCCAGGAGTAACCTAAGCCAAAAGAAGTGAAGATACCAGAAATGTCTTAGTTTAATGTATTGCAAGGAATCCAAATTCAATTCAACCAAGGAATGCAGAGTTCCAAAGAATAGCAAGGAGAGATAAGAAAAATTTCCTTGATGATCAATAAAAAGAAATAGAGGAAAAAAAGAGAATGGGAAAGACTAAAAATCTCTTCAAGAAAATTAGACAAACTGAGGGAACATTTCGTGCAAAAATGGGCACAATAAAGTACAGAAACATTATGGACCCAACAGAAGCAGAAGATATTAAGAAGAGGTGACACCAATACACAGAAGAACTATATAAAAAAAGATCATCATAACCCAGATAACCATGATGGTATGATACTCACCTAGACCCAGGCATCCTGGAATGTGAAATCAAGTGGGCCTTAGGAGGCATCACTATGAACAAAGCTAGTGGAGGTGGTGGAATTTCAGTGAGCTATTTCAAATCTTACAATGATGCTTTGAAAGTGCTGCACTCAGTTCAGTTTAGTTCAGTCACAGTCATGTCTGACTCTTTGCAACCCATGGACTGCAGCACGCTAGGCCTCCCTGTTCATCACCAGCTCCTGGATTTTACCTAAATTCATGCCCATAGATTCAGTGTTTCCATCCAACCGTCTCATCCTCTGTCATCCCCTTTTGCTCCTGCCTTCAACCTTTCTGAGCATCAGGGTCTTTTCCAATCAGTCAGTTCTTCCCATCAGGTGGACAAAGCACCGAAGTTTCAGCTTCATCCAGCATCAGTCTTTCCAATGAATATTCAGGACTGATTTTCTTTAGGATGGACTGGTTGGATCTCCTTGCAGTCCAAGGGACTCTCAAGAGTCTTCTCCAACACCACAGTTTAAAAGCATCAGTTTTTCAGTACTCAGCTTTCTTTATAGTCCAACTCTCACATCCATACATGACTACTGGTAAAACCATAGCTTTGACGAGATGAATTTTTGTTGGCAAAGTAATGTCTCTGCTTCTTAATATGTTGTCTAGGTTGGTCATAACTTTCCTTTCAAGGGGGCAAGTGTCTTTTAATTTCATGACTGCATTCACCATCTGAGGTGATTTTGGAGCCCCCCAAAATAAAGTCTGTCACTGTTTCCATTACTTCCCCATCTATTTGCCATGAAGCGATGGGACTAGATGCCATGATCTTAGTTTTCCGAATGCTGAGTTTTAAGCCAACTGTTTCACTCTCCTCTTTCACAAGAGGATCTTTAGTTCTTCGCTTTCTGCCATAGGGGTGGTATCATCTGCATATCTGAAGTTTTTTCTATTTCTCCCCACAATCTTGATGCCAGATTGTGCTTCATCCAGCCTGGCATTTCTCAAGATATATTCTGCATATAATTTAAATAAGCAGAGTGACAATATACAGCCTTGATGTACTCCTTTCCCAATTTGGAACCAGTCTGTTGTTCCATGTCTGTTTCTAACTGTTGCTTCTTGCGCTGCACACAGGTTTCTCAGGAGGCAGGTAAGGTGGTCCAGTATTCTCATCTCTTTAAGAATTTTTCACAGTTTGTTGTCATCCAGTCAAAAGCATTGCTGTATTCAATAAAGCAGGAGTAGATGTTTTTCTGGAACTTTCTTGTTTTTTATATGATCCACAGGATGTTGACAATTTGATCTCTGGCTCCTCCCCTTTTCTAAATCCAGCTTGAACATCTGGAAGTTGACAGTTCACATACTGTTGAAGCCTGGCTTGGAGAATTTAAATTATTGCTTTTCTAGGGTGTGCTGCTGCGGCTGTTAAGTCACTTCAGTAGTGTCCGACTCTGTGTGACCTCATAGATGGCAGCCCACCAGGCTCCCCTGTCCCTGGGATTCTCCAGGCAAGAACACTGGAGTGGGTTGCCATTTCCTTCTCCAAGTTATGAAAGTGAAAAGTGAAAGTGAAAGTGAAGTCGTGTCCGACTCTTAGAGACCCCATGGACTGCAGCCTACCAGGCTCCTCTGTCCATGGGATTTTCCAGGCAAGAGTACTGGATTGGGTTGCCATTGTATGTGAGACGAGTACAATTGTGTAGTAGTTTGAACTTTCTTTGTATAGCCTTTCTTTGGGATTAGAACGAAAACTGATATTTTCCAGTCCTGTGGCCACTGATGAGTTTTCCAAATTTGCGGGCATATTGAGTGCAGCACTTTCACAGAATCATCTTTTAGGATTTAAAATAGCTCAACTGGAATTCCATCACCTCCACTAGCTTTGTTTGTTGTGATGCTTCATAAGGTCCCCTAGACTTTGCATTTCATGCTGTCTGGCTCTAGGTGAGTGATCACATCATCATGGTTATGTGGGTCATGAAATTCTTTTTTTGTACAGTTCTCTTTATTGCTGCCACTTCTTCTTAATATCTTCTGCTTCTGTTAGGGCCATACCATTTCTTTCCATTATTGTTCCCATCTTTGCCTGAACTATTCCCTTGGTATCTCCAATTTTCTTGAAGAGATCTTTCCCATTTTCTTGTTATCCTCTATTTCTTTCCACTGATTACTGAGGAAGGCTTTCGTATCTCTTCTTGCTGTTCTTTGGAACTCTGCACTCAATGGGTATAACTTTCCTTTTTTCCTTTGCCTTTAGCTTCTCTTCTGTTCTCAGCTATCTGTAAGGCCTCCTCAGACAACAATTTTGCCTTTTTGCATTTCTTTTTCTTGGGGATGATCTTGATCACTGCCTCCTATACAATGTCATGAACATATATCCATAGTTCTTCAGACACACTGTCAAGTATGCCAGCAAATTAGGTAAACTCAGCAGTGACCACAGGACAGGAACAGGTCAATTTTCATTTGAATCCCAAAGAAAGGCAATGCCAATAAATGTTCAAACTACTGCACAATTGCACTCATCTCACATGCTAGCAAAGTAATGCTCAAAAGTCTCCATGCCAGGTTTCAACGGTACATGAACTGAGAACTTCCAGATGTTCAAGCTGGTTTTAGAAAAGGCAGAGGAACCAGAGGTCAAATTGCCAACATCTGTTGGATCATAGAAAAAGCAAGAGTTCCAGAAAATCATCTAGTTCTTATGTATTGACTATACCAAAGCCTTTGACTGTGGATCACAGTAAACTGTGGAAAATTTTTCAAGAGATGGGAATACAGACCACTTTACCTGCCTCCTGAGAAATTTGTGTGCAGGTCAAAAGCAACAGTTAGAGCTGGACATGGAACAATAGACTGGCTCCAAATTGGGAAAGGAGTAGGTCAAGGCTATATATTGTCACCCTGTTTATTTAACTTATTTGCAGTGCCCATCATGTGAAATGAAACATAATCTGGAATCAAGATTGCCAGGAGAAACATAAATAACCTCAGATATGCAGATGACACCACCCTTGTGGGAGAAAGCAAAGAAAAACTAAAGAGCCTCTTGATGAAAGTGAAAGAGGAGAGTGAAAAAGTTGGCTTAAAACTCAACATTCAGAAAACTAAGATCATGGCATCCAGTCTCATCATTAATGGCAAATTAATGGGGAAATAATGAAAATAGTAACAGACTTTATTTTGGGGTGCTCCAAAATTACTGCAGATGTTGATTACAGTCATGAAAAAAAAAAAAATTATTGCCCCTTGGAAGAAAAGCTGTGATCAACTTATCATATTAAAAAGCAGAGACATAACTTTGCCAACAAAGTTGCATCTAGTCCAGGTTATGATTTTTTCAGTAGTCATGTATGGATGTGAGAGTTGGACTATAAAGAAAACTGAGCATCAAAGAATTGATGTTTTTGAACTGTGTTGTTGGAGATGACTCTTGAGAGTCCCTTGGCCTGCAAGGAGGTCCAACAAATCAATACTAAAGGAAATCAGTCCTGAATATTCATTGGAAAGACTGATGCTGAAGCTGAAACTCCAATACTTTGGCCACCTTGATGTGAAGAACTGGCTCATTGACAAAAACCCTGATGCTTGGAAAGATTGAAGGTGGGACAATAAGGGTATGACAGAGGATGAAATGGTTGAATGGCATCACCAACTTGATGGACATGAGTTTGAGCAAGCTCTGGGATTTGGTGATGGACAGGCAGAGAAGTCTGGCATGCTGCAGTCCATGGGGTTGCAAAGATTTGGACACGACTGAGTGACTAAACTGAACCAAATAAATCCAAAAGCTTAGGAAAACATGAGATATTTGGCGTAGCTTTATCAAGTATAATCAGTCATTCTCCCAAAACATGTTCTGCAAGCAGCCTAAATGATGTTACCTATTGATAAGGAAATACCCAAGGCCTTAAAGAGCACTTCACTAATTATGTCTAGACTAGAATATAAGAGGAAATTCAACCATTTAAATGGATTCCTGATTTCAATGAGAATTCTGGATACTCAGAATAGCAGAGGCAAAGTATGGGTTGTTAATACACAGAAGCAAAATTACCATTGAAAGCAACAGGGCATAACTGGTAATCAGAAAAATTTGATTTACTTGGAATTTTGATAATGGCTAATTGATCATGCATTTCCTAGAACTGAAACAGATGGACTTTCTACTTGCTCTGTACACCTGAAAGCAATAACTCGGGATTAATAAATAGAATCATGATTTGAATCAACACTGTAGACAGTTGATTCCAACAACTCATAAACACGACTTAACACCATGTGAGGAAGCGGGAAGTTTGCATGCTTAAAGAAGTTTTTTGTATGTAACTTTCCAAGTATTTACTTTAAATTTCCTCCTGTGTTCTGCTTAGTCTCTCAGTCATTTCCTCTTCATGACCCATGGATTGTAGTCTTCCAGGCTCCCCTGTCCATGCAGATTCTCCAGGCAAGAATACTGGAGTTGGTTGGGATAGACCTTTTACAAATTGAAAGCTAATTATGCCTTGACTAGGAAATGCCTACTATTTGGAATTATTGAACATTGATTCTATGAAAACACTACTCCCTAGTAACTCTGAATGGTACTGTGGGCCAGAGGCTAGAGTTGAGACTTAAGAATATCAAGTAGTAAAGAGAACCTAGGCTAGACATTACCTAGGCTCAGTGGCTCCACAAACCCAGTGGGTCAGAAGAGCCTTGCTGCCCTTCATCCTACTTTGTTGCTGCTTCATCTTCTTCCTCATAAATCAGTAGCTTGTCTTCAGATCAAGAAACTTTTTCCCTCAGAAGTTGCCAGTCTAATTTCATCGTCCTCATTCTTTCCCTTTTCTCCTGTTACCTTTTGTTGCATTGATTTCTGACTTTAATTTACATCAGAAATTCCAGAATTCAGGGGATTAGGGAACTAAAGGAAGTTGCAAGGAAATGTTAAGCAGATGAAATCTGAATGATAAGAGTATGAAACTATAGAAAGTAATAATTTTTATTCTGGGACAATAGTCTTTCTTTTTTAAAAAACATTATTTTTACTTTATTCTACTGTACAATACTGTATTGGTTTTGCCATACATTGACATGAATCCAACACGGGTGTACATGTGTTCCCAAACATGAACCCCCCTCCCACCTCCCTCCCTATAACATCTCTCTGGGTCATCCCCGTGCACCAGCCCCAAGCATCCTGTATCCTGCATCGGACATAGACTGGCGATTTGTTTCTTACATGATAGTATACATGTTTCAATGACATTCTCCCAAATCATCCCACCCTCTCCCTCTCCCTCTCCCTCTCCCTCAGAGTCCAAAAGATATTTGAAGGCAACCTTCATTTTCCTCTTTGAGACTTTTTTCTCAGGCTGAAATATCTCAGTCTATCCAGAAAGTCTTTGTAAGGTCGTTTTGCTTTATTTCTATTAATCTATTACTCCTTTTCTGGGTGGGCACCCATTTTTTAATGTGAATAAATTTACCAAATATGCCGCCATCAGATGAAAAAAAAAAAAGGATTATTTCCCTGTTCTAATCTCTGTATTTGTATTGAGTGTCCAGCTTTATCTATCTTTTCTTCTCTCTTATTAAAAATAACATTTGGTATCTCTCTATTTTGTCCAGCTGAAACCTTTAATGCCTTTTTACCTATATCTTCCTTTAGCGTTCTTGAGTGGTTTTGAATTCCTGCTGCCTACCTAATATTGTTATCATCCATAGTTTTGCTTTAACCTATGGGGTATACTCTTTTTCACAATAAGTAGTAAATTCTCCCTACTTTGACCTCTCCTCCAGACTCAGAATTATACTATGACTACTGGTTTACAAGCCTGAATGTAGCTTCATCTACTATCCATATTGTGTTTTGCCTCTCTTCTGTCTGCAGTCTATCTGCAATCTTGCTTTATACAATATCATGGTGCTAATATATCCTTATTTTAATTTTCTTGAGAAGACATTTAGTTCCTTCTGATCCTGTCTGAACACTAAAAAAGAGAATCCTCTGCCTTTTCACCCCATGACTTTCAGAGAGGTATTTAGATATTTTGACAGCTATTATGTTGGTTGTGTGTTTCTTTTATTTCCTCCTTTGACTTAGGTAGAATTCTATAGAGCATTTGAGACCCTTGCATAAATGGTCCAGAATTTAATTTTTCACTAACTTTGACAAATGTCTCATATTTTCCCTTCCTTATCTGGCCCAGAGCTAATCTGCTTCCCCTTTTGCTGGAACGTGGGGAACCTTGGCATTCTGCAGGCTGACAAGGTGAGACACAAGTGAATACAGTTTGGCCTGATGCAGATATTCGATGCAGTGAGCCTCACTAGATGTACACTTCCCCAGAGAAGTCCGGCCCTAAATGCTCCTCCAGCTGCTGCTTTTCAGTCCCATGGCTGTACACTGGCTGCCCCAGGATGGCAGTAGGCCTAGCAGAGCATAGCTGTCATGGAGATCTCAAGATATAATTCAGAGGAAAAGCCCAGCAAACATTTAGCAGAAGATACTTTAAATGCAGACTTTCCCAACACCATAAAGCTGTGAACATAGCAGAAAACTAACAAATACATATTGGAGGTCAGACAAGAAGCATTATTCTTTTGGAAAATCAACAAAATGTTGAATTATAGTCATCTTATATCTAAAAAAAGGAGTGAACAGAGCAAATGATGATTTATTTTGCAACATTATAAATTGAAAACCCTCATTTTGTGGAATCTGTGATTCTCAGCTTCTTAATGTTATACTATATCACTTCTAAAAAGGGAGACTATAAAATAATTGGACCAGCTAAACAAACTTGCCAGAATTTTTCAAATTTTCCAAATGTTCCAAAATATTTACCTCAGAAGACTGTTCAACTGTTATAGAAACCATTGCTTAACATGTTGAACTCATAGTAAAATCAAAGCAAAACGAAATGAAACAAATTTTGCAAGCATCATTCTATTTGTCTTCAATGTCCATCCACCACCAAATTGATAAGCTTACCAATTAAGGCACCTCTCGTTAGCCTCGACTCACCTTCTGTCTCTTACTATTCACTAAGCAGTCTCAACATAGTGAAGTTAACTCTAGAACTGTACAAAATGTAGAAGCAAAACCTAGCTCTGCCTCATACTTTTCCATAGCCTTAGAAAAAATGTCTCATATATTCTGAGTCTCAATTCTCACATCTATTTAATTGGGATACTGATATTTTCCTGTTTTATCATTATAACTATTAAATTAGATAATATGTAATACATGTGGATTGACACAGTTGCCCCTTAACAAATGCTAGGGTCAACTTTGGCATTCCTCACACACATTTCTTACTTCTGCCTTCTCATTGGTCCTAGTGTTTACAATATTCATCCAGTTTCTCTCTGCCAACCAGATTCTTATCAATTTTCGAAGATTAATTTAGATTTGCTACATCCTTTTTGTCTGGCAAGGTCTCCATACATCTTTTTATCTCTGCCCAGAAAGGTCTTTATATTTGTTTAGGACTTGGAAGACTAATCATTTGTTTGCCCTTTACTGATTCATGTTGGTAAGTAAAAACATAATTCCTTTCTCCCACAAAGATTGTAAATTATCCAAGAGAAATATATCCCTCATATATATTTATATTGGCTGTCCTCTCCAATAAGCTATTACGCCTATGAGGAGATGATGCAGTATAGAGGAAAGAGCAAAAACTCTGGCATGCAACAGCTAAATGACTTCTAGCTACAAAGTCTCTAAGAGATATAGACAGGCATACATATAGGTAGATAAATGTTCTGCTTTCCTATTAAGGACATATCTGTATGTTAAATGCAGACATGCAGTTTTCTTTATGTGTATAGGTCAGATTGAATATAGAAGGCTATAGATAAATCAAAAAGTTTTTGTAAAAGTCAAAACTGAACCAAGAACAGGAAGTACTAATTGCACCATTAATCCTTCAGGATAAATAAGATGATGTTTAATATGATGAATCAGCCAAGAATCCCAAGGAAAGGACTGTAGAAATTATCTCTTGAATCCCTTGGATAGATGTCACCCTCTCCTGCCCTCACTCTCTTATTTAAGTCCACACCCTAAAAATATGTTCTAAATCTGTTTACTTTTCTCCATTTCCATCCACCATTCTAAATGAAACCACTCTCTCAATCACCAGAATTACTGTGTAATCTCTTGTCTGATCTTTCTATTTCTATTCATTTCCTGTTAGAATCCATTTTTAGTAGAATCAGAGTGACTTTGTAAATCAAATTGTGTAACTACCATAATACAACCCCTTTGAAATATAGCACTTTAATCCCTTCTTCTTCTTCTTCTTCTTCTTTTTTTTTTTTTTTTTTTAACCAAGAGGTAGTACTGAATATCAATGACTGGCACATACTTCTCTGATAGAACAGGTCAGTGCTCATAATTTAAGAAATGTCCAGGGGGACAGTAGGAGACTAGTTAATACTGTATTTTGCAAAAATAATAATAATAATAATAATAAATTAATTAATTAATTAAGTGAAATTCTAGACGCTCAACATGGAGGACAATTTTGGTTTAACATAATTCGTATGTGAACAGTGGTCAAACCAGAACACAAAGAGAATTCCACAAGCAGCCCTTCAACTTAGCTCTCCTATCTCAACTTCTTTCCTTTATTCCCAATTAAGCCTTCAATTGTGACTAGAAAGGAAGAAGCTAAGCGTTTATGTAAAAAAAAAAAAAAAAAGCACTATAATGAAACTTCCAGGTTAATATGTATTGCTTTAACTAGCTTATATAAACTTTGTTTGTTTCCCAGTAGAAAAAGAAACTGTGAGAACTTAGACCTTTTGGTTTTTTGAGCTTATAAAATGCTTTTACTTAAGCTTAACTGACTCCAAATAACATGCTTATTATATTGGTTGGGACTGTGTGCACATATGTATCTCCCTCCACTTTCCAAACATGTAAAATCTTTCCCTGTCAGAAATCCAAAGTTCTTAGAAGCTCAGTGACCCAGCAATTGTATGAGCTACATTTTTAAGTCTTAATGCCATTCACATACAGAAATTGCCTCTGTTCTAGCTATAAACTGACACTTGAAATATCAATACTTAATATTTTATGTACACATTATAATAAATAATGAGAAGAAAATACTAGCACAAACCTTCATTTCAAAGATGACTTACAGAATGAGGGAAAAAAATGGAAGTGTTCTGTTTGGATATAGAAAAGAGAGAGTTTCTTAATGAAATGTGATCACAAGACAAGAATCACCAATTATATATTACTGAATGAATCCAACATTTCTTAACTATGTATATCTTTTAAAAACATTATAATTAAGAAAATGAAAACAATGTAGAACTGTCACTGTCATTGTTGAAAACAATTTTCCTTTTTCTAAAAAAAAATGACAGAATACTGTTTTACAATTTGTTTTTTAAAGTTGACTATATCATGTTGAAAGCAAGATATATCAATAAACACTTTGAGCTTCTATTTTATTTCCTATTCTGGTCTTCCCTTGTAGCTCAGTTGGTTAAGAATTTGCCTGCATAGATAATAGGGAAAATGCAAGAGGGACAAAAATATTTTATTTGCTTTGAAGGAATCTACTGTTTCAAAAAGAAAAAAAGTCTATAAAACAAGACAGAGTGGTATCAAATGCTAGAGTTTTTTTTTTTTTTTTAAGCCTTCAAATGCTCCAGAATTTTACAGTTGCTGGAAATCATATTTGTCTCAAGTACCATTCAAGGTCTTAGAAAAACACTAAGGTAGGAACTCCAATACTTTGGCCACCTGATGCAAAGAACTGACTCATTTGAAAATATCCTGATGCTGGAAAAGATTGAAGGCAGGAGGAGAAGTGGACTGCAGAGGATGAGATGGTTGGATGGCATTACTGTCTCAATGAAGATGAGTTTGAGTACACTCCAGGAGTTGAAGATGGACAGGGAGGCCTGGTGTTCTAAAGTTCATGGGGTCACAAATAGTCAGACACAACTGAGAGACTGAACTGAACTAAACTTAAGGTAGGAACAAAGTTACTGTGTGTTAGTCTCTCAGCTGTGTCCGACTCTCTGCAACCCCATGGATTATAGTCCACAAGTCTCCTCAGTCTATGGAATTCTCCAGGGAAGAATATTGGAGTAGATTGCCATTTCCTTTTCCAGTTGATCTTTCAGACCCAGGGATTGAACCTGAGTCTCCTGCATTGCAGGCAGATTCTTTACTATCTGAGCCACAAGGGAAGACCTTAATGTTAATATAGTGTAGTATTAAATGTACCAGCCCATCTCTCTACAAGACGAGATGAGGAGAGGTACAAATATTGCCCCTACAGAACTGGTCCCAGGCTCCTAAGAAAATCACACAATTCCTTTCCACCATTTGCATATAAAAGTATCCTTCCTGAAAATATTGATTTGGAAGATGCATTCAATCATCTAATTTTAAAAAATTGCAAATATTTTTTCATTTTCAGTAGCTTTTTAAAAAATGAATATCAGCTGAAAATTCTTCTTGGCCTATGTCCATCAATTTTACTTGTTGTATCTCTGATAGGAATCCAAGATGTGGTATGAAAGAAAATTTGACCTAGTTACATTATCTTCTTGTCTTTTTGCCCCTTGGTCAGAAAAATAAGGAATTTATACCAGATAATATTTAAATTCCCTTCATAATCAATATTTTTTCTTAAAAATTTCATGTATTTTGGATGTTATGCAAATGCCATAAAGTTTTTCAGTTTTTTTTTTAATCCATTGATGTATTTTGTAACTATAGATATTCTCAACCTCCTCTGTCTTGTAGGAAGAAAATTCTGAAAGATCCAGAAGATACCAACTGTGGTAATAATCTAACCACTCTGAGTTCAAAATAATGCTAAGGCATAACTCTAAATTCAAAATAACTTTGTCTTTTAAATGAATAAGATAGGCTCCATCAATTTATCTATCTATCCATCTGACATACATAGATATATCTTATGATTCTTACTTGTTGATAAAAGAAAATCAACATTTTTAAAACTCTGAAGCGATTTGTCATTAAATATTTGGCTCCCCATCCACAGTTTTCTAGCCATCTGTCTTCTTAACCATTTCCCATACTTTTCAGCACATATGTTCATTTCACTAAATTTTCCCTTTCAGTTGATGACATTATGCATGATCTACCAGTCTTTTAAGCTAGAAACCTTGCCGTTTGCTTTGGTCACTTTATTTCTTGTTAAATTGCCATCAGATTCTACTGATTTTAGATCAAACCATCATTAGTGAAATCCTCTATAGTCAGAAGTAAATCCCACTGCTAAGTAGTTCCAGACTTTGCAGAATTACTAAACTTAGTGCCCTGGCTTCCTCATCTCTGAAATAGGGATGGCTGTAGTACCTTTTCTTTTAGATTATGATGAGGGAAAGATGAGATAATGCAATAATAGAGTTAACAATTTCCCTGGCATGTATTAAGGTAAATGCTAGCTGTGATTATATTATCATTATTTGCTGGGCTATTTAAAATACCTTCCTTTATCATCTCTTTGGGATCAATGTTTGGAATGCAACTGTTCTTCCTGAGAGAAACCAGAATTATCTCTGTAAAATAAGATTATAATTGGCTACTATGATTTTAAAACCTCCCCATTATGCAAAGAACAAAGTCAAGACTCCCCACAAGGCTGTGTAGACTAATGGGAATGATTGATATTATATAACAGCCTTATCACCAGGCTTCCCTGGTGGCTCAGAGGGTAAAACGTCTGCCTGGAATGCGGGAGACCCAAGTTCGATCCCTGGGTTGGGAAGATCCCCTGGAGAAGAAAATTGGCAACCCACTCCAGTACTCTTGCCTGGAGTATCCCATGGAGGGAGGAGCCTGGTAGGCTGCAGTCCATGGGGCCCGCAAAGAGTCAGACACGACTGAGTGAATTCACTCACTTATCGTCAGATAATAGCTAACTTTGCACCATAGATGATGCTAACGTGGGCACATGACAGGCAAGATCCATGATCTGTAAGGAGCCTGCATCCTGTGCTGTGACTGCCTTGAATCCTGACTTGATCTCTTGCATCTGCTTTTAGGTCAAGCCGCCTTCTGTTTGGAACATACACTTGCCTCCTTTGTATGTCTAGTGAGCGTGAACTCACCCTTCTAATAAGTTCCAACTACTCCAACCTTCCTTCTTTCCACCTATTCAGGTAGACTCTTAATTGTGAAGCCTTTCCTGTGATTAAAGTTTATGGAACCTTTTGCTTATTACTGTTCCCACAGCACTTTATGTATGTTTCTAATATGACACTGAACACTCTAAAGTGTTCTTGGTTGGTTATTTATGTATATACTCTCCTTCCTCAACTCAACATTATAAAGTAACTGAGAACAGTGGGGTGGAAGTTGGGAGGAGACAGATTTAGGTTAAGTACTGCCTCAGGTGGGGAGGAGCAACCCCACTGGAATGCAAAAGTATGAAGTTAAGAAACACCTGGAGTAACAGGCAAATTTGGTCTTGGAATATGGAATGAAGCAGGGCAAAAACTAATAGAGTTTTGCCAAGAAAATGCACTGGTCATAGCAAACACCGTCTTCCAACAACACAAGAGAAGACTCTACACATGGACATCACCAGATGGTCAACACTGAAATCAGATTGATTATATTCTTTGCAGCCAAAGATGGAGAAGCTCTATACAATCAACAAAAACAAGACCAGGAGCTGACTGTGGCTCAGATCATGAACTCCTTATTACCAAACTCAGACTTAAATTGAAGAAAGTAGGGGAAACCATTAGACCATTCAGGTATGACATAAATCAAATCCCTTATGATTATACAGTGGAAGTGAGAAATAGATTTAAGGGGCTAGATCTGATAGATAGAGTGACTGGCTAACTATGGATGGAAATTCGTGACATTGAACAGGAGACAGGAGTCAAGACCATCCCCATGGAAAAGAAATGCAAAAAAGCACAATGGCTGTCTGAGGAGGCCTTACAAATAGCTCCAAAAAGAAGATAAGTGAAAAGCAAAGGAGAAAAGGAAAAATATAAGCATCTGAATGCAGAGTTCCAAAGAATAGCAAGAAGAGATAAGAAAGCGTTCCTCAGAGATCAATGCAAAGAAATAGAGGAAAACAACAGAATGGGAAGGACTAGAGATCTCTTCAAAAAAATTAGAGATACCAAGGGAACATTTCATGCAAAGATGGGCTCGATAAAGGACAGAAATGGTATGGACCTAACAGAAGCAGAAGATATTAAGAGGTGGCAAAAATACAGAGGAGAACTGTACTAAAAAGAGCTTCACGACACAGATAATCACGATGGTGTGATCACTCACCTAGAGCCAGACATCCTGGAATGTGAAGTCAAGTGGGCCTTAGAAAGCATCACTACAAACAAAGCTAGTGGAGGTGATGACATTCTAGTTGAGCTATTTCAAATCCTGAAAGATGATGCAGTGAAAGTGCTGCACTCAATATGCCAGCAGATTTGGAAAACTCAGCAGTGGCCGCAGGACTGGAAAAGGTCAGTTTTTATTCCAATCCCCAAGAAAGGCAATGACAAAGAATGCTCAAACTACCACACAATTGTACTCATCTCACACGCTAGTAAAGTAATGCTCAAAATTCTCCAAGCCAGGCTTCAGCAATACGTGAACTGTGAAGTTTCAGATGTTCAAGCTGGTTTTAGAAAAGGCAGAGGAACCAGAGATCGAATTGCCAATATCCACTGGATCATGGAAAAAGCAAGAGAGTTCCAGAAAATACATCTACTTCTGCTTTATTGACTATGCCAAAGCCTTTCACTGTGTGGATCACAATAAACTGTGGAAAATTCTGAGAGAGATGGGAATACCCGAGCACCTGACCTGCCTCTTGAGAAACCTATATGCAGGTCAGGAAGCAAGAGTTAGAACTGGACATGGAACAACAGACTGGTTCCAAATAGTAAAAGAAGTCTATCAAGGCTATATATTGTCACTCTGCTTATTTAACTTCTATACAGAGTACATCATGAGAAACGCTGGACTGGAAGAAACACAAACTGGAATCAAGATTGCCAGGAGAAATATCAATAACCTCAGATATGCAGATAACACTACCGTTATGGCAGAAAGAGAAAATGATCTAAAAAGCCTCTTGATGAAAGTGAAAGAGGAGAGTGAAAATGTTGGCTTAAAGCTCAACATTCAGAAAACGAAGATCATGGCATCTGGTCCCATCACTTCATGGGAAATAGATGGGGAAACAGTGTCAGACTTTATTTTTCTGGGCTCCGAAATCACTGCAGATGGTGACTGCAGCCATGAAATTAAAAGACGCTTACTCCTTGGAAGGAAAGTTATGACCAACCTAGATAGCATATTGAAAAACAGAGACACTACTTTGCCAACAAAGGTCCATCTAGTCAAGGCTATGGTTTTTCCAGTGGTCATGTATGGATGCGAAAGTTGGACTGTGATGAAAGCTGAATGCCAAAGAATTGATGCTTTTGAACTGTGGTGTTGGAGAAGACTCTTGAGAGTCCCTTGAGAGATCAGCCCTGGGATTTTTTTTGGAAGGAATGATGCTAAAGCTGAAACTCCAGCACTTCGGCCACCTCATGCGAAGAGCTGACTCATTGGAAAAGATTCTGATGCTGGGAGGGATTGGGGGCAGGAGGAAAAGGGGACGACAGAGGATGAGATTGCTGGATGTCATCACTGACTAGATGGACGTGAGTCTGAATGAACTCCCGGAGTTGTGATGGCCAGGGAGGCCTGGTGTGCTGCGATTCATGGGGTCTCAAAGAGTCGGACACTACTGAGCAACTGAACTCAAGTGAACTAACCGCCTCAGGTATTTTACTTATATTTACTTTTAATCCTTCCAATGGCTATAAGGATTAGTGAGTCTGAAGGAACTTTAGGAGGTAAAGTTACCTGTTATAATTATGGACTATAAAAATGGAACATAACTTTCAATTGAGATTAATTATTTTTTCAAAATCACTGAATGTACTAAACATTTAAATATAACTGCCATGTTTGTAATACCAAAATTTTTATTATTTCTCCAATGACACTTTTTACAGAAATAGAAAAAAATTCTAAAATTTGTATGAAATCACAAAAGACTCTGAACTACCAGTGTAATCCTGAGAAATAAGAATTGGAAAAAAAAAAATTGGAGGCATCCTATGTCCAGATTTCAAACTATATTACAAAGTTATAGTCATTAAAACAGTATGGCACTGACATTTAAAAAAAGACACAGAGGTTAATGAAACAAAATCAAAAGCTCAGAAAAAACCTTCACAAATATGGTCATTTAATATTTGATAAGGAAGTTAAGAGTATTTAAATAAGAAAGGATAGTTTGCAATAAATGATGTTGGAAAAACTGAATAGAAATGTCTTTTGAATGATTCACATGTCTATTATTTCTGCCAAGAATTAGATCTTTTATCCTGATGACAAAAACCTGTGTTTTGAGTGACCCCTTTGCACCAGGCAACCATTTTCAATATTGTCCCCAGAGGTCCAAAATTGCATATATTGTGTCTTTGAATTGTTTTGGGGGAAGAATTAGAGCTCTTTTATCTTTAACCTCTTTAACTAGAGAAGCTATACTTTTGTTTGTCTTATAGATTGAGGTTCCTTGGTGTTTAAAAATAAAGTATATAGTTTAAAATGTTTAAAATTTGTTGATCTACTGAATCTTTAAAGCTTGAAACCTCATCATACTCCCCAATCTTTCACCACAAGCCACCCACAGATAAACAGTTCAATATTTTAATTTAGTTCAAATTTAATTTTTCATGCAAAAATGTTGTTAAAAGTATAGAAGATCAAAGTGTTTCAGATGAAAGACTTTTCCAAATTACAGTTTCATGGCAGGTTGGCCTAAGAGCTCTGAAAATGAAACTCAGCAGGGCTGAGAGGAAGAAAACTCATTCCAGATCCCAATTTTGATTTGGCAAACAACTGCGTCTCAAACCCCATGGCCTCCTCCCAGGTGGGGCCACAACTGGTGGAGAAGATACACTCTCTGGATTTTTTTTTTTTTTCACTCTCTCTTCCATGGAAAGTCTTTCTCCTTTTTACGGGTGTGTACAATTTGCCACTATTGATCTAAGGCTTAGCTTGGAAAGGAATTTATTCCTGTCTATGGGGTTGAGCCTCCCTGAGGACAATATTTTTACGAATGGTCACCTGCTGATACCCTACCAAGAAACTAGTTCTTCAGGCCAAAATGTGTTCATCCCATCCTCAGGGGCAGAGACATTGAACAAACATTGCTTGTTTGTTCCAGAGAACTGGCAGTTCATGCATTCTCCTTGTCAAAAGTGGAGGAGACAGTTATTATTTTTCTAGCTACCTGAGATGATGAATGAATAAACTCTCACCTATTTGAAAAAAAAAAGCTATTTTCCCTTTATTAATCAGGTCCAGACTTTGTTCTTTTTTATGGCTGCATACTCTTCCATTGTGTATGTATACCACAATTTCTTTATTCATTTATCCATTAATATGTTGTTTCCACACTGAACATGGAGGTGCATGTATCCTTATATCTTTTCAAGTTAGTGTTTTTAGTTTTTTTTTCTTCAAATAAGTACTCAGAAGTGGAATTGCTAGATCATATAGTAGTTTAGTCTTAATTATTTGAGGAACCTCCATATTGTTTCCATAGTAAATGCATCAATTATATTTCCATCAACAGTACACGAGTTCTCTTTTCTCTATATCTTAAGCAATACTTGTTATCTCTTATCTTTTGGTATTAGCCATTCTAACAGCTGCTGCTCCTGCTGCTGTTAAATTGCTTCAGTCATGTCCGACTCTGTGCGACCCCATAGATGGCAGCCCACCAAGCTCCCCCGTCCCTGGGATTCTCCAGGCAAGAATATTGGAATGGGTTGCCATCTCCTTCTCCAATGCATGAAAGTGAAAAGTCAAAGTGAAGTTGCTTAGTCGTGTCTGACTCTTAGTGACCCCATGGACTACAGCCTACCAGGCTCCTCCGTCCATGGAATTTTCCAGGCAAGAGTACTGGAGTGGGTTTCCATTGCATTCTAACAGGTATGAAATGATATCTCATTGTGGTATGATTTGCATTTCTCTGATGATTAACAGTGCAGTCCATCTTTTCTTATACCTTCTTAACATCTGTGTATCTTCTTTTTTTATTTATTTTTTATTTATTTTTTTTTTAAATTTTTAGATCTTTAATTCTTACATGCGTTCCCAAACATGACCCCCCCCCCCACCTCCCTCCCCACAACATCTCTCTGGGTCATCCCCATGCACCAGCCCCAAGCATGCTGCACCCTACGTCAGACATGGACTGGCGATTCAATTCTTACATGATAGTATACATGTTAGAATTCCCATTCTCCCAAATCATCCCACCCTCTCCCTCTCCCTCTGAGTCCAAAAGTCTGTTATACACATCTGTGTCTTTTTTCCTGTCTTGCATACAGGGTCGTTGTTGCCATCTTCCTAAATTCCATATATATGTGTTAGTATACTGTATTGGTGTTTTTCTTTCTGGCTTACTTCACTTTGTATAATTGGCTCCAGTTTCATCCATCTCATCAGAACTGATTCAAATGAATTCTTTTTAACGGCTGAGTAATACTCCATTGTGTATATGTACCACAGCTTGCTTATCCATTCATCTGCTGATGGACATCTAGGTTGTTTCCATGTCCTGGCTATTATAAACAGTGCTGCAATGAACATTGGGGTACATGTGTCTCTTTCAGTTCTGGTTTTCTCGGTGTGTATGCCCAGCAGTGGGATTGCTGGGTCATAAGGTAGTTCTATTTGCAATTTTTAAAGGAATCTCCACACTGTTCTCCATAGTGGCTGTACTAGTTTGCATTCCCACCAACAGTGTAGGAGGGTTCCCTTTTCTCCACACCCTCTCCAGCATTTATTGCTTGCAGATTTTTGGATCGCAGCCATTCTGACTGGGGTGAAATGGTACCTCATTGTGGTTTTGATTTGCATTTCTCTAATAATGAGTGATGTTGAGCATCTTTTCATGTGTTTGTTAGCCATCCATATGTCTTCTTTGGAGAAATGTCTATTTAGTTCTTTGGCCCATTTTTTGATTGGGTCGTTTATTTTTCTGGAGTTGAGCTGCATAAGTTGCTTGTATATTTTTGAGATTAGTTGTTTGTCAGTTGCTTCATTTGCTATTATTTTCTCCCATTCAGAAGGCTGTCTTTTCACCTTGCTTATATTTTCCTTTGTTGTGCAGAAGCTTTTAATTTTAATTAGATCCCATTTGTTTATTTTTGCTTTTATTTCCAGAATTCTGGGAGGTGGATCATAGAGGATCCTGCTGTGATTTATGTCTGAGAGTGTTTTGCCTATATTCTCCTCTAGGAGTTTTATAGTTTCTGATCTTACATTTAGATCTTTAATCCATTTTGAGTTTATTTTTGTGTATGGTGTTAGAAAGTGATCTAGTTTCATTCTTTTACAAGTGGTTGACCAGTTTTCCCAGCACCACTTGTTAAAGAGATTGTCTTTACTCCATTGTATATTCTTGAATAGATGCAGAGAAGGCCTTTGACAAAATTCAACATCCATTTATGATAAAAACTCTCCAGAAAGCAGGAATAGAAGGAACATACCTCAACATAATAAAAGCTATCTATGACAAACCCACAGCAAACATTATCCTCAATGGTGAAAAATTGAAAGCATTTCCCCTAAAGTCAGGAACAAGACAAGGGTGTCCACTTTCACCGCTACTATTCAACATAGTTCTGGAAGTTTTGGCCACAGGAATCAGAGCAGAAAAAGAAATAAAAGGAATCCAAGTTGGAAAAGAAGAAGTAAAACTATCACTGTTTGCAGATGACATGATCCTCTACATGGAAAACCCTAAAGACTCCACCAGAAAATTACTAGAGCTAATCAATGAATATAGTAAAGTTGCAGGATATAAAATCAACACACAGAAATCCCTTGCATTCCTATACACAAATAATGAGAAAGTAGAAAAAGAAATTAAGGAAACAATTCCATTTACCATTGCAACGAAAAGAATAAAATACTTAGGAATATATCTACCTAAAGAAACTAAAGACCTATATATAGAAAACTATAAAACACTGATGAAAGAAATCAAAGAGGACACTAATAGATGGAGAAATATACCATGTTCATGGATCGGAAGAATCAATATAGTGAAAATGAGTATACTACCCAAAGCAATTTACAAATTCAATGCAATCCCTGTCAAGCTACCAGCCACATTTTTCACAGAACTAGAACAAATAATTTCAAGATTTGTATGGAAATACAAAAAACCTCGAATAGCCAAAGCAATCTTGAGAAAGAAGAATGGAACGGGAGGAATCAACTTGCCTGACTTCAGGCTCTGCTACAAAGCCACAGTCATCAAGACAGTATGGTACTGGCACAAAGACAGACATATAGATCAATGGAACAAAATAGAAAGCCCAGAGATAAATCCACACACATATGGACACCTTATCTGTGTATCTTCTTTACATATTTTGGATATTAGCTTATTATCAGATATATGAAAATTCTTCTATTCAGTAGGTTGTCTTTTCATTTTGTTGATGGTTTTCTTTGCTTTTCAAGATTTTCAGTTTGATGAAGACCTACTTGTTTATTTTTGTTTTTTGCATATTTTTGCATATTTAAGCAGATTTTTCTAATAATGGAGATGGTTAAATGTCTGCTAAGGAAGGCTCAGTTTCTTACCTAGTTCTTCTTAAATCAATACCTATAATTTAACTGAGTAATTAAAATTTTCCCAAAAGGGCCAAAGTAGAGAGGGGTATAGTAATAAATCAGTCAAATTTGGTTCCAACAATAAATATTCAGAGAAAGTATCCATAGATAAGGACTTTGAGGAGAATGTAGCATGTACTCAGAATGATTGGTGCTGCCAGCAAGACTTATTTTCTTGGAAGAAAGCATGAGAACAATGACGGGAATCTAGTCCCAAGAAAATGAGAGTACATTTAGGGCCTCACAGTAAATACATATTCAGGGTGATGTGATAGAGGCACCAATGTTAGGACTGAGGTATAGTTATGTTGTTAGGAGTTCCCACATACTCACTACTTCTTCATATGCTGGCATTGTATAAGGAAAGAAAAATAGCAGTAAGTCGTGTCTGACTCTTGCGATCCCACAAACTGTAGCCCACCAAGTTCCTCTGTCCATGGAATTCTCCAGGCAAGAATACTGGAGTGGGTTGCCATTTCCTTCTCCAGGGGTCTTCCTGGCCCAGGAATTGAACCCAGGCTTCCTGCATTGCAGGCAGATGCTTTACCAACTGAGCTACACAGGGCTAGAGAATACACTGTAAAGTGACATATTCAGTCCCATAGAAAAGACAAAGATTACTATTTAACTTTGATTAAACCAGCATTTTCCAGACTAAACTTTAGCTATAGATGCTGTGTGCATGTGTGTGTGTGTGTGTGTGTGTATGTGTATGAATATGCATGAGCTATAAATATTAACAGCTCATAAAATTAGTATGAATCTGAGTACATTTTGGAAATGTTGACCTAGAAGTTCTGTGTTTTACCTGTTTTGTGGCCTGGACCTAAAACTCTAACCCAATAAGGGGGTCTGAAAGGCTTCAGCTATGGAGATCACACTGCTCAAGGGACAAGAAACTTGTTACATGACTTGAGTTGAAGTTCATATACAGGAATCAGTATAAGGGCTTGGCATATACTGAGAAGATATTAATAAGGGAATTAAAAGGTGATGGAAAGAAGGGAATGTTTTTCTATTAGTAGACTGAGTGGTTACAGCTAGTAATAGTTGGATGTTATAGGAAAGAGGAAATACAACTTTGAGTATAAAATTGTACCAAAGGATGATACAATATAGGATGGACTGGAGGAATAGGAGGTGGAAGACTGAGCAGGCGAATGATATATTATTGCACTAGTTAAGCATGAGGTGATATTGGTCTGAACTTGGGTGATCATATTGTGATGGGTGATTACAAATTGTATAAATTATGAATAGTAGGCTAAAGGGAATAGTTAAAAATCTCCCTTCCAACAGATACATCACTAAAATAATTTAAAGTTTTATTCTGGCTTTGCTTACCACAAACAGCCAAACTTTAAGAGGTTCTCCCACATTTAGAGATTGAGAGAATTAGGAGAAACCAGCAGAGGAAATTGAGAAGTAGCCAATACAGTGCCAACATGGGGTAAACCAAGAGAGAGTGATGTCTTAGGAACTAAGTGCTTCAACAAAGAAATTACATATTGTGACAAACACTACAGAGAAGTTATGTAAGATGAGAACTGAAGATGAAATTTAGCAACATGAAGATCATTGGAGAGGTTCACAGGACCTATTTCTGTGAAGGGATGGGGACAAAAATCAGACTAAGGATGGTTCAAGAGAACATCAAGAAGAGGAAGTAAAGTATGGATATCCCTTCCAATGAGTTTTACTAAAAGAGAGAAGAGAATTCAGGCATTAAAAGAGAGATATAGGGTTCAGTTCAGTTCAGTTCAGTCTCTCAGTCATGTCCAACTCTTTGCAACCCCATGAATTGCAGCACACCAGGCCTCCCTGTCCATCATCAACTCCCAGAGTTCACCCAGATTAACCTCCATCGAGTCAGTGATGCCATCCAGCCATCTCATCCTCTGTCGTCCCCTTCTCCTCCTGCCCCGAATCCCTCCCAGCATCAGAGTCTTTTCCAATGAGTCAACTCTTCGCATGAGGTGGCCAAAGTACTGGAGTTTCAGTTTTAGCATCATTCCTTCCAAAGAAATCCCAGGGCTGATCTCCTTCAGAGGAGACTGGTTGGATCTCCTTGCAGTCCAAGGGGCTCTCAAGAGTCTCCTCCAACACCACAGTTCGAACGCATCAATTCTTCAGCTAGGAAAAGGTTTTATAAAATGATGTCTTATCAAACATGTTGAATTACTGGTGGAGACCATCCAGTAGAAGGGTAAATATTATTGATAGAGTAGAGAGAGGAGTGATTTCAGGAGCCTCATCCCTGAGCATCTGACTTCACCTAAGATAAGAAACATAGGCAGTTTGCTCACAGTTTCCTCAAGGCAGAATGCATGGGCACAGGTGTAATTTCAGACGTGTAATTTCAAGGTGGGTACATGTGGAAGTTCTTTTCTCATTGCTTGGTTTTTTGTTTGTTTGTTTGTTTTTCCCCAGTGAAATAGTCAAGAGCTGAGATTGTGGTGTGGAAGTGATATTAATGAGATATTAGAAGAAAGAAAATAAGTTAAATGATTATTTAGGAAAATCAGTAAATTCCCAACTTTATTAGACTCTTCTTTTGATCCTTTAGGCATCTCAGCATAATGTGCAATATCTTGCTAGCCCATAGAAAACCTCTTCTTTTTGTCTTTGGCTACCACACTGTAAGGATTAACTTTCTCTATGGGGCTTCCTGAGTGGTGCAGTAAACAATCCACCTGTAAATGCAGGTAGATATAAGAGATGCAGGTTCCATCCCTGAGTTGGGAAGATACCCTCTAGGAGGGCTCCAAAACCACTCAAGTATTCTTGACTGGTGAATCCCATGGACAGAGGAGCCTGGCAGGTTGCATTCCATAGGGCTGCAAAGAGTCAGACAAGACTGAAGTGATGGCATACATGCACACACATCAGTCTATATATGGGCTAGACTGAGAGATGTGGATACACTGGATATGTTAGTGATTAAGTTTCCTTTCAAAATGATTTATCTAAGTAGTGAAGGTGAGGCAGAAGGTTAGCCAAAAAGTTCCTTTGGATTTTTCCATTACATCTTACAAAGGATTTAAACAGAATTTTTTTGCCAACTTAATACTTTTATATATCATGTAAACTGGCTCCCAGGGAGCTGCCTACCTGGTTCACTCCTTGAGTGAGATCTGATACAAATGAATGCTCATAGTAAGAAATGTTTGAAATAGCATATCAGGGACATTAAAGTTGGAAGTTGCAGTGAGACAGGACTTCCCTGGAGGCTCAGATGGTAAAATTCCACCTGCAGTGAAGAAGGCTTGGGTTTGACTCCTGGGTTAGGAAGATCCTCTAGAGGAGGGCATGGCAACCCACTCCATTATTCTTGCTTGGAGAATCTCCATGGACAAAGGAGTCTGTTGGGCTACATTCCATGGGATTGCAAAAAATCTAACATGACTGAGCGACTAAGCACATCCATACACATACACACACACCACAAACACACACACACACACACACACACACATAGCAGTGAGACAGAATCAAAAGATAGGGGTTCTGGCCTGGCCCCTGTTACTGCTCACCTTTTCATCTGCAACTTGTGAGCAAAGGACTTATTCTTATGGGAAACTCTGTCTCATCTAGAGTTGAATTAGATAATCTTTAATAGAAGTCTAAATTCTAAAATAGGCATTTTCATTATCAATCATGGGTGTATTACCTAAGGAGATTACCTAAAGAAAAAGGAACTATAATGAAGTGTGGAACAATATTACTTATAATCTATCTTGACACAAATGTTGAGATCATCTTATCAGGCTTTTTGCTCAGGACACCTCTGACATACTAGCTCATTTATCAGATCCAGATTCTTCAGGTAGCTCAGGTAGCAGTGGCCAATCTGCTTTGAGATCTATCAGAAATGAGAAAGAGAAAAATCACCTCTGTACTTATGTTATTCTTTCCCAGAAGGACAGTTTTAATCTTATATTCTTGGTCTTTGCCAGAAAGAGCACTCTCTGGTTTCTCTGACTGTCCATGGAACTACGTGTGATCACATACATACACATTCACACATACACATACACTTACACATCTGTCTCCTGTGCATCTGCCCCTGTGCACTAAGTGTACCTTTCAGAGGGTATATGATACTTGAATCATTAACATGTTACATTGTAACGAATTAGACTGAATTTATTAGAATTCATAATGTTCCTCTTTAAGAATTTTCCAGTTTGTTGTCAATGCTAAAGAAAATCTACCCTGAATATTCACTGGAAGGACTAATGGTGAAGCTGAAGTTCAAGTCATCATCAGATGAGAAAAGTCAATGCATTGGAAAAGACCCTGATACTGGGAAAGACTGAGGAGAAGGAGGTGAGAGAGAATGAGATGATTGGATGGTGTCACTGACTCAATGGACATGAGTTTGAACAAATTCCAGGAGGTAGTGAAGGACAAGGAAACCTGATGTAGTACAGTTCATGGGGTCGCAAAGAGTTGGACATGACTTAGCAACTGAACAACAACAACACAATCAAGCATGTTCTGGTAATAATAAATAATAACATAAATGAACTTGCCAGATCCTAGAACAAATAGAAATCAATTAATGTGTGCCAACTGACCTGGATATTTGTTATTGAGCCATGTTTTATGTCTTGATTGGCTCAAAATGAGTGGTCTACCTCACAATCCAGGTAAAATGTCTGTGATAATGTCTCCTTTTCCTTATGCTCTGTCCTACTCAACAATGATTCTTGAACAATACATTTTAACAGATAATGGGATAGACTATCTTCAATTGTGTGGGCCTTCAGGAGAATGTTGTTAAGGACCCATCTTGGGGAGGGGAGCAGAGCTAATACCTTAGTGATTATTTTGCAAATACACATTGGTTAAATTATAACAGAATTAATGTAAAATTTAGTATTACAGTAAGATGATTATCAAAAGAGATCACAGTGGTGAATGACCTATTTAAATGAGACTGAAAGTGAAAAGTGAAAGTGTAGTCACTCAGTCGTGTTGGACTGTTTGCAACCCCATGGACTATAGAAACCCTAAGGACTGTAGTGACCCCATGAACTGTAGCCCATCAGGCTCCTCTGTCCTTGGAATTCTCTAGACTAGAATACTGGAGTGGATTGCCATTTCCTTCTCCAGGGGATCTTCCTGACTTCGGGATCTAACCTGCATCTCTAGTGACCAAACCTGGATCTCCCACAATGCAGGCAGGTTCTTTACCATCTGAGCCACAAACAAGCACATTTAAGTGAGTACCAGAAGGAATTAGAGCTTGAACTAGAGTTATTAGTCCCAGTCAGTTTGCAAGGCTCCATTTTTATGCAGATTAAGCTATATTTGAGGTTAATAAATCAGCATGACATACTCTGTGATAAGAGCGAAATTTCTTTTCCTTTCTTTATTTCATGTACATGTGGTCAGGGCCACAGTTGAGTGGATATAGCCCAGAGAGAATATCCAGCAATGGGCAGCAGTGATTAAGACTAGCGTGGCAGATGATCATTTGGTTCACATTGCTGGTCTGACTTCCTTTTCTTAACAATCACAGCCAGTGAACCTTAAAACTGCCAATAATTGTAGAATTATTTATGTGTTTGATTGTATTGGAACCTCATGATCTCTTTGCTCCTACTGCTTTTACTTAGGAATTACTTGTCTTTCCAAGATATTCTTTTTTTCCTCTTCATAAAAGTCTCCTGGTGTCAGTAATATATATTTTCTTTCATAAATTAAGCAAAACCCAATTAAATATTTCTGGAAAAAAATCTAAGTGCTCTATGTAGATAGAACCTCAGATGAAACAGTTGTGAACCTGAAGCATAAATTCTTCCATTTGCCCAATTGAAAACAACTGATTCCAGAACATGCGATGGAGTGGAATGATAGATAATGCAGCTGGGAGTAAGGTCAGCTAATGTAGCTTTACACTAACCGGCTCTCTGACCTTGAACAAATCACTAAAATTAAAACATATAGTACAGCACATTGTGCATGATAGGCTCTCATGAATATTTAATATTCAGTGGCGTGAACTTAACTTCTCTGATCCCAGACGTCCTTCTAAATTAGGCAGCATATAGTATATGGGTAGAAAAGTGTGATAACTGCATTTGACCCGCTTGCCTTGGAAAATAGGCCTGCTTGCTTTCAGTAGTGTTAACTAATATTCTGGATGAACAACTACTTGGCTTAATTCAATATTATTTAATGTTTTAAAGTTTTGAAAATATTTTTATCTCTCTCATAGCTAGGTATTCCTTGCAGTGAGAATCCTTATTTGCTTGATGAAGAAGCACAAAGGCAGAGATTATTGGATTCTCCAAAGTCAATCCTCACATCATGAGGGCTAGAATTTAGAGCTTTCATGTCTAGAACCGCATTGTCTTGCACCATTACTAACACAATTTGTAACTGCTTCCTTGCCAACTTAGAGGGTGATACTATTTGTTGAAAAACAAAGACAAAAAATGTTGCCAAGCAGGATTAGCCTGTAGGTCTGGAGGCCATGGACACCTGGAAGTTGAAATTCAGGTTTGTCACAGTGCCCCTCACCTCACTGTTGCTTGGCTGCACCTCTTGTCACTTACGTAATGCTTACTGACCCACGGAGCAGTGAATGGGTTGGGGATAGAAAGAAATTGGCTTGATCCCCAGAATTATCATACATGGTGTGGTATGACCCAATTATATCACAAGTAGTAAGTCTCACAGATGGAAATAACCTGGAGCCTGGCCAGGATAGGGGAGGAACCACATGGTTGGTAAATACTGGATGTTCTCACTGCAGCAAGAAATAACCTCCTAGCCGTGTACCATCTTGGGAGCTGGCATTATTACCAAAGCTAAGAACAGGCCTGCTTGCATGCATAGGAGGTGACTCTCTAAGGTCTATTTTAAGTCTTCCCACTAAATATATGACATCCCTGTGACATGGGTAGTTGAGATTCCTTTATTGAAGAACAAAAACTTGGTTCTATAGCTGGAAGTTAGGCTTAAAGTGCAAGACCACTGCACAGAAAAAATGTGAAATTTATACTCATTTATCAGGCAGTATATATAATTGATTGCACTGACTTCAGAAGGAAGGGGTATAGTGGAATTCTCACACACACAAACACACACATGCATCCTCTTCACCTACCACACTCACAAACACATATTTCTACATATTCTTTTGACTTTTCTTATATTGTTTCTTCTACCTAGAATCTTATCATGGATAATTTCTAGTCAGTTTTCAAGGCAGTGATCCTAGATCACCTGCTTTGTGCAACCTTTCTTGATTCTCTGCCTGAGCTGAGTTTATTCTCCTCTTCTGAATTTCCTGAATACTCCCACACATACTGCAACTATGGCATATGTGACACTGTATTTTCATATAGTGTTTTTCTCACACATGCTCATAAAAGATATCATTATGAGAGCATAATTTTATTTTTACATTTTAAATGTTTTTTAAATTTATTAAATGTATTATTGTGAAATATTATGACTAGAATAACATTTTTGAGGCTAATGATAAAGGGACACAAGACATCTTTATATTAATTGATACTTTTTTGTTCTACCTTTATTTTGCAATGGGAATTTTATAACATTGTTCTGAGTATTAATGAGATTGATATCCAAGTGCTGTTGTGCTACTCTGAGCCATTTGCATAATGCAAGGAAAATATCTGAAATAAAGAAGTCATGAAGACTTATCAGAGAGATAGGAGGACTCGCTAAACTGAGAGCCAAGGTTTCCTTTTTCCTCAAGGTCAAGTGTTGTCTAGATCTCCTTAAAGATCCATCTGGGTTTCCTGATGGCCTGTAAGGGCTAGATTTAAATTAAAAATATTCATAGTATAGCTATTTCAGTGATATGTACAGGGAAGAGACAGCTATTGAGATGCTTATAGATGAGGTAGACATTCCAGTATAAGGGCAAGGCAAAGAAATGACCACTGGAAGGAAAAGAGCTAAGTTTATCCCCCAAAGAAATCATTATCCTGTTCCTTGGTGGTTATGCCTATGATATCCACTATCTAAGTGACCCTCTTCTCCTTAAGACAGCTAAATCTATGTTCTTCAGGTACAAAGATTTGGCTGGTCTCATACCCTGGTACCAGCTCCTTTCCAAATTGTATTTCTGAAATTCCTAAAAGCCCAAGTCTAATCCTGACCACAATACCAATGCTAAAGTAACTAGTCATAATTATTCTTCCTAGTCCTCTGACATTAGTCCAAAACTCATTCTATGAGCCAGCTCATTATGTTGCCACCCTTACTATTCTCTTGATAGTAAGGACTGTTATCCATACTTTATGCATTGTGACTAGAGAATGAGTGTGTAAAATAATATTTGAGCCCCTTGGCTCAAATATTTGTTGCCGTTCAGTTGCTAAGTTGTGTCTGAATCTTTTCAACCCCATAAACTGCAGCATGCCAGACTTCCCTGTACTTCATTTTCTCCAAGAGTTTGCTCAAACTCAAGTCCATTGAATCAATGATGCCATCCAAGGATCTCATCTTCCATCGCCCCCTTCTCCTCTTGCCCTTGATCTTTTCCAACATCAGGGTCTTTTCCAATGAGTTAGCTCTTTCAATCCGGTGACCAAAGTATTGGAGCTTCAGCTTCAGCTTCAGCATCAGTCCTTTCAATGAATATTTAGGGTTGATTTCCATTAAGGTTGACTGGTTTGATCTCCTTGCTGTCCATGGGTCTTAGAGTCTTCTCCAGCACCACAGTTCAAATGCATTAATTCTTTGGTGCTCAACCTTCTTTATCGTCCAACTCTCACACCTGTATATGACTACTGGAAAAACCATTGCTATGACTATAAGGACCTTTATTGGCAAACTCTGTGTGTGTGTGGGGGGGGGAGGGGGGTGTTAGTCACTGTTGGCACAGTGATGTGGCTCAAATCAATAGCCCACCTAAGAAAGAAATGGAAAATTTTATTTGAGCCAACCTGAGAGACGTCTTTTTGAAAGTTCTGAGGACTGTTCTACTCATTTGAGATCAAAGGACAATTATATAACTTTTTGAAACAAAGGTTTGTTCATCAATGATATATATATTTTTTAAAACATCTACTTCTGCTTTATTGACTGTGTCAAAGCCTTTGACTGTGTGGATCACAACAAACTGTGGAATTTTTTTTTAAGGCTTTTAATTTGTTTATTTTTTATGGAAGGATAATTGCTTTACTCGATTTTCTTGTTTTCTGTCAAATCGCAACATGAATCAACCATGCTGCTGCTGCTACTAAGTCACTTCAGTCGTGTCCAACTCTATGTGACCCCATAGACGGCAGCCCACTGGGCTCATACATCCCTGGGATTCTCCAGGCAAGAACACTGGAGTGGGTTGTCATTTCCTTCTCCAATGCATGAAAGTGAAAAGTGAAAGGGAAGTCGCTCAGTCATGTCTGACTCCATGACCCCATGGACTGCAGCCCACCAGGCTCCCTCATCCATGGTATTTTCCAGGCAAGAGTACTGGAGTGGGTTGCCATTGCCTTCTCCGTGAATCAACCATAGGTATACATATATCCCCTTCCTTTTGAAACTCCCTCCCATCTCCCTCCCCATCCCACCCCACTAGATTGATACAGAGACCCTACTTTAGTTTCCTGAGCCATACAACAAATTCCAGTTGGCTATCTAATTTACATATAGTAATGTAAGTTTCCATGTTACTTTTTCCATACATCTCACTCTCTCCTCCCCTCTCCTCATGTCCATAAGCCTATTCTCTATGTCTGTTTCTCTATTGTTTCCCTGTAAATAAATTCTTCAGTTTCATTTTTCTAGATTCCATATATATGTGTTAGAATATGGTATTTATCTTTCCCTTTATGACTCACTTCACTCTGTATAATAGGTTCTAGGTTCATCCACTTTATTAGAACTGACTCAAAGGTGTTCCTTTTTATGGCGAGTAATATTCCATTGTGTATATATACCACAACTTCTTTATCCATTCATCTGTCGATGGACATCTGATTGCTTCCCATGTTATAGCTATTGTAAATAGTGCTGCAGTGAACAATGGGATACATGTGTCTCTTTCAATTTTGGTTTTCCTGAGGGTGTATGCCTAGGAGTGGTAATGCTGGGTTATATGGTGCTTTCATTCCTAGATTTTAATGAATCTCCATACTGTCTTCCATAGTGGCTGTATCAATTTACATTCCAACCAACAGTGCAAGAGCGTTCCCTTTTCTCCATACCCTTTCCAGCATTTATTGTTTGTAGACTTTTTGATGATGGCCATTCTAACTGGTGTGAGGTGATATCTCATTGTAGCTTTGATTTGCATTTCTCTAATAATGAGTGATGTTGAGTATATTTGCAGGTGTTTGTTAGCCATCTATATGTCTTCTTTGGAGAAATGTCTGTATAGGTCTTTTCCCCATTTTTTGATTGGGTTATTTGTTTCTCTGGCATTGAGTTGTACAAGCTGCTTGTATATTTTGTAAATTAATCCTTTGTCAGTTTTTTTCATTTGCTATTATTTTCTCCCTTTTTGAGGGTTGTCTTTTCACCTTTGTTTATACTTTCCTTTGTGGTGCAAAGATTTTAAGTTTAATCAGGTACCACTTATTTACTTTTGTTTTTATTTCCATTGTTCTAGGAGGTGGGTTATAGAGGATCTTGCTTTGATTTATGTCACCAAGTTTTCTGCCTATGATTTCCTCTAAGAGTTTTATAGTTTCTGGTCTTACATTTAGGTCTTTAATCAATTTTGAGTTTATCTTTGTTTATGCTGTTAGGAAGAGTTCTTATTTCATTCTTTTACATGTAGATTTCCAGTTTTCCCAGTGCCATTTATTGAAGAGGCTGTCTTTGCCCCATTGTATATTCTTGCCTCCTTTTTCAAAAATAAGATAGCCATAGGTTTATGGGTTTATTTCTGGGTTTTCTATCTTGTTCTGTTGGTCTATATTTCTGTTTTTGTGTCGGTACCATACTGTCTTGATGATTGTAGCTCTGTAGTATAACCTGAAGTCAGGAAGCTTGATTTCTCCAGCTCTTTTCTTCTTTTTCAAGACTGCTTTGGCTATTCTGGGTCTTTTGTGTTTCCATATGAATTGTGAAATTTTTTATTCTAGTTGTGTGAAAAATGTCATTGGTAATTTGATAGGGATTTCATTAAATCTGTAGATTGCATTTGGCAGTATAGTCATTTTCAAAATATTGATTCTTCCTACTCAGGAACATGGAATATTTCTCTATCTGTTTATGCCATCTTTGATTTCTTTCATTAGTGCCTTATAATTCTCTGTCTACAGATCTTTTATCTCCTTAGGTAAGTTTATTCCTAGATATTTAATTCTTTTTGTTGAAGTGGTAAATGGGATTGATTCCTTATTTGCTCTTTCTGATTTTTCATTGTTAGTATATAAAAATGCAAGTGATTCCTGTGTATTGATTTTGTATCCTGCAACTTCACTAAATTAACTGATTAGTTCTAGGAAATTTCTGATATTACCTTTAGGATTTTCTATAATTATATCATGTCATCTGTAAACAGTGAGAACTCTGCTTCTTCTTTTCTGACCTAGATTCATTTTATTTCTTTTTATTCTCTGATTGCTGTAGCTAGGACTTCCAGAAATAAGTTGAATAATAGTGGTGAAAGTGTCTTGTTCCTGATCTTAAGGGGAATGCTTTCAGTTTTTCACTATTGAGAATAATGTTTGCTGTAGGCTTGTCATATATGGCCTTTACTATGTTGAATATGTTCCTTCTATGCCCATTTTTTGAAGAGTTGTAATCATAAATGGGTGCTGAATTTTGTCAAAGTCTTTTTCTGAATCTATTGAGATGATCATATGAGTTTTATCTTTCAATTTTTAATATGGTGTATTTGATTTCTGTATATTGAAGAATCCTTGCATCCCTGGGATAAACCCAACTTGATCATGGTGTGTGAGCTTTTTGATGTGTTGCTGAATTCTATTAGCTAAAATTTTGTTGCAGATTTTTGCATCTACGTTCATCAGTGATATTGGCCTGTAGTTTTCTTTTTTGTGTGTTTTGTCTTTGTATGGTTTTGGTGTCAGGGTGATCGTGACCTTGTAGAATAAGTTTGGAAGTGTTCCTTCTTCTGTAATTTTTATAAAGAGTTTTAGAAGGATAGACATTAGATTTTCTCTAAATGTTTTATAAAATTCTCCTGTGAAGCCATCTGGTCCTGGGCTTTTGTTTTTTGGGAGATTTTTGATCACAGTTTCAATTGAAGTGCTTGTAATTGGATTGCTCATAATTTCTATTTCTTCCAAGTTCAGTCTTGGAGGATTGAACTTTTCTAAGAATCTGTCCATTTCTTTCAGGTTATCTATTTCATTACCATATAGTAGTTCATAATAGTCTGTTATAATCCTTTGCATTTCTTCATTGTCTGTTGTAACCTCTCCATTTTCATTGCTAATTTTGTTGATTTGATTCTTCTCTCTTTTTATCATGATGAATTGGCTAAGGGTTTGTCAATTTTGTTTATTTTCTCAAAGAACCAGCTTTTAGTTTTATTAATCTTTACTACTGTTTCTTTCATTTCTGTTTCATTTATTTCTACTCGGATCTATATGATTTCTTTCCTTCTACTAATTTTGGAGTTTTTTTCCTTCTTCTTTTTCCAGTTGCTTTAGGTGTAAAGTAAGTTTGTCTATTCGCTGTTTTTCTTGTTTCTTGAGGTAGGATTGTATTACTATAAACTTCCCTCTTAGAGCTGCTTTTGCTGTATCACACAGGTTTTGAGTTGTTGTGTTTTCATCATCATTTGTTTCTAGAATTTTTTTGATTTTCCTTTTTATTTCAATAACCTGTTGGTTATTTAGAAACATGTTGTTTAATCTCCATGTGTTTTTGTTTCTTACAGTTTTGTTTCTTGTAATTTATATCTAGTCTCACAGCATTGTAGTCAGAGATTCTTGATAAAATTTCAATTTTCTTAAATTGATGTGGTCTATCCTGGAGAATGTTCCATGTTCACTTGAGAAGAAGGTGTATTCTTCTGCATTTGGAAGGAATATTCTGAAGATATCAATGAGATCCATCTCATCTAATGTGTCATTTAAGACTTATGCTTCTTTATTTAATTTCTGTTTTGATGATCTGTCCATTGGTGTCAGTGGGGTGTTAAAGTCTCCTACTATGATTGTGTTACTGTCAATTTCTCCTTTTATGTCTGTTAGTGTTTGTCTCATGTATTGAGGTGCTTCTATGTTGGGTGCATAGATATTTACAATTGTTGTCTTCTGTTGGATTGATTCCTTTTTCATTATGTACCATCCTTCCTTATCTATTGCAATCTTTTTATAAGGTCTATTTTGTCTGATATGAAGATTGCTACTCCAGCTTTCTTTTGCTTCCCATTTTCATGGAATATATTTTTCTATCCTCTCACTTTCAATCTATACATGTCTTTAGGTCTGAAGTGAGTTTCTTGTAGACAGCATATATATGGGTCTTGTTTTTGTTTTCAGCCAGTCTGCATCTTTTGGTTGGAGCATTTAATCCATTTACATTTAAAGTAATTACTGATATATATGTTTCTATTGCAATTTTCTAATTGTTTGGGGTTGATTTTATAGATCTTTTTTCTTCTGTTGTATTTGTTGACTATATAAATCCCTTTAACATTTGTTGTAAAGCTGGTTTGGTGGTACTGAATTCTCTTAACTTTTGCTTGTCTGAAAAGCTTTTTATTTCTCCATCAATTTTGAATGAGATCCTTGTTGGGTGCAGTAATCTTGTTTGTAGATTTTTACCTTTCAATTCTTTAAATATCCTGCCATTCCCTTCTGGCCTGCAGAGTTTCTGCTGAAAGATTAGCTGTTAAGCATATGGGGTTTCCCTTGTATGTTACTTGTTGCATCTCCCTTGATGCTGTTCATATTCTTTCTTTCTGTTTAGTCTTTATTTGTTTGATTAGTATGTGTCTTGGTGTGTTTCTCCTTGGGTTTATCCCATATGGGACTCTTTGTGACTCTTGGACTTGTTTGGCTATTTCCTTTTCCATGTTGAGGAAATTTTCAACTATAATCTCTTCAAAAACTTTCTCATACCCTTTCTTTTCCTTGTCTTCTTCTGGGGCCCCTGTAATTTGAATGTTGGTGTGTTTGAAATGGCCCAAGAGGTCTCTGAGACTATCCTCAGCTCTCTTCATTCTTTTTACTTTATTCTGCTCTTCAGAAGTTATTTCCAACATTTTATCTTCCAGCTCACTGATTCATTCTTCTGCTTTAAATATTCTGCTATGTATTCCTTCTAGACTATTTCTAATTTCAGTAATTGTGTTGTTTTTCTCTGTAGGCTTATTCTTTAATTCTTCTAGGTCTTTGTTAATGGATTCTTGCATTTTCTCCATTTTGTTTTCAAGTTTTTTGATCATCTTTACTATCATTATTCTGAATTATTTGTCAGGTAGTTTGCTTATTTCCTCTTCATTTATTTGGATTTTTGTGTTTCTAGTATGTTCCTTCATTTGTGTAGTATTTCTCTGCCTTTCATTTTTTTTTAAGTGTTTTTGGTCTTTTTTTCCCAGGCTTCAAACAAAGTTTAATTCTCTCCTTGAAGAAGGTTGAATTGTTTTCTTCCCTTTGGTTTTTCCTTCTTAGGGTTGGTCCAGGGGTTCTGGGCAAGGCTGAGTGAAGTGGTATTCCTGTCTGCTGATGATTGGGTTTGTATTTTTGTTTTGTTTGTTGTTTAGATGTGGCATCCTGCACAGGCTGCCACTGTTGGTTGGGTGACGCTGGGTCTTGTATTCAAGTGGTTTCCTTTGTGTGAGTTCTCACTATTTGATACACCCTACGATTAGTTCTCTGGTAGTCTAGGGTCTTGGAGTCAGTGCTCCCACTCCAAAGGCGCAGGGTTTGATCTCTGGTCAGGATCAAATATTCCACAAGTGGTTTGTTATGGCATTAAGGGAAAATAAAACAAATATCCAAAAATGAGGAACCAAAGATGAACCCCAGACAAATGACAGTTATAAAATCAAGCAAATAATAATTAAAATAATGGAATATACTCATATACATATACATCCATGACCAAAGTGAAAACAATCCAACAAAAGTACAGTAGATTGATCCAGCAAACAAAGGAAATTTAAAAAAAAAATATTGTATTTACCAGTTAAGAACAAAACTAACTTAAACACAAACTGGAAAGCATAGCTAAAGCAAGGTACCAAGTCTGGAATAAAGCAATGAAAACAAAACTAACAGTTATGTTGAGAGGAAAGGAAAGAAAGAAAAGAAAGAAAAAAATAGATATGCAAAGTTAAATAGAGGTAGATGAAGAAGATTTACATACATTAAAAATTAAGTGCAAGGGGCAAAGAACAGTAGGAAAGGCAAACAAAGAAATAAATGTAGAAAAAATATAATAGGTTTTAAAAATTAAAATTAGAAAAAGAAAAAAGAGAAAAAACGGAAGAAGAAAGAAAAAAGAGGAAAAAAGAAAAAAAAGGAAAACTCCACAGAATTGCAAAAGTCCAATGTAGAGAGAGAAGTTTGTAACAACAATAGTAAGTGTGACTGGACACACACACACACACACACACACACACACACACACATACACATATGCATATACACCCAAAAGCAAAATCAAAACAGTCCAACAAAAATTAAGTACATTAGATTAACCTGGTGAATAAAGGAAGCCCAAAATTATATCTATCAGACCCAAACTAATTAAAGCACAAACTAGGAAACTAAACTAAAGCAAGGTGCCAATTGGGGAATAAAGCAATGAAAATGAAACTAACAAATATGTTGAGAGGAAAGGAGAGAAAGAAAAGAAAGAAAGAATAATATGCAAAGACAAACAAAGGTAGATAAAGCAGATTTATATATATTAAAGTTTAAATGCAAGGGGAAAAGAACAGTAGGAAAAGCAAATGAAGGAATAAATGTAGAAAAATAATAATAGGTTTAAAACATTAAAAATTCAAATTAAAAAGAGAGAGAGAAAAAAAAAAAGAAAAAAAGGAAAACTCCACAGAACTCCAAAACCCAATGTAGAGGCAGAGGTTTATGACAACAATAAAAAAACTGTGACTGAAGAAAAAGAAAAAAAAAAAAAGACCCTCAAAAGCTTAATCGGATTTCTTAGTGCCAATAAAATCAACAATTACAACAGATGAAGGAAAAAAGGAAAAAAAAAATCCAAAAGAATCTACAGAAAAAGTAAAAAAATAAGAATAATACATGTTTTTCTTGACTCTTTGCTGTCAGAGTCCTTTCCTGCTCTGGGAATCACAGTACAACTTATCTCTGCAGGATGCCCTTCAACACTGTACTGATCTCTGGACCTAATGTGGGGGCTGCTCAGATTCTAATCTAGTTGTACTCCTGTGTGGTCTTGCCTCTGATGTCCACAGCTATTAGAGCCAGTGTCTTTTCTTTTGTGGGAGCTCTCAGGGCCTTTTATATATTCCATAGACACAGAGCCTGCTTAGTTGATCATGTGGATTTAATCTGAACCTTGTACAGCTGGTAGAAGGTTTTGGGTCTTCTTCCTTAGCCACCCTGCCCCTGGGTTTCAATTGTGGTTTTATCTCCACCTCTGCATGTGGGTCATCCACTGGGGTTGAGCTCCTGAGGCTGCACTGGAGGGCTTGGGTCTGCCCCAGTGAGGGCCAGGTGTGGAAGTGGTGCAGCTGCTTGGGTCACAGGGGATCTGGCAGCACCAGGTACTGAGGGGGATTGGTGGCTAGGGTAGTAGGAAATATAGTGCTTTACAAGAGTATGGCAATCAGTATTGGCCAATATGCTCCAGTATTCTTGCCTGAAAAACCCCCTTTCTGACAGAGAAGACTGGCAGGCCACAGTCTACAGTGTCGCAAAGAGTTGGACTGGACAGAAGTGACCCTGTGCACATAAACACAGTTAGTCAGTCAGTAAGTTCAGTCACTCAGTCATGTCTGACTGTTTGCCATACCATGAATCAGCCTGCCAGGCTTCCCTGTCCATCATCAACTCCCGGAGTTCACTCAAACTCAAGTCCATCGAGTCAGTGATGCCATCCAGCCATCTCATCCTCTGTCATCCCCTTCTCTTCCTGTCCCCAATCCCTTTCAGCATCAGAGTCTTTTCCAATGAGTCAACTCTTCCTATGAGGTGGCCAAAGTATGGGAGTTGCAGCTTAAGCATCATTCCTTCCAAAGAAATCCCAGGGCTGATCGCCTTCAGAATGGACTGGTTGGATCTCCTTGCAGTCCAAGGGACTCTCAAGAGTTTTCTCCAACACCACAATTCAAAAGTATCAATTCTTCAGCGTTCAACCTTCTTCACAGTCCAACTCTCACATCCATATATGACCACAGGAAAAACCATAGCCATGACTAGACGGACCTTAGTCGGCCAAGTAATGTCTCTGCTTTTAAATATGCTATCTAGGTTGGTCATAACTTTTCTTCCAAGGAGTAAGCATCTTTTAATTTCATGGCTGCAGTCACCATCTGCAGTGATTTTGGAGGCCCCTAAAATAAAGTCTGACACTGTTTCCACTGTTTCCCCATCTATTTCCCATGAAGTGATGGGACCAGATGCCATGATCTTCATTTTCTGAATGTTGAGCTTGAAGTCAAATTTTTCACTCTCCTCTTTCACTTTCATCAAGAGGCTTTTTAGCTCCTATTCACTTTCTGCCATAAGGGTGGTGTCATCTGCATATCTGAGGTTAGTGACATTTCTCCTGGCAATCTTGATTCCAGTTTGTGCTTCTTCCAGTCCAGCATTTCTCATGATGTACTCTGCATATAAGTTAAATAAACAGGGTGACAATATACAGACTTGATGGACTCCTTTCCTATTTGGAACCAGTCTGTTGTTCCATGTCCAGTTCTAACTGTTGCTTCCTGACCTCCATACATATTTCTCAAGAAGCAGGTCAGGTGGTCTGGTATTCCCATCTCTTTCAGAATTTTCCATAGTTTCTTATGATCCACACAGGCAAAGGCTTTGGCATAGTCAATAAAGCAGAAGTAGATGTATTTTCTGGAACTCTCTTGCTTTTTCCATGATCCAGCGGATGTTGGCAATTTGATCCCTGGTTCCTCTGCCTTTCCTAAAACCAGCTTGAACATCTAGAAGTTCATGGTTCAAGTATTGCTGAAACCTAGCTTGGGGAAGTTTGAGCATTACTTTACTAGCGTGTGAGATGACTGCAATTGTGTGGTAGTTTGAGTATGCTTTGGCATTACCTTTCTTTGGGATTGGAATGAAAACTGACCTTTTCCAGTCCTGTGTCCACTGCTGGTTTTTCCAAATTTGCTGGCATACTGAGTGCAGCACTTTCATAGCATCATCTTTCAGGATTTGAAACAGCTCAACTGGAATTCCATCACCTCCATTAGCTTTGTTCGTAGTGATGCTTTCTAAAGTCTACTTGACTTCACATTCCAGGATGTCTTGCTCTAAATGAGTGATCACACCATCATGATTATCTGGGTCATGACGATCTCTTTTGTACAGTTCTTCTGTGTATTCTTGCCACCTCTTCTTAATATCTTCTGCTTCTGTTAGGTCCATACAATTTCTATCCTTTATCGAGGCCATCTTTGCATGAAATGTATATATTATTGTTATTTTTCTGCATATGGCAGCTCTGCCCCAGTGAGAGTTGAGTATGAAGGTGATGCAGCTGCTTGGCTTGTGGGGACCCTGGCAGTGCCAAGTGTTCAGGGACATGGACTGCTTCTGTGGCAGGAGTTATGGCCCTATCAGTGTACTTTTATGAGCCTCTTGTAGCTGGTGATCAGAAGGCCTCTTTGGCCAGTCTTTGTCCATAGCTCCACCCGTTCAGGTACTTAGAAGAATCCCTTGCCTGGGGTCCTTCTCTATTGCTCATTGCATCAGGTAATTAGAGGGGCCCCATGACTGATGTCCCACTCTGTAGATCCGTGCATCAGGCACTTAAAGGAGCAGCCTGGGTGTGGTCCTACTCTGTAATTCGGTGCACAGGCGTTTGATGGACTAGCCTCTCTATTGTTCAGCTGCTGATGCTGCCCTTTGGAGAGAGAGAGGTCATGGTGATGGCTTCACCCTCTACACATGACTCAGCAGTATCACCTTGTTTCCATGCTGCCTGGCTTTCCTCCACAGGCATTTCTGACCAAAATCTGCTCCCTCACATCCGTCCCTCTGCAGTAAATAGCAGCCCTCCCACTGGGATTGCTCCACAATCCCTAAACTCCAGCTCCCAGTCTCTGCCCCTTCTGGGAGACCCATGTTCCTGCCTGGCATGTGTATGGCTGTGGCAAGAACTGTCTGATTCTCATTTCATTGAGGCTGCCACATATTAGCTGCTTCACTCTCAGCCTTAAATGTTTCTCCTCTGACTCAGACAATTGCCCCGCTGTGGGGATTGGACTGCTGCTTCAGTTCCCCAAGGGGCTGAGGGCAGGTCCAGTCCTACTAACACTCCTGTTTCCTTCATCCTACAGAGTTTTGCATGGTTCTAATACTTTGGATTCAATATCACAGTTATCCAAGTCTATTCCCCAACCAGTAACGATGAAGAAGCTGAAGTTGAATGGTTTTATGAAGACCTACAAGACCTTTTAGAACTAACACCCAAAAAAGATGTCCTTTTCATTACAGGGGACTGGAATGCAAAAGTAGGAAGTCAAGAAACACCTGGAGTAACAGGCAAATTTGGCCTTGGAGTAGGAATGAAGCAACACAACGGCTAATAGAATTTTGCCAAGAGAACACACTGGTCATAGCAAACACCCTCTTCCAACAACACAAGAGAAGACTCCACACATGGACATCAACAGATGGTCAACACCGAAATCAGATTGATTATATTCTTTGCAGCCAAAGATGGAGAAGCTGTATACAGTCAACAAAAACAAGACCAGGTGCTGACTGTGGCTCAGATCATGAACTCCTTATTGCCAAATTCAGACTCAAATTGAAGAAAGTAGGGAAAACCACTAGACCATTCAGTTATGACTTAAATCAAATCCCTTATGATTATACAGTGGAAGTGAGAAATAGATTTAAGGGCCTAGATCTGATAGATAGAGTGCCTGATGAACTATGAAATGAGGTTCATGACATTGTACAGGAGACAGGGATCAAGACCATCTCCATGGAAAAGAAATGCAAAAAATCAAAATGGCTGTCTGAGGAGGCCTTACAAATAGCTGTGAAAAGAAGAGAAGTGAAAAGCAAAGGAGAAAAGGAAAAATATAAGCATCTGAATGCAGAGTTCCAGAGAATAGCAAGAAGAGATAAGAAAGCCTTCTTCCATTATCAATGCAAAGAAATAGACGAAAAGAACAGAATGGGAAAGACTAGAGATCTCTTCAAGAAAATTAGAGATACCAAGGGAACATTTCATGCAAACATGGGCACAATAAAGGACAAAAATGGTATGGACCTAACAGAAGCAGAAGATATTAAGAAGAGGTGGCAAGAATACACAGAAGAACTGTACAAAAAAGATCTTCATGACCAAGATAATCATGATGGTGTGATCACTAATCTAGAGTAAGGCATCCTGGAATGTGAAGTCAAGTGGGCCTTAGGAAGCTAGTGGAGGTGATGGAATTCCAGTTGAGCTGTTTCAATCCTGAAAGATGATGCTATGAAAGTGCTGTGCTCAATATGCCAGCAAATTTGGAAAACTCAGCGGTGGACACAGGACTGGAAAAGGTCCGTTTTCATTCCAATCCCAAAGAAAGGCAATGCCAAAGAATGCTCAAACTACCACACAATTGCACTCATCTCACATGCTAGTAAAGTAATGCTCAAAATTCTCCAAGCCAGGCTTCAGCAATACATGAACCGTGAACTTCCAGATGTTCAAGCTGGTTTTAAAAAAGGCAGAGGAACCAGAAATCAAATTGCCAACATCCACTGGATCATGGAAAAAGTGAGAGAGTTCCAGAAAAACATCCATTTCTGCTTTATTGACTATGCCAAAGCCTTTGACTGTGTGGATCACAAGAAAATGTGGAAAATTCGGAAAGAGATGGGAATATCAGACCACCTGACCTGCTTCTTGAGAAATCTGTATGCAGGTCAGGAAGCAATAGTTAGAACTGGACATGGAACAACAGACTGGTTCCAAATAGGAAAAGGAGTACGTCAAGGCTGTATATTGTCACCTTGCTTATTTAACTTATATGTAGAATACATCATGAGAAACGCTGAACTGGAAGAAACACAATCTGGAATCAAGATTGCTGGGAGAAATATCACTAACCTCAGATATGCAGATGACACCACCCTTATGGCAGAAAGTGAAGAGGAACTAAAAAGCCTCTTGATGAAAGTGAAAGAGGAGAGTGAAAAATTTGACTTCAAGCTCAACATTCAGAAAATGAAGATTATGGTATCCGGTCCCATCACTTCATGGGAAATAGATGGGGAAACAGTGGAAACAGTGTCAGACTTTACTTTTCTAGTCTCCAAAACCACTGCAGATGGTGACTGCAGCCATGAAATTAAAAGATGCTTACTCCTTGGAAGAAAAGTTATGACCAACCTAGATAGCATATTCAAAAGCAGAGACAGTACTTTGCTGACTAAAGTCCATCTAGGCAAGGCTATGGTTTTTCCAGTGGTCATGTATGGATGTGAGAGTTGGACTGTGAAGAAGGCTGAGTGCTGAAGAGTTGATGCTTTTGAATTGTGGTGTTGGAGAAAACTCTTGAGAGTCCCTTGGACTGCAAGGAGATCCAACCAGTCCATTCTGAAGGAGATCAGCCCTGGGATTTCTTTGGAAGGAATGATGCTAAAGCTGCAACTCCCATACTTTGGCCACCTCATGGGAAGAGTTGATGCATTGGAAAAGACTCTGATGCTGGGAGGGATTGGGGGCAGGAGGAGAAGGGGATGACAGAGGATGAGATGGCTGGATGGCATCACTGACTCGATGGACGTGAGTCTGTGTGAACCCCGGGAGTCGGTGATGGACAGGGAGGCCTGGCGTGTTGCGATTCATTGGGTCACAAAGAGTCAGACAAGATTGAGCTACTAAACTGAACTGAACTGATTACTTTGACCCCTGATGTGAAGAACCGGCTCATTTGAAAAGATCCTGATGTTGGGAAAGATTGAAGGCAGGAGCAGAAGGGGACAACAAAGAAAGAGATGGTTGGATGGCATCACCAACTCAATGGACATGAATTTAAGTAAACTCCAGGAGTTGGTGATGGACAGGGAGGCCTGGCGTGCTGCAGTCAGTGGGGTCAGACTGGACTGAGCGACTGAACTGAACTGATATATTTTTTTCCACTGGTAAGGTTCTCCATGCTGGTGTTCTGCATGCACTTCTGTGTCTGAAGGTGTATTCCTGATGTATCTGTGGAGAGAGATGTACTCCGCATCCACCTACTCCTCTGCCATTTTGTCCTCCCAATGATGTATTTTTGACAGCTTACACAATCCAGATCTACACTCGCAAAGTGAGCAGCTGTTCATGGGTTACTTGTGACTGAGAAGGAAGGATGTCTCCTAAGGTGGTCTGATTAATGCAGACGAACAACACACACTAAAGGGAAGGGAGGAGGCCTAGATTGGCAAAGAAAAACTTGTTCAATTTTTTAAAACTTGCCATAAAATATAAATTTAATTTATCAGTAGTAACCCCCAAATCCCATTCTTGGTACTCATGTCGCTTGAGTGTCCGCATGTATGGATTTTGGAAACCCAAATCCCACCTGGTTCTGAGTTTTTGTTTTCTCACCTTCTTCACTGAGCTTCTGATCCAAGCCTTATCCCATCTTTCTGGACATCATGCTTGGCCAATCATCATGCAGTTTATTTCCTTAGAAACCAATATAAGTTCTATAACAATTGTGATAGAGTGAACGAGAACTGGTGAGAAGGATGGATCTCAGAGTATGAGAACTAATTTAGAACTTACTGTGACTATTTCCTTGATTCAGAAAAACATACTTGATTTATTAATTTCTTATGTTTCTTATATCAATTTATCCTGTAATTAATAATTATATCAAATGTATAAAATATCTTTTCCCCCAAATTTTAATAATTAGTATATTAAACTAGTGCTGTGTTCTAAGAATGAAGGAGTATGATATGTGTGCAAATATTTTGGTTACATTGCTTCTCTAGCCCTATGAAGTATGTTATGTAGCTAGGAAAGTTGAGGTGAGTAGAAACTATGAAAATCAAAGGTCAGTCAGGGAGCCTGGGGTCTTGTTTTGGTTTTGACTTCCTATTCTTTTCTAACTCTGAGCATCTTGGCCTCCTTCCTTTTGGAGCATCTTGCCCCAGGCAGCTGCTTGGTGTTTGAAGTTGAGGTTAGTGGAAGCAGTGTCTGAATTCAATATCTTACTTTCTTGTAGTATGCTTAAACCTTTCCAGGCAAAGGTAATTGAACAAAAATTAGTATGTTTGTATTTTTGCATATTTTCTATATACCAGATCAAGCACTTCACATACAACTTATAATCTGATTTTCACAATAAGCCTATGAAGTAGTAACTACAATTTTCCTCAATTTTACAAACTGGGTGTTACTGAGTCCACGCTTGCTCTGCACAATAGGCCAATGAATATGAGTGATGAGGTGTTGAGGCCAGGAAGAGACTTTATTCAGAAAGTAGCTGACTGAGAAGATGGCAGACTAGCATCTCAAAATAATCATCTTATTGGGGTCTGATGCCAGGTTGTTTTATAGATCAGAGAGAAAAAAACAATGAGGTACTAAAGTTAAAAAGCAGAATAGAGAGGAAGAGGTAGTGGGAAGTAAAGTGAAAGGGTCTTCAGTCTTGCAAAACATATCCTGGGAATGGCCTGCCTTTGGAAGGAGTGTGCTAATCTCTTCCATTCGCAGTTGAGCAGGGACAAACAATTTCTCCGGGAGCTGAACAAAAGTACTTTAGTTTACAGTCAAGAAGAGGGGCAGGATCCTCCAGCATGGCATTGAGTATGATTATAAAAATAAAAGCAACGAAAAGCAAATCAAATAAATAGTTTCCCATGGATTCAGAATTGGCTTCCTCCTTGCAACAAAGGCAGCAGGTCTTGATATATAGAGATGATCAGTAAATTACTTCTTTTTGCAGAAGAACCTTGCAAAAAATTTAACTATTTGTCTATGAACTATATCAGCCCACCTTATTAAATGATTATTATCCTGAATCTCAGGGGCACTGAATATAACAGTTCTAGGAGATTGGTGACCTGGCATAAGTCCTTTTGAAGGAGATTTCCATCACTGCCACTACCCCTACCATAGTTTGGCCCCGGACCAAACTACAGGGTAGGAAGGCAAACCCACCCATCCACAGAAAATTGGATTAAATATTTACTGAGCATGGTCCTGCCCATCAGAGCAAGACTGACTCCCCCCAGCCAGTCCCTCCCATCAGGAAGCTTTCACAATCCTCTTATCCTTGTCCATCAGAGAGCAGACAGAATGAAAACCACAATCAAAGAAAATCAACCAAACTGATCACATGGATCACAGCCTTATCTAATTCAATGCAACTATGAACCATGATGTGTAGGGCCACGCAAGACAGACAGGTCATGCTGGAGTGTTCTGACAAAACTGGAAAAGGGAGTGGCAAGCCACTTCTGTATTGTTGCCTTGAGAAACCCATGAACAATACAAAAAGACAAACAGATATGACACTGAAAGATGAACTTGCCATGTAGATTCAGTTCAGTTCAATTCAGTCACTCAGTCGTATCCGACTCTTTGAGACCCCATGGACAGTAGCAGCACGCCAGGCTTCCCTGTCCAACATCAACACCTGGGGCTTACTCAAACTCATGTCCATTGAGCTGGTGATGCCATCCAACCATCTTATCCTTTGTCGTCCCCCTTCTCCTTCTGTCTCCAAACTTTCCAAGCATCAGGGTCTTTTCCAATGAGTCAGTTCTTCACATCAGGTGGCCAAAGTATTGGAGTTTCAGCTTCAAAATCAGTCCCTCCATTGAACACCCAGGACTGATCTCCTTTAGGATAGACTGGTTGGATATCCTTGCAGTCCAAGGGACTTTCAAGAGTCTTCTCCAACACCACAGTTCAAAAGTATCAATTCTTTAGTACTCAGCTTTCTTTATAGTCCAACTCTCATATCCATACATGACTGCTGGAAACACACACACACACACACACACACACACACACACATAGCTTTGACTAGATGGACCTTTGTTGGCAAAGCAATGTCTCTGCTTTTTAATATGCTGTCTAGGTTGGTCATAACTTTTCTTCCAAGGATCAAATGTCTTTGAATTTCATGGCTGCAGTCACCATCTGCAGTGATTTTGGAGCCCCCCAAAATAAAGTCTCTCAGTGTTTCCACAGTTTCCCCATTTATTTGCCATGAAGTGATGGGACCAGATGCCATGAATTTAGTTTTCTGAATGTTGAGTTTTAAGCCAGCTTTTTCATGCTCCTCTTTCACCTTCATCAAGATGCTCTTTAGTTCTTTACTTTCTGCCATAAGTGTAGTGTCATCTGCATATCTGAGGTTATTGATATTTCTCCCAGCAAACTCGATTCCAGCTTGTGCTTCATTCATGCTACTGGATAAGAGTAGAGAAATAGGTTCAGAAAAAATGAAGAGGCTGAGCCAAAGCAAACACAGCACCCAATTGTGAATGTGATTGGTAAAGTAAAGTTTGAAGTTGTAAAGATATTGCACAGGAATATGGAATGCTAGGTCCATCAGTTCAGTTCAGTTGCTCAGTCATGTCCGACTCTTTGCAACTCCATGAATCACAGGCCTCCCTGTCCATCACCATCTCCTGGAGTTCACTCAAACACGTTCATTGAGTCAGTGATACCATCCAGCTAACTCATCCTCTGTCGTCCCCTTCTCCTCCTGCCCTTAATCCCTGCCAGCATTAGAGTCTTTTCAAATGAGTCAAATCTTTCAATGAGGTGGAGAAAGTACTGGAGTTTCAGCTTTAGCATCATTTCTTCCAAAGAACACCCAGGACTGATCTCCTTTAGAATGGACTGGTTGGATCTCCTTGCAGTCCAAGGGACTCTCAAGAGTCTTCTCCAACACCACAGTTCAAAAGCATCAGTTCTTCAGTGGTCAGCTTTCTTCACAGTCCAACTCTCACAGCCATGCATGACCACAGGAAAAACCATAACCTTGACTAGACGGACATTTGCTAGCAAAGTAATGTCTCTGCTTTTGAATATGCTATCTAGGTTGGTCATAACTTTTCTTCCAAGGAGTAAGTGTCTTTTAATTTCTAAGCTGCAATCACCATCTGCAGTGACTTTGGAGCCCAGCCCCCAAAATTAAAGTCTGACACTGTTTCCACTGTTTCCCCAGCTATTTCCCATGAAGTGATGGGACCAGATGCCATGATCTTAGTTTTCTGAATGTTGAGCTTGAAGCCAACTTTTTCACTCTCCTCTTTCACTTTCATCAAGAAGCTTTTTAGTTCCTCTTCATTTTCTGCCGTAAGGGTGATGTCATCTGCATATCTGAGCTTATTGATATTTCTCCCGGCAATCATGATTCCGGCTTGTGCTTGCAGTCCAGCATTTCTCATGATGTACTCTGCATATAAGTTCAATAAGCAGGGTGACAATATACAGACTTGACATACTCCTTTTCCATGAATCAAGGTAAATTGGATGTGGTCAAACAGGATAGGGCAAGAGTGAACATTGACATTTTAGGAATCAGCAAGCTAAAATGTACTGTAATGGTCGAATTTAATTCAGATGACAATTATATCTACTACTGTAGGCAAGAATCCCTTAGAAGAAATGGTGTAGCCCTCATTGTAACAAGAGTCTGAAATCTGGTTTTTGGATGCAATCTCAAAAATGCCAGAATGATCTCTGTTCATTTCCAAGGCAAACCATTCAATATCACAGCAATGAAATTTTGTCTCCCAACCACTAATGCAAAAGAAACTGAGGTTGAATGGTTCTATGAAGACCTACAAGACCTTCTAGAATGAACACCAAAATATATATCCTTTCACCATAAAGAACTGTAATGCAAATTAGGAAGTTAAGAGATACCTGGAATAACAGGCAAATTTGGCCTTGGAATAAAATAAAGTAGATCAAAGTTTAACAGAGTTGTGTGAAGAGAATGCAGTGGGCATAGTAAACAACCTCTTCCAACAACACAAGAGACTACTCTACACATGGATATTACCAGGTGGTCAATACCAAAATTAGATTGATTATATGCTTTGCATGGAGAAGCTCTAAACAGTCTGCAAAATAAGATAGGGAACTGACTGTGGCTCAGATCACAAAATCCCTATTGGAAAATTCAGTCTCAAATTGAAGAAAGTAGTTCCCACTGGACTATTGGGTCATGACCTAAATCAAATCCCTTATGATTATATAGTGGAAGTGACAAATAGATTCAAGGGATTAGATCTGATAGACAGACTACCTCTAGAACTAAAAAGGAGGTTCAAGACACTGTACAGGAGGCAGTGGTCAAAACCATCTAAAGAAACCAAAAGACAAAAAGGCCAAATGATTGTCTGAGGAGGCCTTATAATTAGCTGAGAAAAGAAGAGGACCTAAAGACAAAAGAGAAAAGGAACGATGTATCCATCTAAATGCAGAATTCCAAAGAATAGCAAGGAGAGAAAAGAAAGACTTCCTAAGTGACCAATGTGAAGAAATAGAGGAAAACAATAGAAGGGAAAGACTAGAGAGATCTCTTGAAGAAAACTAGAGATGCCAAGGGAAAATTTCATGCAAAAATAGGCACAATAAAGGATGGAAATGGTAAGTACCTAACAGAAGCAGAAGATATTAAGTAGAAGTGGCAAGCATACACAAAAGAACTACACAAAGAAGATTTAATGACCCAGATAACCGCCAATTATGTGATCACTCACCTAGAGACAGACATCCTGGAATGAGAAGTCAAGTGGGCCTTAGGAAGTATCACTAGGAGCAAAACTAGTAGATGTAACAGAATTCCAGCTTAGCTATTGCAAGTCCTAAGAGATGATGCTGTGAAAGTGCTGCACTCAATATGCTTGCAATTTTGTAAACTTAGCAGTGGTCACAAGAGTTGAAAAGATCAGTTTTAATTCCAATCCCAAAGAAAGGCAATGCCAAAGAATGTTCAAACTATTGTAGAATTGCACTCATCTCACATGCTAGCTAGCAAAGTAATGTTCAAAATTCTCCAAGCGAGGCTTCAAAAGTACATGAACCAAGAACTTCAGATGTTCAAGCTGAATTTAGAAAAGGCCGAGAAACCATAGATCAAATTGCCAACATCCAGTGGATCATAGAAAAAGCAGGACAATTCCAGAAAAAAAAAACATCTGCTTCTGCTTCATTGACTACACTAAACGCTTTGACTGTGTGGATCACAAGAATCTGGGGAAAATTCTTCAAGTGATGGGAATACCAGACCACCTTATCTGCTTCCTGAGAAATCTGTATGCATTTCAAGAAGCAACTGTTAGAACCAGATGTGGAACAATAGACTGTTTCCAAATTGGGAAAGGAGTACATCATGGCTGTATTTTGTCACTCTGTTCATTTAACTTATATGCAGAGTACATCATGTGAAATACCAGGCTGGATGAGGCACAAGCTGGAATCAAGATTGCTGGGAGAAATATCAAAAACCTTAGATATGCGGCCACCCTTGTGGCCTAAAGCAAAGAGGAACTAAAGAGCCTCTTGATGAAGGTGAAAGAGTAGAGTGAAAAAGCAGATTTAAAACTCAACATTCAAAATGTTAAGGTCATGTAATCCAGTCTCATCACTTCATGGCAGGTAGACAGGGAAACAGTAGAAACAGTGAAAGACTATTTTCTTGGGCTTCAAAATCACTACACTTGGTAAATGCAGCCATGAAAGTAAAAGACTGTTACTCTTTGGAATAAAAGCTGTGACAAACTTAGAAAGTGTCTTAAAAAGCAGAGACATTACTTTGCTGACAAAGGTCTGTCTAATCAGAGCTAAGGTTTTTCCAGTAGTCATGCATGGATATGAGAGTTGGACTGTGAAGAAAGCTGAGTGCTGAAGAACTGATGCTTTTGAACTGTGGTGTTGGAGAAGACTCTTGAGAGTTCCTTGGGCTTCAAGGAGATCAAACCATCAATAATAAAAGAAATCGGTCCTGAATGTTCATTGGAAGGACTGATGCTGAAGCTGAAACTTCAACACTTTGACCACCTGATGCAAACAACTGACTCATTGGAAAAGACCCTGATGCTAGGAAAGACTGAAGGCAGGAGGAGAAGGCGACGATAGAGTGTGAGATGGTTCAATGGCATCACCGACTTGATGGACAAAAATTTGAGAAATCTCTGGGAGTTGATGATGGACAGGGAAGCCTAACATTTTGCAGTCCATGGGGTGGCATGGATTTGGACATGACTGAGCTACTGATCTGAACTGATCCTGAATCTCAATATATTTAATACTACTTTAATTGAATATTGTTAATATTCATATATTGAGTCACTTTCATATAATATGCTATGTGCATTATTTATCAGTGACTTCACTGAGGCAAACTGAAACCGGAGCAGAGGAGATAACACCACCTGGGGAATGACTAGCAAATGTTAGATCCAGGAGAGGGGTTCATGCCAGAGAGCCTGCAATCATCAATACCATCTTAGAAACCCTAGTGTGTACAGAGTGATGGAGCCCCTTGCGCCTTAAGCTGAGGATCAGGAAGCGATTCTGGGAAATCATCTAATAGTTTTCTTGTTTCCAGACAGCTCCAGATTTAAGCTCTTTTGAAAGCATTTATGTGGAATATGAAATAAAAATGTAGCTTCTCAGTCCTTAGTAGAAGACAAAGAAAATGCAGGAGTCCAAAACGGGTCAATTCTGAGCAAGGTGTCTTTTATAAAAGGCATCACATCAGGGAGTGAACACAGACTTGAAATGGCTTAGAACACACACAAAGGCTCTGTACTCTGACCTTAACTAATGCCAGAGAAAGCTAATCTCCAAAGCAAGAAACCTGCATCCAAATCAATAAATAGAAGAAAAATAAGAAATAAATGAGCCATATCTTGGTATTTTTTATAACAGATCCCTGAGTTTGATGAGAGAAAAACTTGAATTCATCTTGGAATACTGAGGTCCATACCATATGTACAAAAAGCAAAAGCTATTCTTCTTAACATTTCTTTATATGCTGCTCCTCCTTCCTGTTTCACAAAAGACAATGTATTGGGGGAGAAAGAAAAATCACCACTCTAGAATCTTAGCTCTGCAACACTTTAATTCCTTCTTACAGTGACAAACAAAGACCATAGCTGATGCTTTTGAAATTAAATTTAACCTAAGAAAAGATTTTAAGAGGACCTCTTGATGGAAAGGCTATATCAGAATTTCTTCAAATCTTCTGAACTTCCTGCACAAAGCATTTGAAGACAAAGAAAGTGGAAAGCATTATTAACTAGAGAAAAATTCTTGACTTCTTTTTTGTTAGTTCTTAATAAATAATGTGCTTTCAGCTAAAATAAATGGCACTTTTTGTTCATAACTCTTTCATAGTTCATGTTAACTCTTTTTGTTATTCCTCAGCTCCATGTGGGACATGCTCTTCATGATATTAACTTTTATATTCCCATGAGATGATTTAGAGTTCTAGATAATGAAAATTATCCCTTTAAACCAGGGATGAGAAAATGGATATAGGTGAGTTACTTTTCCTCTGTTGCTCTGAATATAATTATAGTTGACACTAATATGGATTGCAACTTCCCAGTTTTCTATTGTGTGAAATGAAAATATCTCATGCCATATTAATGAACAAGAAATGTCACAGCCATCAGTGATTTCTGTCCTCCAAATGCAAATGAGGGCTCCCAAAAATGTGATCCAGCAGATGCTGCCACCTACCACAATGATTGCTGAGGAGTTGGGAGAATGCCATGATTAATTCCTTAACGTGATATCTGATCTTTGATATTCATACTGTCTGCTCCCTTTGTTGCAAACTTGTATGTAGCCTGATTTCTCCTCCTGCTTCTTTGGAGCAGTTTTCTCAGAGATACTCTGGTGCTCTCTCCCAGGCTCAGAGTTCTAAACATTCCCATCAAATAAAATAACTCTGCTTTCAGAATGTGACTATATTTTTTAGTCAATAATTGGTAAATATTTAACAGTGAGGTTTCCAGGAAAACTAAAACTAAATAAATAAAACCCTGCTTATTGTGTTTGCAAATTCCAGCACTGCAAACCTATCACTGCTTTAATAATTGGCTCAAAATTTTCTCAAAGTTTACTAGTTGGCTGCTATATGAGTTAGCTTTGACGTATCACTGATTTTAGCTCTTTTAATTAGACTTTCCTCTCTAAAGCTTGTCAGTCAAAATTGGTATAGTCACTCTAATAAGCAGCAGCCTTCACCACAACCCACCTGCCAATGCAGGAGACATAAGAGACACAAGTTCAATTCCTAAGTCAGGAAGATCCCCTGGAGGAGGGCATGGCAATCCACTCCAGTATTCTTGCCTGGAGAATCCCATGGACAGAGGAGCCTCATGGGCCACAGTCTAAATTGTCTCAAACAGTCGGACACAACTGAAGCAACTTAGCACATGTGCATGCATCACCACTCTCACAAAAATACATTAAGGGGTCAAGACTAAATATTGAGCCCTGCAAGACATCACAAGGGACGACACCCCAGGCTTACTGTTTATGGTCCATTTGAAGTTCACAGAGAAGAGTGTGTATCAAAACTATGTCAGTTCTCATTTCTGGATGGCTGTGAATACTATTCAATGACTTCCTGCCATTTCATTGGTTTGCCCAAAAGAGAAAAAAATATATATCCAAACATACTTTCACTTAAACAAAAGTAATTTATTACTTTTAACTAAATTCTATGTACTTTGGGAGAATATTGAAAGTGTCCATCATTGTACAGTTCCCTCTGAGTGTCTGCTTACTACCTGAAGTGCTTTATCATACTTTCCACCTGTCACTCATACCTCTACTCCCTGGTCGACAGCCAAAAAACACAAAGTTTATACTCAGCTGATGAGGCAATCTATAGATTTTAGCTATCACCTTTCAGACCTCAGTTAGTCTTTATTATTTTGTTTGTTCAGGAATGAAACTGACATGCTCAATGGCCACTTAGGGATCAACTATGGTAAATAATATTGATGCTTTTCTAATTACTAGTAATGTAGAGGAATTGATGAAATCTGCTCAAAGCTGGAATTCAGGTACCATGAGGAAGTGGTTGCAGTTAGGGAGTGGTGGCTTCTTTGTCAGTGTCAGTACCATAATCAGGCAGAGAAATATTTAAGAAGAAACTGGATGGTTAATATACATCTGTCAGCCAAAGATAAAGTAGTCAAGGCAAAAACTGCATCTCTAGTCCTAATTATTGGAGAAGGAAATGGCAACCTACTCCAATATTCTTGCCTGAGAATCCCATGAACACAAGAGCCTGGCAAGCAACAGTCATTATTGAAGACAACTGAGCAAGTAAGTAGCAGCAGTCCTGATTATTAACTGACACATCTTCCCCTTATCTCTTAGCCTTGGAGCCAGAGTTACTTTCCCTGGTAAATAACCACACTATGAGGGTATATATAAGCAGAATATTTATCAGTTCAATTCAATCATTCAGTCATGTCCGACTCTGTGACTCCATGAACCGCAGCATGACAGGCCTCCCTGTCCATCACCAACTCCCGGAGTTTACTCAAACTCATGTCCATTGAGTTGGTGATGTCATCCAACCATTTCATCCTCTGTTGTCTCCTCTTCCTGCCCTCAAACTTTCCTAGCATCAGAGTTTTTTCAAATCAGTCAGCTCTTCACATCAGTTCGCCAAAGTATTGGAGTTTCAGCTTCAATGAATATTTAGGACCGATCTTCTTTGGGATTGACTCGTTGGATCTCCTTGCAGCCCAAGGGACTCTCAGCCCAAGACTCTCAACACTGCAGTTCAAAAGTATCAATTCTTTGGTGCTCAGCTTTCTTTATAGTCCAACTCTCACATCCATTCATAACCACTAGAAAAACAATAGCCTTGACTAGATAGACCTTTATTGATAAAGTAATGTCTGTGCTTTTTAATATTCTGCTTAGGTTGGTCATAACTTTCCTTCCAAGGAGTAAACATCTTTTAATTTTATACCTGCAATTACCATCTGCAGTGATTTTGGAGCCCCCCAAAATAAAGTCTGACACTGTTTCCACTGTTTGCCCATCTATTTCCCACGAAGTGATGGGATCGGATGCCATGATCTTACTTTCCTAATGTTGAGCTTTAAGCCAAATTTTCACCCTTTTCTTTCACTTTCATCAAGAGGATCTTTAGTTCTTCTTCATTTTCTGCCACAAGGGTGGTGTCATCTGCATATCTGAGGTTATTGATATTTCTCCTGGCAATCTTGATTCCAGCTTGTGCTTTATCCAGCCCAGTGTTTCTCATGATGCACACTGCATATAAGTTAAATAAGCAGGGTGACAATATACAGCCTGGATGTACTCCTTTTCTTATTTGGAACCAGCCTGTTTTCCCATGTCCAGTTCTAACTGTTGCTTCCTGACCTGCATACAGGTTTCTCAAGAGGCAGGTCAGGTGGTCTAGGATTCCCATCTCTTTCAGAATTTTCCACAGTTTATTGTGATCTGCACAGTCAGGGGCTTTGGCATAGTTAATAAAGCAGAAATATGTGCTTTCCAGGAACTCTCTTGCTTTTTCAATGATACAATGGATGTTGGCAATTTGATCCCTGGTTCCTCTGCCTTTTCTAAAACCAGCTTGAACATCTGGAAGTTCAAAGTTCACATGTTGCTGAAGCCTGACTTGGAGAATTTTGAGCATTAATTTACTAGCGTGTGAGATGAGTGCAATTGTGTGGTAGTTTGAGTATTCTTTGCCATTGCCTTTCTTTGGGATTGGAATGAAAATTGACCTTTTCCAATCCTGTGCCCACTGCTGAGTCTTCCAAATTTGCTGACATATTGAGTGCAGCATTTTCACAGCATCATTTTTTAGGATTTGAAATAGCTCAACTGGAATTCCATCACCTCCACTATCTTTGCTCATGGTGATGCTTCCTAAGATGCACTTGACTTCACATTATTGGGCCCATCTTTGCATGAAATGTTCCTTTAGTATCTCTAATTTACTTGAAGAGATCTCTAGTTGTTTCCATTCTATTGTTTTCCTTTTTTTTTTTTTTGCATTGATCGCTGAGGAAGGCTTTCTTATCTCTCCTTGCTATTATTTGGAACTCTGAATTCAAATGGGTATAACTTTCCTTTTCTTCTTTGGTTTTAACTTCTCTTCTTTTCACAGCTATTTGTAAGGCTTCCTCGGATAGCCATTTTGCTGTTCTTTTTCTTGGGGATGATTTTGATCCATGTCTCCTGTAAAATGTCACAAACTTCCACCCATAGTTCATCAAGCACTCTGTCTATCAGATCTAGTCCTTTAAATATATTTCTCACTTCCACTGTACAATCATAAGTGATTTGATTTAGGTCATACCTGAATGGTCTAGTGGTTTTCGCCACTTTCTTCAATTTATGTCTCAATTTGGCAGTAAGGAGTTCATGATATGAGTCACAGTCAGCTCCCAGTCTTGTTTTTGCTGACTGTATAGAGCTTCTCCATCTTTGGCTGCAAAGAATAAAATCAATCTGACTTTGGTGTTGGCCATTTGGTGATGTCCATGGGTAGAGTCTTCTCTTGTGTTGTTGGAAGAGAGTATTTGCTATGACCAGTGCGTTTTCTTGGGAAAGCTCTATCAGCCTTTGCCCTGCTTTATTCTGTACTCCAAGGCCAAATTTGCCTGTTACTCTGGGTGTTTCTTGACTTCCTACTTTTGCATTCCAGTCCCCTATAATGAAAAGGACATCTTTTTTGGGTGTTAGTTCTAAAAGGTCTTGCATGTCTTCATAGAACCGTTCAACTTCAGCTTCTTCAGTGTTACTGGTCAGGGCATAAACTTGGATTACCATGATATTGAATTGTTTGCCTTGGCAATGAACAGAGATCATTCTGTCGGTTTTGAGATTGTATCCAAGTACTGCATTTCCGACTCTATGGTTGACTATGATGGCTACTCCATTTCTTCTAAGGGATCTTGCCCACAATAGTAGATATAAGGCTCATGAGTTAAATTCACCTAGACTCCATAGACATGAGTTTGGGTAAACCCTTGGAGTTGGTGATGGATAGGGAGGCCTGCTGTGCTGCAGTTCACGGGGTTACAAAGAGTCAAACATGATTGAAAGACTGAACTGAACCGAAGTCCATTTTAGTTCACCAATTCATAGAATGTCAATGTTCACTCTTGCCATCTCCTGTTTGACAACTGCCAATTTGCCTCAATTCATGGACATAACTTTCCATCATTCCAACATTCTTGCTTCTATCACAAGTCACATCCACAACTGGATGTAGTTTTTGCTTTTGCTCCATCCGTTCCTTCTTTCTGAAGTTATTTCTCCACTGATCTCCAGTAGCATATTAGGCACCTACCGATCTGGGGAGTTCCTCTTTCAGTGTCCTATCTTTTTGCCTTTTCATACTGTTCATGGGGTTCTCAAGACAAGAATATTGAAGTGGTTTGCCATTCCCTTCTCCAGTGGATCACATTCTGTCAGACGTCTCCACCATGATCCATCTGTCTTGGGTGGCCCCACATGGCATGGCTTAGTTTTATTGAGATAGATAGGCTGTGGTCCTTGTGATCAGATTAGCTAATTTTCTGTGATTGTAGTTTCAGTTTGTCTGCCCTCTGATGCACTCTCTCTTCACCTACCATTTTATTTGGGTTTCGCTTACCTTGAACTTGGGGTATCTTCATGGCTGCTCCAATAAAGTGCAGCCACTGCTCCTGACCTTGGATGTGGGGTATCTCCTCTCTGCCACCACTTATACACACACATACACACACACACACACACACACGCACACATGTATTCCTGAATAAGTGACTAACTTGCCTCAATTTGTTTAGCATTTTAGAACTCTAGATACTATTTCCATGGAACCTCCTTAGTTCTGGTTGGAGCATTCAAAAAGTAAAACACTCATTGTAATTTTGTGTGTATATGTGTGAGTGATTTTATTGAATCAAGTCTTCCAAACTATTGTACAATACTACATATCCATAAATTAATATATTTAAGCATACAAATGTTTAATCACGTATTCCCCATCTGGTTATGCTATCAAGTCTAGATATTTCAATTTTGTCCACAAAGAAGTCACAGGAGATCAGCTCCCTGTAATTAAAGTATAATAGGTCAATATATGGGCTTGCACATCTTATCAGACACATCAAAAATTACATAACGTGTCACAAAGTAACAGTTCTTGGAATTCGATAGAAATAGATATTAAGTGTGCTGGTCAATAAAATGAAGAAATTTGCCTTTTCATTTTTCATTGATCACTTTCTAATTTTAGTATCAGTTTAGTGATTTTTAAAAGGATACATGATGGTAATTTAGAAAGATTGGTTCTTAAAGTTTTCATCTTTTATTTCACCAGATAATGTATCCCCCTTAAGCTTCTATGTTCTCTGTAAAACCATCCTTTGCAGGAGGCTTATAACATTTTAGTGAGGTAATATGTGGAAAAAAACTGATCCATATCAGAAATTCAATAAATCTTGGTTCATTTCTCTATAGTATTGAGTAGCACTATTTTGATCATATCCTCTTCTTAGTCTCCCTTTCACAATTTGTTCATAATGATTAACCATGGTTTTGTAATCACATATGTCAGCGACTTCTTTGGGAGATTGTTTTATGACATAGAGCAGCAATTCATATAATTAACCTTCCATTCCCACAACACTAATATACAAGTTTCAGTTTAGTTCAGTTCATTTCAGTCACTCAGTCGTTACTGACTCTTTGCGACTGCATGAATTGCAACACTCCAGGCCTCCCTGTCCATCACCGACTCCCAGAGTTCACTCAAACTCACGTCCACCGAGTCCGTGATGCCATCCAGCCATTTCATCTTCTGTCATCCCCTTTTCCTCCTGCCCCCAATCTCTCCCAGCATCAGAGTCTTTTTCAATGAGTCAACTCTTCCCATGAGGTGGCCAAAGTACTGGAGTTTCAGCTTTAGCATCATTCCTTCCAAAGAAATCCCAGGGCTGATCTCCTTTAGAATGGACTGGTTGGATGTCCTTGCAGTCCCAGGGACTTTCAAGAGTCTTCTCCAACACCACAGTTCAAAAGCATCAGTTCTTCAGCAGTCAGCTTTCTTCACAGTCTAACACTCACATCCATACATGACGACAGGAAAAACCATAGCCTTGACTAGACAGACCTTTGTTGGCAAAGTAATGTCTCTGCTTTTGAATATGCTATCTAGGTTGGTCATAACTTTATTTTTTTTTTTTTTTTAGGTTCTCAGAGTTTATTTTGTTTTTTATCTTTAGGGAAGCAATACACTTTTATTTCATAATTACACAAAATATTTACACGTCCTTAAGTCAAATAGACACACCATGGTACATTAGTGAAGTTCATCTTCTGTTTCCGTACATTCTACCCTATTTCCTCCCCCTCCTGTGCATGACCATTAAAAACTTGCTTTGTTCTTCTCCTGCATCTTAAAATACACATAACTTTTATTCCAAGGAGTAAGCGTCTTTTAATTTCATGGCTGCAATCATCATCTGCAGTGATTTTGGAGCCCAGTAAAATAAAGTCTGACACTGTTTCCACTGTTTCCCCATCTATTTCCCATGAAGTGATGGGACCAGATGCCATGATCTTCGTTTTCTGAATGTTGAGCTTTAAGCCAACTTTTTCACTCTCCTCCTTCACTTTCATCAAGAGGCTTTTTAGGTCCTCTTCAATTTCTGCCATAAGGCTGGTGTCAGTTGCATATCTGAGGTGATTGATATTTCTCCCAACAATCTTGATTCCAGCTTGTGTTTCTTCCAGTTTCTCATGATGTACTCTGCATAGAAGTTAAATAAGCACGGTGACAATATACAGCCTTGACATACTCCTTCTCCTATTTGGAACCAGTCCGTTGTTCCATGTCCAGTTCTAACTGTTGCTTCCTGACCTGCATACAGATTTCTCAAGAGGCAGGTTAGGTGGTCTGGTATTCTCATCTCTTTCAGAATTTTCCACAGTTTATTGTGATTCACACTGTCAAAGGCTTTGGCATAGTCAATAAAGCAGAAATAGACGTTTTTCTGGAACTCTCTTGCTTTTCCCATGATCCAGCGGATGTTGGCAATTTGATCCCTGGTTCCTCTACCTTTTCAAAAGCTAGCTTGAACACCTGGAAGTTCACAGTTCACGTATTGCTGAAGCTTGGCTTGGAGAATTTTGAGCACTACTTTACTAGCCTGTGAGATGAGTGAAATTGTGTGGTAGTTTGAGCATTCTTTGGCAGTGCCTTTCTTTGGGGCTGAAATGAATACTGACCTTTTCGAGTCCTGTGGCCACTGCTGAGTTTTCCAAATTTGCTGGCATATTGAGTGCAGCACTTTCACAGCATCATCTTTCAGGATTTGAAACAGCTCAACTGGAATTCCATCACCTCCACTAGCTTTGTTCATAGTGATGCTTTCTAAGGCCCACTTGACTTCACATTCCAGGATGTCTGGATCTAGGTGTGTGAGCACACCATCGTGATTATCTTGGTCACGAAGATCTTTTTTGTACAGTTCTTCTCTGTATTCTTGCTACCTCTTCTTAATATCTTCTGCTTCTGTTAGGTCCATACCATTGCTGTCCTTTATCGAGCCCATCTTTGCATGAAATGTTCCCTTGGTATCTCTAACTTTCTTGAAGAGATCTCTAGTCCTTCCCGTTCTGTTATTTTCCTCTATTTCTTTGCATTGATCACTGAAGAAGGCTGTCTTATCTCTTATTGCTATTCTTTGGAACTCTGCATCAGATGCTTATAGCTTTCCTTTTCTCCTTTGCTTTTCACTTCTCTTCTTTTCACAGCTATTTGTAAGGCCTCCTCAGACAGCCATTTTGCTTTTTTGCGTTTCTTTTCCATGGGGATGGTCTTGATCCCTGTCTCCTGTACAATATCACGAATCTCCATCCACAGTTTATCTGGCACTCTATCAGATCTAATCCCTTAAATCTATTACTCACTTCCACTGTACGATCATAAGGGATTTGATTTAAGTCATAACTGAATGATCTAGTGGTTTTCCCTACTTTCTTCAATTTGAGTCTGAATTTGGCAATAAGGAGTTCATGATCTGAGCCACAGTCAGCTCCCAGGCTTGTTTTTGCTGACTGTATAGATCTTCTCCATGTTTGGCTGCAAAGAATATAATCAATCTGATTTCAGTGTTGACCATCTGGCGATGTCAATGTGTAGAGTCTTCTTGAGCAAATGTACCTGATTACTGTCTAATATGAGGCTAAGTGTGGGTGTTCATCCAGTGCATAAAATAAAATGAAAATATAATATAAATGAACTCTTTCATGTTCGTTCTACAGTTTCTGAGTATTATTTAGATATCTCTATTTCTTAAAAAAATTGATTCTGATCATTGTAAACTAAGTCAAGGTGCCAATCTTTATTGATTGGTTATTTGATTAAAACTAACCAACCAGTCCATTCCAAAGGAGATCAGCCCTGGGTGTTCTTTGGAAGTAATCATGCTAAAGCTGAAACTCCAGTACTTTGGCCACCTCATGCAAAGAGTTGACTCATTGGAAAAGACTCTGATCCTGGGAGGGATTGGGGGCAGGAGGAAAAGGGGACGACAGAGGATGAGATGGCTGGATGGCATCACCGACTCAATGGACGTGAGTTTGAGTGAACTCCGGGAGTTGGTGATGGAAAGGGAAACCTAGCATGCTGTGATTCATGGGGTCATAAAGAGTTGGACACGACTGAGTGACTGAACTGAACTGAGCCTGAATTAACTCTCAGAGCATGTAGTAGTGGAAATTAATATGGGATACCAACCTAGATAGCATATTTAAAAGCAGAAATATTACTTTTCCATCTAAGGTCCATCTAGTCAAGGCCTTGGACTGCAAGGAGATCCAACCAGTCCATCCTAAAGGAGATCAGTCCTGGGTGTTCGTTGGAAGGACTGATGCTGAGGCTGTAACTCCAATACTTTGCCCAATTCATGTGAAGAGTTGACTCATTGGAAAAGACCCTGATGCTGGGAAGGATTGGGGGCCGAAAGAGAAGGAGACAACAGAGGATGAGATGGCTGGATGACATCACTGTCTCGATGCACATGAATTTTTGTGAACTCCGAAAGTTGGTGATGGACAGGGAGGCCTGGCATTTTGTGATTCATGGGGTTGCAAAGAGTTGGACATGACTGAGTGACTGAACTGAACTGAACCAATATAAACGCGAAATTCAAAGAGGAGTTTGAAAATATGCTTCAGTTCATAAACCCTCCCATTTTATAGATGAAGAAATTGATGTCATAGTAGTGGTAGCAAAATCACACAGAGAATTAGTGGCAATTTTGCAAAAATTAAGACTATTGATCTCCAAATCAAGATTCTCTCTACTTCATCCCCTGGTTTAAGATAAAGTTTCAGCGGGGCTTGAAAGCAATGTCTTTTCCCCACTTTCATTATACACTAATCATTTTTTTTTTTAGAGAAAATATATTTTATTTATTTATGTTTGAGTTATTAAATATGGGGATATTGATGAGCCAAATGGAGGGAAAGCTCTCATATTCCAGCTTGAACAATCCACTTGAATTTTGCCATACTAATCATTTTTCAGGGCCTGGTCAATTCGCTGCCTACTTCTTAGTTGCCATGATTGAGTGATGCATGTCTATCTTAAGTCTTGACTTGTTACATTAATTGCTGCTATTGATAACTCTCTGTGTAAACACATCCAGAAAATTGGGGAATTCCCCTGTCAAACATCAAGATAAAAGCTCTTACCCAATGAAGCCAAGAGAATCACAGTTCATTATCTTAAAAAGTGACCCTGTCATGAATATTTCTATTGGATTTACTACCAAGAGAAGAGTATTTCTGTAAAATTAATTAGTAAAGGGGATTTTTCTTCATCTCCTCAATGGTAAGTATGACAAAATTGCAAAAATGTATGAGAAAATACAGTGAAAGACAAAGGATTTGTTACTGAAGCACTAAATAGGAAAAATAGACCAGTGTGGACCTTAGAACTGGTCAAGCATTGTTTTCTCTTCTGTCCTTTTTGTTTTCCTCAGATACAGACCTCCAGAGTGATTTTAAATCTGCTAATGTTGAAGGGTGTCTGAGACTTGTATTTATTCAGGGTCTGTATGATTTGGAATGTTAAGCCCAAACAAGGTAAAAAGGAGAGCTGTCTGCTTAGAAAAGACTTAGGAAAGCAAGGCTTAAAGGAATTAGTTTAAAGGTTTTTAAAGTTCCCATTAGTTTTTTATGGAACATTTACTGTTTTCCATACATTTTGCTAGACATAAGGTTGGGATAGTATATGTTAGCTACTACTGCTAAACCATTCCCAAACCCAGTAGCTTTAAACAACAGTTAGTTAATATAGTCCATATGTCATGATATCAAGAAGATGTTGGTTGATTTGGTTGGTCCCAGCTGAGCAGCTTTTCTTCAAGCCACAGACTTGTCTGGACTTGCTCCACACTAAATTCTTGGCTCAGGGGCCCCTCTGTATGTTTATTCTTGGTCCCAGGTTGAGGGTGCAGTAACTGCCAGACAAATGATGATGCCAGATGCAAAAGAGGGCAAGAAGAAACACCTAATACATTTTAATAGGCATTGGAAGATGCACAAAACACCTCCATCTCACTTTATTGACAAAACCAATAACTTTGGCTAAGTCCAAATTGAATGGGCTTAGCAATAACCTTACGGGAAGAACTGCAAAGTCACGTGACAGAATTGGGGAGACAGAGTTGGTGCTAACAATACCGCCTGTCACAGATTATCTGAAGATACGAAGATGATTAATATGCAGTACTTATATTCAAGGAAATCATAATATTGTAAAAGATAGGGAAGCTTACAAGTAATAATTATATAAATTGTGAGGTGCCTCAGAGGTGTATCAAGGTATGTGGGCCAGATATCTAGTGTAGGAGAATGCACTTCATGTGTGCTTGAGCAGTGGGTAAATAAATGAATAAGAGATCCGAAGACCTAAGTTTTGTTTAGAAAAAAATATTGTATGTTTGGTAAAGTTTCCTCACCTTTCTTCCTTCCTTCTAACTTTCACTTTTATTCCCTCCCTTCCTTTCTTTTCTTCTTCTCCTTTTGGTTGCTCCTCTTCCTTCCCCTGTTCTTCCTCCTCCCCTTCTAGATTTTTTCCCTTCTTCATCTCCTTTTGTTTCATCTTCTTTTGCTGTAAAGTTTGGAAACCTAAGTATGGGAATTAACGGGACTTTGGATCCTAATTTACTGCTCCAAATTTCTCTTCCTCCATATGGCCAATATGCATACAAACTATTACATGTCTATAATACTTGAATGAGCAAATAGTTGAAAAGCACTTTGAAGTTAAGATATATGTGTTCAAAATTCACATGTGATGTATTATAGATGTGTTTTCCTTTCCAATTATGCTCTGGAAATTTTGTATTCTGCAGATACTAGGCAACATATCTGCTGCTGCTGCTGCTGCTAAGTCACTTCAGTAGTGCCCGACTCTGTATGACCCCATAGATGGCAGCCCACCAGTCTCCCTCGTCCCTGGGATTCTCCAGGCAAGAACACTGGAGTGGGTTGCCATTTCCTTCTCCAATGTATGAAAGTGAAAAGTGAAAGGGAAGTTGTTCAGTCACATCCGACTCTTCGTGACCCCATGGACTGCAGCCTACCAGGCTCCTCTGCCCATGGGATTTTCCAGGCAAGAGTACTGGAGTGGGGTGCCATTGCCTTCTCCAGGCAACATATCACAGGACAGTAATTCTTGAGGTATGTCTTTGATGATGTTTTCCCTAGAAGACAAAGAAATGAACAGAACAAGGAGCGCATTGTGTCCTAGATAGTAATACATGTGTGATCTCATGGCTTCCTTCAGCGATTTGAGCTACTTTACAATTTGTAAGCAGAAAGATATCACAGACCCCTTTACTAGCCAGTCTAAAGGCACGGCTGACCATCTGTAAAGGAAGAGTGCATACTTAACTATGTGAAGTAATATAGGAAATTTTTCCTGTTCATTGTTTGCCTGGTGCCAATTTCTAATAAATTCTTCTATAGAACAGGGGCTGGCAAATCATGACCAATGGTTTGTATCACCCAGTGACTATTCACAAAGTAAGTGTAACTGTTAGTTGCTTAGTTGTATCCAACTCTATGACTACATAGACTGTAGCCTGCCAGGCTCCTCTGTCTATGGGGATTTTCCAGGCAAGAATAGTGGAGTGGTTTGCCATGCCCTTCTCCGAGGAGCACATGGTACACAGTAACATAAATTCACTTGATTATTATCTATGTTGATTCTTGTGCTCTGACAGCAAAGTTGAGTCCTTGTGACAGAAGGTACAAAGCCTGCAAGGCTAAAAATACTTACATTTATAGATAAAGTCTGTTGACCTCTGTGTTAGAGACATATTTCTTTGAACTTTATTATCCAGTTGAAACATAAACATTGGTGAAGAGTTTTCATTATTTATAAGTAGGGGAAGCTGTAGGGAATATAAACATCTTAGGAAAAGGTAAGACCAAAACGTTTCTTATTTGTAATATAATTTGACTTTTCCCCTTCAATGTATACATTGAAATGTGATATTCCCCACCATTTCTTTGCTGTGTCCATTATTTCTCAATATCACCATTATTATTCAAGTGATTTATCAGGTTTGAGGGCTCTCAGAATAAATTGTTTTCATATGAATGTGATAAATGAGAAGAGCTGATCTTTTGAATTTCATCAATGCCACTTGATAGTGATGACAATTTGAACAAATTACTCAATTCCTCTGAGGGCCAGAATCCTTACATTATTGTTACCAATTTCATATTGCTGTAGAAGTAGTTCTGAGTATTAAATATAATAACCTATGAAATAAGGAAAGAAATAAGTTCATGAAGGATAAGAAAATACATAACAGAATGGAAAAAAATATTCAAACACAGAGACATGAAAATTAACTGTCAAGCTTAGAGATGAGAAATACAATCAGTAAAGTTTAAAGTCCCTTAAGTTGACCATTTGCTAGCATTAAAATGAATAAGATTCAGATATACAAACATGCATGAATTTAAAGAAGTGCAACTATTTACTGGAGCTTCCCTGGTTCAGCAGTAAGAGATCTTGCATTGTGGGAGACTGCCTGCAATGCAGGAGATACAGATTTGACCCTCGAGTAAGGAAGATCCTGTGGAAAAGGAGATCACAACCCACCCCAGTATTCTTACCTGAAAAAATCCCTTGGACCGAGGAGCTTAGCAGGCTACAGTTCTTCGTGTCTTAAAGAGTCAGACACAACTTTGTGACTAAACCACCACCACTGCTCAAATGTTGAGTGGAAAAACTACTTAATGATCCATATTTTATGTTAATTATTTGTATGAAGTTTTATAACAAGCCAAACAATATTATATATTTTAATCTATTTATACACATACATTATTATGACATTTTATCACTTAAAAGTAAAAGATCTGAATCAGTGGCTCATTTCTTAATATTTTCCTCAATCATTTTGTTTTACTGAGTGAGTTAATGTTGGAGGAATGGATTGCTTATTAATCAGAAAGTTTACTGAACTGAATGTGTGGAGATCTGAATATTTGCCTCAGTTCTCTCACCAAGGAATGTTGATAGTGAATGGTAGTAATTATGATTGTTAAATGCTTTACTGTTTGTAAATGATTTCATAGATTATTTCACTTAATCATCACAAAAGCCAGATAAGGGGGAAATAATTTGCTGTTTTATTGATAGTAAAAGTGAAGCTCAGCTATATTTTGTACCAAGTCTAAGTTTGCCAGATTTAGTAAATATAAATATAGGATGCTCATTGTATATGAATATCAGATAAACATTTTTTAGGGTAAATATATCCTATATAGTGATTTATCTTTTAACTTTATAAGTATTACATAATTGCAAATGACAAAAGTAGTCCTGTCATATTAACCACTGGTTGCAGTCAAAGGTTCTCTCTACTTTATCAGAAACTATGGTTTTGTTCATCCATTCAATGTTTTTTCTTTAATACAACAAATATTTATTGAGCCTATAGTTTTAAGTAGGGAGTAGCATGAGGAGAAGTGGACGACAGAGGATGAGATGGCTGGATGGCATCACTGACTCGATGGACATGAGTCTGGGTGAACTCTGGGAGTTGGTGATGGACAGGGAGGACTGGCATGCTGCAAATTGTAGGGTCATAAAGAGTCGGATACGACTGAGCGACTGAACTGAAATGAACTGAGCATGATTAAATGAAAAATGAGTTAGAGCAAGATGAAATCTGAGAGACCAAGGAGGAGGCTGATGTGAGATGCATATTAGTGCAAATCACCAAAAAAGGGAATCTTGCAAGCAAATAAGAGTTTTCCTAAGGGAATCAGGACATAATAAAATGAATATTAGATATTTAACTCACAGTACAGGGAATACTGAAATAGGGAAGTCCAGTAAATGATGTGAGTAATGAGTTAAAGTAGAGACTTCAGTTGGAGGGAGAGATACAAGCAACATAAACATTTCAGTTTAGTTCAGTCTCTTAGTCGTGTCCGACTCTTTGCGACCCCATGAATCGCAGCATGCCAGGCTTCCTTGTCCATCACCAACTCCTGGAGTCCATGCAAACTCATGTCCATCGAGTCAGTGATGCCATCCAGCCATCTCATCCTCTGTCGTCCCCTTCTCCTCATGCCCCTAATCCCTCCCAGCATCAGGGTCTTTTACAATGAGTCAACTCTTCACATGAAGTGGCCAAAGTATTGGAGTTTTGGCTTCAGCATCAGTCCTTCCAGTGAACACCCAGGACTGATCTCCTTTAGAATGGACTGGTTGGACATAAACATTTAGGTGATATCATATTCCAGCTATGAGCATTACAATAAATTTTCTTTGCCTAACTCTCAAGGAACTTGGTTTTAGTCCAGTGAATAAAACAGACAAAAAGTGTTAGAATATTGAAAAAAAATACTTAAGGTTCTCTGGGATCGAGAGGAATAAATTACCTCTAACTTGAGACTAGAAAGGAGAGTGGGAATTTGTTCAATGCAGAGTGGTAAACACTTAGAGGTAACAACAACTACAAAAAAAAAAAAAAGTATAGCACTTTAAAAAGCTCCTTACAGATGGAGAATAGAAGGTAAGGTGTTAGTAAAATGACATGAACTGGAGACGTAACCAGGAATCCATTGTGAAAACTGTTGTTAGTCCTACAAAAGACTTTTATAGTAATTAAAGGATCTTTATCAGCAAAGTGGCCAATTAGATTTGGGTCTTAGAGAAATCACTAAAGCTATGTGAGAAAAATCACTAAAGCTATGTGAGAAAAATCACTAAAGCTATGTGAGAAATCACTCTCTCTGGATTAGAGAGAAAAAAGCAGAAATGAGAGACACTAGACTAGAGGTTGTTATCATATTCCAGGCAGGAGATGATGACTAGAAATAAATATTGTGAGAATTATTTAGGGGGTACAGTCAGTAAGATAGGTGAATGAATGAATGTGAAGAGCAAGAAAGAATCATAATTCAAATCTTAAAATCTGGTGATTTGGACAACCAGAAGATGATGGGGCCATTCCTAAGACAGTGATAACAAATATTACAGAGGAACAGATCTGGGGAGAAGAAAGAAGGATGTGGTTTTGAATGCATTTAGGTTAATGTATCTGTGAAAGCCACGTGGTGCCAACTGGATACATGAGTCTGGAATGTAGCAGAAAGAAACAGATTGAAGTAAAGACTTGGGAATTATTATTATGCTTTAGCTGAGCTTAAAGTTGCAAAAGTAGATGAGATTTACTATAAAGAGCCTGCCACATGAGGAAAGAAGAGGTCCTCAGGAAAATCTCTGAGGAATGACAATACTGTAGGTATAAACAGAGAAAAATAGCTTGCAGCAGAATTAGAAGAGTCATTTAAGTAGAGAGAAAATAAGAAGAATATGGTGGACAGTTGAGCACATTCTAAGTTGGAATAATAGTAAGTAGATACGATAAAAGAAAAATAGGGCAAAAATTACAAAACTATAGTAAGATGGTTAAAGAATCAGAAAATGGAATGTAGGATGGACTGTCAAAGAAAGAAAGATAGGAGGAAATAAGCAGAAAAATGACATGGGTCAAAGCTCATAAACTTTCAGTATGGTCCAAACAAAGTTGAGGGAAGTAACTGTATAACTATTAAAAGGCTAAAGGTTGGGTTCAGGGTGTGAAATTTATTTATTTATGCATACATTTAAAAATTACACAAATAATGTACAAATAGACTCTTGTTGAAAGTGTTTCAAGGGAACCACTAAGTTGTACATCTAATACAAATTATATTTCAGCTTACTTCATTAAAATTTTTGAATTTTAAAAATTTAAAAATTAAGTACACACACACACAAATCATAAGATATAAAGCTACAGAGAGTAAATTACTGAAGTGTCTCCTTATCCTTCCCATCAATGAGCTCTTTCTTTCCCAAAATGACCACTCTCGGCAGTTTGCTGTTTATTCTTTTGGAAATTTTTCTATGTGGTTACGTATATGTGCTGTGCTGTGCTTTGTCTGTCAGTCATGCCCGACTCTTTGCGACCACATGGACTGTAGCCCCCCAGGCCCTTCTGTCCATGGGGCTTCTTCAGGAAAGAATACTGGAGTGGGTTGCCATGCCATCCTCCAGGGGATCTTCCAAACTCAGGGATCAAACCCAGTTCTCCCACATTGCAGGTGGATTCTTTACCATCTGAGCCATCAGGGAAGCCCATTTACATACATATTAACACATATTACATGGTTGCACATAGCTTATTTTTCTAATGGATCATAATGTTTGAATTGACTTTTTTCAACAAATAATATCTTATTGAACTTCCATAGTACATTTACATCTATCTCATTTGTTTGAGTAAATGCATGTTATTTTGTATTCCACAACTGCAATAATTTATTCAACCATTGGCCAATTATTGGCCAGTTAAATTATTTTAAAAGTAAATTTTAAAACAGAAGTTTTAGAAAAGGAACAACGCTAAGCAGTGACAAAGTCCAGGATGAGGGCAAAGGAGTGGAAAGCACAGTAGAGATGGGGAGACCTTGGGGATAAAAATGCAGTAGTGAAGAATGGTTGTCTGATGCCTTAAAACCAGAGATACTGAGGACACCAGAGTGAACATAGAATTTGGAATGAGCCCAAGAAGGGTGAGGTCTGAGTTAAAGGTTTCAGTAAGTATGAGTGAGTGCCAAGCTGTCAGGACAGATACCAAAAATAAGAGGTATTAAACGTTATGTGATTAGGTGGAAGAGCTGTAAGTCTAGCATCAGTAAGTAGTTTTCAATGTTGGTGGTTCTAGGTTTCCAAAGGTTTTATATGAGGTATGATACTTTTTTAAACAGATTTGTCTCTTGGTTGTTCTTATTCTTTGCTGACTAAACAACTTTCATTGGAGTCTCTCATCTATTTCTCTGCAGTTTCACTCATCACCCACAGAATCAGTAATTTTCCTGTGGAGTGTTGCCTCCTGAAGTTTCCTTTTTATGAGTCAATAGAGTACCTTTCACAAATGTTGCTGGGAAGGGACTTGAGGCATGATTTGGAAAAAGTATTTCCCTTTCACTAAAGGATGTACCATAATAGTTTATTTCTTTTTATTGAAGGCAACTCTCAGATTAAAGGTAGGACCATTGTAGCACACACTTATGCCCATTAAGTCAGACAGAGCTGTGTTTAGTTCAGATAAAATCATAAGCAGTTATTGGGCATCTATGGTGAGCCAGACACTAGGCTGGGCTGTCTAGGAGAAAGGAAGAAACATGAAATACCGTTTTGGTTTTAAAGTATTTACAATTAATTGAGGAAGCAAAAATGAGCATCAGAGAAATAGAATAAATATATAATATTTCTCAATAATTAAAGAAAAGATGTTGTAAAGTATAAATTGATTGATGGAAAAATGAATTATATGGGCAGGACTTGCCATAGACTTCGAAAGAAAAATAATATATTTCAGGCTACAATAACAAGGGAAGTCTTAGAGGGAAAAATTTCATTTGATCTTAGTGTCTTAAACGAATGTTTTAAAGTGTATGTAGGATTTGAATATAAGAACAAAGTTATGTAAGTTGACTGAGAATTCTCTGAACATAGAGGTTAGGGTAGCAAAATTCATGGTATGTCTGTAGTAATAGACAAATGAATAGAAACATTAGGAGTCATAGCGAGATGATGAAGTTTATAGAAGCTAAGCTTATGGAGATTTGACTACTCCACAGGACAGTTGGGACTCTAATATATGGAGATATTTTGAGTAACAATAAAGAAAAGCATGGAAATGAGGATACTATGAGAATGCAGCAAAGCCCAAGTGATTAGGTCTAAATAAATGCAGTGCAGTAGGAATCGGCTACAGAAACCCTAGAAAGAAGAAAATTGGCTGAGTCACAGGTACCAGGGCTTTTCCTGGTACTCACACATGTTTTTCTCAGGGTCATTGTGCCAGTTGAGCCCTCCACCTGTTTTGCTCTTTTCCTACAATATTGCAGAGTTGGCTGCTGTTTTTCATGCTCTCAGAAAGTTCTTTCTATAAATGTTCTGGGAGCATTCTATTCTATTCTATTCTATTATTGCAATTTCTTTTTTTTATTATTCCAAAGTATCTTACTCATTATTCATTTACTCACTTATTTGCTTGCCTATAGGTTACTTGAAAAAAATGTAAGTTCGTCAAGCAGAGGCCTTGGTACAATGATTCATGGCTGTAATCTGCAGCACCCAGATGCTGGATGTAGTGGATGCTTAGTAAATGCTTATTGATAAAAGAACGGCAGAGAAAGAAAGAATGAAATAATATAAACTTAACTTCTAGAGTCTATTGCCCACATTAATTATAATGTATAAGCATGATAATCAGTTTATGCTTTGGGGATCCCAAATTGAGTTTTTGGTGCCAATGTCTATCAGAAATGTTAACCCTAGGAAATTAAATGTTATGTCACGGAGCATATATAAGAATCTTTGTCCCTTTACCCTGAGAGCTTGTGAAATGAATTAGGAATTCTTTCCACTCTATTGACAGTGTTTCCTACAGGTTCTAAAATACTAGCAATATCTCCAAGGCCCCTTCCTTCCAATGCCTTCACTGCATGATTTTAATTTACTGAATTCATAATCCAAATCAATATTCTTTTCATATAAGTGCTTGGCTAGGGAAGTCACACACTTATTCCACTGAAACTTCCAATATCTAAATGTTTTGTTTATAAATGTACCATAAGGGCCAATATTCATAGCCTGTTTCAAGAACCACATAATTAAATATATATCATAACTTTTACACTTTGCTTTTTGTTTAAAGCTTTTTGATAGGAACCACTAATTTTTAAAAATGATCTTTGAGATGTTTGTTAAAGTTTAAACAGGTTTCTCCTATGTGTTCAAATTTTCTACAGTGAAAAGTCAGAAGAATAAATTGAACCTCATGTTACACTCTTCATTTGTGATTCACTAAGTACTGACTGATTCAAAAGAAAAGCCTGAGATTTATTTATATCCCTTGAGCAGAGTAAAAATATTTTAAATATAAAGCATCTAAAGCATTTCAGCAAACATGTGTTTAAGTCTGATGAACAACAGAGCTATATTTTGAAGGACTAGAGTTAAAGGGCGTTCATACCCCTCAAGGGGAAGTGAAAAGCATAGGTTATTCTGTTTCTGCAACCGTTGGAATATATTCCTTACATGAAGGTGGGAGAGCGGGAGCAGCAAATGAATTAGGGTAAATAGTAGTGATAAAAATTGCCACTTTGTTTAAGTACTACTCATTTATTCTTAAACAGAAAAGCCAGAAACCTAATTATGATTGCAAAAGGATATGGTTTCCTGCTCCAAAATGATTTTGTTTTTATTCATTCACTGCTTTCAGAAATATTTTTTCCAGCAACCTAAGCAGGCCTTGGTGATGTTAAAAGAAAGCTTAACAGCCCTATTAAAGTGTAACTGTGACTTAAATCCACAGGAAGCTGAATAGCATTGGTCTGAGAGTCTCCACTGGGGGCATTATTGAAGAATATAAAAGGAGGAAGAAGGAGGTAGTGAAAATGGAAGAAGTAGTCCAGAGGAAAGAAACGTAAATAAAGCAAACCTGGGGTTTCCAAAAAGAACTGTGCTCAAATTCACAATTTTACATCTAGACCTTGCTCAAAGTCACTTTATTCTGAAAAGAAACTCTGGAAACCAAAAAAAAAAAAAAAAAAAATAAGTAAAACAGTGGTTCCAATCTCTACAAAGTCCTACAGTACAGATTTGAGAACATTCTCTTGATTTAGAAACAAGTTATATAAAAACCCCATGGGTGGAAACTATTGTGACTTGATTATGGGATTTCTCTCCTACAAGGACCAGCCCCCAAAATGTACAGTAGAATCAGTCATCTATTATGGGCCACATCAAGCCCAAGTCTTGGTGGACTTGGCATAAGTGTCATTACTATCAGGGGAAGAATTAGCATTCTTAAGAAAATGAGGACTCTTCAGCCTATTAAACATTGACATGAAGAGAAATACAATGCAAAAAATGCTTATGACTTGACCCTATTATTTAATTTTCTCAGTTGTTTATAAATAACTGATGTTTTACTCTGAGGGGCAAGACTAAGGTATTTCTATTTTACAAAACATCAAAAGGGCTTGACTATTCCCTGTGGAGCTCTGGCTTGGCATCTCTGGATGATGTTGGTAACATCTTGGATACTTATTCAAGGAGTATCCCTCAGGCCTTTCTTTCAGAAAAGGCATGATCTCATCTTATTCTGTTGATATTTTAAGGTAAATACCATTCAGTCCAGTGAGCTATCAGTAAATAACACTGATAATGTTAGTTGTTAATGATGATGCTGAACTTACTTGATTCAAAAAGATATATATATATGTATATTTTGATATATATACTTGATAATATATATATATAGATATTTGATAAATATATATTTAAATTATATTCAGCCTTGAGCAAGGATCTTCCTTCAAAATGAATATGCAAAATTTTTCTACTTACTCTGTAAAAGAATGCTTTTAGTTTCCCATTTATGTATAAAAATTCCAGAATAAGATTATATCACCAAGGCTTATATTCAGTTTTAATTAGCAATCACTACTTCTGAGCTGTACAATGAAATGCTTCAGTAAAAGAAATGGAACATTTTAAGTCTGTCAGTCTTGGCACAATTTTTTTTTTTTCAAATTGCACAGATTCGAGAAGTATGCTGAAATACAGATTTTTGACTTCTTCTCCAAGCCATACATCTCTTTTCAATCTCTAGAATTCTTAAAGCTTAGCATGTGCTGGATTTACTCTTGGGTGCTCACAATCACTGTTATTCTCCTCTGAGCTCCTTAAGCCATGACAATTTACATGTGTGGTTGGGAAATTTCCTTTTACTGTCTAGAATTGTGCAGACTAGAAATAACTTTTCTCAAAATAGCCTGGAAATAATTCTAAAACCTGGGCAGAGAGAGTGGAACATGAAGCAGCATAGCAGGGTATCTGGGCATCATGTAGAAAGGAAAGGTAGTGCATAGACACAGTTTATCCTAGGAAAATAAAGCAAATTTCATAAAATAATTTAAATGTTTATTCAAGTATACCTAAAAATAAATTGGGATAAAGTGAAAATGTTATGCCTTATAGTTAAAGAGTAGAAGATAGGCTCTTTAATTTTCATTTTCTTTTTTTTCCTAGTATTCTTTTATTATATTTAAAAGTTCACAGGATCAGTAGTAATAATCCTTTCAGTTTCGACATTGGCTTTTGTGGTTTTTCTTTTTTTAAGGTTAGTTTAGCTAGATAATTATTCATTTTTTCCCTCTTTTCTAGGAGCCAGTTTTTTTGTCTCATTGATTTTTCTATTGTTTTTTTGTTTCCTTTTTTTTAATTTCTGTTCAAATACTTATAATTTATTTTAATTGCTTTAGGCTTAAGTTGCCCTTCTTTTTCAGGTTTCTATGGATCAGAAGATCCTAGGTTCAACTCCTGGCTGCCTTCCCCAGTGGCTTACCAGTAAAGAATCTGCCTGAAATACAGGAGACCCCAGAGAAGCGGGTTCCATCCCTGGGTTGGAATGATCCCCTGGAGGAGGGCATGACAACCTGCTCCAGTATTCCTGCCTGGAGAATCCCCATGGACAGGGGAGCCTGGTGGGTTACAGTCCATGGGGCAGCAAGAGTCAGATAGGACTGAGCAACTAAGAACCACACAGCACAACCTGCAAAATAGGTAGAGCAATCAGCAATTATTTATTCATTCATGGGGTAACTCATTCATTCATTCATTGGGCAACTATTCATAAGCATTAACTGTGCGTCAGGCCCTTTGGCAAGATGCGCTCTTTCAAGTCAGAATCAAATACTGGCCTTATCTGTAAGGAGCTCCTAGCTTGAAGAAAAGAAGGTATATAAATAATCAATTAGGTTAGGGAGGGAGTGGCTTGTAAAGACCTTGAGAAAATATAAAGAATAAAAGGGAGGTAGGGCACAAAGCATCAGGGAAAAGCACAGAGATGATAACTGAAGTGAAGAATGTGTAGGAATTTATTAAGAAAGGTAGGAAGGCTATTCCAGACCATGATGGATGCATAGATATAGGCACCATGCAACATGGATGGTTGAAGAGACTGTGGGAAGTCTGGTGTGATTTTAGTAGGTGTCCTTTTGGGAACAGTGATGGGTTTTGTGTGTTCCAAGTTACTTCAGCTGTGTCTGACTCTGCAACCCTATGAACTATAGCCCACCAGCTTGCCTCTGTCCATGGGATTCTGCAGGCAAGAATCCTGGAGTGAATTTCCATGCCCTCCTCCAGGGGATCATACCTACCCAGGAATCGAACATGAGTTTCTTATGTCACCAGTGGCGCTAATGGTAAAGAACCCACCTGACAATGCAGGAGATGTAAGAGACACTCTTGGGTTGGGAAGATCCCCTGGAAAAGGGAATGGTTACTCATTCCAGTATTCTTGCCTGGGGAATCCCACGGGCAAAGGAGATTAGAGGGAGTCAATGCAGTCACAGAGTCAAACACAACTGAAGTGACTTAGCATACATGCACAATGGGTTTTGAGGTTACAAATGTAAGCAGGCACCAAGTCATGACAGACTTTTTTGCAGCACATAAAGATTTGGGCATGATACAGCTATCAACTGTGTCAAGTGAGACAGCTCTTCTTAAAGTCACATTTTTTTGCAGATTCACACATGATAACTACTAAATAAGAAAATATATAATGATACAAAGCAATAACTTATTCAACACTGCCTTCTTGGAAACTATCCTTTATTAATCACAACTAGCATATTCATTGAACACTTACATTGTGCCATTCATTGTGCTGGGAAAGGGAGATGTTTAGAAGAGAAAATTTCTTCTCTTAAGTTGCTTAGTAAAGAGTGAGAAAACCAATAGTTAGCAAGTCAGAGCAACACATGTTGATATATAATGGAGGTTCCAGGTGGCTCGGTGGTAAAGAATCTGCCTGCCAATGCAAGAGTTGCAGGAGATGTGCATTTGGTCCCTGGGTTGGAAAGGTTCCCTGAAGAAGGAAAAGGCAACCCACTCCAATATTCTTGCCTGGAGAGTTCTATGGACAGAGGAGCCTGGCAGGCAATAGTCCATGGGATTACAGGGTTGAACATACTGAGCAACACATTGTACACACACACACACGCACACACACACACACACACATAAATGTAAAAGAAATTAAACAGATGAGAGAATCCTAGGCTTTTTTGGAGATGTGATGGAAAACATCAGTGAATACAGTTTAATTTGCCTTTTGTAAAAGGTGTAGGAATTTTCCAGAAAGAAGCCCTGCTGTGAAGGAGAATAGAGGGCATTCTAGGAGAAAATAGCTTGTAAAAAGGTTTATAAATAGAGAAAAACAGAAGTGAACTTACTGAAACAGAGGTCAAAAACTAAGAAATTATGATTGAGAAGTCCTCCTTTTGATCTAGTTTGGAAAATGGATATAAAAGTAGTGAATTCTCTAAATGTGTAAGGAGTGGGAAGATCCTTGACCCTATGGTTTTATGTTCGAAGTCGTAAGCATAAAATATATTTTAATTAGAATGCCCAGTTATTACTTAAATCTACAACAATTCTCTGCTTGGAATTATCACAATTAAAATAATAGAGGAAATAGCTTTGTAGAATTAAATAATTTTAACCCCAGGGACGGGGGAGCTGGGTGGGCTGCAGTCTGTGGGGTCGCACAGAGTCGGGCACAACTGAAGCGACTTAGCAGCAGCAGCAGCAGCATGCTACTAATTTGAAAATACAGGTCAGAGAGAAAATATCAAAATGGTAATATCTACATTTTAAAAGCACTATTTATCACTGTTTTTCAATCTATTATTATTGGACAATTACCTTGATGATACTTTGACCACCTGATGTGAAGAACTGACTCATTTGAAAAGACCCTAATGCTGGGAAAGATTGAAGGCAGGAGGAGAAGGGGATGACAGAAGTTGAGACGGTTGGATGGCATCAGTGACTCCATGGACATGAGTTTGAATAAGCCCTGGGAGTTGGTGATGGACAGAGAAGCCTGGCATGCCGTAGTCCATGGGATAGCAAGGAGTTGGACATGACTAAGTTACTGAACTGTACTGAACTGAACCTTGATAATTAAACTACTCAATTACATGTTGCATTGTATTAAACTTTATACAATCATTCATTAGTTCACTCATATAAAACCCAATGAAGAAGCAGAGGGATTTTGTCACCTACTGTTTTACAGATGAGAAAGCAAAGGCAGCAAGGTTAAGTGGCTTCTTGAATTTCCCTGTTGAGTCTCGAGGCAGCAGGATAGGAATCAGGTCTCCCGCTTGCCAGCCTGGCTCAGCTCACTCATTTCTGCTCCCAGTTTTCCACTAATTGGGAATGAGTCACCCTGGTGTTCTTGAAAATTAATGATGTTCAATGTTATAAGATGTTGGTTGCCTATGTTTGTTTACTTGTGGCAATTAGTGACCATCTGTTCTGCAGGTGATGTTATTAGACCTCCTTCTCTGGAAACGTTGACTTCTAGGAAGTAGAGCATTTTCAAAGGGTTAGGTTCTCAGGGAAGGACAGTAAACAAGTGAACCAAACCTTGGGTTCTCAGGAGGGGTCAGAGATGCTGCATGTCAAACATGATAAGAAGGAAGCAAACTAAGTTGTTTATTCTGTCAACCACAAATTGACACTTGCCATGACTGCTTGCCATCTATCTCTCCAAGGATTAAATCATGTGCTGTTGCAGCTGCTGACCATCAACATCCCCTAAAGGAGTTCAGGGAAGAGGGCGGAAATGAGGCACTCTCTGCTTAGGGAAAAAGATCTTCAGTTAGATATTCTCAGGAGCTGATTTTATGAACCCAGTTCTTATACCTCCTCATACATAGAAAAACACTGAAATCCTTCATGGTGATGACTGTTTCTTGTGACAAACAGAAGATTCACAAGACTAGTAGGAATCTTTTGGAAAAACAAGTGCTTGATAGCATGTACTCCTCCTTTACCGAAATCACATATATATTCTCCTTTCCTTTACTTCTTTGGAACAGTTACTCAGAGCTATCTGAGGTGCTGTCTCCTGGGCTGCATTTCTCATATTGCCCCAAATAAAACTTAAGTAGCAACTTTTTTTTTTTTTAGTCAACAATTCTCTGTTCTTATTGCCTTTCCTTTTTCTCCATCCTCTGTTTTCAAATCATGCTTCCCTTTCCCAATCAGAGTTCCCAACAGAATTTAAACCTGTTTAAGTGCCCTCTAAATGTGAAAAATCAATGTGGTCTCCTGGACCTTGGCTTCCTACTCAAATGACCAAGAGCAGCAGTTTGGAGGAAAAGGCTGTCTCCAAATGTTGTGTACCAAGGAGCTGACTGTGGCATGAAAATGGCAAGAAGGAGTTATGAGAGAAGAAAATCACAGGGCCAGATAAGAGGCAGGATATAAGAAAGGAGCTGCATGGTGATAAGGAATATTATTAGTGACTGCTTTGTGGTGTTGACTTGAAAAATAGTCACAACCTAATAGGTGACAGTTATGTTTTGTTTAGTGGTAATTTTTAGGACTTCAAGACTGGGAGACAGTATCTCAAGTAATCCTTGAGAGAACTGCTTTGAGGAGGTGAGAGGAGTCAGGTTATATAGGAGTTTTGCAACAAAGGGCAGGTAGTCTCAACATCAAAATATTATTATTAATTAAAGAAACCGCATATCCCTGGTTAAGAAATTTAGAGCTTTTCTGTGTGTGGGAAGATGCAAGAGTCTGGGCTCACTGAAATCATTCCTTTCAGAGATTCTCCGCTTTCCTGGGACCAAGGTCCTGTGTTTTTCACATCCTGACTCCCTTGGGCTCACCTTAGGGAGTGGCTACATTTCTGATGGCTGCTAGTTCACAGGTAGTCTTCTCCTTCCAGAGTGCTCTTAGGGTTCAGGAACTCACTCTGGAGAGCTAGAATCGCTGATAACTGTGACATTCTTGTTTGCTGATATAGTAGGAAATATTACATTTCTCAGAGGGAATGTTCTGTGCCTTCTGTGATATTGAATTGATTTTTTGGCTTTGTCAGGTATTCTCATGCCAGCAAGGAGACCCAGCCAGCACATTAAATTATAAGGAAGTACTTTAATACATGTATGTGCATGCTAAGTCACTTCAGTCACGCCCAACTCTTTGAGACGCTATGGACTGTAGCCTGCCAGCCTTCTCTGTCCATGGGATTCTTCAGGAAAGAAGGCTGATTGGGATGCTTGCCCTCCTTTAAGGGTATCTTCCTGAACCAGGGATCAAATCTGTGTCTCCTGCATTTCAGGTGTATTCTTTACTGCTGGGCCATCTGGGAAGCCCTAATATATGTATACATATACACAAATTCAAAGGCATTATTATTTAATTTCAGCATACAAAACATACATCAAGTTCACTTTGTTTAATACCTAATCTAGAATGTTCAGTGTTTATTTTTAATTTTGAAATACAATAGAGTCCTTTTCAGTCCAGTCGAAGAAGTTCACAAGACTGACTGACCTGACTAATCACACTTCTTAGACAGTTTTTTTCTTCAGATAAAATATTTTTTTCAGCAAAGTAACTGAAAGTTGTCCCTCAGAATCTAAAGAACCTGGGTAGGTGAGGCAGGCCAGTAATAAACTGCATTAATAGATGTGAGATATGAGACATTATAGATTTTATCTTGGGTACTTGAAAGTTGTCATAAAAATGGCATTACAATCTAATTTCTTGGGGGTTGTTTGTGAGATTCTGCAATTCTTCCCTTCGGAACTAACCTATTTACATTCTGGCTGAGTGCAGGAATGTGTTTAGCTGATTCCTCTTAGAAATGTAAATAGAGTCAAGACTGACACACTTATATGGTACAAGGAAAGCTGCATCTCTTCATTGTCACCCCCAGCATAGAAAGCAAACAGGAAGGAGTTGATTGCTATTCTGTGTGTAAAACTTGAGGAAACAACAAAATTCATTCAGAGTGAAAAAAAATTTCACCTATCAGGGTCATTAATTCCATTCCTTTAGATTAATGCTGTACTCCTGAGTAGAATGCAATCCTGAGATATTTACTAGTGTGGAGTGGAGTATCTCCTGTCATATCTATAAACAAGGATGTCACAGCCATCTACACCCTCCAAATGTGAGTTTCAGAACCCAGAGGATCCCCCAAGTAGAGAACAATGCCTGGGATACAGTGGCCTTCCCTCCCTAAGGATGGAGCTGGAGAGGTGGCGGGTACAGAGTGGGGAGGAGGTCAGATTAATCAGACATCTCCTCAGGGGTGGTGAAGGATGAGGAACCTGGTCACAAATGGAGGGTAAGGCTTCTGTTTAAGTGATTTAGCAAGATTGTTGATAAATTGGACCATGAACATAGAAGTTCCCAAAATTAAGGCTAGTTGGAAAAGAATTTGGAGTTTGGAGGATCCTGAGGTGAACTCGATCTATGAGTCTTTGTCACTCCAAAGGTTGCATTTGTTTCTGATTGCCATGACAGTGACAAGTTCTGACAAAGGGGTAGAGGTAAAGAAAGGCAGAACTCAAGGACATTGCTATAAGAGGTAGGCCTATGTGGCAAGGCTTAGTCTTCCAGGTGACCTGTTTGTGGTAGGGGTGGGTACAGCATGAGAGAGGAGTTTTCACGTCCTTACAAGGAGCTTAGAGATCTCCTGCCCCTGGAACTGCTTAGAGATTTCCTGCCCCTGGAAATGCTTAGAATTTGGGGGCTCTGCAGGGATTATAACTTAAAGATCGTGCCCTTACTTGAGCCACTTACTAGAGGAAATGAATCTTTGGACTCACAGTTCCATTCCCAAAATATAAAAGGAAAGAGTGAAATATTAATTGCATCATGAAACTCAGTCCAAACTCTGAAATTTTAAAATTAATAAAATCATATTATAGTGTTTATTTAAAACTAAAAAAAAAAAAAAAAAGGAAAGAGTGGGACTTTTTAAAAGAAAGAAATGTGTGTGTGTGTGTGTGTGTGTGTGTTTAAAGCAAGATCAGCAAGATGGATAAAGATATATGGGTTAATTGCTGAATCTGCATCTACCTGCATCTTTACGTGGCAGATATGAATGCTTTATAGGTAATGAGGTCCTCACAAGAGAGTTTTCACCTAATGGTCTGACATTTACAAAGTTGTAAAATGTAGAAGGAGATTTAACAAGAAGAATGAACTGCCCTCCTGTATATTAACACAATTATGCACCCAGGTACATGTTTAGGAGTAAATAATATAATTATAGTATTAGAATTCTCCAAAGGATATCCAGCAGACATTGCAATTTACATTTTAATTTTTTTTCTATTTGAAATTTACAGGTCCTCTAAGCCTTTTCAGCTCTTCCTGCGGTCTCTGCCATCTTGTGCTTTGTAGCAGGGCTTGGCAGGACTAATGGTACACTGAGCTTTCAACCTCTACTGTTCAAGATGGAAGCTAGGGTGGAGGTGGTTCAAATCTTTTAACATGGAGATGCTGTTGTACTTGGAAGCCAGAAGTTCTGAATAGCCATAAGACTTTGATGCCCACCTCCATATTTCTGACTATTAGTTTGCCTGTAATATTTGACTTTTCTGTTCCTTTCCTAACTTCCTTCCCTAAAGCTTTTGGGGGACCCAGAAGTCTGCTAAAATAGCCTAACTTTTGAAATATTTGTATTTAAAGTATAAGAAGAAAGTAACATTTTGGAGCCACTAGCAGCAATGAAACAGTTAGAGAGTCAGTTAAAAGAGGGAGAGGACATTTCATTACTGGTCTCTGCTTGAATGATGCTTTTTTTTTCTGTCAAAACTGTGAAATCTCTTCTCTACCTGAGTTCAGCTCCCCTGAATCACAGGAGCTTAAATACTTCTTCTTGCTTTCTGAAGTCCTCCAATCTAGGGGACTTTGAGCAATTGGAAATCTTTGGTTTATTATTGATTTGAGTGGATCAAATGAAAGATGTGCTGTGCTGTGCTAAGTTGCTTCAGTTGTGCCTGCCTCTTGGCAACCACATGGACTGTAACCCACCAGACTCCTGTCTGTAGGAATCTCCAGGAAAGTATACTGAAGTGGATTGCCATTTCCTTCTCCACAAATGAATAACAAATTGTAAAGTTGACAGTTCAGAGTTTTCTGTGTCTTTTTCTTACATATTCCTAATTTTCAGTGTTCTCTTATTTCCCAGTCCCCTATGTCTACCTTTCCTATATCTATATGGCTTATCCTGACAACCCCAGGTGATGCTGGTCTTCCTCACTAAGCTACCATAGCACAGCGATCAAGTCTTCTTCAGCTAATTTTGTTCTAATTCAGTACTTTTCGAGCTATAATGTGCCTGTATATCACCTGGGGATCTTGGGAAAATGCAGATTTTGATTCTTAGGCCTGGAGTGAGGCCTAAGATTCCATATTTCTGACCGACTTTCAGGAGATAACCATGTTGCTGATCTTGAGGTTTTAACTGATCTGTATGTGTTGGTCTTGACTACCCAATTATGCATTTAATAATCATGAACCATGAACACCTGGTCTTGTACTGCCTGTTTGGCGTGTTGATGAGCAAGTGAAGAGGGCCCATGAGCTCACTCACTAATGGAGACAGGGGAGAAGATAGGTGCTTGGATGTCAAGACACACGTATCAAGAACTGTGAAGGGTCTAAGATTTTACCCTACTTGGCAAGCTTATAAACTGCATCCTGCAGTTTCAGGAATGCTGACAGAAAACTCAAGACTCCTAAGTCAGAGACAAAGGGCCCTGTTTTACCCATACCGATAAACTGTAGCCAGAATATCATTTGTGTTGGTTTTCTGAGCCCCACTTGCCACTGGGGACAAGGAAACGATGACTCCTGCATATTCAATTGTTAGGGGAAGCACATCGATTGAAACTGCCCACCCTGGCCAGGCACCATAGTAACCATTTGCATGAGTTTTTTTTTAGGACAGGAGGTTCTGGGATGGAACTAATAAGCCTCCACCAACAGGAAGATTTTGGGAATGGTCAAAAGGAGACACCACATGTCTGACCACCGCCCAGAACCCTCTCTGGCATCCATCTTTGCTGAACAAGGTGTTCACCACCAGGAGGGACTCTGAGTCAGAATGATCGGCTAAAGACAACCCAGAAACTAATCCCATCACCATAAAACCCGAGATTTTAAGCCAGGTGGCAAAGCTGTTCTCCTAGGTTCCCTTACCCTACTGCTCTCCACCCGAGTATCCTTTCCCAATAAAATTTCTTGCTTTGTCAGAAAATGTGTCTCCTGAGACAATTCATTTTGGAGTGTTAGACAAGAGCCTAGTTTCAGGCCCTGGAAGGGGTCCCCTTTCCTGCAACACAATGGTCCAATTATAGGAGAGAATTCAAGTTTAGGAAATTTATAATGAGGCTGAAAGCAAACCTTCTCAACTTTGACTGTAAAGACAGACATTATATCTGTCATTCTGGACAGTAAATATGTCTTCCATCTGCCCAGAGGTAGATCCTTTGTCTTTCAAAACTTTTTGCTATTCAGGCATCCTTGAAAGATAGTCTGGATGAAAAACTGTCAGTGCCTCTGTTCACAAGATATGCAGGAAACTGAGACTCACGGAGAGTTGTGCTTTAATACACAGGTGAACAGAGCTTCCCTAGCAGTTCAAATGGTAAACAATCTGTCTACAATACAGGAGACCTGAGTTCAATCTTTGATTCCATCCCTGGGTCAAGAGGATCTCCTGGAGAAGGGAATGGCTACCCACTCCAGTATTTTCTCCTGGAGAATTCCATCAGGGAGCCTGGCAGGCTACAGTCCCTGGGGTCTCAAAGAGTGGAACATGACTGAGTGACTTTCACTTTCACACAGGTGAACACATAGATGGATTGGATGGTCTTGATGTATGAATTTACTATGGCATTCAGTCGCTCAGTCTGACTCTTTACAGCCCTATAGACTGTAGCCTGCTAGCCTCCTCTGTCCATGAAATTTTCCAGGCAAGAATACTGTACCAGTTACCATTTTCTACTCCAGAAAATTTTCCCAACCCAAGAATTGAACTCTCATCTCTGTGTATCCTGCACTGGCAAGCAAATTCTTTACCATGAGTGTCACCTGAGAACCCAATGAATTTGCTCTAGCTGCTGTAACAAATTACCACACAGTGACTTAAAACAGTGAAAAAAAAATTTTTTTTTCACAGTTCTGGAAGCTAGAAGTCCACAATCAAGGTGTTAACACGACCATGGCCCCTCTGAAGACTCTAGGGAAAAATTCTCCTGTTTCTTCCTAGTTTTTAGTGGGCCCTGGAAATCCTTACCATTCCTTGACTTGTAAATGTATTACTCTAATCTCTGCCTTTTTCATCACATGCTCTTCTTCCCTATGTGTCCATGTCACTATGTCCCTAAATATTCCTTTCCTTAAATGGAAAGGACACTAGTCAATGTCTTTAGGGCCCAATGTAATCCAGTATGACATTTTCTTAGCTTGATTGTATTTGTAAATACCCTATTTGTAAAGAAGGTCTTCACAGATACTTTTAGGCCAACTCTTGAGGAGTGCTCAAACTCATGTCCATTGAGTCAGAGATACCATCCAACAATCTCATCCTCTTTTGTCCCCTCCTCCTCCTGCCTTCAGTCTTTCCCAGCATCAGGATCTTTTCCAATGAGTCAGTTCTTCACATCAGGTGGCCAAACTATTGGTGTTTCAGCTTTAGCATCAGTCCTTCCAATGAATATTCAGGACTGATTACCTTTAATATTGACTTGTTTGATCTTGCTGCTGTCCAAGGGACTCTCAAGAGTCTTATCCAATACCACAGTTTAAAAGCATAAATTCTTCAGCACTCAGCTTTCTTCACAGTCCAACTCTCACATCCATACATGACTACTGGAAAAATCATAGCTTTGACTAGATGGACCTTTGTTGGCAAAATAATGTCTCTGCATTTTAATATGCTGTATAGGTTGATCATAACTTTTTTTCCAGGGAACAAGCCACTTTTAATTTCATGGCTGCAGGCACCATCTGCAATGGTTTTGGAGGCCAAGAAAGGTAAGTCTGTCACTGTTTCCATGGTTTCCCCATCTATTTGCCATGAAGTGATGGGACTGGATGCCATGATCTTAGTTTTCTGAATATTGAGCTTTAAGCCAAATTTTTCACTCTCCTCTTTCACTTTCATCAAGAAGCTCTTTAGTTCTTTTTCCCTTTCTGCCATAAGGGTGGTGTCATCTGCAAATATGAGGTTATTGATATTCCTTACAACAATCTTGATTCCAGATTGTGTTTCACCCATCCTGGCATTTCCCATGATGTACACTGCATATAAGTTAAATAAACAGGGTTACAATATACAGCCTTGGTGTACTTCTTTGCCAATTGGAACCAGTCTGTTCCATGTCCGGTTCTAACTGCTGCTTCTTGACCTGCATACAGATTTCTTAGGATGTAGATAAGGTGGTCTGGTATTCCCATCTCTTTCAGAATTTTCCAAAGTTTATTGTGATCCACACAGTCAAAGGCTTTGGCATAGTCAATAAAGCAAAAATAGATGTTTTTCTGGAACTCTCCTGCTTTTTCCATGATCCAGCAAATGTTGGCAATTTGATCTCTGGATCTTCGGCCTTTCCTACATTCAGCTTGAACATCTGGAAGTTCATGGTTCATGTACTGTTGAAGGTTGGCTTGGAGAATTTTGAGCATTACTTTGTTAGCGTGTGAGATGAGTGCAATTGTGTGGTAGTTTAAGCATTCTCTGGGATTGCTTTTCTTTGAGATTGGAATGAACACTGACCTTTTCCAGTCCTGTGGCCACTGCTGAGTTTTCTAAATTTCCTGGCATATTGAGTTCAGCACCTTCACAGCATCATCTTTTAGGATTTGAAATAGCTCAACTGGAGTTCCATCACCTCCACTAGCTTTGCTTGTAGTGATGCTTCCTAAGGCCCACTTGACTTTGCACTTCAGGATGTCTGGCTCTAGGTGAGTGATCACACCATCATGATTATCTGGGTCATGAAGATCTTTTTGTATAGTTCTTCTGTGCATTCTTGCCACCTCTTCTTAATATCTTCTGCTGCTTTTAGGTCCATACCATTTCTATCCTTTATAGTGCCCATCTTTTCATGAAATATACCCCTGATATCTCTAATTTTCTTAAAAAAAATTAGAGCACCAGAACAAGTTTCTTACCTCAAAATGTCTTTTTAATCTGTGCACTGATAACTAATACCTACACTTCTTTTTGGAGAAGGACAAAATCTTGCTGTGTAACAACAGTCCATTTTAGAGGAGATGGTTATATGGCTTGCTGAATTTTATGCTATTTCAGGAGGTGTTTTCTTTGTTAGAGAATAGTTTTTTAAGGTCTGAGAAAACCAGAATGAAATAATTCTTCAGTTCCTGATAAATCTGGACTTCATTCCCAATTTTCACTGTCTTTATTTTTATTCTTTAAACGGACATTCTTCTACCCAACCCTCCCAGCTTTCTATCCACATTCTGTTTTTATATTTTGTTATGATTTTAAATTTCTGGTGCTTGCCACTACCTCAGGAGTAATTTGCCATTTGAAGTCATATTTCTTATGAAAGGTAAGACTCTGCCCTTCCTCAAAAAGAAGTGTAGGTATTAGTTGTGAGTGCACAGATTAAAAAGACATTTTGAGGTAAGAACTTGTTCTGGGGCTCTCATCATCTTTACAGATGCCAGATCTGATCAATAAAGTTGCACGTGAGCCTGTTTATCACACTCAGTTATAAAACCAGACTTTCTTCTTTTCCTGAATGCCTGAGAATATTGTTTCTTTTGTCTCATATCTGTTTAAGATAAGACAGAGTATGCAATGGAAGGAGGGCAAAGCCATAAACGATCCCATAGTTAGGTTCTTCTAGTTCCCTCTTGTTTCTCAAGACAGCTTTTTTTCCTTTTTTTTTTTTCCTTATAGAACAGTCATTATTCCACTCATGGGGTACAATTAGGACAATAGATGAGCATATAACAATTGAATGAGCAAGAGCATGGAACGGAGAGCTGCCTTATTTGCCCTCAAGAAACCTGCAAAGGGGTTGATGCAGGGGAGAGCCGTACATTCTCTCATTATCTTACAATTCCATGAAAGCAAAGGCCATTCTGACAAGAGTTCCATGAAATTAAGCTATGCCTTTGTTTTAGAACCTAAGCCTACAGTGAAAATTTACTGATATGGTTGCAGTTCACTACAGCGAATATCAGAAGTCAGATGATCAAAGGATTTATTTTCAGTCCAGATCATGAAGCAGTCACTGTCTATAGCACACATTTTCCTCTGCTCTTGGCACTGTCTCACCACAGTAAAAGATTCTATAGCTCTTCACCACCCTCGTTTTCTAGCTATCATGTTCATTCTTTTTACACCTGCTCAACCCAGTAAAAAGTTTGCCCAATTCCACTATTATCACCTCCCTCAAATTGTACTCATATATCGTCTAAATTTTGCTGGAATAATGTTTATATCATATTCACTCACATGGAGGCACAAATATAGTTTCCTTTTTTTACTCCTTTTTTTGGGGGGAAATCTTCCATTAATGTTCAGGACACTATACAAACTAAAGACAGAAACATGAATGTTGGACTGTGCTTCTCAGGAGCTCCCTTCTGTGGGTGAGTGGATGGGGTGTGGTGCACAATATAAGGAAGAAAGATGGAAATATGAAATGTTAGCAGGATTAAATGAATGGAATAATGAGCACACATGGTGAGGAACATACAGTGTAGACTAAAAGGGTCAGGGACAGAAGAAACAGAAGACTGAAATGAGTTATGAAAAATAATTTACATATAACGATGTCAAACTGTGGAATTGAGTTTGGGGAAATAGTGAGTGCAAAGGGTAGGAAACTGTACTCAATGGATGGCAAGCAGGGCAGCTTAACTATCAGTATACATTCAATTTATTGACTGATGTTGGGGAGACCCTCATTCTGGTCCAACTCTAGCTTAACAAGAGAATGTTAAATGCCCAGTGGGCTTCATTAAAGTGGGTGTGAAATATGTTGCATGCAGAAATATGAGTGTATATTATGGAAGGTTGCAATACACTCACATATTTAAAAAATGGAAAGAAAACCCTGGTCTTCTGTAATTAGCTATATCACTTCCTTCCATTTACTGTGATTAAAGGCAATACTTGATAGTTCCACAGAGCTTTCGGTACTGATCCATACCTCTTGGGTAGCAGCCATTTCCTTTTATTTTACATATTGTGGTAAAAGACAAAACAACAGTATATTAATAACATCGGTTATAAAGGAGAATCTGGGGGAAAATCACATAATACTGTGATTCTTTGAATTCAGGACTGTGAGACATGTTCTACACATGTGTGTTTCTTTTTTGTTTCTTTCTGTGAAAGGTCCCTGTCTGTCCAGATAACAAAGGGAAACACTTGGATGCTCTTGGGTGTTGTCTGTTGGCAGTGCTGTGCTCTAAGTTCAAAACTGAATAGTTGACAGCACTGCCAGCAGCTTGATATTTCCACTGCTCATTTTCTGTGGCGCCTAGTCTTTAGGCAGTGGGAATGAGCTTCAGGGGTGTGTATTTGTGCGTTGAAGGTGAGGACAGAGGACAGAGGCTTATAATCAGGTGAAATAAAAAAGGACGTCTGTGTGGGTCTAATTGCCCTTGTACAGTGAGTCAGCTAGCCTTAGTCTTGCTGAATGGGAAAAAAAGAGACTCTGAGAGGTGGCATGAAGGTGTGGGAAATCTTCAGAGAAACACTTTGAAAGTTAAAATACCCTCTTCATAAATTAGAGAAAAGGATTACCTAATGTTCAGATACAGTAGGTTTTATTGTTTTGTTTTGTTTTTGTATTGGCTTTGCTCTGCATATTTGGGAGGTTTCTGAAGAAAATACCTCCCAGAGGCACATGTGTATAAAGATTCAATAAAGTTGTTCAAGTTTTCAATACAGTTTCATTCAAAATTCTATGTGCCTTTTAAATGTCAGCTATGTGTCCTTCATTATGCTGAAGGAGGTACAAGAGGAGAATGTGATGAGCTCACATTCCTGTTGAGGAAGATGAGAGTACAAGAAGGCAAGTTCCTATTTGACAGTGTAGTAGTAAATTCGGTTCAATGTTTCCCCAGTAAATTAGTATTGTTGAAGTTTTATTAACTGTACAGTAAGGAAGAACATGATCTTTGCTATTTTTCACTTGATTTCTTGAGACTATTTGAGCATATATTTCTCTATTTGTACATGATAGGACACATTTCATCAGATTATAATATGATGCTGGCAACTGGTTCAACAGTTCAGTTCAGTCGTTCAATCGTGTCTGATGCTTTGCAAAACCGTGGACTGCAGCACGCCAGGCCTCTCTGTCTATCACCAACTCCCAGAGTTTACCCAAACTCACGTCCATTGAGTTGGTGACACCATCCAACCATCTCATCCTCTGTCGTCCCCTTCTCCTTGCCCTCAATCTTTCCCAGCATCAGGGTCTTTTCAAATGAGTCAGCTCTTTGCATCAGGTGGCCAAAGTATTGAAGTTTCAGCTTCAAAATCAGTCCTTCCAACAAACCCAGCACTGATCTCCTTTAGGATGGACTGATTGGATCTCCTCGCAGTCCAAGGGACTCTCAAGAGTCTTCTCCTTCACCACAGTTCAAAAGCATCAATTCTTTAGCACTCAGCTTTCTTTATAGTCCAACACTCATATCCATACATGACTACTGGAAAAACCATAGCCTTGATGAGACAAACCTTGTTGGCAAAGTAATGTCTCTGCTTTTTAAATATTCTTTCTAAGTTGGCCATAACTTTCTTTCAAAGGAGTAAAGGTCTTTTAATTTCATGGCTTCAATCACCATCTGCAGTGATTTTGGAGCCCCAAAATCAAAGCCAGCCACTGTTGACACCGTTTCCTCATCTATTTGCCATTAAGTGATGGGATCGGATGCCATGACCTTAGTTTTCTGAATGTTGAGGTTTAAGCCAAAATTTTCACTCTCCTCTTTCACTTTCATCAAGAGGCTTTTCAGTTCTTCTTCACTTTCTGCATAAGGGTGGTGTCATCTGCATATTTGAGGTTAGTGATATTTCTCCCAGCAATCTTGATTCCAGCTTATGCTTCTTCCAGCCCAGTGTTTCTCATGAGGTACTGTGCGTATAAGTTAAATAAGCATGGAGCCAATATACAGCCTTCACATACTCCTTTTCCTATTTGGAACCAGTTTGTTGTTTCATGTCCAGTTCTAATTTTAACTTGTTGATCTGCATACAGATTTCTCAAGAGGCAGGTCAGGTAGTCTGGTATTCACATCTCTTTCAGAATTTTCCACAGTTTATTGTGATCCACACAGTCAAAGGCTTTGGCATAGTCAATAAAGCAGAAATAGATGTTTTTCTGGAACTCTCTTGCTTTTTCCATGATGCAACGGATGTTAGCAATTTGATATCTGGTTCCTCTGCCTTTTCTAAAACCAGCTTCAACATCTCGAAGTTCACAGCTCATGTATTGTTGATGCCAGGCTTGGAGAATTTTGAGCATTACTTTACTAGCGAGTGAGATGACTGCAATTGTGTGGTAGTTTGAGCATTCTTTTGCATTGCCTTTCTTTGGGGTTGGAATGAACACTGACCTTTTCCAGTCCTGTGGCCACTGCTGAGTTTTCCAACTCTGTTGACATATTGGTGCAGCACTGTCACAGCATCATCTTTCAGAATTTGAAATAGCTCACCTGGAATTCTATCACCTTCAATATCTTTGTCCATAGTGATGCTTTGTAAGGTCAACCTGAGTTTACATTCCAGGATGTCTGGCTTTAGGTGAGTGATCATTCCATCGTGATTATCTGGGTCGTGAAGATCTTTTTTGTACAGTTCTCTGTATTCTTGCCACCTCATCTTAATATCTTCTATTTCTGTTAGGTCCATAGCATTTCTGTCCTTTATCGAGCCCATCTTTTCATGAAATGTTCCCTTGGTGTCTTTAATTTTCTTGAAGAGATCTCTAGTCTTTCCCATTCTGTTGTTTTACTCTATTTCTTTGCATTGATCACTGACGAAGGCTTTCTTATCTCTTCTTGGTATTCTTTGGGACTCTCCATTCAAATCGATACATCTTTCCTTTTCTCCTTTGCTTTTTGCTTCTCTTCTTTTCACAGCTTTTTGTAAGGCCTCCCCAGACAGCCATTTTGCTTTTTTGCATTTCTTTTCCATGGGGATTGTCTTGATCCCTGTCTCCTGTACAATGTCACAAACCTCTGTCCATAGTTCTTCAGGCACTATGTCTATCAGATCTAGTTCCTTAAACCTATTTCTCACTTCCACTATACAATCATAAGGGATTTGATTTATATTATACCTGAATGGTCTCGTGGTTTTCCCCACTTTCTTCAATTTAAGTCTGGATTTGGCAGTAAGAAATTCATGATCTGAGCCAGTCAGCTCCCACTCTTCTTTTTGCTGACTGTATAGAGCTTCTTCATCTTTGGCTGCAAATATAATCAATCTGATTTCTATGTTGGCCATCTGGTGATGTCCATGTGTAGAGTCTTCTCTTGTGTTGTTGGAAGAGGGTGTTTGCTATGAACAGTGTGATCTCTTGGCCAAACTCTATTAGTCTTTGCCCTGCTTCATTCTGTATTCCAAGGCAAATTTACCTCTTACTCCAGGTGTTTCTTGACTTCTTACTTATGCATTCCAGTCCCCCATAATGAAAAGGACATCTTTTACGGGTGTTAGTTTTAAAAGGTCTTGCATGTCTTCATAGAACCATTCAACTTCAGCTTCCTCAGCGTTACTGGTCAGGGCATAGATTGGATCACCGTGATATTGAATGGTTTGCCTTGGAAACGAACAGAGATCATTCAGTCATTTTGAGATTGCATCCAAGTACTGCATTTCAGACTCTTTTTTTGACTATGATGGCTACTCCATATCTTCTAAGGGATTTCTGCCCACAGTAGTAGATATAATGGTCATCTGAGTTAAATTCACCCATTTCAGTCCATTTTAGTTCGCTGATTCCTGAAATGTTGATGTTCATTCTTGCCATCTCCTGTTTGATGACTTCCAGTTTGCCTGATTCCTGGATCTAACATTCCGTGTTCCTATGCAATATTACCCTTACAGCATCAGACCTTGCTTTTATCACCAGTTACATCCATAACTGGGTGTTGTTTTTGCTTTGGTGCTGTGTCTTCATTCTTTCTGGAATTATTTCTCCACTGATCTCCAATATCATATTGGGCACCTACCTACCTGGGGAATTCAGCTTTCAATGTCCTATCATTTTGCCTTTTCATAAGATTCATTAGGTTATCAAGGCAAGAATACTGAAGTGGTTTGCTATTCCCTTCTCCAGTGGGCCACATTTTGTCAGAACTCTCCATCATGACCTGTCCATCTTACATGGCCCTGCACTGCATGGCTTAGTTTCATTGAGTTAGACAAGGCTGTTTCCATGTGATTAGATTGGTTAGTTTTCTAAAACTAACTGGTTCAACACAAATCACCAAATGGGCACTTAATTTGCTCTGCTCAGTTGCTCAGTCCTGTCTGACTCTTTACAATCCCATGGACTGTAGCCCTCCAAGCTCCCTTTTCCATGGAATTTTCCAGGCAAGAATACTGGAGTGGATTGTCACTTCCTCTTCCAGGAGATCTTCCCATCTCTGGGACAGAACCTGCATCTCTTGCATCTCCTGCATTACTATGAAGATTCTTTACCACTGCACCACCTGGGAAGTTCAGAAACTTAATAAATACTAGTTTTTTTCCCTCTCCCCATGACTAAGTTCATATATGGAACTCTAAAGTTCCAGAGACAGAATTTCTAAACCTGAGCCTCAGGCTTTTGGGGAATAATCTTCTAATACAAGTACCTCCACTGCTTTGGAATCACTGCTCCCTTAGCTTCTACTAGAAGAGACGTGGGTTTTCCTGATAGCTCATTTGGTAAAGAATCCACGTACAAAGCCAGAGACTGGTGTTTGATCCCTGAGTTGGGAAGATCCTCTGGAGAAGGGAAAGGCTCCAGCATTCTGGCCTAGAGAATTCCATGGACTATATAGTTCATGAGGTTGTAAAGAGTCGGACAAAGAGTGAGAAACTTTCATTCAGTAAAAGAGAGATACTGAACCTTAGGATTGGTGGAGAAGGGGTGCCACTACCAGGTCATTATTTGCCTCTACTACTTGCTATGCATCTGAAAAATCCTGATTCACTATCTCTGTTATTTCACATTATTTCCTTCTTCCTAGATACTCACTTCTAGAAGATGCTCCTGATTAATGCTATTTCTTAATGCCTATCATTTCAACCCTAATATTGACAATTCAATGGTTTGTATTTTTCTATCTTTGTTTACATTAAAAAATGAGTTTGTTACTAGCACACACTCTGTTTCATGTGCATATGTGTATGTAACATGTTGAATAATAGTTCTAATAATAGTCATTTGCTTATGCAAAATTTGAAATTTTCAATATATTCCAATGCCTTTAAGAAATGGAAAATCAGTTCGAATTGTAATTAACTACTGAAAATGGTTCAACAGCTCAGATCAGTTAAATTGTTTGTCCAAAGTCCACAGCTAGTTAGACTCAGAATTTAGTTTACAGATCTAATCATGCCAAATTTAAAGTCTGTATTCTGCACAAAATTTATTAAAATAATTTTCAGTGTTCAGTAAAAGGTAACCTGACTAGTGGTAGAGTCCCTACTCCATTTCTGTGGCTCACAATTTGGTACTAGAAATTGAGATTGTTCTGGGGACTGATATCTCTGCAGGTGATGGCTGAGATCCTTGAAAGAGTAGGAGAGGTCGGTCTGAAGGAGGGGCTTCTAGTTAACCCAGTAGCTGGAAGGTAAATGCAAAAGATGCAGAATATACTGTATGGGAAGCTTTTGAAGAGATCAAGCCCTGAGCCTTTGAAGTGGGAACACTGACTAAGACCCAAGACTACTAGAGAACTAATCCTCAGTTCAGTTCAGTCAGTTCAGTTGCTCAATCATGTCCAACTCTTTGCGACCCCATGAATTGCAGCATGCCAGGCCTCCCTGTCCATCACCATCTCCCAGAGTTCTCTCAGATTCATGTCCATCGAGTCTGTGATGCCATCCAGCCATCTCATCCTCAGTCGTCCCCTTCTCCTTCTGCCCCCAATCCCTCCCAGCATCAGAGTCTTTTCCAATGAGTCAACTCTTCGCATGAGGTGGCCAAAGTAATGGAGTTTCAGCTTTAGCATCATTCCTTCCAGAGAAATCCCATGGCTGATCTCTTTCAGAATGGACTGGTTGGATCTCCTTGCATTCCAAGGGACTCTCAAGAGGCTTCTCCAACACCACGGTTCAAAAGCATCAATTCTTTGGCACTCAGCTTTCTTCACAGTCCCACTCTCACATCCATACATGACCACTGGAAAAACCATAGCCTTTACTAGACAGACCTTAGTCAGCAAAGTAATGTCTCTGCTTTTGAATATGCTATCTAGGTTGGTCATAACTTTTCTTCCAAGGAGTAAGCGTCTTTTAATTTCATGGCTGCACTCACCATCTGCAGAGAACTAACTCTAGGGAGTATCAAATAGTGAGAACTCACATAAACAAAATGACTTGAGTACAAACCTGGCATCACCCAACCGCCAGTAGCACCCTGTGTAGGATGCCCTATCTAAACAACAAACAAAACAAAAATACAAACTGAATCATCAACAGACAGGATTACTACCTTTCTCAGCCTTGCCCATTAGAGGAAAAACAAACAAAAACTCAGCACAAATCTCACAATAATCAAAGCTTACACAAACCACTGGACCAGCCTTAGGAGGGCAGAAAGCAAATGGAAGAAAGAATTCAAATTTCTTCAAGGAAAGAATTCAACTTTCCTTGAAACCTGGGTAAAGGAGACCTCAAAAACAGTAAATTTAAAAAAAAAAGCAATAAATAGGCAAAGAAATACTACAAATGAAGTAACAAGGTAGAAACACAGAAGTCCAAATAAATGAAAAGGAAATAGGCAAACTATCTGACAAAGAATTCAGAATAATGACAATAAAGATGATCAAAAACCTTGAAAACAAAAAGGAGACAATGGAAGAATCAATTAACAAAGACCTAGAAGAATTAAAGAATTAACATGCAGAGACAAATAGCACAATTACAGAAATTAAAAACACTTTAGAAAGAAGCAATAGCAGAATATCTGAAGTAGAAGAATGAATCAGTAAGCTGGAAGATAAAATGGTGGAAATAACTTCTGAAGAGCAGAATAAAGTAAAAAGAATGAAAAGAACTATGGATAGTCTCAGAAGTCTCAGAGACCCCTGGGACAATATGAAATGCACCAACATTCAAGTTATAGGGGTCCCAGGAGGAGATGAGAAAATTTTTGAAGAGATTATAGTTGAAAGTTTAGCCAACATGGAAAAGGAAATAGTCAATCAAGTGAAGAGGGACAAAAAGTCCCATATGGCATAAACCCAAGGAGAAACACACCAAGACATATACTAATCAAACTAACAAAGTCTAAACACAAAGAAAGAATATTAAAAGCAGCAAGGGAGAAGCAACAAGTAACATACAAGGGAAACCCTCTATGCTTAATAGCTGATCCTTCACTAAAACTCTGCCAGCCAGAAGGGAATGGCAGGATATACTTAAAGTATGGAAAGGGAAAAATCTTCAACCAAAATTATTGTACCTGACAAGGATCTCACTCAAAATTGATGGAGAAGTCAAAAGCTTTACAGAGAAGCTAAAGTTAAGAGAATTCAGTACCACCAAACCAGCTTTACAACAAATGTTAAAGGGACTTATATACTCAAGAAATACAAGAAAACAAAGAAGATCTACAAAATCCACCCCAAACAATTAAGAAAATGGCAATGGGAACATATATATCAATAATTACTTTGAATGTAAATGGATTAAATGCTCCAACCAAAAGACACAGACTGGCTGAATGGATACAAAAACATGACCCATATATATGCTTTCTACAAGAAAGTCACATCAGAACTAAAGACATATATAGACTGAAAGTGAGAGGATGGAAAAATATTCCCTGTAAATGGGAAGCAAAGGAAAGCTGGAGTAGCTATCCTCATATCGGACAAAATAGACCTTAAAACAAAGAAGATTACAAGAGATAAGGAAGGACAATACATAATTGATCAAGGGATCAATCCAAGAAGAAGACATAACAATTGTAAATATATATGCACCCATCAGAGGAACACCTCAATACATAAGACAAATACTAACAGACATAAAAGGAGAAATTGACAGTAGCACAGTAATAGTAGGAGACTTTAACTCCCCACTCACACCAATCAGATCTGTCACACCAAGACAGGTCATCAAAACAGAGAATTAATAAGAAAACACAAGTCTTAAACAATACATTAAATGAGATGGATCTCATTGATATATTCAGGACATTTCATCGAAATGCAGAAGAATACACCTTATTCGCAAGTGCACATGGAACATTCTCCATAACAGACCACAGTTTGGGTCACAAATCAGACCTCAGTAAATTTAAGACAATTGAAATTATATCAAGCATCTTCTCTGACCACAACACTATGAGACTAGATATCAATTACAAGAAAAATACTGTAAGAAACACAAAGACATGGAGATGAAACAACACATTTATAAATAATCAACACTTTACTGAAGAAATCAAAAGGGAAATAAAAAATATTTGTAGAAACAAATGACTATGAAAACACAACAACTCAAAACTTATGGGAAGCAGCAAAAACAGTTCTAAGGGGGAAGTTTATAGCAATACAATACTACCTCAAGAAACAAAAAATGCTTTGAACAGACAACCTAAATTTACACCTAAAGCAACTGGAAAAAGAAGAAGAAGAACAACAACAACAGAAAAAGAAAAAAGAAAAAAGCCCGCAATTAGTAGAAGGAAAGAAATAATAAAGATCTGAGCAGAAACAAATGAAAAACAAAGAAAGCAACAATGGTAAAGATAAATAAAACTGAAAGATGTTTCTTTGAGAAGATAAAGAAAATTGACAAACCTTTAGAAATACTCATAAAAAAAAGAGAGAGAATAATCAAATCAGCAAAATTAGGAATGAAAAAGGAGCAGTTACAAAAGACAATGCAGAAATACAAAGGATTACAACAGACTATTATGAACAACTATATGGCAATAAAATAGATAACCTGGAAGAAATGGACAGATTCTTAGAAAAGTTCAATCTTCCAAGACTGAACCAGGAAGATATAGAAATTATGAACAACCCAATTATAAGAACTGAAATTGAAGCTGTGATCAAAAATCTCCCAAAAAAACAAAAGCCCAGGACCAGATGGCTTCACAGGAGAATTCTGTAAAACATTTAGAGTAAAGCTAATGCCTATCCTTCTAAAACTCTTTCCAAAAATTGCAGAGGAAGGAACACTTCCAAACTCATTCTACAAGGCCACCATTGCCCTAATACCAAAACCAGACAAGACCACACAAAGGAAGAAAACTACAAGCCAATATCACTGATGACCATAGATGCAAAAATCCTTAACAAAATTTTAGCTAATAGAATTCAGCAACACATCAAAAAGCTCATACAACATGATCAAGTTAAGTTTATTCCAGGGATGCAAGGATTCTTCAATATACAGAAATAAATCATTGTGATACACCATATTAACAAACTGAAAGATAAAAGCCGTATGATTATCTCAATAGATACAGAAAAAGCCTTTGACAAAATTCAGCACCCATTTATGATTACAACTCATCAAATGGTCATAGAAGGAACATACCTCAACATAGCAAAGGCCATATATGACAAGCCAACAGCAAACATTATTCTCAATGGTGAAAAACTGAAAGCATTCCGCCTAAGATCAGGAACAAGACAAGGGTGTCCACTTTCACCACTATTATTCAACACAGTTCTGGAATTTCTAGGTATAGCAATCAGAGAAGAAAAAGAAATAAAACTAATTCAGATCAGAAAAGAAGAAGTAAAGCTCTTACTGTCTGCAGATGACATGATATTGTACATAGAACACCCCAAAGATAGTATCAGAGAACTACTAGAGCAAATCAGTAAATTTAGTAAAGTTTCAGCATACAAAATCAATACACAGAATTCACTTGCATTTCTGTATACTAATAATGGAAAATTAGCAAGAGCAATTAAGGAATCAAACCCATTCACCATTGCAACGAAAATAATTAAATACATAGAAATAAACTTACCTAAGGAAACAAAAGAACTGTACACAGAAAATTATATGACATTAATGAAAGAAATCAAAGATGATATAAACAGATTGAGAGATATCCCATGTTTCTGGGTAGGAAGATTCAATGTTGTGAAAATGACTATACTACCAAATTCAGTCTACAGATTCAGTATGATCCCTATCAAGTTACCAATGGCACTTTTAAAAATTTACTTATTTATTTTAATTGGAGGCTAATTACTTTACAATATTGTAGTGGCTTTTGCCATACATTGACATGAATCCCATTTTTCACAGAATTAGAAGAAAAAAATTCACAATTCATACAAAAACACAAAAGACCCAGAATACCCAAAGCAGTTTTGAGAAAGAAGAATGGAGCTGGAGGAATCTACTTTTCTGACTTCAGATTATGCTACAAACCTACAGTCCTCAAGACAGTATGATTCAATTCAGTTCAGTCACTCAGTCCTGTCCGACTCTTTGCAACCCCATGAATCACAGCATGCCAGGCCTCCCTGTCCATCACCAACTCCCAGAGTTCAGACTCAAGTCCATCGAGACAGTGATGCCATCCAGCCATCTCATCCTCTGTCGTCCCCTTCTCCTCCTGCCCTCAATCCCCCCCAGCATCAGAGTCTTTTCCAATGAGTCAACTCTGCATGAGGTGGCCAAAGTACTGGAGTTTCAGCTTTAGCATTATTCCTTCCAAAGAAATCTCAAGGCTGATCTTCAGAATGGATTGGTTGGCTCTCCTTGCAGTCCAAGGGATTCTCAAGAGTCTTCTCCAACACCATAGTTCAAAAGCATCAATTCTTTGGCGCTCAGCTTTCTTCACAGTCCAACTCTCACATCCATACATGATCACTGGAAAAACCATAGCTTTAACTAGACGGACCTTAGTCGGCAAAGTAATGTCTCCATTTTTGAATATGTGTCTGCTAAGTTTGCTAAGTCACTTCATTCGTGTCCGACTCTGTGTGACCCCATAGATGGCAGCCCACCAGGCTCCCCCATCCCTGGGATTCTCCAGGCAAGGACACTGGAGAGGGTTGCCATTTTCTTCTTCAATGCATGAAAGTGAAAAGTGAAAGTGAAGTCTCTCAGTCATGTCCGACTCTTCTGCGACCCCATGGACTGCAGCCTACCAGGCTCCTTTGTCCATGGGATTTTCCAGGCAAGAGTACTGGAGCGGGGTGCCATCACCTTCTCCGTGAGGATAGAGACTGTACCTTTTTTCCTGTTTCCCTGGTTTACAATAACAACATCATTCTGGTGGGGAAAGCAGACCAGTTTTGGCAGCCCTGGTGGGAAAGGTGGATCTTGCATTTACCTAGGTTGGGGGCGGGAGGACCCTCTCTGGAGGGAATGCTAAACAGGTATACATGAGTAAGAAAGGAGGCTCTGGGTTCACACACACCCGTGACAACAGGGCAGGCTAGGCTGGAGGCCTTGCCCTTGAGTTTCTGAAGCCCCAGGGCTCTTGCTAAGACCCCATATAAATATAAAACTGAATTTCAGAAAGCTTAACTGATTTAATAAGCAGCAGGAGGGGAAAAATCCAGTTCTCTTAATTCCTAGACCAGGGTACTTTCAACCGTCACACTTCGCACTTGACATCTCACACATTCACCAGTTATTATAAATTAATCTTTAATTAGAAAAACTAGCTATTTTGGAGCTTATTCCATGTTTCTAACAGCAATTCCATCCAAAACAAGGTCACACAACAATGCAAAACCTTCTAGAGACCTAATCAGGAATAATGTGTGTTTATATCCTCTACCAAAGAAAACAGCAGGAGGCATGAGCATGGGAAACACAGAGTCCTCCAGCTTAAGCCATCCTTCTTGAATCCCTCTTCTCCAGCCAACATGAAAATGTTACTAATGTCTATCTATTTGAAATCAAATCTACAGTTATTTCAGATATTAATTTTGTGGCCAAATCATTCCAGATGAGTGATATTAAACTGTTAACCTTGGTACATGCTGATCCTAAGGAATCCATTTCTAACACCTCAAGGCAAGAAAAGTGCACTTCAAATAATTTTATTTCCATCTAAGAACTTAACCATTTGAATATGTGTGGATCACAATAAACGTCAGGAAGCAACTGTTAGAACTGGACATGGAACAACAAACTGGTTTCAAATAGGAAAAGGAGTACATCAAGGCTGTATATTGTCACCCTGCTTATTTAACTTATATGTAGAGCACATCATGAGAAATGCTGGACTGGAAGAAACACAAGCTGGAATCAAGATTGGCAGGAGAAATATTAATAACCTCAGATATGCAGATATCTCAAGATGACACCACCCTTATGGCAGAAAGTGACGAGGAACTAAAAAGCCTCTTGATGAAAGTGAAAGTAGAGAGTGAAAAAGTTGGCTTAAAGCTCAATATTCAGAAAACGAAGATCATGGCATCCGGTTCCATCACTTCATGGGAAATAGATGGGGAAACAGTGGAAACAGTGTCAGACTTTATTTTTTGGGGCTCCAAAATCACTGCAGATGGTGATATTAGCCATGGAATTAAAAGACGCTTACTCCTTGGAAGACAGTATGGTACTGGCACAAAAACAGAAATATAGACAAATGGAACAAGAAAGAAAGCCCAGAAATAAACCCATGCACCTATGGGTATCTTATTTTTGACAAAGGAGGCAAGAATATACACTTGGGAAAAGACAGCCTCTTCAATCAATGGTGCTGGGAAAACTGGACAGCTACATGTAAAAGAATAAAATTAGAACACTTCTTAACACCATGCACAAAGATAAACTCAAAATGGATTAAAGACCTAAATATAAAGACCACAAACTATAGCACTATTAGAAGGAACACTAATAGGCAGAACACTCAGTGACATAAAGCAAGCTCCTCTATGACCCACCTCCTGGAGTAATGGAAATAAAAACAAAAAAGTTAACAAAAAATTAAAATTAAAAAAAAAATAAACAAGTGGGACCTGATTAAACTTCAAAGTTTTTGCACTGCAAAGGAAACTATAAGCAAGGTGAAAAGACAACCCTCAGAATGGAAGAAAATACTAGCAAATGAAACAACTGATGAAGGATTAATTTCCAGCAGCTCATATAACAATGCCAGAAAAACAGCCCAATCAAACAGTGGGAAAAAGGCCTAAACAGACATTTCTCCAAAGAAGACATATAGAAGGCTAACAAACACCAGAAAAAATGTTCAACATTGCTCATTATCAGAGAAATGCAAATCAAAACTGCAATGTGATATCACCTCAAACTGGTCAGAATGGCCATCATCAAAAAATCTACAAGCAATACATGCTGCAAATGGTGTGGGGAAAAGGGAACACTCTTGCAGTGTTGGTGGGAATGTAAATTGATACAGCCACTATGGAAGACAGTATGGAGATTCCTTAAAAAACTAGGAATAAAACCACCATATGACACAGCAATACCACTCCTAGGCTTATACCCCAAGGAAACCAAAATTGAAAAATATACATTATCCCGCTGTTCATTGCAGCACTATTTATGGTAGCTAGAATATGGAAGCAACCAGATGCCTATCAACAAATAAATAGATAAAGAGGTTGTGGTACACATACACAATGAAATATTACTCAGTTATGAAAAGGAACATCTTTGAGTCAGTTCTAATGAGGTGGATGAACCTAGAACCTATTATACAGAGTGAAATAAGTCAAAAAAGCAAGATAAATACAGGATAAATACAACATAAATAAATAAATATAAATTATTATAAATAATAATTCTATCACATATATACAGAATGTAGACAAATGGAACTGAAGAATTTATTTACAGGGAAACAATGTAGAAACAGATATAGACAATAGACTTATGGTCATGGGAAGAGGGGAGGAGAGGATGAGATGTATGGAAACTTCCATTACCATATGTAAAATAGATAGCCCATGGGAATTTGCTGTATGGCTCAGGAAACTCAAGCAGGGGCTCCGTATCAACCTAGAAGGGTGGAACAGGGAGGGAGATGGGAGAGTTTCAAAAGAAGGGGGTATATGTATACCTATGGCTAATTCATGTTGAGGTTTGACAGAAACAACAAAATTATGTAAAGCAATTATCCTCCAGTTAAAACAAAATTTTCTTCCATAAGAATTTATTAGATAGAATAGGTCAATATTTTATTCAATGATCGGCTTTTAATAAAGACCTAGGATGCCTTACATCAGGAGGGTCGTTTCACATATACAATATTCCAGATACCATACTGCATGCTTGCATGCTAAGTTATGTCTGACTCTTTGTGACCCCATGTACTGTAGCCTGTCCAGATGCCATAGCAACTCATAAATTGGGTAATAGAAATGGAGGGTTCTGTCCTCATACACTTCATCTGTTGCCTATGTAATAAACTAGCCCTACTTACAATCTCAGCTGATTTCAATTATGTATTCACAAATATTCCTTAAGACTATGCTATGTGCTAGATTTATATGCAGGATTTTGGTTAACCTTCATAAGTAATTTACATGCACATTTTAAAGTAACTCTGTGAAGTCTATTAGTATCTCCATTTTTAAGGTGCAAAAACTGAGATTGAAAAATGTTAATTAGTCAGACATCAAGCAGGTGATTGAGCTTCCCAGGTGGCACACTGGTAAACAATCCGCTTGCCAATGCAGGAGCCACAGGAGATGCGGGTTCAATTACTGGGTTGGAAAGATCCCCTGAAGGAGGAAATGCAGCCCACTCCAGTATTGCCTGAAAAATTCCATGCAAAGAGGAGCCTGGCAGGCTACAGTCCCTGGTGTTACAAAGAGTCTGATACAACTGAGGGACTGAGCACACATGCAAGCAGCTGACATTAATCTTTACACACAAGTCTGACGTAAGAAATGCACATGCAAGTTTGTTATACTTCTGGCTTCAGTTCTTGATTCAGTAATTTAGCAGCAGCCCAAAGCTGGATAGATTGATTGAGGCTGTTCCAGAATCATAGTTATCCCACCCTCTCTACTAACATTCCCTTACATCCTATAGTCTTTATTATCACCTGAAGTAGCCAGATTAGGTGGTAGTCCTTGTGCTAGGATCCCCTGACCAATTCGGAAATTCTGTCTTGATGTCCTTGTCTCCCTGGACTGGCCCAGTCTGCTTTGTGATGGGATCCCCTGCATACTTCAGTCCTATTTTCTCCATACCAAAACAGAACATGAAGCACCTAAAACCCTTTAATATCTGATGCATTTTAGTCTGAAGTCAGACTGTTAGCCACAGCTGAGTGGTTCTTTTTGACAGAAGTTTCTATAACCAACATCATTCCTCCCCAATACTCCTTGCCTCTGCTATATTTAAAACCATGTTTTTTTTAAAAAAAAAAATTAAAAAACCGACATCTTCATAGCAGAGTCTGTCTCTGGCTCCACTGAAGCATGGCAACCTCTCACTAGAGGAAAGAATTTCCATGGATTGCTCAGTTGCAGTGCTCAATTAGTCTTTGAATATACCTATATATTTCCCCCTCTACTTCCCCATAACACACTGTCAAATATGTCAAACACAGAGTAGCTTTCTGATGTGAACGTTGGCTCATTATGTCCCAGCTGAGACCATTAAATTCTGTTTCTTTAAGACCAATGGAAAGGGTAGATTTTCAGTTCCTTTGACAGAGCTCATCTTAAATCTCCTCCCTATTGTGAGATAGATAGTTGGTGACAAATCAGTAATATTTCAGACCCCACTGGGAGCAGACTGGCTATTCATAGGATTGAGATTTCTGGGATAGACAACAAGGAGCTATTGAATGAGCATATACATTGCTGGTGTTGCATCCTGCCTTGTGTCAATTTTAATGGCATCATTTTGTTCCCATAAGAGAGAGTTTCTCAATTTTGGAACTACTGACATTTTGGATGAAGTAACACTTTTGGGGGGCTTCCCTGGTGGCTTTGATGGTAAAGAATCCACCTGCAATGTGGGAGACCTGAGTTCAATCCCTGGGTTGGGAAGATCCCTGGAGGAGGGCACTCCAGTATTCTTGTCTGGAGAATCCCCATGGACAGAACAGCCTAGCAGGCTACAGCTCATGGGGCCACAAAAAATCAGACACGACTGAGCAACTGAGCACAGCACAATACTTCATTGTGGGGAGCTGTCCTCTGCATTGTAAGATGTTACCACCTGCCTAGCTTATACCCACTATATAACAGTGACACATCCTATAAGTAGTGATAACTAAAAATGTCCCATGAACAAAATCACACCCAATTAAAAACAATGCTTTAAGATATTCCAGGGGACTTCCCTGGTGGTTCAGTGGACTTGGGTTTCATCTCTGATTAGGAAACTAAGATCCCATATGCTGTGGGACAACTAAGCCTTCCCACCACATCTAGAGAAGCCAGGACGCCAAATTAGAGAAAGCCTGAATGGTGCAATAAAGAGTACATATGCTGCAATCAAGATCCAGCACAACCAAAAATAGAAAAAGGTATTCTAAGAGTATGTCTCCCTCAAGTCAGCTCTGAATCCAAACAGAAATCTACATTATGTTAGTCACTCAGTCGTGTTTGACTTTTTGGGAGACCAGGGACTGTAGCTTCCAGGCTCACTGTCCATGGTATTTTCCAGGGAAGAATACTGGAATCAATTGTTGTTCCCTTCTCCAGGGGATCTTCCTGACTCACGGGTAAAACCCAGGTCTATCAAATGACAGGCAGTTTCTTTACTGTCTGAGCCACAGGAAAGTACCACATTATAAGATAGTCGGCATACAAGCACTCTATGAATAAAAGTCACTAAAAGTTTACGTATAAAAGTCACTAAAAAAGATATAAAAGTCACTAACATAGCCAGACAGAAAAAACTGCAAATCAGGGGAAAGTGTGTTTGCAATAGATTCCAAATTCTGGTTGCTTACCATTCCTTATACTCCCAAGTTCACCACACTTCCACTTCCACTTCTATGCTGCTCACTGATATTTGGAGCTCAACTGCTCTCTTGTAGCATGTAAGAGTCCCTATTACAAGTTGGACCAAAATTGTATTCCCTGGTGACTCCACACATTCTCATGGCTTTACTTTTCTTCCCAAGTATCCAGGAAACATTGCTTTTAGGTGTTGTCTTCTCCAATAATCTTGTAAATAGAGAAACAATGCACATATTCATTATCTTGTCCTTTAAGATTTTTGTATACACATATGTATGTTTTCAGTATATAACAACTAAAGAAATGCATAATGAGGGATTTAGATGCCATAATAGGATTTCAGATCAGATATAAACACCAGTTTATAAACGTTATAAAATTAGAAAGGGATTCCCTGGTAGCTCAGCTGGTAAAGAATCTGCCTGCAGTGCAGGAGATCCTGGTTCAGACCCTGGGGCAAGAAGATCTGCTGGAGAATCTACTCTTGGGCTTAGAATTCTTGGGGTTCAAGTTAGAAAGTCTTCTAATCACATTTCTACATAAGTATGAGACTAGCTTTGGTCCTTAGAATTCAGAACTAGGGTCCTTTGAAGAATTTCTTTACTTATGATCATATAGGCCAGTATTCTTTAAACTGTGTTATGTAGTATCAGTAATTTCTGAAATATGTGCCCTCAATATTGGTGTTATTTATAAATAAGTGAACTTTTAAATCATACTAAATATTAATGAGTCAAATTTTTAAAAAATAGGTATTTTATAAGTTGAAATTATTTTTTCTTTCTATATTTCCACAAAGTCATTTTATTACTCTAAGGTTGTTGATCCCTATCTAAAAACCATTTCTTAGTCTTCCACTGATAAACCTCAGGGAGCCTGAATCTGGAACATAATTTTGTGACCATAGGCATATGGTGTTGTCATCTGCAGAGAGATTCATAGCATTCATTTTTAAACTGGTCCTTCATCCCTTACATGTGAAATCTAAAAAAGAAATGAAACAAATGAACTTACTTACAAAACAGAAAGAGACTCACAAACATAAAAAAACAAACTTACAGTTGCTGAGGGGAAGCATGAGGGGGACAGGATAATTAGGGAGTTTGGAATGGACATGTACATACTGCCATATTTACAATGGATAACCAACAAGGACCAACTATAGAACACATGGAAACCTGCTCAATGCTATGTGGCAGCCTGGGTGGGAAGGGAGTTTGGGGGAGAATGGATACATGCATATGAATGACTAAATCCCTTCATTGTTCACCTGAAACTATCACAACACTATTAATCAGCTGTACCTTAACACAAGATAATAAACTTAAAAAAAAAAAAAAAAGGTGTTCCTTAATACAAAAGATAATAAGAACTATCTGGTAGTCCTTGAGAGGGATCAAGCACTCATATAGCAAGTTATGGTAGAGTCTATGCCTTTTTATAAGGATTCAAGGACACAAAGCAACCTTGTCTTTAAATACTGGAACTCCTTGGTCCCCTGATCCTAAACTGGGGGAAATTTCTGTCTCTGCCATCCCTCTGTGATAATTATGAGCTAAATCTTTGAATTTCAATTTTGCAAATATGCAATAACCTGGATTTAGAGCTAGAAAAAAGTTTTAGAGATTCCCTTGTCTTTTATATTTTCAGAAATAATAATAGTAGGGCACTCAAGATCACCCAAGTCTTCTCCTTATGTCCCTATGTCCATGTGGGCCACATAGCTATTCTCTGAAAATTATTTTTATGGTTAATTCATGATACAGCAGTTTGGAGCAAGGAATGTTAGGATCATGAATCAAGATAAACTGAAGGTGGTCAAACAGGAGATGGCAAGAGTGAACATCAACATTTTAGTGAAATAAATATCAGTGAAATAAAATGGATGGGAATGGGTGAATTTAATTCATATGACCATTATATCTACTACTGTGGGCAAACGTCCCTTAGAAGAAATGGAGTGGCCTTCATGGTCAAGAAGAGTCAGAAATGTAAAGCCTGGATGCAATCTCAAAAATGACAGAGTGATCTAAGTTTGCTTCCAAGCCAAACCATTATCACAGCAATCTAAGTCTAGGCTCCAACGACTAATGCCAAAAAGATGAAACTGAACAGTTCTATGAACACCTACAAGACATTCTCGAAATAATGGCTAAAAAAAAGGGATTCTTTTTTTTTTTTTGGATAAAAAATATCCTTTTTATCATAAGGGACTGGAATGCAAAAGTAGGAAGTCAAGAGATACCTGGAGTAACAGGCAAGTTTGGCCTTGGAGTACAAAATGAAACAAGGCAAAGGCTAACAGAGTTCTGCCAAGAGAATGCACTGGCCATAGCAAACACCTGCTTCCAACAACACGAGAAACAACTCTACACATGGACTAGATGATGGTCAATACCAAAATCGATTGATTATATTCTTTGCAAACAAAGATGGAGAAGCTCTACAGAGTCAGTGAAAACAAGACCAGGAGCTGACTGTGGATCATGAAGTCCTTACTGCCAAATTCAGACTTAAAGTGAAGAAAGTAGGGAAAAACCACTGGATCATTCAGGTATGACCTACATATATTCAAGGGATTACATCTGATAGACAGAGTGTCTAAAGAACTATGGACGGAGGTTCAAAATACTACTCAAGAGGTGGTGACTAAAACCATCCCCAAGGGGGAAAAGAATGCAGAAACACAAAATGGCTGTCTGAGGAGGCCTTACAAATAGCTGAGAAAAGAAGAGAAGCGAAAGGAAAAGGATAAAAGGAAAGACATCTATCTGAATGCAGAAATCCAAAGAATAGCAATGCGATATAAGAAAGCCTTCTCAAGTGAATAATGCAGATAAATAGAGGGAAACAACAGAATGGAAAAGACTAGAGATCTCTTCAAGAAAATTAGAGATTCCAAGGGAACATTTCATGCAAAGATGGGAACAATAAAGGACAGAAACCGGACCTAACAAAAGCAGAAGATATTAAGAAGAAGTGGCAAGAGTACAGAGAAGAACTGTACAAAAAAATGTCTCAATGAACAGGATAACCAAGATGGTGTGATCACTCATCTAGAGCCAGACATCCTGGAGTGTGAAGTCAAGTGCGGCTCAGGAAGCATTATGAGCCAAGCTATTGGAGGTGATGGGATTCCTGCTGAACTATTTAAAGTCCTGAAAGATGATGCTGTGAAAGTGCTGCACTCAATATGCCAGCAAATTTGGAAAAATCAGCAGTGGCCACAGAACTAGAAAAATCTCAGTTTTCATTTCAATACCAAAGAGAGGCAATACCAGAGAATGTTCAAGCTAGCACACAATTGCACTCATTTCACACACAAGCAAAGTAATGCTCAAAATTCTTCAAGTAAGGTTTCAATAGTACATGATCCTAGAATTTCCAAATGCACAATCTGGATTTAGAAAAGAGGAACCAGAGATCAAATTGCCAAATCTGTTGGCTTAAAAATCAAGAAATCAAGAGAAAAATCAAGAGAATTCCAGAAAAACATCTACTTCTGCTTCATTGACTATGCTAAATCCTTCTACTGTGTTGATCATAGAAAACTGTAGAAAATTCTTGAAGAGATGGGAATACCAGACCACATTACTTGCCTCCTGAGGAAGCTGTATGCATGTCAAGAAGCAACAGTTAGAACCAGACATGGAACAATGGGCTGTTTCAAAACTGGGAAAGGTGTATATCAAGGCTGTATATTTTCACTCTGCTTATTTAACTTATATGAAGAGTACATCATGTGAAATACCAGGCTGAATGAAGCTCAAGCTGGAATCAAGATTGCTGGAACAAATATCCTGGAAGAAAATAATCTCAGATATGCAGATGACACCACTCTAAAGTCAGAAAGCAAAGAACTAAATAGCTGCTTGTTGATGGTGAAAGAGGAGAGTGAAAAAGCTGGCTTAAAACTTAACATTCAAAAACCAAGATCATTGCACATGGCCCTATCACTTCATGACAAATAGCTGGAGAAACAATAGAAATAATGACTGCCTTTATTTTCTGGTTCTCCAAAATCACTATAGACAGTGACTGCAGCCATGAAATTAAAAGATGTTTGTTTCTTGGAAGAAAAGCTATGACAAATCTAGACAGCCTATTAAAAAGAAGAGACCTCACTTTGCCTATAAAGGTCTGTCTAGTAAAAGCTATAGTTTTCCACTAGTCATGTATGGAAGTGTGATTTGGATTGTAAAGAAGGCTGAGTGCCGAAGAATTGATGGTCTCAAAATTTTCTGAAGAAGACTCTTGATAGTTTCTTAGACTGCAAGGAGATCAAACTGGTCAATTCTTAAAAAATCACCCCTGATTATTCATTGAAAGGACTGATGCTGAAGCTGAAGCTCCAATATTTTGGCCATCTGATGGGAAGAGCTGACTCATTGGAAAAGACCCTGTTGCTGAGAAAGATTGAAGACAGAAGAAGAGGGAAACAGAAGATGAGATGGTTGGATGGCAGCATTGACTCAATGGACACGTGTTTGAACAAACTCCAGGAGATGGTGAAGGACAGGGAAGCCTGGCATGCTGCAGTTCATGGGATTGCAAAGCATCAGACACTACTGAGTGACTGAACAACAGCAACAACAGTTTTAATATTAAAAAAAAAAAAAACAAAAAAATAATAAATCAAATCCCCCTTCTATGCAAATATTAGGAATACTTAGCACATTTCTAGAATTCATCTTGACTCTCACTCAGATTAGAGCAGTTAGACAGAGTCACTGAAACATTCTCATCATTAAGATTGATGTGAGTCTTTGAAGGGAAGCAAGTTGAAAGGGTGAGTAAACCTCCATTTTCTTGAGGCACTAAGGGAACTCTCAGTCTCTGAGGTTTCTGTTTAGGGATGTCACTGGGAGTTTGTACATGCATATGCCCAAATAAATATGTACTAATACATCAGAATGGTTTTTAAGTTGAAATAAATGGAAAATAGCACAAATGACAGTGCTTTTACATACACTGTCATTACATAATCATATGACCTGGAGCAGAAGGAATTTCTGCTTGTTTCTGAGGCCAGATGCTCATCTCTAGTGTTTCAATCTCTGTCTATAACAGTAGAAGATTGTGGTTGTTGTCAAATCTGCTTCTCCTCTGGGGCAAGACAGTTGGTGGTAGTAGGTGTGATCATGCATCTCTGCTGTGCTACATTTCACTCTGCTCAGACTGACATTGTTCCATATTGCTACTTCTGGTCCAGACACCCTTCCAGAGCTCAGAGCTCATGTCTTCTTTCTTCCTTAGAGCACTGCTCCTGCTTAGGACAACAAGAGACCACTATGGGTAGCACTTTTCTTACTGTAGTCCCAGGAGCTGCCACCAAGCCATGATATTCCTATCTGATGTACATTGTGATTCTGAGTGAACTTGTCCAAAGTCTAAAAACTTCTGACTTGATCCACCACTCTCACAACCTAGAGAGGGACAGTGATTTTTCCATAGTCTTCTTCTTGTGGTCACTCTTCTATAGTCACAGGGAACACAAGTTCTGCTTCCCCTCAGGTCTTTATTCTGGTAAGTTCCACAGCCTTTCTTTATATTTTCCTATTTAAATTTGAAGCAAGAAAATGGACTTTTATCCCATATATCCAATCTTAGGTTCTGTAATGAGAAGCCCATGAAATAGATCTGAATCCAATCCTCATTCTGGAACCAAGTCCAACAAATGTTTTGTAGGACTTAGAGGAATGAAGCCAAGCAATAACAAGCTTAAGGATCTATGCACAAGAAACATGTCCAATGTTATAAGCCTTGAATTTCTTCTTCTTTTTTTTTTTAATATAACATTTGTGAAAGGTGACTAATATAAGCACTTATTGTATGTAAGACACTGTTCTGAATGGCAGTGATATAGTATTGAACAAAACAATAAATTTCTTCTCCAAGGGAATAATTTTCTCTGTTTCATTTATCTTGTGTATGTTTATGTGCATGTGTAGTATAATACAAGTTCATAAGTATTTTCTATATAATGTGTGGATATGTACTTATTCAAACACTTGCAGACATGCAAGAAACTGTGTTCACACATATATCAAGAGTAGCTGATAGCAACTGACATACAAAGTAAAGTTTTACCATATCAGCTGATCTCCACAGGCTCCAAAAGCCTGTGCTCTCATTGGGAAGATTCCCTGTAGAAGGAAATGGTAATCCACTCTAGTATTCTTGCCTGGAAAATCCCATGGATGGAGGAGATTGGCAGGCTACATTCCGTTGAGTGCCAAAGAGTCGGACACAACTGAGCAACTTCACTTTCTTTCTTTCTTCCCTCTATACTACACAGTTTGCACTGCTGTGTTTCACACTCTCTAACTTAGGAGTCCACTCACTGAAACTACCAGGGCAGGGAAAAAATGAAATATTCTCCTTTAAGATGTTCAAGAACTGTCCCTCCCTCCTCCACATGACAGCAGGAGAACCAAGGTCAGTTCACAATAAAAAAAAAAGAGCAGAAACAGCCTCCATCTAAGGGCAAAATGCTCCCGTATAGGCTGCCCCACTTTTAGCACCCTGGATCAATATTGATGTTCATTACCATAAAGAAGAAACATTTTTGCCTTGTACAAGTGTGTCAAATTTCAGTTCAGTTCAGTTCAGTCGCTCAGTCGTGTCCGAATCTGCGACCCCATGAATCGCAGCACGCCAGGCCTACCTCTCCGGCACCATCTCCCGGAGTTCACTCAAACTCACGTCCATCGAGTCAGTGATGCCATCCAGCCATTTCATCCTCTGTCAACACCTTCTCCTCCTACCCCCAATCCCGCCCAGCATCAGAGTCTTTTCCAATGAGTCAACTCTTTGCATGAGGTGGCCAAAGTACTGGAGTTTCAGCTTTAGCATCATTCCTTCCAAAGAAATCCCACGGTTCATCTCCTTCAGAATGGACTGGTTGGATATCCTTGCATTCCAAGGGACTCTCAAGAGTCTTCTCCAACACCACAGTTCAAAAGCATCAATTCTTCTGTGCTCAGCTTTCTTCACAGTCCACCTCTCACATCCATACATGACAACTGGAAAAACCATAGCCTTGACTAGACGGACATTTGTTGGCAAAGTAATGTCTCTGCTTTTGAATATGCTATCATAAATTTTCTTCCAAGGAGTAAGCGTCTTTTAATTTCATGGCTGCAGTCACCATCTGAGTGATTTGGGAGCCCAAAAAGATAAAGTCTGACACTGTTTCCACTGTTTCCACATTTATTTCCCATGAAGTGATTGAACCACATGCCATGTTCTTAGTTTTCTGAATGTTGATCTTTAAGCCAACATTTTCACTCTCCTCTTTCAATTTCATCAAGAGCCTTTTTAGTTCCTCTTCAGTTTCTGCCATAAGGGTGGTATCATCTGCATATCTGAGGTTATTGATATTTTTTGTGGCAATCTATATTCCAGCTTGTGCTTCTTCCAGTTCAGCATTTCTCATGATGTATTCTGCATAGAAGTTAAATAAGAAGGGTGACAATATACAGCCTTGATGCACTCCTTTTCCTATTTGGAACCAGTCTGTTATTCCATGTCCAGTTCTGACTGTTGCTTCCTGACCTGCATACAGGTTTCTCAAGAGGCAGGTTAGGTGGTCTGTTATTCTCATCTCTTTCAAAATTTTCCACAGTTTATTGTGATCCACACAGTCAAAGGCTTTGGCATAGTCAATAAAGCAGAAATATATGTTTTGTGGAACTCTCTTGCTTTTTCCATGATCCAGTGGATGCTGGCAATTTGATTTCTGGTTCCTCTGCCTTTTCTAAAACCAGCTTGAACACCTGGAAGTTCACGGTTCATGTATTGCTGAAGCCTGGCTTGGAGAATTTTGAGCATTACGTTACTAGCGTGTGAGATGAGTACAATTGTGTGGTAGTTTGAGCATTCTTTTGCATTACCTTTCTTTGGGATTGGAATGAACACTGACCTTTTCCAGTCCTGTGGCCACTGCTGGGTTTTCCAAATTTGCTGGCATATTGACTGCCACACTTTCACAGCATCATCTTTCAGGATTTGAAATAGCTCAACTGGAATTCCATCACCTCCACTAGCTTTGTTCGTAGTGATACTTTCTAAGGCCCACTTGACTTCACATTCCAGGATGTCTGGCTCTAGGTGAGTGAGCACACCATCTTGATTATCTTGGTCATGAAGATCTTTTCTGTACAGTTCTTTATATTCTTGCCACCTCTTTTTAATATCTTCTGCTTCTGTTAGGTCCATACCGTTTCTGTCCTTTATTGAGCCCATCTTTGCATAAAATGTTCCCTAGGTATCTCTAATTTTCTTGAAGAGATCTCTAGTCTTGCCCATTCTGTTATTTTCCTCTATTTCTTTGCATTGATCGCTGAGGAAGGCTTTCTTACCTCTGTCTGCTATTCTTTGGAACTCTGCATTCCGGTGCTTATATCTTTCCTTTTATCCTTTGCTTTTCACTTCTCTTCTTTTCAAAGCTATTTGTAAGGCCTCCCCAGACAGCCATTTTGCTTTTTTGCATTTATTTTCCATGAGGATGGTCTTGATCCCTGTCTCCTGTACAATGTCACAAACCTCATTCCATAGTTCATCAGGCACTCTACCTATCAGATCTAGTCCCTTAAATCTATTTCTCACTTCCACTGTATAATCATAAGGGATTTGATTTAGGTCATACCTGAATGATCTAGTGGTTTCCCCTTCTTTCTTCAACTTAAGTCTGAATTTAACAATAAGAAGCTCATGATCTGAGCCACAGTCAGCTCCTGGTCTTGTTTTTGCTGACTGTATAGAGCTTCTCCATCTTTGGCTGCAAAGAATATAATCAGTCTGATTCCAATGTTGATCATCTGGTGATGTCCATGTGTAGAGTCTTCTCTTGTGTTGTTGGAACAGGATGTTTGCTATGACCAGTGTGTTCTCTTGGCAAAATTCTGTTAGCCATTGTGTTGCTTCATTCCTACTCCAAGGCCAAATTTACTTGTTACTCCAGGTGTTTCTTGACTTCCTACTTTTGCATTCCAGTCCCCTATAATGAAAAGGACATCTTTTTGGGGTATTTGTTTAAAAAATCTTGTAAGTCTCTATAGAACTGTTCAACTTCAGCTTTTTCAGCATTACTGGTTGGGGCATAGACTTGGATTACTGTGATATTGAATGGTTTGCTTTGGAAATTAACAGAGATCATTCTGTCGTTTTTAGATTGCATCCAAGTACTCCATTTCAGATTCTTTTGTTGACCTTGATGGCTACTCCATGTCAACCTTAGAAGGTCTTAACACAGAGATGAAGACTTTCATTCCCAGAAAGCTGGTAAATGTGTGTAACAGTGTGTCCTTGAGAAGAGTAGCAGGTCATACAACATCCATGTACTGATCAAGCAGATTTTAGTATACTTGTCTCTATTTACAGAGTTTCAGAATTCCCACATCACGTATCCCACTGCAATCACATGTCCCCTTATAGGATTCCTGGTAATCATTTTGTAAATACAAGTTCTATAGTTTGAACTATATTTTTCTCACACTTCAACATACTCAACACACACACATGTGTTTATCTCTGTAGAGCCTACTATGGTTTTGACCATTTTATATAGATTGCTTCATTTCATCTTAATAACAGCATTGTTATGTGGGTCAAGCAGGTATTATTTTACAATTCATTAATGAGTCCAAAATGTTTCAGTAGTAGGCCAGGCATAACACAGCTTCAGAAAGAGAATTATTTCCAGCTCCATTATTTGGTATTCTTACTATTTAAAAATGCTATGGATATCTGAAGACTTTAGCATTTTTAAAACCACAGTTTACTAAAAGGAAGAGAGAATTGCTATTTCCACAGGTAAAGAGCACTGTGGAATAGCCTTCCCTCTAAGGGCTGTGAACTATGAACTCGGTCAGGGTTTAAAATAAGAAAACAGAATGGAGAGAACCCCTGTCTGTAGGGTGGCAGGCTAGTTGTAAATTATTATGGTGGGTACCTAGTGTAGAACCTGACCAAACATGAATACTTAGCGTGTTTCATGTTAAATGAATGAATGAATAAGTGTATATGAATAAGTTTTATAACCTAACAATGCATTGTGGTAGCCAAATCCAATGTAAGCCTTCTGGGGTGCATAACTTAGAAAATAATATGCTAAATGAAATAGGGCAAATGCCCCTTTCTAGAAACACAAGTATCTGCAAGAAGTAATCCCAACCAGCCTCTGAAGCCAACTCAGTTCCCACCATTTACTACATATTGATCTATGTACAGCCAATGAACCTCTTAAGAAAACTGGAAGTCAGGTTTGTGGTATAGAGAAAGGTATCTATGGCTTTTTAAACTGTAAGACTCCATTTAAATGTAAAATAAAAGTTACTCTCTATTGAACATCTATGTATATGTCAGGCGATTTTGGTTTCAAAGTCTTTAATTCTTATAAAATCATAAAATGAGATTTCCGTTTTATAGATGAGGAAACAGAGCTCATTCTTAAAGTGTCCATCCACTCTAGAATGTTTGGTTCTAGTGACCATGGTCTTCCATTTATCGAAAATATGATTCTACTCAGGAGCTTCAAAATTTCCCCACTGAACAACTAATCCAAGCCAAGCTTCTCAGTTTAACACTGTAGACCCTCACATCAATGTCTCTGCTTGTCTTCTGAACATTTTCTGACTGTTTTACTGACTCCCTAAAATATGCCCCTGGTTCTGGCTACAAGAGCTTCTTTATTGTGCCCTCCCAGTTAAATTCAAAAATATTATAAGCTTCTGCCTAAGACTTGCATTTTTCCTTAAATCTTCACAGTGTAAAACTTAGTCTGTTCTCTTACTCAGAATAAATGTGCTAAGGGAACTCAGCTAATTCACATGAACATGCTATTGTTTAAAATTTTCTTAGAGTTGTCCTGTTTTATGTGTTTATCCATATATTCAGAGTCCCTTGGACTGCAAGGAGATCCAACCAGTCCATTCTGAAGGAGATCAGCCCTGGGTGTTCTTTGGAAGGAATGATGCCAAAGCTGAAACTCCAGTACTTTGGTTACCTCATGCGAAGAGTTGACTTATTGGAAAAGACTCTGATGCTGAGAGGGATGGTGGGCAGGAGAAGGGGACGACAGAGGATGAAATGGCTGGATGGCATCACTGACTCGATGGACGTGGAATTGAGTGAATTCCAGGAGCTGGTGATGGACAGGGAGGCCTGGTGTGCTGCAGTTCATGGGGTCACAGAGTTGGACACGACTGAGTGACTGAACTGAACTGAACTGAATCTAAATTATAAACTAATGAAGAAAAGGGAAAATATTAATAACTGATTTTTTTTAATTCCTTAAACCCTTTGCAGAGAACTCCCAGTTTTAGACAGCCCTGCTCAGTGAATTATTTCTCTGAACATATCTTGAAAGATAGAATTTTCTTTGAATCTTCTTTGGTGACACCTACTTGCTCCCTAAGACTATTTAACAGAAATGCTTTAAAATATTCCACATTCAAACATCATCCCCACTTTTTTTGCTTTTTTCTTTTTTTTGTAATTACTACTTGAGCTCACAATCTCTTCATCAGCCATTTACTATTCTTTCTATTTTGCAGATGAAGAAACTGAGTTCAGTAGCTAAAAGGATTGTTCAGTGTTAAACAGAGTTAGAGAGAAATTGGAACTGGAATAGAGGTCTTCTGATACCCAGTCCAAAGTTCTTCCCTCTATCCCATAGTATCTTTCTACCTTCCATTGTAGAAGGAGCCCCTATGGAGCTCTATTTGTACCTTTCCATTTTTTCATACTCTAAAATGACATTCAGTTCAGTTCAGTTCAGTCTCTCAGTCGTGTCCAACTCTTTGTGACCCCATGAATCGCAGTACATCAGGCCTCCCTGTCCATCACCAATCCCGGAGTTCACTCAATTTCACGTCCATCAAGTCAGTGATGCCATCCAGCCATTTCATCCTCTATCGTCCCCTTCTCCTCTTGGCCTCAATCCCTCCCAGCATCAGAGTCTTTTCCAATGAGTCAATTCTTCGCATGATGTGGCCAAAGTTTCAGCTTTAGCATCATTCCTTCCAAAGAACACCCAGGGCTGATCTCCTTCAGAATGGACTGGTTGGATCTCCTTGCAGTCCAAGGGAATCTTAAGAGTCTTCTCCAACACTGCAGTTCAAAAACATCAATGCTTCAGTGCTCAGCTTTCTTCACAGTCCAACTCTCACATCCATACATGACCACTGGAAAATCCATAGCCTCGACTAAACGGACCTTTGTTGGCAAAGTAATGTCTCTGCTTTCGAATATGCTGTCTAGGTTGGTCATAACTTTTCTTCCAAGTAAGTGTCTTTTAACTTCATGGCTGCAGTCACCATCTGCAGTGATTTTGGAGCCCCCCAAAATAAGGTCTGACACTGTTTCCACTGTTTCCCCTGTTTCCCCATCTATTTCCCATGGAGTAATTGGACCAGATGCCATGATCTTAGTTTTCTGAATGTTGAGCATTAAGCCAACTTTTTCACTCTCCTCTTTCACTTTCATCAAAAGGCTTTTTAGTTCCTCTTCACTTTCTGCCATAAGGGTGGTGTCATCTGCATATCTGAGGTTATTGATATTTCTCCTGGCAATCTTGATTCCAGCTTGTGCTTCATCCAGCCCAGCGTTTCTCTTGATGGACTCTGCATAGAGGTTAAATAATCAGGGTGACAATATACAGCCTTGACGCACTCCTTTTGCTATTTGAAAAATGACATTAGCATAATAAAACAGTGATTTAGGTGAAAGACCAGATTCCACAAATTTCCTAATGATAAAGGCTTACTGAATTTGCAATTTATGTTTTTGATAAGTTAATCTTTTGTACCCTTTTGTGTGAACACAGTTATAAGAAATGTTTTCTGACAAGCTTGGTGAGGCACGGTAACATGGCAGGGCTCATATGTCATCTGCCAGTTATGACTTTAAGACGCAAAGCCATCCTGTGTGCTGTTCCTTCTTCTGTTCCTTTGTGTAGGTGTAGCTCCCCAGTGAGGCTGTGTTATCATTCTTTCAAGGTGATCTATGAGCTGCTCACTGAAGGGAAGTCAGTGGCTTTTCAAAATCACGTGTAGTATATTCACGGCCCTCAGTGGAACTACTGGAAAATTACAGGTCTCAATAAAACCCACATGTCCCTGAATTCAGCCTATGTGCTACAATTTTCAATTTGCATTAACCATTGTTTCTTATAAGTGTGCTCAGGGTTGTACCATTTGATCACATACATTTAACATTTTCTTACTTACCCCAGCATTACCAGATATGTTAAAGTGTTTGCAAGTGCCATTTAATACTAAGGAATCTGAGAAGTAACAAGAAACATTTTTAAAAATATGTATGTACGTATTCAAAGATTTTGCTGTTTTTTGAGTAAGGTGAAAATTATGAAAATACTGTTCTGAAACAACATTTTCCTGAGTTATCTGACCTAAGTCAGGTTAAGATTTTCAGAAACTTAATTTTAACCAGGATTTAATCAGCAATGTAATTAAGCAAATAATATCTATTAATTAAATATAATATAAAATGTAGATATGCTTGTTTGTTTTAAAAATATTTCCCTAGGTGTCCAATAGAAATAAAAATTTGAGTCATATATTTAATTTTTACATTTTCTAGTAACCACACTTTACAAAGGTAAATAACAATTGTAATTAATTTTAATAATTTTATGTAACCCAATATATCTAAAATATTATTTCAATGTTCAGTCAATACAAAGATAGAGATATTTTACATATTTTAATTTTTTCTTTTACTAATCTTCAAAATATGGTGTATATTTTACACTTAAAAAATGCATCCAATATGGACTGGCCACTCTCAGTGTTATGCTGGAGCCAACTTGCAGTGAATTTCCAGTTTGTTATTACATTTTCTGAATTTCATGAAACAATGGTAAATTAAAATTGGTCCCTGTAAGAATCTTTATTCTATAGGAATCTTCAACTGATGCAAATTTTTTGGAGGGTAGGTTGAAGTAGGAAACTGATTGTTAAATATTTACCAGCACACTGCTGCTGCTGCTAAGTCACTTCAGTCATGTCCGACTGTGTGTGACCCCATAGATGGTAGCCCACAAGGGCTAGAACACTGGAGTGGGTTGTCATTTCCTTCTCCAATGCATGAACATGAAAAGTGAAAGTGAAGTCGCTCAGACTTCATGGACTGCAGCTTACCAGGCTCCTCCATCCATGGGATTTTCCAGCCAAGAGTACTGGAGTGGGGTGCCATTGCTTTCTCTGATTTACCAGCATACCACCTCAAAATAGCCACTATGGCTAGTGACTACCATATTGGAAAATTCATCCCTAGATAATGACAAAAATTATATTATTTGATAAATGTTTCTTAAGTATGCTTAGAATTCTTTAATTTGTCCTAAGGATGGTGCTTTTCATAATGGACACCACTTGGAAAAACACCAGAAGAGAGGAAAAAATGATAAAAACAGTGACATGCCATCTATTAGCTGTGAGACTCCATAGCCAAAACTGGCTAACCACTCTCCTTTTCCATAGAGTTCTTGGTCTGGGCTTGAGGAAAGGATTGCTTCTTCTGGTTTTTAAGAATATGTCTAGTCACAAATGCTGCTATTGGTGAGAAGACTGGAGAAAGAGATTAGCATAAAAACATGAGAAAGATATGAGCTTTCTTATAGATATCATAAATAACAGTTTTGTTTTTAATGAGAAAATAGACATTTTTATATTGATATTAGTTTATATATTTAAACCTCATTAAGAGTTATTAAATGCCATTTATTAAAATGTGCACAATTCGTTAACAACTTTTTTAAGATTACCTAATGTACTTCTAATATATTAAATTTGAATGATTAAATCTAATTTTAGTGGAGGAGGATCATGTGGTAAGCATTCTAGGATGTTTTATTATAGGAATCTTTGATATCTATAACAAATATACAGTCTTCCATGAAAACAGTAATAGCTTGCTTTATTGGGTTTATAACTATGTACCAGGCACTTTAAATATTTATTTCAATTGATTTACACAGTGATCTTAAGTGGTGGATATTATGCAGATTCTAAAGAGTAGGACACTGAAGCTCAGGAAAGTTAGGGGGTTTGAAGTCAGCCATCTGGTAAATGATAGACCTGAGTAGTGAACTAAGGCCTTTCTTATTCCAAAGTCTGTGGTTTTGTTCTGGATCATACTGCTTCCCTAGAATTTCAATTCAGGTTTATTGGATTTTAATCAATGTTTTTCTTACTGGGAACATAGAGCTAAGGTAAGGATGGAAGCATCATGAACTCAGAACAATAAAGCCTCATTGGTACAAATGGTAATGGTTTATAGAGTTGAGGAAAAGAACAAGCTCAGTATGTCTTCCAAAATATAAGCCTCATCTTGTTCACGTACTACCCCCTACTAATATGTCAATACTAGTATACTGTGTGTACTAAATATGTACAAATTAAATGAAGTTGTGCTCTCATAGAAAAGAAAAACAAAACAAAAGGAAAAACAACACAAAACAGAAAAAAGCCCTTATTCTCCAAGTATGATAAAGGAAGGTGATGTTTCTTGAGAACTTACCAAAGGGCAGGCACTGTTCTAGGTGCTTCTCTTGTATGAACTCGTTTAATTCTCATCAATTGCATAAGGTAGGTACAGATAAGGAAAGTTGAGGCACATGGAGGATAAGAAACCTCCCCATGCTACTAACAAGTAGCAGAACTAGGATTTAAACCTAAGCAGTCTGGATCCATCATGCATACTCTTAGTTACTACAGCATATGGCAGACAAGCTACAGGAAACTCAACTGTCAAAAACTAATAAATAATGGACATGTGGATGCAAAATGACTATGAAAAAGAGATGCATATAATACCATAAATCAGTTCAGTACTAATTTTCAAATTAGTAATAAGAAATTACTGGAAATGGAGAAATCACTTCCCACCTTCAAAACATGAAAGGTGGAGGAGTTGGGATTTAAACAGGATAAAGGGTAAGTAGGATCTGAATACACAGAGAAAGAATTTTCTCTCTATCCAGAGAGAATAGTATGCGAATATATATGGAGAACAATTCTAAGTCAATATATTGGACTGAAAATATTGGACATGTGAAAGTAGATAACAACAGTGGAAAGATGGTTATAAACAAGAACAGGCTTATGTCTGTCTCCTGTGTAGCAGATAATTCAATTTTTCACACACTATAGACTATCAGGCTTCCAAGCTGGCACTAGTGTTAAAGAACCCACCTGCCAATGCAGGTAGACCTAAGAGATGGCAGTTCAATCCCTGGGTCAGGAAGATCCCCTGTAGGAGGGCATGGCAACACACTCCAGTATTCTTGTCTGGAGAATCCCATGGACAGAGGGGCCTAGCAGGTTTCAGTCCATGACACACACAGAATCAGACTCAACTGAAGCGATTTAGCATGCATGCCACAGACTATTTTTGTGGAACATTTATGACAGTGTGTTTATAAGGTCAATAACTATAATGCCCATCAAGCAAAGTGACATGAAGGGAAAGAAGGAAAATATGAGGGTAATAGAGGGAGATGTCATGTATTCTACTGAAGACCGTAAGAAAGGCTTAAGAGGCCATGCTGTGTTTAGAGAATAGCATTTGGTTTGTTTCAAGCATAATAAATTATGTGATGAGGAACATTAGGAGGTCAGACTAGAAAGGTCATTAGAGTCCATAGCATGGAGAATATTGAATGCTGGATATAAGGAATTTATGATTCATCAATAGCAATTGGTCAGTAGGCAGCCTTGAAGGATTTTAAACTTCAGAGCTAAAATTGCATTTCCACTTCAGGAAAAGAAATCTGCCAGTTGTGAGTGGAATAAAGTATGGTGGAGGGAACCATAGGCTGAAATTTATATTAGTGGTTATTGTAGAAGATTAAGCTAGAGATAATGATATTCTGAGATGGGATAGTGGTTCTGAGATGGGATAGTGGCAATAGACATGGAAAGAAGAGGGTATGTAAAAGTGCTTTGGATGCTAAAAGAAATATGTTCCAAGTATAAAGAGGAAAACCCAAGATGTGAGAATGGGGAAATAGCAAGATCAAAGTTATATGACTTTTCAATTTGCTTATTCTCTCCTGCATCCATTAATCTGTTCTGAGATTCAGAGAAAGCAAGTTTGGCGAAAATTTAAGTTTAGGGTTTATCAGTTAGTATCTGTAAGATTAACTAACCTTCTTTTGAGTAGTTGGACAGTTGATCACTTATGGCATAGAGGTAGGGACAAGGGAAAATATATCCAAGAAAGAATACCCAAGGTATTCTCCCAGGGTATAATGTGAGAATAAATTAGATTATTCTTTTCTTAAAAGGTGATCTCACTTTTTGCATTAGTGCAAATGCTACAAAAAATTTAGATTCTTTTTTTTTTTCTTGGTCTTATCTAAATATCAAAATATATCTAGGTGTAAGCCACATGTCTAGATAAAATAAATATCATTACTTCTTAAATTATATGTGGTTAAAGTCCCTTCTTAAAAAAAAAAATCTGTCCAACACTGAATTGTATAAATTCCGGTAGAAATGAACAAATAATCGACATACATAACATGATCAATGTGTTAGTTTTCTCTATAATTGCAATCATATTGCAATATATAAATTAGAAAATTAACATGCTGTTTATCTTACATTTATGTAATTTTATGTCAAATATACTTAAACAAAAAAACTGACATATAGAGACTCCAAATTTTTAATTATTTTATTCAACAAATATAAGATTACTTTCAAATTTCTACAACAATTCCTACATGTCTATTGTCAATTTCTGAGCTTCTCTTGTCATGCAAGTAACAAACAGCTCAGGTACCAGCTCCCCTTTGCACTGCCCATGTTTCAAATAACAGTGGTCTAGAGGATCATTTCTACAGGTCAGTTCAGTTCAGTTGTTCAGTCATGTCCAACTCTTTGTGACCCCATCAACTGAAGCACGCCAGGCCTCCCTGTCCATCACCAAACCCTGGAGTTCACCCAAACCGATGTCCATTGAGTCAGTGATGCCATCCAACCATTTCATCCTCTGACATTCCCTTCTCTTCCTGCCCTCAATCTTTCCCAGCATCAGGGTCTTTTCAAATGAGTCAGCTCTTTCTCATCAGGTGGCCAAACTGTTGGAATTTCAGCTTCACTGTCAGTCCTTCCAATGAATATTCAGGACTGATTTCCTTTAGGATGGACTGGTTGGATCTCCTTGCAGTCCAAGGGACTCTCAAGAGTCTTCTCCAACACCACAGGTAAAAAGCATCAATTATTCCGTGCTCAGCTTTCTTTATAGTGCAACACTTACATCCATATATGACCACTGGAAAAACCATAGCCTTGACTAGACGGACATTTGTTGACAAAGTAGTGTCTCTGCTTTTCAATATGCTGTCTAGGTTGGTCATAACTTTTCTTCCAAGGAGTAAGCATCTTTTAACTTCATGGCTGCAATCACCATCTGCAGTGATTTGGAGCCCAGAAAAATAAAGTCAGCCACTGTTTCCACTGTTTCTCCATCTATTTCCCATGAAGTGATGGGGCCAGATGCCATGATCTTAGTTTTCTGAATGTTAAGCTTTAAACCATTTTGTTCACTCTCCACTTTCACTTTCATTAAGAGGCTCTTTAGTTCTTCACTTTCTGTCATAAGGGTGGTATCATCTGCACATCTAATCTTATTGATATTTCTCCTGGCAACCTTGATTCCAACTTGCTCCAGCCCAGTATTTCTCATGATGTACTCTGCATAGAAGTTAAATAAGCAGTGTGACAATATACAGCCTTGACATATTCCTTTTCCTATTTGGAACCAGTCTGTTGCTCCATGTCCAGTTCTAACTGTTGCTTCCTGACTTACATACAGGTTCTCAAGAGGCAGGTCAGGTGATCTTGTATTCTCATCTCTATAATAGTAAAGATAATCCAAAATCTTGGAATTAAAATGGAGAAATAGATAAACAGACTAGAGGCATAAAAGATCCAGAGGATATAAGAAATGTTTAAGAAGGACTTAGAAGAATAAAATAATAAACAATAAGCAATTAGCAACATGATAAATGAGATTTATAAAATAACCTAGAGTGAGCTAATAGCAGAATATATTAGGTAGAAGAACAGATAAGTGAGCCAACAGTTAGAAGAGTGGAAATAATTAAAGTAGAGCATGATAAAGAAAATAAAAATAAAAAAAGGATGGTCTCAGATGCTTCTGGGACATTGTTTGCATCCACATTGAAATTAGAGTGGTCCCAGGAGAAGAGGAGAAAAAGAGTATGAAAATGTTTGAAGAGATTATACTCAGAAACTTTCTGAACATGGGAAAGGAAATAACCACCCAAGTCTAGGAAGCCCACAGAGGATAAGCCCATACAGGGTAAGCCCAAGGAAAAATATGCCAAGACACAAACTAACAAAAGTTAAACACAAAGAACAAATGTTAAAAGCAACAAGGGAAAAGAAACAAATAACATACAAAGGGATTCACATAAGAATAATAGCTGATCTTTCAATAGAAACTCTTCAGGCCAGAATGGAGTGGCAGGATATATTTAAAGTGATAACAGGAAAAAACCTAGAAGGAAGATTACTCTATCCAGCAAGGACTTGAAGGAAAAATTGAAAGCTTTATAGACAATCAAAAATTAAGAGAAATTATCACTGCTAAACCACCTTTACAACAAATGTTAAAGGAATTTCTAAGATACGAAATATTATTACATAATAGAGAAAAAAAGTTACAGAATCAAACTAGTAACCTAAACAGTCATAGGATCATATATATCAATAATTAATTTAAGTGTAGATGGATTAATGCTCCAATCAAAGGGTACAGATTGGCTGAATGGATACAAAAACAAGACCCCTTTATTTGATCTCTATAAGAGACCCACCTCAGACCTAGGGACATATACAAACTGAAAGTAGGGACTGCAAAAGATACTCTAAGCAAATGAAAATCAAAAGAAAGTGAGAATAGCACTACTTATATCAGATATAAGAGACTTTAAATAAAGCAACAAAGGACACTACATAATGATCAAGAGATCAATCCAAGAAGAAGATTTAGCAATTATAAATATGTATGCACCAAACATAGGAGCACTTTAATATATAAGGAAAATGCTAGCAACTATTAAAGGGGAAATCGACAGTAACACAATAATAGTGGGGGGCTTAACTCTGCACTCACACCAATGGTCAGATCATCCAGAAAGAAAATTAATAAGGTAACACAAGTTTTAAATGATATATTGGACCAATTTGATCTAATTGATATCTATAGGGTATTTCATCCAAAAACAGTAGATTTCACTTTCTTCTCAAAGTGCACATGAAACATCTCCAGGATACATCACATCTTGGGTTACATACCAAGCATTTGTAAATTACAAATAATTGAAATTATTTAAGGCATCATTTAAGACCACAATGCTATAAGATTAGATATCAACTATGCATTACTTTGCCGACTAATTTCTGCCTAGTAAACGCTATGGTTTTTCCAGTAGTCATGTATGGATGTGAGAATTGGACTGTGAAGAAGGCTGAGTGCCGAAGAATTAATGCTTTTGAACTGTGGTGTTGGAGAAGACTCTTGAGAGTCCCTTGGACTGCAAGGAGATCCAACCAGTCCATTCTGAAGGGGATCAGCCCTGGGTGTTCTTTGGAAGGAATGATGCTAAAGCTGAAACTCCAGTACTTTGGCCACCTCATGAGAAGAGTTGACTCATTGGAAAAGACTCTGATGCTGGGAGGGATTGGGGGCAGGAGGAGAAGGAGACGACAGAAGATGAGATGACTGGATGGCATCACTGACACGACGGATGTGAGCCTGAGTGAAATCCGAGAGTTGGTGATGGACAGGGAGGCCTGGCGTGCTGCAATTCATGGGGTCGCAAAGAGTCGGACACGACTGAGCGACTGAAATGAACTGAACTGATGCTCAGTTGGTAAAGAATCTGCCTGGAATGCAGGAGACCTGGGTTCGATTCCTGGGTTGGGAAGATCCCCTAGAGAAGGGAAAGGCTAACCCACTATAGTATTCTGGCCTGGAGAATTCCATGAACTGTATAGTCCATGGGGTTGCAAAGAGTTAGACACGATTAAGCAACTTTCATGGGGGGGGGGGATAGGTATAAAAAACAGAAACACATGAAGGCTAAGTAACATGCTTCTGAACAATCAAGAGGTCACTGAAGAAATCAAATATGAAATTAAAAAATACCCAGAAGCAAAAGACAATGATATATGACAACTAAAAACCTAGGGGACACAGTAAAAGCAATAATAAGAGGCAAGTTTATAGCAATGCAAGCCTACCTCAAGAAGCAAGAAAACCATCAACTAAACCATCTAACCTTACATCTATAGCAACTGGAAAAAGAAGAAGCACAACATAAAAACATCCAATGTTAGTAGAAGGAAAGAAATCATAAAGATCAGAGGAGAAATAAATGAAAAAGAAATGAAGGAAACAATAGAAAAGATCAATAAAAATTAAAGCTGGCTAATTAAGAAGATTAAGAAAGAATGACAAATCATTAGACAATCTAAGAAAAAAGAGAGAAGACTCAAATCAAAACTTAGAAATGAAAAAAGAAAAAAATCTACCACAGACAACCCTGAAATATGAAGGATCATAAGAGACTTCTACAAGCAACTATATGTCAAAAAAAAAAAAAAAAAAAGAACAACCTGGTAGAAATGGACACATTATTAGAAACGTATAACCTTCCAAAACTGAACCAGGCAGAGATAGAAAATATGAACAGACCAATAACAAGCATGGAAATTGAAAATGTAGTCAACAATCTTCCAACCACAACAACAACAAAAGGCCAAGGCCTGATGTCTTCACAGGTGAATTACCTCTCCTACTCAAACTTTTCTGGAGAATTGCAGAGGTAGGGAAACTCCCAAATTAATTCTACAGGGTCACCATCACACTAATACAAATACTAGACAAAGATTTCAGATAAAAAGAAAATCAGAGGCCAATATCACTGATGCATATACATGCAAAAATTCTCAACAAAATTCAAGCAAACAGAATCCAACAACACTTGATCACACAGCATGATCAAGTAGGGTTTATTCTAGGAATGTAAAGATTCTTCAGTATACACAAATCAATCAGTATGATACATCATAATAGAAAGTGAAAGATAAAAAAGAAAGTAAAAGATAAAAACAATATTATTATCTCAATAGATGCAGATAAATCTTTCAACCACATTCAACATTCATTTATGATAAAAACTCTCCAGAATGTAGACATAGACGGAATCTACCTCAACATAAAATAAAAGACAATGCATGACAATCCAAAGATAATTTATTATTAACAGTGAAAACGTAAATGTATTTCCTCTAAGATAAGAACATGCCAAAGTGTGCCCACTCACTATTGCTACTATTATTCAACATAGTTTGGAAGTCCTAGCCACAGAAATCAAAGAAGAAAAAGAAATGCAGATTGGACATGAAGAAGTAAAACCTTCACTGTTTTCAGATGACATAAAACTATACCTAGAATATAAAACTATACCTAAAACTTTACCTAAAAATGCCACCACAAATTGATAGAACTAATTGATTAATAAAGTCTCAGGATATAAAATTAATACATAGAAATCCCTTGCATTTCTATACACTAAAAATGAAAAATCAGAAAGAGAAATTAAGGAGACAACCCCATTCTCCATTGCAACAAAAATAATAAAATACTTAGGAATAAGCCTACCTAAAATAGACAAAAGATCTGTATGTAGAAAATCATAAGACACTCATAAAAGAAATCAAAGGTGGCACAAAAAGATGGAGAGATATTCCATGTTCTTGGTTTGGAAGAATCAATATTGAAAAAAAATGACTATACTACTGAAAGCAATTTGTGGATTCAACGCAACTCCTATTGAACTACAAATTGTATTTTTCACGGAACTAAAACTAAAGAAACAAACAAACAAAAAAACGAACTTAAATGGAAACACAAAAGACACTGAATAGGCATATAAACTATAAGAATGAAAAATGGAGCAGGAGGAATCAATCTTTCTGACTTCAAACTATGCTACAAAACTACAGTTATTAAAACAGCATGGTACTGGTAGAAAAACAGAAATATAGATCAATGGATCAAGGTAGAAAATCCAGCGATAAACACACACATCCAGGGGCACCTTATCTTTGACAAAGAAGGAAAGAATATGTGCAATGGAGAAAAGATAGCCTGTCCAATAAGTGATTCTGGGAAACTGCACAGTGATGTGTCAAAGAATGAAATTAGAACACTTCCTAATAACATATATGAAAATGACTCAAAGCAAATTAAAAATCTAAATATAAGACTAGAAACTGCAAAACTCTTAGAGGAAAGCATAGGCAGAACACTCTTTGACCAAAATCAGTTAGATCCTCTACGACCTACCTCTTAGAGTAATGGAAATTAAAACAAAAATCAATAAACATAATTAAATGTAATTAATTAATTAAACATACTTAAAAAATGTAATTAAACTTAAAATTTATAGTTCAATAGGAGTTGCGTTGAAGCCACAAATTGCTTTCAGTAGTATAGTCATTTTTTTTCAATATTGATTCTTCCAAACCAAGAACATGGAATATCTCTCCATCTTTTTGTGCCACCTTTGATTTCTTTTATGAGTGTCTTATGATTTTCTACATACAGATCTTTTGTCTATTTTAGGCACACCAGGCCTCCCTGTCCACCACCATCTCCCAGAGTTTACCCAAACTCATGTCCATGGAGTCGGTGATGCCGTCCAGCCATCTCATCCTCTCTCATCCCCTTCTCCTCCTGCCCCCAATCCCTCCCAGTATTAGAGGCTTTTCCAACGAGTCAACTCTTCTCATGAGGTGGCCAGCGTATTGGAGTTTCAGCTTCAGCCTCAGTCCTTCCAAAATACACCCAGGACTGCTCTCCTTTAGAATGGACTGGTTGGATCTCCTTGCAGACCAAGGGACTCTCAAGAGTCTTCTCCAACACCACAGTTCAAAACCATCAATTCTTCAGCGCTCAGCTTTCTGCACAGTCCACTCTCACATCCATACATGGCCATTGGAAAAACCATAGCATTGACTAAACGGACCTTTGTTAGCAAAGTAATGTCTCTGCTTTTTATTATGCTGTCTAGGTTGGTCATAACTTTCCTTCCAAGAAGTAAGTGTCTTTTAATTTCATGGCTCCAATCACCATCTGCAGTGATTTTGGAACCCCCCCAAAATAAATTCTGACACTGTACAATGGTTAGCCAGCAGGAATTTGCTGTATGAATCAGGGATCTCAAACCTGGTGCTCTCTGCCAACCTATAGGGGTGCTATGGGGTGAAATATGGAAGGGAATTTCAGGAGAGAGGGGACATGTGTTCACCTATGGGTGATTCATATTGAGGTATGGCAGAAACTATCACAATATTTTAAAGCAATTATCCTCCAATTAAAAATAAATAAATAAAATAAAGGATGACCTAAATGATCATTGCTCACAGGTACCTTATTTTATTTATAAAGAATGCCAAATTGTTTACAAATTATTGTAATTAGTAAAATAGGTAAGTTATTGGGTGCATGATTTTCAAAAAACTGCTTTTCTCCATGTCAGAAAACAAACAAACAGAAATCTCAGAAAAATAATTACATTTACCAAGGCAAAACAACATATTTTTGTTTGCAAATGACTCAGAGTAGTTTCCATGGTTATTGTTGCAAAGGTCTGACTTCCCACATGGAATATAATGAATAAAGGGATGGGTCTCAGTCTGACAGTGCAAGCCTACTTAACTAAAACATGGTAGATGTTTTTTTTCATACTTGATCTCACCGAAGTCTAGTGGTAATGGAAAATTGTTAACTTTCATTGGTGATTAGAATTCCACTGCATAGATATCTAACAGTTTGTCCATTCTTTTATTAACTGACAACTGAGCTGTTTGTCTTAAGCTATGGTTCCAAATAGGGAAAGGAGTACGTCAAGGCTGTATATTGTCACCCTGCTTATTTAACTTCTATGCAGAGTACATCATGAGAAACACTGGGCTGGAAGAAATACACGCTGGAATCAAGATTGCCGGGAGAAATATCAATAACCTCAGATATGCAAATGACACCACCCTTACGGCAGAAAGTGAAGAGGAACTGGAAAGCCTCTTGATGAAAGTGAAAGAGGAGAGTGAAAAAGTTGGCTTAAAGCTCAACATTCAGGAAACTAAGATCATGGAATCTGGTCCCATCACTTCAAGGGAAGTAGGTGGCAAAACAGTGGCTGACTTTATTTTTTTTGTCCATAAACGATGATGAAATTGAATGATGATGATGATGAAATTAAAAGACACTTGCTTCTTGGAAGAAAAGTTATGACCAACCTAGATAGCATGTTAAAAAGCAGAGACATTGCTTTGCCAACAAAATTCTGTATAGTCAAGGCTATGTTTTTTCCAGTCATGTATGGCTGTGAGAGTTGGACTATAAAGAAAGCTGAATGCCAAAAAATTAACGCTTTTGAACTGTGGTGTTGGAGAAGACTCTTGAATCCCTTGGACTGCAAGGATATCCAGACAGTCCATCATAAGGAAAATCAGTCCTGAATATTTATTGGGAGGACTTATGCTGAAGCTGAAACTCCAAAACTTTGACCACCTCATGTGTAGAATTGACTCATTGGAAAAGACCCTGATGCTGGGAGGGATTGGGGACAGGAGGAGAAGGGGATGACAGAGTATGAGATGGCTGGATGGAATCACCAACTTGATGGACATGAGTTTGAGTGAACTCTGGGAGCTGGTGATGGACAGGGAGGCCTGGCATGCTGTGATTCATGGAGTCGCAAAGAGTCGGACAAGACTGAGTGACTGAACTGAACTGAATTGAACAGAATTGAACTGGACTGAAGTGATGAAGAAAGGAATATGTCAAGGCTGTACATTGTCACCCTGCTTATTCAACTTACATGCAGAGTAACATCATAGGAAATGCTGAGCTGGATGACTCACAAGCTGGATTCAAGATTGCCAGGAGAAATATCAACAACCTCACATTTGCTGATGATACCATGTTAATGGCAGAAAGTGAAGAGGAACTAAAGAGCCTCTTGATGAAAGTGAAAGAGGAAAAGGAAAAAGCTGGCTTAAATCTCAACATTTAAAAAGCAAGGATCATGGCATCTGGTCCCATCACTTCATGGCAAATAGATGAAGGAAAAGTGGAAACAATGTCAGATTTCATTTTCTTGGGCTCCAAAATCACTGGACAGTGACTGCAGCCCCCAAATTAAAAGACAGTTGTTCTTTGGAAGAAAAGCTATGACGAAACTAGAGCAGAGACATCACTTTACCAACAAAAGTCCATATAGTCAAAGCTATGGCTTTTCCAATATTCATGTATGAATGTGAGAGTTGGACCATAAAGAAGGCTGAGGGCTGAATAACTGATGCTCTCGATATGTGGTACTGGAAAAGACTCTTGAGAGTCCCTTAGACTGCAAGGAGATCAAGCCAGTCCATCCTAAAGGAAATCAACCCTGAATATTCATTGGAAGGACTGCTGCTGAAACTGAAGCTCGAATACTTTGGCTCTCTAACGTGAAGAGCTGACTCATTGGAAAAGACTCTGATGCTGGAAAAGATTGAGGGCAAGATGAGAAGGGGGACAACAGAGGGTGAGATGGTTGGATGACATCACTGACTTAATGGACATGAATTTGAGCAGATTCAGGGAGATAGTGAAAGACAGGGAAGACTGGCATGCTGCATTTCATGGGGTCACAATGAGTCAGACACGACTTAGAGACTGAACAACCACAAAGTGATAAGGGCTTCCCTGGTGGGTCAGTGGTAAAGAATCTGCCTGCAAATGCAGGAGATGCAAGAGACATGAGTTTGATCCCTGGCTCAGGAAGATCCCCTGGAGAAGGAAATGACAACCCACTCCAATATTTTTGTTTGGAAAATCCTATGGACAGACGAGCCTGATGGGCTACATTTCATAAGGTCACAAAGAGTTGGACATGACTGAGCTACTGAACAACAACAAGAAATTATATTTAAACACTTAGGATATTTCTAAAGAGTAGATTCCTTAATTTCTCATAGGTAGAATTGGGAAGTTGGTTCTGCTGTTTTGCAAGAACTAATCAGATAGGAGGGACAGCCTCAGCTATTATAGATAAACCCAAGTTTATGACCTTATAACGCATTTTAAAAAATGCTGTGTCTTTGTATATTTGTTCCTGCAATACAAATTATCAGCGAACAAGAAACAAAACCAAATAAGCGATAAGTCCTGACAAAGTAAATCATCCATTTTTTGAATGCACCTTTTTATTTGGTTGTTATGCAATATGGAAATTCCTCACATACTTTGGATTGTTTCAAAAAAATCTAAACCATGAAAATATTTGAAGTTGCATTTGTTTTTCCTCATTTCTGTTTTTGTCAATCATTTAGCAAAACAAATATGTTCTTAATTCCTAAAAGCTTATGACTTTTATTTCTTATCTATTCCTTAAGAAAGTTAGGTACTCAGTTATGTTTATGTCCTTTATACTTTTTAGATTTTAATTAAAAATTCATAAAAGTTGATGAATATCTGTGAGAGAAATGTTCATATATTTTCCTGATAACTACCACCGTAAACTTGGGAGTGTTAATAGGGAGAAAAATCATAGGAATAACTGTTATAACCATCATAAGTGTCACAACATTATCAGTAATAATATCTTACTGAATAAACAAGTAACTCACCCAATCTCTCTCTACAAAATATTTATTAGATGTGTGCACACAGCTGCCCTCTACGGAGTCTCACAAATTCGGACATGACTGAAGTGACTTAGCAGCAGCAGCAAAACACAGATAAATCTCTTTTTATGTTATATGTGTGTGTGTTAGTTGCTCAGTCGTGTCCGACTCTGCAACCCCACAGACTCTAGCCCACCAGGCTTCTCTGTCCATGGGATTCTCCAGGCAAGAATACTGGAGTGGATTGCCATTCCCTTCTCCAGAGGATCTTCCTGACCCAGGGATCAAACCCTGGTCTTCTGCATCGCAGACAAATTATTTACCATTTGGGCTATAGTGAAGTCCCTAATATGTTATGCTTGGTTACAAAAAAAACAAACAAAAAAACAAACAAACAAACAAACAAAACAGACTGTGTTTTTCTAAGGGATGAGGATATACTAGTATATCTATTATAATCATCTGTTAAAAATGACATAAAGTTGAGCTACTAAGAGCTTGTTGGGTACACTCAAAATCTGAATAGTGTGTTTTGGCCCATTTCATGTAGATTTGTAAAAAATATACCTCTGAATGCTTTGCAACTAGACCTTTAGAAATGAGACAAATCTGTGGATTTTCTTCCTGAAAATCATATTGCAAAGAAGTGTTGACTTTTTATTTCATTCAGACAAAATTGGTTATTTATGTTCACTTATTACCATTATAAAAACACACTGAGCTGCTTTGTTATGATCAAATAAGAATCATCTATAATATTTTCCTGGGTACTGAATAGAATCCAAACCATTTTGGGGTCAGCAGTGTTAGACAATTACTCAGTGATGAAAAGATGAATGCAGCTTGTGGACAACATATCTAATCAAAGCAATAAACTGGCTGTGCCTCCACTTTTTATTAGACGCTCAGAGGAACTAGAAGCCTCATTTCACAAATAATGTGGACTTAGATTGCCATAATAAACTACCAATTATTTTTCAGTCATTTGGCCTATTTGGTGATTCCTGGCATGACATACTCTACTGATTCAACATTTATCAAGACACACAAACACATAAACACACACATACAACCAAAATAAAGTGCTATATTAGTTCCAAATGACTTGAATTTCAATAACCCAAAGGACAATGCATCTAAAACTGTAAAAATAAATTTTGCACATATTTATCAAAACACATAGAATATTTGATTTTATTATTCAATTTCCTAACATCATGATGAGAAAATCGAGGGTTATTTCTCTATGTCTCCCAGGTCCCAAATTAGTACTCATGCCACTAAACAATATCTGTTGCAGATAATGGAGGAAATGACTTAGGACAGACTTTATCCACAATATTTCAATTTGGTTTGGTTTTAGTCCACAGTGGTGTTTTTTTTTTTTCTTTTTCAGGTCTCAGCCTCAATTTTACCTTTTAAAAAGACCTTCGGTGATGACCATGTCATTCATCTCTCCATTAGTCATTCACTATTTGCTGTATATTTTACTCCTAACATTTATACAACTCTCTGATTATTTTGTTTATATATTTTTCTGCAGGCTTATTTCACTCCTCCTACCATTATAAAAGTTCCCTGAGCGTAATCTATATCTGTGTTGTTCACTACTCTATCTTTACAACTTAGAGCCTGGAGCCATGTAGGTTCTCAATTCAATTTTGAACACTGAATAAAATTAGAGAGAATGAGATGGAAAGAGAGAAAAACAGTAGTGTTTAAAGTCCAGAAGGGAAAGGATCAAAAATGTTAATTGTCATAATATTTACCAGAATATTTATATACTCTGTTGAGACATAAAACATGTACCCTCTGCGTGTGTGTGTGTGTGCGTGTGTGTATGTGTGTGTGCATGCCAGGCATAAGGTAGTAGATGAAAGAAAGATTGAAAATGTTTGGAAAAACTCGAAAAAGCTGAATAAAAAGAGTTTACCATAGGCTGAATAAATGTACCCAGGATGTCCATATACCAGATGTCCATATCCTGGAGATGGACAGGTAAACCTGGCATGCTGCAGTCTATGGGGTGGCAAAGAGTCAGACATGACTGAGCTGAACTGTCCATATCTGATCCTTGAAACGCAGGAATATGTTACCTTCCATGGCAAAAAGGATTCTGCAACTGTAATTAAGTTAAGGATATTATTGAAAGGGGAAGATTATCTTGGATTATCAGACTGGCCAGTGCGCTCACAAGAGTCCTTATAAGAGAGAATTAAAAGAGAGTCACAGAAGATAGTGATGGAAGCAGAGGTGAGAGATAGAGAGGACAAAAGATATAGGAAAAGTTGAAGATGTTATACTGCTGGCTTTGAAGATGCAGAAAGGGACCATGAGTCAAGGAATACAGGTTAACTATAAAAGCTAGAACAGGCAAGGAAGTCTGTTCACCTTTAGAGCCTCCAGAAGCAATGTGACCTTGTCAACCCCTCTTAGACTTCTGACCTTAGAACTACAAGTTTGTATTGTTTTAAGTCATCAAGTTTCAGCCCCAATAGGAAACTAATATGAGATCCTATTAAACATATCCATTAAATGGCAGTTCCTTTACTGCTTTCAAATTGTTTTTTAATACAATAACACATTCTTACTGCAGAAGACTTGAAAAATGCAGAAAGTGTATATATAAGGAAATAAAATTATTCTTTAATTCTATTGCTCAGAGAAAGAGAACATTATATGTTTTATTTTTATAAATAGACTTATGATCAATGAAGACGGGGAAGAGGGATAATAGACCTGACACTAAAAACACTTAGCTGTATTGATATGAACAATTAGTTAATTTTTAAATTACAAGTCATACTTAATTATTATTTCCTTAGCCTTAATTACAGCAGACCACAGTGCACATGATTACAAAGAATCAAACAAGACTGAGTGATTAACACTAGCCTAAAATATGATAGGATTTAGTGTCATTTCATTCATTTCATTCAGTTGCTCAGTCATGTCCGACTCTTTGTGACTCCATGAATAGCAGCATGTCAGGCCTCCCTGGCCATCACCAACTCCCGGAGTTCAATCAGACTCACGTCCGTCGAGTCAGTGATGCCATCCAGCCATCTCATCCTCTGTCGTTCCCTTCTCTACCTGCCCCCAATCCCTCCCAGCATCACAGTCTTTTCCAATGAGTCAACTCTTTGCATGAGGTGGCCAAAGTACTGGAGTTTCAGCTTTAGCATCATTCCTTCCAAAGAAATCCTAGGGTTGATCTTCAGAATGGACTGGTTGGATCTTCTTGCATTCCAAGGGACTCTCAAGAGTCTTCTCCAACACCACAGTTCAAAGCATCAATTCTTCAGTGCTCAGCTTTCTTCACAGTCCAACTCTCACATCCATACATGACCACTGGAAAAACCATAACCTTGACTAGATGGACCTTTGTTGGCAAAGTAATGTCTCTGCTTTTGAATATGCTATCTAGGTTGGTCATAACTTTTCTTCCAAGGAGTAAGCGTTTTTTAATTTCATGGCTGCAGTCACCACCTGCAGTGATTTTGGAGCCCAGAAAAATGAAGTCTGACACTGTTTCCACTGGTTCCCCATCTATTTTCCATGAAGTGATGGTACTGGATGCCATGATCTTCATTTTCTGAATGTTGAGCTTGAAGCCAACTTTTTCACTCTCCACTTTCACTTTCATCAAGAGGCTTTTTAGTTCCTCTTCACTTTCTTCCATAAGGGTGGTGTCATCTGCATATCTGAGGTTATTCATATTTCTCCTGGCAATCTTGATTCCAGCTTGCGCTTCTTCTAGCCCAGCGTTTCTCATGATGTATTCTGCATAGAAGTTAAATAAGCAGGGTGACAATATACAGCCTTGACATACTCTTTTTCCTATTTAGAACAAGTCTGTTGTTCCATGTTCAGTTTTAATGTGGTAAAGAAAAAGAGAATTAAGAAAATCTTATATCTTACATCTTGATCTTCCCTTTATCAGGGTGAAATTTTTTTATAAAGCCCTATGCATAGCAGAGATGCCACCACTGGGAGCATGGTGAATATTAACCCAGAGTTACAGAATGAATTTGGCAGTCTTAGTTCCTAACTCTTAAGTCCTTTCTCTTCCCAAGAATTCAATTTATGTAAAATGTGTCAGCTTATCTTGAAGAATTAAAGCCCATTCAACCCTAACTTCCTAGGTCCAATTTAAGCTCTCTAAGAACTTTGTTATTTCAAGTTCTGTTAACTTCCTTTGTTCCCAAGGAACTCTGTTTCCCAAATCACCTTGTAGACAATTCATTTCTGAAGGAGTTAAAGAATTAAATTCCAACATTCTGGACTAGAATTTTGTTCAGAAAGCCAAAAAAATGACAGTAGAAATGTTGAATTACTACTTACTATAGTGGCTGAGATGGTAAAGAAATTACCTACAATATAGGAGACACAGATTCAATTGCTGGGTCAAGAAGATCCCCTTAAGAAGGGAATGGAAACCCACTCCAGTATTCTTGCCTTGAGAATTCCATGGACAGAGGAACTTGGCAGGCTACAGCTCATAGGGTTGCAAACAGTTGGACAGGACTAACACTTTCACAATAGTCATTTTAAGCTTATAAGGCTGGGAGTGCAGAAAAGAACATACCTTCATTCACCTGGGTTCTATAAAATGGGAACTCTCAGTGTGGAATATCCTCAGTTTTTGCTCACATTCAAAGTCTAAGATCATAGAGAAAAAGTTGAGAAATCAGACTGAAATCACATCTGCATATATAAATTGATTTGGGAAAAAATAAGAGACTGACCCAGACTTGCCTGTGAGTGTCCAAGAGTATCCAGCAGAAGTGTGTGTTGGTGGTGGCCTTCTGCAGGGTTGGAGGTACTGAGTGTAACAGTATATGCGTGGGATCTTTTGAAAGAGGTCACCATTATCTTCATTACCTCCACCATAGTTTGGTCCCAGGTAAATAACAGGGAGGGAACACGGCTCCACCCATCAACAGAAAATTGGATTGAAGATTTACTGAGCTTGGCCCTGCCCATCAGTACAAGACCCAGTTTCCCCCTCAATCAGTCTCTCCCATCAGGAAACTTCCATAAGCCTCTTATCCTGCTCCATCAGAGGGCATATAGACTGAAAACCACAATGACAGAAAACTAACCGATCTAATCACATGAACCACAGCCTTGTCTAACTCAATGAAACTATAAGCCTAGGGCCACCCAAGACAGACGGGTCATAGTGGAGAGTTCTTACAAAATGTGGTCCACTGGAGAGGGGGATGGCAAACCACTTCAGTATTCTTGTCATGAGAACCCCATGAACAGAATAACAAGGCAAAAAATATAAGATATTGAAAGATGAACTCCTCAGGTCAGTAGGTGCCCAATATGCTACTGGAGATCAGTGGAGAAATGATTCCAGAAAGAATGAAGACACAGTGCCAAAGCAAAAACAACACCCAGTTGTGGATGTGACTGGGGATAGAAGCAAAATCTGATGCTGTAAAGAGCAATACTGCATAGGAACTTGGAACGTTAGGTCCATGAATCAAGGCAAATTGGAAGTGGTCAAACAGGAGATGGCAAGATGAGCATCAATATTTTAGGAATCAGTGAACTAAAATGGACTGGAATAGGTGAATTTAACTCAGATGATCATTATCTCTACTACTATGGGCAAGAATCCCTAAGAAACAATGGAGTAGCCATCATGGTCAACAAAAGAAACTGAAATGCAGTACTTGCGTGCAATCTCAAAAATGACAGAATGATCTCTGTTCATTTCCAAGGCAAACATTAAATATCACAGTAATCCAATTCTATGCCCTGACCAGTAATGCTGAAGAAGCTGAAGTTGAATGGTTCTATGAAGATCTACAAGACCTTCTAGAACTAACACTCAAAAAAGATGTCCTTTTCATTATAGGGGACTGGAATGCAAAAGTAGGAAGTCAAGAAACACCTGGAGTAACAGGCAAATTTGGCTTTGGAGTACAGAATGAAGCAGGGCAAAAGCTAATAGAGTTTTGCTAAGACAACGCACTTGGCATGGCAAACACCCTCTTCCGACAACACAAAAGAAGACTCTACACATGGACATCACCCCAGATGGTCAACACTGATATCAGATTGATTATATTCTTTGCAGCAAAAGGTGGAGAAGCTCTACACAGTTAGCAAAAAAAAAGATTGACTTGTTTTTTAGGTGACTGTGGCTCAAATCATGAATTCCTTATTGCCAAATTCAGACTTAAATTGAATGAAGTAGGGAAAACCACTAGACCATTCAGCTATGACCTAAATAAAATCCCTTATGATTATACAATGGAAGTGAGAAATACATTTAAGGGACTAGATCTGATAGAGTGCCGAAACAACTATGAATGGAGGTTCATGACATTGTACAGAAGACAGTGATTAAGATCATCCCAAAGAAAAAGAAATAGAAAAAAGCTAACTGGCTGTCTGAGGAGACCTTACAAATAGCTGTGAAAAGAAGAGAAGTGAAAAGCAAAGGAGAAAAGGAAATATATATCTATTTGAATGCAGAGTTCCAAAGAATAGCAAGGAGAGATAAGAAAGCTTTCCTCCGTGATTAGTGCAAACAAATAGAGGAAAACAATAGAATGCAAAAGACAAGAAATGACCATGATGACACATTGTAGGACAAATTTTAGGTGAAGAAGATCATATGTAACGATGGCCAAAGCACCTGAAAAGATGCTAATCATTAGAGAAATGCGAATGAAAACTACAATGAGTTATTACCTCACACCAGTCAGAATGACTATCATCAGAATGTCTGAAAATAATAAATGCTGGAGAGGGTTTGGAGAAATAAGAAAACTCCTACACTGTTGTATGTGTGTGTGTGTGTGTGTGTGTGTGTGTGCATAGTTCAGTAGAATTTTTTTTTTTTTTAATCAAAAGAAAGAGAAAAATAAAATCTCACCTGTGGACAGCTTTTCAGTCCATGTTCAAGGTGCCAACCTGCTCTTCCCAGTAGGCTGCCCTGTGGATTTTGTTCTTATTAAACCAGGCCCCACAATTGTGTAACCAGGTTCCTTGCAATAAATAAATAAATAAAACATAAATATGATTATATGTGAGGGAAATGCATAGAAGACTTTATTTCAAGTCCAAGTGTACAGGAAGAGTTTTGCTTCAGACAATGAAAGTAGTGATGGAGAGATATATGTATATTTGAGTGTAGTGGTGGAAAGATGTGGAAAGTGAAGAGGCAGAGATGTCACTAATCATCTATAGTTATAACTTCAAGTGAGTGTTTTAATCACTGCTTATATTAATTAAAATAAAGCATGCACATGAAGCTTGTATTGAGAAATGGGGAGAGAAACTGTATTCTGTTTTAGGAATGAGTATGAAGTGGTCAACTTTCCCTAAGTGAGAAAGACTATTAGATGCCAAGTGCAATTACAGATGAGTGATTGAGAGAAATCTTCCATGGTTATGCTTGTTTGGAGGTTGGCATATCTGCAGGAGTTGAGACCTAGGCAGTCAGTGAACTTCACCAGAGACAGATTTATCAATAAGGTTGGGGAGACAAGCATCATCCCTAGTGGAAATGAGAACTGAGATGTGCCACCTGTATTTATTTAAATTAAAAAGTAGATTGGATAGAATGAAAAAAAATGATGTTTCTCTATAAAGATTATATGGGAATTCCTTGCACTATTGTTACAAATTTTCTCTAACTTTGAAATTATATTAAAATTAAAATGTTACTGAGTCTTTTCCATAAATCTATCAACAGAAATGCTACCAAAGAATAACTCATGAAAATTTTCAGGTCTAAATCTTTGTGTAGAATGGAGCCAGATGGCCAGGTTGTTGAAATATTTTTCTTTAATTGTCTTTATTGGTCATTTTGCCAATGTTGCCAATATAAGATTTTAGCATTACTATTAAGTTCTCTGGAAAGGATTTATAAAAGTTAAGTAGTTATTTTACACCATGGAATTTACTTTTCATGTAGAGTGAGGATTTAAGTGAATTTGTTTTTGCTCCAGTCAATGAAAATCAGTCACATTTCTTCATGAAGGTGTACAAAGGAATAGAGCGATCATTGCAGTCGTGGGAATTCAAGTATATAAGTTTGGTACTGTTAGATGAAGGTTCATAGTAAGAGGACTCAGTTCATTTAGTCTCTGACTTGGGGCTCTTCTTTGGTAAATGCCATAAAAATGGCAGAGCCCATTTTTTTTCTTTAACACTTTTCCATTTCATTTAGTATGAGAACATATACTAGAGCCCAAGGGATTAAAGGAACACCATATTCTTATCTGTTTTCTGTGGGAGAATAAGGTAAAGATACATGTCATTTTAGTTCTTTGTGTATGACCATAATGTTCCAGACAGAAGGGCTTTTTTAATGGGTTTTTCTATACAAGAGATAGAAAATTTTGTTATTAGAATATCAATACCAGTATAGATATCTGTCAAATTGGAAACTTAATAATGTCTTCTGTCATCTGGTCTTTAAACACAAATGTGGATTTGAAAATAAAATTCACAAAATTAATTTTTAGCAAGTTAAAACCTCTGAAAGAACAATTTTATTTAAACTTATCAAGTTATCAAAGAGTATTTTAATAATAAAAATTTAATTTGATGAGGAAAACTTTTCTTTATAATTTTCATCAGTCTTTACCTTTCTTCCCAATAACCTCATCCTGTGATATACAGCATGATATAATTATTTTGTGCAATTTTCAGACAACATCCCTTGGTAGAAAATCCCCAAAATGTTCTCTTCAGCTACATGATATTGTGTGAGTTATAAAACCACCCAAAGTGTTAGTTTCCCCCAAATGAAGATAATAACAGCACCTACATTAGAAACTTATGATGAACATTAAATGAGGTAATGCACTTGAAATATTTAGCAAAGTGCCAAGTCTATTTTAAGTGGTCAATATATATAGCTGTTGCTAAGTTACTTCAGTCGTGTCTGACTCTGTACGACCCCATAGATGGCAGCTCACCAGGCTCCCCTGTCCCTGGGATTCTCCAGGCAAGAACACTGGAGTGGGTTGCCATTTCCTTCTCCCATGCATGAAAGTGAAAAGTGAAAATGAAATCGCTCAGTTATGTCCAACTCCTAGTGACCCCATGGACTGCAGCCCACCAGGCTCCTCCATCCATGGGATTTTCCAGGCAAGAGTACTGGAGTGGGTTGCCATTGCCCTCTCCAATATAGCTAGTATTATCTTAATATGAAAATTTTAGCATTTTTTAAAATTTTCTGATTAAATGTATATTTTAGTTTAGTAACACAGTGAATCAAAATAATCACATTGATCAATAATCTGAATTTCTTCTTTTTTTCATTCTCTAGTCAATTTAATTGTACTCACAATGATGTTTTATACCATGGATCAATTAATTATATGATAAGTCAGTTCTTGAAAACTTACTTCCTTCATAGCCATCATAGAAGATACAACATTTACACTTCTCCCATGAGGTTCCTTTTATCTAGGAACTGAAATCATGCAGTTATTGTTTGGATGTTCCATGATGAACTTGCTACCCATCCCAATTATTTCAATATTATTTAATTTGGTATGATCTGTTTTCATATGTGAAGGATAAACAGTTTATAAAAGATCAGGCACTATCCTCAAGAATCAGTCTGATGGGGAAATGAACAATCCTATTACAGCATTGTTTGTAGCACAATAAAATTATGTATATGGTAAGATGTTAGCAGAGGGTAAAAGAGATGAAAACTATCAATTATTCCTAGTTGATAAAGAGAACTAGATTTGGAATGAAGAGCTTGAGCTGGGGTCTGAAGAACTGAGTAAACACTCAGTTTGGAATTCCAGGCAGAAGGAAGAACCTATGTAAATGCATGGAGGAGTGAAACAACAAGTGTATGCAGAATGAAAAATAATTATGTAATTATTATTTGTTTGCAGAGTATCAAGTGGATAGAGAAAAGAATTTAGGCAGAGACAGTGTAGGCAAAATAATATCATATTTATTGATAATTTCTATTTTTACCACATTTCTTTATAGGAAATGTAGTTCTCCTTTCTCACTGAGTTTATAGTAAAATACATTTTTCCCCATCTATTATTTCCTTGTTCAATGTAAGACAATGATCTGTGTACCTCACTGTGGGTACTTTCATTGTATAGGAACTTGGAGTTATGTCCATGAATTAAGGTAAATTGGATGTGGTCAAGCAGGAGACAGCAAGATTAAATCTCAACATCTTAGGAATAAGTGAACAAAAATGGACTGGAATGGGAAAATTTAATTTGAATGACCATTATAGCTACCACTATGGGCAAGAATCCCTAAAAGAAATGGAGCAGCCCTCCATGCATCAGAAGTGTCCAAAATGAAGTACTTGGGTGAAATCTCAAAATCAACCGAATAATCTCCATTTGTTTTCAAGGCAACCTTTCAACATCACAGTAATCCAAGTCTATGCCTCAACCACTGATGCAAAAGAAGCAGAAGTTGACCAATTACATGAAGTTCTTTCTTTAGGATGGATCTGGCAACAACAACAACAACAAAAGTCCTTATTCATCATAGGAGATTGGAATATAAAAGCAGAAAGTCAAGATACCCAGAGTAACAGGCATGTTTGGTCTTGGAATGCAAAATGAAGCAGTGCAAAAGTTAACAGTTTTTCTAGGAGAACACATCAGTCATAGCAAACATCTTTTACCAACAACACAGGAGATGACTCTACACATGGACATCACCAGATGGTCAATACTGAATTCAGGTTGATTACATTCTTTGCAGTCAAAAATGGAAAACTCTATACAGTCATCCAAAACAAGACCTGGAGCTGACTGTGGCTCATATCATCAGCCTCTTATCACAAAATTCAGGCTTAAACTGAAGAAGGTAGGGAAAACCATGAGGCCATGCAGGTATGACATGAACCAGTTCCCATATGATTATACAGGGGAGGTGATGAATAAATTTGAGGGATTAGACTTGGTAGACAGAGTGCTTGAAAAACTATGGATGGAGGTTCACAATATTTTACAGGAGACAGTGACCAAAACCATCCTAAAGAAAGAGAAATGCAAGAAAGCAAATTAGTTGTCTGAGGAGGCTTTACTAATAGCTTAGAAAAGAAGGGAAGTGAAAGGCAAGGGAGAAAGGGAAAGATATACCAAACTAAGTGCAGAGTTCCAGAGAATAGCAAGGAGAGGAGAGATATGAAGGTCTTCTTAAATGAAAAATGCAACGAAATAGAAGAAAATGATAGAATGAGAAAGAATAAAGATCTCTTCAAGAAAACTGGAGATATCAAGGAAATATTTGGTGCAAGGATACACATGAAAAAGGACAGTAACTCTAAGGTCCTAACAGAAGCAGAAGAGATTAAGATATGCCAAGAACACACAGAGCTATATAAGAAAGATCTAAAGGACCAGATAACAATGATGGTGTCATCAGTCACCTAAAGCCAGATATCCCAGACTGTGAGGTCAAGAGTGCCTTAGAAAGCATTATTATGAACAAAACTAGTGGAGGTGATGGAATTCCAGCTGAGATATTTAAAATTCTAAAAGATGGTGCAGTTTTAAAGTGCTGCATTCAGTAAGCTAGCAAATTTGGAAAACTCAACAATGTCCACAGGACTGGAAAAGTAAAAGATCAGTTTTCATTCCAATCCCAAAGAAATGCAATGTCAAAGAATGTTCAAACTATATACAGTTGCCCTCATTTCACATGATAACAAGGCTATGCTCAAAATCCTTTAAGCTAGGCTTCACCATTATGTGATCTAAAAATTTCAGATATACAAGTTGGATTTTGAAGAGGCAGAGGAACCAGAGATCAAATTGCCAACATTTGTTTGATCATGGAGAAAGCCAAGGAGTTCCAGAAAAACCTCTATTTCTGCTCCGTTGACTACACTAAAACCTTTGATTGTGTGAATCATGCATCTGCTCTCTGAGAAACCAGTATGTAGGTCAAGAAGCAACAGTGAGAACAGGACATGGAACAACGGACTGGTTCAAAATTGGGATGGACTATGAAAGGCTATATATTGTCTCTCTGCCTATTTAAGTTATATGCAACATACATCATGTGAAATGCTGAGCTATATGAATTGCAAGCTGGAATCAAGATTGCCCAGAGAAATATCAACAACCTTAGATATGCAGATGATACCAGTCTAATGGCAATAAGCTAAGAGAAACTAAAGTATCTCTTGATGAGGGTGAAAGAGGAGTGTGAAAACAACTGGTTTGAAACTCAACATTTAAAAAACTAAGTCATGGCATCCAGTCCCATCATGTCATGGTAAATAGAAGGGGAAAAATTTGAAAGAGTGACAGATTTTATTTTCCTGGGCTCCAAAATCACTTTGGAGAGTGACTGTAGCCATGGAATTAAAAGATGCTTGCTCCTTGAAAGAAAAGTTATGGCAAACCTAGACAGTGTATTAAAAAGGAGAAACATCACTTTGCCAACAAAGGTCCATAGAATCAAAACTGTGGCTTTCCCAGTAGTCATGTACAGATGAGAGAGTTGGACCATAAAAAAAAGGCTGAGCTTTGAGCAACTGATGCTTTCAAGCCGTGGTGCTGGAGAAAACTCTTGAGAGTCCATTAGTGTTCAAGGAGATCAAACCAATCAATCCTAAAGCAAATCAACCCTGAATATTCACTGGAAAGACTGACTCTGAAGCTCTAATACCTTGGCCACCTGGTGCAAAGTGTCGACTCATTGGAAATGCCCCTGATGCTGGGAAAGACTGAAGACAAAAGGATAAGGGGTAGCAGAGGATGAGATTCTTAGATACCATCACCAACTCAATTGGTATGAATTAGGGCAGAGTTTGGTAGATAGTGGAGAACAGAGGAGGCTGGCATACTACAGTCCATGGAGTCACAAAGAGTTGGACATCTCTTTGCAACTGGTCAACAGCAATTTCTCTGGAAAATTATAAGATATAATTTTTTCAATATCTCCCTGCTGATCTCTAATGGAACTTCCATTAATTATGCCATTATTCCTAGAGCTATGTGGTCTCCTCCTGTATAATTTTGATAGTGTTTTTTTTTTTTAATCTCCTCTCATAGAGTCAAATCAACTTTTGATTCTTCCTGAAAGACTATTCTGCATGGGTTTCTAAGGAGCTCCCTATAGTAGCTGTTTGACATCTCTTACATTTTAGGAAATTGTCTAAAGTTTCCTATCTTAATCTCTGAGAAAAAAAGTCTATAAATAGCCCATATTGTCAAAATCTATATTGACATTATCCTATTTTTCCTATGTTCCAATTCAGGTCAAATTTTACTACAGTAGCTAAGAGAAAGTTGTAAAGTTATCTACAGGAGCCTGCTGAGGGGGATGACTTCTTGGCAGCACACTATTTTAGTGTTGTGAAATATTTGGCTAAAGTACAAATTTAATATATCCTTAATATATCTAAATTAGTTATGAGCTTCCAGTTTTCCTTCCCATTGGACAAGCAAATACGTATAGATTTCTCAGCCTTACTCTAGATCTCAAGAAGGGACACAGAATCTGCTTTTTTAAAACTACCCCATAGTTAATATTTCTTTGGCTTGATAAAATTTTTGGAGGTCTAATATAAAGCAAAAAAATTGAGGTTAGTGAGGAATTTTGAAAGTTGTGTTTTGTGAAGATTAATGTTCTAGTATAGTATAAGTTGGTTTGGATAAAGGAGAAATTGGGGGCTATAAGACAGAAAATTTTTGCACTTCTGAAGCAGCTGTAAGGATAGAAAAACAGATATTAATCTAGGAGCTTGGATGGATATATGCCTCTAAATCATGATAATTAATTGAAGAGGTCTCTATACAAAGGTTTATTTTGATGTGCTTAAAAGGTATCCTCTAGTATACTAAAGCTTGCTCCATCATTAAGAAATAGGGAAGCTACAGGCATGTGCTATAACTTAAGAGCCAAATGTTCCCATGAGTGTTGACAGGATAGTTGGAATTGAATATGATCATCCAACATCTCAAATAAAAACATGCACTGAATTAATAAGATTGAGAAAGCATCATCTTGCCATAGTTTTGTGAATGTGACCAGATGGTCAGTCACACATGCCAATGAGAAACACTAACGAAGTTTTGCTTTCATTTTTTCCTTCCAAACTAACTTTTGATTATTCCAAGATGAAAAGTATTATGGGAAAAGATCATAGAGATAGAACAAAATAAAATCAGTAGAAGAGTAAGAAATAAAAATTAGAGTTCTCATATGAACAAGCACAATGGTGAGAAACTGTCTCTATTTATCTAGGTAAATGTAATTTTAGAATATAGATTCTGGAAGTCCTTATTGAAGGCTCAATGCCTTTCACTCTACAGACTGTGAAACAACAATTCAGAGAGGTTAATAGCTTTTTTTCAAGTTTCCAAACTAGTTAATGACAAAGCCACAATAAATGTCTCATCTTCTGAGGATTTCCTTGTGTCCTTTTATCTGCATCACAAAGCATTCCTCCTGTCTTTGAAATTAATACATATCATGTCAACATAAAGATTTTTTACTTTATTGATTTTAAGCAAACCTTTTACTAACACATTTTATATATATATACTGAAAAATGTTGTATATATTATAAGCATTCTGAGAACCAACCACATTAAAACAATGCAGTAAGGAAATAAAAATACCAGCAATGTGAATCTCCTCCCTCTCTTCTTTTCCTTTCATCACTATTTATTATTTAAATAGATAACTATTTAAAAGTATCTATTTTAAATTTTAGGAACAGATTAATTTTACTTGTTTTTGTACTTTAGAAAAAGAAATCACCATTGAATACATATACATAAATATATTTTTTGGACTTTTTTTGGTCTGACATCATATTATTATGATTTCCTCCTGAAATATGTAACTATAGTTCATCATTTTTGTCTTCATTATAGAATATGTGTGCTAAATAAATTTGCAGAATGTATATATCCATTCTACTCTTCATAATCAATTAGTAGTTTTTTACTTTTGGTCTGTTATATGCAGTATTTTTATATGTGTCTTTAATATACCCAGAAGTATAATTGCTAGATCAAAATATATAAATATATTTTTCTTTGATTAATTCTTCCATTTATTGGCCAATGCTTATGTATTGAATGTTTGATTTAAAATCAAATTAGTGCCATCAATTTGTGGGGAAAAGGATAATCCTCTAACACCCATCACTGGAACAATTAGAAATACATTTTTAAAAATAGACTTTAATACTTACCTCTTATAAGTACAAAAATCAGTATGAGGTGTATCATAGCTTTAAATATCAAAGTTTTAAAATAAAGCTTCAAAAAGTTGTATTAGAAAATATTAATATTACAGTCAAGATTTTTAGGCAGAAAACAACTTTTTATAGTCTATAGAAAATGTGATACATAAAGGAAAAGATTAAGTGTAACTGCATTAACATTAAGAACCTCTCTTAAAATTAAAGCATAATCCACTAAATGGAAGATATTTACAATATGTGTAACTGTTGAACAGGACATGAATCCAGAATGGAAAAAAAAAATAAATCTGCACATCAATAAGGAAGAGACAGCATAATAAAAATTGGACCATAGCCTAGAATGGGCACTTCACAAAAGAAAATATCCCAATACCAAAACAAACAAAAAATCAAAACCCCTAAAGTTAAAACCCAAATCAGGTGCAACTATATGCACATCAGCTTGGTTAAAGTTCACTGCAGAGGAAAACGAGCACTGAGTTCTTTTATACACTGCTGGTGGAAGTATTAGCCAGTATCACCACTTATGAAAAACTATTTGGCATTATTTACTGAGGGTTTCTCCACACCCTCTTCAGCACTTGTGGATTTTTTAATGATGGCTATTCTGACTGGTGTGAGGTGATAGCTCATTGTATTTTTGATTTGCATTCTCTAATAATGAGTGATGTTGAGCATCTTTCCATGTGTTTGTTAGCCATCTCTATATCTTCTTTGGAGAAATGTCTGTTTAGGTCTTTTCCCCACTTTTTGATTAGGCTGTTTGTTTTTCTGTCATTGAGTTGTATGAGCTGCTTGTATACATTGGAAATTAATCCTTTGTTAGTTGTTTCATTTGCTATTATTTTCTCCCACTCAGAGGGTTATCTTTTCATATTGTTTATGGTTTCCTTTGCTGTGCAAAAGCTTTTACATTTAATTAGGTCCCACTTTTTCATTTAAATTTCTATTATTCTAGGAGGTGGGTCATAGAGGATCTTGCAATGATTTATATTATACAGTGTCTGCTTGTGTTTTCCTTTAAGAGTTTCAGAGTTACTAGTCTTACATTTAGATCTTTAATCCTTTTTAAAGTTATTTTTGTGTATTGTGTGAGGAAGTCTTCTAATTTCTCTGTTTTACACATAACTGTCCAGTTCTCCCAGCAGCACTTATTGAAGAGACTGTGTTTTCCCTATTGTATATTCTTGCCTCCTTTATAAAAGATAAAAGATAGATGTGTGGGTTTATATCTGGGCTCTCTATCTTGTTCAATTTGTCTATAGTTCTGTTTTTGTGCCAGTACCATACTGCCTTGATGACTATAGTTTCATAGTACAGTCTGAAATCAGGAAGGTTGATTCCTCCAGCTCCATTCTTCCCTCTAAAAATTGCTTTGACTATTCATAGCCTTTTGTGTTTCTATGTGAATTGTGAAATATTTTGTTCTAGCTCTGAGAAAACTGTCATTGTTAATTTGATAGGAATTGCATTGAGTCTGTAGATTGCATTTGGTAGTATAGTCATTTTCACAATATTGATTCTTCCATCCCAGGAGCATGGAATATTTCTCTATCTGTTTATGTCATCTTTGATTTCTTTCATCAGTGTCTTATAGTTTTCTTTGAAGAGCACTTTTGGTTCCTTAGGTAGCTTAATTCCTAGATATTTTATTCTTTTTGTTGCAAACAGGATTTACTTGTTAATTTTTCTTTCTGATTTTTTCATTGTTAGTGTATAGGAATGCAAGTGATTTCTGTGTTTTGATTTTGTATCCTGTGACTTTACTAAATTAATTGATTAGCTCTAGTAATTTTGTGATAGTATCTTTAGGGTTTTCTATGTACAGAATCGTGTCATCTGCAAAGAGTGACAGGTTTACTTCTTTTCCAGTCTGGATTGCTTTTATTTCTTTTTCTTCTCTGATTGGCATAACTTGGACTTCTAAAACTGTGTTGAGTAATAGTGGTGAGTGTGGGCACACTTGTCTTGTTCCAGATCTTAGAGGGAATGCTTTCAGTTTTTCCCCATTGAGAATAATGTTTTCTGCCTCTAGTAGACAGGATACGTGTGTGTGTGTGTGTGTGTGTGTGTGTGTGTGTGTGTGTAGTATACAGTATATACTATATATGTCTTGTGACAACAAGGCATATATATGTCTTGCTTTTGTATCCATTCAGCCAGCCAGTTTTTGGTTAGACTATTTAATCCATTTACACTTAAAATAATTATTGATATATATTTTCCTATTGACATTTTCTTAGTTGTTTCAGTGTTTTTTTTTTTTTTCAGATCTTTTTCTTTCTTTGTGCTTCCTGTCTACAGAAGTCCCTTTAATATTTGTTTTAAAGCTCATTTGCAGGTGTTACATTCTCTTAACTTTTTATTGTCTGTAAAGCTTCTGGTTTCTCCATCAATTCTGAATGATAACCTTGCCAGGTAAAGCAATCTTCGCTGTAGATTTTTCCCTTTCAGTACTTTAAATACACCCTGCCATTCCCTTCTTGCCTACAGAGTCTCTGTTGGAAGATCAGCTGTTAACCATATGGGGTTTCCCTTGTTACTTGTTGCTTTTCCTTTGCTGATTTTGTTATTCTTTCTTTGTGTTTGATCTTTGTTAGTTTGACCAATATGTCTCAGCATGTTTCTTCTTGGGTTTACCCTGTATGGGACTCTCTGTACTTCTTGGGCTTGATTAACTATTTCCTTCCACATGTTGGGGAAATTTTCAACTAAAATTCAAAATTTTTCTCAGCTCTTTCTTTTTCTCTTCTTCTTCTAGTACCCCTATAATTCAAATGTTGGTTTATTTAATATTGTCCCATAGGTTTATGAGACTACCCTCAATTCTTCTCATTATTTTTCCTTTATTCTGCTCTTCAGCAGTTATTCTCACCATTCTGTCTTCCAGCTCACCTATTTGTTCTTTTGCTTCAGTAATTCTATTATTTATTCTTTCTATAATATTTTTAATTTAAGTGATTGTGTTGTTCATCTTGGTTTCTTTATTCTTTATTTCTTCTATGTCATTTTAAAATATGTTCATTCATTCTTACATTTTCTCCATTCTATTTTTGAGTTTTTTTAAATCATTTTTACTATCATTATTCTGAACACTTTTTTAGATATTTTCCTATTTCCTCTTCATTTATTTGGTCTTGTGAGTACCTGTCTTGTGCTTTCACTTGCAAAATATATCTCTGTGCTTCATTTTTTCTAACTTACTGAGTTTGAGATCTCCTTTTCCCAGGCTTTAGAATAGTATTCCTTCTTCCATTTGCTTTGTGCCCTCAGTGGACTTCTGCCTTGGGCTTCCCTGGTAGCTCAGTTGGGGCAGAATCCACCTGCAACACAGGAGACCCTGTTCAATTCCTAGGTCAGGAAGATCTGCTGGATAAGGGATAGGTTACCCACTCCAGCATTCTTGGGCTCCTATTGTGGCTCAGCTAGTAAAGAATTCACCTGCAATGTGGGAGACCTGGGTTGTTTCCCTGGGTTGGAAGATCCCTTGGAAAAGGGAAAAGTTCCCATTCCAGTATTTTGGCCTGAAGAATTCCATAGACTGTGTAGTCCAAGAAGTGACAAAGAGTTGGAGATGACTGAGGGGCTTTCACTTTCACTCAGTGGATAAGTCTGGTCTAGTGATTTTATTTGTGTAGGTAGGCTTTGTGTTGAGAGTGAATTGTGGCCTGCATTCTGGTGGAAAGACACGTTCCCCTCTACTCCCATTTGTGATGGGCAGGGCTGTATGAGGTCATATGTTTTAGTGTGTCTGTGGGAATCCTTCCTACTGATGATTGAGTTTGTGTTTTTTTCTTGTTGTTGTGTGCATGAAGTGTCCTGCACTGGGTGCTGCCAGTACTTGTGTGAGGTCAGGTCTTGTATATAGGTGGAATCTTTGGTGATAGTTCTCACTAATTAATAATCCCTGAGATAAGGAGTTTGCTATGACCAGCGCATTTTCTTGGCAAAACTCTATTAGTCTTTGCCCTGCTTCATTCTGCATTCCAAGGCCAAATTTGCCTGTTACTCCAGGTGTTTTTTGACTTCCTACTTTTGCATTCCAGTGCCCTATAATGAAAAGGACATCTTTTTTAGGTGTTAGTTCTAAAAGGTCTTGTAGGTCTTCATAGAACCGTTAAACTTCAGCTTCTTCAACGTTACTGTTTGGGGCATAGACTTGGATTATGTTGATATTGAATGATTTGCCTTGGAGATGAACAGAGATCATTCTGTCATTTTTGAGACTGCATCCAAGTACTGCATTTCAGACCCTTTTATTGACCATAATGGTTAATTTCTTCCTTTAATGACGATAACGGTCCATTTCTTCTGAGGGATTCCTGCCTGCAGTAGTAGAAATAATGGTCATCTGAGTTAAATTCACCCATTACAGTCCATTTTAGTTGGCTGATTCCTAGAATGTTGACATCCACTTTTGCCATCTCTTGTTTGACCACTTCCAATTTGCCTTGAAAATGCACTGGTCATAGCAAACACCCTCTTCCAACAACACAAGAGAAGACTCTACACATAGACATCACCAGATGGTCAACACAGAATTCAGATTGATTATATTCTCTGCAGCAAAAGATGGAGAAGCTCTATAAGGTCAACAAAAACAAGACCAGGAGCTGACTGGCTCAGATCATAAGCTCCTTATTAACAAATTCAGACTCAAATTGAAGAAAGTAGGGAAAACTGCTAGACCATTCAGGTATCACCTAAATTAAATCCCTATCACTATAAAGTGGAAGTGAGAAATAGATTTAAGGGCCTAGATCTGATAGATAGAGTGCCTGATGAACTATGGAATGAGGTTCGTGACATTGTACAGGAGACAGGGATAAAGACCATCCTCATGGAAAATAAATGCAAAAAAGCAAAATGGCTGTCTGGAGAGGCATTACACATAGCTGTGAAAAGAAGAGAAGCAAAAATCAAAGGAGAAAGGAAAGATATAAGCATCTGAATGCAGAATTCCAAAGAATAGCAAGAAGAGATAAGAAAGCCTTCTTCAGTGATCAATGCAAAGAAATAGAGGAAAAGAACAGAATGGGAAAGACTAGAGATCTCTTCAAGAAAATTAGAGATACTAAGGGAACATTTCATGCAAAGATGGGCTCGATAAAGGACAGAAATGGTATGGACCTAACAGAAGTAGAAGATATTAAGAAGAGGTGGCAAGAATACACAGAAGAACTGTACAAAAAAGATCTTCACGACCCGGATAATCATGACAGTGTGATTTAGAGCCAGACATCCTGGAATGTGAAGTCAAGTGGACCTTAGAAAGCATCACTATGAACAAAGCTAGTGATGGAATTCCAGTTGAGCTATTTCAGGCCCTGAAAGATGATGCTGTAAAAGTGCTGCACTCAATATGTCAGCAAATTTGGAAAACTCAGCAGTGGCCACAGGACTGGAAAGGTCAGTTTTCATTCCAGCCCCAAAGAAAGGCACTGCCAAAGAATGCTCAAACTGCTGCACAATTGCATTCATCTCACATGCTAGTAAAGTAATGCTCAAAATTCTTCAAGCCAGGCTTCAGCAATATGTGAACCGTGAACTTCCTGATGTGCAGGCTGGTTTTAGAAAAGGCAAAGGAACCAGAGATCAAATTGCCAACATCCACTGGATCATGGAAAAAGAAAAGAGTTCCAGAAAAACATCTATTTCTGCTTTATTGATTATGCCAAAGCTTTTGACTGTGTGGATTACAATAAACTGGAAAATTCTGAGAGAGATGGGAATACCAGACCACCTGACCTGCCTCTTGAGAAATCTGTATGCAGGTCAGGAAGCAAGAATTAGAACTGGACATGGAACAACAGACTGGTTCCAAATAGGAAAAGGAATACGGCAAGGCTGTATATTGTCACCCTGCTTATTTAACTTCTATGCAGAGTAGTCGTGAGAAGTGCTGGATTGGAAGAAACACAAGCTGGAATCAAGATTGACGGGAGAAATGTCAATAACCTCAGATATGCAGATGACACCACCCTTATGGCAGAAAGTGAAGAGGAACTGAAAAGCTTGATGAAAGTGAAAGAGGAGAGTGAAAAAGTTGGCTTCAAGCTCAACATTCAGAAAACGAAGATCATGGCATCCGGTCCCATCACTCATGGGAAATAGATGGGGAAAAAGTGGAAACAGTGGAAACAGTGGAAATAGTGGAAACAGTGTCAGGCTTTATTTTTGGGGGGCTCCAAAATCATTGCAGATGGTGATTGCAGCCATGAAATTAAAAGACGCTTAGTCTTTGGAAGAAAAGTTATGATCAACCTAGACAGCATATTCAAAAGCAGAGATATTACTTTGCAGACTAAGGTCCATCTAGTCAAGGCTATGGTTTTTCCATAGCCTTGTATGGATGTGAGTGTTGGACTGTGAGAGTTGGACTGTGAAGAAGGTTGAACGCCAAAGAACTGATGCTTCTGAACTGTGGTGTTGGAGAAGACTCTTGAGAGTCCCTTGGACTGCAAGGAGATTCAAACAGTCCATTCTAAAGGAGATCAGCTCTGGGATTTCTTTGGAAGGACTGATGATAAAGCTTAAACTCCAGTACTTTGGCCACCTCATCTGAAGAGTTGACTCATTGAAAAAGACTCTGATGCCGGAAGGGATTGGGGGCAGGAGGAGAAGGGTATGACAGAAGATGAGATGACTGGATGGCATCACTGACTCAATGGACGTGAGTCTGAGTGAACTCCCGGAGTTGGTGATGGACAGGGAGGCCTGGCGTGCTATGATTCATGGGGTCACAAAGAGTCGGACATGACTGAGAGACTGAACTGAACTGAGGTAAGAAGTTCTCTTGCATTCTAAGGTCCTGGACTCAGCACATCCACTCCAAAAGTTCATGCTTAAACTTTGGCCAGAGGACTGAGGTTCTACAAGTCATTCATTACATCATTTTGCTCTTTCTTCTTTGTTCTGTCATGTCTGACTCTTTGTGACCCCATGAACTATAGCCTGCCACACTTCTCCTCTTGCAGGATTTTCTAGGCAAGAACACTAGAGTGGGTTGTCATCCCCTTCTCCAAGGCATCTTCCCAACTCAGGGTCAAACCTGGGTCTCCTGCATTGCAGGTAGATTCTTTACCACCTGAGAGCCACCAGGTCGTTTTAAAACAAGCACAGAAAAACGAAATACTGAACAGAACAAGGAACAAATGCAGACAAATGATAAATACAGGATCAGACACATAATAACCACAAATAATGGAACACACACTCGCAGACAAAACCAAAATAGTCCAAAGAAAACAAGTACAAAATAGTGACCTGGTGAGCAAAGGAGGCAAAAGTCGTATAGACCAATTAAAAATAAAATTAACTGAAACATAAACTGGAAAATAAAACCAAAGCTATGTACCAACTGGGAAATAAAGCAAAGAAAACAAATCAGATAGAAAACTATAAAACACTGATGAAAGAAATCAAAGAGGACACTAATAGATGGAGAAATATACCATGTTCATGGATTGGAAGAATCAATATAGTGAAAATGAGTATACTACCCAAGGGAATTTACAAATTCAATGCAATCCCTATCAAGCTACCAGCCACATTTTTCACAGAACTAGAACAAATAATTTCAAGATTTGTATGGGAATACAAAAAACCTCGAATAGCCAAAGCAATCTTGAGAAAGAAGAATGGAACGGGAGGAATCAACTTGCCTGACTTCAGGCTCTACTACAAAGCCACAGTCATCAAAACAGTATGGTACTGGCACAAAGACAGAAATATAGATCAATGGAACAAAATAGAAAGCCCAGAGATAAATCCACACACATATGGATACCTTATCTTTGACAAAGGAGGCAAGAATATACAATGGAGTAAAGACAATCTCTTTAACAAGTGGTGCTGGGAAAACTGGTCAACCACTTGTAAAAGAATGAAACTAGATCACTTTCTAACACCGCACATGAAAATAAACTCAAAATGGATTAAAGATCTAAATGTAAGACCAGAAACTATAAAACTCCTAGAGGAGAACATAGGCAAAACCCTCTCAGACATACATCACAGCAGGATCCTGTATGATCCACCTCCCAGAATTCTGGAAATAAAAGCAAAAATAAACAAATGGGATCTAATTAAAATTAAAAGCTTCTGCACAACAAAGGAAAATATAAGCAAGGTGAAAAGACAGCCTTCTGAATGGGAGAAAATAATAGCAAATGAAGCAACTGACAACTAATCTCAAAAATATACAAGCAACTTATGCAACTCAATTCCAGAAAAATAAACGGCCCAATCAGAAAATAGGCCAAAGAACTAAATAGACATTTCTCCAAAGAAGACATACAGATGGCTAACAAACACATGAAAAGATGCTCAACATCACTCATTATTAGAGAATTGCAAATCAAAACCACAATGAGGTACCACTTCACACCAGTCAGAATGTCTGCGATCCAAAAATCTGCAAGCAATAAATGCTGGAGAGGGTGTGGAGAAAAGGGAACCCTCCTACACTGTTGGTGGGAATGCAAACTAGTACAACCACTGTGGAAAACAGTGTGGAGATTCCTTAAAAAATTGCAAATAGAACTGGCTTATGACCCAGCAATCCCACTGCTGGACATACACACCGAGGAAACCAGAATAGAAAGAGACACATGTACCCCAATGTTCATCGCAGCACTCTTTATAATAGCCAGGACATGGAAACAACCTAGATGTCCATCAGAGGATGAATGGATAAGAAAGCTTTGGTACATATACACAATGGAGTATTACTCAGCCATTAAAAAGAATACATTTGAATCAGTTCTAATGAGATGAATGAAACTGGAGCTGATTCTACAGAGTGAAGTAAGCCAGAAAGAAAAACACCAATACAGTATACTAACACATATATATGGAATTTAGAAAGATGGTAATGATGACCCTGTATGCGAGACAGCAAAAGAGACAGATATGTAGAGCGGACTTTTGGACTCCATGGGAGAGGGAGAGGGTGGGATGATTTGGGAGAATGGCATTGAAACATGTATACTATTATGTAAGAAACAAATCACCAGTCAATGTTTGATGCAGGATACAGGATGCTTGGGGCTGGTGCACGGGGATGATCCAGAGAGATGATATGGGGTGGGAGGTGGGAGGGGGGTTCCTGTTTGGGAACTCATGTACATCCATGGTGGATTCATGTCAATGTATGGCAAAACTAATACAGTATTGTAAAGTAAAATAAAGCAAAAATAAAAATTAATTAAAATAAAATAAAGACCCTGATGTTAGGAAAGATTGAAGGTGGGAGGAGAATGGGACAACAGAGAATGAGATGGTTGGATGGCATCACCAACTCAATGGACATGAGTTTGTGAAAGTCGAAGTTGGCGATGAACAGGGAGGCCTGGCATGCTGCACTCCATGGGGTCGCAAAGAGTCGGTCACGACTGAACAGCTGAACTGATCTGAAAACATGGTATGTACCAGATGTTTAAATATGCTCATTTTGTTTGTTTGTTGGGTTTGCTTTGTTTTTTTTGTTTGTTTGTTTTGTTTTGTTTTGTTTTTGTAATGAAAAGCCATGTGGAATCATAGCTACAATTTACAGGACATTTATTTTTAGATATAGTAAACTATATTTAAAATCTGATTAGATTGCTTTAACATAATAACTCATTTTTGTTCCCTCTCTTTTATTCTCATTGTTCCTGATGACCTAAACAGCAATTGTAGCTTTAATTATACTCTTTTTTTGCTGAAGATCAGGAACCTTGTAAGAGAAGAAAAAAAATGTAGTTAATCTCTACTCACAAAGGATCTCAAAATATGTTTCATTATATGAGTCAACAGATCCCAGTTGTTCTTTCTTCATAGCCCCTGTTTGAAAAGTTTCTTGATAGATGAGGAAACTGCAGCACAGAGTGCTAGAATATGCAAGCTGTACATACGGATAGAAAATTACCTGTAAACTCCTTTGATATGTGATACACAAGCAGGAGAAATGAAATGAGATTCTGTCCTAATTGTTTCCCTTGGAGAATGGCTTCCCTTGGTTGTTATTTTAGAATCACTATAATCCTGGGGATTTTTTTCATGAAATCTCTTCACAGCTAGTGTGCTGACTTGTATATCGTATGTGTTTTCAGTTAAATTGCTCTAAATCCTAGTTAGGTTGAGGACTTCAGGCTATTTGTAACTAAATTACAAATGCTATGCAAATTTGTTCTTTTTCTTTCACAGAATATATTTAGCAACTATTACAGGGAAATAGCAAATTAGCCAAGATGGTGTGGTAAGGTTCTCTCACCCCACATTTTGTAAATAATGACTATGTAACAGCTGAGATCATTTATAGCACTGCATATGCATGTCACGAGGTGCTTGCTTGGTCACGAGCTACTTAGTGATGTACACATGTGTGAGCTCTACCTAGAAAGCAGTGCTATTTACGGCCGCATCACGGCTGCATCCCTTGGGTCACCCAGGAGACAGAGAATATAGTGCGTCTGTTGCTATGGCTGCTACCGCAGCCAGGAGAAAGGTTGTATTGTGTTAGGTTACGCTATAGCTGCTGCTATGGCTGCTGCATCAGCCAGGAGAGAAAAAAATATGTCTGCAGTTTCTAAAGCTCTTTGATTCTCTTTCCAGCCTCTTAGCTCGTACTTTGCCTATCCTGGGTTCAACGAACAGTGCAGACAGAGGGAACAGCAAGACTCTGGCTTCACAAACAGAATCAGCAATACAATTGGGATAGTGGGTAGGATGAAGAGCAATACAACCACCTTGCTGCTGCTGCGAAGTCACTTCAGTCATGTCCAACTCTGTGCGACCCCATAGACGGCAGCCCACCAGGCTCCTCAGTCCCTGGGATTCTCCATGCAAGAATACTGGAGTGGGTTGCCATTTCCTTCTCCTTGGTATATACTCAAAGCTTAGCAACTTGTGGTTCTTCTGGTTTTGCTTTTCATCTTGCTAATGTCTTTAATTTTGAAGACAGATAAAAAAGCATTTTTTTAACTTAAACCAAGATTTCTCAAAATTAAAAATATTAAAACATTCTAAATCAGAGCAAAGAACTATTCTTTTTTTTTTTTTTTTGCTGTTGCTGAATAACTTGGGATACTTCAAAGATTATCTGATATTGCAAAAAAAAAAAAAAAAAAAAGACAGATTCCGTTTTGAAGGGTGAAGAATGAAGCACTTGATCTGAAGTCTTTCCTTAGCAACCATTAATCAGTTAAGAGTCAGGGGTGGAGAAAGACTTACTGGCTTCAAAGTTATGAAACTGATGAAGTTTGTCTTTAAGATCCTGCCTGCCAATTCTGCCACGTCCAATGGCATTTTTGTTGAAAATTCATTAGAAACTGATGATAGTTATTCAAATAGCAGTCATTATAAATCACCAAATTCCTCCCCTTGAGAACATTTATTTATATTAACAACTTTCACATAGGAACAGAAACAAGATTGGTACTTGACTGAAGGAATTTCAGCCATTTGCAAGTAGAAACAGAACATGTTTAGAATAAAAGGGAAAACCTTTTCTAAACCTTGAAAATTAGCCACTGTTTAAGTTTGAGTTTTTTTCTTTTCTACCGTCAATATTTTTTTTAATCCATTCAAGTGAAAAGATTAGCAGATTTAAGTTGAAGTGTAGGTGATTTAAAAGCTATGCATGCCTCTAAAAAGACCAAGAGAATGAATTTCAGGGCATATGCAGAAGCCCAGATATAAAGCAGTACAGTTGTTAAATAATTTCAATAACTATAAAAGTAAATAAAATATGAAAAAAAAAACCGGGACAACAAATGTGAATATAGTTTAAAAGCAAGTCACATCTATGGGGCTGTAACAATGGAGTTCTCGTTAATGAGAAACCATCACATCTACTAAAATGTAAACTTTCAAAAACAAAAGGAACAAGTAGCTCTTCTTACATTTTGTTTGGAAGTAAATGAAAAGAAAGTAAGCTTAAATTCTGATGCACTAGTACTATTTATTTAGGTGACTATGAGAGTAAAATTACACAGTTTAGTTGCTTTACACTTTTGATATATACCATTTATATCTATTTATAGTAAAACAGTGGAGAAGGCAATGGCACCCCACTCCAGTACTCTTGCCTAGAAAATCCCATGGATGGAGGAGCCTGGTAGGCTGCAGTCCATGGGGTTGCTAAGAGTTGGACACCACTGAGTGACTTCACTTTCACTTTTCACTTTCATGCATTGGAGAAGGAAATGGCAACCCACTCCAGTGTTCTTGCCTGGAGAATTCCAGGGATGGAGGAGCCTGGTGGGCTGCCATCTGTGGGGTCACACAGAGTTGGACATGACTGAAGTGACTTAGCAGCAGTATAGTAAAACAGAATTTATTGAACAGAATGTAGTATTTTTAGATGGGCCCATTTAAATGAATTTATTTACAGTATTTGGTATTAATCACAAAAAGAAAACCATAAGAAATTGCATTGGTTATTGTCAAGGAAGAAATTTGAACTCTGAAAAGGATAACCTCTGAAATATGGTTGAATTGGGTTTCCTTGTTGACTTTTATTTTAAAGGCTTATTGTTGGTTCCAGCTAAATATTTTTCCTTGATTGGAATTGTGCTTATATGTATACAGCTGTTGAATGTGTCTTTAGATATGCATGCAAGCCTTAAGAAATTTACCTATATTTGAAAAATGTAAAAGTATGTATGTTTTATTTGGTGTGTGTTTAGCAAAAAGATCATTAGCTTATGAAATAGAAATAAGAATGTAAATGTTTATATTAAATTTCTAGCTTTTTTTCCTAGACATGTGGCTGCTAGCCATATGATCAAGTCCACTTCTACATTCCATTAGAATGTACTGTTAGGTAGTTAGAATAGGAAACAGGAGTCCAGAATGGCGGTGGCTAAAAGATAAGGAAGGGGAAAGCCCATAAAAATAGAACAAAGGAAGGTCTGAGGACTGGAATGAGGATCTCAGGTAGAACAAACAACTCTCTTGGCTAGCCCAATTTATATAGGGCAGACCCAGGGGGAGAAAAACATATAAAAAGAGGAGCCAAAGGGCTGGGGAGTCTCTCTTTCTCTCTCTCTCCCCACCCTGCATGCTCTTCTCTTCACATCTTTGGGTCAGCATGCTCTCATGCCTCAAGGATGGATTTTCCTGCTATTTTCTAAATAAAATAGAGCTGTAACACAGAGCTGTAACACTGATTTGTCTAAGAGCTGTAACACGGTATATTTGAAACCTGAAAGCTATAACATGGTCTGTCCAAGACCCAAGAGATGTGACACACTGAGGGCTTTAATGTCCGTCACTCCAAATCTTTGTTGTGATGAGACAGAATTGAGGAGCATACACTCGCCTGACATATATAGAAAAGTGCAAAATAGTAGAAATCTTTTTAATTTAAAACAGCATGTAGGACTCTTTATAAACCCAAGAAATTTTACAGCTTCTGTTCTATAATTACACTAATGGTTCTACAAGTAACTATTTATACAAAAAGAGCACTAATTGTCCACTTATTCAGTGTGTATTGAACGCACTCTGAGCCAGGTACTAAGTTAGGTGCTCAGGATGCATTGATGACTAAGATTCAGCCTCTGACCATAAGGAATGTAGGGTTTAAGCAAAGACTGACAGGAAGGCAGTGGTTACAGATAAGATCTGTGAAATGAAAATATCTCCTGCCTTATCAATAAACAAAAAATATCACAGACATTAGCAATTGAAAGTGAAAGTCACTCAGCCATCTCTGACTCTTTGCAACCCCATGGACTATACAGTCTGTGGAATTCTCCAGGCCAGAATACGGAAGTAGGTAGCCTTTCCCTTCCCCAGGGGATCGTCCCAACCCAGGGATTCAACTCAGGTCTCCTGCTTTGCAAGCACATTCTTTACCAGCTGAGCCACAAGGTTTCTGTCCTCCAAATGTGAATGAGGACTCCCAAAACTGCAATCCAGCAGATGTCTTCACCCACAACAGTGATTGCTGAGGAGCTTGGGGAATGCAAGAAGCAGCCATCTGCCATACCTGCCACTCCTTAAGGTGAACAAGGAAATAAGATTTGGCCCCAGAGAGCTGAGGTGCATATGAAAGAAATGAATTCAGTGGGCCCAAAGACTTACATCTTTCCATATATAAAATGCTTAATTCCTCAACCTAATATCTGATCTTTGATGTTCAGACTGCCTGCTCCCTATGTTGCAAACTTGTATATAGCCTGACTTCCCCCACACCCCCCTCCCCACCAAACCCCTGTTATGTCCTTGAAGCAGTTTTCTTAGAGCTACTGAGATTCTGCCTTCCAGGCTCAGAGTCTTAAACATTCCCACCAAAGAAAACAACTCTACCATCTGGTTGTAACTATATTTTTTTTTAATGAACAGCTTTGGTGACCAAGATGAAGGGACCCAGAGCAGATTTCTCTGCTCCACCTGAACTCTATGAGAAACCAGGGCCATGGTACCAACCAAGGCCACTTATATCCATCCAATTCCTCTGGAGTTCAGGATGGATTTGAGTAAGTCTCTCCTGGTTCTTGGATTTCCCATATTTGTTGCGATTGTGAATTTTTTATTTGGTGGGATATAGCAAGTATCTGCCCCCTCTCAGTTAAGGTACTGGGGGAGGGGGCATTTGCAAGAAACTGGGGATATATCCACTCAGGGTCTAGATACTGGGTGGTGATCAGTTGAAAAGACACTGAGGAATGCCTGTTCTGTTGAAAGACACTGGGTAGGAGAGGAAGAATACCTGAGCCTCAGTTGAAAGACTCTGATGGTGACTTCATTGTAGAAAGACATACAGAGTTGATAATTGCAAATATCTAGTTAACTGGAGAAATTAAATTTTGTCCTAAATATTGAGTGGGCTCTTTAATACATATGCAGTTAAAAATTAAAAAATTGGCTTGGTAAACCTTAAACAAGGCCTTGTATTGGGAATCTCAGATTTCTCTGTGTCTTTGAGATGTAAATGTTTTATCTGATCTTCCTGGGTTGGTCTGTTGTGGTTTTATTCCTGTTAGCCCTATAAGAGGTCTTTTTGCATTATTAATGATTTGCATCTCTGTGGAGATGTAATTTATTGGTGGTCAAAAGATGAATCATGGCATCTGGTCCCATCACTTCATGCGAAATAGATGGGGAAACAGTGAAAACAGTGTCAGACTTTATTTTTGGGGGTGCTCCAAAATCACTGCAGATGGTGATTGCAGCCATGAAATTAAAAGACACTTACTCCTTGGAAGGAAAGTTATGACCTACTTAGCATATTAAAAAGCAGAGACATTACTTTGCAAACAAAGGTCTGTCTAGTCAAGGCTGTGGTTTTTCCAGTGGTCATGTATGGATGTGAGAGTTGGACTGTGAAGAAGGCTGAGCACCGAATAATTGATGCTTTTGAATTGTGGTGTTGGAGAAGACTCTTGAGAGTCCCTTGGACTGCAAGGAGATTCAACCAGTCCATTCTAAAGGAGATCAGCCCTGGGATTTCTTTGGAAGGAATAATATTAAAGCTGAAACTCCAGTACTTTGGCCACGTCATGTGAAGAGTTGACTCATTGGAAAAGACTCTGATGCTGGGAGGGATTGGGGGCAGGAGGAGAAGGGGACAACAGAGGATAGATGGCTGGATGGTATCACCGGCTCAATGGATGTCAGTTTGAATGAACTCTGGTAGTTGGTGATCGACACGGAGGCCTGGCGTGCTGCAACTCACAGGGTCGCAAAGTGAGACACAACTGAGGGACTGAACTGAACTGAACTGAAAAGACAAATCCTTTTAAAATTAGATAAACAAATAAATTATTAAGTCTAGAGTCCTCTCATTGCAAACAACTGTTTTGTTTGAATCTATAAACAAAAGTCAAATTAACCTAAGAACATTTTTTAGAATAAGAAAAACAGATTTAGGAAGCTTCATTGAGGCCTTCTTCTCAATGGGTCTTATAGATGCTAATAAGAGAAATTAAGAATATTAAAAAAAGAAAAAACTTGGAAAAATGTTATTTCAAAAAGGTGTAAAAAAAATAAGGAGTTATCTCAAATTAATAAAAAAGTCTTTGGGTAGTTATCTAGAATGGGATAAATAAAACACATTTACATGATTAAAGATTTGATATTATTAGACCACCTAAATTTAATGAGCCAAAAGGGACCCTCTACTGGTCCCCAACATTAAAAGCTAAATAAGAGTGTTGTATTTACAGCAGTTTTAAGTTATCTATTTAAGGGACTAGAAAAATTTACGTTGAGATATCTGACCAATTATTTTGAGACAGCCAAGCCAAAGGACTTGACTTAATTAGTTCTATTTGACTCTAGGGATCCCAAAGCCTTTTATATAAAAACAGCAAAATAGACAGGGAACAAAAAAGAAAAGTCCCCTAAACTCTCCTCTAAGAACAGAGCCTATAGATTGGAAACTTATGAACGCTAAAATTAAATGCATAGAAGTTTGCAGCATTTAGATAAAGGTATATAAATTGGTATATCTAAATGGTTCTTATATAAGGTGGTTATAGGCCTTATCTAATTTATATTATGGGATAAACAAGGCATATAGTTTGCCACTAAGGAAATATTAACTAAACGTACTTAGGAAACCAATAGTTACATGAGCCATACAATATTAGTATAAACTGAGTACTAACAATTAATCTATGTTGTTGGAGAAGACTCTTGAGAGTCCCTTAGACAGCAAGGAGAGGCAAGCAGTCCATCCTAAAGGAAATCAGTCCTGAATATTCATTGGTAGGACTGATGCTGAAACTGAAATTCCAATACATTGACCACCTGATGCGGAGAACTGACTCATTTGAAAAGACTCTGATGCTGGGAAAGATTGAAAGTGGAAGGAGACTGGGATGGCAGAGGCTGAGATGGTTGGAAGGCATCACCAACTCAGTGCACATGAGTTTGAGTAAGCTCCGGAAGTTGGTGATGGACAGGGAGGACTGGCGTGCTGTGACTCATGGGGTCACAAAGAGTTGGACACAACTGAGCAACTGAACTGAACCAAACTGAATATCCAAAGGCTAATAAAATATAAATAGTGGTTTTGCTTTGGTTTACTTTAAAAACTCAGAAAGATCTTTGCTAAATGCCTTATACAAACCTTTGAAGTCATAAGTTAAAACTCTAAAGTTATAAAGCATAGAACTTCATAAGTTAAATTTCAGTTTGATATAAATCTTGCCATTGAGTTTTGCAACTTTAGGCAAAAAAAAAAAAAAAAAAAATCATTATTTGACTCTATGCTAAATACATTCCCTATTTGGTGTCTACCCTTACCTTTCCCTAGTTCTTTGCTTTCAGAAAGAAGGCTGTAGAGCACTGAACAGCCAGACTCAATTATTGTGTTACTGACCAGTTTATAGCTGTCTTTGAAACAGTGCAAGAGGAAGAAATCAAGATCCTGTTACCTTTGTTTCTCATCACTGACTCCTGACTTTGAGCCCTTACATTATAGAAGCCCCTAGACTCTTCATAGGTAGGGGCACAGATCTTGAGGGCATGAGCATACTGTGTCCCCCTTTCTACCCGCTGAGAATGAAAACTACATTTCTATTTCCTCAAAAAAAAAAAAAAAAGAAAAGAAAAGAAAAAGAAAAAAAAAGAAAACAACAAAGAATTAAACAACTGCCTCTGTGTCACAAATGTCTAAACCAGAACATGAATACAAGCTACAGTGGCCTAGACTAAGCCCAATTAAATAGGCAGGACCTACGAAAAGTTATGACCAACCTAGATAGCATATTCAAAAGCAGAGGCATTACTTTGCCGACTAAGTTCCGTCTAGTCAAGGCTATGGTTTTTCCATAGCCTTGTAAGGATGTAAGTGTTAGACTGTGAAAAAGGCTGAGTGACGAAGAATTGATGCTTTTGAACTGTGGTGTTGGAGAAGACTCTTGAGAGTCCCTTGGACTGCAAGGAGATCCAACCAGTCCATTCTGAAGGGGATCAGCCCTGGGTGTTCTTTGGAAGGAATGATGCTAAAGCTGAAACTCCAGTACTTTGGCCACCTCATGAGAAGAGTTGACTCATTGGAAAAAACTCTGATGCTGGGAGGGATTGGGGGCAGGAGGAGAAGGGGACAACAGAGGATGAGACGGCTGGATGGTATCACTGACTCGATGGACCTGAGTCTGAGTGAACTCTGGGAGTTGGTGATGGACAAGGAGGCCTGACGTGCTGCGATTCATGGGGTCGCAAAGAGTTGGACACAACTTACCGACTGAACTGAACAGAACAAGACCATAGGGAAAAATGTGGCAGTTTTAAATCTAAACTTCTGAAAAATGATGTTCCCTCAGCCTGATGTGGGAACCCCGAATTAGAATACCGACTCAGATCTAGAATAACAACTTTCTGCCTTCTGCCTCTGTTATCTTGCTTAAACAGCTTTTGCTCACCACTCACTACCTCCGTTTCTGCAATCTTGCTTTCTCATTCCATCTTCAGGAACCTAAGCTGCCTGGAGAAGGGGAATCTGAGCTGCTTGAGCAGGAAAGTCCTGAAGACAGGGAAGTCTGTGCTATATATAAAATACTCAGAACAATGCCCTTGCCCTCAGCCTCTGGAGGAGACACCACTGAGCCCACATGAGGAGTGCTGAATAAACCCTGTTCTGCATCTCTGAGTGCCACTTCTTGTCTCTTTCTGCTCCCACAGTTTCTATAACAAGCCCAAACATACAGATAGTAAGCCTTAGTCATCTGAGCAAGCAACTTTAGAGTATTCAAACTGTTTATTAACCAGTAAGTTTACATAAATATAGTAATACCTGGTTCATATCTAACCTTTTAGTAAAGCCATGACATCTCTAGTTTGTTTGCATCTGTGTACACATTATACGAAGAAGATATTTCCACTTCTAAAAGGTATTATTAGAATTGGATTTATAAGAGCTCTATTGAACTTTAATAAAAAGTGCTTATGTTGCAGTGATGTGAAGTGAAAGTCAGTCCGTCGTGTCTGACTCTTTGTGATCCCATGGACTATACAGTCTATGGAATTCTCCATGCCAGAATACTGGAGTGGGTAGCCTTTCCCTTCTCTCAGGAATCTTCCCAACCCAGGAATCAAACCCAGTTCTCCCACACTGCAGGGGGATTCTTTACCAGCTGAGCCACAAGAGAAGCCCAAAATTACTGGAGTGGGTAGCCTATCTCTTCTCCAAGGGATCTTCCCACCCTAGGAATTGAACCGGGGTCTCCTGCATTGCAGGCGGATTCTTTATCAACTGAGCTGTTAGGGAAGCCAACCTTTGAAAACCTCAGGTTATCTCCATTTTCACTTGTGATCCCTAGCCTCTTTCAGTGTTTTTTTCAGATGGCTACCACTCTATCAGCATTAAATCCAAACTGAAAATATCCAGGCACAGCATTATCCAATAGAACTTTTTGCAACAATGGAAATACTCCATGTCTGCACTGTCCCATATGGCAGCCAATAGACCCAGGTGAACACTGAGTGCTTGACATGTAACTAGCGTGACTGAGGAACTGAATTTTTTATTTCACTGAATTTTAATCGATTTAATTTTAAATAGCCACCTGTGCCTAGTGGCTATCATATGAGAGAGTCCCTGTCTAGAGGAAGAAGAGAAACCTTGAGTGTCAAGAGTGGGGAAGTTTTTCCTAGAAGTCCCCCAGCAGACTTTCCCAGGTGTCTCTTTGGTCAAAAGCCAGCCACATGCCTACTCTTAAATCAAATATTGGCAAGGAAAGCCATTCCCACAGGTAGCTTAAAATAATCAAGATTTAGTGCGGGCTCAGCGACCCTGGCCCTGGCAGGGCGGGGTGGGAGCAGGTGGCCAGATGCGGAGGGGCTCAGAGAAGCCAAGCCTCCGGTGGTGGGTGAAGGGCTGGGCTGGAGACAGAGCCGCGGTAGCGAAGCTGCTGAGTGCTGCTGAGTCCTTCATGGTCCTTTTCCTTTGTGTAATTGGTAGTTTGGGTGGCAAAGAGATGGCTGACAGTGTCAAAAGAGAGGAAGCCAAATCTGACTCCATGATGGAACTGTTTCTTTGACTTGCTTTTCATTGTTTTTGTTATTGTAATCATACAGAATGGCTTGCCTCAGAGAATCCTGCCCCTCTGGCTGACTGTTAAACTGAAACGCCTTTGTTAAGGCGTTCAGTTCCTGAGGATGGCAGGAATGGAGAAATTAACACATCCCCTGCCTGAGGCTTGCCATTCAAAATGTTTGCAAGATTAATGTCCTTTTTACTTTGCTTCCTCACCTCCCTCTGTCTCTGATCTATAAGATAGCCAAACATCCAGACCCTGATAATATTGATGCTTATTTTGAGGTGCTAGCCTGCCATCCTCTCTGTCAGTTGCTTTCTGAGTGAAGTCATTTTCTTTGCTCAACACCTCATCTCTTGGATTCATTGGCCTGTTGTGCAGTGAGCAGGGGGAGCTTGGACTTGGTAACAGTCTTGTGAACCAGCCAGGAGACTTGCTGCTTGTGGTTGGCCAGCTCCAATCAGGGAATATTGGGACAAGACCCTAGCAGCTACTGGGGCTATTTGTCCTGTGGTTCTTTCCTTCAAGATTCCCTGAAGTGGCACTGGCTGACCCCAGTGATTGGCAGTTAAGATAAGGAACCAACAAACTTCTAGAGTCGACAGACTCAATTTCATTTGTAGGGTAAGTCTACCCAATTTGATAGCTGGTTCAGTCGGTTCACTTGTTTTGAGTGTCCTTTTGTATGAAGAGCCAATGGGCTCAATTTTGGAGTGTAATTCACTCGGTTGTGCACACTTGGAGCATTTTTTCCCCTCAATCTGGGCTTTTTCTTTAAGCACAAACCAATGCTTGGGATACCAATTTGCAGAGGGGAAGTATTGTTGCACTCTATCCTGAACTGGTTTGTTGGGAACTAGTCCTCATGGGGCAAGCCCACCCTAGTTGGAATTAGCTCTTTTGTAAGGTAAATGTATTTACCTGACTTGGGAATGGGCCGATTGGAACCAGTTCCTTTGGGAGCTAGTTCTTGTGGAAGTGGGTAGCCTAGTTGGAATTAGTTCATTTGCTTTATAGGGTAAGGAATTGGTGTGTCTGTGTGCATCAGTGCTATTTTTGTTGGAAATTGTCTGTGCCTTTTGTGTTTTGTGGTTTTAAGGCTTATAAAAATGGAAAATATATCATCTATTCCAAAGAAAAGGTCTTTGGAGTGCATATTAGGTACGTTAAAATCAGAAGAGCAATGACCCTGAATGGCTCACAATTACACAATCTGATAGTCAGAAATGCTTTAACAGAGGAAAGGAACACTCTGAAAATGAACGTGCTCAGGGAGCTCCCTTGGACTTGAAGCGACCGATTCTAATTTCCTCTACAGGAGGCCCAGGCAACTTTGACAGTGGGCAACAAGTTGATTGATCTCTCCGATAGATACCACTCTCCTTTGTAAATTTAATGCTCAAATAACCTTTTCTCCCAGAACAGCTTGACATCAGGGTCCTACTGGAGCCTTTTCAATCTTGTCCAGTCTGGAGCATGGCACCCCACTCCAGTACTCTTACCTGGAAAATCCCATAGATGGAGGAGCCTGGTAGGCTGCATTCCATGGGGTCACTAAGAATTGGACACGACTGAGCGACTTCACTTTCACTTTTCACTTCCATGCATTGGAGAAGGAAATGGCAACCCACTCCAGTGTTCTTGCCTGGAGAATCCCAGGGATGGAGGAGCCTGGTGGGCTGCCATCTATGGGGTCGCACAGAGTCAGACACTACTGAAGTGACTTAGCAGCAGCAGCTCCCATCCAGGGGACTCTGACTACTACTCGGGGTGTTCTCCCTTTGAAAGGAAGCTTTCTTTATAAGATACTTTCGAGAAAGGCCACCAGCCTGAAAGTCATGTTAATGTGACTCTCTGGTTGGTTAGGTTCTGGTAATGCACAGACATCTGGTACTAACTACTTCCTCTATGTCTTCCTCTGCCGTTTTCTCTTTTCTTTCTCTGTGAACCTTCTGTAAACAGACGAGTAGCTATGGAAGCAATTAAGGTACTCTGGCCAAGGTTCTCTCTGGTGTGTGCCACAGGCCCACAGACCACTGCCACCCAAGTGGGTGAGAGCCCTTCTTTCCTCTACCTCCCTTAAGCTGAGGATCAGGTCAGTGGAATTAAAGGGAGGATTCCTCAGTCAGTCTTCCCTATCTTTTCTGTTGCCTTTGTTTCTTTCCTCCTCAGTCCAGATATACTTGTGGGAGCCTGACTGTTGCCTCTAGGCTTCCTGAGAGGCCATCTCCCTTAAGTTAGAGGAGGAAGGAAAAACTTCCCAACATGGGTGGATAAGTATGTCAATCCTTACTGGGGAGGCCAACCAATTCTTTGGGGAAAGGAAAGAAAAAACAAAACTGTCCTTGGCTTACAAAGGGTGGTTCCGAAAAACCCTTTTACCACTGCCCAAACCATCTCTGCTAATCTTATAAAGCTTGTAAATATTAAATAAAGGGGAAACAAAGTCATCTTAGAAAGAACTTGCCAGTGTCTTTGAGATGCAAATGTCCTCCTTGGTCTTCTTAGAAATCTTTATCTCTGCTGTCTTTTTAATACAAATTTTAGAAAGGGTAAAGTAATTTAGAAATTTGCTTGTCCAAGGTAATAAAAGTTGCCCTTTTAACAGATATTGATATTTAGCCATCAAGCCAAGTGAGCCTGACTTGTTTCATCTGTGAAAATTGCAATTATAATCCAGCCTCTTTTATAAACTGTTGTTGGGTTTTACATTGCTGTACCTGACTCAGAACTGAAATCTTGATGTAAACTGAGGCCTTGCTGTTTACATGTTTATATCCTTTTTGGATAGCACTGCCAGGGTTGATTTATAAAAAGAGCTCTATTTAATTGGCTTAAATAACAGTAATAAGTACTTATAAACACACACAAAAAAATCTCATTACAAGAAAATCAAGTCAAATAAGTTTCAGGTTCATGTGAACTGGGAAATAGTTAATATTAAATTAGCATCTGGTATTAATGGTTAAGTTTGTTTATCTAATTATAATAATATAGACAGGCCTTGAGTCATCAACATATTGTGTATTATTAAATATAATACTTTCATTATGCCTAGGTTTTAACATAAATAAGGTATTATAACTATTACAAATTTGTCAACCAAAATGTACCTAAAAGTGAAAAAAGCTTCAAGAAAATTAAGATATGTGTTTTCAGTAGAAGACGGTGTGAGAAATAAAAAATACTGAAAAGAGTTATGCATGATCAGTATTTCCTAAGACTTGGATTTGGATTTTTTCTTTCTGTTCAGAGAAACATTTTTTAGATTTTGTTAAACAAAGAACATTTAAGGAAACAAAATATAAATGAAAAGAGTTTTGAGTATACTTTTAGAAATATATGCTTTAGGCTCTCTCCAGATAATCTACAACTTGAAATTTAAAATTATGTTGAAATAAGTGATGAAAGGTTTGTGAAAAATGGACCCCAGAAAGGGTTTTGTACATAATCAATCAGGATTGACTAAGCCTAAAATAAATTTAATTCAGTAAATGAACTTTTAAATAAAGCTGGTAAAATGTAAATTCGTTTCTTCTCTGTTAAAACAGCCAAGTTTTCTGAAGATGTTAAACTGCCTTTGATAACAAAAATCAAGTTTTTTTACCTTTTAAATAATCTGCATTTGCCTTTGAAATCGTCTATTGTCACTTTGGCCAAGTTTCACAGTGATCTATGGTCCTGCTGCATTTTAAAATATTTTTGTATGCTTTGACAGGGTTTCCCAAATCAAATTATAATAAAGTCCCTTTGACCTCTAACTAACTTTGAGATGCTTCAAAGGGCCCCTGAGGGAGCTCAAAGGGAGATATTAAACTAATCAGTTTTACTTGGTATGTTAAACTAGTCAAGTGAATAAAAAATTTTGTTATATGGTAAATGGTGCAGATATTTTACAGATTATACAGAGTTCCTAAAAATCTGATATGTATTGGCAAAATATTACCAGCCATACTTTTAGTTATCTAAAGGTGTTATATGTCACAGCAGTAATCAAATTTAAACTTGCTTTCTTTAAGTCTTTTGTTAGCATACACAGTTATGGTTTCATTCTAATGCCTTTGTAAAATGTCTCCTCTTCAAGATTTATAAAAAGGACTTTACAAGTTTCTGACTTTCAGAACATAATCCTGAAGGGAGAAAAAATCTGAAAATTCTGTTAAATTCTGTTTTACTTCATAAAACTGTTAAAAAAAGGATTATTTACATAAAACTGAGTAAACTAATAACTATGGTTTATGGCTTTTATGATTTCTATCTGAAAGGATTATTGGTTAAATCAGTGTTTTCTAGGTGTTTCTGTGTTTTCTAGAAGAAAAATTTCTCCTTCAATTAATTAGGACTTCCAATAATTTGGTAGATTATGACTTTTGGAACATATATCTTTTTCTCTCTACCTGGTTGATCTTGCCAGTAACATATACTGGCCTCAAAGATTAGGCCACGCATAAGTGTACATGTCCAATGCAGTGAAACCACAGATAGCTCATTAAATCAGTTATGGCTCCTTTGATCACTTGATTATTATAACTGGATTACAACTAGCTATAATAGAATATTATAGTTCTTTGTTTTCAAATTGCACTTTGTGTCTCTCTGCTGCTCTATGTCTCTGTCTGCATTACTTATATCCTGTTTAATTTATAAAATTGCTATCTCTTGCAGTAATCAATGTGCAAATAGGCCTCAAACAAAACTTCTATGGTTAAACATTTTGAGGAAATCACATTTGCAACAAAATAATTGCAGTAGTGTGATTCTAGGTATCACACTAGAAGGGAAAATGTCTCCTTGATTAAAGTTAGAATCCAGAGAATTTTTAATTATTGAAAGGGCCTGGTCCAAAACTTAACATAACAAGAATATTTGCCCGAACTGGGATGAGCCTCCCAGTGCCATGGGACAAGGGTTGATCATGAAGTTTTTTCCCAGATAATGATCATTCATGACCAAGAAAGGAAGACCTGAGAAATGGAATCAGTGATTGCAGCCCTTCAATGTGAGCCAGTGAGTCCTCAGGAAGTGGAGTACCTGCTCCCTTCCAGTCATTAGACTTCAGCCACTCTAATCAATCCCTATGGTTAGCCTTCAGGAAACTCTGAAAATGCAGGATTATAAGCCCAGATAGCTGAGGTGAATACCAAATAAATATTAATGAGCCCTAACTTTCATCTTCCCATACATAGAAAAGCACTAAATTTCTTAACTTGAGATGCTATCTCATGGATTTGAAGTTCAGGATTTCTTAGTCTACAGTTGTAAGATAGATACTTTCCAAAAATGGGAAAAAAAAAAATCAACATTTGAAGCACTGGTAAAAATGGCAGACACTCCTAGAAAGATCCATCTGACTGAGCAGAACAGTTGTCAACCGTTTTACTACAAGATTGTGTAACGTACTTTGACAGTGGGGAATGGTGGCAGAGAGGAAGCCAATTCTGACTCCATGATAAAACTGTTTTTCTGACTTGTTTTTCATTGTGTTTGCTACTATAATCATACAGAATAGCTTGCTTCAGGGAATCCTGATCCTCTGCCTGATGCTAAACTGAAATGCCCTTGTTCAGAATCCTGTCCACCCGTGGACGGCAAGGGAGAATTTAATGCATCCCTTGCTTGAGGCTTGCCATTCTAGGAGATGTTTGCGAGATTATTTCCCTTTTACTTTGCTTCCTCACCTCCCTCTATCTCTGATCTATAAAAGAATCTGACATCTAGACCTTGATAAGATAGTTATTTTCAAGTGCTAGCCTGCCATATTCTCAGTCAGCTTCTTTCCAAATAACGTCTTTTTCCTTGCTTCAACATCTTGTCTCTCAGATTCATTGGCCTGTTGTGGGGCAAGCAGAGCAAGGTTGGATTTGGTAACACTTACATTTAAAGAAAACTGGTAAAGATGACTTTCAGGTTCATGTGAACTGAGAAATAGTCAATGTTAAGTTGATACCTGATATTAATGTTTGTTGATCTAAAATAATATAGATGTCATTGAATCATCAATATTAAGTATAAAACTGTATTCTTCTGTTAGGTAGCTAGAATAGGGAAAAGGAGTCCAGAATGGCAGCGGCTAAAAGATAAAGAAGAGAAAAGCCCGTGAAAATAGAACAAAGGAAGGTCCTAGGACTGGAGTGAGGACCTCAGGTAAAACAAACAACACTCTTGGCTAACCCAATTTACATAGGGCAGGCCCAAGGGGAAAAGAAAAACATATAAAAAGAGGAGCCAAAGGGCTGTCTCTCTCTCTCTCTCGTGCCTGCTGAGGCGCTCTTCTTTTCGGGTCTTTGGGTCGACATGCCCTCATGCCTCGAGGATGGATTTTCCTGTTATTATCTAAATAAAATAGAGCTGTAACATGGAGCTGTAACACTGATTTGTCTGAGCTATATCACGGTCTGTCCAAGACCCGAGAGCTGTGACATGCCAAGGGCTTTAATGTCCATCACTCCAAATCTTTGTTGTGACGAGACAGAACTGAGGAGCATACACTCACTTGACATTTCCTAAGTTAACAAATAAAAACTTACTAATTTCTTATAAGAAAATAACTCAACGTGATAAAATTTTAAGGTAAATGTAAATGAGACAAGCACTGTTGGATAAAAGTGTCAACTGTAAAAGATGCACAACTTGAGAATTGTGAATTATGTTTTATTTGGGACAAAATGAGGACTGCAGCCCTGGAGACAACACCTCAGATAGCTCTGAGAGACTACTCCAAAAAAAACAAGGAGAGTACAGTGCAATCAAGCTTACATTTTACAAAAGGTTTTCTGCTAGTCCTGAGGAGTTGATGTCATAGTGACAGATTCAGGACTTGTTCAGATATTATTGTTCAGTCCCTCAGTCACCTCTGACTCTTTGTGACCCCATGGACCACAGCACGTCAGTCTTTCATGTCCTTCGCCATCTCCCCGAGTTTGCTAAAACTCATGTCCATTGAGTCGATAATGCCATCCAACCGTCTTATCCTCTATCATCCCTTTTCCTGCTGCCTCCTACTTTTCCCAGCATCAGGGTTGTTTCTAATGAGTCAGTTCTTCCCACTAGGTGGCCAAAGTATTGGAGCTTCAACCTCAGCATCAGTCCTTCCAATGAATATTCAGGACTGATTTCCTTTAGGACTTACTGGTTCGATCTACTTCCAGTCCAAGTGACTCTCAAGAGTCTTCCCCAACACCACAGTTCAAAAGCATCAATTATTTGGTGCTCAGCCTTCTTTATGGTCCAACTCACATATTCATACATGACTACTGGAAATACCATAGCTTTGACTAGAAGGATTTTTGTTGGCAAAGTAATATCTTTTCATTTTAATGAACCATCTTGGTTTATCACAGTTTTTCTTCCAAGGTGTAAATGTCTTTTAATTTTATCACTGCAGTCACCATCTGCAGTGATTTTGGAGCCCAGGAAAATATAGTCTGTCACTGTTTCCATTGTATCCCCGTCTATTTGCCATGAAGTGATGGTACCAGATGCCAAGTTCTTAGTTTCTTGAATGCTGAGTTTTAAGTCAACTTTTTCACTCTCCTCTTTCACTTTCATCAAGAAGCTCATTAGTTCTTCACTTTCTGCCATAAGGGTGGTGTTATCTGCATATCTGAGGCTACAGATATTTCTCCCAAAATCTTGATTCCAGCTTGTGATTCATCCAACCCAGCATTTCACATGATGTATTCTGCATATAAGTTAAATAAGCAGGGTGACAGAGTACAGCCTTGATATCTTCCTTTTCCAGTTTGGAAGCAGTTTGTTATTCCATATCCGGTTTTAACTGTTGCTTCTGATTTGCATACAGATTTCACAGGAGGCAGGTAAAGTGGTCTGGTATTCTTATCTCTTAAAGAAGTTTCCAGTTTGGAAAGGATCACAATTTGTTGTGATCCACACAGTTCAAAGGCTTTAGCATAGTCAGTGAAGTGGAAGTAGATGTTTTTTTCTGGAGTTCTTTTGCCTTTTCTATGATCCAACACATGTTGGCAATTTGATTTCTGGTTCCTCTGCCTTTTCTAAATGCACCATGAACATCTGGAAGTTCTTGGTTCATGTACTGTTGAAGTCTAGCTTGGAGAATTTTGAGCATTACTTTGCTAGTGTGTGAGATGAGTGGAATTGTGCAGTAGTTTAAACATGCTTTGGCATTGCCCTTCTTTAGATTAGAATGAAAACTGTCCTTTTCCAATCCTGTGGCCACTGTTGAGTTTTCCAAATTTGCTAGGATATTGAGTGCAGAACTTTCACAGCATCATCTTTTAGGATATGAAATAGCTCAGCTGGATTTACATCACCTCCACTAGCTTGCTTGTAGTGATGCTTCCTAAGACCCACTTGACTTCCCACTTCAAGATATCTGGCTCCAGGTGAGTGATCACACCCTAATGGTCATTTGGGTCCCTAAGATATTCTTTGTATAGTGCTTCTGTGTATTTTTGCCACCTCTTCTTAGTATCTACTGCTTCTGTTAGGTCCATACAATTTCTGTCATTTATTTGCCCATTTTTGCATGAAATGTTTCCTTGGTATCACTAATATTCTTGAAGATATTTCTAGTCTTTCCCGTTCTATTGTTTTCCTCTATTTCTTTGCATCAATCACTTAGGAAGGCTTTCTTGTCTTTCCTTGCTATTCTTTGGAACTCTGCATTCAGATGGGTATATCTTTCCATCTCTCCTTTGCCTTTTGCTTCTCTTCTTTTCTCAGGTATTTGTAAGACCTCCTTCAGCAACCAAAGCTTTTCCTTTGAGATGATTTTGAACACTGCCTCCTGTAAATGTCATGAACGTTCACCCATAGTTCTTCAGGCACTCTATTAGATCTAATCCCTTGAATCTATTTGTCACTTCAACTGCATAATCTTAAGGGGTTTGGTTTGGGACATACTTGAGTGGTCTAGTGGTTTTCCCAAGTTTGTTCAATTTAAGTCTGAATTTTACAGACTTCAGTTGTGAACTATGCTTATTTTTACCCTTAGGAAGAGTGATTGGTATGGAATTCAGTGGATTTGTGGTACTTATTTATGGCCTTGCCCTATAGCATGGGGCTGATGGATAAGAAGGTATAGCCTAGGATGCTCATGAACTCAAGATCATATATGTAACAAATTAGAGATAATTCCAGCCAGTGTAATGTTGATGAAATTTGATGAGTCAAGAAATCTGTATTCTACAGTTATGACAATTTACCTGCCATTTTTGTGCCTTTAATTGGATTGTAGGATGTAATTGGCCATATTGAAACTTTAACAACTTTCACTCACCAAGCTTTAAATGATTGTAACCAGGTTATTAGCCTATTGAATTCAGAGATCTCTATCATGAGAAAGGTGAGGCTACAAAACCACAAGGCCCTTGACACCTTACAGCATCTCAGGGAGATACCTGTGCCATATTCAAACTGAATGCTTAGTTTTCATACGTGATGAATCTGGTAATGTAATACATTTGGTGAACCATATGAACAATAGTATTTCTGCCTTAAGTGACCTGTTCCCTAATCTTGACAATCTTAAATAGTTGGTTTGGTGTGGAAGGCTTCTGGTTGAAATATTTACTTATAACTCCACTACTTATTACATACATTATTTGTATTTTTCCTGTTTTTCAAGATTGTTTTTCTTTTACTACCAAGTGTGTGACTGTGTCTCCAATGAAAATAATGAGAGCTAGACTTGAAGAAGTTGACCAATTGTATAGCTCAATATATGATCAATGACTATAATAGTGTAACTCTAGATGTGAGAGGATGCAAAAAAAGGGAGTGTTTTCCTGGACCATAACTAGAAGACAGGTTTCCAAGGATCTTTGAATATTAAGACATTAATGGAACCAAACATTATTCATTAGTAGTTCAAAATCTCTTTAGTTTCTCTGTAAGAGGAAATTAGTTTCCAGTAGTCTATTGAATAAACTTAAATCGCTTAGTTTAGCACAACCCTAGAAATTCAAGTTATCAGTACTAGCACATTGAATGGCCTATTAGCAAACCCTTCTTCAGAACTAGGAGTGGGCCTTCCTAGCAAATAGAATGAAATGGCTATGAAATGCACTCCCCCCAAGTATGATTAAATTTCTTATCATGAGGGGGACCCATCATTTACAAATTGTCAGTTGCTAAGAGCATTGTGAGTACCTGAACAACAATGGAATTTGTCATCTGCCTTGGCAAAGATTGAACTCAGTACTGTGGCAACTGTTGGCCTTCAACATCTACTGGGGGAATTCAGGGTGGAATGAAGCACTCTGTGCTCCAGGGAATCTGGTGGAACAAGTTTTAGATAGTTAGATATTTTCAGGAACTGATTTCATGATCCCAATCTTTGCCTCTCTTCATATCTAGAAAGATGGAGAAGCTCTATACAGTCAGCAAAAACAGTCAGCTGGGAGCTGACTCTGGCTCAGATCATGAATTTCTTATTTCAAAATTCAGATTTAAATTGAAGAAAGTAGGAAAAACCACTAGGTCATTCAGGTACCATCTAATCAAATCCCTTACAGTGGAAGTAAGAAATAGATTCAAAGAATTACATCTGATAGACAGAGTGCCTAAAGAAGTATGGATTCAGGTGCATAAAATTTTATGGGAGGTGGTGATCAAAGCCATCCCTAAGAAAATGAAATGCAAAAAGGCCACGAAATTAAAAGAGACTTGCTCCTTTGAAGAAAAGCTATAACAAACATACAGGATACTAAAAAGCAGTGACTTTACCTTGCCAACAAAAGTCCAGCTAGTCAAAGCTATGGTTTTTTCCAGTAGTCTTGTGTGGATGTGAGAGTTGGACCATAAAGAAAGCTGAGCACTGAAGAATGGATGCTTTCAAGTTGTGGTGCTGGAGAAGACTCCTGAGATTCCCTTGGACAACAAGGAGATCAAGCTAATCAATCCTAATGGAAATCAGTCCTGAATATTCGCTGAAAGGATTGATACTGAAGCTGAAGCTCCAATGCTCTGGCCACCTAATGCTAAGAAGTGACTCATTGGAAAAGTACTGATGGAGGGAAAGATTGAAGACAGGAGAAGAAAGGGACGACAGATAATGATATGGTTGGATGGCATCACTGACTTGATGGACATGAGTTTGAGCAAGGTCCAGGAGTTGGTGACGGACAGGGAAGCCTAGTGACCTGCTGTCCATGGGGTTACAAAGTGTCAGACACGACTGAGTGACTGAATTGAACTGAACTGATAAGGCACCCAGTCTTGTTTCATAATATTACTAGGTTGATCATTTTTAGTATGATTTAATTGTTCCCAATATAGAGGAGTTTTTAAACTTAAAAGACCATAGCTTGGTATTAATCATATATATCATATCAATCCCATATTTGTGGGAGGTTTTCCTTTTAATATATAAGATGTTACAGTTTTTGACTGAGACTTATCTCATCACTCTGATTGAGTTTGAGTGACCCTAAGAGTAAACTTAAATCTATAGCTGGGGTTAGAACAGGTGCTTTTCAATGATGAGGTGAGAAGATCATCTCTAGTTAAATGGTGAGAAAATGGAACTGGGCTGAATTATCCTGTAAAATAAATTTCCTAGAGAGAATCCAATCAGATCTCTGGGTGGGAGAAATCCACCAAGGTAACTTAGGAGTACTAGACACATGTAATTGGCCACAACCCAACAACTGGATTGAGTTTTAAACTAGCATAGAATCATATCCATGAAAAAAAAAATATTTGATTTATATTCAAAGGTTCAAGAAGTCAAGAAAACTTTACAAATGATCATACAAACTGGACTGAGCAACTTGGGCAGGCTATCTCCTGATGTCAACTTCCTCCCCTCCTACTATAGTGCCCCTTTCTCTCTGTTTGAGCCTCATTTTACGTGAGTTTGAGATCAGCAGTCCTCGCTATAGACCAGTCCTCGCTATAGACCAGTCCAGTATAGGAGCCTTTGAAAGTGGGAATTAACTGAAGAATCAATTTCACTGTGCATAAGATAGTTAAAAGTACGTGATATAAAGGTTTTTCCATTCAGGTTGGAGTCAGTCCCTTATTATGTCTTTCTCTTGTCTTGGTTGCAGGTTGGGAGCCATCTAACCATCATCCAAAGATAGATTACTAAGATCAGCTTCAGAAATAAACTTAGAGTATCTTTAATAATTCAGTTACATTTTACACTAATACAGCATAGCAGCAAAGAAATATTTAGGAAATGAGTGTTAGTAGACACAGACTTCCATTAACAAACTGGAATTTAACATTCATTCAAACACATTTTCTCCCTAAAATAACCCTCATTTTGACCAAAATAACTAAATTAAGACTAATTTATTTGCAAAATAGAGCTATTCTCAATAAACTTGACCTGATGATTTATAACTATAATTTATCATAGACATTTTTGCTTTGCTGAAACTTTTATAAAAAGAGTCTCTGACTGAACTTTTAAAATAAAACCTCTCAGGGCTAAGAAAATCATGCTAAAGGTTTAACACAGATTTCACCTAACAGACCAAGGTGAATTCCTCCCTTTTCAAGATTTCAAATATTCCTTGAGATTTTTGTACCTGTTAGTGAGATGACCTTTCTAACTTATTCGATAAAGTTACTGGAATCCTAAAAGTTTCCATTCTCCTGCGGGGTCAGATACAGAGAAAAGATCAATATTTTCAATTTGTTTACAAAAGCATAACTTTAACAAATTATGGTAAGTCATAATTAGTTTGAGGGGAATGTATTTCCACCAAGAAAACACAGATTCAAACCAGTAATTTTTCAGACAAATTAAATTTATAAGCATATTTTTCAGTTCATTCAGTCTTTTTACTAACCTTTGTGAAGTCATCAGTTTTCCAATCCTTTAACTTCTCACCCAATTCAGAATCTCTAATTTATCCCAAAGTTCTTTCTATAAATCTTCTTGAGGAAGTATTTGTGAAAAACTTGGTTAGTGCTGTGACAACTCTTGAGGATAGTAACTAGAATTATGACTGATAACATTATACCTGGACATATCAGAATTTTAGGTACTCCATATAATTTCTAAGATATCTATATTAGTAACATTTACCATACAATATAAATCAAGATTTGTTACTCAATTAACAATAGTTCCCATGTAATTCAGGACATAATATGAACCAAATTAGTGTAATATCTCTCTTTGGGATGTTTCAAAGGCCCTCTGAAGCATCCAAAGTTAGCTAGAAGTCAAAAGTGTTTCATTAGAATGATTAGGAAGTATTGTGAATAAATATTAAAAGGGTTTAGAACACTCAGTCAGATGGGATAATATGCCATTTTGAAACAATAGCTATTCACTTAGCCAAAGTAACAATAGAGGATTTCAGAACAGATTAAGAGAAAAACAAACAAACAAATAAACAAAAAACCTTAAATCTATTATCAAAGGCAGTTCAACATCTGAAGATTCCTCTTAACAGAGAGAAAAGCCCAATTCAAAATATTTTTTCACTAGTTTACTTTTAAATTCATTTAAAATAAACAATTAAATTTCAAACTTAGTCCTGACCATGCACAAAACTCTTCTCTTAGGGTCAGCTTTCCCAAAATGACTTCTTTTCAGCTTGTGTAGGTAGCCATTACTATGTTCTTCAATCCTAAAAAAAATCTGTAAGTTAGACCTACTTTCTTTTCCTTTCGTAAAATAAAATTCCATTCCTCATACTTCCTTTATGGAAAACACACATACTACTTTCCTTAAACAAACAAGAGTTGACCTTTATTTTAGCATTATATAGATTGGTGGGCATAAATACTAATAATAATCTATTAAAAGAAAAAAAATACTTTCTTATAGAAAACATCTCAGGATGGAACCAAACATTATTCGTTAGTAGCTCAAAATCTCTTTAGTTTCTCTGTAAGAGGAAATTAGTTTCCAGTAATCAGTGTTTCAGAATCTTATTTTATTTGGAAATGACCTAGCTATTGAATAAACTTGCATCACTTAGTTTAGCACCACCTTAGAAATTCAGGTTACCAAAATCTGAAGACCATTTTAGACAGACATTCTGAAAGCATAATTATGCTTAATAGAGTTTCTCCAAAAGCTCAAATCTCATTTGCATTTTCTACCCTTAAAATTTTCTTCATTTGAATTACTTTCCTTGCTGACAAATTTGTGAATACTAAAAAATATGCACAACTTGAGAGTTGTAAGTTATATTTAGGACATAATGAAGACTGCAGCCTGGGAGGCAATATCTCAGATAGCTCTGAGAGACTGCTCCAAAGAAACAGTGGGGGAAGGTCAATATAAAAGGTTGGGTGAAGGAGGAGTTCAATACCATTAAGCATTCATTTTACAAAAGGTTTTTTGTTAGTCATGAGGATCTGATGTCAGCACGAAGGGATTTAGTGTTTCTCTAGATATGAGCAAGGAGAGATAAGAAAGCTTTCCTCAGCAATAAATACAAAGAAATAGAAGAAAACAACAGAATGGGAAAGACTAGAGATCTCTTCAAGAAAATTAGAGATATCAAGGGAACATTTCATGTAAAGATGGGCTCGATAAAGGACACAAATTGTATGGACCTAAAAGAAGCAGAAGATATTAAGAAGAGGTGGCAAGAATACACAGAAGAACTGTACAAAAAAAGATCTCCATGACCAAGATAATCACGATGGTGTGATCATTCACCTAGAGCCAGACATCCTGGAATGTGAAATCAAATGGGCCTTAGAAAGCATCACTACGAACAAAACTAGTGGAGGTGATGGAAGTCTAGTGGAGCTATTTCAAATCCTGAAGGATGATGCTGTGAAAGTGCTGCACTCAATATGCCAGCAAATTTGGAAAATTCAGCAGTGGCCACAGGACTGGAAAAGGTCAGTTTTCATTCCAATTCCAAAGAAAGGCAATGCCAAAGAATGTTCAAACTACCACACAATTGCACTCATCTCACATGCTAGTAAAGTCATGCTCAAAATTCTCCAAGCCAGGCTTCAGCAATACGTGAACTGTGAACTTCCTGATGTTCAAGCTGGTTTTAGAAAAGGCAGAGGAACCAGAGATCAAATTGCCAACATCTGCTGGATCATCAAAAAAGCAAGAGAGTTCCAGAAAAACATCTATTTCTGCTTTATGGACCATGCCAAAACTTTTGACTGTGTGGATCACAATAAACTATGGAAAATTCTGAAAGAGATGGGCATACCAGACCACCTGATCTGCCTCTTGAGAAACCTGTATGGAGGCCAGAAAGTAACAGTGAAAACTGGACATGGAACAACAGACTGGTTCCAAGTAGGAAAAGGAGTACGTCAAGGCTGTATATTGTCACCCTGCTTATTTAACTTCTATACAGAGTACATCATGAGAAACCCTGGGCTGGAAGAAGCACAAGCTGGAATCAAGACTGCCAAGAGAAATATCAATAACCTCAGATATGCAGATAACACCACCCTTATGGTAGAAAGTGAAGAGGAGCTAAAAGGCTTCTTGATGAAAGTGAAAGAGGAGAGCGAAAAAGTTCCTTAAAGCTCAACATTCAGAAAACTAAGATCATGGCTTCAGTTCCCATCACTTCATGGAAAATGGGGAAATAGTGGAAACAGTATCAGACTTTATTTTGGGGGGCTCCAAAATCACTGCAAATGGTGACTGCAGCCATGAAATTAAAAGACCCTTACTCCTTGGAAGGAAAGTTATGACCAACCTAGATACTATATTAAAAAGCAGAGATATTTCTTTGCCAACAAAAGTCCGTCTAGTCGAGGTGATGGTTTTGGTCACGAATGAATGTGAGAGCTGGATTGTGAAGAAAGCTGAGCACTGAAGAATTGATGCTTTTGAACTGTGGTGTTGGAGAAGACTCTTGAGGGTCCCTTGGACTGCCAAGAGATCCAGACAGTCCATCCTAAAGGAGGTCAATCCTGGGTGTTTATTGCAAGGACTGATGCTGAAGCTGAAACTCCAGTACTTTGGCCACCTCATGCGAAGAGCTGACTCATTGGAAAAGACCCTGATTCTGGGAGGGATTGGGGACAGGAGGAGAAGGGAACGACAGAGGATGAAATGGCTGGATGGCATCACTGACTTAATGGACGTGAGTCTGAGTGAACTCCGGGAGTTGGTGATGGTCAGGGAGGCCTGGTGTGCTGCAATTCATGGGGTCGCAAAGAGTTGGACATGACTGAGTGACTGAACTGAACTAAACTAGATATGAGGAGATGCAAGGATTGAAATCATAAAATCCATTCCTAAAAACATCCAATTATCTAAAAACCTGCCTCACTAGATTCCCTGGAGTACAGAATTCTTCATTTTATCCTGAACTCCCTCAGGGGTTGTTGAAGGTCAACAGTATAGCAGAATGGGGTTCAATCTCCATAGAGGTGGATGGCAAATGACTTTGTTGTTCAGTCATTTGCAATGCTCTAGGTAAGTGCCATTTGTAGTATGGCCCACTTGTGGTCATAAATCTGACCATATTTTGGGGGCATACTTTCATGACCATTTTGTCCGGTGTTCCTGGGAAGGCTCATTCCCATTTCTGAAGAAGGTTTTTGCTGATAGGCCACTCAATGTGATATTACCAGGCTAGGTTTTTATAGACCTAGGTTTTTTTAAAGACCTCTGGACACCTGACTTCTACTCATGGTCCAGAAAAGTATTCCCTCTTGTTGCATCTTCCAATATCTAGAGTTACACTATTACAATCGTTGATCCCATATCAAGCTATACATTTGATCAACTGCTTCAAGTCTAGTCATGATTATTTTCATTGGAGGATCAATCATGCACTTGGTAATACAAGAAACAGTAATCTTGTGAAACAGGCAAAATACAAATAGTATAGTTAATAAAATTAGTGGAGTTAAAAGTAAATATTTTATCCATGAGCCTCCCACACCAGACCAGTGTTTTTTTTTTTTTTTTTTTTTAAAGATTGTCAAAACTAGGGAATGGTCAATTAAAGCAAAAATCTGATTTTTCATATGGTTCATCAAATGTATTACATTAAAGGATTTATCAGGTATGAAAATGTAAAAATCAGTTCGAATTATAGCACAGATAACTCCCTGCGATGCTGTAAGTTGTCAAGGGCCTTGCAATTGAATAGCACTGCTTTTCTCATCAAAGAGATCTCAAAATTCATTAGACTAATAGCCCAGTTATTATCATTTAAAGCTTATGAAAGTTGTTAAGTCTTCAATGTGGCCAATTACATCCTCCAATCCCATTGAAGACACACGTGCACAAAAAAATAGCTGCTAAGTTTTCATACTAGTAGAATACAGATGTTTTGATCCATTGGGATCATATCAATGGTTGATTGGTTGGGGTTACCTCTAAATTGTTAGTGTGTATGACCTTAAATTCATGGGAATCCTAGGCTACACCTTTATATCCACCCCTGTAGATGTCAAGGCCATATATTAGTGCAATAAATCCACTGAGTTCTATATCAATCACTCTCTCTAAGGGTAATAGGCATAGTTTATACAGAACCCAACCTTGTCTCATAATATTACCAGGTTGATCATTTTTAATATGATTTAATTGTTCTCAATGTACAGGAGCTTTTAAACTTTAATGACCAACGCCTGGTGCTAACCATACAGATCCATCCCATAACTGTGGGAGTTTTCCTTTAATAGATGAGAGGTTAGTTTTTTGCCTAAGACTTAGTTTGTCACTTTGATTGAATTTGAATAACCCTAAGAGAAAACTTAAATCTATGGCCAGCATCAGAGCAGGTATTATTAATTGGCCAGGTGAGAGGATACCATCTAGTAATATCAGGAATAGACAGAACAGAACTGTACTCTCACCTAAAATAAACTCCCTAGGAGGTATCCAATCAGAGCCCTGGAGGACAGAAATCCATCCAGGTGAACCAGGAGTACTAAACACAGGTAATCGGCCATAACCCAACAATTGGATTGAGTTTTAAAGTAGCATAGAATTATGTTCGTGATAGAAAACATTTGATTGATAGGGATAGGTCCAAGGACTCAAGAAAACATTATGAATGATCACACAAATCACATCAGCATCTTGGGCAATCTGTCTTACTTCTGATGTCATCTTTTTCTCATCCTCCTATAGTGCAGTTTCCTCTGAGCATCGTTTTAATGTGAGTTTGAGGTCAGCAGGCCTCTTTATAGACAAGTCCAGCTTAGGGGCCTTTGGAAGTGGGAGTTAGTCCAAGAGTCAATATCCCTTCAATTTTGCTGTGCATGTGTCATTTAAGAGTAGCTGACAGGTGCTTCCATCCAGATTGGAGGCAGTTTCTTAAATTATGTCTTTTTCCAGTCTTGGTTGTAGATTGAAACATCTTTATCCAATGATAGATTACTGAGATAAGCTTCAGAAATAAACCTAGAGCATCGTTAAATAATTTAATTAAAATTTACATAATATACTCTAACAGCAAAGATCTATCCAGAAAATGCATCTTAGTAGATACAGGCCTCCATTAACAAACTAGGATTTAACATTCATTGAAATATTTTTCTGCCTAAAATCAGAGTCATTTTAACCAAATATAACCAAATTAAGATGTGAATTCCTCCCTTCTCAAGGTCTGCAAAATTCCTTGAGATTTCTATACCTATTAGAGAGATAAGTTTCCTAATTTATCTAATAAAGTTACTGGAAACTAAGAGTTTCCAGTCTCTGGAGGGTTCAGATAGAAAAGATAAATGTTTCAATTTGTTTATAAAATATAATTTTATAAAATTACTGTCATAATTAGAAGGGAAGGTTTTATCTTACACCTGGAAGACACAGATTCAAACTGGCAATTTTTCAGATAGAAAACATGAAAGTGGTAAGCATATTCACCAGTTCATTCAGTCCTTTTGTTAACCTTTGTGAAGTTATAAGCTTTTCCATTAGAATCCTCACCCAGTTCAGAAACTGGTATTTATCCAAAAATCCTTTCTATAAATCTTCTTGAAGAGGAAGCATTTTTGCAAAACTTGGTTAGTGCTATGACAATATTTTGAGATTGCAACTAGAGTTATGACTGATAACATTTTATCCAAACATATCAGAAGTTCCACATAGTTTCTAGGATAACTATATTAAGAACACTTACCATACAATATAAACCAAGACTTACTCCTTAGTTGATAATACTTCCCATGTATTTCTGTATACAAAATGAACCTAATTAGTGTAATATCTCTTTGTGATGTTTCAAGGGCCCTCTGAAGCATCCCAAAGTTAGTTAGAAATCAAGCTCTTCATTAGAATGATTTAGGAAGTTTTGTCAACAAATATCAAAAAGGTTTAGAACACTCAGTCAGATAGGATCATAGGTCATTGTGAAACAGCTATTCACTTAGCCAAAGTGAAAGCCAAAGGATTTCAGAACAATTCCTTTAAGAGATAGAGAAACTTAAATCTATTATCAAAGGCAGTTCAACATCTGAAGAAAAGGGGTCCTTAACAGAGAGAAAAGCTAAATTCAAGTTTTAGCACCAACTTACTTTATTTAAAAGGTAAACTTAATTAAATTTATGTTAAGCTTAGTCCTAACCACATACAAAACTCTTTTCTGATGGTTCACTTTCCACAAAACTTCTTTTCAGCTTCTATACCCATTACTGTGTTTTTCCATCCTAAAAAGTCACCTGTAAGTCAAGGTTACCTCCTTTTACCTTCATAAAATTCAATCCCATTCCTCATAGCTTTTTCTTTCTTATCAAAAACAAACAAACAAACACTTCCTACTTTCCTTAAGCAACAAAGAACTGACTTTTAGCATTTTATAGGTGAGCATAAATACCAGTGATAATTTCTAAAACCTTTGCTTTCTTGGAGAGAAAATTTTAGAATGGCACCAAACAATATTCTTTTTTTAGTCCCAAATCTCTTTAGTTTCTCTGTAAGAGGAAATTAGTGTTCATTTAGTAATAAATGTCTCAAAGTCTTATTTGGAAATGACTTAGCTATTCAATAGATTTCGAACACTTAGTTTAGTACAACCCTTAGAAGTTCAGGTTACCCCAAAATGGAGAGACTATTTTAGACAGACATTCCTAAAGCATTCTTAATAGACTTTATCTAAAAACTCATATCTCATTTACATTTTCTGGAAGTTTCTTCAATCAAGGTAATTTCTTTGCTCACAAACTTGTAGCAGATATGATAATATTTAACATATTAAGCCTAGGTACAATGAAAATATTTTTCTTAATGTTAATTACACTTAGATAGGTCTATATTAGATAGGTCAACAAGCAAACATTAATATCAGGTATTTAATACTGAAAGTGAAAGTATTTAATGGCAGAAAGTGAAGAGAGCTAAAAAGCATCTTGATGAAAGTGAAAGTGGAGAGTGAAAAAGTTGGCTTCAAGCTCAACATTCAGAAAACGAAGATCATGGCATCTGGTCCCATCACTTCATGGGAAATAGATGGGGAAACAGTGGAAACAGTGTCAGACTTTATTTTTGGGGGCTCCAAAATCACTGCAGATGGTGACTGCAGCCATGAAATGAAAAGACGCTTGCTCCTTGGAAGAAAAGTTATGACCAACCTAGATAGTATAATCAAAAGCAGAGACATTACTTTGCCAACTAAAGTCCGTCTAGTCAAGGCTATGGTTTTTCCTGCGGTCATGTATGGATGTGAGAGCTGGACTGTGAAGAAGGCTGAGCGACGAAGAATTAATGTTTTTGAACTGTGTTGTTGGATAAGACTATTGAGAGTCCCTTCGACTGCGGGGAGATCCCACCAGTCCATTCTGAAGGAGATCAACCCCAGGATTTCTTTGGAAGTCATGATGCTAAAGCTGAAACTCCAGTACTTTGGCCACCTCATGAGAAGAGTGGACTCATTGGAAAAGACTGTGATGCTGGGAGGGATTTGGGGCAGGAGGAGAAGGGAACGACAAAGGATGAGATGGCTGGATGGCATCACGGACTCGATGGACGTGAGTCTGAGTGAACTCCGGGAGATGGTGATGGACAGGGAGACCTGGCGTGCTGCAATTCATGGAGTCTCAAAGAGTTGGACACGACTGAGCAACTGAAATGAACTGAACAGAACTGAACACTGAACATTTCCCAGTTTACATGAACCTTAAATTATTTAGATTTATTTCTCTGGCATTTAGATTTATTTGATTTGTAAGCATTTACTTTTTTTTTTTTTTAAGGCCAATTAGATCAGAGCTCATTTACAAACTGATCTCAGCAATCAGCAATATTATCCAGAAAACAAATTCATACACTGAGACATACATAGACACAATAAAAGACTTTGTCTCCTCTCCCTTTATTTATTTATTTATTTTTGTTTCAGGAATTAGAGATGTATCTAGATAAGTGATCCGGAGATCTCTGGTGTAAAGGCATGCTTCTGCTGCTGCTAAGTCGCTTCAGTCGTGTCTGACTCTGTGCGACCCCATAGACAGCAGCCCACCAGGCTTCGCCATCCCTGGGATTCTACAGGCAAGAACACTGGAGTGGATTGCTATTTCCTTCTCCAACGCATGAAAGTGAAAAGAGAAAGTGAAGTCGCTCAGTCGTGTCCGACTTCTAGCGACCCCATGGACTGCAGCCTACCAGGCTCCTCTGCCCATGGTATTTTCCAGGCAAGAGTACTGGAGTGGGTTGCCATTGCCTTCTCCGAGTGTAAAGGTATAAGGAGAGTTATTTCCTCAGGGCAAGAATTCTTCAAGAGATAATTTTTTCTTCAAGCTCTCTCTGGAGTTTAAAGAATACTGTGACCAAATTGTCAAAATTTTTCTGTGGTCATAGTTTTATAGCCAGAATTTAGACCAGCTAGTGTTCAAATTGGCCCTGATAGCAAGGGCAGTTTGGTCTCAGCAGGGATTGTTCCTCTTGGGAAGTGGGGACTCTTAGTTTGATTAGCCCCAGCCTGTTAATTACAGGAGGAAGTCCTGAACATAACGGAACTTCAGTCCATTTTCCTATCCCATGTCAATAAAGATCTAAAATTTTTAGGCCATTTTTCTTGGCATTGGATCATAGCTACAGATTAACCAGTCAATTTTTTTTTTTTTTTTTCCAAGGGGTTCCCAGGTCGGGCATTGGAACTTTAGCGGGAGCAATTCCCACATTAGCTCTAGCATTTTGTACCAGATATCTGTGCATGCAAACCAAAACAACAATAACAATCCAAACCAGAACCTCACCAGCAGGGCATCATACTCCAAATAAAACAAAAGGCAAAGAGATTCCCAGAAATCAAAAGCCAAGTGGCAAGAACACCCCCAAAAGATGGCAAAGTGATCCCCAGAAATAAAATGCCAGATGATCTAAATACCACTAGACTTGTGGCCTGGTAGAGTCAGTGCTAGTGGCCTTTTTTTTAGTTTTGATATACTTTCAAGCAATTTCTTGTAGATTTCCTGCAAGAAGTTAATCTACTGTTTACTTTTTTAGAACTTTCTAGATACCAAAGTAAGCATTCCATTCAGTCTGTTTGACCTTACAACAGGCTTTTTCTAACTGTGCATGCAAAAATATCAATTTTGGAATATCAAAAGAACCTCAGTTTGGGCACTTTGTTGAGATCTCACTTGGTATAATTTCTCCAGTTAATTAAGTACTTGCAAGTATGAGCTATATATGCATTGTACTGAATCAGCTAGAGTTAGTCAGAGGTTGGCTTTCTGACATCCTTCATTTCTGTTTTTGAGATTCTGTTTCCTACTTTAAGTTGAATTTTTCAGGGATTAACAATCACTAGTGAAACTGTTTGGTGGGCCTATGTGCTGCTTGTGCTTAACTCCTCCAAGAGTCACCTCAGAATCATTTCAGCTCCTCTTATGTGTCTCCAGTTCTGCCTCTGGCAATCTAAGACCACCGTGGCTGCTCAGGTTGCTGAGTGGCCAATTCATACTGTGACCCCCAAATGAGCTAGTATTTTTATTGTGTGGGTTTCCCTATGGGACCACTGCAAAGTAGGAGGACCAGGCCTCCACCACTGCCATAGGTTTCTCAATCACCTGAGAAAGCCATAACTGGCTGGAAAGAGTCTTGTCCCTTTTATTTGGATCAAAGCTCTCATGTATTTTCTTCACTTTTATCCTAACAAATTCTATGAAGACAGACAAATTGAAGAAAAATGTGTCAGATCAGCTTCTTACCTAACCACTCAGCCAAGACCACTCAGTCCCCTACAATGGAGTAGCCACAGTATCTTTTCAACTGAGCCACTGGTATCCCTCAGTTTCTTTCAGTTGAACGCCCCTCAGTACATTTCCACTGGGTGGGTGATCCCCTGGTTATCTTCAGCTAACACCCATACCAAGTATCTTTTGACTGGGTGGGAATTTCTTTGTATCTTTCAATCAAGGCCCACTGAGTGTTTAGACCATGTGTGGGTATGCTCCTGATATTTCACTGACCCCCACCCAGTCTTTCCAACTGGAAAGGAGCAGGTAAACTTCTCCACTGCCAAATAAAACTCAGAATCTCAATGAATATGGGAGATTTGAGAACCAGGAGAGACTTACAGAAATTAGTCTACACTCCCTAAGGAGGCAGGTGGGTACAAGGGGCTGCTGCTGGTACCAAAGCTCTGGTTGCTTGTAGGGTTCAGGCAAAGGAGGTAAGTCCACTCTGGGTCCCTTCAGGGTCACCATAACTGTCAAATAAAAGAGATGCACAACTTGAGAATTTCTAGTTAAATTTTATTTGAAGCAAAATGAGGACTGCAACCTGGGAGACAGCACCTCAGATAGTTCTGAGAATTGCACCAAAGAGGTAGGGGGCAGCAGGAAGGTCAATATATAAGATTTTGGTGAAGCGGGGGTTCAATGCAATCAAGTGTTTACTTTATAAAAGGTTTTCTGCTAGTCATGAGGATCTGATGTCATCATGAAAGGACTTAGTGTTTTTCGAGGTATGAAGAGATGCAAAGATTGTGATCATGAAATCAGTTTCTGAAAATATCTATCTGAAGACCTGTTCCACCAGATTCCCTGGAGCAGAGTGCCTCACTCCACCTGAACTCCCTCAGGGCATGTTGAAGGTCAACAGCTATGGTAGCACAGGTTTCAATCTCTGCAGAGGCTGATGGCAAATGCCTCTGTTGTTCAGAAGCTGGCAACACGCTTGGCAGGTGCCACTTTGTAGTTGACAGGCAAGTGCCACTTTGTAGTTGCAAAATGACCTTTCCAGATGTGTGATAATTTAAGATTCTAAAGCTGTGCCCATTTAATCTAAGTGATGAAAGTTTATTTAGAAGATACTGAAACATCAATTACTAAAAAAATTTTTTAAAAAAAAGCATTTTGAGAATGTTAATGAAAATGTCTGCATGCATGCTCAGTCGCTTCAATCGTATCTGAGTCTTTGTGATCCCATGGACTGTAGCCTTCCAGGCTCCTCTGTCCATGGGATTATCCAGACAAGAATACTGAAGTAGATTGTCACTTCCTTCTCCAGGGGCTTTTCCTAACAGGGATCGAACAAGTGGCTTTTACATTTCCTGCATTGGCAGGCGAGTTCTTTACCATTAGTGCTTCCTGGGAAGCCCAATGAAACTGTTTGCTGTTGCTGCTGTTGCTAAATCACTTCAGTTGTGTCTGACTCTGTGCGACCTCATAGACGGCAGCCCACCAGGGTCCCCCTTCCCTGGGATTTTCCAGGCAAGAACACTGGAGTGGGTTGCCATTTCCTTCTCCAAAGCATGAAAGTGAAAAGTGAAAGTGAAGTCACTCAGTCGTGTCCAACTCTTCACGACCCCATGGACTGCAGCCTACCAGGCTCCTCCGTCCATGGGATTTTCCAGGCAAGAGTACTGGGGTGGGGTGCCATTGCTTTCTCTGAATGAAATTTTGGTATCACCTAAAATGTTCTCTATAAGATGACAAACGATTTTAAAAATTATTACTGATGTTTAAGCTCACTAATTTATAAGATGCCCATGTAAAGACAGTACATAATTGCTTGCTTGTTAGTTTTATTAAAATTAAGCTTTTAATCATTGAGGATTCTAATTTAAATATGTAATTAAAGCTATTAGAAATAATACAGCAACTTTTCAGGACACCGTAGAAAATAAAATGTATGTTTTTAGTAAAGGAGATATAAGAAATGAAATTACATTTTAGTGAGAACAAATAAGTTTGTTAATTTTATTTAGATGAAAAATGAAAGGCTGGATACAAAAAGTAATGAGAGTTTATGAAGAGGAACCCTGAGGAAAAAGTTTTGTACTATGAAATGAAATGTGTTCTGCTCTAAACCCTTCCAGTAAACAAGACTTTTCCAAATGCAAATTTATGAGCCCAGGTAAAACAAAGTCAGCTCTTTGGAAGCCATCAGCTACTTCCTCCCCAGTAAGAGCTGAGATGCTGGGGAGTGGGTGATATGAGAAGGGATCATCAGTCACATTTTCCATCTCTTAAAGGAAATAAGAAATTAGTATGTGAACAATAAAGAAAGCAGGATTGGCCCCAAATAACTAGATGCATATGAAAGAAATGATTTCAGCAAGCCCAGAAGCTTGCATCTTCCCATATATAGAAGACTGCTAAATCTCTTTATAAAAGAGATTTAGTTTTCTCTTAATTAGCAGTAACCTTTTAATATTCAGATGACCTGTCCATCACTGCAATCTTGTATATAGCCTTGCTCCTCCCCTGCTTTCTCGGGATCACCTCAGATACTGTCTCCTGGGGTCAAGTCCTAAAATTCCCACCAAATAAAATCAAACTTTCAACTTTTAGATTGCACATATTTTTCTAGGTCTACAAGACACAGTCAGGATTAACTAAATTTAGATTGAAGTTAACTTTGTTAAGTAAATTAATGCAAGATTCAAAATTTTATTTTATCTAAATGCTCCTTTGCAAAAAGGCAAAATGGTTGTCTGAAGAAGCCTTACAAAAATGACTGTGAAAAGAAGAGATGCTAAAGGCAAAGGAGAAAAGAAAGATAAACCTATCTAAATGCAGAGCTCCAAAGAATAGCAAGGAGAGATAACAAAGCCTTCCTAAGGGGCCAATGCAAAGAAATAGAGGAAAACAATAAAATGGGAAAGACTAGAGATCTCTTCATGAAAATTAGGGATACCAAGGGAACATTTCATGGAAAGATGGTTACAACAAAGAACAGAAATGGTATGGACCTAACAGAAGCAGAAGATGTTAAGAAGAGGTGGCAAGCATATACAAAACAGCTACACAAAAAAAGATCTTCACAACTCAGAAAACCACGATGGTGTGATCACTCACTTCAAGCCAGGCATCCTTGAGTCTGAAGGCAGATGGGCCTTAGGAAGTGTCACTATGAGCAAAGCTAGTGGAAGTGATGGAATTCCAGCTAAGCTATTTCAAGTGCTAAAAGATGATGCTGTTGAAATGCTGCACTCAGTATGCCAGCAAATTTGGAAAACTTCACAGTGGCCACAGGACTGGGAAAGGTCAGTTTCCATTCCAATTTCAAAGAGAGGCAATGGCAAAGAATGTTCAAACTACTGCACATTTGTACTCATCTCACATGCTAACAGGGCTTCCCTGGTGGTGCAGAGGTTAAAGCGTCTGCCTGCAATGTGTGAGACCTGGGTTCAATCACTGGGTTGGTAAGATCCCCTGGAGAAGGAAATGGCAACCCACTCCAGTATTCTTGCCTGGAGAATCCCATGGACGGAGGAGATTGGTGGGCTACAATCCACGGGTCACAAAGAGTTGGACATGACTAAGTGACTTCACTTTCACATGCTAACAAAGTAACGCTCAAAATTCTCCAAGTGAGGATTCAACAGTACAAGAACTGAGAACTTCCAAATGTTCAAGCTGGATTTAGAAAAGGCAGAGGAACCAAAGATCAAATTGCCAACATTCGCTGGATCATTGAAAAAGCAAGAGTTCCAGAAAAACATCACTTTTGCTCTATTAACTATGCCAAAGCCTTTGACAGTGTGGATCACAACAAACTGCAAAATTCTTCAAGAGATGGGACTATCAAACCACCTGACTTGCTTCCTGGGAAATCTGTATGCAGGTCAAGAAGCAACTGTAAGAACTGGACAAGAAACAACAGATTGGTTCCAAATTGGGAAAGGAGTACATCAATTTGTATATTTACTGTATATTTTCACTCTGATTATTTAACTTACATGAAGAGTACATTATGAGGAATGCTGGGCTGGATGAATCACAAGCTGGAATCAAGATTGCCAGGAGAAATATCAATAAGCTCAGACACCAACCATATGACAGAAAGCGAAGAGGAACTGAAGAGCCTCTTGATGAAAGTGAAAGACGAGAGTGAAAAAGCTGGTTTAGAACTCAACACTCAAAAAACGAAGATCATGGCATCTGGTGCCATCACTTCATGGCAAATAGATGGGAAAACAATGGAAACCATGACAGACTATTTTCTTGGGCTCTAAAATCACTGCAGATGGTGACAGGAACCAGGAAATTAAAAGATGCTTGCTACCTGGAAGAGAAGTTATAACCAACCTAGACAGCATATTAAAAAGCAGAGACATTAGTTTGCCAACAAAGGTCCAATCCTATCAAATCTATGGTTTTTCCTATAGTCATGTATGGATGTGAGAGCTGAACCATAAAGAAAGCTGAGTGCTGAAGTATTGATGCTTTTGAACTGTGGTGTTGGATAAGATTCCTCGGAGTCCCTTGGTCTGTAAAGATATTAAACCAGTCAATCCTAAAGGAGATCAGTCCTCGATATTAATTGGAAGGACTGATGCTGAAGCTGAAGCTCCAATCCTTTGGCCACCTGATGCGAAGAACTGATTCACTGGAAAAGACACTGATGTTGGGAAGGATGAAGGCAGAAGGAGAAGGGCCCAACTGAGGATGAGATGATTGGATGGCATCACTAACTTGATGGATATGAGTTTGGGCAAACTCCAGGGGTTGGTGATGGACAGGAAGGTCTGGCGTGCAGTCCATGGGATCTCAAAAAGTCAGACATGGCTGAGCAACTGAACTGAACTGAAGTTTCCTTTTTAATAACAGATTCTGTGAGTTTCTGTGCCTTAAATGATCTATATTTATTTTCTTTGTGACATTGGTTAAGTGCATAGGTGTTGCTTCAGCGACCTATGACCCTATGTTTTAGAATCTTTTTGATATTTCTAATAACATTTCCAAATATCAAAATCTAAGTTATTTAGTCTCCACCTGACACTGGGATGGATGCTTTGAAGAAACATCTCTGAGGAACCTCAGAAATAAATGTTAAGCTAAGTTCGCTTAATATTTTTACTTCAAAAATATTATAAAGTGATTAAAAGCAAATTTTAGGTTGTAGTTCAGTTCAGTTCAGTTCAGTCGCTCAGTCGTGTCTGACTCTTTGCGACACCATGAATACCAGGACTCCCTGTCCATCACCAACTCCTGGAGTTTACTCAGACTCACGTCCATTGAGTCAGTGATGCCATCCAGCCATCTCATCCTCTGTCGTCCCCTTCTCCTCCTGCACCCAATCCCTCTCCGCATCAGAGTCTTTTCCAATGAGTCAACTCTTCATATGAGGTTGCCAAAGTACTGGAGTTTCAGCTTTAGCATAATTCCTTCCAAAGAAATCCCAGGGCTGATCTCCTTTAGAATGGACTGGTTGGATCTCCTTGCAGTCCAAGGGACTCTTAAGAGTCTTCTCCAACACCACAGTTCAAAAGCATCAATTCTTTGGCGCTCAGCCTTCTTCACAGTCCAACTCTCACATCCATACATGACCACAGGAAAAACCATAGCCTTGACTAAATGGACCTTAGTCGGCAAAGTAATGTCTCTGCTTTTGAATATGCTATCGAGGTTGGTCATGACTTTTCTTCCAAGGAGTAAGTGTCTTTTAATTTCATGGCTGCAGTCACCATCTGCATTGATTCTGGAGCCCAAGAAAATAAAGTCTGGCACTGTTTACACTGTTTCTCCATCTATTTCCCGTGAAGTGATGGGACCGGATGCCATGATCTTCGTTTTCTGAATGTTGAGCTTTAGGCCAACAGATATGCAGTGATCAACTGTCCTGAACCAACTCTGATTTGATCAAAGAAGCATATCTGGCATATGAGGCTTGGAGGTGACCAAAAGTTACCTTTGCTTCATTACCATGCCGAAGTCTCTGACCAGTGGGGGAAGCTTGCATTTTGCTAGGCACAGTTTGTGTTATGTACAAAGAAATGTAGAAGATTGCACATACCCTAACTGCCCTGAAAATCTCTGTCCCTTTCCTAAAGTTCTGATAATAAACCCCTCTCATAGCCCTTAAAATTCCTCCACTCATCTCCCCTCAGGAAGGTGTTTTTAGAGCACTTCCTCTCTTCTCAAGCCAGGATCAATATTCCTTGATCAAAGAATATTTCCTCCTCTGCTATAGTGAATCCAATTTTGTTTGATTGGCCTATCAACACTGGACAAAAGACCCATTAAGGAGTCACCAGCCCACTGGGGATTGTAACAGTTAAAACAATAATTTTTGAATACAGTGGCTTCATACAATAAAAATTGTTTATGTTGATCGCTATACAATATGATGAAGAAAGGACAATTCACCAAGTGGCAACTCAGGGTTCAGGGCAACTCTGTGTCCCTTCCATCATGGAATTCTCCAAATTCAGAGTCCTTTAATTCTATTTTCATTGATGAAACAGATTTTTTAAATTATTTTAAGCTCTTAACACTTGAAAAAAATAGCAATTATTATCATCCTGACTAAAACAGAAGTAGAGTGCTATGATAGCAAACATTTAAAGTGTGGCAAAGGTTAGTGGTCAGGCATAAAGCAGGAAACAATCTGATATTGCAGATTTAAAAATTCCTATACATGTCATGCAGTGAAAAAATATTAGAAAAATATTTTTCTGTAATAACTTTGGAAACATATATTGCTGATCCAGTTCATGACACAATTGTCTTGCTTTTCACAATGTCTTCCCTGTTCATTGAACCCAGGGTAGGCAAGGCTTGAGATAAGAGGCTGGAAGAAGACATGAGGGGCCATAGGAAATGCAGACATGTTTATTCTCTCCTAGCTGGCATGGCAGCCATAACACAGCCTCTCTCCTTGCTGACAGCAGCCATAGCAGCGGACACAACATACCCATAACAGAGCCATTACATAACATCACATAACATAATCATTATGTTGCTCCAGTGTAGCCCCAATGCAGCAGCAGCCAGGGCTTTGGGGGTAAAGCTCATACAGGTGAACCACACACATGTCATGTGTAAGAAACGCCACGGGAAGAAGAAGCCACCCCTATAGACCGTTGATCAGGGCCTTTTATTGGGCAGTCGCTCTTAGGCAGAACTCCCGGGGGCGGGTAAGCAAGGAAGTGAGGGGGGTCTGTGAAGCAAAGGGAGTCTGTGGGGTAAAGGGAGTCTGCGGGGTAAAGGGAGTCTGCGAAGTCTGCGAGGGTGGGGAAGGGTTGTATAGCCCGGGCAGGGCTCCCATATAAGGAAGAAAACGTGGGCTCAGCGGTGATTGGTGTCCAGGGGCTCAGTGTCAGCTCCTGATTGGATGGCGAGGGCTTCATGTCAGCTCCTGATTGGTCGGCTTGGTTGCCGGCCTGTCTCCGGGGCGTGTCTGCAGCACTCTCGGCCGGGACATGTCCCGACATGCCCGAGCATGCCCAGGCATGCCTCAACACACCTGACCTTGCCCTGACCTTTCACCATGACCAAGCGAGTACCTCAGGGTGTGCATGCACAGTGCTATAAGTGATATAAGTGCTATAAGTGATCTCAGTTTTTCCATAAACCTGAGACATGTATGTGCAGTGCAGTGAGTGAATTCAGCTGTTACATAATCATTATTTACAAAACGTGGGCCAAAAGTTAGAGGCAGTAGGGTGAGAGCCTGACCATGCCATCTTGGCTAATTTGCTCTTTCCCTACACATGCTATATACCTCAAATTGTCAGGAAATATTTTAGTTTTGTGTACTTGTTTTTAGTGGCTGTTTTGGGCAAGTGGTGCAATGCAGACAAGAACTCAGGAAACAACTGCTATGTAAGGATCTTGGCTAAAGTTAAGTAACAAGATAATATTGTAGCTAGATGAATGTGTGGTGTCAATGGAGACTTGAAGGTATGAGAAGATAAGAAAGAATGCAGACAATCCTGTCTTATACTGTGTTCTAACACTAATTCCACTTGTAATACTAAAATAATTTCTATATTTTATTCTAAATTCCCACAAATTAGCTTTTAAACTGTATCAATACACGGAATGTCTCTGCTTTCTCCGGGATAAATAGAGATTGAACATGCATTCATCAAACATGTATTTCATAAATGGCTTAGAGACAGTGAAGATTTGAGGAATACCTCCATCTCAGAAGAACATTCAAATTGCCTGAAGGTGTTTTCACTATACAGGGCTGGCCCTTAAAGTCTTGATTCTGTGTTCAACCTCAGGGTAGTCTAGGAATCACATCGCACTTGATGAATTTTAGAAGCACCACAGTACTTAGCAATAATTTCTTCCAGTCGGTATCTAGGAACTTTAGGCTTGTGGTATTCTTTTAGCTCCTGAAATCACCTAATGTCAATTACCTGTTGTATATAACTGCCTACTTGCAAAACAGACCACAGGAAAAAGAGGTGACACAGGTGAAAGAACTGGATTGATTTTCAGTTATAGTTTCAAACTATAGCAAAGCTTAATTTTCGGAGATTGCTTCAAGAATTATATTTACTTTTTCTTAAAGTTCATGATACTAAGTGAAGTTACAATATGGTAACTTCTTTTTAGTAATGGTCAAACTAATTGATTGTTTGATTGTTCCTTTTTTGGTCAAACTGCAGATAACTTTGTGTTCTTCTCATGGAAATAGAAAAAAATAGTAAGCCTTTGGAGACAGACAGGAACATGGTCTAATAAGGATTTCAAATGAGTGGTACTGAGCTATTGAGTTTGCACCCAGTGTTGTGTTCCAAATGTTTTATTCTTAGTGTCATATATTTTCAAAAATTATATTTAAATGATGGGAAAAAAAGATGATCAGGTGTCAGCTGGAGGTACTTTAGAGTTATCCATACTAATTTTGAACTAGATCTTGCACACAACTTCCAAATACTTTGAAGCACTGTTTACATCGGGGAGCTAATCTTTCTCAGAGAATATTATCTATTAAGTCTCCAAGTAAGGAGTGCCCCTTAGGATATATCACCTGGTTTCAACTAAAGAGATTTGGACTGATCAGAAGTGTGAGTTTTACAATTAGATTAATCTAATATTTTTTGATACAAATTTTGTAACTATTCCATATCAGTTTTCCTACATACAAAATGGGAAAGTAATTGCTGTGCTTTTTACAGGAGTTCTAGGTGTCAAATGTACATTTCCATAGGAATAAATATTTAGAAAATATCTTATTTAACAATTCAGTGTTTATCATTCTTATGTCCTATATATTATCATATTCCACTAGCTATTGTGGACCTGGGGTACTTTAAAATGTGGTACACTTTTTGTTTTAACTTTATATTTTCAAAATTGGCTCATAGCTTGGATACAGTTGAGTTAAATGGCTCTTCCTTATGGTCACAATTATATGACTCTTGAAAATATAGGGAAGAATGAAAGATGATGGTGAGAAAACAGAAGAATAACAATTCAAACTGCTAAACCTTTTCATGAAATATTATATCTGAAAAGAAAGCTAGAGGGGAAAAAAAGAAAAAGACCAGATTTGTCTTCTTTATCATTTAAAAAATATTTTCGGTGGCTAAATTCACTTAAATGATTTTTAACTTTCACTAAGTGCCACAAAGAAATTATATTAAAAATAATAAATTATATTAGATTAAACTTTATTCATCTCTCCTGAGTTCTGACATATATATAAGCAAGTTGAAGCAGGCAGGCATCTGCCTTTAAAGGGAAGAATTCCTCCAAATGCCTTTTTTCAAATTGATGTCCCTGTTGCAGATTCTACTTTTTATTTATGTCACCAGCTAATATGTACTGACTCACAGAAATGATCATTGAGGGAATACACACTCTTTGATTGTAATTGCAGGGAAGCAAACTTAGAAAATAGCTTTTGGTTTCTTAGGGAATGGTGCCATCTCCCTGGCACTTATTGAAGACAATGAAATATTCATGAATTTCTTAAATTGTTTTGGAAATAACATGTGCTGGAGTGGAACATTAATTAGCCAGTCTCTTCTGATTTCATGCCAGGCAGGGAATGTTAAACAATGAAGGTGTAAGAAGCCAGAGTTTACACAGGAGGAGGTGGAAAGAAGAATTCCTTCAACATTGGAAATGTTCCCCTGCCATACTGAAATGAACACTCATCTGGTCCACATTCTTTTACATTATTTTGAATATTATCTTTAAAAACCTCACTGTACCCAATGTATTAAATTGTTTTAACAAAAAATTACTAAAGACGCATTGAAAACTACTTCAAACATGTATGGAAACCATTCAGTTAGTTTTATTGTGAATAGCACTATGAGGCAGTGTGGAGAAAAATAAATCATACCTTGAGATTCTTGCATTAGAGTACACTCAGGCTAATTGAAAAGCTATGGAAAACAAGTACTCCCTAATCAACTGTTAAACTGTATAGATATTTAAACGCTTAAGGGAGAGAATACCATGAGCACTGCTGAGTCAATGAAGTTTACATGGATAATGGGGGACTTATACTGGGGCTTGGAAGAGTCATAAGAAAATGAACAAACATATATAGAAAGGAATACACAAATATACATGGTACAAATATTACATAATCTCATATCATCAGAAGACAATATAGAAAATAATTTTCATAATTTTCACATTGCCAACAACCATAGAAAAAGCAAGAGAGTTCCAGAAAAACATCTTCTGTTTTATTGACAATGGCAAGCCTTTGACTATGTGGATCACAAAAACCTGTGGAAAATTCGTTAAGAGATGGGAATATCAGATCACCTAACCTGTCTCCTGAGAAATCTGTATGCAGGTCAGGAAGCAACAGTTAGAACTGGACATGGACAACAGACTGGTTCCAAATCAGGAAAGGAGTATGTCAAGGCTATATGTTGTCACCCTACTTATTTAACTTATGTGCAGAGTACATCATGAGAAATGCTGGACTGGATGAAGCACAAGCTGGAATCAAGATTGTCAGGAGAAATATCAATAACCTCAGATAGGCAGATGACACTACACTTATGGCAGAAAGCTAAGAACCAAAGATTCTCTTGATGAAAGTGAAGGAGGAGAGTGAAAAAGTTGGCTTAAAACTCAACAATCAGAAAACTAAGATCATGTCATCTGGTCCTATCACTTCATGGCAAACAGATGGGGAAACAATGGAAACAGTGATAGACTTTACTTTTGGAGGCTTCAAAATTACTGAAGATGGTGATTGCAGCCAGGAAATTAAAGATACTTGCTCCTTGGAAGGAGAGTTATGACCAACCTAGACAGCATATTAAAATCAGAGACATTACTTGCCAACAAAGGTCTGTCTAGTCAAAGCTATGGTTTTTCCGGTAGTCATGTATGGATGTGAGAGTTGGACTGTGAAGAAAGATGAGTGCCAAATAATTGATGCTTTTGAACTGTGGTGTTGGAGAAGACTCTTGAGAGTCCCTTGGACTGCAAAGAGATCGAACCAGCCCATCCTAAAGGAGATTAGTCCTGGGTGTTCATGGGAAGGACTGATGTTGAAGCTGAATTTCCAATACTTTGGCCATTTGATGCAAAGAGCTGACTATTTGAAAAGACCCTGATGCTGGGAAAGATTTAAGGCAGGAGGAGAAGAGGATGACAGAGGATGAGATGGTTGGATGCCATCACCAACTCGATGGACATGAGTTTGAGTGAACTCCAGGAGTTGTTGATGGACGGGGAAGCCTTGTATGCTGCAGTCCATGGGGTCGCAGAGAGTCAGACATGACTGAATTGACCGACTCAACATCAACAATAGTTTTCCCTGGTGGCTCAGATGGCAAAGAATCTGTCGGCAAGGCAGAGATCTGGATTCGATCCCTGAGTCGGGAGGAGGATCCCCTGGAGAAGAGAATGACTACTTTTTCCAGTATTCTTGCCTAGGAAATCTCATGAACAGAGGAGCCTGGCGGGCTACAGTCCATGGGTTGCAGAGCCGAACACAACTGAGCGACTACCACTTTCACTTTTCAATATTAATCTATAATTCAGTGCTTATTTTCTCAGGATAAATGCCCAGATGTGAAATATCTAAATAAAAATGCATCAACATTTTTGTAACTTGGGCACATTCTGATAAAAATAGTCTCCTAAAAATGCCAACTTATAATCCATTCAATATATTAGAAAGAAAGAAAGTGTAGTTGCTTAGTTGTGTCCAACTCTTTGCAACCCTATGGACTGTAGCCCACCAGTCTCCTCCATCCATGGGATTTTCCAGACAAGAATTCTGGAGTGGGTTGCCATTTCCTTCTCTGGGAGATCTTCCAAACCTAGGGATCACACTTGGGTCTCCCACATTGCAGGCAGACTCTTTACCCTCTGAGCCACCAGGGAATAATCAGTGTATTTCATAAGAGATTTTTTGTCAACTTAGATATTACCTTTTAAAAAAGATACTTGCCAATTTGATAGGTGAAAATAATGTCTTTGCTTTTATTTGCATTATTTATAAATGCCAGAGTTCAGCTTCAGCATCCAGGGATTCAACCTGAAGAGATGAACAGTGTCAGCGAGAGAAATGAGGCAGCCTCTCAGTTTTCTTGGACTTCCTGTTTATTTCAAGCTTACGATTCTCTTCTATACTTTTACAAAAGCATTAGGTCAGAGGTTTGATATTTTCAGTTCCCACTAACCCAGATTTGTTGTCTCCACAAATCACTGTTGCTCTTCAAAAGGAGTTTCTGCCTCAGTGATTCTCTTATCTACTTTTTCTCATGTGTCCTTGTGAATACACTGTAACTCATGCTAATATTTGGGCTGCATACCATATTCCTCAGTTTATTTCTTATCTTTCTAAGTCCTGATTGCCTCTACTATCCTAAGCTCACTATCTCTTAAAAAGGCTTCTAGCTATAGTGTCTCTAAAAATTCCTAACTTATATAAGCTATAGTAAAATATGCTAACTTTACAACATTCCTTAAATCTTTAACTTCTAACTGTTTTAATTATTTCTAAGCACTAAATTCAGTAAACTCCTTTGCCACAAACATTTTCCTCACAAATAGGCTTCAGATAGCAATCCCTCCCACAGCCTCAAGCTGCAGCCTATGTCCTCATTCTGGAACACTCTTTTGTAAAGTCCTTAAAAGTCAATGATTAACTTTATGAATTATTCTCCGACTACAGCTGGAAAAGTCTTTGCGCCTTCTCATGTTCTTCTCAAGAACAATCAGTTCAGTTCAGTTCAGTCACTCAGTCATGTCTGACTCTTTGCGACCCCATGAATCACAGCACGCAGGCCTCCCTGTCCATCACCAACTCCAGGAGTTCACTCAGACTCAAGTCCATAGAGTAAGTGATGCTATCTAGCCATCTCATCCTCTGTCGTCCCCTTCTTCTCCTGCCCCCAATCCCTCCCAGCATCAAAGGTTTTTCCAGTGAGTCAACTCTTCTCATGGGGTGGCCAAAGTAATGGAGTTTCAGCTTTAGCATCATTCCTTCCAAAGAAATTCCAGGGTTGATCTCCTTCAGAACTGGTTGGATCTCCTTGCAGTCCAAGGGACTCTCAAGAGTCTTCTCCAACACCACAGTTAAAAAGCATCAATTCTTCATCGCTCAGCCTTCTTCACAGTCCAACTCTCACATCTATACATGACTACTGGGAAAACAATAGCCTTGACTAGACGGACCTTATTCGGCAAAGTAACGTCTCTGCTTTTGTTTACTATCTAGGTTGGTCATAATTTTTCTTCCAAGGAGTAAGCATCTTTTAATTTCATGGCTGCAATCACCATCGGCAGTGATTTTGGAGACCAAAAAAAAAAAAAAAAAAGTCTGGCCCTGTTTCCATTGTTTCCCCATCTATTTCCCATGAAATGATGGGACCAGATGTCATGATCTTCGTTTTCTGAATGTTGAGCTTTAAGCCAACTTTTTCACTCTCCACTTTCATTTTCATCATGAGGCTTTTTAGTTCCTCTTCAATTTCTGCCATAAGGGTGGTGTCATCTGCATATCTGAGGTTATTGATATTTCTCCGAGAAATCTTGATTCCAGCTTGTGTTTCTTCCAGTCCAGCATTTCTCACGATGTACTCTGCATAGAAGTTAAATAAGCAGGGTGACAATAGACAGCCTTGATGTACTCCTTTTGCTATTTGCAACCAGTCTGTTGTTCCATGTCCAGTTCTCACTGTTGCTTCCTGACCTGCATACAGATTTCTCAAGAGGCAGGTCAAGTGGTCTGGTATTCCTGTCTCTTTCAGAATTTTCCACGGTTTATTGTTATCCACACAGTCAAAGGCTTTGGCATAGTCAATAAAGAAGAAATAGATGTTTTTCTGGAACTCTCTTGCTTTTTCCATGATCCAGCGGATGTTGGCAATTTGATCTCTGGTTCCTCTGCCTTTTCTAAAACCAGCTTGAACATCAGGAAGTTTGCACTTCATGTATTGCTGAAGCCTGACTTGGAGAATTTTGAGCATTACTTTACTAGCCTGTGAGATGAGCGCAATTGTGCGGTAGTTTGCGCATTATCTGGCATTGCCTTTCTTTGGAATCAGAATGAAAACTGACCTTTCCCAATCCTGTGGCCACTGCTGAGTTTTCCAAATTTGTTGGCATATTGAGTGCAGCACTTTCACAGCATAATCTTTCAGGATTTGAAATAACTACTGGAATTCCATTACCTCCACTAGTTTTGCTTGGAGTGATGCTTTCTAGGGCCCACTTGACTTCACCTTTCAGGATGTCTGGCTCTAGATGAGTGATCACACCATCGTGATTATATGGGTTGTGAAGGTCTTTTTTGTACAGTTCTTCTGTGTATTCTTGCCAACTCTTCTTAATATCTTCTGCTTCTGTTAGGTCCAGACCATTTCTGTCCTTTATCGAGCCCATCTTTGCATGAAATGTTCCCTTGATATCTCTAATTTTCTTGAAGAGATCTCTAGTCTTTCCCATTCTGTTCTTTTCCTCTCTTTCTTTGCATTGATAACGGAAGAAGGCTTTCTTATCTCTTCTTGCTATTCTCTGGAACTCTGCATTCAGATGCTTATATTTTTCCTTTTCTCCTTTGCTTTTCACTTCTCTTCTTTTCACAGCCATTTGTAAGACTTCCCCAGACAGCCATTTTGCTTTTTTGCATTTCTTTTCCATGGGGATGGTCTTGATCCCTGTCTCCTGTACAATGTCACAAACCTCATTCCATAGTTCATCAGGCACTCTATCTATCAGATCTAGGCCTTTAAATCTATTTCTCACTTTCACTGTATAATCATAAGGGATTTTATTTACATCATACCTGAATGGTCTAGCGGTTTTCCCTACTTTCTTCAATATAAGTCTGAATTTGGTAATAAGGAGTTCATGATCTGAGCCACAGTCAGCTCCTGGTCTTATTTTTGTTGACTGTATAGAGCTTCTCCATCTTCTGCAGCAGAGAATATAATCAATCTGATTTCGGTGTTGACCATCTGTTGATGTCCATATGTAGAGTCTTCTTTTGTGTTGTTGGAAGAAGGTATTTGCTATGACCAGTGCATTTTCTTGGCAAAACTCTACTAGTCTTTGCCCTGCTTCATTCCGCATTCCAAGGCCAATTTGCCTGTTACTCCAGGTGTTTCTTAACTTCCCACTTTTGCATTCCAGTCCCCTATAATGAAAAGGACATCTTTTTTTGGTGTTAGTTCTAAAAGGTCTTGTAGGTCTTCATAGAACCTTTCAACTTCAGCTTCTTCAGCATTGCTGGCTGGGGCATAGACTTGGATTATTGTGATATTGAATGGTTTGCCTTGGAAATGAACAGAGATCATTCTGCCGTTTTTGAGATTGCATCCAAGTATTGCATTTAGGACTCTTTTGTTAACCATGATGGCTACTCCATTTCTTCTGAGGGATTCCTGCCCGCAGTAGTAGATTTAATGGTCATCTAAGTTAAATTCACCCATTCCAGTCCATTTTTGTTCGCTGATTCCTAAAATATTGACGTTCAATCTTGTCATCTCCTGTTTGACCACTTCCAATTTGCCTTGATTCATGGACCTGACATTCCAGGTTCGTATGCAATATTGCTCTTTACAGCATCAGACCTTGCTTCTATCACCAGTCACATCCACAGCTGGGTATTGTTTTTACTTTGGCTCCATCCTTTCATTCTTTCTGGAGTTATTTCTCCACTGATCTCCAGTATCATATTGGGCACCTACTGACCTGGGGAGTACCTCTTTCTGTATCCTATCATTTTGCCTTTTCATACTGTTCATGGGGTTCTCAAGGCAAGAATACTGAAGTGGTTTGCCATTCCCTTCTCCAGTGGACCACATTCTGTCAGACCTCTCCACCATGACCCGCCCATCTTGGGTTGCCCCACGGGCATGGCTTAGTGTCATTGAGTTAGACAAGGCTGTGGTCCTAGTGTGATTAGAATGACTAGTTTTCTGTGAGTATGGTTTCAGTGTGTCTGCCCTCTGATGCCCTCTTGCAACCCCTACCATCTTACTTGGGTTTCTCTTACCTTGGGCGTGGGGTATCTCTTCACGGCTGCTCCAGCAAAGCACAGCCGCTGCTCCTTACCTTGGATGAGGGGTATCTCCTCGCACCGCCCTTCCTGACCTTCAACATGGGATGGCTCCTCTAGGCCCTCCTGCGCCCGCACAGCCACCACTCCTTGGGCGTGGGGTTGCTCCTCCCGGTCACCGCCTTGGCCTCAGGCGCCACCCTGGCCTCGGACGTGGGGTAGCTCCTCCCAGCCACCATCCCTGGTCTCAGACGTGGGGTAGCTCTCAGCCACGCTTGGTGCACTGGCCTGCCACCACTGCCTGCCAAAGGGCAGCCCACCACCTCAACAACAATAAACACCTCAATATATTCCTTTTCAGTCAACTCAGCCGAGGAGAGGAAAAAACAAGTCAGAATTACAAGGCCTAACTCCATCATCCTGGGTCTGCTCCTGTGGAATGAGGAGAGGAGGCTGAGGGCCATGCCTCCATTTTGTCAGTAATGCCTAACGTGGCTCCCAACATATAAATTTGAACATTTTCTTTTTTATTTAATGGATACTTTTGTGGATAATTGTGTGACTCTGTGTGTGTGTGTGTGTGTATGAGAGAGAAAGAGCTGTTTCCTCGTGACTTTTGCCCACTTTTCTATTTCTGTGAGTAGGCTTTAATGATTACTAACAACAATGATTATTTTTGAGGTCCCCATGATAGCTCTATTCATGGATAAATTTGATCTTCAGATTAATGAAGAATCATACCTTGGAGTTGTTTAGCCCAAATTCAACATTACAGGAAGAAAATTGAAATTTAATTACTTTTTTCTTATTACTGAAAATTTAAATATATTCAATTTAAACTTTAAAGGCTGATTGCTTAATAACTTGCTTGATTTTTAAAACCAAAGTCTGTTTCTTGTTCCACATTGCTTTATAACATACAATTTTCTACCTAGTAGGAACTATTTAAATTCAGACATAGACTTCCAGAAGAAAATATCTGGCTTCTGCTTTTTTTTTTTTTTTTTTAATACAGCAAATTATACATTTCTTTATGTTATAGAGATAAATTTGACCATGGTTTCAGGGGCATCTCATGTCCATTTTGTGCCATGGTGCTAGGAATGTTCATTCCCAAGTCTGGCAAATATTTTTCTGGTAGGTCACTCACTTTGCTCTTACTGCATTAGACCATGAAAATAGCAAAAGTTCTGGAGCATACTTGCCTTGCTGGTAGTCTCTTATAGTCCAGGAAAATATCCCCCCTTTTTGCTTCTTTCTGTATCTAGAGTTACATTATTACAATCATTGCTCTCATGTGGAACTATATACCATCATTTCATTAGGGGCTAAGTCACACTTTTGGTAGTGTAAGAGGCAACAATTTTCTGAAATAAGCAATATAAGGAAAAATATAGTTAGAAGTAATAGTAAGGCCATGAGTTAGAATTTAAGAACTTTCATACTGAACTGAAGTGAAGTATATATCTAGGTCATCTGACTTTGTTAAATGATTATAGCCTGGTGTTAAACTCCTGGTTATAGATCATGAAGCAACTGGTCTTTATTCAAAGACTGATTTTGAAGTTAAGCTTCAGAAACAAACTTAGAATGTGCTTTTATTAACTCAATTAAATATTGCAATAATATAATGTAACATCAAGGAACTAACTGGGAAGTGAGTCTTGGTAAATGTAGACCTTAATTAACAAAACCAGAATTCAATATTTAGTGAATGTATTTTTTTTTCTAAAATTACCCCCATTTATATTAAACTCAGCTGACTCATTTGTTTTTAAAATAATTTTGGTCCATTGACTATAGATACCATAGGCCTGTCATCAGTTTTGCCTAGGTGATTTTTTTTTTTTTTCTTCTAGAGCTTCCCAAAATACTTTGATGTTTCTGTACATGTTGAAGGCAAACTTTTAATTTACTTGCTAAGTCTTTCCAGAACACAAGCGCCTCCCATTTCTGGAGGGACAAGACAGAAAGAAAAGGAAAATGTTATAATTTCACCCACAGATGTAAATTACCAAACTGTTTTAAGTAGCTTGAGAAGAAGAGCTTCTTTATATCTGAAAACAAAGACTAAAACCCAATATGTCAGATAAAAACTCATGAAAACTACAATCATATTTAGCAGTTTATTTAATCCCATGTGGTTAATATTTGTTCTGCTCTCTTTGCCTGATAACTGAGGATGATAATGACAACAATCATTTTAAGAAGTTTGTGAAGTTTTTGTTAAGGCTTGTATAATTTTTTAAGTGATGTGGGTTCCCTAATCATTGGAGATTGTAAAAATTATATCCTAAGTGCAAGACAAGTTTTTAATCTTTTTTTTTCCTCCATTGTTAAAGCATTAACAATGCAGCCAAGAAAGAATTTGTCCCATCAGATTAAAAGGTGACATTTGTCAGAGAGCACAGAAAAGTCAAGTGGTCATCTTGGATTTTCCATAACACTGACTGTGATTTACAGCCATTGTTCACCCATTTTAAATTCCCTGATTTAGGAGTAGACCATTGTCATGTTTTAAGGACACTGGGATAGCAAAAGTTTGACAATGAATGAGGAATTAATTTTTAGAAAAACAAAATATACTTTATCTACATGTGCCATAATTCTCATAAATCATTGTGAAACGATGTTTATTCATTTTACTGAAGTAACAAAATATTTAAAAAAAAACATATAAATCACTTATAGGCAAAGTAATTCACATAATCTGTTATCTAAAGCAGGATTCCAAGAAAACTTTATACTCTTAGTAGAGAAAATAAAATTCTAGATTAGTAGCAGCTTATATTCACTATGAAACAGTAGTTATTCACTTCAAAGTAACAAGAAAATATTTCAAAGGCACTTTAGTGTGTTAAGAAACTTGTACCACACACAAAACTCTTTTCTTGGGGTCTACTTTCTGCAAACATTTTTTTTTTTCACTTTCTGTATTCATCACTTTGTTCATTCAAAAATAGTAAGGCATACGTACTTCCTTTTCACTTAATAAAATGTAATTAATTTTTTATATATTTTATTAAAAACATCCTATTTTCTTTAAAAAATATAAACTGTCCTTATATCAATACTCTGTAGATTAGTAAACATAAATCATGCAAAACTTTTGCATTTTCTTTTCTTAAAAGTTTCTTCACATTGAGTTATTTCCCTTGCTAGAAAATTTTCAGTAGATATAACAGAATCTTCTTCTGTTTATATTGAACCTAAGCACAATAAAAGTATTGCTCTTAATGTTGATATCTTCAGATAGGTCCTTATTAATTAGTTTAACAACAACAACAACAACAAAAACCCAGCAGGTATTAACTTAACATTGAGTATTTCCTAATGTGACAATTCATTGGGAAAGACCTTGATGCTGGGAAAGGTGGAAAGCAAAAGGAGAAGAGGGTGGCAGAGGATAAGATGATTAGATAGCATCACCAATTCAATGGACATGAATTTGATTAAACTCCGGAAGAAAGGGAAAGACAGGGAAGCCTGGCATTCTGCAGTGCATGGGGTCTGAAAGAGTCAGACACATCTTAGCGACTGAACAACATTTCCCTTTTCACATGAACCTGATATTCATTTAATTTCTCTTGTATTTGGGATTGTTTGATTTGTAAGTGCTTACTTTTCTCTAGGCCAATTGAATTAGAGCTCATTTACAAATTAACAGCAGCAATATTATCCAGAGACACACACTGAGAGATACATAAATCAGGACAGACAGAGATCTCATACTTTTCCAAGAGAGATTTAAAATGTCTCTTTGTCCATTCTTCTGTTTTTCTCTTGGCTTGAAGTTCTACTAATTTGCCCAAGTTTGAAATCTCAGGCAGAGTGGGCTGTATATCTTAAGGACATAAGGACTTCAGGCTTTTTCTTAGGCATGTTTCTGTTTTCTCAGGGTTGGAGCTCCAAAAAATGTATCTCAACAAGCCAGTTTTTTCTAATTGCACATGTGAAAGAACAAGTTTGCAATTTCAAAAAGATTTCATTTTAAACAGTTTTTTTCTGGAGTTTAAAGAATATCATAGCTCTATTGTCTTTTTTCTTTCTATGGTCATGATCTCATAGTTAAATTTTTAAACCAGAGAATGTTCAGATTGACTCTGAACAGGGACAGACTAGATGATAAGATGTTTTCCCAGCAGGGATTGTCCCTCTCGGGAGATGGGGTCTTAGTTTGATCAGCAGAATCTGAAGGAGTAAGGGAACTTTCAAAAATGGGGGAAGTTTGGTTCATTCTCCCCCCTCCCCCTCCAGAGATATAAGAAGTTAGAAGGGGATTCTTTAGAATATTAGCAGAGTTCATTCAGTGTTTTGATTACAGGAGAAGTCTTGGGCCAGCAAATCTGATCGAGAGGAGATAGTGAGGATTAAGGGATAAGACAAATACAGAAAGACACATATGGCATGAATCGTTCAGATCTGGATTCTGACTAAGGCCCATGAAAATTTGAACATAAGGAACAGCAAAAGAGATCAAGTTGGAGGATTGTGTTATAATTTACTGTGCCATTAAAATACCATTTTTCTTGGTCCCCTTTTTGTAGTGGGGCCAAGTTTCATTGGAAAATAATCTGAAGCCTTTTGTTTTTAAGATTTTCAGCATTTTTTTTCCCCAGTTCTTGAGAATACAGCCTAGATGTGAATCTGAGAGAGGATTCTTGAGATATACCTGAGCCTATTCTGAGAATGAGGGTACCAAGAGCTCATCAGCCACAGAAGCTGTTGCAACTGTTTCAGTGAACCTTCTGTGTGAGATAAGGCACTGCACAGCTAGAAGCACAAATGGCCAACCATCTCAACAATTGTGTTCAACAGTGAAAGGTGACTGACCCCTGAGCATGTGACAGAATGGCAAAAACTGTGCAACCAGTTAGGAGCCTAGGCACAAACCATGTGGAAATGCACCTGGCAGCTAAGGCAGGAAAGGACAGAAAAGAAGTTCGTAGAAACAACCATGACTCTTCTTTTGACAATTCCCTGAAATGTGAAAGACAGATTTTGGGATGACTCAGAGGCATCTCCTAGGCTCCTGGGGCTTCTCAGGTGGTCCAGGGGTAAATAATCTGTTTGCCGTGCAGGACAAGTGGGACACACAGGTTCAGTCCCTGGGTCAGAAAGATCCCCACTCCATTATTCTTGTCTGGGAAATTCCATGGACAGAGGAGCCTGGCAGGCTACAGTCCACAGATTATCAAAGAGTCAGACATGACTGAGTGACTAAGCATGCACACCAGTGAGGAAAAGTGAAAGTAACAGAGAAGATAGACTGAGGAATCTGCCTTGTAGTCCTTCACAGAAGTGATGATCGGGGAAAAAATTTAGTGTTTTGCTTGAATCAATATGTGCCTGACTTTGAATTGAAGTTGTCTTGCTGAGGGAACACACTAATAGCTTGGTCTGTTCCATGACTCCCTGATCTTATCGTGGGAATTTTCAAGCGGTAGGCAATGACATTAAGTGCCTGACCCACGTCTACACAATTTTAATTGGCCTGGTCCTCAGTGTAAGGGAGAAGGAGGAGAAAAGAAAAGTACAGGTCTCACCTACTTAGGTGGTAACTACTGGGGCACAGTGGACTGTAGGTCCTTTGGAACATGCCAGAGAGTAACCCTGGCCAAAATTCCTCAGGATTTGAGGGGGGGGGGGGAAAGAGAGAGAGAGAGGAAAGGAGAGTTGGGGAAACCTTTCTAAGAGTCCCCATATGTGTCACCAAATGTTGAGGCAGTTGGAGCATGGGTTGGAAAAAACTTTCGAGACACAGAGCATTTCAGAAAGGAGTAACTTTATTAAGAAAAAAGAGCAGAGATAAAGTGGGCACTGTGAGAGAAGCAGGCTGAAAACTTTTGATGGACCAGGGAGAGTCAACAGTTTATTTAGGTTAGTAGCCAATTTTTATAATTCCTGCTGGAAAGTTGGTATTAGGTGACTGGTTAGGCCACTGAAGTTGATCAGTTCCATGAAGACCTAGAAGACCTCCTGGAACTAAGACTGAAAAAAGATGCTATATTCATCACTGAGGATTGGAATGCAAAGGTAGGAAGTCAAGAGATACATGGAGTGCATGTATGGCTTTGAAGTTTGGCCTTGAAGAACAAAATGAATCAGGGCAAAGGCTAAATTCATTCTACCAAGAGAATGCATTGGTCATAGCAAATACCCTTTTTTAACAACACAAAGCAATTTTATGCATGGACATCACCAAACGGCCAATACCAAAATCAGATTGATCACATTCTTTGTAGCCAAAGATGGAGAAGCTGTATACTTCAGTAAAAAACAAGACCTGCACCTGACTGGCACAGATCATCAGCTTTTCATAGCAAAAGTCAGGCTTAGACTAAAGAAAGCAGGGAAACATAAATTAAATGTTTGACCAGCCAGGTACAACATAAATCAAATCCCCTATGATTATACAGTGGATGTAATGAAAGCTTGAAGGAATTAGAACTTGTAAACAGTGTGTCTGAAGAACTATGGATGGGGGTCTGTAATATTGTACAGGAGGCAGAGAACAAAACCATCACCCCCCTCAAAAAAAAAAAAAGTCACAGGGGTTATCTGAGGAGGCCATATAGCTAAAGAAATAAGAGAAGCAAAAGCAAGGGAGAAAGGAAAAGCCATGTCCAACTAAATGCAGATTTACAAAGAATAGCATGGAGAGACAAGAAGGCTTTCTTCAATGAACAGAGCATAAAACTAGAAGAAAACAACAGAAGGGGAAAGACCAGAGATATCTCCAGGAAAATTGGAAATATCAAGAGAATATTTTGCCCAAAGATGGGCACAATAAAGGAGAGAAATGGTAGAGAACTAGTAGAAGCTGAAGAGATAGAAGAAACACACAGAAGAACTGTATATAAAAGATCCAAATGAACTGGATGAGTAGGATGGTGTGGTCAGCCACCCAGAGCCAGATATTCTGGACTGCTAAATCAAGTGTGCCTTAGAAAGCACTGCTGTCAATAAAGCTAGTGGACGCAATGGAATTCCAGAACTATTCAAAACCCTAAAGGATGATGCCATCAAGGTGTTGCATTCCCTATATCAGCAAATCTGGAAGACCCAGAAGTGGCCATAGGACTGGAAAAGGTCAATCCCCATCCCAATTCCCAAGAAGGGTAATACTAAAGAAAGTGCTAACCATCAGACAATGCTAGTACAACCATTTTCCATGCGAGTAAGGTCATGCTTAAAATCGTGCATGCTAGGTTTCAGCATTATGCAAACCAAGAACTTCCGTACATACAAGCTGGGTTCAAAAAAGGAAGAGAAACCAGTGCCAGAGTCCAGCTCCAGCAGCCAGGGGATCAGCCTGAAGGGATGAGCGGTGTTGGTGGGAAATGATGTACCCTCTGATTCGAGGTATGGGACTACATGTTTATTTCAAGCATCAGGTTCTCTTTTATACTTTTTGAAAAGCATTAGGTCAGAGGTTTGACATTTTCAGTTCCCCCTCACCCAGATTATTGTCTCATTGTTGCCCTTCAAACAGAGTTCCTGCTTCAGCTATTCTCTCAGAATCGTGTTTACTTGTGATTACATTGTAGCTCATGTTTATGTCTGGGCTGCATACCACATTCCTCAGTTTACTTCTTATATTTCTAAATGATGCTTGCTCCTAGTATCTTAAGCTCACTATCTCCTAAAAAGGCTTCTAGCTATTCTTAATTATTCTTAAACCCTAAGCTCAGCAAACTTCCTTTGCCAAAAACATATCCCTCACAAACAGGTCTCAGATAACAATCCTTCCCATGGCCTCAAGCTGCAGCCTATGTGCTCATCCTGGGACATTCTTTGCAAAAACCCTTGAACAAATGTCAATGGTTACTTTACAGATTATCTTCTGGGCACAACTGCAGAAGGCTTTGTGATTTTTCACGCTTCTATCAAGAACAATAAGCACCTTAACATTCTTTCCAGCCAGCTCAACTGAAGAAAGGAAGAAACAAGTCAGAATCAAGAGCTAACTCCTTCATCCTGGGTCCGTGCCAGCGGAATGAGGGGAGGCGGCTGGGGCTGTTGCCTCCATTTTGTCAGTAATGCCTAGTGTGGCACCTGACAAACCAGAGATCAGACTGCCAACATTTCCTAAATCACAGAGAAAGCTAGAGAGTTCCAGGAAAACATCTACGTCTGTTATATCCACTACACCAAATCCTTTGACTATGTGGATCATGATAAATTGTGGAAAACTCTTAGAGAGATGGAACTACCAGACCATATTACATGTCACCTGAGAAACTTGTATGCAGATCAAGAAAACACAGTTAGAATACTGCATGAAACAACTGATTGGTTCAAGATTGAGAAAGGAGTATGTCAGGGCTATCTGCTGTCACCCTGCTTGTTTAACCTATACACTGAGCATGTCATGAAAATGCTGGCCTGAATATGAGTTACAAGCTGGAATAAAAATAGGTGAGAGAAACAACAACGTCAGATATGCAGATGATAGCACTCTAATAGTGGGAAGTGAATAGGAACTGAAGAATCTCTTAATGAGGGTGAAGAAGGAGAGTGAAAAAGTCGGCTTAAAATTAAATATTAAAAACAAACAAACAAACAAAAAAACCTAAGATCATGACATCTGACTCCATTACTTCATGACAAGTAGTGGGTAAAAGTGGAAGTAGCAACAGAATTCTTCTTTGGCTCTAAAATCACTGCAGATAATGATTGAAGCCATGAAACTAGAAGAAGTTTACTTCTTTGTAGGAAAGCTATGACAAACCTAGACAGTGTGTTAAAAAGCAGAGGCATTACTCTGCTGACAAAGGTCCATATTGTCAAGGCTATGGTCTTCCCAGTGGTCGTGGTTGTGAGAGCTGGACCATAAAAAAGGTGGAGTGAGTAAAAGTCATGTCTGACTTTTTGCGACTCCATGGACTGCAGCCTGGCAGGCTCCTCTGTCCATGGAATTCTGCATGCAAGAATACTGGAATGGGTAGCCATTCCTTTCTTCAGGGGGTCTTCCCAACCCAGGGATCAAACCCAGGTTTTCCACATTGCAGGTGGATTCTTTACCATCTGAGCCACCAGGGAAGCCCATAAAGAAGGTGGAATGCTGAAGAATTGATGCCTTTGTATGCTGTGATGCTTGAGAAGACTTCTGAGACTCTTGGACAGCAACTGGATCAAACCAGTCAATCATAAGGGAAATCAACCCTACATACTCTTTGGAAGGACTGTGCTAAAGCTGAAACTCCAGTATTTTGGTCATCTGATGTGAACAGCTGACTCTGGAAAAGTTCCTGATACTGAGAAAGGTTGAGGGCAGAAGGAGAAGAGGGTGTCAGAGTGTGAGATGTCTGGATGGCATCACCAATACAATGGAGATGAACTTGGGCACACTTTATGGGATGGTGATGGAGAGAGACCTGGCAAGGTGCAGTCCGTGGGGTCACAAAGAGTCAGACACACAGAACAACATAGGCCACTCTAGGGTGACTACCAGAGTGAACATTCTTGCCTAATTTGCTTGCAATTAGGAAGCCTGCTGATAATGATGAGAGGAGCTTTTGGTAATGGTTACATTGAGGCTCAGTCAGTTTTTAAGGTGGCATTGGTTCGGATTCTGCTCCTGTGGCCTTAGTACAAGACATTGCACCTGTGGTCTTGGGGCTGGAGTCAGCAGTAATTTCTTGGTAAACACAGTGGACATTCAGCAAATTGATACTCTAATAATCCTAGCTATTTAGCTTCTAGTTTAAGCTGCCAGTGCAAATTAGCACCCTCTTTGCTTCAGGGTCAGTTGATATTTCAGGCTATCCCAGTACTGACCCTGAAAACTAGCCCTCTAGTAAAGTGTGTTACCGCTTGAAGGATTATTTCAGACACTCCAACCACTATACTTCCATGGATCATTCCCTAACACTTGGCCTGCTCTTTTTCATTTATGCAATAGACAGTATGTTTTACTGCATTTGAAAGACAAGGTGAAGTCAGCAGAACTAAGTTCTGATATTCATCAGGAATATGACCTTGCAAAATTATTTAACCTCTCTGATCCTCAGCCTATAAGAATATGCCTTCCTCTAAAGGTTTCTGTGGAGGTCAAATAAGATGAGAATTTACTGTATCACAATGCCTAGGATAGCAGGTCCTGTTTTCTTTCTTACTTCCTATGAACATAAGTAGGGCCAGTAAACAATGCCTAAGAGAAGGAAGTAGAAGGTTAGGGAAACTGTAAAAGAGGTGAGTGATTCTACTGTAGAGTACCACTTAGGTAAATAATGAAAACTATAGTTTCTTTGCAATATTTGGGAGGGAGTGATTTCTTCCTTGGGAAATGTAGATGATGATGTAGTTTTCAAAATCACTCTTGCATATTATCTTGTATTAATTTCACACTTTAAAATACAGTGACCTAAGTGCAATATATAAATGTTTATAACAGCTGAGACCCACTATGATTATTAACTGTTTTAAATTCAAATCTATCAAGATGCTTTTTAACCTATTTCTGTACAGCATCCATAAAAATATTTAGCAATTAAATATAAAATTATAAAAAGTGCCTTTCCATAAAAAGGAAAAAAGATGATTTATCTCATTTTCCTTTGGATAGTGCCAATTTATGTGTGTATTTCTGAATAGGACTGAAGTTTGGGGTGCCATTGTACTCTTATACTGTTGATTTGCATTTGAAATCCTCTAGCTAGTGCATTCCAAAGTGGTGATCTAATTATATTTTTATGCAGTCAATCCCCCTTGCTAGTTTACACTTGATGTTCCTGAGGCTATGAGTTTTTATTAAGGTTATAAACTGCTTTGACCTCCATAAAAGACACTGTGACTTCCCATAAGGTTTGAAGCATTAATGATAAGATGGAATGCAAAATTATTATCTGAGTGCAGTATCTCTCTTGCCACAGAAACTATTCAAATCATCTGATTGAAAGGCAAACCTATCCAAAAGCTAATAAAGTATTCTCCCTGGTGGTTGAAATATTGGACAAATTGCTTTCCACCCTATGATAAGATGTTAACCGGATGACAGAGAAATGATGCTTCTGGTTCCCTGTATTCTACCTCTGTAAGCCGGGTAATTGACAGTCTTTGGGTCCAGAGGTCAAAAGTTGTTGGCGAGTCTGCAATGAGAAACTTCACCATATAAATTCACCAGTGATAAGTATTTCTTACTTGCCACTGTCTCAGTATCAAAGTCTGAGCCATGTTCAGAGTTAACGTTACGTTTGCATTCAATTGTTCATGAAAACTTGTGTGTCTTCAGTGGAAAACTGAATGCTAACAACCTGAGAAAATGACACTTACATAAAAACCAGTTTATAAATACTGAGTCTTACCTTCTTCCCTTCTAAAGCAAAGCGGTATGCAACATGTAGGTAACACCCATAGGTGATGTTGGTGACAAATAAGTGTCTCTTGCAAAACTAATCTGTTTATTTCATCTGAGATTTAAAGCCTGTATTAAAAAGAGGCTCAAGTATGTAAAAATTGGAAAGTCTGTCTTTATCAGTGTTTACCATATATATATGAACTCACTATCTTTTTTTTGCGTGATAGAAGGGACAATTTCTTTATGATTAAATGATAATCCAAATTCTCTAATGTCAATTAATGTATTCATAATGAGATAGATGCTCTTGGAGTTTTATTGCACAATATAATGATTTGATAGGTACTGTCAGAAAGACAAGTTATGTTAAAGTGATCTAAAAACTTATCTTTTCATCAGTCCACAAAAGCCAAAGACACACCGATATATAAAAGTAAAAATGTAGGTTGACAATTATTTTCAAAGTTTCATGAAACTTGCTGGTAATTATATGTTTACTGGTGGTTATAAGTATCAGATTTAATCTAATTTTGGCTAGTTATATACCAGCTCAAGGTACACCTAATAAAATTATCTGTGTTCTCTATGGTATTAAGAAACTCTGGTTGGCAGTAAAATAATTTGTGGAAAGTACATAGAATATAACTTTTCTATTTAAGCTAGAGAATTAAAGTGAAAGTAAAAGTCACTCAGTCCTGTCCAACTCTTTGCAACCCCACAGAGTACACTATGCCAGATTACCCTCAGTTCAGTTCAGCTCGGTTCAGTTCAGTCGTTGTCGTGTCTGACTCTTTGCGACCCCATGAATCGCAGCACATTAGGCCTCCCTGTCCATCACCAACTCCCGGAGTTCACTCAGACTCAACGTCCATCGAGTCCGTGATGCCATCCAGCCATCTCATCCTCTGTCGTCTCCTTCTCCTTCTGCCCCCAATCCCTCCCAGCATCAGAGTCTTTTCCAATGAGTCAACTCTTCGCATGAGGTAGCCAAAGTAATGGAGTTTCAGCTTTAGCATCATTCCTTCCAAAGAAATTCCAGGACTGGTTGGATCTCCTTGCAGTCCAAGGGACTCTCAAGAGTCTTCTCCAACACCACAGTTCAAAAGTATCAATTCTTCAGCGCTCAGCCTTCTTCACAGTCCAACTCTCACACCCATACATAACCAAAGGAAAAACCATATCCTTGACTAGACGGACCTTAGTCAGGAAAGTAATGTCTCTGCTTTTGAATATACTGTCTAGGTTGGTCATAACATTTCTTCCAAGGAGTAAGCGTCTTTTAATTTCATGGCTGCAATCACCATCTGCAGTGATTTTGGAGACCAAAAAATAAAGTCTGACACTGTTTCCACTGTTTCCCCATCTATTTCCCAAGAAGTGATGGGACCAGATGCCATGATCTTCTTTTTCTGAATGTTGAGCTTTAAGCCAACTTTTTCACTCTCCTCTTTTATTTTCATCAAGAGGTTTTTTAGTTCCTCTTCACTTTCTGCCATAAGGGTGGTGTCATCTGCATATCTGAGGTTATTGATATTTCTCCTGGAAATCTTAATTCCAGCTTGTGTTTCTTCCAGTCCAGCATTTCTCATGATGTACTCTGCATAGAAGTTAAACAAACAGGGTGACAATATACAACCTTGACGTGTTCTTTTTCCTATCTGGAACCAGTCTGTTGTCCCATGTCCAATTCTCACTGTTGCTTCCTGACCTGCATACAGATTTCTCAAGAGGCAAGTCAGGTGGTTTGGTATTCCCATTTCTTTTAGAATTTTCCACAGTTTATTGTGATCCAAATAGTCAAAGGCTTTGGCATAGTCAATAATGCAGAAATAGATGTTTTTCTGGAACTCTCTTGCTTTTTCCATGATCCAGCAGATGTTGGCAATTTGATCTCTGGGTCCTCTGCCTTTTCTAAAACCAGCTTGAACATCAGGGAGTTCACAGTTCACGTATTGCTGAAGCCTGGCTTAGAGAATTTTGAGCATTACTTTACTAGCATGTGAGATGTGCAATTGTGCGGGAATTTGAGCATTCTTTTGCATTGCCTTTCTTTGGAATTGGAATGAAAATGGACAGTTTCCAGTCCTGTGGCCACTGCTGAGTTTTCCAAATTTGCTGGCATATTGAGTGCAGCACTTTCACAGCATTATCTTTCAGGATTTGAAATAGCTCAACTGGAAGGCCATCACCTCCACTAGCTTTGTTCATAGTGATGCTTTCTAAGGCCCACTTGACTTCACATTCCAAGATGTCTGGCTCTAGATTAGTGATCACATCATCATGGTTATCTGGGTCATGAAGATCCTGGCCATCACCAACTCCTGTAGTTTACTTGAACTCATGTCCATTGAGTCAGTGATGCCATCCAACCATCTCATCCTCTGTCATCCCCTTCTCCTCCTGCCTTCAGTCTTTCTCAGCATCAGGGTCTTTTCCAATGAGTCAGCTCTTCACATCAGGTGGCCAAAGTATTGGAGTTTCAGCTTCAACATCAGTCCTTCCAATGAACACCCAGGACTGATCTCCTTTAGGATGGACTGGTTGGATCTCCTTACAGTCCAAGGGACTCTCAAGAGTCTTCTCCAACACCACAGTTCAAAAGCATCAATTCCTATGTGCTCAGCTTCCTTTACAGTCCAACTCTCACATCCATACATGACCACTGGAAAAACCACAGCCTTTACTAGATGGTTAGGTTGGTCATAACTTTCCTTCCAAGGAGCAAAGTACTTTTAATTTCATGGCTGCAATCACCATCTGCAGTGATTTTGGAGCCCAGAAAAATAAAGTCAGTCACTGTTTCCACTGTTTCCCCATCTATTTGTCATGAAATGATGGGACCTGATGCCATGATCTTAGTTTTCTGAATGTTGAGCTTTAAGCCAACTTTTTCACTCTCCTCTTTCACTTTCACCAAGAGGCTCTTTAGTTCTTCTTCACTTTCTGCCATAAGGGTGGTATCATCTGTATATCTGATTAAAGCTCTTCAAAAAATGATCATAGAGGGAACCTACGTAAGCACAGTAAAGGCCATATAAGCCCACAGTGAACATTTTTCTCAATTTTGAAATACTGAAAGCATTCACTCTAAGATCCGGAACAAGACAAGTGTGTCCACTTTCACCCTTGTTACTCAACATAGTTTTAGAAGTCTTAGCTACAGCAATCAGAGAAGAAACAGAAATAAAAAGAATCCAAATATGAAAAGAAGTAAAGTTCTCATTGTTTGCAGATGACATGATACTATATATAGAAAATCCTTAAAATAGTACCAGAAAATTACTAGAGCTAACCAGTGAATTTAGCAAACTCGCAGGACACAAAATCAATACACACAAATCAGTTACATGCCTATATACTAACAATGAAAAATCAGAAAGAGAAATTAAGGAATCAACCCCATCCACCACTGTAACAAAAAGAGTGAAATATCTAGGAATAAAGCTACCCTAGGAGACAAAGGAACTGTATACAGAAAAATATAAGACACTGATGAAAGAAATCAAAGATTTAAACAGACGGAGAGATATTCCATGTTCCTGTGTAGGAAGAATCAATATTGTGAAAATGATTATACTACCAAATGCAATCTACAGATTCTATGTGATCACTAACAAATTACCAATGAATTTTTTTTCCCTCACAGAACTAAAACAAAAAAAAATCACAGTTCATATGGAAACACAACAAATGCCATATAGCCAAAGCAGTCTTGAGAAAGAAGAATGGAGCTGGAGGAATCAACCTTCCTGACTTCTGATTATCCTACAAAGCTACAGTCATCAAGACAGTATGGTACTTGCACAAAAACAGAAATATAGGCCAATGAAACAAGACAGAAATCCCAGAAATAAGGTCACTCACCAATGGGTACCTTATTTTTGACAAAGGAGGCAAGAATACACAAGGGAGTGGAGATAGACTCTTCAATAAGTGGTGTGGGGAAAACTGGACAGTTGCATGTAAAAGAATAAAATTAGAACACTTCTTAACACCTACACAAAGATAAACTCAATATTGATTAAAGATCTAAATGTAAAACCAGAAGCAGTGAAACTCTTAGAGGAAAACATAGGCAGAACACTTAATGACATAAATCCAAGCAAGATCCTCTATAATCCACCCCCTAGAGTAATGGAAATAAAAAGAAAAATAAGCAAGTGGGACCTAAGTAAATTCAAAAGCTTTTGCACAGGAAAGGAAACTACAAACAAGGGAAAAGACAACCCTCAGAATGGAAGAAAATAATAGCAAATGAAACAACTGATAAAGGATTACTCTCCAAAATATAAAAGCAGTATATACAACTTAATACCAGGAAATCAAGCAACTGAATAAAAAAGTGGGGAAAAGATCTAAACAGACATTTCTCCAAAGAAGACATACAGATGATTAACAATCACATGAAAAGAGGACCAACATCACTCATTTTTAGAGAAATACAAATCAAAACTACAATGAGATATCACCTAACACCAGTCAGAATGGTCATAATGAAAAAGTCAACAAACAATAAATGCTAGAGAGGGTGCAGACTTAAGGGAACCCTCCTGCACTGTTGGTGGGAAGGTAAATTGATACAGCCACTATGGAAGATGGTATGGAGGTTCCTTTAAAAACTAGGAATAAAACTACCATATGACCCAGCAATCCAACTCCTAGGCATATATCCTGAGGAAACAAAAGTTAAAAAAGACATATGCATCCCAACATTCATGGCAGCACTTTTACAATACATAGAATATGGAGGCAACCATGATATCCATTGAGAGATGAATGGATAAAGAAGTTGTGGCCCATATACACAATGTAATATTACTCAGCCATAAAATGGAATGTATTTGATCACTTCCTCAGTGATCAACACAAAGAAATAGAGGAAAACGATAGAATGGGAAAGACTAGAGATCTCTTCAAGAAAATTAGAGATACCAAGGGAACATGTAATGCAAAGATGGGCTCGATAAAGGACTTAAACTGTATGGACCTAATAGAAGTAGAAGATATCAAGAAGAGATTGCAAGAATACACAGAAGAACTATACGAAAGAGATCTTCACTACCCAGATAAGCACAATGGTGTGATCGCTCACCTAAAGCTAGACATACTGAAATGCGAAGTCAAGTGGGCCTTAGGAAGCATAACTTTGTAGTGATGGAATTCCAGTTGAGCTCTTTCAAATCCTAAAATTGATGCTGCTAAAGTGCTGCATTCAACATGTCAGCAAATTTGGAAAACTCAGCAGTGGCCACAGGATTGGAAAACGTCAGTTTTCATTCCAATACCAAAGAAAGGCAACACCAAAGAATGTTTAAACTACCACACAGGTTCACTCATCTCACACACTAGTAAAGTAATGTTCAAAATTCTCCAAGCCAGGCTTCAACAGAACATGAACTTTGAACTTCTAGATGTTCAAGCTGAATTTAGAAAAGGCACAGGAACCAGAGGTCAAATTGCCAACATCTGTTGGATCATCAAAAAAGCAAGAGAGTTTCAGAAAAACATCTACTTCTGCTTTATTGACTATGCCAAAGCCTTTGACCATGTTGATCACCACAAAATTCTTTAAGAGATGGGGATCCAAGACCACCTGACCTGCCTCCTGAGAAATCTGAATGCAGGTCAAGAAGCAACAGTTAAAACCGGACATGGAACAATAGACTGTTTCCAAATTGGAAAAGAAGTATGTCAAGGCTGTATATTGTCATCCTGCTTATTTAACTTATATGTAGAGTACTTATACGAATTGTCGAGTTGGATGAAGCACAAGCTGTAATCAAGATTTCTGGGAGAAACATCAATAACCTCAGATATGCAGATGACATCACCCATATGATAGAAATCGAAGAAGAACTAAAGAGCCTGTTGATGAAAGTCCATCCTAAAGGAGATCAGTCCTGTGTGTTCATTGGAGAGTTGGACCCTAAAGAAAGTTGAGCACCGAAGAGTTGATGTTTTTGAACTGTGGTCTTGGAGAAGACTTTTGAGAGTCCCTTAGACTGCAAGGAGGTCCAACCAGTCCTTCTTAAAGGAAATCAGTCCTGGGTGTTCATTGGAAGGACTGATGTTGAAGCTGAAACTCCAATACTTTGGCCACCTGTTGCGAAGAGCTGACTCATTGGGAAAGACCCTGATGCTGGGAAAGATTGACGGCAGGAAGAAGAGGGGACGACAGAGGATGAGATGGTTGGATGGCATCACCGACTCGATGGACATGAATTTGGGTAAACTCCTGGAGTTGGTGATGGACAGGGAGGCCTGGCGTGCTGCGATTCATGGGGTCACAAAGAGTCGGACACAACTGAGTGACTGAACTGAACTGAAGTGAACCAGTCATGTAGCGGAAGGTGTAAAAATGAGTCCTCCAAAATCATCAGGGTTCTTGTTTGGAAGCAATTCCCCCTGGGCCTGCTAGCATAAGAAACTGTACCCCACTATCTTGCGTGCCCTTCAAGGAGTGTTTTGTGACTCCAGATTCTAGAACCACCCCATGTGCATAGACACGAGACTTTGTCTATACTCTGCCAGCTCTTTCCTGGTGGGAATCATGCGAGGTGGTTACATGGTTGCTTGGAACACAGAGACCCTGGCAATGCTGGTTACACAGCAGCACTGGTGGCTATTGCCACAGGAGATATGGTTCTGTTAGGGCTTTTTCTAACAGCTCTGCCCCAGTGAGGATTTAGCATGAAGGCGGTGCAGCTGCTTGGGCTGCAGGAATCCTGGCTGTACTATGTGTGCAGGGACACAGACTGCCTTGGCTGCAGGACATACGGCCTTCTCAGAGACTTTTCCTCATGTCTGACAGCTGGATATTAGAAGGCCTATTTGACTAGTTTTTCACCATTTCTCTGCCCATTCATGCACTTAGAGGGCTCCCCTGGTTGGAGTCCTTCTCTGTTGTTGGGCACTTCTGGCACTAAAAGTGCTGCCCTGACTGGGCTCCTACTCTGTTGTCCCATATGTCAGGTGTTTGAAGGGCCTGACTTTCTATTGTTCAGCTGCCGGGTGCTGATCTGTGGGGAGAGAGAGGCTACAGAGATAACTCCAACCCCTATGCATGGCTCAGCAGTATTGCCTTGCCTGCAGGCTGCCTGGTTTTCTTTCACAGGCATTTGCCACCACAACCTCCCCCTTCACATCCTGTGGGGTTGTCTCTATGAAGTCAATAGCAGGCCTCACCCTGAGACTGCTCCACAATCTGTATGCTCCAGCTTCCAGTGACTGTGGTTTCTAGGGAGCCCACATCCCTGTGGCTCCAGCAAAGATTGTCATTGTAATACTCATTCCATTTAGACTGTCACAGATCAGCTGTTTCACCCTCAAATGTTTTCCCATTGTCCCAAACAATTGCCCCAATGTGGCTATCTGGACTTCTGCTTCAGTTCCCCCACCCACCAAGGGCAGATCCAGTCCTACTAACTCTCCTCTTTTTCTCCTACTTCCTTCATCCTACCGACCTTTGCATGGGTCTATATATTCTTTTCCATTGGTCAGGTACTCCTGGCTGCTCTCAGCTGGTATTCTGCAAGCACTTTTGTGTCTGAAGGTGTATTCCAGATGTATCCATGGAGAGAGATGTACTCCACATCCACCTACTCCTCAGCCATCTGTTCTCTCCTTATTGATTGATTTTAAAATATTCAACCAAACTTGCATTCCTCAGATAAACCCTAGCTGGTCAAAAAGTACTTTAAAACTATATCGTATTCAGATTTCTAAAATTGTCTTTGTTTTTTCCCCATTGTTTTCACAGGGGATGTTGGCCTGTAGCTTTCCTTTATAATAATGGTTTTGTCCAGTTTTGGCATCAACATTTATTTTGCTAAATGCTAATTACTGAAGAGATATATCCACATCCTAATACCCAAGACCTGTGAGTAATATATGGTGAAAGACTCAATGTCTCCTTATATGACTCTCCAAAAATAAGATTACATTAAAGATCTTGAGAAGCAGGGCTTATTCTAGATTATCTGATTGATTATCAATTCATAAAAAAAAAATTGCAAAGGGATATTCGAGGCAGAGAGTAGGAGAAAGACACAGGCAAAGAAAAGGGGGAGTCAATATGTCTGACAGAGTCAAAGATTGCGGCGATGTGGCCAAAAGTCAAGAAACACCTGAAGACACATGAAGTTGGAAGAAGCCAGAAAAGATTCTTCTATAGAGAATTCAGAGGGTATGTGGTCCTGTTGACACCTTGATTTCAAACTTTTAGACTCCAGAACTAGAAGAAAATAAATTTCCGTTATTTTATATTATTTAGTCTGTATTAAGAAACTAATATATAAGGAAATAATGTCCTCACAAAATGAGTTTCTACAGCAGTTTGTGTAGAGCTAGGATCATTTAATTTTCAGATATTTGTTATAAGGTATCAGTAAAGCCTTCTGGGCCTTTATTTGTGGAAAGATTTTTGTTGCTTGTTTTAGGGTTTGTTTTTTCCTACAAATTTATTTTCAGTTATGGATGTAGGGGTTAGTCAAGTTGTTTATTTCTTAATAAATTAACTTTAATAATTTTACCTTTCAAAGAACTTATATGTTTCATTTATATTTTCAAATATATTGGCATAACATTTTCTGGTATCAGTATTATTTCTGATATTAGCTGTAATAGTTTTGATTTTTCTTACTTTCTGATTGTTTAAGATGTTATTGCATGAACTGTGTTTCCCTCCACACACTCCCTCTAAAACAACAACAACAACAACAACAACAACCAAAAAAACCCCACATTTGATGTTCTAGCCCTTAAAACCTTGCCTAAGTTTCTTATCTTGCATTTGATTAATTTATATCAATATAGGAGGGCAGGAAACCTGGTTGGCAACATTTTCACATACTTTTTATACTTATCAAGTGGAAGGTAAAAAAGGATGACTGTCTGAAATAAATAAATTAAAAAAAAAAGAAATTTACCTTCCCCAATAGATACATTGTATTTAAATCATTACTCCCAAACTGTCAGAACTAGAGTTTTAACTCCTGAAAAGACTGATTTCATAGCTAGATAATGATGAGCCCCAGGAAACATTAATTTTAGCTTCATTATATGTGTTATATATTTGAGAAAATGATCCAAGGGTAAAACTTGCCAGCAGCATAGATTTTATTTAATACATTTTTTTTTTAATCTATAAAGAGCAGCAAAGACAGCCTTTGGGATACACATTTGTCTGTGAAGCAATGGTATCTTCACTGGCCTTGCCCTTTGGGGAGAAAAGAACAGAATAAAGAATAGAGTTCTTAAGATTTAAATAGATACATTCAGTCGCAGTGGTAGATTATCTACAGACTATCTGTCTCTATTGACTCTTTAAATTCTAATTTTTCTTCCTGTGATTAAAAAAAAAAAAAAAAGAATTAATGGGCACTTTCAGGGAAGGAGACCAGACATAATCTCTTCTTTCCTTGACACCTCACATGACATTTCACCATTTTTCTTATATTTTCTGGTTAACTTAATATGGAAAGTTTTATTAAGGTCAAAATTTACTAGAGAAAATTGCAAATAATTGGTCAGAACTCTCTCTCTGTCTCCTTTGTTATAAAGCCAGTTTCATGATATATTGTTACTCTAGATCTTTCCGCTTTCTTCAATTTGAAATTTTTAGTTTTGTGATCTCCAAAGGGAATGAATGTTTTTGCATTCAACTCAAAAATATCTATTAAGTACTAATGTGCACCAAACATTTACAAAACCCTGGAAATGCTAAGATGAATAGAACACAGTTCATCCCTTCAAGGACTGTTCATCCAGGCTGACCTGGGGTGACAGATACATTTACCATGACCATAATGCAGCATAGTAAGAGCTGTGTGCATTTGCCTTAAACATTGTCATGGGATCCCAGAAAATGAAACTTTTTTTTTTTTTCATTGTAGACTTTGTATTCCATTCTTTTTGTAGTCTTTGTATTTACCACTATTTAACACCAACAAAAATGCAATCTCAAGAGTAGTAAACTTAAATGTAATAGCTTCTGAGATAGTGAGATGGCAGTTCTGTAAGGTAGGATCAGTGAACTGATCCTACTTTGTGGATAATAAGATACTAAGTTTTATTCAGAGACAGCAGGACAAAACTGAAAGCCATGCAGTCAATCATGTGAGGAGAAGAAAAATTTTATCTTAAATAACACCTATAACCAAGGTTTCTCCCTTCTGTATGGAATCAAAGGACCAGGACAGGACTGCAGTCTGAATGCCAGAACCGTGTCAGAAATGAATGGTCTGTTTTCCAAGAAAATATGGTGCTGAAACCCCTTGATCACATATTACCATAAACTGCCAGTTTCAAAAGCCATATAATTGGAAACTACCCCATCAGGGCTTCTGCATACCCACTCCTCCCTCCCTTAACCCATAAAAGTTTGACCTGACCTCAGATGAGACAGACATATTTAAGAGCCTTGTCTCCTGTCTCCCTCTCAGTTGACCTCTCAATAAACTTTTCGTTCTTTCTCTCTTCCTTTTTTTTTTTTTTCCTAGAAAACCAGTGTCATAGTATTGGCTTCTTTTTGAGTTGAACAGTAAACCCTTTCTTGGCAATAGTTTACAGATTTCTGTAGGAAGGTATGTTGATTTATCCATAGTTTGATGATACAGTCAGCTCAACATGGAAATATTCCATAGACCAAGCACAGTGGGAATGTGAAGCCAGCTTTGCTCTCAGACTGATACACTTTTAATTTTTGCACACATCCCTGTGTATACATAACTCAATACACCTTTGGAAAATTTATTATCTGGATATTGTCAGTAGTTCTCTTGGGAATAAGTTTACCATGAGTTTTTGAGAGGAAAAAGATATCACAATTGTTGACAAATGACTAGAGAGACTGTAATCTGCTTTGTTTCTACTTTGTTTTTTATGGAGATGGTTAGGGGGTAAAATGCTGGTGAGCCAATTTTTTTTTTCTTTCTTTTTTTTTTCTGTGTATCTTAGGTTTATCTATTTTAAAGAAGCATATAAAAATGAAAACATGATTAGATAGTGGATACTTTGGTTCATAAAGATATTTCTACATATCGCATTTAATCTATTTTGATGTATGTGATTCAGATTTAAAATAACGGGGTAAATTATCCAGTAATTGTATAGTGTTTTTTGGTAATGGGAGACTATTCAGCCTGGAAAGGCATTAAAGTCATGATTTAGGCCTCAGACGTCTTTTGTATTAACAAATAGGAGTCTCAGAACCTTACAAATGATAATTGATATTGCTGTAATTGGTATATAAGTTTTTTTTTTTAATAAGAATTCCTTGTTAACTTCATCATGAATCTCCAAATTCTAGAAATGAGAGACTTCTCAATTGTTATGAGATGACATGTTCTAGTAACATTACTTAATTGAACTGTTTCTTTGAAAATATTTTCAAATTCATGAAACAATTGCAATAGTACAAAAAGTTCCTGTATGCTATTTACATAGTTTCTCCAATTGTTAATTTTTATTTTTGTGTTAGCATTTTCTTTTTTGTTTGTTTGTTTTTAACTTCTTTCTTTCTACTATATGACAGTAAGCTGCATATATGATATCCTATTAACCTGTAATGTAACAATGTATATTAGCACAAAGGATACATCTTTTCATAACAACAATAAACCATCAAAATCAGAAAGTTAATGCTACCCAATATCACCATTTCATTAACTGATTTCACTGAAATTTTATCCAGTGATAATAATACTTTTTGGTAGTTAGAATAGGAAAAAGGAGTCCAAAATGGTGGTGGCTAAAAAACAAAGAAAGGGAAAAGCCTACAAAAATGGAATAAAAGAAAATCTGTGGTGTGGACTGGAGGGAGAAGGTCAGGTGAAATAAACACCCCGCTTTCTTGGCTAGCCCAATTTGCACAAGGCAGGCTCATTGGGAAGGAGACAAAACGTATAAATAGAGAAAGCCAAGATGGATTGAGGCCTTTCTTTTGGGGCTGGCCGCCCTCACACCTCAAGAGTGTACTAACCTTTGTTTGCCAAATAAAACTCTGAGCTGTAACATTGGGTTGCCATTTCAAATTTTTGTTGCTGTGAGACAGAAGTGAGCAAATTACACACTCTCCTGACAATACCCAGAACCCTGCACTACATTTAGTTATCATGTCCCTTCATGTCCTCCAATCTGGAATAATGCCTCTCTCCTTATTTTTCTGACTTCAATATTTTTAAAGATTATAGCACAAACACCTTGTAGGATTTCCATCAATTTGGATTTAATTGCATTTCCTCATAATATAATACATAAAAGATAATGACTTGGGAAGGGGAGGAAAATATTAAAAGTGATGCTAAATTCTTTTCTCTTCATCATATTAAGACATGAAACAAATTTGTTCCATTACTTGGGGGTATTAACTTTTATCATATGGTTAAGATGATGTCAGACTTATTTCTACACTTAAAAATTAATAAAAAAAAAACATGTTGAATAAGTAATAAGTAAACTGTGGAAAATTCTGAGAGAGATGGTAATACCAGACCACCTAACCTGCCTCTTGAGAAATCTGTATGCAGTTCAGGAAGCAACAGTTAGAACTGGACATGAAACAACAGACTGGTTCCAAATAGGAAAAGGAGTATGTCAAGGCTGTATATTGTCACCCTGCTTATTTAACTTATATGCAGAGTACATCATGAGAAACGCTGGACTGGAAGAAACACAAGTTGGAATCAAGATTACCGGGAGAAATATCAATAACCTCAGATATGAAGATGACACCACCCTTATGGCAGAAAGTGAAGAGGAACTAAAAAGCCTTTTGATGAAAGTGAAAGAGGAGAGTGAAAAAGTTGGCTTAATGCTCAACATTCTGAAAACAAAGATCATGGCATCCGGTCCCATCACTACATGGGAAATAGATGGTGAAACTGGGGCTCCAAAATCACTGCAGATGGTGACTGCAGCCATGAAATTAAAAGACACGTACTCCTTGGAAGAAAAGTTATGACCAACCTAGATAGCATATTCAAAAGCAGAGACATTACTTTGCCAACTAAGGTCTGTCTAGTCAAGGCTATGGTTTTTCCAGTAGTCATGTATGGATGTAAGATTTGGACTATAAAGAAAGCTGGGCACCGAATAACTGATGCTTTTGAACTGTGGTGTTGGAGAAGACTCTGGAGAGTCTCTTGGACTGCAAGGAGATCCAGCCAGTCCATCCTAAAGAAGATCAGTCCTAGGTGTTCATTGAAAGGACTGAGGGTGAAGCTGAAACTCCAATAGTTTGGCCACCTGATGTGAATAGCTAACTCATTTGAAAAGACCCTGATGCTGAGAAAGATTGAGGGCAGGAAGAGAAGGGGATGACAGAGGATGAGATAGTTGGATGGCATCACTGATTCAATGGACATGGGTTAGGGTAGACTCTGGCAGTTGGTGATGGACAGGGAGGCCTGGCATGCTGTGGTTCATGGGGTCACATAGAGTCGGACATGACTGAGTGGCTGAACTGAACTGAACTTAGCAATGATTACCTTTTACATTAAATATACATTTTGACTGAAATGCCAAATGATGAAGTGGTTAGATCAATGTTTACCAGAAGTCAAGTGTGAAGGTATGTATCATCATTTTTGGTCAGTTATTAAACCAGTTGATCACTCTTGTATATATATCAAAACTAATGTTACCAAATACAAATTTATGTGCCCAAACACAGTGAGGCCAAACAAAGTAAAAGTCAGAGTTTGGAGTAAAGACAGATTTATTGCTGGAGCATTCAAAGATGAAATAGTAATGCCCCCCAAAATAAAAACTTTCCAAAGTGTTTAAGCAAAGTATTTTTATTCATTTCCTTGTTTATTAATTACATGAAAAGGCATTTTATTAACATTTTAAGTATAGCAGTGTGCACTTGTCAACCCTAAACTCCTAACCTATTCCTTTCCACCCACTCTTTCCCCTTCTAACCATAAATCTATATCTAAACATACAGATCTATTTCTGTTTTGTAAATAAGTTCATTTGTATCATTTTTTAAGATTATGTTTATTAGTGATATCATATTTGTCTTTATCTGTTAGTCAGAAATGTCACTTAGTATGATAATCTGCAAGTCTATCCATGTTGTAAAAATGTCATTAGTTCATTCTTTTTAATGATTGAGTAATATTCCATTGTATATATGCAGCACTCATCTTTTTCCTTTTTTTCTGTTGGTCGACATTTAGATTGCTCTCATGTCTTGGCTGTTGTGAACAGTACTCCAACAAACATTAGGGTGCATTTATCCTTTTGAACTATATCCTTTTTAATCTAGGTATATGCCCAAGAGCGGGATTGACTGATCATACAATAGCTTTATTTTAGTCTCTTAAGGAACTTCCATATTGCTTTCCACAGTTCCTGTACAAATTTACATTCCCCAAAGTGTTCCCCTTTCTCCATACACTCTCTAGCATTTGTTGTTCACAGATTTTTTTGACAATGGACATTTTGACTAGTATAAGATGATATCTCTTTATAGTTTTGATTTGTATTTGTCTAATAATTAGTGCTATTGAGCATCTTTTTCACATGCCTCTTGGCCATCTATATGCATTCTTGGGAAAAACATCTATTTAGGAATTTTGCCAACTTTTTGATTTTATATTGAGCTACATGAGTTGTTTGTAATTTTTGGAGACTTATCTCTTGTTTGTGACATAGGTTGCAAACATTTTCTATTCTGTGGGGTTTATTTTTTTGTTGTTGTTTTGTTTATTGTTTCCTTTTATGTCTAAAAGCTGTGGAGTCAAATTAGGTCCTGGTTGTTCATTTTTGTTTTTATTTCCATTGATCTTGGAGGTTAAATGAAAAAGATATTGTTGTGATTTATGTAAAAGGGTGTTCTGCCTATGTTTTCCTCTAAGAGTTTTATAGTATCCAGTCTTACATTTAGGTCTTTAATACATTTTGAATTTATTTTTGTATATGCTATTATAGACTATTCTAATGTCATTTTTTACATGTACCTGTCCATTTGCTGTTGTTGTTGTTGTTTTCCAGTATAATTTATGGAAGAGATTATCTTTCCTCCACTGTATAGTTTTCAGTTCTTTGATGTAGCTTAATTGGCCATGGGTGGAAAGGTTTATTTCTGGGTTTTATATCCTGTTCTATTGATCTATAAATCCGTTTTTAATGCCAGGACCATACAGCTTTGATGACTGTAGCTTTGTAGTATAGTCTGAATTCAGGGAGCCTGATTCCTTCAGCTTCATATTTCCCGCCCCCCCCCCCCCATCAAGATTGTTTTAGATATTTGGGGTCTTTTATGTCTCCAGACAAATTTTAAAATGTTTTTGTTCTAGTTTTCTGAAAAAATGCCATTGACAATTTGATAGAGGTTTCATTGAATCTGCAAATTGCCTTGAGTAGTATAGTCATTTTGACAACATTGATTCTTCCAATCCAAGAACATGTTATATAGGTTTGAATCTGTAGATGGTGTCTTTAATTACCACCTACTTTGATCAAAGTTTTATAGTGCTCAAAATACAGGCTTTGTCTCCTTAGATAGGTATATTCCAAGGTATTTTATTATTTTTTTTTAAAATTAGTTGATAAATGGGATTGTTTCTTTAATTTCTCATTGTCATCTTTTCTTGTCAGTGTATAGAAGTGCAACAGATTTATATGTACTAATTTTGTATCTTAAAAATTTAATGAATTCATTGAAGAGATCTAGTAATTTTCAGATAGCATTTCTAAGATTGTCTATGAAAGTGAAAGTGAAATCACTCAGTCGTGTCCAACTCTTTGTGACCTCGTGGACTCTAGACCACCAGGCTCCTCCATCCATAGGATTCTCCAGGCAAGAATACTGGAGTGGGTTGCCATTTCCTTCTCCAGGAGATCTTCCTGACCCAGGGATCGAACTCTGGTCTCCCACATTGCAGGCATATGCTTTAACCTCTGAGCCACCAGGGAAGATTGCTATGTATAATACTATACATAGTATTATATCATCTGCAAACAGTGACAGTTCTACTTCTTTTCCAATTTGGATTTTTAAATTTATTTTTCTTCTTTGATTGCCATGGATAAGACTTCCAAAACTTTATTGAATAAAAAGAGTAACATAGGACATTCTTGTCTTGTTTCAGATTTTAGAGGAAATGCTTTTAGCTTTTCACCATTGAGCGCAATGTTACCTGTTGATTTGTCATATATGACTTTTATTATGTTGAGATATGTTCCTTCTATGCCCATTTTCTGGAGAGTCTTTTTTTAAATCATAAATTGATACTGAATTTTGTTGAAATATTTTTCTGTATCTATTGGGATGATCACATGGTTTGTATTCTTTTGTTTTTTAAAAATAATATTGGACTATAGTTTCTTTACTGCTGCTGCTGCTGCTAAGTCGCTTCAGTCGTGTCCAACTCTGTGCGACCGTGTAGACGTCAGCCCACCAGGCTCCCCGGTCCCTGGGATTTCCTTCTCCAATGCATGAAAGTGAAAAGTGAAAGTGAAGTCGTACAGTGGTGTCTGACTCTTAGCGACCCCATGGACTGTAGCCAAACAGGCTCTGCTGTCCATAGGATTTTCCAGGCAAGAGTACTGGAGTGGGTTGCCATTGCCTTCTCTGGATAGTTTCTTTACTATGTTCTGCTATTTAGTACAGCAAAGTGAATCAGTTGGTTTCTGCTATACAGCAAAGTGAATCCTTATATATTCCCTCATGTTTAGATTTCCTTCACATTTGGGACACACAGAACAATCAGTAGAGTTCCTTGTGGTTAGTTATCTATCTTATACATAAATAATAATGTATATATGTCAGTCCTTATCTCCCAGTTCATGCCATCCACCTCTTAACTCTTTGATATCTATAACTTTGCTCATGTTTGTGTCTCTATTTCTGCTTTGCAAATATGTTCAACTGTACCATTTTTTCCTAGATTTCATTTATAAGCAATATTGTATGATATTTGTTTTTCTATTTCTGACCTACTTCACTATTTTTGATAGTCTCTAGCTCTATACACATCTCTGCAAATGGCACTATGTCATTTATTTTCATGACTTTTCAGAGTAATGCTCCACTCTATATATGTACCATATCTTCTTCATCCATTTCTTTGTTGGTGGACTTTTAGGTTGCTTCCATCCCCTGGCTATTGTAAATAGTGCTGCAATGAACAATGGGGTGCATGTATATTCTGAATTTTGGTTCTCTACAGATATGCGTCCAGGAGTGCGTTTGCTGTATCATATGGTAGTTTTAGTTTTTCTTTTCAAGAAACTCCATATTGTTCTCCATAGTGGCTGTACAAATTTACATTCCCACTAACAGTGTAAGAGGGTTCCTTTTTCTCCAGATACTCTCCAGCATTTGTTGTTTGAACATCGTTTTACTGAAGGCAATCATGACTGATGTGACGTGATACTTCATTTTTTTTTTATTAATTTGCATTTCTCTAATAATTAGTTATGTTGAGCATCTATGAAAAACTGTTTAGGTTTGATGACTATTTGTGTGTGTGTATGTTGAGCTGCATGAGGTATTTATATCTTTTGCAGATTGAACCCTTGTTTGTTGTTTCATTTGTAAATTATTTCTCCCATTCTGAGGGTTGTCTTTTCATTTTATCTATGGTTTCTTTTCCTTTCACAAGTTTTTAGGTTTAATTAGGTTCTGTTTGTTTATTTATTTATATTTATTGTTATTGTTCTAGGAGGTTGGTCAAAAAAGGTCTTGGTACAATTTATGTCAAAGTGTGATTTTTTTCTAGGTTTCCTTTAAGACTTTTAGATTGTTGGGCCTTACATTTATATATTTAATCCATTTGAGTTTATTTCTGTGTACTGTGATATGGAATGTCCTAATTTCATTTGTACGTATAGCTGTCTAGTTTTCCCAAACCACTTATTGAAGAGACTGTTTTTATTCCATTGCATAATGTTGTCTCCTTTGTCATCAGTTAGGTAACGATAGGTTTGAGAGTTTATCTTCAGGCTTTATATCTTCTGCCATTGACTTATATTTCCTTTTTTTTTTTTTTTAATTCTGTCTTGATGACTGTAGTTTTGTAGTATAGTCTGAAGTCAGGCAGCCTGATTCCTCTAGTTACATTTTTCTTTCTAAAGATTACTTTGGCTATTTGGAGTCTTTTTTTGTTTCCACACACATTGTAAAATTTCTTGTTCACATTCTGTGAAAAATGCCATTGGTAATTTGTTAGGGATTGCATTAAATCTGTAGATTGCATTGGACAGTATAGGCATTTTCATAATGTTGATTCTTCCAATCCAAGAACATTGTATGTCTCTCAATCTGTGCCATCTTTGATTTCTTTCATTTTATTCTATTGTTCTCTGAGTACTGATCTTCTGTCCCCCAGATAGGTTTAATCTTAGGTATCTTATTTATTTTTGTTATCATAAATAAGATTTCACTTCTTAAATTTAATTCCTCAACTTCTCTTTTTTTTATTTTGTTCTTAGTTATAGGAGTATAAGAGAATTTAGTGTATTAATTTTGCATCCTGAAGCTCTATCAATTCAATGACAATCTTTAGTAGTTTTCTAGTGGCTTCTTTCTAATTTTTGTGTATAGGATCATGTCACCTGCAAACAGTGAGAGTTTTACCCCTTCTTTTCCAATTTGGGGTTTTGTTATTTCTTTTTCTTCTCTGATTGCCATGGATAGGACATCTAAAACTATATTGAATAATAGTGGTAAGAGTGGACATCCTTGTCTTTTTTCTGATCTTAGAGGAATGTTTTCAGTTTTTCACCACTAAGAATGATGTTTGCTGTGGTTTTTTTCATATATGGTCTTTATTTTGTTGAGGTAGTCTCCTTCTATGCCCACTTTCTGGGAAGTTTTTTTTTTTTATCATAAGTGGGTATTAAATTTTGTCAAAAATTTAATTTAATTACTTCACATCTATTCAGATGATCATATGGTTTTAAATTCTTTAATTTGTTAACATGATGTATCACATTGATTGCTTTGAATATACTGATAAATCATTGCATCCCTGAGATAAATCCCATTTGACCATGATGTATGATCCTTTTTAATGTGTTCTTGGGTTTGGATTCCTAGCATCTTGTTGAGGAATTTTGCCTCTATGTTCATCAGTGATTCCTGGTGGGCTTCTATTGTGCCTTAGACAGTAAAGAATCTGCCTGCAATGTGGGAGACCCAGATTTGATATCTGGGTCAGGAAGTCTCCAGGATGATTTCCTTGGAGAAGGAAACGGAAATCTACTCCAGTATTCTTGCCTAGAGAATTCCGTTGACAGAGGAGCCTGTTCATAGGGTCACTAAAAGTTGGACATGACTGATTTACTACACTTTCATTTTCATTGGTGACATAGCTGTATAATTTTCCTTTTTGTGTGTGATATCATTGCCTGGTTTTGATACCAGGGTGATGATGGCCTTGTAGAATTATCTTGGGATTGTTTTTCCCTCTGCCATTTTTTGGAAGAGTTTGAGAAGTATAGGTGTTATATATTTTTTAAATGCTTGATAAATTTCACCTGTGAAGACACGGGGTTCTGGACTTTTGTTGGTTGGAACATTTTTAATTACAGCTTCAATTTCTATGCTTGTGGTTTACCTGTTAATATTTTCTGTATTTTCCTGATTCAGTGTTAGAAAATTTCTTCTCTCTGAGGATTTCTCCATTTCTCTCAGGTTGTCGATTTTATTGTCATAGAGTTACTTGTAGTAGTTTCATGGTCCTTTGTAGTTCTGCAGCCTTCAGTTGTACTTTTTTCCTTTTCCTTTTAATTTTATTAATTTGAGTCCTCTCTCTATATTCCTCCCCCCCTTGACAGGTATGGCTAAACCTTTGTTAATTTTGTTTACATCTCAAAAAGTCAGCTTTTAGTTTCACTGATCTTTTCAAATGTTGTATTTGTCTTTATTTCATTTATTTCTGCTCTTAACATTATGCTTTCTTTTTTATAAAACTTTTTTGTTGTTATTCTTTTCATAGTTGTTTTAGGCATAAGTTGGGTTGTTTATTTGAGTTTTTTTTTTGTTGTTGTTCTTGTTCTTGTTCTTCTAGTTGTTCCTTGAGGTAAGACTGTATTGCTATAAACTTCTCTCTTAGAACTGCTTTTTCTGGATCCCATAGGTTTTGCATTGTCATGTTATCATTGTCATTTTTTATAGGTATTTTTTATTTCCTCTTTGATTTTTTCAATATTCCCTTGATTATTTAGTAGTATATTGTTTACCCTTCATGTGTTTGTATTTTTTCCAGCATTTTTTCCCTCTAAATTATTTCTTTTCTCATTGTGTTGTGGTCAGAAAAGATGCTTGATGCAATTTCAACTTTCTTAAATGTTCAAAAGCCTAATTTGTGACCCAAGATGTGATCTATCCTGGAGAATGTTCTGTGTACACTTGAGAAGAAAGTTATTCTGCCACTTTCAGATGGACTATCCTATAAATCTTAATTAAATTAATCTGGTCTAATATTTCATTGAAATGCTTTATTTCCTTGTTAATTTTAGGGCTTCCCTGATAGCTCAGTTGGTAAAGAATCAGCCTGCAATGCAGGAGACCCCAGTTTGATTCTTGGTCAGGAAGATCCACTGGAGAAGGGATAGGCTACCCACTCCAGTATTCTTGGGCTTCCCTTGTGGCTCAGCTGGTAAAGAATTCAACTATAATGTGGGAGACCTGAATTCAGTCCCTGGGTTGGGAAGATCCCTTTATGTCTGGATTATCTGTCTATTGATGTATATGGGGATGTTAAAGATGCTATTATTATTGTGTTGCAATCAATTTCCCCTTTTATGGCTGTTATTATTTGCCTTATGCATTGACGTGCTCTTATGTTGGGTGCATAATTATTTACAATTATTATATATTTTTCTTGTGTTTATCCCTTAGTCTTTGTGTAATGTCCTTTGTTGTCCCATAAGAGTCTATATTTTAACATCTATTTTGATATGAACATTACTATTCCAGCTTTCTTTTGATTTCCATTTGCATGGTAGATATTCTCTTGTAGACAGCATATATATGATTCTTGTTTTTGTATCCATTCAGCCAGTCTGTGTCTTTTGATTGGGGCAATTAAACTATTCATATTTAAGGTAATTATTGACATGTATGTTCTTATTGGGGCTTCCTTCTTAGCTCAGTTGGTAAAGAATCTGCCTGCAATGCAGGAGAACCTGGTTCAGTTCCTGCATTGGGAAGATCTGCTGGAAAAGGGATAGAATACCCACTCCATTATTCATGGGCTTCCCTTGTGGCTCAGCTGGTAAAGAATCCACCTATAATGTGGGAGACCTCAATTCAGTCCCTGGGTTGGGAAGATCCCCTGGAGAAGGGAAAGGCTACTCACTCCAGTATTCTGGCCTGGAAAATTCCATTAACTTTATAGTTCATGGGGTGGCAAAGAGTCAGACATGACTGAGCAACTTGCACTTCACTTCATGTTCCTATTGATATTTTCTTAATTGATTTGTGTTTATTTTTGTATGTCTTTTTTCTTCTTCTTCTTCTCTTTGGCTTTTGTTATAATCTCTGTGTATTTTTTTTTTTTTTTTTTTTGCTTAGAAATGTTTGTTTAGCAATTATTGTAAGGTTGATTTGATGGTGATAAATTCTCTTAACTTTTGCTTGTCTCTAAAGATTTTGATATTTCCACTGAATCTCTACGAGGCCCTTGCTGAGTAGAGGATTCTCGGTTGTAGTTTTTTCCCTTTCATCAGTTTAAATATATCCTGCCACTGATTTCTGGCTTGCAGACTTTCTGCTAAAAAATAAGCTGATAATCTTAAGTCATTTCCCTTGTATGTTAGTTGTTGCTTTTAATATTTTTCTTCGCACTTAATTTTTGTTAGCTTCATTTATATGTGTCTTGGCATGTTTAACTTAAAGTTTATCATGTATGATACTCTCTGCACCTCCTGCATTTTAGTGGCCATTTCTATTTCCCATGTTAGGTAAGTTTTCACCTATAATTTCTTCAAATATTTTCTCAGACACTTTCTCTTTCTCTACTTCTCTGGGACCTCTATAATTCAAGTTTTGGAGTGTTTAATGTTATCTCAGACATATCTGAGGCTTTTCTCATTTATTTTCCTTCCTTTTTCTTTCATTCTGTTCCATAGAAGAAGTTTATACAATTTGTCTTCCAGCTCACTTACCCATTCTTCTGCTTCAGTTATTCTGATATCAATTTTTTTCTTTTTCTTCTTTTTTTTAAATTTTAATTTCTTTATTTTAATTGGAGGCTATTTTTTGCCACACATCAACGTGAATCTGACACTGGTGTACACGTGTTCCCCATCCTGAACCCTCTTCCCACCTCCCTCCCTGTACCATTCCCCTGGGTCATCCCAGTGCACCAGCCCCAAGCATCCTGTATCCTGCATCGAACCTGGACATGTATTTTTCATTTCAGTTATTTTCTTGTTCATCTCTGTTTTTTTTTTTTTTTTTTCCTCTAGGTCTTTGCTGAAGGTTTCTTGTATCTTCTTAATCCATTCCTCCATTCTTTTTCTGAATTCTTGGATCATTTTTTACTATTATTACTCTGAATTCTTTTTCAGATAAATTGCTTGTCTTCACTTAATTGTTCTTGCAGGTTTTTTTCTTGCTCCTTTGTCAACAATATATCTCCATCTCATTTTATCAAAGTTATTGTGTTTTTGGTTTTCTTGCTGCAAGATCACAGTTTGTCTTTCTTTTGGTGTTTGCCCTCTGGGAGGTTGAGTTTGGTTCAGAGGCCTGTGCGGCATCACCTTGGTAGGGGATTTGATTCGTCTTTTGTTTTTCAGAGCCTGCTCCGATATTGAACTGGAACAAACCCCTTTGGTCTGCTGTTGTCACTGCCTTGTCAGGAATGGGGTTTGCTCTTTGGTTCTTGGAGTAGATGCCCCCAGATCTGCTTCTTAACTGTGATTCTGATCTATGATGTGAGGTAGGTGAGATTGGAGCATGTCTAGTGGGAGAGAAACCACTGAGTTTCCCTCTGCTGGAGATATTAGTCTGTGATTATACTCTATTGCATCCCTTGCTCCATTATGAAGGGTCACAAAATATACTGTTGTTAGAACTGCTCTTAGTCCCACCTTAAATGTAGGTATTCTAGCAAATGGCCCTGTGACTCTCAGGCATTATCATACAGCCACTGGTTCAGGTCTGCTGAGGTTAGATCTCAGTAATGCAGGAACCATGCACTTGGCCCTGCTGTGGGACTTATGTAGACAGCTTGAACCCTAGTTTTGTCCCATCTCCACATATATATTCTCACACAGCACACAGCTACTAAATCCAGATCTATTGTGTGGGATTTGATTAGCATTGTGATGACTGAAGTCTGCCCTAGTTATTGAGCAGAGCCACCCTTTGCTCTATGGTTGTCATTGTCCTATCAGGGGCAAGAACTGCTTCCTCATTGTTAGACTGGAGTCCCCAGTTCTGTTTCTTAGATGTGTTTCTGATCTGTGGTGTGAGCTTGAGACGCTCCTTCTGAGAAGGAAGTTACTGAGCATTTCTCCTCTGGAGATGTTCATCTGTGAGTGTGCTCTGTTGTCTCACCTTTCATCCACTGTGTAAGCTCTCAGGTTACACTGGTCCTGGAACTGCTCTTGGCCTCACCTTGATTATGGATATAACAATAATTGGCCCTGATGTCTTTCAAATATTGCTTTTACAAGGCCATAATAATAGATCCACTGAAGTCAGGTCCCAGGATTGTAGTAATCATGAATCTGGACTTATGGGTGTTATAGAGGCAGCTCAGATTTGGCCTGGTCCAATCCCCCTGTATATGGGTTCACAAAGTCTACAGCTGCTAAAGCTAGGTCTGCCTTAAATACAGGAGCAATCATCCATTCAGACGTTTTATAAGTGCTGCTTTTACCAAGTCAGTGTCAATTTGTTCAGCTGCAAAGAGAGCTTTCAAATTTTCTTCCTTAATTCCATGGCCCCAGAGACTCAGCTGTGGAGCCCTCTAGTCTGCCCCAATAAGGACAGAGCAAGGAGGTGGCATGACTGCAGGGGTCGTGGGAGCCCTGGCAGTCCAAGTGTATGGGAAAGTCAGTAGCTGTAAGAGATCCAGCCCTATTGATGGTGAAGCACATACAAGAATGCTGGTGGCCATTGATATGAGAGATTTGGCCCTGGTGGGAGACTATCCTAGTGTTCGGCCACGAGCACGAGAAGCCAACCCCAGCAGGGTCTTAGCTTCTTTTTAGCTTCTGTGGGGACAGAGGCTGGCACATGGGAGAAAGGCTGCCATGGCAGCTGCAGTCCCTGTGTCACTCAGTAATGGCATCTTGCTCCTATGGCAATCCTAGTTTCCTCCATACGGATTTCCTGTTGCAGATTTCCTCACTCTTGTCCCCTTAGCATGTCTCCTCACATTTAGTAGCAGCCTTTCTCAGGTCTGCTATCCAGTTCTCATATTCCAGCACCCAGCTTCCATGTGCATTGGTGGACACATGTTACAGGTTGGGACGCACAAGGCTGAGTCATTGACCAGCTATGTAGGTTTTACTATGTCATGCCTGAAATGCCTGAAAGGTTGTTTCACTCTCTTCCAACAGTTCCATATTCTCTCCTTAATGTTTTAACTGATCCCTGTATCAGCGAAGGGGGGGATTCTGTCCTCTCAAGAAAGAACCTCACTGATCCTTCTACTCTCTGCCCAAATGGCACAGCTTCCATCCCACTTCCTCTCCTCTTCTTTTTCCCTCCTTTCTTTTGTCCTACTTCGTTATGCAGGGATCTTTCTTTTCTGGTTCATGGTCTTCTGCTAGTGTTCAGCCAGCCCTCTGTGACAATTACTCCATCGGTGATATATTCTTGATGCATTTGTAGAGAGACATGAACTCCACATTTTTCTACTCTTCCACAGTCTTGTTTTTCCCCTCATTCATTATTTTCTTGATGTGTGTCACCCTGATTGCTGGATATTGAAAAATCCTTGCATCTCTGGGATAAATTCCACATGATCATGGTATATAATCCTTTTAATACGTTGTTGGATTTAGGTTGCTAGTAGTTTATTGAAGATTTTTTGCATCTATATTCATCAATTATATTGGTCTATAAATTTATTTTTTGTGATATCTTTGTCTGGTTTTGGTGTCAGAGTGATGGTGGCCTCATAGAATGAGCTTGGCTGTATTTCTTCCTCTGCAATGTTTTGAAATAGTTTCAGAAATATAAACTGACATCTTCTAAGAAAAATGTATAAATTAGTAATTTATAAAAATAGTGAAATGCTCAATAAGAAAAATAAAAGCTACTTCCTTTCTCCTACCCAAACTTAAAAATACTTGGCCTAGTCTTCTATTATTTTTAAGAAATCAATATTTTCTCTCATAAGTATTTTCCAGGAATATTGGAAAATGAATGTGTGGCTATTTTATGGGCTTTATATAAATTTTATATAGGATAGAAGAATATAATTAAGCATAAAAATTAAAAAGCAAGTTAGGTAAGCAATTCCAACTGTGCAATACAAAAATGCATATCACTATTAAATTGGATTTATTAGTGTTTAGGATAGTTAACAATAAATTGTCATATAAATTCCTTAATATGGCCTATAAACCTTTCGTAATCTGGCTCCTGCTTACCTATTTCAAATTAATTTGTCTTTCTTCAGTATGCTAGATTCTAGCCACACAAATATCTATCTTGTTCTATACAGAATCATTCTCTTTCCTGACTCATAACTTATATGTCTTTAATTCTATCTTTCTGAAATTCTTTTACAACAGTTTTCTTATCGGCTATATCCTCTTTCCTTCCTATCAGGCCAGACAGTTACTCCTCAGATAGACCTTTTTCAACCACCCACTCTGAGAGAACTCCTCCTTTTACCCTCCCTTCCAACAATATCTATGTCTTTTCAAAAATTACAATTACAATATGTGTTCATTACCATCAGTACATTTGTCATTATCTGAACTTCCTTGCATACTACTTGTTTATTTAGGTACTGTATAACTCCCAGTACTAGAACACAGGATGCTGGGGCACATACTTTCTTGGGATAGTGATGAACACATAAGGTCAGCTAACTACTTAATATAAACTTCATAACTGAACAAAGCATGAAAAAGTTACCTAGTACCTCAGTTTCCTTACCTATTACTTGAGCTAACAGTCAGTGCCTTACTAAACTTAAAGGATCTTTATAATAAATAAGATACAGGAATGCACAAATCTATTCTGACATAGAAATTAGCATCACAAAACACATTTTTATTCTAGTTTCTATCAGCATCATTTATATGAGATAAGTCATACGGCAGCAGCATGCTGTAATCATTTTTAAACTCACTATTTGTCTGAAAACCAAAATTATTACTATCATATTTTCCCACTACTAAGCTGTGTCAAGGATGTTTATGTGTATTTTCTTGCCTTGTAAACAGATGAACAAGATCCAAAAGGAAAGCTGCAGTGTCTGTGCTGGGATGAAGAATTGGCTTACTTTTCAAAAACTATCAATAAGAAATATGGGGCAACATGAGAGATGATTGTAAATGAAAGGCACCTGAGACAGGAGCAATCTGTCCATGAATGAGGCAAGCTCCCATAAAAAGAAATTGGGTGTGAGGCACAGGAGACATATCAGAGCATTAATTTTTAATAAAGTTGGAAATTCTTGATCAAAAAAAGGAATCCAAGGGTTAGATAATTCTTAAACTTTTATGTTTGATTAATGTTGCATGAATTTCTTATGAGTCAATTATTTATATCCTAATTTCAATAGCATTACTTCCATAGTACTCAGAAGGTACCAAAACTTGTTTAGGGTATTATGGAGACCATAAAAATAATTAGCCTCTGTTCAGATCTGAAGTAAGGGAAGATGACATATACACTTTGCTTATACTTTTGAATACTTAGTAATTCGCAAACCGGTTTTGTGTACATTATCTTACTGACTCCTGGCACAGATTTTGAGTTGTACAGGGCAGTAAAGCCAAATCTATCTAGGCAAAATAACTTCTCAAAAATCACTTAACCAAAAACTTAATCAGGGTTAGTAGATGATTAAACAGGTGGCAAAGCCTCAAGGCAAATCATGTATTTACTTCCCAAATCAGTACTGTTTCCACTCCATCATACAAGTACTTGCTGACTCAAGGGGTGACACAGAGAGTTATAACACAAACTATGATGCAAAGACTGTCATGTGAAAGGCTGACATCAAGTAGCTAGAGAAAGAAGAGGCTATCTAGAGGGTGTGGCATTTCAACAAAGACTTGAAATAGCTTCTGCCTAGTAGTTCTTGAGCCAGTGCTTATAAGCCAGTCCAAATCTGAACTTGTTACAGAGAAAGCAGCACAAGCAAGGAGTGTGATTACAGAGAAAGTAAGGTGATATCTGTTATGACCAACCTAGATAGTATATTCAAAAGCAGAGACACTACTTTGCTGACTAAGGTCCGTCTAGTCAAGGCTATGGTTTTTCCTGTGGTCATGTATGGATGTGAGAGTTGGACTGTGAAGAAGGCTGAGCACCGAAGAATTGACGCTTTTGAACTGTGGTGTTGGAGAAGACTCTTGAGAGTTCCTTGGATTGCAAAGAGATCCAACCAGTCCATTCTGAAGGAGATCAGCACTGGAATTTCTTTGGAAGGAATGATGCTAAAGCTGAAGCTCCAGTACTTTGGCCACCTCATGCGAAGAGTTGACTCATTGGAAAAGACTCTGATGCTGGGAGGGATTGGGGGCAGGAGGAGAAAGGGATGACCGAGGATGAGATCGCTGGATGGCATCACAGACTCGATGGACGTGAGTCTGAGTGAACTCCAGGAGATGGTGATGGACAGGGAGGCCTGGCGTGCTGCGATTTATGGGGTTGCAAAGAGTCGGACACGACTGAGCGACTGAATTGAACTGAACTGAAGGTGATATCTGAGAAAGTGCTAGACGAGAGCAATAGTTAATAAGAAGGAACAAAATGCAAGGTTCATAATTTCCTTCAGGGCATTGGATCTTGAAGAACTGGATACCTGAACTCTCAAGGTATTAATATTACAGGGTGAGCAGCAGCATCACAGTCTCTAAAGCAGAATGTTCTTCAAGTGAGAAGAGACTTCAGTGGAATAGAAATCGAGCTGAAGAATAATAGATATTTCTTTAATTATCATTTGGTTTTTCCTGAAATAAACAGATGACAATTTGCCAAACAAACCTTACAGTGTTCCAGTGTGATGCCAGCTTTCATTAGTGTTCAAATTCACTTTGGCAGGGAGCTCAGTTTTTAAAGCTGTCAAGTGAGAATGGATAATGAAGGAAACAATCTTCTATTCATATTTCCTAGGCTTCCCTGAAGGAATAGAAATAGATGGCTATTCAAATAGGGACTATTACTGAGCATTATTTTTTCTCCTAAACACAAAGTAAATAGATGAAAATTTTGGAAAATTTAGAAAAGGCTGATGTTAAAATAATTCAAAATGTTAAATCCTGGACATAAGCCCACTAGTAAAATTTTAGGGTATTAAATTTTAGCCTTTAATTTGTATACACTATAACCCCAAGAAAAAGAAATGCAAACAAGCAAAATGTTTGTGGAGGCCTTACAAATAGCTGTGAAAAGAAGAGAAGCTAAAGGCAAAAGAAAAAAAGGAAAGATATAAGAGTCTGAATGCAGTTCCAAAGAATAGCAAGGGGAGAAAAGAAAGCCTTTCTCAGTGATCAGTGCAAAGAAATACAGGAAAACAATAGAATGGGAAAGACTAGAGGTCTCTTCAAGAAAATTAGAGATACTAAGGGAATATTTCATGCAAAGATGGGCTCAATAAAGGACAGAAATGGTATGGATCTAACAGAAGATATTAAAAAAAGGTGGCAAGAATACACAGAATAACTGTACAACAAACATCTTCATGACCAAAATACTTACGATGGTGTGACCACTCACCTAGAGCCAGACAACCTGCAATGTGAAGTAAACTGGGCCTTAGAAAGCATCACTATGAAGAAAGAAAGGGGAGGTGATGGAATTCCAGCTGAGTTATTTCAAATTCTGAAAGATGATGCTGTGAAAGTGCTGTACTCAATATGTCAGTAATATTTGAAAACTCAGTAGTGGCCACAGGAATGCAAAAGGTCGGCTTTCATTCCAATCTCAAAGAAAGACAATGCAAAAGAATGCTCAAACTACCACACAATTGCACTCATCTCACACTCTAGTAATGATCAAATTTCTCCAAGCTAGGTTTCAGCAATACATGAACCATGAACTTTCAGATGTTCAAGATGGTTTTAGAAAAAGCAGAGGAACCAGAGATCAAATTGCCAACATCTGCTGGATCATGGAAAAAGCAAGAGAGTTCCAGAAAAACATCTATTTCTGCTTTATTGACTATGCCAAAACCTTTGACTGTGTGGATCACAATAAACTGTGGAAAATTCTGAAAGATAGGCAAATACCAGACCACCTGACCTGCCTCTTGAGAAACCTATATGCAGGTCAGGAAGCGAGAGTTAGAACTGGACATGGAACAACAGACTGGTTCCAAATAGGAAAAGGAGTATGTCAAGGCTGTATAGTATCACCTTGCTTATTTAACTCCTATGCAGAGTACATCATGAGAAACACTGGGCTGGATGAAGCACAAGCTGGAATCAAGACTGCCAGGAGAAATATCAATAACCTCAGATATGCAGATGACACTATCCTTATTGAAGAAAGTGAAGAAGAACTAAAAAGCCTCTTGATGAAAGTGAAAGAGGAGAGTGAAAAATTTGGCTTAAAGGTCAACATTCAGAAAACTAAGATCATGGCATCCAGTCCCATCACTTCATGGCAAATAGATGGGCAAACAGTGGAAATGGTGGCAAACTTTATCTTTTTGGTCTCCAAAATCACTGCAGATGGTGACTGCCGCCATGGAATTGAAAGAAACTTACTCCTTGTAAGGAACGTTATGACCAACCTAGACAGAATATTAGAAAGCAGAGATATTACTTTGTTAACAAAGGTCCTTCTAGTCAAGGCTATGGTTTTTCCAGTGGTCATGTATGGATGTGAGAGTTGGACTATAAAGAAATTTGAGCACCGAAGAATTAATGCTTTTGAACTGTGGTGTTGGAGAAGACTCTTGAGAGTCCCTTGGACTGCAAGGAGATCCAGGCAGTCCATCCTAAAGGAGATAGGTCCTGAGTGTTCTTTGGAAGGACTGATGTTGATGCTGAAACTCTAATCCTTTGGCCACCTGATGCGAAGAGTTGACTCATTTGAAAAGACCCTGATGCTGGGGAAGATTGAGGGCAGGAGAAGAAGGGAACGACAGAGGATGAGATGGTTGGATGACATCACTGACACAATGGACATGGGTTTGGGTGGACTCTGGCAGTTGGTGATGGACAGGGAGGCCTGGCATACTGCTGTTCATGGGGCCGTAAAGAGTCAGACACAACTGAGCAACTGAACTGAATTGAACTGAGAGGTTGCTTTATGGGAGTTTTTCCATATCTTGATGAGTTTTGACTGTATTTGTGGGGAGGCTGGAGATCTCCCTGTCTTACTCCTCTGTCATCTTCTCTCCTTTTGCTGAAGTTTATTCTGTATGTGGATAAAGAGGCTGGATTTTTCATACTCCAGTCTTTATATACTTTTCTGACCTTTGTTGTAAGAAATTATTTCTTTGTTGGCCAAATAAAGTTGACTTTTTAATATATTCCATTTGGTTTTCTTCCTTAGATTTTATGATATTAGCAGTCTAACATGTGAATTTAATGAGAAATAAAATCCCAGTGTATTCACACAAAGCCTGCTTTTATGTGTGCTCTGGTTCCTGAGCAGACTGAAAGCTGATGTTCTGCTAAAATAAACAAAGGCTATTATAAATAGTGCTGTGATGAACATTGGGGTACATGTGTCTCTTTCAATTCTGGTTTCCTCGGTATGTATGCCCAGCAGTGGGATTGCTGGGTCATAAGGTAGTTCTATTTGCAATTTTTTAAGGAATCTCCACACTGTTCTCCATAGTGGCTTTACTAGTTTGCATTCCCACCAACCTAGATGTCCATCAGCAGATGAATGGATAAGAAAGCTGTGGTACATATACACAATGTGGTATTACTCAGCCGTTAAAAAGAATTCATTTGAATCAGTTCTGATGAGATGGATGAAACTGGAGCCGATTATACAGAGTGAAGTAAGCCAGAAAGAAAAACACCAATACAGTATACTAACACATATATATGGAATTTAGGAAGATGGCAGTGATGACCCTGTATGCAAGACAGCAAAAAAGACACAGATGTGTATAACGGACTTTTGGACTCAGAGGGAGAGGGAGAGGGTGGGATGATTTGGGAGAATGGCATTCTAACATGTATACTATCATGTAAGAATCGAATCGCCAGTCTATGTCTGACGCAGGATACAGCATGCTTGGGGCTGGTGCATGGGGATGACCCAGAGAGATGTTATGGGGAGGGAGGTGGGAGGGGGGTTCATGTTTGGGAACGCATGTAAGAATCAAAGATTTTAAAATTAAAAATAATAATAATAATAAAATGGATAACCAGCGAAGACCTACAGTATAGCACAGGGAACACTGCTCAATATTCTGTAGTGCTTTAAGTGGGAAAAGTATTTGAAAAAGAACAGATACACACATATGAATGACTGAATCACTTTGCTGTACACCCCAAACTAACAACATTGTTAATCAATCTTCCAATATAAGATATAAATAAATAAATATTAAACTCTAGTTGGGAACTATTTCAAAAATAAAATAAAATAAAATAAACAAAGGGGAAAATGGCTATTTGAAAGATAGTAAAAGTATATGTCCTCATTTCATGTATGCCACTAACTTTGATTGCCTGAAAACCTTTATATAGGTACATATATATGTGTGTGTGTGTACTTTTTCACAGATATTAAAAGGCATGAAATGATGCTTTTTTCCCCTAGCAAATTGTGTAATTAGTCACATAGCTATATTATAGAATATATTAAAATTATGCATTTTGGAAGAGCTGAAAAAGTGCTTGCAATTATTTTGTATAGTGATTCCTAGGTTAGGGTTCCTGAAGAGCTATTTCCAAATATTTCAAATCCTAATACGAATTATATTTTGATTTATGATATAAATATATAAAACATTGCAAAAAATTCAAACAAGAGGAGTAGGAATAATAACAGAAGATTTTTGGGATGAATATATATGTCCTGTCCTCTTAGCAAAATTAAACTAAAATGTTTTAATTATTTTGTCAGGGTGATTATGAATGCTGTTGTCAGAACTCATAAGTCACTTGCTCATTCCTATTCAAAATTTTTTTCCACCTCACCTTTTGAGGAAAAGTCATTCTGAATCTGAACTAATCCTTTGTGGTCCCACTGATCAGAGATTTGTAACTCCATCTGTAGTTTCAAGGGTACTCAGTTAAAAAGCCTTAATATATATGGAATATTACTTTTAGTCGCTGGTCTCTTAACACTATGTTTATAATTCAGATGGTCACTGCCAAATCTATTTTTTAGTCTATTTCTGACTTCTATGGATCTCTGCGTTATTCCTTTGTTTTCTGTGCAATTAAAACCTATCCTGTTCCAGTTCCACTTATTTATGTTCAAAGTTATTGCTATTACTGCTATTATTTTGATAATGATAACATATTTACTAATACCTGCTATGTATATAGTTGTCATTTTATTTCATTCAAAGCTAATAACAATACAAGAAGTATCAGGAAATAAGACATATAATTTAAGCTACTTCACTAAGATTATTTTGGGCTACCTTGATAGCTCAGTTGGTAAAGAATCTGCCTGCAATGCAGGAGACTCCAGTTCAATTCTTGGGTTGCTAAGATTTGCTGGAGAAGGGTTAGGCTACCCACTCCAGTATTCTTGGGCTTCCTTTGTGGCTCAGCTGGTAAATAATCTGCCTGCAATGTGAAAGACCTGGGTTCGATGACTGGGTTGGGAAGATCCCCTGGAGAAGAGAAAGGCTGACCACTTCAGTATTCTGCTGTAGAGAATTCCATGAACTAAATAGTCCATGGGGTCAGAAACAGTTGGAGAAAACTGAGCGACTTTCTCCTTCACCAAGATTATTTAGCTTCTGAGTGTGTCTTCCAGAAATACTGCTCAAGCCTTTTGAATTTAAAGCTGATGCATTTTCAGTCCAAATTGCAAACAACTTAGATATGCAAACATTCTTTTATCTTTCTATAATAAGTGTCAAAATTGTCCAAATTATAAAATGAATTGAAAAATATTTGTAGATAAATTTGAATCTACACATATAAACTTAAATATTTGTTTAGCTATGTGAGAGTTTTAAATCTATCCTACTTTAACCAAAATTTTCACATAAATCACCAGCTATCACAGGGCTAAAATGTACTCTACTTTTAATAAGAACTGTTGAAACTTTGTCCATTTATCTTAGAACTAACTTAAAGAGTTTTAGTTAAACTGAATTTTTGTTATACTGTGTTGTGTCATAGTGTTAACATGCTCATTCTCTGTCTTATAATTTTTCCTTCTAAGTTATTTAATTACTACTAAATAATAAAAACTAAGATTTTATCTAAACTCTATAGAAGTGTAGTTTGTTTGTTTGTTTTTGTCTAGCAGTTTATAGACCAAATACAGGGTGTCAATGAGCTCCATGAAATTCTATCAGCTCAGTTCAGTTCAGTGGCTCAGTCAGGTTCAGCTCTTTGTAATATCATGGACTGCAGCACATGGACTGCTTCCCTATCCATCACCAGCTCCTGGAGCTTGCTCAAACTCATGCCAACTGGGTCAGTGATGGCATCCAACCATCTCATCCTCTGTTGTCCCCTTCTCCTTCAGTCTTCAATCTTTGTCAGCATCAGGGTCTTTTTCAAAGAGTCAGTTCTTCGAATCATGTGGCCAAAGAACTGGAGCATCAGCTTCAGCATCAGTCACTCCAATGAATGTTCAAGGTTGATTTCCTTTAGGATTGACTGGTTTGATCTCCATGAAGTCCAAGAGACTCTAAAGAGTCTTCTCCAACACCACAGTAAAAAGCATAAGTTCTTCCATACTTAGCTTTCTTTATAGTCCAACTCTCACATCCATACATGACTATTGGAAAAAGCATAGCTTTAACATAACAGACACTTATTGGCTAAGTAATGTCCCTGCTTTTTGATATTCTCTCTAGTTTATTGATAGATTTTCTTCCAAGGAGCAAGCATCTTTTAACTTAATGGCTGAAATCACCATCTGAAGTGATTTTTGAGCCCCCCAAATAAAGACTCTCACTGGTTCCATTGTTTCCGCATCTAATTGCCATGAAGTGATGGTACCAGATACCATGATCTCAGGTTCCTGAATGTTGAGTTTTAAACCAGATTTTTTACTCTTCTCTTTCATTTTCATCAAGAGGCTCTTTAGTTCTTCTTTGCTTTCTGCCCTAAGCGAGTTGTCATCTGCATATCTAAGGTTATTGATATTTCTCCCAGGAATCTTGATTCCAGCTTGTGCTTAATCCAGCCAGATTTTGCATAATATACTGTGCACATAAGTTAAATAAGCAAGGTGACAATATACAGCCCTGATGTACTCCTTTCCCAATTTGGAACCAGTCTGTTGTTCCATTTTTGGTTTTAACTGTTGCTTCTTGAAATGCATACATATTTTTCAGAAGGCAGATCAGATGGTCTGGTACTCCCATCTCTTGATGAACTTTCCACAGTTTGTTGTGATATACACAGTCAAAGACTTTGGCATAGACAATAAAACAGAAGTAGATATTCTTCTGAAACTCTCTTGCTTTTTTGATGATCCAGTGGATATTTCCAATTTGATCTTTGGTTCCTCTGCCTTTTCTAAATCCAGCTTGAACATCTGGAAGTTCATGGTTCACATACTGTTGAACCCTGGCTTGGAGACTTTTCAGCATTACTTTGCTAGCATGTGAGATGAGTGTAGTTGTGTAGTAGTTTGAGCATTCTTTTGCATTGCCTTTCTTTGGGACTGGATTGAAAACAGACCTTTTCCAGTCCCATGGCCACTGTTGAGTTTTCCAAATTTGCTGGCAAATTAATTGCAACACTCAAACTCAATGAAATTATATGCAGAGTACATCAAGTGAAATGCCAGGCTGGATGAAGCACAAGCTGGAATTAAGGTTGCCAGGAGAAATATAAATAACCTCAGACACACAAATGGCTCCACCCTTATGGTAGAAAGCAAAGAAGAACTAAAGAGCCTCTTGATGAAAGTTAAAGAGGAGAGGAAAAAGTTGGCTTAAAAGTCAACATTCAGAAAAATAAAATCATGGCATCCAGTCCCATTACTTCATGGCAAAGAAATGGAGAAATAATGGATTCAGTTAGAGGCTTTATTTTTTTTGGGGGGGGGGCTCCAAAATCACAGCAGATTTTAACCACAGCTTTGAAATTAAAAGACACTTGCTTCTTGGAAAAAAGCTATGAGCAACCTAGACAGCATGTTAAAAAGCAGAGACATTACTTTGCAGAAAAAGGTCTGTCTAGTCAAAGCTATGGTTTTTCCAGTAGTCATGTATGGAGGTGATAGTTGAACTGTAAAGAAAGCTGAGCCCCAAAGAGTTTATACTTTTGAATTGTGGTGTTGGAGAAGACTCTTGAAAGTCCCGGACTGCAAGGAGATCCAACCAGTCCATCCTAAAGGAAACTAGTACTGAATATTCATTGGAAAGACTGATGCTGAAGCTGAAATTCCAATACTTTGGCCACCTGATCTGACTCATTGAAAAATACCTTGATAACAGGAAAGATTGAAGGCAGGAGGAGAAGGGGATGACAGAGGATGAGATGATTGGATGGCATCATCAACTTGATGGACACGAGTTTGAGTAAGCTTTGAGAGTTGGTGATGGACAAGGAAGCCTAGTTTTTGAAGTCAGTGGGGTCACAAAGAGTTGGACACGACTGAGCAACTAAACTGAACTTAACTGAGTTAACCATCTGGTCCTGCAATCTCGAACTTTCAGATCTATATCAATTAATGTAGCTGCTCGTCTCTGAAAGCAAAGAAAAAAAAAGATAGAGAAAGGAGAATGTCCAGTAAGGGCTATTTGTCCAGTAACCTATAAAACAACAAATAGCCCTTACTGGACTTTGAATCACATATTCCGCAGGCTTGCACTGAATGCAAAGGTGTTGCTCAAAAATTGCTTGAATTTATACTAAATTATTTTTCAAAATCATAGACTGGACAGTGCAAGCAAAGGTTGAATAAATCAATTCGGGATTACTTGAAATTTTTTTAAAATAAAACTTTTAGCATTATTATAGCTTGATACCTGAGTCTAATCACCAAAATATTCCTTTGCATAACTCTGCCTTTTTAGAAGGCTTAGATGAGGATTTGGCAAGTCTAGTCAAAAGACTGTTTAGGTTGGCCTGAGTTACACACAAATGCCCTTTTTACACTGACTGACCAACTTTTCAAGACCATTAAAAGAGAGAAAAGGGGGTATCTACAAAAATTATTAACCTTCAGTTGTGCCAATTAAGTATAAAATGTCATCAAAAGCTAAGCATAAATTTATGCTTACAAATTTATAAAAGATATTCTTCAAAGTATTTTGTGTACACATGTATAATACAAATCATATATAGTTCTAATATTTTATGTATAATTTAATATCTTACTTTTTCTACTAAATTCTATATAAATATGATATTCGTGAATTGTCTCTGGTTCTTAGATCAAGCTACTTTTCACCCTTTCCTCCTATAATGAGTCATTCCTTCCATGGTAAGCCAGGCTTCAGGAGACTCCCATCTTCATGAAAGACACAAAAAGACTTAAGAAAGTATGTTTAAAATTGGATTACACACAAAGACACTCAATTATTGCTGTGACATACAACATTTTAAGATGACTAAAATTATGACATAACATTTTACCAGTACATATAAGAATTTTAGAAACTCTGTAGAATTTCTAATATATCTATATTATTAGCATTCATATAACCTAAGTAAATATATTACTCATTTGAAAATACTTCCATGTAATTTAACATGCTAAATGAACCTATTTAGTTTAATACTTCTCTTTTCAAATTCTCTTTCAACAGTCAGAAACTTTCTAATCCAAGCTTTCAATAATATCATTTATATGTGGAACCTATAAAACAACAAACTAGTAAGTACAACAAAAAAAGTAAAGAAGCAGACTCACAGTCATAGAGAACAAGCTAGTGGTTACCCATGGGGAGATGCAAGGAGAGAGAGGCAGTTCAGGGTAGGGGTGAAAGAGTTATGGGATTTATGTATAACCTTGTGCATAAACTTTTTGAAAATTGTAAGGTCCTATATAATTTAAAGAATCTCTCATTTAATTACAAAATAAGTCCTGATGCTGTCTGTGACTGGCTGCTGTGCTTTTAGAACATGTATACATGAGCCCCTTTCTTAGGATTCTGGGAGCAGGAGACACCAAATAAAGTAACTATCTGCTTTCAGGTTGTGGCTATATTTTTTGGTGATACACACACACACACACACACACACACACACACACACAGATCTACCAAACATATGGCAGCTCCATATGAAGAGGTTTCCTCTATAAAAAGATGAGATAGGTTTAGTTAACCCTTGGAAATCTTACTGTCAGTTCTTTCTCTTCTTCTTTTGGTCTATTAACTTTGCAAAATATCCTAACATGTGATAACTAATGATTTCTTATATATGTTTCTACTGGATTTTGCATAAAGACCTTTTCTAAAATACACTGTCACTGATTAAAACTGATGCTTAAGAAAGACCAAGTGAACATATGAGCACTTTAAATACATTTTGAAATAAAAATGACAATATCCATACATGGAGTTAATTCACATCTTAAAAAGCCATTCAATAATAGGATTTCTATCACTAGTGCCTTGCTAGTGACTTTTCAGTTAGCACTGACAGCTCTTTCAGTCCCCACTGATGCCTGTATCCCTTCTCTGGAGTTCTAGACACTAAAAACTCCAAGTAGACGTAAGCTTTTCAAATGCTTAAATCTGAATAGCCATTTTTGTATTCCATGTATTTTATTTACTTCTGTTATGAACATCTTAATGCTTTTGATTTCTTCCTTCAGAAAACTGGCTGACAGCAGAACACACACACAAGAAGTAATGTATTTGACTGCTTGCCAGTTACAGCACTGAAAAAAACTCTCTAAACAGAAATTAGTTATGATTCATTGAACCCATTGATTGACTATAAATTATTTTTGAATTTTCTATATAAACTACTCTCCCACAAAAATATTAGCACAACCATTACATATTATAAAAATAAGATAGTTGGTTGATAGCTTTCTGGAATACAAAGAATAAATTAAGGAATAAATTGATAAAGCATTAAAGCATCTACTTTAGAAAATTTGCAGTTGTATATCTGTGGTCTGCTTCTTTGAGATGGAAGACTTCTACAACTCAAGAATGTCATTCTCTAGGACCTGGGATTTATCTCTTTGAAATTTAGTCTGTAAGACTGACAGGCCGCTTACATCCCACCCTCTTTGCAGGGGTAGCAATCTAACTTCAATAAGAGACAATTAGCAAACACAAATGACCTAACCACACTGATCAAACATCCCTTGAGTTTTCGTTTTTCATTGCCTCACTCCAGTATCTTTGAGAAGTCCCGGGAGCCAGTATGAGGAATCCCGCCCATGGCAAAGGTCATGAGGAAGGAAGCCTGACATATGCAAAGGCGTGATCTGGTTTCAGGGGTTCCCCCTGGGTTTTCCTGAACATCTACCACCCAAACCAGAGTCTGTCTGCCTTATTGTACTGTGCTTTCCACTCTTCTGACATAACAGGGGGCTATCCCCGACCACCTTTCTCTGGAAAGAGTTAACTCAGAGCTCCAGCTAACAGTCTCCTGCATATAAAAAGAATGTTTCTGTTTAAACCCCTTTGACGGCTTTCTAACTTGCCTGACAGGTTCCCCCGGACTTTTACAACTTGCGATTGTTTACAGCCCCCAGCTGCAAAAGGCACGAAGCTTAAAACATCTTAAAGATACAGAGCCTTTTTTTAAAGAGCTAAGAATTATATTGGTAGAGGGCTTTCACTGTTGAGTCAATGACTGCTGCCAGGCCTCCATATTCTTTATCTTTTAGACACCTGAAGAATATTAATCAATGTAATTGGGATACAGAAAAAGGAATATAGTAGTTTTAATGTTAGCAACACTAGACTTTTGAGTTAATTACTTTTCTCTTTGTTATAAATCACTGTACTTCTTTCATTGTTATAAATTGTTGTGTCCTTGCTATGTAAGAATGTAATGTTATTTAGTGCTTTCTGAGAGTGGTACCAGACTTTGGAAAGAACAACAATTTTAAGTTTTCTGGTTGACAGACCCTTATCAGAAAAGAGCCGTAAAATGTTAATTGGCCTTCTGGCCAGAAGATGATGTAAATCACCTAAGATTTGTGTATACAGCTAAGTATGAAGATAGAAAGCCTGGTCTCAATAAGAGTCAGGGCTGCTGATGCTACATAATTTTGTATTATCCATTGATCTCTATGTACAATCAAAAGTATAAAAGGCTTTTCTGGACAATAAAGGATGTACCAGTTTCTCAGACCAGCATCTCAAACTGGTTTCTTGGAAATCTGGCTCCCCCCATGTTAAATCTCTCTCTTTCTCCCTCTCCCTCCCTCTCCTCTTCAGGCTGAATTCCTATCTGGGGCGTGGAGGCTCTCCGAATCTATTCACTTGCCCTGGCTTCTAAGACCCAGGGATCTTAGAAGGAGGGGCACTCTCCACTATTCAAGTGGGCGCCAGTGGCCTAACGTATATGGTGAAAGTTCCTTGTCTGGAACTTTATTAGCTTTCTGCGTAAACCAAGTTATTCAGCATCTTTTCTCCATTAAATTTTCCTAATATACTATTTCTTCCTAATCTCTTTTTATACTTCTAAATAAATAAGTTTTTCCTCACCACACCATTCCCTCTTTGAATTACCCTGGATCCAACAGGGCTGGACCCCGGCAGAGAAGGAAATGGCAACTCACTTTAGTATACTAGCCTGGGAAATCCCATGGACAAAGGAGCCTGGTGGGCTACAGTCCATGGGGTCACAAAGAGTTGAACACAACTGAGAGACTGAGCATGCATGCCAGTGTTTAATAATCTACCTTTAGATTCATTGGAATTGAGTCAACTCTCATTGCAGTCATCTCGACTTCTAGTCCTAAAGTCTTTTATTCTCCATTTTTAATAAATGCCTGCTACAATTTTTCTTTTACAATATTTTATTAAGATCTGTAAAGGATGTAAGAGAACTATAAACACTCTCCTTATCCTACAGAGCTTATTATATGTTAAACAGAAATACAAATTCTCAAAAGTTTTAGTAAAAAAGTAAGGTTAATAGAAGGGCTTCCCAGATAACTTGGTCGGCAAAGAATCTTCCTGCAATGCAAGAGATGCAGGTTTGATCTCTGGGTGAGGAAAATCTCCTGGAGGATGAAATTGAAATCCTCTCCAGTTTTCTTGCCTGGAGATTCTTATGAACAGAGGATCTTTGTGGGCTCCATGCAGGTGCAAAGAGTTGGACATGACTGACCACACATATGAAAGTTTAATAAAGATTCTAAGAAGAGAGAAGTCAGTGTGATTTAGAAATAGACTATAAATAAGATCATTAATTAATACTTGTATGAATCCAAATATAGTAACTGTGTAAAGAGTACCTCTGACTTTACCATTGACTAGTCTGTAACCTTCATCAGGTTACCTAATATCCTTGAACTTCAGATTCCTCATCCATGAAATGTGAAGAATAGCTGATTTAACTAAGTTATGAGACTTCAAAATAGCCAAAAATTATGAGCACTGATAGTATGGCATGTGGTGGTGGTGGTTTAGTCACTAAGTTGTGTTGGACTCTTGCAACTCCATGGACTGAAGCCCTCCAGTCTCCTCTGTCCATGGGATTCTCCAGTCAATAATACAGGAGTGGGTTGCCATTTCCTTTTCCAGGGGATGTTTCCTACCTAGGAATCAAGCCCAGGTCTGCTGCATTGCAGGCAGATTCTTTACTGACTCAGCCACGAGTGCTTATATATATATAATATATATATATATATATATGTATATATATGTATATGTATATGTATATATGTATATATATAAAATAAAATTCAATATAATGTGTATAATTATGTCAGTTAATAGAATATACATATATCATTCAATCCCTTTAGGTGGTACTCTTTTCATTCCTATTTTCATATAAGTTGACTGAGGCAAAACAAGATAGTAAATATCTTGTTCAAGTTTATCACCTGATGAACAGCTGACTTACAGTGAAAATCTAAGCAGATAACTTACTCCACTAAAATACAATCTCCAAAAGTGTTTTCAAACTGAAAATATGAAGTATATTTCCTAAATACAGGGCAGCAAAAGAGACACAGATATAAACTACTGACTTTTGAACTCAGTGGGAGAAGGGATAACTTGAGCACTGAAACATGTACATTACCATATGTGAAACAGATGGCCAGCGCAAGTTTGATGCATGAAGCAGGGCACCCAAAGCTGGTGCTCTTGGACAACCCAGAGGAATAGGGTGGGGAGGCATGTGGGAGGGGCCTTCAGGTTGTTGGAGACACATGTATAGCTGTGGCCAGTTCATGATGATGTATGGCAAAAACCATCACAATAATTTAAAGTAATTGTTCTCCAACTAAAATAAATAATTTTTTAAAAGAAAGTAAGATAAACATATAAATAAATAAATATCTACCCTATGAAAACAAGAAGAATAATTGACTTGTGAAATTTCTTTGTTCTTATGCGTTCTGATATGTGGGATGTAATAAGTATCAACTATAAATTGCACTTTCTGCATATTCCTTTCAGCATTTACATTCTAAAATAGCACAAATCCCTCTTTTTCCTACTTATTTGAAAACTAATTAAATATTTATATTCTCGGACCAGAAGCAACATATCTCAGTGCAATGTAGTTGTTGTTTTTCTTTGTAATACTGAGAAGGACAGATGAGAATTTGTGCCACTGTTTCTTCACTGAAAACAAAGGAAAGGCTTTGAGCTGTGAACTTTTTCTTTTGTTTACTTTGCCTGATCACTCAATAGTAGCCTCTTGGATCTTCCCCTGAGAGCCTCAGTGGCAGCTATTTTGAAAGTCAGGTCTCTGCTCCCCTTTTCTGTCACCATATTCTTTGTGATTTTTCAGGCATCACAGATGGTAACATATTGATTTGTTTAGCTTCACTGTGCATCAGGCAAATGAACTTAGGTTTGAAATACTTTGAATTTTCTTGGGCCTTCCCTAGTGGCTCACCAGTAAAGAATCTGCCTGCAGTGCAGGAGATACAGGTTGGATCCATGGGTCAGGAAGATCCCTTGATGAGGGGCATGGCAACTCACTCCAGTATTCTGGCCTGGACAATCCCATGGACAGAGGTGCCTGGTGGTCCATAGGGTAGCAAATTATCTAGTATTCTTGGGAAATTAAATAAAATTTTGAAAATGTATTTATAGAATATAGAATCTTCTTTAAATTCAAAGAGGCCTACACTTGAATCCCTTCTCTGTCATTTCCTAGCTATGTATTTTTAAACTAATAGCTATAATTGATCAAATATAAGAGGATGCCAAAGTTTCAAATGAGAACATACAAAAGACATTTAAATTTATAAACTGTTACATATTTGCTTATAATGCTTAATTTTAAGTTTAGATCTAGATTTTGAAAATATTTATTAAATGAAAAATGCATTAATTATTTTAATTAATTAAATTGAAGTATATTTTATTTATAATGTGATTCATGTATATATACATATATAATGCATTGCATATAATGCATTATATATAGAAATAGATATTCACTAACTTATAATAACCTATAACGTAAAAGAATCTGACCAAGAATATATTTTCTTTTTCAGATTCTTTTCTATTATAGATTATTACAAGCTACTGAATATAGTTTCCTGTGCTACACAGTGGGCCTTTGTTGTTTGTCTGTTTTATATGTAGTAGTATCTGTTAATCCCAAATAACCACTTTATTCCTCCCCCACCCTTTCCCATTTGGTAACATTAAGTTCATGTTCTGTTGATAGATATTTAGATTGTGTCCATGGCTTGGCTGCACTAAATAGTGTTACAACACTGGGAATATTAGGGTACATTAATCTGTTTGAATGACAGTTTTTGTCTTTTCCAGATAAATGTCTAGGGGCAGGATTATGGGATAATACTGTAACTCTATTATTAGTGTTTAAGAACTTCATTACAGGTCTCCATAGTGGCTGCACCAATTTGCATTCTTATCAAGAGTGTTAGAAGTGTTCCCTTTTTCCCACACCTTCTTCAGCACTTATCATTTGTAGACATTTTGATAATGACTATTCTGACAAGTGTGAGGTGGTATCTCATTTTAGTTTTAATTTGCATTCCTCTATTAATTAGTGACGTTGTGCATCTCTTCATGTACCTGGTGGCCATCTATGTAACTTCTTTTTAGAAGAGTCTATTTAGATTTTATATTCTTTTTTGATTAGGTTGTTTGTTTTTTACATTGAGCTTTGCAAGCTCTTTGTATATTTTGAAAATTATTTCCTGTTGGTCTCACTGTTTGCAAATATTTTCTCCCAACTTGTAGGTTGCCTTTTAATTTTGCTTATAATTTCCTTTTCTGTGCAAAAGCTTTTAAGTTCAATCAGATCCCATTTATTTATTTTGCTTTTGTTTCCGTGACTTTAGGAAATGGATATAAAGAAAGTTTCCTGTGATTTATGTCATACAAGTTCTACCTATGTTTTCCTCTAGGACTTCTAGAGCATTTATTTTATATCTAGGTCTTTAATCCACTTTGTGTTTATTTTTGTGAAAGAATGTTCAGATCTCAGTGATCCAGTTTTACCAGCACCAGTCACTGAAGAAACAGTCTTTTCTCCACTGTATAATCTTCCCTTCTTTGTCATAGATTATTTGACAAAGGTGTGCTGATTTATCTTGGGGTTTCTATCCTATTCCATTGATCTACGTGTCTACCTTTTTTTCCCCAGTAACACACTCTTTGGTTACTGAATCTTTGAGATATAGTCTTAAGTCAGGAAGCCTGATTTCTCCAGCACAGTTCTTCTTTCTTAAGATTGTTTTGGCTATCCAGGTTTGTGTGTGTGTGTGTGTGTGTGTGTGTGTGTGTTTCTATACAAATTTTAAAATCTTCTGTTTCAGTTCTGTGAGAAATCACATTGATAATTTGAAAGGGATTGCATTAAATCTGTAGATTGCCTTGAGTAAAATGGTTATTTTAACAATACTGATTATTTTTATCTAAGAACATAAAATATCTTTCCATCTGTTTGTATTCTCTTCAGCTGGGTTCAACAGCATCTTATAGTTTTCAGAATACAGGTCTTTTGTCTCTTTAGGTAGGTTTACTCCTAGGTATTTTGCTCTTTTTGATGTGATGTTAAATTGGATTGTTTCTTCAGATTTTCTATGTATATTGGCATGTTATCTGAAAACAGACACAGTTTTACTTCTTTGTTTATAATTTGGATTTCTTTCTTTTTCCTCTTTGATTAATATGTCTAAGACTTCCAATAATACGTTGCATAAACGTGGAAAGAGTGATCATCCTTGTGTTGACCCTTCATTATTGTCTTTCTAAATTCCATATATATGTATTAATATACTGTATTAGTATTTTTCTTTCTGGTTTAGTTTACTCTGCATAATAGATTTCAGCTTCATCCACCTCATTAGAGTTGAATTAAATGTGTTGTTTTTTTATAGCTGAGTAATATTCCATTATGTATATGTACCACAACTTGCTTATCCATTCATCTGTCAATGGACATCTAGGTTGCTTTCAAGTCCTAGTTATTGTAAATAGTGCTTCAGTGAACACTGGGGTACAAGTGTCTTTTACAATTTTGGTTTACAAGGTGTGTATACCCAGCAATTGGATTGCTGGGTCATATGGAAGTTCTATTTCCAGTTTTTTTTTTTTTAAGGAATTTCCTCATTGGTCTCCATAGTGGCTGTACTAGTTTACATTCCCACCAGCAGTGTAAAAGAGTTTCCTTTTCTCCACACCCTCTCCAGCATTTGCTGTTTGTAGACTTTTTAATGGAAATCATTCTGACTAGCATGTGATGGTACCTCATCGTGGTTTTGATTTGAATTTCTCTGATAATGAGTGATGCTGAGCATCTTTTCATGTGCTTCTTAGCCATCCATATGTCTTCTTTGGAGAACTGTCTGTTTAGTTCTTTAGCCCATTTTTTTGATTGGGCCGTTTCTTTTTCTAGTATTGAGCTGCACGAGTTGTTTGTATATTTTGGTGATTAACTCCTTGTCAGTTGCTTCATTTCCTACTATTTTCTCCCATTCTGAAGGCTGCCTTTTCACCTTACTTATAGTTTACTTCACTGTGCAAAAGATTTTAATTAGTTCCCTTTTGTATATGGTTTGTTTTTATTTCCATTACTCTATTAGATGGACAATAGAGGATCTTGTTGTGATTTATGTCAGAGAGTGTTCTGCCTACGGTTTCCTCTAAGAGTTTTATAGTTTCTAGTTTTGAATTTAGATCTTTAGTCATTTGAGATTTATGTGTGTGTTTGTGTGTGTGTGTGTGTGTGTGTGTGTGTGTGTGTGTGTGTAGCGTTAGAAAGTGTTCGGCTGCTGCTGCTAAATTGTTTCAGTTGTGTCCGATTCTGTGCAACCCCATAGATGGCAGACCCTCAGGCTCCCCTGTCCCTGGGATTCTCCAGGCAAGAACACTGGAATGGGTTGCCATTTCCTTCTCCAATGCATGAAAGTGAAAAGTGAAAGTGAAGTCGCTCAGTCATGTTCACTCTTTGCGACCCCATGGACTGTAGCCTACCAGGCTCCCCTGCCCATGGGATTTTCCAGGCAAGAGTACTGGAGTGGGTTGCCATTGCCTTCTCCAGAAAGTGTTCTAGCTTCATTCTTTTATAGGTGATTTACCAGTTTTCCCGGCACCACTTGTTAAAGAGATTGCCTTTTCTCCATTGTACATTTTTTTCCTGCAGTGTCAAAGAAAAGGTGTCCATAGGCACATGGGTTTATCTCTGGGCTGTCTATTTTGTTCCATTGATCTATATTTCTGTCCTTGTTCCAGTACCATACTGTCTTGATGACAGTAGCTTTGTAGTATAGTCTGAAGTCAGGCAGGATGATTCCTCCAGTTCCATTCCTCTTTCTCAAGATTATTTTGGCTATTGGAGGTTTTTTGGTGTTTCCACTGAATTTGGAAAATTTTGAAATTATTTTTTCTAGTTCAGTGAAAAATACCATTGGTAGATTGATAGGAATTGCATTGAATCTATAGGTCACTTTGGGTAGCTCATTTTCACTATATTGATTCTTACAATTCATAAACATGGTATACTTCTCCATTTTTTGTGTCATCTTTGATTTCTTTCATCAGTGTTCTATAGTTTTCTACATATAGGCCTTTTGATTCTTTGGATAAATTTTTTTCTAAGTACTTTATTATTTTCGTTTCAATGGTAAATGGAATTGTTTCCTTAATTTCCTTGCTGTTTTTTCATCATTAGTGTATAGGAATGCAAGAAATGTCTGTGTATTAATTTTATTTCCTGGAACACTACTATATTCATAACTCTAGTAATTTTTTGGTAGTGCCTTTAGAGTTTTCTACGTAGAGTTCATCTCAGTTCAGTCAGTCGCTCAGTCATGTCCAATTTTTTGTGACCCCATGAATTGCACCATGCCAGGCCTCCCTGTCCATCACCAACTCCCAGAGTTCACTCAAACTCACGTCCATGAAGTTGGTGATGACATTGATCCATCTCATCCTCTGTCATCTACTTCTCCTCCTGCCCCGAGTCTCTCCCAACATCAGATTGTTTCAAATGAGTTAACACTTCGCATGAGGCGGCCAAAGTACTGGAGTTTCAGCTTTAGTATCATTCCTTTCAAAGAACCCAGGACAGATTGATATCCTTTAGAATGGACTGGTTGTATCTCCTTGCAGACCAAGGGACTCTCTAGAGTCTTTTCCAACACCACAGCTTAAAAGTATCAATTCTTCAGTGCTCAGCTTTCTTCACAGTCCAAGTCTCACATCCATACATGAACACTGGAAAAACCATAGCCTTGACTAGATGAACCTTTGTTGGCAAACTAATGTCTTTGCTTTTGAATATGTTATCTAGCTTGGTCATAACTTTCCTTCCAAGGAGTAAGGATCTTTTAATTTCATGGCTGCAATCATCATCAGCAGTGGTTTGGAGTCCAAAAAAATAAAATCTGACATTGTTTCCACTGTTTCCCCATCTATTTCCCATGAAGTGATGGGACCAGATGCCAAGATCTTTTTTTCCTGAATGTTGAGCTTTAAGCCAACTTTTTCACTGTCCTTTTTCAATTTCATCAAGAGCCTTTTTAGTTCCTCTTCACTCTATGCCATAAGGGTGGTGTCATCTGCATATCTCAGGTGATTGATATTTCTCCCAGCAATCTTGATTCCAGCTTGTGCTTCATCCAGCCCAGCATTTCTCATGATGTGCTCTGCATAGAAGTTAAATAATCAGGGTGACAATATACAGCCTTGACAAACTACTTTTCCTTTTGGAACCAGTCTGTTGTTCCCTGTCCAGTTCTAACTGTTGCTTCCTGACCTGCATATAGGTTTCTAAAGGGGCAGGTCAGGTGGTCTGGTATTATCATCTCTTGAAGAATTTTCCACAGATTATTGTGATCCACACAATCAAAGGCTGTGGCATAGTCAATAAAGCAGAAATAGATGTTTTTCTGGAACTCTCTTGCTCTTTCCATGATCCAGCAGATGTTGGCAATTTGGTCTCTGATTCCTCTGCCTTTTCTAAAACCAGCTTGAATATCTGGAAACTCACAGTTCATGTGTTGCTAAAGCCTGGCTTGGAGAATTTTGAGCATTACTTTACTAGCATGTGAGATGAGTGCAATTGTGCAGTAGTTTGAGCGTGCTTTGACATTGCCTTTCTTTGGGACTGGAATGAAAACTGACCTTTTCCAGTCCTGTGGCCACTGCTGAGTTTTCCAAATTTGCTGGCATATTGAGTGCAACACTTTCACAGAATCATCTTTCAGGATTTCAAATAGCTCAACTGGAATTCCATTACTTCCACTAGCTTTGTTCATAGTGATGCTTTCTAAGGCCCACTTGACTTCACATTCCAGGATGTCTGGCTCTAGATAAGTGATCACAACATCGGGATTACCTTGGTCATGAAGATCTTTTTTGTACAGTTCTTCTGTGTATTTTTGCCACCTCTTCTTAATATCTTCTGCTTCTGTTAAGTCCATGCCATTTCTGTTCTTTATCGAGCCCATCTTTGCATGAAATGTTCCCTTGTTATCTCTAATTTTTTTGAAGAGGTCTCTAGTCTTTCCCATTCTGTTGTTTTCCTCTATTTCTTTGCATTGATCACTGACTAAGGCTTTCTTATGTCTTCTTGCTGTTCTTTGGAACTCTCCATTCAAATAGGCATATCTTTCTTTTTCTCCTTTGCTTTTCGTTTCTCTTCTTTTCACAGCTATTTGTAAGGCCTCCTCAGACAGCCATTTTGCTTTTTTGCATTTCTTTTCCATGGGGATGTTTTTTATCCCTGTCCCATGTACAATGCCATGAACCTCAGTCCATAGTTCATCAGGCAACCTATTTACCAGATCTAGTTCCTTAAATCTATTTCTCACTTCCATTGTATGGTCATAAGGAATTTAATTTAGGTCATATCTGAATGATCTAGTGGTTTTCCCTCCTTCAATTTAAGTCTGAATTGAATAAGGAGTTCATTATCTGAGTCACAGTCAGCTCCTGCTCTTCTTTCTGCTGACTGTATAGAGTTTCTCCATCTTTGGCTGCAAATAATATAATCAATCTGATTTCAGTGTTGACCATCTGGTGATGTCCATGTGTAGAGTCTTCTCTTGTGTTGTTGGAAGAGGGTGTTTGCCATGACCAGTGCATTCTCTTGGCAAAACTCTGTTAGCATTTGCCCTGCTTCATTCTGTACTCCAAGGCCAAATTTGCCTGTTACTCCAGGTGTTTCTTGACTTCCTACTTTTGCATTCCAGTCCCCTATAATGAAAGGACATCTTTTTTGGGGGTATTAGTTCTAAAAGGTTATGTAGGTCTTCATAGAACTGTTCAACTTCAGCTTCTTCAGCATTATTGGTTGGGGCATAGGCTTGGATTACCACGATATTGAATGGTTTGCCTTGGAAACAAACAGAGATCATTCTTTCATTTTTGAAATTGCCTCCAAGTACTGCATTTTGGACTCTTGTTGATCATTATAGCTACTCCATTTCTCCTAAGGGATTCCTCCCCATAGCAATAGATATAATGGTCATCTGAGTTAAATTCATCCATTCCAGTCCATTTAGTTCGCTGATTCCTCAAATGTCAACGTTCACTCTTGCCATCTCGATTTGAACTGTTCCCAATTTGCCTTGATACATGGATCTAACATCCCAGGTTCCTATATAATATTTCTCTTAAAAGCACTGGACCTTGCTTCTATCATCAGTCACATCCGCAACTGGTTATATATTTTATTTTATTTATCTATTTATTTATTTATTTTTGCTTTGGCTCCATCCCTTCATTCTTTCTGAAGTTTCTCCACTGATCTCCAGTATCAACTGGGCACCACCGACCTGGGAGTTCTTCTTTCAGTATCTCATCATTTTGCCTTTTCATACTGTTCATGGGGTTCTCAAGGCAAGAATATTAAAGTCGTTTGCCATTCTCTTCTCCAGTTGACCACATACTATCAGACCTCTCCACCATGAATCGTCCATCTTGGGTGGCCCCACATGGCATGGCTGAGTTTCATTGAGTTAGACAGGCTGTGGTATGTGTGATCAGATTGGCTAGTTTTCTGTGATTATGGTTTAAGTGCATCTGCCCTCTGATGCCCTCTTAGAGAGCATTTTATCTGAGTTATTGTATTGTTCATTATTGATTGACACTTCATTATTTCTTCTAGGTCTTTGTTAATTTCTTGCATCTTCTCATTCCTTGTCTCTAGTCTATTTATTTGTAATATCATTTTGTTTTCCATATTTTGCATCATCTTTACTATCATTATTCTGGAATATTTTTCAGGTGTACACCCTGTCTCCTCCTCCTTTGTTTGGTTTCATGGATTTTTGTAATGTTTCTTCACATGTTGAATATGTCTCTGCCTTTTCATTTTGTTCAGATTGCTGTGTTTTGAGTATCCTTTCTGCAGGCTGTAAGTTTGTGGTTCCTCTTAATTGTGGATTCTGCTCCCTGTGGGTGATTTTGATCTAATGGCTTGTCATTGTTCCCTGGTTGGGGAGCTTGTGTCTGTGTTCTGGTGTGTGGAACTGGATCTCTTTTCTCTGGATTGCAATGAAGTGTCCATTAGTGAGTTTTGGGATGTCTATGGGTTTGACATGGCTTTAGGCAGTCTGTCTTTTAATGTTTAGGGTTGTTTTCCTGTTTTGCTGGAGAATTAGCATGGTTCATCTTGCACTGGAACTTGCTGGCTCTTGGGTGGAGCTTGGTTTCAGTGTAGATATGGAGACTTTTGGGTGAGCTCTTGTCTATTTAGTTTCCCTGGAGTCTAGAGTTCTCGAATGTTCTCAAGTTTCAGAATTAACCTTCCTGCCTTCAGCTTTCATTCCTTTTCCTACAATACCTCAAGACTTCTCTATCCATACAACATAGAAGATAAAACCCCTAGGTTTATTGATGAAACAAGCCTCCACAGCAGGGAACACCCAGAAAGATTCACATAGTTATATAGAGAAGACATGAAGGAGGAAGGAGATAGAAGTGACCTGGAGGAGAAAAGGAAATGTCAAAAGGGGAGATAGATATCAAGTCCTTAAGTGAAAATGGATCTGGAAATTTAGATTCTTAGAGGTACAAAATTGATAACAAATATCAAACAGCAAAGATTAGAAACAGAATAGAGATTAGACTCTTAAAATACAATATAAAAATACAAAGCATAATCAATCAAATAATTAAAAATATATGGAATTTGTTTTAAAACAAATAGGTTTTTTTGGGGAAAGGTAATATAGACTATAAAAATGAAAGTTAAAGGAGTAATAACTAAATTAAAAAAATTAAAATATGCTAATAGCAAAAATATATCTAGGAATTTCTCTGGAGTTGTTGTGGGCAGTGTGGGATCAGTTCAGTGTCAGAAAGTCCCTTTTTCCAACTTGTACTTATTCTCAAGGTCTATAGATGCTTCTCAAATGTATCCAGTATTAAATGCATGGTTTTAATCTGTTACACATGTTGCTTCCAGAGCAGTTCCCCTTTCTTTGTTTATTTTGGCTTCCTCTGTTTGCAATTCTCTTCAGTGTCTAATTTCCACCCTGACACAAGAGGGTGAAGGTGACCACTTATTTAGGCTCACTTGTTCAGTTATGTTGTGGGGAGGAAGGGATACTGCAAAGAAGTACCACTGCCATGTGTGGGGAGTGCTCACAGTGGATGGATCACACTGGGTTTGCCACAGCCCAAGGTCGTGTGTGCTTCCCAGATCTACACTGCTCAGGCTCTAGGATGCTCTACAAGGGCACTATCCCATGTGAGCCTTGTATTTTGTGAACTTCCCACGGCTAAGCCATTCAGGTTCTTGGATATTCCACAGGGGCACAGTCTCAGATGGGCTATGAGTTTTGTTCTCTTCCCAGGTCCAAGCAGCTCAGGTGGCCGGGTGTTAGGCAAGGCCTCTGTCCCAGGTGGGCCATGTATCTTATTCACCTGCCCAGTCCCTGCCACTTGATTTCCTGGCTGTGTCATGACAGCATCGTCCCAGGTGTGTCGTGTGTCACCTGGGGTGCTGATTTCAAACACTCCTGGCAGATGTCACCAGTCTAGAATCCCAGGAAGACAAGTTTAGCAGCTGGGAGCCTGCTCACAGTTCTGTTGAAGATGCGGTCTCTGGGGCTGAGAATGCAACAGCCCCTCACCTTCTGGCTCTGGCTGTTGTACACCTGCTTCTCTGCCTTCAGGGAGAGAGGAACTGGCTTGCTTTCTTTAATATTCCATCAATCCTTTGTTCTATGAGTGCACCAGAGTTCACTGGGCACCATTAGAGCCTTTCACAGGAAAGGTTTTCTTTTTTTTTTTTTTCTCTCTCTGGTGATCCCACGGTTTGGATTGCTATTTCACATTAGCTCCCTCAGATTGTCCTCAGGGCATTCAGGCCTAGTCCTTACCTTAAGTACTGCTGGTACAGCCACATCTCCCTACCTAGCCGCCACTTGCTGGTGGCAGATGTGAGCATCTGAGCCACTTCTCCTCTGCCAGTTGTGGTACGTATTCTGTGAGTTTTGTTTGTTTGTTTGTTTGCTTTCCCCTCCTGGTTATGTTGCCTTCTGAGATTCCAAAACTCCCCCACAGACATGCCTGTGGTGCATCCCTTATGGTTTCCTACCGTGTGGAATTCCACCTGAGCTATTTCAAATCTAAAAGATAACTGCTGTTAAAATGCTGCATTCAACATATTAGCAAATTTGGAAAACTCAGCAGTGACTAGAGGACAGAAAATGTCAGTTTTTATCCCAGTCCCAAAAAAGGGCAATGCCAACGACAGTTTAAACTACCACACAGCTGCACTCATTTCACATGCTAGCAAGGTAATGCTCATAATCCTTCAAGCTAGGCTTCAACAGTACATGAATTGAGAACTTCCAGATGTACAAGCTGTATTTAGAAAAGACAAAGGAATCAGAGATCAAATTTCCAACATCAATTTGATATAGAAAAAACAAGGGAATTCCAAAAATATCTACTCTGCTTCATTGATTCACTAAAGCTTTGACTGTGTGGAACAGAACAAAATGCAGAAAATTGTTAAAGAGATGGGAATACCAGATCACCTTACCTGCCACCTGAGGTATGCAGATCAAGAAACAATATTTAGAACCAGACATGGAACAATGAACTGGTTCAAATATTGGAGAGGGGTATGTCAAGGCTTTATATTGTCACCCTGCTTTATTTAACTTATATGCAGCATACATCATGTGAAATGCCAGGCTGGTTGAAGCTCAAGCTGGAATCATGCTTGCCAGGAGAAATATCAGTAACTTCAAATGTGCAATTCACACCACCTTAATGGCAAAAAGTGAAGAGAAACTAAAGAGTCTCTTGATGAAGCTGAAAGAGGAGAGTAAAACAGCTGGCTTAAAATTCAGCATTCCAAAACCTAAGATCATGGCATTCAGTCCTATCACTTCATGGCAAATCAATTGGGGTAAAAATGTAAGCAATGACAGATTTTATTTCTTTGGCTCCAAAATCACTGCAAACAGTGACTGCAGTCATGAAACTAAAAGATTCTTGCTCCTTGGAAGAAAAGCTACGAGAAACAAAAATAGCTTATAAGAAAGCAGAGACATCGCTTTTGCCAACAAAGGCTGTATATTCAAAACTCTGATTTTTCCAGTAGTCAAGTACAGATGTGAAATTTGGACAATAAAGAAGGCTGAATGCCGAAGAATTGATGCATTGGACTTGTGGTGCTGGAGAAAACTCTTGAGAGTCCCTTGGATGGCAAGGATATAAAACCAGTTAATCCTAAAGGAAACGAACTCTGAATATTCATTGGAAGGACTGATTCTGAAACTGCAATTATTTGGCCATGTGATGTGAAGAGCTGACTCATTGAAAAGACCTTGATGCTGGGAAAGATTAAGGACAGGAAGAGAAGGGAGCAATCTAGGATGAGATGGTGGATGGCATCATCAATTCAATGGACATGAATTTGAGCAAACTCTGGGAGATAGTGAAGATCATATAAGTCTGGCATGCTGCAGACCATGGGGTTGCATAGGGTTGGACATGACTGTGTACTGAACAGCAACAACCACTCTAATGACAGAAAGTGTGAAGAGGAACTTATGACTCTCCTAAAGACGGAAAAGGAGTGAGAAAAGATGGTAAAAGAGTGAGAAAGCTGGATTGAAACAACATTAAAAAAATAAGACTGTGGCATCTGGTCACATCTATTCCTGGAAAACAGAAGAGTAAATAACTGAAAGAAATGATATATTTTATTTTCTTGGGTTCCAAAATCACTGTGGACAATGACTGCAGCCATGACATTTAAAGACGCCTATTTCTTGGAAAGAAATCTATGACAAACCTAGTGAAAGTGAAAGTCACTCAGTTGTGTCCGACTCTTTGTTACCCCATGGACTATATAGTCCATGGAATTCTCAAAGCTAGACTACTGGAGTGGGTAGCCTTTCCATTCTCTAGGTATGACAAACCTAGACACCACATTAAAAAGCCCAGACATCACTGTCCCAATAAAACTCCATCTAAGTCAAAGCTATGATTTTCCAGTAGTCATGTACATATATAAAAGTTGGACCATAAAAATGCTGAGAATCAAATAATTTATGCTTCGGGATTGTAGTGCTGGAGGAGATTTTTTTGCAAAGAGATCAAATCAGTCAATCATGGAGTGTATGTTCTAAAGCTGATGATCCAACACTTTGGCCACCTGAACCAAAGTGTCAACTCATTGGTAAAGAAACTGATGCTAGGAAAAAAATCAAAGACTAAAACAGAAGGGTCAGCAGAGGATGAGATGGTTAGATAGCATCACCAACTTAATGGGCATGAATTTGAACAAACTTCTGGAGATAGTGGAGGACAAAGGAGCCTGGTGTGCTATAGTCCATGAGGTCACAGAGTTGGACATGACTTAGCTACTGAACAATAATAACATATAAGTACCACATCTTCTTTATTCATTCCTCTGTCAATAGGTATTTAAGTTGCTTCCATATCTTGGGTATTGCAAACTGTGCTGCAGCGAATATTGGGGCACATGTGTCCTTTCAGATCATGGTTGTCCCCCCCACCCCGGATGTATATCCAGTAGTGGAATTACAGGGTCATATGATAGCTCTATTTTTAGCTTTTTCAGGAATCTCCATAACATTCTCCATAGTATCTGACCCATTTGCATTACCACCAACAGCGTAGACAGGTGGTACAGTTCACTTCTCTCCACACCCTCTCCAGTATTTACTGTTTGGAGATTTTTTGATGATAACCATTCTGGCTGCTCTGAGGTGATATCTCATTTTAGTATTGATCTGCATTTCTCTAATAATGGGCAATGTTGAACATGTTTTCATGAGCTTCTTCTCCATTCATATTGTCTTGAGAACACTGTGCAGTCTTGCCTCCTTTATCATAGATCAATTGGCTATAAATGTATGGCCTTATTTATGTGTTTTCTTTCCTGTTCCATTGATGTATTTTTTCTATTTCTCTGCCAGTACCATATTGTTTTGATGACTGCAGCTAATATACTCTAAAGTCAGGAGGACTGATTCCTCCACCTCTGTTTACTTTCTGAATATTTCTTTGATTATTTGGAGTCTTCTGTGTCCCCCACAAACTTTAAGATTTTCTGTTCTAGTTCTGTGAAAATGCCATTGGAAATTTGATAAGGATTGCATTGAATTTGTAGAATGCCTTGTGTGGTATAATCATTTTGACATTATTTATTCTTCCAATCCATGAACATTGTAAACTTTATATTTGTTTATATCTTCTTTGATTTCTTTCATTAGTGTTTTATAGTTTTTGGTGTACAAGTCTTTTGTCTCCAGAGGTAGGTTTATTTTAGGAATTTTATTTTTCTTGATGTGATGGTAAATTGTACTATATCTTGAATTTCTCCTTCTGAGCTTTCATTTCTAGTGTATACAAATGCCACTTATTGATGTGTATTCATTATGTAACCTGAAATTTTACCAGATTTATTGATGAACTCTAGTAGTATTCTGGTAAAATCTTCAGGATTTTCTATGTACAATTTCATGTCATTTGCAAACAGAGACAGTTTAACTTATTTTTCAGTTAGGATTAATTTTACTTCCTTTTCTTCTCTGATTGCTATAGCTAGGACTTCCATAACTATGCTGAATAAAAGTGGTAAGAATGGACATCTTTGTTTTGTTCCTGATCTAGAGGGAATGGTTACAGCTTCTCATCAATAAGCAAGATGCTAGCTACAGGTTTGTCATATATGGCCTTTATTACATTGAGGTATGTTTCGTCTATGCCCTCTTTCAGGACAGTTTTATCACAAATGGGTGCTCAATTTTGTCAAAAGCATTTTCTGCACCTTTTAAGCTGATCATATGGTTTTCATTTTTCACTTTCTTGATGTGGAGTATCCTATTGATTAACTTGCATATATTGAAAAATCCTTGTATCACTGGTATGAATCCTTCTTAAACAAGCTGTATGATCTTTTTAGTGTATTGTTGGATTTTCTTTGCTAATATTTCATTGAGAATTTTTGCATATACATTCATTAATGGTTCTATTAATGACCTGTAATTTTCTTTTTTCGTAGTCTCTCTGTCTGGTTTAGGTTTCAGAATGATGGTAGCCTCATAAAATGATTGTGGAAGTTTTCCTTCCTCTGCAATTTTTTGGAACAGTTTCAGAAAGATAAGTGTTAACTGTTTTCTAAACGTTGGTAGAATTCACTTATGAAGCCACCTATGAAGCCTGGACTTTTGCTGCTGGGATGTTTTAAATCACAGTTTCGCTTTCAGTGCTTGTAAATGGTCTGTTCATATGTTCTATTTTTTCCTGGTTCATCCTTGATAGACTGTACCTTTCTAAAAATTTGTCCATTTCTTCCTGGTTGTCCATTTTATTGGTATACAGTTGCCCATAATATTCTCTTATGATTCTTGCTATTTCTGTTGAATTAATTGTAACTTCTACTTTTTCACTTCCAATTTTATTGATTTGAGTCCTCTTCCATTTTTTCTTGATGAGTTTGGCTTAAGGTTTATCAGTTGTGTTTATCTTTTCAAAGAACAATCTGTTGTTTCATTATTGCAATTGTTTTCTTTGTTTTTATTTTGTGCTATGAATTTATGATTTATACTATTAACTTTAGGTTTTATATGCTCTTCTTGCCCTAGTTGTTTTAGGTGTAAATTCGTTTATTTGAGATTTTTTATTTGAGGTGAGATTTTATTGGTATAATCTTCCCTCTTAGAACTGTTTTGATACATCCCATAGGTTTCATACCATTGTGCTTATACTTTAATTTCTCTCTAGACTCTTTTTTCATTTCTTTCTTTAATTTTTTTCAGTGATCCATTGATTATTTTGTAGCACATTTTTTAACCAACACATTTTTGTGTTTTGTAGGTTTTTATTTTCTTGTAGTTTATTTTTAATCTCAAAATGTTATGATCAGAAAAGATGCACGGTATGATTTCAATCTTCTTAAATTTACCAAGACTTACCTTGTGGCCCAGCATTTCATGAGTCTTGAAGAATATTCTATATACACTTGAAAAGAATGTGTACTTTACTGATTTTGAATGGAATGCTCTATAAATATCAATTAAGTCCAACCTGTCTAAAGTGTCATTTAAGGTCTCTGTTTCCTTATTAATTATTTGCCTGAATGATCTGTCCATTGATTCAAGTGGGGTAGAGTACACATTTTTCTCGTGTATATAGAATATTCTACAAGACTCATCAAATCCTGGGCCACAAGGTTAGTCTTGGTAAATTTAAGAAGACTGAAATCATACCATGCATCTTTTCTGATCATAACACTTTGAGATTAAAAATAAACTACAGGAAAATAAAAACCTACAAAACACAAAAATGTGTTGGCTAAACAATGTGCTACCAAATTATCAAAGGATCACTGAAAAAAATTAGAGAAAGAAATGAAAAAAAAATCTAGAGGCAAATTAAAGTATAAGCACAGTTCAGTTCAGTTCAGTTGCTCAGTCGTGTCTGACTCTTTGTGACCCCATGAATTGCAGCACGCCAGGCCTCCCTGTCCATCACCATCTCCTGGAGTTCACTCAGACTCACGTCCATCGAGTCACTGATGCCATCCAGCCATCTCATCCCGGGTCGTCCCCTTCTCCTCCTGCCCTAAATCCCTCCCAGCATCAGAGTCTTTTCCAATGAGTCAACTCTTCTCATGAGGTGGCCAAAGTACTGGAGTTTCAGCTTTAGCATCGTTCCTTCCAAAGAAATCCCAGGGTTGATCTCCTTCAGAATGAACTGGCTGGATCGCCTTATAGTCCAAGGGACTTTCAAGAGTCTTCTCCAACACCACACTTCAAAAGAATCAATTCTTCGATGCTCAGCCTTCTTCACAGGCCAACTCTCACATCCATACATGACCACAGGAAAAACCATAGCCTTGATTAGACGGACCTTAGTCAGCAAAGTAATGTCTCTGCTTTTGAATATACTATCTAGGTTGGTCATAACTTTTCTTCCAAGGAGTAAGTGTCTTCTAATTTCATGGCTGCAATCGCCATCTGCAGTGATTTTGGAGACCAAAAAAAAAAAAAAAAGTCTGACACTGTTTCCACTGTTTCCCTATTTATTTCCCATGAAATGATGGGACCGGATGCCATGATGTTCGTTTTCTGAATGTTGAGGTTTAAGCCAACTTTTTCACTCTCCTCTTTCACTTTCATCAGGAGGCTCTTTAGTTCCTCTTCACTTTCTGCCATAAGGGTGGTGTCACCTGCATATCTGAGATTATTCATATTTCTCCTGGCAATCTTGATTCCAGCTTGTGTTTCTTCCAGTCCAGCGTTTCTCATGATGTACTCTGCATATAAGTTAAATAAGCAGGTGGCAATATACAGCCTTGATGCAGTCCTTTTCCTATTTGGAACCAGTCTGTTGTTCCATGTCCAGTTCTAACTACTCCTTCCTGACCTGCATACAGATTTCTCAAGAGGCAGGTTAGGTGGTCTGGTATTCCCATCTCTTTTCCACAGTTTATTGTGATCCACACAGTCAAAGGCTTTGGCATAGTCAGTAAAGCAGAAATAGATGTCTTTCTGGAACTCTCTAGCTTTTTCCATGATCCAGCAGATGGTGGCAATTTGATATCTGGTTCCTCTGCCTTTTCTAAAACCAGCTTGAACATCAGGAAGTTCGTGGTTCACGTATTGCTGAAGCCTGGCTTGGAGAATTTTGAGCATTACTTTACTAGCATGTGAGATGAGTGCAATTGTGCGGTAGTTTGAGCATTCTTTTGCATTTCCTTTCTTTAGGGATGTAGCAAAACAGTTCCAGGAGGGAAGCTTATAGCAATAAAATCTCACTTCAAATGAAAAGGCTCAAATAAACACATTTGCACCTATATCAATCCAAGAAGTTATAGTAATTATAAATGTATATGCACCTAACCTAGGAGTACCTCAATATGCAAGGCAAATACTGACAACCATAAAGGGAGAATTTGACAGCAACACACTAAAAATCAGTAGAGTACGCTCTGAACAAAAGTCTTGCTGGGTAGAATATTCTTGGTTGTAGTTTCTTCCATTTCATTACTTTGAATATAATGTGCCCGGTTTGATTCCTGGGTTGGGAAGATACACTTGAGAAGAGAAAAGCTATTCACTCCAGTATTCTTGGGCTTTTCCTGTGACTAAGCTGGTAAAAAATCCTCCTGCAGTGTGGGAGACCTGAGTTCTCTCCCTAAGTTGGGATGATCCCCTGGGGATAGGGAAGGTTACCCACTCCACTTTTGTGCCCTGGAGAACTCCATGAACTGTATAGTCCATGGGGTTACAAAGAGTCAGACACCACTGAGCAACTTTCACTTTCACTTTCAATGTGCCGTTCCCTTCTGGGTTGTAGATTTTCTGTTGGGAATTTAGTTGATAATCTTATGGGAGTACCTTTGCATGTTATTCATCTTTTTCCCTTGTTTTTAAAAAATATTTTATCTTTGTTTTTAATTTTTGTCAGATTGATTACTATGTGTCTTGAGGTGTTCCTCCTTGAGTTTTTCCTGCTTGGTACTCTCTGCACTTCCTGGACCTTGTTGACTGTTTCCTTTCTCATATTATGGAAGTTTTTAGATATTATCTCTTCAAATATTTTCTTGGTTCCTTTCTCTCTCTCTTCTTTCTGGGTCCCTATGATATGAACCTTGTTACATTTAGTGTTGTCCCAGAGGGCTCTTATGTTGTCTTCATTTTTTTGTTTTTTCATTTTTTTCCCCTATATTATATTTTGCAACAGTGATTTTCACCATTCTGTCTTCCAGGTCATTTATTCATTTTTTCTGCCTTTTTAATTCTGCTATTGATTCCTTACTGTGTATTTCTATTAATTTGTTCTTTAGTTCTTTTAGATCATTGGTAAACACTTCTTGTATCTTCCCCATTCTTTTCCTGAGATCCTGGATCGTGGAAGTTTACATATATCTGCTTTAATTTTTTTTTTCCCCTTGAGGATTTATCTTGCTTCTTCATCTGAGACAATACTATGCCTTTTCATTTTGATTGGACTTCCCTGGTGGCTCAGATGATAAAGCATCTGCCTGCAATGTGAGAGACCTGAGGTCAATCCCTGTGTCAGGAAGATCCCCTGGAGAAAGAAACACAACCCACCCTGGTACTCTTGCCTGGAAAATCACATGGATGGAGGACCCTGGTAGGTTACACCCTACACTTCTGGGTTGTCCCAGAGCACTAGCTTTGGGTGACCTGCTTCATGCACCAACTTTCCACTGGTCATCTATTTTACATATGGTAATATACATGTAAAAGTGAAGACTGAAACCTCAGAGAACCTGTTTAATTTTTATTTCCATCTAAAGAATACATTTCCCCATGAATATAAAGTATACCTTTCTCTATCTATATTAATTTTCTTTTAGTTTATTTGCAGTGAGCAACTTTTGTGTTTGTCTCCTACACATGCATTTCTTTTACCTCTTCATTTGACAGTCTTCTCAGTTAGACTATCACCTCCACATAGAGAGCCTTCCCAGAGTCTTCCAAACAAGCTTAAATTTTCCATTACATATTACTATGGATCTCACACTTTTATTGAGATCATAATTGAAATTCAAGTAATTATTAGTATATATTTTTTATATCTACCCTCTTCATCTAGCTTATAGGCTCTGAGAAGTTAAGATTGTGTTTGTCTCAGCCACTGTCATATCCTTAGCACTTAAAAAGTGTCTGACACATTCTGGCTCAATAAATATTGGTTAATTGAAAGAAGAAATGACATTCATGTGAAAATAGCATCTCCAAGTACTCCTTTGTAGGATTTGCCATCCCATTTATGACACAACACATTTCATCTGTTTTTAGTATGGCTCTCTGTAGCTACAAACAATTGGTTCTACATATATTTATTTGAATATGGAACATTTCCCTTAAGCTCTTATTTCTATTTTCAAGCTAACTTTTATTAGTAACTTGATTCACTTTAGACAGAGTTAGATTGCAGATGCTAGCAGCTCTCCTCAAAATCTTGATATTTATGTTATATAAAGGCTTATATTTTAAAAATTATGCACTTTGAATTTAATCTGCTTAAATTTTACCTGGAGGTAAACTTCAGAGATAAAGCACTGTGAATGTAATTGGCCCTCCTTTTGTGTTCAAGACATTGTACTCTACTTCTCCTTCAACCTCTCTAATATTTTACTCTTGGTTTCTTATCTTGGACCTTTTTCCACTGAGTGGCTTCTTCCTCTTCTTTTTTTAAAAGGAATTTTCAATCACACTCTCTTCTCCATTACATTACTTTTGAATACATTCCCTCGGCAATTTCATCTTCTCCCATGGATTTTACTATCTCTCACCACTGAGCACTATCATTTTTATCTTCTTCACATACTCATCTCCTGAGTTGCAGAAAAAAGCTTGATTTAAATAGATATTTGAAAGTGGTTCTCATAGTCTCTTTTACAATATGCAGAAATAGATGTTATTAAAAAGCAGAGACATTACTCTGCCCACAAACCTCCATCTAGTCAAAGTTGTGGTTTTTCCAGTAGTCATTTATGGATGGGAGAGTTGGACTATAAAGAAAGCTGAGTGCTGAATAATTGAGGCTTTTGAACTATGGTGTTGGAGAAGACTCTTGAGAGTCTCTTGGACTGCAAGGAGCTTCAACCCGTCAATCCTAAAGGAAGTCAGACCTGAATATTCACTGGAAGGACTGATGATGAAGATGAAACTCCAATATAGAGTATGATGAACAACTATATGGGAATAAAATGGATAATCTGAAAGAAATGGACAGATACTTATAAAACTTCAACCTTCTAAGACTGAACCAGGAAGAAATAGAAATTATGAACAACCCAATTATAAGCACTGAAATTGAAGGTGTGATCAAAAACTTCCCATAAAACAAAAGCCCAGGACAAGATGGCTTCACAGAAGAATTCTATCAGACATTTAGATAAGAGCTGATGCCTATTCTTCTAAAACTCTTTCAAAAATTGCAGAGGAAGGAAGACTTCCAAACTCATTTATGAGACCGCCATCACCATGATATCAAAACCAGACAAAGATAACACAAAAAAAGAAAATGACAGACCAATATCACTGATGAACATAGATGCAAAAATCTTCAACAGAATTTTAGAAAACAGAATTTAACAACACATTACAAAGTTCATACACCATGATCAACTTGGGTTTATTCCAGAGATACAAGGATTTTTCAATATACTCAAACAAATCAATAAGATACATCATGTTAACAAATTGAAACATAAAAGCCATTTAATAATCTCAATAGATGCAGAAAAAAAAAAAAACCTTTGACAAAATTCAGCACATATTTATGATTAAAGTACTTCAAAAAATGGGCATAGAAGAAGGCTACCAAATTTGGAAAACTCAGCAGTGGCCACAGGAGTGGAAAAGGTTAACTTTCATTCCAATCTCAAAGAAAGGCAATGCCAAAGATGCTCAAACTACCACAAATTGCACTCATCTCACATGCTAGTAAAGTAATGCTCAAAATTATCCAAGCCAGGCTTCAGTAATATGTGAACCATGAACTTCCACCTGTTCAAGCTGGTTTTAGAAAAGGCAGAGGAACCAGAGTTCAAATTGCCAACATCTGCTGGATCATGGAAAAAGCAAGAGAATTCCAGAAAAAATACCTATTTCTGCATTATTGACTATGCCAAAGCCTTTGCGGATCACAATAAACTGTGGACAATTCTGAAAGAGATGGGAATACCAGACCACCTGACCTGCCTCTTGAGAAACTTATATGCAGGGCAGGAAGCAACAGTTAGAACTGAACATGGAACAACAGACTGGTTCCTAAGAGGAGAAGAAGTACGTCAAGGCTGTATATGTCACCCTGCTTATTAAACTTATATGCAGAGTACATCATGAGAAACGCTGGGCTGGAAGAAGCACAAGCCAGAATCAAGATTGCTAGGAGAAATATCAATGATCTCAGATATGCAGATGACACCACCCTTATGGCAGAAAGTGAAGAGGAACTAAAGAGCCTCTTGATGAAAGTGAAAGTGGAGAGTGAAAAAGTTGACTTAAAGCTCAACATTCAGAAAACAAAGATCATGGCCCCTGTCCCCATCACTTCATGGGAAATAGATGGGGAAACAGTGGAAACAGTGGAAACAGTGTCAGACTTTATTTTTTTGGTCTCCAAAATCACTGCAGAGGTGACTGCAGCCATGAAATTAAAAGACACTTACTCCTTGGAAGAAAAATTATCATAAACCTGGGTAGCATATTGAAAAGCAGAGACATTACTTTGCCCACAAAGGTCCGTCTAGTAAAGGCTATGTTTTTTCCAGTGGTCATGTATGGATATGACAGTTGTATGGATAAGAGAGAAGAAAGCTAAGTGCAGAAGAATTGATGCTTTTGAACTGTGGTGTTGGAGAAGACTCTTGAGAGTCCCTAGGACTGCAAGGAGATCCAACCAGTCCATTCTGAAGGAGGTCAGCCCTGGGATTACTTTGGAGGGAATGATGCTGAAGCTGAAACTCCAGTACTTTGGCCACCTTATGTGAAGAGTTGACTCATTGGAAAAGACCCTGATGCTGGGAGGGATTGGGGGCAGGAGGAGAAGGGGACGACAGAGGATGAGATGGTTGGATGGCATCACCTACTCGATGGACATGAGTCTGAGTGAACTCCGGGAGTTGGTGATGGACAGGGAGGCCTGGCATGCTGCAATTCATGGGGTCACAAAGAGACGGACACGACTGAGTGACTGAACTGACTGACTGACTGACCTCAACATGGTAAAGGCCATATATGATATGCTGACAGCAAAGATTGAAATGGTGGAAACCTGAAAGCATCCCCACTAAGATCAGGAACAAGACAATGCTGTCCACTGTCACCACTATTATTCAATATAGTTTTAGAAGGCCTAGCTACAGCAATCAGAGAGAAAAAAAGAAAAAAAGAAATCAATCCAGGTCAGAAAAGAATAAATAAAACTATTACTTTTTGCAGATGACATGATATTATACTTAAAAAACCCTAAAGATACTATCAGAACATTATTAGAGCTAATCATTGAATTTAGGAAAATCGAAGGATGCAAAATCAATACACAGAAATCACTTGCATTTCTATATACTAACAATGAAAAATCAGAAAGAGAAATTCAGGATTCAATCTGATTCACCAATGCACCAAAAAGAATAAAATATCTAGGGGTAAACCTACCTAAGGAGACCAAAGAACTTTATGCAAAAAATTACACTGACAAAAGAAATCAAAGTTGACATAAACAGATGGAGAGATATTCCATGTTCCTGGGTATGAAGAATTAATATGGAGAACATGACTATACTACCAAACAATTTACTGATTCAATGTGATCCCTATCAAATTACCAATGGCATTTTTCATAGAACTAGAACATAAAATTTCACAATTGATATGGAAACACAAAAGACCCTGAATAACCAAAGTCATCTTTAGAAAGAAGAATGGAGCTGGAGGGCTCAATCTTCCAAACTTCAGATTATGTTATAAAGCTATAGTCATCCAGACAGCATCATACTGGCACAAAAACAGAAATATTAACCAATAGAACAATATAGAAAGTCCAGAAACAAACCCATGCAGCTACAGGTACCTGTTTTTGATAAAAGAGGCAAGAATATACAGGGTTAAAGACAGCCTCTTCAAAAATTGTGCTGGGAAAACTGGTCAGCTACATGTAAAAGAATGAAACCAGAACATTTCCTAACACCATACATAAACGTAAACTCAAAATGGGTTCCAGACCTACATGTAAGACCAGAAACTACAAAACTCTTAGAGGAAAACATAGGCAGAACACTCAATGACATAAATCAAAGCAAGATCCTCTATGACCCACTTCCTAGAGTAATGGAAATGAAAACAAAAGTAAACAAATGGGATCTGATTAAACTTAAAAGATTTTGAAGAGCAAAGGAAACTATAAGCAAAGTGTAAAGACAACCCCCAGAATAGGAGAAAATAACAGCAAATGAAACAACTGACAAAGGATTAATTTCCAAAATATATAAACATCTCAAGACCAGAAAAACAAACAATCCAATCAAAAAATGTGGAAAAGACCTAAACAGACATTTCTCCAAAGAAGACATACAGATGGCTAACAAAGACATGGGAAAAAAAAAAAAAAAAAGCTCAACATTCTCATTATTAGAGAAGTGCAAATCAAAACTGCACTGGTCAGAATGGCCATCATCAAAAAGTCCACAAACAATAAATGCTGGAGAGGGTGTGGAGAAAAAGGAATGCTCTTGCGCTATTGATGGGAATGCAATCTGAAACAGCCACTATGGAAGATGGTATGGAGATTCTTTAAAAAACTGCAAATAAAATCACCATATGACTCAGGAATCCAACTCCTAGGCATATACCTTGAGGAAATCAAAACTGAAAAAGACACATGTACCCCATTATTCATTGTAGCACTGTTTACAATAACTAGAACATGGGAGCAACTTAGATGTTCATCGACAGATAAATGGATAAAGAGGTTGTGGTACATATAAACAATGGAATATTACTCAATCATAAAAATGAATGCATTTGAGTCAGTTCTAATGAGGTGGATGAATCTAGAGCGTATTATACAGAGTAAAGTAAGTCAGAAGGAGAAAGATAAACATCATATACTAACACATATATATGGAATCTAGAAAACTGATACTGAAGCATTTAGTTACAGGGCAGCAATGGAGAAACAGACATAGAGAATAGACTCATGGACATGGGGAGAAGAGAGGAGAGTCTGAGATGTCTGGAGAGAGTAACATGGAAACTAGCATTACCATATGCAATATAGATAACTAACAGGGAATTGTTGTATGTCTCAGGAAACTAACAAAAGGGCTCTGTACCAACCTAGAAGGGTGGGTTGGGGAGGTAGATGGGAGGGAGGTTCTAAAAGAAGGGGATATATATATATATATATATATATATATATATATATATATATATAATACCTATTTTGCAAAGCAATTATCCTTCAATTGAAATATAAATGAATTTTAAAAAAGAATTCAGAATAGTTGCTTTATGAAACCTCAGGGCTTCTCAGGTGTTGCTAGTGGTAAGCATCCTGCCTACTAATCCAGGAGACATAAGAGACACAGTTTCAAGTCCTGGGTGCAGGAGTTCACTTGGATTAGGAAACGGCAACCCATTCCAATGTTCTTGCCTGGAAAATGCCATGGATAGAGGAGCCTGGTTTTCAAGAGTCCATGGGACTGCAAAGAGTTGGACATGACTGAAGTGACTAGCACAATAAAAACAAGATATTTCAAAGAGGTACAAGAAAATAGAAAGAAAATTCAATAAAATCAGGAACACAGTACAGAAATAAAGTGAAAATTCAATAAAGATATGGAAATCATGAAAAAGGAAAACACAGAAATTCAGGAGAAGAAAACAAAGAGATGCAAAATCAGGGGCAGAAGGAAATGAAACTGAGACAAGAACAAAAATACAAAAAAAAAAAGAAGTTTAAGAAAATAAAGTCATTTTCTAAAGAAAAACAAAATTGATAACTAGCTAATCTAAGAAAAATCAGAGATAGCTCAAATAAAAAAAAATGAAAGAGACATTGCAATTAATACAACAGAAATGCAAAGAATCAGAATGTGCTGCTACAAACTGTTATGTACAAATTAGATTACCTAAACTCCAGGATTTGGTGATGGACAGGGAGGCCTGGCATGCTGCGGTTCATGGGGTCGCAAAGAGTCGTACATGACTGAGTGACTGAACTGAATTGAACTGAAAAGAAATTAGTCGCTATAAATAATCCACTGAGATGGAATCTTGAGGAATAAGAAAATCTGAACATACCAAAAAACAAGTAATAAGATTGAATTAAAACCTTCCCAAAAAATCAGAGCCCAGAAATAGACTATTCTTTAATTAATTCTATCAAAAATTAAAGAATTAATGCTAATCCTTCTAAAACTCATCCCAAAAAACTGAAGATGAGGGAACGCTCCCAAGCTCATTTTACAAGACCAGCATTACTCTACTCAAGTCTACAAAAAGACACTGAAAAAAAAAAAAAAAGCTACAGGTCAATATCCCTGATAAATATAAGAGGGTAACAGGTAGGCAGGCTAGTATTTTCCAAATGAAGGAAACAGACTGCAAGTGGCAGACTTTTTGTTTGTTTTTTTCTCTTAAGCAGCAGGAGGAAGTGAACTAAAAGTGGCAGATTATTTTTTTTCTTCTTACTTTTCTATACAAAATTAAAAGGAGGTTTTTTTTAAAAAAATTCTGTGTTGTCATGACAACACCTGGTTCTGCCTGAACTTAATTTTTCTCAGACCTTGAGCTAACCAATGCGTTTTACTTATGGAAGTGTTTTTCTTAAGCCATGTTAATAAACTATGTATTTGCCTTGTAATCTGCCTTTCTTTAAGTTCTTTGGAACTAAAACTCAAACCTTGAACTGATAATGATTCAACAAAACAGTTTGTCTTGTTCCTGGAAATGTTCTCTTAAGATATGTTAATGAAACTATGCATTTGCTTGAAAATCTGGATTTATTTGATTCATGTCATTGTTTTACAGCCAGGGATGACTCATCTTGTGCCAGTGCTATCTCAAAATGCATGTTGTGGAACAGGGACATGATACAGCTCTCGTAATTCTTTAACAGATATATAACTTCTTTACTAAAAACTAGCAAGGGGGTCACTCTTCCTGCCGCTTTCTGTTGCCTATGTCAGAAGCTTCCTCTATCCCTTTATACATTCAGCTCAGTTCAGTCACTCAGTCGTGTCCAACTCTTTGCAACCACATGAATTGCAGCACAACAGGCTTCCCTGTCCATTACCAACTCCCGGAGTTCACCAAACTCATGTCCATTGAGTCGGTGATGCCATCCAGCCATCCCATCCTCTGTCGTCCCCTTCTCCACCTGTCCCCAATCCCTCCCAGCATCAGAGTCTTTTCCAATGAGTCAACTGTTTGTATGAAGTGGCCAAAGTATTGGAGTTTCAACTTTAGCATCATTCCCTCCAAAGAAATCCCAGGGCTGATCTTCAGAATGGACTGGTTGGATCTTCTTGCAATCCTAGGGACTCTCAAGAGTCTTCTCCAACACAACAGCTCGAAAACATCAATTCTTCAGCACTCTGCTTTCTTCACAGTCCAACTCTCACATCCATACATGACCACTGGAAAAACCATAGCCCTGACTAGACGGACTTTTGTTAGCAAAGTAATGTCTCTGCTTTTGAATATGCTATCTATGTTGGTCATAACTTTTCTTCCAATGAGTAAGCGTCTTTTAGTTTCATGGCTGCAATCACCATCTGCAGTGATTTTGGAGCCAATAAATAAATAAATAAATAAAGTCTGACACTGTTTCCCCATCTATTTGCCATGAAGTGATGGGACCAGATGCCATGATCTTCGTTTTCTGAATGTTGAGCTTTAAGCCAACTTTTTCACTCTCCACTTTCACTTTTATCAAGAGGCTTTTTAGCTTCTCTTCACTTCCTGCCATAAGAGTGGTGTCATCTGCATATCTGAGGTTATTAATATTTCTCCTAGCTATCTTGATTCCAGCTTGTGTTTCTTCAGGCCCAGCGTTTCTCTTGATGTACTCTGCACATAAGTTAAATAGTCAGGGTGACAATATACAGCCTTAATGCACTCCTTTTCCTGTTTGGAACCAGTCTCTTGTTCCATGTCCAGTTCTAACTGTTGCTTCCTGCTCTGCATATAGGTTTCTCAAGAGGCTGATCAGGTGATCAGGCTGGTATTCCCATCTCTTTCAGAATGTTCTGCAGTTTATTGTGATCCACAAAGTCAAAGGCTTTGGCATAGTTAATAAAGCAAAAAGAGTTGTTTTTCTGGAACTCTCTTGCTTTTTCCATGATCCAGCAGATGTTGGCAATTTGAACTCTGGTTCCTCTGCCTTTTCTAAATCCCGCTTGAACATCTGGAAGTTCATGGTTCATGTATTGCTGAAGCCTGGCTTGGAGAATTTTGAGCATTACTTTACTAGAGTGTGAGATGAGTGCAATTGTGTGGTAGTTTGAGCATTCTTTCGCATTGCCTTTCTTTGGGATTGGAATGAAACTGGACCTTTACCAGTCCTGTGGCCACTGCTGAGTTTTCCAAATTTGCTGACATATTGAGTGCAGCACTTTCACAGCACCATCTTTCAGGATTCAAAACAGCTCAACTGGAATTCCATCACCTCCACTAGCTTTGTTCATAGTGATGCTTTCTAAAACCCACTTGACTTCACATTCCAGGAAGTCTGGCTCTAGGTGAGTGATCATACCATCATAATTATCTTGGTCATGAAGATCTTATTTTGTATAGTTCTTCTGTGTATTCTTGCCACCTCTTCTTAAAATCTTCTGTTTCTGATAGGTCCATACTTTTCTGTCCTTTATCGAGCCCACCTTTGCATGAAATGTTCCCTTGGTATCTAATTTTCTTGAAGAGATCTCTAGTCTTTCCCATTCTGTTGTTTTCTCTATTCCCTTGCATTGATCACTGAGAAAGTCTTTCTTATCTCTCCTTGCTGTTCTTTGGAACTCTGCATTCAGATGCTTATATCTTTCCTTTTCTCCTTTGCTTTTCACTTCTCTTCTTTTCACCGCTATTTGTAAGGCTTCCTCAGACAGCCTTTTTTTTTTTTTTTTTTTTTTTTTTACATTTCTTTTCCATAGGGATGGTCTTGATCCTTGTCTCCTGTACAATGTCATGAACCTCCATCGATAGTTCATCAAGCACTCTATCTTATCTAGTCCCTTAAATCTATTTCTAATTTCCACTGTATAGTCATAAGGAATTTGATTTAGGTCATACCTGAATGGTTTAGTGGTTTTCCCTACTTTCTTCAAGTTAAGTCTGAATTTGACAATAAGGAGTTCATGATCTGAGCCACAGTCAGCTCTCACTCTTCTTTTTGCTGAATATATAAACTTCCCCATATTTGGTGCAAAGAATATAATCAATATGATTTCATTTCTCACCATCTGGTGATGTCCATGTGTAGAGTCTTCTCTTGTGGTGTTAGAAGAGGGTGTTTGCTATAACCAGTGCATTCTTTTGACAAAACCCTATTAGCCTTTGCCCTACTTCATTTCGTATTCCAAGGCCAAATTTGCCTGTTATTCCAGGTGTTCCTTGACTTTGTACTTTTGCATTCTAGTCCCCTATAATGAAAAGGATATCTTTTTTGGGTGTTAGTTCTGAGAGGTCTTGAAGGTCTTCATAGAACCTTTCAACTTCAGCTTTTCAGCATTACTGGTTGGGGCATAGTCTTGGATTACCGTGATATTGAATGGTTTGCCTTGGAAATGAATAGAGGTCATTCTGTCATTTTTGAGATTGCATCCAAGTACTGCATTTCAGACTCTTTTGTTGACCTTATAGCTACTCCATTTCTTCTGAGGGATTCCTGCCCACAGTAGTAGATATAATGGTCATTTGAGTAAATTCACCCATTCCACTTTATATATTAATAAAACTTTATTACACAAATGCTTCAAATGATAAAGACACCAGGTTGAAATCCTCTCTTCCGGAGGTCATGTATCCTGGTGTAGTTCACAGCTCCTTTTTGCAGCTTTTCATCTTGGGTGCTCATCTGGGATCTTCAAGGCAATGTAAGGATGCTTGGAGCTCTAGTTCTTTGCTCTCCTTGTAAATACATTTTCTATTGTACTTTACTGACTCTGCAGTGTGTCTATATGCATGAAAGCAGCATGAACAAAATGTGGAATTAACCACGAACTGAGCATTGAGCTCTGCTCTGCAGTTTCACGGTGCATCATAATGACTGGAGTCAGGTCCCCAAAGGGGAACCTTGTCAGGGGTTTATACTGACCTGCCAATGCCAAGAAGCATCCAAGAACCCTGTGAGAGGAGAGGCAAGAAATGGGCAATATGTGTGGACTGAACTTTCCTTTCTAAGTCAATGTTTCCTGGTCTCTTTGCCAAATTTGTAACTGCCTTGGGAATTGAAACTACTAACATAATCTGCCGAATCATAAACTTTCAAGGGACTTGTGTTCTATGCTGCTTCTGTGTACTTGTGCTTAGACCCCAAGCTTGGATTGGTAGTCAGGAAGTGCCTAGCCTTGCTAGGAGTTAAGAGTTACAACAGGAGCTTTTTTGGAAGCAAGGTGGAGCTTGTTAAGAGCATATGTCAGGCTAAAAGTTACTCATATTGGAAGTACAGTAGGATTCTTCCTGTGATAAAGCTAGCTCTTGGTGGACCAGAGAATGCTCTCTGGTGGTTTTTGTCTCAACTCTTTAGACATTCTTTCTGTGGAATCAGTGTGAATGAACTGGAAGGACTGACCCTAATAACTTGAGGACAAAAATCACTTTTTCCTCATTGGCTGGCCCTTCACCATCTCTTTTGCTATCACTTATACTAGTGTGGTAACGCTTGGAAGGGACATATTGTTTTTTTCTTCACCTCTTTATGATTTACTGGTCTTATTGTGATCAGGAATATACTTAGGACCATGCACAGGCACCTGGGAGAAGAATGTTTTCCCTAGCAGTCTTAGCTTGGGAGGCATTCCAGAAAGTTACTCTGATTGCACCCTGGGTGGCATCAGAATCAGGGAAGTGTTTTAATGCTGAGGAACTGGACATCAGTCTGGGATGCCATCAGGTCCACCCCTGATGCATCTCCACCTCACCACTATGGTAGAATGAGGAGGGACGATGATGGGACAGCTCTGCTGGTAAGTGACAGGTTAGCTTTGGCCAGGGAAGGAAGCTGAGGTGGATGACTTTTCTCCACCCCCATCTGGAGGAGGGAGAGATGCCTCCAGTAGAAAAAAGGCACTTGTCACTGCTGGTTTCTCTCTTACATATGGGAGCTAGCAATTCTAGCCTCACTCCTTTGAACTGTATTCTGAAAAACTACTATATATTTGATCCTTAGAGCTTAAAGAAGACACACCTGATCTTCCTGTGTGATACTGCATGGCCATGGTACCCACTGGAGGACAGTTAACAGTGACTGGTTGGAGAGTCTCTTAATTATAACACTGTTCTACAATTAGACCGGTTCTGTAGAAAACAAGGAAAATGGGTAGAAGTAGCATGTGCTGCCCTTTATCTCTCTGCAGGCAGATTTATGTCCTAAGGGTATAGATTTGGGTATGAAACTTTCAGCTCCCTCCTGTCCTCCTACTTTGTCCCCATATCTGGGGCTCCAAAATGAGCAAACTGAAAGTCAAGGAACCTCTCTAGGAAGAGTTGCCTTGATCTCAGTAGAAACTCAAACTGAAATGTAAACTGCTCCAGCCTCAGTAGAGGTCCAAATGACCCCTGTCTCAATACAAGCTCTGACTACTCTGGTTTCAATAGAAACTCAGCCAATTGAAGTAAGAAGCTCAGACAACTAAAACTAAGGGTGAAATATAGGATTAGAAAGAGGACAAGAGACAGAGAGATAAAGAAAAACAGGTTTCTCCAATCTATACCTGGGATCATATGCAAAGGGCAACCTGAGAGGATGAGGAACAGCCACACAAGCTGTTGCCTCTTCATGAAGTACCCACCAGGAAAAATAAACAATCTATGAGAGTTAATAAGCCCTTTTCTTATCAAGAAATGAAAAGAATTAAGGAAGTTCTGGGAGACTATTTGGAGAACCCAGAAAAATATGTTAGAACATTTAAGGGTGTTACTGTGCTTTATGACCTTACTTGGAAGGATGTGATGTATATCCTGGGACAGACACTAATTACTGACTCAAAAGCTCAAGTTTTGGAGGAAGCTGTTCCCCATTGAGATGAATGGCTTAGTAATGAATCAGCAGGGAAGAGGGACGACAAGATAGCCACCCTCCCTACTGGGAGGGTGTTCTGAAACAGGTGTTCTGAACCATAGAACTAGACTGGGGCTATAACACATATAAAGGAAGATGGGATCGGAGTCATGTTTCAGATGTGTCCTTGAAGGACTCAAGTGAGTGCATGCTAAGACTTTAAACTATGCTAAGTTGGCAAACATAAAACAAGAAGAGAAGGAAGCACCTGGTAAATTCCTAGATAGACTGCAGGAAGTCCGTCACAAATTCACTGAAATTGATCCCAAAAGTGAAGAGGGAAGTGTGATCTTAAAAGATAGATTTCTCCCTCAGTTGGCTCCAGATATCCACCATAAGCCACTAAAACAGACTAAATCAGTCTTTAGATAATCTGTGCAACTGGCTCAGACGATTTATTATAGTAAGGAATATGAGGAGAATAAAGACAGAGAAAGACTAAGAAATAGGCAGAAGCCCTTGTAATGGCTGTCAGAATTGCTCTTAAACAGCCTGTGAAAAATTTCCAGAGGGATCAGGTGAAAAGGCATGGACTTGCTATTAGTGTAGAAAAGAGGGTCACCTCAAGTGGGATTGCCCTGTGCTTCTAAGATATCCCCAGCTTCAAGTACAGTCTGAAATGGACCACAATGGAGGAGAGAATGACCCCAGAGGTATAGGTCTCAGAGGTTGGATTCTCAAGACTATCAGGGTTGAAGGTACCCAGGGTCCCCACACAAGCTCACATCCTAATTATACCAGAGGAACCATGGGTATTAATAACTGTCGGGGGGGTGGGGGTGGTGTCAATCCATTGATCTCCTTTTAGACACTGGAGCAACTTATCCTGTGCTTACTGAATCCCCTGGCTCACTTTCCCCTGCTCTGCTTCCATGATGGGATTCTCTGGATGAGTCAGCTGTTATTATTTCGGTTGTTCTCCAAACTGCAACTGGGACTCTGCTGTTTTCACACAAGTTTCTGATCATGCCAGAGTTCCCTCACTCCTTTGGGGAGGGATATACTGAGCAAGGTCCACACCTCTGATTTTATGAATATAGAGCCCTCTTTTTCTCACCCATTAATTGAAAAAAAATAGATAATTCCTAGAGTGTGTGCTGATGGAAACAAGGTGTGTCAAGCACAAAATGATTTTCCTGTCATTTTCAAGCTCTAAACCTGCACCTATTTTCACATCAAAAGCAGTACCACTGAAACCTGAGGTTAAGGAAAGGTTAAAGCCCATCACTGAAAATTTAAAGGAGCAGGGGCTATTAATTCCCTGTAACAGTCCATGCAACACTCCTATTTTGGGTTTGCAGAAGTCAAATGATAAATGGAGACTAGTTCAAGATTTATGAATAATAAATGAGGCTGTGGTTTCTTTACACTCCATGGTGTCTAATCCTTATACCCTATTATCTGAAATTCCTGAATGAGACAAATATTTATCAGTTATTGATTTAAAGGATGCTTTCTTTCCTATACCTTTGGCAGAAGAAAGCCAATTTTTATTTGCTTTTGAAGATCCTATTCGGCCAACTTCTCAGCTACCCTTGACAGTTTTGTGCAAGGGGTGTCATGACAGTCCTCACTTATTCTCACAGAGTGTGTCACAGCATCTAAAAAACTTTAATAGCTGTGAGGCAGCAGTGCTACAATATGTAGGTGATATTATTTCCTCTGTTGAGATGGAGGAAACTTGCTCACAAGTCCCAGAAGACTTCTTAACCTTTTTGGTTGGCTGCAGTTATACGGCATCAAAGGAAAACCTCAGCTTTGTCAACAATCTCAGATATGTTAAATATCTGGGCCTAGTCATATCAGATGGGACTAGGGCTATAGGCCTCAATATAATTAAATATATACTAAACCATCCCCAATACAGGCAAATTTATTCTTGGAGTACGGAATGAAGCAGGGAAAAGGCTAACAGATTTGCAAAGAGAATGCACTGGTCATAGTAAACACTTTCTTCCAACAACACAGGAGAGGACTCTACACATGGACATCATCAAGTGGTCAACAGCAAATTAAGATTAATTATATTATTTGCAGCCAAAGATGGAGAAAGCCTACACAGCCAGCAAAAGCAAGACCAAGAGCTGACTGTGGCTCAGATCATGAACTCCTTATTGCCAAATTCAGATGTAAATTGAAGAAAGTAGGGAAAACCACTAGACCATTCAAGTATGACCTAAATCAAATCTCTTATGGCTATACAGTGGAAGGGACAAATAGATTCAATGGATTAGATCTGATAGACAGAATGCCTGAAAAACTAAGGACAGAGGTTCATATTATACACGAGACAGGGATCAAACCCTCTCCAAGAAAAAGAAATGCAAAAAGGCAAAATATTTGCCTGAGGAGACATTACAAATAGCTATGAAAAGAAGAAAAGCAAAAGGCAAAGGAAGAAAAGAAAGATATACTTATTTGAATAGAGAGTTCCAAAGAATGGCAAGTAGAGATAAGAAAGCCTTCATCATTGATCAGTGCAAGGAAGTAGAGGAAAACAAAAGAATGAGAAAGACTAGAGATCTCTTCAAGAAAATTAAAGATATCGAGGAAAATTTCAAAGATGGGCACAAAAAAGGACAGAAATGCTATGGATTTCACAGAAGTAGAACATATTAAGATGAGGTGGCAATAATACATAGAAGTATACAAAAAATGTCTTCAGAACCCCAGATAATCATGATGGTGTGATCACTGACTTAGAGCCAGACATCCTGGAATGTGAAGTCAAGTGGGTCTTAGGAAGCATCACTATGAACAAATCTAGTGGAGGTAATGGAATTCCACTTGAACTATTTCAAATCCTAAAACATGATGCTGTGAAAGTGCTGAACTCAAAATGACAGCAAATTTGGTAAACTCAGAAGTGGTCACAGGACTGAAAAAGGTCAGTTTTCATTCCAGTCCCAAAGGAAGGCAATGCCAAAGAATGCTAAAACTGCTGCAGAGTTGCACTCATCTCACATGCTAGCAAAATAATGCTGAAAATTCTCAAAGTCAGACTTCAACAGTATGTGAATCATGAACTTCCAGGTGTTTAAGTTGGATTTAGAAAATGCAGAGGAATCAAAGAACAAATTTCCAACATCTGCTGGATCATTGAAAAATCAATAGAGGTCCAGAAAAACATCTACTTCTGCTTTATTGACTATGCCAAAGCCTTGACTTCATGGATTACAACTGTGGAAAATTCTCAAAGAGACGGGAATACCAGACCACCTGACCAGCCTCTTGATAAGTCTGTATGCAGGTTAGAAAGCAACAGTTAGAACTACACATGTAACAATGACTGTTTCCAAATTGAAATAGGTTTACTTCAAGTCTGCATATGATCACCCAGCTTATTTAAATTATATGCACAGTACCTCATGAGAAATGCTGGACTAGATGAAACACAATCTGGAATCAAGTTTGCTGGGAGAAATATCACTAATCTCAGATGCACAGATGTCACCACCCTTAAGGCAGAAAATGAGGAAGAACTAAAGAGCCCCTTGATGAAAGTGAGAGGAGAATGAAAAAGTTGGCTTAAAACTCAGCATTCAGAAAACTAAGGTCATGGCATCTCTTCCCATCACTTCAGGGCAAATAGATGGGGAAACAATGAAACTAATGAAAGACTTTCTTTTGGGGGCCTTGAAAATCACTGCAGATGGTGACCGCAGCCATGAAATTTAAAGACGCTTGCTGCTTGGAAGAAAAGTTATGACCAACCTAGACAGCATATTAAAAAGCAGAGACATTACTTTGCCAACAAAGGTCCGTCTAGTCAAAAATGGTTGTCTGAGGAGGCATTACAAATAGCTGAGAAAAGAAAAGAAGCTAAAGGTAAAGGAGAAAAGGAAAGATACATCCATTTGAATGCAGAGTTCCAAAGAATAGCAAGGAGATATAAGAAAGCCATCCTCAATGATCAGTGCAAAGAAATAGAGGAAAACAATAGAATGGGAAATACTGGAGCTCTCATCAAGAAAATTAGAGATATCAAGGGAACATTTCATGCAAAGATGGGGGCAATAAAGGACAGAAATGGATTGAACCAAAGAAAAGCAGATTTTAAGAAGAGGTGGCAAGAATACACAGAAAGTGAAAGTGAAAGTCACTCAGTCATGTCTGACTCTTTGTGACACCCATGGACTCTCCATGGAATTCTCTAGGCCAGAATACTGGAGTGGGTAACCAGTCCCTTCTTCAGGGGATCTTCCCAACCCAAGGATTGAACCCAGGTCTCCTGCTTGGCAGGAAAATTCTTTACCACTGAGACATCTGGGAAGCTCTATGAATACACATAAGAACTATGCAAAAAAGATCTTCATGAACCAGATAACCACTGTGGTGTGATCACTTACCTAGAGCCAGACATATTGGAATGTGATGTCAAGTTGGCCTTCTGAAGCACCACTAAGAACAAAGCTAGTGGAGGTGATGGAATTGAGTTATTTCAAATCCTAAAAGATGATGCTGTGAAAGTGCTGCACCCAATATGCCAGCAAATTTAGAAAACTCAGCAGTGACCACAGAACTAGAAAAGGTAAGTTTTCATTCCAATCCCAAAGAAAGACAATGGCAAAGAATGTTCAAACTACCACACAACTGCACTCATCTCACATGCTAGCAAGGTAATACTCAAAATTCTTCAAGTGAGACTTCAACAGTACATGAACTGATAACTTCCAGACGTTCAAGCTGGATTTAGAAAAGGCAGAAAAAACAGAGATCAAATTGCCAAAATCTGCTGAGACATAGAAAAAAAAAGAGAGTTCCAGAAAAACATCTACTTCTGCTTTATTGACTAACCCAAAGACTTTCACTGGGTGGATCACAACAAACTCCAGAAAAGTCTCAATGTGATGGGAATACCAGACCACCTTACTTGCCTCCTGAAAAATCTGTATGCAGGCCACGAAGCAACCATTTAACCAGACATACAACAGACTGCTTCCAAATTGGGAAAGGTTTTCTTCAAGCCTGTATACTGTCACTCTGCTTATTTAACTTCTATGCAGTGTACATCATTTGAAATGCCAGGCTCGATGAAGCACAAGCTGAAATCAAGATTGCCAGGAAAAACCTCAAGAATCTCAGATATGTAGATGACACCACCCTTATGGCAGAAAGTGAAGAGGAACTAAAAATCCCCTTGGTGAAAGTGAAAGGGGAGTTAAAAAGTTGTCTTAAAACTCAATATTCAAAGACCTTAGATCATGGCATCTTGTCCCTCACTTAACGGCAAATAGTTGGGGAAACATTTGAAACAGTGACAGAGCTCACTGCAGATGGTGGCTGCAGCCAGGAAATTAAAAGATGCTTGCTCCTTGGAAGAAAAGATAATGACTTACCCAGTAGGCGTATTGAAAAGCAGAGACATTACTTTGCCAACAGATGTTCATCTAGTCAAAGTCATGGTTTTTCAGTACTCATGTATGGATGTGAGAGTTGTACTATAAAGAAAGCTGAGTGCCAAAATATTGATGAACTGTGGTGTTGGAAAATACTCTAAGAGTCCCTTGGACTTCAAGGAGATCAAACCAGTTAATTCTAAAAGAAATCAATCCTGAATATTCATTGGAAGGACTGGTGGTGAAGTTGAAGCTGCAATACTTTGGCTACCTGATGCAAAGAACTGACTCCTTGGAAAAAACCCTGATGCTGGGAAAAATTAAAGGCAGGAAGAGAAAAGGACGAGAGAGGATGAGATGATTGGATCGCATCACCAATTATGGAGTTTGATCAAACATTGTAATTAGTGATGGACAGGGAAGTCTGGCATGCTGCTATTCATAGGGTCACAAAGAGTCAGACACAGCTGAGAGATTGAACTGAACTGATAGTCAGAAGGATCAATATGTAAGCTTGAAGTCTGTGGAAATTTAATCCTGCCACGTTCCTTCCTGAAAAGTAAAATGAAACACACATTCATGAATTTTCCCAATTTTTAACTTTATGCATCACAGGAAGATTTTAATGGATACCCCATTAAACAATCCTGACATGAAAATATATACAGATGGCAGTTCTTTTGTTAAGGATGGGAAATGGAAAGCGAGTTACACCCTGGAGATGTTGGAATAGGTTTTAGAAGCAAAGTCTTCTAAAGACTTCTAAAGACTAACCCCTGTCTCCCTGGGAATGAGTGCTCAGCTAGGGGAACTTGTGACTCTGATTGAAGTTCTTGAGTTAAAGTACATATGTACACTGATTCTAAGTATACTTATTTGAGTTTTTACATCTATGCTGCAACATGGAAAGAAAGACAATTTAAAATGCAACAGGAGAACCTATTAAGCATTTCAAAGAGATTGAGAGATTTTACGTGCCAACATTCGTAGGATTGTGGAAAAAGCAAGAGAATTCCAGAATGAAAAAAAAAAAATCTACTACTGCTTCATTGACTATGCTAAAGCTTTTGACTGGGTGGATTACAACAAACTGAGGAAAATTCTTAAAGAGGTGAGTGTACCAGACCACCTCACCTGGCTTCTGAGAAATCTGTATGCAGGTCAAAAAGCAACAATTAGAACAAGACATGGAACAACAGACTGGTTCCAAATTGAGAAAGGAGTACATCAAGACTGTATATTGTCACCTTGCCTATTTAACTTATATGCAGAATACATCATGCAAAATGTAAGACTGGATGAAGGTCAAACTGGAATCAAGATTGCTAGGAGAAATATCAATGACCTCAGATATGCATAGGATACCACCCTCATGACAGAAAGAAAAGAGGAACTAAAGAGCCTCTTAATGAAAGTGAAAGAGAAGAGTGAAAAAGCTGGCTTAAAGCTCAACATTCAAAAAGCAACTGTCATGGTATCTGGTCATATCCCTTCATGGCAAGTAGATGGGGAAATAAAGGAAACAGTGACAAACTGTTTTCTTGGGCTCCAAAATAACTGCAGATGGTGACTGCAGCCATGAAATTGAAAGACATTTGCTCCTTTGAAAAAAGCCGAATGACCAAACTAGACAGCATATTATAAATCACGAATAATGAGAAAGTAGAAAAAGAAATTAAGGAAACAATTCCATTCACCATTGCAATGAAAAGAATAAAATACTTAGGAATATATCTACCTAAAGAAACTAAAGACCTATATATAGAAAACTATAAAACACTGATGAAAGAAATCAAAGAGGACACTAATAGATGGAGAAATATACCATGTTCATGGATCAGAAGAATCAATATAGTGAAAATGAGTATACTACCCAAAGCAATTTACAAATTCAATGCAATCCCTATCAAGCTACCACCCACATTTTTCACAGAACTAGAACAAATAATTTCAAGGTTTGTATGGAAATACAAAAAACCTTGAATAGCCAAAGCAATCTTGAGAAAGAAGAATGGAACTGGAGGAATCAACTTGCCTGACTTCAGGCTCTACTACAAAGCCACGGTCATCAAGACAGTATGGTACTGGCACAAAGACAGACATATAGATCAATGGAACAAAATAGAAAGCCCAGAGATAAATCCACACACATATGGACACCTTATCTTTGACAAAGGAGGCAAGAATATACAATGGAGTAAAGACAATCTCTTTAACAAGTGGTGCTGGGAAAACCGGTCAACCACTTGTAAAAGAATGAAACTAGATCACTTTCTAACACCGCACACAAAAATAAACTCAAAATGGATTAAAGATCTAAATGTAAGATCAGAAACTATAAAACTCCTAGAGGAGAACATAGGCAAAACACTCTCAGACATAAATCACAGCAGGATCCTGTATGATCCACCTCCCAGAATTCTGGAAATAAAAGCAAAAATAAACAAATGGGATCTAATTAAAATTAAAAGCTTCTGCACAACAAAGGAAAATATAAGCAAGGTGAAAAGACAGCCTTCTGAATGGGAGAAAATAATAGCAAATGAAGCAACTGACAAACAACTAATCTCAAAAATATACAAGCAACTTATGCAGCTCAATTCCAGAAAAATAAACGACCCAATCAAAAAATGGGCCAAAGAACTAAATAGACATTTCTCCAAAGAAGACATACGGATGGCTAACAAACACATGAAAAGATGCTCAACATCACTCATTATTAGAGAAATGCAAATCAAAACCACAGTGAGGTACCACTTCACACCAGTCAGAATGGCTGCGATCCAAAAATCTGCAAGCAATAAATGCTGGAGAGGGTGTGGAGAAAAGGGAACCCTCCTACACTGTTGGTGGGAATGCAAACTAGTACAGCCACTATGGAGAACAGTGTGGAGATTCCTTAAAAAATTGCAAATAGAACTCCCTTATGACCCAGCAATCCCACTTCTGGGCATACACACTGAGGAAACCAGAATTGAAAGAGACACATGTACCCCAATGTTCATCGCAGCACTGTTTATAATAGCCAGGACATGGAAACAACCTAGATGTCCATCAGCAGATGAATGGATAAGAAAGCTGTGGTACATATACACAATGGAGTATTACTCAGCCGTAAAAAAGAATTCATTTGAATCAGTTCTGATGAGATGGATGAAACTGGAGCCGATTATACAGAGTGAAGTAAGCCAGAGAGAAAAACACCAATACCGTATACTAACACATATATATGGAATTTAGGAAGATGGCAATGACGACCCTGTATGCAAGACAGGGAAAGAGACACAGATGTGTATAACGGACTTTTGGACTCAGAGGGAGAGGGAGAGGGTGGGATGATTTGGGAGAATGGCATTCTAACATGTATACTATAATGTAAGAATTGAATCGCCAGTCTATGTCTGACGCAGGATACAGCATGCTTGGGGCTGGTGCATGGGGATGATCCAGAGAGATGTTATGGGGAGGGAGGTGGGAGGGGGGTTCATGTTTGGGAATGCATGTAAGAATTAAAGATATTAAAATTTAAAAAATTTAAATAAATAAGTAAATAAATAAATAAAATAAAATAAAAATAAAAATAAATAAATCAGAGACATTACTTTACTGACAAAGGTCCATCTATTCAAAGCTATGGTTTTCCAGTAGTCATGTATGAATGTGAGAGTTGAACTATAAAGAGAGCTGAGTGCTGAAGAATTGACGAACTGTGGTGCTGGAGAAGACTCTTGAGCATCCCTCGGACTGCAAGGTGATCCAACCAGTCCATCCTAAAGGAGATCAGTCCTGGGTGTTCATTGGAAGGACTGATGCTGAAGCTGAAACTCCAATACTTTGGCCACCTGATGTGAAGAGTTGACTCATATGAAAAGACCATGATGCTGGGAAAGATTGAGAGTAAGAAGAGAAGGGGACAACAGAGGATAAGATGGTTGGATGGCATCACCAACTTGAAGGACATGAGTTTGAACACATTTCAGGTTTTGGTGAGGGACAGGGAAGCCTAGCATACAGCAGTCCATGGGGCAACAAAAGTAGGACACAACTGAGTGATTGAACTGAACTGAATTGAGAGACTCTTAACTGCTGTATATTTTCCTAAAGAAGTAGTCATTATGAACTGCAAAGTGCACAGCAGGGACAGGAGTAAAGTAGCTGGAGGTAATCAGCTGGCTGACTGCCATGCTATAAAGGCAACACTTTAGGAAACCTCTTCACTACAGACACCTTTGATTTAGGCAGGTCCTGTTGAACAGGAGTAGCCATGATATACTGATGAAGAATTAGAAAGATATGAGAAAAAAGGATCAAACATTACTAGTAAAGGATGTTTACAGTCTGAGGATGGACTATAAATAATTGCTGAAAATGCTCAATGGAAAATTCAGAAGGGTTTATACCAAAGTTTTCATTTAGGCATTGAGAGCACTTACCAGATGGCTTCTCATTTGTTTGAAGATAAAAAATGTAACAAAGACTTTAAAGAACATTATCAAGAGACATGAGGTCTGTCAGAAAAATAACCTGAAGACTGAAAAACTAGCAAAATCTTGGTTACAACAAAGTGAAAAATATCCTGAAGAGAACTGGGAAATTGATTTTACTCATATGCCAAAAGCAAATGGATTTTCTTGCTTACAAGTGTGGGTAGATACCTTTACCGGATGGATTGAAGATTTTCCCTGCTGTAGTGAGCAGGCTAAGGAGGTTGTAAGAATTCTAATCCATGAAATTATTTCCAGGTTTGGGCTGCTGGAGAGCCTTCAGAGTGACAATAGCTCTGCCTATAAAGCTGTTGTAACTCAGAGGGTGTCAAAAAGCTCCAGGAATAGAACATCACTTACACTGTTCCTGGAAACCTCAAACCTCAGAAAAGTTTGAAAAAGCTACTGACATTATTAAGAAACATCTAGGTAAATTAACTCAAAAGACATAAGACAATTGGCTTAAAGTTTTACCCATAGTTTTAATGAGGGCTCGTACTGCCCTCCCCCCACAAAAGAAGGGACTGTCCCCCTTTGAATATATTTATGGAAGGCCCTTCTTATGCACAGACATTGTTATAGACCCTGAAGCCTTGGAATTATCTAATTATGTAACTCAACTTTCAACTTTTCAACAAACATTACAGGAACTCTGGGAGGTGACTCCTGATCCAGCCTGTGAGTCAAACAATCCTCTGTTTGAGCCAGGAGCTGAGGTCCTGATAAAGACATTGGGATCTAAGGGGGCAATCCCTCGAGCCTCTCTGGAAGGTCCTTACCAGGTTTTTCTTTCTTCTCCCACAGCTGTCAGTGTGCCGGGAATTGATTGATGGGTTTACCACACTCAGGTTAAGAGGTGGCACACTGACCAGGGCTAAGGGATGTCACTTTATGCCTTTATTCTCTATGCTTTTACTTTTTTTACTTTTCAAATGGACCTGATAATCTATGTGGGCCTGTTTCTGCTGACTCCGAAAATCTTGAGTCTGTCGTTTGACCCTCAAGACAAGGTCTTCCTGTCCTGGGCTCACTCCTATGCCGCATCCCACAAATGGTTTAATTGCTGAGTCTGCAGAGCAGTCTTTTTGTCAGTGGAAGGCTTCCTGTGGTGGGCATCTCTACTTCAGGGAAAGGACTTTCTCCAAGTCCACAACTACCCATGCCAACAGCAATCATATGTGATGCCTCTTCTTAATCTGATGACATCTAACAATCCTAAAATGGACTGGTACAATACTTTGTACCTTATCTATGGATAGAATGTGACTTTTGACTTTCATTATGCATTGTCTTGGTATAATCAGTATTTTGCTGCACATAAGAAGGTAGATGGATCTAGATCTTGTGGCTTTTTACCTGACGTTTATCAAATATGGAATGAGGTTATATGGCTTACAACTGAAAAGGGCTGCATAATATCATATGCCCCCATATGCGGGGAACAAATAAAGCTATCCCCAGAAGTTAGCTGATAGCTTAATTATAATGACTGGAAACAACTGCAATTTTTGCCTCAGGCAATATATGCAATGTAATTATTCCCATGTCTTCCAATCCCAGTTCAGGTCCTCCTTTTGCCTGGCCCCAGACACTGATTGGGACTGGATCACTGTCACACTGGCTTGCTCCAAATGAGACCTACTGGATATGTGACTCTTACCTATTTGTATGACTTCCCCCTGGCTGGATAGGGAGATGAACCCTAGGTCTAGTTTTACTCATGGATTCATATTTTCAGAGCTTCTGGAGAAGCCTGCTAATTTGCGACACCTTAGAACTCATTGGGCAATGTTTGTATTTCATTGGTATGATTATTTGGCTGGAGTAATTTTTCCCTTTCTGGGAACTACAGACGTTATGCTATGAGTTGATGCTCTGACTAATTTTACTCAAAAGGATTTACAAGAGTCTTAAAAAGCTACTTGAGCCCTTTATGCTGAACAAACACAAATTAGAAAGATGGTTTTACAAAACAGATTGGTCTTTTTTAACAGCCGCACATGGAGGAATTTGTGCCATTATTCATACCCAGGGTTGTACATATAGACCAGAAATGAGCCCTAATGTTACTCACTTAACTAAACACCTGAACAAGATGATTTAGGCTATGTATACTCCTGAAGCCTAGTCACTTCTTTTTGGGAGATGTTAACTAGTTTCTCATGGTGGAAAACTATCTTAATTTCAATAATCCTGATTGTTCTGTTTCTGCTGTTTGCTCCCTGCCTCTGTGACTGTGTACCGGGATATGTTTCTAGCTGCATAAAGGCTTTTAAGTTAAAAATGTGTCATGGTTTGATGCGGGTTGGAAAAGAATTTCTGGACATGAGACAGAATGAGAGAAAAATAAAGTTTATTACTGTGGGAGATGCTGTTAGAACAGTAGGCAAGATCAAGGGAGAACCAACACTGAACAAGGGTCCTTAGTCCACTTTTATACATAGGGTACAAGGAGTGGGATAGGGGTCTTGCTGGTCATTTGCTGATTGGATGAGGCATGTATACTGGGTGGGGGAAGAGTTGGGCATATACTTTCTCCATTATACTGTTGCATTAAAAGTTACAGAATGGGGGTGAGGGGAAAAGGATGATAAGGGTCAGGTTTTTCCAATCCTGCATTCCAAGACGCTCCTTGGTTTATGTGCTCTTTCATCATTCAGTTCAGTTCAGATAAGTCACTCAGCCGTGTCCGACTCTTTGCGACCCCATGAATTGCAGCACGCCAGGCCTCCCTGTCCATCACCAACTCCCGGAGTCCACTCAGACTCACGTCCATCAAGTCAGTGATGCCATCCAGCCATCTCATGCTCTGTCATCCCCCTCTCCTCCTGCCCCTAATTCTTCCCAGCATCAGAGTCTTTTCCAATGAGTCAACTCTTTGCATGAGGTGGCCAAAGTATTGGAATTTCAGCTTTAGCATCAGTCCTTCCGAAAAAAGCCAGGACTGATTTCCTTTAGAATGGACTGGGGAGACCAAGGGACTCTCAGGAGTCTTCTCCAACACCACAGTTTAAAAGCATCAATTCTTTGGTACTCAGCCTTCTTCACAGTCCAACTCTCACATCCATACATGACCACTGGAAAAACCATAGCCTTGACTAGACGGAACTTTGTTGGCAAAGTAATGCCTCTGCTTTTCAATATTCTATTTAGGTTGGTCATAACTTTCCTTCCAAAGACTAAGCGTCTTTTAATTTCATGGCTGCAATCACCATCTGCAGTGATTTTGGAGCCCTCAAAAAATAAAGTCTGGCACTGCTTCTACTGTTTCCCTGTCTATTTCCCATGAAGTGATGGGACTGGATGCCATGATCTTCGTTTTCTGAATGTTGAACTTGGAGCCAACTCTTTCACTCTCCTCATTCCCTTTCATCAAGAGGCTTTTTAGTTTCTCTTCACTTTCTGCCATAAGGGTAGTGTCATCTGCATATCTGAGGTTATTAATATTTCTCCCTGCAATCTTGATTCCAGATTGTGTTTCTTCTAGCCCAGCATTTCTCATGATGTATTCTGCATATAAGTTAAATAGGCAGGGTGACAATATACAGCCTTGAGTACTCCTTCTCCTATTTGGAACAAGTCTATTGTTCCATGTTCAGTTATGTTGCTTCCTGATCTGCATATAGGTTTCTCAAGAGGCAGGTCAGGTAATCTAGTATTCCCATCTCTTTCAAAATTATCCAGTTTATTGTGATCCACACAGTCAAAGGCTTTGGAATAGTCAATAAAGCAGAAATATATGTTTTTCTGGAACTCTCTTGCTTTTTCCATGATCCAGTTGATACTGTCAATTTTATCTCTGGTTCTCTGCCTTTTCTAAAACCAGCTTGAACATCTAGAAGTTCACAGTTCATGTATTGTTGAAGTCTGGCTAGCATGTGAGATGAGTGCAATTGTGTGGTAGTTTGAACATTCTTTGGCATTGCCTTTCTTTGGGATTGGATGAAAACTGACATTTTCCAGTCCTGTGGCCACTGCTGGGTTTTCCAAATTTGCTGGCATATTGAGTGCAGCACTTTCACAGCATCATCTTTCAGGATTTGAAATAGCTCAACTGGAATTCCATCACCTCCACTAGCTTTTTTCCTAGTGATGCTTTCTAAAGCCCACTTGACTTCACATTCCAGGATGTTATGCTCTAGGTGAATGATCACACCATTGAGATTATCTTGGTCATGAAGCTCTTTTTTGTACAGTTCTTCTGTGTATTCTTGCCACTTCTTCTTAATAACTTCTGCTTCTCTTAGATCTATACCATTTCTGTCCTTTATTGAGCCCATCTTTGCATGAAATGTTCCTTTGGTATCTCTAGTTTTCTTGAAGAGGTCTCTGAAGTATTCCCTTGGTATCTCTAGTTTTCTTGAAGAGGTCTCTCGTCTTTCCAATTCTGTTGTTTTTCTCTATTTGTTTGCATTGATTTCTGCATTCTGATGCTTATAGCTTTCTTTTTCTCCTTTGTTTTTCGCTTCTCTTCTTTTCAGTTATTTGTAAGGCCTCCTCAGACAGCCATTTCGCTTTTTTCATTTCTTTTCCATGGGGATGGTCTTGATCCCTGTCTCCTGTACAATGTCACAAACTTCCATCCATAGTTCATCAGGCACTCTGTCTATCAGATCTAGGCCCTTAAATCTATTTCTCACTTCCACTGTATAATCATAAGTGGTTTTATTTAGGTCATACCTGAATGGTCTAGTGGTTTTCCCTACTTTCTTCAATTTAAGTCTGAATTTGGCAATAAGGAGTTCATGATCTGAGTCACAGTCAGCTCCCGGTCTTGTTTTTCCTGACTGTATAGAGCTTCTCCATTTTTGGCTGTAAAGAATATAATCAATTTGATTTCAGTGTTGACCATCTGGTGATGTCCGTGTGTAGAATCTTCGCTTGTGTTGTTGGAAGAGGGTGTTTTCTGACCAGTGCATTCTCTTGGCAAAACTTTATTAGCGTTTGCCCTGTTTCATTCTGTACTCCAAGGCCGAATTTACCAGTTACTCCAAGTGTTTCTTGACTTCCTACTTTTGCATTCCAGTCCCCTATAATGAAAAAGACATCTTTTGGGGGGTGTTAGTTCTAAAAGGTCTTGTAGGTCTTCATAGAACCATTCAACTTCATCTTCTTCAATGTTGGGGCATAGGCTTGGATTACTGTGATATTGAATAGTTTGCCTTGGAAATGAACAGAGATCATTCTGTCGTTTTGAGATTGCATCCAAGAACTGCATTTCAGACTCTTTTGTTGACCATCGTAGCTGCTCCATTTCTTCTAAGGGATTCCTGGCCACAGTAGTAGATGTAATGGTCACCTGAGTTAAATTCACCCATACCAGTCCATTTTAGTTCGCTGATTCATAGAATGTTGACGTTCACTCTTGCCATTTCCTGTTTGACCACTTCCAATTTGCCTTGATTCATGGACCTAACATTCCAGGTTCCTATGCAGTATTGCTCTTTACAGCATCTTTCCATCACCAGTCACATCCACAACTGGGTATTATTTTTGCTTTGGCTCCATCCCTTCATTCTTTCTGGAGTTATTTCTCCACTGATTTTCAGTAGCATATTGGGCACCTACGAAGTTCCCCTTTCAGTGTCTTATCTTTTTGCCTTTTCATACAGTTCATGGGGTTCTCAAGGCAAGAATACTGAAGTGGTTTGCCATTCCCTTCTCCAGTGGACCACCTTCTGTCAGACTTCTGCACCATGACCCACCCATCCTGGGTGGCCCACACCACATGGCTTAGTTTTGTTGAGTTAAACAAGGGTGTGGTCCATTTGATCAGATTGGCTAGTTTACTGTGATTATGGTTTCAGTGTGTCTGCCCTCGGATGCCCTCTCACAACACCTACCGTCCTACTTTGATTTCTCTTACCTTTGATGTGCTGGCTTCAGCAGAAGCACACTGGCTGGGAAGGACTGCACAGAAACTCACTGGCTGTGTCAGACTGGGCAGAAGTGTGGCTGAAAGGAGCTACCCCTCATCCAAGGCCAGAGGTGGCGACTGAGAATGCCAGGATGTGACGGCACAGAAGTGGCCTAGAGGAGCCCCTCCCCCACCCCACGTCCACGGTCACGGGCAGCGGCCGAGAGGAGCTACCACACACCCGAGGTCAGGGGAGGCAGCCGTGAGGAGCAAGCCCACGTCCAAGGAGCGGTGACTGCAAGGGCACAGGAGGGCTGATAGGAGCTACTCCATGTTCAAGGTCAGGAGGGATGGCTGTGAGGAGATACCCCTAGTCCAAGGTAAGGAGCAGCAGCTGCACTTTGCTGGAGCAGCCATTAAGAGATACCCCACATTCAAGGTAAGAGAAATATATACATATATATATTTGTTTATGTTTAACAAATAATAATATATGTTTAATTACTTAGTAATATATGTTTAATTACTAAGTCATGTCTAACTTCTCATGACCTCATAGACTGTAGCACACCAGGCTCCTCTGTCCTCATCAATCTCCCAGAGTTTACTCAAATTCATGTCACTTGAATCATTGATGCTATCTAATCATCTTATCCTTTGCCACCGCATTCTCTTTGCCCTTTCCCAGCACTGGGGTCTTTTCCAATGAATCGGCTCTTTGCATAAGCTGGCCAGGATATTAGAGCTTCAGCTTCAGCAACAGTACTTCCAAAGAATATTCAGGGTTGCTTTCCTTTAAGACTGACTGGTTTGATCTCCTTGCAATCCAAGAGACAAGAGTCTTCTACAGCAGTATATAGGATTATATTTTTATACATAAACCACAAGTTATCTAAAAAATACCAAAAGCAACTCCATTTACAATAGCAAATACAACAAAGTACTTAATATTAAATTTAATTATGGAGGTGAAATATTTATATACTGAAAACTAAGATTTTGATGAGAGAAATTAAAGAAGATGGAATTAAAGATATTCCGTGTTTATGCATTTAAAAATTAATATTGCTAAAATGTTGATACTACACAAAGCTGCCTGTGGAAGGGTTGATTGCCCAGTTATGTCTGACTCTTTGCAACCTCATGGATTTTAGCATTTTCCAGGCAAGAATACTGGAATGGGTAGCCATTCCCTTCTCTACAGGATCTTCTTGACCCAGGGATCTACCCAGGTCTCCCACACTGCAGGCAGACTCTTTACTATCTAAGCCACAAGGGAAGCCCAAAGCTACCTGTAAATTTGTGGTAATCCTTATCAAAATGTCAATGGTATGTTCACACAAATATAAAAATCCTAAGATTTGTATTGGAGAAGGCAATGGCACCCCACTCCAGTACTCTTGCCTGGAAAATCCCATGGACAGAGGAGCTTGGCAGGCTGCAGTCCATGGGGTCGCTGAGGGTCGGACATGACCGAGTGACTTCATTTTCACTTTCCACTTTCATGCATTGGAGAAAGAAATGGCAGCCCACTCCAGTGTTCTTGCCTGGAGAATCCCAGGGACCGGGGAGCCTGGTGGGCTGCCGTCTATGGGGTCCCACAGAGTTGGACACGACTGAAGCGACTTAGCAGCAGTAGCAGCATCAAGATTTGTATGGAATCATCAAGATCACAAATAATTAAAGCAACCTTGAAAAAGAAGAGCAAAGCTGGAGGCATTACACTAATGGATTTCAAGCTATATCATAAAGCTATTGTAGTCAAAACAGTGGTGTACTAGCATAAAAGCAGAAACATTGATCAATGGAATAGAATCGAGTGCCCAGAAATTAACTGTTACATACAGTAAACTATTGCTTGGCAGGAAAGCCAATTATACTCTATTGGAACAGAGTAATCTCTTTAGTAAATGGTGTTGGGAAAAGTGAATAATCACAATTACAAGAATGAAACTGAACCTGTTTTACACCACTTACAAAAATAAACTTGAAATGGCATAAAAAGTTAAACATGGGCCTAAAATAATAAATCTCATAGAAGCAAACACTGGAGATCTCCGTGATATTGGTCTTGACAATGATTTTCTGAATATAATACCCAAAGTGTACACACAAAAACAAAGATAAATAAGTGGAACTATGTTAAACTAGGTTCCCTGGTGGCTCAGAAGATAAAGAATCTGCCAGCAATGCAGGAGACTCAGATTGAGCTTCTTCATAACAAACAGTAATAAACAAAATGAAAAGACTACCTAAAGAATCAGAGAAAATATTTGTAATTCATATATCTGATAAGAGGTTAATATCCAAAATATATAAGGAACTCATACAACTGAATAGTAAAGCAAACAAACAAAAAATGCACTTTAAAACGAGCATAGGCCTTAAATAGATTTTTTTTTTCCTAAAAGAATACATGCAAATGGGTACTGGGTACACAAAGAGGTCCTTGATATCACTAATCATCATAAAAATACAAATCAAAACCACAGTGATATATTACCTCATATCTTTTAGAATCATTGTTATTAAAAAGACAATATATAGCAAGTATTGGACAAGGATATGGAGGGAGCAGGACCCTTATGCACCATTGATGAAAGTGTTTTTGGGACAGCCACTATGGAAAACTATAGCCACTATAGCCACTCCACTACAGTATGGAAAAAAATTAAAAGTAGAAGTACTATATAATCTAGTAATCCTACACCTCAGTATATATCTAAAGAAATAAAATCAGGATCTTGAAATGCTTTCTCTATTACCATGTTCATTGCAACACTATGCTGGCCAAGATATGGAAATAGCCTAAGTATCTGTTGATAGGTGAATGGATAATTAAGATGTAATACACATATACAATGGATAGTTACTAGAACATAAACAGAAGGAAATCCTGATATTTCCTGCAATAATAAAGAACTTTGAGGGCACTATAAGTAAACTAAGTCATAGAAACACAAATACTGCATGATCTCATTTATATGTATGATTAAAAAAAAAAAAAACAAAAAACTAAGCCCATAGAAACAGAGAGTAGAATGATTATTTTCAGGGATGAGTGACCAAGTTGGTCAAATGGTACACATTTCCCATTATAAGATGAATACATTTTAGAAAACTAATTATAACATGGTGGCTATAGTTAGCAATACTTTATTATACACTTGAATGTGGCTAAGAGAATAGATATTAATGATTTCATCTATGAAAAACAAACATGGTAACTATGTGAGGTAATGACTGTTACCTATCTCTATTGTGGCAGACATTTCACAGTATATTACTGTATAAAATCATGTTGTACATCTTAAGCTTATATAATATTATGTATTAATTGTATATCAATAAGGCTGGAAATGACAAAAGTCAGTCTAGTCAAAGTTATAGTTTTTCCAGTAGTTACGTCTGGATGTGAGAGGTGGACCATTAAGAAAGTGAGCGTGAAGGATTGATGCTTTTGAACTGTGAAGTTGGAGAAGACTCCAGAGTCGCTTTGACTGCAAGGAGATCAAACCAGTCAATCCTAAAGGAAATCAGTCCTGAATATTCGTTCCAAAATACCATATCAGAGAAGGCAGTGGCAACCTACTCCAGTACTCTTGTCTGGAAAATCCCATGGGAAGAGGAGCCTGATAGGCTGCAGTCCATGGGATCATTAGGAGTCGGACACGACTGAGTGACTTCACTTTCACTTTTCACTTTCATGTATTGGAGAAGGAAATGGCAACCCACTCCAGTGTTCTTGCCTGGAGAATCGCAGGGACAAGGGAGCCTGGTGGGCTGCTGTCTATGGGGTTGCACAGAGTCAGACACAACTGAAGCGACTTAGCAGCAGCAGCATTTGTTGAAAGGACTGATGCTGAAGCTGAGGTTCCAATACTTTGGCCACCTGATGCAAAGAACTGACTCACTGGAAAAGACCCTGATGCTGGGAAAGATTGAAGGCACAAGGAGAAGGGGAAGACAGAGGGTGAAATGTTTGGATGGCATCACTGACTCAATGGACATGAGTCTGAGCAAGCATAGGAGTGGTGATGGACAGGGAACACTGGCATGCTGCAGCCCATGGAGTCACTAACAGTAAGACATGATTGAGCAATTGAACTGAACAGTAGGTTGGAAACAATTCTTACAAATTTTTGTAGCTAACTGAAGTGTTGATTGACTCAAATCCTTGTGAATTCAAAGTTAGTTGACTCTTTTTTATGAATGTTAAACTAATGGGGTAAAAATGTTTTTCACCTGATCAATTGTATGTTATATATTAATTTTTCGAAGATAAATGCAGTGACTATCCCCATCAGCATCTAGGTCTGTTTTATAGTTTTTATTCTTAGTAAATTGCCCCTATGTATATGAAGCAATATTGGTTAACTTTGTTAAAATATAAAATGGATGGATTTTTTCAAAATTAATTATATTTGAATACTGCATCAACACTTTATATGTTTGCATATAATTCACATGCTAGAATATATTTTCATCAATAAATAAGGAATTTTCTAATTGTTTATTTTTAATCATTTATTATTAATTACATATTTTAGTACAAGTTATTCTTCAAAGTCCTAATACCATAATGAGATGAACAATATTTTCACAAATGGCAAACATTAAAAAAATAATTAAAGATGAAGCATGTATAAATTCAGAATCCTGTTATATAAATTTATATTTACCAAGGAAGTAGAGAGTAGTAGAAAACAGATGAAAATAGACTACCCAGGTAACTCTTCATGGAATAAGTGGGATTTTTAATTACTCTTTGTTGAGCTTATTTCCCATATGCAATCATGAGCTTTTTCTTTTTCATAACTTTTCTTTGTGAAATTGAATATTTTGAAAAGTATACTAGTTTATTTCATGTTTTCGACATGAAACCATAGAAAAGATGAACTTAAATCTTGAATCAACATTTGAGAACTTTTGCATACCTTAAAATAATCTCTCAACCTAGGAATCGTTTCCTTGAGAAAAGGCTCCTCAGAGTTATTTGAATATTTTATACAATATGACAACATAATAAGCAATTGCCTTTTTTAGTTTATACCTGGGATAGTCTTTCAGTTAGTGATCTGATTGGCGAGCAAGCAACCTGATGGAGATGTAAAGGGCAGGATCCAGATCTTTTGTCTCCTTATTTTCTGATTAAATGTGGAAATTATTTTATTCATTTTAACAACTTGGCAAAATTATTCTGCTGATGGTTTAGGAATAGGTTGATGTAAAGAGAGTTACAACAAGAAATTGGACATGGTATAACTATAAAAGTCCCTGAATTATAATAAATTATAGTATCAGTTTATTTTATTTTTTTTTTATCCTTTTGGTTTTTTTTTTTTAGTTTTTTATTTTTTACATTTTAAAATCTTTAATTCTTACATGCATTCCCAAACATGAACCCCCCTCCCACCTCCCTCCCCAAAACATCTTTCTGGGTCATCCCCATGCACCAGCCCCCACCATGCTGCATCCTGCGTCAGACATAGACTGGCGATTCAATTCACATGATAGTATACATGTTAGAATGGCATTCTCCCAAATCATCCCACCCTCTCCCTCTCCCTCTGAGTCCAAAAGTCCGTTATACACATCTGTGTCTCTTTCCCTGTCTTGCATACAGGGTCGTCATTGCCATCTTCCTAAATTCCATATATATGTGTTAGTATACTGTATTGGTGTTTTTCTTTCTGGCTTACTTCACTCTGTATAATCGGCTCCAGTTTCATCCATCTCATCAGAACTGATTCAAATGAATTCTTTTTAATGGCTGAGTAATACTCCATTGTGTATATGTACCACAGCTTTCTTATCCATTCATCTGCTGATGGACATCTAGGTTGTTTCCATGTCCTGGCTATTATAAACAGTGCTGCGATGAACATTGGGGTACATGTGTCTCTTTCAATTCTGGTTTCCTCGGTGTGTATGCCCAGAAGTGGGATTGCTGGGTCATAAGGGAGTTCTATTTGCAATTTTTTAAGGAATCTCCACACTGTTCTCCATAGTGGCTGTACTAGTTTGCATTCCCACCAACAGTGTAGGAGGGTTCCCTTTTTTTCCACACCCTCTCCAGCATTTATTGCTTGCAGATTTTTGGATCGCAGCCATTCTGACTGGTGTGAAGTGGTACCTCATTGTGGTTTTGATTTGCATTTCTCTAATAATGAGTGATGTTGAGCATCTTTTCATGTGTTTGTTAGCCATCCGTATGTCTTCTTTGGAGAAATGTCTATTTAGTTCTTTGGCCCATTTTTTGATAGGGTCGTTTATTTTTCTGGAGTTGAGCTGCATAAGTTGCTTGTATATTTTTGAGATTAGTTGTTTGTCAGTTGCTTCATTAGCTATTATTTTCTCCCATTCAGAAGGCTGTCTTTTCACCTTGCTTATATTTTCCTTTGTTGTGCAGAAGCTTTTAATTTTAATTAGATCCCATTTGTTTATTTTTGCTTTTATTTCCAGCATTCTGGGAGGTGGATCATAGAGGATCCTGCTGTGATTTATGTCTGAGAGTGTTTTGCCTATGTTCTCCTCTAGGAGTTTTATAGTTTCTGATCTTACATTTAGATCTTTAATCCATTGCTACTCTCTTTCACCTTGCCCTTAAAAACCCTTCCCTGAGATCCTCAGGAAATTTGGTTCCTTTAGGGATTAGCTGCCTATAATCCTTGTTGGGCCTTGCAGTAAACATTGCTCTTTCCTTCACCACAATCTTCTGTCAGTTGATTGTCTTTACTGAATGTGAATGACAGACCCAAGTTTGGTTTGTTAGATGTCACAACTTCCATAGGTGTAACTGTATTTGGCAAAACCTCATCATTTCATCATATATACACAATCCTCAATTTCTAAACTTAGGTTTTCAGATTTGCAAGGAAAATCAGATACCAATTAGCATACTCAAAAAAAATTCTCAAAAATAATTCTGATAGATCATTTCCAGAGTTAGTTCTGTTCAGTCACTCAGGCATGTCTGACTCTGCAACCCCATGAATTGCAGCACGCCAGGCCTCTCTGTCCATCACCATCTCCCGGAGTTCACTCAAACTCATGTCCATCAAGTCAGGGATGCCATCCAGCCATCTCATCCTCTGTCGTCCCCTTCTCCTCCTTCCCCCAGTCCCTCCCAGCATCAGAGTCTTTTCCAATGAGTCAACTTTTCACATGAGGTGGCCAATCTACTAGAGTTTCAGCTTTAACATCATCACTTCCAAAGAACACCCAGGGCTGATCTTCTTCAGAATGGACTGGTTGGATCTCCTTGCAGTCCAAGGGACTCTCAAGAGTCTTCTCCAATACCGCAGTTCAAAAGCATCAATTCTTCAATGCTCAGCTTTCTTCACAGTCCAACTCTCACATTCATACATGACCACTGGAAAAGCCATAACCTTGACTAAACGGACCTTTGTTGGCAAAGTAATGTCTCTGCTTTTCAATATGCTATCTAGGTTGGTCATAAGTTTCCTTCCAAGGAGTGAGCATCTTTTAATTTCATGGCTGCAGTCACCATCTGCAGTGATTTTGGAGACCAAAAAGAAAAAGTCTGCCACTGTTTCCACTGTTTCCCCATCTATTTCCCATGAAGTGATGGGGACAGGGGCCATGATCTTCGTTTTCTGAATGTTGAGTTTTATGCCAACTTTTTCACTCTCCACTTTCACTTTCATCAAGAAGCTTTTTAGTTCCTCTTCATTTTCCGCCATAAGGGTGGTGTCATCTGCATATCTGAGGTTATTGATGTTTCTCCCGACAATCTTGATTCCAGCTTGTGCTTCTTCCAGCCCAGCATGTCTCATGATGGACTCTGCACGTAAATTAAATAAGCAGGGTGACAATATACAGCCTGGATGTACTCCTTTTCCTATTTGGAACCAGTCTGTTGTTTCACGTCCAGTTCTAACTGTTGCTTCCTGACCTGCATATAGGTTTCTCAAGAGGCAGGTCAGGTGGTCTGGTATTCCCATCTCTTGAAGAATTTTCCACAGTTTCTTGTGATCCACACAAAGGCTTTGGCATAGTCAATAAAGCAGAAATATATGTTTTTCTGGAACTCTCTTGCTTTGATAGTTAGGCTTTTACTAATAAGAGTTTCAACACTTCATAAAGCAAATCTTGACATATTTTGATGATTCCAATATCTACTAAGGAATTTGTTTTGCCTAATATTTTCTGCTACTATTTTTTTAGTTGCATAGCCTCCTGTAGAACTGTTCACAAGTAAATCTAATCTCTGCCTCTCTAGAACTTATTTTGTTATTTAAAATAAGCCTCATCTTACCCCACTGACAAGCACTGACTGACTGCTTATAGTTTTATGGCAATATACTCATCACCCCAAATTTAATCAGCCTTCATCTTATGAGTTTCCCTGGGGCTCAGATATGTCCCTACCAGGCTCCCTGGAGGGATTCAAATATTAACAAACATATGTTCCACTCATGTATATTATACTTCAACTCCACCATAAAATCGCCTGGATAATCATACGTTTTCTTATCCTTTTATGGCATCTGTACATATCTTGTGTGAAGATGATAGCTTCACAAGATGGAAGAATTCTAGGTCCCTGAGTTACTACTTGGAAAGAAGTCACCCAGCAAAGTTATTCAACCTATAGCAGATAATGATATGAACTAGAATAAAGTCTCATGTTACTCAACCAGTGAGATATTTGCTGTTGATTGTTATAGAAACTAGCAAGCATTACCCTATGTAACGCTCTTGTCTAGTGAAGGTTAAGATTTTAGATTTTAAAATAAAAAACTAGCAACCATTCAACCACTATCAAAGTATTTGGTACCTAATAATAAACTACTGGGAAACAATGAGTGAAGAAATAGTTAAAACGCCCCAAAGTGGGTCAGGCCTTAGAATCTCATTTGAAGCATAAGATTGATTGCTTTTCTCATGTGTTGGTAATATAGATCTGGAAAGTTAAAAGAATATCTTTATGTGCACGTGTTACATGACTTTGGTGCCTATATGGAAAGCCTTAGCCATCAGTTTCACCAGTCCATTTAAAATAACTGGTATCTGTGGTATCTGACCTGCTTTGATCTCTACCTAATATTGTTTAGTAATTTGTTATTGAATATTATATATCAGCATGAGTGTATTTATAGTCGAGTGTAAACAGTGAGATCTACATTTCTGTACAGCTTTCTCATTAGCCTTCCTGTAAGTGAAATATTGAATTTAGTATGCCTTCTTTTAGCCATAGTGGTATAGTATAAAAGTGTTGCCTTGGCAACTCCACCTAATTTCAGCAATAGGACACAACAGAGCATGTTTTATGGGGCAATTAATACATATTTTGGTACATTTCAATCTGATTTTACTTTCTTCCTGAAGTATTTATTAATAGTCCTATAAAATATCTTGCAAACAACAGTTCTCTAATAAAAATGGAAGCATGCATTGTAAAAATTAAATTGCAGGAAGAACTCTAACTATTTTTCAAGAGATGTTTCCATTTTAAGAAATAAAATCTTTAAGTATTATAACTAACAGAGGACTTAACCCAGAATAGGACAGGCTACAGGTTTAAGTTTCAAGGTGTTGTGCTGCTTTTAAGATAACAGTCTGGTAATGGAATAATTTAGTTACATCCAAGTCTAAAAGGAAAATGTGAACAAAATGGCTTTAAGCCATTCTGACTAACTAGTAAATCAAGCTGCTTGTAACTGAAGCACTATAGTAATAGCTGAAGAACAGATTCACAGATGGAGGGCTACATATCAAAAAATGTGAAGGAAAAAAAATAAAGACACTTAAAAGTCAGGATGTCCAAGGGAATTTTTATCAATCACATCAGCATTTCCAAGATAACAGTACACATTTCAAGCATAAATTGGACAGGAAGGAATATTCATTTCATAATAAATAGTGGTTTATATTCTTAGGAAATTAAAGATAAATGTTTTCCTTTATTCCCAGGCTTTCATTCAAATGTAACAAAGTATAAAATGAAAGCCTGGGAATAAAGGAAAGCATTTATCTTTAATTTCCTAAGAAATTAAACCCCTATTGGTATCAAATATCACATGCCACTGTGACTGAGTCAACTATCTCAAGGCACTTTCAGTTCCTTATCATCACTTCCTGACCATGGCTGAGAATCCTTAACTCCTATTTTAATTACCAGGTGAGGATGATCTGAACTCTGTTCAATTCTGTTTCCTCAGTTCAATTCAGTCACTTAGTCGTATCTGACTCTTTATGACCCAATGGACTGCAGCAAGCCAGGCTTCCTTGTCCATTGCCACTCCAGGAGCTTGTTCAAACTCATGTCCATCAAGTCAGTGATACCATCCAACCATCTCATTCTCTATTGTTCCCTTCTCCTCCTGCCTTCAGTCTTTCCCAAATCAGGGTCCTTTCCAATGAGTCAGTTCTTTGCATCAGGTGACCAAAGTATTGGAGTTTCAGCTTCAGCATCAGTCTTCCCAAAGAATATTCAGGACTGATATCTTCAGGATTGACTGGTTGAATCTTCTTGCAATTCAATGAACTCTCAAGAGTCTTCTCCAACACCACAGTTCAAAAGCATCAATTTTCCAGTGTTCAGCTTTCTTTCTAGTCCAACTGTCACATCCATACATGACTACTGGAAAAACTATAGCTTTGACTAAATGGATATTTGTTGGCAAAGTAATGTCACTTTTTGATATGCTGTCTAGGTGGGTCATAGCTTTTGTTCCAAGGAGAAGCCTCTTTTGATTTCATGGCTGCAATCATCTGCAGTGATTTTGGAGCCCCGCCAGAATAAAGTCTCTCTCTGTTCCCATTGTTTCCCCATCTATTTGCCAAAAGAAATAGGACTGGATGCCATGATCTTAGTTTTCTAAATGTTGAGTTTTAAGCCAACTTTTTCACTTTCCTCTTTCACTGTCATAAAGAGTTTGGCATTGCCTTTCTTTGGTATTGGAATGAAAACTGAATTTTTTCAGTCCTGTGGTCACTGTTGAGTTTTCCAAATTTGGCTGCATAATGAGTATAGCACTTTCATAGCATCATTTTTTAGGATTCTATATAGCTCAACTGGAATTCCACTGCCTCCACCAACTTTATTCATAGTGATGCTTTGTAAGGCCCACTTGACTTTGCATTCCAGGATGTCTGGCTCTAGTGACGATATCATTGTGATTATCTAGGTCATGAAGATCTTTTTTGTACAGTTTTTTCTGGGTATTCTTGCCAACTCTTCTTAATATCTTCTGCTTCTGTTAGGTCCATATCATTTCTGTCCTTCTTTGTGCCAATTTTGCATGAAATGTTCCCTTGGTACCTCTACTTTTCTTGAAGGGATCTCTAGTCTTTCCCATTCTATTGTTCTCCTCTATTTCCTTACACTGATCTCTGAGGAAGCTTTTAATATCTTTGCTATTCCTTGGAACTCTGAATTCAAAAGGGCATATCTTTCCTTTTCTCCTTTGCCTCCTAAGGCCTCCTCAGACAACCATTTTTCCATTTTGCATTTCCTTCTTGGGGATGGTCTTGATAACTGCCTCTTGTACAGTGTCATGAACTTCCATTCATAGTTCTTCAGGCACTCTGTCAGATCTAATCCTTTGAATCTATTTTTCACTTCCACTGTATAATCATAAGGGATATGATGTAGGTCATACTTGAATGGTTTAGTGGTTTTCCCGACTTTCTTCAATTTAAGTCTGAATTTGACAATAAGGAGTTCATGATTTTAGCCACAGTCAGTTCCCAGTCTTGTTTTTGCTAACTGTGTAGAGCTTCTCCATTTTTTACTGCAAAGAATATAATCACTCTGATTCCAATATTGACCATCTGATGATGTCCATGTGTAGAAGCTTCTCTTGTGTTGTTGGAAGAGGGTTCTTACTATGACCAGTGCATTCTCTTGGCAAAACTCTGTTAGCCTCTGTCCTGCTTCAGTTTGTACTCCAAGACCAAATTTGCCTGTTACTCCAGGTATCTATTGGACACTCTTGCCTACTTTTGCATTCCAGATGTTTCCTAGATGTGCCCAAATCAGGAAAAGAGGGTATGAGGTAGGATGTGCAGGGCTTGGGACCCTCTGAGAATGTCAAAAAGGAGAGTGAGGATTCTAAACAGATAGCTTGAAGATAATTGAGAACATTTTAACCAGCACAGATATTTTTTAAAAGTTAAATAAAAACTGAGAACAAAAGAAAACATGCATCTTTCTTTGAATAACAAAATATAAGATGAAAAACAAAGATTCTAGATCAATGACTCCTAATTCATGTAAAGTTATATCTATTGATATTTACCATATTAGAAATTAAAATTCTTTTAATTATATGAGTTGAATGAAAAATAACAATGATAACTCTTTTAGCATAAACAAATATTTATTAAAATGAATTTTACAGAAAATATGGGGGAGAAAAATGCATTGAGTTATACTTCTACAAACTCATTAATGTCTGGCTAGATATAAGAATATTGGACTCAGTTGTACTAGTTTATCAGACTCCTCTGTCCACGGAATTCTCCAGGCAAGAATACTGGATTGGGTTGCCATTTCCTTTTCCAGGGGATTTTCCTTATCCAAGTGTTGAGCCCAGGTCTCCTGCATTGCAGGCATACTTTTTTTTTTTTTACTGAATGAGCCACCAGGGAAGACCCTTAGTATTATTTAATGTTCTACAATTCATTGTTTTATTGTAGTACATGCAGAATATCTGGGCTTCCAGATTTGGAAAAGGGAGAAGTATTTGAATAGCCTTTCCAGATAAGTGGGGATATACTTTGTGGTTTTACCAATTTGAAACCTTATGTATTGCTGATCCTGCTCCTGATGCCAATTATCTCACTGTATCTCACTGTACACACTGTTTACAGAAGCCATGGTAGGCACAGCATGAGCTAAGAGGCTGGGAGAAAATGTGAGGAGCCACAGGACCTGCAGACACATTTTTTTCTCTTGACTGGCACAGCAACTGTAGTAGCAGACACAATATAACATAATGACACAAAAACCTTCCGGTCTTTTCCAGGTGAAGCTTATATATACTTACAGAACAAAGGCAGCCTGTGGCCAAGCAAGTTCCTTGTGATGTGCCTATGCAGTGCTCTAAGTGATCTCAGCCATCACACAACCATGCAAAGTCAATGTTTAGAGACCATGGGGTGAGAGAGTGTGATAGCCTGGGGTGAGAGAGTGTGATAGTCTGGGGCAAGAGATTGACTGGTGCCATCTTGTTATTTCCCCACATTCCACCGTTTCATGGTCTCTTGCCTCACTATACATGCACAGTCCATCTTCTGCAAATTCCTTGGCAAGTAATGCTGAACCCTGGATTTACATCTTGCAACAGCAGTAGCTATGACAACCAACAGTTACATCCCCAATACATAGCAAAACTCAACACCAGGTATCACCTGGAACTCATGTTGCAATCCTTGCCCTAAGGGACTAGAAGAGCCACTTGCTGCATTTGAAGTGCTTTTATCTTCCATGGCCAAGTCTAGTTCACTATCTGTCCTTGCGAAGTTGCATCAAAGCCTCCATGGGGACAACTTTACCCCTGTGGGGTTTTTATTTAGGACCTGGAAAACCCCCACAGTTGCCAGATTCACACCTTCAATTGTCGGCACCTGCGTTAGGCATTACTGACAAAATGGAAGCACAGCCCCAACTCCCTCTCTTTGTCCCACAGGCATGAACCCGGGATGAAGGAGTTAGGCCTTGTGATTCTGACTTTTTTTTTCCTTTCCTCAGTTGAGTTAACTAAAAAGAATATTAAGGTGCTTATTGTTCTTGAGAGGAGCATGAGAAGGCACAAAGCCTTCTGCAGCTGTGCTCAGAGAATAATTCATAAAGTTAATCATTGACATTTGTTCAATGATCTTTACAAAAGAGTGTGCCAGGATGAGCACGTAGGCTGCAGCTTCAGGCCATAGGAAGGATTGTTATCGGAAACTTATTTGTGAGGGAAATGTTTATGGCAAAGGATTTTGCTGAATTTAGGGCTTAGGAATAATTAAAAATAGTTAGAAGCTAAAGATTTAAGGAATGTTGTAATGTTTGCATATTTTACTATAGCTTATAGAGATTAGGAATTTTAGAGATATTAATAGCTAGAATCCTTATTAAGAGATAGTGAAATCAGGATACTAGGGGAAAACAGGATTTAGAAAGATAAGAAATAAGCTGAGGCTTGTGGTATGCAGCCCAGATATAAGCACAAGTTACAATGTAATCACGAGTTAAAGTAAACACAATTCTGAGAGACCTGCTGAAGCAGAAACTCTGCTAGAAGAACAACAATGATTTATGGAGACAATAAATCTCGGTGAGGGGAAATTGAAAATGTCAAACCTCTGACCTAATGCTTTTGTCAAAGTATGAAGGAAAATCTAAAGCTTGAAATAAACATGCAGTCCAAGAAAACTAAATGAGAGGCTGCATCGTTACTCGCCAACACCACCCATCCCTTCAGGCTGATTCCCTGGCTGCTGGAGCTGGACTCTGGCATTCAGTGAGGATCTTTGAAGCATTCACAGACCACTCACATGATCCCCAATGCTTCCATATTGTTCTAAATCTACAATAAAATCAGAGATTAGTAGCACGTCATAGGACACAGCCTTTACCGTATACCACTGCATAGGGAGAAGGCAATGGCACCCTACTCCAGTACTCTTTCCTGGAAAATCCCATGGACAGAGGAGCCTGGTGGGCTGCAGTCCATGGGGTCACAAAGAGTCAGACACGACTGAACGACTTCATTTTCACTTTTCACTTTCATGCTTTGGAGAAGGAAATGGCAAGCCATTCCAATGTTCTTGCCTGGAGAATCCCAGGGACGGAGGAGTCTGGTAGACTGCCGTATATGGGGTCACACAGAGTCGGACACCACTGAAGTGACTTAGCAGCAGCAGGAGCACCACATAGGGAACCATCCAGTTTTCAAAGGTAAGGGCACAGCTTCTTACCTTTTAAAATTGGCTTCTTACCAAGATTGCATTCAGCCCCAGTGCCAAACAGGGCGATTACTCTCTGTACATTAGCTTGTGGCAGTGAATTGCAAGTCCTACATGGGGCCTCCAGTCCCTGATTGGGCTGTTCAGGAGGGCACGTTGGTTTGAGCCCTATTCAAAGTGGAAAAGGGCATCATCACAAGGAACATCCTCAGCACCATGTAATCTTCTAACTAAACCACCCCTATCTCTTGCTGTGGGTGCTTCCCAAACTTGGTAAACTGCTGCACCAGTCTCAATTCTCTCCATAGCTCTAGGACAAGATCGTTAGACTGTCTATCAATTTTATTTATGTCAACTCCCACTGCCAACAAATCAAACCACACTTGCATTCTTGTCACCTGGACAGGGTCTTTACCAGATCGGTCCCCCTTTGGGGTCTTCATACTTCTAATCCCCTTTCCCTGATGCCATTCCTCTATTTCTCCTAAGCTAGCCACCATCGAGGTCACCTCATAGATATGGTGCCCACATAGGGTGCAAGAATAGTAGTCAGGGATCCAAAAGAGATAGACTGGGCATTATTCAAAATTGTGTCTTGAATGTCACCAGAAAATGCTTATCATCTGGGCCTCGGGTACTAAGGTTAAATATTGACTGTTTCATGCCCAGTTCTATCACAACTTGGGTCAACTCAACCTCAGCATAGGTATGACAGTTACTTACACCACCTGAGAGCTCACCCAGATTTGACCACATAGTGCAGATGACAGAGTTAATCCATTCCATGATGATGTGCATTTGGTTAGGCACCCTCATGGATTTGCCTAGATTTGTGCAACTTTTGTCTCAATGAGGGGTGACTGGATATAGATGCCAACCATTTTACCTCTTCCCCAGAACACAGGATACCATCCACCCCTGTATCCCAAGGTCATACAAGCCATACTGCCAAGGGTTCTCCTTGCTTTTGCTGAAATTGTGTACCCAAGTCAACAAACTCCGCCAGGGTATATGGTCATAATGTCATGAACTCAGTCACATCGGGGTGCCTTGAGAATGTCCCCACAGGCCGTAGGCTGCTTATGGTTCAGTTTCTGCTGCACAGAGTGCCTTGCTGCCAAACGGGGATCCATGGTCTCATAACATTTATCAGCATCATCCTTAGTCTCATAACCTTAGTCCATCCTTAGTCCATCATCACTATCACTTACCGCCTCACTGTCAGAGATGCTGACTTCTTCAGGGCCGCAGTTTTCTTGCTCTAATGCCAATATACATTGCTCTAGTTCTGTCAAGCATCTCTGCACATTGCACACTGGCACAGCATCATGGAGAATACTATCCATATTCACCTTCAAGGCAGTCAGGAAAACCCACCCCACGGTGCCAACAGCAGTTGGTACCACTTGTTTGCCAAAAAGAAACTCACTGCCTGCAATGCCGTTTGAATGCTATCCAGTGAACCGTCCACCACTTCCTAGTCTGCCACTGGAGCCCACGCCGAGAGGATGGCAGCCCCAAGGTACCACATGTTTTATGGTGGCCATTGGCTTACTCCATCCAGTGGAGCCTCAGGTTCCTCTACCTCCTGGATATCCTGCCGACTACACCAATTGTATTGCTGATCCTGCTCATGACGCCAATTGTCTCACTGTATCTGACTGTGCACATAGTTTGCTGAACTGATGGTAGGCAAGGCACAAGCTTATACTCTTCAGGCTGGCACAGCAGCTGTAGCAGCAGACATAACATAACACAACATAATCACACACAATCCTTCTGGGCTTTTCCAGTTGAAGCTTATATATACTAATAGAACAAAAGTAGCCTGCACCCAAGAAAGTATCTCATGATGTACATGTGCAGTGCTATAAGTGAACTCAGGCATTACAAATCCACGCAAAGTCATTGTTTACAGAACACGGAGAGCATGGGGCAAGGGAGACTGACTGGTGCCATCTTGTTAATTTCCCCACACAGTGTAACTAGATGACTTACGCCTTCTTGTATTTAAATCTATTTGTCGAAATCACATTTTGAGTGGATTTTACACTCATGCTTGATTTTATAAATCATGTATTGATCATTTGGAAAATATTAGTTTACTGAGAGAAGCTGATCATCTAAAGATTAATATATTGATTACAAAATATCAAAACTATCACATATATTAATATCATTGCCAATCTAAGAGAAATGTTTATGTATCAAGAAACTGTAATTGCCATTGCATTTCTATATGCCATAGAAGTACCTTATATTGATATCTTATTTTGTCAACAAAATATTAAAGAAACATACTTAAGGATAGAAATTCAGTAAAATTCAAACTTTTGCGGATTCATCAGAGGCATTTTAAGTGAAACTAGGTATTTTAAATTTTTAAAAATTGCATGGCAATGAAGAATATGAATGATCACTAATCACTACTATGGTTTAATATCACCACTTTGATGTTCTTGGGCTTTCCTTGTGGCTCAGCTGATAAAGAATCTGCCTGCAATGTGTGAGACCTGGGTTCAACCTCTGGATTAGGAAGATTGCATGGAGAAGGGAAAAGATACCAACTCCAGTATTCTGGCCTGGAGAATTCCATGGACTGTATCCATGTGTTGCAAAGAGTTGGACACGACTGACTGAACTTCAGTTTGATTTATGGTAAATAAAGGGTCAGCAACTTCTTAGTATTATTGTGAAAACAGTTTTGATCTCCTAGGGTCTTAGGGGCCTGTAGACTACACTTTGTTACTATTCTATACTAACATGTTGCAGAGAAACATATGAAAGGGCATGCAATGACACAATCTGAAAGAAAGCACAAGGGTCTGAGGACTGCCTCTTGTAAAGAAACTGGCTTTCTATCACAGTAATTTTGAAGAATGATTCCTATGATACGCTTATGGGGGCAGTGTATTTCTTTTAAATATATCTTGTATTGGTTGTAATTGTTCAGATATTCTTACATTCCTGTGTTGATTTCATTATCCTGAGGTTATGAGTCTTTTAAAGTATGAGCCTCTGAATCTTTCAATGTAAACATTTCTTATCTTAAATTTTTTAAAAAAGATCATTTTATTCTGGGTGGGTCATTAATTCTTTCAAAATTTTCTTGACAAGAGGCAGTCCTCAGACCCTTGTGCTTTCTTTCAAATTGTGTCATTGCATGCCTTTTCATATGCTTCGAGGAGACTTGAGTAAATTGCTTGTGTTCTGAGAACATTGCTGGTATCTGAAAAATGATATCTGAAAACAGTATCATAGATACTGAAAGTAAAAAAATAAAATAAAACATTTCCAGTTTGTGTTCTTATGCTATTATGGAAACCAGTGTCCCTTAAAAGTACAAAAGTAAGAGATTAGATTATTTTATTACAAAGTGAGTACATATCTCATCTGAAATAGAATAAAGTATATCTGAATTTGCTTAGAATTTTCAGGAATATTGTTGGTGTAGTTAACAATTTATACTAAAAATGTTAAAGTAAAATTTTTACTTATGCTCATGTATAAAGAATTGATAAAAAAGACTCATGGCTGTTTCTTTTAAGGTGCATGATGTGTTAGAATTTGCTGAGCAGACTCTAATGAGCTGTCAGTTGGGAAGCTAGCTAGAATTCTCAGAGTATTGGAATAAATATGAACAAAGGATTAATGAAAATATGAAAGGTTTAGCATGTCATCTGTCAAGGTTGTTTTGCTCAGTGAAGTAGAAGCAAAATCATTTAGCATTTATTCTATTACCTGAGAGTTGTGTGAAATCACTGAAAAGGCTGAGTTACTGTTGGGAATTAGTAAAACATTAACACAAATTTCTGTATCACAGCTGCTGGCTACTTTGCACATTTGGAGGACAATATTCTACTGAACCACATGAAGAGAACATGGAAAATTATGTACTTCATAGAAAAAGAAGTTATACATGAGCTCCCAAACATGAACCTCCCTCCCACCTCCCACCCCACATCCTCCCTCCAGATCACCCCCATGCACCAGCCCCAAGCATCCCGCATCCTGCATTGAACATAGACTGGTGATTCGTTTCTTACATGATAGTATACATGTTTCAATGCCATTCTCTCAAATCATCCCACCCTCTCCCTCACAGTCCAAAAGTCCACTCTACACATCTGTGTCTATTTTGCTGTCTTGCATACACGGTCATCATTACCATCTTTCTAAATTCCATATATATGTGTTAGTATACTGTATTGGTGTTTTTCTTTCTGGCTTACTTCACTTTGTAGAATCGGCTTCAGTTTCATCCATCTCATTAGAACTGATTCAAATGTATTCTTTTTAATAGCTGAGTAATATACTCCATTGTGTATATGTACCACAGCTTTCTTATCCTTTCATCTCCTGATGGACATCTAGGTTGCTTCCATGTCCTGGCTATTATAAACAGTGCTGCGATGAACATTGGGGTACATGTCTCTCTTTCTATTCTGGTTTCCTCGGTGTGTATGCCCAGCAGTGGGATTGCTGGGTCATAAGGCAGTTCTATTAGCAATTTTTTAAGGAATCTCCACACTGTTCTCTGGATTCATGTCAATGTATGCCAAAATCAGTACAGTATTGTAAAGGAAAATAAAGTAAAAATAAAAATTTAAATTAAAAAAATAAATAAATAAATAAATAAAACCAAAAAGAAAAAAGAAAAAGAAGTTATAAATGCATGCAAAGAACACACATAAAGGGTATGCACAATCATGATCTTGTCTGGAAATTTATCACCCCAGCCTATTTTCTCATACTTTTGCTAAAGAGTTACTTGTTTATTTCTAAAGAGAAAGGATAGTTCTATATCTTATTTCAGTAGAGACGCTATAATAAAAACATATATAACCTTAAGAATATATAATCTGTATGAAAAAGTTGACTTAAAAGAAAATAAAAATAATTTATTATCTTTTTACATGGTTAATATAGTTTATCATCTTTTTAGTTTTAATATAGTTTAGGTAATTTAGTATCTTTTTAGTTAGAGAAAAAAAGAGGCTACCAACTGAAAGCTTGCTTAAACTGAATATCAGGTCTTCTATGTTTGGTTGCACTCCCTCCTGAAACTACTTTTGTCTTATGTTGTGCATACCTGGAAGAATGGTAAGACATATAATTTTTCATATAAATTATCATTGGCTTCAAAAATACACTAAAGAGTGGACTCAACAAATAATCATGAACAATTCTAGCAATAATCAAAAAATAAATCATATTGCTTGATTTAGACTAATTAGTACAAGTTACTAAACTTAAAGTAATAGTGATACTATCAGAAATGCTAGCCTCTTAAGGTTTAGTGTATAAGATATGTCTTTCTCAATCTTTATATCAATACCATTCAGTTCAGTTCAGTCACTCAGTTGTGCCCAACTCTTTGTGACCCCTCCAGGGGCTGCAGTACACCAGGCCTCCCTGTCCATCACCAGCTCCCAGAATTGACATAAACTCATGTCCATTGAGTCGGTGATGCCATCCAACCATCTCATCCTCTGTTGTGCTCTTCTCCTCTCACCTTCAATCTTTCCCAGCATCAGGGTCTTTTCAGATGAGTCAGTTCTTCCCATCAGGTGGACAAAGTATTGGAGTTTCAGCTTCAGCATCAGTCCTTCCAGTGAATATTCAGAACTGATTTCTTTAGGATGGACTGGTTGGATGTTTTTGCAGCCCAAAGGACTCTCAAGAGTCTTCTCTAACACCACAGTTCGAAAACATCAATTCTTCGGGGCTCAGCTTTCCTTATAGTGCAACCCTCACATCCATGCACAGCTATTGGAAAAACGGTACCTTTGACTTGATGGACCTTTGTTGATAATGTCTCTACTTTTTAATATGCTGTCTAGGTTGGTCGTAACTTTTCTTCCAAGGAGCAAACATCTTATAATTTCATGGCTGCATTCATCATCTGCAGTGATTTTGGAGACTAAAATAAATAAATAAAAAAATATTTTATTGTTTTCAATGTTTCCCCATCTATTTGCTATGAAGTGATGGGACCAGATGCCATGATCTTCATTTTCTGAATGCTGAGTTTTAAGTCAGCTTTCCCACTCTCCTCTTTCACTTTCATCAAGAGGCTCTTTAATTCTTCACTTTCTGCTGTAAGGGTGGTGTCATCGGCATATCTGGGATTATTGATATTTCTCCTGGCAATCTTGATTTCAGCTTGTGCTTCATCCACTCCAGGATTTCACATGATGTAATCTGCATATAAGTTAAATAAGCAGGGTGACAATATATAGCCTTAAACTACTTCTTTCCTGATTTGGAACCAGTCTGTTTTCCATGTCCAGTTCTAATTGTTGCTTCTTGATCTGTATACAGTTTTTAAAGGAAGCAGGTCAGGTGGTCTGGTATTTCCATCTCTTTAAGAATTTTCCAGTTTTTTTGTGATCCACAGAGTCAAAAGCTTTGGTATAGTGAATAAAGCAGAAGTAGAATTTTTTTTTTTTTTCTGGAACTCCCTTGCTTTTTTGATGATCCAACAGATGTAGGAAATTTGATCTCTGGTTCCTCTGTCTTTTCTAAATCAGCTTGAACATGTAGAAGTTCATGGTTCACATACTGTTGCAGCCCGGCTTGGAGAATTTTGAGCATTACTTTACTAGCATGTGAGACGAGTGCAATTATGTGGTAGTTAGAACATTCTTTGATTTTGCCTTTCTTTGGGATTGGAATGAAAACTGACATTTTCCAGTCCTGTGTCCACTGCTGAGTTTTCCTAAATTGATGGCATATGAGTGCAGCACTTTCATAGCATCATCTTTTAGGATTTGAAATAGTTCAACTGGAATTCCATCACCTCCACTAGCTTTGTTCATAGTGATGCTTCCTTGGGGCACTATACTTCACACTCCAAGCTATCTGGCTCTAGGTGAGTGATCACACCATCATGGCTACGTGAGTCATTAAGATCCTTTCTGTAATTCTTTGAAGTTCTTCTTAGAATTCTTGCCACTTCTTCTTAATATCTTATGCCTCTGTTAAATTCATGCCATATCTGTCCTCTTTTGTGCCCATCCTGGCATCAAATCCTCCCCTGAAATGGCCATTTTTTTAAGAGATCTCTATTAGTGTCCTCTTTGACTTCTTTCATCAGAGTTTTATAGTTTTATATATATATAGGTCTTTAGTTTCTTTAGGTAGATATATTCCTAAGTATTTTATTCTTTTCATTGCAATGGTGAATGGAATTGTTTCCTTACTTTCTTTTTCTACATTCTCATTATTAGTGTATAGGAATGCAAGGGATTTCTATGTGTTGATTTTATATCCTGCAACTTTACTAAATTCATTGATTAGCTCTAGTAATTTTCTGGTGGAGTCTTTTCAATATAGTGAAAATGAGTATACTACCCAAAGCAATCTACAGATTCAATGCAAGCCCTATCAAGCTACCAGTGGTATTTTTCACAGAGCTAGAACAAATAATTTCAAGATTTGTATGGAAATACAAAAAACCTCGAATAGCCAAAGAAATCTTGAGAAATAAGAATGGAACTGGAGGAATCAACTTGCCTGACTTCAGGCCCTACTATAAAGCCACAGTCATCAAGACAGTATGGTACTGGCACAAAGACAGACATATAGATCAATGGAACAAAATAGAAAGCCCAGAGATAAATCCACACACACATGGACACCTTATCTTTGACAAAGTTGGCAAGTATATACAATGGAGTAAAGACAATCTCTTTAACAAGTGGTGTTGGGAAAACTGGTCAACCACTTGTAAAAGAATGAAACTAGATCACCTTCTAACACCACACCCAAAAATAAACTCAAAATGGATTAAAGATCTAAACGTAAGACCAGAAACTATAAAACTCTTAGAGGAGAACATAGGCAAAACACTCTCTGACATAAATCACAGCAGGATCCTGTATGATCCACCTCCCAGAATACTGGAAATAAAAGGAAAAATAAACAAATGGGATCTAATTAAAATTAAAAGCTTCTGCACAACAAAGGAAAATATAAGCAAGGTGAAAAGACAGCCTTCTGAATGGGAGAAAATAATAGCAAATGAGGGAACTGACAAACAACTAATCTCAAAAATATACAAGCGACTTATGCAGCTCAATTCCAGAAAAATAAACGACCCTATCAAAAAATGGGCCAAAGAACTAAATAGACATTTCTCCAAAGAAGACATACGGATGGCTAACAAACACATGAAAAGATGCTCAACATCACTCATTATTAGAGAAATGCAAATCAAGACCACAATGAGGTACCACTTCACACCAGTCAGAATGGCTGTGATCCAAAAGTCTACAAGCAATAAATGCTGGAGAGGGTGTGGAGAAAAGGGAACCCTCTTACGCTGTTGGTGGGAATGCAAACTAGTACAGCCACTATGGAGAACAGTGTGGAGATTCCTTAAAAAATTGCAAATAGAACTGCCTTATGACCCAGCAATCCCACTTCTGGGCATACACACCGAGGAAACCAGAATTGAAAGAGAGACATGTACCCCAATGTTCATCGCAGCACTGTTTATAATAGCCAGGACATGGAAACAACCTAGATGTCCATCAGCAGATGAATGGATAAGAAAGCTGTGGTACATATACACAATAGAATATTACTCAGCTATTAAAAAGGATACATTTGAATCAGTTCTAATGAGATGGATGAAACTGGAGCTGATTATACAGAGTGAAGTAAGCCAGAAAGAAAAACACCAATACAGTATACTAACACATATATATGGAATTTAGAAAGATGGTAATGATGACCATGTATGCAAGACAGCAAATAGACACAGATATGTAGAGTGGACTTTTGGACTGTGAGGGAGAGTGAGAGGGTGGGATGATTTGAGAGAACGGCATTGAAACATGTATACTATCATGTAAGTAATGAATCACCAGTCTATTATCAATGCAGGATGTGGGATGCTTGGGGCTGGTGCATGGGAATGATCCAGAGGGATGATGTGGGGTGGGAGGGGGGTTCATGTTTGGGAGTTCATGTACACCCATGGCGGATTCATGTCAATGTATGCAAAAACAAACACAGTATTGTAAAGTAAAATAAAGTAAAAATTAGAATTTAAAAAATAAATAAATAAGTAAGGAGATCTCTAGTTTTTCCCATTCTATTGTTTTCCTCTGCTTCCTTGCACTGTTCACTTAGGATGGGTTTCTTATCTCTCCTTGCTATTCTTTGGGACTCTGCATTTGCATGGGTGCTCTCCCTTGCCTTTCACATTTATTTTCTTTTCTCAGCTAACTGTAAGGACTTCTCAGACAATAATTTTGCCTTTTCGCTTTTCTTTTTCTCTGGGATGGTTTTGGCCACCACCTTTTGTACAATGTTACAAACCTCTGTCTATAGTTCTTCAGGCACTCTCTATTAGATCTAATCCCTTGAATCTATTTGTCACTTTTTTCTGTATAATTGTAAGGGATTTGATTTAGATCATATCTGACTAACCTAGTGGTTTTCCCTACTTCTTCAATTTAAGTCTAAATTTTGCAATAAGTTTATGATCTGAGCCACAGTCAGCTCCCAGTCTTGTTTTTCCTGACTGTAGAGTTATTCTCCATCTTTGGCTTCAAAATATATAATCAATCTGATTTCGGTATTGAACATCTAGTGATGTCAATGTGTAGAGTCATCTCTTATGTTGTTAGAAGAGGGTGCTTGTTATGATCAATTCACTGATTCCTAAAACGTTGATCATCTCTCTTGCTATATCATTTGACCACTTCCAGTTTACTTTGATTCATGGACCTAACATTCCAGGTTTCTACATAATTTTATTTAGAACATCTTTCTTTACTTTCACCTCCAGACTCCTCCACAACTGTGTGTTGTTTCTGCTTTGACTCAGCATCTTCATTCTTTCTGGAGCTATTTCTGTGTGCTTCTGCATCAGCATATTGGGCACCTACTGACCTGCAGTGTTCATCTTTCAGTGTCACATCTTTTTGCCTTTTCATACTGTTCATGGAGCCCTCAAGGCAAGAATGCTGAAGTGGTTTGCCATCCCTTTCTTCAGAGGACCACTGAAGTTTTGTCAGAATTCTCCACCATGACCCATTCATTTTGGGTGACCCTGCATGGCATGGCTCATAGTTTCATTGAGTTAGATAAGGCTGTGATCCATGTGATCAGTTTGGTTACTTTTCTGTGATTGTGGTTTTCATTCTGTTTGCCCTCTGATGGATGAGGATAATAGGATTTGGAAGCTTCCTGACAGGAGGGACTGGCTGTGGGGAAAACTGGATCTTGCCCTCATGGGCAAGTCCGCCCTCAGTAAATATTTAATCCAATTTTCTGCCAATTGGTGGGTCTGTGTCACCTCCCTGTGATTTGGCCTGATGCCAAACTATGGTTGGGAAAATGGCAGTAATGGTTATCTCCTTCAGAAGGATTGATGTCAGCATGTTGCAGCCCCCAGGACTGTTGTAGTCAGTCCCCTTGACTTCATGGCAGACCATTGTTGATCATACCTTCACTGGAGATTTCTGAACTGCTGCTGCTGCCACTGCTAAGTTGCTTCAGTCTTGTCCAGTGCTGTGCGACCTCAAAGATGGCAGCCTACCAGGCTCCCCCCGTCCCTGGGATTCTCCAGGTAAGAACACTGGAGTGGGTTGCCATTTCCTTCTCCAATGCATGAAAGTGAAAAGTGAAAGAGAAGTCGTTCAGTTGTGTGTGACTCTTAGCCACACCATGGACTGCAGCCTACCAGGCTCCTCCATCCATAGGATTTTCCAGGCAAGAGGACTGGACATTCACAGGCAAACTGGGCTCAGTCTCTCGTGGATCACAAATTTCTTTAATATCTGTATTATTTTCTCTTAATGACACAGCATGAAAGCAGAATCTACCACCCTAAAATATTTCTCGGGAGTATTGATTGTTTTAAACTGGCTAGTTTCAGATAAGTAGCATACATGGAAAGGATCTGAAAAGAAAATAAGAATGACCACTTTATGAGAAACAAATTTCTAAGAGTGTCTTTCTGTGTATACCTGAAAAAAGAGGGTGGCCAAATATCTAGAGACTCTTATCAGTAGAGAAAGCAGAGGCTTAAATCTACATCTTAATCACTCTCATTTACTGTGTTTTTCCTCTGACCACAGTGGCATGAACCTGGAAATCAACCACAGAAAGAAATTTAAAAAACAAAAAACTTACATGGAGAATTAAAAAAAAAAAAAAAAAAACTACTTAAGAAAAAGGAAAACAAAGAGTCAGTGATGAAAATTAAAACTAAGTTAAAAAGTACCTTGATACAAATGATAGTGAAAATCTATGAGATTAAAAAAAAAGTCCCAAAATGTACGTTCACAGTAATATAAATCTTCCTGAAATAAACAAACTCACCTGAGAACTCAAAGAATTAGGAAAAGAAATACAAAGACTAAAGTCAGCAAAATTAAGAAAGTAGTAAAGATCAGAAAGAATGAATAACATAGAGATTTAAAAATAGAAAAACTAAATAAAACCAAGACACTTTTTTTTTTTTATTTTGAAAGAGTAAAAAAAAAGAAAAATAATAAGCAAAACTCTGGTCAGGGTCATCAAGAAGAAAAGAGAGGACAAAAATAAGCAAATAAGAAATGAAAGAGGAGAAATAGCAACTTAGACGACAGAAATACAGAACAAACAAAAACCTAAAAGAATACTATAAACAATTTTAAGTTAACTAATTGGACAACCTATAAAAAATGGACCTATAAAAAATTTTCCTGAAACATACTATCCACAAACGCTGAATCAAGAAAGAATAGATAGTTTGAACAGACCAATTGCTAGACATGTATAATAAACATGTATAATAGAATGTGTAAGAAACATAACTTCCTGCAAACAAAAGTTTGGGACAACATGGATTCACTGCAGAATTCTACCAAACAAATTGATACAATGAAGAACGTATGTCAATTCTTCTTAAATATTTCTGAAAGATTTAAAAGGAGGTAACACTTCTAAAGTTATTCTATGGGATGGAATCCTTGACTGACTGGGAAAAACGTTCAGTGGAGCAAGGAGGGGAGGAGGAGTAGAAGCTAGCTTGGACCTAGCCTCTTTCGGATGGGGGAGGGGAGGGCAATGGTTCATGTGTCTGGAGAGGCACGCTTGCTTCCAGTGTGTCTGCAGGGAAGATGAGGATATCTCAAGCGTCAAAGGACTGGAAAACCAAACTTCACATCCCCTTCCCACCCACTCAGGCCTGGGGAGCCTCTAAGGTCGCTGGACCTAATACTATGCACCCTGAGATTGGAAGCATTCCAAAAGCCCTCTATAAACTGGGCTGAATCCAGCGCCCACCCTTCATGTACATGCATGGGCATGCTCAGTCACTCAGTCATGCCCAACTCTTTGCCACCCCATGAACTCTAATATTCTAAGCTCCTCTGTCCATGGAATTTTCCAGGCAAGAATACTGGAATGGATTACCATTTTCTACTTCAAGGTATCTTTCTGACCCAGGAATCCAACCCATGTCTCTTATGTTTCCTACAATTGATAGGTGGATTCTTTATCATTGTGTTACCTGAGAATCCCACTGTGACCCTTTCCCACACTGACAGTGTGAGTCCTTAACATAGATCCTGACCCTGACAAAATCTTACCTCTGCTACACTCTGCCCAACTTAAGCCCTGCCAAACAAACATCACTGCCAAGGTTTTTGGCATTTTCTTTCTTTCTTTCTTTTTTAATTGTTTTTTTTTTTTTTTTTTTCTGTTTTGGGGGTTGGTTTTACCCTCCAGTTGTTGGTTTATATATATTCTCATTTTTAAAAATATATTATTTGTTTTCTAAATTTATTTTAAATTTCATTTTCTAAATTTATTTTTTATTTTTTGTTACTGTTCTTCTCCCCTTTATTTATTTCTCTTTTTTGGATTTTTTTTTCTTTTCTGTTTTATGTTTCATTGGAGTTCCTTTTACCCTCCAGTGTGTTTTTTTTATATGTATTCTGATTTTTTGCAATATGTTTATTAGTTTTGAAATTTATTTTTATATTTTATACTTTACTATTGATCTAAAACTTTTTTTTGTCTCTTTTTTTGTTGCACCTTTTGGATTTTGGGATCTCATTTCATCGGCTGGATATCAGGACTGAGTTCCTATGGTGGGAGTGTTGAATTTGAACTCCTGGACTAAGAGAGAAACTCAAGCCCCAAGGAATATTAATCACAGTGTGGTATCCCAGAGGTCCACCTTGGAACACAATACCCAGCTCTCCCCAACTGTCTGCAAACTCCATTGCTCTAAACTTCAGACAAAACTATTAGTAAGACAGGAATATGGTCCACCTATCAGAAAAAAAATAGAAAAAAGAAAATGAGATGAAAAAATATATATGTTACAGATGAAGGAGCAATAAATAAATAAACTCTAAAAGATTGAATAAATGAAGAGGAAACTGTAAACTATCTGAAAAAGAATTTAGAGTAATGATAGTGAAGATGATCAAAAACATTAAAAATAGAATTTAGATAATGTGAAAAACATTTAACAAGGATCTAGAACTAAATAATAAACAGAGTGATGAATGCAGTAACAGAAATTTTAAAATACTATTTAAAAAAAAGCAATAGCAGAATAATTGGGACAGAAAAATGAATAAGTGAGCTGGAAGATCGAATGTTGAAAATAACTGCCTAGGAGCAGAATAAAGAAAGAAGACTGAAAAAAAAAAATGAGGATAATCTCAAATATCATTGAGACAATATTGAACTTATCAATAATCAATATAGGGGTCCCAGAAGAAGAAGAGAAAGAGAAAGGATATGAGAAAATATTTGAAGAGATTACAGTTGAAAACTTCACTAACATGGGAAACAAAATAGCCACCCATGTACAGGAAAGACATAGATTCCCAAACAGAATAAACCCTTGGAGAAAGACACCAAGACATATATTAATCAGACTAACAAAAATTAAATACCAAAAAAAGATATTAAAAGCAGCAAGGGAAAAACAAAAATAACATAAAAGGGAACCCTGATAACACTATCAGCTGATTTTCAACAGAAACTCTGTAGTTCAGAAGGGAATGACAGTCTATATTTAAAGGAATGAAAGGAGAAAACATACAACTAAGATATCAGTAAGGATATCATTCAGATTGGACAGACATGCAAAACCTAAGAGAATTCAGTACCACCAAATCAGCCTTACAAAAAATACCAAAGGAACTTCTCTAGGAAGAAAGCATAAGAGAAGAAAAAGACCAACGAAAACAAACCCAAAACAGTTAAGAAAATTGCAGTAGGAACACACACTGATCATTACCTTAAATGCAAGTGGATTGAATGCTCCAACCAAAAGATATAGACTGACTGAAATGATACAAAAGCAAGACCTGACACATACAGACAAAGTGAGGAGATGGAAAAAGTTATTTGATGCAAATGGAAATAAAAAGGAAGTGGAGTAGCAAAACTCATTAGATTTAATAGACTCTAAAATAAAAACTTAAAAGAGAAAAGGAAGAACACTACCCAATTATCAAGGGATCAATTCAAAAAGTCATAACAATTATAAATATTTATGCACCCAACATAGAAGCATATATAAGTTAAATGCTAACAGCAATAAAAGAGAAATTGATAACACCACAATAATAGTCAGTGTCTATATCATCCCACTTACATCAATGGACAGATCATCCAGATGCAACCTTTAAATAATACAGTAGCTAGATATATTTAACTGATATTTATAGGACATTCCACCTGAAAACAGTAGAATCAATTTTCTTCTCACGTGCACATGGAACAGTCTTCAGGTAAGACCACATCTTAGGTTACAAATCAAGCCTTGGAAAATTTATGAAAACTGAAATTGTATCAACCATCTTTTCTGACCATAACACTTTGAGATTAGAAAATAATTACTGGAAAAGAAGTAACTATAAAAAACACAAGCACATGGAGGATAAACAACCAAGTTGCTAAATAAGCAAGTGATCACTGCAGAAGTTAAAGAAGAAATTTTTTTAAATGTACATAGAAATAAATTATAATGAAAACACAATGACCCCAAACCTATTGGATACACCAAAAGAGATTCTAAAAGGAAAGTTTACAGCAATTCAATCTAACCTCAACAAACAAGAAAAATTTAAAATAGTCTAATCTTACACCTAAACCAACTAGAGAAAGAAACACAAAGAAAATTCAAAGTCAGAAGAAGAAAATAAATCAGGAAGATCACAGCAGAGATAAATGAAATAGAAACAAAGTTAACAGTAGGGAATAACAGTAAAAAGAAAAGTTAGTTATTTGATAAACAAAATTGATTAAACTTTAGTCAGATTTCTTAAGAAAATAAGAGAGAGAACTCTAATAAAATTAGAAATGAAAATGAAGAAATCCAAACTGATACTGTAGAAATATGAAGGATCATAAGAGACTACTGCTGCTGTTGCTGCTGCTGCTCCTAAGTTGCTTCAGTCGTGTTCAACTCTGAGCGACCCCATAGATGGCAGCCCAGCAGGCTCCACCGACCCTGGGATTCTCCAGGCAAGAACACTGGAGTGGGTTGCCATTTCCTTCTTCAATGCATGGAAGTGAAAAGAGAAATTGAAGTCACTCAGTCATGTCCAACTAGAAGAGACCCCATGGACTGCAGCCCACTAGGCTCCTCTGTCCATAGGATTATCCAGGCAAGAATACTGGAGTGGGGTGCCATTGCCTTCTCCATAAGAGACTACTACATGCAACTATATGGCAATAAAATGGACATCCTGGAGGAAATGGACAAATCCTTAGAAAGATATAGTGTTCTAAGACAGAATCAGTAAGAATCAGAAAATGCAAACAGACTAATCAGAAGAAATAAAATTGAAACTGAAAATAGAAAAAAGTCCAGAATCAGAGGCACATTCTATCCAACATTTACAGAAACTCCTATTCTTCTTAAAGTCTTCTACAAAACTACAGAGGGAGGAATGCTCCCAAATTTGATATCCAAGGTGACCATCACCCTGTTACCAAACCTAGCAAAGATATCACACACAAAAAAGAAAATTACAGACCAATACCACTGCTGGGCCTAGGAACAATAATGCTCATCAAAATACTAACAAATAGAATCCAACATCTGATTAAAAGGATCATATACAATGATAAAGTGATATTTACTGCAGGAATGCAAGGATTCTTCAATCAATATACCTACTCAGAAAACTATGAAACACTGATGAAAGTAATCAAAGAGGACAAAAACCATATATATCATATTCTGGAGTGGAAGAGTCAATATAATGAAAATAAATTAACTACCCAAAGCAATCTACAGATTCAGTGCAATTCATATCAAATTACCAATGACACTCTATTCAGGATTAGAATAAAAACGTTACAATTTGTGTGTGTGTGTGTGTGTGTGTGTGTGTGTGTGTTAGTCACTCAGTCATACCCAACTCTTTGCGACCCAATGGACTGTAGCCCACCAGATTCTTCTGTCCATGGGGTTTTCCAGGCATAGATACTGGAGTGGTTTGGTATTTCCTTCTCCACGGGATCTTCCTGACCCAGGGATTGAAGCTGGGTCTCCTGCACTACAGGCAGATTCTTTACCAATTGAGCCACTAGGTAAGCCCATAATTTGTATGGAAACACAAAATACTCAGAAATAGCAATGGAATTTTGAGGGAAAAAAATGAAAAAGGAGGAATCATTGCCCTCAAATTTAAACTATACTACAAAGCTACAGTAATCAAAACAGTATGGTACTGGCACAGAAACAGAAATCTAGACCAATGGTACAGGATAGAAAATCTAGAAATTAACCCATGTACTTGTGGTCAAGGCAAAAATATACAAGAAAAGATTCTCTTCAATAAGTGGTGCTGGGAAATCTCAACAGCCACACATAAAAGGATGAAATTAAAATACTGCCCAGTATCATACGCAGAAATAAACTCAAAATAGGTTAAAGACATAAACGTAAAGTCAGAAGCTATAAAACTCTTACAGGAAAAACACCCTTTGACATCAGCCATAGCAAGATATTTTTTTGACCCACCCTCTTGAATAATGAAAATAAAAATGGATGAACCTAGAATCTGTCATAGAGTGAAGTTAGAAAAAGAAGAACAAACATCAATATTAACATCAAAATGCCAAGAGAAATATCAATAACTTCAGATATGCAAATATCATCCTTATGGCAGAGAGTGAAGAGGGACTAAAGAGTCTCTTGATGCAAGTGAAAGAGGAGAGTGAAAAGACTGGCTTGAAATTCAACATTCAAAAAACTAGATCATGATATCTGGTCCCATCACTTCATGTCAAATACATGGGTATACAATGGAAAGAGTGACAGGCTTTATTTTGGGTGGATCCAAAATCATTGCAGATGGTGACTGCAGACATGAAATTAAAAGATGCTTGCTCCTTGGAAGTAAAACTATGTCAAACCTAGACAGTGTATTAAAAAGCAGAGATATTTTGCCAACAAAAATCCATCTAGTCAAAGCTATGGTTTTTCCAGTAGTCATGTATGGATGTGAGAGTGGACCATAAAGCAAGCTGAGCACTGAAGATTGATGCTTTGACCTGTGCTATTAGAGAAGATTCTTGAGAGTCCTTTGGATTGCAAGGAGGTCAAACAAGTCAATCCTAAAAGATGTCAGTCCTGAATATTCATCAGAAGAAGTGATGGTGAAGCTGAAGCTCCAATACTTTGGTCACCTAATGTGAAGAACTGACTTATTGGAAAAAACCATGGTGCTGGAAAAGACTGAAGGCCTAAGGCAAAGGAGACAACAGAGGATTAGATGGTTGGATGGCATCACCAACTCAGTGGACATGAGTTTGAGCAACCTCTGGGAGTTGAGATGGACAGGGAAGCCTATTGTGCTTCAGTCATGGGACTGCAAAAAGTTGGACATAACTGAGCAACTGAATTGGGCTGAACTGAAAATTCAGTAACAGGTGCAGATGTAGAGGTTGGATGTGGACATATGGTGAGAAAGGGAGGGTGGGATGAACTGAGAGTGTAGTGTTGACAAATGTACACTACCATGTGTAAAATAGTTAGTGGGAAGCTGCTTTAGAACACAGGGATCTCAGCATGGTGCTCTGTGTTGACCTAGAAGGTGAAATAGAGGAATGGGAAGGAAACACAGAGGAAGACATATATGTAAACCTATGGCTGATTCACATTATTATATAGCAGAAATTAACACAACCTTGCCAATGAATTCTACTCCATTAATTAAAAAGAAAAAAAAGTAAAAAAGACCAAAGACTGTGGTGCAGTATGGGGAAGGAAAGGAGAAGGGGTTTAGGAAGAGGAAAAACAAAACAAAGATTTTTGCACTAAGCCATTAATTTCCTCTTTCATATTTTGTCTTCTTCCCACTCCAAATCATCTTTACCTATAAAGGTCAGGTCACTTAAGTTTAAAAAATGTCATTCTATGAAGCCACCATTACCCTCATACCAAAAGAAGACATTACCAAAAAAATAATAAAATTACAGGCTGATATGGGTTTCCCTGGTGGCTCAGCTGGTAAAGAAGGCTAATATATTTGATGAATACAGATGCAGAAACTATCAACAAAATATTAGCAAACTAAGTCCAACAACATGTAAAAAATGATCATATACCACAATCAAGTTAAATTCATACAGGTCACAAAGATGGTTCAACACACAGCAAACACTCAATGTGAGGATAAAAACCATGATCTCAATAAATACAGAAAAAGCATTTGATAAAGTTCAACATATATCCATGATAAAAAGTCTTACCAAAGTGGGTTCAGAGGGATCGTATCTCAGCATAATAAAAGTTTTTCATGACAAATTCACAGACAACATAATACATTCTTACTAAAATCTGGAAGACGAGCATTCTTACTCTCACAACTTCTATTCAACATAGTATTGGAAGTCCTAGACACAACAATCAAACAAGAACAAGAAATAAAATGCATTCAAATTGGAAAGAAAGATGTAAAATTGTTGTTATATGCGATGACATGATACTATATATATAGAAAACCCTAAAAAATTCACATAGAAATGACCAGAACTGGTAAACAAACTCAGCAAATTAGCAGGATATGATTAGTATGCAGAAATTGTCTGCGTTTCTTTATACTAACAATGAAATATCAGAAAGGGAAAACAACAACAACAAAAAAAAAACATTTAAAATTCCATCAATAAAAAAAAATAAATACATTGAAATAAACCTACCCAAGGAGGTGAAAGACTTATATGCTGAGAACTACAAAACATTGATAAAGGAAACTGAAGGTGATTTGAAGTAAAGAAAAATTATTTCATGTTCTTTAATTAAAAAAATTAATATTGGTAAAATTTGCCATACTACCCAAAGCAATCTACATATTTAATCCAATCCCTATCAAATTAACCATGACATTTTTCACAGAATTAGAACAAATAATCCTAAAACTTACATGGAATCACAAAAGACCCAGATTTGCTAAAGCAATTCTAAGTGAAAATAACAAAGCTGGAGGCAGAACCCTTTAGGACTTCAAAGCTACAGCAACGAAAACAGTGTGCTATTGGCACAAAATCAGACATATGGATCAGTGGAACAGAATAGAAAGCCGAGAAAAGAACCCACACACCTCTAGTCAATTAATCTGTGATAAATGAAACAGGAATACATAATGGAGAAAAGACAGACTCTTCAGTAAGTAGTGACGGGAAAGCTGGACAGCTGCATGGAAATCAATGCAGTTAAAACCCACTCTCACACTAGACACAAAAATAAGCTCAAAATGACTTAAATATACAACAGGAAACTGTAAAACTCTGGAAGAGAATATAGGCAAAACAGACTGATATAAATCGTAGCAATGGAATCTTTTTGGTTAATCTCCCAAAACAATAGAAACAAGAGTAAAAATAGATAAATGGGACCTAATCAAATTTATAAGCTTTTACACAAGAAAGGAAACAAAAAAAAAAAAAAATGAAAAGACAACTTATGGCCTGGGAGAAAATATTTGCAAACATTGCCACTGATTAGGTCTTAGTCTGCAAAATATGTGAACAGCTCATACAACTTTTCTAATCTAGAAATTTTATTTTATCATTAAAATAATTGGGGTTAATTGCTTTACAATGTTTTGCTAATTTCTTCTGTACAGTGAGGTGAATCTGCCACATGTATATATGTCTTGCTTTACTCCATATAACAGGCTCTAGGTTCATTCATATCACTACAATTGACTCAATTCCATTCCTTTTATGGCTAATAGTCCATTGTGTATATGTACCAGAATTTCCTTATCCATTCATCTGTTGATGGACATCCAGGTTGTTTCCATGTCCTGACTATTGTAAATAATGCTGCAATAAACATTATGGTACATGTGCCTTTTTGAATTATGGTTTTCCCCAGAGTATTTGCCCTGTGGTAATAGGATTCCTGGGTCATATTGTAATTTTGTTCCTAGTTTCTTAAGACATCTCCATGATGCACTCCATAGTGGCTGCATCGATTTACATTCCCACCAACAGTGCAATAGGGTTCCTTTCTTCTTCATTATGTCCATTTATTATTTGCAATTTTTTTTTTGATGATGGCTATTCTGATCAGTGTAATGTGATATCTCACTGAAGTTTTGATTTCCATTTCTCTAATACAGAGCAATATTGAGCATCTCTTCCTGTGTTTGTTGCCATCTATATTTTCTCTTTGGAGAAGTGTCTGTTTAGATATTCTGCCCATTTTTTCATTGGATTGCTTGCTTTCCTGATACATGAGCTGCTTGTCTATTTTAGAGATTAATCCTTTGTCATTTGCTTCATTGAAATTGACAAAATGTATTCTGCCTATATTTTCCTCTAAATTTTATAGTACCTGGCTTTGCAATTAGGTATTTAATCTATTTGGAGTTTATTTTTCTGTATGGTGTTATGAATTGTTCTAATTTTATTTCTTTACATGTAGCTGTCCAGTTTTCCCAGCACCACTTATTGAAGAGGCTGATTTTCTATATCATGTATTCTTGACTCCTTTGTCAAAGATAAGGTACCCGTAGGTGTCTGGGCTTTCATATTCCACTGGTTTATATTTCTGTTTTTGAGCCAGTGCCATGCTGTCTTGATGACTGTAGTCAGGAAGGTTTATTCCTCCAAATCTGTATTTCTTTTTCAAGGTTGCTTTGGCTATTCAGTGTTTCCATTAAAACTGAAAATTTTTTGTTTGAATTCTGTGAAAAATTAGTAATTTGATAGGGATTGCATTGAATGTGTGCAGTAGGATATTCATTTTCAAAATATTGAGCCTTCCAATCCAAGAACATGGCATATCTCTCCATCCATTTGTGTTGGCTTTGATTTCTTTCATGAGTGTCTTAACAGTTTTCTGCATACAGGTCTTTTGTCTCAGGTAGGTTTTCCTAGCTATTTTTTCCTTTTTGTTGCATTGTTAAATGGGACTGTTTCTTTATTTTTTCTTTCTGCATTTTCATTTTTAATGTATAAGAATTCAAGATATTTCAGTGTATTAATTTTGTATCCTTCAACTTTACTAAATTCATTGATTAACTCTAGCAACTTTCTGGTGGCATCTTTAGGATTTTCTATGCACAGTGTCATGTCATCTGTAAACAGTGACAGTTTTACTTCTTTCTCCATCTGGATTTCTTTTATTCTCTTTCCTTCTTATTCGTGGGGCTGACTTCCAAACCTATGTTGAATAATAGTGGTGAAAGTGGACATTCTTGTTTTCTGCTTGATCTTTTAGTATTTCATCATTGAACTAAATGTTTGCTATGGTATTGTCATAAATGGACTTTATTATGTTGAAGTAGGTTCTTTTTATGTTTATATTCTGGAGATCTTTTTTTTTTTTTTTTAATCAGAAATGTGTGTGCTTTCTGCTCACATAACTTAATAACAAAATATATAACCCAATCATTACAATCCAAAAATGGGCAGAAAACATAAACAGTATTTTTTTTTCCCAAAGAAAACATATAAATAGCTAACAGACACATTAAAAAACACAGAGTTTTGGCTACTTTTTAGAGAACTGCAAATCATACCTACAATGAGACATTACCTCACACATGTCAGAATGGCCATCATCAAAAGGTCTACAAACTATAAATATTGGAGAGACTGTGGAGAAAAGCAAATTCTTCCTTCCTGTGGATAGGAATGTAAATTATTGGTTCAGAGGTTAAAGCGTCTGCCTCCAATGTGTGAGACCCGGGTTCGATCCCTGGGTCGGGAAGATCCCCTGGAGAAGGAAATGGCAATCCGCTCCAGTATTCTTGCCTGGAGAATCCCAAGGACGGAGAAGCCTAGTAGGTTACAGTCCACGGGGTCACAAAGAGTCGGACACGACTGAGCAAATTTACTACCATTGAAAACATTATGGAGTCTCCTTAAAATATCTAAAAATATTTACAATATGTTCCAGGATTCCACCCCTGATATTTGCTCAGAGAAAGTATAATTTAAAAAGATGCATGTACCCCTAAGTCCATAACAGCATTAGCACTATTTACAATAGTCAAGACATGTAATCAACCTAGTTGTGTATCAAGTTGTGCATCAACAGATTAACAGGTAAAGAAGATGTGATTTATATACATGGTAGAATAATATTCGGCCATAAAAAGAAATAATTGTGGCAATATGGATAGACCTAGAAATGATAAGAGGTAACTCAGAAAGACAAAAACAAAAACCATGTGATAACCCTTATATGTGTAATATAAAATATGACACAAATGAACTTATATACAAAACAGAAACAGGGTCATAGACATAGAAAACAAACTTATGCTTACCAAAACAGAAAGTGGATCAGTTCAGTTCAGTCACTAAGTCGTTTCCGACTCTTGGCAACCCCATGAATCGCATCATGCCAGGTCTCCCTGTCCATCACCAACTCCTGGAGTTCACTCAGACTCACCTCCAATGAGTCAGTGATGCCATCCAGCCATCTCATCCTCTGTCGTCCCCTTCTCCTGCCTCCAATCCCTCCCAGCATCAGACTCTTTTCCAATGAGTCAACTCTTCGCATGAGGTGGCCAAAGTACTGGAGTTTCAGCTTTAGCATCATTCCTTCCAAATAAATCCCAGGGTGGATCTCCTTCAGAATGGACTGGTTGGATTTCCTTGCAGTTTAAGGAACTTTCAAGAGTCTTCCCCAACACCACAGTTCAAAAACATCAATTCTTCGGCACTCAGCCTTCTTCACAGTCCAACTCTCACATCCATACATGACCACTGGAAAAACCAAAGCCTTGACTAGACGGACCTAAGTCGGCAAAGTAATGTCTCTGCTTTTGAATATACTGTCTACGTTGGTCATAACTTTTCTTCCAAGGAGTAAGCGTCTTTTAATTTCATGGCTGCAATCACCATCTTCAGTGATTTTGCAGCCCAGAAAAATAAAGTCTGACACTGTTTCCACTGTTTCCCCATCTATTTCCCATGAAGTGATGGGACCGGATGCCATGATCTTCGTTTTCTGAATGTTGAGCTTTAGGCCAATTTTTTCACTCTACACTTTCACTTTAATCAAGAGGCTTTTTAGTTCCTTTCACACTGCCATAAGGGTGGTGTCATTTGCATATCTGAGGTTATTGATATTTCTCCAGCAATCTTGATTCCAGCTTGTGCTTCTTCCAGTCCAGCGTTTCTCATGATGTACTCTGCATATAAGTTAAATAAGCAGGGTGACAATATACAGCCTTGACATACTCCTTTTCCTATTTGGAACCAGTCTGTTGTTCCATGCCCAGTTCTAACTGCTGCTTCCAGACCTGCATACAGATTTCTCAAGAGGCAGGTTAGGTGGTCTGATATTTCCATCTATTTCAGAATTTTCCACAGTTTATTGTGATTCACACAGTCAAAGGCTTTGGCATAGGCAATAAAGCAGAAATAGATGTTTTTCTGGAACTCTCTTGCTTTTTCCATGATCCAGCAGATGTTGGCAATTTGATCTGGTTCCTCTGCCTTTTCTTTTTTTTTTTCTTTTTTTTTAATTTTAAAATCTTTAATTCTTACATGCGTTCCCAAACATGAACCCCCCTCCCACCTCCCTCCCCATAACATCTCTCTGGGTCATCCCCATCAGGAAGTTCACGGTTCACGTATTGCTAAAGCCTGGCTTGGATAATTTTGAGCATTACTTTACTAGCATGTGAGATGAGTGCAATTGTGTGGTAGTTTGAGCATTCTTTGGCATTGCCTTTCTTTGGAATCAGAATAAAAACTGATCTTTTCCAGTCCTGTGGCCATTGCTGAGTTTTCCAAATTTGCTGGTATATTGCATGCAGCACTTTCACAGCATCGTCTTTCAGAATTTGAAACAGCTCAACTAGAATTCCATCACCTCCACTAGCTTTGTTCATAGCAAGGCTTTCCAAGGCCCACTTGACTTCACATTCCAGGATGTCTGGCTCTAGATGAGTGATCACACCATCATGATTATCTGGGTCGTGAAGATCTTTTTTGTACAGTTCTTTTGTGTATTCTTGCCACCTCTTGTTAATATCTTCAGCTTCTGTTAGGTACAGACCATTTCTGTCCTTTATCAAGCCCATCTTTGCATGAAATGTTCCCTTGGTTCAGTTCAGTTCAGTCGCTCAGTTGTGTTCGACTTTTTGCGACCCCGTGAATCACAGCAAGACAGGTCTCCCTGTCCATCAACAACTCCTGGAGTTCATTCAGACTCTCGTCCATCGAGTCAGTGATGACATCCAGCCATTTCATCTGTCGTCCCCTTCTCCTCCTGCGCCCAATCCCTCCCAGCATCAAAGTCTTTTCCAATGAGTCAAAGCTTCACATGAGGTGGCCAAAGAACTGGAGTCTCAGCTTTAGCATCTTTCCTTCCAAATAAATCCAAGGGCTGATCTCCTTCAGAATGGACTGGTTGGATCTCCTTGCAGTCCAAGGAACTCTCAAGAGTCTTCTCCAACACCACAGTTCAAAAGCATCAATTCTTCATCGCTCAGCCTTCTTCACAGTCCAACTCTCACATCCATACATGACCACTGGAAAAACCATAGCCTTGACTAGACGGACCTAAGTCGGTAAAGTAATGTCTCTGCTTTTGAATATACTGTCTACGTTGGTCATAACTTTTCTTCCAAGGAGTAAGCGTCTTTTAATTTCATGGCTGCAGTCAACATTTGCAGTGATTTTGGAGCCCCACAAAAATAACGTCTGACACTGTTTCCACTGTTTCCCCATCTATTTCCCATGAAGTGATGGGACCAGATGCCATGATCTTTGTTTTCTGAATGTTGAGCTTGAAGCCAACTTTTTCACTCTCCTCTTTCCCTTTCATCAAGAGGCTTTTTAGTTCCTCTTCACTTTCTGCCATAAGGGTGGTGTCATCTGCATATCTGAGGTTATTGTTATTTCTCCCGGCAATCTTGATTTCAGCTTGTGTTTCTTCCAGTCCAGCGTTTCTCATGATGTACACTGCATATAAATTAAATAAACCGGGTGGCAATATATAGCATTAACATACTCCTTTTCCTATTTGGGGTAAATTAGGAGTTTGAGGTTAGCAGAAACAAAACAGATACACAACAAAGTCCTACTGTATAGCACAAGAAAATATTTTTGAAAAATTCTAGTACTTGGATGCAATCTCAAAAATGACAGAATTATCTCTGTTCATTTCCAAGGCAAACCATTCAATATCACAGTAATCCAAGTCTATGGCCCAAGCAGTAATGCTGAAGAAGCTGAAGTTGAATGGTACTATGAAGACCTATAAGAGCTGCTAGAACTAAAACCCCCAAAACATGTCCTTTTCTTTATAGGGGACTGCAATGCTAAAGTAGGAAGTCAAGAAACACCTGGGGTAACAGGCAAATTTGACTTTGGAATACGGAATGAAGCAGGGCAAATACTGAAAGAGTTTTGCCAAGAGAATGCACTGGTCATACCAAAAATACTCTTCCAACAACACAAGAGAATACTCTACACATGGTCAACACCAAAATAAGATTGATTATGTTCTTTGCAGCCAAAGATGGAGAAGCTCTATACAGTCAGCAAAAAGAAGATGGGAGCTGACTGTGGCTCAGATCATGAACTCATTATTGCCAAATTCAGACTTAAATTAAGAAAGTAGGGAAAACCAATAGACCATTCAGGTATGACCTAAATCAAATCCCTTATGACTATACAGTAGAAGTGAGAAATAGATTTAAGGGACTAGAACTGATAAATAGAGTGCCTGAAGAACTATGGATGGAGGTTTGTGACATGGTACATGACACAGGGATCAAGATCAAACCCATGAAAAAGAAATGCAAAGAAAGAAAATTGCTGTCTGGGGAGGCCTTACAAATAGCTGTGAAAAAAAGAGATTTGAAAAGCAAAGAAGAAAAGGAAAGATATAAGGATCTGAATGCCGAGTTCCAAAGAATAGCAAGGAGAGAAAAGAAAGCCTTCCTCAGTGATCAATACAAAGATACAGAGGAAAACAAGAGAATGGGAAGGACTAGAGATCTCTTCAAGAAAATTAGAGATACGGAGGGAACATTTCATGCAAAATGGGCTCAATAAAGGACAAAAATGGTATGGACCTAACAGAAGCAGAAGGGGTGGCAAGAATGCACAGAAGAACTGTACAAATAAGATCTTCACGACCAAGATAATCATGATGGTGTCACCCCTCACCTAGAGTCAGACATCCTGGAATGTTAAGTCAAGTGGGCCTTAGAAAGCATCACTATGACCAAAGCTAGTGGAGGTGATGGAATTCCAGTTGAGCTATTTCAAATCCTGAAAGATGATGCTGTGAAAGTGCTGCACTCAATATGCCAGCAAATTTCAATAACTCAGCAGTGGCCACAGGACTGGAAAAGGTCAGTTTTCATTCCAACCACAAAGAAAGGCAATGCCAAAGAGTGCTCAAACTACCACACATTTGCACTCATCTCACATGCTAGTAAAGTAATGCTCAAAATTCTCCAGAAAGGCTTCAGTAATACGTGAACCATGAACTTCCAGTTGTTGAAGCTAGTTTTAGAAAAGGCATAGGAACCAGAGATCAAATTGCCAGCATCTGTTGGATCATCAAAAAAGCAAGAGAGTTCCATAAAAATATTTATTCTCTTTTATTGACTTTGCCAAAGCCTTTGACTGTGTGGATCACAATAAACTGTGGGACATTCTCCAAAAGATTGGAATACCAGACCACCTGACCTGCCCATTGAGAAACCTGTATGCAGGTCAGGAAGCGACACTTAGAACTGGACGTGGAACAACAGACTGGTTCCAAATAGGAGAAGGAGTACGTCCAGGCTGTATATTGTCACCCTGCTTATTTAACTTCTATGCAGAGTACATCATGAGAAACGCTGGGCTGGAAGAAGGACAAGCTGGAATCAAGATTGCCGGGAGAAATATGAATAATCTCAGATATGCAAGTGACACCACCCTTATGGCAGAAAGTGAAGATGAACTAAAAAGCCTCTTGTTGAAAGTGAAAATGGAGAGTGAAAAAGTTGGCTTCAAGCTCAACATTCAGAAAACGAAGATCATGGCTTCTATTTATGGGGATTCCCCAAATAGATGGGGAAAGAGTGGAGACAGGGTCAGACTTTATTTTTTGGGGAGCTCCAAAATCACTGCAGATGGTGATAGCAGCCATGAAATTAATAGATGCTTACTCCTTGGAAGGAAACTTATAACCAACCTAGATATCATATTCAAAAGCAGAGACATTACTTTGCCTACAAAGGTCCATCTAGTCAAGGCTATGGTTTTTACAGTGGTTACGTATGGATGTGAGAGTTGGACTGTGAAGAAAGCTGAGCATTGATGAATTAATGCTTTTGAACTATGGTGTTGGGAAAACTCTGGACTGTCCCTTGGACTGCAAGGAGATTCTACCAGTCCATTCTGAAGGAGACCAGTCCTGGGTTTTCATTGGAAGGAACAATGCTGAAGCTGAAACTCCAATACTTTGGCCACCTCATGTGAAAAGTTTAATTATTGGAAAAGACTCTGATGCTGGGAGGGATTGGGGGCAGGAGGAGAGAGGAAATACAGAGGATGAGATGGCTGGATGACATCACTGACTCGATGGACAAGAGTTTGGGTAAACTCTAGGAGTTGTGATGGACAAGGAATCCTGGTGTTCTGCGATTCACGAGGTCACAGTCAGAAATGACTGTGCAACTGAACTGAACTGAACTGAGTAGCCTATAATGAAAAATAATCTGGAAAAGGTTTTTATATATATAGTGTATATGTGTGTGTGTGTGTATGAATCATTTTGCTCTATACTATAAAATTAACACAGCTTTGCAAATCAACTATATTTCAAAGGAAGAAATCAAAAGGATTCCTTTAAATCAAAAGGAAGAAAGAGAGGAGACAGAGAATGAAAATTTTGTAAACTAACTTTTTTTATAATATCACTGTGGATGATAACTGTACCTATGACATTAAAAGATGCTTGTTCCTTGGAAGTGTCAGGTGAGTGTATGCTCTTTGGTTGTGTTTTGTGCCAACAAAGATTTGGAGTGATGGACATTAAAGCCCTCTGCCTGTCACAGCTCTCTGGTCTTGGGCTGACCGTGTTATAGTTCTCAGGTCTCAAACAGACCGTGTTATAGCTCTTAGACAAATAAATGTTACAGCTCCATTTTATAGCTCTGTTTTATTAAGAAAATAACAGGAAAATCCATCCTTGAGGCGTGAGGGCATGTCGACCCAAAGACGTGAAGAGAAGAGTGCCCTAGCATGCAAGAGAGAGAGAGACAGAGAGATCCCTGGCCCTTTGTCTCCTCTCTTTATATGTTATTTCCTCCCCCTGGGCCTGTCCTATGTAAATTGGGCTAGCCAGGAGTGCTGTTTGTTCTACCTGATGTCCTCACACCTTCCTTTGACCTTCCTTTGTTCTATTTTCAGGGCCCTTTCCCTTCCTTGTCTTTTAGCCACCACCATTTTGGACTCCTGTTTCTTATTTTAACTACCTAACAGAAGGAAAGGTGTGACAAACCTAGACAGTGTATTAAAAAGCCAAGGAATCACTTTACTAGAAAAGATTTGTATAATCAAAGCTATGATTTTTCCAGCAGTCATGTGTGGATGTGAATGTTGAACCATTAAGAAGACTGAGTGCCAAAGAATTGATGCTTTCAAATTGTGATGCTGGAGAATTATCATGAGAGACCCTTAAACTGCAAAGAGATCAAACCAGTCAATCCTAAAAGAAATCAACCCTGAATATTGATTGAAAGGACTGATACTGAAACTCCAATACTTTGGCCCTGTAACACAAATAGCTGACTTACTGGAAAGGACCCTGATGCTGGAAATATTAAAGGCAAAGGAGAAGAGGGAAGCAGAGGATGAAATAGTTGGATAGCATCATCACCTCAATGGACCTGAATTTGAGAAAATTTGGGAGATAGTGAAGAACAGGGTAGCCTGGTGTGCTGCAGTCCATGGGGTCACAAAGAGTTGGACCTGGCTTAGCAAGTGAACAGCAGCAACAACAAAATAACATTTAAGGAGTTTTAGAGTCATTGTAATAAGTAATGTGATTCATTGTTGTGGGTTTTTACAAATAGTTCTGTACAAATTACCTACAGAAAAGAAATCATTGCTTCCATTTACAGTATAACTCCTTTAGATCTCTTGCAAAATAATCTAAGAAAGCCATGCTTATTAATGGCTCTTAGCTGGGTTATTGCTGTATATATCAGCGACACAAATCACAATAAAGCTTTAAAATAACTAAAAATAAAATAAAATAACTTTTTTTTTTTCCTGATGAACTTCAGTACACAATTTCTTCCCTTAACTCATGTAATCATTACCATAAAAATCCAAGAAGAAAGGTATATTTAGGTCATCTGCATTCAGTTACCTAGAAATAAAAAAGGCTATTCTCTCCAATGACCAACCTATTAAGCAAGGAAATTCATTGACAGTACTATAAAGAACTACATCTCTTAAAACAAAACAAAACTGTCTATGACATTAAAACTCATTACTCCTGAAAAAATTTCCTGGATTAATTTAAGAGGGAAACACATCTACTGCTCCACATGAAACTTTTAACACTTTCTCATCAATTCCAATATGAAACCTTGATTCTTAAGATATGGAATATAAACTACTTCTTTTGCATGAACTTTGGACACTGTGACCTCAAATTAGCCTTTCTGAATCCTAAGTTTCAAGTTAACTTTTCCAACTCTTATCTTGTTACTGAGAAGAACTTGAGTCACTTGGTTTCAAAGCCAATATTTTGACATTGATATATGTATGTTGTAGTGAAAGAAAGTACAGCATTTTTGCAGAGCCCAGTAAAGGGCATGGGTGATTCATTCTCAAAATATCAGAACTCCCCACTGGGTGTCAGAGAATGATTTTTGAAATCAACATTTGTGGTGAGAGTGTGGGGCTCATTAATTTTTTCTGGTTGGTTATATTTCAGCAATCTTAATCATCAATCTTCATTTCAACCAGTTTGGGATCTACATGCTTGTGGACAGCCAGGTTGGGTCTTTTCCTTGTTTGTTTCTTTATATTTCTCTGGTAAAGCATAGGAAATTAAAGCTTTTTTTTTTTTTTTTTTTTAATATATAAGAAATGGAGGACAGAAAGGGACTTTTGTTCCTGGGAGGTATTCACAGAATCCTGCTGGGTTTCAATGTCCTGAAAGAGGTTTTAAAGTTTTTTCCGGCTTTGCTTTTAGTTCATGCTGCTCTCCCATTTTGGAAAGTCAGATTCATACCCTTCAGTTTTATGAATATGCTGAAAATTTCAGACTCTGGCTTGGAAGTTCAAGTAGATGAGCTCATTATACTCTTCCAATTCTTGAATTTTGTATATTTGTTCTCAGTTTATTAGGTGTCATCTCTCATTCAGCTATAGACCAAATAGGAGATCTAGAAAGGAATGATTAGCATAGACATGAAAAGCTTAAATGCTGTTTTTGATTCTAGAGCAATTTTAGTATTATCTGTTTTCACACTGACTATTAAATGATAGGACCACATCACAAATAACATTTTGAAAGTTCAAAAACTATTCATAGATTTCCCTGATCATCCAGTGGCTGAGGCTCTGTGGTCCCAATGTAGGGACACCAGTTTCAGTCCCTGGTCCCTGGATCCCACATGCCACAATTGAGAGTTCACACACTGCAACTAGGAGTTTGCATGCCCCAACAAAAAATGGTGATGGCAGTTTAGTTGCTAAATCATGTCTGACTGTTGTGACCCCATGGACAATAGCCTGCCAGGATCCTCTGTCCATGAGATTCTTCAGGCAAGAGTACTGGAGTGGGTAGCCATTTCCTTCTCCAACTAAATATAAATAAATAGACAAACAAACAAAAAAAACAAATGAAAGACATTCTTCACATTGAAAGCATTTTTGTAGGATACATGTATGTGCAAGGAAATGTAAAGCAGGAATTTTAAGCAGTGCCACAGCCAGAAAACAAAAAGTTGGGCTAAGTTTAAAGGATCTTACAAATGTCAGAGACCAGAAAAGACAAGTGTTGTTGATTGACAAATGTCACCTAGGCTGTAAAGATCTAGCAGGAGCTCAAAACCTTATATACAGTTAAATGATTAAACTTTGTGTTTAATCTCCTCAATAATACGATCTGATTTTTTTAGTAAAATAGATAAATTTAAAAGCAAGTAAAATATTGAGTAGCCAATAGATAAAAATAAATACTAGTTAAAAAAAATTGAACAATGTAATTAGAATTAAATGATTCACCTGAAACATTGGCAAGATGTTAGAATTTTGAATATATGAACACTAAATAAATGACAAAATGTCAAGAGAATATATGTACAGGGATGAGGAGCAAAGTCAACAGATACTACAAAAATTAATTATCCAAGAATGAAAAGATTCAGATATGTCAAGCAAGCATAAGATAAATAAAGTAATATGAATCACTTGTTTAAAACACAACAGCCAAAAAAACTAAGAGCATGACATCTATTCCCATCACTTCATGGCAAATAGATTGGGAAAAAATGGAACCAGTGATAGATTTTATTCTTTTGGGGCTCCAAAATCACTGCAGTCAATGACTGCAGCCATGACATTAAAAGACACTTGCTCCTTGGAAGAAAAACTATGACAAACCTAGACAGTGTATTAGAAAATAGAGACATCACTTTGCTGACAAAAGTCTGTATAGTCAAAACTGTGGGTTTTCCAGTAGTCATGTATGGATGTGAGAGTTGTACCATGAAGCAGCATTGAAGAATTGCATAAAGAGCACTGAAAATTTGATATTTTTGAATTTTAGTGCTGGAAAAGGCTCTTGAGAGTCCCTTGGACAGCAAGGAAATTAAACCAATTAATTCTAAAGGAAATCAACTCCATATTCTTTGGAAGGATTGATGCTGAAGCTCCAATATTTTGGATACAGAGATTCAACTCATTGGAAAAGATCCTGATGTTGGGAAAGATTGAAGGCAGGATAAAACATGAGAGAAAGAATAAGGAATTAACAGCTATCTTGGGTTTTTCATATTGATTGAATATCTGATAGACTGATCTTAGTGTGCATGACTTATATGTATCCCTCCCAGTGATGAATCCATTAGAAAACAATCCTTCAAATAGTTGCAGTGCTGTGCTTATACAAGGATTACTTCTCAAAAATAAATTCTGTAAGCTTTTGAATCTGTTCACAAGTATAATGACAAATTTTAAATTTCTGATTGATATCCATATATGTTTTGAATAATATTCCATTTAATTTGTAGGGCCACCTCAATTAATATTAGATCCTGAGTTTAGGTTAATGATAAACTCTAACTCAGTCCATTTAAAATCCAGTGGAATTCATGGGAATTGTATAAGAGAATGTGTAAAGGGACATAATGAGCAGCTATTGTTTTGCATATAAAAACTTGTTAGAATCCAACAGCAGTTAGTTAAAAGGAGAAGCTTTACTGAAGGTATTTTTATATACTCAGTAATTAGTTTTAAAGCGCTTGTAACAAAGTTGCCTTCTCTGCATTGCCAACAATCTCCCGGAGGGTGCTTTGCTGCTGTTCTATTGGCAATGCTTCATATAACAAGAATCTAGATTTAGGTAGCTTTATTATTATTACTTTGCTGACAAACGTCTGTGTAGTCACAACTATGGTTTTTCTCAGAAAGAAAATGGCAACCCACTCCACTATCCTTGCCCAGAGAATCCCATGGACAGAGGAGCCTGGTGGGCCGCTGTCCATAGGGTCGCACAAGAGTCGGATATGATTGAAGTGACTTAGCATGCATGCATGCATGCATTGGAGAAGGAAATGGCAACCCACTTCAGTATTCTAGCCTAGAGAATCCCAGGGACTGAGGAGCCTGGTGGGCTGCCATCTAGGGGGGTCGCACAGAGTCAGACATGACTGATATGACTTAGCAGCAGCAGCAGCAGCATGGTTTTTCCAGTAGTCACGTATGATGTGAGAACTGGACCATAAAGAAGGTCGAATGCCAAAGAATTGATGCTCTTGAGCTGTAGTGTTGAAGAAGACTCTTGAGCGTACCTTGGACTACAAGGAGATCAAGCCAGTCCATCCTAAATGAAATCAGTCCTGAATATTCATTAGAAGGACTGATGCTAAAGCTGAAGCGCCAATGCTTTGGCCACCTGATGTGAAGAGCTGAATCATTTGAAAAGACTCTGATGCTGGGAATGACTGAAGGCAGGAGGAGTAAGGGATGACAGAGGATGAGATGCCTGGATGGCATCTCTAACTCAATGGACATGAGTTTAAGCAAGATCCTGGAGATGGTGATGGACCGGGAAGCCTGGCGTGCTACAGTCCATGGGGTCACAAAGAGTCGGACACGACTGAGCAACTGAACTGAACTCAACTGAACTGAGTAGTAGTATTTTAGCTGCTCACATAAAAGCTCTGAAGTAAACAAGAGTCAAAGCTAGATTGCATTTCCTATTTAAATTTGGTCTAGCTTAATTCAATTGCCCAGATACAGCCTGCATAAACTCCTGATTATCTCAGAGAATGGCATTCCTGGACACACCCAGGCAATAGGGGACCCAGAGGAAGAGAAAATGTGTTTGAATCCCATCAGTTTTTTAAACAGGTCTGAATTTACTTTTTAGGTAAAATATTCAACTGAGTCTAAATTCATTATTTGATCATTGTGTTCTCAAAGTTGATCCTTTTTAAATACTTATGTGGTTTCACAGAATGAAAGACAATGTATCAGATTTGTAGTTTTGTTGGCATAAAGAAAGAAAAATCCATCTTGAGGCCAGTTTGCTGTATAATAGTTTCATGATTATTATCCAACAATGTCTTTGGAAAATTAACTGGATAAAATTCAGATAGGTTTGAAATTGTTTCCTCTAAAATGTTAACTTTTTAATTTCAGAACTGTGATATGTAATAAAGCAGTTTAAAATAACAGATTAGCATAGCTTTTGAAGGCATTTGCAATATAATAGAAGTAAAACTAGATTGAAATTTAAAGTCTGTCTGCACTGCTTCTTATGAGCATAATTTATCTTTAAGTGGAGATATGGAGATGAAACCTAATTCAGGAGAAAAAGGAAGGAACTATGGAACCACAGAAATCTGGGCTTGAAATTTTGGTTGGCCATATAATAATTGTATGACTTGAAACTAGCTAGGTTCTCAATGTAAATTTCCTCATAGATAAAATAATGATAATAATGTCTATCTTTCAGGACTGTTGTGAGAAAAAAACTATAAGATTTATAAAGTATCTAGTAGAGGGCACACATAAAGCAAACATTCAGAAAGTAGTCATTTATAATAAATGATAATTATCATGATTACTATATAAAATTTTATATAATTTCCTACATTTATTAAATACTATATAATGTAAATATTAATTTAAACATGAAATGTGTGTTGATGCTAGAGTGCATAATATTAAAGCAATGTTAGTCATGTTATTTTGATGTTTCATGAGTTTTTATTATAACAGTAACCATTATTATTAATGATGTCTGCTTAATATGCTCAACTGTTAAGATAAAATACTATATACAATATTTCTTTGAAAGAATAAGGTATGATATAAATATTAGTTAGCTTTTCAACCGGAATGAAATGGTTTCACATTAATGAATTTGCAATCAGAAGAATTGCTCAAAATGTGCAAAACCAGATAAACTGGATCCATGAAAACTTTATAATTATACTCTTTCTTATTTTTACTACATATTACACTTGGCACTGTGAGAAACATTTTAAAAGTATGAAATGTGACCCTTTTTCACCTCAGAAATTTAAGGACCATATTCACACATGAAAGAAGTACCCTCTTAAAAGGTATAATGTATACCTTATAAAATATGAATATTTTTCTCCATGAATGCAACTAAGTTTTAAATAAATATTGGATTTTATGGGCTTCCCAGTGGCTCAGTGGTAAAGAATCCACCTGCAATGCAGGAGACTTGGAGATGCAGATTTGATTCCTAGATCTGGAAGATCCCCTGGAGTGTGAATTGGCAGTCCAATCCAGTAATCTTGCCTGGAATATTCCATGGACAGAAGAGCCTGGTGGGATACAGTCCATGGTATCTCAAAGAAGTGAACATGAGTGAATTGACTAAAAAAAAAAAAAATGGTGACGTTTATATTCGTAAGTATGTAGAAAAAAAGTGAACTCTATGGATAGCACAGCCATTAACGTTTTGTTTGTTTGTTTGTTCGTTTTGTGGAGGTCCAGGTATTTAACATTTGACCTTGAAGTTTAGGTTGAACCTGGAGATATTGCTCTAAGCAGTAACAGATCATGTTCACTTAGCTGAGGCAAGGAACAGTAAATAAAGAACTATTAATTGTAGTGAAAATAGCTTCTGAGTTGATGTGGTCAATATCAAATCTGGGTAGGCAGGATGGAGCAGATTATGGAGTATCTGGACAGTATACAGCAGCATCTGGGATAGAGGTGATAGTCAAAGCATAAAGAGAGTGCATTAAATCAACAATTAGTGTGGTTCTGTGTGGGAATAATTGGAGTGGGAAAACAAAATCAAGTCCTAAAATATATAGAAATCACCAAAAGCTTATTAATATTGAGTCTTTATTTTTTTTTTTTTTTTTTTTTTTTTTTTTTTTGGGGAGGGAGGTGGGAGGGGGGGTTCATGTTTGGGAATGCATGTAAGAATTAAAGATTTTAAAATTTAAAAAATAAAAAACTAAAAATTAAAAAAAAAAAAAGAAAGAAAAAATAAAAAAAAAAAAAAATAAATTCAGGGGAGAGATAAAATTGCCACATTTCAGTAAAGTTTGGGTCTCTCTACTTGCTAATGACAGGACCGTGCCCTTGGGAGTTAACAGTGACATCTGTTTTCCATGCCCAGTGCCAATGGGGAGATGCCAGCACGGTGATGAGAAAGCAAGAGCAAATATTTTCATGTTGTGCTTGTTAGTGGTTAAAAAACCATTTGTGGTAAAAAGTGGGTAAATAAATAAAGTGCAAATATTTTTATAGGGAAAAAAAAAAAAAATATTGAGTCTTTAAACTATGTTTTCACTTTCCATTTCTATTTTGAGTGTTAAGTGTGATGGAAATAATGTATAAAATTGAGGACAGACAGCCATATTGATGCTATACAAATTTTTAGATCAGTATAATCATTTGTTTAGAAAAACAAGCTACAAAGGAGAACAGAGGTGATAAAAAGCTCAGCTTTTGAGCAGAAGTGAGATATTTGAGCAGAAGTGAAATAGAAGAAATGGAGTAGCCATTATAGTCAACAAAAGAGTCCAAAATGCAGTACTTGGATGCAGTCTCAAAAACAATAGAATGATCTCTGTTTGTTTCCAAGGCAAACCATTCAATATCATGGTAATCCAAATCTATGGCCCAACCAGTAATGCTGAAGAAGCTGAAGTTGAACAGTTCTATGAAGATCTATAAGACCTGCTAGAACTAACACTCACCAAAAAAAAAAAAAAAAGAAAGAAAGAAAAAAAGATGTCCTTTTCATTATAGGGGACTACAATGCAAAAGTAGGAAGTCAAGAAACACCTGGAGTAACAGGCAAATTTTGCCTTGGAGTACAAAATGAAGCAGGGCAAAGGCTAACAGAGTTCTGCCAAGAGAACACATTGGTCATAGCAAACACCCTCTTCCAACAACACAAGAGAAGACTCTACACATGGACATAACCATATGGTCAACACTGAAATCAGATTGATTATATCCTTTGCACTCAAAGATGCAGAAGCTCTATACAGTCAGGAAAAACAAGACTGCGATCTGACTGTGGCTCAGATAATGAAATCGTTATATCCAAATTCAGACTTAAATTGAAGTAGGGAAAACCACTAGACTGTTCAGATATGACCTAAATCAAATCCCTTATGACTATACAGTGGAAGTGAGAAATAGATTTAAGGGACTAGATCTGATAGACAGAGTGCCTGATGAACTATGGACAGATGTTTGTGACATTGTACAGGAGACAGGGAGAAAGATCATCCCGCAAAAAAGAAATGTAAAACTGCAGAATGTCTGTCTGAGGAGGCCTTACAAATAGCTGTGAAAAGAAGAGAAGTGAAAAACAAAGGGGAAAAGGAAAGATATAGCCATTTTAATGCAGAGTTCCAAAGAAGAGCAAGGAGAGACCAGAAACCCTTCCTCAGTGATCAATGCAAAGAAATAGAGGAAAATAATAGAATGGGAAAGCCTAGAGACCTCTTCTAGAAAATTAGAAATACCAAGGGAATATTTCATGCAAAGATGGGCTTAATAAAGGACAGAAATGGTACAGACCTAACAGAAGCAGAAGATATTAAGAAGAGGTGGCAAGAATACACAGAAGAACTAGACAAAAAATAAACCTTCACTACCCAGATAATCGTGAAGGTGTCATCACTCACGCTCACCTAGAGCCGAACATCATGGAATGTGAAGTCAGGTGGGCCTTAGGAAGCATCACTATGAACAAAGCTAGTTGAGGCAATGGAATTCCACTTGAACGATTTCAAATTCTAAAAGATGATACTGTGAAAGTGCTGTACTCAGTATGTCAGCAAATTTGGAAAACTCAGCAGTGGCCACAGGACTGGAAAAGGTCAGTTTCCATTCCAATCTCCCAAAAAAAGGCAATACCAAAAGTGCTCAAATTACTGCATAATTGCACTCATCTCACACGCTAGTAAAGTAATGCTCAAAATTCTCCAAGCCAGGCTTCAGCAATATGTGAACCATGAACTTCCAGATGTTCAAATTGGTTTTAGAAAAGGCAGAGAAACCAGAGATCAAATTGCCAACATCCACTGGATCATCAAAAATGCAAGAGAGTTCCAGAAAAACATATATTTCTGCTTTATTGACTATGCCAAAGCCTTTGACTGTGAGGATCACAAGAACCTGTGGAAAATTCTGAAAGAGATGGGAATATCAGACCACCTGACTTGCTTCTTGAGAAACCTGTATACAGGTCAGGAAGCAAAGGTTAGAACTGGACATGGAACAACAGACTGATTCCAAAGAGGAAAAGGAGTACGTCCAGGCTGTGTATTGTCACCCTGCTTGTTTAACTTATATGCAGGGTACATCATGAGAAACGCTGGGCTGCAGGAAGCATAAGCTGGAATCAAGATTGCTGGGAGAAATATCAATAACCTCAGATATGCAGATAACACCACCCTTATGGCAGAAAGTAAAGAAGAACTAAAGAGCCTCTTGATGAATGTTAAAGAGAGTGAAAAAGCTCAACATTCAGAAAACGAAGATCATGGCATCTGGTCCCATCACTTCATGGGAAATAGATGGGGAAACAGTGGCAGACTTTATTTTGGGGGGCTCCAAAATCGCTGCAGACGGTGATTGCAGCCATGAAATTAAAAGGACTCTTGCTCCTTGCAAGGAAAGTTATGACCAACCTAGATAGCATATTAAAAAGCAGAGACATTATTTTGCCAATAAAGGTCCATCTATCAAGGCTATTGTTTTTCCAGTAGTCATGTATGGATGTGAGAGTTGGACTGTGAAGAAAGCTGATCGCTGAAGAATTGATGCTTTTGAACTCTGGTGTTGGAGAAGATTCTTGAGAGTCCTTTGGTGTGCAAGGAGATCCAACCAATCCACCCTAAATTAGATTATTCCTGGGTGTGCATTGAAGAGACTGATGTTGAAGCTGAAACTCTAATATTTTGGCCACATGATGCAAAGAGTTGAGTCTTTTGAAAAGACCCTGATGCTGGGAAAGATTGAGGGCTGGAGGAGAAGTAGACGACAGAGGATGAGATGGTTAGATGGCATCACCAACACAATGGACATGGGTTTGGGTGGACTCCGGGAGTTGGTGATGGACAGGGAGGCCTGGCGTGCTGTGGTTCATGGGGTTGCAAAGAGTCGGACATGACTTAGAGACTGAACTGAACTGAACTGAGATATTCATACCAAAACAAGGGTATCTCTTTCTGAATTATATAATGAAATGACATATTTGAAGAGGAACTGGTAACAGCTAAATTACAGAGTTACCAAGTTTGCATTCACCAAGTAATAGAATTATACACAACAATGTAAATGTTGTAATCCCTGAGTTGGTGTTCTAATAACTTGATGCAAAACCCTTTAGTTCCATTTCATTAAAATCACCAGAGATTTGGAATACCATGTAAGTATTATGTCAAACATAGAAAATGTTGCAATTCATGAATTATTTCCAAGATTATTGTATTAAATTCTTATTATTTTAAGTATGTTCTTTTTTCTTCTTCTTCTTCTAAAGTAAGCCTGATTGTCTTTATGATGTTGTAGTCTCAGTCCAGTGGGGTTTTATTATGTATTTTTATATTTAAATAAAGCATTTTTGTACATAACTTTATTTATAGTGTACCTGTATATGTAATTTTTATGCATTATATTCTGCAAATACAAATTAATTCACTCTGTCCATGCTATCCCCTAAAGTTTTTCTGGGTTCCATGTACACATGATATTAAATTTTTGTTCAATTTTCTCCTTTTAATGTGTCTCATGTCAATTTAATTCATAGACTAGCCAGATGAACCTATGAAGGGAGAGAAAACTTTCTCCCCAACAGATGGTATATATAAAGTTAGAGATTTTAAGATGAATAGGTATCATCAAAATTCTGACCCTAAACAGAAACTGAATGCCTAAATGTAGGAGCCAGAAACAAGGCAGTTTAAAGCCATGGCACATTCTGAATGGTTTATCAAAAAAAAAAAAAAATGCATGACAGGGCATAACCTCATTCATTCATTTATTCATTTTTATTGAAGAAAAAAAGGGGATATAAATTCATTCACGAATGAAGAATCATTCTTGAAGGAGTTAAAAAAGCCTTGCTAGGGTTTGATGAAACTTTAACTTCCCTGGTGTCTCAGAAAATAAAAAATCTGTCTGCAATGTAGTATACCCAGGATCAACCCCTGGCTCAGAAGGATCCCCTGGAGAAAGGAATGGCAACCCACTCCAGTATTCTTCCCTGGAGAATTCTGTGAACAGAGGCTGCAGTCCGTGGGGTAGCAAAGAGTCAGACATGACTGAGTGACTAGCACTTTCATTTTTCACTTTAGCTCCTTGTAGGACAAGTAGGAATTCTCCATGTTGGCACTTGTGAGATGTTCCAGGAAGCAAGAATAGCATAAGCAAACGAACAAACTAATAGGAAAGTAGAGTATGCTTATATAATTCAAAGCTCTGCAGTGTTAACCAACTTTAAATTGGAAGTTGAGAACAAGTGGAATATTCCACTAATGTAATTAGTGAGAAAAAAAAAATCATTGAGAGTTTTGTACATATACCAAGAAACTCCATAGCTCTAGAAAGTATAGGTTTTATTAAACACAGCAAATATAGGGACCTGGGACCTCCCCAGTGTCTTGGTGGTGAAGAATCTGCCTGCAATTCAAGAGACTTGGCAGGAGCCACAGCTTTGATTCCTGTGTCAAGCTCCCCTGGAGAAGAAAGTGGCAACCCACTCAAGTATTTTTGCCTAGAAAATCCCCTGGAGGAGGAGCTTGTAGGCTACAGCCTGTGAGGATGAAAAAGAGTCAGACTTGACCTAGTGACTAAACAATGCAAGGACCTGGGAGTTCACTCTAGGTGCAGTCACTTCATTGATATTTTACCCATTTTTGCTTCAGTTTCTTCCAGGTCTGACATCTAGTCAAATGATAACTGAGTCATATTAATTTATATTAATTCTTACCAAGTGGCAAAAAAAGCCACTACCTTGAGCCACCAAAGAGTTTTTCACTTGCTATTCCACTCATATTGGTCCCTCCTTGGGCAGTCCATCAATATCTTCTCAGGATATTGTTCTTACCTGCCCTATGTCCAGAAACCTTTCTGGTACTTTGGCTAAGTCACTTCAGTCATGTCTCACTCTGTGCGACCCCATAGACAGCAGCTAACCAGGCTTCCCTCTCCCTGGGATTCTCCAGGCAAGAACACTGGAGTGGGTTGCCATTTGCTTCTCCAATGCATGAAAGTGAAAAGTGAAAATGAAGTTGCTCAGTCTTGTCAGACTCTTAGCAACCCCATGGACTGCAGCCTACCAGGCTCCTCTGTCCATGGGATTTTCCAGACAAGAGTACTGGAGTGGGTTGCCATTGCCTTCTCTGCCTTTTCTGGTGAGTGTGTACCAAAACCATACACATTCTTAAATATTTTTAATATCAATTCTAATAATAATTTACCTTGCCTTTTATACATCTCTTTCTTATTCTTGACTCTTGGTTCCCTTCTTGGTTTATCATCTTGTTCTTTTCTCTTTGGACTTTGTATTATGTCTTTTTAGCTACTGGCTTTTTTGTGATCTAACTTGGAGCTATTTGATATTTTCTTTCTGTTTTGTGCTAACTTACTAGTATTGTTGAATTCTGAAAATCACTTCTAATTCCTCGCCTAAAGGATAGGACAGGATAGGCTTTAGCCAGTTCTTATTTATAGTACACAAAAGACAAGAGATTCTGACAATAGATAATGCAAAGATGCCCAAGGTTTCATATATAGCATATTATAAGAGAGATGAGATATACTAAACATTTAAAACATTAATTGGGTTTATAAATGACAAGCTGTGGAGTATTAGAAAGGTGAGCTAACTAGAGTATTGGTTAGAATATTATTTTGAGGTCTTCAGTTTTTGACATTTCTCAGGTAAATAGTATTGTTCTCATTTCACACACACACATACACAAAGATAAAAGAAAATGCTACTTTGAGAAAGAAGACAGCTTAATTTGGAAAATAAATTAGTTTGAGGGCCTCTGCAATATCAAATAACATGGGTTGACAAAACAGATTGAGGAATTATGAGTGTATAGGTAGGAATGAAATAAATATATAACATTACCTACAAAGACTATTTACAGCAAAAGAGAAATGAATCTAGAAAATATTTCCATTTATAAGGCTCATCAAGAATATGGGGCAATGTAGAAAAGAAGAAATTATTAGAGAATTAGATAAAGTATAAAAGATTCACTGTTACAGAACTGATGGAAGACAGTGTTTAAAGAAGTCATCATTATTATCATATAATGAAAGGGGTCCAGACAATAAAATGAAATAGCTTGTCTACTGATATGTGTATATATATATAATATATATGTGTGTGTATATATATATATACATATACATATACGTATACATATACATATACATACACATATAACAAACCAAACTCAGTGCATGAAGGTGGTGGGTTAATTTCAGTGGGGTTGAGGTGTAAATAAGATGTAAGAATAAGGAAAAAAAAAAAGAATAAGGAAAGAACAATTTGCTTGGAGAACCTGGTTCAAGATTAGACGAGAGCAAGATTAGAAGAGATTCTTGTACTTCTCACTCTTTTCACCTGAAAATAAAAATTTTTTAATAATAACAAAGTATTATAAATAATTAAGAAGAAAAACTCATCTCTAGTAAGTAAATATGTCCAGAGAATACACTACAATCAACACACAGTACATGCTTTTAAAGATTTTAGATTCACTATTATTGGTATGCAGCAGGTAAACAGGATTTTTCTTTTTTAAATCAAGGCAGTTAAGGAAGCACTATTATGTGCCATGCAAGTTAATTTCACAGAAATAATACAAATTATATGTGTTATAAATGCCTGGGACAATTGTGTTTTGCTTACAAAGGTAGAGAGAATAAGTGGGCTGAATTAACTGCATTTTGTTTTACCAGCTTCACTTTATCCTTCTCCACTCTGATCCTCTACCACAACAGTTTGACCCATGGGGATACATTAATAGTTTTTCTTATTCTATAGTTTTTTCTATAGCTTAGCCAATGGGGAGTTACAGAAGTAACTGATGTGAAGAAGAATGACATCAAACAGCTTATTTCTCCAGCTTCCTCTCTAAGAATTCACTTTGGTTTGCCTTGTCAGGCCTTAGTATCTTATCAACTGTTAGATACTAAATTATCCCTTTTTTCCTTGCCTGCACTTTGCCTGTTTTTGTACATATATCTTTTATTCCTATTTGAGATATCATCTGCTTCTTGCTAGGACCCTGACTAATGAGAAAGCCTCATCTAACTGCTGAGAATCAAAATCAGGCTCTATAATGTGAATAAGATTTGAAGAAATTAATAGAATGAGGAAATTAAAGAATAAACAAAAAACACAACCTTAAATAATGGTGTAAAGATGGTATAAGGTGGATTTATATGAGTGATAAAGTAGACCATCCATTCTGTGAAAATGTGAGGAATAAAACTGCAATTATTTCTTTAAAGCAATGGCTGTCAATCAAGGATGGTTTTGCACGCAGAGGACATTTCACAATGTCTGGAGGCATTTATGGTTGTGAAGATTTAGGGGTGAGAGTAAGGAATGGGAGGAAGTAATATTGACACCTACTGGTTAGAGGCCAAGGATGATACTAAACATTCTACAATGAATGCATGCATGCATGCTGCTGCTGCTGCTAAGTCGCTTCAGTCATGTCCGACCCTGTGCAACCCCATAGATGGCAGCCCCCCAGGCTCCGCCGTCCCTGGGATTCTCCAGGCAAGATCATTGGATTGGGTTGCCATTTCCTTCTCCAATGCATGAAAGTGAAAAGTGAAAGTGAGGTTGCTCAGTCATGTCTGGCTCCTAGCGACCCCATGGACTGCAGCGCACCAGGCCTCTCCATCCATGAGATTTTCCAGGCAAGAGTACTGAAGTGGGCCGCCATGGCCTTCTCCAACAATGCATAGGACAGCACAAAAAATAATGATCTTCAGTAAAATACTAATAGTGCCAAATTCACCAAATCTTACTTCTTGACAGCTAACGTTGGGGTATGTTCAGTACTTCTTGACCACTTACCCTTCCTTTAAAGTTCAGTTAGGCAGGAAAGATTCATAAATTAATTCAAAAAAAGCACTTACTGATTGCATATTTTGTATACAACACTGTGTAAGCTATTGTATCACAAGAGTGTACAAAAAGGAGCACAGTTCCTAATCTCATAGAACTTAGAGTCAAATGGCAAAGGAAGACATGAATAACTACACAAATAAAGGGAAACTAAAAGCTATGTTAAGTGATGCTGTTGAACATATAACAATTTAAGGTGGGGGGATGGGAGTTGCTAGTCTAATCAAGGAGGTCAGAGAAGACTTGCCTGAACAAAACTTAACAGTAGGAATTGAGTTAGGGAAGAAGAGGATGCACTACACGTGCAGCAGCTGGGGGTCTGAGCGACTGGTCAATCCCAAACATGTATGTACATCATACATGTATGAAGTGTATTATATCCTTGTTATTTTTATTTCATACCTGCATTTGTGTATGAAACTGTTTTATCTCCAACTAGCGAGTAACTTGTACAATACTGAGAACTGTTTTCTATTCCTTTCAAAGCTTCCACACATATGAGCAATGTTCTTAAATGGTACTAATTATTATTAGCTCAATAACAAATCATGTGTAAATTCTAGATCCAAAATTTAGGCTCTGAAATTGTTTGATAACTTCACTCATATTTAAAAAAAGGTTGTGTGAATGTTTGTGGAGAGAGGTGAGAGTGACAATTTGAAAAAGAATTGTCTCAATTTTTCTTAAATCAAATATTCCACTCTGTCTAATCTGTAATGCTTAGTTTCCAAATGCTTTGTAGTACACACCTCATGCAAAGAGTTGAGTCATTGGAAAATACTTTGATGCTGGGAGGGATTGGGGGCAGGAGGAGAAGGGGCAGACAGAAGATGAGATGGCTGGATGGCATCACTGACTCGATGGATGTGAGTCTGAGTGAACTCCGGGAGTTGGTGATGGACAGGGAGGCCTGGCGTGCTGTGATTCATGGGGTTGCAAAGAGTCAGACACGACTGAGAGACTGAACTGAACTGAACTGAATGAATACAACAGAACACAATGGCCCAGTCTGGAGCACTGGTCGAATTGCCGAAGACCTAGAACCTACCTTCAGTTCTGCTCTAATAACTCTGTGACATACAGAGACTTTGTGGAATTCTGTGCCTGTTTCTCTCTGCTAAAGAGTTTGACTGATAATATTCATAGCCTACATTTTCAAGGATATAATGACACCATGTCTTTGAGGCCATACTAAAAAACAAAAAAAATACTTTGCAAATGTAAGGATATGTGGAGCAATTTTTAAGTTTTTTTTCTTTATTACACAGTAAATAATACAAGAATATCTAAATCATACTTACATGTCACACATTACAGTCAAATAAGGAAGAAAGGATAAAAAAGAAACCACAGCTCAGACATAGAAGACTTAAAAGAGTATGCTAACAAAAGCATGGCATCTAGACCCTGACCTCCCAATGTTAGTCTGGTGTTCGATTGCAGTACATCTGTATCAAGTATTGTACACTTTAATTTTTCACAATAATTTCACAGAACCCAAAGTAATATTTTATTTTTTATTTTATTTTATTTTTTTTATGAGGATATGGATTTTATTTTATTTTATTTTTTTAAATTTTAAAATCTTTAATTCTTACATGCATTCCCAAACATGAACCCCCCTCCCACCTCCCTCCCCATAACATCTTTCTGGGTCATCCCCATGCACCATGTGAGAGTATAATCAGTAAATGTGACACATTTTTTAAGAAGTTACCTTCATTAGATAGAATTGAATGGTGGTTACTGATTGGAATAGCATATCTTCTATTTCTTACTCTTTTTCTCAGTCATAAGATTGTATGTGACAAGGCCGCAGTTTTTTTTTTTTTTTCTTTCAATGTGTAGGTGCATGTCTTAGGGATTTAAAAATTTCAAAACTAGTTTACTTATGCAAAGCATGTTTACATCTAGAACACTCATGCAAAGAAAGTGACTCCATGTTTTCTGAGTTAGACTCATCAAGAAGCAAAGAGAGAAAAATCAAATCAATAAAATTAGAAATGAAACTGGAGAGATCACAACAGACAACACAGAAATACAAAGGATCATAAGAGACAAAGTAATATTTTAAAAAATTACTTCAGATCTGTATTTCATCAGTCTCTAATTTTTCTGTTCTTTTAAGAACTCAGAAAACATGGAGTCACTTTCTTTGCATGAGTGTTCTAGATGTAAACATGCTTTGCATAAGTAAACTAGTTTTGAAATTTTTAAATCCCTAAGACATGCACCTACACATTGAAAGAAAAAAAAAAAAACTGCGGCCTTGTCACATACAATCTTATGACTGAGAAAAAGAGTAAGAAATAGAAGATATGCTATTCCAATCAGTAACCACCATTCAATTCTATCTAATGAAGGTAACTTCTTAAAAAATGTGTCACATTTACTGATTATACTCTCACATAGCTTGTAACAAGCAAGAAAGTAACAAAATTTTCTTTCCTTTCTCTTCTTTAGGTTTATGAGGTCTGCGTTGTTACCAAGAAACAGTATGGTTTGCAGCTTGTATGAGCTTAACTTTTGGTATACTGGTTATTTTGTGCCCATTTAGTTTGACTAGACCAGTTTTTGTTAGTTACTGGGGCAATATACATGTGCTCAGAGGTAGAGGGAAAGTTTTTGAGAACATAGCAAGGAGAGCTGGTGAGGAAGAGAGGAAGAATAGATACAGAAGGAAGAAGGATCAGAGAGAGCTCAGACGTAAGAGATTTTTGTATTTGTTTTCACTAAGATTGCCCTGAATTAAAAGTAATGAGATGTACCATATGTAGCAATTTTAAACAATAATTGGAACTTCAAAGCTTAAAAAATTATCCACATGAAATCCAAATGCAAAACATCAGCCAACATCCAAAATGTAGCAACTACAAAAAAGCTGGTAGTCCGTTCAGTCGCTCAGTCATGTGCGCCTCTTTGTGACTCCATGGACTGCTGTACAAAAGGTTTCCTGGTCCATCACCACTCCAAGAACTTGCTCAAACTCATGTCCATCAAGTCAGTGATACCATCCAACCATCTCACCCTCTGTTGTTCCCTTCTTCTCCTGCCTTCAATATTTCCCAAATCAGGATCTTTTCCAATGGGTCAGTTCTTCTCATCGGGTGGCCAAAGGATTGGAGTTTCAGCTTCAATATCAGTCCTTCCAATGAATATTCAGAACTGATTTCATTTAGAATTGACTGGTTGGATTTCCTTGCATTCCAAAGGACTCTGAGTCTTCTCCAACACCACAATTTAAAAGGATCAATTCTTTAGCACTCGGCTTTCTTTATAGTCCAACACTCACATTCATACATGACTGTTGGAAAAACCATAGGTTTGACTAGAAGGACCTTTGTTGGCAAAGTAATGTCTCTGCTTCTTAATATGCTGTCTAGGTTGGTCATAGCATTTCTTCCAAGGAGCAGCATCTTTTTAAATTCCATGGCTGCAGTCACTATCTGCAGTGATTTTGGAGCCCAAAAAACAAAGTCTGTCACTGTTTCCCCATCTATTTGCCATGAGGTGATGGGACTGGATGCTATGATCTTAGTTTTTGAATGTTGAGCTTTAAGACAGTTTTTTTTTACTCTCCTCTTTCACTTTCATCAGAGGCTCTTTAGTTCTTCTCTTTCTGCCATAAGGGTGGTGTCATGTGTGTATCTGAAGTTATTGATATTTCTCATGGCAATCTTGATTCCAGCTTGTGCTTCATCCAGCCCAGAATTTTGCATGATGTACTCTGCACAGAATTTGAATAAGCAGAGTGACAATATACAGTTTTGACGTACTCCTTTCCCAATTTGGAACCAGCCCATTGTTTCATGTCTGGTTCTAACTATTGCTTCTTGACCTGAATAGAGATTTCTCAGGAGTTAGGTAAGGTAGTCTGGTATTTCCATTTCTTGAAGAATTTTCCAGAGTTTGTTGTGATCTACACAGTTATCATACATGTCTTCTTTTGAGAAATGCAAATTGAAGCTACAATAAGGATACATGTCTCACTGGTCACAATGACCATCATCAATAAATCTACAAACAATGAATGCTAGAGAGAGTGTGGGGAAAAGATAACTCTCTTGCATCACTGGTGGAAATGTAAATTGATATAGCCACTTTGCAGGATAGCGTGGAGATAACTTGAAAAAATTAGGAAGAAAACTACCATATAGCCCAATAATTCCACTACTGGGCATATATCCTGAGGAAACCAGAACTGAAAAACACATATGTACCCAATGTTTACTGCAGCACTATTTACAAATGGTAGGGCATGGGAACAACCTAGATGTCCATCCACAGATGAATGGATAAAGAAGTTGTGATAGTGATATACAATGGAGTATTATTTAGCCATAAAAAGAGACACATTTGACTCACTTCTAATGAGGGGGGTGAACGTAGAATCTATTATAAGTAATAGTATAGGTAATAGTATATAATAGCATATAGTAATAGTATAGTAATAGTATAAGTAAGTCAGAAAGAGAAAAACATATCATATATTAATGCATGTCTATGAAATCTAGAAGGATGGTCTATTAGCATAATAGCTATAGAGATGTAAACATAGATAACAGAAATGTGAGCACACAGCTGTGGAAGGAGAGAGTGTGACAAATTGGGAGAGTAGCACTGAAACATATACTTCACTATATATAATATATGAATAAGCAGTGGAAATTTGCTGTATTATGCAGGGAGTTCAAACCCAGTGCTCTGTGACAACCCAGAGGGATAGGATGGGGTGGGAGGTGGATGGGAGGTTTAAGAGGGAGAGTGTATGTATATACCTATGGCTGACTCATGTTGATCTATGGCAGAAACTAACACAATATTGTAAAGCACTTATCTCCCATTAAAAAATAAATAGAAAAGAAGACTATAAATATACCTGTGGATGATTAATCTGTGCTGGCTTGTGTCAGATACCCTCAGGTAGACATCAGTGTTTTATGCTTTAGAGAAAGAGTTCAGGTTCACAGAGCACACAGGGAAAAATTAATCACAATCTAATCTGTGATAATTGGCCTAAATAAATTTGCATGTGTTTCTTTTAAAAGTTAGTTCTATGGATTACCACTGAAGATAACTTTAAACACTTCCATGAAAATGATCAAACACAAATGGTTATTCTACTTAGTTTTCAAATATAAAAAAAAAAATCCATCAGGTTTTTTGGATAGAGATAAATAGATATTCATGGGTAGCTTTACACTAAATAAAATAATAAAGAATGAAAATCATGATATACGATCTAATCTAGTGGTTTATGAATTACATTCTTTAGTAGTGGTTCAGGCCTTTATAAACATTTGGTTCTAATTTCTTTTTCTAGTATATTTCAAACTTATCAAAACCCTTACTAAAGAAACATACATGTTCAAATGTATATTGTAATTAGGCAGTCATTAATTTTTCTTACCTCTAGCTTCTGAACAAACCTAACTCAAACACAAACATGACTTCTCCTCCCCAAGTTGAACTTGGGAGCATATCTGTACACATATTTTGAGCTATACCCTCACCAAGCCCCACCTGCCAGCTAGCAAGTCCACTTGTCATAGCCAACATACTTACAAATGAAGTATCAGATTAGTTGAAATTATTTGAAATGTTGGTGGTTTTTGCCCTTGTTATTTACATAAAATGAATATAAATATAAATGTGTTGAAAACACAATTGCTAGCAACAACTGAGACAGAAAAGGTCATTAGGCATATGCCATACAATTCACTTTTAAAGTTTACTATTGGCTGTCTTTGTGCAACCATCATCACACTGCATTTTGGGACATTTGTACCACCACAAAGATGAATGAATACTGTACTCCTTAACTGCCATTTCCCAAACTTCCCATCACCCTCAGTCCCTGACAGCCGATAATCTACTTCTTGTCTCTATGTGTGCCTATTCCAGACATTTCTTATAAATGGAATCATACAACATAGGGTCTTGTGTGTCTGGTTTCTTTCACTCAGAGCTGTGTTTTCAAGAATCATCCACATTGTAGTATATGCCATTAATTCATTCCTTTTCCTAATCAAATAATATCTCATTGTGTGGATATACCACATTTGTTTATCCTTCCATTAACTGATGAGCACTTTGACTGCTCCTGCTTTGTGGTTATTATAAATAAAGCTGTTCTGAACATTCATATACAAGTTTGTGTGTAGTTATATGCTTTCATTTCTTTTGGGTATATACCTTGAAGCGGAACTGCTGGATTGTATATTAAGTCTATAAATAAACTTTCAAGGAATTACAAAGCTGTTTCCAAAGTAGCTTCATCACCCATTATAAAACATTTTGACAGTCTCAGGTTGAACACTGAATGAAGGTGCTTGTCCTCTTTGTTACCTTGCAGTCTATTACATTATTGAAAGTTCTAAGTGGGGAGTTCTCCCCCAGATGGAATTCCAAATGTACTTATATACACATTTTTTCCTTTGGTTTAAGTCTTAACATAATTTTTAGAATAAATTAACTTTTTCTTCACATTGTAGTCTTTCAGTTCTGGTTTCTTAGATGATAATTATTCAGGAATTATTTGCCTGAATGCTTTACTCAATAATAGAAAATATAGTTTCCCTTTGGATGGCTTCACCTTTGTTATCTGGTTCAAATTTACAAGGAAAACAAATATAGATAAACAGAACTCTTCTTAATGAAAGAGTCAGTTGAGTTTACCTGTTTGATATTCTGAGGATGACCCATCTTTTACAATTCTTCTTTCCTAGGATTGGCTTTTGTTATTTAGTGATTATGAAACAACACTCTAAAAAACTATCTAAACCTTTGAAACAAGGACTCATCTTTAAAACATCTAGCTTTTGTGGGAAAATATCAGTAATGAAGACACTATACATGAGAAAAGTTTGAGCAAAGTAAGCTCACTGTATTCTATGTATATGATTCCCTTTAAATTTGGGAAATACCACAGTTTTGATGATTAAAAAAAAAAAACACCTTATTTGTGAAAACATGAAGGATAGAAGTTTTCCTTAAATCTTGGGGAACTTTACTTTCAGCTGTTTTTCAGTATGCCATTTAGTATATTTGCGGTACACAAATAATTCTTTAACTCATTAAATACTTAATTTTCTTCAGAAATACTTTTGCCCTTTTGAATTTATTTTTATTGGAGATGGTTTTGATCATTGTCTCCAGTACAATGTTATAAACCTTCGTCCATAGCTCTCCAGGCACTCTGTCAGATCCAGTCCCTTGAATCCATTTGACATGTTCACTGTATAATCATAAAGGATTTGATTTAGGTTATATCTAAATGGCCTAGCGGTTTTCCCTACTTTCTTCAATTTAAGTCTTAATTTTGCAATAAGGGGTTCATGATCTGAGCCACAGTCAGCTCCCAGTATTGATCTGCTGACTGTAAGGGCTTCTCCATCTTCAGCTGCAAAGAATATAATCAATCTCGTTTCAGTATAGACCATCTGGTGATGTTCACATGTAAAGTCATTTCTTGTGTTGCTGGAAGAGGGTGTAATGACCAGTGCAATGTCTTGGCAAAAGTCTGTTAGCCTTGTCCTGCTTCATTTTGAAGTCCAATTTCAAACTTACTCCTGGTATCTGCTGACTTCCTAGCTTTGCATTCCAGTCCCATATCATGAAAATGATGTCCTTTTTTTTTTTTTTTTGATGTTATTTCTAGGAATTCTTGCAGGTGTTTATAGATCTATCCAATGTTATTTTCTCTGACATTTGTGGTTGGGAAAATATTACTGTGGATTACTGTGATGTTGAGTGGTTTACTTTACAAATAAACTGACATCATTCTGTCATTTATGAGATTGCACCCAAGTACTGTATTTTGGACACTTTTGTTGACTATAAGGGCTAGCCCATTTCTTCTAAGGGATTCTTGTCAACAGTAATAAATATAATGATCATCTAAGATAAATTTTTCCACTCCAGTCCACTTTAGTTAACAAAATGCTAATGTTCACTCTTGCCGTCTCCTGTTTGACCACTTCCAGTTCATCTTGATTCATGGACCTAACATTCTAGGTTCCTATGCAATATTGCTCTTTACATCATTGGTCTTTATTTTCACCATGACACATCCACAACTGGGAGTCGTTTTGGCTTTGACTCAGCCTCTTCATTATTTTTGGAACTATTTCTCTGTTCTTCTCTAGTAACATATTAGACACCTCTCAACTTTGGGGGTTCATCTTTCAGTGTCATATCTTTTTGTCTTTTTATACTGTTAATGGGGTTCCCAAGGCAAGAATGCTGAAGTGGTTTGCCATCCCCTTCTCCAGAAGAACATTTTTCTTCTGCTGAACACAGGAATATTGAAGATGACAAAAATAGATAATGGAAACTATTAGCATAATTACTATTCAAAAGTAAAATTAAAAGAAAGGAACACTGTATGCTTAAAAGTAATTTCTCTACAGAAGGGAGGGGGGCGCATTTTCTAAGGTAATGAAATAAACTTACGTTTCTGTCGTTGGCAATGGCTTTGAAACAGGAAGATGCTACATGGAACAGTGCAAAGTACCCTGAAGTGGAAATCAGAGAAAGCAATAGTGAGTGACCTGTGGGACCTGAGAGAACACGGTGTCACTTTCTGGTTGATAATCACTAAATTTAACTTGGAGAATATAACTTTACATAGAAAATGGGAAATGAAGCCTGATTCTCCATCACAGCATCATTCCATGAAGAGATGGAATGGAAGCAAATTATGAATCAACATGAGCTTGCTGCTGCCTCTGAATTATTGAGTATGAAACTAAAAACTTGGAGAACATTAAACAATCTGTCAGCTGCTAAGCTTTTGTTCGAAAATTAGCTTGTGATATGTAATGGTATTTCTTATACATTTTAATTTCTTTTAAATAGAATTTGAGTAATAGCTTCTTAATGCTTACCACAGAAGGTTACTAAATTTTTAATGGACTTCTACTGCAGCATGTTTAATATTGTATTTTAATTGAAGTCTATATAAAAGAGGTTTTCTTCTTTCTTTCATATTTATATCAGCATATTTGTTGAGATCCCTCTTTTAGTCAACCTGTTTTACATAAACACAACTGTTTGTATGTGACTGAAGTATAATCTTTACAATAGAAGGAGAATTATTCTCTTTTGCATTCCTGAAACCTCGAGGTTTGAAGAGATTAGATTTTAACAGAAAAAGTAATAGCTGACTAGATACTTTTCATGGACATATAGGATTAAGAATCTATCTTATGTTTTCTGGGCCTCACCTCTGTGAAACCATTGTTTAACTTCCCAGTGTGCAATACAAATCACAAAATCAACTGAAGAAAATATCCTTTACTGGAGAATATGAACATTTTTAGGGGCAAAACATGTTAAGCTGTAGTTCTGATAATTTTGCACACCAGTTCATAACTGGGAGGATAGAAATAGAACCAATGTGATGACAATTTGCAAGGAATAGAGAGAAGGCTCACTCAAGACTACCCGGGGCACTGAGACTCACACAACATAGCTAAGATTCTGTTCCTCTAAAATTGAAATGATCATATACATGCAGCATGCGGTTTAACAGTATCCTCATACTTAGGATCTACTTAGGAAGAAAAAGCTAGAACCAGAATAGTCAACATGTCACTGTGGCTGGTGTCATGAAGGCCATGGCCTAAAACATATTACATCTGTATATTGCTTTTTTATCTCTCAGCTCTCCCTACTATATCCTCTGCCACCTCTTTTCTGCACTTCCTTCCATTCTTGCTCTTTCTCATTCTTCCCCTGCTTTCCTTTCTTCTTGTTGTATCTTTAACATGGTGTTTTTGTCATTTGAATCAAGTAACAATGAATATAGTCCTGTGTTTCAAATTTTGGTTGTTTGTAAGTCACAGTTGCCTTCTCTGTTTAAAAAAAAAAAAAAGGAGAGACAAAAATAGAAGAAAGAGGATAATATACTTACTCTATATAATTGAAGTTAAACTTACAGGAGAGAATATTATGTAGAAATAGCAAAGCTCATTTCATATTATAATGTGCTACTGAAGGGTATTTTGTTGTCACTAACAGTTTTAAACTTTTGAATATTTGGAATCACTAATGTATGTGTTATGCAGGCAAAACCTTTAGTCAATGCCATCCTGTTGGACAGAGGAGTTTGGTGGGCTACAGTACAAAGGTTTGCAAAGAGTAAGACGCAACAGAAGTGGCTTAGCATGTGCACACAATGTCATTATCAGCATGGAGCTTGAGAAGGAGATGGCTTGGCAGTGGACTCTCTTTAAGCAATGATAGCTTCCAAAGCATCAACAGATAACAATATCAAATCACAAACACCCACAAACAGTCAATTAAATTAGTTGTTGAACCATATTAGAGTAAAAAACTTTAGAATTTTAGGAAAGTCTTCTCAGACCATTCACTAATTGAATACTCTGACTTGTGGTATAAAAATTAGGTTTCAGAAAATTGAGGGGACTAATACATTTCTCATTAGGATAATGGACATTACATAGATTACATAGATGATGCTTGTCTTTCTCTTTCTGACTTACTTCACTCTATATAACAGGCTCTATGTCCATTCACCTCATTAGAACTGACTCAAATGTGTTCTCTCAGTTCAGTCACTCGGCATGTCCGACTCTGCGACTTCATGAATCACAGTGCTCCAGGCCTCCCTGTCCATCCATCTCCCGGACTTCACTCAAACTCACGTCCATCGAGTTGGTGATACCATCCAGCCATCTCATCCTCTGTCATCCCCTTTTTCTCCTGCCCCCAATCCCTCCCAGCATCAGAGTATTTTCCAATGAGTCAACTCTTCGCATGAAGTGGCCAAAGTATTGGAGTTTCAGCTTTAGCATCATTCCTTCCAAAGATCAGGTAATCTACAATGTAGAGGTAATCTTTCTTAAGAAGCCCCTACCCCAAATTTCTGATCTGTTCTAATATGAATGGTTTCTTTCCAAACCTGCTATCAGCTATCATCTTGTGATACTCTTCACCATCTTCTGGAAATTTTTGTTCACTTTTCTGGTCAATCTCCCCTTTCTTGAATAATGTGTGTTCCTCTATATTGTTCTACTTTTTAATTGTGAGGCAGCATATCTTCCCAGGGTATCTTTTAAAAAAAAGTACATGGAGGAATTCATGTGATACACTGAAATATGAAAAATTTATTTTGTGGGTATGTGTGAAATTGTTTTTAATTTTTATTTTATGTTGGATTATAGCTTGTTAGCAATGTTGTGTTAGTTTCAGGTGATAGCAAAGTGATTCAGTTATACATATACATATATCCATTTTTCTTAAAATTCTATTCCCATTTAGGTTATTACAGAATATTGAGCAGAGTTTCTTATGCTATACAGTAGGTGTTTGCTGCTTATCACTTTTAAATATAGTTGTGTGTGCATGTTAATTCCAAACTGCCAATCTATTCCTCCCCCGCCCCCTTGCACCCCTGGTAGCCTTAAGTACATTATCTAACTTTTTGAGTCTGTTTCTGTCTTGTAAATAAGTTTGTTTTTTATTATTTTTTTAGATTCTTCATGTAAGCAGTATCATATAATATTTGTATTTCTCTGAAGACATCTGACTTCACTTAGTATGATAATCTCCAAGTTCTCTATGTTATTGCAAGTGGCATTATTTCATTATTGCTAATGGCTGAGTAATATTTCATTATATATGTATCTATTCAGTTCAGTTCAGTCACTCAGTCGTGTCTGACTCTTTGCAACTCCATGAATCACAGCATGCCAGGTCTCCCTGTCCATCACTAACACCAGGAGTTCACTCAAACTCATGTCTATCGAGTCGGTGATGCCATCCAGCCATCTTATCCTTTGTTATCCCCTTCTCCTCCTGCCCCCAATTCCTTCCAGCATCAGTGCCTTTTCCAGTGAGTCAACTCTTCGCATGAAGTGGCCAGAGTATTGGAGTTTCAGCTTTAGCATCCATCCTTCCGATGAACACCCAGGACTGATTTTCTTTAGTAGTAAATTTTAAAAAATCTATTCATCTGACATTTAGGTTGCTTGCATGGCTTGGCTTTCATAAATAGCACTGCAAAACATTGTAGAACATGTATCCTTTCAAACTATGTTTTTTCTCTGGAGAGGATATATACCCAGGAGTGGGATTGCTGTATCATATGATAGCTTTATTTTTAGTTTTTAAAGGAATCTCCATACTGTTCTCCATAGTGGCTGCTTCAATTTACAGTCTCATCAATAGTATAGGATTGTTCCCCTTTCTCCACATCCTCTCCAGTATTTATTGTTTGTAGATTTATTTATTTATTTATTTATTTATTTATTTATTTATTTGGTGATGGCATTTCTGGCTGCTGTGAGGTGTTATCTCATTGTAATTTTCATTTACATTTCTCTAATATTTAGAGGTATTGAGCATATTTTCATGTGCCACTTGGCCATCTGTATATTTCTTTAGATAAATGTCTAGATCTTTCACCCTATCCTAAATTGAGGGGTTTTGTTTTGTTATGTTTTAAATATAGAGTCAAATGAGCTGTTTGTACATTTTAGAGACAAATCCCTTGTTGATTTCATTCCTTGCAAATATTTTCTCCAATTTTGTGGGTTGTTTTTTTTTTTTTTAATTTTGTTTATGGTTTCCTTTGCTGTGGAAAATATTTTGATATTTCCATTACTCTAGGAACCAGATGGAAAAGGTATTACTGCAATTTATGTCCAAAAACTGTTCTGCCTATGAATTTCCTCTAGGAGTTTTGTACTATCTTGCTGTACATTTAGGTCTTTAATCATTTTGAGTTCACTTTTGTATTTGGTGTTAAAGAAAGTTCTAATGCAATTTTTTACATGTAACTGTCCAGTTTTAGCAGCATAATTTATTGAAGAAACTGTCTTTCCTCCACTGTACAATCGTATCTCCATTATCATAGATTAATTGATCATAGGTGCATGGTTTCATTTCTCAGCTTCCTATTCTCTACTATTGGTCTCTGTGACAGTTTCTTGTGTCAGTACCATACAGTTTCAATGGCTGTGGCATTGTACTATAGTCTGAAATCACGGAGTCTGATTCCTCTAGCTCCATTCTTCTTTCTCAAGCTTATTTTAGCTTCTTGGAGCCTTTTGTATCTCCGCATGAATGTTAAGATTTTTTTCCATTTCTGTGAAAAATGCCATTGATAATTGAAAAGGAACTGCATTGAATCTGCAGATTTCCATGGGTAGTATAGTCACTTTGTCAATACTGATTTTTCCAATCTAAGAAAATGATACATCTTTCCATCAGTTTGTGTAATCTTTGATTTATTTCAGTATACTTTTCTGATACAGTCTTTTGTTTCCTTAGGTAGGTTTAGTCCAGGGTATTTTATTATTTTGATGCAGTGATAAATGGCATTTTTTCTTAATTTTTGTTTGCTCTTTCATTGTTATTATATGGAACTTCAATAAATTTCATGCATTAATTTTTTATCTAACAACTTTATTGACTTCATTGATGAGCTCTAGTAGTTTTCTGGTAGCATCTTCAGGATTTTCTATGTATTGTATCATGTCATCTGGAAACAATGACAGTTTTATTTCTTCTATTTCCATTAGTTTCCTGTAATTTCTTTTTCTTCTGATTGTCATGACAGGACTTCCAAAATTATGTTGAATAAAAGTGACAAGAGTGGACATCATTGAGTTGATCCTGATCTTACAGGAAATACTTTCAAATTTTTGCCATTGAGTATGACATTGTCTGTCAATTTTTCATATATGGTTGTTATTATATAAAAATGTGTTTTGCTCTTTCTGAAGAGTTTTTTGTCAAAAATTGGTGCTGAATTTTGTTAAAAGTTTATTCTGTACATACTGAGATTATCATATTTTATATTCTGCAATTTGTTAATGTATTGTATTACACTGAGTGATATAATGAAAAATCCTTGCTTCCCTGGAATGAATTCCACTTGATCATGGAATATGATCCTTTTAATGTGTCATTAAACTTTGGATTTGGATTGCTAGTATTTTGTTCAGGATTTTCATGCCTATGCTGATCAGGGCTATTGCCCTACAATTTTATTTTCTGTGGTATACTTGGTTTTGGAAATAGTTTTGGAGTCTTCCTTCCTCAATATTTTATTTCTGTAATATTAATTTTCAAAAGGACAGATATTAACTCTTCCCTAAATATTTAATAGAATTTACCTATGAAGCCATCTGGTACTGGATATTTCTTTGTTGGGGTTTTTATATAACAGTTTTTATTTCAGTACTTGTGACTGGCCTCCTCACAGTTTCTATTTCTCTCTGGTTCAGTCTTGAGAAACTGTGCATTTCTGAGAATCTGTCAGTTTTTTCTTTATTGTCAATTACATTGGCATGAAATTATTCATAATAGTCTCTTATGATCTTCTGTATGTCTTTGATGCCAGTTGTAATTGCTTCTTTTTCATTTCTGATCTTATCATTTTGGGCCCTCTTCCGTTTTTTGATGGGTCTGGTCAGAGGCAGCTGCCACAACCAGTGCACTAAGTGTGGCCGAGAGGAGCTACCCCATGTCCGAGGTCAGAGGCGGCAGCCAGGAGGAACCACCCCGCATCCGAGGTCAGGGGTAACGGCCATGAGGAGCCACCCTGCTTCTGAGGCCAGGGGAGATAGCTGAGAGGAGCCACCCCACGGCCGAGCCCAGGGGCGGTGGCCGGGAGGAGCCACCCCACTCCTGAGGCCAGGGGCAGCAGCAGGGAGGAGCAACCCAAAGTCCAAGGAACTGTGGCTGCATGGGCGCAGGAGGGCCTTGAGGAGTTATCCCACGTTGAAGGTCAGGAAGGGCGGTGGTGTGGAGATACCCTTCATCCAAGGTAAGGAGCTGCCGTGAAGAGATACCCCACGCCCAAAGTAAGAAAAATCAAGTAAGATGGTAGGTGTTGCAAGAGGCCATCAGACTGCAGACATACTGAAATCACAGTCACAGAAAACTAGGCTATCTAATCACATGAGGACCCCAGCCTTGTCTAACTCAATGAACCTAAGCCATGCCTGTGGGGCAACCTAAAACTGGCAGGTCATGGTGGAGAAGTCTGACAGAATGTGGTCCACTGGAGAAGGGAATGGCAAAACACTTCAGTATTCTTACCTTGAGAACCCCATGAACAGTATAAAAAGGCAAAATGATAGGATACTGAAAGAGAAACTCCCCAGGTCATTACGTGCCCAATATGATACTGGAGATCAGTGGAGAAATAACTCCAGAAAGAATGAAGGGATGGAGCCAAAGCAAAAAAACTACCCAGCTGTGGATGTGACTGGTGACAGAAGCAAGATCAGATGCTGTAAAGAGCAATATCGCATAGGAACCTGGAATGTCAGGTCTGTGAATCAAGGCAAATTGGAAGTGGACAAACAAGAGATGGCAAGAGTGAACGTCGACATTCTAGGAATCAGCGAATTAAAACAGACTGGAATGGGTGAATTTAACTCAGATGACCATTATATCTACTACTGCAGGCAGGAATCCCTCAGAAGAAATGGAGTAGCCATCATGGTCAACAAAAGAGTCCGAATGCAGTACTTGGATGCAATCTCAAAAACGACAGAATGATCTCTGTTCATTTCCAAGGCAAACCATTCAATATCACGGTAATCCAAGTCTATGCCCCACCACTAACACTGAAGAAGCTGAAGTTGAACAGTTCTATGAAGACTTACAAGACCTTTTAGAACTAACACCCAAAAAAGATGGCCTTTTCATTATAGGGGACTGGAATGCAAAAGTAGGAAGTCAAGAAACACCTGGAGTAACAGGCAAATTTGGCCTTGGAATGCAGAATGAAGCAGGGCAAAGACTAATAGAGTTTTGCCAAGAAAATGCACTGGTCATAGCAAACATCCTCTTCCAACAACACAAGAGAAGACTCTACACATGGACATCACCAGATGGTCAACACCAAAGTCAGATTGAGGATATTCTTTGCAGCCAAAGATGGACAAGCTCTATACAGTCAACAAAAACAAGACCAGGAGCTGACTGTGGCTCAGATCATGAACTCCTTATTACCAAATTCAGATTTAAATTGAAGAAAGTAGGGAAAACTGCTAGACCTTTCAGGTGTGACCTAAATCAAATCCCTAATGATTATACAGTGGAAGTGAGAAATAGATTTAGGGGTCTAGATTGATAGAGTGCCTGATGAACTATGGAATGAGGTTTGTGACACTGCACAGGAGACAGGGATCAAGACCATCCCCATGGAAAAAAATTCAAAAAAGCAAAATGTCTGTAAGGGGAGGCCTTACAAATAGCTGTGAAAGAAGAGAAGCAAAAAGCAAAGGAGAAGAGGAAAGATATAAGCATCTAAATGCAGAGTTCCAAAGAATAGCAAGAAGAGATAAGAAAGCCTTCTTCAGTGATCAATGCAAAGAAATAGAGGAAAAGAACAGAATGGGAAAGACTAGAGATCTCTTCAAGAAAATTAGAGATACCAAGAGAGAACATTTCATGCAAAGATGGGCTCGATAAAGGACAGAAATGGTCTGGACCTAACAGAAGCAGAAGATATTAAGAAGAGGTGGCAAGAATACACAGAGGAACTGTACAAAAAAGATCTTCAACACCCGGATAATCACGATGGTGTGATCACTCATCTAGAGCCAGACATCCTGGAAGGTGAAGTCAAGTGGCCTTAGAAAGCATCACTACGAACAAAGCTAGTGGAGGTGATGGAATTCCAGTTGAGCTGTTTCAAATCCTGAAATATATTGCTGTGAAATTTGCATTCAATATGCCAGCAAATTTGGAACTCAGCAGTGGCCACAGGGCTGGAAAAGGTCAGTTTTCATCACAATCTCAAAGAAAGGCAATGCCAAAGAATGCTCAAACTACCACACAATTGCACTCATCTCACATGCTAGTAAAGTAATGCTCAAAATTCTCCAAGTGAGGCTTCAGCAATACATGAACCGTGAACTTCCTGATGTTCAAGCTGGTTTTAGAAAAGGCAGAGGAACCAGAGATCAAATTGCCAACATCCCCTGGATCATGGAAAAAGCCAGAGAGTTCCACAGAAACATCTCTTTCTGCTTTATTGACTATGCCAAAGCCTTTGACTGTGTGGATCACAATAAACTGTGGAAAATTCTGAAAGAGATGGAAATACCAGACCACCTGACCTGCTTCTTGAGAAATCTGTATGCAGATCAGGAAGCAACAGTTAGAACTGGACATGGAACAACAGACTGGTTCCAAATAGGAAAAGGAGTATGTCAAGGCTGTATATTGTCACCCTGCTTATTTAACTTATATGCAGAGTACATCATGAGAAATGCTTGCCTGGAAGAAACACAAGCTGGAATCAAGATTGCTGGGAGAAATATCAATCACATTAGATATGCAGCTGACACCACCCTTATGGCAGAAAGTGAAGAGGAAGTAAAAAGCCTCTTGATGAAAGTGAAAGAGGAGAGTGAAAAAGTTGGCTTAAACTCAACATTCAGAAATCGAAGATCATGGCATCCGGTCCCATCACTTCAAGGAAATAGATGGGGAAACAGTGGAAACAGTGTCAGACTTTATTTTGGGGGGCTCCAAAATCACTGCAGATGGTGATTGCAGCCATGAAATTAGAAGACACTTACTCCTTGGAAGAAAAGTAATGACCAATCTAGATAGCATATTCAAAAGCAGAGACATTACTTTGCCGACTAAGGTCCATCTAGTCAAGGCTATGGTTTTTCTTGTGGTCGTGTATGGATGTGAGAGTTGGACTGTGAAGAAGGCTGAGCGCCAAGAATTTATGCTTTTGAACTGTGGCATTGGAGAAGACTCTTGAGAGTCCCTTGGACTGCCAGGAGATCCAACCAGTCCATTCTGAAGGAGATCAGCCCTGGGATTTCTTTGGAAGGAATTGATGCTAAAGCTTGAAACTCCAATACTTTGGCCACCTCATGAGAAGAGTTGACTCATGGAAAAGACTCTGATGCTGGGAGGGATTGGGAGCAGGAGGAGAAGGGGACGACAGAGGATGAGGTGGCTGAATGGCATCACTGACTCAATGGGCATGAGCGTGAGTGAACTCTGGGAGTTGGTGATGGACAGGGAGGCCTGGCGTGCTGCTATTCATGGGGTCACAAAGAGTCAGACAGGACTAAGCAACTGAACTGAACTGAACTGGCCAAAGTTTTATCAATTTTTCTTATTGTTTCAAAGAATCAGCTTTTTGTTTGATTGATCACTCCTATTCTTTTATTCGTCTCTAATTTCATTTATTTCTCCTCTGATCTTTATGATATTTTTCCTTCTACTAACTTTGGGCATTGTTTCTTCTAGTTCCTTTTGGTGTAAAGTTAGGTTGTTTATTCGTAATTTTTCTTATTTCCTAAGGTACTATTTTATTTCTATACATTTCCATCTTAGAACTGCTTTTGCCACATCCCATAGGTTTTGAGTCATATGCCTTCATTTTCATTTGTATCTATGCATCTTTTTTTTTTTTTCCCTGTCTGATTTCTTCAGTAATCCACAGGTTATTTAGTAGCATGTTGTTTAGCTTCCATGTGTTTGTGTGTGTTTCTTTATACATATTTCCTGGTTTATTTCTAATTTCATAATGGTGTACTTGGAAAATTGTTTGATATGATTTCAATCTTGTTAAGCTTACTAAGGCTCCTTTTGTAGTCCAGATTGTGGTCAATTTTTGAGAATGTTCCATATGTACTTGAGAATAATGTGTATTCTGCTGCTTAAGGAAGAATTGTCATGTAAATATCAATTAAGTCCATCTGGTATAATGTATTATTTCAACATTTATGGCCTGTGTTTCCTTGTTGATCTTCTGTCTGGATGTTCTGTCCATTGATGGAAGTGGGGTATTAATGTCTACCAATATTATTGCGCTAGTGTTGATTTTTCCTTTATGGCTGTTAGTATTTGCCTTATATTTTGGAATTATCCTATATTTGTGCATATGTATTTAAAATCATTATACCTTTTACTTGTATTGACCCCTTGATCATTATGTAGTTTATTCTTTGTCTGTCTTAACTGTCTTTATTTTAAGGTATATTTTGTCTGATATGAGTATTGCTACTCCAGTTATTTTTATTTCCTTTTTATTGGAATAATTGTTTCCATCCCTTCACTGTCAGTACATACATGTTCTTAGACCTGAATTTTAGGTGTTGTAGACAGCATGTATACTGCTCTTGTTTTTGTACCCATTCAGGCAGTCTTTCTTCTGGTGGAATTTTTAATGCACTTAGACTTAAAATAACTATTGATATATATGTTCCTATTGACATTTTCTTAATTGCAATGGATTTGTTTTATAGATCTTTTTTCCCTTCATATTTTAGTCCCTTCTCTTGTGAATATGATGACTAAATTTAGTGTTGTGTTTGGATTATTTTTCCTTTATTGTGTGTATCTATTGTAGATTTTTAGTTTATCATTATAAAGTTTTGACATAGTAATATATATAGGAATAAGACTTTTAAAATTCCAGATCATTTAATTTCAAGTACATTTCCAATATACTACATTTGTTCTCCTCTACTAAAAATTGCTGGGCTTGGTATCAGATGTGTATCATGATGATTTCCCACCTTTACTGTACGTTTGCCTTTATCAGTGAGCTGATAAAGTGAGCTATTCAAAATTTTCTTTTCAAACTTTTTAAGTTATTTAATTTATTCTGATTGGAGGCTAATTACTTTGCAATATTGAGATAGTTTTTGCCATACATCAACATGAATTGACCATAGATGTAATGTGTTGCCTACATCCTGAAACCCACTCCCACCTCATTCCCCACCCTATCACTCTGGGTTGTTCCAGAGCACCAGTTTTGGCTGCCCAGCTTCATCCATCAAACTTACATTGGTCTATTTTGCATATGGTAATATATATGTTTCAATGCTATTCTCTCAAATCATCCTACCCTTGATTTCTCCCACTGAATCCAAAAGTCTGTTCTTTACATTTGTGTCTTCTTTGCTGCCCTGCATGTAGGATCATCAATACAATCTTTCTAAATTCCATGTATATGTATTAATATACAGTATTTGTTTTTCTTTCTAATTTACTTCACTCTGAATCATAGGTTCCAGGTTCATCTATGTCATTAGAACTGACTCAAATGTATTCTTTTTTTTTTATAGCTGAGTAATATTCCATTGAGTATACATATCACAATTCCTTGTCCATTCATCTGCTGATGGACTTCTAAATTGCTTCCATGTCCTAGCTGTTGTAAATAGGGCTGTAATGAACATTGGGGTACATGTGTTTCTTTCAGTTCTGGTTTCCTCAGGGTGTATGCCCAGCAGTGAGATTTCTGAGTATACAGTGAGATTTGACAGTTCTATTCCCAGCTTTTAAATGAATCTCTACACTGTTCTGCATAATGACTGTACCTTTGCTTTCCCACCAACAGTGTATAAGAGGGTTCCCTTTTCTCCATACCCTCTCCATCATTTAGTGTTTGTGGGCTTTTTCATCATAGCCTTTCTGACTGGTGTGATGTGATACCTCATTGTGGTTTTGATTTGCATGTCTCTAATAATTAGTGACTTTGAGCATTTTTTCATGTGTTTATTAGCCATCTGTATGCTTTCTTTGGAGAAAAGCAACATGGAAATACAATTTATCATAAAAGACTACTATGAGCAACAGCCTAGAATAACTAAGAACAGAGAAGAAGAATACAATAGATGACATGAAAACTAAACTAAAATGAATCAGTGTAGAGTGGCTGAGGCAGAAGATTTGTTAAGAGACCTGGAAGACAGAATGATGGTAATCACTGCTGTGGGACAGAATAAATTTTTAAAAAAGAAAAATAAAGAAGATAGTCTAAGAGACATCTGGGACAAATTTAATGCACCAATGACAGCATTATTTGGGTCCTAAGAGAGAAAAGAGAAAAAAAGTGCCTAAGAAAATATTTGAAGAGATAATAACCAAGAACTTCCCTAATAAGGGAAAGGGACACCCAAGTTCAGGAAATTCAGAGAGTCCTAGGTAGGATAAACTACTTTTTTTTTCTTTTTGGAAGTCCTAGCCACAACAATCAGAGAAGAAAAAGAAATAAAAAGAATTGGCAGAGAAGAAGTAAGACATTCACTGTTTTCAGACGACATGATGCTCTACATAGAAAACCCTTAAGATACCACCAGAAAATTTCTAGAGCTCTTAGTGAACAATGTAAAGTTGCAGGATATAAAAATTAATACACAGAAATCCCTTGCATTCCTATACACTAACAATGAAAAATCAGAAAAAGAAATTAAGGAAACAATCCCTTTCAGCATTGCAATGAAAAGAATAAAACACTTAGGAATAAATTTACCTAAGGAAACAAAAAACCAGTATACAGAAAAGTATAAAACATTGATGAAAGAAATCAAAGATGACAAAAGTAGATGGAGAAATATACCTTATTCTTAGATTGAAAGAATCAATATAGTGAAAATTGGTACACTATCCAAAGCAAACTATGCATTCAACATAATCCCAATCAAACTACCAATGGTATTTCTCACAGAACTAGAACAAGTTACAAGTAATTTGTACGGAAGCACAGAAGACCTTAAGTAGCCAAGGAAATCTTGAGAAAGAAGAATGGAACTGAAGGAATCAACCTTCTTGATTTTAGACTATACTATAAAACTACAGTCATCAAGAGAGCATGGCACTGGCACAAAAACAGAAATATAGATCAATGGAACAAAATAGAAAGTCCAGGGATAAATCCTCAGACATATGGATACTTTATCTTCAACAAAGGAGGCAAAAATATACAATAGAGAAATGACAGATTCTTCAACAAGCTTTATCTTCTCAATCTATGTGTCTATTATTTTTCCAAGGTCTCAGATATCTTCACTATCAATATTTAAAATTATTTTTTCAGAAAGATTGCCTATCTCTACTTCATTTAGTTGTTCCAAGATTTTAGCTTGTTTCTTCATCTGGGACATATTCCTCTGCTATTTCATTTTATCTGACTTTCTCTAATTGCTGTCTCCATTCTGCAGGCTGCAGGATTGTAGTTCTTCTTGCTTCTGCTATCTACCCACTTGTGGATAAGGCTGTCTAAGAGACTTGTGTAGGCTTCCAGACTCCTCTCCCCTAGTGGATGGAATTGATTCTTATCTCTCTGGTGGTCAGGGGCATACTCAGTCAGACTTTCAGGACCCTGCGTGCTGATGAATGTAACTTTTCTGCCCTGCTGGTTTTTCGGCCAGAGGCATCCCAGGCCAAATAATCTTTAAAATGATTATAATTGTTCTTTAAATTTTTTCTTTATGTCATTTTTGTTTGTTTCATAGGTTCACATTTTTTGTCTGTTTTTGAGGATAACAATGATAGTTGCTGTAGTTTTAAGTATTCTTCTCCATTTCCAAATTGGTACATATATATATATATATATATACATATATATATATATATATATTCATCTATAGAATTCACTTTGAAGTTTTTCTCAAATGACACCTGATTATATGAAGTCTCATCATACTCATGTTTAAAAATGGAGCATTTAAAAGCTGATAAAAAGTTGATAAGAAACTGAGTGCATTGGAAAGACTTTTTATTGTGAGCTTCATATTATGAGGATTATTTGAGACTGAATGAATTAATTTTGATATCATATATTTATACATGTTAGATTTTCATAAATTTTTTGTTTCCTCCTGAATAGATTGACTTAATTCTACCCAATATAGCTACAGAAATTCTGGGACCTGAGTGGAAAAAGAATGCTTGCAACATATAGTATTCAAATATGGCCTTAATTCCTCTCTTTTGAACATGATTCAAGCTCCTTCCTCTGATTCTGACACCCTTGCTACTGTCACTTATTCATCCTTCTCAAATGCAACTTTTTTTGTATATATGGAAGGTGTAATATTATAGCTATATGTCAACACATAGATTATCTAGTATCACAAGATCTTATACAGACTTCCTAGCAATTCCTCTCTTAATGGCCTATCTTCAGTCCATCTTCAGAGGTACCTAGAGCCTTTTGTGAGTTCTGTATAATTTATCACTTTGTTTCTCAATTTTCTCTACTGCTAGCTTAGCATCTGCTTTTCAGCTTCCAAACTTTCATTGTTGATATCTTATTTCTATTTTCTTAATCTTTGGAGGCTTATACCTTCAAAAATATTCTAACTATTGGTTTAGCCAAAGTCAAAGAGGGTTAAAAGTTTGTATATATGTTCACTGTACCATCTGTACCAGAAACCACTCTGCCATGCTTGAAACTGCTTTGTTTTTGATATCTGCACCATTGTTCTCTCTTTATCCTTTTTTTTTAATGGTCATTTTTTTTTTCCATATTTTGTTTCCTAGGTTTTTTTTTCCCTTTTCTAGTCTATAAAACACACATATTTCTCAGAGTCTTCTGTCTCCATGGTTTTCTTCCTCTGAAAGTTCATCATACTCTAAATTCTTTACTATTTATGATGACTTTGAAATAAAAATAATGATCCTATTTTCCTTCTGTTTCAGAACAATGCAAGTGCACTACCAAGTGCATGTGCCCAATACAGATTTCTTCCTCTCTTTATCTCTTTCCATTCCTGCAGATTAGCTGCTTCTGTGACATTTATAATCTGATTGCAAATGGTACTATGACCTACACATTAATAAAACAAAATAAACAACAAAAACTGGGAGTTACTTGAATACCTTGCTTTCACATTTCCCACATCTAATTTAATTGGCCAATAAATATCATTGACTTTGCGCTTTTAGTAATATATTTTTCCCCCTTCGTCTCTACTTTACCATTATCTTGTTCAGCTACTAACACTTCTTATATTTTTTTCTCATTATAATATGTTCAGGGTTTGCCCCTTTGATTGATTATTCTTTCTCCAGAAAGAGAATTTCTGACATAAATAAAACTAAGTCACTCTCTTGTTTAATGCATCCAGTAATACCTCTTTGTTTAAATTCTTGTATGGAAGTCCAAGGCTCTCCATCATCCTGCTCCTAAGTAACTCTTCACCTTCCTTGCTACCCTTCCTTTTTTTCCTCTATGTGCATGCAGAATTCCATCAAATGATGTAGAAGTGCTTCTGCTTGTCTATGCTTTTTCTCTTCTCTGCTTATTCTGTTCTTTCAGGTCTTCTTTATCTAACTAATCTCATATCTTTCTTAAAATTTTAAATAAGATATCATACCCCCTTGGAAGCATTTTCAACATGGTTAGGTTGATTAGCTGCCTCTCTTCTGTATTCCCTATTTATAACTTTCAGCATTTTCAACATTTTTTTCTTTGTGAATCATTAGAGCAATAGTTTGATATTTTAGATCAAGGGTGAGAATTATTTATTTCTTATTTATGTCTACTAGTTGATATTTAGATAGTGGGTAAGAAATGTTTATTCAGTTATGGAATGCAAGTGATAGTGAGTGAGCAAAGCTGGCTTATTATGAGCACTTTCTTCCATGCTTGTCCTGCAATGGGTAGGGCAAGTTGAACATACAAAGAGGTACATTTGGAGAAAGAGAGGAGCTGGGAGTGTTCAAAGACAAAACTTTAACTATTCATAATATTTTTCAGATCTATCCCAGCCGTATCTGTCAGTCTGTGTAGAACAAAAGAGTGAGTATTTTTCCAAATCAAATCACTATTGAGCTGGAGAGAGAATGATTGATTTACCATATTCAGTCATGCTTTATAATCAGCAATATGATTGTTGATTGAATCTATGTTAGAGCAAGGCAAATTTGAAATAAACATTTAGCCAAATCCTCGATATACTATTGTCCAATTTCACACTGAGTTTTCATTCTGCTTTCTGTTCTCAATTTAAGCTCTGAATCACACAATCTTAATGTTTTCTGATGAAACCATATATCTTAAACTCTTAATTGTATCCCAGTCATAGGGATGAATCATTCCAGAGCTCATAGTTCATTTAAATTGTTTTCACATGATTTAAAAAAATTTTATTTTCTCTTGGCTATAGAAAATAAGTATTCCATACTTTTTACTAAATTATCCTCTTGTTTCCATTTGTAATTTCTTATTTCAAAAGAATGAGGTCACTCTGGCCCTTGCGTTCCATTTAGCCAGTCTTTAACTATTTATTTCCTGCTATTCAAGGTTATTGCTGAGCAGTAAAAGACAAGTTTAATGGACTAGTATTCAAAAATGGGAAGTCATCCAACTACTAAGCCATTGGAGATATCAAATTGGGGGTAGTTCTGGTTCATTCTCTCTACTCTTAATATCTGTCTGCAAATGCTTGTAGGCCAGAATGTGACAGGTTTGAATCTCAGACTGTGTTGAGCTGTAAGGCTGAAAAACTTTCACTGCTACACATTTTCTATTTAAAAACGCTATTCTTGTAACAGTGTTCGTTAAGTTCAGTGATGATGAATTATACTTTGGATTGTGGATGAATTACTGTGGGACTTTCCGAGCTTTGGTCTGGAAGAAAACTTTAGTTTAATTAACTCATATTAATTACATTTACATCTACTGGAGTTGGCTGGTGAATCTAAGCGATTCAATCAAGAGGGACTAGCATTGTTAGCTGATTTGGCTTGGGTCAGTCAATGTAACTCTAACCTTTGATTTCTGCTGCTGGTAAGTAAGGTGATTGTGTGTTAGTCACTCAGTTGTATCTAACTCTTTGTGACCCCATGGTCTATAGCCCACCATGCTCTTTTGCCCATGGGATTCTCCAGGCAAGAATACTGGAGTGGATTACCATTTCCTTCTTCAGGATATCTTCCTGACCCAGGGACTGAACTCGGGTCTCCTTCATTGCAAGCAGACTCTTTACTGACTGAGTCACCAGGGGAAAAAAAAAACACTGTGTAGTCCTGGGCATAGAACTCTATTTAAATAAACAATTCTGGTCCTGGAACACTTATTGTCTATCAGTATGCTGCTTGTAGTTCTAATAAATTTGAAGAACTGATAACACTTTTGGAATTTTAGCATGCTTTCTCTCACACTTAAATTTTTTTTTAAATATAAATTTGTTTATTTTAATTGGAGGCTAATTACTTTACAATATTGTATTTGTTTTGCCATACATCAACATGAATCCGCCACAGGTATACACGTGTTCCCCATCCTGAACCCCGCTCCCTCCCCCCTCTCCGTAGGGAGACTGATAAACAAGAGGGTCATTTTACGACCAGCATGTGTTTTATAAATAAGAACTTCACTGATAGCACCTGCTTATCCCCTCCTTTTTTCAAATAGACATCTTACCTCAATATGAATCATATGCTTATGCAGTATCTTTTATATGCCAGAAACCATTTTAGGTGCTAATGGTACAGTGATGAATAGTACAAAGTTCTTCACGAATTTACAGTAATTATATACATGGGTATATATGTATATGATCATTGATTTTCTCCACACAGAAGAGAAATAGTGGGGGGTGGGGGGGTGGGGAAGCTAACCTTAAGAGTTTGTGTTTAATTACTATGTGTAGAAATTTTCTTTCAGGTAAAGAAAATTTTACTCTGAAATTCTGCATAGAGGAAAGTTGCAAGTATTTTTTAGAGCGTTTTCAAACTAAAAACAGTATTCAGGAGGATTTGGATGAATTTCTATGAGGAAGTAATGTGATAGAAGAGAAAGTGATGGTGTGATATATTCTTCTTTAATAAGATCTTTTTGTAATTTCTTTTAAAATTTACACACAACAGAAAAATAAGAAATTATCAAATGTCAAAGTTATGTTAATATATAGATTACATATTCATATTAATAAAAGTATTATATAAAATTAAATTAAAACATCACTATATGCCTAAATACTAATAAATCTATAAGTTACAAAATGAGGGAACTTTTAAATTGTTGCTAAGGAAATACATTGGAGTTTGAAGTGGGGTGTGTGTGTGTGTTTCTAAAATGTGTTTCAAAACCCCAGATAGACCTGATATGTTAGCACATATAAAATTCTGATTGTTCTTAAAAATGCTACCAAAGCTAAGTTAGTTTAGTTACTAACAATAAAGCCAGGAACAAAGGGAATCAGTGATTTAATATTGCCTAACAAGCTATTGTACCATGCAAAATATCATTGTAATCGTTCTATAGTTAATTTGAGGTACTCTGTATTTGCTCCATCTATGATTATGCTAATTTTATTGCAAAACATTATCATATATCATGTGTAAATTCTCTGTTGAAGAAACTGGCCATTAGAGCCTCAGCAGCAGACAGATTCCAAACAGCACTTTTGCAAATTGTATACTATAGGTGAGCACATGAGATTTCTCAGATTTCCTTTTGCTTTGTCCAACTTAAGAGAAGAAAATTGTTTTTCTTCTCAGTGGGAGGCCCCAAGCTATTTTCAGAAATAGTTGAATTGTGACCATGTAAATAATCCTTCAAAATAGCATTTTGGTTCTAGGCAGTACAATTCTTACTTTTAAAAAAGAGTCCTTAAAGATCATGTGTCCAACTACTATCGTTTTCTGATTAAAACCTCAGAGAGGTTAAATGCTTTCCACAAAATGATGTGGCTCATTAGTAGCAGATCACTTCTTCCACCATACTATATATTATAGAATGTTAAAGGTAATTCAGCCTTAACAAAATCTTTAGAAGTTTGCAAGACAATAAAATTACATGTAATCATTCATTTGAATTCAAATAATAGATGTTACAACATTGACAGTTGCAATAACTTAAGACTTAACTTAGAAAAATATTCCTAAAATGTGGTCAGCTTTCAGATAGAGTGCAGTAGTGAATCAAATCCTTAAAAAAAATATGATAACCTAGGTAACCTAGGATCCTCAAGCAGTCTTGAAAACTGACAACTATGGAACTTTAAATATCTTCTGAGGCTGCCTGTTCCTATAAATTGTCAGTTGAATCCTCTCAACACAGAGGTTACAGATTCTCAGGAAATCACCCTCTCCCTTTTCTCTAATGTCTCAGCTAAGGTCATAACTTTGAGAACACAAGGAAATACTAGTCACTTGAGAAAAGTTCTTTTTGAAAATCTCCATATATAACCCTGAAATAAACAAAAGGATCTTAAGGTCTAACTTTCATCATAAATGGTAGATTTCTATCACATTTTTTTCTTCATGATGAATGTTTATGTTACATAGATCCCTTAGGTTGTGTCATTTCAGAGGTTCTGGTTGCCTCATTTGTTCTTAATATTCATTCTCCAATCTCACTGCCATTATTAAAGATATTTATTTGATCCTCTTAGAGAGTTCTGCCAGTGTATTATTAAGTTATGTGGTTTAGTAATCTGGGAACCCTCTAATTATCTATAGATCACAAGTTAGTCAGATGAGCCAAATGGCACATGAGAGGCTCAAGGATATAGACAAAGAGTAAGTAAGACCTTGGTTAAGAGAAGCTAGAAAAATTTTCAACTTGAAAAGGATAGGAATGTTTATTATAATGCAAGCAGTGGTTATCACATGAGGAAATCTTTGGACTGTAACACCCCAATCTCTACTTCAGAGGTAAGCTTACTTAAAAGCTATCTACATTTAGCATTTGCCACTTTCTCAGCTCTAGTTCACACTTTACGCAATTACAAGAAGCTTCTACCACAGAATCTCTCTGAAACTATTTTCAGCAAGGTTACCAAAGTGAATGGCTTGCTAAACATTAGACCATATCACAGGGCTTCCTTGTTGGCTAAGATGGAAAAGAATTTGCCTACAATGTGGGAGACCCAAGTTCCATCCCTGAGATGAAACATCCCCTGGAGAAAGGAATGTCTACCCACTCCATTATTCTTGCTGGAAGAATTCCATGGACAGAGGAGCCTGGCCGGCTACCATACACGGGGTTGCAAAGAGTCATAGAAGACTGAGCAACTTTCTCCTTCACACTATGGATTGACTACAAAGTCAGTCTTGATATTACATTGCTTCTCTTGCCACTTTCTTAAATCAGGTTAAAAGTTGCTTAAAAGAAGTATGGCTGAAAGCAAGAAAAAGTGAGGGCATTAAAATGGAAGTAACAGATAACTCAAAAACTTTAGGCACTACTTTTATAAGTAGTATTCAACTCAGAGGTGGCAAGTTGGACTTAATTACATCCCTAATAAAACGTCAATCACTAATGGAAACAGAATGGGAAGACACTTTGTCTTCAATTAGAGAAGAGTAAATTTGAATCCACAATGAGAAGAGATATGTGAAATATTATGAATATATTTTCATGAATGTTTACTATTACAGGAGAGGGTTGGTGTGATAGCAATAATATCCCGTTAGCTGCAGGACTTTCTTTAAGGATGTAAAGACCAAAAATGAAAGTCACTTATAGGAAGACCTGTTTGAAAGAGTCAAAAGTTATTTTCATATATAAGTTTGGGGATGCTGGCTTAATAATCAACCCCACAATCAACCCCATAATCTTTGGATTAAAAATAATTTATATACAAAAAAGAGATAAGAGATCTAACACATTGTCTTTGCAAGACCTCAGTGCCATAATCATTTCTAAAGGATTCAGTTCAGTTCAGTTCAGTTGCTCAGTTTTGTCCGACTCTTTGTGACCCCATGAATCACAGCACGCCAGGCCTCCCTGTCCATCACCATCTCCCAGAGTTCACTCAGACTCCCGCCCAACGAGTCAGGGATGCCGTCCAGCCATCTCATCCTCTGTTTTTCCCTTTTCCTCCTTCCCCCAATCCCTCCCAGCATCAGAGTATTTTCCTATGAGTCAACTCTTCACATGAGGTGGCCAAAGTACTGGAGCTTCAGCTTCAGCATCATTCCTTCCAAAGAAATCCCAGAGCTGATCTTCAGAATGGACTGGTTGGATCTCCTTCCAGTCCAAGGGACTATCAAGAGTCTTCTCCAATGCCACAGCTCAAAAGCATCAATTCTTTGGCACTCAGCCTTCTTCACAGTTCAACTCTCACATCCATACATGACTACTGGAAAAACCATAGCCTTGACTAGACGGACCTTAGTCTGCAAAGTAATGTCTCTGCTTTTGAATATACTATCTAGGTTGGTCATCTTTTCTTCCAAGGAGTAAGCGTCTTTTAATTTCATGGCTACAGTCACCATCTGCAGTGATTTTGGAGCCCCCCAAAATAAAGTCTGACACTGTTTCCACTGTTTCCCCATCTATTTGCCATGAAGTGATGGGACCAGATGCCATCATCTTCATTTTCTGAATGTTGAGGCAGTCCATTAAGGGTTCATAAATATTTTACACATATATACATCTGATCATAACAGACTGAAGACATATACAACAGAACCTGCCTGTAATATAACTTGCAGTTTTCATTCAGCCTTCAGTGTATGCCCATTTTCATTCCCTTTTATTGATTTATGATAGGTACTAGCCCTGTTTTTCACAGGAGACAAGCAAAAGAAGAAGCCAGGAAGTATAAAAGGGGGTAAGACAAAAGGGGATGTGAGGATGACTCCTTTGGGGTCTGCCTGCTTCCATATCTTGAAATTGTCTATCAAATATAAGATCTGTCTGCTTGAGTTAACTGAGCTGCAGTTTGTCTGTTGTTTTAAGAAGGGAGTAAAAAAAATTGGCTTAAAGCTCAACATTGAGGAAACAAAGATCATGGCATTCGGTCATATCACTTCATTGCAAGTAGATGGAGAAACTGTGGAAACAGTGGCAGACTTCATTTTGGGGAACTCCAAAATCAGTGCAGATGGTGACTGCAGCCATGAAATTAAAAGATGTTTACTCCTTGGAAGAAAAGTTATGACCAACCTAGATAGCATATTAAAAAGCAAAGACATTACTTTGCCAACAAAGTTCCATCTAGTCAAGGGTACAGTTTTCCAGTAGTCATGTATAGATGTGAGAGTTAGACTATAAAGAAAGCTGAGTGCTGAAGAATTGATCCTTTTGAGCTGTGGTGTTGGAGAAGATTCTTGAGAGTCCCTTGGACTGCAAGAAGGTCTAAGCAGTCCATCCTAAAGGAAATCAGTCCTGAATATTCATTGAAAGGACTGATGCTGAAGCTGAAACTCCAATAATTTGGCCACCTGATGTGAAGAGCTGACGCATTTGAAAAGACCCTGATGCTGGGAAAGATTGAAGGCAGGAGGAGAAGGGGATGACAGAGGATGGGATGGTTGTATGGCATCACCAACTCAATGGACGTGAATTTGAGTAAATTCCGGGTGTTGATGATGGACAGGGAGGCATGGCATGCTGCAGTCCATGGGGTCACAAAGAGTTGGACACGACTGAGAGATTGAACTGAACTGAACTGAACTGATGACACATTACCATCTACTTCATTGCTTATAGGCCTTTCCTGTGTTTCCTGTCTAGAGAAGCTCCTTTAGTATAATCCTGGAGGGTAGTCTTGGTTGTAGGTTTTTTCCTTTCATCATTTTAAGTATATCTTGCCATTCCCTTCTGGTCTGTAGAGTTTCTGTTGAAAGATCATCTGTTAGTCTTGCCCTTGTGGATATGCCCTTGTATGTTATTTGATGCTTTTCATTTTCTTCTTTTTATATTTATTTTGTGTGTTTAGTGTTTGTTAGTTTGACTAATATGTGTCTTGGTGTGTATATCTTTGGATTTATCCTATATGAGACTCTCTGGGATTCTTGGACTTGAGTGGCTATTTCCTTTCACATTTTTGGGTTGGTTTTTTTTTTACTTTTATCCTCTAAAATATTTTTTCTTGCCCTTTCCCTTTGTCTTTTACTTCTGGGATACTTATGGCTTGACTGTTAGGGCACTTGCATTGTTCCAAAATCTCTGAGGCTATCCTCATTTCTTTTTCTTCTTTTTTCTTTATTCCACTTCTATCTTCCAGCTTACTTATCTGTTCTTCTGCCTCAGTTACACTACTGTTGGTTCCCTCCAGAGCATTTTTAATTCAGTTATTTCATTGTTTTTTAGTGATTAACCGCTGCTACTGCTACTGCTAAGTCGCTTCAGTCGTGTCCGATTCTGTGCGACCCCACAGACGGCAGCCCATTGGGCTCCGCCATCCCTGGGATTCTCCAGGCAAGAACACTGGAGTGGGTTGCCATTTTATTCTCCAATGCATGAAAGGGGAAAGTGAAAGTGAAGTCGCTCAGTCAGTCCGACTCTTAGCGACCCCATGGACTGCAGCCAACCAGGTTCCTCCATCCATCGGAGTTTCCAGGCAAGAGTAAAGAATGGGATGCCATTGACTATTCTTTATTCTTGGCCCTTGTTAAATATTTCTTGCATCTTCTCAATCCGTGTCTCCACTCTGCTTATCCATGTTTCCATTTTGTTATCAAGTTGCTGGGTCATCTGTACTACCATTATCTTGAATTATTTTTCAGGAAGACTCCCTATCTCTGCCTCTTTTGCTTGGTATGGTGGGTTTTTTACCATGTTCATTCACCTGATGATTATTTCTCTGTTTCTTCATTTGTTTAGTTGGCTGTGCTTTGGGTCCCCTTTCTCCAGGCTACAGGATCATAGTTCCTCTTAATTTTGTGGTCAGCTCCCTATGGGTGAGGTTGGACCAGTGCCTTGTGAAGGTTTTCTGGTTGGGAGAACTTGTGCCTGTGTTATGGTGGGTGGAACTCTATCTAATTTTTCTTAAGAGTAGTGCAGTGCCTGGTAGTGTTTTCGGGTGTCTATGGGTTTGGTATAGCTTTGGTCAGACTGTTGATTAAGTGCATGTTTGTGTTCTTGCTCCACTGTAGGATTGTTATGGGTGTCAAGCCTTGGCACTTGCTGACTCTTGTGTGGAGCTTGGTTTCAGTGTAGGTATGGAGGCTTTTAAATGGGCTCTCATCTATTAATGTTCCCTCGGGTGGGAGTTATCTCATGGTCCAGAATCTTGAAGTTGAGTCTCCTCACTCTGGGTTTCAGTCCTGCCCTCCTACAGTAGCATAAAGATTTATCAAGCCACACAGCACAGAAGACAAAACCCCTTGGTCAGCGCTGAAACAACTCTCCACGTCCAGGTATACCCAAAAAGATCCAGAGTGTTATACAGAGAAGAGAGGAGGGAGAAGGGAGAAAGAGGTGACAAGGAGAAGAAAAGAGCCAAAAGATAAGAGAGCTATCAAGTGAATAATCAAATCCCCAAATGAAAATAGATATTAAAATTAAAGTCTCAAAGATACAAAATTAGTAACAAAATATCAATATAGCAAAAATTAAAACCTACAATACATATTAGCCTCTCAATAGTACAATATTAAAAAAAAGGAACACAAAAATTATAAAAAATTACTTTAAGAATAAAGATTTTTTTAATATAGGTAAAAATAGGCTATAAAGAATTAAAATTAAGGAAATAATAAAGAACTGTATTAGGGCAATATAAGGGAAAAAGAGAAAAAAGGGGGGAGCAAAAAAAAAAAAGAAAAAATTAAAAATAATAAAATAAAAATTTAAAAAATAAAAATAACATTTTATTGGAGGCAGTAAGCATATGTGTGTGTGTGTGTGTGTATATATATATATATATTAGTGAGAGGAATTCTCATGTGATTCCACTGTTTTCCTGCTCCAGTCTGGTTTCTTATTCAGAAGGTCCTCCAAACCTTATCTAGGAAGGTCCTCCAAACCATATCTAGGAAGGTCTCCAGACCTGTCAACAAAGTGGAGTCAGTTTGATCTCAAATCTTTCCTCGTTCTGTTCTGTCTTTACTTGCTTTCAAGATCTAGCATTCCCTCTTAAGTGCATGGTCCCAGCTTAACTGCTGGATTTCAATCTGTTTCACTTGGAACTTCCAGGGTAATTCCCTCTTCTTTGTTTTGCTCAAGTTGGCCCATCTCTGCTTGTAAGTCTCTCTTCAATGATCTCTGTTCTGACACAAAGGGATAAAAGTGGTCACTTAGTCAGGCTCACTTGCTCAGTTGTGCTGTGAAGAAGGAGGGACACTGCAAATGCTGCTTGAATTTGCGGGGTGCACTTGCTGTGGCTGGACCACTTCCAGGTTACCACAGCTCCAGAAAAGCATGCACCTTCCAGGGTCAAGCCACTCAGGTTCCTAGTTATGCAACAAGAGTACAGTCCTAGGATGGTCAAGTGTCTCCAAAGGGGAGCTGGTCTTAGGCAGTCATAATCGTGGTTGATCCAAGTCATGCAGGATGCCGGGAAGATGTGGGTAGTGACCGGTGCCTGGTTCACATCATGGCAGATGTGGTCTCTGTGGATGAGATTAAGCAGCCACTTGCCTTCCTACTGTGGCTATTGTGTGCCTGCTTCAATGCCTCCAGGCCTGTAGACTGCAGCTGGCTTACCCCACTTCGATATTCATTAGGGCATGCTCCATTGTTCTGTGAGCTCACCAGGGATTAGAGTGTAATGGTTTTCAGTTCAGTTCAGTCGCTCAGTCATGTCTGACTCCTTGTGACCCCATAGACTGTAGCACACCAGGCTTTCCTGTACATCACCAACTCCTGGAGCTTACTCAGACTCATGCCCATTGAGTCAGTGATGCCATCCAACCGTTTCATCCTCTGTCATTCCCTTCTCCTCCCACCTTCAATTTTTCCTGGCATCAGGGTCTTTTCCATAAAGTCAGTTATTTGCATTAGGTGGCCAAAGTATTGGAGCTTTAGCTTCAGCGTCAGTCCTTCCAATGAATATTCAGGACTGATTTTCTTTAGGATGGACTGGTTGGATTTCCTTGCTGTCCAAGAGATTCTCAAGAGTCTTTTCCAACACCACAGTTCAAAAGCATCAATTCTTCAGCACTCACCTTTCTTTATAGTCCAACTCTCACATCCATACATGACTACTGGCAAAACCATAGCTTTGACTAAACAGACCTTGTTGGCATAGTAATGTCTTTACTTTTTAAAACGCTGTCTAGGCTAGTCATAGATTTTCTTCCAAGGAGGAAGCGTCTTTAATTTCATGGTTGCAGTCACCATCAGCAGTGATGTTGGAGTCTCCAAAAATAAAGTCTGTCACTGTTTCTCTTCATTACTAAACTATTTGCCATGAAGCGATGGGGCCGGATGCCATGATCTTAGTTTTCTGAATGTTTACTTTTAGGTCAGGATTTTTCACTCTCCTCTTTCAATATCAGTAGGAGGCTGTTGAGTTCTTCACTTTTTGCCATAAGGGTGGTGTCATCTGGATATCTAAGGTTACTGATATTTTTCCAGGCAATCTTCATTCCAGCGTGTGCATCATCCTCTCCAGCATTTCTCATGATTTACTTTGCATATAAGTTAAATAAGCATTGTGAAAATATACAGCCTTACTGTTTTCTTCATTTGGAACCAGTCTGTTGTTTCATGTCCAGTTCTAACTGTTGCTTCTTGACCTGCATACAGATTTCTCAGGAGTCAGGTCAGGTGGTCTGATATTCCCATCTCTTCAAGAATTTTCCACAGTTTACTGTGATCCATAAAGTCAAAGGCTTTGGCATAGTCAATAAAGCAGAAGTAGATACTTTTCTGGAACTCTTTTGCTTTTTCAATGATCCAACAGCTGTTGCCACTCTGAGATCTGGTTCCTCTTCCTCTTCTAAATCCAGCTTGAACATCTGGAAGTTCGTGATTCACATACTGTTGAAGCCTAGCTTGGAAAACTTTGAGCATTACTTTGCTAGCGTGTGAGATGAATGCAATTGTGTGATAGTTCGAACATTTTCTTGGCATTGCCTTTTTTTTTTTTTAATTGGAATGAAAACTGACCTTTGCCAGTCCAGTGAACACTGCTGAATTTTCCAAATTTGCTGGCATTTTGAGTGTAGCACTTTAACAGAATCATCTTTGAGGATGTGAAATAGCTTAACTGGAATTCCATCACCTCCACCAGCTTCATTCATAGTGATGCTTCCTAAGGCCCACTTTGCATTACAGGATGTCTGGCTCTAGGTAAGTGACCACACCATCATGGTTTTCTGTGTCATGAAAGTCTTTTTGTATAGTTCTTCTGTGTATTGTTGCCACCTCTTTTTCATATCTTCTGCTTTTATTAGGTCCATACCTTATCTGTCCTTTATTGTGCTCATCTATGCATGAAATATTCCCTTGGTATCTCTAGTTTTCTCGAAGAGATCTCTAATTTTTCGCATTCTATTGTTTTCCTCTATTTCTTTCAATTGATCACTGAGGAAGGCTTTCTAATATCTGCTTGCTATTCTTTCTAACTCTGCATTCAAATGGGTATATCTTTCCTTTTCTTTTCTTTCTTTCTTTTTTTTTTTTTTTGCCTTTCATGTCTTTTCTTTTCTCTGCTATTTGTAAGGCCTCCTCAGACAACTGTTTTGCCTTTCTGTATTTATTTTTCTTGTGGTGTTTTGCTCATTGCCTCCTGTACTATGTCACAAACTTCTGTCCATAGTTCTTTAAGCACTCTGTCTAACAGGTCTAATCCTTTGAATCTATTTGTCACTTCCACTGTATAATTGTAAGGGATTTATTTAGGTCTTACCTGAATAGTCTGGTGGTTTTCCCTACTTTCTTCAACTGAAGTCTGAATTTGCCAATAAGGAGTTCATGATCTAAGCCACAGTCTGCTCCCAGTCTTGTCTTTGTTAACTGCATAGAGCTTCTCCATCTTTTGCTGCAATGAATATAAGCTATCTGATTTCAGTGTTGACTATCTGGTGATATCCATGTGTAGAGTCTTCTCTTGTCTTGTTGGAAGAGGCTGTTTGCTATGACCAATGTGTTCTCTTGGCAAAACTCTATTAGCTTTGCCCTATTTTGTTCTATATTCAAAGGCCAAATTTACCTGTTACTCCATGTACTCTTGACTTCCTACTTCTGCTTTCCAGTTCCCTATAATGAAGAGGACATCTCTTTTGGGTTTTAATTCTGGAAAGTCTTGTAGGTCTTCATAGAACTATTCAACTTCAGGTTCTTCAGCATTACTGGTTTGTGCATAAACTTTGATTACTGTGGTACTGACTGTTTTGCTTAGAAATGAACAAAAATCATTCTTTCATTTTTGAGATTGCACCCAAGTAGTGCATTTCAGACTCTTTTTTTGACCATGATGGCTACTCCATTTCTTCTAAGAGATGCTGGCCCACAGTAGTAAATATAATGATCATCTGATATAAAGTTATCCATTCCTGTCCATTTTAATTTACTGATACCTAAAATGTCAGATGTTCAATCTTGCCATCTCCTCTTTGACACTTCCAATTTATCTTGATTCATAGATGCAACATTCCAGGTTCCTAAGCAATATTGTTCCTCACAGTATTGGACTTCACTTCCATCACCACAACACAACTGGATGTTGTTTGTTCTTTGGCTCTATCTCTTCATTCTTTCTGAAGTTATTTCTCCACTGTTCTCCTGTAACATATTGGATGCCTACCGACCTGTGGAGTTCATCTGTCTGTTTCCTATCTTTTTGCCTTTTTATACTGTTCATGGGGTTCTCAAGGCAAGAATACTGAAATGGCTTACCATTTCCTTCTCCAGTGGACCAACTTTTGTCAGGAATCTCCACTATGACCTGTCTGTCTTGGGTAGCCCTACATGGCATGGCTCATAGTTTCGTTGAGTTAGACAAGGCTCTGGTCCATGTTGGAGAAGGAAATGGCAACCCACTCCAGTATTTTTGCCTGGAGAATCCCAGGGATGGGGGAGAGCCTGGTGGGCTGCCATCGATGGGGTCACACAGAGTTGGACACGACTGAAGTGACTTAGCAGCAGCAGCTGGTCCATCTGATCAGTTTGGTTGGTTTTTTGTGACTGTGGTTTTCATTCTGTCTGCCCTCTGATAAATTAGGATAAGAGACTTATGGAAGCTTCCTGATGGGAGAGACTGACTGAGGGGAAAACTGGGTCTTCTTCTGATGGGCGGGGTCAGCCTCAGTAAATATTTAATTTAATTTTCTGTTGATGGGTGCGGTTGTCTTCCCTCCCTGTTGTCTGACCTGAGGCCAAACGGTGGTGGAAGTAATGAAGGTAATGGTGACCTCCTTCACAATGTCCTGTACACACATTGCTGCACTAAGGGCCCCAGACCCAGCAGCAGGCCACTGCTCACCCTCACCTCTACCATACTCCTAGACACTCATGGGCAAGTCTGGGTCAGTCTCTTGTAGGGTCACTGTTCCTTTCTTCTGCATCCTGGCGCACATAGGTTTGTGTGTGTGTGTGTGTGTGCCCTCTGAGAGTCTTTCTCCAGTCCTGTGTAAGTTTTGGCATCTCTATAATTGGGTTAATGGTGACCTCCTCCAAAAGGGCTTATGCCTTACCCAGGTCTGCTCCATCCAGATCCCCTACCCCTGCAGCAGACCACTGCTGACCTGTGCCTCCATAGGAGATCCTCAAACACTCAAAGGCAGGTCTGACTCAGTCTCTGTGGATTCTCTTGGGGCACATAAGATTTTTTTTGAGCCCTCTGGGAGTCTCTGGTTGGCACGGGGTTTGATTCTAAATGTAATTTTGCCCCTCCTGCTGTCTTATTGGGTCTTCTCCTTTGCTCTTGGATGTGAAGTGTGTTTTTCTTTTTTGGTGGGATCCAACATTCTCCTGTCCGACAGTTGTTCAGCAGTGAGTTGTATTTTTGGAGTTCTCTCAGAAGATGAGCACACGTCCTTCTACTCTGCCATCTTGGATTAGCATTAGTAGTGGTGTTAAGAGTCTTCCTAAAGTAATGGTCCTTTGTTTCTCTGGTGGTCCCACGGTTTTCCCTGTAGTGTCTGCTCTATGTCACATTAGCCCCTCAGAATGTCTCCATGGCATTCAACCCCAGTCCTTTCCCTGAGGACCAACCCACACAGATCATGCCTATGCACCCAGCCTCTAATTGCCACTGGCAGAAGCAAGTGTGTGAATTGCTTTTCAGTTGGTAATTGTTGTTCAGTGCAATCTCTGGTAAATTTTCTCAGTTTTGCCTCATTGTGATTTCCTCTGATGTTCGTGAGCTCCCCACTGATGCAGCCTGTGAGAGGGTTTCCTATTGTGTGGAGACATCACCCCATCCATGATTCCCTTCCTAGGACTGATCTCCATCCTGAAATAATTTGCCTCCCTTTTCATCTTTATCATTCAGCTTACTTTATTCTGAGGAGATTAATTTGCCTTCCTGGAAGTCTGCAGTCCTCCTCCAGTGTTCAAAATTTGCTCTTTGGGAGTTGTTTCACACGCAGATGATCTTTTGGTATATTTCTGGGGGTGAAAGAGGCTCCCCATCCTATTGCTCCTTTATCTTTGGACATCACCAGTTTTTAAAGTCTGTTTTTTTTTTTGTTTGTTTTTTCCTTATATGAGTAATTATGTTGCAGTTTTCTTTTGATTTCTATTTCCATGAGATTTTTTTTTTCTATCCCCTCACATTCAGTCTTTATATGTCTCAAGTAGACAGTATGTATATATATATATAAAACACACACACATATATATGGGTTTTGTTTTTATATGCTTTCAACAAGTGGTTGTCTTTTGGTTGAAGCATTTAATCCATTTCCATTTAAGGTAATTATTTATATGTATATTCTTATTGGCATTTTCTTAATGACTTTGCTTTTGTCTTTGTAGGTCTTATCTCCCCTTCCTCTTTTGTTATCTTCTATTGTTTTTCTTGCCTAGAGAAGTTCTAAGTGCCAGAAGAACTGAGCATCTTTTGCAAAGCCAATTTCAGTTCAGTTCAGTTGCTCAATCATGTCCAACTCTTTGCGACCCATGGACTGCAGCATGCCAGACTTCCCTGTCCATCACCAGCTCCCAGAGCCTGCTCAAATTCATGTTCATCCAGTCAGTGACGCCATTAAACCATCTCATCCTCTATCATCCCCTTCTCCTCCCACCTTCAGTCTTTCCCAGCATCAGGTTCTTTTCCAATGAATCAGTTCTCTGTAGCCAAATTATTGGAGTTTCAGCTTCAGAAAAGGTCCTTACAATGAATATTCAGGACTGATTTCCTTTAGGATTGACTGACTCGATCTTCATGCAGTCCAAGGGACTCTCAAGAGTCTTCTCCAACACCACAGTTCAAAAGCATCAATATTGTTACCCTGCTTATTGAACTTATAAGCAGAGTACATTATGAGAAATTCAGGGCTGGATGAAGCACAAGCTGGAATCAAAATTGCCAGGAGAAATATCAATAACTTCAGATATTCAGAGGACACTGTTTCTGTTTTATGGCAGAAAAGAAAGAAGAACTAGAGTCTTTTGATTAAAGGGAAAGAGAAGAATGAAAAAGTTGTCTTAAAACTCAGCATTCAGAAAGCTAAGATCATAGCATCCGGTCCCATCACTTCATGCCAAACAGATGGAGAAACATTTTTTTTTTAAGCTACAAAATCACTGCAGACAGTGAGTGCAGTCATGAAATTAAAAGACTCTTGCTCCTTGGAAGAAAAGCTTTGAACAATCTAGACAGCGTGTTGAAAAGCAGAGACATTGCTTTACCAATAAAGGTCTGTCTAGTCAAATCTATATGTTTTTTTTTTTTTCAGTAGTCATGTATGAATGTGAGAGTTGGACTATTAAGAAAGCATAGCACCAAAGAATTGATGCTTTTGAACTGTGGTGTTGGAGAAGACTCTTGAGAGTCCCTTGGACTTCAAGGAGATCCAACCTGTCAATCCTAAAGGAAATCAGTTCTGAATATTGATTGGTAGAAGTGATGCTGAAGCTGAAACTCCAATTCTTTGTCCACCTGATTTGAAGAACTGACTCATTTGAAAAGACTCTAATGCTAGAAAAGATTGAAGGTGGGGGGGTGAGGGGATGACAGAGGTTGAGATGGTTTGATGGCATCACCCACTGGATTGACATGAGTCTGAGTAGGCTCTTGGAGTTGGTGATGAACAGGGAAGTCTGGCGTGCTGCAGTCCATGGGATGGCAAAGAGTCAGACATGACTGAGTGACTGAATGGAACTGAACTGAACTGATTTATCTTATAACTGGATATTTAAATTTTTTGACTTCTTTCATCCAATTCCTCCTCACTTAACCTCAGCCTCTGGTAATCACAAATTTTGTCTCTTTTGGTATGAGTTTACTTGTTAGTTTATGAAATATAATAACATTGTATCAGTTTACACTATACAGAATAGTGATTAAATATTGGTATTCATTTTAAAATTATTACCATATTAAATCTAGTTAGGATCTGTTCCATACTAAAATATATAGTTATTGACTTTACTCCTATCCTCTATACACTCCATTTCACACCCACAACTCTTTCTTTCTGTGTTTGCTTTTGCAACTGGTAGTTTGTACCTCTTAATTTCCCTTATCTCTTTCTTTTCCTCCCTGGTCCCACTGTCCTCTGACAACTATATGTTTCTTCTGGATTTTTAACTCTATTTCTGTCTTGTGATACTGGCTCTTTTATTCTGTCTTTAGATGCCACATGTAAGTGAAATTATACAGTATTTATTTTTTCCTGTCTGACATTTCACTTTGTATAAAATCCTATTCTTACAAATGGCAAAAGTTTATTATTTTTAAGACTGAGTAATATTTCATTGCATATATGCATCTTCTCTATCCATTCGTTTACTGATGAGCATTTAGGTTGCTTTCAGATCTTGGTCATGGTAAATAATGTTCCAATGAACATCAGTTCGGTTCAGTCACTCAGTCGTGTCAGACTCTTTGTGACCCCATGGATCGCAGCACGCCAGGCCTCCCTGTTCATCACCATCTCCCAGAGTTCGCTCAGACTCACGTCCAGCCACCTCATTCTTGGTCGTCCCCTTCTCCTCTTGCCCCCAATCCCTCCCAGCATCAGAGTATTTTCCAATGACTCAACTCTTCACATGAGGTGGCCAAAGTACTGGAGTTTCAGCTTTAGCATCATTCCTTCCAAAGAAATCCCAGGGTTGATCTCCTTCAGAATGGACTGGTTGGATCTCCTTGCAGTCCAAGAGACTCTCAAGAGTCTTCTCCAACACCACAGTTCAAAAGCATCAATTCGTCAGTGTCTCAGCCTTCTTCACAGTCCAACTCTCACATCCATTCATGACCACAGGAAAACCATAGCCTTGACTAGCCCAATGAACATACGGGTGCATTTTTCCTAATTAGTGTTTTTGTTTACTTTGGATAAATACCCAGTGTAGGATTGCTGGATCATATGGTAATTCTATTTTTATTATGTGGGTAACATTCCATCAAGTGTTCCAATTTATATTCCTACCAACAGTGTGGGAGTGTTCCCTTTTCTCCATATCCTTGCAATCGCATGTGATTTGTTTTCTATTTGGCAATGACCATTCTGACAGGCATATGATATATCATTTTGATTTTAATTTGTATTTCTCTGATGATTAGTGATGCTAAGAATCTTTTCAATTGTCTGTTGGCCAATTGTATGTCTTCTTTGGAAGAGATTTAAATCTTTTCCATTTTTTTTTAAATCAAGGTTTTTTGTTTGTTTGTTTGTTTTGATGATGAGCTCTAATGATGACTTTTTATGTAAAACATCATAATCTATAGTGATTAACTTAATTGATAAGAGTTTGATCCCTGGATGGGGAAAAATCCCCTTGAGGCAGGCAATGCAATCCACTCCAGCATTCTCACTTGGGGAATCCCATGAGTGGAGGAGCCTGTCAGGGTACAGTTCATAGGGCCACAAAGAGTCAGACATGACTAAAATGAATTAGTGCACAGACTTTATAAAAATTAAAAATGTCTACTCTTTGAAAGACAGCATCAAACAATGAGAGGACAAGTTACAGACTAGGAGAAAATATTTGTAAAAGGTATATTTTATGAAAAGACTGTTGCACAAAATATACTGAAAAAAATTAAACTCAAGAATAAAGAAACAATGAAATTTTAAAAATGGGTCAATGACCTTAACAGACCCTTGACCAAAGAAGTATGAATATGGCATACAAACAAATGAACAAATGCCTAACCTCATATGTCATCAGAAAAATGCAACTTAAAATTTTACCTCAAGATAGCAGAATAGAAGGACACAAGTCCATCCACTTTTTATGAAAACACCAAAATCATCAATAACTGCTGAACAGCCATCAGGAAAAACAAAACAAGCAAAAAGTAATTTAAACCTTCTAAAAATGTTACCCTATGTCGAAGGATTAAGCGGCAGACACGATAAGATAGTACCAGGGAAAAATCACAGTAAATTCAAATCTCATACTTGATGAGTGAGAGATCTACAACCTGGAAAACAACTATACCATAAGAGTTATTGCATGGGAATGAAAGTTATGAGCCCCACATTAGACTTCCCAGCCTGGGGCTCTGGCAACAGGAAGAAGAGTCCCCAGAGAATCCAGCTTTGAAGGCTAGTGAGGTTTGATCTCAAGACTCCCACAGGACCAGGGTAACAGAGACTCCACTCTTGGAGAAAGCATACAAAGTCTCATGCACAGCAAGATGCAGGGGATAAAAGTAGTGACCCCATAAGAGATTGGGCCAGACCTACTTGAAAACATTGATAGGTCTACTAAAGGGATGGGGGGTGGCTAGCACTCACTGCAGGGACAAGGACACTGATGGGAGAAGTTCTGAGAAATATTCATTGACCTGAGCTCTCCTGGAGGCCACCATTAGCCACATCAAGCACCTTGTAGGTCCCAATGCTGGACTGCCTCAGGCCAAACAACCAATAGTGTGTGGGAACACAGTCCCACCCATCAGTAGAGTAGTGGTTAAAGTTGTAATGAATATGACTGTCTTACCAAAGGAACATGTCCCACCTCCACCCGCCACCAGTCTCAAACATCAGGAATATTGCACAAGGCTCTTAGGTAGTCTCATTCACCAGAGGGCAGACAGCAGAAGCAAGAAGAGCTACACTCCTGCAGCTTATAGAACAGAATCCACAATCACAGAGAGTAAGACAAAATAAATTAGCAAAGGTGTATATCCCAGATGAGGGAAAAAGATAAAACCTCAGAAAAACAACTAAGTGAAGTGGAGATAGGCAACCTATCTGAAAAAGAATTCACAATAATGATAGCAAAGCTGATCTAGGATTTCAAAAAGTATGGAGTCAAGTATACAGAAGATATGAGATATTTTAAATAAAGACCTAGAAGAAATGAAGTACAAACAAGCAGATGAACAATAAAATAACTGAAATGAAAAACACACTAACAGAAATCAATAGCAGAATAACTGAGGCAGAAGAATGGGTAAATGACCTGGAAGACAGAACTGTGGAAATCACTGTCACAGAAGAGAATAAAGAAAAAAAGAAAAGAAGTGAAGTCAGCCTAGGAGACCTCTGGGGCAACATTAAATGGACTAATGTTCTCACAATAGGGGTTTTAGAAGACAGAGGGAAAGAACTTGAGAAGATATTTGAAGAGATCATTGTTGAAAACTTCACTAATATGAGGAAGAAAATATTCACCCAAGTGCAAGAACTGGAGAGAATCTCAGGCAAGATAAACCTGAGAAAAAACATGTCAACACACATAACAAACAAATTGACAAAAATTAAGGGCAAAGAAAAAGTACTAAAAGCAACACAGGAAAACTGACAAATAACATAGGTGGAAAATCCCATGAGGTCACCAACTGATTTTTGAGAAAGATAGAAGGGAATGGCATGCTATATTTAATGTAAAGGCAGGAAAGAACCTACAATCAAGAATATTCTATGCACCAAGGATACCATTCAGATTTGACAGAGAAATCAAAAGCTTCACAGACAAGAAAAAGCTAAGAGAGTTCAGCATCACCGGACCAGATTTTCAACAAATGCTAAAGGAATTCTCTAGGCAGGAAAAAGACCAGCAACTTAAAACAACCTTGTACTATACAGACTGCTACACCAAAACCTAATGGGAACAGCAAGCCCAAAAGATACACACACACACACACACACACACAGGAAACGAAAAAAAAAAAAAAGAGAGAGAGAGAGAAAGCAACCCAAACATAACAATAAGATGGTCAGCAAACTACAAGAAAAGAGAATAGACAGAAAGAGGAGAAAAAAGACTTACTAAAACACAAAACAATTATGAAAATGGCAATAGGAACTTACATATTGAAAATATTACCTTATATGTAAAAGGATTAAATTTTCCAATCAAAAAATATGAACTAGATGAATTTATTAAAAAAAAAAACCTGTATATATGCTGTCTACAAAACATCAAATTCAGACCTAGGGAAACATAGAGAATGAAAGTGAGGAGATGATGTGAAAAGTTATTCCATGCAAATGGAGATCAAAAGAAAACCGGAGTAGTAATATATCAGACAAAATAGACTTTAAAATAAAGGCTGCTTTAAAAAAATAAAACTACAGAATAATCAAGGGATCAGTCCAAAAAGAGGACGTAAGATTTGTAAATATACATACACCAAACATTGGAGTACCTCAATATGTAAGTAACAAGCTAACAGCCATAAATGGAGAAATCGACAGTAACCCAAAAATAGTGGGACTTCAGCAACTCCACTTTTATTAATAAACATATCATTCAGGCAGAAAATCAATGAAGAAACACAGACCTTAAATAATAGATTAAACTGGATGAATTTGATTGATATTTGTAGGGAATTCCATCCAAAAGTATCAGAATACTCTTTCTTCCTGCCTGTCCATGGACTATTTTCTAGGCTTGACTAGAAGCTGGGCCACAAAAGGAGCCTTGGTAAATTTTTAAAAAATGATATATCAACATCTTTCTGATCACAATGCTATGAGATAAGTAATAAACTATAAGAAAGAGCTGTAAAACAGCAAAAATGCATAAAGAATAAACAATATGCTACTAAACAACCAGTAGATCACTGAAGAAATCAGAGCAAAATCCAAAAATACCAAGATACAAATGAAAGCTAGGTATAACAATCCAAAACCTATGGAATGCAGCAAAAGTATTTCTAAGAGGGAAGTTTATACCAATAACATTAAACTTCTGGAAACAAAAATGTTTTAGATGAACAAACTAACCTTGCATCTAAAGTGACCAGAGAAAGAACAAGCAATATCTAAAGTTAATAGAGGAAATAAATCATAAAGACAAAAGCAGCAAATGGAACAGTGATGAAGAAAACACTGGCAAAGATGAATGAAACTAGAAGCTGTTTCTTTGAAAAATAAACAAAATTGATATGTGTTTATCTAGATTCTTCAGGAAGCAAAAGGAAGAGTATTCAAGTCTATAAAGTTAGAAATGAAAAAGGTAAAGTTGCAACTGCCACCACAGAAAAGCTAAGGCTCATAGAGACTACTACAAACAGTTATATGCCAATAAGATAGACAACCTGGAAGAAACGGACAAATTCTTAGAAAAGTACAGTCTACAAAGACTGAACCAGGAAGAAATAGAAAATACAATGAGAACAATCACAATCACAAGCAGTGAAATTGAAACTGTGATTAGAAAACTCCCAACAACAAAAGTCCAGAACCTGATGTCTTCACATGCTAACTCTGTCAAACATTTAGAGAAGAGCTAAAAACTATCCTTCTGAAACTGTTCCAAAACTTTTGCAGAGGAAGGAAAAATTCCAAACAAATCATTTCCTCCTAAAATAAAGGAAAAGACAAGAATGTCCACTCAGTACTCTTATTCAACCTAATTTTGGAAGTTATGGGTATGGCAATTGGAGAAGAAATAGATGCAAAAGAAATCCAAATGAGAAAAGAAGTTAAACTCTCATTGTTTGCAGATAACATGATATTATATATAGAAAACCCTAAAGACACTGCCAAAAAAACTACTAGATAATTAGTGAAAGATTCAGTTTACAAAATTAATACACAGAAATCAGTTGGATTTCTATATACTAACAACAAAAGTTCTGAAAGAGAAATTCAAGAAACATTTATCATTGCATCAGAAAGAATAAAACACTTAGGAATAAACCTACTGTAGGAGACAAAAGATCTGTGCTATGAAAAAATAACATGCTTATGAATGAAATCAAAGATGACACAAACAGATGGAATGAAATACCATCTTTTTGGATTCAGTTCAGTTCAGTTCAGTCGCTCAGTCGTGTCCGACTCTACGACCCCATGAATCGCAGCACGCCAAGCCTCCCTGTCCATCACCATCACCCAGAGTTCACTGAGACTCACGATCATCGAGTCCGTGATGCCATCCAGTCATCTCATTCCTCTGTCGTCCCCTTCTTCTCCTGCCCCCAATCCCTCTCAGCATCAGAGTCTTTTCCAATGACTCAACTCTTCGCATGAGGTGGCCAAAGTACTGGAGTTTCAGCCTTAGCATCATTCCTTCCAAAGAAATCCCAGGACTGATCTCCTTCAGAATGGACTGGTTGGATCTCCTTGCAGTCCAAGGGACTCTCAAGAGTCTTCTCCAACACCACAGTTCAAAAGCATCAATTCGTCGGTGCTAAGCCTTCTTCACAGTCCAACTCTCACATCCATACATGATCAAAGGAAAAACCATAGCCTTGACTAGAGGGACCTTAGTCGGCAAAATAATGTCTCTGCTTTTGAATATGCTATCTAGGTTGGTCATAACTTTTCTTCCAAGGAGTAAGCGTCTTTTAATTTCATGGCTGCACTCACCATCTGCAGTAATTTTGGAGACCAAAAGAATAAAATCTAACACTGTTTCCACTGTTTCCCCATCTATTTCCCATGAAGTGATGGGACCGGATGCCATGATCTTCATTTTCTGAATGTTGAGCTTTAAGCCAACTTTTTCACTCTCCTCTTTCACTTTCATCGAGGCTTTTTAGCTCCTCTTCACTTTCTGCCATAAGGGTGGTGTCATCTGCCTATCTAGGTGATTGATATTTCTCCCAGCAATCTTGATTCCAGCTTGTGCTTCTTCCAGTCCAACATTTCTCATGATGTACTCTGCATGTAAGTTAAATAAGCAGGGTGACAATATACAGCCTTAACATACTCCTTTTCCTATTTGGAACCAGTCTGTTATTCCAAGTCCAGTTCTAACTGTTGCTTCCTGACCTGCATACAGATTTCTCAAGAGGCAGGTCAGGTGGTCTGGTATTAGAAGACTCAATAGTGTCAAAATGATTATACTACCCAGGGAAATCTTCTGATTCAAAGCAATCATTATCAAATTACCAATGATGTTTTTCACATAAGTAGAACAAAAAAATCTCTATGTTTGTATGGAGACACAAAGACCCTGAATAGCCAAAGCAATCTTGAGGAAGAAAAATGAAACTGGAGAAATCAAGCTCCCTGACTTCAGACTACACTACAAAACTATAGTCATTGAAAGAGAACCGTACTAGTAAAATAATAGACATCTAGATTTTGGAATAGGAGGGAAAGCCCATAGACAAACTCACAGAGATAAATGATCTATGATAAAGGAAGCAAAGCTATACAGTGGAGAAATGACACTATCTTCAGTAAATGGTGCTGAAAAAGTAGATAGGTACATGTAAAAATGAAATTAAAGCATTTAACACTGTACACAAAGATACCAGAAAATGAATTAAAAGCCTAAGTATGAGACTGGACACTCTGAAACTCTTAGAGGAAAACACAGATAGAACATTCTTTGACATAAATCAATAAATCACAGCAATATGTTTTTTTGATCTGTCTCAGCAGCCTGGAGTAATGGAAACAAAAACAAAAAATAAACAAATGGGAACTAATTAAAAGCATTTGCACAGTAAAGGAAACCATAAACAAAGTGAAAAGAAAAGCTATAGAATGGGAGAAAATATTTGCAAATGATGTGATTGATAAGTGATTGTGAACATGTGTGCTCAGTCATGTCCAACTCTTTTTAACTCTGTGGACTGTAGCCCACCAGCCTCCTCTGCCCATGGTATTTTCTAGGTAAGAATAGTGGAGCAGAATGCCATTTCATATTCCAGGGTACCTTCCTAACTCAGGAACAAACCAAGTCTCTTACATCTCCTGCATTGGCAGGCAGATTCTTTACCACTGCACCACCTGGGAAGCCCTGATAAGCGATTAGTCTCCAGCATTTACAAACTGCTCATGCAGCTTATATCATCAAAACAAACAACCCTATCAGAAAATGGGCAGAAAACATAAATAAGCATGTCTCCAGAGAAGACATACAAATCATCAAGAAGCAGGTGAGATGTTCAACACCACTAATTATTAAAGAAATACAAATCAAAACTACAATGAGACATCATTTCACACCAGTCAGGATGATTATCATCAAAATTGCATAAATAATAAATGCTGGAGAGAGTTTGGAAAGAAGGGAGCCTGCCCTTGACTTTTGATGCCACTTTTAGAGAACACTATGGATGTTCCTTTAAAGATTAAAAATAGAGCTTCCATATGATCCAGAAATCCCACTTCTGGGCACATACATGGAGTGAAGCGTGGATACATGCATCCCAATGTTCTTTGCATCACTGTTTAAAATAGCCAAGACCTGGAAGCAACATAAATGTCCATTGACAGAGGAATAGATAAAGAAGATATGGTGCATATTACAATGGAATATTATTCAGTCATTAAAAAGAATGAAATAATGTCATTTGCACCAGCATGGTTAGACTTGCAGATTATCATATTAAGTGAAGTAAGTCATACAGAGAAATAAAAATATTATATTATATCACATATGTGTAATCTAGAAAATATTTACCAAAAAAAGGAAAAAAAGAAACAGACTCAGAGAACAAACTGATGGCTACTAGGGAGAAGGGTGAAGAGGAAGGATAATGAAGGGAGTTTGGACCCTTTAATATGACCACACAGCTATAGTTAAAATGGATAACCAACATGGGAACTCTAGTTAATATTTTGTAACAAACTAATTTGGAAAATAATTTGAAGAAGAATAGATAAATGTATATGTATAATTGAATCACTTTGTAATACACCTAAAACTAACACAGCATTGTTAGTCAACTGTACTCCAATTTAAAATAAAAAAGCAAATTAAAACAAGGAGATATCACTACATACATAGTATAATGGGCAAAATCCAGAAACCTAGTGACACCAATTCCTGGAGAGGATGTGTAACAAGAACTCTTACTGATTGCTGGTAGGCTTTGTAAGATTTAGGACCATCCAGTAAATACATTCAATGTAGCTTTTAGTACGTACTCAAAGAAATTTGAAACTAATGTCTACACACAGAAACCTGCACACAAATGTTTATAGCAGTTTTATTCATACTTGCCAATATTTGGAAGCAACCAAAATGTCCTTTAATAGGTGAATGGGGAAGTAAATGTGATACATCTACATAGTGAAATATTATTCAGTGTTAAAAAGAAACGAGCTATTAGGCCAAGAAAATATATGGAGAAATCTTAAACTCAGGCTACTAAGTAAAAGAAGACAATCTGAAAAGACTGCATATTGTATGACTCCAAATACATGACATGAAAAGACAAAAGTATGAAGACAGTGAAAAGATCAGTAGCTGTGAGAGTTTGGGGTGGGGGAAGGATGAAACAGAATTTTTAGGGCAGTGAAATTATTCTTTATGTTACTACAATGGCAGATACATGTTATTATACATTTGTCAAAACCCACTGAATGTATAACCACAAGAGTGAGTCCTGATGTAAACTATGAACTTTGGGTGATAACGATGTCTTAAGATAGGTTCATCAGTTGTAACAAATGCACCACTCTGCTTTGAAATGTTGATAGTGGGAGTGGAGAAGGTTGTGTATGTGGGGAAATAAGGAGGTTAGAGGAATTATTTGTACTTTACACTCAATATAAAACCAAATCTGCTCTAAAATGAAAGTGGTAATTTAAAATTATTTAAAAAATTAAAATGCATTTAATATAATGGGCAACACTTCTACCAATTGTACTTTTTATATACAAAGTTAATATACACTGTTTCAAAAAATAAGTGATATTTTTGAAGGAACACTCAGGGTAGCCAGATTCCTTCAGGTATCTTGATACATGAAGAAATTCTACTGATCTAATATTTATTCAATGTGTTCACCTATGTGCAGGTATAGCATGAAAATTTAAATAATCTCCTTAGAACTAGGATTCTTTTTATTGTAGTTCAGTAGCTAAGTCATGTTTATCTCTTTGCAACACCATGGGCTGCAGCATGCCAGGCTTCCCTGTCCTCCACTATGTCCTAGAGTTTACTCAAGCTCCTGTCCATTGAATTGTGATGTTATCCAACCATCTCATCCTCTGTTGCCCTTTTCTCCTTTTGCTTTTAATCTTTCGGCATCAGGGTCTTTTCCAACAAGTCAGCTCTTTGCATCAGGTAGACAAAGTATTGGAACTGCAGCTTTAGCATCAGTTCTTCCAATTTTTCATTATCATATGCTAAAATTTTGACTTCACTCCACCATTGATGTATTATGTTGTTTATAGCATAATAACTATAGTATCATGAGGTTTACTTAAATTATTTTCTTTCACTCACAGACATAAAGGAAGAGGTTGTTATGGTTGCTCGGAGGAAGGACTAGGGAAAGGAATAGTTAGGAAATTTGGGATTGACATGTACACACTATTATATTTAAAATGGACAAACCACAAGGTCCTATAGGGCACTCTCCTCAAAGCTGTAGGGCAGCCTGGATGGGAAGGGAGTTTGGGGAGAATGGATTCACATAAATGTATGGCTGAGTTCTTTTGCTCTCCACCTGAAACTATCAGAACATTGTTAATTGTTCTGAAATTATGTAAAATATAATTTTATTTTATATTCCGATATAAAATGAAACATTTTAAAAATAAAATAAATTACATTTTGCAAGGAAATTAAGTAGACACACCATTAACTCTACAAAGTCATGGATATTTGATTTCTTAATATTATTGCTATAATGGGAGAGCTATGATCTTGAATATATTAATCAAGAAGGGTTGTGACCAAAACAAAGGTGACGGTTTTACAATATCCCAACTGAAAAATCTGTGATCTGTTTCTTATTTAATTGGCTGATAAATGACAAATGTGCCTTAAAGCTAAGGAGAAAGCTATTTTGTGTTGAACATATTATTGACAAGCTTCTTTTTAAAAATGTATACTGCTATCAAACATTTATACATATAATCACAAAAGATAAACACACATTCCATTTTATGTAACATAACCAGGCATGTGTGTTGACAGCAACGGGACAGAGGCATGCAGAAAAAGCATTGGGTTGTGTTGCTATTTATACTCCATTGTTTGAGTACCCTCAAGCAGGGATAAGAATCATTTAACCAAATATACCCTTGAGCTATAAATTCATTTTTGCTTTATTTTCTATGAAGGAAATGCACAAAAAAGGATGAAACCTCCACCACCTCATCCAAATTATGATATTATTTTGAGTGACTTATTTTAACTGCCACTACATATACAAAATGTTTAGACATTATGAGGTATGCATTATGCAATAATGCAAGAAACTATGTGATTTTGTCACCATTTCTGTCTACCATTAGAATGATCTCAGTAAAATGACTTGACTTGAGTGGTTTCAGCTTAAACATGAGAGCTCTAGGAGGTTTTATTCTAAATCTGCTTTTCAACTCTAAGTGGCTATGCTCTTTATGGGGAAGTAAAAATCAGTTCATTTACTCAGTCGTGTCCGACACTTTGCGACCCGAAGGACTGCAGCACACCAGGCTACCCTGTCCATCACCAACTATGGGAGTTTGCTCAAACTATCACCAACTATGACAGCTTGCTCAAACTCATGTGCATCGAGTCCATGATGCCATCCACCATTTCATCCTCTGTTGTCCCCTTCTCCTCCTGCCCTCAGTCCCTCCCAGAATCAGGGTCTTTTCCAATGAGTCAGTGCTTCGCAACAGTTATTTCCTCAGTTATTTGTAAGGACTCCTCAGACAATCATTTTACATTCTTTCATTTCTTATTTTGGAGATGATCTTGATAACTGCCTCTTGTACAGTGTCATGAACATCTGTCCATAGTTCTTCAAATACTCTATGAGATCTAATCCCTTGAATCATTTTGTCATTTCCATTGTACACTCAAAATGGATTTGATTAAGGCCAGAGTATTGGAGTTTCAGTTTCAGCATCAGTCCTTCCAATGAGTATTCAGGACTGATTATCATTAGGATTGACTGGTCTGATCTTGCAGTCCAAGGGGCTCTCAAGATTCTTCTCCAACACCACAGTTCAAAAGCATCAATTCTTCAGCACTCAGCTTTCCTTATAGTTCAACTCTCACATCCATACATGTCTACTGGAATAACCATAACTTTTGACTAGACGAACCTTTGTCTTCAAAGTAATGTCTCTGCTTTTTAATATGCTGTCTAGGTTGGTTCTAACTTTTCTTCCAAGTAGCAAGTGTCTTAATTTCACTGCTGTGCTCACTATCTGCAGTGATTCTGGTGTCCCCAAAAATAAAGTCTCACACTTTATTATTTCATAGAAATAAAGTTTCGGTTGTTTCCCCATCTATTTGCCATGAAGCAATGGGTTCGAATGCCATGATCTTTAGCTTTCTGAATGCTGAGTTTTAAGCCAACTTTTTCTCTCTCCTCTTTCACTTTCATCAAGAGGCTCTTTAGTTCTTCATTTCTGCCACAAGGGTCATGTAGTCTGTGTATCTGAGGTTATTAATATTTCTCCCAACAGTTTTGATTCCAGCTTGTGCTTCATCTAGCCTGACATTTCATTGATGTACTCTGCATATAATTTAGATAAGCAGGGTGTCAATATACAGCCTTGATGTAATCATTCCCCAATTTGGAAAAAGTCTGTTGCTCCATGTCCAGTTCTAACTGTTGCTTCTTGACCTGCATACAAATTTCTCAGGATGGAGGTCAGATGGTCTGGTATTCCTATCTTTTCAAGAATTCTCCACAGTTTGTTGTGATCCACAGAGTCAAAATCTTTGACATAGTCCATAAAGGAAAAGAAGATTTTTCTCCCTGAACTCTCTTGCTTTTTCAATGATACAACAGATGTTGGTAATTTGATCTGTGGTTCCTATGCCTTTTCTAAACCCTATTTGAACATCTAGAAGTTCATGGCTCATATACTGTTGAAGCTTGTCTTGGAGAATTTTGAGCGTTACTTGGCTAGTGTGTGAGATGAGTGAAATTGTATGGTAGCTTGAACATTCTTTGGCATTGCCTTTCTTGGGATTGGAATGAAAACTGACCTTTTCCAGTCCTGTGGCCACTGCTGAATTTTCCAAATTTGCTCCCATATTGAGTGAAGCACTTCCACAGCATCATCTTTTAGGATATGAAATAGTTTAACTGGAATTCAATCACCTCTACCAGCTTTGTTCATCATAATGCTTCCTAAGGCCCACTTGACTTCACATTCCAGGATGTCTGTCTTTAGGTAAGTGACCACCCATCATGGCTATATGGGTCATGAAGATCTTTTTGCATACTTCTTCTGTGTATTGCTACTACCTCTTCTTAATATCTTCTGCTTCTGTTCGGTCCATACCATTTCTCACCTTTATTCTGCCCTTCATTGCATGAAATGTTCCCTTGGTATCTCTAATTTTCTTGAAGAGATCTCTAGTCTTTCCCATTTTTCTTCTTCTTCTTCTTCTTTTTCATTTATTCATTTATTTATTTTTTTGTCCCTTTATTTCTTTACATTGATCACTGAGGAAGGCTTTCTCAACTCTCTTTGCTATTCTTTGGATCTCTGCATTCAGATGGGTATATCTTTCCTTTTCTTCTTTGCCTTTAGCTTCTCTTCTTTTCTCAGCCACTTTCAATGCAATCCCTATAAAGCTACCAGCCATATTTTTCACAGAACTAGAACAAATAATTTCAAGATTTGTATGGAAATACAAAAAACCTCGAATTGCCAAAGCAATCTTGAGAAAGAAGAATGGAACTGGAGGAATCAACTTGCCGGACTTCAGGCTCTACTACAAAGCCACAGTCATCAAGACAGTATGGTACTGGCACAAAGACAGATATATAGATCAATGGAACAAAATAGAAAGCCCAGAGATAAATCCACACGCATATGGACACCTTATCTTTGACAAAGGAGGCAAGAATATACAATGGAGTAAAGACAATCTCTTTAACAAGTGGTGCTGGGAAAACTGGTCAACCACTTGTAAAAGAATGAAACTAGATCACTTTCTAACACCGCACACAAAAATAAACTCAAAATGGATTAAAGATCTAAATGTAAGACCAGAAACCATAAAACTCCTAGAGGAGAACATAGGCAAAACACTCTCCGACATAAATCACAGTAGGATCCTCTATGATCCACCTCCCAGAATTCTGGAAATAAAAGCAAAAATAAACAAATGGGATCTAATTAAAATTAAAAGCTTCTGCACAACAAAGGAAACTATAAGCAAGGTGAAAAGACAGCCTTCAGAATGGGAGAAAATAATAGCAAATGAAGCAACTGACAAACAACTAATCTCAAAAATATACAAGCAACTTATGCAGCTCAATTCCAGAAAAATAAATGACCCAATCAAAAAATGGGCCAAAGAACTAAATAGACATTTCTCCAAAGAAGACATACGGATGGCTAACAAACACATGAAAAGATGCTCAACATCACTCATTATTAGAGAAATGCAAATCAAAACCACAATGAGGTACCACTTCACACCAGTCAGAATGGCTGCGATCCAAAAATCTGCAAGCAATAAATGCTGGAGAGGGTGTGGAGAAAAGGGAACCCTCCTACACTGTTGGTGGGGATGCAAACTAGTACAGCCACTATGGAGAATAGTGTGGAAATTCCTTAAAAAATTGCAAATAGAACTACCTTATGACCCAGCTATCCCACTGCTGGGCATACACACCGAGGAAACCAGAATTGAAAGAGACACATGTACCCCAATGTTCATCGCAGCACTGTTTATAATAGCCAGGACATGGAAACAACCTAGATGTCCATCAGCAGATGAATGGATAAGAAAGCTGTGGTGCATATACACAATGGAGTATTACTCAGCCGTTAAAAAGAATTCATTTGAATCAGTTCTGATGAGATGGATGAAACTGGAGCCGATTATACAGAGTGAAGTAAGCCAGAAAGAAAAACACCAATACAGTACAGTAACACATATATATGGAATTTAGAAAGATGGCAATGACGACCCTGTATGCAAGACAGCAAAAAAAGACACAGATGTGTATAACGGACTTTTGGACTCAGAGGGAGAGGGAGAGAGTGGGATGATTTGGGAGAATGGCATTCTAACATGTATACTATCATGTAAGAATCGAATCACCAGTCTATGTCTGACGCAGGATACAGCATGCTTGGGGCTGGTGCATGGGGATGACCCAGAGAGATGTTATGGGGAGGGAGGTGGGAGGGGGGTTCATGTTTGGGAACGCATGTAAGAATTAAAGATTTTAAAATTTAAAAAAAAAAAAAAGAAAGAAAAAATGTGGTTCAATTACTCAAAAAAAAAAAAAAAAGAAAGGCCTCCTCAGACAAACATTTTTCCTTTTCCATTTATTTTTCTTGGTGATGGTCTTGATTACTGCCTCCTGTACAACGTTACAAAACTTCATGCATTGTTCTTCTTACACTCTATCAGATCTAATCGCTTGAAGCTATTTGTCACTTATACTGTAATATCGTAAGGAATTTTATTTAGGTCATAACTGAATGGTCTAGTGGTGTTCCCTAATTTCTTCAACTTAAGTGTGAATTTTGCAATGAAGAGTTGATAATCTTAACAACAGTCAGGTCCCTTTCTTGTGTTTGCTGATGAGTTTCCCCATCTTTGCGTTAGAAGAATATAATCAATCTGATTTCAGTATTGAAAATCTGGTGGTGTCCTTGTTAGCATCTTCTCTTGTGTTTCTGGAAGAGGGTGTTTGCTATGACTAGTGCCTTCTCTTTTCAAAATCATTTGTTCTGCTTCATTTTGTACTCCAAGGCCAACTTTTTCTGTTACTCCACTTATCTCTTTACTTCCTACTTTTGCATTTTAGTCCTATATCATGAAAGGACATATTTGGGGGTATTAGTTCTAGAAGGTCTTGTAGGACTTCATGGAACCATTCAAATTCAGCTTCTTCAGCATTACTGGTTGGTGATAGCCTTGGATTACTGTGATATTGAATGATTTGCTTTGAAAACAGAAATCATTCTGTTGTTTTTGAGATTGTGTCCAAGTACTGCATTTCAGACTCTTGGCTACTCCATTTCTTCTAAGGGATTCTTGCCTACAATAGTAGATATATTGGTCATCTGAAATAAATTCTCCCTTTCCAGACCATTTTAGTTCACAGATTCCCAAAATGTTGATATTCCCTCTTGCCTCTCCTGTTTGACAATTTCTAATTTACCTTGATTCATGGACCTAACATTCCAGGTTCCTATGCAATACTGTTCTTTACAGTTTTAGACTTTACTTTCATTATCAGCCACATCCACAACTGGGCATTGTTTTTCCTTTGGATCCATCTCTTCATTCTTTTTTGAGTTATATCTCAACTCTTCTCCAGTAGCATATTGGGCACCTACCGACCTGGGGTGTTCACCTTTCAGTGCCATATCTTTTTGCCTTTTCATACTGTTCATGGGTTTTCAAGACAAGAATACTGAAATGGTTTTGCCATTTCCTCCTCCAGTGGACCACGTTTTGTCAGAACTCTCCTCCATGACCCATTTGTCTTGGGTGCCCCTACATGGTTGGCTCATAATTTCATTGAGTTAGACAAGGATGTGATCCATGTGATCAGTTTGATTGGTTTTCTGTGATCGTGTTTTCATTCTGTCAGCCCTCTGAAGGAAGGATAAGATGCCAATTGAAGCTTCCAGATATGAGGTACTGACTATGGGGCAAACTGGGTCTTGCTCTGATGAGCAGGGACATGCTGTGTAAAACTTTAATCCAATTTTTTGCTGATGAGCAGGGTTGTGGCCCTCTTTGCTGTTTAAACTGAAACCAAACTATGGTGGAGGTAATGAAGATAATGGTGACATCCTTCAAAACATCTTGTGCATATACTTCTGTACTCAGTGCCCCTGACCCTGCAGGAGGCTGCTGTAGACCAACATCTGTGCCATAGACTCCTGGACACTCACAGGCAAGTCTGGGTCAGTCTCTTGTAGGGTCACTGCTTCTTCCTCCTGGGTCCTGGTGTTCACAAGAGTTTGTCTGTGCCCTCCAAAAGTTTGTTTCCCCAGTCCTGTGTAAGTTCTGTAATCAAATCCTACTGGCCTCTAAAGGCAAATTCCCTTGAGGTTTTCAGTCTCTTCACCAGATACCTAGGTTGGGAAATCTATGTGGGTCTTAGAGCTTTCTTAACAGTGTGAGAATTTATTTGTTATAATTGTTCTGCACTTTGTTGGCCATCTGTTCGGTGACTCTATAGTGGGGTTAATGGCAACCTCCTCCAAGAGGGTTTATGCCACAGGCTGTGTGAAACATGTCTGCTGCACGCAGAGCCCCTGCCCCTGCTGCAGGCCACTGCTGACCCATACCTCCACAGGAGACACTCAAACACTCAAAGGAAGGTCTGGCTCAGTCTCTGTGGGGTCTCTCGTTTCTGATGCAAACAAGTTTTTGTTTGAGCCACCCAAGCATCTCTGGCGGGTATGTGTTTTAATTCTAAGCATCTGTCTCCCCTCCTACCATCTTTCTGGGGGTTCTCCTTTGCCCTTGTAAGTGGGATTTCTTTTTGATAGGACCCAACATTCTCCTTTCAATGGTTGTTCAGCACTGAGTTATAATTTTGGAGTTCTTGCTGGAGAAAATGAGTTCAGATCCTTCTACTGTACCATCTTGTATGCGACAACAACAACAAAAGTGAAGTAAACACGGCTTCTCTTTATTGGGGCTATTTTATAATGTCATTCTGTTAGAAATAACATCCAAACAGAAATTTTCATCAAAGGTATCAGTAGCAAAAATAAATAAAAATATAATCAACAAGAATGAGTTGAATTTTATTTTTATCTTGTTCTAAGTAAGTTCTGTTTAATACTCTTTCCTAGACAGCTTGAACAGTATTTGGAAAGAAACTTCGCTTTTGTAATTCTTCAAACATGAAGGAAGAGAGGGAGAGAGGGAAGGAAAACTTCTTAAGAGCCAACAGAAAGGTTCAGAATATTTGTCTTTTGGAATATTTGCTATATAATAGCCAAGGTCATTAATCTAGTTTGGTATTTTAAACTCACTTTATATGGTCCAATATTCTCTTAGTTATGTTGCCAAATTGGATATATAAACATATAAATATGAAATTAAAACATATATAAACATCAAGTTAAAAATAATAAAGATAAATCACTGTATATCTTCCCTATTAAGTTTACATAAACACAAATATATTAAAGAATCAAGTAATACAAACAGCTACAGAGGTATATTTATAGGATGATATTTAAAATCACCAGAAATAGACAAAATGAAGATACTCATGTTAACCAGAAGTTATGTTCAGTTTGAACCTGGAAAAAAGTTTTGAGAAGCCTTTTGGGATAGCAGAAAATTTGAGCCCTTCAACAGACTTACTCAATTAAAAATAGATAATCATTCAATGGCTTCAAGAGAGAAAGATCTGAATAACTACAGAGTTTGTACTTGGTGAAATCCAAAGTCTGTGGGCTTCTCTGGTGGTTCAGACAGTAAAGAATCTGCCTGCAATGCAGGAGACCTGTGTTCGATCCCTGGGTTGGGAAGATCCCCTGGAGATGGGAACAGCTACCTACTCAAATATCTTAACATGGAAAATTCCATGGACAGAGGAGCCTGACAGGCTACAGTTTATGAGGTCACAAAGAGTCGGACACAACTGAATGACTTTCACTCCAAGTCTGTGAGCAGATTAGAATACAAAGTAGAGACCCAGAACTGGCTGTCCTTTTTCCTTGCGTTTCTTTAGTACTGCATTCAGCCTCAACCTTAAACTGAATATTTTACTTATATATTAAAAATAGTCATATGAATATTTATCAAACTTCCCAAGATACTCACATGCTTACAGAATTGTTATATAGTCCTCTATCTTTATTTTTTAAAAACATACAAAGAAGGATTATTATACTCTCCAAATAAATTACTCAATTCATTCAAATATTTTCTCATATCTTATTTACATGGACCATATAAACCTTATCCAGCATCTTTACAGAACACTGTGTATAGATGCTTGTGCTGTGCTGTGCTTAGTAGCTTAGTTGTGTCTGACTCTTTATGACCCCATGAACTGTAGCCTGCCAGGCTCCTCAGTCTTTGGGGAGTCTCCAGGCAAGAATGCTGGAGTGGGTGTCATGCCCTCCTCCAATAGATCTTCCTAACTCAGGGATCACACTCATGTCTCCCACACTGTAAGTGGATTCTTTACGATCTGAGCCACCAGGAAAGACTAAGATTACTTGAGTGGGTAGCCTATCTCTTCACCAGGTATGGTTATTTATAGCAATTTTATTCATAGCTGCCAAAATGTGAAAGTAACCAAGATGAATGGAGTGGAGTAACTAAGAATATTCAAGGCTAAAAAGAAGTCATCAAACCATGAAATGACATGAAAGAATATTAAATTCTTATTACTAAGTGAAAAAAGCCAATATGAAAAATCTACATACTTTATGATTCCAACAATACAGCATTCTGAAAAAGGCAAACCTATGGAGACAATAACATGATCAGTTTTTAGCAGAAGCTAAATGGAAGAGAGGAATGAGTGGAGCACAGAAAATTCTTAGGCCAGTGAAACTATTTTGGTTGATACACAATAGTAAATACATGTCATTATTCATTTTTTCAGAATTCATAGGTTGTACAGCATCAAAAGTAAACCTAATGTAAACTATGAAATTTAGGTAATCATGATGTTTCTGTATATGTTCATTTTGATAAATGTATCACTTTGGTAGAAGATGTTGCTATTGGGATAGACTGTGTAAGTCCTATATGCACAATTTTGCTGTGAAGCTAAAGCACCTCTAAAAAATTAAATCTATGAAAAAACAACAACAATAACAGCAGAACAACAAACCTATCTGTGACTGAGGGTCCAGATCAGTGTCACCTCTTGCCAAAGTTCATGCTCATATTCTTTGATGTACACCCTGAGGTTTTTTTTCCTGAACTCTGTAGCACATTTTACTCTGAGCACTAATTGAGATCTTAAGATATACCTTGTAGTAGAGTATTTTGCATTGTTAAAAATGTTTTCATGTGTATTGGCATTATTTTTTCCCACCTCATGTGATGACTCAGCTGGTAAAGAATACTCCTACAATGTGGGAGACCTGGGTTCGATCCCTGGGTTGGGAAGATCCCTTGAGAAGGGAACAGCTACCCACTCCAGTATTCTGGCCTGGAGAATTCCATGGACTCTATAGTCCACGGGGTTGTAAGGAGTCAGACACGGTTGAGTGACTTTCACTTTCAAAATCTAGCCCAGGACTGGATTTAGTATAATTAGTTCAATCTCATGAATTAATGTATTTTAATACTAACTTAGTCAAGGCCTATTGAATTGTACAGATTTTTAAGCTATTTTTAAAAAATTGTCTGTTCTTACAATATCTTAGAGCTTCAAAAAAAATAATCCTGCTTAAGAAACTGAAACCTGCATTCCTAAAGGGTTTTGCACATATTAAATCATATCCATCATTATGTTGCCTGAAACTTAAGTGTTCAGAATCTGGAGTTCCTTTGAATCTAAACGAAACATGGCATATGAAACTGCAAGCGAAAAACAAACACCAAAATCATTTGGGAAATAAAGTGAATACAATTATGTCTATAAAATATGCATTAATGCTTACTAGGAAACTAAGAATATTTACTATTCTTTGAGATAAAATGGCTAAAATAAAATTACCTGTAATCTTCTTGTCTTGGAAAAAGGTAATAGAACTGATTCTATTTTGCCTTGAGTAGGACTGCATAGTAAATTTGCAATGTTGAGTTAGCAGATCTCTAGGTGGTCCACTCTCAAAGTGGTCTAAATTAGATTTGTTAAAGTGGAAAGTAAGACTGATCATCTCTAGGCTTTGAGGTTTAAAAAAAAATCATAGTATCTTGGTCTTTATTGAAATGTTATTCAGTTCAGTTCAGTTGAGTTCAGTCACTCAGTCATGTCCGACTCTTTGCGACCCCATGAATTGCAGCACGCCAGGCCTCCCTGTCCATCACCAACTCCCAGAGTTCACTCAGACTCATGTCCATTGAGTCAGTGATGCAATTCAGCCACCTCATCCTCGGTCGTCCCCTTCTCCTGCCCCCAATCCCTCCCAGCATCAGAGTCTTTTCCAATGAGTCAACTCTTCGTATGAGGTGGCCAAAGTACTGGAGCTTCAGCTTCAGCATAATTCCTTCCAAAGAAATCCCAGGGCTGATCTCCTTCAGAATGGACTGGTTGGATCTCCTTGTAGTCCAAGGGACTCTCAAGAGTCTTCTCCAACACCACAGTTCAAAAGCATCAATTCTTTGGCGCTCAGCCTTCTTCACAGTCATGTACATAACTTAGGGACGTTAAAAAACCAATGACCCGGGCATTTACCCAGATGTATACTAGACTCTGTAAAAGTTAGCTCTCTGGTTGTAGGGCCTTAAAACATGAATTTGTTTCTATGCCAGTCTAGGTTTGATACAGGATACAGGATGCTTGGAGCTGTTGCACTGGAATGACCCAGAGAGATAGTATGGGGAGGGAGATGGGAGAGGGGTTCAGGATTGGGAACACGTGTGCACCCGTGGTGGATCTGTGTTGATGTATGGTAAAACTGATACAATATTTTAAAGTAAAAAAATAATAATAATAAAGAAATGAAATGGAACATATTAGAAATGAAACACACCACCTACCTTTGAGATAGGTTTTGATATGTTCCTGATTATAGAAAATTTCTAAGTGTCTATAACAAAGATAGAGGATAAGAAAAAAAAAAAAAGAATCAAAGATAGAAAGATTCATTGACTTTACAGTGGACTTTTGAATCTCTCATTTTTATTTCTCTTTAGCACTTTTTGTTCTCATTCAGAACTCATATTCATAAAAGTTTTCTTAGCTCATCTGATTAAAAAAATTGATACTGAAATATTAATGAGCCAAGGATTAATCTCTTCATGAAAATTTTTGTACTTAAAAGATAAACTTTTAGAAACAGCAATTTATCATTTGAGAGGTTGAGAGCTGTGTTCAGGACAACAAGCTTGATAGAGCTCTTTGCCTATCTCAGAATGCTGAAGGCATACAATGGAGACAACAAAGCTTAGCTGAAGCCTTGCAGCAGTACATCATTTTTATAACATTTTTATATATAATATGCTTTAGTGACTCATGAAAATATGGAGAAGAGATGTTAGCATAGTTAAATATTGTCCCTCAAATGGCATAGATGTCACGGACTATATTTTTCTTGGAGAAATCCTGTAGCCTCTCAAATAAATAAGTAAGGAACAATATATTTATTAGCAGGATCACATTTAGAATGAACTCACTTGCAAATACTAAAAAAAGAACACTTAGTATATGGTCTGGGTTGTGATAGTAATGAAATACATCTTGAATATTTCTAACACTGGTTAATAATAGACTATAAAATCAACTCTAAGGAGGAAATAAAATAAGCAACATAGTTTGGTCAAAATTAAGACAATTTACAATTATAATCAACTTACATAAAATTATAGTGTGCTATATGGAGGAAATAATGCTGTGGTATGATAAGGCAGTTACAATTTTTAGAAAGTGACAGAGTTTTATGTTCATAGGTTTACTTTTAAATAGTAGAAACCAATTTGCATGAAACAATTCAGGCACTAACTATAATTACTATAGAAATAGAGAAGCAATATTAGCTAGGGATATTCTGTGGGCTGGGGCAGGTACAGCAGAAGGCAATCAAAGCCAGTCTTTGATTGACTTGTACTATTTTAATTTTTAAAAACAAGTTTGCTTTCATGTATCACTTCTAAGCCATATATGGTCAGTTAATTTTCAACAAAAGAGCCAAGAATATATAATAAGAAAAGGGGTAATCTGTATGTTGTCACCCTGCTTATTTAATTTTTATGCAGAGTACATCAAGAGAAACATTGGGCTGGAAGAAGCATAAGCTGGAATCAAGATTGCCAGGAGGTTATACCAATAACCTTAGATATGCAGATGATACCACCCTCATGGCAGAAAGTGAAGAGGAACTAAAAAACCTCTTGATGAAAGTGAAAGAAGAGAATGAAAGTGTTGGCTTAAAGCTCAACATTCAGAAAATGAAGATCATGGCATCTGGTCACATCACTTCATGAGAAATAGATGGGGAAACAGTGGAAACAGTGTCAGACTGTATCTTTTTGGGCTCCAAAATCACAGCAGATGGTGACTGCAGCCATGAAATTAAAACACGCTTACTCCTTGGAAGAAAAATTATAATCAATGTAGATTGCATATTCAAAAGCAGAGACACTACTTTGCCAACAAAGGTCCATCTAGTCATGGTTGTGGTTTTTCCAGTGGTCATGTATGGATTCCAGAGTTGGACTGTGAAGAAAGCTGAGTACCGAAGAATTGATGCTTTTGAACTGTGGTGTTGGAGAAGACTCTTGAGAGTCCCTTGGTCTGCAAGGAGATCCAACCAGTCCATTCTGAAGGAGATCAGTTCTGAGTGTTCTTTGGAAGGAATGATGCTAAAGCTGAAACTCTAGCACTTTGGCCACCTCATGCGAAGAGTTGACTCATTGGAAAAGACTTTGATGCTGGGAGGGATTGGGGCAGGAGGAAAAGGGGACAGAGGATGAGATGGCTGGATGGCATCACCGACTCAATGGACATGAGTCTGAGTGAACTGCAGGAGTTGATGATGGACAGGGAGCCCTGGCGTGCTGCAATTTATCGGGTCGCAAAGAGTCTGATACAACTGAGCGAATGAACTTAACTGAACTGAATCTCTTTGATAAATGGCACTGTGAAAACTGATTAACCAAATGTAAAAGAATAAAATTAGACTCTATTTTACATGATACAGAAAAGTCAACTCAAAAAGGATTAATTAATTAAATATAGTACCTGAAATCATAAAACTCCTAGAAGAAAACATGGACTTGACACCAAAGTAAAAGCAATAAAATAACAAGAGAAAAAAACAAAAAACAAAAAACTTAAGACTACATCAAACTGAAAAGCTTCTTTTCAGCAACAAAACCTATTAGCAAAAGGAAAAGGCAACCAATGGAATGGGAGAAAATATTTGCAAATCACATATGCAATATGAGGTTAATATCTAAAACGTAGAAAGAATGCATATAAATCTGTAGCAAAAAGGCAAGTAACCTAGCTAAAAAATGGATAAAGAACCTGATATCACATTTTGTCAAAGAGGTATGCAAATGACTGACAGGTACATGAAAAGATACTCAGTACTCCCTGATCATTAATCATCAGGGAAACCTAAATCAATACCACAATGAGATATCACCTCATACTTCTCAGGGTGTCTATTATCAAAACGACAAGAGACAACAAATGCTGCTGAAGATTTGGAGAAAAGAAAACACTGGGACACTGGAAATGGAAACTGTTTCAGCCACTAAGGAAAATAGTGGAGCAACCTCAGGAAATTAAAAATAGAACTACCATAGGATTCAGCAATCATTTGTCTAGGTGTATCTCCAAAGGAAACAAAATCATTATCTCAAAGAGATATCTGAATTCTGTGTTCATTGTTGCATTATTCATAATAACCAACTTGTGAAAATGACCTAAATGTCATTCAGTTCAGTTCAGTTCAGTAGCTCAGTCGTGTCTGACTCTTTGCGACCCCGTGAATCGCAGCACGCCAGGCCTCCCTGTCCATCACCAACTCCCGGAGTTCACTCAGATTCACCTTCATCAAGTCTGATGCCATCCAGCCATCTCATCCTCTGTCTTCCCCTTCTCCTCCTGCCCCCAATCCCTCCCAGCATCAGAGTCTTTACCAATGAGTCAACTCTTTGCGTGAGGTGGCCAAAGTACTGGAGTTTCAGCTTTAGCATCATTCCTTCCAAAGAAATCCCAGGGCTGATTTCCTTCAGAATGGACTGGTTGGATCTCCTTGCAGTCCAAGGGACTCTCAAGAGTCTTCTCCAACACCACAGTTCAAAAACATCAATTCTTCGGGGCTCAGCTTACTTCACAGTCCAACTCTCACATCCATACATGGCTACTGGAAAAACCATAACCTTGACTAGACGGACCTTAGTCGGCAAAGTAATGTCTCTGCTTTTGAATATGCTATCTAGGTTGGTCATCACTTTTCTTCCAAAGAGTAAGCGTCTTTTAATTTCATGACTGCAGTCACCATCTGCAGTAATTTTGGAGCCCCAAAAAATAGTCTGACACTGTTTCCACTGTTTCCCCATCTATTTCCCATGAAGTGATGGGACCGGATGCCAAGATCTTCATTTTCTGAATGTTGAGCTTGAAGCCAATTTTTTCACTCTCCTCTTTCACTTTCATCAAGAGGCTTTTAAGTCCCTCTTCACTTTCTGCCATAAGGGTGGTGTCATCTGCATATCTGAGGTTATTGATATTTCTCCCAGCAATCTTGATTCCAGCTTGTGTTTCTTCCAGTCCAGCATTTCTCATGATGTTCTCTGCATATAAGTTAAGTAAGCAGGGTGACAATATACAGCCTTGACGTACTCCTTTTCCTATTTGGAACCAGTCTGTTGTTCCATGTCCAGTTCTAACTGTTGCTTCCTGACCTGCATACAGATTTCTCAAGAGGCAGGTCAGGTTAGTGTTATATAATGAAAGTGATGTGTGTGTGTGTGTGTGTGTGTGCATGGGCACAGATGCGTGTATGTGATGTGTACTGGCTGTATTTAGGAGGCGTGTAAAGTTGGGCAAGGTAGCTGTCTTCATTCAAGCACAATGTCTAGAAAGTGACTCAGCTGTGAGGCATCAGCTGTCAATACTCCCATCAATTGGAATAAAAGCTTTAGTCTTGATCTGGGTGATATAAGAGAGCATCCATTACCCTTCCTTGAAAGCTTGAGTTTTCTTTCATGTTCAGAGGTGGATAAATGTAGTGGGGGTATGTTGTTTTTAAAATGTTGTTTTGCTAAACGAATGGATAGATACACAAATTGCTGAACTGAATAAGCAGCTTTAGTAAGCAAAATGAGTAAAAGAACAATAATCCAGAAACACAAGTAGCACAAATATTTTAACAAATATTTATGAAAGGGTCTTTTTTTTAAAAAAAATTGTTTGTGGTAAAACAATAAGCAACTTTGGAATAAAGCAAATCTTATAAATGAAAAAATGAGAATTAATAGAAACAGAGACTAGAATAATGGTTGATGGGGGAAATTAGGAGAGATTGGTAAAGAAATGAATAAGGTCTGAGGAGCTAATGCTTAGCACAGTGACTATAGTTAACATTGTATTATATAATTTGAATTTGTTAAGAATGTATGTTATGAAGTAAATGTGAGAAGTAGTGATGTTATCACTATCCCCATGGTGAGAACATTTTACATGGCATACATATATCAAATCATTATGTTCTACAGTTTAAGCACATGACAATTTAATTTGACAGTTGTACCTATAAAACTGAAAAAGTAATTCTAGTAAAAACTATTTTCAAAAATATAATTTTAATAATTATTTTTAGAAAAAAAGAAAAAAAGTGGTTTCAAGTCTACATGTATACATCCTAAGACTTAGGACACAAGTATATGTTTGGACAGGGGGCAATATTCAATGTACTCTGACATGTGACCAACCAGAAAGCAGTTTCAGTTGGTAACAGGGAATTAAAGTCCCTGTCAGCATACCAAGATAATGACAAAGAATGGGCAGAAGTTGAATAAGAAAGAGTCAAGACTTAATGAGAGTTAAAAGTTGACAGACTGATCAAAATGAAGACAAGAAGGCCATGTATAGAACTGGAATTCGATATCAGAACTGCCAAAGTATCACAACAGTGAGTATTACTTTAAAGCTGAGGGTTGAGAACATAATATTAGTCTCATAGGAAGGCCCAGTTGGGTTTTACTTCTCAAATAGTGATTCACGGATCCCCTACCTACATTCAGCTCAGTTCAATTCAGTCAACTCAGTAATGTCCGACTCTTTACGACCCCACGAATTGCAGCACGGCAGGCCTCCTTGTCTATCACCAACTCCTGGAGTTCATACAAACTCATGTTCATAGAGTTGGTGATGCTATCCAGCATCTCATCCTCTGTCGTCCCTTTCTCCTCCTGCCCCCAATCCCTCCCAGCATCAGAGTCTTTTCCAATGAGTCAAATCTTGGTATCAGGTGGCCAAAGTACTGGAGTTTCAGCTTTAGCATCATTCCTTCCAAAGAACACCCAGGACCGATCTCCTTTAGGACAGCCTGGTTGGATCTCTTTACAGTCCAAGGGACTCTCAATAGTCTTCTCCGACACCACAGTTCAAAAGCATCAATTATTCAGTGCTCAGCTTTCTTCACAGTCCAACTCTCGCATCCATACATGACCACTGGAAAAACCATAACCTTGTCTACATGGACTTCTGTTGGCAAAGTAGTGTCTCTGCTTTTGAATATGCTATCTAGGTTGGTCATAACTTTCCTTCCAAGGAATAAGTGTCTTTTAATTTCATGGCTGCAATCACCATCTGCAGTCATTTTGGAGCCCCCAAAAATAAACTCTGACATTGTTTCCACTGTTTCCCCATCTATTTGCCCTGAAGTGATGGGACCAGATGTCATGATCTTCATTTTCTGAATGTTGAGCTTTAAACCTTTAAAACTCTTTCAGACATTTTCACTCTCCTCTTTCACTTTCATCAATAGGCTTTTTAGTTCCTCTTCATTTTCTGTCATCAGAGAAGGCAATGGCAACGAATTCCAATACTTTTGCCTGGAAAATCCCATGGACAGAGGAGCCTAGTAGGCTGCAGTCCATGGGTCACAAAGAGTTGGACACGATTGAGTGATTCACTTTCACTTTTCACTTTGGTGCATTGGAGAAGGAAATAGCAACCCACTCCAGTATTCTTGCCTGGAGAATCCCAAGTCCAGGGGAGCCTAGTGGGCTGGCATCTCTGGGGTCGCACAGAGTCGGGCACAACTGAAGCGACTTAGCAGCAGCAGCAGCAGCAGCAGCATTTTCTGCCATAAAAGTGGTGTCATCTACATATCTGGGGTTATTGATATTTCTTCTGGCAATCCTGATTACAGCTTGTGCTTCTTCCAGCCCAGTGCTTCTCATGATGTACTCTGCATAGAAGTTAAATAAGCAGGGTGGCAATATACAGCCTTGATGTACTCCTTTTCCTATTTGGAATCAGTCTGTTTTTCCATGTCTCTTTCTAACTGTTGTTTCCTGACCTGCATATAGCTTTCTCAAGAGGCATGTCATGTGGTCTGGTATTCCCATCTCTTTCAGAATTTTCCAGTTTATTGTGATCCACACAGTCAAAGGCTTTGGCATAATCAATAAAGCAGAAATAGATGTTATTCTGGAAATTTCTTGCTTTTTCGATGATCCAGTGGATGTTGGCAATTTGATCTCTGGTTCCTCTGCCTTTTCTAAAACCAGCTTGAACATCTGGAAGTTCACGGTTCATGTATTGCTGAAGCCTGGCTTGGAGAATTTTGAGCATTACTTTACTAGCGTGTGAGATGAGTTCAATTGTGCGGTAGTTTGAGCATTCTTTGGCATTGCCCTTCTATGGGATTGGAATGAAAACTGACCTTTGCCATTCCTATGTCCATTGTTGCATTTTCCAAATTTGCAGGCATAGTGAGTGCAGCACTTACACAGCATCATCTTTCAGGATTTGAAATAGCTCAACTGGAATTCTATCACCTCCACTAACTTTTTTCGTAGTGATGCTTTCTAAGGCCCACTTGACTTCACATTCCAGGATGTCTGCCTCTAGGTGAGTGATCACACCATTGTGATTATCAGGGTCATGAAGATCTTTTTTGTACAGTTCTTCTGTGTATTCTTACCACTTCTTCTTAATATCTTCTGCTTCTGTTAGGTCCATACCATTTCTGTCCTTTATCAAGCCCATCTTTGCCTGAAATGTTCCCTTGGCATCTCTAATTTTCTTAAAGAGATCTCTAGTCTTTCCCATTCTGGTGTTTTCCTCTACTTCTCTGCATTGATCGCTGAAGGCTTTCTTATCTCTTCTTGCTGTTCTTTGAAACTCTGCATTCAGATGCTTATATCTTTCCTTTTCTGCTTTGCTTTTCACTTCTTTTCTTTTCACAGCTATTTGTAAGGCTTCCCCAGACAGCCATTTTGCTTTTTTTGCATTTCTTTTCCATGGTGATGGTCTTGATCCCTGTCTCCTGTACAATATCATGAACTTCATTCTATAGTTCATCAGGCACTCTATCTATCAGATCTAGTCCCTTAAATCTATTTCTCACTTCCACTGTATAATCATAAGGGATTTGATTTTGGTCATACCTGAATGGTCTAGTGGTTTTTCCTACTTTCTTCAATTTAAGTCTGAATTTGGCAATAAACAGTTCATGATCTGAGCCACAGTCAGCTCCCAGTCTCGTTTTTGTTGACTCTATAAAGCTTCTCCATCTTTGGCTGCAAAGAATATAATCAATCTGATTTTGGTGTTGACCATCTGGTAATGTTCATGTGTAGAGTCTTCTCTTACTTTCTTGAAAGAGGCTATTTGCTATGACCAGTGAGTTCTCTTGGCAAAACTCTATTAGCCTTTGCCCTGCCTCATTCCGTATTCCAAGACCAAATTTGCCTGTTACTCCAGGTGTTTCTTGACTTCCTACTTTTGCATTCCAGTCCCCTATAATGAAAAGGACATCTTTCTTGGGTGTTAGTTCTAAAAGGTCTTGTAGGTCTTCATAGAAACATTCAACTTCTGCTTCTTCAGAGTTACTGTTTGGAGCATAGACTTGATTATCTTAAAGTACTTCTCATGCAGATTCTGGCATCCCAGTCAAGACACAATGAATCTGAATCTGTTGAAAATGAACAGGAAGCTTCAAGATTTATTTGATTCAGTGGGTAACAGAGAGTTCCAGTCCAGAGCAAAAGACCATGTGAATTGACATTGGATAAAGAATAAGAACTTGTTTCCTGTGGTGACCAACTATGCCTCTCCTATGTTCCTGATGTCATTGTCTTTATTATCAACATTTGCTCACTTATTCTATAACAAAAAGCAAATTTTGTTTTACTGTCTATTTATAAAAAAATCCCTCAACCTTCAAAACTCAATTAAAGTTGATATTTTATTCATGAGCCTTACAATTATCACTTTTAATTCTACTCATGGTCAAAGGGCAAGGTAATACAAGCCAGAGTGCATTAAGAACTTAGTCTTGGGGTATTCATTTCCTTCCAGAAATATTGCTTTAGGTACAAACGTCTTTGACTATGCCCTGGAATCTAAATGTTTTAGCTCTCAAAGCAAAAACCTATCTTTGCAGTACACTTTTCCTTTTTTTTTTTTCTTTAGTTATTTATTTTTTTAATTTTAAAATCTTTCATTCTTACAGGCGTTCCAAAACATGAACTCCCCTCCCACCTCCCTCCCCATAACATCTCTGTGGGTCATCCCCATGCACCAGCCCCAAGCATGCTGTATCCTGCGTCAGACATAGACTGGCGATTCAATTCTTCCATGATAGTATACATGTTAGAATGCCATTCTCCCAAATCATCCCACTCTCTCCCTCTCCCTCTGAGTCCAAAAGTCCGTTATACACATCTGTGTCTTTTTTCCTGTCTTGCATACAGGGTCGTCATTGCCATCTTCCTAAATTCCATATATATGTGTTAGTATACTGTATTGGTGTTTTTCTACCTGGCTTACTTCACTCTGTATAATCGGCTCCCGTTTCATCCATCTCATCAGAACTGATTCAAATGAATTTTTTTTAATGGCTGAGTAATACTCCATTGTGTATATGTACCACAGCTTTCTTATACATTCATCTGCTAATGGACATCTAGCTTGTTTCCATGTCCTGGCTATTATAAACAGTGCTGCGATGAACATTGGGGTGCATGTGTCTCTTTCAATTCTGGTTTCCTCGGTGTGTATGCCCAGCAGTGGGATAGCTGGGTCATACGGTAGTTCTATTTGCAATTTTTTAAGGAATCTCCACACTGTTCTCCATAGTGGCTGTACTAGTTTGCATTCCCACCAACAGTGTAGGAGGGTTCCCTTTTCTCCACACCCTCTCCAGCATTTATTGCTTGCAGATTTTTGGATCGCAGCCATTCTGACTGGTGTGAAGTGGTACCTCATTGTGGTTTTGATTTGCATTTCTCTAATAACGAGTGATGTTGAGCATCTTTTCATGTGTTTGTTAGCCATCTGTATGTCTTCTTTGGAGAAATGTCTATTTAGTTCTTTGGCCCATTTTTTGATTGGGTCGTTTATTTTTCTGGAATTGAGTTGCATAAGTTGCTTGTATATTTTTGAGATTAGTTGTTTGTCAGTTGTTTCATTTGCTATTATTTTCTCCCATTCAGAAGGCTGTCTTTTCACCTTGCTTATATTTTCCTTTGTTGTGCAGAAGCTTTTAATTTTAATTAGATCCCATTTGTTTATTTTTGCTTTTATTTCCAGAATTCTGGGAGGTGGATCATAGAGGATCCTGCTGTGATTTATGTCTGAGAGTGCTTTGCCTATGTTCTCCTCTAGGAGTTTTATAGTTTCTGGTCTTACGTTGAGATCTTTAATCCATTTTGAGTTTATTTTTGTGTGCAGTGTTAGAAAGTGATCTAGTTTCATTCTTTTACAAGTGGTTGGCCAGTTTTCCCAGCACCACTTGTTAAAGAGATTGTCTTTACTCCATTGTATATTCTTGCCTCCTTTGTCAAAGATAAGGTGTCCATATGTGTGTGGATTTATCTCTGGGCTTTCTTTTTGTTCCACTGATCTATATGTCTTTGTGCCAGTACCATACTGTTTTGATGACTGTGGCTTTGTAGTAGAGCCTGAAGTCAGGCAAGTTGATTCCTCCAGTTCCATTCTTATTTATCAAGATTGCTTTCGCAATTCTGAGGTTTTTTGTATTTCCATACAAATCTTGAAATTATTTGTTCTAGTTCTGTGAAAAATATGGCTGTTAGAATTTCAAGGCAATTTTTCTACTATTACTCATTCAGAAAAGTTGGCTGTAATTAGCAAAGAAAACAAGACCTGAACATTTGCATAGTTTAACAACCTGAGAGTATTTTTCCAAATACTTACTACATTTAATTCAAGTGACAGAAAGCAGGAAATATTTATGATACTTCCATAGCACATTGAGATTACTTTTTTATGTTATTCAAATATGAAGCATTATTTAATAATATAGTTTACATTAAAAAAACAGTAAAAATAATTCCTCAGCATTGCACTACATATAGTGTTTTATATATTATTAAATTGAGCAAGTTAGGCTAATAATATAAAGTATACTAAAACAGATTATGACCTGGGCTTCCTGGTGGCTCAGAAGTTAAAGTGTCTGCCTGCAATGTGGGAGACTCAGGTTCAATCCCCAGGTCGAGAAGATTCCCTGGAGAAGGAAATGACAACCCACTCCAGTACTTTTCCGTGGAAAATTCCATGGACGGAGGAGCCTGGTAAGATAGAGTCCATGGGACTGCAAAGAGTTGCACACGATTGAGCAACTTCACTTCAATGTAGGTCCATTATGGTAGAAAAATAAAGTATCATTCTTTTGAATGAAGGTGATAATGGGGGGGGTGCTATTCATGTATGGGGATGGAGGCATTTTGGAAAACTGTCTTTCAATATTGTTGCAAAACTAGTGTAAAAATGATATTTCAAAACTCACCTTAAACAATAAAAAAATATTTTAATGTAAAAAAATACAATTAAAATTATAATTAAGAAAAAATGTGCAAATTAGTCTAATAATATAAAACAATATAATTTTAAAACAATTAATGGAATTGAATTCAGAAAGTTAATTAAAGTTATCAGAAATTGATTAACTTTCTTATTAATTAAATCCCAGAAATATTTAAGTGAATTAGTACTTACAGAGTATGCATTCATCTAAATTAAGTGTGTAAGAAACAGGATAATTCAGCTTTAATGAGGTGATTTTAATTCTAGAAAATTCAATGATGCATAATTTGGGGGAAATTTCTGATTCTCTTAAGTGGAAGATATCATTACAATACATCATATGTGACAGACATTGTATAGTCACTTAATGAACTTTATAGTTGAGACATCTCAGGAATTTTTTGCAAAATATACCTTTGGAATCAAAACCAAATGGGAAGTCAGATTAGTAGACAATGGCATGAGAGAAGCACATGCAAGAAACTATTGAAATTCAGCTAATTTTCAGGTATAAATTATTAGATTTAGAATGTGCCAGGTTAACATGCCATGACCATAGACTGCAGTGGAGAAGAAGTTGAAAAGCACACCTGTGAATAACTTTTAGTAAAAGAGTTTCTTTTGATGGTATTGGCTATATATAAATACCATATCATCATCTGTTTGGCTCAAATTTCTACTGTTGGCTTCCTTAAAGGGACAAACTTATATATCACTAAATAATTATTTATTTTTTAAGATCAATATTGGCAGTATTTCAATAACAAGATATATGGGGATAATAGAGATTCAACTTTATAGGCTGATGCAGAAGAGGTGGAGAGGAAAGAGAAAATTTGTAGATGTATGAAATGGAGACTTCTATTAAATGATATCACAGAGAAGATAGCAAAGGATGAAGTCAGAAAGTAAGTAATGAGGATTTATCTTTAACAGTATTCTCAAAGTGTGAGACATAGAACTCTAGGCATTCCCAGATTTTCCAATTGATTCCTGAGGTCAAAATTACTTTTATACTATTAACTATTTTCATATTATTTTCACAGTGCTTGTATGTGTACCAATGTTGCAAAAACAATGTTAAGTAAAACAATGGATGTTTTAGAATGAATCAAGGCAATGGAACCAAATCATACTTGCATTAGTGTATTCTTTGCTGCTGCATTATCACAGTATAAAGAATGGCAGCTTAACTGAAGAATGAATTTTATGAAGCAGTAAATATTGTTAATTTAATTAAATGTTGAGTTCATATATTTTTAATATTCTGTGTATGAAATTAGGAGTTTGCATAGAACAGTTTCTACAAATAAATGTACAGTGGTTAAATGAAAGTATTATATGGCTGTTTGAGTTATGAGCTGATTAGTCAAGTTTTTTGTATTACTGTCATTGCTTGAAAGAATGATTATCAGGCAAACAATGGTTACTCAAAATTAAATACACATTATCTTGAGGATTAAGGAAGTAAACTTTACATTTCAAGAACTACTGACAATAACAGTGACCAATAATAAAATATGAGCTTACAAGGAAAAATCATAACTTTGCAAAGCTTGTACTTTTTATCATAAACTTAACAATCTGCCACCTCAAAAAGAATATCTAAGTAAAATTAAAAGTAAAACTACTGAACTTGATGCATTGTATAACCATGTTACCATTTAGAAAAACCATATAACTTTGAAAACCAGTATTTTTCAAAGATTTTACCAAGCTATGCATATCTCTCTCTATATATAGGCAAAGGTAAAAGGCAAAGGAAGCTAAAGGCAAAGGAGAAAAGGAAAGATATACCCACTTGAATTCAGAGTTCCAAAGAATAGGAAGGAGAGATAAGAAAGCTTACATCAGTGATCAAGGCAAAGAAACAGAAGAAAACAAAAGAAAGGGAAGGGCTAGAGATCCCTTCAAGACAATTAGAGATACCAAGGGAATATTTCATGCAAAAGATGGGCACAATAAAAGACAGAAATGGTAAAGACCTAGTAGAAGCAGAAGATATTAAGAAAAATGGCAAGAATACACAGAAGAACTATACAAAAATTAATAAATAAATAAAATCTTCATGACCCAGATAATCACAATGGTGTGGTCATTCACTGAGAGCCTGACATTCTGGAATGTGAAGTCAAGTGGGCTTTAGGAAACATGGCTACAAAAAAGTTAGTGGAGATGATGGAATACCAGTTAAGCTATTTCAAATCTGTGCTGAACTCAAAATGCCAGCACATTTGGAACATGCTACAGTGGCGACAGGACCAGAAAAGATCAGTTTTCATTCTATTTCCAAAGAAAGGCAATACCCAAAAATGTTCAAACTGCTGCAAAATTGCAGTCATCTCACACGCTAGCAAAGTAATGCTCAAAATTCTCCACCCAGGCTTCAACAGTACGTGAACCATGAACTTCCAGTTGTTCAAGGTGGATTTAGTAAAGACAGAGGAACCAGAGGTCAAATTCACAACTTTTGTTCGGTCATCAAACAAGCAAAAGAATTACAGAAGAACATTTATTTCTACTTCATTGACTTTGCCAAAGCCGTTGACTGTGTGGATCACAATAAACTGTAGAAAATTCTTCAAGAGAAGGGAACACAAGATGATGTTACCTGCCACCTGAGAAATCTGTACCCAGGTCAAGAAGCAGTAGTTAGAATGGGATATAGAAAAACAGATTGTTTCCAAATTGAGGAAGAGGTATGTCAAGGCTAAATACTGCTTATTTAACCTATATGCAGAGTATATTATGTGATATGCCAGGCTGGATGAAACTCAAGCTGGAATCAAGATTGCCAGGAGAAATATCAATAACCTCATATATGCAGATGACACCACCCTTATGGCAGAAAGCAAAGAGGAACTAAAGAGGTTCTTGATGAAAGTGAAAGAGGAGAGGGAAAAAGGTGGCTTAAAGCTCAACATTTAGAAAACGAAGATCATGACAACTGGTCCCATCACTTCAGGGCAAATAGATGGGGAAACAGTGGAAACAGTGTCAGAGTTTAATTCGGGGGGCTCCAAAATGACTGCAGATGGTGATTGCAGCCATGAAATTAAAAGACACTTACTCCTTGGAAGGAAAGTTATGACCAACCTAGACAGCATATTCAAAAGCAGAGACATTACTTTACCAACAAAGGTCTGTCTAGTCTAAGCTATGGTTTTTCCTGTGGTCATGTATGGACGTGAGAGTTGGACTATAAAAGAATCTGAGTGCAAAGGAAATGATGCTTTTGAACTGTGGTGTTGGAGAAGACTCTTGAGAGTCCTTTGGACTATAAGGAAATCAAATCAGTCAACCCTAAAGGAAATCAGTCCTGAATATACATTGGAAGGATTGATGCTGAAGCTGAAACTCTGATACTTTGGCCACCTGATGCGAAGAACTGACTTGTTGGAAAAGACCCTGATGCTGGGAAAGATTGAAGGCAGGAAGAGAAGGAGATAACAGAGGATGAGATGGTTGGATGATATCACCAACTGGAAGGACATGAGATTGAGCAAGCTCTGGGAATTACTGATTAACAGGGAAGCCTGGGATGCCACAGTCCATGGAGTCCCAAAGAGTTGAACACGACTGAGTGACTGAACTGAACTGATGCATTTCTTTGTAAATTATCTATACAAAACCATGGTCAAGTGGTGAGTTCTGAAGTAGGAGAATTTGAGATTTCATTGGTGTGGCTTTGTATTTCGCACGGTGACTAATTTTTAAGAAAATATTTCTTGTATTTTCCTGTATTATAAAAGATTATCCACAACTGTCTGGAAAAGCTATGAAAATATCCTCTTTTTTCCAAACTTGTTTTTTTTTTGTATACGATTTAACCAAAATATGTTCATCACAGATTGAATAAAGAAGTAGAAAGGGAATCCAGCTATCATTTTTAGTACAAACATTAAAGATATTTGGAAATATTACAAAATAATGTCACTCTATCACTAATGTGGGGGAAATATAGGCCATTTAGAAAAATCTGTTATTAATATTATTGCATAATCCATTTATTATAGGCAATTTAAATATATAAATAATAAGAAATTTAATTGCTCTCTAAAATTTTTATGGTGAATTTTAACATATTTAATTGAAATATAAAAAAGTTTTTGAGGGTCTTCAATAATTTTAAGAATTTAAAGAGACTCCTGAGAAGTACTGGCCTTTATGTTTTGTTACCTATTGAGTATTTCTTCCAGTTGAGCTATCTGAAATCCTAAAAGATGATGCCATTAAAGTGATGCACTCAATATGCCAGCAAATTTGAAGATTCAGCAGTGGTCACAGGACTGGAAAAGGTCAGTTTTTATTGCAATCTCAAAGAAAGGCAATGCCAAAAAATGTTCAAACTAATGCTCATTTGCACTTATCTCACATGCTAGCACAGTAATACTCTAAATCCTCCAAAAAGGTTTCAGCAGTACATGAACCATGAAATTCCAGATGCTCAAGCTGGAATTAGAAAAGTCAGAGGAACCAGAGATCAAATTGCCAACAGCTGTTGGATCATCAAAAAAGCAAGAGAGCTCTAGATAAACATCTATTTCTGCTTTATTGACTACACCAAAGCCTTTGACTGTGTGGATCAAACCAAACTGTGGAAAATTCTGAAAGAGGTGGGAATAGACCACCTTACCTGCCTTCTGAGAAATCTGCATCCACGTCAAAAAGCAACCATTAGAACTGAACCTGGAAAAATGAACTAGTTCCATATTGGCAAAGTACCTCACGGCTGTATATTGTCACCCTACCTATTTAACTTGTATGCAAAGTACATCATGTTAAATGCCAGGCTGGGAAATATCAATAAGCTCAGATATGCAGATTACACAACCCTTATGTCAGGAAGGGAAGAAGAACTAAAGAACCTCTTGATGAAAGTGAAAGAGGAGAGTGAACTGGCTTAAAACTCAACATTCAGAAAAAAGAAAAACATGGTGTCTGTCCCATCAATTCATGCCAAATCGATGGGGAAACTATGGAAACAGTGAAAGACTTTGTTTTGGGGGGCTCCAAAATCACTAGAGATGCTGACTGAATCCATGAAATTAAAAGAAGCTTGCTCCTTGGAAGAAAAGTTTTGACCAACCTAGACTTCATAGTAAAAACCAGAGACATTGCTTTGCCAACAACGTCTGTATAGTTGAAGCTATGGTTTTTCCAATAGTTATGTATGGATATGAGAATTGGACTATAAGAAAACTGAGTGCTGAAGAATTAATATTTTTGAACTTTAGTGTTGGAGAAGACTCTTGAGAGTCCCTTGGAAGAGAGTCTCCTTGCAAGGAGATCCAAACAGTTAATTCTGAAAGAAATCAATCCTGAATATTCATTGGAAGAACTGATGTTGAAGCTGAAACTCAAATACTTTGGCCACCTGATGCAAAGAGCTGACTCATTGGAAAAGACCCTGGAGCTGGGAAAGATTGAGGGCAGGAGGAGAAGGGGACAACAGAGGATGAGATGGTTGGATAGCATCACTAACTCAATGGACATGAGTTTGAGTAAACTCTGGGAGTTGGTGATGGACATGGAGTCCTGTCGTTCTGCAGTCCATGGGGCTGCAAAGAGTCAGACATGACTGAGCAACTGAACTGAACTGAAAGATGTTAAAAGAACTCATCAATTAATTTGGTAAAATTGCAGTTACAAAATTGAGACAGAGAAATTTGTTGCATGTCTATACACTAAAATTAAAGATCAGAAAGAGAAATTCAAGAAGCAATTACATTTATCATAGCATCAAAAAGAATAAAATACCTAGGAATAAACCTACCTTAGAAGACAAAAGGCCTGTACTGTGAAAACTATTAGATGCTAATCAAAGAAACTGAAGACATAAACAGATGGAAAGATATACCTTGATTGTGGATTGGAAGAATCAATATTGTCAATATGGCTATACTATACAAGGACATCTACAGTTTCAACACAATCCATATTAAATTACCAATGGCATTTTTCACAGAACTAGGACCAAAATCTCAAAATATGTACGGAGATACAAAAGACCTTGAGTAGCCAAAGCCATCATGAAAAAGAAAAACAGAACAGGAGGAATCAGGTTCCCTGACTTCAGACTATACTATCAAGCTAAGATAAAGGACAGAAACGGTATGGACCTAACAGAAGCAGAAGATATTAAGAAGAGGTGGCAAGAATACACAGAAGAACTGTACAAAAAAGAGCTTCACTACCAAGATAATCATGATGGTGTGGTATCTCACCTAGAGCCAGACATCCAGAATGTGAAGTCAAGTGGACCTTAGAAAGCATCACTATAAACAAAGCTAGTGGAGGTGATAGAATTCCAGTGGAGCTATTTCAAATCCTGAAAATGATGCTATGAAAGTGCTGCACTCACTACGCAAGCAAATTTGGAATACTCAGCAGTGGACACAGGAATGGCAAAGGTCAGTTTTCATTCCAATCCCAAAGAAAGGCAATGCCAAAGAATGCTCAAACTACTGCACAGTTACACTCATCTCACATGCTAGTAAAGTAATGCTCAAAATTCTCCAAGCCAGGCTTCAGCAATACGTGAACCATGAAATTCCAGATGTTCAAGCTGGTTTTAGAAAAAGTAGAGGAACCAGAGATCAAATTGCCAACATCCGTTGGATCATTGAAAAGGCAAAAGAGTTCCAGAAAAACATCTATTTCTGCTTTATTGACTACGCCAAAGCCTTTGACTGGGTGGATCACAATAAACTGTGGAAAATTCTGAAAGAGATGGGAATACCTGACCACCTGACCTGCCTCTTGAGAAACCTATATGCAGGTCAGTAAGTAACAGTTAGAACCAGACATGGAACAACAGACTGGTTCCAAATAGGAAAAGGAGTACATCAAGGCTGTATATTGTTACCCTGCTTATTTAACTTATATGCAGAGTACGTCATGAGAAACACTGGGTTGGAAGAAACAAGCTGGAATCAAGATTTCCAGGAGAAATATCACTAACCTCAAATGTGCAGATGACACCACCCTTATGGCAGAAAGTGAAGAGGATCTAAAAAGCCTCTTGATGAAAATGAAAGAAGAGAGTGAAAAGGTTGGCTTTAAGCTCAACATTCAGAAAACGAAGATGATGGCATCTTGTCCCATCACTTGAAAATTAGATGGGGAAACAGTGGAAGCAGTGTCATACTTTATTTTGGGGGGCTCAAAAATCAGTGCAGATGGTGGTTGCAGCCATGAAATTAAAAGACACTTACTCTTTGGAAGAAAAGTTATGACCAACCTAGACAGCATATTGAAAAGCAGAGACATTACTTTGCCAACAAACGTTCATCTATCCAAGGCTATCGTTTTTCCTGTGATCATGTATGGATGTGAGAGTTCGACTGTGAAGAAAGCTGAACGCCAAAGAATTGATGCTTTTGAACTGTGGTGTTGGAGAAGACTCTCGAGAGTCCCTTGGGCTGCAAGGAGATCCAACCACTCCATTCTGAAGGAGATCAGCCCTGGAATTTATTTTGGAAGGAATGATGCTAAAGCTGAAACTCCAGTATTTGGCTACCTCATGCAAAGAGTTGAATCATTGGAAAAGACTCTGATGCTGGGAGGGATTGGGGGCAGGAGGAGAAGGGGACGACACAGGATAAGATGGCTGGATGGCATCACTGACTCGATGGACGTGAGTCTGAGTGAACTCCAGGAGTTGGTGATGGACAGGGAGGCCTGGCGTGCGATTCATGGGGTCACAAAGAGTTGGACACTACTGAGCGACTGAACTGAACTGAACTGAGGGTAATGTCTGTGGTATACTCCTGGATACTGACCGCCAAGACAAGAGACTTGTCTAGTGTGTTCATCATGATAACCTACACACATGGGTCTCTGATATATAATGTTAGACAATGGCATGTTCTGAATAACTAATAAATGAATGGTACTTTAAAAATTACACTATCAGTGTAATTTAACTTGCGAAGTTGTCACGATGCATATAAGCTTCTTTTTCCCAATCAACTTTTGTCATAACAAAAATAGAAAGCACATATCCAGTCACACAGAAGAATATTAGGAAGGTTCCTTTTAAGAATTTGAAACAATACTAAAAAGTTCAGATGAATTTTTCTTTTTAGTTTAAGGAATTCATAAATATAGACCATTTCCAGAAGTTTTATACTACTGAAGTGAAAAATCAGAGACCTTGCTAATTTTTCTAACTTCCCAGAAACTTTCCTTGACTCCTCACTATTTTTTAATCTCCATCTTTTATGAACTAGAAGGTTTAGAATATCAATTTAGCACAAGTATATATTTTTATATTATATATGGCAGTCTTGTCACTCCTACTCCATATCAAGGACAAAGTAGAGGTAATATAATGAAGAGAGCATGACTTAAGTGCTTCAATTTGCCAGGTACCCTTTTTCACTTCTCTGTAAATTGATTTTTTCTTCTTGAATATGTAAAATCAATGTCTCTCTAATACCAACAACATGTGGATTAAATGATATAATGTGTAAAATAGGTCTTATATTTGGTTCAAAAGTGATTTGCCACTAAAAAAATACTATTTATATATCTTTTATCATATTTTTCTATCCTTGTAGAAGCCAAAATAATGAACCATAATTTCAGTGTTTTGTTACTGAATAATTTGGTCATCAATTTTGTTAGCATAAATCTTCAAAAATATGTTTACCTAGGTGGATAGTGGTATCAGAGTGATTCTGAAATTTTGTTTTATGTTACTTGAACTTCAGTGGTATATCAGAGAAGCTGACCAAGGAAATAATAAGAATTAGACTCTATTAGCAATGTGGTGGCAATCAGTCTGTTATGCACTGATTTAGAGGTAAGTCAGAGAGCCCCACCAGGACTTCCCCAGTGTCTCAGTGGTAGAGTCTGCCTGCAGTGCAGGAGCTACAGGAGACATAGGTTCGATCCTTGTGTCAAGAATATCCTCTGGAGAAGGGCATGGCAACCCACTCCAGTATCCTTGCCTGAAGAATCCCATGGACAGAAGAGCCTGATGAGCTACAGTCCCTGGGGTCACAAAGAGTCGGACACAACTGAAGTGACTTAACATTCACACACAGAGAGAAAAGGAAGATAAGTAGTAGATGTGCTCTGAAAAGCATCAGATACATTTGCAAATTTGATTTAGTTATAAACTAATCACAAAATTTCCTGGTGTACATATCTCAGGGTTGGATTCAATTTGCTCACATTTAGACTGAACAGAAAAGAAAGCTAAAGACAACAGTGGACTACTTCAAGGAGATACATTTGCAAGCAACAGAGATTTACAACAACAATAACAAAAAAAAAATGGAGACAAATAAACGCTAATGTAATCTTTTCAGATAAAAGAACAAGAAAATAGCAATTTTGACTACATAAGTTGGGCTTCACTGGTGGTTGAGATGGTAAAGAATCTGCCTACAATTCAGGAGACCTGAGTCTGATCTGAGCGTGGGGAAGATCCCCTAGAGAATGGAATGTCTACCCATTCCAGTATTCTTGCCTGGAAAATCCCATGGACAGAGGAGCCTGGCAGTCTACAGTTCCTGGGGTGGCAAAGAGTCAGACAAAACTGACTAACACTTTCAAGGAAGTAATAGGATTAAAAAAAAAAAAAAACTTCAAGAAGCAAGGGATTGGCAATGATTATTTGAGAGGCAAATGTATAATAGAATGAGGGGCATGCCTAAAGAGTTTTCTACCTCTATCAGAGAACTACAAAATGGTAGAAGAATATTGACTTGGTTAAGAAAACCTCAGCCTCAAGCACACATAGAAAAAATTGAAAGGAAGTCATACAACTGATGTAAGAGAAAAAGGAATAAATAACTGTGTTCCACCTTACAGAATAGATGTTTGAATATTAATATTTGAATGCTATAAATGAGAAAGGAGATAATGAACTGAGTATAAGGTGACCAGATGTTCAAGATGGTTTTAGAAAAGGCAGAGGAATCAGAGATCAAATTGCCAACATCCGCTGGATCATCGAAAAAGCAAGAGAGTTCCAGAAAAACATCTATTTCTGTTTTATTGACTATGCCAATGCCTTTGGCTGTGTGGATCACAATAAACTGTGGAAAATTCTGAAAGAGATGGGAATACCAGACCACTTGACCTGCCTCTTGAGAAACCTATATGCAGGTCAGGAAGCAACAGTTAGAACTGGACATGGAAAAACAGACTGGTTCCAAATAGGAAAAGGAGCACGTCAAGGCTGTTTATTGTCACCCTGCTTATTTAACTTATATACGGAGTACATCATGAGAAACCCTGGGCTGGAAGAAGCACAAGCTGGAATCAAGATGGCCAGGAGAAATATCAATAACCTCAGATATGCAGATGATACCACCCTTATGGCGGAAAGTGAAGAAGAACTAAAGAGCCTGTTGATGAAAGTGAAAGAGGAGAGTGAAAAAGTTGACTTCAAGCTCAACATTCAGAAAACTAAGATCATGGTATCTGGTACCATCACTTCATGGGAAATAGATGGGAAAACAGTGTCAGACTTTATTTTTATGGGCTCCAAAATCACTGCAGATGGTGACTGCAGCTATGAAATTAAAAGCCGCTTACTCCTTGGAAGGAAAGTTATGACCAACCTAGACACCATATTGAAAAGCAGAGTCATTACTTTGCCAACAAACGTTCATCTAGTCAAGGCTATGGTTTTTCCTGTGGTCATGTATGGATGTGAGAGTTGGACTGTGAAGAAAGCTGAATGCTAAAGAATTGATGCTTTTGAACTGTGGTGTTGGAGAAGACTCTTGAGAGTCCCTTGGACTGCAAGGAGATACAGCCAGTCCATCCTAAAGGAAATCAGTCCTGGGTGTTCATTGGAAGGACTGATGTTAAAGCTAAAACTCCAATATTTTGGCCACCTGAGGCAAAGAGCTGACTCATTGGAAAAGACCCTGATGCTGGGAAAGATTGAGGGCAGGAGGAGAAGGGGAAGACAGAGGATGAGATGGTTGGATGGCATCACCGAATCAAAGGGCATGGGTTTGGGTGGGCTCCAGGAATTGGTGATGGACAGGGAGGCCTGGCGTGCTGCAGCTCATGAGGTAGCAAAGAGTCAGACACGACTGAGTGAATGAACTGAACTGAACTGACAAGGTGACAGAAAAAAGGGAGAATGAGGGAAAATAAACTACAATGAAGGAAAATAAAACAAGGGATTTTTAAGAATTCATACAGAAGGGTTGTTGGTAGAAATACTGGTCCCAGAGATATTTGTAATAACACTGAACAACTGTGAACTAATGTATTTCATGAAGTTTCCATTCCAGGTGGGGAAGAGCAAAATGACACTATAAAATAAGTCTCTAGGTTTCAGGATCAGTAAATATGAACATACTTGATCCTTGTGTGTGCATGCTAAGTTACCTCAGTCATATCCAATTCTTTGCAACCCCATGAACAGTATCTTGACAACATCCTGTGAGACTCCTCTGTCCATGGGATTCTCCAGGCAATATTACTGGAGTGGGTTGTCATGCCCTCCTCCAGGGGATCTTCCCAGCCCAGGGATCGAACCCACACATACTGAGTCTCTTGCATTGGCAGGCAGGTTCTTTACCACTAGCACAAACTGGGAAGCCCAACACTCTTAATAGGTATTTCTACAATTTGCAAGTACTTTCTCTCTGCTCTTAGTACCTTTAAAATTGCTGGGAAAAACAAGCAAAAGCCAAACAAGATAATCAATTTTCAACTTTAAAACACACTTCAGGGGATGATTTTGTTTCCACAAATAACCAACTGTCTACTCTATTTTTAGAATTAAGCTTTATCAATTGAAGGATGATAATGTGAAAAATATTCTATTTATATTTAGACCAAAAGATAAAAAGCAACATTAACCTACTCAGATAAAAGGCTATTAGTAACATACTAATAGACTATTAACAAACACATGATAGACTTCTGATTTGCTTGAAAGAGATTAAATAAAACAATTGACCTAACCAAAATTTTGTAATAAAGTCATTCAGGACATAATTTCTTATGGAAGTATGAAAACCATCATAGAACTACAAATAGCAAGAGGCCAGAGAGAGGGGACTGAGTATGGGGCTCCAGAGCCAGAGTTTGGGATTTTTATTCTGACTCTGCCACTTTATACCTCCCTGGGGTTCTGTTTGTGTGTGTGTGTGTCTGTGTGTAGTGAGGTTAATAAGTACCTACTTCACACAGCTGTGAGTACCAAATAAATTAATACAAGTGAAACTTTGTGGAGGTTTCTCCTTATAAAGCATTTCTAAGAGTTCCTGGAACACAGTAATACTAAATGCAACTTTGCTTTTAATAATATTGCTTATGCTACTAGGTTTATTTCTTCTGCCTAACCCAAGAAAGATCTACTAATTACACTTGTCATAAATGGTCAGAAATGGGAAGTGGAGTTTTCCACTTGAGCTTAGCTCTGTTAATCACCTACTATAGTCTGACAGAATTTTCTATGCACCTAAAATCACAGATAGATAGTTTTCTGCTGCAGAAAATTTTAATTATTCCTTAAAATGACTTACTAAAACTTACTCTGATATTGTTGTTAAAATAAAATGCCTGTTTTAAATCTAAAATTTTGTTTCATTTCATATTAATTCGAAATCAATATGAAAGTCACTCAGTCACATCTGACTCTGTGACCCTGTGGACTCTGGCCACTCAGACTCCTCTGTCCATGTGATTTTCCAAGCAAGAATACTGGAATGGGTTGCCATTTCCTTCTCCAAGTTATCTTTCCAACTCAAAGATTGAACCCAGGTCTCCTGCCTCAAAGGCAGATTCTCTACCATCTGAGCTATCAAGGAAGTTCAATTATTCCTTAAAATGAGTAATGCTTACTCTGGTATTGTTACTAAAAGAAAATGCCCATTTTGAATCTAAATATTTTGTTATATTTCATATTGATTTCAAATGCTTGTACTTGATTCCAGATAAAAATACCTTCACATATATGTAAAGCTATTTTTACCTGGAATACAATTCTCTTTCAACTCGATGCCATGAAACAATATGACCTTTTATAGCTCTTGGCACATTGCATAATATATAAAACAAAATAAAATACTTCAGTTTTAAAATTTACCCATAAGTAGGATAGATTGAATATAATAATCAAAGCCAGAAAGATTTGCTTGAGTGGATTTCATGCAAGTCCATGGCAATTTGCATTAATCTGATAAGTCTCTTATAGTTTATCTACCTGAGTGAAGGTTTTATAAGTATAAATCATGTACATTAACATTCTGAGAAAAAGTTAACTCTGGTGTTTCAATGCATTTGTGCAAGTTAAATGCACAATGGCTCAGGAAATACCTATTCTAATGTCCCTATGCATTTGCCTGTGACTTAAATTTCCTTTTCATTTCTTCAAAGCGGAATTTTAAGCAACATCTAAGAGTAAAGGAAATGTTTGATCTTGAATGTGAGGAAGGATATATCCAGAGGGATTTTACAGAAGCAAAGAAAAATGAGCGAGAATTGCATATTATTTTTAAAGCAGATTTGCATGACAAGAGCCAAGAACTTCTGTTAAGAAAGGAAATAAACTAGCTCCACTGTTTCCTCAGAATAGAAAACTGTCAAGCTGGTATGATTTAAAGAACACAAAAAGCCATTCTCAATGACCTGCTCTACCCATTAAAATTACTTATTTCCCTAAATTAAAACATCAAAAGTTTCTGTTTATAGGTAAGTATGTATTCTAGGGAAGATTCATTGTATGCTGCTCATAGATATATAACTTGGTTGATTAGCAATGAATTCCTTAAAACAGTGTATGTAAAACCAGAATATGTCATGTAGACAATTTTTTTCTAAAAATATGTTCCTTGAGTTCATTGTTCTTGTTGCTCACATAACCATTTACAGTTTTGGCTGTATCAGTTATCAATAAATAATCAGAACTTAAAGAAGTCTTAGGACATCACAATCCCACTTTGCAGAATGTTCCATGGGAAATCGGGTGTCTGAAAGAACATAAACTCTGCCAAAACTCATTATGTAATCTTCAGTAAGTGGTTGTCTTCATAGGCTCAGTTTCTTTGTTTTCAGAAAAGGTGACAATAATTTCTAGCCTTCCTAACAAATAGGATTTTTGTGATTGAACATCCCTTGAAGAAAAAAATACTAGACAAATGTAATATTTTATTATTTCCTTTAAAATACTATTAATATCTAGTACATTTAGAGAGAATCAAGGACTAATATTATTATGCATTACAATACAGTAATACTATTGAATTATTTTTGATCAGGCTATTCTGTGACTGTATACTTTATTCAGCTAATTTTAAGAACAACTTTATGAAAGAGGGACTAAGAAAGTAAAGAGAAGCTACAAAACTGAAGGTTTAGTAACTTGTCAAACGTCACACAGCCAGCTGATGGCAGAACTGGGATTATTGTGATAGGTAATTTTATTTTTCTCATTTCCATTTGAACATTTTATTGAAACAACAACAAAGAAGCATAAGCACTTTTCTTGCTGGTACTTAAATTCTTGAAGTATCATTTAAATGTAATTACCAACATGTAATTTCTGACCTATTATCTGAGTTGCTCAAGTTAGCAAGAATATATCAGATACTTACACTGGTTTACCATTTGTATTTTTCAAAGTAGAAACAACCCCTAGAAGGAACAACTAATTATGCAACAACTTCTTGATATAGCTTGCCATATGAAGTGCTTTTCTCTGGTGCACAGACTTGATAATGCTGTGAAGGCTTAATTCCTTCCAAATTTAGAAGATATACATGTTCCACTACTGGGACAGTAGAAAAAGGGTAGATTCTCATTATCTGAACTCTCTGCCTAGAAGTCTCTAATGAACTGTGGCTCAACTGGATGACGCTGCCACATGTAGTTTTCTTCTTGATTAACTATCATTCTAACTTCCTGTTACTTTGGTCCTAATTATGGAGTCATCCTTGACTTTTCTCTATTTATTTTTCCGCACTTTACATTAAATCAATTGGCAAATTTTCTCAGTTTGACCTTCAACTTCAAAATATATCCTGGAGGGTAGCCAGGCTTCAAAATGGTGGAGGAGTAAGATGTGGAGATTGCCTTCCATACAACAAATACATAAAAAATACCTCTACATGTGGAATAATTCCTATAGAACACCTATTAAATGCTGGCAGAAGACCTCAGACTTCCAAAAATGATAAATAAAAAGGTAGAAAAAAAGGGAAAATAAAACAGAAAAGAGAGACAAAGGAATCCAGATAGAAGCTTTGAAAGAGGAAAAGTTTCTGCATACTTGGAAACCCTCTTACTGGCAGAGACAAGAGAAGTTTGAAGCCTTGGAAGAGAGCACACCAGCTGGTGTGCAGAGGGCAAAGTAGAGAAAATTCCACACAGAGATTAGTGCCAACCAATCCCCTCAGCCTGAAATGCTTGTCTCCATGCCCATCAAAGTGGGTGGGGCCTAGGTGCTGATGGCCAGGTTTCAGAAGTAGACCCCAAGGGAAGGACAGGAATTTACTTCCATGAAGCCAGTCTGAGGGAGTTTGTGCAACATAACCAAGAGTCCAGAAAAAAGGCCTGGGCTTACCAAAGAGGCAAGTGATCATTGTCTTGGGATAAGTGAGGTGAAGGGTGAGCCAACTATGTATTTTCTCTTCTTCATTTTATTGTTCTTTTTAAATATATTTTTAATTTTATACATTTTTTTCTCTTTTTGCTTTTATTTATTTATCTTATTTTATACTATACTTTCACATTATATTTCATTTTCCCATGTTTTTATTATTTTCTTTTTTGCTTTGCTTTTATGTTAATTTTAACTATATGCTATTTTCCTTTACTTCTACTTTACTTGTTTACTGCTATTATTTTTCCTTTTGTTTTCATCTCTCTTTTATATTTACACTTCTTTTTCTTTTGATTCTACTGTTGAGTTCCTGTTATTCTTTCACTACTTCTTTTTTTAGTGTGTTTTCTGTGTCTGGTTTGCTCTTTGTTTTGTGTTTTTTTGAGATTAGTTTTTAGTATTTGTTTTCATTTATGGGTTTGTTTGCTGGTCTGACTGCTCTCTTCTTTGTTTCTTCATTTTCTTCTTACTATTTTTTCTCTTCTTTTCCTTTTGTGAGTGTGATTGTATGTCTTTGTGTGTTTTATCTGTTTAGTTTTGCTTTTACTATTTGCCTTGGAGTTTCGTGTGTCTGTTTTTTTTTTTTTTTTTTGGTTGTTGTTGTTTGTTTGTTTTTCTTTTTCTTTTTCCTGTCCTGAGTGGCTTTAAGACTTTCCAAGCTCCACCCAGAGGTTGGGACTGAACTTCCGTGGTGAGAGACCCAAATGTTGGATTTTGGACAACCAGAACATTTTCAAATCCATGGAATGTTAGTCAGTGACAGGTTTCCCAAAGGCCTTCTGCTCAACACTAAGACCTGGCTACACCCAAAGGCCAGCAAGCTCCAGTACTGGAGGCCTAATGCCAAACAAATAACAAAACAGGAACCCAACACTACCCATTAGCAGATAAGCTGTGTAAAGCCATACTAAGCTCACAGATATGCCATAACACACCACTGGAGGCTTCACTGCTCATAAGAATGACAAGATCCAGCTTCACCCACAAGAACATGGGCACCAGTTCCGCCAGTCATGAAGACTGCACAAGGCACTTGTCCAATCTCACCCTCTAGGGGCAGAATCCAAAAGTAAGAGGAACTGCAACCATGCATCCTGTTGAAAAGAGACTCTAGACTCAATAAGTTAAACAAAATGAGAAGAAAGAGAAACATGCATCATATGAAGGAGAAAGGTAAAAACTCATAGATCAAATAGATGAAGAGGAAATAGACAGTCTACCTGAAAAAATAATTCAGAGTAATGATAGTAAAGATGATCCAAAATCTCAGAAATAAAATGAGGGCACAAAATAACTTAGGCAGAAAAAAACAGAAAAGCAGAAATGACTGAGTTCAGTTCAGTTCAGTTCAGTTGCTCAGTCGTGTCCGATTCTTTGCGACCCCATGAATCGTAGCACGCCAGGCCTCCCTGTCCATCACCATCTCCTAGAGTTCACTCAGACTCACATCCATCGAAGTGACTGAAGCGGAACAAAATAAAGAAAAGATTTAAAGTAAATTAAGACATTTTCAGAAACTTCTGTGACAATACTAACTGCAACAACATTCAAATTACAGGGTTCTCAAAAGAAGAGAAAAAGTTTGTGTAATAGAATCATATATACCAATATAACCTTAAATGTAAATGGATTAAATGTTCTAACCAAATGACACAGACTGACTGAATGGATACAAAACAAGGCCCATATATATGCTGCCTAAAAAAGAGCCACTTAAATCTAGGCACACATATAGACTTAAAGTGTCAGGCTAAGTAAATATATTGCAAATAAATGGAAATTAAAAAGCAAAAAAAAAGGGAAGCTGGAGTAGCAATACTCATATTAGATAAAATAGACTTAAAATACAGACTGTTATAAGAGATAAGGAAAGAAATTACATAATGATCAAGGGATCAATCCAAAAAGAAGATATAACAATTTTAAATATTTATGTACCCAACAAAAGAGCACCTCAATATAAAATAAATGCTAACAGCCATAAAAGGGATATCAATAGTAACACAATAATAGAGAAGGACTTCAGTTCTCCTCTTAACACAGTGGACAAATTATCCAGACAGAAAATAAATAACAATACACAAGCTAAAAATGGCATAATAGACTAGATAGATTTAATTGATATTAACAGGACATTCTTGCAGAAGGCAATGGCACCCCACTCCAGTACTCTTGCCTGGAAGATCCCATGGACAGAGGAGCCTGGTGGGCTGCAGTCCATGGGGTCGCTAGGAGTCGGACACAACTGAGCGACTTCACTTTCACTTTTTACTTTCATGCATTGGAGAAGGAAAAGGCAACCCACTCCAGTGTTCTTGCCTGGAGAATCCCAGGGACGGGGGAGCCTGGTGGGCTGCCATCTCTGGGATCGCACAGAGTAGGACACGACTGAAGTGACTTAGCAGCAGCAGCAGGAGCAACAGGACATTCTATCCAAATTCATCAAAAAACATTTTCTTCACAAGTGTACAGGGAACATTCTCCAGGACAGATTAGACATCAGACCACAAACCAAGCCTAGGTAAATGTAAAGAAACTGAAATCATATTGAGCATATTTTCTGACCACAAAGTATGAAATTAGATATCAATCACAGGGAAAAAAAATTTAGAAACACAAGGAAGCTAAACAACATATTTCTAAATAACCAAGAGATCACTGAAAAAATTAAAAAGTAAATGAATAAAAAGACTTAGAAAACAAAATTAAGAAAATAAAAAAAACCAGCAAACCAAAACCAGTGGGATGCCACAAAACAGTACTAACAGGGAAACATATAGCAATACAAGACTATTTCAAGAAATGAGGGGAAAAAATATCACAACGACAACAAAAAACAACCCAACATTACACTAAAACAATTAGGAAAAAAGAAAAAAAAAAGTAGAAGAAATCAAGACATCATAGAGATCAGACCAGAAATAAATTTAACAAAAATGAAGAAAACAACTGAGAAGAGCAATAAAGCTAAAAGCTAGTTCTAAGACAAGATAAACAAAATTGACAAACCATTAGCCAGACTCATCAAGAAAAAAGGAAAAGACTCAAATCAATAAAATTTGGAAATCAAAAAGAAATTACAAAAGAAAATGCAAAAATACAAAGATTTATAAGATATACTTCAAGCAACTATATTGACAGGAGAAATACAAACAACCTCTGATATGGAGATGATACCACTCTAATTGCATAAAGCAAAGAGAAACTAAAGACTTTTTTTTGATGAGTGAAAAGGAGAGTGAAAAAGCTGGCTTCAAACTCAACATTCAAAAAACTAAGACCATGGCATCTGGTTCCATCACTTCAAATGGGGGGTGGGGGTGGAAATAGATTTAATTTTCTTGGGCTCTAAAATCACTGTATACAGTGATTGTAAACACAAAATTAGAAGACTCTTGAACCTTGGAAGAAAAGCTATGACAAATCTAGACAGTGTATTAAAAAGCAGAGACATCACTTTGCTGACAAAGGTCTCTATCGTCAAAGCTATAATTTTCACAGTAGTCATGTATGGATGTGGGAGTTGGTCTGTTAAGAATGCTGGGCAACAAAGAGATGATGTTTTTGAATTGTGATGCTTTAGAAGACTCTTGAGAGTCCCTTGGAAAGCAAGGAAATAAAATCCTAAAGGAATTCAATCCTGTAATACTCACTGGAAGGATTTATGCTGAACCTCCAACACTTTGGCCTCCTAATGCAAAGAGCCAATTCATTGAAAAAGACCCTGATGCTAGGAAAGATTGAGGAAAGGACAGGGGACTGACAGAGGATGAGATGGGTTGGATGGCATCACTGACTCAGTGGACATGAGTCTGAGCAAACTCTAGGTTGATCTTGAAGGACAAGGAAGTCTGGTTTGCCGCAGTTCATGGGGTTGCAGAGAGTCAGACATGATATAATGACTGAACAACAATATGTCAGTAAAATTGACAACCTGAAAGAAATGGACAAATTCATAGAAAAGTACCTTCCAAAACCAAACCAGGAAGAAATAGAAAATATGAATAGATCAATCAATCTCAAGCACTGAAAGTGAAACTGTGATTAAAAAATCTTCCAGCAAACAAAACCCAGGGCCAGATGGATTCATAGACACATTCTATCAAAACCATATCGTAATCTCAATAGATGCAGAAAAAGCTAACAAAATTCAGCACATATTTATGATAAAACACTCCAGAAAATGGTCAGATGGAACCTAAGTCAATATAATAAAGGCCATGTATGGCAAATTCACTGCAAACATTATTATTATTTTTTTTTTTTAGAATTTGATAATTTTGGTGTTTATTTAGTTTTTTTTTTAATTTTTATTTTTACTTTATTTTACTTTACAATACTGTATTGGTTTTGCCATACATTGACATGAATCCACCACGGGTGTACATGCGATCCCAAACATGACCCCCCCTCCCACCTCCCTCCCCACAACATCCCTCTGGGTCATCCCTGTGCACCAGCCCCAAGCATGCTGTATCCTGTGTCAGACATAGACTGGTGATTCAATTCTTACATGATAGTATACATGTTTCAATGCCATTCTCCCAAATCATCCCACCCTCTCCATCTCCCTCTGAGTCCAAAAGTCCGCTATACATGTCTGTGTCTTTTTTGCTGTCTTGCATACAGGGTCATCATTGCCATCTTCCTAAATTCCATATATATGTGTTATTATACTGTATTGGTGTTTTTCTTTCTGGCTTACTTCACTCTGTATAATCGGCTCCAGTTTAACATTATTTTCAATGAGAAAAACTGAAAGCATTTCCTCTACGATCCAGAAGACAAGGGTGCCAACTGAAGTCACTATTACCCAATTAAGTTTTGAAACTCGTAGCCACAATAATCGAAAAGAAAATGAAATGAATAATGATTGGAAAAGAATGAAAACTCACTGTTTCCAGATAACATAATACTGTACATTGATATCCATAAAGACACCACAAGAAAATTACTAGAGCCAATTGGTGAATTTAGTATAGTTGCAGGATACAAAATTAATGCAGAGAAATTCCTTGTACTCCCATACATTAACAATTAAAAATCATAAAGGTTAATAAAGAAAAAAATTCCATTCACCATTGCAACAAAATGAATAAAATACCTAGGACAAACTTCCTTAAAGAGACTAAGATTTGTATGCAGAAAACTATAAGACACTGGTGAAAGAAAACAGACAACACAAACAGATGGGGAAGTATTTCATATTCTAGGACTGGAAGAACCAATATTGTGAAAATGATCATAATACCCAAAGTAATCTACAGACTTAAGACACTCTCTATAAAATTAAAAGTGACATTTTTCACAGAACTAGAAGAAAAGATTTGCAGTTTTTACGAGAACAAAGAGGCTCCAAATAGCCAAAGACATCTTGAGAAAGAAAAACGGAGCTGGAGATAGACATCGTCCTTCCTTCAGATTATATTACAAAGCTCTAGTCATCAAGACACAAAAACAAAAAATATAGACCATTGGAACAAGATTGAAAGCCCAGAGATGAACCCATACACCTATGGGCAGCTTATCTTTGAGAATGGTGGCAAGAATATACAATGGAAAAAGACAGCTCCTTAATAAGTGGCGCTGGGAAATCTGGACAGGGATATAAAAGAATAACATTAGAACACTTCTTAACAACAAACATAAAAAATAAATTCAAGATGAATTGTAAAACTATAAATAAGGTCAGAAACTATAAAACTCTTAGATGAAAATTAAGTCAAAACACTATTTGGCATAAATTGCAAAATATACTCAGACCCTAGTGCAATGGAAATAAACAAAAATAAACATATGAGAAGTAATTAAACTTAAAAGCTTTTGTACAGTAAAGGAAACTACGAACAAGATGAAAGATAAAGAGTGAATGAGAGAAAATAATTGCAAATGAAGCAACTGACAAAAGATTAATCTCCAAACTCTACAAGCAGCTCATGAAGCTCAATATCAGAAAAATCAAGCCACACAATTTTTTAAAAAATGAATGAAAGGCCTAAAGACCATTTACCAAAAACAGATATACAAATGAACAACAAGCCTGAAAAGATGCTCAACATAGTTCATTATTGTTGTTGTTTAGTTGAATAGTTGTGTCCAACTCTTTGTGAGCCCATGGATTGCAGCATGCCAAGTCTCCCTGTCCCTCACCATTTCCCAGAGTTTGTCCAAATTCATGTTAATTGTATTGGTGATGTGGTCCAGCCATCTCATCCTCTGATGCCCTTTTCTCCTTCTGCCCTCAATCTTTCCCGGCTTCCCTGGTGGCTCAGAGGTTAAAGCATCTGCCTCCAATGCGGGAGACCCGGGTTCGATCCCTGGGTTGGGAAGATCCCCTGGAGAAGGAAATGGCAATCCACTCCAGTATTCTTGCCTGGAGAATCCTATGGACGGAGAAGCCTAGTAGGTTACAGTCCACGAGGTTGCAAAGAGTTGGACAAGACTGAGTGACTTCACCTTCAATCTTTCCCAGTATCAGGGACTTTTCCAATGAGTGGTTTGTTTGTATCAGATGACCAAAATACTGGAGCTTCAGTCCTTCCAGTGAATGTTCAGGGTTTATCTACTTTAACATTGACTGATTTGATCTCCTTGCTGTTCAAGTGACTTTCAGGAGCATTCTCCATCAGCACCAGACTTCCCTGGTGGCTCAAACAGTAAAGCGTCTGCCTACAATGTGGGAGACCTGGGTTCAATCCCTGGGTCAGGAAGATCTCCTGCAAAAGGAAATGGCAACCCACTCCAATATTCTTGCCTGGAAAATCCCATGGATGGAGGAGCCAGGTAGGCTATAGTCCATGAGGTCACAAAAATTCCAATGCGAATTCACTTTCACTTTCATGTCCATCACCACTGTTTGGAAGCATCAGTTCTTTGGTGTTCTAAGAATTTATTTTTAGATTCATCAATTCTTTGGTTTACAGTCCAGCTCTTACATCCTTACATGACTACTGGGAAGATCATAGTCTTGACTATATGGACATTTGTCAGCAGAGTAATGTCTCTGCTTTTCAACACACTGTCCAAGGTTGTTATCTCTTTCCTGACAAGAAGCAATTGTCTTCTGATTTCATGGCAGTAGTCATCATCTGCAGTGATTTTGGAGTCCAAGAAGAGAAAATCTGTCACTACTTCCACATTTTCCCCATCTATTTGCCATGCAGTAACGGGGCCAGATGCCATGATCTTAGGTTTTTTAATGTTTAGTCTTAAGTCAGCTCTTTCCCTCTCCTCCTTCACCATCATCAAGAGGCTCTTTAGTTCCTTTTCACTTTCGGCTATTAGAGTGGTATCATCTACATATCTGAGGTTGTTAATGTTTCTCCTGCTATCTTGATTCCAGCTTGTAAATCATCCAGCCCAGCATTTCTCATGATGTGCTCAGCATATAGGTTAAACAAACAGGGTGACAGAAGACAACCTGATCTTGATCTTGAACTAATCAGTTGTTCCATACAACTGGTTCTAACTGTTTTTCCTTGACTTGCCTACAGGTTTCTCAGGAGACTGGTAAGAGCGTCTGGTATTCCCATCTGTTTAAGAGCTCTCCACAGTTTGTTGTGATCCACACAGTCAAAGGCTTTAACATAGTTGAAGAAATAGAGATAGATGCTTTTTCTGTAATTCCCTTGTTTTATCTGTGATCCACTGAATGTTGGCAATTTGATCTCTTGATCTTGTTTTATTTATTTATTTTTTTTTCCTAAACTCAGCTTGGACATCTGGAAGTTCCTGGTTTGCACAATTCTGAAACATAGCATGAAAGATTTTAAGCATGACATTACTAGCTTTGGAGATGAATGCAACTGACTGATGTTTAGCACATTCTTTGGTACTACCCTTCTTGGGAATTAGAATAAGGATGGGGACTGGAATGCAAAAGTAGGAAGTCAGGAAACACCTAGAGTAACAGGCAAATTTGGCTTTGGAATATGGAATGAAGCAGGGCAATGGCTAATAGAGTTTTGTCAAAAGAACGTACTGGACAGAGAAAACACCCTCTTCCAATAAGACAAGAGAAAACACTACACATGGATATCATCAGATGGCCAAGACCGAAATCAGATTGATTATATTTTTTGGGGCCAAAGATGGGAAAGCTCTATACAGTCAAGAAAAATAAGACTGGGAGCTGACTGTGGCTCAGATTATGAACTCCTTATTGCCAAATTCAGACTTAAACTGAAGAAAGTAGAGAAAACCACTAGACCATTCAAGTATGATCTAAATCAAATCACTTAACGATTATACAGTGGATGTGAGAAATAGATTTAAGGGACTAGATCTGTTAGACAGAATGCCTGATGAACTGTGGATGGAGGTTTGTGACATTGTACAGGAGAGAGGGATCAAGACCATCCCCAAAAAAGAAATGCAAAAAAGCAAAATGGCTGTCTGAGGAGGCCTTACAAATAGCTGGGAAGAGAAGAGAAGTAAAAAGCAAAGTAGAAAAGGAAAGATATACCCATTTGAATACAGAATTTCAAAGAATAGCAAGGAGAGATAAGAAAACCTTCCTCAGTGATCAGTGCTAAGAAATATAGGAAAACAATAGAATGGGAAACATTAGAGATCTTTTCAAGAAAATTAGAGGTATCAAGGGAATATTTCAGGCAAAGAAGGGCACAATAAAGGACAGAAAAAGTATGGACCTAAAAAAGCAGAAGATATTGAGAAGAGGTGGCAAGAATACACAGAAGAACTGTACAAAAAGGACCTCCATGATCCAGACAATTACTATAGTGTGATCACTCACCTTGAGCCAGACATCTTGAAATGTGAAGTCACGTGGGCCTTAGGAAACATCACTACGAACAAAGCTAGTGGAGGTGATGGAATTCTAGTTGAGGTATTTTAAATCTTAACAGATGATGCTGTGAAAGTGCTGCACTCAGTATGTCAGCAAATTTGGAAAACTCAGCTGTGACCACAGGACTGGAAAAGGTCAGTTTTCATTCCAATCCCAAAGAAAGGAAATATTAAAAAATCCTCAAACTACCACACAGTTGCACTCATCTCACACTCTAATAAATTAATGCTCAAAATTCCCCAATCCAGGCTTCAGAAATATGTGAACTGTGAAATTCCAGATGTTTAAGCTGGTTTTAGAAAAGGGGAGAAATCAGAAATCAAATTGCCAATATCTGCTGTGTCATGGAAAAAGCAAGAGAGTTCCAGAGAAACGTCTATTTCTGTTTTATTTCCAAAGCCTTTGACTGTGTGGATCACAATAAACTGGAATATTCTGAAAGAGATGGGAATACCCAATCACCTGACCTGCCTCTTGAGAAATCTGTATGCAGGTCAGGAAGCAACAGTTAGAACCAGACATGGAACAACAGACTGGTTCCATATAGGAAAAGGAGTATGTCAAGGCTGTATATTGTCACCCTGCTTATTTACCATATATAGAGAGTACATGAGAAACGCTGGGCGGGAAGAAGCACAAGCTGGAATCAAATATTACCAGGAGAAATATCAATAGCCTCAGATATGCAGAAGACACCACCTTTATGGCAGAAAGTGAAGAAAAACTAGAGTCTCTTGATGAAAGGGAAAGAGGAGAGTGAAAAAGTTGGCTTCAAGCTCAACATTCAGAAAACGAAGATCATGTCATCCGGTCCCATCACTTCATGGGAAATAGATGGGGAAACAGGGGAAACAGTGGCTGACTTTATATTTAGGGGCTCCAAAAGCACTGCAGTGACTGCCTCCATGAAATTAAAAGACACTTCTTGGAAGGAAAGTTATGACTAGCCTCAGTTCAATTCAGTAGCTCAGTCATGTCTAACTCCTTGCAACCCCATGAATCGCAGCACACCAGGCCTCACTGTTCATCACCAACTCCCAGAGTTCACTCAGACTCAAGTCCATTTTGTCAGTGATGTCATCCAGCCATCTCATCCTCTGTCGTCCCCTTTTCCTCCTGCCTCCAATCTCTGCCAGCATCAGAGGCTTTTCCAGTTAGTCAACTTTTCACATCAGGGGGCCAAAGTACCAGAGTTTCAGCTTTAGCATCATTCCCTCCAAAGAAATCCCAGGGCTGATCTCCTTCAGAATGGACTGGTTGGAGCTTCTTGCAGTCCAAGCGACTCTGAAGAGTCTTCTCTAACACCACAGTTCAAAAGCATCAATGCTTCGGTGCTCAGCTTTCTTCACAGTCCAAATCTCATATCCATACATGACCACTGGAAAAACCATAGCCTTTACTAGACGGATTTCCAAAGCAATGTCTCTGTTTTTCAATATGCTATCTAGGTTGGTCGTAACTTTTCTTCCAAGGACTAAGCGTCTTTCAATTTCATGGCTGCAGTCACCATCTGCAGTGACTTTGGAGCCCCCCAAAAATAAAGTCTGACACTGTTTCCACTGTTTCTCCCTCTATTTCCCATGAAGCGATGGGGACAGGGGCCATGATCTTCATTCTCTGAATGTTGAGCTTTAAGCCAACTTTTTCACTCTCCACTTTCACTTTCATCAAGACGCTTTTTAGTTGCTCTTCACTTTCTGCCATAGGGTGGTGTCATCTGCATATCTGAGGTTACTGATATTTATCCTGGCTATCTTGATTCCAGCTTGTGTTTCTTCCAGCCCAGCATTTCTCATGATGTACTCTGCATAGAAGTTAAAGAAGCAGGGTAATAATATACAGCCATGAGGTACTCCTTTTCTTATTTGGAACCATTCTGTTGTTCCATGTCTGGTTCTAACTGTTGCTTCCTGACCTGCATATAGGTTTCTCAAGAGGCAGGTCAGGTGGTCTGGTATTCCCATCTCTTTTAGAATTTTCCACAGTTTATTGTGATCCACACAGTTAAAGGCTTTGGCTTAAGATGGCATATTAAAAGGTAGAGACATTGCTTTGACCACAAAGGTCCATCTAGTCAAACTTAGGGTTTTCCAGTAGTCACATATGGATGTGAGAGTTGGTCTATAAAGAATGATAAGTATTAAAGAATTGATGCTTTTGAACTGAGGTGTTGGAGAAGACTCTTGAGAGTCCCTTGGACTGCAAGGAGTTTCAACCAGTCCATCCTAAAGATCAGTCCTGAGTGCTCACTGGAAGGACTGATGTTGAAGCTGAAACTCCAAAACTTTGCCCACCTGATGCATTGAGCTGACTCGTTAGAAAAGACCCTGATGCTGGGAAAGATTGAAGGCAGAAAGAGAAGGGGATGGCAGAGGATGAGATTGCCGGATGGCATCACCGACTCCATGGACATGAGTTTGTATAAACTCTAGGAGTTGGTTTGGACAGGGATACCTGGCGTGTTGTGGTCCATGGGATCACAAAGAGTTGGACACAAGTCAGCGACTGAACTGAACTGAACTGAAATATACTGAACTGAACTGTTCCAGTCCTGTGGACACTGCTGGGTCTTCCAGATTTGCTGACATAATGAATGCGAAACAGTGATGGCATCATCCTTTAAGGATCTGAATAGTTCTACTAGAATTTCATTGCATCCACTAGCTTTATTAACAGTGTGTGTGTGTTAGTCGCTCAGTCGTGTCCAACTCTTTACAACCCATGAACTGTAGCCTGCCAGGTTTTTCTGTCTATGGAATTCTCCAGGCAAGGATAATGGAGTGGATTGCCATTCCCATTCCAGAGGATCTTCCCGACCCAGCGATTGAACCCTGTTCTCCTGCATCACCGGCAGATTCTTTACTGTTTGAGCTACGGTGAAGTCATTATTAACAGTTAGTGTTTTTAAGGCCCACTTGACTTTCCACTCCAGAGTGTCTGGCTCTGAGTGACTAACTAAACCACTGTAGTAATTTGGTTCATTAAAATCTATTTTATACAGTTCTTCCATGTATTATTTCCATCTCTTTTTTATTTCTTCACCGTCTGCAGGGTCTCTACCATTTTTATCCTTTTTTGTGCCGATCTTTGAGCAGAATACTCTCTTGATATTTCCAATTTTCCTGAAAGGATCTCTATTTTTTTCCCCCTTTTGTTGTTTTCTTCTACTATTAAGCACTGTTTATTGAAGAAGGCTCTCTTGTCTCTTCTAGCTATACTTTCAACTCTTTATTTAATTGGATATGCGTTTCCCTTTCTCCCTTGAATTTTGCTTCTCTTCATTATTTCACTATATGTAAAGCCTCTTCAAATGAACACTTTGCCATTTTACTTTTCTTTTTCTTTGAGATGGTTTTATATGCCACCTCCTGTACAATATTATGGACCACTGACCATAGCTCTTCAGGCACACTGTTAACTAGATCTAGTTTTTTGAATCTATTTGTTACCTCTACTGTGAATTCATATGAGATTTAAGTCTTACTTGGCTGGCCTAGTGTTTTCCCCATTTTTCTTTAGTTTAAGTCTGAATTTTTTCTATGTGAAATTGATGATCTGATCCACAGTAAGTTCCAGATCTTGTTTTTTCTGACTGTATACAGCTTCTCCATTTTGGATACAAAGAATGTAATCAATTTGATTTCAGTATTGACCATTTGGTAATGTCCATGTGTAAAGTGATCACTTCTGCTCATTATCAGAGCACTGCAAATTAAAACTACAGTGAGGTACCACCTCACATCAGTCAAAATGGCCATCATTAAAATATCTAGTACCAATAAATTTTGGAGAGGGTGTGGTAAATGAGAACCCTCTTACACTGTCAGTGGAAATGTAAATTGATAGAGACACTATGGAGAACAGTATGGAGATTCCACATAAATCTTGGAATAAAACCTACATATAACCCAGCAATCCCAATATTAGGTACATACACTGAGAAAACCACAATTGCAAAAGAAACATGTACCCCAATATTCATTTCAACATTCAGTCAGTCAGTCAGTTCAGTCACTCAGTGGTATCTGACTATTTGCCACCACATGGACTGCAGCACACCATGCTTCCCTGTCTATCAATCACCAACTCTCAGAGCTTGCTCAAACTCATGTCCACTGAGTTTGTGATGCCATCCAATCATCTCATACTTTGCCATCCCCTCCTGACTCCAATCTTTTCCAGCATCAGGGTCTTTTCCAATGGGTCAGTTCTTTGCAAAAGATGTCCAAAGTGTCCGAGCTTCAGATTCAGTATCAGTGCTTCCAATTACAATTTAGGACTGATTTCCTTTATGATTGACTAGTTTGATCTCCTTGAAGTCAAAAGGACTCTCAAGAGTCTTCTCCAATACCACAGCTCAAAATCATCAGTTCATGGGCTTCCCTGGTGGCTCAGAGGTTAAAGTGTCTGCCTCCAATGCAAGAGACCCGAGTTCGATCCCTGGGTCTGAAAGATCCCTTGGAGAAGGAAATGGCAATCCACTCCAGTATTCTTGCCTGGAGAATCCCATGGATGGAGAAGCCTAGTAGGTTACAGTCCATGGGGTCACAAACAGTCAGACACTACTGAGCGACTTCACCTTCACCTTCACCTTCAGATTTCTTTATGATCCAACTCTTATACCCATACATGACTGCAGAAAAATCTTAGCTTTCACTAGATGTACATTTGTTGGCAAAATAATGTCTCCTTTTTTTTAATATAAAGTCTAGGTTTATCCTAGCTTTTCTTCCAAGGAGCAAAGGTCTTTTAATTTCATGGCTGTGGTCATCAGCCATGGCTGGTGATTTTGGAGCCCAAGAAAATAAAACCTGGCTCTATTTCCTTTGTTTCCCTATCTGTTTGATGAAGTGATGGGACTGGATGCCAGGCTCTCAGTTTTTTGAATGCTGAGCTTTAAGCCAGCTTTTTCACTCTCCTCTTTAACTTTTATCAAGTGATCCTTTAGTTTCTCTTTGCTTTCTGGCATAAAGGTGGTGTTATCTGTATATCTGAGGTTATTGATATTTCTCTTGGCAATCTTGATTCCAGTTTATGCTTCATCCAGCTTGACATTTAGCCATATGTACTGTGCATAAAAGTTAAATAAGCAGAGTGACAATATATAGCCTTGACATACTCCTTTCCCAATTTGGAACCAACCCATTGTTGTATGTCCGGTTCTAACTGTTGCTTCTTGATCTGCACACGGATTTCTCAGGAGATAGATAAGGTGGTCTGATATTCCAATCACTTGAAGAATTTTTCACAGTATGTTGAAAGTGTTAGTCACTCAGTTGTGTCTGACTCTTTGTGAGCTCATGGACTGTAGCCCAGCAGGGCCCTCTGTTGGTGGAATTCTCTAGGCAATAATACTAGAGCGGGCGACCATTTCCTTCTAAGGGGATTTCCCTGACCCAGGGATCAAACTCATATCTCTCACATTGCAGGAAGACTCTTTACTGACTGAGCCACCAGGGAAGACAGTTTGTTGTGATCCACACAAAGACTTTGGTGTAGTCAATAGAGCTGAAGTAGATGTTTTTATGGAATTCTCATGTTATTGTTGTTGTTGTTTTTTCCTATAATCCAATGGATGTTGGCAATTTGATCTCTGGCTCCTCTGCTTATTCTAAATCCAGCTTGAACATCTGGAAGTTCACAGTTCATGTACTATTGAAGCCTGGCTTGGAGAATTTTGAATATTACTTTGCTAGCATATTAGATGAGTGCAATTGTGTGGTAAATTGAACATTCTTTGACATTGCCTTTCTTTGGGATTGGAATGAAAACTGACCTTTTCCAGTCCTGTGGCCACTGCTTAGTTTTCCAATTTTGCTGGCATATTGAGTGCAGCACTTTCACAGTATCATCTTTTCAGATTTGAAATAGCTCAACTGGAATTCCATCACCTCCACTAGCTTTGTTCATAGTGATGCTTCCTAAGGCCCACTTGACTTCACAGTCCTAGATTTCTGGCTCAAGGTGAGTGATCACATCACTGTGGTTATCTGGGTCATTAAGATCTTTTGTGTATATCCACCTCTTCATAATATCTCCTGCTTTTTTTAGGTCCATACTGTTCTGTCCTTTATTGTGCCCATCTTAGCATGAAATGTTCCCTTGGTATCTCTAATTTTCCTGAAGAGATCTCTAGTCTTTCCCACTCCATTGTTTTCCTCTATTTCTTTGCATTGATCACTGAGTTAGGCTTTGTTCCTTCTCTTTGCTATTCTTTGAAATTCTGCTTTAAGATTGGTGCATGTTTCCTTTTCTCCTTAGTCTTGTGCTTCTCTTCTTTTCTCAGCTATTTGTAATGCCTCCTCAGACAATTAGTTTACCTTTTTGCATTTCTTTTGCTTCAGGATGGTCTTGATCACCACCTCCTGTACAGTGTCACAAACCTCCATCCATAGTTCTTCAGGCACTCTATTAGATCTAATCCCTTGAATCTATTTGTCACTTCTACTGTATAATTGTAAGAAATTTGATTTAAGTCATACCTGACTGATCTGGTGGTTTTCCCCTACTTTCTTCAGTATAAGTCTTAATATTTCAATAAGGAAGTCATGATCTGAATCACAATCAGTTCCTGTTCTTGTTTTTGCTGACTATATAGAACTTCTCCATCTTTGGCTGCAAGGAATCTTATTTCAGTGTTGACCATCTGGTGACGTCCATGTGTAGAGTTGTCTCTTGTGTTGTTCGAAGAGAGTGTTTACTATGACCAGTGCATTCTCGTGGCAAAACCCTGTTAGCCTTTGCCCTGCTTTATTTTGTACTCCAAGGCCAAATTTGCCTGTTACTCCAGGTATCTCTTGACTGCCTACTTTTGCATTCCAGTCCCCTATGATGAAAAAAGACATCTTTGTTTGATGGTAGTTCTAGAAGGTCTCTAGGTCATTATAGAACCATTCAACTTCAGCTTCTTCAGCATTAGTAGTTGGGACATAGACTCAGATTATTGTCATATTGAATGGTTTGCTTTTGAAACAAATAGAGGTCATTCTGTTATTTTTGAGATTGTACCCATGTACTGCATTACAGACTTCTGCTGAATGAAAGGTATACTCCTTTTCTTCTAATGGATTATGGCCCACAATAGTAGATATAATGGTAATCTGGATTAAATCACCCCATTCCGGTCCATTTTAGTTCACTGATTCCTAAAATGTCAATGTGCATTCTTGCCATCTAATGTTTGACCACTTCCAATTTACCTTGATTCATGGACCTAACATTCCAGATTTCTATGCAATATTGCTCTTTTACAGCATCAGACTTTACTTCTGTAACCAATCACATCCACAACTGGGCATTGTTTCTGCTTTGGCTCCATCTCTGCCTTCTTTCTGGAGTTTTTTCTCCACTCTTCTCCAGTACCATATAGGGTGTCCACTAACCTGAGGAGTTCATCTTTCATTGTCATATCGTTTTAACTTTTCCTACTGTTCTTTGGGTTTTCAAGGCATGAATACTAAAGTGGTTTTCCATTCCCTTCTCTTGTAGACCACGTTTTGTTGGAACTCTCCAACTTGACCTGTCCATCTTGGGTGGCCCTACAGGGCATGGTTCATAGTTTCATTAGTTAGACATTCTGTGCTTCATGTAATCAATCTGATTAGTTTTCTGTGATTGTCATTTTCATTCTTTCTGCCCTCTGATAGATAAGAATAAGAAGCCTGTTGGAAGCTTCCTGATGGGAGAGACTGACTGTGGGGGAATCTGGGACTTGTTCAGATGGCTGGAGCCATGCTCAGTAAATATTTAATCCAGTTTTCTGTTGATGGGAAGGGCTGTGTTTCCTCCCTGTTAATGGACGATTAATGGAGGTAGAGTTAATGGGTAGGGTAGGGTCATTGGGGGCTACCCTGGTGGCTCAGAGTTTAAGCATCTGCCTGGAATACAGGAGACCCAGGCTTGATCCCTGGGTCAGGAAGATCCCCTAGAGAAAAAAATGGCAACCCACTCTAGTACTATTGCCTGGAGAATCCCATGGAGGGAGGAGCCTGGTATGCTACAGTCCATGGGGTAGAAAGAGGTAATGTGGACCTCCCTGAAAAGAGCTGTTGTGTTCAGTGCCCCTGACCTTGCAGGAGGTCACTGTGGACCCACGCCTCTGCTGGAGACTCCTAGACATTCACAGGCAAGTCTGGCTTAGTCTCTTGTGTGGACACTGATAAGCTATGATACATCACTTAAATATAATTACCCAAAGTTTCATTCTTTATTATGATATTGACTCACTACAAAGATAGTCCAAGAAACAATGATTAAAAGGAGATATTTTATGGAATGATGAGTCATGTGTTATCTAAAAGTGAGTGATATACACAGACACAGTGGTTGGTTTTGAAATGTAAAAGTACATTATCAAAGTATGGGAGGCAGCTAGTTTGACTCTCATAATCCTCTGATTCTGGCCTATCAAGGACAAGAATGTTTAAAAGGGCATCAGACTGTTGCAGGAAGGGGGACCCTTTCCAGGGCCCAAAAGTGGGCTCTTATCTAACACTTGAGAATCAATTGTCTGAGGAGACACATGTGCTGACAAAGCAAGAGATTTTATTGTGAAGGGGTGCCCAGGCAGAGAGCAGTAGGGTAAGGGAACCTAGGAGAACTGCTCTCCCATGTGGCTCACAGTCTTATTGTGATGGGGTTTGTTTCTGAGTTGTCTTTAGCCAGTCATTCTGACTCAGTCCTTCCTGGTGGTGCAAGCCTTGCTCAGCCAAGATGAATGCCAGTGAGAAGGATTCTGGGAGGTGTTTGGACATGTAATGTCACTTTTGACCTTTCCTGAACTCTCCCTGTTGGTGCTGACTTTTTAGTTTCATGTTCCTTACTAGGACCTCCTGCAGTAAAAAATCTCATGCAAAAGGTTACTGTGGGTCCTGGCCAGGGTGGCCAGTTTCAGTCAGTGTGTTTCCCCTAGCATGAACATTTAGTCTGATTTGGTTAAGACATTTGCTTTTTTTGAAGTCATCAATACATGTTTCATGGATAGGCTTTATAAACAGTAACTTTAAATGTTTGGGATATTCCCCACAAAAATCTTCCTATCCATAAAGCATCAGGTACTCCAAATTTAGTTATCATTCAGTTCAGTTCAGTTCAGTTGCTCAGTTGTGTCCGACTCTTTGTGACCCCATGAATCGCAGCACACCAGGCCTCCCTGTCCATCACCAACTCCCAGAGTTCACTCAGACTTACATGTGTCAAGTCAGTGATGCCATTCAGCCATCTCATCCTCTGTTGTCCCCTTCTCCTCCTTCCCCTAATCTCTCCCAGCATCAGAGTCTTTTCCAATGAGTCAACTCTTCGCATGAGGTGGCCAAAGTACTGGAGTTTCAGCTTTAGCATCATTCCTTCCAAGAAATCCCAGGACTGATCTCCTTCAGAATGGACTGGTTGGATCTCCTTGCAGTCCAAGGGATTCTCAAGAGTCTTCTCCAACAGCACAGTTTAAAAGCATCAATTCTTTGGTGCTCAGCTTTTTTTCACATTCCCACTCTCACATCTATACATGACTACTGGAAAAACCATAGCCTTGACTAGACGGAACTTTGTTGGCAAAGTAATGTCTCTGTTTTTCAATATGCTATCTAGGTTGGTCATAACTTTTCTTCCAAGGAGTAAGTGTCTTTTAATTTCATGGCTGCAGTCACCATCTGCAGTGATTTTGGAGCCCAAAAAAATACAGTCTGATACTGTTTCCACTGTTCTCCCATCTCTTTTCCATGAAGTGATGGGACCGGATGCCATGATCTTTGTTTTCTGAATGTTGAGCTTTAAGCCAACTTTTTCACTCTCCTCTTTCACTTTCATCAAGAGGCTAAATTTTAGTTCTTCACTTTCTGCCATAAGGGTGGTGTCATCTGCATATCTGAGGTTACTGATATTTATCCTGGCTATCTTGATTCCAGCTTGTGTTTCTTCCAACCCAGCGTTTCTCATGATGTACTCTGCCTATAAGTTAAATAAGCAGGTTGATACTTTACAGCCTTGACGTACTCCTTTTCCTATTTGGAACCAGTCTGTTGTTCCATGTCCAGTTCTAACTGTTGCTTCCTGACCTGCATACAAATTTCTCAAGGGGCCAGTCAGGTGGTCTGGTATTCCCATCTCCTTCAGAATTTTCCACAGTTTATTGTGATCCACACAGTCCAAGGCTTTGGCATAGTCAACAAAGCAGAAATAGATGTTTTTCTGGAACTCTCTTGCTTTTTCCATGATCCAGCAGATGTTGGCAATTTGATCTCTGGTTCCTCTGCCTTTTCTAAAACCAGCTTGAACATCTGGAAGTTCATGGTTCACCTATTGCTGAAGCCTGGCTTGGAGAATTTTGAGCATTACTTTACTAGCATATACTGCTGCTACTGCTGCTAAGTCGCTTCTGTCGTTTCCGACTCTGTGCGACCCCATAGACGGCAGCCCATCAGGCTCCACCGTCCCTGGGATTCTCCAGGCAAGAACACTAGAGTGTGTTTCCATTTCCTTCTCCAATGCATGAAAGTGAAAAGTGAAAGTGAAGTCGCTCAGTCGTATCTGACTCTTAGCGACCCCATGGACTGCAGCCTACCAGGCTTCTCCGTCCATGGGATTTTCCAGGCAAGAGTACTGGAATGGGGTGCCAATGCCTTCTCTGTACTAGCGTGTGAGATGAGTGCAATTGTGCGGTAGTTTGAGCATTCTTTGGCATTGCTCTAAGAATGTTATTGCTAGTTATCATTACCAATGCTATATATAAAAATATTTTATTATTTCTCTATAAGTAAAAATTTAAAAGAACTATCAGAAAGAGTGGCATTTTAAAAATAACATGGTAAATAATAACAATAGAGACCAGATAATATCTAGAGTCCTCCCCACTACATTGTTCCAGGTTAAGCACAGACATCACGGTTTCCTTATCTTCCAAAGGAATTCTGTCTCTCTAGACCAGAAAAGGGCTTCCTGGATAGCTCAGTTGGTAAAGAATCCACCTGCAGTGCAGGAGACTGTGGTTCAATTCCTGGGTTGGGATGATCCTCAACAGAGGGTATAATTTATCCACTCTGGTATTCTTGGGAGTCCCTTGAGGTTCAGCTGGTAAGGAATCCGCCCACAATGCAGGAGACCTGAGTTTGACCCCTGGATTGGTAAGATCCCCTGGAGAAGGGAAAGGATACGCACTTATTGTGGCCTGGAGAATTCCATGAATTGTATAGTCCATGGAGTCTCAAAGAGTTGGACATGATTGAGTGACATTCACTTTCACTTTTCATAATCCTACTTATGAAGAATGTTTCTTCTCATCCAAGATGCAGAATATTTTCAGTAATAATATTCCTAATTCAGCCTGAAATGGCTGCTACTGAAACCCAAAGTGTGTACAAAAGGGTTGCAGACAGAGTGCCCAATGATTCAGATAGCTAGATTAATAGGAAAACAAATGCAGGGAGCTACCAGATTGATGTGAAGGCAGGAGGCCAGTTGGCCTGATGGAGTTGATCATGATTGCACATAAAGAATAGTGACGTAATTATGAACTAACCTTTCTTTGTTATTGAAGGTAGCTCCCAACTTTTTCCAGTTAAATTTTTAAGAGGGTACTGTCAAGCTAAGACTTGAACATGAGGGTCACAACATTCTTCCACTTCTCATTTTTTTTTTTAATGATTTCATGGTTTCCCATGTGAGATGGTTTAATGCAAGAGCAGAGGCTCAAGATCTCTTTTCTTTGGTTATACACCTGAGTCTCTGTCCCAGATGTTCTGATGTAACTGGTCTGTTTTAACCTGATCTTATGATGTTGGGAAAGAAGAAAGTTTTTTCTACCTTTTGAGGTTCTTCTGTCTGGCCTAAAAATTAAATTGACTTGAGACATATCAACAACAGAAAATCAAACACAAGTTTAAAAATATATGAACATGAGTTAGACCTAGGAAAACTGAGTAACCCAACAAATGGCTAAAACCTCACCTCAAATATCATATTTAGCTGAAGTCAAAAGACAATATAGTGAATTGAAATTTCAAAGGGTAGGAGAAAAGTTCATATGGGAAGACAAAACTTTTCTGGGTTTTACAGAGACAGTGGAACACAGAAAGGACTCTGATTTCAAATTACTGCCATCAAACTATTTCATATTTCTTGCAGACATTTCTGGTTTTAGCTCTATTCTGGAAATAGGCCCTTTAGATTCTTTAGGCATCTGTTTTGTTTTTGTTTCTTAAAAACAATTAGCTTAGCTTAATTTTCATGACAAAGAGAAACATTTTGGGATGGCAAATTTTCTTTTCATACTATGGTTTTAAATTTTTGTTTATTTATTTGAGATTTAATTATTATACCATAAAACTCGGCATTTTAAAGAGCACAATTCATTTTTTAGTATATTTACAAAGTATACCACCATTGCCACTGAGTCCAGAACAGTTTCATCACCACAAAAAGAAATTCAAAAATCATTAGCTGCTGTCTTATTCCTCCCTCCCCAAGATCTTAGCAACCAGTGGTCAACTTTCTGTCTCTATGGGTTTGCTTGTTTAGGATAATTCACATAATTTGTATAAGATTTGTTTATGGTTTTTATGAAGTCCTTGACATTTGGGAGAGATCTACCAACATCCAACATTCCAGCTGGAGGACAATACTGATTTAAAGAAATAGGTCATCTCCCCAGGAATTCCACCAACCCTGGATCCCCAGTAATCTTGCCAACCCTGGGTTTCAGTGTCCCAGCAAAATGAGTGGACCAAAAGACTGTTCTATACATCTGTGTCTCTTTTGCTGTCTCACATACAGAGTTATCATTACCAACTTTCTAAATTCCATATATATGTGTTAGTATACTGTATTGGTGTTTTTTCTTTCTGGCTTACTTCACTCTGTATAATAGGTTCCAGTTTCATCCACCTCATTAGAACTGATTCAATGCATTCTTTTTAACGTCTGAGTAATACTCCACTGTGTATATGTACCACAGCTTTCTTATCCATTCATCTGCTTGGGGCTGGTGCACTGAGACGACCCAGAGGGATGGTACAGGAAGGGAGGAGGGAGGGAGGTTCAGGATGGGGAACACGTGTATACCTGTGGCAGATACATGTTGATGTATGGCAAAACCAATACAATATTGTAAAGTAATTAACCTCAAATTAAAATAAATTTTATATATATGTATATAAAAGAGTGGACCAGTAAAAAAGTTTTTGTTATTTCTCTATGTGTCCCCATTTTGCCACCATTCTGCTGAATTTTTTTAGCATCTTTAAAAAAATTATTCAGGAGTAGTTGATGTACAACATTATATAGTTTTCAGATGTACAACATAGTGATTCACAGTTTTTAAAGGTTGCATTTCATTTGTAGTTATAAAATATTGGCTATATTCCCTGAGTTGTACATCACTTCAGTTTATTTATTTTATATATAGTAGTGTCTATCTTTTTTAGTTCTTTATCCCTAATGTGTCACTTCCCCTTTCCCTTTCTCTACTGGCAACGACTAGTTATTTTTATCTTTATGTGTGAGTTTTTTTTCTTGTCACCTTCACTAATTTTATTTTATTTTTTAGATTCTGTATATATGTGGTAGCATACAGTATTCAGCTTTCTCTGCCTGAAATTATTTCATAATACTCTCACTTAGGCCCTTCAAATTTATAAGTTTATACATGTTGTTGCCAATGGCAAAATAACATTCATTTTTATAACTGAGCAGTAGTCTATCATGTATGCACATTTTCTTCACTCAATCATCTGTTAACAGACACATGTCATACCTTGCTTCTATATACTGGGAATTGTAAATAGTTCTGTGAACATTAGGGTACAGGCATCTTTTTGAATTACTGTTTTCATGTTTTTCAGATGTTCAGGAGTGGATTTTCTGTGTCATGTGGTAATTCTATTTTTAGTTTTTTGAGAAACCTTCATGCTGTTTTCATAGTGGCTGTACCAATTTATATTCCCAATAGTACATGAGAGTTCCCTCTTCTCAACATCCTCCCCAGGATTTGTTATTTGTGGTCTTTTTGATGTAGCCGTTCTCAAAAGTGTAAGGTTATGTTTCATTGTGATTTTACTTTGCATATCTTTGATCTGCTTAACTTTTGATCACCAAAGCATGATGATAGGCATCTGTAACCTCCACAGACTATTCAGGCTTTATGAAATAAAGGTTAGAAATAAATAAAACACTTACAGAAATATGATTTCCTCACTGTTCAGTTTCGTTGGTTTGAGACATGATAAATCTAAGTACAATTTAACCTTATTAACACTAATGACATGGTGATTAACAAGAGAAATGCATCTGTGGTCAAATCACCTCTTAAATTTTCCAAGGAACTGCACTATTAACAGACAGGAGGCAACAGTCTCTGGGATTAAAAAAAAAAAAAATTTGCCTGCACCTGGTGCTGTGTTGATTACTACTTTCTTGGTACCTAACAGAAGAAAAATAACCAAAAATTTCAGAGGTATACAGTTTCTCACTACTTAGCCAGTATGAGGCAGAGGTTAAAGGTGTGATCGTGACATGTCAGAAACCATGGTTTGATCCTGATATCGTAGATAGCAGCTAAGAGATGGTGTTGAGTGCAAGCTGGCTATGAGTTTGTTTGGCAAGAAATCAAGTGGAGATTTTGTAAATCAGAGAAGCCAGATCCTAGCCTGGGTAAGTAAAAATCTAGAGACAAAATGCTTACTGATGTTACAAACAAAGAATATTTGGGTCTGGGCTGTCCTATGGCCAGGAACATTTAGGGACCATAAAATATCTAATCTAGCTTCATCTTTATTAATTTGCATCAGTTAAAACATGGAATGATTTTAAAAGATCCATACATTACATTTTTATATTCATTTAAAACATACAAATATATATTTATCTTTCAATCTTTGATGGTAAGCCAACACACCCATTTTTAAAAATAAGTCTGCCAAATGGAGCTATATTTTTGCACAAAAAAATCCATAATGCATAGGACATACTTTGAAGTTTTTATATCTTTAAAGTGGAACAAGAATTTAAGATTCTTATAAGTGTATGAGTTAAGAATTTTGGATTTTTAATGCCTAATTTTGAAACCACCTTATCCATCCTTATTTCAATGATAATATGATATTGATAAACCCAATTCAATGATAAACCCAATATGTTACTTGAGAAGAGCAGAAAAATTATTCCAGAAGGAATGAAGAGGCTGAACCAAAGCAGAAACAGTGCCGAGTTTTGGATGCATCTGATGGTAGAAGTAAAGTCTGATACTGTAAAGAGCAATATTACATAGGAATCTGAAATGTTAGATCCTTGAATCAAGGTAAATTGGAAGTGGTCAAACAGGAGATGGCAAGAATGAACATCAACATTTTAGTAATGAACTAAAATGGACCAGATTGGGCATATTTGATTCAGATGATATTATATCTACTACTGAGGGCAAGAGTCCTTAAAAGGAATAGCCCTCATACACAACAAAAGAGTCTGAAATGCAGTACTTGGGCATAATCTCAGAAAAGACAGAATGATCTCTGTTCATTCAATATCACGGTAATCCAAGTCTATGTCCCCACTACTAATGCTGAAGAAGGTCAAGTTGATCTGTCTATGAAAATTTACAAGACCTTCTAGAAATAATACACACACACACACACACACACATACACACACACATACACACACACATACACACACACATACACACACACATACACACACACACAAATGATATACTTTAAATAATAGTGGAATGCAAAAGTAGAAAGTCAAGAAATAATTGGAGCAGCAGGAAAGTTTGGCCTTGGAGTACAAAATGAAGCAGAGCAAGGCTAACAGAATATTGCCAATAGAACGCACTGGACATAGCAAACACCCTCTTCCAGCAACACAAGAGACGACTCTACACTCTATCACCAGATGGTTAATACCGAAATATAGATTAATTACATTCTCTGCATTCTATACAGTAGCAAAAAAATATCAGGAGTTGACTGTGGTTCAGATCATGAACTCCTTATGGCAAAATTAAGACTTAAACTGAAGAAAATAGGGAAAACCACAAGACCATTCAGGAATGACCAAAATCAAATCCCTTATGATTATACAATGGAAGTGACAACTAGATTCAAGGGATTAGACCTGATGATAGAGTGCCTGAGGAACTAAGAGGTTCATAAGATTGTACCAGAGGCAGTGATCAAAATCATCCCTAAGATGAAGAAATGAAAAAGGGCAAAAAGATTGTCTGAGTAGGTCTTACAAATAGCTGAGAAAAGAAAAGACATGAAAGGCAAAGGAGAAAAGAAAGGTATATCCTTCTGAACGCAGAGTTCTAAAGAACAGTAAGGAGAGATAAGAAAGCTCTCTTCAGTGATCATGCAAAGAAATAGAGGAAAACATTGAACTGGGAAAGACTAGAGATCTCTTTAAAAAATTAGAGATGCCAAGGGAACATTTCATGCAAAGATGGGCACAATAAAGGACAGAAAGGGTAAGGATTTAACAGAAGCAAAAAAGATTAAGAAGAGGTGGCAAGAATATACAGAAGAACTGTACAAAAAAATCGTCATGACCCAGATATCCATGATGGTGTGATCACTCACCTAGAACCAGACATCCTGGAATGCAAGTTGGCCTTATGAAGCATCACTATAAACAAAGCTAGTGGAGGTGACGGAATTCCAATTGAGGTATTTCAAATCCTAAAGGATGATTATGTGAAAGTGCTGCACTCAATATGCCAGCAAATTTGGCAAACTCAAAAGAGGCCATAGGAAAGGAAAAGGTCAGTTATCATTCCAATCCCAGAGAAAGGCAATGCCAAAGAATGTTCAAACTACCACACAATTGCACACATCTTACATGCTAGCAAAATAATGTTCAAAAATCTCCAAGCCAGGCTTCAACAGTGTATGAACCATGAACTTCCATACATTTAAGCTGGATTTAGAAAAGGTAGAGAAACCAGAGATCAACTTTCCAACATCCGTTGGATCATGAAAAAGCAAGAAAGTCCCAGAAAAACACCTACTTCTGCTTTACTGACTACGCCAAAGCCTTTGTGTGGATCACAACAAACTGTGGAAAATTCTTCAAAAGATTGGAATACCAGACTACCTTATCTGCCTCCTGAGAAATCTGCATGCAAATCAAGAAGCAACAGTTAGGATGTCAGAGTCCTGCTTTTCCCATCTTTCTCTGTTTATATGCTTTCTAACTCTGAGAGTTTTTGTTTTGCAAATAAAAAACTTACAAACATACAATTAAATAGAATTATTACATCTGTGTACTGTTAAATACTTTTCCAAACTAATTTCAACAGCAGCCAAACACAATCAGTAATATATCAGGCTTGGAAGATGGTAAATTGTTGCTTTCCAAATCATTAGTAAAAACTCACATAAAACAGACAGTCTATATATCTGATTTAAAAAAAAAAATCTTATTTCCCTGTAGGGGATAGGAAAGAACACCAGTAAAATACTTTAAGTATTATTGTCTTTTCTTTTGCTGCTACTACTTTTAGCATTTGTTGAAATTTTATTATTCTTACAGCAAATCCAGGGAGTAGGCAATAAATGTATTATTTCTACTAAATCCCAGAATTTGAGTAAAGTGTTGTACAAAAATGAAGTGACTGTCCTCTTGGAGACAATATTGATACTGGGGCCAAGCCCTAATATGTCTCACTGTGCTATACACATAGCTTTGCAGTAACACAATAATCCCATGGAAGAAAGGTTGGCCATCACCAAATCTCTGGTTGAAAAGGGTTTTACTCTAACCATTCTTCTAATGCTTCATATTTTTAAAAGTGTTTGAACATTTCAGTTGATCAGGAACTGTGCTTCTGTAAGCAGATAAGTAGAAAGTTTAGAAAGCATTAATTATTAGAAAGTTTCATGACAATGAGCTGAAATTTCCTTCTCAATGCATATGTGTGTGTGTGCTTAGTCACTTCAGTCGTGCCCAACTCTGTGCAACTCTAGGGACTGTACACTGCCAGGATTCTCTGTCCATGGGATCCGCCATGCAAGAATAATGGACTGTGTTGCCATACCCTCCTCCAGGAGATCTTCCAAACCCAGGGATTGAACCTGCATGTCTTATGTCTTCTGCATTAACTGGCAGGTCCTTTACCACTATGTCACCTGTGAAGCCCTTTCTTCTCTAGTTTCTATCTATTGATTTTAAGCCTATACAATGAAGAAGCTATATTACTTATTTTATAAATGAAAAACTTAAAGCTCATGGAGGTTAAATAAATCTATCAAAGGCCACGCAACAAGCTATTGAGAGTTCAGTGACTAGAATCCATCTATAGGCCCATTCGAGCTCTTTCTTTTCTCACTTCTCTAGTGGAATCCTTTAGTGTGTACCAAATACTATCCTAAGTCAAGAAAACCCATAACAGACCAAAACTGAATCTCTGTTCTTCTCAAATTGCTTGAGGTTAGGAACAGTGGGAGAATACATAAAATCAAAAATTGCACCAATTGTGATAAGGAATATGGTAAAAGTATGTGAATTGAGGCAATGGGTTATCTCTTTTACCTAAGTTATTTTTTGTCCTAGCTAAAATACATATATAACACACTATATTATATATTATTGTATATATTATATTATGCATACTATTGTATATATATTATATATTAGAATAAGTATATATATGGATATATTAAGCATAAGTATATATATATAATATATAATATAGTTATAGTTCAGTGGCTCAGTCGTGCCCGACTCTTTGCGACCCCATAAATCGCAGCACACCAGGCCTCCCTGTCCATCACCATCTCCCGGAGTTCACTCAGACTCACGTCCATGGAGTCCGTGATGCCATCCAGCCATCTCATCCGCGGTAGTCCCCTTCTCCTCCTGCCCCCAATCCCTCCCAGCATCAGAGTCTTTTCCAGTCAGTCAACTCTTCACATGAAGTGGCCAAAGTATTGGAGCTTCAGCTTTAGCATCATTCCTTCCAAAGAAATCCCAAGGCTGATCTCCTTCAGAATGGACTGGTTGGTTCTTCTTGCAGTCCAAGGGATTCTCAAGAATCTTCTCCAACACCACAGCTCAAAAGCATCAATTCTTCGGCGCTCAGCCTTCTTCACAGTCCAACTCTCACATCCATACATGACCACCGGAAAAACCATAGCCTTGACTAGATGGACCTTAGTCAGCAAAGTAATGTCTCTGCTTTTGAATATACTATCTATGTTGGTCATAACTTTTCTTCCAAGGAGTAAGCGGCTTTTAATTTCATGGCTGCAGTCACTATCTGCAATGATTTTGGAGCCCCCCAAAAATAAAGTATGACACTGTTTCCACTGTTTCCCCATCTACTTCCCATGAAGTGATGGGGGCAGGGGCCATGATCTTCATTTTCTGAATGTTGAGCTTTAAGCCAACTTTTTCGCTCTCCTCTTTCACTTTTATTAAGAGGCTTTTTAGCTCCTCTTCACTTTCTGCCATAAGGGTTGTGTCATCTGCATATCTGATGTTATTGATATTTCTCCCGGAAAGCTTGATTCCAGCTTGTGTTTCTTCCAGCCCAGCGTTTCTCATGATGTACTCTGCATAGAAGTTAAAGAAGCAGGGTGACAATATACAGCCTTCACGTACTCCTTTTCCTATGTGGAACCAGTCTGTTGTTCCATGTCCAGTTCTAAGTGTTGCTTCCTGACCTGCATATAGATTTCTCAAGAGGCAGGTTAAGTGGTCTGGTATTCCCATCTCTTTCAGAATTTTCCACAGTTTATTGTGATCCACACAGTCAAAGGCTTTGGCATAGTCAGTAAAGCAGAAATAGATGTTTTTGTGGAACTCTCTTGCTTTTTCCATGATCCAGCAGATGTTGGCAATTTGATCTCTGGTTCCTCTGCCTTTTCTAAAACCAGCTTGAACATCAGGGAGTTCACAGTTCATGTACTGCTGAAGCCTGGCTTGGAGAATTTTGAGCATTACTTTACTAGCATGTGAGATGAGTGCAATTGTGCGGTAGTTTGATCATTCTTTGGCATTGCCTTTCTTTGGGATTGGAATGAAAACTGACCTTTTCCAGTCCTGTGGCCACTGCTGAGTTTTCCAAATCTGCTGGCATATTGAGTGCAGCACTTTCAAAGCATCATCTTTCAGGATTTGAAACAGCTCAACTGGAATTCCATCACCTCTACTAGCTTTGTTCTTAGTGATGCTTTAAGTCTCAGAGTTAGAAAGTGTATGAACAGAGAAAGGGAGTCAGGACCAGATGACAGAAAATCACACATGTTGTAAAAGTGGGATTCCATGGGCAAAGAAAAGCAGAAACCTCAAGGCTGACAGGAAACTACACATTTTGGGGTGATGAATGTCCTGCAGGAAGACAAAGAAAGGTGGGCAAAGCAGGACTATCCAGTGCCTAAATGTAATCTTTTGCTTATTTTGCTCTTATTATAATAAAATTAGCCTTGCATATAGAATGTACCTGTCATGTCATAACCCTAACACCATGAAACTTCTGATCAAAGCAAAATTAAAAAAAAAAAAGCCTTCCTCCCTCCTGGAAGGTGGTGATGGGAAGAAAATCAGAAAATGTGACCCCCCCCCCCATACCCCTCCCTACTCAATGAAAATTCTGCTTCTTGTATGCCCCAGCTTACTGGCTTGCCAAAGAAACTCAGGATACCTATTCACTTGAAATGGCTTGATCTCATCTTGAGAGTGTGTGTGCTGTGGTGTGCTTATTTGTTTCAGTTGTGTCTGACTCTGTGTGACCCTATGGACTGTAGCCCACCAGGCTCCTCTGTCCATGGGGATTCTTCAGGCAAGAATACTGGAGTGGGTTGCCTTGCCCTTTACAGAGGACCTTCCAACCCAGAGATTGAGACAATTAACTCAGGCAGGTTGATAAGGAGTCTAAGGCTAAGGTCTCTTTAAGGTAAACATTATTTCTTTTTTACATTCTTTAGCCTTAGACACATAGACCTCATAGGCAGCAGTATCTATCTCTCTCTCTTTTTTTTTTAATTTTTTTTTTTGAGCTCAGAATGTATGTTATGGGAGAAGATCTGGGTAAAACTTCCACAGCCTTCAGCTTTGGGTTAGCCCTTTCCTTTTGGCTATTCTCGTGCTGATGCCTGCCCTCAATCTTTCCTATGAGGGTCTTTTCCAATGGGTCAACAAATCACATTAGGTGGCCTAAGTATTGGAGCTTCAGCTACTGCATCAGTCCTTCCAATGAATATTCAGGGTTGATTTCCTTTGGGATTGACTGGTTTGAACTCCTTGCTGTTCAAGGGACTCTCAAGAGTCTTATCCAGCACCATAGTTCAAAAGTATCAATTCTTTGGACTCAGCGTTCTTTTTGGTATAACTGTCACATCTGTGCATAACTAATGGAAAAACCATAGCTTTGACTACAAGGACCTTTGTTTGCAAAGTGACAACTTTGCTTTGTAATATATTGTCTTGGTTTGCCATACCTTTCTTCCAAGAAGAAAGTGTCGTTTAATTTTATGGGTGCAGTTACTGTCTGCAGTGATTTTGGAGCCCAAGAAAATAAAGTCTGTTACATTTTGCATTTTTTCCTTACCTATTTTCCACGAAGTGAGGAGACTGGATGCCATGATCTCAGTTATTTTTTAATATTGAGCTTTAAGCCAGTTTTTTCACTCTCCTCTTTCAACTTCATCAAGAGACATTTTAGTTCCTCTTCACTTTCTGCAATTAGGGTGACATCATCAGCAGGTTGTTGTTTCTCCTGACAATCTATTTTTAAGTTAATTTTTTAAAATTATTTTTATTATTTTTTCAATTTATTTATTTTAATTGGAGGCTAATTACTTTATAATATTGTAGTGGTTTTACCATACATTGACATGAATCCACCACGGGTGTACATGTGTTCTGCATCCTGAACGCCCCTCCCACCTCCCTCTCCATCCCATCCCTCTGGGTAATATCAGTGCACCACCCTCGAGCACCCTGTATCATGCATCGGACCTGGACTGGTGATTCGTTACATATATGATAATATACATGTTTCAAGGCCATTCTCCCAAATCATCCCACCCTATCCCTCTCCCACAGAGTCCAAAAGACTGTTCTATACATCTGTGTCTCTTTTGCTGTCTAGCATACACAATTATCGTTACCATCTTTATAAATTCCATATATATGCGTTACTATACAGTAGTGGTGTTTTTCTTTCTGGATTACTTCACTCTGTATAATATGTTCCAGTTTCATCCACCTTATTAGAACTGATTCAAATGATTTTTTTAATGGCTGAGTAATATTCCATTGTGTATATGTACCACAGTTTTCTTATCCATTTATCTGCTGATGGACATCTAGGTTGCTTCCATGTCCTGGCTATTATAAATAGTGCTGTGAAGAACATTGGGGTACACGTGTCTCTTTCAATTCTGATTTCCTCTGTGTGTATGCCCAGCAGTGGGACTGCTGGGTCATAAGGCAGTTCTATTTCCAGTTTTTTAAGGAATCTCCACAATGTTCTCTATAGTGGCTGTACTAGTTTGCATTCCCACCAACAGTGTAAGAGGGTTCCCTTTTCTCCACACCCTCTCTAGCATTTATTGTTTGTAGACTTTTGGATCGCAGCCATTCTGACTGGTGTGAAATGGAACCTCATTGTGGTTTTGATTTGCATTTCTCTGATAATGAGTGATGTTGAGCATCTTTTCATGTGTTTGTTGGTCATCTGTATGTCTTCTTTGGAGAAATGTCTGTTTAGTTCTTTTGTCCACTCTTTTATTTGATCAGTTGTTTTTCTGGAATTGAGCTGCAGGTGTTGCTTGTACATTTTTGAGATTAATTCTTTGCCAGTTGCTTCGTTTCTTATTATTTTCTCCCATTCTGAAGGCTATCTTTTCACCTTGCTTATAGTTTCCTTTTTTATGCAGAGCCTTTTAATATTAATTAGATCCCATTATTTCCAATATCCTGGGATGTGGGTCATAGAGGACCCTGCTGTGATTTATCTCGGAGAGTGTTTTGCCTATGTTTTCCTCTAGTAGTTTTATAGTTTCTGGTCTTACGTTGAGATCTTTAATCCATTTTGAGTTTATTTTTGTGTAAGGTGTTAGATAGTGTTCTATTTTCATTCTTTCACAAGTGGTTGGCCTGTTCCCAGCACCACTTGGTAAAGAGATTGTCTTTTCTCCATTGCATATTCTTGCCTCCTTTGTCGAAGATAAGGTGTCCATAGATGCGTGGATTTATCTCTGGGTTTTCTATTTTGTTCCATTGATCTATATTTCTGTCTTTGTGCCAGTACCATACTGTCTTGATGACTGTGGCCTTGTAGTAGAGACTGAAATCAGGCAGGTTGATTCCTCCAGCTCCATTCTTCTTTCTCAAGATTGCTTTGGCTATTCGAGGTTTTCTGTATTTCTGTATAAACTGTGAAATTATTTGTTCTAGATCTCTGAAAAATACTGTTGGTAGCTTGATAGGGATTACATTGAATCTATAGATTGCTTTGGGTAGTATACTCATTTTCACTATATTGATTCATCTGATCCATGGACACAGTATATTTCTCCATCTATTTGTGTCCTCTTTGATTTCTTTCACCAGTGTTTATAGTTTTCTATATATACGTCTTCTGTTTCTTTAGGTAGACATATTCCTAAGTATTTTATTCTTTTCGTTGCAATGGTGAATGGAATTGTTTCCTTAATTTCTCTTTCTATTTTCTCATTATTAGTGTATAGGAATGCAAGGGATTTATGAGTGTTGATTTTATATCCTGCAACTTTACTATATTCATTGATCAGCTCTAGTAATTTTCTGGTGGAGTCTTTAGGGTTTTCTATGTAGAGGATCATGTCATCTGCAAATAGTGAGTTTTACTTCTTTTCCAGTCTGAATTCCTTTTATTTCTTTTTCTGCTCTGATTGCTGTGGCCAAAACTATGTTGAATAGTAGTGGTGAGAGTGGGCACCCTTGTCTTGTTCCTGACTTTAGGGGAAATGCTTTCAACTTTTCACCATTGAGGATAATGTTTGCTGTGAGTTTATCATATATAGCTTTTCTTATGTTGAGATATGTTCCTTCTATTCTTGCTTTTTGGAGGATTTTTATCATAAATGGATGTTAAATTTTGTCAAAGGCTTTATCTACATCTATTGAGATAATCATATGATTTTATTTTTTAGTTTGTTAATGTGTTGTATTAGATTGATTAATTTGTGGATATTGAAGAATCCTTGCATACTTGGGATAAAGCCCACTTGATCATAATGTACGATCTTTTAAATATGTTGTTGGATTCTGTTTGCTAGAATTTTGTTAAGGATTTTTGCATCTATGTTCATCAGTGATATTGGCCTGTAGTTTTCTTGTTTTGTGGCATCTTTGTCAGGTTTTGGTATTAGGGTGATGGTGGCCTTATAGAATAAGTCTGAAAGTTTACCTTCCTCTGCAATTTTCTGGAAGATTTTGAGTAGGATAGGTGTTAGCTCTTCTCTAAATTTTTGGTAGAATTCAGCTGTGAAGCCGTCTGGTCCTGGGCTTTTGTTTGCTGGAAGACTGATGATTACAGTTTCAATTTACATGAAAGATTTTCTACATCTTCCTGGTTCAGTTTTAGAAAGTTATATTTTTCTAAGAATTTGTCCATTTCTTCCAAGTTGTCCATTTTATTGGCATATAGTTGCTAATAATAGTCTTTTATGATCCTCTGTATTTTTGTGTTGTCTGTTATGATCTCTCTATTTTCATTTATAATTTTGTTGATTTGATTTTTTCCCTTTGTTTCTTGATAAGTCTGGCTAATGGTTTGTCAATTTTGTTTATCTTCTCAAAGAACCAGCTTTTGGCTTTGTTGATTTTTGCTATGGTCTCTTTTGTTTCTTTTGCATTTATTTCTGCCTTAATGTTTAAGATTTCTTCTACTAATGCTGGGGTTCTTCATTTCTTCCTTTTTTAGTTGCTTTAGGTGTAGAGTTAGGTTATTTACTTGACTTTTTTTCTTATATCTTAAGATAAGCCTGTATTACTATGAACCTTCACCTTAGCACTGCTTTTAGAGTGTCCCATAGGTTTTGGGTTTTTGAGTTTTCATTTTCATTCATTTCTATGCATACTTTGATTTCTTTTTTTATTTCTTCTATGATTTGTTGGTTGTTCTGCAGCGTGTTTTCAGCTTCCACATGGTGGAATATTTAATAGTTTTTCTCCTGTAATTGACCTCTAATCTTACTGCATTGTGGTCAGAAAAGATGCTTGGAATGATTTTAATTTTTTTTTTAATTTACCAAGGCTAGATATATGGTCCAGGATGTGATCTATCCTGGAGAAGGTTCCATGTGCATTTGAGAAAATGGTGATATTCATTGTTTTGGGGTGAAATGTCCTATAGATATCAATTAGATCTAACTGGTCTATTATATTGTTTATAGTTTGTGTTTCCTTGTTAATGTTCTGTTTAGTTTATCTATCCATAGGTGTGAGTGAGGTATTAAAGTCTCCAACTATTATTGTGTTATTGTTAATTTCCCCTTTCATACTTGTTAGCATTTGTCTTACATATTGCAGTGCTCCTATGTTGGGCACATATATATTTATAAATGTTATATCTACTTCTTGGATTGATACTTTGATCATTATGTAGTGTCCATTTTTGTCTCTTTTCACAGCCTTTGTTATAACATCTATTTTATCAGATATGAATATTGCTACTCTTGCTTTCTTTTGGTCTCTATTTGCATGGAATGTCTTTTTCCAGCCCTTCACTTTCAGTCTGTATGTGTCCCTGGTTTCAAGGTGGGTCTCTTGTAGGCAGCATATATAAGGTTCTTGTTTTTGTATCCATTCAGCCAGTCTTTATCCTTTGTTTGGGGCATCCAACCCATTTACATTTAAGGTAATTATTGATAAATATGATCCCATTGCCATTTACTTTATTGCTTTGTGTTCGAATTTATACACACTTTTTGTGTTTCCTGACCTCCTTGGAAGGAAAGTTATGACCAACCTAGATAGCATATTAAAAAGGAGAGACATTACTTTGACAACAAATGTCTGTCTAGACAAGGCTATGGTTTTTCCAGTAGTAATGTATGGATGTGAGAGTTGGACTGTGAAGAAAGCTGAGCGCTGAAGAATTGATGCTTTTGAACTGTGGTGTTGGAGAAGACTCTTGAGAGTCCCTTGGACTGCAAGGATATCCAACCAGTCCATTCTGGAGGAGATCAGCCCTGGGATTTCTTTGGAAGGAATGATACTAAAGCTGAAACTCCAGTACTTTGGTCACCTCATGCGAAGAGTTGACACACTGGAAAAGACTCTGATGCTGGGAGGGATTGGGGGCAGGAGGTAAAGGGGACGACAGAGGATGAGATGGCTGGATGGCATCACTGACTCGATGGACGTGAGTTTGAGTGAACTCCGGGAGTTGGTGATGGACAGGGAGGCCTGGCATGCTGCATTTCATGGGATTGCAAAGAGTAGGACATAACTGACTGACTTTGTGTTTCCTGTCTAGAGAAGATCCTTTAGCATTCGTTGGAGAGCTGGTTTTGTGGGGCTGAATTCTCTCAGCTTTTGCTTGTCTGTAAAGCAGACAAGCTTTTGTTTTCTCCTTCATATTTGAATGAGATCCTTGCTGGGTACAGTAATCTGGGCTGTAGGTTATTTTCTTTCATCACTTTAAGTATGTCCTGCCATTCCCTCCTGGCCTGAAGAGTTTCTATTGAAAGATCAGCTGTTATCCTTATGGAAATCCCCTTGTGTGTTTTTTGTTGTTTTTCCCTTGCTGCTATTAATATTTGTTCTTTGTATTTGATCTTTGTTAATTTGATTAATATGTGTCTTGGGATGTTTTGCCTCGGATTTATCCTGTTTGAGACTCTGCATTTCTTGGACATGGGTGATTATTTCCTTCCCCATTTTAGGGAAGTTTTCAACTATTGTCTCCTCAAGTATTTTCTCATGGTCTTTCTTTTTGTTTTCTTCTTCTGGGACTTATGATTCAAATGTTGGGGCATTTAACATTGTCCCAGAGGTCTCTGAAGTTGTCCTCATTTCTTTTATTCTTTTCTTCTTTTTCCCTCTCTGTTTCATTTATTCCTACCGTTCTATCTTCTACCTCACTAATTTTATCTTCTGCCTCCGTTATTCTACTGTTGGTTCTCTCCAGAGTGTTTTTTATCTCATTTATTGCATTATTCATTATATATTGACTCTTTTTTATTTCTTCTAGGTCCTTGTTAAACCTTTCTTGCATCTTCTCAATCCTTGTCCCCAGGCTATTTATTTGTAACTCCATTTTGTTCAAGATTTTGGATCATTTTCACTATCATTATTCAGAATTTTTTATTAGGTAGATTCCCTATCTCTTCCTCTTTTGTTTGGTTTGGTGGGCATTTATCCTGTTTCTTTACCTACTGGGTATTTCTCTGCCTTTTCATCTTGTTTATATTGCTGAGTTTGGGGTGGCCTTTCTGTATTCTGGCAGTTTGTGGTTCCTCTTTATTGTGGAGGTTCCTTGCTTTGGGTGGGGTTGGATGTGTGGCTTGTCAAGATTTCCTGGTTAGGGAAGCTCATGTCAGTGTTCTGGTGGGTGGAGCTGGATTTCTTCTCTCTGGAGTGCAGTGAAGTGTCCAGTAATGAGTTATGAGATGTCAATGGTTTTGGTGTAACTTTGGGTAGCCTGTATATTGAAGCTTGGTTCTATATTCCTGTGTTGCTGGAGAATTTGCATGGTATATCTTGCTCTGGAACTTGTTGGCCCTTGGGTGTTACTTGGTTTCAGTGTAGGTACGGAGGTGTTTGATGAGCTTCTATCAATTTATGTTCCCTGGATTCAGGAGTTCTCTAGCATTCTCAGGATTTGGACTTAAGCCTCCTGCCTCTAGTTTTCAATCTTACCCTTACAGTAAGCTCAAGATTTCTCCGTCTATACAGCACCGATGATAAAACATCTAGGTTAATGATGAAAAGTTTCTCCACAGTGAGGGACACCCAGAGAGGTACACAGAGTTACATGGAGAAGAGAAGAGGGAGGAGGGAGATAGAGGTAACCAGGAGAAGGAGAGGGAGAATCTAAGGGGAGAGAGCAAGCTAGCTAGTAATCACTTCCCTATGTACTCTCCAGTCTGAATCCCTCAGAGATGTTCAAGGAGTTACACAGAGAAGAGAAGAGGGAGGAAGGAGACAGAGGTGGCCAGGAGGATAAAAGGCAGAATCAAAAGGAGAGAGACAGATTCAGCCAGTAATCAGTTCCCAAAGTGTTCTCCACAGCCCAGAACACACAGAGATTCACAGAGTTGGGTAGAGAAGAAAAGGGGGAGGGGGGAGATAGAGGCAACCTGGTGGAGAAAAAGGAGAGTTAAAACAGGGAGAGAGCAATCAAGCCAGTGATCTTGCTCACAAGTAAAAATGGGTACTGAAGATTGGGTTCTTAAAGGCACAAAATTGATAACAAAGAAGCAAAGTTTAAAAATCTAGAGTAGAAGCTAGATTCTCAAAAATACAATGTTTAAAAAAAGTCACAAAAATTATAAAAAATATATATGAAGTTTGCTTTAAAAATAGGGTCTTTTTTGCAATGTAATAGTATGTTATAAAAATGAAAATTAAAGGAGTAATAAAGAACTTAAATGTTTTTTAATTAAAAATTAAGAAATGATAATAGTAAAAATATATCTAGGACTTTCTGTGGAGCTGTTGCAGACAGTGTGGGGTCAGTTCATTTTCAGATAGTTTCTTGATCCAGCTTGATTTTCTGAGTGTACAATGGGAGCACCATTTCAGTTATGCCATGTGTGTCTTTGGGGGAGTTGATCTCTGGCTGCAACCCTCCTGATGGATGTTGACGTCCAGAGTCAGAAGAAGTCTTGGTTAGCAAAAAAGTCGGCTTTCAGTTTGGTATAGGATGCCTCTCTGGGGCCATGATTGCCCCCTTCTGGCTCTGGTTGTCCCTGCCTGCCTGTTTCTGGTGGGGGATGGGCTGGTCTGCAGCCAACTAGCTATGCTCAGTCCTTTGTTCTGTGAGTGGGCCTGGCAGTATCTTAGTTTAGGGCTTTCCATGGGATAGCTATCCCACAGTCTGGATTGCTATATCAAGCTGGTTCCCTCAGATTGCCCTTGGGGCATTCAAGCCTGGTCCTTACCCTATGCAATGCAGCCAGCGCCTCCCTGCCCAGCTCCCACTTGCTAGTGGGGGATGTGAGCGTCTGGGCTGTTTCTCTGCTGGGAGTTGTTGTTAGGCACATAATCTGTGGGGTTTATTTATTTATTTGTATTTTTTTTTTCTCCTGGTTATTTTGCCCTCTGAGATTCCAAGGCTTACCACAGACCTGCCAGAGAGAATGTTTCCTGGTGTTTGGAAACTTCTTTTTTAAGACTCCCTTCCTGGGATAGATCTCTGTCTCTACCTCTTTTGTCTCTCTTTCTATCTTTTATATTTTGTCTTACCTCCTTTTGAAGACAATGGTTGCCTTTCTGGATGTCTGATGTCCTCTGCCAGCATTCAGAAGTTGTTTTGTGGAATTTGCTCAGCGTTCAAATGTTCTTTCATTGAATTTGTAGGGGAGAAAGTGATCTTCCCATCCTATTCCTCTGCCCTCTCCTGACAATCTTAATTCCAGTTTGTGATTCATCCACCTTAACATGTCACATTAAATTACATCAAACCTTAAATCCAGCCATGCCTAGGCCAATACAAAGCCAAGAAAAATTGTCTCATACTTGTTAAGACCATCAAACAAGTATATTCTAACACAATATCCCTAACCTTAGGATGTCAGTCCATTGGGACCCTGATAGTCTCTGGCTTAATGATGGAATTAGTTACATACATGACAGTGTCTGGAAAGCAGGTTCTGCTATAGTAGATTTACATGAGATCATGGAGGCCAATGCCCTGCCTCCCCAGACTTTGGCACAAAAAGCTGAATTTATAGCCTAGCTCAAACTCTAAGGCCAGGAAAATACAACAGGATCAATATCTATAGAGATTCTAAGTTTGCATTTCTGGTGTAATGTACACATGCTACCATTTGGAAACACAGGAAAATCCTGACTCCAAAGGAATTCTCAATTCAGCACTGCCAAGAAAAATTAGAGTTCCTAGAGGCAGTACAAGATTCTAAGGAGCATGCATTATTCACTACAAGGGAAAACAGAGAAGTTCAGATACAGTAAAAGGAAACAACCTGGTTAAGACAGCAAAGAGTATAACTCTTAAAACTCCTTTAACTTAGGTGGCCTTTCTTCCCAATATACAAATCTCCAGCCTACCTTCATTACTCTAGTACACAAACAAATTAAAGCGGGCTAGAACTAGGGGATATCAAAGGGGCCCCAATGGATGATGAGTTACAACACAACAGCAGTGCTGCCTAGAGCATTACAATAGAAAATTTTAAAATCACTCCATGACTTTTCTTATTTGGGGGGAATGCTTTAACTAGGTTGGTTGAAAACATTTATTTCTGGCATAAGCCTTTTTCAGATTATCTTAGAAATCGCAAAACCCTGTTATGCTCTGTTATGCTATCATAAAAATCTGGGGAAAACTTGGACTTTCATCTATCCTCCAGCAAATCCAAAGAACAGGAACTTACCCGAGAGAAGACTGACAAATAAGCTTTACCTAGATATCATTCTCCCAGGAATATAAATACCTCCTGGTTTTCACTGACACTTTCACTGTGTGGGTGAAAGCTTTCCAACAAGGACCGAGAGAGCTCAGGAATAAAGGTATTATTAAAAGAAATAATTCCAATGTTAGGATTTCCATAATCTTTACAAAGTGATAATGGCTCTTTTTTGTGTGTGTCTAAGATAACACAACAAATCTCTACTGCCCTTGGCATTTGCTAACACCAACATACTTCCTGGAGGACTCAATCATCAGAAAATTTTAAAAAGAATTCTGGATATCTTTTGTCAAAAGATATGAGAACCTTGGACAAATCCCTTACCCATAATCCTCCTGAGAATCAAGGTTGCACCTAAAAAGGTGTAACACCTTTGAAATAATGTAGGGTGGGCCCTTTCTTCCTCTGATATTTTGGTGGACACAAAAATCAATGAACTTGTTGAATACCTAATTATTTGTGACAAGTCGAAAAAGTGGCTTCAGAATGTGGAAATCATGTTTTCCTGGTCCCCAGCCAGGAAATGGGCCCCATTCAGTTTCAGTTGAAAGATTTAGTCCTTCTAAAAAACATGGAGTGAAAGGTCTCCCTGTGATCAATTGTCTCCCAAATGGAAGGGGCCTTATCTAGTACATCTTAGCATTCTGACTACAGTGGAATTACAGGGAATCATTCAGTAGATGGATACACTTTTCTAGAATTAAATCTCCTCCTCCTCCTTAGTCTTCACAGGACATAGAGGACCTTGGGCAGCCAAAAGAGTCCAGGTGGATAGTGAGGCATTTCAGAATCTGAAGCCTTTATTCAGAAAGGACAAATCAGTCTGACAGATCCAAGGCTGAGTACCCGTGACCACTATTTTCCTTTTCACCTTCCAATACCCTGTCCACCCACAAAATAGTTAATATGCTCTGGTGGATTTGGATACTTAATATTCTCTCCTTCTTGTTCTCAAAATTTTGTGTGACAGTCACTTTATATACACATGTATACCTAAGAGGAAATCCTTCTTTCCCTGCTGGGCTTGATAAGACATGCTTCAGATGTAAAAAGACACTGCACAGCCTCTATTATTTCTCTTCTTCTTCCAGAAGATATTAGGGACCCTATCCCCACACTTACTTGTTCTCATTTTATTGATCTAATTTGTTTGTTCCCAAAAATTTACATGGAAAGATAAGATAGTCAATAACTCCCAGATTATTGCTAAAAGGGAAAACCTCTCTCTCCCTGTTGGGCTTACCAACCTGAACCCACCATCTGAGGAGATATAAGTACCACCCTCAAAGCCTACCCAGTCAACAATCACACTGTATTGTCAGCTTTTAGCCAATCTTCTTTTAACTACTGTAACAAGATTTTTCTTTAACTGTTACATGGGAAAGGCCACTTTCACTGTTAGCACATCACACCTCACTTTTCAAGATAAGTTTCACAAAAACATCCTTTACCTGCAATCAAACACTAGGATGCGCTGCTTGTTACAACAATACCCACAGGGGAAATATAAACCCTTTTTCAGCCCTTCAGGCTCTCTCTAACAGAAATCTAAGCCTGCCCGTAGATATTCAAGTCTAGAAACTGGAGCCGTATAGGGGGCCAGCCCTTTTATACGTCATTCCTCACCATTAACAATACACATGCATGTCATGACAGTTTACAAACTAATGTCAGCAGAACTTCTTGTGCTAGCTATTACATTCAACACACACTTATCACGGCTCTCCCTGAATACAGACTACTCCCTAACCCCATATGCTGCAAAAAAGGGGGCCATATTCAAAATGCAGATGGAACCCCTCTGCAACTGTCTCCCTGAACTTTTCTGCCACCAGTATAACCAAACCACTTACACTGTCTTACCAGGATCATCCGGATTATTCTGGCTATTTGGGGGGCTCAGACAATGCCCTCACAGTAACAGTAAAGCCATTGCTGCCCCACCTCTAGACAACACACTTCATTATGAGGATTGCACCTTGGGAACTCTGGCTCCAGCCAAAATAACTATCCTCAGCATAGCTCATGTAGATTAAAAAAAAAAAGGACTTTCAGTTTGACCAGCAATAATTTCGTGCTAGCTTCAACTGTCCCCATTGGAGAGGATTTGCCAACCATGAGGCAACTTTGAGGGATCAAATGTCCTCCCTGGATAGCACACCAAAGAAAACCAGAGACACTCTCCCAGTCTTTCAAAACTCCCTAGATTCCCTGGCAAATGTGGTTTGTGACAATTGCTGAGTCCTGGACTGTCTCCTATCTAGCCAAGGAGGGGTTTGTGCTCTTATAATAAAACATGTTGCACAAATATTAATGTCTCAGAAGTAGAAGTACATGTTAAAGAAATCTACAAAAATAGTTTGTTGACTCCACAGGTATAATCAAAGGAAGTAAGGATGAACTGAGGACCATTAAGGGGTGATCCCCAGGATACACTTGGCTTCTCTCATTTTTAGGTCCTATATTTCTCAAACTTCTCTTAGGTCCTTACATTTTTAACTACGCAGCTACATTTCTATCTCCTGGAATAAAAAACTTCCAACTTCAAATGATGCTACACCAGGGATTTCAACCCATCCCACTTGAAGAAAGGGAATATGAACACATCTTGGACAAGGTTACTAGCTCCTTCTACTTCTTACTCTCCATCTCTGCACTATAAAAAAAACTCAAGACTCCTTTTTCTGAGAGATGACAAGGAGATCTGGACCCATAGGTAGGAACAATGCCTATGCTCAGCTTAAGATGAAGAATAGAAGATGAACCTTTGATCCTTTTCTTCTTGTAATATTAAAAGTGTGAGATGAGTGCAACTGTATGGTAGTTTGAATATTCTTTGGCATTGCCTTTCTTGGAGATTGGAAGGAAAACTCAACTTTTCCAGTCGTGTAGCCATTGCTGAGTTTTCCAAATTTCCTGGTATATTGAGTGCAGCAGTTTATCAGCATCATCTTTTAGGATGTGAAATAGCTCAACAACTGGAATTCTATCACCTCCACTAGTTTTGTTCGTAGTGATGCTTCCTAAGGCCCAGTTGACTTCACATTCCAGGATGTCTGGCTCTACGTGAGTGATCACACCATCATGGTTATCTGTGTCATTAAGACCTTTTTTTGTATTGTCTTCTGTGTATCCTTGCCACCTCTTCTTAATACGTCTGCTTCTTTTAGGTCCAAACTGTTTCTGTCCTTTATTGCGCCTATCTTTTCACCACATTTTCCCTTGGTATCTCTAATTATCGTATCCAATTCTATTGTTTTCCTCTATTTCTTTGCATTTTTTCACTTAAAAAGGCTTTCTTATTTCTCCTTGCTATTCTCTAGAACTCTGCATTCAAATGGGTCTATCTTTCCTTTTCTCTTTTGCCTCTTGCTTCCTTTCTTTTCTCAGCTATTTGTAAGCCCTCCTCAGACAACCGTTTTGCCTTTTTGCATTTCTTTTTCTTCTGGATGGTTTTGATCACTGCCTCCCATACAATGCTGTGAACCTTCGTTCATAGTTCTTCAGGCACTCTTTCTATCAGATCTAATCCCTTGAATCTCTTTGTCACTTCCACTGTATAATTATAAGGAATTCGATTTGTGCCAGACCTTTATGTCTTGGTGGTTTTCTTTATGGTCTTAAGCCTGAATTTTGTAGTAAGGAGTTAATGATCTGAATCACAGTCAGTTTCTGGTCTTCTTTTTGCTGACTATATAGAGCTTCTCCATCTTCATCTACAAAGAATATAACCAATCTGATTTTGATATTGACTAGCTAGTGATGTCTTATCTTGTGTTTTTGGAAGAGGGTGTTTGCTACAACCAGAGCATTATCTTGGCAAAACTCTGCTAGCCTTTGACCTCTTAATTTTGTACTCCAAGGCCCAACTTGCTTGTTATTCCAGGTATCTTTTGACTCCCAGTCCCTTATGACATCTTCTTTTGACGTTAGTTTTAGAAGGTCTTGAATGTCTTCATAGAAATATTCACCTTCAGCTTCTTCAACATTAGTAGTTGGTACATAGACTTGGGTTACTATGATATTGAATGGGTTGTCTTGGAAATGAACAGAGATCATTCTGTCATTTTTGAGATTGCACCCAAGTACTGCACTTTGGACTCTTTTGTTGACTGTAAGGACTACTCCATTTCTTCTAAGGGATTCTTGTCCACAGTAGTATCTATAATGGTCATCTGTATTAAATTTACCCATTCCTGTCCATTTTAGTTCCTAAAATGTCAATGATCAGTCTTGTCATCTCCTGTTTGACCACTTCTAAATTACCTTGATTTCATGGACCTAACATTCTAGGTTCCTATGCAATATTGTTCTTTTCAGCATTGATTGTTTTTTTTTTCTTTTACCACCAGACACTTCCGCAATTGAGCATTGTTTCCACTTTGGTTCGGCCTCTTCATTCTTTCTGGAGCTGTTTCTCTGCTCTTCTTCAGTAGCATATTTGACACCTACCAACCTGGGGGCACCATGTTTCAGTGTCACATCTTTTTGCCTTTTCATACTGTTTTGAGGTTCTCAAGGAAAGAATGCTGAAATGGTTTGCCAGAGTTTTTCAGAACCCTTCACCTCGACCCATCAGTCTTGGGTGGCCCTGTAAGACATGGCTTATAGTTTCTTGTCATGACTTAAGACAAGGTTGTGGTCCTTGTGAACAGCTTGGTTATTTTTCTATGATTATGGTTTTCATTCTGCCATTCATGATTGAATTAGCACCAAAAGTGTACTCTCCCTTGGATAAGACAGCTTTTTGTTTTTCCTCAAATATTTGAAAAATTTTTATTCTAAATATTTTCAATAGATTTAGTAGTTTTTTTTTCCATGCATATCCAAATGTCCCTAGAAACAAATGATCTTGTTAGTATATCTTTCAAAATCTATTTATATATAGTAAATATAGAAAATATATCTTCTCCTTCCAGTGGCTTTTATAGTACCAATATTCCAATTAATTTAGTAATTTTTAAAATAGTTTTTCAAATGAATGAAATAATAAAACATTTTAATATATAATTTTAAATTTACAAATAAAATAATTAATTAAGATATATATTCAGCTAAAAATTTCTAATAAAAATTGTCACCAAATTAAAATCTAGGACAGAGTTCATGCCCATCTGAAGGAGAATAATAAACTATTTTATTAATTTAAAATATCACTGACAATATCACATCTATACTTTCACTTTTATATTTAGAAAATTAAGGGAAGGTTGAAATATTCTGATTGACTGAAAGGAGTCATATTTCCTGCCAATTCTTATTTAATTCCTGATTGCTGTTACAAATTTGTTTTTCTGTTTGAATGAATTCATATTCTACTCTGTGGTGAAAGAAATTTGAGTTTAAAGCATAAACTGGCCTCAGATATTGGAAAGATTTGATAAAACTGCTTACTTGATCAGCAGTGTCCAGATGTCCTAAATAAGCCTCCTCATTGCCTATCCTGGGTTGTATATGCATCTTCTGAAATTAATGCATGAAAGTTTATCTTTATATATTTTCAACATAAAAGTTATGATTAATTTTAAATTTTATAACAAAGAAGAATTTATCATTAGGTTACTAATCAAGGGAATCAGATACGGTGCTGAGTACACAGATTACATAGAGTACAGGGGATGTAACCTAGGGAAGTGGAGGAAAAGGAGTTTCTAGTTAAAAATAAGTCAGGTGGATATCTTCTTCATCAGAGGAATACTATGATTTGAGGTCCTTTAATCATGTTAACTCAGAGAAGGCAATGGTGACCCACTCCAATACTCTTGGCTGGAAAATCCCATGGGCGGAGGAGCCTGGTAGGCTGCAGTCCATGGGGTCGCAAAGAGTCAGACATGACTGAGTGACTTCACTTTCACTTTTCACTTTCATGCATTGGAGAAGGAAATGGCAGCCCACTGCAGTGTTCTTGCCTGGAGAATCCCAGGGACGGAGAAGCCGTCTATGGGGTCGCACAGAGTCGGATACGACTGAAGCAACCTAGCAGCAGCAGCAGCAATCATGTTAACTAGAGAACAAACCATAACACACATGTATCAGATCTCAATCATGCACTTCAAATTTGCATCTTAACATTACATTCAAAGGTGAAAGTCTAAAAGCTCTTCTTCTAATGTCAGAAACAAGACAAGGACTTCTGCTTTAACCATGTTCATTTTATAAAGTAGTAGAAGTTCTAGCCAGAGAAAAAAGGCAAGAAAAACAGGCATACAAATTGGGAAACGAGTAAAATTATCTGTTTGCAGACAGTATGATTTTATATGTAGAAAACTCTAGAGTCCATAACTCACACACACACACACTCACACTCATACTCACACACAACATTAGAACTTTTAAACAAATTCAGAAAGTTGAGCAATTCGAAATAAGCACAATAAATCAGTTGCATTTCTATCACTAACAATGTGCAACATGAAAAGGAAAGTAAGAAATTATTTCATTTAATATAGCATTAAAAGCAAATACTTCAGAGCAAGCGGATATATAATAAAAGTTTTGGATTATAACTCATGGAATAAAATAAGCATCCCTGAGTCCATGCTGATATAAATAAATAACTGAATACAAAGATTTGCAAGGAGATAACTTTGTACACCAAAAACTATATAGGATTTTACTTTGTTTACTAGTTTTAACTTACACAAATTTATTGAATATTCTGGACTATAAACAGTTACCAGATATATAATTTGAAAATCTTTTTTCCTATTTTAAGTGACCTTTTTTCCTTATTAGTAAAGGCTTTTGATACAAGAATTTTATTTTTTTAATTGTAGCAAGCCCAATTTATTTTTTCTATTGTTTTTCATGATTTTGGCATCATAACTAGGGAACGAACACCAAATTCAAAAATATGAGTATTTAACCCTATGTTTTCTCCTAAGAGTTTTACAATCTGGTGTTTAGGTCACTGACCCATGTACAGTTGATATTTTTTAAGTATTTTTTCCCTAAGAGTATATATTAATTTATTTGCATGCAATTCTCTTATTATCATTTGTGTTCCTATAAGTTTGGTAGTGATGTTCCTACTTTAATTTCAGATTTTAGTTATTTGATTAGACAATTTTTTTAGTAAACCTAGCTAGAGATTTCTAAATTTTCTTTATCATTTTGAAAATCAACTCCTTGAATCATTAATTTTCTCTATTGTGCTGTATTCTTTATTTTCACCTCTTTTCTAATCATTTATTATTTCTGATTATTTCATTCTTTCTATCCATTTGAGTTTAGGTTTTTCTTCCTTTTCTAGTTCCTTAAGGTTTAAAATTAGTTTTGTTTATTTGAGATGTTCCTTCTTTTCAAAGCAAGCATTTAGAGTTATAAATTTCCATTTTAGCCCTGCTGTTGCATCACTCCATAAGTTTTGAAATATTATCTCTTAATGTTCATTATTCTGTAGGCATTTTCTAATTTACCCTCTAATCTCTTCTTTCACTCATTGGTTATTTAATTTCCATATATTTGTAAATATATATTTGTATATTACAAATTTGTATATATTACAAATATATATGTGTATATATTGTAAATATATATTTGTATATATTTCAGTTTTTCTTCTCTTTTTGCTACTAGTTTTATTCCATTGTGATTGGGAAAAAAAATATTTTGAACGATTTCAATCTTTCTTCCTGTATATACTTGGGAAGTCAAGGAATGCTTCCTGTAAGAAACAGCATCTAAATGAACTAACAGTTAGGAGAAAAAAAAATAAAGAAAAGAAAGGGAAACTGAAACCAGACACTCAGATGTTGCAAAGATGATAGAATGAAAAAAGAACTTAGATCATTTTACTGTGGCTAAATCCTAGAGTTTAGGAAAGAAATGCAAAATTTAAGAGATAAATTAAACTTGTTTATGCATGTATTACAGAGAAGGCAATGGCACCCCACTCCAGTACTCTTGCCTGGAAAATCTCATGGATGGAGGAACCTCAGAGGCTGCAGTCCATGGGGTCGCTAGGAATCGGACACGACTGAGTGACTTCACTTTTACTTTTCACTTTTATGCATTGGATAAGGACATGGCAACCCACTCCAGTGTTCTTGCCTGGAGAATCCCAGAGACTGGGGAGCCTGGTGGGCTGCCGTCTATGGGGTCGCACAGAGTCGGACACGACTGAGCGCCTTCACTTTCACTTTTCACTTTCATGCCTTGGAGAAGGAAACGGCAACCAACTCCAGTGTTCTTGCTTGAAGAATCCCAGGGACGCGGGAGCCTGGTAGCCTGCCGTCTATGGGATCGCACAGAGTTGGACATGACTGAGGCGGCTTAGCAGCAGTAGCAGCAGCATGCATGTATTAAATAGATTTATAGTTTTGAGTGAGGCATCTGAAATCAGACTGGCTGTATTTAGACGATGGCTAAATAGCTTTCTGATATTAGGAAGTATACTTAATGCCTCTAAAATATACAGTACTTATTTTTAAAAGTTATAATAATATTGATATTTAACTCATGGAATTTTTCAGATTGTTCAATGTGTAGAAGGCATCTAGTATAGTGTCTTGTGTGTTGTTGCTGTTGTTCAGTCAATAATTTGTGTCCAACTCTTTGCAACCATATGAACCACAGCATGCCAAGTTTCCCTGTCTTTCACTGTCTCAAAATTTGCTCAAACTCATGTTCATTGAGTGAGCAATGCCACACAACCACTTCACCCTCTGTCACCCTCTTCTCCTCCTGACCTCAATCTTTCCCAGCATGAGTATTTTCCAATGAGTTGGCTCTTTGTATCAGGTGGCCAAAGTATCAAGGCTTCAGCTTCAACATCAGTCCTTCTAGTGAATATTAAGGGTGGATTTCCTTTTAGGATTGACTGGTTTGAACTCCTTACAGTCTAAGGAACTCTCAAGAGTCTTTTTCAGCACAACAATTTGAAACCATCAATTCTCTGGCCGTCAGTCTTCCTTATAATCCAACTCTTACATCCGTATATGACTACTAGAAAAATCATAGCTTTGATTATACAGACCTTTGTCGACAAAGTTATGTCTCTACTTTTTAATATATTGTCTACGTTTCTCATAGCTTTTCTTCCAAGGAGCAAGTGTCTTAATTCCGTGGCTGCAGTTACTGCCCACAGGGATGCTGGGTGTGCTGCAGTCCATGGGGTAACAACAATTCAGACACAACTGAGCTACTGAACTGAGCGCAATGGCATGGCTATTGTTTCTAAGAAACTCAGAATCTATTGTAGCATTATCTGGGGATATTACTTCAGACTGAAATGTGGTAAAATAATTTTAAGGTGGAAAACCATAAAGATTAAGTAGATATTTAGTAATCTAGGTGAGAAATGTTCATGGCCTTCATATATGATAGTGGCACTAAGTCGGAGAAAAGCTGACATATTTGCAAAATGTTCAGAGGTTGAATCTATAGCATTTAGTAATAAATAGAAAAGAAGGAAGGAGGATCCTGAGAGAAAGAGAAGCTTTCCAGTTTCTGAAATTTTCAAATGGACAGGTAGTTATAACATTTATTGAGAGGGGAAGAAAGAAGAATGATGACAAGTTCACTTTCAGAAATGTTGACTTTGACATACCTGTGTATCACTCAAGTGAAAACAGTGAATATCTGGGTTTAAAGCTCTGGGAGGAGATTTGAGAGTTTTATTCCATTTCATGTTTTATTTACTTATTCCTTACAATCTCATCTGGTCAAATATATCATCATTTGTAAAATGGTCAAAACTTCTGATACTGAAACTCACAAATTCCTAGAGCCTGGCAGCAATTTTTATTTTGTTTTTACTGAAACTCACAAATTCCTAGAGCCTGACAGCAATTTCTATTTTGTTTTATCCACCATTTATAAGTAAAGAGCAAATAGGACCACTACAAAAGCATTTAGAACAACATTAAATTTTGGCACAAAAATTATTTGTACTGTTGATTTTGAACCACAAATATAAGATTAATTTCAAAATTTTTTGTAGGAATAATTGACTACAGAATACAATTTTTCAATACTTTTTCAGTGCATAGTACTGAGAAAATTGATTAAATTTGTGTGTGTGGGTGTTTTTTTCTAACTGCTAGAGATATGAAGACACATGTGCACATACACCACACATAGTAATCATGGTCTCTACTCTTAATTAACCTATGTAATCATGATGGAAGACATACATGCAATGGGATGTTAAAATCCAAAATTTTATAAGGCACATAGACTACCTTCAAGGAAACTTAATCCTTATGACTATGTTCAAGGAAAACTAGTTTGTCATGTCAACTAAAATTTGGCACTTGCATAGGTACTTGCCATCTACCTACTCAAAGATTGAATCATATGCTGCTTTAGTTGCTGATTTTCAATATTTTCTGAAAGGACTTCAGGGTGCAGAGCAGAAGAGACACTCTGTGTTTGGCACCGGGGGCGTGGGGGGGGGGGGGCAGGGGAGCATGAAGTTGGCGGAAGAGATCTTCGAATAGTTGTGTACTGTCAGGAGCTGATTTTATGAGCCTAATTCCTGTATCTCCTCAAATTTAGAAAAGCACTGAATCCTTCATGTTAATGATTACTCCTTGTGACTAGCAGAAACCTTCAAAAAAAAAAAGTGCTTGATTGCATGTGTCCCCTCTTCATCAAAATCACATATATACTGACCATCCCCAACTACTTTTTGGAGCAGTTTCTCACAGCTATCTGAGGTGCTGCTTGGGGTTGTAGTCCTCATTTTGACCCAAATAAAACTTAACGCAGCTCTCAGATTGTGCAATTTTTAAGTTGACAGTGAGAAGTAAACATTGCAAGGAGGTCAATCTAGAGTGATTGATTCCTGTCAATGTATTGCAAAACCAATACAGTATTGAAAAGTAAAAAAATAAAATAAAAGAGCAAAAAAAAAAAAAAGGAAGAAGAAATTTTTCCCTACCCTTCCAGAGTCTTTTGACTGGTCTAGAAATTGAATTGGTATGAGATAGATTAGTAGGAAGAAATCAAACAAAAATTTAATAAAGTGCATATATGGTAAGGACTTCCCTGGTAACTCAGCTGGTAAAGAATCTGCCTGAAATGCAGGAGACCCCAGTTTGACTCCTGGGTCAAGAAGATCCTCTGGAGAAGGGATAGGCTACCTACTCCAGTATTCTTGGGCTTATCTCATAGCTCAGATGGTAAAGAATCCACCTGCAATGCAGGAGACCTAGGTTAAATCCCTGGGTTGGGAAGATCCCCTGCAGAAGGGCATGACAAACCACTCCAGTATTCTTGCTGGAGAATCCCCATGGACAGAGGAGCCTGGTGGTCTACACTCCATGGGGTGGCAAAGAGTTGGACATGACTGAGCGACTAAGCACAGCACAGCACACAGCACAGCACACAGCACAGAACATACGAAGGAGAGACTCCTCTCCCCAAAACTGAGTAACTCAAATAGCTGAAACCCTCACCTTAAACACCATCTTTAGGTACAGACAAAAGAAGATATTGGGGGTAGTGGTTTTGGATTTCAAAGGGGAGGAAGGCAATTTCCATGGAAATAAAAGACAACTGTAAATAAAGGTTTTCTGGGCCTTTCTGAGATAACAGGACAGGGAGAGGAAGTCTAACTGCCTTTGCTAGGTTTTGCCTCCTTTAGTATACCCGGTTCTTACTGTAGTTAGATATGATAGTAGCTTTCTTCTTGGATTATGTTCTTTATTTATATTCTTTTAGGCAGTGAAGGGGAAGGTCAAAGTTTCTTCCTGAGTGTTTTGGGCCATGACTGTTTTCAGCTCAAAGTAATCCTTCTGCCAAAGAGACCTTTTGGGGTAGCAAGTTTTGCTCTCCTACAGTATTCAGTGCACAACCTACTCCACAGTCTCAATTTGTCATTCCATTGTTCTTTGTGTTTTTACTAATCTTTTTCTCAGAAAAGAGAAATCTTGTGAAAGTACTTGATTTTTGTTTTGTTTTGTTTTGTTTGTTTGTTTTTGAAGATACATATTATTGCTTTTTAATTGCATAGGGAAATAAGAATAGTTACTCTGAAAAGTTCTCTATGACCTGAGTATCACTTTGAATCTTTCAGATTTCTTATTTGTTTATTTAAATTTACAGATCCCCAAAAGATCCTGCCAAAACCAGATGCATGCTGAGTAACCTAGATACAAACTGCTTTGTGTGATTATCTGAGGCATAAACCCAGCACATAAAAGGTTTATTAAATAAAAGCTTCTCTTGAGACCAGAACACACTTTCAAAAAGACTTGATGTGAATTTTCTAGCAATTAAGCCAGACCCTCAATACAAAGTTTTTTTCTCTCTTTAAATAGGTGTCCATCAGAGTACACATTCTAGTATCATGAATGCAAGTCACCTGCCTGGCCTCCATAGAAACCAATCCCTTTCACTTCTTCTAATAAGCAAATATTCTGCTTCCATTTATCCACTCCTTTTGAGACCATTCATACAGAAATGCAGTGACAGAAATACTCTTTTGAATGCTTTTAAACACTTTCTCAAATTTCAATCTTTTCTATAGACCCAGTCCTGAAGAGGGTTCATTTATCTTCCCAAGCAAGAGGCTAACTATACACAAAGCTTTCCGACAGGGAAAATGGTAGCAACTACCTGCTGTATTTTTTCTAAAGAAAAGCACAGTAGAGTCACATTCTTGGGGGCAGCTACCACTTTAAAATTCATTTGAAAACACTAATGCCTGATTTGAGACTATTGCTTCTCTTAGGATACGTCCTCTTTACTCTCCCTCTCATGCAGAATTTTACAAGAAGAAATCACTAAAGGCTTGTATTAAAGCCACAAATCTGTCACTAAATATTGAAGTATAATTGACCAGACACATAACCTTATTTGTAAGGCATAGATAATAATAAAAACTAGTCAATGAATAGGAATTCCATAAGGATCAACAAAAGTAAACAGCATATATGAAAGGACTTTTTAAAAAAAAGAGAAAGAAACCACTATTCAAACTCAATGAAAATTAAACTATAATTGTTTAAAGTAAATATGAAGTTATATTAAAACTAAAACAGTTTTGCTATTTATAGTTAACCATGTAGAAATGCTTTCTTCCCAAGTAAATCATAGAGAATTTGGCAAGACGTGTTTGTGGTTGCTCTGTTTCTAACTCATGTCTAACTCTTTGTGACCCCAAGGATTTATAGAACAAACATATTGATTTCAATAACTTTAAAATATTTAGTTGTGAATATAAAATTCAGCTCAGATCAGTACAGTCATTCAGTCATGTCCGACACTTTGCAGTCTCATGGATTGCAGCACACCAGTCTTCCCTGTCCATCACCAACTCCCAGAGCTTGCTCAAATTCATGTCCATTGAGTCGGTGATGCCATCCAACCATCTAATCCTCTGTCATTCCCTTCTCCTCCTACCTACAATCTTTCCCAGCATCACGGTCGTTACCAATGAGTCAGTTCTTTGCATCAGGTGGCCAATTATCGGAGTTTCTGGTTCAGTATCAAGCCTTCCAATGAATATTCAAGACTGATTTTCTTTAGAATGGACTGGCTTGATCTTCTTTCAGTCCAGGGGACTCTCAAGAGTCTTCTCCAGCACCACGGTTCAAAAGTATCAATTCTTTGGCACTCAGCTTTCTTTATAGCCCAACTCTCACATCCATATATGCCTATGTAAAAACCATAGCTTTGACTAGATGGGCTTTTGTCAGCAAAGTAATTTTTCTGCTTTTCAGTAGGGTGGCTAGGTTGGTCATTGCTTTTCTTCCAAGGAGCAAGCATATTTTAATTTCATGCCTGTACTAACCATCTACAGTGATTTTGGAGCCCAAAAAAACTAAAATATTTGACTGTTTCCATTGTTTCCTCATCTATTTGCCACAAAGTGGTGGGACCAGATGCCTTAATCTAAGTTTTCTGAATGTTGAGTTTTAAGCCAACTTTTTCATTCTCCTCTTTCACTTTCATCAAGAGGCTATTTAGTTCTTCACTTTCTGCCATAAAGATGGTGTCATCTGCATATTTGAGGCTACTAATATTTCTCCTGGCAATATTAATTCCAGCTTGTGTCTCATCCAACTTTGAATTCCGCATGATGTACTCTGCATAATTTCAAAAATAATGTATGTATATATGTACAACTGAGTCACACACAAAAAATAATTCTGCTTTTTGAAATTTCAGTTCAGTCAGTTCAGTCGCTCAGTCATGTCCGACTCTTTGTGACCCCATAATCACAGCTTGCCAGGCTCCCTGTCCATCACCAACTCCCGGAGTTCACTCAGAGTCACATCCATCGAGTCATTAGTGATTTTTTTTTTTTTGCAGTTTTTCTAAATGTCCTATGGAAATGTAATAATAGTATATGAGATAAAATTTTAAATATATTTGTGTAGGATTTAATATTAATATAAATGAATAAATATATATGTTATTTAAGCCCTTAATGACATCATTCAAGATGCTCTTATTGTTACTTTTTTTGCACATATTAAAATAGTTCTTGAGAAATATTCATATGTCTCATTATAATCTTAGTTATTTTTACTTTTTCCTTTATATTTCTTCTGATTGTTGCTTTATGTATCTTTGTTTCTTTTTTGTTAAGTGTCTAATGGTTTATAATGGCTATCTCCTTTGTAAATTGTATCTTTTATCATTAAAAATATTCATCTTTGTTTCATTTAAAAATAAACAAAATTTTAGAAAGTTCAGGAAAACTAAATGCATGTAAAAGTCTATAGTAAGATTGAAGTCAATTTCTGTAGAATTATAAGTGGTGATGTATGGCAAAACCAATACAATATTGTAAAGTAATTAACCTCCAATTAAAATAAATAAATTTATATTAAAAAAAGAAAAAAAAAAGAAAATGAGAATGTTTTTTCCAGTTTAACTACAGACTATGTTGTATACAAACTCCTTTCAAATATAGTTGTTTTCACAAAAAATAAAACAAAAAACAAACTTGCAAAAAAAATAGCAATATATGGATAAAATAACCTACTTATATACAAGGAAAGCAAGCTAGAAAGATAGCACACAAACATTTGGGAAAGCTACTATATATTTTTAACATGTTAAAATGCATTAAGAAAACCATACCAATATTAAGCAACACAAGTCAGAATTAGAACTCACAAACAACATGACAGAACTTAGGAAAGAGCAACATATGTCAGAAATAAAGGCTAAAGTAGATAGAAAGTAAGAGTAAGTAAATGTAATACCTTAGAATCATATAATTTACAATAGGAAAAAATTAAAGGAAGATTTAACATGAAAATTATTTAAGAGCTTTATAAATTAGGCAGAATAAAGAAGTTCCATATATTAATAATATCAGTGTCCAAAAAAGGAGAGCAAAACCACAGAAAAGAAAAAATATGGAGAAAAATGTAATTCACAATGATTTTCTGAAATTGGAAAAAGAATTAAAAGCATATTAATATTTCAAAAATTAGATTATGTACCCCAAAAAACCAACTCAGAATCACCATCATTTAGATAAAACCCCATAAAATCATTGGACTTAACACAAAAACAGAAAGCTCCTGGAGAATCCAAGAAAAACAAATGAATAACTAATAAATGGAAAATTAGCTTGCCATCATGATCTTTATTAGAAAAAAATAGATCCATATCGTGCATGTAATAAATGAAAGAAACTGAAAGCCAAGAATTTTATATCCTGAAATTTAACTTTCAAATGTAAAGGCAACACGCAAAGTATCATCAATATGAAAAAACTTAAGAATGGTGCTTTTATAAACCCTTTCTTAAGAATATAGTGGAGAAAATAATTTCAGATAACTAATACAGCTGGTAAAATTTATTGACATAAATGGTGATATATTTTACTTCTGTATTATATTTATATGTAGAATTAAGACTGTGGGGCAACTTAAGTAATGCCTATATACTTTAGCAATAGAGATACACTACAATTTAAAAAAAAGAAAGAAAAAGGCAACAGAATGGGATCACTATATGAAAATTTTGTTTTTAACTTTCAGTAATTATATATCCCAACTTTTTCCACTGACTATATCTAAAAATTTTGACAACCCAGTAGCAGTGGTCAATCCTAGCACACCAGTTGTGGTCTCAAGTTGCCATGTTGTGGCTCAGTGGTAAAGAATACGCTTGCCAGTGCAGGGGTTCCATGTTCTATCCCTGAGTTGGGAAGATGCCCTGGAAGGGGAAATGACAACCCACTTCAGTATTATTTTTTATTTGTTTGCTTTGTTTTTAATTAATTTAATCATTTTAATTGAAGGATAATTATTTTACAATATTGTGATGGTTTTCACCATACATCAACATGAATAGGCCACAGTTATACATGTGCCCCCCCATCCTGAAACCCCCACCCTATCCCTCTGGGTTGTTCCATAGCACTGGCTTTGGGTGCCCTGCTTCATGCATCGAACTTGCACTGGTCATCTGTTTTACAAATGGTAATACACGTTTCAGTGCTATTCTCTCAAATCATCCTACCATTGTCTTCTCCCATTGAGTTCAAAAGTCTGTTCTTTGTATCTTTCTCCTTTGCTGTTCTGCATAGAAGATCATCATTAGTGTCTTTCTAAAATCAATATATATGTGTTAATCTATTGTATTTGTCCGGTCAATATAAGATGATTCCTCATTGTGGTTTTGATTTGCATTTCTCTAAAAATGAGTGATGTTGAGCACGTTTTCATGTGTTTATATAGCCATCTGTTTATCTCCTTAGGAGAAACGTCTGTTTAGTCCTTTTGCTCACTTTTTTGATTGGTTTGTTTGTTTTTGGGTACTGAGCTACAAAAGGTCCTTAGATATTTTGGTGATTAATGCTTTGGCAAGTGTTTCATTTGCTAGTATTTTCTCCCATTCTGAAGGCTGTCTTTTCACCTTGCTTATAGTTTACTTCGCTGTGCAAAAGCTTTTAAGTTTAATTAGGTCCCATTTGTTTATTTTTGTTTTTGTTTCCATTACTCTGGGAGGTGGGTCATAGAGAATTGTGCTGTGATTTATATCAGAGAGTATTCTGCCTATGTTTATGTCTAAGAGTTTTAGAGTTTCTGGTCTTACATTTACATCTTTAACCCATTTTGAGTTTATTTTTCTGTATGATGTTAGAAAGTGTTCTAGTTTCATCTTTCAAATTTTTCATATGGTGGTCCTATTCTGTTGCCATTCTATTTGACCGGTTTTCCCAGCAACACTTGATGAAGATATTGTCTTTTTTCCATTGTATATTTTTGACTCCTTGATCAAAGATAAGGTGTTCATAGATGTGTGGATATATCTCTGGAGTTTCTATTTTGTTCCCTTGATCTATCTCTGTTATCATTGAGGGTAATGTTTGCTGTGGGTTTGTAATATATAGCTTTTATTATATTGAGGTATGTTCCTTCTGTGCCTACTTTCTGCAGACATTTTATCATAAATGGGTGTTGAATTTTGTCAAAGTGTTTCTCTGCACCTATTGAAACACATATGGTTTTTATCTTTCAATTTGTTGCTATGGTGTATCACATTGATTGATTTGCAAATACTGAGGAACACTTGCATCCCTGGAATAAAACCTACTTGGTCATGATGTATGTATGATCTTTTAAATATGTAGTCGGATTATGTTTACTAGAATTTTGTTGATTATTTTTGCATCTCTGTGGCATCTTTGACTGGTTTTGGTATCAGAGAGATAGTGGCCTTGTAGAATGAGTTTGGGAGTTTTCCTTTCTCAGCAATTTTCTGGAAGAGTTTGAGTAGGATAGGTAATATTTCTTATCTAAGTCTTTGGTTGAACTCACCTATGAAATCATCTGTTCCTGGGCTTTTGTTTGTTGGAATTTCTTTTATTATATTTTTGATTTCCATGCTTGAGGTAGGTGTGTTCAAATTTTCCATTTCTTCCTGGTTCAATTTTGGAAGATTTACATTTCTAATAATATGGCCATTTCTTCCAAGTTTTCCATTTTATTGGTATATAATTGCCTCCCTGATGCTGGGAAAAATTGAAGGTGGGTGGAGGAGGGGACGACAGAGGATAAGGTGGTTGGATTGCATCACAGACTCAATGGACATGAGTTTGAGTAAGCTCCGGGTGTTGGTGATGGACAGGGAAGCCTGGAGTGCTTCAGTCTACGTGGTTACAAAGAGTCGGACATGACTGAGTGACTGAACTGAACTGAACTGAACTGACAACTGCTCATAAGAGGCTCTTATGATCTTTTGCATTTCTGCTTTGTCTATTGTCATTTTTGCATTTTCATTTCTTATTTTATTGATTTGAGTCTTCTCTCTTTTTCTCTTGGTGAGTCTGGCTAAACAGTTTGTCTATTTTGTTTATCTTCTCAATTAACTAACTAGCTTACAGTTTTGTTGATTTTTGCTATAGTCTCCTTCATTTCTTTTTTACTTATTTCTGCTCTGATTTTTATGGTTTCTTTCTTTCTACTAACATTGGGGGGAGGGGGGTTGTTCTTCTTCTAGTTGGTTTACATGTAAAGTTAGGTTGTTTATTTGATATTTCTCTTATGTCTCGAGGTAGGCCTGTATTGCTATAAACTTTCCTCTTAGCACTGTTTGGGTTGTAGTGTGTTCATTATCATTTGTTTCTATGCCCGTTTTGATTTTTTTTTTAAATTTCTTCAGTGATCTGTTGGTTATTCAGAAGCATGTTGCTTAACCTCCATATGCTTGTGTTTTTTATAGCTTTTTCCAGTAGTTGATATATAATTTTATGGAATTGTTATCAAAAAAGATGCTTGAAACAGTTTCATTTTTTTTTCTTTTTTTATCACGGGCAAACTTATGGCCCAGGGTGGAGAATGTTGGAGAATGTTCAGTGTGCACTTGGAGAAATGTTCTGTGTGCACTAGAGAAAAAGGTGAAATTCATCTATTTTTTTTTGGGGGGGGGGATGAAATCCCTGTAGGGTATCAATTAGGTCTAATGGGTCCAAGCTTGTGTTTCCTTGTTAATTTTCTGTTTGGTTGGTCGATCCATTGTTATGAGTGAAGTATTAAAGTACTTCATTCTTATTGTGTAATTATTAATTTCCATTTTCATACCTGTTGCCATTTGCCTTATGTACTGAGGTGCTCCTATGTTGTGTGCATATATATTTATAATTGCTATATCTTCTTCTATGATTCATCACTTGATCATTATGTAGTGTCCTTCTTTGTCTCATATAATGGTTTTTAATTTAAGGTCTGTTTAACCTGATATAGTTTTTCCAGTAGTCATGTATGGATGTGAGAGTTGGACTGTGAAGAAGGCTAAGCACCAAAGAATTGATGCTTTTGAACTGTGGTGTTGGAGAAGACTCTTGAGAGTCCCTTGGACTGCAAGTTGATCCAACAAGTCCATTCTGAAGGAGATCAACCTTGGGATTTCTTTGGAAGGAATGATGCTAAAGCTGAAACTTCAGTACTTTGGCCACCTCATGCGAAGAGTTGACTCATTGGAAAAGACTCTGATGCTGGGAGGGATTGGGGGAAGGAGGAGAAGGGGCCAACAAAGGATGAGATGGCTGGATGGCATCACTGACTTGATGGACGTGAGTCTGAGTGAACTCCAGGTGTTGGTGATGGATAGGGAGGCCTGGGGTGTTGTGGTTCATGGGGTCGCAAAGAGTCGGACATGACTGAGTGACTGAACTGAACTGAACTGAACTGAACCTGATATGAGTATTGCTAATGCAGGTTTATTTTTCATCTGCAATTTCAAGAAATATCTTTTTCCAGCCCCTCCTTTTCAGTCTGTATGTGTCCCTAGGTTTGAGGTGGACCTCTTGCAGACAGCATATATAGGGATTTTTTCTTTGTATTTATTCAGCCAGTCTTTGTCTTTTGGTTGGAACATTTAACCCACTTATATTTAAGGTTATTACTGATAAGTATGATCCCATTACCATTTGTTTATTGTTTAGAGTTCATTTTTATAAACCTTTCTGTTTCTTGTCTAGAAAAGATCATTTAGCATTTGCTGAAGACCTGGTTTGGTGTATTTGTTGAACAGCTGTATTCTCTCAGTTTTTGTTTATTTGTAAATCTTGTGATTTCTCCTTTGAATCTGAATGATATACTTGTTGCATAGAGTAATCTTGGTTGTAGACTTTTCTCTTTCATCACTTTAAATATATCCTGTCATTCCCTTCTGCCCTGAATAGTTTCTATTGAAAGATCAGCTGTTATCCTTATAAGGACTCCCTTGTACGTAATTTGTTGCTTTTCCCTTGCTGCTTTTAATATTTGTTTTCTGTGTTTAATTTTCGTTAATTTATTAACATGTGTCCTGGCATGTTTTGCCTTGAGTTTATCTTGTTTGAGACTCTCTAGGATTCTTTTACTTGGATGATTATTTCCTTCCCCATTTCAGGAAACTTTTCATCTGTTTTCTCAAGTATTTTCTTATGCCCTTTCCTTTTGTCTTTTTTCTTCTGAGACACCTATGATTCAAATGTTGGGGCATTTAACATTGTCCCAGAAGTAAGGTTGGCCTCAATTCTGTTTTTTCTTTTATTCTTTTTTCTGCTCTGCTTCACTCATGTCCATCATTCTATCTTCCCACTCACTTATCCTTTCTTCCATCTCAGTTACTCTAAAGTTAGTTCCCTCCAGAGTCTTTTTAATCTCAGTTATTGCATTACTCATTATTGCATTATTAACTCTTCATTATTTCTTCTAGGTCCTTGTTATACATATCTTGCATCTTTTCAATCTATGTTTCTAGTGTATTTATCTGTAACTCCATTTTGTTTTCAAGATTTTGGATCACCTTTACTATCATTATTATGAATTCTTTTCCAGGTATCCTCTCTTTTGTTTATTTTGGTGGATTTTTATCATGTTCCTTCACCTGCTGGATATATCTCTGACTTTTCATTTTGTTTGGATTGCTATGTTTGGGGTATCCTTTCTGCTGGCTGGAGGATCATAGTTCCCCTTAATGGTGGAGTTTGCTACTTGTGGATGGGGTTGGACTAGTGGCTTGTGAAGGTTTTCTGGTTGCGGGAACTTGGGTCTGTGTTCTGGTGGATGGAGTTGGATCTCTTATCTCTGGAGTGGAGTGCAGTGTCCAGTAGTGAGCTTTGGGGGTGTTTATAGGTTTGGTATGGCTTTGGGTAGCCTGTCTTTTATGTTCATTGTTGTGTTACTATTTTGTTGGATGATTAGCATGGGGTGTCTTGCAATGGAACTTTCTGGCTCTTTGGTGAAGCCTGATTTCAGTGCAGGTATGGGTGGGCTCTCGTCTATTAATATTCCTTGGAGTCAGGAGTTCTGTGATGTTCTAAAGTTCTGGCATTGAGACTCCTGCCTTTGGGTTTTGGTCTGCCTATTACAGTAGCCTCAAGACTTCTCTGTCCACACAACACAGAAGAAAAAACCCTAGGTTAATGTTAAAACAATTTTCCACAGCTGGAAACACCCAGAGAGATTCACAGAGTTATATTGAGAAGGGGGAGGAGGAAGAATAAGGAGACCAGGAGGAGAAAAGGAAGAGTCAAAAGGATAGAGAACAATCAAGCCAGTAATCAAATCCTTAAGTGAAAATGGATACTAAAAATTAGACTTGTAAAAGTATAAAATTAATAAATATCAAAAAGCAAAGATTAAAAATCCAGAATAGAGATTAGACTCTCAAAAGTACAATATAAAGAAAATAAAACTGTATGGAATTTGATTAAAAATGGGGTTTTTAAAGAAAGTTTATTGTAGGCTCTAGAAATGAAAGTTAAAAAATAATAAAGAACTTTTTTTAATGATAATAATAAAAATATATCTAAGAATTTCTCTGTAGCTGTGTGGTCAGTGTAGTGTCAGTATCAGTGTCAGTCCCTTTTTCTGGCTTGCACTTGTTCTCAGTGTCTATAGTTGTTCCTCAAATGCACAGTCTTAGGTTAATGGCAAGGTTTTAATCTGCTGCACCTGTCATTTCAGGGGCAGTTACCCCTTCTTTACTTCTTTTGACTTCCATTGTTTACAAGTCTCTTTAGTGTCTAATCTCTGCCCTGACACGAGGGGGTGAGAGTGGCCACATATTCAGGCTCACTTGATCAGTTATACTGTGGAGAGGGCAGGGTGCTGCCAACAAACACCACTGGGAAATGTAGGGAGTGCTTGAAGTGGACGGATCATACTGGGGTTGGCGCAGTCCAAGGTGACATGTACTTCCCAGGTCCATATTGCTCAGACTTCCTAGTGTGCCAGATACACACAGACCATACTTCTCATGCACCTCCCTTGTCCTAGCTGCTTTGTTCTCCAGGTGTACCATGAGGGCACAGGTACCAGGTTGCCATGTGTCTCCTCAGGGTAGCTGGTCTCAGGCTATGACTCTCCTTGCTGATGCAAACCATCCAGGAACCCAGAAAGACATGATTAGCTCACAGCTTGGCAGGAGATGTGGTCTCTGGTGCTGAGATTGCAGTGGCCCCTTGCCTTCCACCTGTCTCTCTGCCTCCAGGGAGGGAGTGCCATAAACCCCAGCTGGCTTGCTCTTCCTTGGTATTTGCTAAGCTGGATTCCTTTGTTCTGTGAGCATGCCAGGGGTCACTGTACAGTGTTAAAGAATTCCTGTGGAGAAGGTCCTTTGTTTTTCTTTGTCTTTCTGGCATTCCCACAGATTGGGTTGCTATGTCACATTAGGCCCCTCAGATTGTCCTCAGGGCACTCAAACATGGTCCTTACCCTAAGGACCTACCATGCAGCCCACTTGCTGTGGGCAGACGCTAGTGTGTGATTCACTTCTCTTCTGGTAATTGCAGTTCAGCACAAATTCTTTGGTGATTTTTTTTTTCCTAGTTATGTTGTTCTCTGAGTTTCCAAAGCTCCCTACTGACCCAAATTGTAAGTTTTCCTATGGTGTGGAAATTGCTCCTCCTTCATGAAATTCACTGCATAATAAAATAGTGTTTGACAATATATTTCACATGATTAAAAAAATCCAAAAAATAAGTACAAATAATAACATTGGAAATCACTATTTTGAAAAACTTACTTAGTTAAGGATGTAATTATTCAATATCAATGGTTATTAATAGCACCAAAGAAATATAACTAGATATTATGTGTTTTTGAATCAAAGATGCACATCACATATGAGTTGTCTTCCCAGAAAATATCAAATTTGAATCTGATTAAACTTCTTGATTCAACAACAAATTTGTAGAAACTTTAGAGTGGAGACTAATGCAATAAACTATAAAATTAATAACATTAAAGGGCAATTATATGTTGTGTTAAAGCAGTAACTTACTTAGAATAAAAGTGATGGGGGAGATAGATCATGTATATGTATACATACATATGACTTAGAACTGGTAAGGTTCAATCTTCTTTCATCAGTGAAAGAAGAGATTAAAGAAATGTTTTTCTCATAATAACTCATTAAGTGGTATCATGTTTTACATTATCTTCAATTAAAAGTAGAAAAAAGGCTAAAGTTGATAATTCCATTTATTTCATTATGAACTAAACTTAATTATACCACTCAGTATTAAACTTTTGAACATATCTTTTATTTTCATGAGCTATGAGAAATGAAGTTTGAATAGTTTGTTATAAATTTCTTTCTATCCTAGAATAAAATATTTTTTAAAAATCATCTTGATAAATAATTTATTCTTTTTAACAAATTGCATCAATATATTTTTAGTTACAAGTACACAAAAAGAAGAGTTCATAAAATCTTATTTTTTGGTTGCATAAACTTGAGGAATGTAGTCTCTGTAAAGTTCAATTTCATAATTGGTTAGAAAAATACATGGATTCTCTGTTGTGTTCAAGTTATGTGGGCATCAGATTAAAAATAAAGTTGAAATATAAATAAAGCAATACAAAACATTATCAACAAGAAATGTGTCATACTCTCAATATTCCCAATGATCTTCAAAAGGTAAAATTTTTAAATATATATTTGTTCCAAAGATGAATTAGACACCAATCAAGCAAGACAAATGTAAATAATTTCAAATTTATCAAAGCATCATCTAAGACATTCCATGTCTAACTAGCAATGATTTTGGTTGAAGATATACTATCTAATCATAAATATTTAATATTTTAATGTAATATTGCCACTTCTTTCAAAGAAGAAACAATAAATGAAAGTAGATATCAGCTATATTTTTCAGTAAGTTGATCTACCTGATTGAATGGATTGGTCATTTAAGACAATATGGTCCAAATGGCAATTCTACTTAATGAGTTTTTATAATGTTCTCTCATGCTATCTTTGAAGGGCTAGGAAGAAGCAGACTTCCTGAAGCTGTTAAAATGTTTTTAATTTATTTTTATGAAAAAAAAATTTTTCACATTAAATACAAATGGAGTAGAAAAAGAGAAGTGTCAATCAACAGAAAGTTGGCCTTTGATGGAATTTAAAGAAATCAGGCAGCTGGAATATTTCACAATGTATTCCAGTTCTTCTTCTTAAATAGCCTGAATATTTCCATACAATCTTTAAAGAAAATTTCAGACATGCATTTCTGCATCACTGGATGCCCTTTTAACAAGACTAAACTTTATGGAAACCTATATTATTTCTAAAATATATTCCACCCATTGTTGGTGTTATTCAGTTGCTAAGTCATGTCCATCCATTGTCATGTTCCAATTAAAACATGGCATTGACACATCCCAGACCCCAGCGTGATGTAGTGTTAAGAATGCACACAATTTCACATGCTGATATCTCTCCAAACCAGAAAGTCACTTTCACATCTAATTTTCATGATGCATTTATTTTCAGATTAGTCACGTGAATAATGAGCATCCTGGAAAGTGTCCAGTTTTTTTTCACCCTGTCATATTTGCCTTATTCCCATCAACAGACTGAATTGATATTCCCAGCTTTTGCCAAAATGCAAAATTCATGCTGGGGTCAGGGATTTGACAATGCTGTGCTTTAATCGGAACATGGCAAATTGCAACTCAGTTTAAACTATGGTCATTTATCTGTTCCAGAAAGCAGTCACATCCACTGCAGTTGAGAAATTATTTTTCATTGGTGAGCATAATTAATTGTCAAAATGTATATCAGCAAACATTTCCCCTTACTGCATGAACCAAAACTTTCAACTATTCAATATTTATTACACTCCAATATTTTACTCCACAACCTTCATCCTTAATCTCTGAATAAAACACTGCAAGTTTGTAGGAAGTTCTCATAATGAGCTATTACTGTCAAGCATAAACTAGGCTTCAGTCTTATAACAAAAGAGAATTAAGGCAAAAATGACTTTACAATGTGGAAATTGAAGAGTTTTGCTATTATTTTCTCACCAACATATATTATTCTTCTTTCTCATTCTTACAACTCAATTGAATTCTGCAGACTTTTATTCCTTGAACATTCAATCAAAATTGCAAGTTAAATTCTGTGTTTCCACCTTTTGCATCATTTCAGTTTGACAATTTTTTTTCATATCATGCATAATCCATAAGGAAAATCAATTGCCTTTCCTCTGAAGCAATTTTGCTCATGTTTGAGTTTTTAATAATATTTACAACCTCTTGAAAATCAAATAAAATAATTTTTAAATCATTACAATTTCAATGAATGTCTCAGAGTGTATTTCTGTTTTACATAGGAAGAAGAGACTTTGGGCATATCGACTAAAAAATATAGTCATAACCTGAAAGTAGAGATTTATTTTTATCAGGTGGTAAAGCTTAGGACTTGAAGACAGGGAGACAGCATCTCAGTAGCTCTGAGAAAACTGCTCCAAGAAGGCAGGAGGGAAAGTCAGGCTATATACAAATTTGCAGCAAAGGGAGCAGACAGTTTGAACATCAAAGATCAAGTATTGAGTTAAGGAATTTAGCAGTCTAAGTATGAGAAAATACAAGCCAATGGACTCACTGGGTTCATTCCTTTCATACGAATCTCAGCTATCTAGGGCAAATCTTTTTTTCTTGTTCACCTAGGTTCTAGCATTCCCCCAGCTCCTCAGCAATCATCATGGGGGCAGGAGGTGGCAGCATCCACTGAATCTCAGTTTTGAGAGGCCTCATTCACATGTGGAGACCAGAAATTGCTGATGGTTGTGACATTTTTTATTTATTAATATGGCAGGGGATATTTTCATTTAACAGGCATCTTGGTTCTGTGCTATTTGTGGATATACTGCCAGTTTAGTTGAAAAATTTTAGATCTTTTATTTGAAAATGTACCCACACACACATGAACCAGAATTCTAGGCCATGATTAAGTTTATAGGGATAAAATAGAAAAAAAAAATGTAGAGATAATCATGCTGTGATTGGAAATATTCCACATGCTCAACTTTGCATAATTTGGTGAGAAAGATGGGGAAACAATAGTTACTCCCAAATTACAATTCTAAGTGCTAAGGACATAGTGCTTAGGTAGAGAAACAAGGTTCTTGTTTCTGTGATAGACAATAAAATGATAAGTGTATGTCCAATAAAATAGAAGATACTGATGTGTTATATATAAAAAATTATAAAGATGTTATTACAGAGGCATAGATTCTAAAGAGAAGATATTTAAGATGATAATTAAATGACAAAAAGGATTCAGCCAATGTAAGTAGGTAGATGAGTGCTAACGTAGATGAAGCAATTGTTGGGTAAAACTCGCAGAATCAGAATCAAGTTTGGTTGCGTTAAAGGCATAGAATAAAATAGGTACTGACTAGAGAATAATGGGCAAGAGGTGGAGTGGGACAGGATAGAGCATGAGATTAGAGAGGAAGATAGAAATTCATAATGCAACCAAAGTTGCCAGATAGAGATGTTACTCTAAGTGTAATACAAAGCAAAGACATATTAGTCCCTCAGGTTGCTGGAAAGAAGACAATAAGAGAAGAAGCAGGGGAACAGGAAAACTGTAATCTCTAGCATAGATTGTATCATCTTTCCCTAAATATTATCTTATCTCAAACAAACTAGACTGAAGAACATTTAAGTAGAAAGAATAACAGATAAAATTAAATCAGGGATATAGGAGTTTTTATCCAGAAATTAAACTATAACTAGGCTTACTAGAGGGCTTCCCAGGCAGCTCAGTGGTAAAGAATCTGTGTACAATGCAGGAAACACAGGTTCAACCTTTGGGTAGGGAAGATGCCCTGGAAAAGGAAATGGCAACCAATTTTAGTTTTTTTGACTGAAGAATCCCATGGACAGAGGAACTTGGTGGGCTACAGTCCATTGGATTGGAGGAGCCTGACATGAATTAGAGACTAAACTACCACAGGCCTACTTATAGAAGTTTGAAGTCCTTACAAATAGCTGTGAAAAGAACAGAAGTGAAAAGCGAAAGAGAAAAGGAAAGATATAAGCATTTGAATGAAGAGATCCAAAGAACAGCAGGCAGAGATAAGAAAGCCTTCCTCAGTGATCAATGCAAAGAAATAGAGGAAAACAACAGAATGGGAAAGACTAGAGATCTCTTTAATAAAATTAGAGATATCAGGGGAACATTTCATGCAAAGATGGGTTCGATAAAGGACAGAAATGGTATAGACCTAACAGAAGCAGAAGATATTAAGAAGAGGTGACAAGAATACACAGAAGTACTGTACAAAAAAGATCTTCATGACCCAGATGATCATGATGGTGTGATCACTCACCTATAGCCAGAAGTGTATAGAGCCGGAATGTGAAGTCAAGTGGGTCTTAGAAAGCATCACTACGAACAAAGCTAGTGGAGGTGATGGAATTCCAGTTGAGCTGTTTCAAATCCTGAAAGAAGATGCTGTGAAAGTGCTGCATGCAATATGCCAACAAATTTGGAAAACTTAGCAGTGGCCACAGGACTGAAAAGGTCAGTTTTCATTCCAATCCCAAAGAAAGGCAATGCCGAAGAGTGCTCAAATTACCGCATAATTGCACTCATCTCACATGCTAGTAAAGAAATGCTCAAAATTCTCCAAGCCAGGCTTCAGCAATACGTGAAATGTGAACTTCCAGATATTCAAGCTGGTTTTAGAAAAGGCAAAGGAACCAGAGATCAAGTTGCCAACACCCGCTGGATCATCAAAAAAGAAAGAGTTCCAGAAAAACATCCATTTCTGCTTTATTGACTATGCCAATGCCTTTGGCTGTGTGGATCACAATAAACTGTGAAAAATTATGAAAGAGATGGGAATACCAGACCACCTGACCTGCCTCTTGAGAAACCTATATGCAGGTCAGGAAGCAACAGTTAGGACTGGACATGGAACTGGTTCCAAATAGGAAAAGGAGTATGTCAAGGTTGTATATTGTCATCCTGCTTATTTAACTTGTATGCAGAGTACATCATGAGAAATGCTTGGCTGGATGAAGCATACACTGGAATCAAGATTGCCAGGAGGAATACCAATAACCTCAGATATGCAGATGACACCACTCTTATGATAGAAAGTGAAGAGGAACTAAAAATCTTCTTGATGAAAATGAAAGAGGAGAGTAAAAAAGTTGACTTAAAGTTCAACATTCAGAAAACGAAGATCATGGCCTCCGGTCCCATCACTTCATGGGAAATAGATGGGGAAACAGTGGAAACAGTGGCAGACTTTATTTTCCTGGGCTCCAAAATCACTACAGATGGTGATTACAGCCATGAATTTAAAAGACATTTATTCCTTAGAAGGAAAGTTATGACCAACCTGAATAGCATATGCAAAAGCAGAGACATTACTTTGCCAACAAAGGTCCGTCTAGTCAAGGCTATGGTTTTTCCAGTGGTCATGTATGGATGTGAGTTGGACTGTGAAGAAGGCTGAGTGCCGAAGAATTGATGCTTTTGAACTGTGTAGTTGAAGACTCTTGAGAGTCCCTTGGACTGCAAGGAAGTCCAACCAGTCCATCCTAAAGGAGATCAGTCCTGGGTATTCATTGGAAGGACTGATGCTGAAGCTGAAACTCCAATACTTTGGCCACCTCATGTGAAGAGTTGACTCTTTGGAAAAGACTCTGATGCTGGGAGGGATTTGGGGCAGGAGGATAAGGGGATGACAGAGGATGAGATGGCTGGATGGCATCACTGACTCAATGGACATGAGTTTGGGTAAACTCCAGGTGTTGGTGATGGACAGGGAGGCCTGGTGTGCTGCAGTTCATGGGGTCGCAAAGAGTTGGACATGACTGAGCGACTGAACTGAACTGAAATCATCCCTATAAACAGTGTCTATTCTTCCTATTTCTGTGCTCACCTCAGTCCATATTTTAGGACAGACTTAAGAAAAGTTCAATTACGAACTACACAATTTTTAAAATTTAAGGTTCTTCAGGGCTCATCTCATTTCGCTTCATATATGATGTAACCAAGAAACATGAATTATTATGAGTTTAGTATTATTGTGTAAATTTCAAGGCTATTTGCTTAAAATTTACTGAATTGCTAAGCAATATAAAAATACTTATTGCCTTCAGATACTGTTTTCTTTTCCTTTTTTTTTTTACTTCTATAAGTCAAATTCATTATGTTTTTCAAGTGGGAAAAGTAATATTTATATGTGACCTCTTCAGAGCTGCATTCTAAATTTAACTTGATGTACAAAACAGCAATCTTATTTAAAATAGGGTAGAGAGTTTTTACACTGGGAGACTGGTATATTATATCTCTGAGGATGTAAAGGAAAATAAGACATTTTCAAATTTCATTTAAATTAATGGAAATCCAAATGGTAGTATCTCTATTTTTCCCTCTCCTGACTTGAGTTTATCCACATTCATTTTGTTGGTTTTACTTTTTTATGTACACTATCCCCCAAGGATATGTAGATATATTTATTATGTATCAGTTTATATATACATAAAAGTTATTATACATTTACCTAATATTATTATCCCCTTCATGGATCACTGCCTTGCCATGGCTGGTATGGCTCAGTGAAGCTATGAGCCACGCTGTGTAGAGCCATCCAACATGGATGAGTCATAGTGGAGTGTTGTGACAAAACGTGATCCACTGGAGGAGGGAATGGCAAACCACCCCAGTATACTAGCTGTGAGAAACCCATGAACTGTACAAAAAGGCAAAATTATATGACGCAGAAAGATGAGTCCTTCAGGTTGCAAGGTGTTCAATATGCTACTGGAGAAAAGTGGACAGCTGCTAATAGTTCCAGAAAAAATGAAGGAGCTGGGCCAAAGCAGAAATGACACTCTGTTGTGGATGCATCTTATGACAAAAGTAAAATCCCATGCTGTAAAGAACAGTATTGCTTAAGAGCCTGGAATGTTAGGTCCATAAGTGAAAGTTGCTCAGACGTGTCCAACTCTTTGCGACCCCATGGACTGTACAGTCCATGGAATTCTCCAGGCCAGAATACTGGAGTGACTACCCTTTCCCTTCTCCAGGGAATCTTCCCAACCCAGTGATTGAACCCAGGTCTCCTGCATTGCAGGTGGATATTTCAGTAGCTGAGTCACAAGGGAAGACCAAGAATACTGGAGTGGCTAGCCTTTTCCTTCTCCAGGGGATCTTCCCGAACCAAGAATGGAACCAGGGTCTCCTGCATTGCAGGTGGATTCTTTACCAACTGAGCTATCAAGGAAGCCTCAAATGCAGTACTTGTGTGCAACCTTAAAAATGATAGAATGATCTTGGTTCATTTCCAAGGCAAACCATTCAACATCACAGTAATCCAAATCTATGCCCCAACCACCAATGCTAAATGAGCTAAAGTTGATCAGTTTTATGAAGACCTAGAAGACTTCCTAGAACAAGCACACACACACACACATATGCATACACACACACATGCATACACACACATGCATACACACACATACACACACACACACACAAAGATGTCCTATTCATCATAGGGGACTGGAATGCAAAAGTAGGAAGTCAAGAGATACGTGGAGTTTGAGGCAAATTTGGCCTTGTATTATAAAATGAAGCAGGAAAGAGACTAACAGAATTCTGCCAAGAGAACACATTAATCACAGCAAACACACTTTTTCAACAGCATTGGAGATTACTTTAAACATGGACCTCATCAAGTTGTCAGTACTAAATCAGATTGATTACATTCTTTGTAGCTGAAGATGGAGAAATCGTATACAATAAGAAAAAGGAAGACCTGCAGGTGACTGTGGCTCAGATCATTAGTTCCTCATAGCAAAATTCAGGCTTAAGCTAAAGAAAGCTGGGAAAACCAGTAGGTCAGTCAGATACAACTTAAATCAAATTCCTCATGACTATACAGTGGAGGTGATGAATAGATTTAAAGGATTAGATTAAGTACAAAGTGTGCCTGAAGAACTATGGACAGAGGTCCATAATATTGTACAGGAGGCAGTGAACAAATTGTCCCAATGGAAAAGATATACAAGAATGCAAAGTGGTTTTCTGAAAAAGTTTTACAAATAGCTGAAGGAAGAAGAGAAGCAAGAAGAAAGGAGAAAGGGAAAGGTACACTCGACCAAATGCAGAGTTCCAGAGAATAGCAAGGAGACACAAAAAGGCCTTCTTCAATGAACAATGCAAAGAAATAGAGAAAAACAATAGAATGGGAAACACTAGTGATCTCTTCAAGAAAATTAGAGATACCAGTGTAACATTTCATCCACAGATGGACACAATAAAGGACAGAAATGGTAAATACCAAATAGAAGCAGAAGAGATCAAGAAGAGATGGAAATAAAACACAGATAAATTGTACAGAAAATTTCTTAATAACCCGGGTAACCACAGTGATATAGTCTCTCACTCAGAGCCAGACATTCTGGAGTGTGAAGTCAAGGGGGCCTTAGAAAGGACTCCTGCCAATAAAACTAGTGGAGGTGATGGAATTCCAGCAGAGCTATTTAAAATCCTAAATGATGATGCTATTAAAGTGCTGAACTCAGTATGTCAGCAAATTTGAAAAGTGCAGCAGTGGCCACGGGACTGGAAAAGTTCAATCCTAATCCCAATTTCCAGGAAGGGCAGTAATAAAGAATATTCAAACGACCAGACAATTGCATTCATCTCCGATGCTAGTAAGATTGTGCTCAAAATCCTTCAAGCTAGGTTTCAGCTTTACATGAACCAAGAACTTCCAGATGTTCAAGCTGGGTTTAGAAAAGGCAGAGGAACCAGAGATCAAATTGCCAACATTATTCCATCATAGAGAAAGCAAGGAAATTATAGGAAAACATCTATTTCTGTTTCATTGACTATGCTAAAGCCTTTGAGTATGGATCTTAACAAACTGTAGAAATCTCTTAAAGAGATGGGAGCATCAGACCATTTTGCCCATCTCCTGAGAAACCTGTCTGCAGATCAAGAAGCAACAGTTAGAATCCTGTATGGAACAACTGATTGGTTCAGGATTGAGAAAGGAGTACTTCAGGGCTGCATATTGCCACCCTATTTATTTAGCTTCTATGCAGATCACATCATGACAAATGCCTGACTGGATAAGTTGCAAGCTTGACTCAAGATTGCTGGGAGAAATATAAGCAATCTCAGATATGCATATGATACCACTCTAACGGCAGAAAGCAAAGAGAAACTATAAAGCCTCTTGATGAGGCTGGAGGAGGAGAGTGAAAAAAAAAAAAAAAAAAAACCCTAAGATCATGGCATTTGGTTCCATTACTTCCTGGCTAATAGAAGGGGAAAAGGTGGAAGTAGTGACAGATTTCCTCTTCTTTGGCTCCAAAATCACTGAGGATGGTGACTGCAGCCAGGAAATTAGAAAAATACTGCTATGACAAGCCTCGACTGTGTTAAAAAGTAAAGACATATTACTTTGCTGACAAAAATTAATATAGTTAAGGCTATGGTTTTTCCAGTAGTCATGTATGAATGTAAGAGCTGAGCCATAAAAAGGCAGAACATGCAAGAATTGATGCTTTTGAACTGTGGTGATGGAGAAGACTCTTGAGAGTCACTCCAGACTCTTGAAAATCACTTGGAAATCCAGGAGATCAAACTAGTCAATCTTAAAAGGAAATCATACTTTTTGTAAGGACTGAAGCTCCAATACTTTGGCCACCTGATGCAAACAACTGACTCATTGGAAAAGACCCTGATACTGGGAAAGATTGAAGGCAGAAGAAGATGGCAGCAGAGGATGAGACGGTTGTATGGCATTACTGACTCAATGGACATGAAGTTGGGCAAACTCTGGAAGATGGTGAAAGACAGGGAAACCTGGCATGCTGCAGTCCATAGGGTCATGAAGAGTTAGACATGATTTGGAGACTGCCAACATTAATAGTATAAAAAATGAGTTTCTTAATGAGTGTTTTATATATATATATATATATAATTATATATATATATAATTGAAATATAATTGACATGTTTCATGTGCATAGCAAGGTGATTCAGTTATACATATATACATACATTATTTTTCAGATTATTTTCCACTATAGGTTGTTACAAGATATTGACTAAAGTTCACTGTGCTATACAGCAAAACTTTTTTGCTTGCTGTATATTTATTTTTTAAATAGGAAATCTAGACTTCTATTCATACTAGGTAAAACAAGTAAATGTCAGATTTCTTACCTAGCAAAAATTTATAAGATTTCTAAATATATACATGATAGCATATATAATATATATGTATAGCATATGGAAAAGCAGAGACATTAATTTGCCAACAAAGGTCCGTCTAGTCAAGGCTATGGCTTGAAGAAGACTCTTGAGAGTCCCTTGGACTGCAAGGAGCTCCAACCAGTCCATTCTGAAGGAGATCAGCCCTGGGTGTTGTTTGAAAGGAATGATGCTAAAGCTGAAACTCCAGGACTTTGGCCACCTCATGCGAAGAGTTGACTCATTGGAAAAAAACTCTGATGCTGTGAGGGATTGGGGGGCAAGGAGGAAAGGGGGACGACAGAGGATGAGATGACTGGATGGCATCATCAACTCGATGGATGTGAGTTTTAGTGAAATCCGGGAGCTGGTGATGGACAGGGAGGCCTGGCGTGCTGCAATTCATTGGGTCACAAAGAGTAGGACACAACTGAGCGACTAAACTGAACTGAACACATGTATGCTTTCAAAAGCTTTTCTACTATGCTTGATAAAGGCTTGAGAAAGAACACCAAAAAATAAATATAAGAGAAGAGACAGAGAAACTGGAAAACATAAACTAAATGAAATGAGAACTCTGCATGTAAAATAGAAAAAAGTGAAACAAACTTGATAAGTGACAGATCATCATATAGTTCAGTTGTTTTTAAATACAACAGCTCATTAGAAACACATCTGGAGCTTTGGAGAAAAAAAGCAATACCTGGGGATTTCTATGTTTCAAAAATTTCCAAGATAATTCTGATGTGCATCTGGAATTTAAAAAAATGATGATAGGTTTTTCTATTAAATGTTAGTTTTAATGATCTATAATTCTATTATTTTCTGTTGACCAGTCATGATACAATATAATATTAAGTGAATGTTGTTCAGTCACGCAATCATGTCTGACTCATTGTGACCCCATAGACTGTAGCACACCAGGCCTCTTTGTCCCTCATCATCTCCTGAATTTTGCCCAAGTTCATGTCCATTGTATCAGTGATGCCATCCAGCCAACTCATCCTCTAATGCCCTCTTCTGTCCTCAGTCTTTCCCAGGATCAGGAACTTTTCCAATGATTCAACTGTTTGCATCAGGTGACCAAAAGACTGGAGTTTCAGCTTCAGCATCAGTTCTTCCAATGCATATTAATGGTTGATTTCCTGTAGTATTGACTGGTTTGACCTCCTTGCTCTCCAAGAGACTCTCAGGGGTCTTCTCCAGCACCATAATTCAAAGGCTTCAAATCTTTGACAGTCTGCCTTCTTTATGGTCCAGCTATCTCAACTGTACATGACCACTGGGAAAACCATAGCCTAGATTATACAGACCTTTGTCAGAAGAGTGATGTCTGTTTGTCATAGCTTTCCTGCCAAGAAGTAATCGTCTTCTGATCTCATGGCTTCAGTCACATCTGCAGAAATTTTAGAGCCCAAGAAGAGGAAATCTGTCACTACTTCTATGTTTTCCCCTTCAATTTGCTGTGGAGTAATGAGACTGAAGGCCTAGAATTTTTTTTTTTTAATATTTATTTTTAAGCTGGCTTTTTTATTCTCCTCCTTCAGCTTCATCAAGAGGTTCTTTAGTTGCTCTTTACTCTCTGCCATTAAAGTGGTATCATCTGTATATCAGAGATTGTTGATGTTCCTCCCACCTATCTTGAATTGTTACTTTTCCAGCCCAGTATTTCACACGATGTAATCAGCATATAGGCTAAATAAACAGAATGAAAACATATGACCTGGTCCTACTCCTTTCTCAATCCTGAACCAATCTGTTACTTCATACAGGGTTCTAACTGTTGCTTCTTGATCTGCATACAGGTTTCTCAGGAAACAGGCAAAATGATCTGGTATTCCCATATCTTTAAGAGCTCTTCACAGTTTGTTATGATCCACACAATCTAAGACCTGAGATTATTTGACCAAACAGAGGTAAGTGTTTTTCTAGAATTCCCTTCTTTCTCTAAGATCTAGTGAATGTTGGCAATTTGATCTCTGGTTCCTCTGTCTTTTCTAAACTCAGCTTGGGCATCTGGAGACTCTTGACTCATATAATTAAGTGAATAGTAATTAAATAATGACAATAGTAATTGATGTTTATCAGTTTTCACAATCAATAACCAGACAAAGAAGATGATTAAAATCATAAGCCATGGTTGGAAGGCATCACCGACTCGATGGACATGAGTTAGAGGAGGCTCCAGGACTTGGCAATGGACAGGGAAGGTGGTGTGCTGCAGTCCATTGTGTCAAAAAGAGTCAGACACGACTGAGGGACTGAAATGAACTGAACTGAAAATAGCATGCCATAATGGCCACAATATAAACTTAACAATGGAAAATAATTACATGCAATTTGGGGAGTGGCTAAAACAGTAAAGAACCTGCCTGCAATGCGGACACCAGTTTTTGATCCCTGGATGGGAAGATCCTCTGGAGAAGGGAATGGCTACACACTTGTGTATTCTTGTCTGGAGAATTCCATGGACAGAGGAACCTGGCCAGCAGTAGTCCATGGGATCACAGAGTTGGACATGACTCATCAACTAACATTTTCATTTTCCCTTTCGGGAGTTAAGTAGAGTTGTGTCGTAAGTGCATATCAGTTCAGTTCAGTTGCTCAGTCATATCCAACTCTTTGCGACCACAAGGATTGCAGCATGCCAGACTTCCCTGTCCATCACCAAAACCTGGAGCTTGCACAAATTCACGTCTACTGAGTCAGAGATACCATCCAACCATCTCATATTCTGTCATCCCCTTCTCCTACTGTCTTCAATCTTTCCCAGCATCACGATTTTTTCCAGTGAGTCAGTTCTTTCCATCAGGTGGCCAAAGTACTGGAGTTTTAGCTTCAGCATCAGTCCATCCAATGAATATTCAGGACTGATTTCCTTTAGGATGGACTGGTTGGATTTCCTTGCAGTTCAAGGGACTCTCAAGAGTTTTCTCGAACACCACAGTTCAAAAGCATTAATTCTTCAGCACTCAGCTTTATTATGGGCCAACTCTCACATCCATACATGATTATTGGAAAAGCCATAGCTTTGACTAGACAGATCTTCATTGGCAAAGTAATGTTTCTGCTTTTTAATATGCTGTCTAGGATGGTCATAGCTTTTCTTCCAAGGAGCAAGAATCTTTTAATTTCATGTCTGCACTCACCATCTGCAGTGATTTTGGAACCCCAAAAAATAAAGTCTCTCACTGTTTTGATTTTTTCTCCATCTGTTTTTCAAGGAGTGATGGGACTGGATGCCATGATCTTAGTTTTCTGAATGTTGAGTTTTAAGCCAAATTTTCACTCTCCTCTTTCACTTTCATCAAGATGTTCTTTAGTTCTTCTTTACTTTCTGCCATAAGGGTGGTATCATCTGCATATCTGAGGTTACTGATATTTTCCTGGTAATCTTGATACCAGCTTGTGCTTCATCCAGCTTGGCATTTCACATGATGTAGTCTGCATCCAAGTTAAATAAGAAGGGTGACAATATACAGCATTGACATACTCCTTTCCTGATTTGTAACCAGTCTGTTGTTCCACGTTCAGTTCTAAATGTTATTTCTTATCCTGCATAGAGATTTCTCAGGAAGCAGGTGAGGTGGTCTGGTATTTCCATCTTTTGAAGAATTTTCCATAGTTTGTTGTGATCCACACAGTCAAGAGCTTTGGAATAGTCAATAAAAGAGAAATATGTTTTTATGGAACTCTCTTGCTTCCTCAATGATCCAACAAATGCTGGATATTTGACCTCTGGCTCCTCTGCCTTTTCTAAATCCAGCTTGAACATCTGGAAATTCTTGGTTCTCATACTGTTGAAGCTTGGCTTGGAGAATTTTAAGCATTATATGCTAGGGTGTGAGATGAGTGCAATTGTGTAGTAGTTTGAACACTGTCTGGCATTGCCTTTCTTTATGTTTGGAGTGAAATCTGACCTTTCCCAGTCTTGTGGCCACTGCTGAGTTTTCCAAATTTGCTGGTTGTTGAGTACAGCACTTTCACAACATCAACTTTTAAGATTAGAAATAGCTCAACTGGAATTCTATCACCTCCACTAGCTCTGTTCATAGTGATACTTCCTAAGGTCCGCATGATTTACCTTCCCAGGATGTCTAGCTCTATGTGAGTGATCACACCATCATGGTTATCTGGGTCATGAAGATCTTTTTTGTATAGTTTTCTGTGTAGTCTTGCCACCACTTCTTAATATTTCCTGCTTCCATTAGGTCCACACCATTTCTGTCCTTTTTTCTGCCCATCTTTGCTCAAAGTTCTTCAAAAAATGCTCACTTGGTATTACTGATTTTCTTGAAGAGATCTCTCAGTTCAGTTCAGTTCAGTCATTTAGTCGTGTCTGACTCTTTGTGACCCCATGAATCACAGCACGCCAGGCCTCCCTGTCCATCACCATCTCCCGGACTTCACTCAGATTCATGTCCATCCAGTCCGTGATGCCATCCAGCCATCTCATCCTCTGTCGTCCCCTTCTCCTCCTGCCCACAATCTCTCCCAGCATCAGAGTCTTTTCCAATGAGTCAACACTTCACATGAGGTGGCCAAAGTACTGGAGCTTCAGCTTTAGCATCATTCCTTCCAAAGAAATCCCAGGGTTGATCTCCTTCAGAATGGACTGGTTGGATCTCCTAGTAGTCCAAGGGACTCTCAAGAGCCTTCTCCAACACCACAGTTCAAAAGCAATTCTTCGGCGCTCAGTTTTCTTCACAGTAAAACTCTCACATCCATACATGACCACAGGAAAAACCATAGCCTTGACAAGACGGACTTAAGTCGGCAAAGTAATGTCACTGCTTGTGAATATACCATCTAGGTTGGTCATAAGTTTTCTTCCAAGGAGTAAGCGTCTTTTAATTTCATGGCTGCAATCACCATCTGCAGTGATTTTGGAGTCCCCCCCAAAATAAAGTCTGACACTGTTTCTATAGTTTCCCCATCTATTTCCCATGAAGTGATGGGACCAGATCCACGATCTTCATTTTCTGAATGTTGAGCTTTAGGCCAACTTTTTCACTCTCCTCTTTTACTTTCATCAAGAGGCTTTTTAGCTCCTCTTCACTTTCTGCCATAAGGGTGGTGTCATCTGCATATCTGAGGTGATTGATATTTCTCCCAGAAATCTTGATTCCAGCTTGTGTTTCTTCCAGTCCAGCATTTCTCATGATGCATTCTGCATAGAAGTTAAATAAGCAGGGTGACAATATACAGCCTTGACGTACTCCTTATCCTATTTGGAACCACTCTGTTGTTCCATGTACAGTTCTAACTGTTGCTTCCTGACCTGCATATAGATTTCTCAAGAGGCAGGTTAGGTGGTCTGGTATTCCCATCTCTTGAAGAATTTTCCACAGTTTATTGTGATCCACACAGTCAAAGGCTTTGGCATAGTCAATAAAGCAGAAATAGATGTTTTTCTGGAACTCTCTTGCTTTTTTGATGATCCAGCAGATATTGGCAATTTGATCTCTGGTTCCCCCGACTTTTCTAAAACCAGCTTGAACATCAGGGAGTTCACGGTTCATGTATTGCTGAAGCCTGGCTTGGAGAATTTTGAGCATTACTTTAGTAGCATGTGAGATGAGTGTAATTGTGTGGTAGTTTGATCATTCTTTTGCATTGCCTTCCTTTGGAATTGGAATGAAAACCGACCTTTTCCAGTGCTGTGGCCACTGCTGAGTTTTCCAAATTTGCTGGCATATTGAGTGCAGCACTTTGACAACCTCATCTTTCAGGATTTGAAATAGCTCAACTGGAATTCCGTCACCTCCACTAGCTTTGTTCATAGTGATGTTTCTAAGGCCCACTTGACTTCACATTCCAAGACGTCTGGCTCTAGATTAGTGATCACAACATAAAGATGGAGAAGCTCTATGCAGTTAACAAAAACAACACCAGGAGCTGACTGTGGCTCAGATCACGGAACTCCTTATTACCAAATTGAGACTCAAATTGAAGAAAGTAGGGAAAACCGCTAGACCATTCAGCTATGACCTAAATCAAATCCCTAATGATTATACAGTGGAAGTGAGAAATAGATTTAAGGGCCTAGATCTGATAGATAGAGTGCCTGATCAACTATGGAATCAAGTTTGTGACATTGTACAGGAGACAGGGATCAAGACCATCCCCATAGAAAAGAAAGGCAAAAAAGCAAAATGGCTGTCTGGAGAGTTCTTACAAATAGCTGTGAAAAGAAGAGAGTCAAAAAGCAAAGAACAAAAGGAAAAATATAAGCATCTGATGCAGAGTTCCAAAGAATAGCAAGAAGAGATAAGAAAGCCTTCTTCAGCGATCAATGCAAAGAAATAGAGGAAACGAACAGAATGGGAAAGACTAGAGATCTCGTCAAGAAAATTAGAGATACCAAGGGAACATGTCATGCAAAGATGGGCTCGATGAAAGACAGAAATGGTATGGACCTAACAGAAGCAGAAGATATTAAGAAGAGGTGGCAAGAATACACGGAAAACCTGTACAAAAAAGATCTTCATGACCCAGATAATCATGGTGATGTGATCACTAGTCTAGAGCCAGACATCTTGGAATGTGAAGAGATCTCTAGTCTTTCTCATTCTATTGCTTTTCTCTATTTCTTTACATTCATCACTGATAACCACTTTCTTATCTCTCCTTGCTATTTTTTGAAACTCTGCATTCAAATGGATATATCTTTCTTTTTCTCCTTTTCATTCAGCTCCCATCAGGAAGCTTCCTTAAGCCTCCCATCCAGAAGCATGCATAAGCCTCTTATCCTTATCTATCAGAGGGCAGACACAATGAAAACCACAATCACAGAAAACAGATCACATAGACCACAGCCTTGTCTAACTCAATGAAGCTATGAGTCATGCCATGTAAGGCCCCCAAGATGGATGGATAATGGTGGAGAATTCTGGCAAAACATGGTCCATTGGAGAAGGGAATGGCAAGCCACTTCAGAATTCTTGCCTTGAGAACCCCATGAAGAGTATGAAAAGGCAAAATATATATGACACTGAAAGATGAACTTCCCAGGTCACCAGATGTCCATTATACTACTGGAGAAGAGTGGAGAAATAATTCCAGAAAGAATGAAGAGATGGAGCCAAAGCAAAAACAATGCCCATTTGTTGATGTGACTGGTGATAGAAGCAAGGTCGGATGCTTTAAAGAGCAGTATTACATAGGAACCTGGAATGTTAGGCCCATGAATCAAGGCAAATTGGACGTGGTCAAACAGGAGATATCAAGTGTAAATATTGATATTTTGGGAATCAGTGAACTAAAATGGGTGAATTTAACTCAGATGAATAGGTGAAAAACTCTGATGGCCACTATACCTACTACTGTTGGCAAAAATCCCTTAGAAGAAATGAAATAGCCCTCATAGTAAACAAGAGTCTGAAATACAGTACTTGGGGGCAATGTCAAAAATGACAGAATGATTTCTGTTCATTTCCAAGGCAAACCATTCAATATCATAGCAATCCAAGTCTAGGCCCCAACCAATAATGCTGAAGAAGCTGAAGTTGAATGGTTCTACAAAGGCCTACAGGACCTTCTAGAACTAACATCAAAAAAAGTGTTACAGGGGACTGGAATGCAAAGTAAGAACTCAAGAGATACCTAGAGTAATAGGCAAATTTGGCCTTAGAGTGTAAAATGAAGCAGCACAAAGACTAACAGAGTTTTTCCAAGAGAATACACTGGTCATAGCAAACACCCTCTTCCAACAACAAAAAAGACTCTGCACATGGACATCGCCAGATGGTCAACACAGAAATCAGATTGATTATATTCTTCTCAGCCAAAGATGGAGAAGCTCTATACAGTCAGCAAAAACAAGACTGGGTGCTGACAGTGGCTCAGATCATGAACTCCTTATTGCCAAATTCAGATTTAAATTGAAGAAAGTAGGAAAAACTGCTACACCATCTAGGTATGACCTAAATCAAATCCCTTATGATTATACAGTGGAAGTGACAAATATGTTTCAGGGGTTGGATCTGATAGACAGATTGCTTGAAGAACTATGAACAGACATCCATTGCATTGTACAGAAGGAAGTGATCAAGACCACCCCCAGGAAAAAGAAATGCAAAAAGTCAAAATGGTCTTCTGAGGGGGCTTTAAAAATACCTGAGAAAAAAAGAGATGTGTATTTATGCACAATTTTTCATCTGCCCATCCAGTCTATGTCTTTGGTCAGTGCATTTAATCCATTATATATGATGATTATCAATATGTATTATTCTATTAATATTACTATTTTCTTAATTTGGGGTTTTGGTTTTATTTTGTATAGGTCTTTCCCTTCTCTTGTTTCCTGCCTAAAGAAGTTCCTGAATGTTTGTTGTAAAGCTGGTTTGGTGCTGTTGAATTCTCTTTACTCTTGCTTGTTTGGAAAGCTTTTGATTTCTCCTTCAGATTTTAACAAGAGTCTTGTTGGATCAAGTATTCTTGGTTGTAGGTTCCTCCCTTTCATCACTTTAAATATATCATGCCATTCCCTTCTGGCTTGTTGAGTTTGTTGAAAAATCAGCTGACAATCTTATAGGTGTTCCCTTGTATGCCATTTGTCATTTTTTTTTTGCTTGTTGCTTTGAATATTTTTTTTTTTTCTTTTTTTGGTCAGTTTGATTAACATGTGTTTCTGTGTGTTTCTGTGTTTCCTTGGGTTTATCCTGCCTGTGACTCTCTGCACTTCCAGGACTTGATTGACTATTTCCTTCCACATGTTAGGGAAGTTTGCATCTACTGTGTCTTAAAATATTTTCTTGGGTTCTTTCTTTCTTCTCCTTCTGGAAACCCTATAATGTGAATATTGGTGCATTTAATGTTGTCCCAGATATCTCTTAGGCTGTCTTCATTTTTTTTTTTTCCTCATGTCTTTTTTTTTTTTTTTTCTATAATCTCTTCTGTACCAGTGTTTTCCATCTTTCTGTCCTTCAGGTCACTTATTTGTTCTGCCTCAGTTACTCTGTTATCAATTTCTTCTAGTGTAGTATCCATCTCTGTTTGTTCTTTAGTTCTTCTAAGTCTTGGTAAACATTTCATGCATGTTCTCTGAGATCCTGGATCATGTTCACTATCATTAGTCTGATTTTTTTTTTTCTTTTTTCTTCCTGGAGGATTCCCTATCTCCACTTCATTTAGTTGTTTTTCTGGGGTTTTACCTTGTCCCTTCATCTGGGACAAAATCCTCTGTTTTTTCATCTTGATGAACTTTCTGTAACGTGGTTTTCATTCTAGCTGCTGTGGGGTTGTCATTATATTGGCTTCTTCTGAATGCCTTCTGGTGGATGAGGCTAAGAGACTTATGTAAGCTTCCTGGTGGGGCAGTCTGATGATTTGAAAACATTATGTCTTGCTCTGGTAGTCAGAGCTGTGTCAGTAAAGCTTTAATCTAATTATGTATTGATGATTTGGGTTGCACTCTCTCCCTGTTAGTGGTTTGGCCTGAGGTGACCCATCTCTGGGGTCTACCGGTTCTATGGTATGGTTAATGGTAACGTCCAAGAGGACTTACACCAAGGGGCAACTTCCAGGAGTGCTCCTGCAAGGGCCCCTGTCATTGTGGTGAGCCACTGCTGACCCATGCTTTGACAGGAGACCCTCCAACACTAGCAGGTAGGTCTGGTTCAGTCTGCTGTGGGGACACTGCCCCAGGTCATAGTGCACTCAATGTTTTGCTTGTGCTCTCCAACAATGGAGTCTCTGTTTCCCCCAATCCTATGGAAGTCTTGCAATCAAACTCCACTTAACTTCAAGGTCAGATTCCCTGCAATTTTCCTTTTTTTTTTTTTTTTTGCCAGATTTCCAGGCTGAGAAGCCTGATGTGGGACTATGAACCTTCACAAATGTAAGAGAGATACTTTGGTAGTATTTTTTTCTAGTTTGTGGGTCACACACCTGGTGGGTATGAGGTTTGATTTTATTGTGATTTCACCCTTCCTACCATCTTGTTGTGGCTTCTTTGTCTTTTGGACATTGAGTATCTGCTTTTGTGGGTTCTAGCATCCTTTGGCTGCTGGTTGTTAAACAGCTAGCTGTGATTTTTGTGCTTTTGCTGAAGGAGATGCATGCACATCCTTCTATGCCACCATCGTGAAGCACATTCAGTAATTTTTAAATAAGGACTTTTGATAACTTATAAAGTCAGACACATACACTATTGGAATCAGTACTCAGCACGATACTACATTTTAATAAGACATATATTTTGCATCTAAAGAAACTCTGATCCTCAAAGGTTAAGTGATCTGATATAAACAACTAATCCTGAAAAAATAAATCACATGAAGATACTACAATATGATCTTGTTAATGGTTTTATAAGTATTTTAGAAATCTACCATATAAGCTTTAAAGAAAAAATCTTTAGTACACACTATTTTGTAAAATAGATGCATTTCTCCAAACCAAGCACCTAGTTCATTTCCTTTATTTACGGAAGTCAAATTATTTAAGAACGAACATTTCTTGTGTATTTATGTTGGTTCACTACATAATATTCCTATTTTCAACACTGAAATGGTGTCTATTCAAAGCAACACCCCTGAAGGAAAAAAAATATTATTTAAATACTTGGATCTTGTGCTTTGGTTTACAAACTGTTACGCTATGTTATGATCAACAACAATGATTTGTTTGTTTTTAAAACGAACTCAATATAAGATATGAGACAGCCAGTTAGATAATGTACACATGTGCTATGAAAGTAAACATGCATTATTAATTTTCACTTTTTCTAATGATATTTAGTAATATTATAATGTCTGGGGACCAGGACAAATAATTATTGCTCTGTGGTTTCTGATCCCCAGCAGGGAGAATACTGACTTTTCATTTACACTTAATTTATAGTTCTTGTTCTTTGCAGATTAGTTCAGAAGAGGAAAATACAACTTTAAGAGAAAAACATGGAATTGTCTGGGGCCAAGAGAGCAGAGATATTTTTCTTACACTAAAAACCTTTCTGAAACATTCCTATAATATATACGGTTTGTCCTCTATACTATAGATCCAAAACATTGGAAATTTGCAACTCATCATCTCTTACTTTTGGAACTATTACTGTAGTGATTTGAGAGTAACTATTTGCATGGTATATCATTCCACTGACATGCGTAGTATATAATGTTATAGACTTAGAAACTAGATAAATAACCATATTAAAATTGTGGATGGATAAAAAGTAAATTGACTTTGACAAAGGGCTCATGATCCTCTAATGAATATATTTCATATACTGAGTCCTTTGTGGTTTCTTCATGATCGTCACCTCTAGATCTAAGAAATACTTCCACAACTGAGTCATTACAATTCTTTTGAGGACTATAAATAAAATATTTAAATTTATTTAACAAATCAAATTTAATTTCTTCAAAGATCCACTACTTGGCAAGACTCTGGGATCTTAAAGGCAAAAACAATCATGAAAAGAATTACATTCATAGTAACTCATGGAGAAGCAGAGTGTCAAGGAATATATCCTTGAAGAAATAATACTTGTGATGAGTTCTGAGGCAAGAATGAATGTTAACTAAGCAAAATAGAAAATTAAGTTAGAAAATGAGATGAATCAAGTCATAATTAAGCTCATCGACCATTTTTAAAGGAACACTATGGGCAAGAAAAGGCACTGACTCAACATAAAATGAAAGACAGAGTTGCTTAATGGCAGAGAGAGAGAAGGGGACAGAGCAGTGTTTGATGATGTTTAATAGGATGAAAAACACAACCCATGTACAGTTTAGCAGGATACATTAATTTCTCTTCTAAACTCTAAAGAAAGTCAAGGCAATGGGCTGAATGTGCCTCACTCCTAAATTTATATATTGAAATGATGATTCCAAAGATAGTATCTAGAGTTAAGGCCTTTGGGAAGTAATTTAGTCATGAGGGTAGAGCACTCATTAATGGAATTATTACCTTTATAAGAAGCAGCCAAAGAACTACCTAACTCTTTTTCTGTGACATAAGGACAAAGCGGGGGGGGGGGGGGGGGGGGAGAGGGGAGATTGTCAGTAAATCAGGATGAAACTACCATCAAGAAACCAACCATGCTGGAACTCCAATTGTAGACTTATAGCCTCCAGAAGTGTAAGAAACAAAGGGTTATTAAACAACAACAAAAAAAAGAACAGTCTGTGGTTCTAGCATTAGTCCTAGCATTCCATACTAAGACAATCATTAAAGATTTGTAAACGGAAAGAAGGATGTGCATGTGTGCTTATGTATGTGTGTATTTCTGTTACATAAATACATGTGTAGATATGGTCAGATTTGAAGTCTCAAAAGATCACTTTGAGACTTTCATTTTAAAATGGAGATTATCACTCCTGACCCAAACGTATAAAAATATTTTAAAATAAACAAAACATTTTAAAAATATATAATAAATAATGCCCTAACTTGTCTGAGAAAAAGACTATCATTGCATTAAAGAGGAGAGGGAATAAGGAAGGAAAAATAGGAATAAAGGCAAAGAGAAATACAGTAAACACAAAACACAAAACAGGACAGCAGGTATGAGCCCAAATACAGCAATAATTTAAAAAACTATGTGAATGAATTAGACCAATCCACTAAAAAGAAAATTGATCTATATACATGGAAAAATTCTCATATAAATTATAAACATAGATAACAATAAAATATGTGACCATTGGTACAGAGCCATATTGTAAAGAAGCAAATATTTATAATTTTTTACAGCTATGTGAAATGATGTGGGTGAATTTCACAGAGGTAATATTGAATGAAAAGGGCCAGATGTAGAATAACATGTTTTACAACTCCATCTATATAAGTATTAACAATGATCAAAACTAAGCTAAATGCTTAGCGTGGTTGTTCACTTAGTTTTAAACTATTAAGATAAACAAGGAAAGCAAGAACAACTTAAGGTTCTAGATAAATCAGTTACTAGTGACATGATGGATGCTTCTGAGATGATGACAGTATTTAATATTTTAGCTGTTTGGTTGTTATATGGGTAGTTATTGTGTGATGAGTTAATGAGTACTTTTCATTTTGCACACACTTCTGTATGTCATGTTACATATTCAATAAAAACCTTAAATAAACAAAAATAGATATATAACATTTTATTCATTTGGCAAAACATTGAAATGTGAATATTTAGGGTTGGGAAACCATAAAAACTAAGACCTATCATATACCATCATTAAATTTAGGGAGTAGAAGGATGTGTGTTCATCTTCTCCTATGAGAATACAAAAATTGTAACTAGGTACCTAACAGCCATCAAAAGAAGTATATTGGAACCCACCAAAAAAGGGAGACTCCACACCCAAAGACAAAGGAGAAGCTGCAGGAGATGGTAGGAGGGGTGCAATTATGTCTAAATCAATCCACATACATGCCAGAAACACTTGGAGAGCACAAACAAACCTTGTGAGCAGAAGGACCAAGGGAAAGGAGTAGTGATTACAGCATGAGACAGAACCAGATCTGCCTCTGAGTATTTGAGGATCTCCTGAAGAGGCATGGATCAGCAGTGGCCTGCAGCGGGGACAGGGGCATTGGCAGCAACACTCCTGGGAGTTGTGGTATGGTGGCACAAGTCCTCTTGGATGAGGTCAGCATTAACCCTACCATAGAGACTGTAGACTTCAGGACTGGGCTGCCTCAGGCCAAACAACTAACAAGGAGGGAGCACAGCCCTATGCATCAGTAGAAAATTAGATTAAATATTTTCTGAACCCTGCCCACCAGAGCCAGTCTCTTCCATTAGGAAGCTTGCATAAGGTTCTTAGGCGCATCCATCAGAGGGCAGACAGAAGAAGCAAGAACTACAATCCCATGGCCTCCACTACAAAAACTGTAATCCCAGAAAACTAAAAATGACCACATGGATCACAGTCTTGTGTACTTGAATGAAACTACTGGCCATGACTTTCAGGACCACCCAAAACGGACGGATAATGGTGGAGAGTTCTGGAAAAAGATGAGCCACCAGAGAAGGGAATGAAAAAACCTCTACAGTATTCTTGTCTTGAGAACCCCAGAAAGAGAATGAAAAGGCAAAAATATATGACATTGGAAGATGAGCCCACCAGGTCAGTAGGTGTCCAATATGCTACTGGGGAAGAACAGAGAAATAGCTCCAGAAAGAATTAAGAAGCTGAGCCAAAGCAGAAATGACATCCAGTTTTGAATGTGCCTAATAGTGAAGTAAAAATATGATGCTGTAAAGAACAATATTGTATAGTAATCTGGGATGTTAGGCCCATGAATCAAGGTAAATTGAAATGGTCAAATACGAAATGGCAAGAATGAACATCAATATTTTAGGAATCAGCAAACTAAATGTGACTTCCCTGGTGGCTCACATGGTAAAGCGTCTGTCTACAATCCAGGAGACCTGGGTTTGATCCCTGGGTTGGGAAGATCCTCTGGAGAAGGAAATGGCAATCCATTCCAGTACTATTGCCTGGAAAATCCCATAGACAGAGGAGCTTGGTAGGCTACAGCCCATGGGGTCACAAAGAGTTGGACATGACTGAGCAACTTAAGCAAATTTAATTCAGATGACCATTATATTACTACTGGTGGCAAGAATTCCGTAAAAGAATTGAAGCAGTCATCATTGTTAACCAAAATAAATAAATAAGAAATATAGTACTTGAGTACAATCTCAAAAATGACAGAATGATTTTGGTTCATTTCTAATGAGCCATTCAGCATCACAATAACCCGTATGCCCCAACCATTAATGCCAAAGAAGCTGGAGTTAAATGGTTCTATGAAGATAATAAGACCTTCTAGAACTGACATAAAATAAATAAATCCTTTTCAAAAAGACAAGTGGTAACTGGAATATCAGACAAGTTTGGCCTCAGATTGCAAAATGAAGTAAGGCAAAGTCTAACAGAGTTTTGCAAAGCAAACACACTGGTCATGGCAAATACTCTCTTCCAACAACACAAGGGATGGCTTTACACTTGCAAATCACTAGATAGTCAATTCAAAAGTCAAATTGATTATATTCTTTACAGCCAAAGATGGAGAAGCTCTATACAATATGCAAAAGCAAGACCAGGAGCTGACTGTGGTCAGATGATGAACTCCTTATTGCAAAATTCAGATTTATATTGAAGAAAGTATGGAAAACCACTAGGCCATTCAAGTATGACCAAAAGCAAATCCCTTATGTTACAACAGAAATGACAAACAGATTAAAGAGATTAGATCTGGTACACAGAGTGCCTAAAAAACTATGGACAGCTTCATGACATTGTACAGGAGACAGTGATCAAAATCATCCCAAGGAAAAAGAAAGGCAAAATGGTTGTCTGAGAAGGCCTTACAAATAGCTGAGAAAGGAAGTGAAAGACAAAGAGAAAAAGAAATATATACCCAACTGAATGCAGCATTCCAAAGACAGCAAGGAAAGACAAGAAATCCTCCTTAAAGTGAGCAATGCAAGGATATAGAGGAAAACAATAGAATGGGAAAGACAAGAAATCTTTTCAAGAGAATTAGAGATACAAGGGAATATTTCATGCAAAGACGGGCACAATAAAAGACAGAAATGGTATGCACTTAACAGAAGCAGAAGAGATTAAGAAGAGGTGGCAAGAATACACAGAAGAAATATACAAAAATTATCTCAATGATCCAGATAACCACGTTGATGTGGTCACTCACCTATGGCAGACATACTGGAGTGTGAAGTAAAGTGGGCCTTAGGAAGTATTACAAGGAATAACGCTAGTGGAAGTGTTGGAATTTCTGCTTAGCTATTTCAAATTGTAAATGATGATGCTGTGAAAATGCTGCACTCAATACGTTAGTAAATTTGGAAAATTAGCCGTGGCCACAGGACAGGAAGTGGTCGGTTTTTATACTAATCTCAAAAAAAAAAAAAAAAAAAAAAGTCAAAGAATGTTAAAACTGCAACACAATTGCACTCATTTCACATGCTAGCAAGATCATGCTCAAAGTCTTTCAAGCTAGGCTTCAACAATATGTGAATTGAGAACTTCCAGATATACAAAGTGGATTTGGAAAAGGCAGAGGAAGCAGAGATCAAATTGCCAACATCCATTGAATCATAGAAACAGCAAGAGAATTGGAGAGAAACATCTACTTCTGCTTCATTGACTATGCTAAAGCCTTTGACTGTGTGGATCACAACAAGCTGGAAAATTCTTAATGAGCTGGGAATAACAGACCATCTTACTTGCCTCCTGGGAAATCTGTATGCAGGTCTAGAAGCAACAGTTAGAACCAGACATGGAAGAATGAACTGGATCAAAATTGGGAAAGGTGTATGCCAAATCTGTATATCACAACCTTGGTTATTTAACTTATATGCAGAGTACATCATGTGAATTTCTTGGCTAGATGAATCACAAGCTAGAACTAAGATTGCTGGGAGAAATATCAATAATCTCAGATATGCAGATGATACCACCCTAATATCAGAAAGTGAAGAGAAATTAAAAGGCTCTTAATGAAGGTGAAAGAGGAGAGTGAAAAAGCTGACTTATAACTCATCATTCAAAAATCTAAGATCATGACATCTGGTTGCATCATTTCATGGCTAATCGATTAGGGGGAAAAATTGAAACAGCAACAGACGTGATTTTCTTGGACTCCAAAATCCTTGTGGATGGTGACTGCAGTCATGAAATTAAAAGATGCTCATTCCTTGGGGAAAAGCTTTGACTATATGGATTTTGTCATGAAATTAACATCTCTGCTTCTTAAAATGCTCTTTAGGTTTGTTACAGCTTTTCTTCCAAGGAGCAGGCATCTATCAATTTCATAGCCATGGTCATCATCTGCAGTGATTTTTGGAGCCCAAGAAAATCAAGTCTGCCACTGTTTCCATTTAGTTTAGTTCAGTCAGTTCAGTCACTCAGTCATGTCTAACTCTTTATGACCCATGGATAGGCTTCCCTCTCCATCATCAACTCCCAGAGTTTACTCAAACTCATGTCCATCCAGTCAGTGATGCCATCCAACCATCTCATCCTCTGTTATCACCTTTCCTCCAGCCTTCAATCTTTTCCAGCCTCAGAGTCTTTTCCAATGAGTTAGTTCTTCGCATCAGGTGGCCAGATTGTTGGAGTTTCAGCCTCAGCATCAGTCCTTCCAATGATTATTCAGGACTGATTTCTTTTAGGATGGATTGTTTGGATCTCCTTGCAGTCCAAAGGATTTTCAAGAGTCTTCTGCAACACCACAGCTCAAAAGCATCAATTCTTTGGTGCTCAACTTTCTTTATAGTCCAACTCTTACATCTGTACATGACTACTGGAAAAACTATTGGTTTGACTAGATGGACCTTTTTTGGCAAAGTAATGCCTCTGCATTTTAATATGCTGTCTAGATGGGTCACTGGAGAAGGGGATGGCAAACCACTTCAGTATTTTTGCCTTGAGAACCCCATGAACAGTATGAAAATTTTTCATTCATTCCCCATCTATTTGCCATGAAGTGATAGGACTGGATGTCATCATCTTAGTTTTTTTTTTTTTTTTATTGTTACTTAAGCCTGCTTTTTTTTTTCACTCTTCTCTTTCACCTTCATCAAGAGTCTCTTTAGTTCTGCTTCACTCTCTGTCATTAGAGTGGTGTCATCTGCATATCTGATGTTATTGATATTTCTCCTGCGAATCTTGATTAGAAATAATGTTTCATCCACCTAGTCATTTCACACAATGTTTTCTGTATTGAAGTTAAATAAGCAGGATGACTATATATAGCCTTGATGTACTGCTCTCCCAATTTTGAAACAGTCAATTGTTCTGTATCCGGCTCTAGCTGTTGCTTCTTGACCTACATACAGGTTTCTCAGGAGGTAGGTAAAGTGTTCTGTATTCTCATCTCTTGAAAATTTTCCATAGTTTCTTGTGACCCACATAGTCAAAGGCTTTCTTGTAGTCAATGAAGCAGAAGTAAATGTTTTTCTGAAATTTCCTTCTTTTTTCTATGATCCAACAGATGCTGGCAATTTTATCTCTGGTTCCTCTGCCTTTTCCAAATTCACTTTGTATATCTGAAACTTCTCAGTACATGTATTGTTGAAGAATATCTTGAAGGATTTTGAGCATTACTTTACTAGCATGTGAAGTGAGTACAAAAGTGTGGGGGTCTGAACATTCTTTGGCACCTCCCTTCTTTGGGATTGGAATGAATACTGAAATTTTCCAGTCGTGTGGCCGCTGCTGAGTTTTTGAAATTTGACAGTATATTGAGTATAGCACTTTCACAGCATAATCTTTTAGGATTTGAAATAGTTCAGCTGGAATTCCATCACCTTCACTATCTTTTTTCCTAGTAATCCTTCCTAAGGCTCACTTGATTTCACACTCCAAAATGACTGGCTCTATGTGAGTGACCACACTATCATGGTTATCCATGTCATTAAGTATTTTTTGTACAGTTCCTCTGTGTATTCTTGCCATCTCTTCTTAATATCTTCTGCTTCTGATAGGTTCATACTGTTTATGTCCTTTATTGTGCCCATCTTTGAATGAAATTTTCCCTTGGTATCTTTACTTTTCTTGAAGAAATCTCTGATCTTTTCCATTCTATTGTCTTCCTCTATTTATTTTCATTGTTCACTTATCTCTCCTTGTTATTCTTTAGAATAGGCTATTAGACTCAGCCATTGCTAATAACAAAGATTCCCTTTGAAGAGGTCATAAATTAGAAAGCAATTGTTAAAGTTCTGACTTCACTGTCAAATAAATGTGAATTTGGTTTGTAGTTCTAAATATTTCTAAATATATGACACATGATAAATTGAAATAACACTGAAAGATTAAAAACATTAAGTATATTACAGCTGTAAATGCGACCTCGAGTAAGATTATGCAGGTTTCCCTGGTTGCTTATATGGTTAAAAAAAAAAAAAATCTGCAATGCAATTCAGGAGACCTGAGGTCAATCCCTGGGTCAGTAAGATCCCCCATAGGAGGAAATGAGAATCCACTCCAATATTCTTGCCTGGAGAATCCCTTGGGCAGAGGAGCCCAAGGGGCTACAGACCATGGAGTTGGAAAAAGTAGGTCATACTGAGTAATTAACAGTTTTTATTTTTTTTTAATGGCATGAATTGGTAAATGTAAATTTTTAGCTCTTTTAAGTTTTGCTTAAAGTAATTTTATACCACAAGTGGCATTCATTAGCAATCAGTCAAATTTTAGTATGATTTTTTTTCTTACTATCATTGTTTATATAAATGTGCTTATTAGGAGTCAATATAATGCAAAATATATCTTTACAAATAAATCAACTGAAAAAAGGCAAAGTATAAACACAAGTCATTTGACTTCATACTAACGGCCCACATATAATCATGGAACAAACAAAGAAAAGGTTGAGAAATGTTTGTTACAGACACATTGCTTTCCTTAAGGACACCTAAATCTACAGAAATTTCAGAATTAGTATATTGTTTATGTTGAGCACATATAATTTTAATCAGCTAGTGTGTATGTTCAGCATCACAGACACTAAATTAAATCAAGCTTTCATTAAGATATTGTCTGAAAACTGTTAAATAGTAATTATAAGAACAGTTTAGTTATTACATAACTTTGCAACTGTAAAGTAGATTTTAGGTCAATATAGTCAACCTGCAGTTTTATGTTATGTTCATGCATACTATCATAACAGTAGCCTATTTGATACATTATGAATTAATCATGATGAGTCTGTTAGCCACCTTTCCCCATACAAATTGTGACAATATTTTTGACTATATTCCTGTTACTAATACTACATACTCATGACTACTGATTATAAAATTGGAGGTACATACCTCTTAATCCCTTTCAACTATTTCTCCCACCCCATAACACATCCCTCTTCTGGCAAGAAATGCATATTTTCGTAATGTAAGTTTCCATGTTCCTCTCTCCATACATTGCACCCACTCCTTCCTCCCCTACCTTTTTGTCCATAAGTTTGTTCTCTATGTCTCTGTCTCTATTGCTGCCCTGCAAATAACTTCATCAGTACCATCTTTCTAGATTCCATACATATGCATTAGTATATGATATTTATCTTTCTCTTTCTGACTTACTTCTCTCTGTATAATAAGCTCTAGGTTCATCCACCTCATTAGAACTAACTCAAATGTGTTCCTTTTTATGGTTGAATAATATTCCATTGTATATATGTACCACATCCTATTTATCCATCCATCTGTTGATGGGCATCTAGGTTTGCTTCCATGTTCTAGCTATTTTAAATAGTGCTGAAATGAACAGTGGGATTCATATATCTTTTTAAATTTTGGTTTCCTCAGGGTATAGAAATAGGAGTGGGATTGCTGGGTCAATGGTGATTTTATTCCTAGTTTTTTTTAAGGAAACTCCTTACAGTCTTCCATAGTGGTGAGAGGATAACAGGCAGAAAGGACAGGGGTCTCCAAACGGAGGAAATAGGCTTCAACTGTCAGACATTCTTTATCTCTCTCTTGAGTGGCGGGAGGAAACAAACTAATGTTACTTTTTATTCCCCTTCTCTATACAAATTTAAAAAGAGGTTTCTCTTAAAATTCTGTGTTGCCATAATGACACCTGGCTCCACCAGAACTTAACTTTTCTCAAACCTTGAGTTAACCAATGCATTTTTCTTATGGATATGCTTGTCTTAAGCTATGTTAAAGTGCTATGTGTTTACCCCAGTCTGTCTTCAAGTCAGTTCCACCTAAAGGCTCAGAACCTACTTGACAAACCAGTATGTTAAACTCATACATTGTTCTCCTAATCTATGTTGATGAAACTATATATTTGTATGGAAATTTGGCTTTCTTTAAGAGTTATGTCAATCATCTTATGGCCCAGGATAACTACCTGGTGTCAAGATTATCTCAAAATGCATCTTGTGGGTGAGGGGCCTGATCCCATTCTCTGAGTTTTGAGACATTTCCTTTCTTTAATTAGCAGACTGCTAGTAGCTACATAACATCTAGCTAAAGACTAGCAGGGGTACTCCTTCTGCCCTCTTCTGATGTCTGTGTCAGAAGCTTTGTCTATCTCTTCTATACTTTAATAAAACTTTATTACACAAAAGCACTGAACGATCAAGCCTCGTCTTGGCCTCGGATTGAATTCTCTTCCAGAGGCCAAGAATCCTGGAGTCTTCCGTGGTTCAGCAACAACCTTTCAGTGGCTGCATCAGTTTTCATTTCCACCAATAGTGCAAGAGAGTTCCCCTTTCTCCATGCCCTTTCCAGCATTTATTGCTTGTAAGCTTTCTGATGGTAGCCATTCTGACTGGTATGAGCTGATACCTCATTGTAGTTTTTTGATTTTCATTTCTGTAATAGTGAGTGATGTTGAACATATTTTCATGTGTTCGTTAGCCATCTATAGGTCCTTTATGGAGAAATGTCTGTGTAGGTCTTTTTCCCACATTTTGATTGGGTTGTATGATTTTCTGGTATTGAGTTATATGAGTTGCTTGTATATTTTGGAAATTAATCTTTTGTCAATTGTTTCTTTGCTGTTGTTTCTCCAATTCTGAGAGTTGTCTTTTCACCATGTTTGTAGTTTCCTTTACTGTGTAAAAGCTTTTAAGTTTAATTAGGTCCCGCTTGTTTATTTTATTTTATTTTTTATTTCCATTACTCTAGGAGATGGGTCATAGAGGATCTTGCTTTGATTTTTGTCATCAAGTATTCTGTCTACATATTCCTCTAAGTGTTTTGTAGTTTCTGTTCTTGCATTTAGGTTTTTAATCTATTTTGAATTCATCTTTGTGTATGGTGTTAGAAAGTGTTCTAATTTCATTCTTTTACATATAGCTATACAGTTTTCCCAGGACCACTTATTGAAGAGGCTACCTTTGTCCCATTATATGTTCCTGCCTCCTTTGTCAAAAATAAGGTACCCATAGTTGCATGGGTTTTTCTCTGGGCTTTCTATCTTGTTCCATTGGTCTATGTTTCTGTTTTTGTACCAGTACTACACTATCTTAATGACTGTAGCTTTTAGTATAGCCTGAAGTCAGGAAAGTTGATTCCTCCAACTCCATTGTTCTTTCTCAAGATTGCTTTGGTTATTCAGGGTCTTTTGTGTTTCCATATGAATTGTGAATTATTTTGCTCTCCTTCTGTGAAAACTGCCATCATTAATTTTATAAAGATCACATTGAATCTGTAGATTGTATTTGGTAGTATATGCAAGTGATTCTGTTTATTGATTCTGTATCTTGCAAATTTGTTAAATTTGCTGATTAATTCTAGCAATTTTATGATAGCATCCTTAAGGTTTTCTATGTATAGTATCATGTCATTTGCAAATAGTGAGAGTTTAGCTTCTTCCTTTCCAATCTGTTTTCTTTTATTTCTTTCTCTTCTCTGATTGCCATATCTAGGCCCTCCAAAACTATGTTGAATAAGTCGTGAGAGTGTGCACCCTTGTCTTGTCCCTGATCTTAGAGGGAATGTTTCAGTTTTTCACCACTGATAATAATTTTTGCTTTGTGTTTGTCATATATGGCCTTTTCTATATTGAGGTGGTTTTCTTCTATGCCCATTTTTTGGAGAGATTTTATAAATGGGTGCTGCATTTTCTCAAATGCTTCCTCTGCATCTATTGTGATTATCATGTGGTTTTTAATCTTTCAATTTGTTATTGATTTGCATATATTGAAGAATCCTTGCATCCCTGGATAAACCCTACTTGATTATGGTGTGTGAGATTTTTAATGTGTTGATAAATTCTGTTTTCTAGAATTTTGTTAAGAATTTTTGCATCTATGTTCATCAGTGATATTGGCCTTTAATTTTATTTGTATTGTTTTTGCCTGGTTTTGATATCAGGATAATGGTGGCCTCATAGAATGACTTTAACAGTGTTTCTTCCTCTGAAATTTTTTGAAAGAGTTTTACAAGGATAGGGATTGGTGCTGTTGCTAAGTCACACCAGTGGTGTCCAACTCTGTGCAACCCACAGACATCAGCCCACCAGGTTCCCCTGCCTCTGGGATTCTTCAGGCAAGAATACTGGAGTGGGTTGCCATTTCCTTCTCCAGTGCATGAAAGTAAAAAGTGAAAGTAAAGCTCCTCAGTCTTGTCTGACTCTCAGTGACCCCATGGACTGCAGCCTCCCAAGCTCCTCCATCCTTGGGATTTTCCAGGCAAGAGTACTGGAGTTGGGTATCATTGCCTTCTCTGAAGGGATAGGGATTGCTCCTCTCTAAATATTTAATAGAATTCACCTGTGAAACTATCTGGCCCTGGGGTTTTGTTTTTGGGGGAGATTTTTTTATCACAGTTGAATTTCAGTGCTTGCAGTTGGGTTTTACATAATTTCTATTGTTTCCTGGTTTGATCTTAGATGACTGAAATTTTGAAGAATCTGTCCATTTCTTCCAGATTGTTCACTTTATTGCCAAATAGTTGCTTATAATAGTATTTTGTAATTCTTTATATATTTGTGTTACCTGTTGTAACTTCTCCTTTTTAATTTCTATTTTTTCTCCCTTTTTATCTTAATGAGTCTGGCTAAATGTTTGTCAATTTTGTTTATCTTCTCAAAGAACCATGTTTTAGTTGTATTAATCTTTACTATTGCTTCTTTCTTTTTTATTTATTTCTGCTCTCATATATTTGATTTAAATCCTTCTGCTAACTTGGGGGCTTTTGTTCTTTTTCCAGTTGTTTTAGGTGTCAAATTAGGTTGTCTATTCAATGTTTTTCTTGTTTCTAGAGGTAAGATTGTATTGCTGTATATTTCCCTCTTGAAACTGCTTTTGCTACATCCCATAGATTTTGAGTTGCCATGTGTTCATTGTCATTTGTTTCTAGGAAATTTATTTATTTATTTATTTCCCTTTAATTTCTTCAGTAACCTTTCAGTGTCAGGATTCCCTGATAGCTCAGTTGGTAAAGAATCTGCCTGCAATGCAGGAGACCCTGGTTCAGTTCCTGGGTCAGGAAGATCCGCTAGAGAAGGGATAGGCTACCCAGTCCAGTATTCTTGAGCTTCCCTTATGAATCAGACGGTAAAGAATCTGCCTGCAATGCAGGAGACCTGGGTTTGATTCCTGGGTTGGGATGATACCCGGGAGAAGAGAAAGGCTACCCACTCCAGTATTCTCAACCAGAGAATTCCATGGAATGCATAGTCCATGGGGTCAGAAAGAGTTGGACACAATTGAGCAACTTTCACTTTCAACCTGTTCATTATCTAAAAATGTACTGTTTAATCTCCATGTTTTTTTCATTGTTTACAGTTTTGTTTTTCTTGTAAATGATATCTAGTCTCATAGCATTGTGGTCAGAAAAGATGCTTGATATGTTTTCATTTTTCTTAAATTTACTGAGGTTTGATTTGTGACCCTAGATGAGGTCTATCCTGGAGAATATTCCATGCACTTGAAAAGAAAGTGTATTCTTCTGCATTTAGAAGATATAAATGAAATATATCTGGTCTAATGTGTCACTTAAGGCTGTATTTCCTTATTAATTTTCTGTTTTGATGATCTGTGCATTAGTGTAAGTGGGGTGTGAAAGTCCCCTGCTATTGTTGTGTTACTCTCAGTTTCTCCTCTTATGTCTCTTAGTATTTGTCTTATGTATTGAGATGCTCCTATGTTGGGTGCATAAATATTTACAATGTTATGTCATCCTCTTGGATTGATCCCTTGATTAATTTTGTAGTGTCCTTTCTTATCTCTTGCAATATTCTTTATTTTAAGGTCCATTTTGTCTGATATAAGGATTGCCACTTCAGTTTTCTTTTGATTTCCATTTACACAGAATATATTTTTGCATCCTCTAATTGTCAGTCTATATGTGTCTTTAGGTTTTCTGTAGACAGCATATATATGGGTCTTGTTCTTGTAACCATTCAGTTAGTCTGTGTCTTTTGGTTGGAGTGTGTAATTCATTTACATTTAAAGTAATTTTATATATATATATATATATATATATATATATATATATATATATATATATATATTCCTATTGCCATTTTCTTAATTGTTTGTGGTTTGTTTCTGTTAATCTTTTTCTTCTCTTGTATTTCTGTCTATATAAGTCCCTTTAACATTTATTGTAAAGTTGGTTTGGTGATACTAAGTTCTCTTAACTTTTCCTTTTCTGTACAGCTTTTGATTTGCCCATCAATTTTTAATGAGATCCTTGCTATGCAGAGTAATCTTTCTTGGTTACAGATTTTTACCTTTCAGAACTTTAAATATATCCGGCCATTCCCTTTTGACCTGCAGAGTTTCTGCTGATAGATCAGCTGTTAAAAGTATGGGATTTCATTTTTATGTCACTTGTTACTTTTCCCTTGCACTTTCAATATTTTCTGTGTGTGTTTAAACTTTTTGTTAGTTTGTTTAGTATGTGTCTTGGCATGTTTCTTCTTGGGTGTGTCTTGTTGGGACCTTCTGCACTTCTGGGACTTGATTATTTCTTTTCTCATGTTGGGGCAATTTTTAACTATAATTTCTTTAAAGCTTTTCTCATACCCATTCTTCTTCTCTTCTTATTCGGACTCCTATAATTCGAATGTTGGTGCATTTAATATCATCCCAAAGGTCTCTAACACTACCCACATTTCTTCTCTTTTTTCTTTTTTTTTTTTTACATTTTTCTGCTAGTCAGCAGTTGTTTCCATCATTCTCTCTTCCATTTCACTTCTTCATTCTTCCCTTTCAGATAATCTGTGACTGATTCTGTCTAGAGTATTTTTTATAATCTTTGCTATCATTATTCTGAATTTTTTTCAGGTAGTTTTTTCTATTTCTTCTTCATTTGTTTGGACTTTGTGTTTCTAGGTTGTTTGTTCATTTTCACAGTACTTCTCTGCCTATCCATCTTTTTAAAATATATTGTGTCCTAAATCTTCTTTTCTCAGGCACTTTGAATTATTTCTTTCTTCCTTTTGCTTTCTGGCCTCATAAGACAGTTCCAATGGTTTGTGTAACTTTCATATAGGGTGTGAGTTTGTTTGTTTGTTTCCTCTGTTGGAAAGTGCTGTGTGAGATGGTAATCTTATCCGCTTATGACTGGGTTTATGTTTTTGTCTTGTTTGTTGTTTGGTCTAGGACTCCTGCACAGGGTGCTGCTGGCAGTTATGTGATGCTGTGTCTATATACAAATGGTTGCCTTTGAGGAAGTTCTCCCTAACTGATCAGTTCATTTCAGTCGCTCAGTGTTGTCCAACTCTTTGTGACCCCATGAATCACAGCACGCCAGGCCTCCCTGCCTATCACCAACTCCCAGAGTGCACTCAAACCCATGTCCATCAAGTCGATGATGCCATCCAGCCATCTCATCCTCTGTCGTCCCCTTCTCCTCCTGTCCCCAATCCCTTCCAGAATCAGAGACTTTTCCAATGAGTCAACTCTTTGCATGAGGTGGCCAAAGTATTGGAGTTTCAGCTTTAGCATCAGTCCTTCCAATGAACACCCAGGACTGATCTCCTTTAGAATGGACTGTTTGGATCTCCTTACAGTCCAAGGGGCTCTCAAGAGTCTTCTTCAGCACCACAGTTCAAAAGCAACAATTCTTTGGCACTCAGCTTTCTTCACTGTCCAACTCTCACATCCATACATGACCAGAGGAAAAACCATAGCCTTGCCCAGAAAGACTTTTGTTGGCAAAGTAATGTATCTGCTTTTGAATATGCCATCTAAGTTGGTCATAACTTTCCTTCCAAGGACTAAGCGTTTTTTAATTTCATGGCTGCAGTCATCATCTGCAGTGATTTTGGAGCTCAAAAAAATAAAGTCTGCCACTGTTTCCACTGTTTCCCCATCTATTTCCCATGAAGTGATGGGACCAGATGCCATAATCTTCATTTTCTGAATGTTGAGCTTTAAGCCAACTTTTCCACTCTCCTCTTTCACTTTCATCAAGAGGCCAAATTTTAGTTCCTCTTCACTTTCTACCATAAGTGTGTTGTCATCTGCATATCTGAGGTCATTGATATTTCTCCCAGCAATCTTGATTCCAGCTTTTGCTTCTTCCAGTCCAGCAATACTCATGATGTACTTTGCATATAAGTTAAGTAAGCAGGGTGACAATATACAGCCTTGATGTATTCCTTTTTCCATTTGGAAGCAGTCTGTTTTTTTTCATGTCCAGTTCTAACTGTTGCTTCCTGACCTGCATATAGGTTTCTCAAGAGGCAAGTCAGGTGGTCTGGTATTCCCATCTCTTTCAGAATTTTCCACAGTTTATTGTGATCCACACAGTCAAAGGCTTTGGCATAGTCAATAAAGCAGAAACAGATGTTTTTCTGGAACTCTCTTGCTTATTCCATGATCAAGCAGATGTTGGCAATTTGATCTCTTGTTCCTCTGCCTTTTCTAAAACCAGCTTGAACATTTGAAAGTTCATGGTTCACATATTGCTGAAGCCTGGCTTGGAGAATTTTAAGCATTACTTTACTAGTGTGTGAGATGACCGCAATTGTGCAGTAGTTTGAGCATTCTTTGGCATTGCCTTTCTTTGAGGTTGGAATGAAAACTGACCTTTGCCAGTCCTGGATCTACTGTTGAGGTTTCCAAATTTGCTGGCATATTGAGTGCAGCACTTTCACAGCATCATCTTTCAGGATTTGAAATAGCTCCACTGGAATTCTATCACCTCCACTAGCTTTGTTTGTAGTGATGCTTTCTAAGGTCCACTTGACTTCACATTCCATGATGTCTGGCTCTAGGTGAGTGATCACATCATCATGATTATCTTGGTTGAAGATCTTTTTTGTACAGTTCTTCTGTGTATTCTTGCCACCTCTTCTTAATATCTTCATCTTCTGTTAGGTGCATACTTTTTTTGTCCTTTATTAAGCCCATCTTTGCATGAAATTTTCGCTAGGTATCTCTAATTTTCTTGAAGAGATCTCTACTCTTTTCCATTCTGTTGTTTTCCTCTATTTCTTTGCATTGATTGCTGAGGAAGGCTTTTTTTTTTTTTAAATCTCTCCTTGCTATTCTTTGAAACTCTGCATTCAGATGCTTATATCTTTCTTTTTCTTCTTTCCTTTTTGCTTCTCTTCTTTTCACAGCTATTTGTAAGGCCTTCCCAGACAGCCATTTTGCTTTTTCTGCATTTCTTTTTCATGGGGATGGTCTTGATCCCTGTCTCCTGTACAATGTCATGAACCTCATTCCAGAGTTCATCGGGCACTCTATCTGATCTAGTCCCTCAAATCTATTTCTCACTTCCACTGTATAATCATAAGCGATTTGATTTTGGTCATATCTGAATGATCTAGCAGTTTTCCCTACTTTCTTCAATTTCAGTCTGAATTTGTCCATAAGGAGTTCATGATCTGAGCCACAGTCAGCTCCTGGTCTTGTTTTTGCTGACTGTATAGAGCTTCTACATCTTTGGCTGCAAAGGATATAATCAATCTGATTTCGGTGTTGACCATCTGGTGATGTCCATGTGTAGAGTCTTCTTTTGTGTTTTTGGAAGAGGGTGTTTGCTATGACCAGTGTGTTCTCTTGGCAAAACTCTATTAGCCTTTGCCCTGCTTCATTCCGTATTCCAAGGCCAATTTTGCCTGTTACTCTAGGTGTTTCTTGACTTCCTACTTTTGCATTCCAGTCCCCTATAATTAAAAGGACATCTCAGATGGCAAAGCATCTGCCTGCAATGCAGGAGACCTGGGTTCTATTCCTGGGTCAGGAAGATTCCCTGGAGAAGGGAATGGCAATCCACTCCAGCACTCTTGCCTGGAAAATCCCATGGACGGAGGAGCCTGACAGGCTAAAGTCCATGGTGTCGCAAAGAGTCGGACACAATTGAGAGACTTCACTTTCACTTTCACTTTTTGGGATGTTACTTCTCAAAGGTCTGTAAGTCTTCATAGAACCATTCTACTTCAGCTTCTTCAGCATTACTGGTTGGGGCATAGGCTTGGATTACTGTGGTATTGAATGGTTTGCCTTGGAAACGAACAGATATCATTCTGTAGTGTTTGAGATTGCATCCAAGTACTGCATTTTGGACTCTTTTGTTGACCAAGATGGCACTCCATTTCTTCTAAGTGATTCCTGCCCACAGTAGTAGATATAATGGTCATCTGAGTTAAATTCACCCATTTCAGTCCATTTTAGTTCATTGATTTCTAGAATGTCGATATTCACTCTTGCCATCTCCTGTTTGACCACTTCCAATTTGCCTTGATTTAACCTAATGTTCCAGGTTCCTATGCAATATTGCTCTTACAGCATCGGACCTTACTTCTATCACCAGTCACATCCACAAGTGGGTATTGTTTTTGCTTTGGCTCCATCCCTTCTTTCTTTCTGGAGTTATTTCTCCACTGATCTCCAGTAGAAAAATGGACACCTACAGACCTGGGGAGTTCCTCTTTCAGTATCTTATCATTTTGCCTTTTTATACTGTTCATGGTTTTCTCAAAGCAAGAATACTGAAACGATTTGCCATTCCCTTCTCCAATGGACCATATTCTATCAGACCTCTCCATCATGACCCTCCCATCTTGGGTGGCCCCACATGGCATGGTTTAGTTTCATTGAGTTAGACAAAGCTGTGGTCCATGTGATCAGATTGAGTAGTTTTCTGTGATTATGGTTTCAGGGTGTCTGCCCTCTCATGCCCTCTCATAAGACCTACCATCTTACTTGGGTTTCTTTTACCTTGGACGTGGGGTATCTCTTCACAACTGCCCCAACAAAGCGCAGCCGCTATCCCTTACCTTGGATAGGGTATCTCCTCACGGCCACCCCTCCTGACCTTGAACGTGGAGAAGCTGCTCTCGGCCCTATTAGGAGATTTTTGTGATCAAGTGACTTGGATTCAGTGCTCCCACTCCAAAGGTTCAGTGCTTGCTTTGGCACTGTATTGTTTCTATGTCTTTTATCTCTTGTCTCTCTGAACCACAACATTCCATGGAATTCAGAATTACATTATCATAACCCAACTTCCTTTTGTTCAAACAGAACACATTGCAGCTCTCAGATGTCACTTTTCCTTTGCTCTTTATTGTCAGGGTGACACATTGAAAATCTTTGTTTCTTTCAGCATGGGCCTCTCGTACCTCATCCTCCTTCCAGCCTGTTCTCATCTGCTTGTTGTTTTGTTTTACTTTTTTTTTTTTTTTCACATATACTTGAGATTACATCATATAAATCTTTTTCAGTCTGATTTACTTCACTTAGTAAAAGACCCTCTAGATCCACTCACATTATCACAAATAGTTAAATTTTAGTTTTTACTGTTAAAATCTATTAATGGATCCTTCAGTTCAGTCCAGTTCAGTCGCTCAGTCGTGTCCGACTCTTCGTGACCCCATGAATTGAAGCATACCAGGCCTCCCTGTCCATCACCAACTCCTGAAGTTCACTCAGACCCACGTCCACCGAGTCCGTGATGCCATACAGCCATCTCATCCTCTGTTGTCCCCTTCTCCTCCTGCCCCCAATCCCTCCCAGCATCAAAGTCTTTTCCAATCAGTCAACTCTTCAGACGAGGTGGCCAAAGTACTGGAGTTCCAGCTTTAGCATCATTCCTTCTAAAGAAATCCCAGGGCTGACCTCCTTCAGAAAGGACTGGTTGGATCTCCTTGCAGTCCAAGGGACTTTCAAGAGTCTTCTCCAACATCACAGTTCAAAAGCATCAATTCTACAGTGCTTAGCCTTCTTCACAGTCCAACTCTCACATCCATACATGACCACAGGAAAAACCATAGCCTTGACTAGATGGACCTTTGTTGGCAAAGTAATGTCTCTGCTTTTGAATATGCTATCTAAGTTGGTCATAACTTTTCTTCCGAGTAAGTGTCTTTTAATTTCATGGCTGCAATCACCATCTGCAGTGATTTTGGAGCCCCCCAAAATAAAGTCTGACACTGTTTCCACTGTTTCCCCATCTATGAAAAACATCTATTTCTGCTTTATTGACTATGCCAAAGCCTTTGACTGTGTGGATCACAATAAACTGTGGAAAATTCTGAAAGAGATGGGAATACCAGATCCCCTGACCTACCTCTTGAGAAATCTGTATGCAGGTCAGGAAGCAACAGTTAGAACTGGACATGGAACAACAGACTGATTCCAAATAGGAAAAGGAGTATGTCAAGGCTGTATATTGTCACCCTGCTTATTTAACTTATATGCAGAGTACATCATGAGAAACGCTGGACTGGAAGAAACACAAGCTGGAATCAAGATTGCCAGGATAAATATCAATCACCTCAGATATGCAGATGACACAACCCTTATGGCAGAAAGTGAAAAGGAGCTAAAAACCCTCTTGATGAAAGTAAAAGAGGAGAGCGAAAAACTTGGCTTAAAGCTCAACATTCAGAGAAGGAAGATCATGGCATCCGGTCCCATCACTTCATGGGAAACAGATGGGGAAACAGCGGAAACAGTGTCAGACTTTATTTTTTGGGGCTCCAAAATCACTGCAGATGGTGACTGCAGCCATGAAATTAAAAAACGCTTACTTCTTGGAAGAAAAGTTATGACCAACCTAGATAGCATATTCAAAAGCAGAGACATTACTTTGCTGACTAAGGTCCGTCTAGTCAAGGCTATGGTTTTTCCTGTGGTCATGTGTGGATGTGAGAGTTCGACTGTGAAGAAGGCGGAGTACTGAAAAACTGATGCTTTTGAACTGTGGCATTGGAGAAGACTCTTGAGAGTGCCTTGGATGGCAAGGAGATCCAACCAGTCCATTCTGAAGGAGGTCAGCCCTGGGATTTCTTTGGAAGGAATGATGCTAAAGCTGAAACTCCAGTACTTTGGACACCTCAAGCGAAGAGTTGACACATTGGAAAAGGCTTTGATGCTGGGAGGGATTGGGGGCAGGAGAGGAAGGGGACGACAGGGGATGAGATGGCTGGATGGCATCACTGATTCAACGGACATGAGTCTGAGTGAACTTCAGAAGTTGGTGATGGACAGGGAGGCCTGGTATGCTGCGATTCATGGGATCGCAAAGAGTCAGACATGACTGAGAGACTGAACTGAACTGAACTGAACTGATTTCCCATGAGTGATGAGACCAGATGCCATGATATTTGTTTTCTGAATGTTGAGCTTTAAGCCCACTTTTTCACTCTCCTCTTTCACTCTCATCAAGAGGCTTTTTAGTTTTCCTCTTCATTTTCTGCCATAACGGTGGTGTCATCTGCATATCTGAGGTTACTGATATTTCTCCTGGCAATCTTGATTCCAGCTTGTGTTTCTTCCAGCCCAGTGTTTCTCATGATGTACTCTGCATATAAGTTAGGTTTATTCTATATCTTGGCTATTGTAAATAATGTGAAAACAAATATCAGAATGTGTATGTCTTTTCAAATTAGTATTGTCATTGTCTTCAGATAAATCCCCAGAAATAAATTTCTAGACCATATGGCAGCCCTATTTTTAATTTTTGAAGGGAAACTGCATAATATTTTTTCACAGTGGCTACATCAATTTCTGTCTCTACTAACAGTGCACAATGCTTTCCTCTTTCCCATATCTTCATTGACACTTGTTATTTGTTGTCTTTCTGTTGATAGTCATACTGACAGAATTGATGTGGTATCTAATTGAGGTTTTGATTTGTCTTCACCTGATAATTAGGGATGATGAGCATCTTTCATGTATGTTGTCCATTCAGAATGACTTTGGGAAAAATATCTATTCAGGTCTTCTGCTCATTTTTTTAACCTGGTTATGTTTTGATGCTTAATTGTATAATTATTTTGTATATTTTGGATTTAAATCCCATATTGGATTTATCATTTTCAAATATCTTCTCCCACTTTGATGGCTGCCTTTTTATTTCACTGGTAGTTTTTTTCTTTTTTTTTTTTTTTTTCCCTTTGATCTAGAAAAACTTTTCAGTTTGATGTTGGCAGGTTGTTTATTTGTGCCTTTGCTTCCCTGGCCTGAGGAGACAGATTCAAACAAATACTGCTAAGGTGATGTTAAAATGCATATTGCCTGTGTTTTTTTCTGGGAATTTTGTAGTTCAGGTTTTGAATTTAATTCTTTAATATATTGTAAATTTACTTTTGTATAGTGTGAGAAGTAGTCACTTTGATTCTTTAGCATGTAGCTTTCCAGTTTTTCCAACATCATTTATCAAAAGAGGCTACCTTAAACCTCATTGTATATTCTTGACTCCCTCACAATAGCTTAATTGTTTATATAAGAGTGAGTTCATTGTGGCTTCCCTGGTGGACCAGTGGCTAAGTCTCTGCACTAGCAATGCGTGGAGTCTGAGTTTGATCCCTCGTCTGGAAACTACATCCTACATGCCATAGCTTAAAGATCCTACATGTCACAAGTAAAGATACTCCATGCTGCAATGAAGATCAAAGTTCCTGTGTGCTACAACTAAGACCTGCCATCATCAAAAACAAACAAGCAAACAATCAAAAAAGTGAGTTTATTTCTAGGTTTTCTACTCTGTTCTATGATTGATGACTAGTTTTGTAATATAATTTGAATCCAGGGTACATGATATATTCAGATTTTTTTCTTCTTTTTCAAGATTGTTTTGGTTCTCCAGGGTCTGTTGTATTCCCATGCAAACTGTAGTGTTATTGGTTTCAGTTATGTGGAAAAGTGCCTTTGTTGTTTTAATAGGAATTGTGTCAAATCTGTAGATTTACTGTTTGTGCCAGTATGGTCATTTTAAATATATAATTTTTCCACTATAAATATTGTATATATTTCCATTGTCACCTTCAATTTCTTTTATCAACATCTTTAGCTTTCTGAGTGCAGTAAATCTTGGTTAAATTTATTTTTAAGTATTTTATTATTTTTGATGCAATTGTAAAGTGAATTGCTTTTTAAAATTCTCTTTCTGATAATTTGTCACTAGTTTACAGAGAAATACAATTAATTTTGTATCAAACAATGTGTCTGAAATCATTTTTCAGGTCTAACAGGGTTTTTGGTGGTGTCTTTAGGATTTTCTATATATAGAAGCATGCCATTTACTAAATCCTTTCCAAATTATATTACTTTTCTTTCTTTCTTTTTCTTGTTTAATTTCTGTGACTAAGGCTACCAATATCATGTTGAAAAAAGAGCAAGAGTGAACATCCTGATCTTGTTCTTCACCTTAATGGAAAACTTTCAAGTTTTCACCTGTATAATGTTAACAATGATCTATATTCACAGACTTTATCATGTTGAGGCATGTTTTCTCTGTACACACATTGTTGACAGTTTTCATAGTAAATGGATGTTGGGCTTTGTCAAGAGTTTTGCTGCATCCATTGAGATGATTATATGGTTTTTATTTGTCACTTTTTGAGTGGTGTGCCACATTGATTTATTTTCAGATATTGAACTATCCTTGCATCCTTGGAGTGAATCCTGCTTGATCATGGTATACACTCCTTTCAGGTATTATTAAATTTCATCTGCTAATACCTTGTTGAGGATTTATGAATTTATATTCATCATGGATATTGATATGTGCGTGCATGTGTGTGTGTGTGTGTGTGTGTGTGTGTGTGTGTGTTTGTGTGTGATATTGGCTTTTTGTATGAGAATGATGTTGGCCTTTTTTTTTTTTAGTTTTTTATTTTTTAAATTTTAATATCTTTAATTCTTACATGCGTTCCCAAACATGAACCCCCCTCCCACCTCCCTCCCCATAACATCTCTCTGGGTCATCCCCATGCACCAGCCCCAAGCATGCTGCATCCTGCGTCAGACATAGACTGGCGATTCAATTCTTACATGATAGTATACATGTTAGAATGTCATTCTCCCAAATCATCCCACCCTCTCCCTCTCCCTCTGAGTCCAAAGGTCCGTTATACACATCTGTGTCTCTTTCCCTGTCTTGCATACAGGGTCGTCATTGCCATCTTCCTAAATTCCATATATATGTGTTAGTATACTGTATTGCTGTTTTTCTTTCTGGCTTACTTCACTCTGTATAATCGGCTCCAGAAAGCTGTGGTTTATATACACAATGGAGTATTACTCAGCTGTAGAAAAGAATTCATTTGAATCAGTTCTGATGAGATGGATGAAACTGGAGCCGATGTTGGCCTTTAGAATGAGTTCCACAGTGCTACTTACTCTGATTTTTGGGATGGTTGAGAAGACTAGATATAAATTCTGTTAATGTTTTTTAGAGTTCATCTGTGAAACTGTCCTTTCCTAGATTCATTTGTTGTGAGATTTTTATTGTTGCTATTATTGTTTTATTACAGATCCTAGTTATTACTGTGGAGAAGGCAATGACAACCCACTCCAGTACTCTTGCCTGGAAAATCCCATGGCCAGAGGAGCCTGGTAGGCTGCAGTCCGTGGGGTCACTGAGGGTTGGACACGTCTGAGCGACTTCACTTTTACTTTTCACTTTCATGCATTGGAGAAGGAAATGACAACCCACTCCAGCGTTCTTGCCTGGAAAATCTCTGGGATGGGGGAGCCTGGTGCGCTGCCGTCTATGGGGTCACACAGAGTCAGACTGAAGCAACTTAGCAGCAGCAGCAGCAGCAGTCATTACTAATAATTGGTTTTCCCATATTTTCTATTCTTAATCCAGTCTTTGGATATTGTACATTCCTGTGAATTTCTCCATTTCTTTTAGGCTGTCCATGTTATTGATATATAATTGCTCATAGTGATCTCACATTTGCTTTCCTGTGATGTTAATTATAACTTTCAATCTTTCATTTCTGATTTTATTTTATTTTTTGGCCAGCTCTCTTTTGTTCTTGATGAATCTTACAAAAAATTATCAATTTTATCTTTTTTTAAGGGACAGTTTTTATTTTCACTGAGCAATTTACTGTTTTTAAGTTTCTATTTCACTTATTTCTAGCCTGATTTTTATGATTTCTTTTCTTCCATTAACTTTGGGTTGTATTTATTTTTCATTTTCTAGTTCATTTTGGCAGAGAAGGCAATGGCAACCCACTCCAGTACTCTTGCCTGGAAAATCCCATGGGCGGAGGAGCCTGGTAGGCTGCAGTCCATGGGATCGATGAGTCGGACATGACTGAACGCCTTCACTTTCACTTTTCACTTTCATGCATTGCAGAAGGAGATGGCAACCCACTCCAGTGTTCTTGCCTGGAGAATCCCATGGACGGGGGAGCCTGGTAGGCTGCCATCTATGGGGTCACAGAGTCAGACACAACTGAAGTGACTTAGCAGCAGCAGCAGCAGTTCATTTTGGTGTTGTTAGATGTTTATCTGAGATTGTTCTTGTTTCCCAAAGTAGTCCTATATAACTTTAAATGTCTCTCTTAGAAGTGCTTTTGTTATGATCCACAAAATTTGGATCAGTGTGTTCATTTTCATTTGTCTGCAGGTATTTTTAAATTTCTTCTTTGATTTCCTCACTGAGCCATAGTTTGTTAGAATGTTGATTAGCCCCTGTATGTTTGTGATTTTGCAATTTTTTTTTTCTTAAAGTTGATTTCTAGTCTCATATCATTGTCAGAAATGTCACCTGATGTGATTTTAATCTTACTAAACTTAGACTTGTTTTGTGCCTGTCATGTGATCTATTTTCATGTGCATGTAAAAAGAATGCATATTCTGCTGGTTTTTTGAGTGAAATATCCTGCATATATCTGTTATTTCCATCCTAACTTGTCACTTAATATTAGTACTCCTTATTGGTTATCTGGGTGAATGGTGTTCCATTGATGTAAGTGAGTTTTAAATTTCCTCCTACTATTTTGTTATTATCAATTTCCTCTTTGTGTTTGTTACTATTTGTTTTATGTATTTAGGTTATCTTATGTTGGTTGCATTATATTTACAACTGTTAGATCCTTTTGTATGATATTCTTGTCTCTTGTCACAGTCTTTGTTTTAAAGTTTATTTTGTCTGATATTAATTTTGCTACCACAGCTTTCTTTTGAATTATATTTGCATGGGATATGTTTCTTCACCCCTTGACTTTCAGTCTTTTTGTCTTTAGCTTGGAAGTGAGTCTCTTGTAGTCTATTGTTTTTACATCCATCCAGCCACTCTATGTCTTTTGATCAGAGCATTTACATTTAAATTAATTAATAAAATGAATGGACTTATTGTAATTTGGTTCATTATTTTTGTACTGCTTTGTAGTTGATTTTTATACTTTTCTTCTCTTCCCTTTTGATTTGATGACTATATTTTAATGCTTGGTTTCCTGTCTCTTATGTGTGTATCAGTTCTGTTCAATTCAGTTGCTCAGTCGTGTCCAACTCTTTGCGACCCCATGAATCGCAGCACGCCAGGCCTCCCTGCCCATCACCAACACCTGGTGTTCACTCAGATTCACGTCCATTGAGTCAGTGATGCCATCCAGCCATCTCATCCTCTTTCTTCCCCTTCTCATCCTGCCCCCAATCCCTCCCAGCATCAGAGTCTTTTCTAATGAGTCAACTCTTCGCATGAGGTGGCCAAAGTACTGGAGTTTATATTGATGATCTCTAAAGCTTAAAGGTATTCAAACAACCTTACATTTTACACACTTTTCCCCATTTAATCTCTTGATATCATAATATATATATATTTGCTTCGTTCATCACTTAACTATGTATTGTATGTAGATTATTCTACTAGTTCTGCCCTTTAACCTTCTTCCTGGCTTTATAATTGCTTTACTGTATGTTTGCTTTTACTAATAAGATTTTTTTTTCTTTCTGTTGTAACTTTTATGTTTCAAGTGTGACCTTCTTTTCCTCCTTTTAACATTTCTTGTAAAGCCGATTTCATGGTGTTCAACTCTTTGCTTGTGTGTTAAATTCTTTATCTCTTTCAACTATAAATGATAACCATGCCAGGCAAAGTATTCTTGGTTGCAGATCTTTTTCCCTATCACTTTGATATAACACACCACTCCTTTCTGTCCTGAGAAATCTCTGTATAACAATAAGTTAATTGCTTTATGGACTTCCTTGGATATAATTATATGCTTTTCTCTTGCTGTTTTTAAGATCCTTTCATCTTTTTGCTTTTATTTTATTTTGTTGCCCTTTTAAGTAGAATGTGTTTTGGCCTGGCCCCCTTTGGTCTCATCCTGTTTGAGACTCTTTGCTTTCTGGACCTAAACATTTGTTTCCTTTTCCAAGTGAGAGAAGTTTTCAGCTATTTCTTCCTCAGATAAGTTCTCTGCCCCTTTGTCTCTCACTTCTTCTTCTGAAAACTCTATAATGTGAATATTAATGATGTTGATGTCCCACAGCCTTTTGAAATCATCACCATTTAAACATATATTTTGCTTTTGCTGTTGTTGTTGTTGTTCAACTTTGGTAATTTCCACTATTTTATTTTTCAGATTGCTGACCGATTCATCTATTTTGTATTATCTACTTTTGATCTCTCCTAGCGTACTTTTAATTTTTGTGGTGCTGATCTTCAGCTCTATTTGGATCTTCTTTCTAGTTTCTAACTCTCTGTTGAAAATGTCACTGTTTTTATCATTTTTTTCTCCTGAATGTGTTGATTACCTTTATAATCATTATTGTGAACTCTTTGTCAAATAGACTGCTTATCTCCATTTCATTTATTTCTTTTTCTGGGGTTTTGTGTTGTTCCCTCCTTTGGAACACATTCCTCTATCTCCTCATTTTACCTAATTCCCTGTGCTTGTTTCTATATATTATGTAGGTTAATTGTGTCTTCCACTTCTTAAAGAAGAGGCCTTCCTATCCATTCATTCGAGGGATATTTCGTTTGTAGGCTGCATGAGCCCTTGTGGCAGACTAACTACTTTGAGTGAGTTTGTAGGTTAGGCTGGTCCCTACCCCAGTTGGCTTTAGGAACTGCTCCATGGAGTGGTTTCCAGTGCCCTGGTAGGCGGGGATGGGTCCCAGTTTGGCTGGCTGTGATGTGTTTAGGAGTGGGGTGAGGCTGACACAAAGCACAAGCCCCAGTATGTGTCCTGGGTGTCTTGTAGCAGTCTGTAAAAAAAAAAAAAAAAGAAAGAAAGAAAATCTTTAGCCACCTCTTTTTTTCTTCAAACCTCAGAGGTGTTTATATTTCAAAGATATAAGATTCACATCTTGAAGGAATAGAGAAAGATTTAAAGGTTTAGGGTTTTGTTTGTTTGTTGGTTTGTTTCCAAGTCGGCAGTTTAGGGTATTATTCAATGACCAGGTTGATTACTACTTAAAATTTGCTTTTGTATTAAGTGTGAAATGAAATAAGGTACTCTGTCTGTTTCATGATCAATTACCATAGTCTTCTCCCCTTATCTCTCCTCATTTCCACTGATCCCACCTCTCAGTGTATCCATCAGGACTTGTCACCAAGACTTGAACCTTAATCTTCAACAGTTCATGTCCTCCCAGCTTTTCAAATGACATATTAATGTCTTCAGTTTATTATTCTGCTCTCCTACCTTTTCTTTTCTATTTGCCCCAAAGACAGTAGAGTAGTGAAAAATTATATGTGTTTCTCTAATCTTGGAACCTCTAATTGCCCTCGCCCAGCTCATGGCCAACCAGCAGTCATCTTGATGACCTCTTCCAACAGTAATACTTAGTACTAAGATCTATTTATTCAAATACTAACAGTACTTAGATTTCAGGGATGTTTACAGTATGCTAGGTTCTATGCTAAACACTTCATATCTGTTATCTCAACTAACATTTATGGAAGCTTTATATGGTAGGAACAAAAATTATTTCAAATTTTCAGGAGAAGAAATTAAGTTTAATAAATCAGATGTGGGAATGTAAGCACCTCCTCTTGGTCACACAGCTGGGAATCATACGGTATTTAAAGTCAGAGCTATTAGAGTTCCACCTATGAGGCAGAAAAAGACTGGCATTTGGTTATATGAAGTTCATGTTACTTACAATGGATCAATAATATTATTAAGTTGGATGATTATAGGAAGACAATTCTCTTTGCAACCTCATACGTAAACACACAATGCAAGACTAAAACAATAGTAAATACCAGAACTGCTGTGCTACTATACTGATGCAAATGTAAACTTTCTTCTTTTATTTTAATCTCTTGAAGGTTTTATAGGAAGTAAGAAATGGAGTATTTCCTGCCATATCAATAAACAAAGATGTCACAGCCACAGCAATTCTGACCCTCCAAATGTGATTCTGAGCCCAGAAGTTTCCCAGGAAAAACAATATCTTTGATCCAACAGTTATTGGGCTGCCACCACTCCCTACAGTGAGAGAGAAGATAAGGATGTGAAAAATCACGTCACAGGATGCTGGCTTCCAGATAGTTGAGATTCATATGTAAGTGTTAATGGAAGCATATTGACTAAAAACACTCACCCTGGCCAGGCACCATAGCAACCACTTGCATAAGCTTTTTTTATGGCAGGAGGTTCTATTAAGGAACATGGAACTAACAAGCCACCACTAACTGGAAGAGTTTGGGAAAAGTCAAAAGGAGACACCATGTGCCCAACTGTCTGCCAGAATCCTTCTCACTGGCATCCATCTTGGCTATGCAATCGTGTGCTACCAGGAAGGGCTCTGAGTCAGAATGATTGACCAAAGACAACCTGCAAACTAACCCTATCACCATGAAACTTAAGATGGTGAGCTGCGTGGCAAAGAAGCTCTCCTGGGTTCCCTTGCCCTATTGCTCTCCACGCAGGCACCCCTTTCCAATAAAGCCTCTTGCTTTGTCAACACGTATATGTCCTCAGAAAATTCATTTCTGAGTGTTTGAAAAGAGCACACTCTTGGACCCTGGAAGGGGCCTCTCCTTCCTGCAACAAAGGAAACGATTTCAGTAAGCCCAAAATCTTTCATCTTACCCTGCATAGAAAAGAGCTAAATTCCTTAACTTGAGATATCTGGTTTTCCTTAATTAACAATAATCTTTTGATGTTCATGGGATTCCCTGGTAGCTTAGATAGCAAAGAATCTGCCTGAAATGCAGGAGACCCAGGTTAGAACCCTAGGTCAGGAAGATCCCCTGGAGAAGGAAATGCAACCCACCCCAGTATTTTTGCCTGGAAAATCCCATGGATAGAAGAGCCTGGCAGGCTACAGCCCATGGGATCGCAGAGAGTTGGACAAGACTGAGAGACTTCACTTTGATGTTCAGCCCATTTGTCCCTTGTCAGAAACTTCTGTACAACCTGGCTCCTTTTCCAGCCTCCTAGGAACACTTCTCTCAGGGTTACTTGAGATGCTGTCTTCTGGGCTTGAAGTCCTAAAAATTCCCATCAAATAAAACAGCTCTCATTTTTTAGCCTGTGACTATATTTTTAAATCAACAGTTTTGGTGACCACCAGGAATGGACCCAGAGCAGATTTCTCTCTTCCATCTGAACTCTCTGAGGATCCAGAGCCAGAGCCTTAGTACCAGCAGAGGCCCCTTGTGCCCATCCACCTACTCGTGGCATCCAGATGGATTTGAATGAGTCTCCTGGTTTTGGATTTCCCATATTGGCTGATGATTCTGAGTTTTATTTGGTAGGGGGAAAGGTTATCCTCAAAGCTTGGTTTCAAGAAGAGGTACCTGTGTTGTTCATGTTAAACAATGGTCAGGATATGCTCAGTGTTAAGGCACTGGGAAGACTCAGTTTGGATACTAAGTGGTTAGCCTCAGTTTAGAGACTAGAAAGACATTGCTCAGTTAAATATTGGGTAAGGAGGGAGTGAGTTGTTAGGGGAAGGCTGGCCTGCCATTTTTCCTTGAATTTGCTACCTTAATAAAGTTTATTGTAATAAAACCAAAATCTTATGAGAGCTTTTGAGCTCCAAAGAAGGAATTTTCTCTTCCTGCCAAGCAATGACTTTCTCAGGTGACTGAGAAACTTGTAGGAGTGGTAGAGTTAAGACCTCACACTGCACAACTTGTCCCTGTAGGGAAACTCACTCATGTAAAAAACAAACTGTTCAATTGGGAACACATATAAGAATTGACCATTCTACAATCTGAGCACCTGTGGAAATCTTATACTCCACTGGGAGACCCAGGACACATAAAATGGAACTGAAACAACTCTGGGACAAACCAAGAAGTTAAGTCTGAAGCAACACACATTGGCCCAACACATGATCATCATTAGCAATTTCTTCTTGACAAATTGACTTAAATGGGAAATAAACATTTCAAAAGAAAAGAAAAAGTAATGCCAGATTGCCAGTATCCCAGCTGGGTAAATGTACATGCTAAACTTGCAAGTGTTTACTCAATCAGAAGTTGGAAAAAATCTCACCCTGGATATTGAGGGGTCTCTTTCATTACATATTTTTCTGTGTCTTTAAGTTGTAAATGTTCTACCTGATCTTCCTAACTTATTCTGTGTTTGCGTGTTTTGATTGTTTGCATTTTAAAAATTTGACCTTGAGAACAACCTCTCCAAATTTAGGTTACACCCTTTCCCACACTCTTATGGGGAGGTCTTCTGGGTCTTAATGGTTTGAATCTATTAAGTTATATTTTATTGGAGGCCAAATGATGGATCCTTTTAAAATTGGGGAAAGTAACAAATTGGTGAATTTAGAGCCCCCTCTAAATTCTCATAAACAGCTGTTTTTTCAGTGCTTATAAAACAAAATCAAAGTCAAAGAGGAGAAAAATATCTGATAATTAGCCTTAGGACTTCTGTAGATTATTTAAAATAAGTAAAAACAAACAAACAAACAAACAAGCAAACTGGTTTGGGAAGCTTCACTTGGAGCTTCAGTGGAACTTCACTTCCACCCATCAATGGATTTAACTAACACTAATAAAAGCATTAAAATAATTATAATCTCAACAGGAAAAACTTGTAAGGGAAGCTTGATTATAATTTCCAACAAGACAGATTTTTTTAAGAAAGTTATTTCAAATGTATAAAGAACTCTTTGAATAGTTATCTAAAATGGGATAAATAAAATGGAAATTTATGTGATTGAAACAACTTTTGATATTACTATACTATCTAAATGGTCCAAAAGGGACCCCCTAGTAGTGCCCAACTTTAAAAGCTGTGCCAGTCTGTTTTACTTATCCACGTTTAAAAATATATATATTTAAGGGACTAGGAAAATTTATAGTGAAATTTCTGACCAGCAATTATTTGGGACAAAGTAGGTCAAAGGGCCTGACCTCCTCAGCTCAATCCCACTCTGAGGATCCAGGAGCATTTTATATATATATGTATATATATAAATAGATAAAATGGACAGGGAACAAAAAGAAGAAAATTTCTATAATTATTCCTCTAATATCAAAGATTATTGATTGGATCCTACTTAAAACTAAATTTAAAGTTTAGAAGTTGACAACATTGAGATGAAAGTATATAAAACTGGTAAACTTAGAAAGGTCTTTGCTGAAAGTCTTATATAAACCTTTGAAAATATGATAGGTTAAGCTCTAGAACATAAAACTCATAAAATAACTATCAGTTTAGATAGAAACTTGTCACTGGTGTTAATACCTTTAGGTGACAGAAATGTTTTTTGGGAGACTAAAAGCAACTGTCATTTTCTTGAAAATGTCTAAAAAGCAGAAATGCAAAGCCAGGCCACAATAACCTAAATTAGCTTGGGCAGGCAAAATCTGAAACCGATGGGAAAAAAAGTGACAGGTTTAAAATTCAAATTGGAATTTGCATTTGCAAAGGAGCATTCAAAGGGAATGTTCCTTCAGCCAAATTACAAATAGCAAGTCTTAGTCTTCTGATCAGTTCAGTTCAGTTCAGTTGACTCACTCAGTCATGTCCAACTCTTTGTGACTCCATGAATTGCAGCATGCCAGGCCTCCCTGTCCATCACCATCTCTCGTAGTTCACTCAGACTCACGTCCATTCATCCGTGATGCCATCCAGCCATCTCATCCTCGGTTGTCCCCTTCTCCTGCCCCCATCCCTCCCTGCATCAGAGTCTTTTAAAATGAGTCAACTCTTTGCATGAGGTGGCCAAAGTACTGGAGTTTCAGCTTTAGCATCATTCCTTCCAAAGAAATCCCAGGGGTGATCTCCTTCAGAATGGACTGGTTGGATCTCCTTGCAGTCCAAGGGACTCTCAAGAGTCTTCTCCAACACCACAGTTCAAAAGCATCAATTCGTCACTGCTCAGCCTTCTTCAGAGTCCAACTCTCACATCCATACATGACCACAGGAAAAACCATAGCCTTGACTAGACGGACCTTAGTCGGCAAAGTAATGTCTCTGCTTTTGAATACACTATCTAGGTTGGTCATAACTTTTCTTCAAAGGAGTAAGCGTCTTTTAATTTCTTGGCTGCAATCACTATCTGCAGTGATTTTGGAGCCCCCCCAAAAAAACCTCTGACACTGTTTCCACTGTTTCCTCATCTATTTCCCATGAAGTGATGGGACCGGATGCCATGATCTTTGTTCTCTGAATGTTGAGCTTTAAGCCAAGTTTTTCACTCTCCTCTTTCACTTTCATCAAGAAGTTTTTTAGCTCCTCTCCACTTTCTGCCATAAGGGTGGTGTCATCTACATATCTGAAGTTACTGATATTTCTCCCAGCAATCTTGATTCCAGCTTGTGTTTCTTCCAATCCAGCGTTTCTCATTATATACTCTGCATATAAGTTAAATTAGCAGGGTGACAATATACAGCCTTGACGTACTCCTTGTCCTATTTGGAAACAGTCTGTTGTTCCATGTCCAGTTCTAACTGTTGCTTGCATAGAGATTTCTTAAGAAGCAGGCTAGGTGGTCTGGTAGTCCCTTCTCATTCAGAATTTTCCACAGTTTATTGTGATCCAAACAGTCAAAGCCTTTGGCATAGTCAATAAAGCAGAAATAGATGTTTTTTTCTGGAACTCTCTTGCTTTTTCCATGATCCAGTGGATGTTGACAATTTGATCTCTGGTTCCTCTGCCTTTTCTAAAACCAGCTTGAACATCAGGAAGTTCACAGTTCACATATTACTGAAGCCTGGCTTGGAGAATTTTGAGCATTACTTTACTAGCATGTGAGATGAGTCCAATTGTCCAGTAGTTTGAGCATTCTTTGGCATTGCCTTTCTTTGGAATTGGACTGAAAACTGACCTTTTCCAGTCCTGTGGCCACTGCTGAGTTTTCCAAATTTGCTGGCATTTTGAGTGCATCACTTTCACAGCATTATCTTTCAGGATTTGAAACAGCTCAACTGGAATTCCATCACCTCCACTAGCTTTGTTTGTAGTGTTGCTGTCTAAGCCCCACTTGACTTCACATTCCAAGATGCCTGGCTCTAGATAGTGATCATATCATCATGATTATCTGGGTCGTGAAGATCTTTTTTGTACAGTTCTTCTGTGTATTCTTACCACCTCTTCTTAATATCTTTCACTTCTTTAGGTCCAGACCATTTCTGTCCTTTATCGAGCCCATCTTTGCATGAAATATTCCCTTGCTATCTCTAATTTTCTTGAAGAGATCTCTAGTCTTTCCCATTCTGTCATTTTCCTCTATTTCTGAAGAAAGCTTTCTTATCTCTTCTTGCTATTCTTTGGAACTCTGCATTCAGATGCTTATATCTTTCCTTTTCTCCTTTGCTTTTTGCCTTTCTTCTTTTCACAGCTATTCGTAAGGCCTCCCCAAGACAGCCATTTTGCTTTTTTGCATTTCTTTTCTATGGGGATGGTCTTGATCCCTGTCTCCTGTACAGTGTCACGAACCTCATTCCATAGTTCATCAGGCACTCTATCTATCAGATCTATACCCTTAAATCTATTTCTCACTTCCACTGTATAATCATAAGGGATTTGATTTATGTCATGTGGGAATGGCCTATTGGTTTTCCCTACTTTCTTCAATTTGAGTCTGAATTTGGTAATAAAGAGTTCATGATCTGAGCCACAGTCAGTTCCTGGTCTTGTTTTTGTTGACTGTATAGAGCTTCTCCATCTTTGGCTGCAGGGAATATAATCAATCTGATTTTGGTGTTGATCATCTGGTGATGTCCATTTGTAGAGTCTTCTCTTGTGTTGTTGGAAGAGGGTGTTTGCTATGACCAGTGCATTTTCTTGGCAAAACTCTATTAGTCTTTGCCCTGCTTCATTCTGCATTCCAAGGCCAAATTTGCCTGTTACTCCAGGTGTTTCTTGATTTCCTACTTTAGCATTCCAGTCCCCTATAACAAAAAGGACATCTTTTTTTGGGTGTTAGTTCTAAAAGGTCTTGAAGGTCTTCATATAACCGTTCAACTTCAGTTTCTTCAGCGTTACTGGTTGGGGCATAGACTTGGATAACTGTGATATTGAATGGTTTGCCTTGGAGACGAACAGAGATCTTCTGTCGTTTTTGAGATTGCATCCAAGTACTGCATTTCGGACTCTTTTGTTGACCATGATGGCTACTCCATTTCTTCTGAGGGATTCCTGCCTTCAGTAATAGGTATAATGGTCATCTGAGTTAAATTCACCCATTCCAGTCCATTTTAGTTCACTGATTCCTAGAATGTCGACGTTCACCCTTGCCATCTCTTGTTTAACCACTTCCAATTTGCCTTGATTCATGGACCTGACATTCCAGGTTCTTATGCAATATTGCTCTTTACAGCATCAGACCTTGCTTCTATCACCAGTCACATGCACAACTGGGTATTGTTTTTGCTTTGGCTTCATCCCTTCATTCTTTCTAAAGTTATTTCTCCACTGATCTCCAGTAGCATATTGGGCACCTAATGACCTGGGGAGTTCCTCTTTTGGTATCCTATCGTTTTGCCTTTCATACTGTTCATGGGGTTCTCAAGGCAAGAATACTGAAGTGGTTTGCCATTCCCTTCTCCAGTGGACCACATTCTGTCAAACAATCTTAATGTACTCTGTTGGTAAACTAGTAAGTTTACATTGCAATACCTGATTCATAACAAAGCTTTTAGTAAAGCCATGAGATCTCTAATTTTCCTGTTTATGTCTGTGTACACATTGTACACATGAGATATCCCTAGTTCTAACAAGTTTCTGTCGTTCAGTTGCTCAGTCGTGTCCAACTCTTGTGACCCCATGGACTGCAGCACGCCAGGCTTCCCTGTCCTTCACCATCTCCTGGAGCTTGCTCAAACTCATGTCCATTGAGTTGGTGATGCCATCCTACCATCTCATCCTCTGTCATCCCTTTCTCCTCCTGCCTGCAATATTTCCCAGCATCAGGGTCTTTTCCAAGTCACTTCTTTGTATCAGGTGGCCAAAGTTTTGGAGCTTCAGTTTCATCATCAGCCCCTCCAATGAATATTCAGGATTGATTTCCTTTAGGATTGACTGGTTTGATCTCCTTGCTGTCAAAGGGACAATCAATAGTCTTCTCCAAAACCACAGTTCAGTACTCTGCCGCCTTTATGGTCCAACTCTCACATTCATACCTGACTACTAGAAAAATCATAGCTTTGACTAGATGGAATTTTGTTAGCAAAGTATGTCTTTGCTTTTTAATCTGCTGTCTAGGTTTGTCATAGCTTTTCTTCCAAGGAGCAAATATCTTTTAATTTCATGACTGCAGTCACTATCCTCAGTGATTTTTGGAAACCAACAAAATAAAATCTCTTATGGTTTTCAATTTTTCCCCTTCTATTTGACATGAAATGATGGGACCAGATGCCATGACTTTAGTTATTTGAATGTTGAGTTTTAAACCAGCTTTTCACTCTCTTTCACTTTCATCAAGAGGCTCTTTAATTCTTCTTGTTCCTGCCATAAAGATGGTGTAATCTGCATACCTGAGGTTATTGATATTTCTCCTAGTAATCTCGATTCCAGCTTGTGCTTCATCCAGGCTAATATTCTGTGTGATACACTCTCCATATAAGTTAAATAAACAGGGTGACAATATACATCCTTGACATACTCGTTTCCTAATTTGGATCCAGTCTGTTGTTCCATGTCCAATTCTAAGTTTTGCTTCTTAATCTGCATACAGATTTCTCAAGAGGCACACAAAGTGGTCTTGTATTCCCATCTCTTTAAGAATTTTCCACAGTTTGTTGTGATCCACACCTTAAAAAGTACTATCAAAATTAAATTTATGAAGAATTCTAATTTTAACAGAAAGTACTACATTTAAAGAAACTGGACAAAATGACTTTCAGGTTCATATGACCTGGGGAATATTAATTATTAAGTTGAGATATGGTATTAAAGCTTGAGTTTGTTCATCTAGTTAATATAGACATATCAACAAGAGTAAGCAAATATCAAGTATAATACTTTGTTGTACATGGGTTTAATAAGTAAGACCTCACTAGATCTGTTTCAAGAAAAATAACTTGATATGATGAAACTTTTAAGTGAATGTAAATGAAACAAGAACTTTGGGACAAACTCTTTAAAATAATTATATTTTAGAAATGTCTACTTAAAACTATCTTTCCAGATATTTGATAACTTTAAGTTATATGTGTTAACTTAAATGATGAAAGTTTATTAAATACCTAAAAAGATAGTGATATCAGTTACTAAAATGAGAAATTAAAGATAGTTAAGACTATTAATGAACACATTTGGTGTCACCCTGAAATGTCCCCTATGAAAATACAAGTGTTTTTAGTAATTATTGCTGGTGTTTATGCATATCAGTCTATAGAATTCTAGTATGAAAGAGAGTGCACAACCGCTTACCTCATAGCTTTGCAGAAAAATTAAGGTTTTAAGAATTGAGGATGCTAATTTAAGCATGTAGTTAAAGCTATTAAGAATAATCCATTAACATTTTAGGATACAGTAAAAAATAGAATGTGTGTTTTCAGTAAAGAAGTTATGAGAAATAGGATTACATTTCATTTATGAAAAAGAAAAAAAAAGAACTCTTTGGTTTTATTTGGATAGAAAATGAGAGAAAGGCTGGATACAGAAAGTGATGAGAGATTGTGGAAAGGAAACATGAGGAAAAAGTTTTATATTAATACACAGACAGGATTAACTAAATTTATACTTAAGTTAAACAAATGGAATTTGCTAAATAAGCTAATGCAAGACTAAAATTTAATTTCTCTTTCTGTTAGAAGTGTTTCTTTTTGATAACAAATTTCATGAGTTTCTGTGCCCTTAGTCATGTCCTGAAGGTGCTCAGTCGTGACCGACTCTTTGCGATCTCATAGACTGTAGCCAACCAGGCTCCTCTATCCGTGGGATTCTCCAGGCAATCGTACTGGAGTGGATTGCCATTTCCTTCTTCTTAAGTGATCTACATTTGTTTTCTTTTCATTGTTTTTTGACTTTGGTTAAATGAATAAATATTATTTTAGTGACCTATGATCCTGCTGTGTTTTAAAACCTTTTTGATATTTCTAATAAATTTCCCAAATATCAAAATGTAATTAAAGCTCTTTTAGTCTCCAGCTGATTCAGAGATTCTTCAAAGAAACATCTCTGAGACATCTCAGACAGGAATGTTAAACAAAGTTTCTTTTATATTTTTAATTCAAAAACACTGTCAAATGACTGAAGGTAAGTTTAGGTTGTAATGTATGGATAAACGTCATTGATATAGATATTCAAATTTAATATTGGATCCCTAATATCCGATATGTCCTGATATAATATTATCAGTTATAATTTTAGTGATTATCCTAAAATATAATATGTTGCAGAATTATCCATGTTTCTTCCTAATTGCATTGTACTCAAATCTTCAGCCATGCTATTTTGAATTTTGTCCTTTTTAGAGTATCATAATTTTATCCTGCTTTTACAAAATGAAGATTTTCAAGAAGACCAATAAAAATAACTTTTAAACAAATGTGTTCTTGATAGACTTTAAGTAATACCACTGAAACTGGGTAACAAATGACAAACTCTAACGGAAAGCCTGATTATTTCATGTGAATCAACAGGAATCAATTACACAGGACTGAATGAACTGAAAAATATGATTTATAACCTTGACTTTGAAAAATATACTCATTTCAATCTGTTTTCCCCTAAACCGTTTTCTCTTATGCTATGGCTTACCACAGTTTAATAATGTGTTTACAAGCAAAGAAACATTCATCACTTTCTCTCCATCTCATCCTACCTGATGCCCTTGTCTCTCTGCTATACTATGATTTCCTCAATGTTCAGTTCAGTTCAGTTGCTCAGTAGTGTCTGACTCTTTGCGACACCATTAATCAGAGCATGCCAGGCCTCCCTGTCCATCACCAACTCCCGGAGTTCTCTCAGACTCATGTCCATCGAGTCAGTGATGCCATCCAGCCATCTCATCCTCGGTTGTCCCCTTCTCCTCCTGCCCCCAATCCCTTCCAGCATCAGAGTCTTTTCCAATGAGTCAACTCTTTGCATGAGGTGGCCAAAGTAGTGGAGTTTCAGCTTTATCCTCATTCCTTCCCAAGAAATCCCAGGGCTGATCTCCTTCAGAATGGACTGGTTGGATCTCCTTGCAGTCCAAGGGACTCTCAAGAGTCTTCTCCAACACCACAGTTCAAAAGCATCAATTCTTCAGCACTCAGCCTTCTTCACAGCCCAACTCTCACATCCATACATGACCACTGGAAAAACCATAGCCTTGACTAGATGGACCTTAGTCGGCAATGTCTTTGCTTTTGAATATGCTATCTAGGTTGGTCATAGCTTTTCTTCCAAGGAGTAAGCGTCTTTTAATTTGATGGCTGCAGTCACCATCTGCAGTGTTTTTGGAGCCCAAAAAAGTAAAGTCTGACACTGTTTCCAGAGTTTTCCCATCTATTTCCCATGAAGCGATGGGACCAGATGCCATGATCTTCGTTTTCTGAATGTTGAGCTTTAAGCCAACTTTTTCACTCTCCTTTTTCACTTTCATCAAGATGCTTTTTAGTTCCTCTTCACTTTCTGTCATAAGGATGGTATCATCTGCATATCTGAGGTTATTGATATTTCTCCTGGCAATCTTGATTTCAGCTTGTGCTTCTTCCAGCCCAGCGTTTCTCATGATGTACTCTGGATATAAGTTAAATTACCAGGGTGACAATATACAGCTTTGATGTACTCCTTTTCCTATTTGGACCCAGTCTGTTGTTCCATGTCCAGTTCTAATTGTTGCTTCCTGACCTGCATATAGGTTTCTCAAGAGGAAGGTCAAGTGGTCTGCTATGCCCATCTCTTTCAGAATTTTCTACAGTTTATTGTGATCCTCACAGTCAAAGGCTTTGGCATAGTCAATAAAGCAGAAATAGATGTTTTTCTGGAACTCTCTTGCATTTTTGATGATCCAGCTGATGTTGGCAATTTGATCTCTGGTTCCTCTGCCTTTCCTCAACCAGCTTGAACATCTGGACGTTCACAGTTCATGTATTGCTGAAGCCTGGCTTGGAGAATTTTGAGCATTACTTTACTAGCATGTGAGATGAGTGCAATTGTGCGGTAGTTTGAGCATTCTTTTGCATTTCCTTTCCTGGGATTGGAATGAAAACTGACCTTTGCCAGTCCTGTGGGCTACTACATTATTATATCTATTTTTTTTAAAATTGTTCTCTCTTACAGTGTGTAATCAGGCCACCAAAAAATGTAATGGTGGCTAGGCGACTTGAAGCAATTGATCAAAAATGTAGTTCTGTATGCCATCAATAATTGCAATAGTTTGATTCTAGGTATGGGGAAAAACAATATGAGATATATCTATTGATCCCTAGTAAGTTAGAAGACGGACAATCCATGGAATCTTTTATCATCAATCAATGGTCCTAATCCAGAAACTAACACCTGGAGTGACATATCAATGAAAATTTTCCTTATCTGGGAGGAACCTCCAAGCTCTGTGTGACAAAAATTGGTTATGAAATGTCTTCCAAATATTGGTCAAATTTCTTATAATTGGAAGGGACTAAGAAATAGAGTATCTCCTGCCATATCAATAAACAAGGATATCACAGCCATCAGTGATTCTGGCCCTCCAAAAGTGAATTGTTGAGCTTGGAGTATTCTCATAATAAACAATACTAGTGATCTTGCACCTATCAGGCTGCCACTGCTCCCTGTGGTGAGCAAGGAACTAAGGATGTGAAAAAATCAAATCAGGATACTGGCTCCAGTTAGCTGAGATGCATATGAAAGGAATCATTTCAGTAAGCCCAAAATCTTGCATCTTCCCATAGATAGAAAAGAGCTAAATTCCTGAACATGAGATATCTAGTTTTCTTTAATTAATAATAATCTGTTGATATTCAAACTACCTGAACCTTCTATATAACCTGACTCCTTTTCCCCACTTCTCAGAACAATTATTTGAGGGTTACTTGAGATGCTATCTCTGACCTTAACTCCTAAAAATTCTTACCAAATAAAACATAACTCTCGGTTTTTAGGCTGTGACTGTTTTTAAGTTGACCGAACATTCTCTAACAAAATGAGTTCAAGGTCAAATAGTTCTATAAAAGTTTTCAATGTAACATTTCTGTTCAGACCACTGTCTCCTTTCACTCTGACTTCTTATATATTGTGGCAGCTTGGATGGAAAGGGAGTTTAGGGGAGAATGTATGCATGTATATGCATGGTTGAGTCCCTTTGTTGTCCATCCAAAACTATCACAATATTGTTAATTGATTATACTCAAATGTAAAGTGAAAACTTTAAGAAAACAGAAACACAAGAGTATCCAGCTCAGATTTAGTGATTTTTTTTACCTTTGTTTTTCATTTTTTAAAGAAATATAAATTTATTTATTTTAATTGGAAGCTAATTATTAAAGAATGAATGGACATAAGCCAGATAATTGGTAGTCAAGGCAACTTGAAAAAAGTCAGTTACCCCGGACCCACAGAACTCAACAAAATAGATTATGTTAGCATATATCAACAATGAATGTCTCACTCAAGAGGAAGTTGGTTTGTCATGAATGTTAAGAAAACAGCAAATTTATTTCAATGATTTCCAGGAATGATCTAATTCATAATCTATTTTGGAGCTAAAAATAAGGTATTGTAGAATTTTGTGCAAGACCAGTGCAGTCCTGATAGATATGCCCCATATCCTTAGCTTGATATCATTAAGTTTTCATTTCTATTAACTCCCTTGGACTGATTCAATGCCCCAAAAGTAAAACAGTCATTATGAAGATGATATGCTGTTCATATCCAGTTTTTTTGATAAAGACTTCACACGGTAAATAGAATGAGGGATTTATAATTAAACAGTTTAGTTACAAGAAAAAAAAATTATCATAGCCATAGGTGATTTGAATATTTCCAGTTACAGAAATAGTAACATCATTATAAGCTAATAAACTGTCATTCTGATGATTTTGCCATTCTCTCTGGATGGATTTCCTATGCCTTCAAAAAGAGAGCACAAAATCTATGTAGTCTTTTCTTAAGAGCTATCTTTGTTATTATTTTTATCTTTCAGTTCAACTTACTTCTACTAATGAAATAATAGTATTCATTTTGTCATGAGCAGTGTGAGCCATTAGCTCACAGAACAATTATAAGAAATAATGTCAACACCTCATTTTTATAGATGAGAAAATGTTAGCAATTTATGCTAATTCATTCATTTCAATGGCCAGTAAGTACTTTCCAAATATTCACTTATCCAAATATTAATAATCTTTTATGGATTAGGCATAATACAGTTTCTTAGGAGAAGGCAATGGCACCCCATTCCAATACTCTTATTTGGAAAATTCCATGGATGGAGGATCCTGGTCGGCTGCAGTCCATGGGGTCGCTACCAGTCGGACACAACTGAGTGACTTCATTTTCACCTTTCACTTTCATGCATTGGAGGAGGAAATGGCAACCCACTCCAGTATTCTTGCCTGGAGAATCCCAGGGACAGGGAAGCCTGGTGGGCTGCCATCTATGGGGTCGCACAGAGTCGGACATGACTGAAGCAACTTAGCAGCAGCAGCAGCAGTTTCTTGGGAGACTTCAGTGACCAAAGCACTGTCTATGTTCTATCAAAGGGAGATGGATGTAACTGTATAATAAATAAGAACATAATATATGCTATGAGAAAAATAGAAGAGAGTGAATATAATCAGGATTTGTTTTTGTGCTCACAATAAGCCTGATTGAGAAGAGGCATCTGAATCCAAAGGAAAGCCTTGAAGAAGGTAATGAGTTTAACTTTCTCAGTATCCAGGAGGAGAGTGTTTCAAAAAAGGGCAAATAAAATACAAACAGGCCAACATGGATTTGCTCCAGAAACAGCAAGGAGCTCTGTAGGGTTGAAATTAGAAGAATCAGGGAGAATGGTAAGGAATGGAAAGAAATGAAGTCAGAAGGGCAAGAAGTGTTATTCTTAAGTCAATTATAGGCCTGCGCCAATATATTAGCTTTTACTTTGAGTAAAATACGAAGTTACTGGAGGGTTTTGAACAGAGTGACATAATCTAGACTATTTTTAGAAAGATCACTCTGTCTGCTGTGCTGAAGATAGACTGGAAAGTAGAGTAAGAGTGGAATCAGGGATACCTCTTGGAAACCAAAGTAGTAATCTAGCTTGGTGATTCTGGTGGCTAATATAAAATGGTTATATTAAAAGCAGTGAGAAATCAGCAGACTTTTGGATATACTTAATGAGTAAAGCCAACAGGATTTCCTGAAGCACAGGTTGTCTTAAGAGGAGATTCAAAATTTTCGGCATGAGTACCTGAAAAGGGGGATTGCCATAGAATTGAGAAAGTCTGTAGAAGGGGAAAAAAAAAAAAATTGTTGAAAGTGTCAGACATCAATTCGGGCAGGGTAATTTAGAATATCTAATATATATTCAAATGGAAAAGTTGAGTAGAAAGTTAAATATACAAGTCTGGAATTCAAGAAAGAAGTTTGAGATGAAGGCGTTATCATATAAATTTAGAGCAGTAACATATAAATGACACTGAAGGCCAGGACTCTGAAGGAAAGTACTAAAGCAGGAAATTTGGACAGAGACAATAAGAAGACTAAGTACTGAGTCTTAGTGGCACTTAGATATACAGGAGAAGAGGAAGAGCCAGGCCAGGAGTCAGAGAAATTGTTATAGAGATTAGAGATAAACAAAGAGTATAACATCCCGAGTGCCAAGTGAAAATTTGAGAGTAGTAGACATACCAAATACTGCTAGTAGATAAAATGGATACAATTAAAATTGACAAAAGCAATTTCAATGGAGTGATGGTTGAAAACCAGATTAGAGTATATTGAAGAAAGTAGCAAAGAGGGAAGCAGAAGTAGTGGCACAAACAACATTCATTTTTGGGGGCTCCAAAATCACTGCAAATGGTGACTACAACCATGAAATTAAAAGACGCTCACTCCTTGGAAGAAAAGTTATGACCAACCTAGATAGTACATTCAAAAGCAGAGACATTACTTTGCCGACTAAGGTCCATCTAGTCAAGGCTATAGTTTTTCCTGTGATCATGTATGGAGTGAGAGTTGGACTGTGAAGAAGGCTGAGCACCGAAGAATTGATGCTTTCGAACTGTGGTGTTGGAGAAGACTCTTGAGGGTCCCTTGGACTGCAAGGAGATCCAATCAGCCCATTCTGAAGGAGGAGATTAACCCTGGGATTCCTTTGGAGGAATGATGCTAAAGCTGAAGCTCCAGTACTTTGGTCACCTCATGCAAAGAGTTGACTCATTGGAAAAGACTCTGATGTTGGGAGGGATTGTGGGCAGGAGGAGAAGGGGATGACCGAGGATGAGATGGCTGGATGGCATCACCGACTCGATGGACGTGGGTCTGAATGAACTCCGGGAGATGGTGATGGACAGGGAGGCCTGATATGCTGCGATTCACGGGGTCTCAAAGAGTCGGACACGACTGAGCGACTGAACTGAACTGAACTGAACAGCAAAGACAGTGAGAAAATAGTGCAGGAACTGGTGGAGGAAGTAGAATCAAAAATGATTTTTTTTATATTTATTTATGCAATAATAATACTTTATTTTATTATGCAAGAAATAACTGCATGCTTTTATAATAGGAAATTCTCTGTAAAAGAGAAAATATGTTTGTGCTAGATCCTTAAGCAAGATATGTAGATGTAATCTACATTACATATACATTACTTTCTTTCTACTGAACAAAAAGTACAGTGCTGGTTTTATATAGAAGCACAGAAAGTTCATAAAAGTAATAAAGTTAGTATGGGTGCAGAATGGTAGGTAGCTTTGGAAGTATCTTCTGAGCGGAAGTCTTTGGAAATTTAATATCAGCTTTCATAGCTCAGAATCTGCCTGCAATGCAGGAGATCCCGGTTTGATTCCTAGGTTGGGAAGATCTCCTGGAGAAGGGATAGACTTCCTACTCCAGTATTCTTAGGCTTCCCTTGTGGCTCAGCTGGTAAAGAATCCTCTTGTAATGAAGGAGATCTGTGTTTGATACTTGGGTTGGGAAGATCCCCTGAAGAAGGGAAAGGCTACCCACTATAGTAGTCTGGTCTGGAGAATTTCATGGACTGTATAGTTCATGGAGTCACAAAGAGTTGGACATGACTGAGAGACTTTCACTTTCAGTTTTTGTAAGTAACGTAGCAAAAAAAAGGTAACTAGGGAGACCATGAAGATAGTAGAAGTTGCTGGTTTTAGAGGAGTGAGTGAGTAATCTCTGTCTTAAATGAGCTTGCCAGGCATCATTCAAAGCGCATTTGAGATACATGGTAATACATTAAAGCTAGACCAGTCACCATGGTTGCTCAGCTGTCCCCAAGCAGCTTCAGAACAAAGTTTTGGACTTAATGGGTGAGTGCTTAGCTTATTACCTCAAACAAGAGAGGTCTAAGGAATCTTAAGTTTTTCTCCTACATGGGGATATAGATTAAAAATACTGTTGTTCAGTTGCCAAGTCATGTCCTACACTTTGCAACCTTATGGACTGCAGCATGCTAGATTTCCCTGTCCCTTAACATCTCCCACAGATTGCCCAAGTTCATGTCCATTGAACTGTTAATGTCATCCAACCATCTCATCCTCTGTCACCCTCTCTTCTTCTGCAGGGTCCTTGCAAAAAGTCAGTTGTTCGCATCAGGCAGCCAAAGTATTGGAGCTTCAGCTTCAGCATCAGACAAAAAATAACACAATTTTCAAGGTTGAATTTGATAAACATTATTAGAGAACAAGCCATACATTGATGTTGACAATTTATCTGTATGCTATGCATGCTTGCGTTTGCATTTATGTTTTGGGCAGTTAATTTACAGAATGTGGTAAAAGAAGACCTCCCTGAGAAGGTGATGTGCAAGCAAATTGAGATTTAATGGATGAAAGGGAACTGTGAAAACTGGAAGGGAGATATTTAAGACAGTGCTGCTGCTGCTGCTGCTGCTAAGTGGCTTCAGTCTTGTCCGACTCTGCGATCCCATAGACGGCAGCCCACCAGGCTTCCCTATCTCTGGGATTTTCCAGGCAAGAACGCTGGAGTGGGTGGCCATTTCCTTCTCCAATGCATGAAAGTGAAGTCACTCAGTTGTGTTCGACTCTTCACAACCCCATGGACTGCAGCCTACCAGGCTCCTCCGCCCATGGGATTTTCCAGGCAAGAGTACTGGAGTGGGTTGCCATTGCTTTCTCCAAGCAAGACAATAGCAAATTGGCAAAATTTGAAAGTCAAATAGAAGCCTTTTCAGTCATATTGAAGGAAAACTGCTGTGTCTGAAGCACAGAAAACAAAAGGGTGATATGGCATGAGTCAGAAAAGAAAATCTGATGACAGCATTAAAGCAGAGTTTGATTTCTGATTTGACTTTTTATGAATTTCCTTTCTATTCTACCATATTTGGCATTCCAGAGTTGCTAAATAATTAATTCTTCAATTTCAGTTTATAAATCTTTGCCTTTCTTCAGGAATTATACTATAGTGCTGATTATATCTGCTAGTAATGCCCTCCCTTCTCCATATCTCATATTATCTCTTCATAGCTACTCTGTAGACCTTTGCTTCATGATTTTTTCACTAAAATAATTGAATATCTGAATCTATGCTAATGCATGTGAAAGTGAAAAAGTGAAAGTTAGTCACTCAGTCATGTCTGACTCTGTGTGACTGTAGCCCACCAGAATCCTCTGTGTGGAATTCTCCAGGCAAGAATCCTGGGATGGGTAGCCATTCCATTCTCCAGGAGATCTTCCCAACCCAGGGATTGAACCTGGGTCTCCTGCATTGCAGGCAGATTCATTACTGTCTGAGCCACCAGGGAAGCCCATGCTAGTGTATAGAGGACTCCTAATGACTCTAGACTTTACCTCTCTCCTGAGCATTTGTATTTGAACAGAAGAAAGAAAGCTTTAGTTCTAGCATTGTGAACCAGTTTAACAGTCCATGGTTTAGAAACACCAATGGGGTGGACTGGAGACCTCCTCTTGCCTGGAACTGAGGTAGACTCTTCCAGCCAAGAGCAATTATTTTTCTTGGGGAGTATCTTTTCCATGAGGGTCTCTAGCATGCACTATTGTCTGGAATTTAGTAAGCAACTCCCTTCCCTCCCAACAAGAGAAAGTAGCACTCTAGCATGAACAGAAACTGATGTGTAAAGATAAACATTTCCTAGCAAGCTATTGAGGAGAGGGGTGGGTATTTTGGTTTGGGGCTTTCTATCGTTCCCTGTTATTATGCAAGATGAGGAGGACAAGGGTCCAGGGTCCAGGAAAATCAGTCACCACAGACTAGGCGGTCCACATATATAATAAGAAAATACCTTTCCTTGACACATGAAAATTACCAGTGGCTCCTTAAGAAAAATGACTAGATGTCCTTTAGAAGCCAGGAAGGGTCCCAGGCCCTGTCAGTCTCCAGTCCTCTTAGCCATCATTGGTTTGGGAGCTCTGAATCAACTTTAAAACTGGGAGCAGTCCCATTTCCAGTGACCCTCTTGTTTGTGTATTGACAGGTCCCGTGGAATTTTTCCATACAAGGACCATTCATCTTTCCAGAGGCCCTCTTGGCCACACTTAAAATAGGTTATTTCTTGGCAACACAGTGACTCTGATTTAGGCTTCCTGGATCCTGTCCTCACCATGGGTCTTCACAAGGGGAGGTAAACCTGAGGTGGTACAGAGGTTAGGGATGCCACTAGTAACTGTGCTTTTGCTATTATCTCTGAATTATTTTTGCCTCTTCAATCCTATCTCTATTGTTAATAATCAATGGGCTAAGTTCATGAGTTGATTTATGGAGGTCTGAATTCTCTATCTGCCCAGATGGGGCATCAAGGGGAAATGATCCAGAAATCTGCCCCTCCCTGCTCAGAATTGGGAGAGGTAGGAATTCCCAGTTGTGGACCTCAGGAAGATGGGCTCATGAGGGAATCATCAAAATCATCAGGCTCCTGTGAGGGATGAAGGCACTTAAAAAGATGAGAGTCAGGTGCTCCCATCAGAAGTTCTTTAGACCTGGATTTTGGAATAGAGGTATGAACATTCAGATGTATAGGACTTCCCCTCATTTACCTTTCCTTTTACAAAATAAGCCCAGCTGCAAGATGGTATTGTAATTCAAGACCCATTTTCTGGCCAGATCTCTTGGTCCCCTAGTTTGTTTTGGGGACATGCATATGTATGTGCTGTCACTTCAGTTGTGTCTGACTCTATATGATCCATGGATGGTAGCCCGCCAGGATCATGTGTCAATGGGATTCTCCAGGCAAGAATATTGGAGTGGGTTTCCATGCCCTCCTCCAGAGGATTAAACCCACATCTCTTTCATTGGCAATAAGTTCTTAACCACTAGTGCCACCTGGCAAACTGTATTGGGGCCATGCAGAATTGGAAAAGAAAATTAATTTCCTTTTTTTCCTTAAACCATTGGGTCTAAAATTTCCCCAATTAGTTTATATGCATCCTAGTGTGGAGTCCTTCATGATGATTGTAGTTACCTCCATTTGTTTAATTATTATGTCTTAACATACTAATGGATCTGATGGATACTAAGGGGTCTGATGGATCCTGGCCAAATGTTAGTTATTTGTCTTGGTATTTCTCACTGTCAACAATGAGCACCCAAAATCTGCCTGGCCAGTGAGCCTGAGGAGGCTCCGCGGGTTAGTCAAGGGAAGGAAAAAGAGCCAATTGGAGAATAATAATAATAATAATGATAATAACCAGAATCCTAGGGCCTAAATTCTTCAGAGAGGGTGGGGAAGAACATATGCCATGAGCAAACTAAGTGGAATAGCTTTATCACTGAAACAAAAGAGAAACAAATAAATCCAAAAGGCAGTAATAGCAATATAAGCTAAAATCTCCCCTCAGGATATGGCCCTTGTGATATTGAGGAGGGCTATTTCCCTGGAGAAGGCAATGGCAACTCACTCCCCTTTTCTTGCCTCAGAAATCCCATGGACAGAAGAGCTTGATGGGTTACAGTCCATGGGGTCACAAGAGTTGGGCACGACTTAGTGACTAAACCACCACAACCACCTCTCTGCAGAAGTAAAAGAGGCAATATCCATCCTGCTGGCAAAGCTGAGATAGAGACTCAAGGGTCAATATATTGTCCAAGACCTTAGGAGAGAAGGAGTATATAAGAGAAATTCAGGACAGAAAGAGAGATATACAATCATAACAATTCCTGGACCAGAGATTTATAAGTCCACTGAGAAGAGTGCTTAAACACTACCTCCATTCAGAGTGTGATCAAGTTCACTGGCCACCCCTGTAAGGGAAGTACTTGCTCACAAATTCCACTCAGGAGTGTCTAGGATCCTCACAAGATGTGACTCTTAACGGAAAGCGTGACTCCTGGCTGTTTCACAGTTGACAAGGGGGTTAAAATACAGAGGATGACTGAGTGGGATTAGGATGGTTCACAGCTCTGACAATTCCTGAGGTTGGAAAGGACTGTCTCTCTTGAAGGAAATGTTCATCCACAATATCCATTGAAGGATACAAGAGATCGTAAGTCCCAAGTGCACTCAGACAGGGCCAGGCTGAAAATCTAGAAAAGGATTCAAAACCCCCCAATGTGGGCCCATAAAACAGTCCCCACACCCCAAAACCAGACAAGGATTAAGAACAAGTAAGTAGGGGGAATTGGGCTCAAGGAAGGAGCCACAGAGGGGAAACTCACCTGATCAAATTGGCAATTACTTGCCTCAAGGGCTTAATTTGGATGTTTAGAGGTTGTCTTGGTGTATCTTCTTGAGTCCAAAGAGACCAAGAAATAGGAGAATGAGAAAGATACACAGCAGAAAATCCTTGGCTTCAAGGGTCTTCTTCATAGCCAGACAATTGGTCTCTATCAGATCTTGCAAGGGCTGTTCAAATTCACTTCAGTTCAGTCTCTCAGTCATCTGTGACTTTTTGCAACCCCCTGGACTGAAGCATGCCAGGCTTCCCTGTCCATCACCAACACTAGGAGCTTGCTCAAACTCATGCCTATCTAGCCGGTGATGCCATACAACCATCTCATCCTCTGGTGTCCCCTTCTCCTCTTGCATGCAATATTTCCCAGCTTCAGGATCTTTTCCAGTGAGTCACTTCTTTCCATCAGGTGGTTAAAGTATTGGATCTTCATCTTCTGCATCAGTCCTTTCAATGAATATTCAGGACTGATTTCCTTTAGCATTGACTAGTTTGATTTTCTTGCAGTCCAAGGGACTCTCAAGAGTCTTCTCCAACACCATAGTTCAAAAGCATCATTTATTTTGCACTCAAAAGCTTTGACTAGATGGACCTGTCAGCAGAGTAATGTCTCTGCTTCTAATATGCTGTCTAAGGTGGTCATAGCTTTTCCTCCAAGGAGCAAGTGTCATAATTTCATGGCTATAGTCACAATCTGAAGTGATTTGGAGCCCAAGAAAATACAGTCTGTCACTGTTTCCATTATTTGCTTATCTACATCCCATGAAGTGATGGGACCAGATGCCATGGTCTTAGCTTTTTGAATGCTGAGTTTTAAGCCAGTTTTTCCACTTTCCTCTTTCACTTTCATTAAGACACTCTTTAGTTCCTCTTAGCTTTCTGCCATAAGGATGGTGTAGTCTGCATATTTGAAGTTATTGGTATTTTTCTGGAAATCTTGATTCAAGCTTGGGTTTCATCCAGCCTGGCATTTTGCATGATGTAGTCTGCATATATGTTAAATAAGGAGGGTGAAAATATACAGCCTTGACATACTCCTTTCCCAATTTGGAACCAAAATGTTCTTCCGTGTCCAGTTATAATTGTTGCTTCTTCACCTGCATACAGATTTCTCAGGAGACAGATAAGGAGGTCTGGTATTCCCATCTTCTTAAGAATTTTCCTGAGTTTATCATGAATCCACACAATCAAGGGCTTTGGTGTAGTCAATGAAGCAGAAGCAGATGTTTTTCTGGAAATCTCTTGCTTTTTCAATGATCCAAAGGATGTTGGCAATTTGGCCTCTGATTCCTCTGCCTTTTCTAAATCCAGCTTGAACATCTGGAAGTTCTCGGTTCATGTACTGTTCAAGCAACACCTGGAGAATTTTGAGCATTACTTTGCTAGTGTGTGAAATAAATACAATTATGCGGTAGTTTAAACAATTTTTTGAACTCCCTTTTTTCGGGGATTAGAATAAAAATTTATGTTTTCCAGTCCTGTGGCCACTGCTGAGTTTTCCAGATTTGCTGGCATACAAAAAAGATCTTAATGCCCCAGATAACCATGATGGGGTAATCGCTTACCTAGAGACAGACAGCTTGGAAGGTGAAGTCAAGTGGGCCTTAGGCAGCATCACTACAAGCAAAGCTAGTGGAGGTGATGAAATTCCAGTTGAGCTATTTCAAATCCTTTTATGTAAGTTTTTCTGTATATTCTTTCCCCGTCTTCTTAATATCTTATTTTTCTGTTAAAACCATACTGTTTCTATCCTTAATTTTGCCGATCTATGCATGAAAGATTAACTTGGTAAATCCAGTTTTTTTGAGGAGATCTCTAATCTTTCCTATTCTATTGTTTTCCTCTATTTCTTTGCATTGATCACTGAAAAACTCTTTCTTATGTCTCCTTGCTATTCTTTGGAACTCTGCATTCAGATGGATATATCTTTCCTCTTCTCCTTTTCCTTTGACTTCTCTTCTTTTCTACACTATTTATAATCCCTCATCAGACATCCTTTCTACTTTTCTGTATTTATTTTTCTTGTGGATGGATTTGATCACCATGTCCTGTACAATGCTATGAACCTCCATCCATAGTTCTTCAGGCACTCTATGAGGTATACTATGTTGAATCTATTTGTCACTTCCACTGTATAATCACAGTCAACAGAAGAGTGTTAAATGCAGTATTTTGATACTATCTCAAAAACGACAGAATGATCTCTGTTCGTTTCCAGGGCAAACCATTCAATATCACAGTAATCCAAGTCTATGCCCCAACCAGTAATGATGTTGAACAGTTCTATGAAGACCTACATGACCTTCTAGAACTAGCACTCCAAAAAGATGTCCTCTTCTTTATAGGGGACTGGAATGCAAAAAGTAGAAAGTCAAAAAATATCTAGAGTAACAGGCAAATTTGGCCTTGGAATACAGAATGAAGCAGGGCAAAAGCTAATAGAGTTTTGCCAAAAGAACGCAATGGTCATAGCAAACATCCTCTTCCAACAACACAAGAGATGACTCTACACGTGGGCATCACCAGATGGTCAGTACAGAAATCAGATTGATTATATTCTTTGCAGTCTAAGATGGAGAAGCTCTATAGAGTCAACATAAATAGTACTGGGAGCTGACTGTGGCTTAGATCATGAACTCCTTATTGTCAAATTCAGACTTAAATTGAAGAAAGTAAGGAAAACAACTAAACCATTAAGGTATGACCTAAATCAAATTCCTTATGATTATACAGTGGAAGTAACAAATAGATTCAAGGGATTAGAACTGATAGAGTGCCTGAAGAACTATGGATTGAGGTTCGTGACACTGTACAGGAAGCAGTGATCAAGATCATCCCCAAGAAAAAGAAACACAAAAAGGCAAAATGTTTGCCTGAGGAAGGCTTACAAATAGCTGAGAAAAGAAGAGAAGGAAAAAGCAAAGAAATAAAGAAAAGATACAGCCATTTGAATGCAGAGTTCCAAAGGATAGCAAGGAGAGATAAGAAAGCCTTCCTTAGTGATCAATGCAAAGAACTAGAGGAAAACAACAGAATGAGAAGAACTAGAGATCTCTTCAAGAAAATTAGAGATATCAAGGGAACATCTCATGCAAAAATGGGCACAATAAAGGACAGAAATAGTATGGGCCTAATAGAAGGAGAACATATTAAGAAGAGGTGGCAAAAATACACTGAAGAACTACACAAAAAAGATCTTCATGACCCAGATAACCATGATGGTGTGATCACTCTCCTAGAGCCAGACATCCTGGAATGCAAGTCAAGTGGGCCTTAGGAAGCATCACTATGAACAAAGCTAGTAGAGGTGATGGAATTCTAGCTAAGCTATTTCAAATCCTAAAAGATGATGCTATGAAAGTGCTGCACTCAATATGAAAACAAATTTGGAAAACTAAGCAATGGCCATGGGACTGGAAAAGATCAGTTTTCAATCCAACCCAAAAAAAGGCAATGTCAAATAATGTTCAAACTATCGCACAGTTGCACTTATCTCACATGCTAGCAAAGTAATGCTCAAAATTATGTGAGCATTGTTGTATGTGAACTGTGAGATTCCAGATGTTCAAACTGGATTTAGAAAAGACAGAGGAATCAGACATCAAATTGCTGGCATTCACTGGGTCATTGAAAAAGCCAGAGAGTTTCAGAAAAACATCTATTTCTGCTTTATTTACTATTCCAAAGCATTTGACTACGTGGACAACAAACTGTGGAAAATTCTTAAAGATATGGGAATACCAGAACACCTGACCTGCCTCCTGAGAAATCTGTATGCAGGTCAAGAAGCAACAGTTAGAACTAGACATGGAACAACAGACTGGTTGTGAAAGGAGAACATCAAGGCTGTATATTGTCACCCAGTTTATTTAACTTATATGCAGAGTACATCATGAGAAATAGACTAGATGAAGCACAAGCTGGAATCAAGATTGTCAGGAAAAATATCAATAACCTCAGATATGCAGATGATACACAGTTATGGCAGAAAGCGAAGAAGAACTAAAGTGAAAGTGAAAGAGGAGAGTGGAACAGTTGACTTAAAATTCAGTATTCAGAAAACTAAGATCATGGCATCAGGCCCCAGCAGTTCATGGCAAATTGATGGGGAAGCAACGGAAACAGTGACAGAGTTTATTGTTCTGGGCTCCAAAGATCACTGCAGATGATGACTGCAGCCACGAAATTAAAAGATGATTACTCTTTTGAAGAAAAGTTATGACTAACCTAGACAGTATATTAAAAAGCAAAGACATTACTTTGCCAACAAAGATCCATCTCATCAAAGCTATGGCTTTTTCTAGTAGTCATGCATGGATGTGAGAGTTGGACTATAAAGAAAGCTGAGTACTAAAGAATTGATACTTTTGAATTGTGGTGTTGGAGAAGACTCTTGAGAGTCCCTTGGACTGCAAGGAGATCCAGCTAGTCCATCCTAAAGGAGATCAGTCCTGGGTGTTCATTGGAAGGACTGATGTTGAAGCTGAAACTCCAATACTTTGGCCACCTGATGCAAAGAACTGACTCATTTGAAAAGACCCTGATTATGGGAAAGAATGAAGGCAGGAGCATAAGGGAATGACAGAGGATGAGATGGTTGGATTGCATCACCAACTCAACGGACATGAATTTGAGTAATATCTGGGAGGTGGTGATGGACAGGGAAGCCTGGTGTGCTTCAGTCCATGGGGTTGCAAAGAGGCAGACACGACTCAGAAACTGAATTGAACTGTATAATCATAAGTGATATGATTTAGGTCATTCCCAAGTGTGCTAGTGGTTTTCCCTACTTTCTTCCAGTTAAATATGATTTTGCCAATAAAGTGTTCATGATCTGAGCCACAGTCAGCTCCTGGTCTTGTTTTTGCTGGCTTTATATACCTTCTCCATCTTCAGCTGCATTGAATATAATCAGTCTGGTTTAAGTATTGATGATCTCCTGATATTCATATGTAGAGTTGTCTATTGTGTTGTTGGAAGAGGATATTTGCTATGACCAGTGCATTCTCTTGGAAACTCTATTAGCCTTTGCCATACTTCATTTTGTACTCCAGGGCCAAACTTGCCTGTTATTCCAGGTATCTGTTGACTTCCTACTTTTGCGTTCCAGTCCTCTACGATGAAACCATGTGAAGTCGTTCAGTCATGTCCGATTCTTTGTGACCCCACGGACTGTAACCTACTGGGCTCCTCTGTCTATGGGATTTTACAGGCAAGAGTACTGGAGTCGGTTGCCATTTTCTTCTCCAGGAAATCTAACCTGGGTCTCCCACATTGCAGGAAGATGCTTTACCATCTGAGCCATCAGGGAAGACTCTCTGATAAAAAGAACAACCTTCTTTTTGTGTTAGAAGGTTTTGTAGGTCATCATAGATACGTTCAGCTTCAGCTTCTTTGACATTATTGATTGGGGTAGAGACTTGGATTACTGTGATATTGAATGGTTTGCTTGGAAATGTACAGAGATCCTTTTGTCTTTTTTGAGATTGCACCTAAAGTACTTCATTTTAGACTCTTTAGTTGACTATGAGGGATATTCCATTTCTTCTATGGGATACTTGCCCCCAAGTAGTAGATATAAGGATCATCTGAATTAAATTTGTCCATTTATGTCCATCACCTTGTCCAGTGGATGACATTTTGTCAGAAGTATCTTCCATTACCCACCCGTCTTGGGTGGATCTACACAGCATGGCTCATAGTTTCACTGAGTTAGACAAGGCTGTATTCCATGTGATTAGTTTGTTTAGTTTTCTGTGATTGTGGTTTTCATTCTTTCTGCCTTCTGATGAATAAGGATCAGAGGCTTGTGAATCTTCATGATGGTAGGGACTGGCTGTGGGGGAATCTGTGTCTTCCTCTGATGGATGGGGCAATGCTTAGCAAATTTTTAATCCAATTTCCTGTTGGGGCTATGTTCCCTTCCTGTTATTTGTCCTTAGGACAAACTATGGTAGGGGTAATGGTGGTAAAGGTGACCTCCTTTGAAAGGACTTATGCCAACATGCTGCAGCTCCCAGGGCTGTTGTATTCAGTGCCCCTAGCCCCACAGCAACTGTCCATGAATGCCTCTGCTGGTGACCCCTGAACATTCACAGGCAAGTTGGTTCCGTCTCTTGTGGGGTCACTGCTCCTTTCTCCCGGGCCCTGGTGCACCACCACCTAAGGTACTTCTAGTGGCTCAGATGGTAATGAATCTGCCTGCAGTGCAGGAGACCCAGGTTGATCCCTAGGTTGGGAAGATCCCCTGGAGAGGGGAATGGCAACCCCCTCCATTATTCTTTCCTGGAGAATTCCACTGAAAGAGGAGCCTGGCAGGCTACAGCCCATGGTGTTGTGAAGACTTGGACATGAGTGAGTGATTAACAGTTTTTTCAATGAACCACATATATCTACATAGGTCTGGAGGAGTCTCAGCCATTAGAGCCATAGTGCAAAAGATGGATCAAGATGATGCATGCCCTTTGAGGCCTCACTTTGAGCACGAGAGAATGTAGTAAGAGAAGAAGATGATGAAGTGTGAGAGGATAGTCTTGTCCCATGCTCCAGGCAAGACCCTGGGACAGGCTGCCAAGTGTGAGTTCTTAGCTGCTTTCAGGAAAGAAATCAAGAGTGAACTACAGTAAATTGAAGGAAGATTTATTCAGGTAATACAGAGAGTATAGGCCATATCACTAGGTGAGAGATCCTGAAATACGGGGTGATTAGTTTTTATTGGCTGGGTCGTTTCCTAGATGACTGAGTGGGAGTATTATTCTAATATTTTGGGGAAGGAGTACTGATTTCCAGGAATTGAGCCACTGCCCACATTTTGGCTTTTATGGCTCCTTGAAACTGTCATGGAGCCTGTGGGTGTGTAGTTTAGCCTGCCAATGTATAACCATGAGTGTAATAATGAAGCTTCTTTTATACTTCTTGTATACTTGGAAATCAAGTTTGCTCTGCTATGTCATTCTTTTACATAGGTCTTTCTTCATAGGTCTTGCGGCATCTCACCCACCAGAGCCATAGCGCAAAAGATGGATCAAGATTATCCATGCCCTTTGAGGCCTCACTTTGAGCACCGAAAGATGTTGTAAGAGAAAAAGATGATGAAGTGTAGCCCTGTCCTCTTCCTGTCTCACTTTGTAATTTTTTAATATAAATTTATTTCTTTTAATTGGAGGTTAATTACTTTACAATATTGTATTGGTTTTGCCATACATCAACATGAATCTGCCACAGATGTACAAGTGTTCCCCATCCTGAACCCCACTCCTGCCTCCCTCCTAATACCATCCCTCTGGGTCATCCCAGTGCACCAGCCCCGAGCATCCTGTATCATGCATCGAACCTGGACTGGTGATTCGTTTCACATATGATATTATACATGTTTCATTGCCATTCTCCCAAATCATCCCACCTTCGCCCTCTCCCACAGAGTCCAAAAGACTGTTCTATACAATTGTGTCTCTTTTGCTGTCTCGCATACAGGGTTATCATTACCATCTTTCTAAATTCCATATATATACGTTACTATACTGTATTGGTGTTTTTCTTTCTGGCTTACTTCACTCTGTATAATAGGCTCCAGTTTCATCCACCTCATTAGAACTGATTCAAATGTTTTCTTTTTAATGGCTGAGTAATACTCCACTGTGTATATGTACCACAGCTTTCTTATCGATTCATCTGCTGATGGACATCTAGGTTGCTTCCATGTCCTGGCTATTATACAGTGCTGCGATGAACATTGGGGTACATGTGTCTCTTTCAATTCTGGTTTCTTCAGAGTGTATGCACAGCAGTGAGATTGCTGGGTCATAAGGCAGTTCTATTTCCAGTTTTTTAAGGAATCTCCACACAGTTCTCCTTAGTGGTTTTACTAGACTGCATTCCCACCAACAGTGTAAGAGGGTTCCCTTTTCTCACACTCTCTCCAGAATTTATTGCTTGTAGACTTTTGGATCGCAGCCATTCTGACTGGTGTGAAATGGTACCTCATTGTGGTTTTGATTTGCATTTATCTGATAATGAGTGCTGTTGAGCATCTTTTCATGTGTTTGTTAGCCATCTGTATGTCTTCTTTGGAGAAATGTCTACTTACTTCTTTGGCCCATTTTTTGATTGGGTCATTTATTTTTCTGGAATTGAGCTGCAGGGGTTGCTTGTAAATTTTTGAGATTAATTCTTTGTCAGTTGCTTCATTTGCTATTATTTTCTCCAATTCTAAAGGCTATCTTTTCACCTTTCTTATAGTTTCCTTTGTTGTGCAGAAGCTTTTAATTTTAATTCGGTCCCATTTGTTAATTTTTGCTTTTATTTCCAATATTCTGGGAGGTGGGTTATAGAGGATCCTGCTGTGATGTATGTCTGAGAGTGTTTTGCCTATGTTCTCCTCTAGGAGTTTTATAGTTTCTGGTCTTACGTTTAAATCTTTAATCCATTTTGAGTTTATTTTTGTGTATGATGTTAGAAAGTATTCTAGTTTCATTCTTTTATAAGTAGTTGACCAGTTTTCCCAGCACCACTTGTTAAAGAGATTGTCTTTTCTCCATTGTATATTCTTGCCTCCTTTGTCAAAGATAAGGTGTCCATAGGTGCGTGGGTTTATCTCTGGGCTTTCTATTTTGTTCCATTGATCTATATTTCTGTCTTTGTGCCAGTACCATACTGTCTTGATGACTGTGGCTTTGTAGTAGAGCCTGAAGTCAGGCAGGTTGATTCCTCCAGTTCCATTCTTCTTTCTCAAGGTTGTTTTGACTATTCGAGGTTTTTTGTATTTCCATATAAATTGTGAAATTATTAGTTCTAGCTCTGTGAAAAATACCGTTGGTAGCTTGATAGGGATTGCATTGAATCTGTAGATTGCTTTGGGTAATATATTCATTTTCACTATATTGATTCTCTGATCCTTGAATACGGTATATTTCTCCATCTATTAGTGTCCTCTTTGATTTCTTTCACCAGTGTTTTACAGTTTTCTATATATATGTCTTTTGTTTCTACATATATATATTTTTTTCTAAGTATTTTATTCTTTTTGTTGCAATGGTGAATGGAATTGTTTCCTTAATTTCTCTATTTTCTCATTATTAGTGTATAGGAATGCAAGGGATTTCTATGTGTTGATTTTATATTCTGCAACTTTACTATATTCATTGATTAGCTCTAGTAATTTTGTGGTGGAGTCTTTAAGGTCTTCTATGTAGAGAATCATGTCATCTGCAAACAGTGAGAGTTTTACTTCTTCTTTTCCAATTTGGATTCCTTTTATTTCTTTTTCTGCTCTGATTGCTGTGGCCAAAACTTCCAAAACTATGTTGAATAGTAGTGGTGAGAGTGGGCACCCTTGTCTTGTTCCTGACTTTAGGGAAAATGCTTTCAATTTTTCACCATTGAGGATAATGTTTGCTGTGCATTTATCATATATAGCTTTTATTATGTTGAGGTATGTTCCTTCTATTCCTGTTTTCTGGAGAGTTATTATCATAAATGGATGTTAAATTTTGTCAAAGTCTTTCTCTGGATCCATTGAGATAATCATATGGTTTTTATTTTTCAATTTGTTAATGCAGTGTATTACATTGATTGTTTCGTGGATACTGAACAATCCTTGCATCCCTGGGATAAAGCCCACTTGGTCATGATGTATGATCTTTCTAATGTGTTATTGGATTCTGATTGCTAGAATTTTGTTAAGGATTTTTGCATCTATGTTCATCAGTGATATTGGCATGTAGTTTTCTTTTTTTGTGGCATCTTTGTCAGGTTTTGGTATTAGGTTGATGGTGGCCTCATGGAATGAGTTTGGAAGTTTCCCTTCCTCTGCAATTTTCTGGAAGAGTTTGAGTAGGATAGGTGTTAGCTCTTCTCGAAATTTTTGGTAGAATTCAGCTGTGAAGCCATCTGGTACTGGGCTTTTGTTGCTGGAAGATTGCTGATTACAGTTTCAATTTACATGCTTGTGATGCATCTGTTGAGTTTTTCTATGTGTTCCTGGTTCAGTTTTGGAAAGTTGTACTTTTCTAAGAATTGGTCCATTTCTTCCAAGTTGTCCATTTTATTGGCATATAATTGCTGAAAGTAGTCTCTTATGATCCTTTGTATTTCTGTGTTGTCTGTTGTGATCGCTCCATTTTCATTTCTAATTTTATTGATTTGATTTTTCTCCCTTTGTTTCTTGATGAGTCTGGCTAATGGTTTATCAATTTTATTTATCCTTTCAAAGAACCAGCTTTTGGCTTTGTTGATTTTTGCTATGGTCTCTTTTGTTTCTTTTGCATTTATTTCTGCCCTAATTTTTAAGATTTCTTTCTTTCTACTAACCCTGGAGTTCTTCATGTCTTCCTTTTCCAGTTGCTAGTGGAGAGTTAGGTTATTTATTTGTCTTTTTTCTTGTTTCTTGAGGTATGCTTGTATTGCTATGAACCTTCCCCTTACCATTGCTTTTACAATGTTCCACAGGTTTTGGGTTGTTGTGTTTTCATTTTCATTCATTTCTATGCATATTTTGATTTCTTTTTTATTTCTTCTGTGATTTAGTGGTTATTCAGCAGCGTGTTGTTCAGCCTCCATATGTTGGAATTTTTAATAGTTTTTCTCCTGTAATTGAGATATAATTTTACTTCATTGTGGTCAGAAAAAATGCTTGGAATGATTTCAATTTTTTGAATTTACCAAGCCTCATTTATGGCTCATGATGTGATCTATCCTGGATAAGGTTCCGTGTGCACTTGAGAAAAAGGTGAAATTCATTGTTTTGGGGTGAAATGTCCTATAGATATCAATTAGGTCTAACTGGTCTATTGTGTCATTTAAAGTTTGAGTTTCCTTGTTAACTTTCTGCTAGTTGACCTATTCATAGATGTGAGTGTGGTATTAACGTCTCTCACTATCATTGTGTTATTATTAATTTCCCCTTTCATACTTGTTAGCATTTGTCTTACATATTGTGGTGCTCTTATGTTGGTTGCATACATATTTATAATTGTTATATCTTCTTCTTGGATTGACCCTTTGATCATTATGTAGTGTACTTCTTTTTCTCTTTTCACAGTCTTTTTTTTTTAATCTATTTTATCTGATATGAGTATTGCTACTCCTGCTTTCTTTTGGTCTCTATTTGCATGGAATATCTTTTTCTAGCCCTTCACTTTCAGTCTGTATGTGTCCCTTGTTTTGAGGTGGGTTTCTTGTAGACAAAATATATAGGGGTCTTGTTTTTGTATCCATTCAGCCAGTCTTTGTCTTTTTGGTTGGGGCATTCAAATCATTTACATTTAAGGTAATACTGATAAATATGATCCTGTTGCTATTTACTTTATTGTTTGGGGTTTGAGTTTATACACCCTTTTTGTGTTTCCTGTCTAGAGAAGATCCTTTAGCATTTGTTGGAGAGCTGGCTTGATGGTGCTGAATTTTCTCAGATTTTGCTTGTGTGTAAAGCAAATTTGGAAAACTCAGCAGTGGCCACAGGACTGGAAAAGGTCAGTTTTCATTCCAATTCCAAAAAAGGCAATGCCAAAGACTGTTCAAACTGCCGCACAATTGCACTCATCTCACATGCTAGTAAAGTAATGCTCAAAATTCTCCAAGCCAGGCTTCAGCAATACGTGAACCGTGAACTTTCAGATGTTCAAGCTAGTTTTAGAAAAGGCAGAGGAACCAGAGACTAAATTGCCAACATCCACTGGATCATCAAAAAAACAAGAGAGTTCCAGAAAAACATCTATTTCTGCTTTATGGACTATGCCAAAGCCTTTGACTGTGTGGATCACAAGAAACTGTGGAAAATTCTGAAAGATGGGAATGCCAGACCACCTGACCTGCCTCTTGAGATACCTATATGCAAGTCAGGAAGCAACAGTTAAAACTGGACATGGAACAACAGACTGGTTCCAATTAGGAAAAGGAGTACGTCAAGGCTGAATATTGTCACCCTGCTTATTTAACTTATATGCAGAGTACATTATGAGAAACGCTGGGCTGGAGGAAGCACAAGCTGGAATCAAGATTGCTGGGAGAAATATCAATAACCTCAGATATGCAGATGACACCATCCTAATGGCAGAAAGTGAAGAGTAACTAAAAAGCATCTTGGTGAAAGTGAAAGAGGAGAGTGAAAAAATTGGCTTCAAGCTCAACATTCAGAAAACGAAGATCATGGCATCAGGTCCCATCACTTCATAGGAAATGCAGATACTGTGGAAACAGTGTCAGACTTTATTTTGGGGGGCTCCAAAATCACTGCAGATGGTAACTGCAGCCATGAAATTAAAAGATGCTTACTCCTTGGAAGAAAAGTTATGACCAACCTAGATAGCATATTCAAAAGCAGAGACATTACTTTGCCAGCAAAGGTCCATCTAGTCAAGGCTACGGTTTTTACAGTGGTCATGTATGGATGTGAGAGTTGGTCTGTGAAGAAGGCTGAGCACCGAAGTATTGATGCTTTCGAACTGTGGTGTTGGAGACGACTCTTGAGAATCCCTTGGGCTGCATGGAGATCCAACCAGTCCATTCTGAAGGAGATCAACCCTGGGATTTATTTGGAAGGAATGATGCTAAAGCTGAAACTCCAGTACTTTGGCCACCTCATGCCAAAGAGGAGTTGGCTCATTGGACAACAGTTGACTCATTGGAAAAGACTCTGACGCTGGGAGGGATTGGGGACAGGAGGAGAAGGGGACGACAGAGGATGAGATTGCTGGATGGCATCATTGACTTGATGGATGTGAGTCTGAGTGAACTCCGGGAGTTGCTGATGGACAGGGAGGCCTGGCGTGCTGTGATTCATGGGGCCACAGTCAGAAACGACTGAGCGACTGAACTGAACTGAAAGCAGACAAGCTTTTGATTTCTCCTTCATATTTGAATGAGATCCTTGCTGGGTACAGTAATCTGGGCTGTAGGTAATTTTCTTTCAGCACTTTAAGTATGTCCTGCCAATCTCTCCTGGCCTGAAGAGTTTCTATTGAAAGATCAGCTCTTGTTCTTATGGGAATCCTCTTGTGTGTTATTTGTTGTTTATACCTTGCTGCATTTAATATTTGTTCTTTGAGTTTGATCTTTGTTAATTTGATTAATATGTGTCTTGGTGTGTTTTGCCTTGGGTTTATCCTGTTTGGGACTCTTGATTCCTTGGACTTAGGTGATTATTTCCTTTCCCATTTTAGGGAAGTTTTCAACTATTATCTCCTCAAGTATTTTCCCATGTTCTTTCTATTTGTCTACTTCTTCTGGGACTCCTATGATTCGAATGTTGGGGCGTTTAACATTGTCCCAGAGGTCTCTGAGATTATCCTCATTTCTTCTAATTCATTTTTCTTTTTTCCTCTCTGCTTCATTTATTTCTACCATTCCATCTTCTACCTCACTAACCTGATCTTCTCCCTCCATTATTCTACTCTTTGTTCCCTCCAGAGTGTTTTTGATATCATTTATTGCATTATTCATTATATATTGACTTTTTTTTTTTAATTTCTTCTAGGTCCTTGTTAAACCTTTCTTGCATCTTCTCAATCCTTCTTTCCAGGCTATTTATCTGTGACTCCATTTTGTTTTCAAGGTTTTGGATCATTTTCACTATCATTATTCAGAATTCTTTATCAGGTAGATTCCCTATCTCTTCCTCTTTGGTTTGGTTTGGTTTGGTGGACATTTATCCTGTTCCTTTACCTGCTGGGTATTCCTCTGTCTCTTCATCTTGTTTATATTGATGTGTTTGGGATGGCCTTTTTGTATTCTGGCAGTTTGTGGAGTTCTCTTGATTGTGGAGTTTCCTTACTGTTGGTGGGGTTGTATGGGTAGCTTGTCAAGGTTCCTGATTAGGGAAACTTGTGTTAGTGTTCTGGTGGGTGGGGCTCGATTTCTTTTCTCTGGAGTAAAATGAAGTGTCCGGTAATGAGTTATGAGATGTCAATGGGTTTGGAGTGACTTTGGGCAGCCTGTGTATTGAAGCTAAGGGCTGTGTTATTGGAGAATTTGCATGGTATGTCTTGCTCCGTAACTTGTTGGCCCTTGGGTGGTGCATGGTTTCAGTGTAGGTATGGAAGCATTGGATGAGCTCCTGCCAATTAATGTTCCCTAGAGTCAGGAGTTCTCTGGTGTTCTCAGGATTTGGACTTAAGCCTCTGCTTCTGGTTTTCAGTCTTATTTTTACAGTAGCCTCAAGACTTCTCCATCTATATAGCAACATTGATAAAACATCTAGGTTAAACATGAAAAGTTTTTCCATAGTGAGGGACACTCAGAGAAGTTCACAGAGTTACATGGAGAAAAGAAGAGGGAGGAGGGAGATAAAGGTAACCAGGGTGAGAAGAGGGGGAATTAAAAGAGGAGAGAGCAAGCTAACCAGTAATCACTTCCTTATGTGCCCTCCACAGTCTGGACCGCTAAGAGATGTTAACGGAGTTATACAGAGAATAGAAGAGGGAGGAAGGAGACTGAGGTGGCCAGGAGGATAAATGGGGGAATCAAAAGGAGAGAGACAGATCCAGCTAGTAATCAGTTTCCTAAGTGTTCTCCATCATCCAGAACACAGAAAGAGATCCACAGAGTTGGGTAGAGAACAGAAAGCGGAGGGAAGAGATAGAGGTGGCCTGGTGGAGAAAAAGGAGAGTCCAAAGGGGGAGAGAAGCCAGTAATCTCACTCCCAAGTGAAAATGGGCACTGAAGATTGGGTTCTTAAAGGTACAACATTGATAACAAATACCAAAAAGCAAAGATTAAAAATCTAGATCAGAGGTTGGATTTTCAAAAATACAATATTAAAGAAAAAAGTCACAAAATTATTATTATTATATATATATATCTATATGAAGTTTGTTTTTAAAAATAGGGGGTCTCTATCTTTCTTTTTCTTTTTTTTTGCAAAGTAATAGTACGTTATAAAAATGAAAATTAAAGAAGTAATAGAGGACTTAAAAATGGAAAAAAAATTAAATTAAAGAATGATAGTAAAAACAGCAAAAATGTATCTAGGACTTTCTCTGGTGTTGTTGTGGGCAGTGTGGGGTTAGTTTATTTTTGGATAGTTCCTTGATCCAGCTTATATTTCTCAAGATCTATAGGCCCCTTCCAATGTAGTCGGTACTAACTACAGGGTTTTAATCTATTGCTCCTGTCACTTCCAAAGAGGTCCCCTCTGGTTTAACTTCTGTTTGCTGGTCTCTTCACTGTCTAATTTCCACCCGAACACAAGGGGGTGGTGGTGGACACTTTTTTAGGCTCACTTGTTCAGTCGCCCTGTGGGGAGGGAGGGACGCTGAAAACAAATAACAATGGAATGTGCTTGCAGTGTCTCGGCCACACTGGGTTTGTCTCCGGTCACAACGTGTGTGCTTTCCCTGTCTACACTGCTTAGGCTCTAGGTTGCTCTGCCAGAAACTGTCTGAGGCTGGCCCTGGTTTGTATGCAATTCCCAGGTCTAAGCCGCTCAGGTTCAAGTACTTGGTTAGTCCTCAGAGGCACAGACTCGGTTGGGCCTGCGTTTTGTGCCCTTCCCAGGTCTGAGCAACTCAGGTGATGAGGTGTTGAGTGTGGTTGCAGCGACTTATCATCTCCCTTGTCTTTCCCACTCGGTTTTCTGGGTGTACAATCAGCTCACCTACTCAGGCAGATGTTGACCATCCAGAATTCTAAGAAGTCTTGGTTAGCAACGAAGCTTGCTTGCAGTTTGGTAGATAATGCCTCTCTGGGGCCCTGATTGCCCCACTTCTGGCTCTGGCTGCCTTTACCTGCCTGTCATGGGGGGCGGGGTTGGGCCAGTCTGCAGCCGGATAGCTCTGCTCAGTCCTTTGTTCTGTGAGCAGGCCTGTCAGTGTCTTAGGTCAGCGTTCTTCCTGTGATAGCTATCCCACAATCTGATTTGCTGTCTCAAGATAGTTCCCTCAGATTGCTCTCGGGGCATTCAGGCCCAGTCCTTACTCTAAGCAATGCAGCCCGCGTCCTCCTGCCCAGCCCCCGCTTGCTAGTGCCGGATGCAGGCATCTGTGCTGCTTCTCCACTGGGGGAGTTACCATTGGGCATGTAATCTGTGGGTTTTAATTATTTTTATTTTTTCTCCCAGTTATGTTGCCCTCTGTGATTCCAAAGCTAGACACAGACTCTGCAGTGATAGTATTTCCTAGTGTTTGGAAACTTCTCTCTTTTGTAAGACTCCCTACCTCTTTTGTCTCTCTTTTTATCTTTTATATTTTTTCCTACCTCCTTTTGAAGACAGTGGGCTGCTTTTCTGGGTGCCTGATGACCTCTGCCAGCATTCAGAAGTTGTTTTGTGGAATTTACTCAGCGTTCAAATGTTCTTTTGATGAATTTGTAGGGGAGAAGGTGGTCTCCCCATCCTATTCCTCTGCCATCTTAGGACCCCCCCCCCCCACTTTGTAATTTAAAAAGGAACACAAAGCCTTCAGGGTTTTGAATTTTCTATCTGGTATCAAATCTTATTCAGAGCAAGTTATTTGAGGTTATATCTTGTTTCTATCTGTATTCACTTGCCAAGTGAAGTGACCTGGTTTTCTATGCTCACATGTTTGCCTTCATCTGCCTTCTGTTCATAAGTATAAATTTTGTTCCCTACTGTGTTCCCCCTTTGCCTGGCAAAGTAATAAAGCCACTATTTCCTTCTCCTGTATAACTCTATCTCTGTATTTCTGTTTCGCATTGGTGTGCAAAGAGCCAAGATTCTGGCAACAATATGAAGGTTTTAATAAACAATAATTTGAATTAAATATAGTCTATGAATGAGAACTGGATATTTATATTGTTGGTTATTTTACCAAAAGTTCAGCCTCTCTGTTGGTGAGAAGTACTGAATCAAGTCTTGATTCAGCTATAGTTTTGGGTGAAGTAGAAGAGAATAGCTCTGCTAAGTGAAAGGGTCCACAAGAGGCTAATATCCTCAAAACTGTGTGTCACAACCTGGGATGATTTGTGAGGAGTCTTACAGTCAAGGGAAGGGCTTGCTGATCAGTATCAGGGTATCTACAGTGTCTCCGTTCCTTCAGTATAGAGTCCATCTGGTGTCAGGAGTGTCTTATGATCAGTGAACTGTGTGGCCTTCTCTCTGGAATAAAGACTGTTTCATTAGGTTAACATCTTCCATTTGGTGTGAGTTTTTTTTAACATCTTCCATTTGGTGCGAGTTTTTTTTAAGGCTTCCCTGGTGGCTCAGAGGTTAAAGTATCTGCCTCCAACGTGGGAGACCTGGGCTCGATCCCAGGGTCGGGAAGACCCCCTGGAGAAGGAAGTGGCAACCCACCCCAGTATTCTTGCCTGGAGAATCCCATGGACGGAGGAGCGTGGTAGGCTACGGTCCACGGGGTCACAAAGAGTCGGACACGACTGAGCGACTTCACTTACTTCACTCACTCACTTAGTTCTGAAGAACTCAAAGATATTGTTCTGTATGACCTTTGAAAAGGAACCAGGACACTGTCTAAACCTGTAGTATGGTTTCTCACCACTCCTCCCTTGTCTCTATATCTCTTCTCTGATTCGTAACTGTTTGAACTTACCCTTTGGAACTCAGAGGAGGTCATAAATGCTGAATGAAGCTTATTCCCTACAAACAAGAGATTGGGGCACAGAAAATCTTTTGGGCTCAAGAGCCCCACAAGATTCTATGTGGTTTCAATATCAAATTAAAATTATATACAATAAGATTTAAAATTTTAGCCAAGTGTAATGAAATTAAAAAGACACAGTAACAAATTATCTTAGGTTATTTTCACAAAAGTGTTTGAGAAATGCAGACTTCTCTGAAAAATCTCCTTAGAGAATCTTGAATTCCATGAACAGTAGGATATTTGGTATTTTAAACAGAGGAAGATATGATCCTATATCACAGTGAATACAGCTTAAGGGGGATTCATTTAATTGCCTCTCAAAATTCCTTACACTTTACTTCTTATAATAATAATTGACTTCAAAGATATAAATGTTTTTGCATTTGTCTTAATTCCTCTTCTTGAATTGAAATTCATCGAAGTCTAAACAGATATCTTAAGGTTTTTTTTTTTTTGGAGAGGACAAAAATATTGTTTTGTAAATAGCACTTAAATATTTGGCGATATTTTGCTTTGTTAGATGCGTGTATGTGTGTGTGCGCATGTGTGTGTTTGCCAATTGGATTGTATACAATGGTTATCTCTAATTATTAATTCTTATTTTTAAATACCATACATATGATTTTGGCAATAAAGTGTTGAAAGGTAGGCCTTTGGTCAAAATGTTACTTATTATTTACATAATTATTTTACTATGAAAAAATCAAACTGTACTTAACACAATGTCTAATACTTAGAGATGCTCTATTTTAAAAATTAAATTTAAATGAATTTATCCACATTCAGTTCAGTTCAATCGTTCAGTCATGTCCGGCTCTTTGTGACCCCATGAGTTGCAGCATGCCAGGCCTCCCTGTCCATCACCAACTCCCAGAGTGCACTCAGACTCACGTCCATCAAGTCGGTGATGCCATCCAGTCATCTCATCCTCTGTTGTCCCCTTCACCTCCTGCCCCCAATCCTTCCCAGCATCAGAGTCCACATTAGACACCTTTATAGGAAATTTAATTTATTAAAAAAAATTGGGTAAGTGGTCTTTTCACATGGAAGAGTAGAATCAATACTCTCAATATCTTTTTCATAGGTATCTTCTGTGGATTTGTGCACACAAAACCTGTTACCGAGTCCAATTGCACTCTGCTTGCCACATGATAGGCCAATAAATCCAAAGATGAGGCATTAAGACAAGGAATGTACCTTACTTAGGGAGTCAGCTGACTGAGAAGATGGCAGATTAGCATCTCAGTTAATCATGTCAGGGTCTAGATGCCAGGTTCTTTTGCAGAGTCAGAGAGAAAGAAGCAATGAGGAACTAAAGTTAAAAGGCAGAACAGAGAGGGAGAGGCAATGGGAAAGTAAAGTGAAAAGGTCTTCAGTCTTACAAAACATCTCCAAAGCAAGTCCAGCCTTTGGAAGGGGTGTGTTAATCTCTTCTATTCACTGGTGAGCAGGGTCAGATTATCTCTATATGAGCTGAACACAGGCACTTTAGTTTATGGTCAGGCAGGGTCCTCTGAGGCAAGCTATTAAGTATAATTATAACAAAAGCAACAAAAAGCAAATCAAAGAAACAGTTTCCAACATGGAGTCAAAATTGACTTCTCCCTGCCATAGACCCATTGGCTACTGACTTTGATAAAGTTGCCAATTAATAAGGAGAAAAATTACTTCTTTGGGAAGAGCACTGGTAGCAGATAATATCCCTAAACTTATCAATGATAAAGGAAATCTGAAATTTCATAATTGTTGTAGACTTGAAAGAAAAATAATTACAAACTGAATATAAGGGAGAAAATAAAACCAAATTCTCTAAATATTTTGAACTATTCCAAACCTTCCATTATTAGGAGGACAAGTAAATTTGAACAGGGACTGAAAAATACCTATTTCTTATATAAATTGCTAAACAAATAGAGTTGATAACTGTATTCTCCTCTAGTAGTGTGATTTTCTAAATGCACTGATATGGAAATGGGAACCCGAATTCTTGCTCATAGAGCCAAAGAACGAACTTTGCAAACATGCAGACACTCATGGTCACAAGCAAACAGGATTTATTTGAGAGAGGGAGAAAATACAAAGCTCTCAGCATAGGTGTTGAGATGGGTGAAGTGCCCCAAAAGGTGGGACGTTCAGCAGTTTTTATCCTTACTAGTACTGATTTGTACACTTTTCACTGGTTCTTACTTTTAGCATATGTCATTTCTAACAAATCAGCTTAAAGGAAGGCAATGTTTAACGACATCTTTATGGCTTCTTTTATTCCTGGGATTCTTAGTTTTCTTAGGCATTCAGTCACCATACCTGGTGGCTCAGCCAGTAAAGCATCTGCCTACAATATGGGAGATCCTGGGTTCAATCCCTGGGTCGCGAAGATCCTCTGGAGAAGAAAATAGCAATCTGCTCCAGTACTCTTGCCTGGAAAAATCCCATGGATTGGGGAGCCTGGTAGGCTACATACAGTTCATGGGGTTGCAAAGAGTGGGACACGACTGAGCAACTTCACTCACAGTCGCCACCAGGACCTTTTCTCATGATCCAAGCCATTTTATAATGGACTAGTAAAGATTAATGATCATAAGTTGTTTTTCCCACAGGCATATGGAACACAAATTAATTACTATGCTTTCCTGGATCTGAGTGCTGATAATTTATCAGACCAAGGGCGCATTCCTCTGAGAGCCAGGAGTTTGGGACAAAGGGTATAGTTTCAGATTAATGGAGTGGGATGTTTATGAAACAGGCCAAAGTTTCAGAGTTCATACACTAACTGCCTAACAGTTTTTACCTTAATATGAACTTCTCTTGAGTGAGCCAGACTGACTTATAATTATGTGACTTGAGTAGGTGAAAAGGAAATTATTTGGGACTTTCACCCTCCTCTAGTAGAATACCAGTGAAAAGTCATTAACCAATATTTCCATTGGAGAAGTCAGGAAATTAAATGATAAAAAAATTGAATTGAAAGTATTAAATCCCTGTGTTTTAAAACTTTTTCCTCTAAATCTATTTCATTTATAACCAGAAAAATGTAATATTTCACCTGTTAGTACAGAATGTCCAGTTAGCTTAACCTCAGATGATGGATGTCCCTTATGGAGTCATCATCACATTCTCATTTCTTCCTCCTAAAGGAACCATTTATAATTTAGTCACACATATTGACTTATTCAAGCCATTAGACACCAGAAGCTAGACAGTAAAGTTAGGTGTTTGAAATGCCAGATCTTATTAAGCTTAAAAAATGATGAAAATAATACACAATATAATGAATTTATGATTTTCTAGATGATATATTGTTGAATTTTCCAACAACATAAAGGATTTAGAACTTTTGCCTAGAGATTTCTTCCCTCTGTAACTTACAGTGGGATCATGCAAAGTTATCAACATTACAGGGACTTCCCTGGTGGTCTAGTGGTTAAGAATCCTTGTAACGCAAGGTATAGAGGTTTGATCCCTCATTGCTGAACTAAGATCCCACATGTGGAGCAACTAAATTCCCGTGCCACAACTACTGACCCTGCATGAGGTCCCACGTGCCACAGCTAAGACTGGACACAACCAAATAAATAAATATTTAAAAAGAAGAAAATTCCATAATCAAGATATTTAGAAAATTAATTTGTCAACAAAAGACCAAGAAAAGGTTGTACCAATCTGTTTTATATGTTTACAAAGTGTTATTTTCTCTTCAAAAACAGCTCTTTGAGGAAACGCTGCTTAACAACATACAAACTGCCTTTATTTAAAGCCTGCTAATTCATTTCAATTAATAAATATATCTTGTTGAGTTTTTCAATATTTTTAAATGAGTGCATTTTATTCACTTTAGCAAACTATTAAGTTACATACTAATTTAAGCAAATATCCTGATGTATTTGCAGGAAGGTATACAAGCGAATTATGTGTAGGATAACAGCTTATATATACAGTAGGATTTTGAATTAAAATTGCATGATGAGTAAAATAAGTAAGAGGATCTTACTTAATGAGTCTAAGAACAGGAGGTATTTAGACTGAGGGAGTAGAACGTTAACTGATGAGGTATAATCAAAAGAGCTCACAGTCTAGGCAAGCAGACAGACATGAGGGATTCAAATGCCATGTTTTCCTCTACCAAAAATAATTATTCATGTAATTTCAATGCCAATGTGTTTCTAGACAGGGAATGCTCTGGCAGAATCTACTTGGAATTTTTCAACTGATCATTTGAAGTGGTTCTTTGAGTAAAGCAGCTTTTGAGACATCTTTTCTGATTTAATTGAGGAAGAAAACTTGCTCTCAAGTGAAATTTTCATGCAGTATATTATGATAGAAAGAAAATTGGGTGGGAAGAATTACACATGGCAAGAGGTTTGGCTCTGGCAATATTTTGATACTTTGCATCTTAATTTCCTCATCTTCAAGATGAAGATGGTGAATAAAATTACATCTATATCTATTGATATAGCTGGGCTTCCTTGGTGGCACTGTGGTAAAGAATCTTCCTGCCAGTGCAGGAGACGTGGTTTCAATCCCTGGGTTAGGAAGATCCCCTGTAGAAGGAAATGACAACTTATTCCAGTAATTTTGCCTGGGAAATTTCATGGGCAGAAGAGTCTGACAGGCTATAGTCCATGGGGTAGCCTGGAAAAGAGTCAGGAAATGAGTCAGACACAACTTAATGACTAAATAACAACAAATTGATATACCTGACATCTTTTACAAAACCATCCATAACATTTTAAAATAATTCTGCAATAAAAAAGTTTAGAGACTGTGAAGTAAGCAAATGACCAAATAAATGTGCAATGTATCAATTATATTTTCCAGGACACATTTTTTCATTTAAAGGTAGATACCCACTAGTGGGTCCTGAAGTCAATATATTCCATCATTATTTATCAGAAAGAAACATAATATAATGAATAATACAAGAATGTGTGGCCAGAAGTAAGGACAATTGTTTCTTGAAACTTTTTGTAGCCTACATATCATATATGTATGTGTGCACTGTGTATAGAGTAAAATATATTTCACATTCCCCGTAGGTATCAATAATATTGGTGAGTTACAAAATAAATTATTAACCAATGTAACTTCTTACTATTCTAAGAGGTTCTAGCAAGTAATTCCAGATGTACAAGCTGGAATTTGAACAGGCAGAAGAACCAGAGATCGAAACAACAACATGCATTGGACCATGCAGAAAGCAAGGGAATTCCAGAAAAAAAAAAAAAATCTCTTTCTGCTTCATAGACTAAATTAAAGTTTGGCTGTGTGACTCACAACAAACTGTGGAAAACTCTTAAAGAGACGGGAGTACCTGAACACTGTGCTAGTCTCCTGAGAAACTTGTATGCGGGCCAAGAAACCACAGTTAGAACTGGATATGGAATAATGGAAAGGTTCAAAATGGGGAAAGGAGTATGACAAGGCTGTATGTTATCGCTCTGCTTATTTAACTTCTATGCAAAGAAAGGATGCGCTGGATGAATCAGAAGCTCAAATTAAGATTACCAGAAGAAATATCAACAACTTCAGATATGCAAATGATATCTCTCTAATGGCAGAAAGTGAAGAGGAACTAAAGAGCCTCTTGATGAGGATAAAAGAGGAGAGCAAAAATGCTGGTTAGAAATTCATCACTAAAAGAACTAAAATCATAGCATCCAGTCCAATCAGTTCATGGCAAATAGAAAGGGAAAATGTGGAAGCAGTGACAGATTTTATTTTCCTGGGCTCCAAAATCAGTGCAGATGGTGACTGCAGTCATGAAATTAAAAGATACTTGCTCCTTGGAAGGAAAGTTATGACAAACCTAGTGCATGCATGATCAGTCATGTGCAAATGTTTGTGACCCCATAGACTGTAGCCCACCAGACTCCTCTGTCTATTAGACTTTCCAAGCAAGAATACTGGAGTAGGTTGCCATTTCCTCCTCCAGAGGATTTTCCCTATCTAGGGATCAAACCTGTGTCTCTTGCATCTCCTGCATTAGCAGGCAGATTGCTTACCATTGCACCATCTGGGAAGAAGCATATTAAAAAGTAAAGACATCAATTTGCCTACAACTGTTCATATAGTCAAAGCTATGGTTTTTCCAGTGGTCATGTATGGATGTGATAGTTGCACGCTAAAGAAGGCTGAACACCAAATTATTTATTTATTATTTATTTATTTATTTTGAATTGTGGTGTTAGAGAAGACTCTTGAGAGTTCCATGGACTGCATGGATATCAAATCAGTCAACTCCTAAAGGAAATCAATCCTGAATATTCATTGGAAGGACTGATGCTGAAGCTGAAGCTCCAATAATTTGGCCACCTGAGGGGAAGAACCAACTCATTGGAAAAGACCCTGACGCTGGGAAAGATTTAAAGCAAAAGAAGAAAATGGCAGAGGATGAGATTTTTAGATAGCATCACCGGCTCAATGGGCATGAATTCGAGCAACCTCTGAGAGAGAGTAGAGGACAGATGAGTCTGGTGTGCTGTATTCCATGGGATCACAAAAAATCAGACATGTCTTAGTGACTAGACAACAACAGCAGTAAGCAACTTATTTCTAAGTGGCTAATTTAATTACACAACATGAGCCACAAATTATAGTCTAAATGGAAAAAATACTTGTGTACATTTCTCTGGAATAAATTTGCCCAAATTTAGGTGTATTTCGATAAAAATTGCATTGAAGTGAAAATAAGGAGGCTCTTGACAATAAGAATGTAAAGAAGCTAAAAGATGCTTCTTGGCCTGCTCTGGTTAAACATTTGGTATTGGTAGGAAAAATCATTTACTAAAGGTCGTTTATAATTTCTGTGACTTTCTCATCTTTAAAATAAATAATCTCTGAAGTTTCTATTAGTTATGAAATTACATGATTACATGAATTTTTATCCTCAATTTCTCACAGCTAAAATTATTCATCACTTATGCTTTCTCTAACGCATATTATTTAAAACCCTATTAATTTGTATTACTCTTTTTTCTTGGTTGCTCCTTTGAATTTTCTACATTATTTTCAAATCTATAACTTTAAAACATGTCTAGTGTTTCTGTCTTCATATAAATTTCCCTTATTAGCAGACAATGAAGTCTCCCAATCAAAGCAAAACACTTGGGGAAAAATTGGAACAAAATATGTTTTCTCTTCCTTTATTTTGTGTGCATGTCTATGTTTGCATGTGTCTATGAAGACTCTGTCTTTGACCAACTGTAGTCATGTTTTTCTTTCTTTTTTTTTTTTTTTCAACTGTAGTCATGCTTTTCTAAGTCCTCTTTTCAGGTAGGCCTTGGCCTTGGACCCAGTACTTGCTAGGCTTACTGCCCAGTTATATCAAGAATCCTGCTAAATCATTGTAGAGAAATTCTCCTACCCTTCATATCTGTCACCGTGACCTGTCTTCAGTAAGAATCATTTAAATCTGTTTAGCAAGAATTCTCCTACCATTAATGTCTCTTCTTAATCATTTTTTTTAATCCACCAATGCTTCTTCCCATTTTCCCCTCTCATGCCTATAAAATTCCATTTTTCTTTTTCTTTTTTTAAGTCTCTTTATTTTTAACTGAAGGATAATTGTTTTACAGTATTGTATCGGTTTCTACCAAACATTAACAGGAATCAGCCATAGATTTACCCATGTTCCCTCCCACTGAACATCCCTTCCACTAAAATCCCACTTTTTCTTTTATTTAGAATTAAGTCCCAGCTCTATAATGAGATCTCTTTAACCCTGGTTCCTGTGTAAAACATGTTTTTGCCATTTTACATTCTGGCTCTGGGTTATTTTAACAGTGTACATACTTTAGAAAATGTTCAGAGCTGGAAGGCTCAGTCAGATTCAACAAATCTGTAAAAGGCATTAGCTGAAAAATGCAAAGAAATAGAATCGAAAAACACCAAGAAATAGAATCTAACACAGTAAAGGAAAATCTGTTCACACATTGATAGTGTTTACCTCCTCTCTTTCCATTAACAAAGGAAAAAAGAAAAAAGAAAAAAAAAGTATTACTTTTTTTTTTTTTTCCTGAAAGTATTACTTAATTTGACAGTTTAGGAGAAATTGTTGAAATGCAAATCAACATTCCTTATAGATAGCTTTAGGAATTAGAATATTTCAGATAAGCAAACTGAAAACAATTTTATTAAGTGGAGGTTGAGACTTTGGAAAATGTTTTTAATAAATTTTAAAATAGCACTATCCTCTAACACTTAGCCTTTGGCCAGTTTACTTCCAAGTAGAACACAACAGTCAAAGACCTGGCCTCATAGTGAATGACTGACTTAGTCAATCAAACTACACTGAAAGGTAGTTCAGACTCAGGAAAAATTAAAACAAAATGAACAGACCCACTCCATCTCACTGAAAGCAAAGAGATATGCACCTATGTGACAGTCTCAATATCCATTAGAGTTAAGTATTTAAGCTAAACTCTTAAAAATATCTTTTGACATTTTATCTTTCATATGTTCCATCCAGTCCCATAAATTTTTGGTTTTACCTTCAAAATATCATTCAAATATGTCTAGAATCTTTCTCATATTACTCTAGTTCAGAATCTTATGTTTGTCTTGAAAATCTCTTACAATATATTCAAAACTGATTTCTTTGTAGCTATTTTCTTGCCCTTGCATTAGAACATCCACAATGATACAATTATCATTTGAAAAATATCGTGCATAAGTCCTCAACTATTACAATAAAATATACTTGTTAACACAATATAATAGCATATATAGTCTTCCATATTGCACATCATACATTTTCAGCCCAAATTTATACCATGGTCCAAAGAGCTACTCTGTCTTATTAGACTTACTAAATTATTTTCCATTTATGAGCATGTCTTTACGCCATGGTATAATATGGCCTTCACCTTCTCCTTCATTTTGATATCATACCAACAAAGATTTCCTTGGCCAATTTTTAGTCAGGCTCCTCTGAACCCTCCTCTAAACTAGGCCTTGACTTTTAGGGTTCCATGTTTTTCTGGATATTGCCCAGGTTTAGCAAAAATTTTGCAAAGTCAGTTTAGAGAGAATTCCCCACAATTATTATCTGACCACCCTTATATCTGATCAAATTCATCATTCACCACCATCATCCTTCAGGCGATATCTAATTATCTTAGACTGCCTTCAACAAGAATGCTATTAAGTTTGTTTAACCAGAATTCTCCCTAGCCTCTTAGCAGTTTTTCCATCTGGCTTTGCTCCTTTACTGTACATTCCTAATTGTCCTTTCTATATTTGAAACAGAGCCCAATACTGTGAGGAATTCTCTCTCTCCTATTACACTAGTTCCTGCATATAATCTATTTTACTGCTTTAATTACTGTCCAGCTCTCCTTCTCTTTAACAATGTTGATAATCATCCATGTTTCCACTTGACTCCAGAGTGCTAACTAGTACAACCATGGAGTCAATGTTATAATTTTCAGTCAAAATATTTAAACTTTTCATCTACTAGGTGCCAGTATGTGGGGCGGGGAGAAGGCTTCTCTGGTGGCTCAGATGGTAAAGAATGTGATGTGGGAAACCTGGGTTACATCCCTGGGTTGGGAAGATTCCCTGGAGGAGGACATGGCAACCCACTCCAGTACTCTTGCCTGGAGAATCCCTATAGACAGAGGAGCCTGGTGGGTTACATACAGTGCATGGGGTTACAAAGAGTTGGACATAACTGAGTGACTAAGCACATGTGAAAATAATGTATATGCGTATAGGTTAATCTAATTACTATAAATTGTGGAGAGAATTTTGAATACTGAGGAAAGATATATAATAAAACTTAAGGAAAGATACATAATTATTTTAAGAACTGATATATTATCCTTGATTCTAGACTTGAGAATCACAGGACCAGTGTCAGAAGTGAATTGATCAAAGATTTACCTATTACACTTATTTATATATTTTTTAAAAAGCTAGTATATATTTAGATATGGAATTTGTGCTTTATTGAAAACCTGCTGCTTATTGCATAATTGATAAAAGCCCTCCAATTCTCAAACCCTCTAACATAACATTGAGACGGGACCAAATAAGAGAGAGCCAGCTCAGCTTTTGTCCAGTACTTAAAAAATAATTAGAAAGACTGTTTTGTGAACATTTATTTTGCATTTTCCCTGATAGCTTAGTTGGTAAAGAATCCACCTGCAATGCAGGAGACCCAGGTCTGATTCCTGGATCGGAAAGAGCCACTGGAGAAGGGATAGGCTACCTACTCCAGTATTCTTGGGCTTCCCTTGTGGCTCAGCTGGTAAATAATTCACCTGCAAGGCAGAAGAACTGGATTTTACCCCTGGGTTGGTAAGATCCCCTGGAGAAGGAAAAGGCTACCCACTTTAATATTCTGCCCTGGAGAATACCATAGCCTGTATAGTCCATGGGATCACAAAACGTCAGACACAGTTGAGTGACTTTCACTCACACATTTTGCATTTTACCAAGTGGATATCTGATGAGACATTGAGGAGCCATTTTCCTTTGCAAAGATAACATGATAAACAACTTTTTAAAAATTTCCCCTAAATACTCATTAAACTAATAGTTAGAGATATGAAATCTGCTAAATGCCTATTCATTCTTACCGAAGTTTAGATTTCATATATTTTATGATGTCCAACTTTACGTTCTTAGACTTTTCAGAGCCTATTTATTTTGTTGAAGAGCCATTCTGTGAAAAACACAATAAACAGCTTCTCAAAAAAAAAAAAAAAATGCTTCTCTTCTCTTTTCATAGATTTCAATTGTATTGGAGAAGGAAATGGCAACCCACCCCAGTATTCTTGCCTGGAGAATCCCATGGACAAAGGAGCATGATGGGCTACAGTCCATGGAGTTGCAAAGAGTTGGGCACGACTGAGCAACTAACACACGCACACACACAATAGTATTGACTTTATAATATCAAATCATTGGTTTCACTAATCTAATGAAAATGAAGCTCTATGTCTCCTTTCCAAATTTAAGTTTTTAAAAATGTGTTTAATTATCTATTTGACTGCTTAAGGTCTTAGTTTTTTCATGTAGGATCTTTACTATGGCTCACAGGCTTTACAGTTGTGGTATGTGGGCATCTTACTATCTGTTTTACATAGATTCCAGAGTAGTTCTGGCACTTGGACTTAGTTCACCCCCACGGCATGTGAAATCCTAGCTTCCAAACCAGGGATTGACCCTACATTCTCTGCATTGGAAGGTAGATTCTTAACCATTGAACCATCAGTGAAGTCCCAGAAAATAAACATTTTTATGCACATAAGTATACAATATTGAGAAATAAGTAAGAATCAATAGATCTCAAGTAAAAAGATCTACCCTAGCAAACACCCATGGAAATCAGACTTTTGCTTAGTAAGAGAATATCCATGAACAATGTGACTTAAGAGTATGTGAAAGCCTCCACCCCAAAACTGCCTCCCAGAAATCCTTAGTATCAAACTTATTCGTTTCTTTATATATATATATATATTTTTTCTTGTGGTTTGGTTTTTGGTGTTTTTTGCTTCTTCTTGTTTGTTTTTATTTTTATTTTTGGCTGTGTCTTCTCGTGTGATAAAAGAGTCTTAGTTCTCTGAGCAGAAATCGAACCCATGCACTCTGCAATCGAATTGCAGAGTCTTAACCGATAAGGATTCAACAAACCAATATGTTTTACTCAGACATTGTTCTCCTAATTTATGTTAAGGAAACTATATATTTACTTGGAAACCTGTCTTTCTTCAAGATTCATGTCAATCGTTTTATGGCCTGGGATGACTCACCTTGTGCTACTGTTATCTCAAAATGCATATTGTGGATGAGGGGCCTGGTGTCACTTTGAGTTTTGATTTCATTTTTCTAATTAACAGCTTGCTGATAGGTATATAGCATAATTCTAAAAGCTAACTGTGGGGGGCACTATTTTTTCCCTCTTCTGATGTCTATGTCAGAAGTTTTTTCTATCTCTTTTATACTTTAATAAAATCTTATCACACAAAAGCTCTGAGTGGTCAAGCCTCGTCACTGGCCACAGATTGAATTTCTCTTCTCCAGAGGCCTAGAATCCCAGCATCTTTCATGGCTCAGCAACAACCTTTCAACACCTTCTACCAGGAACACAAGAAATGACTCTACACATGGACATCATCAAATGGTCAATATCGAAATCAGATTGATTACATTTTTTGCAGCTGAAGATAGGGAAGCACTATACAGTCAGCAAAAACAAGACTGGGAGCTGACTGTGACTCTGATCATGAAGTCCTTATTGCAAAATTCAGAATTAAATTGAAGAAAGTATGGAAATCTGCTAAACCATTCCGATATGATCTAAATCAAATCCTTTACAGTTATACAGTGGAAATGACAAATAGATTCCAGGGATTAGATCTGACGACAGTGCTTGAAGAACTATGGACAAATGCTAATAGAATTGTACAGGAGGCAGTGGTCAAATCCACTCCCAAGGAGAACAAAATGCAAAGGCAAAATGGTTGTCTGAGAAAGCCTTACAAATAGCTGACAAAAGAAAAGTGAAAGGCAAAGGAGACAATGAAAGATATACCCATCTGAATGCAGAGTTCCAAAAAATAGCAAGGAGAATACGAAAGCCTTCCTAAGTGATCAGTCCAAAGAAATAGAGGAAAACAATAGAATGGGAAAGACTAGATATCTCTTCAAGAAAATTAGAGACACCAAGGGAATATTTCATGCAAGATGGGCACACACACACACAAAAAAGACAGAAATGGTATGGACCTAACAGAAGCAGGATATTTTAAGAGGAGGTGGCAAGGATACACAACAGAATTCTACAAAAAAAGATCTTAATGATCCAGAAAGCCACGATGGTGTGATCACTCACCTAGATCCAGATATGCTGGAGTGTGAAGTCAAGTGGGCCTTAGGAAGTATGGGGGTAATGGAATTCGAGATAAGCTGTTTCAAATCCTAAAATATGATGCTGGGAAAGTGTTGCAGTCAATATACCAGCAAATTTGGAAGACTCAGCAGGGGCCACAGGACTGGAAAAGATCAGTTTTCACTCCAGTTGCAAAGAAATGCAGCACCAAAAACTATTCAAACTACTGCACAATTGCAGTCATTTCACATGCTAGCAAAACAATGCTCAGAATTCTCCAAGCCAGGCTTCATCAGTACATGAGCCAAGAATTTCCAGATGTTTAAACTGGATTTATAAAAGACAGAGGAACCAGAGATCAAATTGCCAATATCTGCTGGATTATAGGAAAAACAAGTGAATTCTAGAAAAACATCTATTTCTACTTCATTGACTATGCTAAAACTTTTGACTGTGTGGATCACAGAAAATAGTAGAAAATTCTTCAAGAGATGGGAATACCAGACCAGCTTACCTTCCTCCTGAGAAATCTATATGCAGATCAAGAAGCAACATATAGAACCAGATATGGAATAACTAACTGGTTCCAAATTGGGAAAGGAATACATCAAGGCTATACATTGCCACCCTGGTAATTTAACTTATATGCAGAGTACGTGAAATGCCAGATTGAATGAAGTACAAGCTGGAATCAAGATTGCAGGGAGAAATATCAATAACCTCAGATATGCATATGATACCACTGTTATGGCAGATAACAAAGAGAATCTAAAGAGCATCTTGATGAAGGTGAAAGAGAAGATAGATGAGTTAAAAGTCAATATTCAAATGACTCAGTTCATAGTATCCATTGCCATCATTTCATGGCAAATATATGGGGAAACAATGGAAACAGTGAAAGACTTTGTTTTGGGGGGACTCCAAAATCATTTCTGGTGACTGCAGATATGGAATTAAAAGACACTTGCTCCTTGGAAGAAAAGCTATGACAAACCTTGACAGCATATTCAAAATCAGAGCCATTACTTTGCCAACAAAGTTCCATATAGTCAGAGCTATGGTTTTTCCGTTGGTCCACATACGGATGTGATGCACCATTAAAAGACTGAGCACCAAAGAATTGAAGCTTTTGAAATGTTATGTCAGAGAAGACTCCTGAGAGTTTCTTGGACTGCGAAAAGATCAAACCGTCTATCCTAAAGGAAATCAACACTGAATATTCATTGCAAGGACTGATGATGAAGCTGAAGCTCCAATATTTTGGCCATCTCATGTGAAGAGCCAACTCATTAGAAAAGACCCTGATGTTGGGATAGTTTGAAGAAAGGAGATGAAAGCAGATGTAGTGATTGGATGGCATCACTACCTCAATGACATGAATTTGAACAAGCTTCAGGACATGGTAAGGACAGGGAAACCTGGCATGCTGCCACCCATTGGGATCTCAGAGAATCAGACATGACTGAGCAACTGAACAAAGTTCCATTGTATGTATGCACCACAACTTCTTTATTCATCTCTCTGTCAATGGACATTTAGGTTGCTTCCATTTCTTGGCTATTTTAAACTGCCCTTCAATGAACATTGGGGTGTATGCGTCATTTTGGATGTTGTTTTTCTCTGGATATATGGCCAAGAGTGTGATTTCAGGGTCATATGGTAGCTCTATATTTAGTTTCTTAAAGAACTTGCATAGTGTTCTCAATAGTGGCTTGACCAATTTTCATTTCCACCAACAGTGTAGGAGTGTTCCATTCTCTCCACACCTTCTTCAGCATTATTTTCTTGCAGATTATTTTGAAGCTAGCCATTTTGACTGGTGTGAGGTGATATCTCATTGTAGTTTTGATCTGCATTTCTCTAATAATTAACAACAAAATTGCTAACAAAGGTCCATCTAGTCAAGGCTATGGTTTCTCTAGTAGTCATCTATGGATATGAGAGTTGGACTATAGAGAAAGCTGAGCACTGAAGAATCAGTGCTTTTGAACTGTGGTGTTGGAGAAGACTCTTGAGAGTCCCTTGTAGTGTAAGGAGATTCAACCAGTCCATCCTAAAGGAAATCAGTCGTGAATATTCACTGGAAGGACTGATGTTGAAGCTGAAATTCCAATACTTTGGCCATTTGATGTGAAGAGCTAACATTTGAAAAGACCCTGATGCTGGGAAAGATTGAAGGCAGGAGGACAAGGGGACGACAGAGGATGAAATGGTTGGATGGCATCACTGACTCAATGGACATGAGTTTGAGTAAGCTCTGGGAGTTGGTGATGGACAGGGAGGCCTGACATGCTGCAGTCCATGAGGTTGCAAAGAGATGGACACAACTGAGCGACTGAACTTAAGTGAACTAAATAATTAGCAATTAGCAACATGCCTCTTGCCCACCAGGGTGTAGAGACATCTATTTAAGTCTTCTGCCCATTTTTTGATTGGGTTGTTTGCTCTGATGATATTAAGCCTTGTGAGCTGTTTGTAAATTTTGGAGACTAATTCCCTGTCTGTGGGTTTTCTTTTCATTTTATTTTATTTTCATTGCTATGCAAAAGCTTTTGAGATTGATTAGGTAGCATGTATTTACGTTTCAGTTTCCATTATTTTGGGAGGTGAATCAGAAATGATACCGCTGCAATTTATTTCAGAGAGTGTTATGCCTAAGTTTTCCTCTAGGAGTTTTATAGTGGCCAATCTCACATTTAGATCTTTAATCTATTTTGAGTTTATTTTTGTGTATGACATTAAAGAATGATCTAAACTTATTTATTTATTTGTTTTATGATCTAAACATCCAGTCCCATCAATTCATGGGAAATAGATGGGGAAACAGTGTCAGACTTTATTTTGGGGGGCTCCAAAATCACTGCAGATGGTGACTGCAGCCATCAAATTAAAAGACGCTTACTCCTTGGAAGGAAAGCTATGATCAACCTAGATAGCATATTCAAAAGCAGAGACATTACTTTGCCGACTAAGGTCCGTCTAGTCAAGGCTATGGTTTTTCCAGTAGTCATGCATGGATGTGAGAGTTAGACTATGAAGAAGGCTGAGCGCCGAAGAATTGATGCTTTTGAACTGTGGTGTTGGAGAAGACTCTTGAAAATCCCTTGGACTGCAAGGAAATCCAACCAGTCCATTCTGAAGGAGATCAGCCCTGGAATTTCTTTGGAAGGAATGATGCTAAAGCTGAAACTTCAGTACTTTGGCCACCTCATGCAAAGAGTTGACTCATTGGAAAAGACTCTGATGCTGAGAGAGATTGGGGGGAGGAGGAGAAGGGGACGACAGAGGATGAGATGGCTGGATGGCATCACTGAGTCGATGAACGTGAATTTGAGTGAACTCTGGGAGTTGGTGATGGACCGGGAGGCCTGGCGTGCTGCTGTTCATGGGGTGGCAAATAGTCAAATACGACTGAGAGACTGAAGTGAATTGATTCTTTTTGTCTCCATATAAATTTCAATAATTTTTTGTTCTATTTTTGTGAAAATGCCATTGGTAATTTGATAGAGATTTCATTGAATCTGTGGATGTCCTTGGGTAGAATAGTCATTTTTGACAATATTGATTCTTCCAATGAATGAACATTGTCTTTCCATCAAGATGTGTCACCTTCAATTTCTTTCACCAGTATCTTATAGGTTTCAAGGTACAGGTCTTTTGTCTCCTTAAGTAGGTATATTCCTAGGTATTTTGTTCTTTTTGTCCAGTGTTAAATGAAATTATTTCTTTAATTTCTCCTTCTAACCTTTTATTTCTTGTGTATAGAAATGGAATAGATGTCAGCATATTAATTTTTCAACCTCCAAATTTACCAAATTCATTGGTGAACTCTAGTTGTTTTCTGGTAGTAATTTAGGCCCTCTGTGTATAGTATCGTGTCATCTGCAAACAGTGACAGTTTAAATGTTTTCCCAATTTGGATTAATTTTATTTCTTTTTCTTCTCTGATAGCTAGGGTTTCAAAAACTATGTTGAATAACATAGTTATTCAATAAACTACATTGAATAACAATGGCAATAATAGACATCTTTGTTTTATTTCTGATCTTAGAAGAAATACCTTTAGCTTTTCACTACTGAGTATGATGTTAGCTATAGTTTTGTCATATATGGCCTTTATTATGTTTAGGTATGTTCCCTCTATATTCACTTTCTGGAGATGTTTTTACTGCAAATAAGTGCTGAATTTTGTCAAAAGTTTCTTCTGCATCTATTTAAATGATCACGTGATTTTATTCTTCAGTTTTTTTGATGTGGTCTGTCACACTGATTGATTTACAGATCTTGAAAAATCCTAATATCCCTGGAGTAAATCCCATTTGACCATGATACATAATGCTTTTTATTGAGGAAACTACATCTATGTTCATCAGTGATATTGACCTGTAATTTTCTGTGGTATCTTATTTTGGTTTTGTTATCAGAGTGATGGTGGCCTCATAGACTGAGTTTGGGGGTTTTCTTCCACTGAAAATTTTTGGAGGCGTTTCAGAAGGATAGATGATAGCTTTTCTCTAAATGTTTGATAAAACCCACCCATAAAGCCATCAGGTCCTGGACTTTTGCTCATTGGGAGTTTCAAATCACAATTTCAATTTCAGTACTTGTGATCATGCTTTCTATATCTTGCTGGTTCAGTTGGTGAGACTGCACCTTTCTAAGAATTTGTCCTTTTTCCTCAAGTTGTCCATATCATTGGCATACAGTTGCTTGTAATAGTCACTTATAACCCTTTGTATTTCTATGATGTCTATTTAACTTCTAGTTTTTCATTTCTAATTTTATCAATTTGTATTCTCTCCCTTTTTTTCCTGATGAGTTTTACTAAAGGTTTATCAATTTTGTTTGCCTTTTCAAAGAACTTTTAGTTTCAATTATCTTCAGAGTTTGCTTTTTGTTTGTTTGTTTTTTCCTCTGTTTCATTTATTTCTCCTCTTTTCTTTAGGATTTTCCTTCTACTTACTTTAGGCTTTGTTTGTTCTTCTTTCTCTAATTGCTTTAGGTGTAAGGTTAAGTTGTTTTTTCAATATTTTTCTTGTTTCCTGAGGTAAGATTTTATTGTTCTGGACTTCCCTCTTAAAACTACTTTTCTTTCATCACATAGGTTTCAAGTCAATGTGCTTTCATTTTCATTTGTCTTTAGTTTTTGTCTTTAATTTCTTCTTTGAATTCTTCAGTGATTATTAGTTGTTTGGTAATATATTGCTTAGCATACATATGCATTTGTGGTTTTTGTAGATTTTTTTTCTTGTAGCTTATTTCTAACCTGACAGCATTGTGATTAGAAAAGATACTTCGTAGGATTTCCATTTTCTTAAGTTCACCAAGGCTCACCTTGTGATCCAGGCTGTGGTCAGTCCTGGAGAATGTTTCAAATGCACTTGTGAAGAATACATATTCTGCTGCCTTTGAACAGAATGCTCTATAAATACGTTTCCTTTTTTATTTTATGTCTAAATGATGTCTCCAGTGATGGAAGTGAGGTGTTAAAATTCCCCACTTTTTTTGTGTTACTATTGATTTCTCCCTTTATGGTTATTAGTAATTGCCTTATATACTGAGGTGCTCCTATGTGGGTGCATATGTATTTACAATCTTTATATCTTCCTATTGATCCTATGGAATCTCCTTTTTTGTCTTGTTTTACAGTCTTTTCCTTTTTAATCTATTCTGTCTGATGTGAGTATTGCTACTCCAGCTTTCTTTTGATTTCAGTTTGCATGGACTGCCTTCTTTCATCCTTTTATATATTAATTTTGATTTCTATCTTTCATAGTATTTTATCATTTATTTTCTAATGATATTTTAGGAGTGTTTAACATCCATCTACAAATTGAAAGATACCAATTGTTTTTAATAACTAATTACTTTTGTGTGTATTCCTGAAGACAATCTTCAGGACAATATTAAATAGCTATGTTGATAGTGCTCATATTTGATTTTTTTCTTGACCTTAATAGGAATAACATTTATTTTCACAGTAAGATACTGGTGTTAGCAGTCAAAAGCTTTGGCATAGTCAATAAAGTCAAAAGGCGTAGTCAACACTTGGCTATACCCCAATGCAAAATAAAAATTTTTCTAGAAAATAAATAGGTAAAATAGATTTATCATACTCAATGTGGATAACTGCTTCTCCTTATGTCAGTTTGTTTTTCACTGTTTTTGTCAATACATAAAAGTTTAGAGTGCATACAAGTAGAGAAGACTTTTAAAGATCAGTGTAGTTGAGTCATCCACTATAGTCTAAATAAATGTAATTAGGTATGAAAACAAAGAATATTTGTTAAATGCAACCTTGTTTTTTTTTTATTTCTAAAATTTTTAGTGGATTTTAACAAACAGGATTTATTTTTACCCTATAGAAGGTAAGGTGATATAAGGTGAAGTCGCTCAGTTGTGTCTGACTCTTTGCGACCCTGTGGACTGTAACCTACTAGGCTTCTCCGTCCATGGGATTCTCCAGGCAAGAATACTGGAGTGGATTGCCATTTCCTTCTCCAGGGGATCTTCCCAACCCAGGGACCGAACCCAGGTCTCCCACACTGGAGGCAGATGCTTTAACCTCTGAGCCACCAGGGACGCCCTTACCCTATAGAAATGGGCACTATAACACTGCAGACAACACCAGATAATACCTGATGGATTTTATACCAAAGACACTTTTCCTGTATTAGTGGCCATAGCTTTAATATATTTTATGCAAATGCAGTGCTTGCTCAAGGTTTATAAAATATTCATTAAATGTATATAGTGTATAATGATCAATTTCATTCTCCGTGTTTATGCAAAAGTAATGGTGATGAATTAAATGAAATCATTTTCTTTAAGAAGCAAATCTATTTACTTGAACTCTTGTTTTACATGCACATATTTAACTTATATGCAAAGTACATCATGAGAAATGGTGGACTGAATGAAGCACAAGCTGGAATTGAAATTGCTGGGAGAAATATCAATAACCTTAGATACACAGATGACACCACATTTATGTAGAAAGCGAAGAAGAACTAAAGAACCTGTTGATGAAAGTGAATGAGGAGAGTGAAAAAGTTGGCTCAAAACTCAAAGTTCAGAAAAATAAGATCATAGCCTCTGGTTAGATCGCTTCATGGCAAATACATGGGGAAACAGTGAGAGACTTTTATTTTGGGGCTTTAATGTCACTGCAGCCTTGAATATTCTTGAAACAGCATTGAAACAGCATTGAAACACCCTGAATATTCATTGGAAGGACTGATGTTGAAGCTGAAATCCAATTCTATGTCTCCCTGATGTGAAGAGCTGACTCATTTTAAAAGACCCTGGGCTGGTGCACTGGGATGACCCAGAGAGGGTTGTTGTTTTTCTGTTATTGAGTTGTATGACCTGTTTGCATATTTTGGAAATTAATCCTTTGCCAGTTGTTTCATTTGCTCATTCTTAGGGTTGTCTTTTTACATTGCTTATAGTTTCCTTTGCTGTGCTAAAGCTTTATATATATATATATATATATATATATAAATTTATTTATTTATTTATTTATTTATAGTTGAAGGTTAATTATCAGGTCCCAATTGTTTACTTCAGTTTTGGTTTCCATTACTCTAGGAGGTGGGTCACACAGGATCTTGCTTTGATTATGTCATTGAGTGTTCTGTCTATGTTTTCCTCTAAGAGTTTTATAGCTTCTGGTCTTACATTTAGGTCTTTAATCCACTCTGAGTTTATCTTTGTGTGGCGTTAGGAAGTGTTCTAATTTCATTCTTTTACATGTAGCTGTCCAGTTTTCCCAGCACCATTTATTGAACAGAGCAGACGTATGTATACCTATGGCTGATTCTTGTCCCTGGGGATGGTCTTGCTCCCTGTCTCCTGTACAATGTCATGAACCTCCATCCATAGTTCATCAGGCATTCTCTCTATCAGATCTAGTCCCTTAAATATATTTCTCACTTCCACTGTATAATCAAAAGGAATTTTATTTAGGTCATACCTGAATGGTCTAGTGGTTTTCCCCACTGTCTTCAATTTAAGTCTGAAATTGGCAATAAGGAGTTCATGATCTGTGCTAAAGTCAGTGTCCACTCTTGTTTTTGCTGACTGTATAGAGCTCTCCATCTTTGGCTGCAAAGAATATAATCAATCTGATTTCAGTGTTAGCCATTTGGTGATGTCCATGTGTAGAGTCTTCTTTTGTGTTGTTGGAAGAGGGTGTTTGCTATGACCAGTGTGTTCTCTTGGCAAAACTCTATTAGCCTTTGCCCTGCTTCATTCCCTATTCCAAGATCAAATTTGCCTGTTACTCCAGGTGTTTCTTGACCTCCTACTTTTGCCTTCCAGTCCCCTATAATGAAAAGGACATCTTTTTGGAGTGTTACTTCTCAACGGTCTTGTAGGACTTCATAGAACTGTTTTACTTCAGCTTCTTAGGCATTACTGGTTGGACATAGACTTGGATTACCATGAATACTGAATGGTTTGCCTTGTAAATGAACAGATATCATTCTGACTTTTTTGAGATTGCATGTAAGTACTGCATTTTGAACTCTTTTGTTGACTATGATGGCTACTCCATTTCTTCTAAGGGATTCCTGCCCGCACTAGTAGATGTAATGGTCATCTGAGTTAAATTCACCCATTCCAGTCCATCTTAGTTTGATGATTCCTAGAATGTTGACGTTCACTCTTGCCATTTCCTATTTGACCACTTCCAATTTGCCTTGATTCATGGACCTAACATTGCAGGTTCCTATTGCTCTTTACAGCATCAGACCTTGCTTCTATCACCAGTCACATCCACAACTGGGTGTTGTTTTTGCTTTGGTTCTGTCCCTTCTTTCTTTCTGGAGTTACTTCTCCACTGATCTCCAGTAGCATATTAGGCACCTACTGACCTGGGGAGTTCCTCTTTCAGTGTCTTATCTTTTTGCCTTTTCATACTGTTCATGGGTTCTCATGGTAAGAATACTAAAGTGGTTTGCCATTCCCTTCTCCAGTGGGCCACATTTTATCAGAACTCTCCACCATGACCCGTGCATCTTGTGTGGCCCTTCATGGCATGGCTTAGTTTCATTGAGTTAGATAAGGCTGTTGTCCATGTGATTATATTGTTTTGTTTTCTGTGATTGTGGTTTCAGTCTGCACTCTGATGCCTTCTCTCAACACCTACCATCCTACTGGGGTTTCTCTTACTTGAACTTGGGGTATCTCCTCTCAGCTGCTCACTTTAAATCTTACTATATTTCTATTTCTTTATTTTTAAATTTTAATTTATATTGGAGTATAGTTGATTAACAATGTTGTTAGTTTTACGTGTACAGCAAAGTGATTTGGTTATAGATATGCCTGTATCTATTCTTCTTCTTTTTTTTTTTTTTTTAGGTTTTTACAGAATATTGAGCAGCATTCCATATGCTATGCAGTAGTTACTTGTTGGTTATCTATTTTAATATAGTAGAAGGTACATGTCAATCCCAATCTCCCAATCTATCCTTCACCCTATTTTTCCTCCCTGGTAAGCAAAAGCTTGTTTCCTAAGTCCTAGAGTCTATTGCTATTTTATAAATAAATACATGTATATCATTTTGGGGAATTCCTTATATAAGAAACATCATATGATACTTGTCTTTTTCTGTCTAAATTTCTTCATTTAATATGATAATCTCCAAGTCCATTCATGTTGCTGCAAATGGCATTATTTCATTCTTTTTAAAGGCTGAATAATATCCCATTGTATATATCTACCATGTCTTCTTTATCCATTCATGTGTTGATAGACATTTAGGTTGCTTCCATACCTTGGCTATTGTAAACATCATTGCAATGAAGATTGGAGTTTCCTTTCAAACTATGGTTTTCTCTGGATGCATGCCAGGAGTGGAATTGCTGGATCATAAGGTAGCTTTTTTTAGTTTCTTAAGAAGCCTCTATACTGTTTCCCATAAGGGCTGGACCAGTTTACATTCCCACCAGCAGTGTAGAAGGGCTTTCTTCCACATCTTATCCAGAATTTATTGTTTGTAGATAGATTGATGATGGCAGTTCAGATTACTGTGAGGTGGTCATTCATTGCAGTTTTGATTTACATTTCTCCAATAATTAGTGATATTAAACATCTTTTCAAGTGCTTCTTGTCCAGCCATAGGTATTCTTTGAAGAAATGTCTGTTTAGGTTTTCCACCCATTTTTTATTGTGTTGTTTATTTATTTTTAATATTGAGCAACATGAGCTGTTTGTAAAATTTGGAGACTGATATCTTGTTAGTTGTTTCATTTTTTCTCCCATTCTATTGCACTGTTTTGTTTCTGTGTTTGTTTTAGTTTTGTTTATGGTTTTCTTTGCTTTGCAAAAACTTTAATTTAAATAGACACTATTTGTTTAGCCCTGTTTTTATTTCCACTACTCTAGGAGATAGCTTGGAAAGAGTTGCTTTGATTTATGTCAAAGAGTGTTCTGCTCGTTTTCTTCTTTGAGTTTTGTAGTATCTGGCTTTATTTTGACATCTTTAATCCATTATGAGTTGATTTTTGTGCATGATGTTAAAGAATATTCTTATTTAATTTTTCACATGTAGCTGTCCAGTTTTCCCAACACAATTTATTGAAGAGACTGTATTTCCTTTATTGAATAGTCTTGCCTCACTTGTCATGGGTTAATTGACCATAGGTACATGAGTTTATTTCTGGACTGTCTATCCTATTTCATTGATCTATATGTCTGTTTTTGTGCCAGTACCATATAGTTTTGATGACTGTAGCTTTGTAATATAGTCTGAAGTAAGGGAATCTGATTCCTCTGGCTCCATTTTTCTGTTTCAAGATTGTTTAGATATTTGGGTTCTTTTGTGTTTCCATACAAATTGTAATTTTTTTAAAAATTCTGTTTCTCTGAAAAGTGTCACGGGTGATTTGATAGGGACTACATTGGATCTGTTGATCTGTTGTTTGCCTTGGGTAGAATTATCCCTTTGACAATATTGATTCTTCCAGTACAAGAACATATTGTACCTTTCCATCTGTTTCTGTCATGTTTCATTTCTTTCTTTAGTGCCTTACAGTTTTCAGAGTAAAAGTTTCTTTTCTTCTTAGGTAGGTTTATTTCAGGCATTTTATTATTTTTGGTACAATGGAAAATGGGATTGTGTCTTTAATTTCTCTTTCCAATCTTTTGGTTTTAGTGTACAAAAATGCAATGCAAGAGATTTTTGTGTATTAATTTTGTATCTTACAATGACACAAACTTCATTGATAATTTCTAGCAATTTTCTGGTTGTCTCCTTAGAATTTTCTATGTAGAGCACCACACCATCTGCAAACAATCACTGTTGTTTTTTTTTTCTTCTTCTTTTCCAATGTAAATTCTTTTTTTTTTTTTCTTCAAATGTTATGGCTAGGACATTGAAAATTATATTGAATAAAAATGATGAGAGTGGATGTATTTGTGCTGTTTTTGATATAGGAGTTTTTTTTATTTTCTTTCAGTTTTTCACCATTGAGTATGATGTTATCTCTAAATTTGACATAGATAGCCTCACTGAGTTTTCCTGTTAGCTCAGCTGGTAAAGAATCTACCTGCAATGAAGGAGACCCCAGTTGGATTCCTGGGCCAGGAAGATCCTCTGGAGAAGGGATAAGCTGCCCACTCCATAATTCTAAGGCTTCCTCGGTGCCTCAGATGATAAAGAAACCACCTGCAATGCAGTAGACCCTTCATTGGACTTCTGTTTGTTGGATGTTTTAAACCTTAGTTTAACTTTCAGTGCTTTTAATTGATCTGCTCATATTTTCTATTCCTTCTTGGTTCAGTCTTGGAAAGTTGTTCCTATCCAGAAATTTATTTCTCCTTCTCTGTTGTCCATTTTTGAGGTGTAAATTGTTGTAATAGCTTCTAATGATCCTTTGTATTTCTGTAATGTCTGTTGTAACTCCTTTTTCATTGCTAATTTTATTGATTTTAGTCTTCTCCATTTTTTTTCCCCTTGATATGTTTGGCTAAAGGTATCTCAATCTTGTGTAATTATTAAATGATTGAAATTTGACTTTACTTCTTCTAACATAGGGGTTTCCCTGGTAGCTCAGATGGTAAAGAATCCATCTGCAATGCAGAATAAACAGGTTTAATCCCTGGGTTGGAAAGAATAACTGGAGAAATGAATGACTACCCACTCCAGCATTCTTGCCTGGAGAATTCCATGAGCAGAGGAATCTGGAGAGCTACAGTCCATGCCGTTGCAAAGAGTCAAGACTAACACTTTTCTAAATTCCTTTCAGTTCAGTTCAGTTCAGTTCAGTCACTAGTCGTGGGTGACTCTTTGCCACTGCATGAATCACAGCACGCCAGGCCTCGTAGTCCATCACCATTTCCCAGAGTTCACTCAGAATCACATCCGTTGAGTCCGTGATGCCATCCAGCCATCTCATCCTCGGTCGTCCCCTTCTCCTCCTGCCCCCAATCCCTCCCAGCATCAGAGTCTTTTCCAATGAGTCAACTCTTCACATGTGGTGGCCAAAGTACTGGAGCTTCAGCTTTAGCATCATTCCTTCCAAAGAAATCCCAGGGCTGATCTCCTTCAGAATGGACTGGTTGGATCTCCTTGAAGTCCAAGGGTCTCTCAAGAGTCTTCTCCAACACCACAGTTCAAAAGCGTCAATTCGTTGGTGCTCAGCCTTCTTCACAGTCCAACCCTCACATCCATACATGACCACAGGAAAAACCATAGCCTTGACTAGACAGACCTTAGTCGGCAAAGTAATGTCTCTGCTTTTGAATATACTATCTTGATTGGTCATAACTTTTCTTCCAAGGAGTAAGTGTCTTTTAATTTCATGGCTGCAATCATCATCTGCAGTGATTTTGGAGCCCAAGAAAATAAAGTCTGACACTGTTTCTACTGTTTCCCCATCTATTTCCTATGAAGTGATGGAACCAGATGTCATGATCTTCGTTTTCTGAATGTTGAGCTTTAAGTCAACATTTTCACTCTCCTCTTTCACTTTCATCAAGAGGCTTTTTAGTTCCTCTTTACTTTCTGCCATAAGGGTGGTGTCATATCTGCATATCTGAGGTGACTGAGATTTCTCCCAGCAATCTTGATTACAGCTTGTGTTTCTTCAAACCCAATGTTTCTCATGATGTACTCTACATATAAGTTAAATAAGCAGGGTGACAGTATACAGCCTTGACGTACTCCTTTTCCTATTTGGAACCAGCCTGTTGTTCCATGTCCAGTTCTAACTGTTGCTTCCTGACCTGCATACAGATTTCTCAAGAGGCAGGTTAGTTGGTCTGGTATTCCCATCTCTTTCAGAATTTTCCACAGTTTATTGTGATCCAGACAGTCAAAGTCTTTGGCATAGTCAATAAAGCAGAAATAGATGTTTTTCTGGAACTCTCTTGCTTTTTCCATGATCCAGCGGATGTTGGCAATTTGATCTCTGGTTCCTCTGCCTTTTCTAAAACCAGCTTGAACATCAGGGAGTTCGTGATTCACATATTGCTAAAGCCTGGCTTGGAGAATTTTGAGCATTACTTTACTAGCATGTGAGATGAGTGAAATTGTGCGGTAGTTTGAGCATTCTTTTGCATTGTCTTTTTTTGGAATTGGAATGAAAACTGACCTTTTCCAGTCCTGTGGCCACTGCTGAGTTTTCTAAATCTTCTGGCATATTGAGTGCAGCACGTTCACAGCATCATCTTTCAGGATTTGAAACAGCTCAACTGGAATTCCATCACCTCCACTAGCTTTGTTCATAGTGATGCTTTCTAAGGACCACTTGACTTCACATTCCAGGATGTCTGGCTTTAGATTAGTGATCACATCATCATGATTATCTTGGTCGTGAAGATCTTTTTTGTACAGTTCTTCCGTGCATTCTTGCCACTTCTTCTTAATATCTTCTGCTTCTGTTACGTCCAGACCATTTCTGTCCTTTATCGAGCCCATCTTTGCATGAAATGTTCCCTTGGTATCTCTAATTTTCTTGAAGAGATCTCTATTCTTTCCCATTCTGTTCTTTTCCTCTATTTCTTTGCATTGATCCCTGAAGAAGGCTTTCTTATCTCTTCTTGCTATTCTTTGAAACTCTGCATTCAAATGCTTATATCTTTCCTTTTCTTCTTTGTTTTTGCCTCTCTTCTTTTCACAGCTATTTGTAAGGCCTCCCCAGGCAGCCATTTTGCTTTTTTGCATTTCTTTTCCATGGGGATGGTCTTGATTCCTGTCTCCGGTACAGTGTCACGAACCTCATTCCATAGTTCATCAGGCACTCTACCTATCAGATCTAGGCCCTTAAATCTATTTCTCACTTCCACTGTATAATCATAAGGGATTTGATTTAGGTCTATAAAAAATCTTAAAATTCTGTGATTTTTGCTCCAAAAGAATATTCACAAATTCTTAAGAGTGTACCAGACTACATCCTCTATAGAAAAATAGAAAGCTATAAAAACAGAAAAAAATCTCTATATAAAAGTAGCATACCTGTTATATAAAGAATTGGATCTCAGATTCTGGAATGGTGGTAGGAGATGCAATATAACAAATGTAAAGTAATGCAGGTTACTTTAATTACAGACACCAAAACTAGTATATAGTAGGTTCTCATTAAATATCGATTTTATGTGCAATGACAACAGATTGATAAAAAAGCAATAAGGGGTAATATTTTAAAATGCAAAGAAATTTATGTTTCAATAAGGGACTTTAAATCCAAACTTAAGATGGTAACATCAGGTTTTATATTATTAAAACTTAACTCATTGTCATGGCAGGAAAAAATGAAGAACTTTTCCAGGATTCAGAGGAAAAGGAAGTTGATAACAATGATAAAATATTATAGTTTTTCCAGTAGTTATGTATGGATCTGAGTTGGACCATAAAGAAAGTTGAGTGGTGAAGAATTTATGTTTTTGAACTGTGGTGCTGGAGAAGACTCTTGAGAGTCCTTTGGACAACGAGGAGACCAAATCGATCAATCCTAAAGAAAATCAGTCCTGATTATTCTTTGAAAGGACTGATGTTGAAGCTGAAGCTCCAATACTTTGGCCACCTGATGCGAAGAATGAACTCATTGGAAAAGACCCTATGCTCGGAACGATTCAAAGCAGAAACAGAAGGGGATGACAGAGGATGAGATGGTTGGATGGCATCACCGACTCAATGGACATCAGTTTGAGTAAGCTCTTAGTGTTGGTGATGGGTTAGGAAGCCTAGTATACTGCCGTCCATGTGTTCACAAAGAGTCGGACACAACTGAATGACTGAACTGAACAGTGATGAATGGAATGGTAGATGGAGGTCATAGGACTTCCATCCAACTTATTTTTCTTGCTATTCTTCTTAGAGAAATGTAGGATGAGCATGCTGTGTGTAGCATTGAATTTGATGCAATATATGGGTTCAATGACAGGTCAGAAGCCAGTTGTTTCTGGAACAGGTGTAGGGCAGGTAAAAACTTTTTTTTTTTTTCCTCCACTCAACCTGTTAAGTGTGTACATTGGAGGGGGAGGAAATGTATATATAATATGGGATGGTATATTGGAAAAAATCATTGAGTCAGAAGCCAGAAGTGCTTAGTCTGAGGAGGATTTAACACCACACCAATAGTGTGGAAATAAAGAAATACCTGAAAAAAAAAAAAAAGAACCCAAATCAGACATTGGGTGATCCAGCCAGGAGAAACTTCCTGAACTGACAAATTCATGCTTAAGCATATGCTTTCACATGTTATACAGGATAGAGTTCTTCCAGGAACCAATCTTGCCTAGAGAGGATCTGATTTCCAGAAAATGTTATTTCTATTAATTTAAATGAGTAACATATATATTAGTTATGTTTTGAGCCTACATAAGAGATCTTAGTTTGCTACTAAGCATAGTTCACTAGGGCTTCCATGGTTGTTCAGATGGTAAGGATTCTGTCTGCAATGCAGGAGACCCAGATTCAAGGTTGGGAAGTTCCCCTGGAGAAGGGACTAGTAATCCACTCCATTTATCCTTGCCTAGAGAATCCCATGGACTGAGGAGCCTGTTGGGCTACAGTCCATGGGGTCACAAAGAGTTAGCACAACTGAGCAACTAACACTTCCATAGTTCATTAAGATGCTTTTATTTATATGACTTAAATAGAGATGAATGAAACCTGAAGAGTGAAATGGGAGTCATTGGAGAAAGAATTTCCATGGCCTCAGTTCGTGTACCTTATATGTCAGATTGGGAGTCTCTGTTTGTGATGAGGGGAACTTGACACCGAGCATGATTCTCCAGGAACTTGCTGGGAACAGACCCTCCCATGCCCCCTACCTCCTTTTTGTAGAAAACCATTAGCTTCCAAGGCCTCCTTAAGTTCTGAAGAACAAAGTTAATCTGAGAAGTGATAAAACACAGAAATAAAAGAAACAAGTCAAGAAAAATAATAATAACAATAATAATGTGTTTATGGATAAAACTAACTCAAGGACCCTTAGATCCTCCTCAGAGACTATAGATAATATCCTGATCCATATCCTTGAGTTCTTTTTCAGGTACTAAAACCTCCACAAAGTGGAGGAAGTTAACAGCATGCTGGCTACCAGCACATAGACCCCAGAATAGTCAGAACCAGAACGCTGATGATTGAGATTTCTGAAACATCATCCTATTATCTCATATCAACAAATTAGAGAATTGTGCATGAACTGATGAGGCATTCTGTGACTCTTTCCTTCACATTGTCTTTAAAAATATTTTCCCTGGATTTGAGGTTGATTCAAATCAAATAGTGCAATAGTACCAAAGAAATTCTCCTACATGGTGAAGAACCTCATGTCAGGCTTCTCAGCCTGGGAATCTGGCAAAGGAACTAGGAATGTCAAGGGAATATGGTTTTTAAAGTCAATGAGATTTGATTACAAGACTTACACAGGGTTGAGGGAAACAGAAACTCTACTCTTGGAGGGCACAAAGAAAATCTTGTGTGCACCAGGACCCAGAGTAAAGAAGTGACTTCACAGGAGACTGAACCAGACCTACCTGCTAGTGTTGGAGGGTCTCCTGTGGAGCTGTGGGTCAGCAGGGACAGGGGCACTGGCAGCAGCAGACCTGGGAGTTGCCCCTTGACATGAGTCCTCTTGGAATTGTCATTAACCCTATCATACAGCCTATAGAGTCAAGGACTAGGTCATTTCAAGCCAACCAACTAACAGGGAGGGAGCACAGCCAGACCCATCAACAGACAATCAGATTAAAGTTTTACTGAACACATCATTGCCCATCAGAGCAAGGCCCAGTTTTTCAAACCGCCAGTCTGTGCCATCAGGAAGCTTACACAAGCTTCTTTGCCTCATCTATCAGAAGTCAGACAGAAGAAACAAGGGGAGCTACCATCCTGCAGCCACTTGAATGAAAACCACATCATGGAAAGTTAATCAAAATGGAAAAGCCAAGGATTATGTCCCAGATGAAGAGACAAGCTAAAACCCCAGGGGAAAAAAAGCTAAATGAAAAGAAGATAGGCAGCCTTTGAGAAAAAGAATTCAGTATAATGATAATGAAGATGATCCAGGGTCTCAGGGGGAAAAAAAGTTGGAGAAGATGAAAGAAATGTTTACCAAATACCTAGAAGAACTAAAGAACAAAGAGATAAACAATACACTAGAAGGAATCAATACCAGAATAATTTAGGCAGAAGAACAGATAGATATGTGACTTGGAGGACAGAATGGTGGAAATCAATGCCACAGAACAGCATATAGAAAAAACAATGAAAAACAAAATGAAGACAGCCTAAGAGACTTCTGGGACAACAATAAATGCACCAACATACACATTATAAGGGTGCCAGAGGAGAGAGAGAAAGAACCAAAGAAAATATTTGAAGAGATAATAGCTGAAAACTTCCCTAACATCGGAAGTAAAATAGCCAATCAAGTCCGGGAAGCGTGGAGAGTTCCAGGCAGGATAAACTCAAGGAGGAACACGCTGAGACACACAGTAATCAATCTGACAAAAAATAAAAACAAAGATAAAATATTAAAAGCAACAGGAAAAAAAAAAGACAACAAAAAATGAACTCCCATAAATTTGTCAGCTGATTTCTCAACAGAAACTCTATAAGTGAGAAGGGAACGGCATAGTATATTTAAAGTGATAAAAGAGCAGTATCTATAACCAAGAGTTCTTTACCAAGCAAGACTGTTCTTCAGATTTGAAGGAGAAATCAAAAGGTTCAAAGAAAAGCAGAAGTTAAGAAAATTCAGCACCACCATACCCTCTTACAACAAATACCAGAGGAATTTCTCTAGATAAGAATCACAAAAGAAGGAAAAGATCTACAAAAAACAAACCCTGAATATTTAAGAAAATGAAAATAGGATCATAATATTGACAATTACCTTTAATGCAAATGGATTAAGTGCACCAGTGAAAAGACAGAGACTGCATGGATGGGTGAAAAATTGTCCATGTATATGCATTTTGCTTACCACATCACTCTACCTCAACCCCACAAAATGCATGTAATTATTTTATATTGTTGGGTTAGTCATGTTTCCATTATGGCATGCAGTTTTAATTATCTTTTAGTTTTTGTCTAGCTACTGATTGTGAAAACTAATAAACATCTTTTACTATTGTGATTATATAACTATTATTCATTCTTGTACCATTATATCATAATAGGTCAACAGAACATAAAAGTATTCTAAACCATAATTTAGATCACTTAAACCATCATTTATCACTTAAATCATCATTTAATATAAAAATCAGTAATCTCTTTTATTGTACTCCAGATGCAGATTACAATAATGTTGGAATATTTTTTGAAAACTACAAATGCCCAGGTATTCTTTTTTTTCTCCAGAACTCCAGATGTGATTCTAATGGGCAGCCATGTGAAAAAACAACTGGACTATATGATGATCTTTTACTTTTATCTGATTTATTTCACTGTTTCTACTTTATATTCTGTGTTCCCATTTCACTTAGCATGTTTTCTAATTTCTCCATCTCTCTTTTTATTTTTATGCTTTTTCTCAAGCTTTTATCATGTGTAGTAGAAAAACTGTGTGTGTGTGTATACATATATATATATAATATATAATACATTTTAGAAAATGTTAATTTTTGCTTATCTAAAAATGTATGACATTTTGGTTATACTTGTTTGACTAAGTATGAATATAATGCTGTATTTCAAATTTATATTCACTGAAAATTTTTATATAATTCCATTGAATCTAGTATCTAGTATTATTTCTAGAAGTCTAGAGAGTTTATTACCTGTGGAGGTGCATGTTAAGTTGCTTCAGTCGTGTCCAGCTTTTTGCAATACTGTAGCCTTCCAGGGTCCTCAGTCCATGGGTTCTCCATCCAGTAATACTGGAGCGGGCTGCCATGGCCTCCTCCAGGGGAACTTCTTGACACAGAGATGGAACCCGCATCTCTTAAGTTTCCTACATTGGCAAGTGAGTTCATTACCACTAGACACCTGGGAAGCCTGCTTATTACCTTAGTGATTCAAAAGAAAATTTGAATGAAGCTTGAAAAATCCAATCCAATTTTGAGACTATAGATACTACATTGTATAAAAGTAGGAAATTGATATGTGATATATTGTTTTTAACTAAAGTACAGAATTTGTTCGAAGTTCATAAAACTTTATGTCAGTGTCAATGTTTTTTTCCATATTGTATCAAGATTCCACATTGTAAATATTTGCATTGAACAGCTTTTGCTGTGTGTGATGAATTCTGATAAATTCTCTTTTCATTTTTATTCTGTAACAAATGTTTTCTGAATTTCCTTGCTATGGTTTCTTAGATACACCCATTATTTAAAAGCAGATACTCAAATTCAAAATTGCTGTTCAGTTGCACAGGCATGTCCAACTCTTTGAGAACTCATGGACTGCAGTATGACAGGCTTCCTAGTCCTTCACTCTCTCCAGCAGTTAGCTCAATGATGATGTCCGACTTGATGATGCCATCCAACCATCTCATCCTTTGTCATCCACTTCTCCCTCTGCCCTCAAACTTTCCCTCTATCAGAGTCTTTTCCAATGAGTTGACCCTTCACATCAGGTGGCCAAAGTATTGGAGGTTTCATTTCCTTGATGTTTAAGGAATCTCAAGGGTTTTCTCTACACATAGTTTGAAACATCAATTATTTGGTGCTCAGTTCAGTTCAGTTCAGTTCAGTCGCTCAGTTGTGTCCGACTCTTTCCGACCCCATGAATCACAGCACACCAGGCCTCCCTGTCTATCACCAACTCCCGGAGTTCACTCAGACTCACGTCCATCGAGTCAGTGATGCCATCCAGCCATCTCATCCTCTGTCTTCCCCTTCTCCTCCTGCCCCCAATCCCTCCCAGCATCAGAGTCTTTTCCAATGAGTCAACTCTTCTCATGAGGTGGCCAAAGTACTGGAGTTTCAGCTTTAGCATCATTCCTTCCAAAGAAATCCCAGGGCTGATCTCCTTCAGAATGGACTGGTTGGATCTCCTTGCAGTCCAAGGGACCCTCAAGAGTCTTCTCCAACACCACAGGTCAAAAGCATCAATTCTTTGGCGCTCAGCCTTCTTCATAGTCTAACTCTCGCATCCATGCATGACTACTGGAAAAACCATAGCCTTGACTAGACGGACATTAGTTGGCAAAGTAATGTCTCATATCTGTATATGACTACTGGAAAAAATCATAGCTTTGACTATATGGACATTTGTTTGCAAAGTAATGTCTCTGCTTTTTAATATGCTGTCTAGGTTTGTCATAACTTTTCTTCTAAGAGCAAGTATCTTTTAATTTCATAGTTGCAGTTACCATCTGCAGTAATTTTGGAGCCCAAGAAAATAATGCCTGTCACTGTTTCCATTGTTTTCCCATCTGTTTACCATGAAGTGATGGGCTTGGATGCCATGGTATAATTTTTTTTCAAAAATTATTTTATTTATTTTAATTGGAGGATAGTTAATTTACAATATTGTAATGGCTTTTGCCATATATCAACATGAACCAGCTTCTGGTATACATGTGTCCCTCTATCCTGAAGGCCCCTCCAACTTACGTCCCCACTGTATCCCTCCATGTTGTCCCAGAGCACTGACTTTAGGTGCCCTGAAGCATGCATCAAAGTAGAACTAGTCATCTAAAAACTAAACAGTCATTTCTCCAAAGAAGACATACTGCTGCTGCTAAGTCACTTCAGTCGTGTCTGACTGTGCAACCCCATAGACGGCAGCCCACCAGACTCCTCCATCCATGGGATTTTCCAGGCAAGAGTACTGGAGTGCGGTGCCAAAGAAGACATACAGATGACTAATAAACGCATGAAAAGATATGAGTTTTTTGAATGTTGAGTTTTAAGCCAGCTTTTTTACTCTCCTCTTTCACTCTCATTAATAGAGTCTTTAGTTCCTCTTCACTTTCTGCCACTAGTGTGGTGTTATCTCCATATCTGAGGTTGTTGATATTTCTCCCAGAAATCTTGATTCCAGCTTGAGCTTCATCCAGCCCAGCATTTTGTGTGATGCACTCTGCATATAAATTAAATTAGCAGGGTGACAATATACAGACTTGACATACTGTTTTTCCAATTTTGAACTAGTCCATTATCCTATGGGCTTCCCAGGTGGCACAGTAGTAAAGAATCTTCCTACGAAGCAGGAGACAAAAGTTCAATCCCGGAATTGGAAAGATCCTCTGGAAAAGAAAATGGCAATCCACTTCAGTATTCTTGCCTGGAGAATCCCATGGACAGAAGAGCCTGGTGAGCTACAGTATATGGGATCTCAAAGAGTTGGACACAACTGAACGCATATGTATGCATGATGGTCACACAGCAATGTGGATGTGCTTAATGCTATTGATCTGTATTGTTCCATGTAAAGTTCTAATTGTTGCTTCTTGACTTGCAGGTTTCTCAGGAGACAACTAAAGTAGTCTGGTATCTCCATCTCTTGAAGAAAGTTCCATAGTTTGTTGTGATCCACAGTCACAGGCCTTAGCATAGTTAATGAAGCAGAAATAGATGTTTTTTTTCTGGGATTCCCTTGATTTTTCTATGATCCAGTGGATGTTGGCAATTTGATCTCTGGTTCCTCTGTCTTTCCTAAATTTATCTTGTACATCTGGAAGTTCTCAGTTCATATACTGCTGAAGTCTAGCATGAAGGATTTTGAGCATTACCTTGCTAGCGTGTGAAATGAGTGCAATTAAGCAGTAGTTTGAACATTCTTTGGTATTTCCCTTCTTTGGGATTGGAATGAAAAGAGCTTCTCGAGTCCTGTGGCCACTCTTGAGTTTTCCAAATTTGCTGGCATATTGAGTGCAGCATTTTAATAGCATCATCTTTGGGATTTGAAATAATTCAGCTGGAATTCCATCACCTCTAGTTCTGTTTGTAGCAATACTTCCTAAGGTCCCCTTGACTTTACACTCCAGCATATCTGGCTCTAGGTGAATGACCACACAAATCACTCTTGTCCAGGTAATTAAGACCTTTACTGTGTTTTCTTGCCACCTCTTCTTAATATCTTCTGCTTCTTTTATTTCAATACTATTTCTGCCCTTCATTTTGTCCATCTTTGCATGAAATGTTCCCGTGGCATCTCTAATTTTCTTGAAGATATCTCTAGTATTTCCCATTGTATTGTTTTCCTCTACTTCTTTGCATTGTTCACTTAAGAATGCTTTCTTATCTCTCCTTGCTATTCTTTGCAACCCTGCATTCATATGGGTATACCTTTCATTTTCTCCTTTGCCTTCCGCTTCTCATCTTTTCTCAGCTATTATCTAGGCCTTGTCAGACAACCATCTTGACTTTTTGCATTTCTTTTTCTAGGAGAAGTTTTTGACCACTGCTTCCTGCACATTGTTACAAACCTCCATCCATAGATTTTTTTCTAAGAGATTCTTGCCCACAGTAGTGGATATAATTGTTATCTGAATTAAATTTGCCCATTCTCATCCATTTTAGTTCAGTTTAGTTCAGTCGCTCAGTCGTGTCCAACTCTTTGTGACCCCATAGACTGCAGCATGCCAGGCCTCCCTGTCCATCACCAACTCTCAGAGTTTACTCAAACTCATATCCATTAAGTCAGTGTTGCCATTCAACCATCTCATCCTCTGTCGTCCCCTTCACCTCCTACCCTCAATCTTTCCCAGCACCAGGATCTTTTCAAATGAGTCAGGTCTTCTCATCAGGTAGTCAAAGTATTGGAGTTTCAACTTCAGCATCAGTCCTTCCAATTAATGTTCAGGACTGATTTCCTTTAGGATGGACTGGTTGGATCTCCTTGCAGTACAAGGGACTCTCAAGAGTCTTTTCCAACACCACAGTTCAAAAGTGTCAATTCTTCAGTTCTCAGCTTTCTTCACAGTCCAACTCTCACATCCATAAATGGCTACTGGAAAAAACCATAGCCTTGACTATGTACCTTTGTTAGAAAAGTAATGTCTCTGCTTTTTAATATGTTGTCTAGGTTGATCATAACTTTTCTTCCAAGGAGCAAGCATATTTTAATTTCATGGCTGCAGTCACCATCTGTAGTGATTTTGGAGCCCAAAAAAGTAGTCTGTCACTGTTTCACCATCTATTTGCCATGAAGTGATGGGACTGGATGCCATGATCTTAGTTTTCTGAATATTGAGCTTTAAGCCAGCTTTTTCACTCTCCATTTTTATTTCATCAAGACGCTCTTCAGCTCCTCTTTGCTTTCTGCCGTAAGGGTGGTGTCCTTTGCATATCTGTGGTTATTGATATTTCTCCTGGCAATCTTGATTCCAGCTTGCACTCATCCAGCCCACAGTTTCTCATGTTGTACTCTGCATATAGCTTAAAAAAGCAGGGTGACAATATACAGCCTTGATGTACTCCTTTCCCAATTTGGAACCAATCTGCTGTTCCCTGTCCAGTTCTAACTGTTACTTCTTGACCTGGATACAGATTTCACAGTAGGCAGGTAAGGTAAGGAGCTAAATGTTAGACAAATTAAAAAGTTAGACAAAGTCTTTTTTGAGATTGGTAGTTATTGATGTATTTTGACTCAAAGTACACACTTTAAGCCTCTTAAAGCATAAAAAGCATTAGTGAGGTATTATTGACTTTGCAGAAGAAAAATCAGGATACATAAGTGAAAAGATTAATATATTAATCAAGCTTTCAGTTCCCTGCAGTCTCAGATAGGAATGAGGTTGGCTAAGAACTGAAGCAGAAATATCAGTATAAATCTGTCATATGCTTAAAATAGAGAATAAGAGTCTTCCAACCGAAAATCCATCTGGACCCTTTTCTTTTTTTTCTCTTTTTTCACCAAACAGGAGTACTAGGAAACTTAGATTTTCAAACAAGAAAAGGTCCTGTTGAAAATAACACATCTAAATCATTCTTAGCCATGAACAGGTTTAACCAAAACTATCTTATGATGATTCTACAACTAATAAAAAAGTTTTAGAGCTGCATGAATGTTGGGTATTTGTTCAACAAAATTTACAACTTAATTAGAGGCCTCCATAAGCGGTGTTGCTGTTTGATTTAATCCCTTCAGTGACAGGCAACAAACTCAGTTTTCAGCAAGAGTCTAAGGTGCTGGTGATAGCTCAGTTAGAGGCCTAGAACCAAAAGACATGAGGCAGTTCTTAGCACTGATATTTATTACAACCATGAAGCACTGAGCTTTAAAGTTTTCATTCATTCATTCATATATATATATATATATATATACACATATATATATATATATATATATAAAGCATGCACCATGGACTATAAAAATATAGCTGGATTTTGTATAATATAAAATATACAACAAATATATGGTGCATAGTTCTTTCATTATTTGTTTTTCATTTTGAAGACATTAAAATACTGAGGTAAAATTGGTTTCCTTGTCATTTCTTCCAATTTGCTTTGGTTTTACTGTTTACAACAGCAGGGAACAAACAAATCCTTTTGAAAAATAAATGTTCACATATTTTGGAGTTGTTATTTGTCTTTTGGAGGCAAGTACCTTAAGTTACTGCCAGTGTTCCTCCTGAGAAACACACTTTTTATTATACCACTTACTTTCCTCAATGGGTATCTTATCCATTTTCTCACTGTTGCTCTTATAACTGTGGGCTAAAAATTAGCATAATACTTCCAGTATCACTGAACACTTCTTGGTGCAGTGAGATGACCCAGAATCCTGATTCTATGATTTTATATAGGTATCTATAACTTAATTAACTGTGTACTTGTTAAAATAATTTTTATAAATGCATATTCATTCAAATCCTTCTCTCACTAATTATTTTGTGTTGTTCTTGTTCAGTTGCTAAGTCAGATCCTACTCTTTGTGACCCCATGAATTGTAGCACTCCAGGCTCCTTTTTCCTCCACAGTCTCCTGGATTTTACACAAATTCATGTCCATTGAATGGATGATGCTGTCTAACCATCACATCCTCTGCCATCCTTTCTCATCTGGCCTTCAATCTTTCCCAGCATCAGGGTCTTTTCCAGTGAGTTGGCACATCACATCAGGTGACCACAGTATTGAAACTTCAGCTTCAGCAACAATACTTCCAACTAATATTTAGAGTTGATTTCTGTTAGCATTGACTAATTTGATCTCCTTATTGTCCAAGGGACTCTCAAGAATCTTCTCCAGCACCACAACTTGAAAGCATCAAATTTTTGTGCTCAACCTTCTTTATGATCCAACTCTCACATCCATACATGACTACTGGAAAAACCATAGCTTTGACTAGACTGAAATTTGTGGGCAAAGCAATGTCTCTGGTTTTTAATATGCTGTCTAGGTTTGTCATAGCTTTCATTTCAAGGAGCAAGTATCTTTTAATTTCATGGTTGCATCCACTGTCCACAGCAGTTTTGGCGTCCCCCAACATACAGTCTATCACTGCTTCCATTTTTTCTCCTTTTATTTGTCATAAAGTGATGGGACCAGAAGCTAAGACCTTAGTTTTTTGGATGTTCAATTTCAAGCCAGTTTTTTTACGTTTTCCTTTCACCATCAACAAGAGGCTTTTAGTTCCTCTCCATTGTCTGTGATTAGAGTGATGTCATCTGCATATCTGAGGTTTTTTATTACAGCTTGTGATTTATCCACCTGGCATTTTGCATGATGTATTCTGGATATAAGTGAAATAAGCAGGGTGACAATATACAGCTTTATTTTACTCCTTTATCAACTTTATACCATGTCAGTACCATGTCTGGTTCTAACCATTGCTTCTTGCCCTGCATACAAGCTTCTTAGGAGTCTGGTAAGGTGGTCTGTTAACCCATCTCTAAGAATTTTCCACAGTCTGTTGTAGTCCACAAAATCAAAGCTTTGCCATAGTTACTGAAGCAGAAGTAATTGTTTTTCTGAAATTCCCTTGCTTTCTCCATGATCCAATGAATGTTGGCAATTTGATCTCTGGTTCCTCTGACTCTTCAAAACCTTGCTTGTATATCTGTAAGTTCTTGATTCCTATACTGCTGAAGCCTAACTCATCAGGATTTTGATGATAACCTGACTAACGTGAAATGAGCACAATTGTATAGTAGTCTGAATACTCTTTGACATTTCCCTTCTTTGGTATGGGAATGAAAACAGACCTTTTCCAATCCTGTGGCCACTGCTGACCTATTGAGTGAATCACTTTAACAGCATCACATTTTAGGATTTTAAATAGCTTATCTGGAATTCTAGCACTTCGACCTGCTTTGATTATAGTAATTATTCCTAAGGCCAACTTTACTTCACACTCCAGGATGTCTAGCTCTAGGTGAGTGATGAGATCATAATGGTTTTTCTTACCACCTCTTCTTAATCTGTTCTTCCTCTTAGGAAGGTTCTTATCATTTATTTTGTGACAGTTAATTGTGATTGTGATGGTCAAAACCTTAAAGTTGGAGATTGTTCCTTTGAAACTTTAAAGATACCTGCCCTAGTGCTGAGTCCATATTCATTCAAATTAAACTGTACTTGAAACTTCAACAGACTATGTGTTAGCTAATTCATAGCATCCTCCTAGAATTATTTGAGTTTCTTTTTGCATGAATACGAACAGTTGAATTACAGGAAAGAAAAGAAAGAGGAGAGGGGACTGGCAAAATCACCTGTCTCCAATACAGTTAACCTATGTTTAAAAAAAGCCTTCACTGTGAATATTCAGTGTCCATATGTAATTCACTCAATGTATTTACATTACATTTTGTGAAGGCTTAGAAAAGGCTGGTCTTTCTTTAAGAAAAGAATACACCTCAATCAATATGTTAGAAATTTCGTGTTCCCTTTAGCAAATCCACTTTGCAAAGGGCTCCTTAATACCACCCCAGCCTCCCAGTACATTAAAATGTTTCCAATTATTTGATTTAAAGGCCTTGGGAAATGAAGACAAGTGAAACTTGAAGCTAAAAGGCATGGAGTCATTCCTAATTGAAGATCTATCAGAAAAACATTGCACATCTGGTAATGAGGATCTAAGTTAGAAGCAAGCTAAGGTTTAACTTGCAAAGGTTGCATCCTCATAGGGTTCTGAAGGAGGCACTGATTATATTGGGTGGGGCTGCCCAGGCCCCTCCATCTTCCCCACTGAACAGGGCTGTTCCTCAAAACCTATAATGAACTGCGTCTTAGGTATTTAGCCTCCTCTTCTGTGTCCACAAAAAGCAGTTTCTTTTGTTTTATCCTCTGTGAATACATTATATGACTTAAAGCCTTCCTTCTCATATTTTTTCTTTCCTTTTATTTTCCTCTCAGCACTTAATGCCCCAAATTATGAGCATTTTGCATCTTTTAAAGCTGTTTAGGAAGCTTTTTAATGCTCTGATAGCAGAAATTCTGATATTTTTATTAGATCAGGGAGACAGTTGAATGTCTTTTTGTCACACCCTTTTTATTTAGAGATGGGGTTCCATAGAGGAAGGTGTGATTAGGTCAGCTATAAAATATCCAAGAAAAAAACCCCAGCTGTTTGCATCTGCAGTGGTAAGAAAAGCACTTAGTATTTCTTCTTCCACGGTAGCTCAGATTGCTGTTACAGCTGACAGAAGGTATAGTTTTCTGAGATAAAAGAATATGAAAGTGAAATCACTCAGTTGTGTCTGACTCTTTGCAACCCCATGGACCATACTGTCAGTCCATGGAATTCTCCAGGCCAGAATACCGAAGTGGGTAGCCTTTCCCTTCTCCAGGTGATCTTCCCAACCCAGGGGTCAAACCCAGGCCTCCCGCATTGCAGGTGGATTCTTTACCAGCTGAGCCATAAAGGAAGCCCAAGAATACTGGAGTGGGTAGCCTATTCCTTCTCTGGGGATCTTCCCAACCCAGGAATTGAACCAGGGTCTCCTGCATGGCAGGTGGATTCTTTACCAACTGAGCTATCAGGGAAGCCAACAGGTTGAATTGATTGTGGTCAAACTGGCTCAATTTAGGTTGCATTGATTATGATTTTGAGATTAATAACTTCTCCCACCTCAGGGAGTTCAACTGGAGAGAACTTTGAAATTATGAATACTTTAATCTAATCTGGATACCGGGCCTATTAGAACCAGAAGTCTTCACTCCAAGCTGTTTGTATAAAAATTCAGCTTGTCATTGGCAGCAGGTGACACACGGCTGTAAAGGAAGATTTAGCCCTAAACATGTTTACATTTTCAGTTGAGAGCAATTGACTTTTGCAAAATGACCCAAATCTACATGGTTTTCTCTCAGTTTCTGAACTTTAAAACTGGAAAGAAATCAGTTCTACATGCAAACAGGCTTAATAGAGTTCTCTTTCACTGCCATTTTTCTTTCTAAATAAAAATATTAGCTCATTATTAAGAATAAAAATAATGAAAATTATACTTGTGCACACTTTATAGTTTCTAATAAGCCCAGAAAAGCCAGAATAAAAATTAAAACTTAAACAGGGACTTAAATTTTGAAGAGAAACTGGTAATCAACAACAGTAGATATGGCCAAAGTAAACTGATAATCATTTTGGAAAATTTTCACTTCATACTTTATATCCGCATATGCTACAGGCAAAAGATCTTGTTTCTCAGTTGCTAAGCCATGTCCAGCTCTTTGTGACCCCATGGATTGCAGCTTGCCAGGCTTCCCTGTCTCTCGCCATCTGCTGGAGTTCACCCCCAAATTCATGTTTATTGAATCTGTGATGACATCCAATCATCTCATTTTCTGCCATCCTCTTCTCTTTTTGCCTTCAATGTTTCCCAGCATCAGAGACTTTTCCAATCTTATTTAACTTTAAATGCTTCATTGTGTGCTGTGCTTAATGTCTCAGTTTTGTCTGATTTTTGGAACCCCATGGACCTCTTTTACAGGCAAAAATACTGGAGTGGGTTGCCGTTTCCTCCTTCAGGGGATCTTCCCAACCCAGGAATGATACAGCATCTCCAGTATCTTCTGCATTGGCAGAAAGATTCTTTACCCCTGAGCCACCTGGGAAGCCCAAACTGCTTCATTGCCATTTCTAAAACACAAGTTGATATTAATACAAAAAATTTACTGAGATGTACAAAGTATGCCAAATTTTCATTAATTTGCAGATAAAACATAATTCAGGTACTTTTTCTGATTATATTTTGAAGCCATCTCTCAAAGGCATTTCTCAAGCACTTTGTGTACAGCATGGTTTTTGCATTCCATTGCTTTAGACATAAATCTTTTTGGACATTGATCTACTCATATAATGAGTCTGCATACGTTACTTAGAACTGTCTATTAGCTAAATTACATGGGAATCCCATTACATGGGAATCTTGTGTAAGTTGCTCACACAGTATATGTTCAACACTACAAAGAATCTGAGACTAGGGAGATAATCTTACCTTAAAATATCCCTAAATCTAAAGTTTGATTTCGTTCCCTGGGGGCAGGGATGGTTTAGAAAGTGAAAGATGACCTAGTTCATAAGGATGGAGGAAGTGAAAAGAGACCTAGATCAACTGAATTTCACTATCTAAACACATTATTGTAGAACAACTGCAGCTAATGAGAAAATATAAAATCAAACTATTGCAGCTTTCTTAAGACTATGGATTTTCTTTCAACTTTGATCATTACTCTCCCATTCCAGACTCTTCAGTCTTTAGAAAAAGATATGCTATAAAGAACATGAAGCCAAGGTACAGAAGCCAAATCCATTCACAGGCCACTTCTGGAGTAGCCAGCATGCTGAAGTGTAGTCTAGAAGGAGATGTCACAGGCAGGTCCTAGAGGCTTCCTATCAGGTGTGTAAATGCTTACACTTTCCTCTTTTTTAAATAATGGATCACTCCTCCCTACAATCTAATTTTATAAAGTACATTATAACTTAGCCTTGTTTGATATTTAATATGAAGTATTACAAGTCTGACCAATATTAATGAGAACATGACCAGGTTATTTTTGATGGGTCAGAAGTCGATTGGATAGTGCCAGAATGATAACCTGGCTGACGAATGCACTGAATTTTTCCAACAGGTGCAAGTCAAAGAAGTAAGAAAGACTGAGGAGCTAAGTTGGCAAATAGAAAAAAAGAAAAAGAGCAGAGGAGATTTAAATAAATAGGGAAGACCAAAAAACTGGGCAGGGGCTCCCTTTTCCCTTAATTATTGTGCATTTCTCCAGCCTTGTCATTTCACCAATAAGGAAACTTGGCTAGATGAAAAAATAAATGAAGACTGGCTGTAGGTGATATTAGGGGAAAGAAGAATTAAGTTATAAGTATGTATAACATATGTATCGCCTGTTGTCAAGGAGTTAGCGACCCAAAGATAGCCAAGAAAATATGCAACTCAAAGGAAAGTAAAACTTAATAATATTGTGAGGAGAGTATTGAATAGTCTTCCAAGAGAGAATCTCTTAGACTTTGGGGAAACAAAAAATGTTGGGTACATTAACATTGAAAGAAACTAAAGGAAAGTTAGTCAAGATATGGAACTTGAAAATAGAGATAATATTACGCTCACTTGGATCTTAGCCAGATGCTGCATTTACTCTTTCATTTAATCTTCACTTAAGTGTACATGAGGTAAAGATTAATATTGCCATTTGTCAATGAGGAAGCTGAGGCCGTTAGATATTTAGTAATGCACCCAGTATCACCATGACAGGAACAGGATTGAAAACCTCATCTCTAGTCTTTCAGTTATGTCTTGGGACTCCTCATTCATTTTACATAATGAGAATTTTATAGACAGAGAAGGCTGGCAGGCTGCTGTCCATGGGTTTGCAGAGCCAGATATGACTGAGTGACTTTCATTCACATATTATATAAAGCAAATGAATATTGAACATTTTCTGAAGTTCTCTGCTCTGTGCTATGGCATTATAGGGGTATATTCCTGCAGGAGGAGAAGGAGATGGCAACTCACTCCAGTATTCTTGCCTGGAGAATCCCGTGGACAGAGGAACCTGGTGGGCTGCTGTCATAGGGTCGCACAGAGTTGGACACGACTGAAGCGACTTTGCATGCATGCATTAGAGAAGGAAATGGCAACCCATTCCAGTATTCTTCCCTGGAGAATCCTGGGGATGGTAGAGCCTGGTGGGCTGCCGTCTATGGGGTCATACAGAGTTGGACACGACAGAAGCGACTTAGCAGCAGCAGCAGCAGCAGCATCCCTGCAGGAACCTTGCCCAGAACTTAGAGAAGAAAGCAACACCATTGTGTTTGTAGAATCTCTTTGCTCATTAGGACATAAGACTTTCTCATGTGTCTGGCACTGATTTTTGTAGCTGAGAGGGACTCCCACTTTCTCAACCAAAGGAAATGTATTTTTGCTCTCTTCAGTACACTTGTTATTCTGTTACAGACAGCTTATTTTTTGTACCATCTCTCACTTTGCTCCTAATTAAGATGCATATAAATTTAAGATTTATACATCATGTCAGTATAGTAAGGAAAAGAAGTGCTGGATATTATCTGAAGTTCACTAGGATTTTAAATTTCATAAATTCCAGATAATTGCTTTCAAGTTTTAGTTGGTCAAAGATGTCAGCATTAAGATTAAGAAACAGTGCAAAAGAAGAATTTCTGCAAAATCACAAAGTACATGGAGACTCAGGATGGTCAAATTATATTCCATTCTACCATATTGCAGTATTTTTTTACCTTGCTGATAGAAACAAAATGATAATGAATTTGGAAAACGCTTATAGACCAGGATGAAGGGTGCCAATTCCATTTGGTCCCTCATGAATTATCCATCCTTTGCTCCCCTTTCCAGCATATGGCATCATTATTTAGTATAGAACCTTGAGAGAGTTTTCCAGAGACCTAACATATAAAATTTGGCTTCTTTTTTTGTAGATTATATAACCATAGTTGTATGGGTTAATGACTAGACTTTCTATCCTGTTCCACTGATCTATATTTCTGTGCAATGAGGGCTACCTAATCAGTAACAAAGAAGGCAAGAATATACAAGGGAGAAAAGACAGTCTCTTCAATAATTGGTATTGGGAAAACTGGACAGCTACATGTAAATGCATGAAATTAGAACACTCACAAAACGAAACTCAAAATGGATTAAAGACCTAAGTGTAAGTCTAGATAATTTAACATTCTAAGAGGAAAACATAGACAGAACACTCTTTAACATAAATCACAGCAACATAATTTTTAACCCACCATCTAGAGTAATGGAAAAAAATAAATAAATAAGACTAAATAGATTTCTTTCCTTCTACTAACTCTGGGGTTCTCTAGGTGTAGAGTTAGGTTATCTATTTGACTTGTTTCTTGAGGTATACCTATACTGCTATGAACTTTCCTCTTAGCACTGCTTTTATAGTGTCCCACAGGTTTTGGGTTGTTGTGTTTTCATTTTCATTCGTTTCTATGCATATTTTTATTTCTTTTTTGATTTCTTCTGTGATTTGTTGGTTATTCAGAAGCGTGTTGTTCAGCCTCCATATGTTGGAATTTTTAATAATTTTCCTCCTGTAACTGAAATCTAATCTTAATGCATCAACACGAATCAACCACGGGTGTACATGAGTTCCCAAACATGAAGTATGTATGGCAAAACCAATACAGCATTGTAAAGCAAAATAAAGTAAAAATAAAAATTCAAAAATCTTTCAGAAAAAAAAGCACATCATGACAATAAATTAATAAGTAAATAAATAAAAATTAAAATAAAAAATAATAATCTTAATGCATTATGGTCAGAAAAGATGCTTAGAATGATTTCAATATTTTTGAATTTATCAAGGTTAGATTTATGGCCCAGGATGAGATCTACTCTACGCCTAAAACAACTAGAAAGGGAAGAAATGGAGAACCCCAGAGTTAGTAGAAGGAAAGAAATCTTAAAAATTAGGGCAGAAATAAATGCAAAAGAAACAAAAGAGACCATAGAAAAAGTCAACAAAGCCCAAAGCTGGTTCTTTGAAAGGATAAATAAAATTGACAAACCATTAGCCAGACTCATCAAGAAACAAAGGGAGAGAAATCAAATCAATAAAATTAGAAATGAAAATGGAGAGATCACAACAGACAACACAGAAATACAAAGGATCATAAGAGACTACTATCAGCAATTATATGCCAATAAAATGGACAATGTGGAAGAAATGGACAAATTCTTAGAAAAGTACAACTTTCTAAACTGAACCAGGAAGAAATAGAAAATCTTAACAGACCCATCACAAGCACGGAAATTGAAACTGTAATCAGAAATCTTCCAGCAAACAAAAGCCCAGGACCAGATGGATTCACAGCTGAATTCTACCAAAAATTTCGAGAAGAGCTAACACCTATCCTACTCAAACTCTTCCAGAAAATTGCAGAGGAAGGGAAACTTCCAAACTCATTCTATGAGGCCACCATCACCCTAATACCAAAACCTGACAAAGATGCCACAAAAAAAAGAAAACTACAGGCCAATATCACTGATGAACAAAGATGCAAAAATCCTTAACAAAATCCTAGCAATCAGAATCCAACAACACATTAAAAAGATCATACACCATGACCAAGTGAGCTTTATCCAAGGGATACAAGGATTCTTCAATATCCGCAAATCAATCAATGTAATTCACCACATTAACAAATTGAAAAATAAAAGCCATATAATTATCTCAATAGATGCAGAGAAGGCCTTTGACAAAATTCAACATCCATTTATGATAATAACTCTCCAGAAAGCAGGAATAGAAGGAACACACCTCAACATAATAAAAGCTATATATGACAAGCCCACAGCAAACATTATCTTCAATGGTGAAAAATTGAAAGCATTTCCCCTAAAGTCAGGAACAAGACAAGGGTGCCCACTTTCACCGCTACTTTTCCACATAGTTCTGGAAGTTCTGGCCACAGCAATCAGAGCAGAAAAAGAAATAAAAAGAATCCAAATTGGAAAAGAAGAAGTAAAACTCTCACTGCAGATGACATGATCCTCTACATAGAAAGCCCTAGAGACTCCACCAGAAAATTATTAGAGCTAATCAATGAATATAGTAAAGTTGCAGGATATAAAATCAACACTCAGAAATCCCTTGCATTCCTATACACTAATAATGAGAAAGTAGAAAGAGAAATTAAGGAAACAAATCCATTCACCATTGCAACGAAAAGAATAAAATACTTAGGAATATATCTACCTAAAGAAACTAAAGACCTATATATAGAAAATTACAAAACACTGATGAAAAAAATCAAAGAGGACACTAATAGATGGAGAAATATGCCATGTTCATGGATTGGAAGAATCAATATAGTGAACATGAGTATACTACCCAAAGCAATCTACAGATTCAACGCAATCCCTATCAAGCTACCAGCGGTACTTTTTCACAGAGCTAGAACAAATAATTTCACAATTTGTATGGAAATACAAAAGACTTCGAATAGCCAAAGCAATCTTGAGAAAGAAGAATGGAACTGGAGGAATCAACCTGCCTGACTTCAGGCTCTACTACAAAGCCACAGTCATCAAGACAGTATGGTACTGGCACAAAGACAGAAATATAGATCAATGGAACAAAATAAAAAGCCCAGAGATAAATCCACGCACCTATGGACACCTTATCTTTGACAAAAGGAGGCAAGAATATGCAATGGATTAAAGATAATCTCTTTAACAAGTGGTGCTGGGAAAACTGGCCAACCACTTATAAAAGAATGAAACTAGATCACTTTCTAACACCATACACAAAAATAAACTTAAAATGGATTAAAGATCTAAATTTAAGACCAGAAACTATAAAACTCCTAGAGGAGAACATAGGCAAAACACTCTCCGACATACATCACAGCAGGATCCTCTATGATCCATCTCCCAGAATACTGGAAATAAAAGCAAAAATTAACAAATGAGACCTAATTAAAATAAAAAGCTTCTGCACAACAAAGGAAAATATAAGCAAGGTGAAAAGACAGCCTTCTGAATGGGAGAAAATAATAGCAAATGAAGTAACTGACAAACAACTAATCTCAAAAATATATAAGCAAATTATGCAGCTCAATTCCAGAAAAATAAATGACCCAATCAAAAAATGGGCCAAAAACTAAATAGACATTTCTCCAAAGAAGACATATGGATGGTAACAAACACATGAAAAGATGCTCAACATCACTCATTATCAGAGAAATGCAGATCAAAACCACAATGAGGTACCATTTCACACCAGTCAGAATGGCTGCAATCCAAAAGCCTACAAACAATAAATGCTGGAGAGGGTGTGGAGAGAAGGAAACCCTCTTACACTGTTGGTGGGAATGAAAACTAGTACAGCCACTATGGAGAACAGTGTGGAGATTCCTTAAAAAATTGCATATAGAACTGCCTATGACCCAGCAATCCCACTGCTGGGCATACACACCGAGGAAACAAGAATTGAAAGAGACACATGTACCCCAATGTTCATCGCAGCACTGTTTATAATAGCCAGGACATGGAAGCAACCTAGAGGTCCATCAGCAGATGAATGGATAAGAAAGCTGTGGTACATGTACACAATGGAGTATTACTCAGCCATTAAAAAGAATACATTTGAATCAGTTCTAATGAGGTGGATGAAACTGGAGCTTATTATACAGAGTGAAGTAAGCCAGAAAGAAAAACACCAATACATTATACTAACACATATATATGGAATTTAGAAAGATGTAATGATAACCCTCTATGCGAGACAGCAAAAGAGACACAGATGTTTAGAACGGACTTTTGGACTCAGAGGGAGAGGGAGAGGGTGGGATGATTTGGGAGAATGGCATTGAAACATGTATACTATCATGTAAGAAACGAATCACCAGTCTATGTTCAATACAGGATACAGGATGCTTGGGGCTGGTGCAAGGGGATGATCCAGAGAGATGATATGGGGTGGGAGGTGGGAGGGGGTTTCAGGATTGGGAACTCATGTACACCCGTGGCTGATTCATGTCATTGTGTGGCAAAACCAATACAGTATTGTAAAGCAAAATAAAGTAAAAATGAAAATTAAAAAAATTAAAAAAAAAAACTAAATAGGAGCTCATTAAACATAAATGCTTTTTCACAGCAATGGGAACCATAAATAAAACAAAGAAGCAACCCTCAGAATTAGAGTAAATATTAGTAAATGAAGAAACTGACAGAGATTAATCCCTAAAATGTAAAAATAGTTCATGCAGTTCAAAATAAAAAACAACAAAACATGAATAATAGACATTTCTCCATTCTCTGAATGTCTTATACAGATCACCAAAATTCACATAAGAATACTCGACATCACTAGTCATTAGAAAAATGCAAATCAAAACTATAATGAGATATCATCTAAACTAGGCTCAAAGGCCATCATCAAAAAGTCCACAAGCAATAAAAGTTGGAGAGGATGTGATGAAAAGGGAACGCTTCTGCATCATTGTTAGGAATATAAATTGGTACACTTACTATGGAGAACAGTATGGAAATTCTTTATAAAACTAAAAATAGAGATACCATATGATCCATCAATCTGACTCCTGGCCATGTATTTGGAGAAAACCATAATTTAAAAAGAAACGTACACTCTAATGTTCATCACAGCAGTATTTACAATAGTCAAGACATGGAAGCAACTCAAGTGCCCATTAACAGAGGAATGGATAAGAAGATGTGTATATACATATATACAATGAAATATGACTTAGACATAAAAGAGACAAAATAATGTCATTTTTGGCAACATGGATGGACATAGAGATTGCCACACTGAGTGAAGTAAGTCAGACAGAGAAAGACAAATATCATGTGATATTATTTACATATGAATATATGAAATATAAAAAATGGGGTACAAATAAGCTTATCTACAAAACAGAAATAGTTTCAGATATAGAAAACAAATTTATGGTTATCTGGGTGTAAAAGGGAGGGATAAATTGGGAGGCTGGGATTGAAATATACACACTATTGCATATAGAGTAGATAACCAATCCACTGTATAGCACAGGGAATTCTACTCAATACTCTGTAATGTTCTCTATGGGAAAAGAACCAATAAAGAGTGGATATTTGTATATGAATAACTAATTCACTTTACTGTACCCCTGAAACTAACACAACATTAAATCAACTATACTCCAATTAAAACAAAAAAAGTCTTCCAGTTCAAGATGACAGAGTAGAAGATAGTGTGCTCATCTGCAAAAACACCAAAACCACAAGTAGCTGTTGAATAACCATTGACAGGAGGATGCTGGAATTCACCAAAAAAGATACTCTATGTCCAAGGACAAAGAAGCCACAGTGAGATGATAGGAGGGGTACAATCACGATAAAATCAAATCCCATACCAATCGGGTGAGAGACCCACAAATTGGAAAACAATAGTATCAAAGAAGTTCTCCCACTGCTGTGAGAGTTTGGGTCCCTATGTCATGCTTCCCTAGGGATTCAATAAAGGGACTTGGAATTCTCAGGGAATATGACACTGAAAGCCAGCAGAATTTAATTATGGGACTTCCACGGGACTAGGGAAAGCAGAGATTCCACTCTTGGAAAATAGAAACAAAATCTTGTGTGCACCAAGATCCAGGGGAAAGGAGCAATAACACCACAGAGGCCTGAATCAGACATACCTGCTAGTGTTGGAGCATCTCCCGTGGAGGCAAGTGTCAGCAGGGTCTCATCAAAAGAATGGGGGCAATGACAGCAGCAGTCCTGGAAGATGCTCTTTGGGATAAGCCCTCTTGGAGGTCATCAATAACCCTACCACAGAGTCCATGGTGCCCACAGTGCGGTTGCCTCAGTCCAAATGACTAAAATGAAGGGAGCACAGCCCCAACAATCAGCAGGTAATTAGATTAAAGATTTACTGGGCAAAGCCTCAACCCACCAGAGCAAAATCCACTTTTTCTCACCAGTATTTCCCATCAGGAAGTTTACACAAGTTTCTTAGTCTCATCCACCAGAAAGTAGACAGAGGAAGCAAGAAGAACCATGATCCCATAGCAGTTAGAACAAAAATCACATTACCGAAAATTAATCAAGATGAAAAAGCAATGTTATGTTCCAGACGAAGGGACAAAATAAAAATCCCAGAAAAATGACCAAATAAATGGAGATAAGCAACCTTCAAGAAAGAGAATCCAGAATAATGATAGTGAAGATGATCCAGGGTCTCAGAAACAGAATGGAGAAGATGCAAGAAATGTTTACCAAAGACATAAAAAAACACCTAAAGAATAAACAAACAAAGATGAACAGAATCCTAAAAAGAATCAATAGCAGAATAATTGATGCAAAAGAACAGATAAGTGATCTGGAAGACACAATGGTGGAAATCACTGCTATAAAACAGAATGTAGAAAAAAGAATGGGAAAAAAAAAAAAAAGAAGACAACCTAGGAGACCTCTGGGATAAGATTAACTGTACCAACATTTGCATTATAGGGGTCCAAGAAGAAGAGAGAGAAAAAAAGACCACAGAAGATATTTGAAGAAATAATAACTGAAAGCTTCCAAGGAAATAGTCAACCAAGTCCAGAAAGCACAAAGAGTCCCAGGCAGAATAAATCCAAGGAGGAATACACCAAGACACATAGTAATCAAACTGACAAAAATTAAACACAAATATAAAAATATTTAAAAATAACAAAGGAAAAATGACAAATAACCTACAAGGGAACTCCCACAAGATTATCAGCTGATTTCTCCATAGAAACTCTACAAGCCAAAATGAAATGACATGATATATTTAAAGTGATGAAAGGGAAGACCTTACAACCAAGAACCCTCTACACAGAAAGACTCTCATTCAGATTTGATGGAGAAAGCAATAGTTTTCCAGACAAACAAAAGTTAAGAGAATCTATCACCACCAAACCAACTTTACAACAAATTCTAAAAGAACGTCTCTAGGTACAAAACACAAAAGGAAAATATCTATATAAAATTAACTGAAACAATTATGAAAATAGTAATAGAATCATACACATTGATAATTACCTAAATGGATTAAATGCACCAATCAAAAGTTGTAGATTGGCTGTACAGATGAAAATATGTGCATATAGGTACTTTTACTTACCAATTCACTCTAATTAACTCCCCAAATTGTATGTAAGGGTTATCATACTTCCATTATGTCTCACAATTTTAATTATCTTTTATTTATTTATTTATTTATTTATTTATTTGTCTAGTTAATTGTGAAAACTGATGTGCTGTGCGGTGCTGTGCTGTGCTTTGTGGCTCAGTCATGTCTGACTCTTTGTGACTGTAGCCCACCAGGCTCCTCTGTCCATGGGGATTCTCCAGTCAGAGTACTGGAGTGGGTAGACTTTCGCTTCTCCAGGGGATCTTCCCAACACAGAAATCAAATCTAGGTCTCCCTCATAACAGGTGGATTCTTTACCATCTGAGCCATCAGGGAAGGCCAGGAATACGCGGGGGCGGGGGGGTGGGGGGTGGAGGGTGGGGGGTGGGAGGGGTCGGGTATTCTATCCCATCTCCAGTGTATCTTCCTGATCCAGGAATCAAACCAGGGTCTCCTGCATTGCAGGCAGATTCTTTACTAGCTAAACTACAAGGGAAGCAACATATTTTAATACTGTGATTATGTAGTGATTATTCTGATGTGGCAACACACTCTAGTACTCTTGCCTGCAAAATCCCATGGACAGAAGAGTCTGGCCTGCTACAGCCCATGGGTTGCAAAGAGTCGGGCACAGCTGAGTGACTGAGCACACACACACACACACACACACACACACACACACAACTACTTTTCACTCAATACCATTGTATCATGATTCTCAACAGAAAATAATAGAATTCTATATCACTAAAACTACTATTTAATAGAAAAAAAAACTGTAATCACTTTTTAAAAATCCAGATGCAAATCAGAATTACCTTGGAATTCTTTGAAAAATGGCCTCAGTATTACTATTTTTCTCCAGAGCTCCAGATGTGTTCCTAACGAGTTGCAGTGTTTAAAAACAACTAGACAACATGATGAGCTTTCACTTTAATCTAGTTTGTTTTGCATTTTCTATTTCATATTCAGTGCTTTCATTTCATTTGGTTTATGTTTTCTAATTTCTCCGTCTTGTCTTTGTTTAAAATGTTCTTACTCAAGACTTTATCAAGCATGGTAGAGAAGCATTTGTATACATACACATATATAAATGTACTATATTATATATATTTTAGAAAATTTATGAGCTTTTCCCTAGCCAGAAAATTTGTGACATTTTAATTCCACTTGTTTTACTTAGTATGAATAGAATGTAAGATTTTTAACAAAAATAATTAAATACACAACAAGCAGCAAAGTTTTGCTATATAGTACTGACAGGGTATTATAATCAATATCTTCTCATAACCTATAATGAAAAATAATTTGAAAAATAATATATGCTTATATGTATAACTGAATCACCCTGCTGTACACCAGAAAAACTGTAAGTCAGTCAGTCAGTTCAATTCACTCACTCAGTCATGTCCGACTCTTTGCGACCCCATGAATCACAGCACGCCAGGCATCCCTGTCCACCACCAACTCCCAGAGTTTACCCAAACTCAAGTGCATCAAGTCAGTGATGCCATCCAACCATCTCATCCTCTGTCATCCCTTTCTCCTCCTGCCCCCAATTCCTCCCAGCATCAGGGTCTTTTCCAATGAGTCAACTCTTCGTATGAGGTGACCAAAGTATTGGAGTTTCAGCTTCAGCATCAGTCCTTCCAATGAACACCCAGGACTGGTTTCCTTCAGGATGGACTAGTTGGATCTCCTTGCAGTCCAAGGGACTCTCAAGAGTCTTCTCCAACAACACAGTTCAAAATCATCAATTCTTCGGCACTCAGTTTTCTTCACAGTCCAACTCTCACATCCATACATGACCACTGGAAAAAACATAGCCTTGAATAGATTACTTTGTTGACAAAGTAATGTCTCTGCTTTTTAATATTCTCTCTAGTTTGGTCATAACTTTCCTTCCAAGGAGTAAGTGTCTTTTAATTTCATGGCTGCAGTCACCATCTGCAGTGATTTTGGAGCCCAAAAAGATAGAGTCTGACACTGTTTGCACTGTTTCCCCATCTATTTCACATGAAGTGATAAGAACAGATGCCATGATCTTAGTTTTCTAAATGTTGAGCTTTAAGACAACTTATTCACTCTCTCCTTCACTTTCATCAAGAGGCTTTTTAGTTCCTCTTCACTTTCTACCATAAGGGAGGTGTCATCTGCATATCTGAGGTTATTGATATTTCTCCTGGCAATCTTGATTCCAGCTTGTGCTTCTTCCAGTCCAGCGTTTCTCATGATGTACTCTGCATATAAGTTAAATAAGCAGGGTGACAATATACAGCCTTGATGTACTCCTTTTCCTATTTGGAACCAGTCTGTTGTTCCATGTCCAGTTCTAACTGTTGCTTCTTGACCTGCATACAGGTTTCTCAAGAGGCAAGTCAGGTGTTCTGGTATTCCCATCTCTTTCAGAATTCTCCACAGTTTATTGTGATCCACACAGTCAAGGCTTTGTCAGCTATAATTCAATAAAATATGTATATATTAAGATAAAGAATAAAAGAAATAAAAGTTTGGCTTATCTTTGGGTCTAGTCTATAAAATTTGAAAAACATAAGTCTCATGAATTTACTGTTTCACACTCTTAATTACACTCTGCAATGACCAGATTCCAAACAACTTACTTCAGGCTTTATGGACATTCCCAATGAGAATATATGATAGTTTGTAGCAAAGCAAAATTTTTGGTTAGTATATAGATTAATAGTCCCACTGATACCTTTAAGAGCATCTAAGATGGCTTGATGGCGTCACTGAATCAATGCACATGAGTTTGCGTGAACTCTGGGAGTTGGTGATGGACAGGGAGACCTGGCTTGCTGCAATTCATGGGATCGCAGAGTCAGCCACGACTAAGCGACTGAACTGAACTGAACTGAACTGAAGGTAAAGGAGATTAATTTTTTTAAAAAAATGTTCAGAGGGAGGAGCTCTGAAAAAATTTTAAAACTTATTTATACCAAGTTTTACATACTTTATGTCCTGAAAAAGTGAGAACATTCCTGAATTTAGTTTTATCCCTGGACTTTGTGGTTCAAAGCTCTCTAGAAAAATCTGTGGATCTCTTTTCATTTGTATTTACTGAGACTCAGACCTGACCTCTTTGACTTTTACATAGCCTGTGTCCTTCAGCATGCTGGTCCTGATGTGGCCCACTGCTCTTCTGATTTCCCTCTCAAAACTGCAGGAGTAATGTGTAGGTTCCCATGGTCTTCATTTGTAACAAAGGGAAAATATCCTTCATTAAGATACACAATTCCAGTGTTTAAAACTTAATAACATTACTTGGAACCACTAATAATTATTTTTCTCAAGAGTTGTAGTGAATTAAATTGATTTTAAAAAAATAAATATGATCTTAATCATATGAACAGAATGGCAAAATATGTAACAATACAAATTAAGTAGGTGTCAAAGAGGGCTTCTCCAATGGCTCAGTGGTAATGAATCTGCCTACCAATGCAGGAAACACAGGTTCAGTTTCTGGGCCAGGAAAATCCCCTGGAAAAGGAAATGACAATCTATTCCAGTATTCTTACCTGGGAAATCCCACAGACAGGGGAGTCTTGTGGGCTATAGTCCATGGGGTCACAAAAGAGTTGGACATGATTGAGCAACTAAAACAACAGGTGTCAAGGAACACAATTTATGCTGCTCTTTCATTTAGAACACTGTACCCAAAATCTCACCCTTAAAAGCTCCATTCATGGCATCCATCCTGACAGAACTTCCTTGGCCCATGCTGACATGCAACCATGTTATTCATCATCTGTGACACTCATTTCACAATTATTCATCCACTTATCTGTAGCTTATGATATTTTGTTAGCCGAATAATCTATGTAAAATGTTTAATGTACTTGTTCATCTATTTCTTCTAAATATCCTGGCTAGAATATTTGCTCCTTTAGAGTATGAATCATGTCTAGCCCTCTTCTATACTACAAATAACTCTAATGTTACTTGTTAATTGATTATTTTGATGAGGATTCTTTGAATAGACCCGCTTATTTTGTAGGTGTAAAAATCCCATTTCTGAAAGCACGGCATCTTTTTTAATACTCTTTTCTCCTTCATCTTACTTTCTTAAGGAAAAATTAAAATTTGGGGCAAAAGCTACACATTTAGGAGAAAAGTACAGGTCTTAATTCTTAAAACATGCCTTTGGTCTGTGAAGTGAAGTGTGAAGTGAAAGTCACTCAGTCTTGTACGACTCTTTGCGATCCCATGGACTTCTCCATGGAATTCTCCAGGCCAGAATACTGGAGTGGGTAGCCTTTTCCTTCTCCAGGGGATCTTCCCAACCCAGGGATCGAACCCAGGCAGCATTGCAGGAAGATTCTTTACCAGCTGAGCCACAATGGTCTGTACCTGACTTGAACTGAAACATGACTGAAAGGCCTAAATTCTTTAGGGAAGGTTAGAAGAAGAAGCATTATGCTATGACTATTGACAATGACATACTGAAGGAACTCATTGTATATGAAAATATAGTCCATGACAATTGCCTACCTACAATTGCCAATATTTGTAATACCATTAGAGGTAAAGACCTTGGAATCTTAGGATTATAAATACACACCTGTGAGTAGCAAATTCAAGCCCTAAAGAGGAGTTGAAATTTAGCAGAAATAATGTTAACTCTTCAACCTAAAAAAATTTTAACTATCTATCTAAAATTATTTTTCAGGAAATAAGACTGAAAACAAATCTCAAAAGTTTAGTTGACAAGTTCTGCAATATGATTGCTAGAAAAATCAGCATTAGTTTACACTAACAAAAATATCTCTATCACATTTTGCTGTGTTATATACCTATCAGCTCACACCTGGGGTACAGTCTTCAGTTCTGAATGAAATATGTAAAAGGATTATTGATACATTAAGGCAAATCTGAAGCAGGATGACCAGGATGATAAGAAAACTAGAAATCAAGTTACATGATTAAGAATTCTAGTAAATGATAATTATCAATAAAAGAGAAAATTAAGAAAAAGAAGATAAAGAGTTTTTTAAATGTTTGAAGCACTAATGTCTGGACAGAGCACTGTTTATGTTGTAAAAACAGTTGCTAATTAGTGTATATTAAGAGAAGATTCAGCCAAAGAGAGAAATAGCCTGACAAATTGAGCTATACACAATGGGACCAGATGACTTCAGGTGAATAGCACTTAGGGTGCTATTCAAGCAAGTATTGAAGAAAGGCTTAATAATCCTTACAAGGGATTCTAATTCTGCCCATAAGGAGGACATTGAAGTTGTTTCTCCTCATCTTGAGATATAGATTTAACAATAAAGGGCTAAGAAAGTGGACTTCACTTCCAAAATAAAACTTAAAGTTATCATTAAAACAGTCAATGCTTTTGAGGCATTCTAAATTTTTAATATGCTTAAAGATGTTTGTGGATGTCTGCACACAATATAGAGGTAACTTGCAGTATTAGAGCAAAAACACTATTCTCTTCCTATGGTGTGTTTGGCTTCATTATGAAGTAGCTATACCTCAGATTTTGGCTACAGAGATAGTATACACTGAGATAACTGTCAAGGAGGCTTTTAAAATGTAATAGTGTGAGATTAATGCCTATGTTTCTTTCCTTTTTCACGTGCTGTGCTAAGCACATGCCATCAAGGCCAGGGAGAGAAAGTAAACTTTATTCTTTGAAACCACAAGCAACATTAATTCTTGGATAGCTACTGAGAACGATGAGAGAAACCTATCATTTCCCACATTTGTTTTTATTTTAGATGTTTATCTAATAAGTGTCACCTAACTTCTACTTTCCTTCATGAAGATGTCCCAGATATGATAAGGATTCAGTAAGACAAAAGCTGTTTTCAGCCTTATTGTCTCTTCTGTATTAACAAAGCATCATTAAGACAGATAGCCCAGGCCAACTTCTTTCTATGATCAACCAAAGATAAATATTCTGTGCGTTATCAGCTGAAAAGGAAATTCTTTATTTTTATCAGAGACTGTAGTTGCTTAGCTTGAAACAAAAATCAATGGCTCCATATTTATTTATTTATTTATTTTTATTAAAGCAGAGCAAAACTCTAATAGATCTCCCAGTTACTTCCCTCCTACATAAATCTGACTTAAACAGCAAATGCTAATTTTGGCTAACAAATTATATACACATGGAAATATTAATTTTATATAAACTATCAGGGATTTTAATGAGACTGTAAAATTAAATTTTCTCATTATAATCATTTCAAATAAGTCATGAAAAGCTTAAATCCCAAGTTTATACACAAATATTTACCTAATATAGTGCACTTTATCATCTCATGCTGTGCTTCTCCCCATATCTTATCCCATGTCATACCTTATAGACTCCTCGTTTCCTATATTCCTTACCCCTTAGTGCATAGTAATCCCCTATCTTTTTAGTTTTTTTATTTTTATATCAGTCACTTGAGAATCATATATTACATTGTCATGGCATTTAACTTTTGACATGGGCCATCCTATTTCTTTGACTAGATTGCAATACCTATAAGACTGGAAACCATGTTTTGCACTGAGAGGTGTTCTATGGGTGAGCAAATGGCAATAAAAAACAATGAACACATTTACAAGAGTTTATATATTGTGGTAGGGAGAGTCTTGGCTTTCTCCCCTGCCCCCACTCCAGTTCTGGTGTTTTTATTTTAGAAAGAAAGCATATTGAACTAAACACTGGAGAGCTACTGCTTCCTTGTTTTGTGTTACTTCTATCCTCCATTTCCAGTCAAGATCAATCTTCATCCAGTCTGTGAGACCAAAAGAACTATCTTAGAGTCAAGATCAGCAATTATAGTCCTGTTCCCATTTCTGTCCTGTTGCTGGATATGGTATGTCACATTCTCTCTCTTCTCCAATGCAGACTGCTAGTAGCCATCAATCTGAAGAATTCGTTCTTCTGCTGCCAACTACCAGTTTATTTATCTGCTGCCAGCAGACGGAGGTTGTGCCTGAATCCAAACTGCTGCATTTACCATTCACTCTACAGCTGCATTATTGGGAGAAGGGGAGTTTAGAAGGGCACTGACCCCAAAAGTTCTCAATACTTCTCACTCATCATCAGGAAGGGGTAAGAAGGAAAATTTTTCTCTAGGTATTTTTGTTTGTTTGTTTTTGGTTTTATTTTTGGCTCCTGGAAAAGCTAGCAAAGAACAGTAATAGTATAAGCAGTTAGAATATTTATTTAAAAACAATTTTTTAAAATGCAAAACATTATGGAATTTAAAACATCACATTTTGATTAATGCAGAAAGAATTGTCACTAGAGTTCGGCAGCCACCCCAAAACAGCAAGGCAAAAGGGCAATTGGTATAAAGGAAATAAAATTCCACACAAAAATCCAAAACAAAACTAAAAACATCTCAAATTAAACCTGGAAGACTAGGAGATTCCAACAGCAAATTTCTGTCCACTACTGAAACATTCCAAAATCCAAGCTTCAAAGGTGCCTAAATGTATATTAAATAAAATTTTGTTTTGTTTTTTAAGAAAAAAAAAAAGAAAGAAAGCAGTATGTGGTTATAAATCCTGCAATATATTACATTAAAAAAAATCCTAGCACAACAAAAACAAATTTTAAAAGAAATTAAACAAACAGATAAAAACAGTAGCAGCAGAGGTTACCTGTCTGAGCACCTACATTTTCTTAGGAAGAGATCATGTTTCACCAGCCATATAGCCCATAAACCTTCTCAAAAAGAGTGAGTGAGCCAGGAGTGAGCATCAGGTGGCCAAATTATTGGAGCTTCAGCTTCAGCATCAGTCCTTCTAATGAATATTCAGGACTGATTTCCTTTAGGATTGACTGGTTTGATCTCCTTGCAGTCCAAGGGACTTTCCAGAGTCTTCTTCAACACCACAGTTCAAAAGCATCAATTCTTCAACTTTCTTTATGGTGCAATTCTCACATCCATACATGACTACTGGAAAAAAACATAGCTTTGACTAGATAGACCTTTTTTGGCAAAGTGATATCTCTGCTTTTAAACATGCCGTCTAGGTTTGTCATAGCTTTTCTCCCTAGGAGCAAGCACCTTTGACTTTTGTGGCTGCAGTCACCGTCCGCAGGGATTTTGGAGCCCAAGAAAACCAATTCTGTCAGTCTTTCCATTTTTTTTCCCTACTTGCTATAAAGAGATGGGACTGGATGCCATGAATTTAGGGTCTTTTTTAATTTTGAGTTGTAAGCCAGCTTTTACATTCTCCTCTTTCACTTTCATCAAAAGATTATATAGTTATTCTTTGTTTCCTGCCATTTGAGGTTATTGATATTTCTTCTAGAAAACTTCATTTCATTTTATGGGCCATCCAGCATGGCATTTCACATGATGTGCACTACATATAAGTTAAATAGCAGGCAGACGCTTTAACCTCTGAGCCACCAGGGAAGCCCTAGTTAAATAGCAAGGTGACAATATATAGTCTTGACGTACTCCTTTCAGAGTTTTGAATCAGTCTGTTGTTCCATGTCTAATTTTAACTACTGCATCTTGATCTGCCTACAGATTTCTCAGGAGATAGGTAAGGAGGTCTGGTATTCCCATCTCTAAGAATTTTACACAGCTTATTCTGATCCACATACTCAAAAGCTTTAGCATAGTCAATTAAGCAAAAGTAGATATTTTTCCTGGATTCTCTTTATTTTTCTATGATCCAGTAATTGTTGGCAATTTGACATCTGGTTACTCTGCCTTTTCTAAATCCAGCTTGTACATCTGAAAGTTCTTGGTTGACATGTTATTTAAGCCTAGCTTGAAGGATTTTGAGCATTATATTGGTATCATGTGAAATGAATGCAATTTTGAGATAGTTTGAACATTCTTTGGCATTGCCCCTTGGTATTGGAAAGAATACTAACCTTATACAGCCCTGGAGCCACTGCTGTGTTTTCCAAGTTTACTGGCAGATTGACTACAGCACTTTAACAGAAACAGCTTTTAGTATTTGAAACAGCTCAACTGGAATCCCATCACTGCCACTGGCTTTGTTTGGAGTAATGCTTCCTAAGGTCCACTTGACTGCGCACTCCAGGGTGTCTGCCTCTATGTGAGTGACCGCAGAATCTGGGTGATCTGGGTCATTAAGACGTTTTCTGAATAGTTCTTCTGTGTATTCTTTCCACCACTTCTTAATTTCTTCTGCTTCTGTTACGTACTTGCCATTTCTGTCCCTTATGTGCCCATATTTGCATCAAATGTTCCCTTGGTTTCTCTAATTTTCTTAATGAGATCTCTAGCCTTTCAAATCTGAATTAAATTCACCCATTTTCATCCATTTTAGTTCACTGATTCTTAAAAAGTTTATGCTTGCCATCTCCTGTTTGGCCATCTCTTATTTGTCCAATTTATCTTGATTCATGGATCTAACATTCCAGGCTCCTATGCAATATTGTTCTTTACAGCATCAGACTTTACCTTCACCATCAGATTCACCTAAAACTGGACGTTATTTCTGGTTTGGCTCAGCCTCTTTGTTCTTTCTGGATCTATTTCTCCACTGTTTCCCAGTAGCATATTGGACACCTACCAACCTGGGGGACTTATCTTTCAGTGTCATATTTTTTTATTTTTCCTTTTCATACTGTTAATGGACTTCTCAGGGCAAAAATTTTGAAGTGGTTTACAATTTCCTTCTCCTATGGACCAAGTTTTGTCAGAACTGTTCACCATGACCCATCCATCTTGGATAACTGCATGGCATGGATCATATCCAGGGACATATAACAAGGGGGAAAAAAATCATGGTCTAAAGGTACTGAAATCACACAATCTACTCTCTGATCACTGTGGAATTACATTAAAAATCAATATCAAAAGATATTTGAAAATAATACATATATTTTCAAGTCCAATATGATATTTACCAAGTTAGATCTTTGACTTAGCCACTGAACACCTCAAGATGGTTAAAAGACTGAAAAACACAGAATTATTGCAGAGAAGAAAACATTTAAATAAGAAAATAGTATCAAGGGCATTTTCAAAATCCCATGTATTTGGAAATTAAATGTCCCTTTGAAATGACAGCTGTATCTAAGAACCCATAATAAGGAAAGTTAGACAATATCTATAACAAATAAAAATGAACGAGAATTTGTCAAAATTTGTTGCATGCAGCTGAAGCTGCTCAATGCAGCTAAATACAAAGTGGAATCTTCAATAAGGTATGAAACAATTAATGGACACTAGCATATAATTGTGTGAAATTTGAACAAAACCTGTATTTTAGTTAATGATATTGTATCAAGTTATTTTCCTGTTTAGAAGCTGTTTTGTTTATAAAACATAGGGTTTGTTTCCATTTTTATAATTGGATTAGAAGTTTCAAGCCTCATTCCAGTTTTTTTTTATTAGTAAAGTAATAAGCTTTTTAGCTTTCAGCAATAATACTAGATGCCAGAATAAACAGAAGAATATCAAAGTTTTGATTGAATATGAATTAGAAATCTATGATTCTATACATACTTAGTCAAACAAGTAGAACAAAAATATATTTTCTAGCTAAGCAAAACTTCATAAGCTTTCTAAAATATGTTTTATTGTATTACTATATATATATGTCTGTATGTATTAAAAAAACTTTTCAACTACTCTTGATAAAGTCTTGAAAATGAACAACAAAGAAAGAGATAAAACTAGAAAACATAAAATAAATGAATTGAGAGCATTGAATATGAAGTAGAAAAAGTGAAAACAAGCTAGATAAAAAAAATCATCGTATCATCTAGTTGTTTTTCAACATAGTTGCTCAGTAGAATCACATCTGTAACTCAGGGAAAAAAACAGTACCTTGGGCATTTGCATTTTTCAAAAAATTCCAAGGTAATTCTAATGTTCTTCTGGATTTAAAAAGTGATTACAAGTTTTCTTTTTTTTAATTTTAATATTTTTAACTTATGAAAGTATGCTAACACAATTACAGGAGACTTGGAAAATATAGAAAAAGCTTACATATAGTTCCACTATGTATAAAATATATAATATATGTAAAAATATATTATAATTATTATTTTTAGAAGATAATTGCTTTAGTTGGAGTTTCAGTATAAAACTCTCAAAAAATAATAGAATGAATATACAGAGAAGCAGAAGAATGCAGGGGACCTGAAAAGTATTATGAACCAATTCAGCATAATAAGATTTATATGACTTTCACACAACAGCAGGGTACAAATTCTACTCAAGTTCCCATAGACTATAAACTAGGAGAAACTGGAAAATATCTAGTGACATAATACAGGCTGAAAACATGTCATGGTCTAAAGGTATTGAAATCATACAGAGTCTGTTCTCTTATCACTGTGCAATTATGTTAGAAATCAATATCAAAAGATATTTGAAAACACCCACATTTTTTTCAAATGCAGGGGGTTATTGCAGAGGAGAATGCATTTAAATGAGAAATTGGTGTCTAAATGAGAAATTAATTTTAAATATACTTTAAACAAATTCCATATATTTGGAAGTAAATGTCCACTTTTAAGTGATAGCTATATCTAAGAAGTCTTAGTAAGGAAAACTGGAAAATATTTGTAATAGAATAAAAATGAAATATAATTTATCAGAATGTGTTGTATATGGCTAAAGCTGCTCAATGCAATCAAACAAAATGTAAAGTCAGAAAAATAAAAAATGGACACTAGCAAAAAATTTTGTTAAATTTGAACAAAATCTGTACTTTAGTTGATAATACTGTATCATTTGTCAATTTTCTGTTTGTTTTTTTACAACACAGTATTTCTTTATATTCTCAGAGTTGAGTTAGAAGTTTCACTCCTCATTCAAAAATCTTTGCAAATGACTAAAAGTAAATTTTCTAGACTTTTAGCAGTAATACTAGCTGACAAAATATATGAAAATGAATCTTAGATTTGACTAAATATAAATTGGAAATCTATCATTATATTCATACTATGTCAAACAAGTGGAATCAAAATGTCATAATTTTTTGAACTAGGCAAAAATTCATAAACTTTCTAATATATATATGTATTATGTACACAAATGCTTTTATACTGTGCTTGAGAAACAGTAGCAAAAACAAGAGACAGATAATTGGAAAACATAAACTAAATGAAATGGGAGTGCTGAATATGAAGTAGATAAAGTGAAATAAACTAGATAATCATAGAGTCCAATTGTTTTTATAGCTGATCAGTAGAAACACATCTGAAGCTTTGGAGAAAAATAGCAACACCTGAGCATTAGTATTTTTCAAAAAATTCCAAGAAGCTTCTACTATGTTTCTATATTTTACAAGTTTTTCTATTAAATAGTAATTTTAGTGATATAAAATTCTATTATTTTATTTTGACTAATCATGTTATAGTGGTATTAAGTGAATAATAGCTACATAATTATGATAGTATTAATTTAGGCCATGCTTCAGGATTACATGAACCAAGAACTTCCAGATGTAGAAGCTGGATTTAGAAAAGGCAGAGAAACCAGAGATCAAATTGCCAACATCTGCTGGATCATGGAAAAAAGCAAGAGAGTTCCAGAAAAACATCTATTTCTGCTTTATTGACTATGCCAAAGCCTTTGACTGTGTGGATCACAAGAAACTGTGGAAAATTCTGAGAAAGATGGGAATACCAGACCACCTGACCTGCCTCTTGAGGAAGCTATATGCAGGTCAGGAAACAACAGTTAGAACTAGACATGGAACAACAGACTGGTTCCAAATAGGAAAAGGAGTACATCAAGGCTGTATATTGTCACCCTGCTAATTTAACTTATATGCAGAGTACATCATGAGAAATGCTGGGCTGGAAGAAACACAAGCTGGAATCAAGATTGCTGGGAGAAATATCACTAACCTCAGATATGCAGATGACACCACCCTTATGGCAGAAAGTCAAGAGGAGCTAAAAAGCCTTTTGATGAAAGTGAAAGAGGAGAGTGAAAAAGTTGGCTTAAAGCTCAACATTCAGAAAACGAAGATCATGGCATCTTTTATGGGAAATAGATGGGGAAACAGTGGAAACAGTGTTGGACTTTATTTTGGGGGCTCCAAAATCACTGCAGATGGTGACTGCAGCCATGAAATTAAAAGACGCTTACTCCTTGGAAGAAAAGTTATGACCAACCTAGATAGCATATTCAAAAGCAGAGACATTACTTTGCCGACTAATGTCTGTCTAGTCAAGGCTATGGTTTTTCCTGTGGTCATGTATGGATGTGAGAGTTGGACTGTGAAGAAAGCTGAGCGCTGAAGAATTGATGCTTTTGAACTGTGGTGTTGGAGAAGACTCTTGAGAGTCCCTTGGACTGCAAGGAGATCCAACCAGTCCATTCTGAAGGAGATCAGCCCTGGGTGTTATTTGGAAGGAATGATGCTAAAGCTGAAACTCCAGTACTTTGGCCACCTCATGCGAAGAGTTGACTCATTGGAAAAGACTCTGACGCTGGGAGGGATTGTGGGCAAGAGGAAAAGGGGACGACAGAAGATGAGATGGCTGGATGGCATCACTGACTCAATGGACGTGAGTCTGAGTGAACTCCGGGAGATGGTGATGGACAGGGAGGCCTGGCGTGCTGAAATTCTTGGGGTCACAAAGAGTCGGACACGACTGAGCAACTGTACTGAACTAAACTGAACTGATGGAAGGGGCTATAGGTGTGAAAAACTGGATCTTGCCCTGGTAGACAGTATACATTAAAACTTGAATCCAGTTTTCCACTGATGGGTGTGGTTGGGCTCCCTCCCTGTTAATTGTGTGGTCTGAGGCAACCCAAGGTTGAAGTCTCCAGGGCATGGTAACCCACTCCAGTATTCTTGCCTGGAGAATCCTGTGGACAGAGGAACATGCTGGGCGCCAAAAGTTAGACATGACAGAAAGGCTAAGAACAAGAGGGCTTACCCCAAGGAGCCCCTTCCAAAGCTTCTACTGCCTGTGACCCCACTCCTGTGGTGAGCCACTGCCAAAACACACTTCCACAGAGGAGCCTCTAACACTACTAAGTAGGTATGGTTCAGTCTCCTGAGGGATGACTTCTTCTTTCCCATGGGTGTTAATGTGCACAAGATTTTGTTTGTGCCCACAGGAATGGAGTCCTGTTTCCTCCAGTCCTTTGGAAGTCCTGTGATCAGATCATACTAGTCTTCAATGTCAGATTCCCTGAGGATTCCCAGTCCATTTTTCAAATTCCCAGTAAGAGAAACTTGACATCAGGCTCAGAACCTTCACAACAGTGAAAGAACTTCTGATATTATTGCTCTCAGTCTATGTGTCACCCACCAGTGAATACAGGATTTGATTTTATCATTATTGTGTACCTACTATCATCTCATTGACTCATTTCAAAGACTACTTCTTTGCCTTTGGATATGGGGTACCTTTTTTTTGGTGGATTTCAGCATCCTCCTGCCAATGTTTGTTCAACAGCTCTTTGTGATTTTTGTGCTCTCACAGGAGGGGATGAAAACACGTTCTCTAGTCCACCATCTTGAACCAGAAACCTCTATAGCTTCTATTAAATGGTAGTTTTAGTGATATAGAATTCTATTCTTTTCTATTGACAAATTATGATATAATGGTATTAAAATGAATAATACTTACATAAGCACATACATACAATATTATTGTACATACATACATACAATAGTAAAAGATGTTTGTCAGTTTTCACAATTAATAGGAAACATAAGATAATTAGAATTCAAGCTATAATGGAAACATGATAAACCTAATAATATAAAGTAATTATATACAGTTTAGGGGGTTATTTAGAGTGATATGGTGATATGTCCATATATGGACATGTTTTCAACCACCCAGCCAGTCTATGTCTTTTGCTTGGTGCATTTAATTTATTTACAAATAAAGCAATTATCAATATATATGATCCTTAATTTTCTTAATGGTTTTGGATTCATTCTTTGTAAGTTTAGTCCTTCTTGTGTTTCCTGCCTAGAGAAGTTCCTTTAGCATGTGTTGTAAAGTTGGTTTCATTGGATTGAATTCTCTTAACTTTGGCTTTTCTTTAAAGCTTTTTATTTTTCTGTCAAATCTGAATGAGAGTTTTGCTGGGTAGAGTATTCTTGATTTATTTTCTTCCCTTTCATCACTTTAAATATATTGTGCCATTCCCTTTTGGCTTGTAGAGTTTCTATTAAAAAATCAGTTGATAACCTTATGGAAGTTCCCTTGTATGTTGTCTTTCCCTTATTGCTTTTAATATTTTATCTTTGTCTTATTTTTTCTCAGTTTAATTACTATGTGCATAGGTGCATTCCTCCTTGAATCTATCTTCCCTGTGACTCTCTGAACTTTGTGAACTTGGTTGACTATTTCTTTTCAGCTATTATCTTTTCAAATATTTTCTTCAGTCCTTTCTCTCTTCTCTTTTTGGGCCTCCTATGTAGTGAATCTTGGTACATTTACTGTTGTCCCAGAGATCTTTTATGCTGTCTTCATTTTTTTCTATATTCTATCTTGAGCAGTGATTTTCATCATTCTGTCTTCCAAGTCACTTATTCATTCTGTTCTTCTGCCTCATTTATTCTGCTGCTGATTCCTTTCAATTAAGTGTTCATCTCTGTTTGTTTGTTGTGTCTTTCATAAACATTTATTGTATGATCATCATTATTTTCCCAAGATCCTGGGTCATCTTCTCTACCATATTCTGATTTTTTTTTCCTGAAAGGTTGCCCATCTCTAGTTCATTTGGTTGTTTTTCTGTTTTTGTTTTTGTTTTTTCTTGTAGTTTCATCTGGAAGATAAAGCTCTGCTTTTTCATTTTGATTAACTATCTGTGGTTGTGATTTTTGTTCTGGAGGCTGAAAGATTGTAGTAGGTTTAATTATTTACAGCAACTCCACATATTAAGTACTCTATTAGGCCCACTTCACAAGAAATGTTTAGCAACTTGCCTGTTGTTTCACAGATATTAAAATTAATGGCCCTCATACACTATGCAATATTACCTCTTTCATCTAGCAAATATTTCCCATTTTATACATATTTATTGTGTATACAACAATTTATTTGTATTCATATCTTGATAGACAAAAAAATAAACAAAAACAGAAACTGAGGAAGAGTAAACGCCACCTTAGAGTGAACTTAAAACTTATAGTCAATTATTAAATCATTACAATACAAATGGTCTTGTTTTATCAATGACTAATTATAGAGTCAAGGATTCTGCCAGGAACCAAAGTTTGCATGCATAAGGTCTTCCCAGCTTAATTGCCAAAAATTAGTTTATTCAAATGGCTCCCAATTTTCTGTAGGTTCAAGAACAAGCTTCTGATGTCTACATGCTTTTCTGCTTCCTATTGTCATTATGGCCCTCTTAAAATTACTTTAAACTGGACACAACTATCCTTCAGTTATCACTTCTGTGCCATCAATCCCTTAATCCATTCCATAGGCCTAGAATTACTAGAGCATTCTATTAATCTGACAACACTTGGTAAAATCTTGCTAAGGAAAGAATGTACAGTATAAAGAGTATTCATGTTAATTGAAATGACAGTAGTAGTTGGACCTTCCAAGGCTGGAATATTTCTATCCAGTAGTCTATTTCATGCAAACTCAGCTTACACCTACCTGAAAGAATCAGGATCCATCATGCACTGTAACCCAGGCCCAATTCACATAATGTCTCAGAAAGAAGACAATGTTCCTTATTTACCCTTTTGTAAGGCCCACCTTCCACTTTCTTTTTTTTTCCCCCCAAGCATAATGATTTTTTATTTATATTTAGTATTTTTTTTCAAAGGCAGAAAAAACGGATTTCTTTAAATGAATAAATATATTCATATTCATAACTATGGTTAATATTTTGATATTTTTCTTCCCAGTTGTTTGTTTGTTTGTTTGTTTCACTTTACAATATTGTATTGGTTTTGCCATACATCAACATGAATCTGCCACGGGTGTACACATGTTCCCCATCCTGAACTCCCCCTTACCATCCCTCTGGGTCATCCCAGTGCACCAGCCCAAGCATCCTGTATCCTGCATCAAACCTGGACTGGCAATTAGTTTCTTCTATGATATTATACATGTTTCAATGACATTCTCCTTAATTATCCCACCCTCTCCCTCTCCCGCAGAGTCCAAAAGACTTCTGTACATCTGTGTCTCTTTTGCTGTCTCACATACAGGGTTATCATTACCATATTTCTAAATTCCATATATATGCACTAGTATACTGTATTGGACTATGGAATGAGGTTCATGACATTGTACAGAAGACAGGGATCAAGACCATCCCCATGGAAAAGAAATGCAAAACAGCAAAATGGCTGTCTGAGGAAGCCTTACAAATAGCTCTGAAAAGAAGAGAGGTGAAAAGCAAAGGAGAAAAGGAAAAATTTAAGTATCTGAATGCAGAGTTCCAAAAAATAGCAAGAAGAGATAAGAAAGCCTTCTTCAGTGATCAATGCAAAGAAATAGAGGAAAACAACAGAATGGGAAAGACTAGAGATCCCTTCAAGAAAATTAGAGATACCAAAGGAACATTTAAGGCAAAGATGGGCTCGATAAAGGACAGAAATTGTAGGGACCTAACAGAAGCAGAAGATATTAAGAAGAGTTGGCAAGAATACATGGAAGAACTGTACAAAAAAGATCTTCACGACCCGGATAATCACGATGGTGTGATCACTCATCTAGAATCAGACATCCTGGAATGTGAAGTCAAGTGGGCCTTAGAAAGTATCACTACCAACAAAGCTAGTGGAGGTGATGGAATAACAGTTGAGCTATTTCAAATCCTGAACGCTGATGCTGTGAAAGTGCTGCACTCAATATGCCAGCAAATTTGGAAAACTCAGCAGTGGCCACAGGACTGGAAAAGGTCAGTTTTCTTTCCAATCCCAAAAAATGGCAATGCCAAAGAATGCTCAAACTACCGCACAATTGCACTCATCTCACATGCTAGTAAAGTAATGCTCAAAATTCTCCAAGCCAGGCTTCAACAATATGTGAACCGTGAACTTCCAGATGTTCAAGCTGGTTTTAGAAAAGGCAGAGGAACCAGAGATCAAATTTCCACATCCACTGGATCATGGAAAAAGCAAGAAAGTTCCAGAAAAAAACATCTATTTCTGCTTTATTGCCTATGCCAAAGCCTTTGACTGGGTGGATCACAATAAACTATGGAAAATTCTGAAAGAGATGGGAATACCAGACCACCTGACCTGCCTCTTGAGAAATCTGTATGCAGGTCAGGAAGCAACAGTTAGAACTAGACATGGAACAACAGACTGGTTCCAAATAAGAAAAGGAGTACATCAAGGCTGTATATTGTCACCCTGCTTATTTAACTTGTATGCAGAGTACATCATGAGAAACACTGGACTGGAAGAAGCACAAGCTGGAATCAAGATTGCTGGGAGAAATATCAATAACCTCAGATATGCAGATGACACCACCCTTATGGCAGAGAGTGAAGAGGAACTAAAAAGCCTCTTGATGAGTGTGAAAGAGGAGAGAGAAAAAGTTGGCTTAAAGCTCAACATTCAGAAAACGAAGATCATGGCATCCGGTCCCATCACTTCATGGGAAATAGATGGGGAAACAGTGGAAACAGTGTCAGACTTTATTTTGGGGGGCTCCAAAATCACTGCAGATCGTGATTGCAGCCATGAAATTAAAAGACGCTTACTCCTTGGAAGGAAAGCTATGATCGACCTAGATAGCATATTCAAAAGCAGAGACATTACTTTGCCAACGAAGGTCCGTCTAGTCAAGGCTATGGTTTTTCCAGTGGTCATGTATGGATGTGAGAGTTGGACTGTGAAGAAGGCTGAGCACCAAAGAATTGATGCTTTTGAACCATCGTGTTGGAGAAGACTCTTGAGAGTGCCTTGGACTTCAAGGAGATCCAACCAGTCCATTCTAAAGGAGATCAGCCTTGGGATTTCTTTGGAAGGAATGATGCTAAAGCTGAAACGCTAGTACTTTGGCCACCTCATGCGAAGAGTTGACTCACTGGAAAAGACTCTGATGCTGGGAGGGATTGGGGGCAGGAGGAGAAGGGGACGACCGAGGATGAGATGGCTAGATGGCATCACGGACTCGATAGATGTGGGTCTGAGTGAACTCTGTGAGTTGGTGATGGACAGGGAAGCCTGGCATGCTGCGATTCATGGGGTCGCAGAGAGTTGGACATGAATGAGCGATTGAAATGAACTGAACTGATACACTATCGGTGTTTTTCTTTCTGGCTTACTTCACTCTATATGTGTTAGTTGCTCAGTTATGTCCAACTCTTTGCGACCCCATGTACTGTAACCCACCAGGCTTCTCTGTCCATGGAATTCTGCAGGCAAGAATACTGGAGTGGATTGCCATTCCCTTCTCCAGAGGAGCTTCCCAACCCAGGAATTGAACCCTGGTCTCCTGCGAGGCAGGCAGACTCTTTACTGTCTGAGCTACAGGGAAGGCTCCAGTTTCATCCACCTCATTAGAACTGATTCAAATGTATTCTTTTTAATGGCTGAGTAATACTCCATTGTGTATATATAACACAGCTTTCTTATCCATTCATCTGCTGATGGACATCTCGGTTGCTTCCATGTCCGGGCTATTATAAACAGTGCTGCGATAAACATTGGGGTATACGTGTCTCTTTCAATTCTGGTTTCCTCAGTGTCACTCATTATCAGAGAAATGCAAATCAAAACCACAATGAGGTACCATTTCTTGCCAGTCAGAATGTTTGCAATCCAAAAGTCTACAAGAAATAAATGCTGGAGAGGGTGTGGAGAAAAGGGAACCCTCTTACACTGTTGGTGGGAATGCAAACTAGTACAGCCACTGTGGAGAACAGTGTGGAGATTCCTTTAAAAAAATTGGAAATAGAACTGCCTTATGACCCAGGAATCCCACTGCTGGGCATATCCACCTTCCACTTACAAATGTCCTTTAATAGAATCAGTTCCTTCCACTGCTGATGAACAGTTTAAAAAAAAAAAAAAACTTCTACGGATTACTGCATCAGCATAGAATCTTCATTAAGACAATTTAAATTATATCAAGATATAATGAACTATTCCGCTATATCCAGTATATTATAGTTTAGCCAGCTGTGTAATATATCATATTATTTTTCAATTCAACTACTTTTTCTAACTCTTCTCCCATGACTTTCTGCAAGCAGAAGGGACTGGGTTGGATGAACAGAAACGTCAACCCTTTCCTGATCAAGCAAATGAAAAATTTATTGCTCAAGCACAGACAAGAAAAAGATGGAAAACTCAAAAAAGATAATTAAAGAATATTTAATAAAGACTATTTATAACGTTGAGCAGTACTAAGAGAGGCCAACAAAGAATGGTAAATCTAATAATAGCAAGGTAGCAATTTTAAGTGGAGATTGCTATTATGGACCAAGTGAGAACCATAGATAGGAGACGCTCATCCAGCAGAGGATAGAAACTCAGCCACGGCTGCAGAATCACCCATCAACAAGGGAGAGAACTGAGGGAATAAAGACTCCAAGTGATACTTTTCTCCCTCCTTCTTATCTCTTCCTAGTACATTACCTGGCTGAACCAATCAGAAGTAAAGTGATAGAGGATCCAGTTGACAAAGTGTAAAGGGCCCAGATAATTATGGTTGTTATTATTGTGTTTCTTATTATTGTGTTCTTTATCAGATCAAAGGGATCTTGGATCTAACACCATAATCTTGGAAAAGTACAAAAAGAGAGAGTCTAATTGAAGTTCAATTCAGTTCAGTTCAGTCGCTCAGTCATGTCCGACTCTTTGCGACTCCATGAACCACAGCACGCCAGGCCTCCCTGTCCATCACCAACTCCCGGAGTTTACCCAGACTCATGTACATTGAGTTGATGATCCCATCTAACCATCTTTAATTGAAGTGGATATGGTAATTAAAACAGAAATTTTCAGCTAAGACACTGGTTGAAATTGGGCATGCATTTGAGTTCAAATCATCCTGGAAATCTCATGAGTCTTAAACTATAGTAAGAAAATTAGGTGTCTTGAGAAAAAGATTTTACTTGAATTAAGTAAATAATATGCATTTGTCTGAAACAATGAGCGGTTAAAATATTTGGAAAAAACTAATAAAAGGGGGGCATTTTTACTCTATATTCAAACAATAATGTGATATTTTTATGAAAATTGATAGATTAATGGGTTAAAACAGAAATATATGCAAAGTAAGGGAAACATCATAGTATTTAATACCTAACACATTATTTAGGAAATAATCAACTTTTCACCTAATCTTATACCTTATTCTAAAAGATTTTGAAATAAATTAAAATTTCAAAGTAAAAAATAATAAAATACAGAGAAAAATGCAAGTGACCATTTAACATGCTTATTCTTAATAGTTCACATTAACTCAGGATACTTGTGAAACAAGGCTGAGTTTCTAAAATTGCTTCTTGCTATTTCAATTTTGCTTTTGGCTCATAGCATTAGAAATAAGTAATCTGTAAGAGCTATGAACAAAGAAGGGAAAGGTATAAAATATTCTAAGACATCCAAAACATTAGATTTCTTTTGTCTGAGCCTTTCAGGAAAACTAAATCATTTGTAATTGAGTTTTCAGAAACATTTCAACCATCAAATTTTCCCCCAAATGAAGTGACCAAGTGTAGACCTTGACAAAGTCAAATTCTTTTGGATGAATAACTTATTGCCATCATTTGACTGAAAAATATTTTTCTTACTTTTTCCAGTGAAACTTTCTTAAACTCCATAAAACTTCACTTTGAAATGAGCATATTACATATCCATTTGAAATGAATTTCTTATTGACATTAAAAAAAAACTGAACCACTATGTTCAAGGTTCTGAATTAGTTACCAATGTTATGCAAATAAACAATAGCTAAATATCTAAAAAAATTTTTCCACAAATGATCTTAATATCCTGAGAGAGTTTTTAATCTCTGAGACCTTTTCTGGATAACCACTGACATCTCCTTGGGGATCTGGAATAATAGAGTGAACCCAACTTCCAAACAATTCTTTCTTTCAGTTCAGCTTTAGAAACAGTCTCATGGCACTTTAAACAGATAACACAAACCTACTGAATTCTCACAGCTATACACTTATAAGCCCCCTTTCCACAGCAAAACCCCCTAAAACTTCTTCTTTGTAAAGTTTTCTGACCTCACTAAAATAATCTTTTAGTGTTTATCAGTGTTTTACATCTATCAGGCAAAAACACCTCAACACCGGGCCCACACTATACTTTCAATGCACCAGTAAAGATAATTTTCATGATGATACAGGAAATTTTATTTAATCTACAAATGTCTGGGCATGATCTTGGCCTACCTTCTCAGCTCATATAACTTAATTATAATAGTAATCATAAGCTATTACATTTTAACTCTGTGTATATGTTGTCTTTAACTATTAGTCAACTTCTAATTAATTTAATCTACATGGTCTTCTATGTTCTGGTATTTTATATATTTACTATTTACTATTCACATAGACCTAAATTGGTATTATATATTTTTTTAATATATATCTTTTTTTACTTTTTGAAAGCATGAAATTTATATCTCATCAGAAAAACATGGTAAAACAAACAAAATTATGAATAGTCAACAAAATAAACAGGAAAATTAGAGGTACTGAAGACTTGAAATTCATTTTTCAGTAATATTTAATCTCAAAACTTTCTTCTTCTTTTGTACTAAGGAGCCTTTCTTTTAAAATTTCTTTTTTTAATATAAATTTATTTATTTTAACTGGAGGTTAATTACTTTATAATAAGTTGATATTTTACCCATCATTTCAATGCTGAATGTGTCTGTAGGAGAAAATGCTCCAATTATACTAAACATTTTTTAAATAAGTTCATAATCATAACATTATCTGATTTCAACAAAAAGTTGTTTCATGAATGTACTAATCTTGTGGCTATAAAGCTTACTACCAGATTCCATTTGGTAATAGGAATTATTACTTCCTTATGAACAACCAATTAAACTCGTCTACAATGTCTGTAGAATGAATCAAAATTCCTCAGCCTACTCTGGGATTGCCTATAACCTGAATAAATTTCTCAGTACATCTCTTCATAACTTAGCTTACACACCTGTAGAGAAGAAGAAGAGGAAGGGAGAAGGAAAAAGAGTAAAACATGAAAAAAAAAAATGCTATGACAATATCCAAGCCCACCATTCACATTCTCACTCTTGTATTTTAACTTTTTTTTTAATGTGACCAGTCATCCTCATTCTTCATTATTTAAAATCATCACCTTTCTTCAGAGTTCATATCAAAATGTTTCTTCTTCATGAAAATTCTCACATACATCAAACTGATCAAATGATATTTATGCCTGGGAATATAGAGAAAGAAAGAGTTAACCTTAATTCAGGGATAACTTAGTGTTTGTTTTCATGTGTATTTGTCTTATTTTAGATGGAAAATTCTCTGAGGGGCAAAATAGCCCATACTGTTTTTTAAACCTTATAAAGCACAGAAGATAGTTGCTTAATACATACATGAAGGTGAAACTGAAAGTCACTCAGTCGTGTCTGACTCCGATGAAGCTGAAACTCCAATACTTTGGCTACCTGATGACAAGAACTGACTCATTTGAAAAGACCCTGATGCTGGGGTAAGATTGAAGGTGGGTGAAGGCCACGACAGAGGATGATATGGTTGAATGGCATCACCAACTCAATGGACATGAGTTTGAGCAAACTCTGGGAGTTGGTGATGGACAGGGAGGCCTGGTGTGCTGCAGTCCATGGTGTCGCAAAGAGTCAAACACAACTGAGCAATTGAATTAAACTGAACTGGCCTATAAAGTCCATGGAAATCTCCAGGCCAGAATACTAGAGTGGGTAGCCTTTCCCCTCGCCAGGGGCTCTTCCCAACCCAGGGATCAAACCCAGGTCTCCCACATTGCAGGCGGATTCTTTACCAGCTGAGCCACAAGGGAAGCCCAAGAATACTCGGTGGGTAGCCTATTCCTTCTCCAAGGGATCTTCCTGTCGGGGTCCAGTCCCCACAGGATCCAGGGGAACCTGAAGGAAAAATGGCATTGGCGATTGATTTAGAGAGAGATAAGGAAAGAATGTTGAGGATAAGAAAATAGAGGAGAGAAAGAGGCTGATATTCCTTGGTTTACATAGAAAGGTAATAAAGTCTTAGAAGCCCAGGCGGAAAAGTGAATGCAGAGAGCCTCTGTGTTCCAAGGGATCAGCCTAAAAAAGAAAGTATGAGAGAAAAAAAAGAGAAAAAAAGAAAAACATGGGGTGACCAAGCTTCTTTGAGCGAGGCCCAATAGCTTTATTTTTAAAAGGTACTTTTATACCTTGTCTTATACATAGAGGGAAATGAAAGATGCAAAGTCATACAGAGTCAGCCCAAACATTGCATCTGTTTTGTCTTTTTCAAAACCAGGATTTTTTTCTGTAAACCTTTCCCATAAACAATATTGTGCACATTATCTTCTGGCCTTGGAGGCCTGTGAATATTTTATGACTCTTGATAAAGTCTTCTCAACCAGAAAACTTATTTTCCCTCAAAGTGTTTTTTCTTTATATTTCTAATCTATGTCAAGCTCAGAAAATATCAAACAGAGTTACATTCTCATGAAGCAAAGGTGCAGTGAGTTACAAGAAGGAACCAATTGGCTCAAAAGTCTGATGTGATTAATTTCAAGGCTACACTTGTTTTTCTTACTTTTCAACTATGTTAACTAATGCATTCCCAGGTGCACAGTGGATAAGAGATACGGGAACTTAGCAACAAGCATTGGCCCAATAATGAAATCCTACACCAGCACTACTCTAATAACTTTTAACTCTTTCAAAGGCTCTATGTTTTAGGCTTTCCATGCCTCTCACAGTTGGGAGGCTGTAAATAGTCATATGCATAGCTGCAAGAGTCTAGATATACCTGCCAAGCAAGCTATAATGCTAACAGAGGGGTTTTGATCAGAAATATTCCTCTCATGTCCAGGAGACTTATTAGCTATAGCCCTAAGTTGAATTTCTCCAGAGAAAGGTGGTCAGGAAAAGCCCCCTATTAATGTCAGAGGAGTTGATGAAAGTCATGAAATAGTAAAACAGACAGATACTGGTTTTGGGGTAGATGCTCGAGAAAGCCTAGGGAGACCTTTGAGTTCTGAAGCCTTGCTTAACAATTCTCTTCCACATGACCTTGTCATGGGTGGGATCTCCTGTGGTAGCTCCCGGCATCTTCCCAACACAGGAATTGAACCAGGGTCTCCTGCATTGCAGGCAGATTATTTACCAACTGAGCCATGAGGGAAGCCACCACATACATAAACCATAGCAATAAATAAAATTCCCCAAATTTGTATTTAAAAAGGGGTCAGCAAAGTTTTCTGACAAAGGCCAGAAAATAAATATCTTCAACTTTGCAGAACCAAATGGTCTCTGTAAAAATCTGCTATAGTATATGAAAGCAACCATAAATAATTCACAAGTTAATGGGCATAATTATAATCCAATAAGATTTTCCAGATAATCACAATGATGTGATCGCTCACCTAGAGCCAGACATCCTGGAATGTGAAGTCAAGTGGGCTTTAGGAAGCATCACTATGAATAAAGCTAGTGGAGGTGATGGAATTCCAGTTGAGCTATTTCAAATCCTGAAAGATGATGCTGTGAAAGTGCTGCACTCAATATGCCAGCAAATTTGGAAAACTCAGCAGTGGCCACAGGACTGTTTTCATTCCAATCCCAAAGAAAGGAAATGTCAAAGAATGCTGAAACTACTGCACAATTGCACTCATTTCACACGCTAGTAAAGGAATGCTCAAAATTCTACAAGCCAGGCTTCAACAATACTTGGAGCGTGAACTTCCTGATGTTCAAGCTGGTTTTAGAAAAGGCAGAGGAACCAGAGATCAAATTGCCAACATCCGCTGGATCATTGAAAAAGCAAGAGAGTTCCAGAAAAACATCTATTTCTGCTTTATTGACTACGCCAAAGCCTTTGACTGTGTGGATCACAACAAACGGTGGAAAATTCTTAAAGAGATGGGAATACAAGATCACCTGACCTGCCTCTTGAGAAGTTTGTATGCAGGTCAGGAAGCAACAGTTAGAACTGGACATGGAACAACAGACTGGTTCCATATAGGAAAAGGAGTACGTCAAGGCTGTATATTGTCACCCTGTTTATTTAACTTCTATGCAGAGTACATCATGAGAAACACTGGGCTGGAGGAAGCACAAACTCGAATCAAGATTGCCAGGAGAAATATCAGTAGCATCAGATATGCAGATAACACCACACTTATGGCAGAAAGTGAAGAAGAACTAAGGAGCCTCCTGATGAAAGTGAAACAGGAGAGTGAAAAAGTTGGCTTAAAGCTCAACATTAAGAAAACTAAGATCATGGCATCTGGTCCCATCATTTCATGGCAAATAGATGGGAAAACGGTGGAAACAGTGGCTGACTTTATTTTTAGGGGACTTCAAAATCACTGCAGATTGTGTCTACAGCCATGAAATTGAAAAATGCTTACTCTTTGGAAGGAAAGTTATGAGCAACCCACACAGCATATTAAAAAGCAGAGACGTTACTTTGCCAACAAAGGTCTGTCTAGTCAAGGCTATGGTTTTTCCAGTAGTCATGTATGGATGTGAGAGTTGGACTATAAAGAAAGCTGAGCACCAAAGAATTGGTGCTTTTGAGCTGTGGTGTTGGAGAAGACTCTTGGGAGTCCCTTGGACTGCAAGGAGATCCAACCAGCCCATCCTTAATGAGATCAGTCCTGAATGTGCATGGGAAGGACTGATGTTGAAATTGAAACTCCAATACTTTGGCCACCTGATGCAAACAGCTGGCTCACTGGAAAAGTCCATGATGCTAGGAAAGATTGAAGGCAGGAGGAGAAGGGAGCAACAGGTAATGAGATGGTTGGATGGCATCACCTACTCAATGGACATGAGTTTGTGCAAACTCCGAAAGTTGGTGATGGACAGAGAGGCCTGGCATGCTGCCATCCATGGGGTTGCAAAGACTTGGACACAACGGAGAGACTTGGACTGAACTGAAAAGAGGTAACTGACCCAATCTGGCCATCTGGTTGTAGTTTGCTGATCTATTTTCCACAAGATTCTTCTTGATTTAAGTGAAATTTCTTTGAAGCAGAGACTGAGAGAAGAATCTGGGCTCATGAATAAAACCTAAAATTGAGAAATAAAGCAGCATAGGGAAAATGAATGTGACCTCAGGAAAGTCTAGCCTTACCTTATCTTATGTGGAGAAGAGTGCCTCTGAAGCAGAACACTTCAAGTTATTTCCTCTTTAGGCAGAGGAATAGGTTTTTGCACATGTTATCTATCAGCATTTGTATGATCTTTTCCCTGGCAACCCTAGGCTTCACCTCCACCTTGCTCCATCCAGCCCCACCACTGTGCTTTGATGAGGCAACTGTCTTCCTGAGAGGTTGCCCTTACACTTGCTGGTCCCTCTGTGGGAGCAGATTTTCCCCAAACACCAGATAATTAACTGTTCACTTCATCCAGTGCTCAAAGTTCATACTACTCAAAGTACACCTAAACACTCTCCCTTGTTAACTTAATGTCCATAGCCTACTTTATTTATCTTCATAGTGCATTTCCTTACTTGATTTAGTACATATTTATTTATTGTTTCATTCTCACTAAAATGTAAACACCACAGGAGCAGAGAGTTTGACTGTACTTTGTTGCTGTATCTTGAGAGTAGAAGACGCTTAGGCTTACCCTGGTTGCTCAAAGAACAATTGTAAAAATTAAATACATTTAAAACTGTGCTTAAAGTTTTATCCAGAAAAAAATAATCTTGAGCATTTGCCCTCAGAAAATGTTTTTTTAAAAGTACATGTGTAAACACATATATTGATATTAGCATCGTATATCATGGCTTGTGTATGCTCAGTCATGTCCAACTCTTTGTCACTCCATGGATTGTAGCCGGTCAGGCTTTTCTGTCCATGGACTTTTCCAGGCAATAACTCCATGTAACGTTTTTCAAAACAGAGAAACTGTATCTTGTGTTTTTTCCTTAATGTACTGACTTCCAAATACACCAAATAGGTTGTCTAAATGTTGGTTTAAAATGAAACAAGTTTGAAAATTAAAATAGCTTTAAATTTTTTTCCTCATGGAATTTGAAAGTATTTTAATTCTTCAATTAATTGCTACTACATAAAATCTGTAGCATTTATTTGTTGAATAATCACATAAACTATTTGGCATCTGTTATATTGTCTCTCATCAAATAAATGTTGTTCTTTAACTTTCCTCATATTCCTACAAATACAAGTACAATTTATTATGTACTTTATACTCATTAAAAATGATCAAAATTTGTTAAATTTAGAAGCAAAAGAAACCCTTAAGTTTATCAGATGCCTTCATTTTATAGATTTTAGTAGTGAGTTTCAAAGAGTTTCTGTAACTTGCACAAACTTATCTACATTATTACAGAGCAGATCTAACAAGAAATTTAATATCTAGCTTTATGCATGATGCTTTTTCCTGTCATTTCTTTGATAGAATGTTTGTAAATTCAGTGGTTAGCTCTACTTGGGAAGTCTTTAATTGTGTTCTGAAGAAAAGGTATTCAATCCAACCATAGACTACTTTTCCTCTTTTGGTAGCATCTCAGTATCATACAGACACACACACACACACACAAACACACACACACACACACACACACACACCATAACATGTAAATGCCATAAATTATTTATAAATTTGCCCAAGAAAATTTCACTATGTAGATACAGATTTATATATATACATACATGTATCAAACCTGTGATTTGTAATAATATATATATGCATATACATATGAAGTACAACAATATACTGTACAAAAATGGAAGAAGGAATATGCAAGTGTTTTTAAGACCCAGAAAAAGAAGTCAACTTGGATGGATTGGGCAGGATAAGAAATCACCAAGAGGGATATCTAATGTAGAAGCTTCTGGCTAAAGAATGGAGGCTATTAACAGCAGATGAAGAAACTTGTATTCTTTCTAGTGGTTTGTTAAGATAAATTGATGACTGATTTTGTTGATAATATCCTTAATTATTTACACAAATTTACTCTGGTGTAGATATTCCTAAAGATTGTCTGTGGTAAAGCTGAAGTCCTGTAGATCAGCTTGAAGAGTACTTTATGTTATTCTTTCATGAAATAATGAAAGTCAAGGAGACAAACGGTAGAGTACACCAAGCCTCAGGTTTTGAGTCAGCCAGAAGAGGGCTCAAAAACAACCATAGGGGAGTCATTTGCCTTTTCAAAGTCTTCATTTCTTCATCTGTAAAATAGGAAAAACAGTAGCTGCTTTATTATATTGTCATGGTTATTAAATGGGCATCCCTGGTAGCCCAACTGGTAAAGAATCTGCCTGCAATGCAGGAGATCTGGGTTCAATCCCTGGGTTGGGAAGATCCTCTGGAGAAGGGAGCAACTACCCACTCCAGTATTCTAGTATTCTGACCTGGAGAATTCGATGGACCTGTGCAGTCCATGGGGTCGCAAGAGTCAGCTACCACTGAGAAACTTTCACCTCAATTATTAAATAAGATTGCTCACACAAAGTTGTAAGCACACATTGTTCTTTAATTAGAAAATACAACTGTGTGAATGCACCAATGAAATCATAACTAAATCTAGACAGAGAAGGTGAGAAAATATTGAGAACATTTAAAGACAAGAACATATAAAAATTCAGCTTCAAAGATAATCAGGCTTTCAACAATTGGATTTCACTTATAGGTTTAGTGGCCTGTCATGTCTTTGGAAGTCCTTGAGATATAGTTAAACCTTATCATTTCAATTTCTGTAAGAAGGAGACTAAGGGAGGAAAGACTGACCATGTCCTTTACATAGGCTTCAATTGTTCTACATGAATTTTTCTCTTCAAATTTATTTACCAAAATTTAATTTCCCTAGGATAAAATTATTTGAGACTTGAAAATATTTTTTAAAAAATACACAATTTTCCTAAAAGATGATGCTGTTAAAGCATTGTACTTAATATATCAGCAAATTTGGAAAACTCAGCAGTGACCACAGAACTGGAAAAGGTCAGATTTCATTCCAATCCCCAAAAAGGGAAGTGCTAATAAATGTTCAAACTACCATACAACTGTGCTCATTAAACATGCTAATATGGTTATGCTCAAAATCCTTCAAGATAGGCTTCAACAACATGCGAACTGAGAACATACAGATGTACAACTTGCAGAATATAATTTTTTTTATTTACACAGAATTTCCTTAAATTCCTATACACCAAAAATGAAAAATCAGGAAGAGGAATTAAGGAAATAATCCCATTCAACACTGTAATAAAAAGAATAAAATACCTAGGAATTAACTTACCTAAAGTGACAAGAGATCTGTATGCAGAAAACTGTAAGACACCAGTGAAAGAAATCAAAGATGACACACAAAGATGGAGAGATATATCATGTTCTTGGATTGGAAAAATCAATATTGTGAAAATTTTTATACTACCTAAAACAATATACAGATTCAATGCAATCCCTATCAAACTACCAATGGTATTTATCATAGGACTACAATAAAAAATTCACAATTGATATGGAAGCACAAATACCCTGAATAGCCAAAGCAAACCGAAGCTAGACAAATCAACATTCCAGACTTCAGACCATACTACAGAGCTACAGTCCTCAAGACAACATGGAACCAGATACCAAATATATATCAAAGGACAGAAAGCCCAGAGATAAACACACACACCTATAAGCACCTTATCTTTGACAAAAGAGGAAAGAATATACAAAAGAGAACAGATAGCCTCTTCAATAAATGGTGATGGGAAAACTGGGTAGAGCTACATGTAAAATAGTGAAACTAGAACACTTCCTAAAACCATACACAAAAATAAGCTCAAAGTGGGTTAAAGACTTAAATCTAAGGGCAGAAACTATAAAGTTCTTTGAAGAAAACATAGGCAGTTATGTCTTTGCCATAAATCACAGCAAGATCCTCTTTGAGCCACCTCCTAGAGTAATATAAATAAACAAATGGGACCTATTTAAACTTAAAAGCTTTTGCATAGCAAAGGAAATAATAAACAAGATTAAAAGACAACACTCAGAATGGGAGAAAATTGCAAATATAACAGCTGACTAAAGGATTAAGCTCCAGAGTTTATAATCAGCTCATATAGCTCATTATCATAAAAACATTTTAAACAACCTAATCAAAAAATGGACAGAAGATTCAAACAGACATTTCTTCAAAGAAGACATACAGATGACCAATAAACATATGAAAAGATGCTTAATATCACTAATTATTAGAGAAATGCAAATCAAACCTACAATGAAATATCACCTCACACAAGTCAGAATGGTCATCATCAAAAAGTCTACAAACAATAAATGCCAAAGAAGATGTGGAGAAAAGATAGCTGTTAAACACTGTTAGGGGGAATGGAAATTGATGCAGCCATTATGGAGAACAATATGGAGACCCCTTAATAAACTATAAATAGATCTACCATATGACCTAGCAACTCTGGACATATAACCTGCAAAAAAACACAATTCAAAAGTCACATGTACCCCAATGTTCATTGCAACACTATTTGCAATACTTAGAATATGGAAGCAACCTAGATGTCCACTGAGAGATAAATGGATATAGATGACGTGGTACATATATATGCAATGAAATACTACTCAGCCATAAAATGTACAAATTTGAGTCTGTTGTACTGAGATGGATGAAACTAGAGCCTGTTATACAGAGTGAAGTAAGTCAGAAGCAGAAAAACAAATATCACATATTAATGCATATATATGGAACTTAGAAAATTAATATTTATGAAATATTTGCAGGGAAGGAATGGAGATGCAGAAATAAAAAGTGGACTTGTGGACCTAGTCGGGGAGGGAGAAAGTGAAAGTGTTAGTTGCTCAGTTGTGTCTGACTCTTTGCAACCCCATGGACTGTAGCCCTTCAGGCCCCTCTGTCCATGGAATTTTTCAGGCAAGAATACTGGAGTGGGTTGCCATTTCCTTCTCCAGGGGATCTTCCCAACCCAGGGATCAAACACTGGTCTCCTTCATTGTTGTCATTCTTTACGATCTGAACCACCTGGCCAACCCCAGGGGAGGGAGAGAATAGAACAAATGGAGAAAGTAGCATCAACACATATACACTATCATGTATAAAATGAATAGCTGGTGAGAAGTTCCTGTATAACACAGGGAGCCCACCCTGGCACTCTGTGATGACTTAGATGGGTGGGATGGGAAGAGGGGAGAGAGAACCAAGAAGGAAGTTATATAAGTATAATTATGGCTGGCTCATGTTATTGTATGGCAGAAACCAATACAGTGTTGTAAATTTAAAAAAATAAAAATAAAGAAGAAAACCCTGCTTTTCTTTATGACATGGGCTACATTTTATCAACTTGTCTGAATTTTTTTTAAACTGGATTAAACTTATTTTTGATGTATGGTGAGAGCATTGTCCAAATAAATAGAATATCAATTCAGTTCCATTCAGTCACTCAGTCATGTCTGACTCTCTTTCACCCCATGGACTGCATGCCAGGCTTCTCTGTCCATCACCAACTCCCAAAGCTTGCTCAAACTCATGTCCATCGAGTCGGTGATGCCATCCAACCACCTCATTCTCTGTCGTCTCTTTCTCCTCCTTCCTTCGATCTTTCCCAACATCAAGATCTTTTCAAATGAGTCAGTTCCTCACATCAGGTGGAAAAGTATTGGAGTTTCAGCTTCAGCATCAGTCCTTCCAATGAATATTCATGACATTTCCTTTAGGATGGACTGGTTGGATCTCCTTGCACTCCAAGGGACTCTCAAGAGTCTTCCCCAACATCACAGTTCAAAAGCATCCATTCTTCGGTGCTCAGCTTTCTTTATAGTCCAACTCTCACATCCATACATGACTACTGAAAAGTGAATCAAATGCTCTGGCAATGGGATAGTGGGAAAAAAAAAAAAACAGTGCTGTATGGTTTACCAAGAATTCATACAAAGAACACTGCAGTTGTTCTTATGGAAAAGAAAACTGTGTGTCCAAAATCAACAATCACTATGTTTATAATACATGCCACCTCCAGATGAGAACTCAATGAATTAAATAAGCACTTTTTTAATAAACAGTAATAGATTAACAGTTAAGTCTGTTTCCATCAAAGGTATGGAGTTTTATTTCATTAATTGACTTCGTTACTAATTGAAAGTTGTTATTATTACTCTTTTTATTTTGTTACAGATTTTTATTTCCTCTCAATTGATGCATTTTATATTTGTAATAATTCTAATAATCCATAGAATATAACTGACATACAGCAGTTTCTTTAATTGCATTTTATTTCATTATTCTACTTATCAAAAAGCTTTACTGAATAATTGGTTCCACATAGCTATCTGCTTATTGAGAGTTCTATTTTCTTTCAGTGTCATCCCAGGTCTTACATTTCTGAGAAAGACTTCTGAGTAATCCAACTATTTTTTTCTTTTTGGATTTTGAGAATATTTCTACGATCAGTTCAGTTCAGTTCAGTTCAGTCACTCAGTCGTGTCCGACTCTTTGCGACCCCATGAATTGCAGCACGCCAGGCCTCCCTGTCCATCACCAACTCTCGGAGTTCACACAGACTCACGTCCATCGAGTCGGTGATGCCATCCAGCCATCTCATCCTCTGTCGTCCCCTTCTCCTCCTGCCCCTAATCCCTCCCCGCATCAGAGTCTTTTCCAGTGAGTCAACTCTTTGCATGAGCTGGCCAAAGTACTGGAGTTTCAGCTTTGGCATCATTCCTTCCAAAGGAATCCCAGGGCTGATCTCCTTCAGAATGGACTGGTTGGATCTCCTTGCAGTCCAAGGGACCCTCAAGAGTCTTCTCCAACACCACAGTTCAAAAGCATCAATTCTTCAGTGCTCAGCCTTCTTCATAGTCCAACTCTCACATCCATACATGACTACTGGAAAAACCATAGCCTTGACTAGACGGACCTTTGTCGGCAAAGTAATGTCTCTGCTTTTGAATATACTATCTAGGTTGGTCATAACTTTTCTTCCAAGGAGTAAGCGTCTTTTGTAATTTATTTCAGAGGTTAAATCTGTTCATTTTTCTCCAATTTCAATTCTATTAATACATTGAAGACAGTTCTGATTTCTGCTTCTCACTCTGGCAGAAACTCATGTCTGATTGATGCCCTCACTGAGAATAATTAGAAGAGCTGGATAAAATATTCTGAAAAACAATTTGAAAGTGTTAGAAAGCTAGCATGCCTCCAAGATCTGAAAGGCTAAGCTCCTTGACAAGCTCTTTTCCTTGCAGCATTTTCAAATCAAAAGCAATGTCTAGTGTCTGAACAAGATTTTGGTCAGTCTGACATAATAAAACAGATAGCTGATTGAATTCAGATTCTGCCAGGTGGAGGAGCCAACTTAAACACCTAACATTTCATTGTGGAACTCTAAGGACCCGCATCCTTACAGTAAGTAAAAAGCAGTATTCATCAAAAGAGCATATTCAATCTTTAATCCAATCCCTGTTATAAAATAAAGTTAATTGTCCCTAATTCACACATGTCTAATACACAAATATCTACCAAGCAACAGTAGTCAGTGTTGCACTGGCATAGATAGACATATAGACCAATGAAATTGAATTGAGAATCTGGGAGTAAATATTTATGGTTAATTCTTTTTTGAGAAGGGTACTAAAATAATTCAAAGGTGGAAAAGAACAGTATTTAGCAATTTCTTCAACAAATATTGCTAAAATAGCTTGATATCTATGTGCAAAAGGGCATAGTTGAAACTCTACTGCACACTATATATAAAAATAAACTCAAGTAAATTTTAGTAGTCACATATCTGATGAGACTTGCATATGAACAACTCTAATACTCAGTATAAAGATAACTTGATTTATAATGGGCAATAGATTTGAAAATCTGTTTCTGCAAAGAATATATACAAACGATTAACAGGCACATGAAAGAAATGATCACCATCATTAGTCATCACAGAAATTCAACTAAAAACCACAATGAGATACCATTCCACACTCACTTGATTAGCTATAATCAAAAATAATGTGTTGGAAAGAACCTGGAAAAAGTAGCATCTTTATAAATGGTTAGTGAGAATGAACTAAAGCTTTTGCCTTTGAAGATGAGGAAGGTTTAGTTTCAGGAAAGCCAGAGTGCTGTAGAGACTCCATTCTTGAAGGATATACACAAAATTTCATATTCCAGGACCAGAGCAGAAGCAACAATTTAAAAGGAGCTTTGGTTTCAGATCCACTTGATGATTTTAGAAAGCCCCCAGGGAAGGTGATAGGCAGCTAGAACTCACCCTGGGGCCATACAATATAGTGGAGAAACTTTGGGGGTGCTCATTTTGGCATGAAGACACAAGCCCTTCCAAGTGCTATTTGGAGTTCTTCCTCTAGCTTATTAGTACTAGGAGCCATTTCCTTCTACCAGCTTGCCAGCACCAGTACTGGAATGGCATCAGGCCAAGCAATTAGCCAGACAGGGACACACTATCCAATAGCTGGTTGGCTGTCTTAAGACCCAATGAGCCCATAGCTGCCTAGGACAAAGTCCTGTCTATCAGAGAGCTCACGATTCATCTATGGCAAACAGTAGGACAGTACTAGCCCCTAGGCCCTGGCCCTGTCCACGAGCAGTCAGATACCAGGATCCAGACAACTGCAGCTGCACAGCCTACCAACCACCAGCAGGCTGGCATCAATTCAAAGATGCCTTGGATCCATGCCTACCATACTTACCAGCAAGCTGGAACTGGCTTTAGGACACCATGGGACCCTTAGCCAGGCACCCTGGAATGTAACCACACCCACTAGTGGGCCAACACCAACTTCAGGAAACCCTGGACCCCATAGACAGCAATGTAAGGAGTTGGGCCCACTCATGAGGAGGGCAAACTAGATTCTAGACCCCTTTTACCATACATGCTGGAATCTGACTACTCATGAGTGGGCCAGCAATTGACCTGGGCTTCTGCACCCAAATGCCTTGTAACCCAAACCCACTCACCAGCAGCTGGTAGCCTCTGCAGAAATTAAACCTTTGACACTAACTAGAATGGGGACCAACATGCTTACCAGGCCACATATAATAGTCAGTCTGTCACACAGAAAGACTCATGCAGGGCACGTGGTGGCATCCCTAAAGCTCATAGCTCTGGCGACCAGAGGAGAGTGCTCTGCTGGGACACATAAGACATTTCTTTCAAAAGACCTCTTCTCCAAGCTGAGGATGTTAGGTAAAAGAAGACCAGGACATCAAAAGAATGTCTAACAGGCTTTAATGGTGAAGCGCTCCCAGGCAGGGTTCAGTTCAGTTCAGTTCAGTCGCTCAGTCGTGTCCGACTCTTTGCGACCCCATGAATTGCAGCACACCAGGCCTCCCTGTCCATCACCATCTCCCAGAGTTCACTCAGACTCACGTCCATAGAGTCAGTGATGCCATCTAGCCATCTCATCCTCGGTTGTCCCCTTCTCCTCCTGCGCCCAATCCCTCCCAGCATCAGAGTCTTTTCCAATGAGTCAACTCTTCACATGAGGTGTCTAAAGTACTGGAGCTTCAGCTTTAGCATCATTCCTTCCAAAGAAATCCCAGGGTTGATCTCCTCCTTCAGAATGGACTCCTTGGAACTCCGTGCAGCCCAAGTGACCCTCAAGAGTCTTCTCCAACACCACAGTTCAAAAGCATCAATCTTCAGCACTCAGCCTTCTTCACAGTCCAACTCTCACATCCATACATGACCACAGGAAAAACCATAGCCTTGACTAGGTGGACCTTAGTCGGCAAAGTAATGTCTCTGCTTTTGAATATACTACCTAGGTTGGTCTTACGTTTCTTCCAAGGAGTAAGTGTCTTTTAATTTCATGGCTGCAGTCACCATCTGCAGTGATTTTGGAGCCCCCCAAAATAAAGTCTGACACTGTTTCTACTGTTTCCCCATCTATTTCCCATGAAGTGATGGGACCAGATGCCATGATCTTCGTTTTCTGAATGTTGAGTTTTAAGCCAACTTTTTTTACTCTCCTCTTTCACTTTCATCAAGAGGCTTTTTAGCTCCTCTTGACTCTCTGCCATAAGGGTGGTGTCATCTGCATATCTGAGGTTATTAATGTTTCTCCTGGAAATCTTGATTCCAGCTTGTGTTTCTTCCAGTCCAGCGTTTCTCATTATGTACTCTCCATACAAGTTAAACAAGCAGGGTGACAATATACAGCCTTGACGTACTCCTTTTCCTATTTGGAACCAGTCTGTTGTTCCATGTCCAGTTCTAACTGTTGCTTCCTGACCTGCATACAGATTTCTTAAGAGACAGGTTAGGTGGTCTGCTATTCCCATCTCATTCAGAATTTTCCACAGTTTATTGTGATCCACACAGTCAAAGGCTTTGGCATAGGCAATAAAGCAGAAATAGTTGTATTTCTGGAACTCTCTTGCTTTTTTGATGATCCAGCGGATGTTGGCACTTTGATCTCTGGTTCCTTTGCCTTTTCTAAAACCAGCTTGAACATCAGGGAGTTCACGGTTCATGTATTGTTGAAGCCTGGCTTGGGGAATTTTGAGCATTACTTTACTAGCATGTGAGATGAGTGAAATTGTGCGGTAGTTTGAGCATTCTTTGGCATTGCCATTTTTGAGGATTGGAATAAAAACTGACCTTTTCCAGTCCTGTGGCCACTGCTGAGTTTTCCAAATTTGCTGGCATATTGAGTGCAGCACTTTCACAGCATCATCTTTCAGGATTTGAAATAGCTCAACTGGAATTCCATCACCTCCACTAGCTTTGTTCGTAGTGATGCTTTCTAAGGCCCACTTGACTTCACATTCCAAGATGTCTGGCTCTAGATTAGTGATCACATCATCATGATTATCTGGGTCGTGAAGATCTTTTTTGTACAGTTCTTCCATGTATTCTTCCCACCTCTTCCTAATATCTTCTGCTTCTGTTAGATCCAGACCATTTCTGTCCTTTATCAAGCCCATCTTTGCATGAAGTGTTCCTGATTTTCTTAAAGAGACCCCTAGTCTTTCCCATTCTGTTGTTTTTCTCTATTTCTTTGCATTGATCACTGAAGTAGGCTTTCTTATCTCTTCTTGCTATTCTTTGGAACTGTGCATTCAGATGCTGATATCTTTCTTTTTCTCCTTTGCTTTTCACCTCTCTTCTTTTCACAGCTATTTGTAAGGCCTCCCCAGACAGCCTTTTAGCTGTTTTGCATTTCTTTTCCATGGGGATGGTCTTGATCCCTGTTTCCTGTACAATGTCATGAACCTCATTCCATAGTTCATCAGGCACTCTATCCATCAGATCTAGTCCCTTAAATCTATTTCTCACTTCCACTGTATAATCATAAGGGATTTGATTTATGTCATACCTGAATGGTCTAGCGGTTTTCCCTACTTTCTTCAATTTAAGTCTGAATTTGGCAATAAGCCCTGACCAGAACGGGGCAGATCAAGGAAGTTCGAGCGCCCAGACAGTGTTAGAAGTTTGTTTATATATGCACAATGCAAGGGATGGCCGGGTTAGTGGATGGGGGTTTGGATAGGTTGCCGGTTCATGGCGTCACGGGCTGATAGGTCTTTCTATGCAGCTGGGGTGGGGCAGCTTTAGCAGCGAAGTGTGCTGTCATTGGTCCCCGGGATCCGGGAGGATCCTTCCAATAGGGACCTTCTCGCCGGCAGGAGGGAGAGGAGGTGTGGCCCATCATGGCCCCCAAGGTCCGACCTTACACAGGAAATGTGAAAATACTTACCAAGTACATAGAAAAAAGCAAATTAGAGGAAATGAGGCAATAGAGAAATATGTTCCAAACATATTGAAGAAACAAGAAAAACTTCCAGGGATTTTATCTTTCAAAATGATAGGAGATAGTATTCCCATTTCTTTAAGATTTTCCACAGTTTGTTGTGATCCACACAGTCAAAGGATGTGGCGTAGTCAGGAAAGAAGTAGATATTTTTCTGGAACTCTATTGTTTTTTTGATGATCCAGCGGATGTTGGCAATTTGATCTATGGTCCTTCTGCCTTTTCTAAATTCAGCTTGAAAATCTGGAAGTTCATGATTCACATACTGTTGAAGGCTGACTTGAAGAATTTTGAACATTGCTTTGCTAGCCTGTGAGATGAGTGCAATTATGTGGTAGTTTGAACATTCTTTGGCAATTCCTTTCTTTGGGATTAGGATGAAAACTGACCTGTTCCAGTCCTATGGCTACTGCTGTGTTTTCCAAAATTACTGACATATTGAGTGCAGCACTTTCACAGCATCATCTTTTAAGATTTGAAATAGCTCAACTGGAATTCTATCACCTCCACTAGCTCTAACGATATTGATGTTTCCAAAGGCCTACTAGACTTCACATTCCAGGATGTTTGTCTCTAGGAGAGTGATCACACCATCGTGGTTATCTGGGCTATGAAGATACTCTGTACAGTTCTTCTGTGTATTCTTGCCACCTCTTCTTAATATCTTCTGCTTCTGTTAGGTCCATACCATTTCTGTTCTTATTGTGCCCATCTTTGCATGAAATGTTCCCTTGGTATCTCTAATATCTTGAAGAGATTGCTAGTTTTCCCATTCAATTATTTTCCTCTGCTTCTTTGCATTAATCACTGAGAAAGATTTTATCTCTCTTATCCCCCATCAGTGTGGATGGGGACATGAGCTACAAAATTAAAAGATGTTTGGAAGAAAAGCTGTGAAAAACCTAGACAGAATATTAAAAAGCAGAGCTATTACTTTGACTATAAAAGTCCATATAGTGAATTCAGTTTAGGTCAGTGGCTCAGTTGTGTATACCTCTCTGTGAATCCATGGACTGAAGCACACCAGGCTTCACTGTCCATCACTAACTTCTGCAGCTGGCTAAAAGTCATGTCCATAGAGTCAGTGATGCCATCCAACCATCTCATCCTGTTGTCCCTTTCTCCTCCCGCCTTCAATCCTTCCCATCATCAGGATTTTTTCCAGTGAGTCAGTTCTTCCCATCAGGTGGCCAAAGTATTGGAGCTTCAACATCAACATCAGTCTTTCCAATGATTATTCAGGGTTGACTTTCTTTAGGATTGACTGGTTTGACTTCCTTGCAGTCCAAAGACTTTCAAGAGTCTTCTCCAGCACCACAGTTCAAAAGCATCAATTCTTCTGTGCTCAGCTTTCTTTATACTCCAACTCTTACATCCATACATGATGACTGAAAAAAACCTAGCATTGACTAGATGGACTTTCTTGGCAAAGTAATGTCTCTGCTTTTTAATATGCTGTCAAGGTTAGTCATAGCTTTTCTTCCAAGGAGTAAGCATCTTTTAATTTCATGGCTGCAGTCACCATCTGCAGTGACTCTGGAGCCCAAAAAATTAAAGTCTGTCTGTCTCCATCATTTCCCCATCTATTTGCCATAAAATGATGGGACCAGATGCCATGATCTTCATTTTTTGAGTGTTGAGTTTTAAGCCAATCTTTCAATCTCCTCTTTCACTTTCATCAAGAGGCTCCTTAGTTCTTCACTTTCTGCCATTACGGCGATGTCATCTGCATATCTGAGGTTATTGATATTTCTCCTGGCAATCTCGATTTCAGTTTGCACTTCACACACCCTACCATTTTGCATGATGTACTATGCATATAACTAAATAAGCAGGGTAACAATATACAGCTTTGAGGTACTCCATTCCCAATTTGGAACCAATCTGTTGTTTCATGTCCATTTCTAACTGTTGCTTCTTGATCTACATACAGATTTCTCAGGAGGCAGGTCAGGTGGTCTGGTATTCCCATCTCTAGAAGAATTTCCCACAGTTTGTTGTGATCCACACAGTCAAAAGCTTTAATGTAGTCAATAAAACAGAAGTAGATTTTTTTTTTCTGGGACTCTCTTGGTTTTTCTAAAGTCCGGTGGATGTTGGCTTTTTGATCTTTGGCTCCTCTGAAGAAGTGAAGTCACTCAGTCGTGGCCAACTCTTTGTGACCCCATGGACTGTAGCCCGTTCAGGCTCCTCTGTCCATGGTATTCTCCAGGAAAGAATACTGGAGTGGGTTGCCATTTCCTTCTCCAGGGGATCTTCCCAACCCAGGGATTGAACCTGGGTCTCCTGCATTGGAGGCAGATGCTTTATCCTCTGAGCCACCAGGGAAGCCTGCCTTTTCTAATTCCAGCTTGAATATCTGGAAGTTCTCAGTTCAAAAACTGTTGAAGCCTGACTTGGATAATTTTGAGCATAAGTTTACTAGCAAGTTATATGAGTGCAATTGTGCTGAAGTTTGAACAATCTTTTGTGTTGTCTTTCTTTGGAATGGGAATAAAAGCTGACCTTTTCCAGTCCTGTGGCCACTGCTGAGTTGTCCAATTTTGCTGGCATATTGAGTGCTACACTTTACCAGCATCATCTTTTAGGATTTGAAATAGCCCAACTGGAATTCCATCACCTCCATTAGCTTTGTTCATAATGATGCTTTCTAAGGCTCTTTACTTCTCATTCCATTATATCTGGCTCTAGGTGAGTGATCACACCATCATTGTTATCTAGGTCATTGAGATCTTTTTTCATCTGTGTATTCCTTCCACCACTTCTTAATATCTTCTTCAGTTAGGTCCATACCATTTCTGTTCTTTATTGAGCACATCTTTACATGAAATGTCCCCTTAGTTTCTCTAATTTTCTTGAAGATATCTCTAGTCTTTCTGATTCTATTGTTTTCTTCTACTTCTTTGCATTGGTCACTGAGGAAGGCTTTCATATCTCTCCTTGCTATTCATTGGAACTCTGCATTCAGATAGGTATATATTTCCTTTCTCCTTTGCCTTTAGCTTCTTTTCTTTTCTCAGCTCTTTGCAAGGCCTCCAGACAACCATTTTGCCATATATTTAGTCAAATCTATAGTTTTTCCAGTAGTCATGAATGGACATGAGAGCTGAAAAATAAAAAGGCTGAGTGCTGAAGAAATGATTCCTGCAGATTGTGGTGCTTGAGAAGACTCTTGTGAGTGCTTTGGACCGAAAGGAGATCAAACCAGTCAATCCTAAAGGAAATCAACCTTGAATGTTCATTGGAAGTACTGATGTTAAAGTTGAAGCTATAATATTTTAGCCACTTGATGTGAAGAGCTGACTCATTCAAAAAGACCCTGATGCTGGGAAAGATTGAAGCCAGTAGCAGAAGAGGACAACAGAGAATGAGATGGTTGGATGGCATCACTGACTCAGTGGACATGAGTTTGAGCAAACTCCAGTAGTTGGTGTTGGACAGGAAAGGTTTTGTGCTGCAGTCCATGAGGTCGCAAAGAGTCAGTCAGAACTGAGTGACTGAACTAAACTGAAATGAATCTTTGTGAAGTTTTCAGATTTTCCATTAGAATCCTTTATTTTTTTACCCAATTCCGTAACTTGTCTTTATCCCAAAGTCCTTACTATAAATCTTCTTGAAGAGAAAGCATTTTTGCACAACTTGGTTAGTGCTGTGACAACACTTTAATATAGCAAATAAAATCATGACTGATATTTTAGCAGTATACATCAGAATTTTAGGAACACCATATAATTTCTAGGATATCTGTATCAGTAACATTTACCATACAATATAACTTTTTTTACAATTGAAATTTATCACTCATTTGACAATATTTTCCTGGAGGAGGAAATGGCAACCCACTCCAGTATTGTTGCCTGAAGAATCCCATGGACAGAAGATTCTGGTGGGTTACAGTTCATAGGGTTGCAAAGAGTCAGATACGACTGAAGCAATTTAGCACCCTTGTCATTCAGCATGCAAAATGAACCTAGTTACCATAATATCTCTCTTTGGGATGTTTCAGGGGCCCTCTGAAGCATCACAAAGTTAGCTAGAAGTCAAAAGTTCTCCCTTAAATGATTTGGGAAGTTTTGCCAACAAATATCAAAAAGGTTTAGAACACTAAATCAGGTAGGATTATAGGTCACTTTGAAACACTAATTACTTAGCCAAAGCAATGGTAAAGGATTCCAAAACAGATCATTTAAGATGTAAGGAAACTTAAATCTGTTATCAAAGGCAGTTCAACATCTGAAGAAGACATGTCCTCTTAACAGAGAGCAAAGCCAAATTCAAATGTTTGTACCAGCTTAAATTTAAATTTATTTACAATTAAAAAATTAAATTTCAAACAGTCAGTCCTGACTAAGCACAAAACTCCTTTCTCAGGTTCTAGTTTCCAAAAAATCTCATCACTTTGTGTGCCCATTACTTTGTTTTCCCATCCTGAAACAGCCACATGTAAGTCAGACTTACTCCCTTTTCCCTTCATAAAATGTAATCCCATTCCTCATACCTTCTTTACTGAAATTACACATCCTGCTTTCCTTAAGCAACCAAGAACTGACCTTTATATTAGCATTCTATAGATTGATGAGCATAAATACCAGTGATAATTTATTTATAAAAAGAAGAAAGCATTTGAATATCTCAGAATGGCACCAAATATGTTTCATTAGTACCCCCAAATCTCTTTAGTTTCTCTGTAAGAGAGGTTAGTTTTCAGTAATCAGTGTTTCAGAATCTTATTTTATTTGAAAATGATCTAGCTATTCAATAAACTTTTATCACTTAGTTTAGCACAACCCTAGAAATGAAGGTTACCAAAATCTGGAGAGAGTATTTTAGACATTCTTTTTTTTTTTTCCCCAGTTTTTTTTTGTTGTTGTTGAATGTTTATTATTTTTAAATATAAATTTATTTATTTTAATTGGAGTTTAATTACTTTACAATATTGTATTGGTTTTGCCATACATCAACATGAATCCATCACAGGTATACACGTATTTCCCATCCTGAACCACCTTCCCTCCTCCCTCCCTGTACCATCCCTCTGGGTCATCCCAGTGCACCAGCCCCAAGCATCCAGTATCATGCATCAAACCTGGACTGGCGATTCTTTTCATATATGATATTATACATGTTTCAATGCCATTCTCCCAAATCATCCCACCCTCTCCCTTTCCCACGGAGTCCAAAAGACTGTTTTATACATCTGTGTCTCTTTTGCTGTCTCACATACAGGGTTATCATTACCGTCTTTCTAAATTCCATATGTAGGCATTAGTATACTATATTGGTGTTTTTTCTTTCTGGCTTACTTCACTCTGTATAATAGGCTCCAGTTTCATCCACCTCATTAGAACTGATTCAAATATATTCTATTTAATGGCTGAGTAATACTCCATTGTGTATATGTACCACAGCTTTCTTATCCATTCATCTGCTGATGGACATCTAGGTTGCTTCCATGTCCTGGCTATTATAAACAGTGCTGCAATGAACATTGGGGTACACATGTCTCTTTCAGTTCTGGTTTCCTCGGTGTGTATGCCCAGTAGTGGGGTTGCTGGGTCATAAGGCAGTTCTATTTTCAGTTTTTTAAGGAATCTCCACACTGTTCTCCATAGTGGCTGAACTAGTTTGCATTCCCAACAACAGTGTAAGAGGGTTCCCTTTTCTCCACACCCTCTCCAGCATTTATTGCTTGTAGACTAATGGATCACAGCCCTTCTGACTGGCGTGACACAGTACCCCATTGTGGTTTTGATTTTCATTTCTCTGATAATGAGTGATGTTGAGCATCTTTTCATGTGTTTGTTAGCCATCCGTATGTCTTCTTTTGAGAAATGTATGTTTAGTTTTTTGGCCCATTTTTTGATTGGGTCGTTTATTTTTCTGGAATTGAGCTGCATGAGTTGCTTGTATATTTTTGAGATTAGTTGTTTGTCAGTTGCTTCATTTGCTATTATTTTCTCCCATTCTGAAGGCTATCTTTTCACCTTGCTTATAGTTTCCTTTGTTGTGCAGAAGCGTTTAATTTTAATTAGGTCCCATTTGTTAATTTTTGCTTTTATTTCCAGTATTCTGGGAGGTGGGTCATAGAGGATCCTGCTGTGATGTATGTCAGAGAGTGTTTTGCCTATGTTCTCCTCTAGGAGTTTTATAGTTTCTGGTCTTAGGTTTAGATCTTTAATCCATTTTGAGTTTATTTTTGTGCATGGTGTTAGAAAGTATTCTAGTTTCATTCTTGTACAAGTGGTTGACCAGTTTTACCAGCACCACTTGTTAAAGAGATTTTTTTAATCCATTGTATATTCTTGCCTCCTTTGTCAAAAAGTATGATTAGAAATTCCCTGGTGGCTCAGACAGTAAAGCGTCTGCCCCCAATGCCGGAGACCCAGGTTCGATCCCTGGGTCGGGAAAATCCCCTGGGGAAGGAAATGGTAACCCACTACAGTATTCTTGCCTGGGAAATCCCATGGACAGAGGAACCTGGTGGGCTAGAATCCATGGGGTCGCAAAGAGTCAGACTCGACTGAGCGACTTCACTTCACTTTTAAAGTACAATTATTCCTAATACAGCTGATCTAAAAATCTCTTATCTTATTTCCATTCTTCTTTCCTTACAGGTTTCTTTACTTGAGTTACTTTCCTTGCTGACAAATTTGAATCAGATATAACAGTACATAATTTATACTTAACCTAAGCACAATAAAAATATAATGCTTAATGTTAAGGACTCAGACATGTCTATATTAAGTTCAGTTTAGTCACTCAGTCATGTCCAGCTCTTTGCAGTTCCATGGACTGCACCACTCCAGGCTTCCCTGTCTATCACCAACTCCCAGAGTTTACTCAATCTCATGTCCATTGAGTCGGTGATGCCATTCAATGATCTCATCTTCTGCCATCCCCTTCTCTTCCTGCCTTCAATCCTTCCCAGCATCAGGGTATTTTCAAATTAGTCAGTTCTTCTCATCAAGTGGCCAAAGTATTGGAGTTTCAGCTTCAACATCAGTCCTTCTAATGAATATTTCCTTTAGGATGGACTGGTTGGATCTCCTTGTGGTTCAAGGGACTCTCAAGTGTCTTCTCCAACACCGTAGTTCAAAAGAATCAATTATTTGGTGCTCAGCTTTTTTAATAATAAAACATACCTTTGCAAATATATATTTTTTAAACATCAGTTATGGGGACCATGGTGAGGCAACCCAGAGTAGACATCTCTTCCACTTAAACTCTACAAGGATATGGAGCTGTGGTACCAGCAGAGGCCCTAATATTCATCTGCCTCTTTGGGGAGTGAGTCCAGATAAATTTAAGTGAGTCTCCCCTGATTCTAGGATCTCCTGTTATTGGTTGATAATCCTAAATTTTATTCAGTGGGGAAAGAGTTTATCCTTGAATCTTGGTTTCAAGAAGAGCTACCTGGGTTACTCAGTTTAGACACTGAGAGGGTTATCTTTAGTCAAAGGACTGGGAAGAGTTTACCTCGTATAGGTGCTGAGTGGGTTGTCTTGAGTGTAAAAGGCACTGGGAAGATATTGCTTGAGTAGGTAAAAGGCACTAGGGTAAAAGGCACTGGGAAGACTTAGTTTGCATACTGAGTGGCTGGTTGTCCTCAGTTTAGAGACTGGGAAGACTTTGCTCAGTGAGGTGGGACTGAGTTATTATGGGGGAAGACTGGCCCATCGTTTTTCCTTAAATTGGCTACCTTAATAGTAGCCAATAATTATTTCTAAATTATTTCCAATAATCGACTACCTTGTGAAAATAAAGCTGAAATGTTATGAGAGCTTCTGAGCTCCAAATTAGTAACTCTCTGTTAATAACTGGCAATGGCTTTCTCAGACTACTGAGAGACAGGAGTGGTAGATAGTGAAAGTGTTACTCTCTCAGTTGTGTCTGACTCTTTGCGATCCCTTGGACTGTAGCCTGAGAGGGTCTTCAGTCCATAGAATTCTCCAGCCAAGAATACTGGAGTGGGTTACCATTTCCTTCTCCAGGGGATCTTCCTGACCCAGGGATCAAACTTGGGTATCCTGCATTGCAGGCAGATTATCATCTGGGCCAACAAGGAAGTGGTGGAGGCAAGACCTCAGGTCTCAAAGTTGTCCCCATTGGGAAACCCACTCATGCAACTAACAAATTGCACAAGCAAGGACATGCACCAAAATTTACCATTCTGTGATATGAGCAACTGTGGAAGCATTTTACACCACTAGGATTATCTGAGACATGTAACAGGGTGCTGCAGTAGCTCTGAAGCAACACCAGAGAAGTTAAGCTTCTAAGCAGCATACATTGGACCACCAAACAATTGTGGCTAGCAATTTTATCTCAACAAACTGACTTCAAAATGGGGGAAAAAAAGTTTTAAAATAAAAGAAAAAGGTATGACAGATTTTCAATATCCTAGTTGAGTAAACGTACATACTAAACTTACAAGTATTTACTTAATTGAAAATTAAAGGAAATCTCACCCTAAAAATTGAAGAGTCTCTTTTATAGCATATTAAGGAGAAAAAATAAAATGGCGGCATGATAAAAATACCTTTTAATAATGCTGACTCTAAACAAAGGGCTTCTAGAGGGAAACTTCCATTTATCTGTGTCTTTGAAATCTAAATGTTCTAACCGAGCTTCCTATGACAGTGTGTGTGTGTGTGTGTGTGTGTGTATGCATGTGTTTTGGAAACTTTGCTATTGTCACATTATTTTTTAAAAGTAAACTCACTGGATACTCACTGGATATGTTACATTCTCACTCTTATGGGAAGCCTCATGTCTTAAAGGATTGAATCACTATTGATAAATAGTTTACTGATGGCCAAATGATGGTTACTCTTAAAATTGGAGAAGCTAACAAATTGGTGAAATCTAGAGTGCTCTTATAAACAGCTCTTTCATTGCTAACAATAAAACAAAAATTCAAAATGCTGCTGCTGCTAAGTTGCTTCAGTCGTGTCCGACTCTGTGCGACCCCATAGATGGCAGCTCACCAGGCTCCCCTGTCCCTGGGATTCTCCAGGCAAGAACACTGGAGTGGGTTGCTATTTCCTTCTCCAGTGCATGAAAGTGAAAAGTGAAAGTGAGGTCACTCTGTCGTGTCCGACTCTTAGCGACCCCATGGACTGCAACCTACCAGGCTCCTCCGTCCATGGGATTTTCCAGGCAAGAGTACTGGAGTGGGCTGCCATTGCCTTCTCCAAAAATTCAAAATAAAGATAAATGTAATAATGAACCTAATAATGAGTTCCAAAGTAGGGACTCTCTCTTACTGGCTGACGATGGTTTTCTCAGAAAACTGAGAAATAGGAGTGGTGGAAAGTGAAAGTGTTAGTCTTTCAGTTGTGTCTGACTCTTTGCGACCCCCTGGACTTTAAACTGCCAGGGTCCTCTGTCCATAGAACCCCCCAAGGAAGAATACTGGAGTGAGTTGCCATTTCCTTCTCCAGGGGAATCTTCCTTACCTAGGGATCAAACTAACCAACAATGAAACAAAAATCAAAATAAAAGTAAATTTAATAACTAATAATGAGCCCAAAGTAGGGACTCTCTCTTATTGGCTGGCAATGACTTTCTCAGACAACTGAGAAACAGGAGTGGTGGAAAGTGATCAAAATTGGTGAAAAATTTCTTCTGATAATGAACATAAGAACTTATTTTGTTTAAAAGAAGTAAGAGAGACTGGCTTAGGAAGTTTCATTTGTGGTCTTCACTCCCCTTTAATGGATCTTACAAAAAATAAAAAGAGGTTTAGAATAATTAATGTTAACAAGAAAAATTCATACTTACAACAGGTTGAAAATTTTAAAAGGAATTATCTCAAATGAATAAAGAAGTCTTTAAATGGTTATTGAAAATGAGATTAATAAAATAGGTATTTATATGATTAAAACAAGATTTGATATTACTACTATACCTAAGGTTTAATGAGCCATAAGGGACCATGGATTGTAGTTTTCTTGTGGCAAAGTGGCTTGCATAACTTGCGTAACTCAATGAAACTATGAGCCATGCCATACAGGGCTGCCCAAGACAGATGGGTCATAGTGAAGAGCTCTGATAAAATATGGAGAAGGAAATGGCAAACCACTCTAGTATTTGTACCTAGAGAAGCCCATGGGCAGTATAAAGGAACAAAAGATATGACAGCAGAAAATGAGCCCCAGGTTGGAAGGTGTCCAATATGATACTGGGGAAGAATGCAGGGCAATTACTAATAGCTCCAGAAAGAATGAAGCAAGAGATATGCAGAATAACAGGCAAATTTGGCCTTGGAGTTCAAAATAAAGTAATGCAAAGGCTAAAATTTTGTCAAGAGGACACACTGGTCATAGTAAGCTCCCTTTTCCAACTACCCAATAAACAACTCTACACATGGGCATAACCAGATGGCCAAATCGGAATCAGACCAACTATGTTCTTTTCAACCAAAGATGGATAAGCCTAATACACAAAATAAAACTAACACCAGTGGCTGACTGGCTCAGAACCTGAGCTCCTTATTGCAAAGGTCAGACTTAAATTGAAGAAAGAAGGGAAAACCACTAGCCATTCAGATATGATCAAAATGATCTCTCTTATGATTATACAGTGGAGATGACTAATAAACTCAAGGAACTAGATCTGGTAGACAGAGTGCCTGAAGAACTATAAACAAACGTTCATATCATAGTACAGGAAGTAGTGACTAAAATCATCCCAAAGAAAAAGAAATGCAAGAAGGCAAAGTTGGTGTCTGAGGATGTTTTGCAAATAACGGAGGAAAGAAGAGAAGCAAAAGATAAGGGAGAAGGGGAAAGATGTACCAAGTTGAATGTAGAATTCCACAAAAGGCAAGAAGATGCCTTCTTAAATTAACAATGCAAAGAAACAGAGCAAAACAATAGAATAGAAAAGACTAGAGATCTCTTCAAGAAAATTGGAGGTATCAAGGGAACATTATATGCAAGGATTGGCATGATAAAGGACAGAAACAGTAAGCATGTAACATAAGCAGAAGAGGTGGCAAGAATACATGGAAGAGCTATACAAAAAAGGTCTTAATGATCCAGAGAACCATGCTGGTTTGGTCACTCACTAAAACCAGACACCCTGGAGTGTGAGGTCAAATTAGCCTTAGGAAGCTTTCCTAGGAACAAGCTATTGGAGGTGACAGAATTCCAGCTAAGCTGTTTAAACTCCTTAAAAAATGATGACAATAAAGTGCTGCACACAATATGTTAGCAAATATGGAAAACTCAGCAGTGGCCTTAGGACTGGAAAGGGTCAAGTTTCATTCCAATCCCAAAGAAGGGCAATGCCCAAGAATTGCCCAAGAAATGCTCAAACTATCATACAATTGCTTTCATTTCACATGCAATGAAGGTTAGCTCAAAATCCATCAAAGTAGGCTTCAACTGTATTTAAACCAAGAACTTTCAAATGTATAAGCTAGGTTTAGAAAAGACAAATGAATCAGAGATCAAATTGCCAACATTTGTTGGATCATGGAGAAAGCAGAGAAATTCCAAACATCCTCTTCTGCTTCATTGGCTATGCTAAAGCCTTTGATTGTGTGAATACAAAAAAAAAAAAAAGTTAAAATCCTTAAAGAGACAGGAGATTACCCAATGAGAACACATTAACTGTCTCCTGAGAAACCTGTATGCAGGTTAAGAAAGAATAGTTACAAGTGGACTTGGAACAACTGACGTTCAAAATTGGGAAAGGAGCATCGCAAGGCTGTATGTTGGCACCCTGCTAATTTAACTTACATGCAGTGTGCATCTGACAAAATGCCAGGCTGGATGAATCACAAACTGGAATCAAGATTGCCAGGAGAAATATCAACAACCTCAGACATGAGATGATACCACTCTAGTGACCGAAAATGAAGAGGAACTAAAGAAAACAGTGATGAAGGTAAAAGAGGAGACTGAAAAAAGTTGGCTTGAAGGTCAACATTTAAAAAATAAATAAATAAAACTTAAGACCATGGCATCTGGTCCCCATCACTTCATGGCAAATAGAAGGAGAAGAGTGAAGCAGTGACAGATTCTCATTTTTTTGGTCTCCAAAATCAGTGCAGCTGGTGACTGCAACCATGAAATTAAAAGACACTTGCTCCTTGGAGCAAACTCGACACTTGCAAACCTCGACAGTGTATTAAAAAGCAGAGTCATCAATTTGCTGGCAAATGTCCATATAGTCAAAGCTATGGTTTTTCCACAAGTCATGTATCAATGTGAGGGTTGGACCATAAGGGAGACTGAATGCCAAAGAATTGATGTTTAGAACTGTGGTATTGGAGACGACTCTTGAGAGTCCCTTGGACTGAAAGGACATCAAAACAGTCAATCCTAAAGGAAATCAGTCCTGAATATTCATTGGAAGGACTGATACTGAAGCTGAAGCTCCAATACTTCGTTCACCTGATGTGAAGAATTGACTCACTGGAAAAAAACCCTGATTCTGGGAAAGACTGGAGGCAGGAGAAGAAGGGGACTGCAAGGAGATCCAACCATTCCATTCTGAAGGAGATCAACCCTGGGATTTCTTTGGAAGGAATGATGCCAAAGTTGAATCTACAGTACTTTGACCACCTCATGTGAAGAGTTGACTCATTGTAAAAGACTCTGATGCTGGGAGGGGTTGGGGGCAGGAGGAGAAGGGGACGACTGAGGATGAGATGGCTGGATGGCATCATGGGGTCGATGGACGTGAGTCTGAGTGAACTCCGGGAGATGGTGATGGACAGGGAGGCCTGACGTGTTGCGATTCATGGGGTCACATCGAGTCGGACACAACTGAGCTACTGAACTGAACTGAACTGAGCTGAACCTGGATCCTCCACCTTGCTCCTCAGAGAAGTTCTGTCAGGGTCACTCACCATGCTGTTTCCCAGGCTTAAAATCCTAAAATTTCCCACCAAATAAAACATAACTCTCAATTTTTAGTTTCTGAAAATTTATGTAAGTTGACACTAATAAAAGCTTTAAATTTAGGGAGATGCTTCTTAAGGTCAAATTATGAAGTAAATTAAGATTTTATTCAGTATCCAACCACTGGTTTTTATATTTCTAACCCTAGTCTATATATAAAAGTATCTCTTGCTGTTCCTTGACTCCCTGGATTTAATTTCTCAACTCCTGTCACCAGCTAGGTCTTGACTTACCTTAAGCAAAGTTTTGACTCCAAATATTCACTTCCATCTTACATTTTACCTCAAGGATCTTATTTGTAAATTATTAAGTGCTGGTGTGTTTTCAAAAATATATTATATATAAAGAGAGTAGAGACTACTTCACATTTCCAAGTTTCCATATATGTTCTTACACAAACACAAGAAAAACTTAGTGAATTTAGTAAAATCTGACATTAGTGTAGTTCAGTCTGTGGGAAATATTTGTATTGGGCTAATAAATATATGACCAAAATCTTTTTCATGGAGGTGAACATTTTTTAACAGAATACACTAGTAGTTATCATTTTCATGTCTTTATGAGAAAAGTGGTAGATAGGGAAAGAGAAGAAATCTTACATACACACACATGATGCACCTATAGAATCATTTCAGTTCAGTCGCTCAGTTGTGTCTGACTCTTTGTGACCCCTTGAATTGTAGCACGCCAGGCCTCCCTGTCCATCACCAACTCCCGGAGTTCACTCAAACTCACCTCCATCGAGTCAGTGATGCCATCCAGTCATCTCATCCTCGGTTGTCCCTTTCTCCTCCTGCCGCCAATCCCACCCAACATCATAGTCCTTTCCAATGAGTCAACTCTTTGCATGAGGTGGCCAAAGTAGTGGAGTTTCCGCTTTGGCATCATTCCTTCCAAAGAAATCCCAGGGCTGATCTCCTAAAGAATGGACTGGTTGGATCTCCTTGCAGTCCAAGGGACTCTCAAGAGTCTTCTCCAACACCACAGTTCAAAAGCATCATTTCTTCGGCACTAAGCTTTCTTCACAGTCCGACTCTCACATCCATACCTGACCACTGGAAAAACCATAGCCTTGACTAGACACACCTTTTTTGGCAAAGTAATGTCTCTGCATTTGAATATGCTATCTAGGTGGGTCATAACTTTTCGTCCAAGGAGTAAGCATCTTTTAATTTCATGGTTGAGTCATCATCTGCAGTGATTTTGGAGCCAACAAAATAAAGTGTGACACTGTTTCCACTGTGTCCCCATCTATTTCCCATGAAGTGATGGGACCGGATGCCATGATCTTTGTTTTCTGAATGTTGAGCTTTAAGCCAATTTTTTCGCTCTCCTCTTTCACTTTCATCAAAAGGCTTTTCAATTCCTCTTCACTTTCAGCCATTAGGGTGTTGTCATCTGCATATCTGAGGTTATTGATATTTCCCCCAGCAATCTTGATTCCAGCTTGTGCTTCTTCCAGCCCAGCATTTCTCATGATGTACTCTGCATAGAAGTTAAATAAGCAGGGTGACAATATACAGCCTTGACATACTCCTTTTCCCATTTGGAACCAGTCTGTTGTTTCACGTCCAGTTCTAACTGTTGCTTCCTGATCTGCATATAGGTTTCTCAAGAAGCAGGTCAGGTGATCTGGTATTCCTATCTCTTTCAGAATTTTCCACAGTTTATTGTGATCCACACAGTCAAAGGTTTTAGCATAGTCAATAGACCAGAAATAGATGTTTTTCTGGAACTCTCTTGCTTTTTTGATGATCCAGCGGATGTTGGCAATTTGATCTCTGGTTCCTCTTCCTTTTCTAAAATCAGCTTGAACATCAGGAAGTTCACACTCCACGTATTGTTGAAGCCTGGCTTGGAGAATTTTGAGCATTACTTTACTACCATGTGAAATGAGTGCAATTGTGTGGTAGATTGAGCATTATTTGGTATTGCCTTTCTTTGGGATTGCAATGAAAACTGACCTTTTCCTGTCCTGTGGCCACTGCTGAGTTTTCCAAATTTGCTGGCATATTGAGTGCAGCACTTTCACAGCATCATCTTTCAGGATCTGAAACAGCTCAACTGGAATTCCATCACCTCCACTAGCTTTGTTCGTAGTGATGTTTTCTAAGGCCCACTTGACTTCACATTCCAGGATGTCTGGCTCTAGGTGACTGATCACACCATCGTGATTATCTTGGTCGTGAAGATCTTTTTTGTATAGATCTTCTGTGTATTGTTGCCACCTCTTCTTATATCTTCTGCTTCTGTTAGGTCCATACCATTTCTGTCCTTTATTGAGCCCATCTTTGCATGAAATGTTCCCTTGGTATCTCTGATTTTCTTGAAGAGATCTCTAGTCTTTCCCATTCTGTTGTTTTCCTCTATTTCTTTGCATTGAGTGCAAGGAAGGCTTTCTTATCTGTTCTTGCTATTCTTTGGAATTCTTCATTCAGATGCTTATATCTTTCCTTTTCTCCTTTGCTTTTCACTTCTCTTCTTTTCACAGCTATTTTTAAGGCCTCCCCAGACAGCCATTTTGTTTTTTTCCATTTCTTTTTCATGGGGATGGTCTTGATCCCTGTCTCCTGTACAATATCATGAACTTCTGTTCATAGTCATCAGGCACTCTATCAGATCTAGGCCCAGTCTATTTCTCACTTCCACTGTATAATCATAAGGGATTTGATTTAGGTCATATCTGAATGGTCTAGCGGTTTTCCCTACTTTTTTCAATTTAAGTCTGAATTTGGTAATAAGCAGTTCATGATCTTAGCCACAGTCAGATCCTGGTCTTGTTTTTGTTGACTGTATAGAGCTTCTTCATCTTTGGCTGCAAAGAATATAATCAATCTTATTTCGGTGTTGACCATCTGGTGATGTCCATGTGTAGAGTCTTCTCCTGTGTTGTTGGAAGAGGATGTTTGCTATGACCAGTGCATTTTCTTGGCAAAACTCTATTAGTCTTTTCCCTGCTTCATTCTGTATTCAAGGCCAAATTTGCCTATTACTCTAAGTGTTTCTTGACTTCCTACTTTTTCATTCCAGTCCCCTATAATGAAAAGAACATCTTTTTTGGGTGTTAGTTCTAAAAGGCCCTGTAAATCTTCATAGAACTGTTAAACTTCAGCTTCTTCAGCATTACTGGTTGGGGCATAGACTTGGATTACTGTGATATTGAATGGTTCGCCTTGGAAATGAACAGAGATCCTTCTGTCATTTTTTAGATTGCATCCAAGTACTGCATTTCGGACTCTTGTTGACCATGAAGGCTACTTCATTTCTTCTAAGGGATTTATGCCCACAGTAGTAGATATAATGGTCATCTGAATTAAATTCACCCATTCCTGTCCATTTTAGTTCGCTGATTCCTAGAATGTCAATGTTCAATCTTGCCATCTCCTGTTTGACCACTTCCAGTTTGCCTTGATTCATGGACCTGACATTCCAGGTTCTTATGCAATATTTCTGTTTACAGCATCAGACCTTGCTTCTATCACCTATAGAGTACCCTCTCTCAAATGTTGAAGAGGTTGGTGTATATGTGGCAAGGAGAAATTCATGCAATATATAACAGTGTCAAGCCAGAGAAATACTGTTTATTGCTATTTTTTCCTGAATTAAGGTTGATTAAGTCATTTATAGATAAAATAAACTTTTTTAAGATTTATTTATTTATTTTATTTTTTGGCTGAGGTGAGTTTTCATTGCTGCATGTGGACTTTCTCTAGTTGAAGCAAACAGGGACTACTCTTCATCGCAGTGCACAGGCTTCTCATTGCAGTGGTTTTTCTTGTTGCATAGCACAGCCTCCAGGCACATGGATTTCAGTAGTTGCAGATCTTGGACTCAGTAGCTGTGGCTCATGGACTCTAGCGTGCAGGCTCAGTAATTGTGGCACACGGGCTTTGTTGCCCCATGGCATGTGGGACCTTCCCATACCAGGGATGAAACCAGTGTCCCTTACATTGCAAGAAAGATTCTTAACCACTGCAACACCACAGACCATTTTTTTTTTTTTACTACAGATATGGTCCTGAAGTTCAGTAAGTTTAAATAACTTGCAAAATCATAATAGCTAGTAGATCCTGTTTTCTAATATTCATTATAGTATCTGTTTACTTGATGCCTTGCTGCTGCCCAGCCTCTAAACTCTCTTTCCCAGTATACCTTTCTTTCATAAAGTACAGACAGAAGAAAAGATTATTTTTTAAGGTCTGTTTTGAGTTGCCTTGATAAGTAGTTGTACTAAAAATCACACAGGAGTTCCCCTAAATCCCTTACCCTATCCCTTTACTTCTTTATTTGGAGCTCTGTAGTGGGAACAGCATTCAAAAAGAGCAGAACACATGTAGAAAAAATGGTTTTCATGTCAGAAGCTCATCCATGAATAGACGAGATGGGCAATGATAACATGTTCTGGTCACTTCACTGCAAAACTTTAGATAACTTTTATTATTTTCATCATCTCATCAAAAGCTTAAAATACATGCATCCAGGCAAAATCAAAATGATTTAATAACTCAGCTAATCTGTGCCTCCTAGATAATAAAATACATAATTACTAACAAAGGCAATCTGGGATCCATACAGTTACTAGTGAAACATAACAGAGAAAAAGTGGGTTGGGGCAAGGATATGGGCTCTGGATTAGTAGGGTAGATGTGTTTTGAATCCAGGCTGGAGTTCTGATTAGCAGCTATGTGATCCTTTAAGAGTCATTTAGTCTCTAGGGGCTGAGATATCTCTGTATATCCTGAGATATACAGGAATAAAAACATCCACTACCTAAAGTTTCTGTGATTGAAGATGTATAAAATACTTGGCTTACAATTGTTTCACCAAGTGCTAAGTTTGCTTTTATTAAAGTAAACCTCATGGAAGTGTGCAATTACTCTTCTGTCAAACATAAAATACTGTTTCAGATTTACTGTAAAAATATTTTCTTTTTTTTTAATTTTTATTTTTACTTTATTTTACTTTACAATACTGTATTGGTTTTGCCATACATTGACATGAATCCACCACGGGTGTACATGCGATCTCAAACATGAACCCCCCTCCCACCTCCCTCCCCACAACATCCCTCTGGGTCATCCCCGTGCACCAGCCCCAAGCATGCTGCATCCTGCATCGGACATAGACTGGTGATTCGATTCTTACATGACAGTATACATGTTTCAATGCCATTCTCCCAAATCATCCCACCCTCTCCCTCTCCCTCTGAGTCCAAAAGTCCGTTATACCCATCTGTGTCTTTTTTCCTATCTTGCATACAGGGTCATCATTGCCATCTTCCTAAATTCCATATATATATGTTAGTATACTGTATTGGTGTTTTTCTTTCTGGATTACTTCACTCTGTATAATCGGCTCCAGTTTCATCCATCTCAACAGAACTGATTCAAATGTATTCTATTTAATGGCTGAGTAATACTCCACTGTGTATATGTACCACAGCTTTCTTATCCATTCATCTGCTGATGGACATCTAGGTTGTTTCCATGTCCTGGCTATTATAAACAGTGCTGCGATGAACATTGGAGTACATGTGTCTCTTTCAATTATGTTTTCCTCGGTGTGTATGCCCAGCAGTGGGATTGCTGGATCATATGGCAGTTCTATTTGCAATTTTTAGAGAAATGCAAATCAAAACCACAACGAGGTACCACTTCACACCAGTCAGAATGTCTGCAATCCAAAAAACATTTTCTACTTGGCTTTTATTATTTTATTTCCAAGGAGAAGTAATGACCACATTAACAACTGACTGTATACAGTTCACAATTCAGTCGCTCCGTAGTGTCCAACTTTGCAAACCCATGGACTGCAGCACACAAGGCTTCCCTGTCCATTACCAAATCCTGGAGCCTCTTTAAGCTCATGTCTATCAAGTCATTGATGCCATACAACCATTTCATCCTCTGTCATCCCCTTTTCCTCCTGCCTTCAGTCTTTCCCAGCATCACGGTATTTTCCAATGAGTCAGTTCTTCTCATCAGGTGGCTGAAGTATTGGAGTTTCAGCTTCAGCATCAATCCTTCCAGTGAATATTCAGGACATATTTTCCTTTAGGGTTGACTGGTTTGATCTCCTTGCAGTTCAAGGGACTCTCAAGAGTTTTCTCCAACATCACTGTTCAAAAGCATCTATTCCTCAGCATTCAGCTTTCTTTATGGTCAAAGTCTCACATCCATACATGACTACTGGAAAAATCAAAGATTTGACAGGACAGATTTTGTCAGCAAAGTAATGTCTCTGCTTTTTAAATGTTGTCTAGGGTGGACTGCAAGGAGATCCAACCAGTCCATTCTGAAGGAGATCAGCCCTGGGTGTTGTTTAGAAGGAATGATGCTAAAGCTGAAACTCCAGTACTTTGGCCACCTCATGCGAAGACTTGACTCATTGGAAAAGACTCTGCTGCTGGGAGAGATTAGGGGCAGGAGGAAAAGGGGACGACAGAGGATGAGACGGCTGGATGGCATCATCAACTCAATGGACGTGAGTTTGAGTGAACTCCGGAAGTTGGTGATGGACAGGGAGGCCTGGTGTGCTGTAATTCATGGGGTCACAAAGAGTTGGACACGACTGAGCGACTGAACTGAACTGATTGAACTGAAGGTTGGTCACGGAGAAGGCAATGGCACCCCACTCCAGTACTCTTGCCTGGAAAATCCCATGGACGGAAGAGCCTGGTGGCCTGCAGTCCATGGGGTGGCGAAGAGTCAGACACGACTGAGCAACTTCACTTTCACTTTTCACTTTCATGCACTGGAGAAGGAAATGGCAATCCACTCCACTGTTCTTGCCTGGAGAATCCCAGGGACAGGGGAGCCTAGTGGGCTGCTGTCTATGAGGTTGCACGGTTAGACACGACTGAAGCAACTTAGCATCAGCAGCAGGTTGGTCATAGTTTTTCTTCCAAGGAGTAAGTGTCTTTTAATATCATGGCTGCAGTCACCATCTGCAGTGATTTTGGAGCCCAAGAAAATAGTCTCTCTCTGTTTCCATTGCTTCCCCGACTATTTGCCATGAAGTGATGGGACTGGATGCTGTGATTTTAGGTTTCTGATGTTGAGTTTTAAGCCAACTTTTTCACTCTCCTCTTTCACTTTCATCTTTGCTTTCTGCCATAAAGGTGATGTCATCTGCATATCTGATATTATTGATATTTCTCCCTGTAATCTTTATTCCAGCTTTTGCTACATCAGCATTTTGCATGATGTATTCTGCATACAAGTTAAAATCAAGGTGGCAATATAGAGCCTTGATGTCCGCCTTTCCTATTTGGAACCAGTCTATTGTTCCATGTCCAGTTCTAACTGTTGCTTCTTGACTTGCATACATATATCTCAAGAGGCAGGTAAGATGATCTGGTATTCCAGTCTCATGAAGAATTTTCCACAGCTTGTTGTGATCCACACAGTCAAAGCATTTAGCATAGTAGCAGCAGAAGTAGATATTTTCCTGGAACTCTCTTTTTCTATGATCCAACAGATGTTGACATTTTGATCTTTGATTACTCTGCCTTTTCTAAATCCAGCTTGAACATTTGGATGTTCATGGTTCACATACTGCTACAGCCTTTCTTGGAGAATTTTGAGCATTACATTGCTAGCAGGTGAGATGAGTGCAATAGTGCAGTAGTTTGAACATTCTTTGCCATTGCCTTTCTTTGCAACTGGAATGAATACTGACCTTTTTCAGTCTTCTGACTACTGCTGAGTTTTACAAATTTGCTGGCATATTGAATGCAGCACTTTCACAGCATCATCTTTTTGTGTGTCTGTGGTTTAACTTTCTTTTTTTTTTTTAATTTTATTTTTTACTTTACAATACTCTATTGGTTTTGCCATACATGGACATGAATCCACCACAGGTGTACATGAGTTCCCAACCCTGAAACCCCTCCTACCACCCTCACCATATCATCTCTCTGGGTCATCCCAGTGCACCAGCCCCAAGCCTCCTGTATCCTGTATTGAGCAGTAGCTCAACTGGAATTCTATCCCCTCCATGAGCTTTATTCATGGTTGATGCTTCTTAAGGCCCACTTGACTTTGGACTCAGGATGTCTGGGTCTAGGTGAGTGATCACAATATCACTATTTATCTGGGTCATATCTTTTTTGTATCTCTTCTGTGTATTCTTGCCACCTCCTCTTAATATCTTCTGCTTCTCTTAGGTTCATATCATTTCTGTCCTTTATTGTGTCCATTTTTGTATGAAATTTTCCCTTGGTATCTCTAGTTTTCTTCAAGAGATCTCTTGTCTTTCCCATTCTGTTGTTTTCCTCTATTTCTTTGCATTGATCACTGAGGAAGTCTTTCTCATCTTTCCTTGCTCTTCTTTGGAACTCTGCATTCAAATGGTTATAGTTTCCCTTTTCTGCTTTGCCTTTAGCATGTCTTCTTTTTTCAACTATTTGTGTGGCTTTCTTAGACAACCATTTTGCCTTTTTTACTTCTTGGGATGGTATTGATCCATACCTCCTATACAATGTCATGAACCTCTGTCCATAGTTCTTCAGGCACTCTGTCTATCAGATAATCCCTTGAATCTATTTGTCACTTCCACTGTATAATTGTGAAAGATTTTATTTAGGTCATACCTGGATGGCCTACTGGTTTTCCCTACTTTCTTCAATTTAAGTCTGAATCTGGCAAGCTCCCAGTCTTGTTTTTGCTGACTGTATAGAGTTTCGCCATCTTCAGTTGCAAAGAATTTAATCAACTTGATTATGGTATTGAACAACTGGTGATTTCCATTTGTAGAGTTGTTTATTGTGTTGTTGGAACACAGTGTTTGCTATGTCCAGTGTGTTCTCTTGGTGAAACTCTGTTAGCCTTTGCCCTGCTTCATTCTGTACTCTAAGGCCAAACTTGCCTGTTACTCCAGGTATCTCTTGACTTCCTACTTTTGCATTCCAGTCCCCTATGATGAAAGGGACTTTTTTTTTTTTTTTTTTTTTTTTGGTGATAGCTTTAGAAGGTCTTGTAGGCCCTCATAGAACTGTTAAACTTCAGCTTCTTTGGCATTAGTGGTTAAGGCATAGACTTGGATTACTGTGATATTGAATGGTTTCACTTGGAAATGAACAGGGATAAGTGGTACTAATCAGATGTGCTAAATTGTTTCTTACAATTTTTATTGATTAAAATTTTTCCTCCTGCCTCAATAAAACTTGTACTCCAAATGACAACTATTGAATAATAGATCCCTCAATGAAATTTTTTTTTCAGTGTCTGGGATTTGTTTTATTTTTTTTAGATTTTTTTTTTTAGTTTTTTATTTTTTAAATTTTAAAATCTTTAATTCTTACATGCGTTCCCAAACATGAATCCCCCTCCCACCTCCCTCCCCATAACATGTCTCTGGGTCATCCCCATGCACCAGCCCCAAGTATGCTGTATCCTGCGTCAGACATAGACTGGCGATTCAATTCTTACATGATAGTATACATGTTAGAATGCCATTCTCCCAAATCATCCCACCCTCTCCCTCTCCCTCTGAGTCCAAAAGTCCGTTATACCCATCTGTGTCTTTTTTCCTATCTTGCATACAGGGTCATCATTGCCATCTTCCTAAATTCCATATATATGTATTAGTATACTGTATTGGTGTTTTTCTTTCTGGCTTACTTCACTCTGTATAATTGGCTCCAGTTTCATCTATCTCATCAGAACTGATTCAAATGAATTCTTTTTTACAGCTGAGTAATACTCCATTGTGTATAGGTACCACAGCTTTCTTATCCATTCATCTGCTGATGGACATCTAGGTTGTTTCCATGTCCTGGCTATTATAAACAGTGCTGCGATGAACATTGGGGTACATGTGTCTCTTTCAATTCTGGTTTCCTCGGTGTGTATGCCCAGCAGTGGGGTTGCTGGGTCAAAATGGATTAAAGATCTAAATGTAAGACCAGAAACTATAAAACTCCTAGAGGAAAACATAGGCAAAACACTCTCCGACATAAATCGCAGCAGGAGCCTCTATGAGCCACCTCCCAGAATTCTGGAAATAAAAGCAAAAATAAACAAATGGGATCTAATTAAAATTAAAAGCTTCTGCACAACAAAGGAAAATATAAGCAAGGTGAAAAGACAGCCTTCTGAATGGGAGAAAATAATAGCAAATGAAGCAACTGACAAACAACTAATCTCAAAAATATACAAGCAACTTCTGCAGCTCAATTCCAGAAAAATAAACGACCCAATCAAAACATGGGCCAAAGAACTAAATAGACATTTCTCCAAAGAAGACATACAGATGGCTAACAAACACATGAAAAGATGCTCAACATCACTCATTATTAGAGAAATGCAAATCAAAACCACAATGAGGTACCACTTCACACCAGTCAGAATGTCTGCGATCCAAAAATCTGCAAGCAATAAATGCTGGAGAGGGTGTGGAGAAAAGGAAACCCTCCTACACTGTTGGTGGGAATGCAAACTAGTACAGCCACTATGGAGAACAGTGTGGAGATTCCTTAAAAAATTGCAAATGAAATATTTTTGCTGACTGAAGGATGATTTTTATCATTTATGATTTTTATCATTTTATCATTTTTATCACAATTTCCTTTTAGTCTCCACTAATGAGTTTTTTGTGGCTGTGTTGTGTTGCATTTTTTAGTCTATGTCTCTAAAATTGCACATTGGACATTATGTCTCATAATCCAGTGGCTTAAAGAACAACCCATGGATTTGAAACATGATGGTGGCATACAATATAAAATTGTAGCATTGCAAACAATCACAGTTGACTAGTGCTTTCTATATAATTTAATTCAGGCATCCTAGTGGGTTTGAAGTCTTCAGGGAAGGACTCTGTCTACCTCTTTTTCTCATTTCTAATCATGTCATTACAAGAAAGGTGAAATGTGATTTGATGAGCTTGTTGACATTTCTTTTGAAATATAAAACTGAATATCCTAACATGGACTTATCCCTGATATTAATCATAAGCTATTTAAACTCAGTTGGCATGACTAGGTTTATTGTGAGGCAAATACATCAGTTGATGCGCACACAAAAAATAGTTGATAAGGTATATACTCAACATTGTGGAAATTACCACAGAAGGAAAAGTCATTCTCCAACTTTTAGGATGTCTCTGAGATTAGAAAACTAATGAAGAGCAAGGGCAGCTTATATGCCAAAATTATTTGGAAAGATTCTTACATGCAATAGTTCTGAGGAAGAAAAAAATAAAGGGTGTATTAGCAGTTGAAATACCCTGTGAGGAGTGCTTCTTAAAAGTGATAAAAGATTCAGCTAGAGAGGAGAGCAGCAAATTTATGGAAAGATGTGATAGAGTAAAATAATTAAGTTGAGAGATAGTTTTTTGTTTTTTGTTTTTTGTTTTTGTTTTTTTTTTTAAATGTGAAAAGAGGTAACTGAAGTTTTCTGGCCAAGTCAGAGAGATTTATAAAGAAAGATGGGAACGAGAGCAGCTATCACAGTGATCCTTTAGTTAGTGAAGAGAGGGTTCATTAAGTTCCCAGGCAGCTAGAATCCATATGTGGTATTCACACCTATATCCAGTCTTAGTATAAATATTTGAAATATTAATTATTATAAATTTGAAATAAAATGTATATGATGAGGTTAAAAAAACTGAGTTTTTATTATGATTCTATTCCAAGCTAGTTGTGTAATGTCAGAAAAATTTGCTAATTTATCAGTTGTTGAATTTTCTTATCTATAAAATGAGAAAGTAGAAAGGGAAGTCTTTAATACATGTTCTATCTATAGAAAACAAATAAGTAATAAGTGCCTTGGTTTTATGACTGCTACCAGATTTGCTCACAGGAAAACTTTTACATCTTCTATCTCAGTCTGCATCTCTCTCTCTTTCGTTCAAGTAGAATTCCCTTCATATAATGTCAGCAAATGTTTTGGTGTTTTTTTTTTTAATTCATTCATTCAAAAATGAATGGCTCCTATGCACAAAGTAGGGAATAAGTCACATGTGGTTTCTTCTACCATAGAGCACACAGGCTTTTAGATATGAGAAAGCAAGGCAAAATTAGATACACAGATTATATATAACCATAGCATGCATGCAAAATTAGGAAAGTACACCAAAGTGACTGAAAAAATCTATAACTGACAGTATGTCGGAGGGGTCTATTTAGAAACAGTGGCCAGGGAAAGTCTGTCTAAGCAGTTAAAATTTGAGCTGAGACCTAAATATTGAGAATGGTCATCTGTGTAAGCTATCAGAGAAAGGGAATTCCAGGCAGATGGGCTATATTTGCAAAGTCAGGAAAGATCTTGGCATGCTGTAGAAAATGAAAGCTCATTGTAGAAGAACATAGTGAGCAAGTAGAATGATCTAGGCAAGGTTGACAAGTAGGCAACATAAAGACCAGGCAGGGTTTTTATAATCCATGTAGGTTAGAGGAAAGTCTTATAGATTAAAATGTTAGGAACCCAATTCAAACTAATCAAAATGATAAAAGGAGATATATTAACTCAAATTACTAAAAATTCCAAAGACCTCTCCCTTTCACTGATTCTCCAGCTAGCTTTAATAATTTTTTTTTTCTTCTCAACCACCTTAACCATTCATATGTACTGGGAAAGACAATTATCAGCAAATGTCATCTTACTCCTTCTTTGCATTCTCAGCAGAGAAATTTCTTTCCATTCTCGCCAATAAATATTATTATCAGTCAAGCTTTGGTTATATATTTATCCATAAACATTTATTATGGCCATAAATGTGATACATGTTGATTGAGCACTCATGGCTCAAATGATGCTAGGCATAAAGTCAGTCAGGCTCCAATCATATGAATTGAGACAGAGGAATGGATAAGTTCCCAGCAAAGGGGAAAAAACAGAAACATCTGCATGTGTTTACATAATAGGTAGGACGGAAGATACTATGGGAATATTTATCATAAACCATATTTCCACTGCTGCAATCTTGAAGAAGACAGTAAAGCTCCTTAATTCCACAAGGACATTATCAGGATATCCAAAATGGTTAGAAGTGTAATTTGAGATCATTCTTTGTCTGCTTGTTTCATAAAGTTTTACATGGGATATAAATGCTGTGCATAGGCAGCATTGATTATAGATAAGCTTTTTGTTTATTTCTTTAACATTCTAAACATAGGGCCTGCCCTTGGGACAAGACCATTATAATGCAGATGGTGTCAATATTTGGGGATGGGAATTAAGTATCAAGGAAAGGAACAAGTTTTAGGAGGTTTGAATCCAATATTTAGGGAAAATCCTCACACTTCTTCTGCTTCTGACTCATCAGGAAATTTGGGATAATGCCTTAACCCCTCTAATCTCATGTATTCCCAATCTCACAGGGATGAGGTTAGAATTAGATGTGCAAAAATTTAAGAGAAATCCCAATCAAGAAAAGCAAGAGACTAGAAGGGGTATCTCTAACTCTGGATGAAAACAGAGCCCAGTAGGAAGAAGGAAGTCGCCTCTTATTTCCTGGAAAGAATTCAGCCAATGAAAAACCATGGATTCTTTGTTTACTAGAATCTTCCCAACTTTCTTTTTATCTCTGTAAAAGAATCATCCTTCCCTTTCCATGTGAGAATTTCCATGTCAACACCTTGTGAGAAAGGTCTCATCATTCTTGCAGACCCCGAATTGCAATTCTCTGCCAATCCTGAATAAACTGATCTTGGCTGGAGAAATATCTAGCAGTCTATTTATTTTAGGTCCACATTCTGTTCATAAAACAGAGAAGATCTCTGAAGGTTCCAGTGCGGGTCAGCTGTGGAAAGAGAGCAAAACAGCCAAGATGGCACGTTCAGGCTCTCTTGCCCCATAATTCATAAATAATGACTAAGTGACTGCTGAGATCAAAAGTTATGACCAACCTAGACAGCATATTAAAAAGCAGAGACATTACTTTGCCAACAAAGGTCCGCCTAGTCAAGGCTATGGTTTTTCCAGTGGTCATGTATGGATGTGAGAGTTGGACTGTGAAGAAAGCTGAGCGCCGAAGAATTGATGCTTTTGAACTGTGGTGTTGGAGAAGACTCTTGAGAGTCCCTTGGACTGCAGGGAGATCCAACCAGTCAGTCCATCCTAAAGGAGATCAGTCTGGGTGTTCATTGGAGGGACTGATGTTGAAGCTCAACTCCAATACTTTGGCCACCTCATGCAAAGAATTGACTCATTGGAAAAGACTCTGATGCTGGGAGGGATTGGAGGTAGGCGGAGAAGGGGGCGACAGAGGATGAGATGGCTGGATGGCATCACCAACTCGATGGACATGAGTTTTGGTAAACTCTGGGGGTTGGTGATGGACAGGGTGGCCTGGCGTGCTGCAGGTCATGCGGTCGCAGAGTCAGACACGACTGAGCAACTGAGCTGAACTGAACTGCTGAGATCACTTACAGCACTGTGCATCCACATCACGATGTACCAGCTTCAACATCAGTCCCTCCAATGAACACCCAGGACTGATCTCCTTTAGGATGGACTGGTTGGATCTCCTTGCAGTCCAAGGGACTCTCAAGAGTCTTCTCCAACACCACAGGTCAAAAGCATCAATTCTTTGGCACTCAGCTTTCTTCACAGTCCAACTCTCACATCCATACATGACCCCTGGAAAAACCATAGCCTTGACTAGACAGACCTTTGTTGACAAAGCAATGTCTCTGTTTTTTAATATGCTTGGTCACAGGCTATTTTGTGCTGTATGCATATATGGGCTCTACCTAAAAAGTGTCTGGATTGCTTTTGAATCATGACTCTGTCTTTCGGTCAGCCAGGAGAGGAGAATATATAATGTATCTCCTGCTGTGGCTGCTGCATCAGCTAGGAGAGAAGCTGTGTTATGATTGTTGTGCCAGCCAGGAAAGAATAAATGTGCCTGCAATTCCGACAACTCCCTGAATCTCCTTCCAGCCTCTTAACTCATACCTTGCCTACCCTGTGTTCAGTGAACAGTGTGAAGAGCAATACAATTGGCATCATGAGCAGGATCAGCAACACAACTGGTGTAGTCAGCAGGATGAGAAGCAATACGTCAGCGAATAGGTATGGTGTCCACAACTGAGCCTGTTGTCACTCACTGCTTTTCTTGCCCAGCCTAGAGTTTGAAGGTATATCTTTGTCCTGAATCTGAGTTTATGCCCTCTTTGCATTTGATGATTCCCACTTTGTTAAAGATCTATTTTAAGGCTTCATCTTTACTGTTAAGACCTATTCTGTATGAGAGTAATCATTTGGTGTATAGGTCTAATTTTGAGATCAGACTGCTTAAACCAAGGGTGACTGAGAAGCCATGAAGCCATTCCTACTGGAACAGGGGCTGCTCCAATAACTATGCTTGCTCAGCCATTGGTCCACTCCCCTCTTCTTTATGCATTTATCTGTTGATGGATATTTAGGTTACTTCATTATTTTACTGACTGTAAATAATGCCACTATGAACATTGAGGTCCACGTAGCTTTTTGAATTAGTGTTCTTATTTTCTTCAGATATATATCCAGGAATGGAAATGCTGGATAATATGATAGTTCAATTTTTAGCTTTTTTGAGAAACCTCCTTGCTGTTTTCCACAGTGGTTTCACCAACAGTGTTTGAGGGTTCCATTTTCTCTACATTCTCACCAACAATTTTTTTTGTACATTTTTTAATGATAGTCATTTTGAGAGGTGTGAGGTGATATCACATTGTGGTTTTGATTTGCATTACCTTGGTGATTAAGTGATGTTAAGCATATTTTCATGTGCTAGCTGGCCATCTGCATTTCTGCTTTGGAAAAATGTCTATTCAGTTTTTATGCCCATTTTAAAAATCAAATATTGTTTTGCTTTTGTTTTGAGGTTGAGCTGATTTTATATTTGGAAACTTCAGTCTTTCTTCATGCAGATTTCTAACTAAAATGGACCCATCTGATCAAAGACAACTTAGAATATCAATGGCCATATTGGGGAAATTCAAAATTTCCCAACTTAGTTTCCTTAAGGAGAAATTGGACTACAACAGCTAAAAAATCTCCAGGACTGAGTGGAATGCTTATTTTGTTTGCTATTTTGAGGATTACAAGCTTTATCAAGAACCTAAAATTGTCTCTGACAAAAAAAATTTAAGATTAATTGAGGCAAACAAATGATTAAAGAAAGATAAAACAGGTCCTGAAGCCTCTGGTGCCTCTTTCTTGGCTTAACTGTCTTAAGCTCCATTTCTAACACATTATTTCTTTTTATCCCAACTCCTAATGACCAGACGCACCCTCCATCACCATCTTCCTACATTTCACTTTATGTTCAATTCTATTAGAGTATTTATTTTATTAAACTTTCCGTTTTCAATGAAACTCTCTCCAGTCCTTTTCTTCTGGAGTTGCCAGAATCTGTCTTAGACTTGAGAATTCTAAGAAGTTAGAGGCTAAAACCTTAATTTTTTATATTCCCTGAACTTAAATGTGAGCATAGTCAAAAAATTTCCAAAAGGATCTAAAGTCAAAAATTTTCCCAAAGTATATGTATGACAGTTGAGCACCGAAGAACTGATGCTTTTGAACTGTGGTGTTGGAGAAGACTCTTGAGAGTCCCTTGGACTGCAAGGAGATCCAACCAGTCCATTCTAAAGGAGATCAGTCGTGGGTGTTCTTTGGAAGGAATGACGCTAAAGCTGAAACTCCAGTACTTTGGCCACCTCATGAGAAGAGTTGACTTATTGGAAAAGACTCTGATGCTGGCAGGGATTGGGAGCAGGAGGAGAAGGGGATGACAGAGGATGAGATGGCTGGATGGCATCACAGACTCAATGGACATGAGTTTGAGTGAATTCCAGGAGTTGGTGATGGACAAGGAGGCCTGGCGTGCTGCAGTTCATGGGGTCACAAAGAGTCGGACATGACTGAGTGACTGAACTGAACTGAACTGAACTGAACTTTTATATACATATATAAAATATATATACATATATATATATATGCCGAGAAATTTAATGTAAGTTACTCAAACTTAGTGACCTGGTTTCTCTGATTTATATCAAGTAAATCATTCTTTTGTCAGTGAAGGCCAGGCCCAGTATTGGATGAAAACCACTAACAGAAAATCATGAAAGACCTCTAGAAATACAACCAGGAGAAAAGCCTGTTACCTTAGTATATAACCAGGCTCAAAAAATTGAGAAGTTATTCCTTTGAGCAATTCCTAGGGCTTTTTCAAAAAAGTCTGTTAATTGGAACAAAATTCAGGCTTCTACACAAAAATCTGATGAATTTGTTCATGACAATTCCAATTGCCTACACATAATTTTTCTCAGAAAATTCTTGTGTTCCTTTGGATGTTTACTGCACCTGTATAGCTTTTAATTCTATATTGATTAATAGGTTGAACTGGGACATTTACCTTCTGGTAAAATAGTATGTAATGGAAAACTCTATTTACTCAAGATCTAGTTAATCTGCCAAACCAACACTCTTGTACTCTAGATGAATCATCTAAAAAGAAGACTATCAAAATTCTTAATCTTTAACTGTAGGAAATGAAGATGCCTAAATAAAATAAAAACCCTCCTAATTTCTGCTATTATTGCAAAATCTAGGAAATTATAAAATAAATTTTATAACTACAGGCATCATCAGCCCTCTAAGCAGCTCAGGAATACAAGTGTTCTTCCCAATTCTCCCTCTTAATTGGCTTGGAGAAATGCCTCTCCAGAATGAGGATGAACTTCTTCCAATCATAACTGACAACAGTGCCATACTCTCAATGCTCAACACCACTAGTATAAAATAACCCCTGCTTCAAAGTACTAAAACATTTCAAATAGTGGAGATCTCTAACTTCAATAGGTTCTTATTTCTGAACCTATTTCCTTTTGTTACGTCCTTTGAGAGGTACACACTCTTTTCTCTTTAGTTTATCTACCCTATCCATTTCTTTCTCTCAAAAGGGAATGAATTTTAGAATTTAATATTAGTCATCAAAGTAACCAACCAGGTGAATTAAATGACTCTTTGACACATTTTATTTGCTTTATCCATGACTGTACTATAGCTGATTCTGAAGACACTCATCATTTGTCCTTGTTAAATCAGCTGCTACCTTTCTTACTGGCAAAATCTTCAACTGTTGGCAAAATTCATGGCATACCTCCCATAAAGACTTTAAAAGATCCCTCAAAATCTCTTTCAGGAGTTTATTTATATCCTATAAGTTTATGGGCATAACACCCATAGTAGAGGATTACAGTGCTTGAAGTCCCATTTTCTCTTGTATTAACATTTGTAACAACCTCCCACCACCATTTTACCAGAGAAAGATGTTGATTAAAAGGGGGTAAATGTAAAAAATAAATTAATAAGTCAACAAAAATCTCAATTAAATAGTGTTGGGAGATCTTTTATGACCTGCTATTACAGCAAAGCCCAATGGATAGAAAAAAGACTCCTCTTCTTCCCTGGAAAGGACTCAGCCAATGCAAAGCCTTGAACTGTGTTTACTACAGTTTTCTCAACTTCCCTTTCCCTTTTTAAAGAGTCTTCCTTCCCTTGCAATCAACACAAGGAGTTTCACATGGCTCAACATGGTTGCAAACCCTGAAATGCAATTTCTTGCTGATCCTGAGCAAACTTGTTTTTGCTAGAGAAATATATTGCAATATGTTTATTTCAAGTCAACAGATGTAATACAACTTTATTATGCTCAACAGAGTAGTGGACACAATGTAAACAGTAAAGAAATGTTACCCATTATTATTAATTGTTAAATGATGCATTGGTATCTGAAAATCCCTAAAGTTTTTTTTTCAAGGCCAAAAGTCATGAATTACATGTTATTTTTTTCTATAACTCAGCAACATTTGGTATAAAGTATAGATAATAACATTTATTAATACAAAGTATTAATTTAAAAAATAAATTACTGTGAATCTAAAGAATGCATTAGAGAATATTGAAAAATGAAATATAGAATTATTATCACAAAATTATTTATGAAATTGATCATACCCTCTGTTTCCTTTTAGAGTTCCTTTGTTACCCATGATCCTTAGCTTAATATAATATACTGATTACCACATAAATATTTAAGTTGTTCTCTATGAAATGAGATACTATGTGTATGTAATATAAAGGAAAAGGTTGGAAGATTTAGACCCTTACAGTCTGTGATAATTTTCATTCCACTCTACCACATATTAGCTTTGAGATTTTGAATAAATTGCTCAACTATCTTATTCATTAGTGTATTCATCTGTAATCAAAGTGGGGAAAGATTTATCTTTGTAAGTGGCTCAGTGACGAAGAATCTGCCTGCAATACAGGAGACATAGCAGACAAGGGTTCTATCTCTGGGTTGGGAAGATTCCATGCAGGAAGGCAGTGCAACCCATTGCAGTACTATTGCCCCGACACAACTAAAGGGACCAAGCACAGCACAAGATTGATATGGGGATTAATATGTTGTTAAAGTTCTGAACACAGAGTGAAGATTCAGTAAATAACAATTATTAATACTAAGCACTGGAGCTTCTCAGGTAGTGCAGTGGTAAAGTATATGCCTGCCAAAGTAGGAGATGCAAGATGTATAGGTTCAATCCCAGGGTTGGGAAGATCCCCTGGAGTAGGAAATGGCAACCCATTCCAGTATCCTTGTCTGGAAAATTCCATGGTCAGAGGAGCTTTGTGGGCTACAGTACATGGAGTCGCAAAGAGTCAGACACGACTGAGCAGATGCACACAAACACATTATTACTAAGCATTAAATCATATAAAAACACACATTAATACTAAGCATTAAAGAATTATAAGTACATGAGAAACAGTCCCTTATTTCCAGAATATTTCAATCTAGATATGAAGTGAAAAAAAATCATCTTCTGTCTTTTACATCACTGAGTGGAACTTCTGATATCAAGCATCACTGAAGAAAATGAAAACCGTCATTATTGGAGTTACTTATTATTACTTATTGGTACCTGTGAAAATATCCTCTTCTTAGTTAATATTATCTTTGAGGAGTTCAAAGTAACTTTCTGGCGGAAAATTAACTGATACAATGCAAGACAAAATTGAATTCCAAATTAGATAATTAAAGTTAGACAATAAAATGCAGTTGAACCACAAATTCTAATATGAATCAAAGCATGTTTCTACTGATCTGTGAAGAAAATGTTTATGAAAGAGGATACAATTTTGATCCTAAAGGGCCTCTGTGACATATATTTATATCATTTCTCATTGCAAGAATTTTGGAGTGGGCCAAGTATAATAAAATCAGAAAGAGCTTTTCCAACTGACAAGTTCTGTGAGTCTTGAGTCACTCATGTTCTCTCTCTCTGGGGCCCACTTCTTCTACCCCACCATCCATATTTTACTCAATAGTACCATTATAATCCAAATCAAATCTCCAAAATTTTATCACCCTCTCACTTTATAACACACTTTGCTGCTCTGGTATAAATGGGACCTGTGATCAAAATGAATTGGAACATCAGAAACATAGACTCACTTTTTCTAAACAATGGAAAGAACTGACTGAATATGTGGAAGCTCTATCTTTAAACTATTTATAATACAGTGAAAATATCCAACTGAGAACCAAGGAAATGATACTTATTCAAACTCTATGGGGCAGGGTTTGTTAAATGTTGGGAGAGAGATGTCTATTTGCTTCTAAGCAAACCATTGTGTGATTATTGTAGTTCTTATAGATTAAAACATACACATCCCAATAACTTAAATATGAGGAGAGAACAACACAAAGGCTTCTTTTTTTACAGTTATGAGCATGTAATCATCCCCGGATTCAAATTAATTGAATTCCAAATGTTGGAGAATATTATTCTAAAGGGACTACCATAATTCACTATACATATTTCCTCAGTATCTACCATATGCTCAAAACAAAAAGGAGGTAAATTATAGAACAACACATACAAAGATATGAGATATGACTAGAGATTCAAGGTGAATAAAAAAATAAGTTAACCAAGTAATATATGAACTTAAGTATATCATTTATCTGCATGCTTTAGATCACAAATGAAAAATGGATTCAAGTCAGTGGAAAATAACAAGAGCTAAAAAAGCCAGTTTTGGATTCATAGGAATGATGAATTCTCATCTGACATTAAAGGAATGTATTGAATTTAGAAAGAAAGAAAGAGAGACTACTGAAAGGATACAAACACACACAAAATAAAAATCTTATATCACAGTTGAATAATAGATGTTATTAAGTAATAATATGAGAATTAATATATTATTACAGACATACCACAAAGCCATCTACCTGAAGCCTCTTTCTCACATTGTAAATAGTGCATTGTTTTAACTAATAACTATAATAATGAGACGAGAAAACACTAGCCACCCATTTTTATTGTGCACATAGTCTGTCTTTCCAATAAACTAATGTGAGTTTTTTCATCTTAGCACTGCTTACATTCTATCAGCTCCATGCTCAAACTCAAATGTTTCCATCATCTACACAATGATGTCCAGAGTACTTGTCCTTGCATTCCAACTCTTAAATGCTCTAACTCTAATCTACCTTTTCCAAAATATCTCTCACTGTCTCTAGAAGTGTCCTGGCATCCAATCTAATCTAATATCACTTTTACTTTTCAAATTTTCTCCAGTAACATAAAGCTTATTTTAGTTTCATCTTTTCTGTTGTATCCTTTGGATAATCCCAGATGGAAATAACAGCTCACATTCTTCAATGTACCTAAGTTTATTTATTGCATTCTTCTAGTCTTTAAAATACGTACACTACATTTTAGCTAATTCTGTATATTTTAGCTTCCCTTCTAGTATGGGTGAGAACCAATACATTATAAATATCCCAGGACTAAACATGTACTTTATTCCTCAGCGTATGTTTAGGAACTGAACTAAATCAAATCAAGTATATTACAGAGTGGGCCCAAGATGGCAGAGTTAGGAAGACTCTGAACTTCTGTCTTTCCAAGGAAATTCCAAAATTACAACCACTTTCTGTAAAAACTATCAATGAGAATAGCCTGAAAGCTATCAGAAAAGACTTTTCACAACTAAAGTAATAAAGATGGAACTACAACAAGATAAGAGATAGGAGCAGGTTCATACCCTCAAGTTGGTGACTCACAAATAGGAGCAATAATATAATACTCCCCCCAAAGAGTAAAGGATCTGAACCCTGTGTTGGGCTCCCCAGCTTAGGGTCTGCATCAGTAAGGTAAGGCCTTAGAACAACTGGCTTTAAAACTCAGTTGTGCTTATGTTTGGGAGCACTAGAGGGCTATAGCAAAAAGGAGACTGCATTCTTAGAAGGCTCACACAAAACCTCACAATCTCCAAGTCCTAGCACACAGGCAGTAATTTGAAAAGAGCCAGGATAAATCCCCTGGAGAATTTCCTGGATAAGCAGGAAGCAACTAGAACTCTCTTTAAAGATGGAGATGCTGGCAACAGCCATTTTGGAAAACTCATTTTACTATGATAACACCAGAACCATTATGTAACTCTCTCTCTAGCTTATTTTCCCTGGGGACACAGCTGCTTCCTACCCCTCTATCAGGTCTTCAGCAGTCCCAAGGCTCTCAGTTTAGGTAGACAGTCACATGGGCATCCAGTGCTACCTATTAGTGCATCAGCATCAGAACCCAGGCCCTGGATCATGCACATGCTATATGGAGCCACAGCCTCACCTTACAGTAGGCCAGTACCAATGTTAGGCCCCAGTGCTATACCAACAGCCACAAAAGACCTGACAGGCCCTTTATTAGACTGACACCATTGCCAAGTCTTCCTCAGCTAGGTGGAAAGTCATGTGGGGATGCAACCCCATCCTTCAGTGGGCTGATATCTTCTCACACTATACCAGCAACAATGCAAGATGCCTATACTTCCCTCCAGCATAGACACCTTGTGATTAAATGTACTGGGAGCAGCTCCACCTACCAGCAAGCCCACAGTAGTCAGTTCCATCGCAAAAGAAGAACTTATGTAGCCCACGTGGGAGGGCCACAGAACACAGTGCTATTGATCAGCGGGGAGCATGCTGTTGGGCCCTACAGAACAGCTCCTGCATAAAGCCTTTTCTCTAAGATTGGGAAATGTAACTGACCTGGTTACTAAATAAAATTAAACATAGAAAAGTACACAAAATAAAGAGACAGAATGATATATTCAAAACAAAAGAATAAGAGACAACCTCAGAAGAAGAACTAAACAAAGTAGGTCTAAACAATCTATCTGCACTTCCAGGGTGGCTCAGTGGGTAAAGAATCTACCTGCAGCACCAGAGATTCAGGAGACATGGGCTCACTCTCTGGGTTAGGAAGATCCGCTGGAGGAGGGCATGGCAACCCACTCCAGTATTCCTGCCTGGAGAATCCCATGGACAGAGGAGCCTGGCGGGCTATAGTCTATAGAGTCGCAAAGAGTCAGATATGAATGAAGTGACTGATGAGCACACACATACACACAAGCAATCTATCTGATACAAATTCAAGGTAATGATCATGAAGATGCTCACAGAATTCATAAGAATGGATGAACAGAGTGAAAATTTCAACATAGTTAGAAAATATAAAGAGGAACCTGAAGAATCCAACTGACATAAAATATACCAGAAAGAATCAACAGTAGATTAGATGACTAGTGGAAATCCCTCAAGCTGAATGGAGATTTTTAATAAGGCTATTTTAAGAGAAATCTTGGGTAACATCAAACACACTAATATTCACATTATCAAGATCCCGGAAGGAGAAAAGTAGGAGAAAAAGGTAGATAAATTATCTGAGGCAATAATAGCTGAAAATTTCCCTAACCTGAGAAAGAAAACAGACATTCACATCCACAGAGAACCCCAAACAAGATGAACTCAAAAAAGTCTAAACCAATATATCTTATGAAAATGGTAAAAATTAAGGAAGACAGAATCTTAAAAGCAGCAAGAGAGGACTTTCAAGATGGCATAGGAATAAGACAGGGAGAACTTACCCTCTACAAATACATCAAAAACTCATCTGCATACAGAACAGCACCTACAGAACACATTCGGAACACTGGCAGAGGACTGCAGACTTCCAAAAAGGCAAGTCAATTTCCTCAGAATGAAGTAGGGCAAAAGATAAAGATAAAAAGGGAGGCAAAAGATTTCAGAATGCTGTCCTGAGCCTGGGGAGGGAGTCATGGAGGAAAAGTTTCCACATGCTAGGAAACCCCCTCACAGGCAGGGTCATGGGGGAGCTTCAGAACCTCAGAGGAAACTACAGTGATGAGTTCAGAGACAGGTGCTCTGAAGGCAAAGCTGGAACACTTACAGAGAGATTGTTGTGGAACAGCACTTCCCAGCTGAGAAGCAGCTCACATCAGGCTCAGGCTTCAGGACTCAAAAGTCAGAAAGAGGACTGGGTTGGCTTCCATGAAGATACTGAGGGAGTCAAGGGAAAATCATGGGCCCACCAGAGAGGCAAAAGATCATTCCCAGGTGTACTCTCTGATTCCACATGCTCATAGACACAGGACCCCACCTTAGTGAATGTTGAAGGGGGTTAAATAGCTGCAGTGTGTAGCTCCAGGGATAGAGAAACCAGTATAAATGCCAGAGGTGGAAGGCAGGGGGCCACTATAGTCCCAGCCCCAGGGTTTGCAGCTACTGCCAAGCTGTGAACTGGGGTGAATCACTGCCCACATCTTCCTGGAAGCCTGAGCAGCTTGGCTCCACAAGGGTCCCACAATGCAGGGCCAACTCCCCTGGGGAAGTGCATGACCTGCCTCAGACTATGGTGACCTCTTGCTGGTCCCAACCATGGTGGGCACTCCCCAGACACGACAACTGTGTCTGCCATAACCCCCATTCTCCTAAACCCAACTGAGCCAGTGAACCCTATTAAGTGCTACTCTTATCCACTTGTGTCTGGGCAAAGAACAGACACCAAAGAGTGACCTACAAGCTGAGGCAGGCCCAAAACCAAAAGGGAACATCAGGGGCTGTGACAGTCAAGAAAAGAAGGAGGAATCACCCTTGCAGCTGCCTGAGACTGTGGACTTTATGGGCAACTGTGGACTTCCCTGGTGGCTCAGATGGTAAAGCACCTGCCTACAATACAGGAGACCTGGGTTCAATCCCTGAATCAGGAAGATCTCCTGGAGAAGGAAATGGCAACCCACTCCATTACTCTTGCTTGGAAAACCCCATGGATGGAGAAGCTTGGTAGGCTACAGTCCATGGGGTCGCAAAGAGTTGGACACGACTGAGCGACTTCACGTTTCTTTCACTTCGTAGACTTTGAGAGCAAGTATAAGCTGAAGTAAAGCAAGATCTGAGTCTGAGCTAACCCCTCGGTGCCCGAAACAGGTCCAGAGACCTTCCTACAGATATTGGAGTACTTTTCTGAGTAGGCAAATCAACTGGAGCAGGAAAACAGAGGAATTACAAGGACATTCTTCTCAGTACCACTCTCTATATATCTACCCCCACATTTTTATTTTTCATATTTTTTAATGTTCTTTATTATTCCTTTACTTTTTACTTTTATAACCTACTATTTTTCTTTTCTAAACATCTTATTTTTATTTTTTAATTTATTTATTTTAATTGGAGGCTAATTACTTTACAATATTGTATTGGTTTTGCCATGCACCAACATGAACCCACCACAGGTATACACGTGTTCCCCATCTTGAACACCCCTCCCATCTCCCTCCCCTTACCATCCCTCTGGGTCACCCCAGTGCACCAGCCCCAAACATCTTGTATCATGCATCAAACCTGGACTGGCGATTCATTTCATATATGATATTATACATGTTTCAGTGCCATTCTTCCAAATCATCCCACCCTCTTTCTCTGCCACAGAGTCCAAAAGACTGTGTATCTTTTGCTGTCTTATACATCTGTGGGTTATACAACTGTGTCTCTTTTGTTGTCTCACATACAGGGTTATCATTACCATCTATCTAAATTCCATATATATGTGTTAGTATACTGTATTGGTGTTTTTCTTTCTGGCTTACTTCACTCTGTGTAATAGGCTCCAGTTTCATCCACCTCATTAGAACTGATTCAAATGTATTCTTTTTAATGGCTGAGTAATACTCCATTGTGTATATGTACCACATCTTTCTTATCCATTCATCTGCTGATGGACATCTAGGCTGTTTCCGTGTCCTGGCTATTATACAGTGCTGTCATGAAAATTGGGGTACACATGTCTCTTTCAATTCTGGCTTCCTCGGTGTGTATGCCCAGCAGTGGGGTTGCTGGGTCATAAGGCAGGAACACTTTCTAACACCATACACAAAAATAAATTCAAAATGGATTAAAGATCTAAACATAAGACCAGAAACTATAAAACTCCTAGAGGAGAAATAGGCAAAATATGCCCCAACATAAATCACAGCAGGATCCTCTATGACTCCCCTCCCAGAATACTAGAAATAAAAGCAAAAATAAACAAATGGGACCTAATTAAAATTATAAGCTTCTGAACAACAAAGGAAACTATAAGCAAGGTGAAAAGACAGCCTTCAGAATGGGAGAAAATTATAGCAAATGAAGCAACTGACAAAAACTAATCTCAAAAATATACAAGCAACTCCTGCAGCTCAATTCCAGAAAAATAAATGACCCAATCAAAAAATGGGCCAAGGAACTAAACAGACATTTCTCCAAAGAAGACATACTGATGGCTAACAAACACACGAAAAGATGCTCAACATCACCCATTATCAGAGAAATGCAAATCAAAACCACAGTGAGTTACCATTTCATGCCAGTCAGAATGGCTGTGATCCAAAAGTCTACAAGCAATAAATGCTGGAGAGGGTGTGCAGAAAAGGGAACCCTCCTACACTGTTGATGGAAATGCAAACTAGTACAGCCACTATGGAGAACAGTGTGGAAATTTCTAAAAAAAACTGGAAATAAACATCTTATTTTAAAATCAATTCATTTTATTTTTCATAATTTTACAGTATTGCTTAAACTGCATTTTAGCCATGTTTTTTAATTTAAATTTTTGTGAGTTTAATAATATTCATTTTCACTTAGAGGTTTGACGTGCTATGATTGCTCTCTCTTTTTGACTCCTGTTTTCATCCTTTTTTCTCTATTCTTTTCTCATTGTAATTACACAAGTATTTTTGAGTGTTCTTAGCTGTTGAGTGCTAAGTGTTGAGTTTCACCATTAGTTTTGGAGTTTTATCTTCTTTGCTGTGTGACTTGTGGAGACTTGATGTTACAGTAAAGGGTTGGTCCTAAACCTCCAAAATGGGAGACCTGAGTCCAGGACTTTGGACCACCAGAGAATTCCCCGACCCCATGGAACATTAATAGGTGAAAGTATTTTCAAAGGCCTCCATCTCAACACTAACACCAAGTTCCATCCAAAGGTCAGCAAGGTCCAGTGGAAGATGCTTCATGTCAAGGCTTTAGACTGCCCATTGGCAGAAATACTTCCCAAAGACATACCAAACCAAGAAACCCAAAACAAACTACTGGGCATAGCATTTCCTTTTGGGGAGAGAAGATCCAGCTCCAGCCACCAGAACACAGACACCACCAACCTGGAAAGTTTCACAAGGCACTGGTCACAAGGCACTCCCCATCCATGGGGAGCAGACACCACAATTAAGAGGAAAGTCTAGTCAAGGCTATGGTTTTTCCAGTGGTCATGTATGGATGTGAGAGTTGGACTGTGAAGAAAGCTGAGCACTGAAGAATTGATGCTTTTGAACTGTGGTGTTGGAAAAGACTCTTGAGAGTCCCTTGGACTGCAAGGAGATCCAACCAGTCCATTCTAAAGGAGATCAGTCCTGGGTATTCTTTGGAAGGAATGATGCTAAAGCTGAAACTCCAGTACTTTGGCCACTTCATGTGAAGAGTTGACTCACTGGAAATGACTGCGATGCTGGGAGGGATTGGGGGCTGGAGGAGAAGGGGATGACAGAGGATGAGATGGCTGGATGACATCACCGACTCAATGGACATGAATCTGAGTGACCTCTGGGAGTTGGTGATGGACAGGTAGGTGTGGCATGCTGTGATTCATGGGGTCACAAAGACTCAGACACGGAGCAACTGGACTGAATTGAACTGACTGATAACTTTCCAGCCTGTAGACAGGAGACTCCAAACACAGTAAATTTAAAAAAAAAAGAAGAAGAAGAAGAAGAGGCATAGAAACATGCAGCAGATGAAGGAACAAGGTGCAAATACACAAGATCAAACAAATGAAGAGGAAATAAGCAGTCACCTGAAAAATAATTCAAAGTAATGATGGTAAAGTTGATGGAAATAAGAGGGAAGCACAGATAAATAGACTAGAGGCACAGATTGAGAAGATATAATAAATGTTTAACAAGAAACTAGGAGAATTAAAGAAGAGACAATCAACAATGAACAACACAATAACTAAGATTAAAAATATATTAGAGGGAATAATAACAGAATAATTGAAGCAGAACAATGGATAAGTGAGCTGGAAGAAAGAATGGTAGAAATGACTGAAACAGAACAGAATAAAGAACAAACAATTAAAAAAAAAAAAAGAAGAAAGTCTCAGAGACTTCTGGCACAACATTAAGTGCATTAACATTTGAAACATAAGTATTCCAGAAGAACAAGAAAAAAAGACAAGCTATGAGGATATATTTGAAGAGATTATAAAATGCAGAGACATCACTTTGTCAACAAAGGTCAGTATAGTCAAAGCTATGGTTTTTCCAGTAGTCATGTACGGATTTGAGAGTTGCACCATAAAGGAGTCTGAGCCCTAAAGAATTGATGCTTTTGAATTATGGTGCTGGAGAAAACTCTTGAGAGTCCCTTGGACTGCAAGATCAAACTAGTCAATCCTAAAGAAAGTCAACCCTGAATGTTCATTGGAAGGACTGATGCTGAAGCTGAAGCTCCAATACTTTGGCCACTTGATGTGAAAAGCCAACTCATTGGAAAAGACCCTGATCTGAGAAAGACTGAAAGCAAGAGGAGAAGGGTGTGACAGAGGATGAGATGGTCGGATGGCATCACCAATTCAATAGACATGAGTTTGTGCAAATTGCAAAATGTAGAGAAGGACAGGGAAACCTGGTGTGCTGTAGTCTGTGGGGTAGCAAAGAGTCAGACATGCTGAGTAACTGAACAACAGCAAAAATAATTGAAAAATACCCTAAAGTGGGAAAGTAAATAGCACCCAAGCCCAAGAAGGCCAGAGACTCCCATATAGGATAAACCCAAGGAGAAACATGCCATGACACATATTAATCAGATGAACAAATATTAAACACAAATAAGTAAAGTAGCAAGTGAAAAGGAACAAATAACATACAAGGAGATCCCCATAAAGCTAACAGCTGATCTTTCAACAGAAACCCTGGAAGAAAGAAAGGAATGTCAGAATATACTTAAAAAGATGAAAGGGGGAAAAAAAAAAGCCACAACCAAGATTACTCTCTCAGAAAGGATCACATTCAGATTGGAAGGAGAAATCAAAAGTTTTATACATAAGCAAAAGTTAAGAGAATTCCCCACTACTCAACCAGCTCTATAACAAATACTAAAGGAACTTGTCTAGAGAGGAAACACTAGAGAAAGAAAATGCCTTATAAAACAACCCCAAAATAATAAAATAAATGGTAATAGGATCATATATATCAATAATTACTTTAAATGTAAGTGTAATATATGTTCTAACCAAAGACCACAGATTGGCTGAGTGGATAAAATTAAAAGACATATATATATATATACACCCACCTCAGACCTAGGAACACATACAGACTCAAAGTGAGGGGTTGGAAAAATATATTCCATGCAAATAGAAATCATAAGAAAGTGGAAGTAGAAATACTCATATCACATAAAATAAAATTTAAAATAAAGACCATTACAAGAGACAATGGACACTATAATGATCAAGGGATATATCCGAGAAGATATAGTCATTATAAATATATATGCAGCCAACATAGGAGCACCTCAATACATAAGACAAATACATAAAACAAAATTGAAAGTAACACAATAATGGGGGACTTTAATACACCGCTCACACTGATGGACAGATCATTCAGATAGAAAATTAATAAGGAAACACAAGCTTTAAATGATATCTTGGACCAGGTAGATGTAACAAGACATTTCATCCAAAAAGAGTAGATTTCTTTTTTTTTTTTTTTCTTTCTTTCTCAAGTGCACATGTAACATTCTCCAGGATAGCTCACAGCTTGGGTCATAAATCAAACCTTGCTAAGTTTTAAAAAATTTGAAATCATTTCAAGCATCTTTTCTGACAATAACACTGAAAGATTAGATATCAACTACAAAGGAAAAAAAAAAACATAAAAACAAACACGTAAGCCTAAACAATACACTTCTGAATGGCAAACAGATCACTGAAGAAATAAAAAAGAAAATAAAAATACATCTAGAAATAAATGACAATGAAAACAATACAATTCAAAACCTATGAGATGCAATAAAAGTGATGCTAAGAGAGAAGTTTATTGCAATACAAGCTTATCTCAAAAGCAAGAAAAATAACAAATACACAACCTAATCTTACATCTAAAGCTACAAGAAAAAGAAAAAAAACTCAACTTTAGTAAAAGGAATGAAATCATAAAGATCTGAGCAAAATAATAATAATAATAATAAATGAAAAAATATATATAAAGGAGGCAGTATCAAAGATCAGTAAATATAAAAGCTGGTTCTTTGAGAAGACAAATAAACTGTTTGAGAAACTGTTAACCAGACTCAAGAAAAAAAGGGAGAAGACTCAAATCAATAAAATTATAAATGAAAAAGGAGACGTTACAACAGACAACACAGAAATGCAAAGGATCATAAGAGACTACTATGAGAAACTATATGCCAATAAAATGGACAACTTGGAAGAAATGGATGAATTCTTAGAAAAGTATAAAACTGTACCAGGAAGAAGAAGAAAATGTGAACGGACCAATCACAAGCACAGAAATGAAAACTATAATAAAAAATCTTCCAACAAACAAAATTCCAGGGCCAGATGGCTTCACAGGCAAATTCTACCAAAAGTTTAAAGAAGAGCTAACATCTATCCTACTCAAACTCCTCCGGAAAACTGCAGAGGAAGGAGAATTCAAATTCATTCTATGAGGCCACCATCACACGGATACAAAAACCAAACAAAGATGCTACCAAAAAAAAAAAAAAATTAAATTACAGGCCAATATCACTGTTGAATGGAGATGCAAACATCCTCAACAAAACTCCAGCAAACAGAATCCAACAGCACATTGAAAAGTTCATACATCATGATCAAGTGGGCTTTATCCCAGGGATGCAAAGATTCTTCAATATACACAAATCAATCAATGTGATATATCATATTAACAAACCAAAAGATAGAAAACTATATGATCATCTCAATAGATGCAGGGAAAGCTTTTGACAAAATTCAGGACTCAATTTTGATTAAAAGTCTCCAGAAAGTGGGCTTCCCTTGAGCCTCAGCTGGTAAAGAATCTGCCTGCAATGCAGAAGACCAGGGTTCAATCCCTGGGTTGGGAAGATCCCCTGGAGAATGGAAAGGCTATTCACTCCAGTATGCTGGCCTGGAGAACTCCATGAACTACAGTCCATGAACTAGAGTCAGACACAACTGAGTTTGCCACAAAGTAGACATAGAATGAACATACTTCAACATAATAAAGTCCATATATAACAAACACACAGCAAACAATGGTGAAAATCTGCAAGCATTTTCTCTATAATCAGGAAAAAGACAAGGGTGCCCACTCTCACCACTATTATATATCAACATAGTTTAGGAATCCTAGATACAGCAATCAGAGAAGATAAAGAAATAAAAGGAATCTAGATTGGAGAAGAAGAAGTAAAACTCTCAGTGCTTACAAAGGACACGGTACTATACATAAAAACCCTAAGGATGCCATCAGAAAATTACTAGAGTTAATCAATGAATACAGTAAAGTCACAGGATATAAAATTAATACCCAGAAATCCCTTACATTTCTAGGTATTAACAATGAAAAATCAGAAAGAGAAATTAAGGAAATGATTCCATTTACCATGACAACAAAAGGAATAAAATACTGTGGAGTAAATTTACTTAAAGAGACAAAAGATCTGTATGCAGAAGACTATAAAGCACTAATGAGAGTAGTCAAAGATGACACAAACAGATAGAAAGATATACCATGTACTTGGAATGAAATAATCAATATTGTGAAAAGAACTATACTATCAAAGTTCAGTTGCTCAGTCATCTCTGACTCTTTTGGACCCCATGGACTGCAGCATGCCAGGCTTTCCTGTCTATCACCAACTCATAGAGCTTGCTCAAACTCATATCCTTCAAGTCAGTGATGCCATCCAACCATCTCTTCCCTGTCATCTCCTCCTCATGGCTTCAATCTTTCCCAGCATCAGGGTCTTTTTCCATGAGTCAGTTTTTCGCATCAGGTGGACAAAGTATTAGAGCTTCAGCTTCAGCATCAGTCTTTCCAATGAATATTCAGGACTGATTTCCCTTAGGAATGACTGGTTTTATCTCCTTGCTGTCCAAGAGTCTTCTCCAACACCACAGTTCAAAAGCATCAGTTCTTCAGTGCTCAACTATAAGCAAGGTGAAAAGACAACCAAGGAGAAACTAATAGCAAATGAATGAACTGACAAAGATTAATCTCCAAAATATAGTCAGCTCATGCAGCTCAATACCAGAAAAACAAGCAATCCAATCAAAAATTGAGCCAAAGACCTAAAGAGACATTTCTCTAAAGAAGACATACGGATAGCTTGTAAACACATGAAAAAATGTTCAGCATGGCTCATTATTAGAGAAATGAAAATCAAATCTACAGTGAGATATCATTTCATGGTAGTCACAATGGCCAATATCAACAAATCTACAAACAATAAGTGCTGAAGAGGGTGTGGAGAAATGGGAACCCTCTTGCACTGTTGGTGTGACTATAAATTGGTATAGTCACTATGGAGAACAGTATGGAGGTTCCTTAAAAAAACTGAAACTAGAGCTGCCATATGATCTAATAATTCCACTACTGAGCAAATCAGAGTTCTTCTTGGCACTCTTTCCAATGGCTAGGACATGAAGGCAATCTAGAGATTCAGCAATAGATTAATGGATAAAAAAGATGTGATACACATATACAATGGACTATTACTCAGCTGTAAAAAGGAATGCACTTCAGTCCACTTTAATGAGGTGAATAAATCTAGAGCCTATTACACAGAGTGAAGTAAGTCAGAAAGAGAAAAAATATATATATTAACACATATATATGGAAGCTAGAATGATGATATTGATTAACCTATTTGTAGGGCAATAAAAGAGAAGCAAACATAAGGAATAGACTTGTGGATACAGTGGGGAAAGGAGTCGGTGGGATGAATTGAGAGAGTAGCATTGCAACATATACATTACCACATGTAAAATAGATAGCCAGTGGGAATTTGCTATATGATGCAGGGAGCTCAAATCTGGTGCTCTGAGACAATCTAGAGGGGTTGAATGTGGCAGGAGTTGGGAGGGTGGTTCAAGGGGTAGAGGACATATGTCTGATTCATGATGACGTATGGCAGAAACAAACACAATATTGCTATTATCTTCCAATTAAAAATAATAAAATTTTAAAAGCAGCGAGAGAAAAGCAACTTTACATTCTCATAACACCATCAGCTGATGTTTCAGCAGAAAGTTTTCTGGCCAGAAGGAAGTGGTATGATACATTCAAAATACTGAAAGAAAAAAAAAAAAAAACAGTCAACAGTATTCTACCTGGTAAAGTTATCATTGAGGACTGAAGAATAGATAAAGGGTTGTTTACCAACCAGCAAAAGCTAAATAGTTCACCACCACTAAAATGTTAGTCTCTCAGTTGTGCCCAACTCTTTGCAATCCCAAGGTCTGCAGCCCACCAGGCTCCTCTGTCCATGGGATTTTCCAGGCAAGGATACTGGAGTGGTTTGTTTACCATTTGCTTCTCCAGGGGATGTTTCCAATCCAGGGTCTCTAATCGGGGTCTTCTGCACTGCAGGCAGATTCTGACCACCACTAAACCAGCTTTAAAATAAATGTTTTAGACACTCTCATAAACAGAAAAGGAAAAGCCACAATTAGAAATTTGGAAAATGTAAAGGGAAAAATATCACTGGTAAGGGTAAACATCCAGTAACCAGTAAAGGTAGTAATTCAATCTGTTAAATAGCATGTAAGAAAGTTAAAAGATAAAAGTAAAATCGTCTGTATCCAAAATAAGTGGTCAAGGGATATAAAAAAAAAAATTTCAAACATGTAATCAAAAACATTCAAAGTCAGTAGGGGGAGTAAACATGTATGGTGGTTAGACTTTATTGGAACTCTTTTGAACTGTGGTGTTGGAGAAGACTCTTGAGAGTCCCTTGGACTGCAAGGAGATCCAACCAGTCCATTCTGAAGGAGATCAGCCCTGGGATTTCTTTGGAAGGAATGATGCTAAAACTGAAACTCCAGTACTTTGGCAACCTCATGCGAAGAGTTGACTCATTGGAAAAGACTCTGATGCTGGGAGGGATTGGGGGCAGGAGGAGAAGGGGATGGCAGAGGATGAGATGGCTGGATGGCATCACTGACTCGATGGACATGAGTCTGAGTAAACTCCGGGAGTTGGCGATGGACAGGGAGGCCTGGCATGCTGCGATTCATGGGGTTGCAAAGAGTCGGACACGACTGAGCAACTGAACTGAACTGAACTGAAGGGTTCTTCCAGCTAAAACTATATATATCATCATGGTAAACCACAAGGCAAAAACCTATTATAGATCTACATTAAAAAAGGAAAAGGAATCCAAACATAAAACTAAAATAGAGCAAAGGAGAAGAAAGGAACAAAAAAGAACTACAAAGAAAAAATTAATGAACAAAATGTAAGTACATACCTATCACTAATTACTTTAAACATTAATGAACAAATGCTCCAATTGAAACATGTAGAGTACCTGAACAGATTTTTTTTTAAGATGTATATATGCATCCTATAAGAGACTCATTTTACATCTAAGGAAACAGAGTTTGAAAGTGTGGAGCTGATAAAAAGAGATTTCATGCAAATAGAAACAAAAAGAAGGCTGAGGTAGCAATGCTTAAATCAGACAAAACAAACTTTAAAACATAAACTGCACCGAGACATTCCATAATGATAAATAGATCATTTAACAAGAAGATGTAACATTTTTAAGTATATATGCAACCAATGTAAGAATACCTAAATTCAAAAAGAAAATGCTGAAAAAAAAATGGGGGGGAGATGTTGACAGTAACAAAATAGCAGAGGGGACATTAAATCCCCACTACCTCAATGGACATATCATCCACACAGGAAATCAATAAGGAAACAATGGTCTTAATTGATGTATTATCATAGACAAAATTAATATATAACTATAGAATATTCAATCTAACAGTAGCAGAGAACACATTCTATTCAAGAAATCATGGAACATTCTCTAGAATAGATCACATGGCTCTTCAGAAAACTAGTTTCAGTAAGTTTAAGACTGAAATAATATCAAGCGTCTTTTCTGACCACAATAGTATGAGACTAGCAATCAACTAAAAGAAAAAAAAATGCAAAGAACACAAACATATGGAGTCTAAAGAACATGTTAATGGATCACATAAAAAATCAAAGAGATGATCAAAAACTTCCTGGAGAAAGATGAAAACAGAAATAAAACAACCATAACTAGCTTGTACATGTCCCTAATGATAAGTGTACAAAGAAGTTATTAATTTATTTGAACACCAAAATCTAGCAAGAACATATATTCCCATCAATAGAGACCTTATTAAATATATGATGGAGCAACATGCTACAGAAAAAAAGAATCAAAAAGCTAAAGAAATAGGAAAAAAAAAGTGAGAGAGAGATAGAGATAGCCCAAATAAAATTAGTAATGAAAGCGGGGAATCTATAATTAGTACCACAGTAACACAGAAGGTCATAAGAAGTTATTATGAGCAATTATATGCCAGTAAGGGCTTCTCAGGTAGTGCTAGTGGTAAAAACCCACTGCCAATACAGGAGACACAAGAGACACAGGTTTAATCCCTGAGTAGGGAAGATACCCTGGAGGAGGGATGGAAGCCCACTCCAGCATTCTTGCTTACAGAATCCCCATGGACAGAGGAGCCTGTCAAGCTACAATCCATGTTGCAAAGAGTCAACATAAAGTCAGAGATATTTTCATTGAGGTCTCAATAAAAACTACATCCAATGTCTGTATGGTAGACATATCACAGTTGTAGTTTCATTTTGACATTATGGATATTGATGAGCTCCTTAGGATCAAGATATCAATCTTGGAAAAATTTCTTATTCAAATGATCTGCAATCCTGAGGCTGCTGAGTGAGACACAAATCAACCTCTGTGAATATTTCTTGAGGTTTTAGGCTGTTCTCAGATGGAAAAAGTGGTAGGAATGCTCAGCTTGCAGTATCCTACATCCCTGTTAGATCCATTCCCTGATGGAAACAGGACTAAATTATATTGAATGGTCTAAGCAGACTCTAAATGTACAAGTTGTTATTTAATTTATAAGACTCTAGACATCCTATGTTAGTATCTGAGAAGGGCCATAGTAGAAGAAATCATAAAACACAGGATATGCATAAGTGTGCTGATGTTGAGTCAAGAAAAATAAGACATAATAAAGATATGGTAAGGATATAATCTATGAATTTTAGAAGTTTTTATCTGAAATATGAAAAGGAAAAAACATACTATACTCAAAGGAGATAGGACAGATAGGGAGACTGGTTACAGTATTGATGGTCCCAGGTGATTCTCATGTATGGGTATGTGTGTGTGTGTGTGTGTGTGTGTGTGTGTGCACGCGCATGCACGTGTGTGTAAGTCACTCAATCGTAGCCAACTATTTGTGATCCCATGGACTAATGGACTACAAATAACCAGGCTCCTCTATCCATGTGGTTTCCCAGGCCAGAATACTGGAGTGGGTTGCCATTCCCTTCTCCAGGGGATCTTCCTGACCCAGGGATCGAACCCAGATCTCCCACATTGCAGGCAGATTCTTTACTATCTGAGCTACCAGGGAAGCCCCATTCACATGTATGCTGCTGCTGCTGCTGCTAAGTCGCTTCAGTCGTGTCTGACTCTGTGCGACCCCACAGACGGCAGCCTACCAGGCTCCGCCGTCCCTCGGATTCTCCAGGCAAGAACACTGGAGTGGGTTGCCATTTCCTTCTCCAATGCATGAAAGTGAAAAGTGAAAGGGAAGTAGCTCAGTGGTATCCGACTCTTCGCAACCCCATGGACTGCAGCCTACCAGGCTCCTCTGTCCATGGGATTTTCCAGGCAAGAGTACTGGAGTGGGTGGCCATTGCTTTCTCCAATTCACATGTATAGGCCCAAATAAAAGCATTAAGCAAAGCAGGGCAAATGGCCCTAGTTATGTGCTATCTATTCTTGATCTTGGTTTTAAGCACACATGCTCTATGAGAAGAATGAAAGGGTAACTGACAGCTGTAAAAGTTCTCCAGTGGCAGCTATTATCTGACAGGCCTGATGATTACATTGAAGGAGAAGGCAGACTCAAATCTTGAGCTAAAACCTTAATTTCTTCCAATAACTGAGTATCTAAGATTTTTCATTATTTTCTCATGAAGACTGGCACAGTAGGTATTTATCACACTATTTTATAGAGGAGGAAAGCAAGTTTCAGAACAACTTGCTCAAAAATTGAGAAAAACAAAGCTCCAAATATGAGCTCTCAGCTGAAAAAATCTACACATTTTCCAGCTATGCCAAGCTGCCTCTAAGTCATTAAGAATCCTACCTAAGTGATTAGAGGTGATTTTCTGAAGTTGACAAGAACTGGGGGTAATGGAATGAAAAACTTTTACAACAGGAAAGATGCTTATATGTAATAATGGTGTCACCAATACAGCAAGATTACCTGCTCAAAGATAATAATAATAGAGAACAAAAGTTTCAGAAAGCTATAATTCTGTTGATGAAATGTGACAGTATTAATAATATAAAATTATTGCTTTAAAATACCTAGAAATAGCATCTTTTCAATAAATATAACCAGAAATATGTTCACAGACACTTCAAAAAACGCAACATGAATTTCTTCCCCTACAGTAATTAAATGATTGGCTAATTCATTTTTTTCAAAGTTCTTTAGCATTCTTAGAGTATTATGCATATTTTTTATTTTATGGAATAAATTTCAATAAATATGCATAATTTGCATAGCTTGCCATCTGATCTGAAAATAAAAATAAAACTACCTGACATCTGTTGCCAGTTGTACTTTCAACTCATTATTCCCAGGTTTTCTTTTCAATGCTATCTTGCACTTTTCAGTTGTCCTAAATTCATGCTTTTTTAAATTATAATTTCTCTCCCCATTCTCTATTGTCCCACCTTACATTATATCAATTTTATAACGTGCAACACATTCTACCCTGCATCTTAGGTCTTTTACATATGACTTTTTTTTTTTTGGAGGGTTATAAACATGTTTTATCTCTATCTTATCAGTTACATTTTATAATCTTTTTCTGAGAAATAATGTTTTATTTGAAGTAAATTTTCATTTCTTTTTTAGCACACCACTAGCCTCCAAAGCATTTTACCAGTACACAGTTATATTTGCTACTTTTGAAATATCCTGAATCTCTTTATGACTAGATTATGTTGATCTATATATCTGAGCAATTTCAAAATCACAGAGCACTACTTTAGTTTCTCAGAGATAGGCATTTTGATGGCTCATGATGTCACCATACTAGTTATGGCAAATATTTAATTTGTGGCCAGTGCTTTAATGATGGGAGAGCCATGGAGGTCATCTGACCCACTCTCACAATGTTACAACCAACAGGAAACTACCTAGCACAAAGCTGGAGCTACTTACCCTGGGATTTAGGGATGCATGGATTCAGATAGTATTTTACAAGGGTCCTGCTAGTGTTCCTTCTACATAATACCATAGAATTATACAGGAGACCATTCACTCTAAAAGATATAAATCTATCATATTAGGTTAATCCAAGGGTAATGTATCAGGTATGTGGAAGATTGTTAGTACCACAGAGCAGAATTTATTCAATTTACTTTCCACTGCAGCAGCTTTGAGCTTATCCCTGAATAATGTCACATGTAATCCATTGCCAAAGCCAAATAGCACAGTGAAAAGTGGAAGGATTCTGAAAATAATTATCTCTACTTGCCAACATGAAAGGGAAAATCTCTAGGATTCTAATAATTTGACAAAAATTTAATTGATGGGGAAATCTCCCAAATTCTACGGAAGAGAGGTTTTCAGGATGACCTCCAGGCCCTGGAGAACAGCACAACGCTCAAAGTGGAAATGCTGGTGGTCTGGACCAGGGTAGCAGCTTCAGACAGAAAGAAAATGTATTGGTTGCAATGTGAGTACTGTCTGCAGTGCTAGGGGGGTTGCAGCAGGAAGCTCATTGTAACTTTACTGAAGCATTACTGGAGTCCAGAGCATCAACACAAGAAGCAAAGTTGTCTATTTAGTGAGAGAAATTGCCAGTGTTGAAAACAGTGCACTCGTGTGCATGTAAGTAATGTTCTTTGGGACCTCTTGGTTGGAAATGGAGATATGGGAGAACTGAAAATGATGGAACCAGAAGTATTTAAGGGCAATGACTACCGATTATGACCTAGAGTAATAACAGCTGTCATCCTTAATTTGTGTGGCCAGAAAGATAATAGCCCATTAGAGATGAGGTGAAGCGAAATGAAATTTTACAAAACTAGCCAATGAAATATGATACTTTCTTTCTTAGTTTTTCTGCATTATTTTCTAGAACTCTTCAATCCTAACTTCTATGAAGTGTCAAAAACTCATCTGATCTACAAATGGCCAGGAAATCTGAATTCAGATTCTTAGAAATGCATCCTTTTCTAAATCCCTGACTTTACCTTAAACTAAGCTATCCACAAGGCCAATTTCTTTCTTTGTGATAGTTTTTCTTGTGAAATGCAAATGGCAATATATATTTTTTTTCAGACAATCTGAACAAGAAGTACTAGAAAACTACCTGTGCATTGCCTGTGTGCTAAAACCACCTCTGTGAAGTGGTATAAAATGTTCTGATTTGTCTGTAGGTTGAACTGCTGACAGTTATTTGTCAGGCACCTCATCAGTCTTATTATCTGTTAAGTGAGGATGTTACCTTAACTAGATTTATATGATATCTGCAAAGTCTTAAAGCTTTATCACTCATATGTTGTTTAAAGCATGAGATTATGTTAAATAGCCTTGCAGGTTTATGCTACTCTTGGGACTTCCAGGACTGCAGGATACCACAGTGGGAGAAGGCAATGGCACCCCACTCCAGTACTCCTGCCTGGTAAATCCCATGGATGGAGGAGCCTGGTAGGCTGCAGTCCATGGGGTCGCTGAGGGTCAGACACGACTGAGCGACTTCCCTTTCACTTTTCACTTTCATGCATTGGAGAAGGAAATGGCAACCCACTCCAGTGTTCTTGCCTGGAGAATCCCAGGGACAGAGGAGCCTGGTGGGTTGCTGTCTATGGGGTCACACAGAGTCGGACATGACTGAAGTGACTCAGCAGCAGCAGCAGGAGCAGCAGCAGCAAGCTCACAGAAGCTTCTGTGAAGTCCTACAAGACCTTTTAGAACTAACACCCCCAAAAGATTTTCTTTTCATTATAGGGGACTGGAATGCAAAAGTAGGAAGTCAAGAAACACCTGGAGTAACAGGCAAATTTGGCCTTGGAATACGGAATGAAGCAGAGCAAAGACTAATACAGTTTTGTCAAGAAAATGCACTGGTCATAGCAAATACCCTCTTCCAACAACACAAGAGAAGACTCTACACATGGACATCACCAGATGGTCAACACCAAAATCAGATTGATTATATTCTTAAAGCCAAAGATGGAGAAGATCTATACAGTCAACAAAAACAAGACCAGGAGCTGACAGTGGCTCAGATCATGAACTCCTTATTGCCAAAATCAGACTTAAATTGGAGAAAGTAGGGAAAACCACTAGACCATACAGGTATGACCTAAATCAAATCCCTTATGACCATCCCTTATGATCAGAGCAAAAGTATGAAAATAAATGAAGTAGACTATAGCAAAGATCATAGAAAAAAGCAAGAGAATTTCAGACAAACATGTACTTCTACTTTATTGACTACATAAAAACCTTTGACTGTGTGGATCACAGCAAACTCTGGAAAACTCTGAAAGAGATGGGAATACCAGAGCACCTTACCTGCCTCCAGAGAAATCTGTACACAGGTCAAGAAGCAACCGTTGGAGCTGGATGTGGAAAAACATACTGGTTCCATACTGGGAAATGAGTACATCAAGGTGTATATTGTCACCTTGTTTATTACATTTCTGTGCAGAATACATCATGTGAAATGCCAGGCTGAATGAAGCACAAGCTAGAATCAAGATTGCTGGGAGAAATATCAATAACCTCAGATAAGCAGATGAAATCACCCTTATGGCAGAAAGCGAAGAGGAACTAAAGAGCCTCTCGATAAATGTGAAAAAGAAGAGTGAAAAGACTGGCTAAAACTCAACATTCAAATAACTAAGATCATGGCATCTGGTCCCATCACTTCATGGCAAAACAGGTGGGGAAATAAGGGAAACAGTGACAGACTTTAATTTCTTGGGCTCCAAACTCACTGTGGATGGTGACTGCAGCCATGAAATTAAAAGACACTTGCTCCTTGGAAGAAAAGTTAAGACAAACCTAGACAGCATATTAACAAGCAGAGACATTACTTTGCCAACAATGGTCCATCTAGTCAAAGCTATAGTTTTTCCAGTAGTCATGTATGGATGTGAGAGTGAGTGCTGAAGAATTGATGCTTTTGAACTGTGTTGTTGGAGAAGACTCTTGAGAGTCCCTTGGACAGCAAGGAGATCCAGCCAGTCCATCCTAAAGGAAATCAGTCCTGAATATTCATTGGAAGGACTGATGCTGAAGCTGAAGCTTGAATACTTTGGCCACCTGATGCAAAGTACTGACTCATTGGAAAAGACCCTGATCCTGGAAAATTTGAAGGCAGGAGGAGAAGGGGATGACAGAGGATAAGATGGTTGAATGGCATCACTGACTCCATGGACATGAGTTTGAGCAAGCTCTGGGAGTTGATGATGGACAGGGAAGCTTGGTGTGCTGCGGTCCATGAGGTCACAAAGTGTCAGACACATTTGAGTAACTGAACTGAACTGATAGCAAAGATCATTAAAACTAAAAGCTGTTTCTCTGAATAGATAACAGTGACACACCATTAGCCAGACTCATCAAGAAATAAAAGGAAGAGACTCAAATCAATAAAATTAGTAGTGAAAAAAGAGAAGATACAATGGACAACACAGAAATACAAAGAATCATAAGCGACTACTATGAGCAACTATATGCCAATAACATTGACAACTTGGAATTAATGAACAAATCCTTAGAAAAGTGTAACCTTCCAAAAGTAAACCATAAAAAAAGAGAAAATATGAACAGACAAATCACAAATACAAAAGTCTTAAGTATGATAAAATATCTTCCAACAAACAAAAGCCCGGGGCTGGATGGCTTCACAGGCAAATTCTACCTAAAGTTTAGAGAAGAGCTAACACCTATCCTGTTCAAACTCTTTGAGAAAGTAGCAGAGGAAGGAAAGCTCCCCAACTTGTTCTGTGAGGCCACCATCACCCTGTACCATTTGTTCTTTATTTCAAAGTTGTTTCATTTATTCTAGATGCTTGTATATTTGTATCAATTTTAGAATCAGATTATCAGTTTATATTAAAAACCTGCTATAATTTCAAAAAAATTCTCACCAACACTTGGCATGTTCAAACTCTTTGATTTTAGACACTCTAATAATGTGTGATTGATATCTCATTGTGGTTTTAATCAGCATTTTTCTAATGACTAATTTCACAGAAAATCTCCTCAGTGTCCCTGGTTGCTTTTGCTAAGTAGGCCTAAAATATACTTGAGCACTTAAATATAATTATCAACTAAGTCTTTTGACATATATGGGCACGCTCAATACAATTAATGTGCTTTAGAACAAAAATATAATGGCAGCATATTTTAATTGTATTACATTTACAATGCTGTTTATCCAAGTATGATAATATAGAACACCTCCATATAAACTAGTGCTGTTTAAAAAAAAAAACAAAAAATGGCCGATCCTCATTTTGGTTAATCCCATAGCTCCATTTACTTTAGCTGGTGTCTAAAGGAAGCGTCACATATGTCCCCAGGTTTTTTCCTACCTTTCTTTGGAAGAGATAAAGACTTTCATTTCAATACCATTTTACTAAATAAATCTATCCAATGAAACGATATAGTGAAAATTAAAAAGAAAATAAAAGGTAATAATATAAAACATGTGCTAAGTCACTTCAGTCATGTCTGACTCTGTGCAACCGTATGGACTACAGCCCTCCAGGCTCCTCTGTCCATGGGACTTTCCAGGCAAGAATACTGGAGTAGGTTGCTGTGCCCTCCTGCAGGGGACCTTCCAGACCCAGGGATCAAATCCAAGTCTCTTATGTCTCCCGCATTAGCAAGCGGGTTCTTTACCTCCTGGGAAGTGGTAAAGAGCACCACTTGGGAAGCCCCAAAACAAAACAGGTAATGAAAGAGACTAAAATGATAAATAAAATCATAAAAGACAGTAAAAGGAGGATTAAATTTTTTAATTGTGATAGAAAATGATGAAGGGAACAAAATATATTTAGAAATAGTTAAAGAATGTGGGCATGAGCCATTTTAAGGATATAACAGAGCCAGTTTATAAGGATTCCTGGAGGAGATTGGCCTGCCATAGCGAGAAGAGTGAGGAATATGAGGAAATCTTTTCACATACCATCCATTTGAACTGGAGTCAACTGACAAAGCTCGTTTAGCTTCAGGTTTTGCTCCTGTAGATGGATAATGGTATCTGTCCTGAATGAGTTTTATGAAGATTAACCAAAATACAGCAAGATATGTGGAGATCTTGGTGCCAAGTCATTATGTTCCTTAATCTGTGCCAGATGATCTGTTAGGGAAACTTGAGAATTTAGAAAGAAAGAAGAGAATCCACTGACAGAAAAGTTTGAGTTGAAATGTGTTGGGCAAAAGCAGGCATTTATTCATGTTTTATAAACATGATCTTACAAACATCATACAGAGCTGGCACAAAAGAACAGACACCATCTCTTACACCATGCTTCCTTCCAAACCACCTCCATTAAGTTACAACATCAGAACAAATCAGTTACTAAGTTACACAGTTCTTCAAACATAGACATCTCCCCACTAGAGTGGTTAGACTGGCTAATAGGACAAACAATTAATTTATATGTTTAATACAGTGCAGAATTTGTAACAGAATTCAAGATCACACTGATATTGTAATACCATATAAAACAGAATTTTCAGAAGATAATGCAATCACTGTGTCTCTGCCTGCTTCAATTCCATTCTAGTTTTTCTTCTCTCTTTACTTAACAGTAACTACAAATAGTTTTAGTTGACTTTTCACAGTGAAAAACACTTTAAATTTTCAAAAGAAAACTATTTACAAGTTAGTTATTGTCATTTTGTAATTATCTGCCGTTGGCTTTATTGTCCCTCTTCCAACAACCATACTTTGCTTGGTACCATCATTAACTTCTGGCAACTGTGAAGGATACTTAGGGTTTACTTTTTTTAATGTTTCAGGGCTTCAAAATATATTATATTTCTTGGCCCATGGTACCAAATATACAAACATAAAAAGGCCATATGATTTACTCAAACCATACACTGACTACAATTCATTTCACAGAAATGCTGAGTGGACCAAGATGCTGTGACATGACTTTGTGATGGCATGAAAACAATGATTGGAGAATAATCTCATTTAATTCCAAAATCATCTTAAAGCACAAAAGAGAGGTTGATTTCAGGTTGATTTCAGATACAGAGTGTAAAACATTCCCTACTTTCAGCATAATCATAAAAAGTATGTATATGTTGTTTGGAAAATGTATTGTCATAGATTTTACAAACACTGTAATATCAAACACATTCTCAAAAACTGCTAGAGCACTGACACAAAACCTGGCTCAAAATGTAAATTTTTCAGTAGACTTCATTTCTAACTTGCATATTTAAAATTCAACTGTACCTGAGTTTCACTCTCACTTTTCTAAACACTCAAATACAGTGACATTGAACCTCAAGTAAATTCTTTCCAAATAATCACAGAGCCCTGGCACTGGAAAGCAGTACAAGATACAAGTTTATAAACTGGTCCACAGACAAGAGCTCAAGACAAATTAGCCTAGAAAAGATAGTGAAACATACTTTGCTGTGTTAATTTGGCAGCATAAATATGTTATATATGAACATATGCTAAGTGTATTAGGCTTGCCATATGACTATTTTCTATAATTTGTTGGTTAAAGCAAAATTTTCTATCTAGCAATGACTGAAACTTTATGACTTTTTGTCTGCATTTCTTTTGAAATAGTAACTTAGTCCTCTCTGGGAGAAAACAAGCAAATGAAGACTTGGTCACCCATGACCTCTCTGTGTGCAAGGGAAACACTTGAATGTACACTTAGAAACTAAACATATTTCCTCTAAGAAAATTGCATTTCTAACTGGATTTCTAGCTGAAGTTTATTTCTTCACTTATTAGCCAACTCAACAACTTCACAAAAACATATAGGGCTTTCTTAGGCCACATTGAGTCTTGTCACAAGAAGAGAATAATGCAAGGCCATGGGTCTTATGTGAGATTATATTTTACATCTGACTCACATGTAATCACAGAGGGAGGAAATCATATTTTGGCTACAGTGTCCTCAACTCAGCCCTTTAATAAAATGATTTCTCATTTTGTTCACTGCTTTTTTTTTTTTTTCAACAAACCTAAGTTACCTCTCTTATGATAAAGTTGTGCCAAATTATTACAAACCAAAGAACAGTAATCATATACTTTTATAATCAGGAAAACTACTTGTAAATGACATATCAATAATTAATAAAGCAATCTAGAATATTTCTTTAATATCTTTGGGTTTAAAGAAAAATTTACTTCTCCATTTGATGAACAATGGGTGAATTTTCATAAGAGAAGGCATGCTTTTCATTTCTAAATCCTAATAATCGCATTGATTTTTAGTGATGTAGTCCAATGAGATCATCACCACATCCATAATTTGAGACTATAGAGCAGTATTCTTAAAATGCTCAAGTACTTTTATTTATATCACTGGTAACCTGCAGGGGAAATTGAATATCTTATGAAAATTTATCCAGATTCTCTAATAAAGAGGAAATGATCATGATACACATTTTCAGTTACTTTCTGCTAATTAAATCCATTTCTAACAACAACAAAAAGTTTGCACTCACGTGTCAGGGAAAAAAAAGGAAAATTTCTCCTTGCCTAGTAAAAATCGTTAAGTTCCAATTCATCACAGCTAGGGTGCTAACCATCACAGAGCGCGTGCCACTTGGCGATTTGCCTTCTGGGATAGTCACAGATCTCCTTCCAGTGCTCTCCACCGGTTCCTTCTGCTGCTGCTCCCAGGACCAACCGCCCAATCACCTCATTTCGGGATCCCCTTTCAGAATCCAAAACCAGAAATTCAACACTTATCTCTTCTAGACCCTCACAAGGAATGTCAAAGACAAAGAGTTCATTGAACACTGCATTGGGGGTGCATTTCTTCACATGCGTCTTCTTTTTAGAGATTCTCTTTTTGGCATGGTACAGGTTCACTTTGACATAGGGATCTGCAAGGATACACAATAGACAATGTACTGGCAGAACATGGCAGGAACTCTGATCTCAAGATAACGGGGCCCTTAGATATTACTGCATACTGACAAAATGTGATCATAATGAAAATGAGTCAGAATGAAGATAAAGTATGGATGAAGCTTGGCTTCTCTTTTGTCAACAAGTTGAAAATAAGTAAGAATGCAAAACATGAGAGATAACAGAGGATAGGAAAGAACTGTAATGGCAGGATGAAGAGATGACATAAAGGGGAAGAAAAGAGAACGTTCCAACAACACATTCTGATTACTAATAACTCATTCCCAAGAACGGAATAGAAGGGAAAAACATTACGCAGCATCTAACCTTACTGAGTTGTCTGACTTTGGGTAAGTCTCTCTACCTCTCTGCTTTCTCCTTTGAATGGGGCAATGTGCATTTAGAGTTCACAATGGCAATGCCTTTTTCAGTTTTAATTTTTCTGTGGTCCTTTAATCACCTGCTGTGTTTGTTTCCTGTTACCCTGTATTTATATTCCTGGTGTCACATGTATCCTGTGGATTTTAAGATAATGCTACTTTGTCATATATTTAATTACATTATTTTGTCCTATTCTGGTTGCATGAATTCATTTTAGCTTCCTAACCTATATCTTTAAGATCATGTTTTCCGCTTCATTACTTAATTATAAAATTATAACTAATAATAGCTCTAGGTGATATTGAATGAAATATATATATTTCATTATACATATGAATGAGTATATATATGAATGAATTTTTATATATATGAATGAGATATATATATGTATATATCCAGTCTTTACAATCCCCTTCAAGGTAACTATTATTATGTCCAGTTTGTATGGAGTTTAAGAAACATAACCAAGATTACTGTGCTAAGAAACAGAAGGGTTAGGGTTTGAACTCAGATCATTTTAACCTATAGGTCACATGTTCTCATATGGCAAAGTTTGTGTGTGTGTGAAACCTTGTCACAAAACTAAAAGCTAATTCTTAAAATAGACTATAGATACATGATAAACTGAAGGAAAGATAATAAAAACAATAGAAGTGTAAGGGTAGGCAGGCCCATTTAAAATACTAAAATTAAGAACTTCTCCTATAACAGTTTTTTTCTCTTTATGCTTCAACTTTATTCAATCAGACATCTATCACATACAACTGAGTCTTGTATTTTAGTTTTCTTCTTTTTGTTAATGGCATTGACTCACACTTTATTCCATAAAATGAGAAACAGAAGAACAATCACATCATTTGTAATTGTGAATAAAGGGTGAATAAAAATCATAGGCCAGTGTTGTTAACTGTTTTCCCCAATATATAGCTCATTTTTCATTGAGCCTATGTTTTTCAAAGCTTTCTTACCTGAAAGTCCAGACACATCAGATTTAGGCAGGTGCCGAGCTTTTAAAACAACCACAGTAAGAGTATTTGTGGTGGACTGATAGCAGAGAGAGATCAATAACTCACCCCGTCCAGAAGATTTCTAAAAAAAAGAGGTAAGATATAAAGATGTTTTTAGTATTCTTTAGTTTTGAAATATATACTTTTATCAACATTTAAAGTGGTATAATAGTACTGTTATTTAATGTAAATTTCCTTAGTTTACTTTAGTGTGCTAAAGAATCAGAGTAACTGAAAGTATGTATGCAGTGCCATCACCTCCTAAGAGCAACTATCTGCCATCTTGTGGACTTTTTAGGTATTGCAGAATGTCAAAATTCATAATGAGCCACACTCGGACACGACTGGGCGACTTCACTTTCATGCATTGGAGAAGGAAATGGCAACCCACTCCAGTGTTCTTGCCTGGAGAATCCCAGGGATGGGGGAGCCTGGTGGGCTGCCGTCTATGGGGTCGCACAGAGTCGGACAAGACTGAAGCGACTCAGCAGCAGCAGTATCACTAGAAACGTTTTTAAGGGGGATATTTAGAATATAGCTTACAGAGAGGTATTTTTAATTTTTGCCTTTTAATTAACTCTCCACTTTAATTAAGTTGTTAATGGTAATGACTATTACCTAATTATTTTTATATATCTGTATATGGGAAATTGATTCATGTTCAGTTTGATTTTATTTCAAATCCTTTAGAACAGACATTATTAAAATTCGAATTCAGAAAACCTGAAATTTAGTCTGACACCCACCATTCTCTTCGCCCAGAGGGCTGATGGAGTTAAAACACTCTTCCCCAACCCTACCCCAAATCTTTCTTTAATCCAAGGAATGAGCTAAATATTGGAGAGAATTGACTCGGAATTTTTAATGCTTTGTCTTTGAATAGTATCATAGAATTTATTTTTTGCATAAGACTTAGATCTTGTTTTACTTTAACATTAGATACTATGACCAAGTACTCAAAGTACAAGTTCTAACTGAAAGTAACAAAAAGTAACTTGAGGTTTGATTATAGCTAAGAATGATGGCTGACTAGAGCTCCTAAAACTGCAATATATATTTATAAAAAGCTACTATGGGGTAACTGTGTGAATGAGCACCCCAAGAAAAAGAGTAGGAAACAAATCTTTATTCCCATTGTGCTACTAAGCAGCCTGGTGTATCAAACTACTTAATAATTCTAAATACTGACTCTCATTAATTTGAACAGACAAAGGTGAGGATGTGGTCCAAACAAACTTTATGGTATTCTATAAAATTATGCATTATAGACACCAGTTATTCTGAAACACCACAGCTGGGATCAAATCAGTTCCATATTTAAGGGAAAAATACAATCAAATTTGATTAATTGATGTCATCATTTTCTAATAATTCTAGAACTACAAAAGTAGTGTAACTACAAAGGCAGAATAACTCTTGTTATACAACACAAAGGTGAATATAATTCAATATAATGATGTACCTCTTCCTCAAGAAGCAATTCTATGAAAAGTCAATACAACTTCAAATACTCAGGATGAATTGATTTAATTTTCAATTTTAATTATGCTAAAGCTCAGACAGTAAAGCGTCTGCCTGGAATACGGGAGACCCGGGTTCAATCCCCGAGTCGGGAAGATCCCCTGTCGAAGGAAATGGCAACCGACTCCAGTACTCTTGCCTAGAAAATTCCATGGATGGAGGAGCCTGGTGGGCTACAGTCCATGGGGTTGCAGAGTCAAACCCGACTGAGCAACTTTACTCTTCACTGAACATTGATACATATTTTTTAACTTGTAATGAGCAAGAAATATTTGTCTGCATTTTAGTGGCAGTCTTAGTCAAAATACTTGTGATATGAATTCATAAAAGTTATATCAATATTACTTAAATAAATCCATAAAGTGTCCCTATTTATTTTATATCATTGATATATTTTAAGCATTTCAGTAGTGGGTTAAATTTTCTTTCATCTATCTGTCTCCCTACTCCCATTTGATTATGATCAATAATAGTAAAACATGGCAAAGGAGATATGTATAAGACATCATTTTAATAAAAATCCCCTTGATACAGAAAAGATTATTTATAAATATGTTTAAAGACTAAAAATTAATTACCCTAACGTTTCTCTTGGTAATCTCTCTGTTCATTAACATTTCTCCATTAGTTAATTCAATTCCTGCTAGAGGAATCAGGACTTCTCCAATGACATCATCTCTTGAAAACCTGTCAAAACTCAAGACTGTGAAGTGCAAGGCCAGCTCCTGGATCTGGGTGTAGGGTATCCCATAGAATGTGAAGGTCTCATCGAAAGCCGGGTCCAAGGTCTTTCTCAGAACTCTGGTTTTTACTTTATGCTTCTTTTCTGGAAGAATCATCATTTTGATGTACGGGTCAGAGGTCATTGACTGGTCATCCATGGCTGGCAAGCCACGGGCTTCCTTAATATTTACCACAAATGCTTTCTTTTCAAAGTTGTACTCTAAGGAGAAGAAGAGGGTTCCCAGCTTCTCCTGTTTCTCATCTGAAGTAAGAGAAGTGCTGGAATTTAAGCTATCAGGGGAAACTACCTCTTTTCCCCCTTCTGAAGAGAGTTTTGGGGTCATGCTGTCCAGGTCAGAAGGACTGCCAGCTTTGAGATTTGTTTTGGGAAAATTGCCATTTAGATCTCTCTTCTCAAGATCAAGATGCAATGAATTCTTTGGCACTGCTGATTTATTCTTTACTTCATTTTTCTCATCAGCTCCGAACTTCTTTTTGCTGTTCAGGCTTTCAGGGTAAATGTCAACTCCCTTTAGCACATGCACAAACTTATACGGAGGAGTCTTGCTAGGCTTGGATGACTTTCTCTGACAGCATATCCATGCAAACAGAGAGACTGTGAAGACCAGGCCAAACGCACTGAAGATCCCCACCACTGTGGGGATTTCATCTGAAAAATCAAATGACCAATAACATGCATTAAAGGAGCAGAGGTGGAAACACCCTATTTGAAAAGCATCCTAAAGCTGGCAATTGCTGTATGTTGCACAGATTGAATTGCATTCCAGCTGTTCTGGTTGAATTATGCACCTATTTCATATAACTTTCAGGAAAACACTGAGATGTGACACATAGAGAATGAACAGAAAATCCTTCCTTGTAGTAATTTTCAGAAATAAAATGAAAGGATGAACTTTGGTTGAAGCTAAGGATGGGAGAATACTAAATGATCATGACCTACCTTTATTTTCTCACTTAACATGAGACAAATAGAGTCAAATACATGAATCAGTACCCGTAATATTTTCATTGATATTTTGAGGCTTTCCAGAAGCATCAATTCTTACTATGTAATTCTAAGCCACATTCTTCAAATGCTGAGAGAAATGATGGAACATTATCTGCAATTATCACAAACATTAATAATTTCTATCTAAATTACAGTGAAATAAATGTACACATATTAGGCAGAAAAGAACAAAAAGGTGAACAACAGAATATTAATATTATACAACTTATAAGACTACAAACTCCTATACCTACCCCAAATTCTTCAAATAAATACTGAATTATCCAAAGTATAAAATTAATTATCTAGATAGGATAAAACTCAAAGCATGATTATAGATGAATCATCATTCCTTAAAATGTAATGAAAAGAGTGAGTAGAAATAATTTAGAGTTAAATTTTATCCATAACTGATTTTTTTCCTAGCACATTTCCACATGGCAAATGATGATCAAATTGAAATTGGCATTCATTCCTTGAATGAGGGCACATTAATTACTGACATTATGTAGCATTGATTATTCATGAAACTTATCATGTTCCATATGTAAGCATATTCTCCAACAAATGATTAATATCACTGTGTAAGTAAAAGCAGTATTACTATATATGGATACAGTGAATTGAGTCAATGTTTAATACGATCAAAATTAATATAACTAATGTAATAATATCTGCCTTTGGCTCCATTTCATTCGATTTTTTAATCTCAAGTAGTGAATAATAAAGTTAAAAGTCCCAGTCAGGAAAAGGTTAAGGCTTGTTTAACTAATCCCTGAAAGAATAGTCTTTTGTTTTTCTGCTCCTCAATCCCTCAAACTTCTATTTAATAATCACAAAGCTGAACTCAAATAATATATAACTAGGAAATGACAACAGCAAAGATAACAAAGAAGATAAAACAGGAAACACATCAATAAAAACTATTCTGTAGTTTAATTATATCAATGAACTGAATTGTGTAGAGCTGAAAAATATACTTTGAATTCACGAGATAGAAAAAGCAGTGGATGCTACAGAAAGAAAATGAGGTGAGAGCCAAAGACCATTAGCTAAACTTACTATCAGCTTTTCAGTTTTTCCTTCTGTTTAAGTCTTTGTGGGGAGAAAAAGCAAACATACAAACAAAACACTTCTGGACTTTCTAATCATCCAAGTCTAGGGAGCAAAAGCAAAGTCAGGTACTATTTTTATTCTTTAGTCAATGAAGAAAGAAAAAAAAATTTAAATGAATAGTAATTTTTTTTTTCTAAATAGACTTATGGCCCATACCAGAACATATTTTTAACTAGCAAAGCATCTGAAAATTTCTCAGTATTCAAACATTTCTGATTTTCAATCAGAAACTGGGAATACATATCATATTACAACAATATAAACTCAATCAGTCAAATGGTTACTTGTGAAAGAAATTCCTTCCTGAGTATGATATCACATATTGTCTCATTTAATATTAATGTCAAATGGCAAAATATTTAATATAATATACAAAGGTTCATCTACTCCCTATGTATTCTCTAATAATAAGATCCTAAACTTTTGAGAGCAAAGATCTGTCATTTCACTCAGTTTCATAACGAACTTCTGTAAATTTCCTGATATTTCTGAGTATATGTAAAGCAAAACTCTAATCTCTTGCCTTTGTAATATAATGGAACCTAAAATAACACTTTTCTATTTGAAGAAATACCTCTGATATTTTCTCTTGTTCTTTTTTCACTAAAACAGAGAAGGAGAGTAAGGGTGTTAAGCATAGATATAAGAAAAGGGAAACTGAACTGGAAAATGTAAGTCTGAAGTATAGTTTCCAGTAGTTTTTAGCTAACTGACCTGCAAATTTTCCCTTATCTCTCCTGCCTCTGGTTACCTCTGAAATAGAATGGGCTCAGCTAATTAATTTTGAATACTCTATTTAACCCTAGCATCATAGGATTCTGTCTTTCACTAGTAGCATATTTCAAGAATACAAGAAAAACAGCAGAGAAAAAAACACCTTATGGTACATTCTGCACTAAAACATACATTCTAAATGCCCTAATAGTTATTTTATATTGAGATCAAACCCTTATGTAATCACAGAACCATTTGGCTTCCCCTAATTAGTTAAATACAGGTTTTCATGCAAATAAAAATCACCTACAGAATTAATGAAACCAACAAGCAAAAAGATCTCTTTTCTTTACTTAGCACGTGCTGTAATTTACAGGGATACCTGGATGACTAGCAACTTCTTGGATGTAAAATCGCGTTAGCATAAAGCAATTTTAAGGAGAAAAATAATCAAGAGAGAAACCACAGCGATAAGCCACTATTGCCGTTTTACAATTCTCATGTTCCTTTCAGTTTACCTGGGGAATCTATAATCAATATCCCACGGAAACACACACACACACACACACACACACACACACACACACACAGACACACACACACACACCCAGCGTATTTAAGGAACAATCGCAGTTGTAAGTTGAGTAACTTGCTTACCAAAGTCTTCCCGGCTGGCAGAGATCGGAGCCATTTTTTGTTGCGTATTCTGTCCGAGGTGCTGAACGGAAACCCTCTGGCTTGGTTCACTTGCCTCGATTTAAAGGGTCAGGGGCTTTTCCTAGTGCTGTAAACAACAGTGCAAAGCTCAGGGGACCTAAGCCGGGAGTGGGGAAGAGGCAGCGAGGGAGGTCCACTCGCCCTCACACGGTGATTTTCCAGCCCTGTTCCTGTTTTGGCTCGTTAGAGAAGCTTGTCTCCGAGACTCTAGACGTGGCTGAAACACGAATTGACGCAATCCTGACGCTACAGGGTTGAAATCAGCACCTCCCTCCTCTCTCCAAGCCACTCCTCTCCCCCTTCATTCTTTCTTCCTCCCTTCTCTCCTGGGATTTCAGCACACATTCATCAATTATTTTAACTGTTGGACTACTGGAGATTAGTTTGCTGTTCTGTGGGGGCTCAGAGACGCATAGAGACGAGTCCTGAAACTCATCAATGTCAATTCCTAACGTAAAAATCTCCTGATCATCTAGATCAGTGAAAAAATATGTCTGTGTTATCAGAATAATCTAACTTACAGAAGCGATTTGAGGGAAGAGTAAGAAGAGAAATTTCTACATCAATGATCCCTTGTAAAATGAAAATCTATACTTTCTTGCTATTTAAATTTTTCTTTGATATATTACACCTATATTAGAAAATTTACTGCACATTGATTCATTTGAAATAAATTTTCCTATCATTATCACTTATTTTCTAATAAATTATTAGTCTAAACATTTTGATGATTCTGTTGCTCAATGTTTCTCTTAGCTCTCTTCCTTTAATATTTGACTTTTGACCAGCTAAATTACTTAGGAACATATGGGAATAATCTCTTCTGTAGTCAGACTCACTCTGTTATGACTTTTGCATGTATTGAGATTGTTTTGGAAATGATATTTCTGGTTAAAATCTCTGACTTCTAACAGGTTTATTCAAAATAGTTACAAGAATAACATCACAATCTAAAATGACATCAATAATTATTGGTTATTTTCAAAGGAAAACATATTACTTTTCTATACTACTAATATCCCCAGAGTTGAGGAACTTGGAAAATACGTTGTTAGATTCTGATTAATTTTAATCTGAAAAGTGTGCCTTTTTAAAGCAAATGTTAACAATTTTCCAAAGAAGATAACTCAGGCTGTAACTTCAACTGTCAATTATTGCTCCACAGGGAATTCCTCTGCTCTGGAACTCAGTGAAAAAATGACATTCAGTGTGTTCTGGGATGGGGGAGGAGTGAGTATCGGGTGGGTCTCAGAAAGCTACTGTAAAATGACAGGTTCCTGCGTACTGGCAAGCAGCTGGCTCTGAACGTCAGGACTGTGTCTGGGGAGAAATTGGCTCAGTCCTTTTGCATCATGGAAAATTTTATAAACCTAAGTCCCTCTTCTTTCCTTTTCTACTCACTCCCACATACTTGGCATTTTAACATTCTCCTAACATATTTTTTTCTTTACTTTATATCTTCTTCCTATGAAAACATACAAGCTAATTTACTGTATTCAATTTTTCCATTATCCTGTGTTTTCTGGCTTCATTGTTCCATTTCATTCAGATGACTTGCTTCCTTGATTTTGCATGCAACTGGTGAGACTGTCCTTATGAATAAATATCCATTAGATAGATGAAAGAGTGAGTGGCATTTATTTGTGATACATTTACCGTATGAGGTTTATTAAAATATGTTTTCTACCTAAGTTATTAATAGCAAATGGTTATACTCACTTGTAAACATGAGTACTTTATGTTGTGTCTGACACAAATTAATATCTATGTAATTTTACCTTCTGGTGGTAAAATGCTATCATCTAAAACCTGTCTAGATTGTTCAAACTCTCCTTAAATGACCCCTGCTGCTGCTTCTGCTAAGTCACTTCAGTCATGTCCGACTCTGTGCAAACCCATAGATGGCAGCCCACCAGGCTCCACCGTCCGAACTCTCTTTAAACAGAACCCCACCCTACCCTGGGTTGTCTCATTTCTGATTACACATTGTGATAAAATTACATCTTGCCCAGAGCTAATGCTATTTTGAATGTAGTAACTCTTTCATTGTTTGCTTTAACTGAAAATCAATGTTATTAACTAAATGTTAGATGTTTTCTTCATTTTCATTTGATAAGCAGCATATTAATCATTGTCTAATCTCTTCAAACAAACTTCCAGTAGCATCAGATGAGGAGTGGGAAGCTGACCCAATTTAGAGGAAACCCTTTAAGTTTCTTATGATTAAGATTCACACCCTACCACCATATTACATTGTTCTCTTTAGATCCAGCAAACAAGTAATCAATTCTCTGACATAAACAATACCATTCTTGCAGCATTGATTTGAGAGGAGGGGTTGTTGCTAGGTAACCACTTAATTGCTACCCAAAACACACAGTCTCAAGTTAAGTCCCTGCCCTGAGTAAGGCAAACCCATCTGTACAAGTGGCATTGTTTACTTCAGAGTGATTCTTTGACTGATGAAGTGCTTCAGTGTTTACCCTATTTTATTTCTGATTACGAATATGTGTACGGATATGTAGGTATGGGTCTTCCCAGGTGGCTCTAGTGGTAAAGAACCTGTCAGCCAATGCAGGAGATATAAGAGACACAGGTTTGGTCCCTGGATGAGGAAGATCCTCTGGAGAAGTAAATAGCAACCCACTCCAGTGTTCTTGCCTGGAAAATCTCATGGACAAAGGAGCCTGGCAGGCTACAGTCCTAAATAGGGTCACAAAGAATTAGACATGATTAAAGCGATTTAGCATGCATGTACGTACACTTTGATAAGCAGTGAATAAAACATTTGAATTCAATTTGGTTTTAAGAAATCTAGTTGATTTTAAACATAGATAATTGAATGATTATAAGATTTTTAGTTCACTTTATTTACTTTTTTATTTTAGTTGAATTTATAAACTTTATATGGTTTATTAATTATATAAATAAGTCTATATTTTCTCTATTTCTCTATTCCTTTCCTTAAAAAATATTATTGGTAAATGTAAAGAAAATTTCAAAAGGTTCTGAAAATGTTTCAATGATTGTAAGCATTCAGTAATTTTTCATATTACTCAGATTAATAATACAAAGACATTTTATTGGTCTGTAGGTAGAGTAAAATGAAGTATTGATAATGGATAATGCTTTTAATGTTTCATATCATTCTCTCAAGAATGCTAGCTCTAATGTTAATGGAATAGGTTTGTATTCCAAGCACACCCAAGTTAAAATCCTACAAGACAAATGCTTTCCCAATTAGCATTGCAGAAATTCCTTCAAATAAATGATTTCTATATGTGTTTTCCTTCAAACTGTTCAGCACTTACTAACCAACTTAACCTGGTCTCTGATAGCTCATGATTGAAAAGCTCATTCAGTTCAGTTCAGTTTAATTCAGTCGCTCAGTCATGTCCGACTTTTTCGACCCCATGAATCACAGCACGCCAGGCCTTCCTGTCCAGCACCAACTCCCAAGTTTAAACAAACTCATGTCCATCAAGTCAGTGATGCCATCCAGCCATCTCATCCTCTGTCATCCCCTTCTCCTCCTACCCTCAATCCTTCCCAGCATCAGGGTCTTTTCCAATGAGTCAACTCTTCACATGAGGTGGGCAAAGTATTAGAGTTTCAGCTTCAGCAGCATCGGTCCTTCCAATGAACACCCAGGACTGATTTCCTTTAGGATGAACTGGTTGGATCTCCTTGCAGTCCAAGGGACTCTCAAGAGTCTTCTCCAACACCACAGTTCAAAAGCATCAATTCTTCGGCACTCAGCTTTCTTCACATTACAACTCTCACATCCATACAGGACCACTGGAAAAACCCTAGCCTTGCCTAGACGGACCTTTGTTGAAAAAGTAATGTCTCTGCTTTTGAATATGATACAAAAGAGATCTTCATGACCCAGATAATCATGGTGATGTGATCACTAATCTAGAGCCAGACATCTTGGAATGTGAAGTCAAGTGGGCCTTAGAAAGTGTCACTACGAACAAAGCTAGTGGAGGTGATGAAATTCCAGTTGAGCTGTTTCAAATCCTGAAAGATGATGCTGTGAAAGTGCTGCACTCAATATGCCAGCAAATTTGGAAAACTCAGCAGTGGCCACAGGACTGGAAAAGGTCAGTTTTCATTCCAATTCCAAAGAAAAGCAATGCCACAGAATGCTCAAACTACTGCACAATTGCACTCATTTCACATGCTAGTAAAGTAATGCTCAAAATTCTCTAAGGCAGGCTTCAGCAATATGTGAACCGTGAAATTCCTGATGTTCAAGCTGGTTTTAGAAAAGGCAGAGGAACCAGAGATCAAATTGCCAACATCCGTTGGATCATGGAAAAAGCAAGAGAGTTCCCAAAAAAAAAACATCTATTTCTGCTTTATTGACTATGCCAAAGCCTTTGACTGTATGGACCACAATAAACTGTGGACAATTCTGAAAGAGATGGGAATACCAGACCACCTGACCTGCCTCTTGAGAAATCTGTATGCAGGTCAGGAAGCAACAGTTAGAACTGGACATGGAACAACACACTGGTTCCAAATAGGAAAAGGAGTACGTCAAGGCTGTATATTGTCACCATACTTATTAACTTTTATGCAGAGTACATCATAAGAAATGCTCGGCTGGAAGAAGCACAAGATGGAATCAAGATTGCCGGGAGAAATATCAATAACCTCAGATATGCAGATGACACCACCCTTATGGCAGAAAGTGAAGAGCTAAAAAGCCTCTTGATGAAAGTGAAAGAGGAGAGGGAAAAAGTTGGCTCAAAGCTCAACATTCAGAAAACAAAGATCATGGCACCGGTCCCATCACTTCATGGAAAATAAATGGGGAAACAGTCAAAACAGTGTCAGACTTTATTTTGGGTGGCTCCAAAATCACTGCAGGTAGTGATTGCAGCCATAAAATTAAAAGACGCTTACTCCTTGGAAGAAAAGTTATGACCAACCTAGATAGTATATTCATAGTATATTCAAAACCAGAGACATTACTTTGCCAACTAAGGTCCAGCTAGTCAAGGCTATGGTTTTTCCTGTGGTCATGTATGGATGTGAGAGTTGGACGTGAAGAAGGCTGAGTGCCGAAGAATTGATGCTTTTGATCTATGGTGTTGGAGAAGACTCTTGAGAGTCCCTTGGACTGCAAGGAGATCCAACCAGTCCATTCTGAAGGAGGTCAGCCCTGGGATTTCTTTGGAAGGAATGATGCTAAAGCTGTAACTCCAGTACTTTGGCCACCTAATGTGAAGAGTTGACTCATTGGAAAAGACTCTGATGCTGGGAGGGATTGGGGGCAGGAGGAGAAGGGGATGACAGAGGATGAGATGGCTGGATGGCATCACGGACTCGATGGATGTGAGTCTGAGTGAACTCCGGGAGATGGTGATGGACAGGGAGGCCTGGCGTGCTGCGATTCATGGGGTCGCATCGAGTCAGACACGACTAAGCGACTGAATTGAGGTTGGTCATAACTTTCCTTCAAGGAGTAAGTGTCTTTTGATTTCATGGCTGCAATCACCATCTGCAGTGATTTTGAAGCCCCAAAAAATAAAGTCTGACCCTGTTTCCCCATCTATTTCCCATGAAGTGATGGAACAGATGCCATGATCTTCGTTTTCTGAATGCTGAGCTTTAAGCCAACCTGTTCACTCTCCATTTTCACTTTCATCAAGAGGCTTTTAGCTCCTCTTCACTTTCTGCCATAAGGGTGGTGTCATCTGCATATTTTAGGTTATTGATATTTCTCCCGACAATTTGATTCCAGCTTGTGCTTCCTCCAGCCCAGTGTTTCTCATGATATACTCTGCATAATTTAAATAAGCAGAGTAACAATACTTCTTGACATACTCCTTTTCCTATTTGGAACCAGTCTGTTGTTCCATGTCCAGTTCTAACCATTTAACTTAAACCAAAAATAAAAGCGTACAAACTTTCTTCTTTTCTTTCTTTCAATGCATCCTTCTTAAAGATGTAATACCTTTTAAGTTTTACCTAAGTAGGGAATTTATGCTAGTAAAGATGATAGAAAACAGCGTTGCCCTCATGATGCTTACAGACTACAAAAATAATAGACAGCCCTTCATTTAAAACTGGGAAGAAACTTTTAAGATCATAATTACAATCTTACTTATTTTGCTTGGTATTTTCTACCAAGCTTGGCTAGCACTATTCCACAGCCATCACTCTCTATCCCTTTCATGCCATCTTTATCTATCCTCCTCTTCATAACTGCAGATTCAGTATGATATACTCAGATTTGCATTCTTCCCTCTATGAGCTGTCCACAACTTCTATCCTATTTAAGAGAGTTTCATTTTTAACTACGAAGTTTCTGACAACAGCACTCATGCATTCATATTAATTTAAATTTTTATTCCACTATCTCTAATTAAATCCTTTACGTCAGGTTGACATATCCTTGGTTACATGCCAACAATTCCCAAAAGAGATAAACCAAAGCCTTCCACTAATGCTCCCTCCAAATATTCCACAAGTTTTACGTTTATTCATTATCTTCCTGGCACCAATGTTTTCATTTCCCTTGGCTTCATTTTTGTCAGCAAAGTAATGTCTTGGCTTTTTAACATGCTGTCTAGATTGGTCATAGCTTTTCTTCCAAGGAGTAAGCTTCTTTCAATTTCATGGCTGCAGTCACCCTCTGCAGTGATTTTGGAGCTCAAGAAAATAAAGTTTGTCATTGTTTCCATTGTTTTGCTATCTATTTGCCATGAAGTGATGGGACTGGATGTCATGATATTGTTTGTTTTTTATTTAATTAATTTATCTTTAACTGAAGTATAATTGCTTTACAGAATTTTATTGTTTTCTGTCAAACCGCAACATGAATCAGCCATGGGTATACATATATCCTTTCTGTTTTGAACCTCCCTCCCATCTCCCTTCCCACTCCACCCCTCTAGGTTGATACAGAACCTCTGTTTGAGGTTCCTGAGACATACAGCAAAGTCCTATTGGCTCTCTGTTTTACATATGGTAATATAAGTTTCCATGTTACTCTCTCCATACATCTCACCCTCTCCTTCTCTCTCCCCAAATCCATAAGTCTATTCTCTATGTCTGTTTCTTCATTGCTGCCCTATAAATAAATTCTTCAGTACTATTTTTCTAGATTCAGTATACATGTGTTAGTATACGATATTTATCTTTCTCTTTCTGATTTACTTCACTCTGTATGATAAGCTCTAGGTTCATCTGCCTCATTAGAACTGACTCAAGTGTGTTTCTTTTTATGACTGAGTAATATTCCATTGTGTATATGTACCATAACTTCTTTATCCATTCAGCTGTTGATGGACATCTGGTGCAATAAACAATGGGATACATGTGTCTTTTCAATTTTGGTTTCCTCAGAGTATATGCTTAAGAGTGGGATTGCTGAGTCATATGGTGGTTTTATTCCTAGTTTTTAAGGAATCTCCATACTGTCCTCCATGGTGGCTGTATCAACTTATGGCCTCACCAACAGTACAAGAGTGTTCCCTTTTCTCCACACCCTCTCCAGCATTTGTTGTTTATAGACTTTTTGATGATGGCCATTCTGACTGGTGTGAGGTGATAACTCATTGTAGTTTTGATTTGCATTTCTCTAATAATGATTGGTGTTGAGTATCCTTTCATGTGTTTTTTATCTCTATGTCTTCTTTGGAGAAATGTCTGTTTAGGTCTTTTTCCCACTTTTAATTGGGTTGTTTGCTGTTTTGGTATTGATTTGTATGAGCTGTGTGTCTATTCAGGAAACTGATCCTTTGTCAGTTGTCTCATTTGCTATTATTTTCTCCCATTCTGAGGGTTGTATTCTCACCTTGCTTATAGTTTCCTTTGCTGTGCAAAAGCTTTTAAGCTTAATCAGGTCCCACTTCTTTACTTCTGTTTTTACTTACATTACTCTAGGAGGTGGGACATATTCGATCTTACTTTGATTTATGTCATCGAGTGTTCTACCTATGTTTTCCTCTAAGAATTTTATAGTTTCTGGTCTTACATGTAGGTCTTAAATCCATTTTGAGTTTATATTTGTGTATGGTGTTAGGATGTGTTCTCATTTCATTCTTTTATATGTAGCTGTCCAGTTTTTCCAGCACTCTTTATTGAAGAGGCTGTCTTTGCTCTATTATTTATTCTTGCTCTTTTGTCAAAAATAAGGTACCCATAGATGCATGGGTTTATTTCTGGGCTTTCTATCTTGTTCAGTTGGTCTATATTTCTGTTTTTGTGCAGTACTATACTGCCTTGATGACTGAAGCTTTGTAGTATAATCTGAAGTCGTGAAGGTTGATTCTTCTAGTTCCATTCATCTTTTTCAAGACTGTTTTGGCTATTCAGGGTCTTTTGTATTTCTGCATGAATTGTGAAATTTTTTGTTCTAGTTCTGTGGAAAATTTCATTGGTAATTTAATAGGGATCACATTGAATCTGTAGATTGTGTTTGGTAGTATAGTCATTTTCACAATATTGATTCTTCCTACCCAGGAACATGAAATATCTCTCCATCTGTTTATGTCATCTTTTACTTCTTTCATCAGTGTCTTATAATTTTCTATGTACAGTTCTATTGTCTCCTTAGATAAGTTTATTCCTAGATATTTTATTCTTGTTGTTGCAGTGGTGAATGGGATTGATTCCTTAATTTCCCTTTCTGATTTTTCATTTTTAGTATATAGAAATGCAAGTGATTTCTGTGTATTGATTCTGTATTCTGCAACTTTGCTAAATTCACTGATTACCTCTAGTAATTTTCTTATACTCTCTTTATGGTTTGCTATGTACAGTATCATGTCATCTGCAAACAATGAGAGTTTGACTTCTTCTTTTCCAATCTACATTCCTTTTATTTATTTTTTTTCATGATTGCTGTATCTAGGACTTTGAAAATTATGTTGAATAATGATGGTGAAAGTGGACCCCCTTGTCTTGCTCCTGATCTTAGGGGAAATGCTTTCATTTTTTCCACGATTGAGAATAATGTTTGCTGTAGGCTTATCATATATGGGCTTTACAATTTGAGGTAGGTTTCTTCTCTGCCTATATTTTGAAGAGTTTTAATCATAAATGGGTGCTGAATTTTTTAAAGGTTTTTTCAGCATCTATTGAGTTTCTCATATGGTTTTTATCTTCAATTTGTTAATATGGTGTATCACATTGATTGATTTGCATATATTGAAGAATCCTTGCATCTCTGGAATAAACCCAACTTGATGATATATGAGCTTTTTAAAGTGTCATTAAATACTGTTTGCTAAACATTATCCTCAATGGTGAAAAACTGAAAAGTCAGGAACAAGACAAGGGTGCCCACTTTCACCGCTACTATTCAACATAGTTCTGGAAGTTTTGGCCACAGCAATCAGAGCAGAAAAAAAAATAAAAGGAATCCAAATTGGAAAAGAAGAAGTAAAACTTTCACTGTTTGCAGATGACATGATCCTCTACATAGAATACCCTAAAAACTCCACCAGAAAATTACTAGAGCTAATCAATGAATATAGTAAAGCTGCAGGATATAAAATCAACACACAGAAATCCCTTGCATTCCTATACACTAATAATGAGAAAATAGAAAAAGAAATTAAGGAAACAATTCCATTCACGATTGCAATGAAAAGAATAAAATACTTAGGAATATATCTACCTAAAGAAACTAAAGACCTATATATAGAAAACTATAAAACACTGATGAAAGAAATCAAAGAGGACACTAATAGATGGAGAAATATACCATGTTCATGGATTGGAAGAATCAATATAGTGAAAATGAGCATACTACCCAAAGCAATTTACAAATTCAATGCAATCCCTATCAAGCTACCAGCCATATTTTTCACAGAACTAGAAAAAATAATTTCAAGATTTGTATGGAAATACAAAAAACCTCGAATAGCCAAAGCAATCTTGAGAAGAATGGAACTGGAGGAATCAACTTGCCTGACTTCAGGCTCTACTACAAAGCCACAGTCATCAAGACAGTATGGTACTGGCACAAAGGCAGACATATAGATCAATGGAACAAAATAGAGTGCCCAGAGATAAATCCGCACACATATGGACACCTTATCTTTGACAAAGGAGGCAAGAATATACAATGGAGTAAAGACAATCTCTTTAACAAGTGGTGCTGGGAAAACTGGTTAACCACTTGTAAAAGAATGAAACTAGATCACTTTCTAACACCGCACACAAAAATAAACTCAAAATGGATTAAAGATCTAAATGTAAGACCAGAAACTATAAAACTCCTAGAGGAAAACATAGGCAAAACACTCTCAGACATAAATCACAGCAGGATCCTCTATGATCCAACTCCCAGAATTCTGGAAATAAAAGCAAAAATAAACAAATGGGATCTAATTAAAATTAAAAGCTTCTGCACAACAAACGAAAATACAAGCAAGGTGAAAAGACAGCCTTCTGAATGGGAGAAAATAATAGCAAATGAAGCAACTGACAAACAACTAATCTCAAAAATATACAAGCAACTTATGCAGCTCAATTCCAGAAAAATAAATGACCCAATCAAAAAATGGGCCAAAGAACTAAATAGACATTTCTCCAAAGAAGACATACGGATGGCTAACAAACACATGAAAAGATGCTCAACATCACTCATTATTAGAGAAATGCAAATCAAAACCACAATGATGTACACTTCACACCAGTCAGAATGTCTGCGATCCAAAAATCTGCAAGCAATAAATGCTGGAGAGGGTGTGGAGAAAAAGGAACCCTCCTACACTGTTGGTGGGAATGCAAACTAGTACAGCCACTATGGAGAACAGTGTGGAGATTCTTTAAAAAATTGCAAATAGAACTACCTTATGACCCAGCAATCCTACTGCTGGGCATACACACCGAGGAAACCAGAATTGAAAGAGACACATGTACCCCAATGTTCATCGCAGCACTGTTTATAATAGCCAAGACATGGAAACAACCTAGATGTCCATCAGCAGATGGATAAGAAAGCTGTGGTACATATACACAATGGAGTATTACTCAGCCATTAAAAAGAATTCATTTGAATCAGTTCTGATGAGATGGATGAAACTGGAGCCGATTATACAGAGTGAAGTAAGCCAGAAATGAAAACACCAATACAGTATACTAACACATATATATGTAATTTAGAAAGATGGCAATGACGACCCTGTATGCAAGACAGCAAAAAAGACACAGATGGGTATAACAGACTTTTGGACTCAGAGGGAGAGGGAGAGGGTGGGATGATTTGGTAGAATGGCATTGTAACAGGTATACTATCATGTAAAAATCGAATCGCCAGTCTATGTCCAATGCAGGATACAGCATGCTTGGGGCTGGTGCACGGTGATGACCCAGAGAGATGTTATGGGGAGGGCAGTGGGAGGGGGGTTCATGTTTGGGAACGCATGTACACCCATGGTGGATTCATTTCAATGTATGGCAAAACCAATACAGTATTGTAAAGTAAAATAAAGTAAAAATAAAAATTAAAAAAAAATACTGTTTGCTAGACTTTTGTTGAGGATATTTGCATCTATGTTCATCAGTGATATTGGCCTGTACTTTTCTTTTTTTGTTGTATTTGTCTGGTTTTGGTGTCATGGCGGTGGTGGCCTCATAGAATGTGTTTGGAAGTGTTCCTTCCTCTGCAGTTTTTTGGAAGAGTTTTAGAAGGATAGGCATTAGCTCTTCTCTAAATGTTTGATAGAATTCTTCTGTGAAGCCATTTGGGCCTGGACTTCTGTTTTTTGGGAGATTTTTTATCACAGCTTTAATTTCAGTCCTTATAATTGGTTGTTCATTATTTCTAGATCTTCCTGGCTCAGTCTTGGAAAACTGTACTATTCTAAGAATCTGTCCATTTCTTCCAGGTTATCCATTTTATTGCCATGAAGTTGTTCATAATCGTCTCTTACAATCCTTTGTATTTCTGCATTGTCTGTTGTAACATCTCCTTTTTCATTTCTAATTTTGTAGATTTGATTCTTCTCTCTTATTTTCTTAATGAGTCTGGCTAAATTTTTTTTTTAATTTTTATTTTTTACTTTATTTTACTTTACAATGCTTTATTGGTTTTGCCATACATTGACATGAATACACCATGGGTGTACACGCGATCCCAAACATGACCCCCCTCCAACCTCCCTCCCCATAACATCCCTCTGGGTCATCCCCGTGCACCAGCCCCAAGCATGCTGTATCCTGCATCAGACATAGACTGGAGATTTGATTCTTACATGATAGTATACATGTTTCAATGCCATTCTCCCAAATCATCCCACCCTCTCCCTCTCCCTCTGAGTCCAAAAGTCTGCTATACACATTTGTGTCTTTTTTGCTGTCTTGCATACAGGGTCATCATTGCCATCTTTCTAAATTCCATATATATGTGTTAGTATACTGTATTGGTGTTTTTCCTTCTGGCTTGCTTCACTCTGTATAATCGGCTCCAGTTTCATCCATCTCACCAGAACTGATTCAAATGTATTCTTTTTAACGGCTGAGTAATATCCATTGTGTATATGTACCACAGCTTTCTTATCCATTTATCTGCTGATGGACATCTAGGTTGTTTCCAAATATCTGCAAGCAATAAATGCTGGAGAGGGTATGGAGAAAAGGGAACCCTCCTACACTGTTGGTGGGAATGCAAACTAGTACAACCACTATGGAGAACAGTGTGGAGATTCCTTTAAAAATTGCAAATAGAACTGCCTTATGACCCAGAAATCCCACTGCTGGGCATACACACCGAGGAAACCAGAATTGAAAAAGACACATGTACCCCAATGTTCATCGCAGCACTGTTTATAATAGCCAGGACATGGAAACAACCTAGATGGCTAAAGTTTTGTCAATTTTATTTATCTTCTCAAAGAAACAGCTTTAAGTTTTATTAATCTTTATTATTTATTTTTCTTTTTTTTTTTCATTTATTTCTGCTCTGGTTTCCATGATTTCATTCCTTCTGCTAATTTTTGAATTTTTTGTTCCTCATTTTCCAGTTGTTTTAAGTGTGAAGTTACATTGTCTATTTGTTGTTTTTCTTGTCTCTTGAGGTAGGATTGTATTGCTATAAACTTCCCTCTTAGAACTTCTTTTGCTGCATCCCATAGGTTTTGAGTTGCTGTGTTTTCATTGTCGTTTGTTTCCATCAATTTTTTTTATTGCCCTGTTGATTTCTTCAGTAACCTGTTGGTTATTTAGAAATGTATTGTTTAACCTCCATGTGTTTGTATTTTTTACAGTTTTTTTTTTTTCTTGTAATTCATATCTAGCCTCACAGCATTGTGGTCAGAAAAGATGCTTGATAACGATTTCAGTTTTATTCAACTTATTGAGGTTTGATTTGTGATGCAAAATGTGGTCTATCCTGGAGAATGTTCCATGAGCACTTGAGAAGAAGGTGTATTCTTCTGCATTGGGTAGAATGTCCCAAAGATATAAATGAGATCTATCTCATCTAATGTATCATTTAAGACTTGTGTTTCCTTATTAATTTTCTGCTTTGATGGTCTGTCCATTGGTGTGAGTGGGGTGTTAAAGTCTTCTACTATTATTGTGTTACTGTCGAATTCTCCTTTTATGTCTGTTAGTGTTTGTCTTATGTATTGAGGTTGGATGCTATGTTGGGTGCATAGATGATTACAACTGTCATGTCTTCCTCTTGGATTGATCCTTTGATCATTATGTAGTGTCCTTCCTTGTCTCTTGTAATATTCTTTATTTTAAGGTCTATTTTGTCTGATATGAGGATTGTTATTCCAGGATTCATTTGCTTTCCATTTGTATAGAATATATTTTTTCCATCTTCTAAAGTGCCCAAGTGTCTTTAGGTCTGAAGTGGGTTTCTTATAGACAGCATATATATGAGTCTTGTTTTTATATCCATTCAGCTAGTCTGTGTCTTTTGGTTTGAGCATTTAATCCATTTACATTTAAAGTAATTATTGATATATATGTTCCTATTGCCATTTTCTTAATTGTTTAGGGTTTGATTTTGTAGGCCTTTTTCCTTCTCTTGTATTTCCTGACTATATAAATCCCTTTAACATTTGTTACAAAGCTGGTTTGGTGGTACCAAATTCTCTTAACTTTTGCTTGTCTGAAAAGCTTTTGATTTTTCCATCAATTTTGAATGAGATCCTTGCCAGGTAGAGTAATCTTGGTTGTAGATTTTTTTCCTCTTTCAGTACTTTAAATATATCTTGCCATTCCCTTCTGGCCTGAAGGTTTTCTGCTGAAAGATCAGTTGTTAAATGATGGGGTACTTGTTGCTTTTCCCTTGCTGCTTTTAATATTCTTTCTTTGAGTTTAGTCCTTGTCATTTTTTACTGGCATGTATATTGGCGTGTTTCTCCTTGGGTTTATCCTGTATGGGACTCTTTGCACCTCTTGAAATTAATTGACTATTTCCTTTTCCATGTTGGGGAAATTTTCAACTATAATCTCTTCAAAATATTTCTCATACCCTTTCTTTTGCTCTTTTTCTTCTGAGACCCCTATACTTCAAAGGTTGCTGCATTTGATACTGTCCCAGAGGTCTCTGAGACTCTCCTCAGTTCTTTTCATTCTTTTTACTTTATTCTGCTCTTCAGAATTTATTTTCACCATATTATCTTCCAGCTCACTGATTCGTTCTTCTGCTTCAGATATTCTGCTATTGATTCATTCTAGAATATTTTTAATTTCAGTAATTATGTTGTCTCTGTATGTTTATTCTTTAATTCTTCTATTTGTAATTAATTCTTCCATTTTGTTTTTAAGGTTTTTGAACTTTACTATCATTTTGAATACTTTTTCAGGTAGTTTGCCTATTTCCACTTCATTTATGTGGACTTCTGTGTTTCTAGATTGTTCCTTCATTTGTGCAGTATTTCTCTGCCTTTCCTTTTTTTTTTTTTAACTTATTGTGTTTGAAGCCACCTTTTCCCAGGCTTCAAGGTTGGATTGTTTATTCCTTTTGTTTTCTGACCTCCTATGTTTGGTCCACTGGTTTGTGTAAGCTTCGTATAGGGTGAAATTTTTGCTGAGTTTTGTTTTATTTTGTTTTATTTTTCCTCTGATGGGCAAGGCTAAGTGAGGTGGTAATCCTGTCTGTTGATGATTGGGTTTCTATTTTTGTTTTGTATGTTGTTTGGATGCAGCATCCTGCACAGGGTGCTACTGGTGGTTGGGTGATGATGAGTCTTGTATTCAAGTGGTTTCCTTTTGGGGCTTCTCACTGTTTGATACTCCCTAGGGTTAGTTTTCTGGTAGTTTAGGGTCTTGGAGTCAGTGCTCTCTCTCCAAAGGCTCAGGGCTTGATCTCTTGTCAGGAATGAAGATTCCACAGGTGGTTTGTTATGGCACTAAGTGAGATTAAACACATACCCAAAAACGAGATACCAAAAATGAACTCCAGACAAATGGCAGTTATAAAATTAGGCAAATAATAATTAAAATAATGGAATATACCCATATACATAGACATCCATAAGCAAAATCAAAACAGTCCAACAAAAATAAAGTACAGTGGATTGATCTGGTGAGCAAAGGAAACCAAAAATAGCATCTACCAGTTAAGAACAAGACTAACTAAAGCACAAACTGGAAAACAAAACTAAAGTAAGATGTCAAGTAGGGAATAAAGTAATGAAAACAAAACTAACAAATAAGTTGAGAGGAAAGGAAAGAAAGAAGAGAAAGCAAAAATAGAAATGCAAAGTTAAACAGAGGTAGATAAAGAAGATTTATATACATTAAAGATTAACTGCAAGGGAAAAGAACAGTAGGAAAACCAAATGAATGAATAAATGTAGAAAAATAATAATAGGTTTAAAAAATTGAAATTAAAAATTAAAAGAGAGGGAAAAAAATTAAAAAGGAACACTCTACAGAACTGCAAAAGGCCAATGTAGGGCACAGGTTTATAATATACAAATTGTGATTTTTTAAAAAAAGAAAGAAACTCAAAAGCTTAATTAGATTTCATAGTGCCAATAAAAGTGACAACTACAATGGGGTGGGGGAAAGGGAAAAAATTTTTAATGAAAACAATGAAAAAATCCAAAAGAAACTACAGAACAAATTAAAACATAAGAATAATAAATATTTATCTTGAGTCACTGCTATCAGGGTCCTTTTCCTCACTGGCAGTCATATTCCACCACACCTCCCCAGGGTGCCCTCCAACACTGTGCTGGTCTCTGGACCTGCTGTGGAGGCAGCTAATATTCTAATCTGGTCCTACTCCTCTGTGTTCTTGCCTCTAATGTCCACAGCTATCAGAACTATTGTGTTTTCTTTTGTGGGAGCTTTCAAAGCCCTTTTATATATTTTGCAGGCACAAAATCTGTCTAGTTGACTGTGTGGATTTAATCTGCAGCTTATATAGCTGGTGGGAAAGTTTTGGGTCTTCTTCCTTAGCCATAGTGCCCCTGGGCTTCAACTGTGGTTTTATTTCCACCTCTGCATGTGGGTCGTCTACTGGGGTTTGCTCCTGAGGCTGCCTGGGAGGACTTGGGTCTGCCTCAAGGAGGGCCAGGTATGGAGGTGGTGTAGCTGCCTGGGTCGCAGGGATTATGGCAGCACTAGGTACTCAGGGGAGTTGGTGGCTAGGAAAGCAGGAAATATAGTGCTCTAGAATGGTATGGTAAGGCAACCGGTATTGCCCAATACACTCCAGTATTCTTGCCTGGAGAACCCCCAGACAGAGAAACCTGGCAGGCCACCCTCCACAGGCTAGCAAAGAGTTAAATATGACTGAATCGACCCCACAGACAGTTGTTGTTGTCGTTGTTGTTGTTGTTTGCCTATGGCAGCTCTGCCCCAGTGAGGATTGAACATAACGATGGTGTAGCTGCTTGGGTTGCAGGGACTCTGGTGGTGCCAAGTGTGCAGGGATATGGACTTCTTCAGCCACAGGACTTATGGCCCTATCAGAGTATTTTTTCGAGTCCCTGGTAGCTGGTCATCAGAAGGCCTCTTTGGCTAGTCTTTCTCCATAGCTCTGCTGGTACAGGCACTTAGAGGGCTCCATTGCCTTGGGTCCTTATCTGTTGTTTGGCATGTCAGGCACATAGACAGGCCCCTCTGACTGGGGTCCTGCTCTCTAGATTGGCATGTTAGTCACTTAAAGTGTCACCCTGGGTGGGTCCTACTCTGTAGATCAGTGTGTCAGGCACTTAAAGGGGCACCCTGGCTAGGCTTCTACTCTGTAGATTGGTTCATCAGTCACTTAAAGGGTCACCCTGGGTAGGTGGTGTGGTTCAGTGTGTCAGGCACTTGATGGGCCAGCCTCTCTATTGCTCAGCTGCTGATGCTGGTGTGTGGGGAGAGAAAGGCTATGATGATGGCTCCGTTCCCTACACATGACTCAGCAGTATCACCTTGCTTCCACGGCTGCCTGGCTTTCCTCCACAGGCATTTCCCACCACAGTCTCCTCCCTCACATCCCCTCTGTCCATCTCTCCACAGTCAACAGCATCCCTTGCCCTGAAATTGCTCCACAATCGCAAACTCCAGCTCCCAGCCACTGTGCCTTCTAGGGGACCTGTGTCCTTGTCCAGGGTACATATGGCTGCAGCAAGGACTGTTTGATTCTCATTCCATTTAGGTTGCCACAGATCAGCTGTTTCACTCTCAGCCTTAAATGTTTCTTCTCCTCTGACTCAGACAATTGCCCCACTGTGGAGATAGGAGCACTGCATCAGTTTCTCCACCCAGTGAGGGCAGGTCCAGTCCTAGTAACACTCTGGTTTTTCCCTAGAGTTCCTTCATCCTACGGGGTTTTGCATGGCTCTGTATATTCTTTTCCACTAGTCAGGTACTCCTGTCTCCTTTCAGCTGGTGTTCTGCATGCATTTCTGTATCTGAAGGTATATTCCTGATGTATCCATGGAGAGAGATGTATTCCACACCCACCTATCCCTCCACCATCTTATTCTCCCAATCTTAGTTTTTTGAATGTTGAGTTTTAAGCCAGTTTTTTTTTTGTTTTTTACTCTCCTTTTCCTCTTTCATCAAGAGGCTCTTTAGTTCCTCTTCACTTTCTGCCTTAAAGATGGTATAATTTGCATATCTGAGGTTATTGATATTTCTCCCAGTAATCTTGATTCCACCTTGTGCTTCATTCAACTCAGCATTTTGCATGATGTACTTATGCATGTGAGCTAAATAAGCAGGGTGACAATATACAGAAAAATCATAGGTATTTCTTTTTCTACTTATCTATTTCAGATAAGTAGATCTTTAAGTTGAACAAAAAGGTATTTGGAAGATAATACAGGATATTTAAAAATTAAAAATTTATAACTATACTAGGAAGACATGAAACTTCTACATTTCTATATGCTCATTAGTACAGTTTCAAAAATCTATAAAGCCAAAGTTGGTAAAACAATGTGAGAAATAGACAAATCCACATACAGAGGAAATTTTTTTCAAAACTTTTTCATAACTGAAAGAAACAGATAAAAATCAGCACAGATGCACAATATCTAAACAAATTAATACATTTGAGCTAGTTCAAAATACCTAGTAATTTTTAAAATATGGAACATTTAGCAAAATCGATCATGAGGTAGCCATTAAACAAGTTTCAAAACACCTCAAAGGACTGAACTAATTCAGTTTGTTCTTAAATCTTAAATCACAGAGATTAACAGTAAAAAGTACAGCAAACTATCTAGAGAGCCTCCTATTATTTGAAAACTAAGCAAAATACATGTAACATGAGTCATGGAAGAAATCTCAGTAGAACTAGAAAAAAAAAAGTGAATTGAATGATAATGACAATATGTCATAATAAGGGTTGTGGAATGAAACTTAAAATGTGCTAAGAGAGTATGTGTTCTTAAAGGCATGTGCTAAAGTAGAAAATCTTCTGTAAAACAATAATTTAACTATTCATTGTGAAAAATAGAAAAGAAAAAAATTCTATGCAAGAAATGTTGAGAAAAAATGATAGAAAATACCATTTTAAAAGCAGTACAAATGAAACAACAGAGCAAAAAAGACAAGCCATGGACCAGGATTTAGAGAATATATTTGCAAAATATATTTCTGATATAGGAATTACATCCAGAAATTTGTAAAGAAATATCAATTTTTTCCTGACTTGCATACAGGGTCGTCATTGCCATCTTCCTAAATTCCATATATATGTGTTAGTATACTGTATTGGTGTTTTTCTTTCTGGCTTACTTCACTCTGTATAATTGGCTCCAGTTTCATCCATCTCATCAGAACTGATTCAAATGAATTCTTTTTAACGGCTGAGTAATACTCCATTGTGTATATGTACCACAGCTTTCTTATCCATTCATCTGCTGATGGACATCTAGGTTGTTTCCATGTCCTGGCTATTATAAACAGTGCTGCGATGAACATTGGGGTACATGTGTCTCTTTCAATTCTGGTTTCCTCGGTGTGTATGCCCAGAAGTGGGATTGCTGGGTCATAAGGGAGTTCTATTTGCAATTTTTTAAGGAATCTCCACACTGTTCTCCATAGTGGCAAGTCAGGAAAAAAGACACAGATGTGTATAACGGACTTTTGGTCTCAGAGGGAGAGGGAGAGGGTGGGATGATTTGGGAGAATGGGAATTCTAACATGTATACTATCATGTAAGAATTGAATCGCCAGTCCATGTCTGACGTAGGGTGCAGCATGCTTGGGGCTGGTACATGGGGATGACCCAGAGAGATGTTGTGGGGAGGGAGGTGGGAGGGGGGTTCATGTTTGGGAACGCATGTAAGAATTAAAGATTTTAAAATTAAAAAAAATAATAAAATAAAAAATAAAAAAAATAAAAAATAAAAAATAAAAATAAAAAAAAAATAAATAAAAAAAAAAGAAATATCAATTTTTAAAAGACAAGCATTCCAATTAAAAATGGACATCAGCCCTCTTACAAGCATGTCACTAAGAAAGAAACATCTTAATGGCTAATGATCAATGGAAGGAGTTTTGCTGCAGCAGCAGTCATCAGAAAAAAAGAAAAAAGAAATGCAAAGAAATTATCTGGCAATACACTGGTTAAGACTCCATGCTTCCACTGCAGGGGACACTAGTTTGATTAGTGGCCACGGGACTAAGATTTCCACATGCCACATGTTAAAAAATTAAAATCTCCCACAAGGAATAGAGGAAAAACTCTTGAGAGATCCTTGGATTACAAGGAGATCAAACCAATCAATCCTAAAGGAAATCAACCCTGAATATTTACTAGAAGGACTGTTGCTGAACTTGAAGCTCCAGTACCTTGGCCACCTGATGTGAAGAGCCGACTTATTGGAAAAGACCTTGATGCTGGGAAGGATTGAAGGCAAAAAGAGAAGAGAGTGGCAGAGGGAGAGAAAATGATATAATATCACCGTCTCAGTGGACATGAATTTGAGCAAACTCTGGGAAATAGTAGAAGACAGAGGACCCTGATATGCTGCAGTATGGGGGTCCCAAAGAGTCAGACACAACTTAGCAACTGAAAAACAAGAAGGGATAGTACTACATACCCACCAAAAGGCCTAAAATGGTAGGGGAAGTTGATATTGATAAAATATTGATAAAGATATGGGGCAAGAAATGTATTCACTGTTTTTCTGCTTTTATATTGTTACAAATATATTGAAAAACTGTTTGAAAATATTTATTAAAACAGAACATAGAAATGTACTATGTCCCTGCTATTCCACCCCTTGTTAAATTCTAAAATGAAATTATTACACACAAATCCCAGAATATTCATTAGCAACATTATTTTCAGTAGCCAAAAATTGGAAATGACTCTCTTTTCCTGTAATACTGAGTTGAATACTTTATAAATTAGAATAAATGAGCTTCCTCGATAGTTCAGCAGGTAAAGTATCTGCATACAATGGAAGAGACACAGGAGACATGGATTCAATCCCTGGATTGAAAAGAATCCTTGGAGAAGGAAATGACAACTGACTCCAGTATTCTTGCTGGGGAAATCCCATGGAGAGAGGAGCCTAGTGGGCTACAGTTCAATAGGGTTGTTAACAGTTGGACATGACTGAGTAACTAAGCAGACAAACACATTTGTTGTTGTTTATTTCCTCAGTCATGTCCGACTCATTGTGACCCCATGGACTATAGCATGACAGACTTCTTTATCCTTCACCATCTCCCAGAGTTTGCTCAAACTCATATCTGATTTGGTGATGCCATCCAACCATCTCATTCTCTGTCATCCCCTTCTCCTCCTGTCTTCAATCTTTCCCAGCACCAGGGTATTTTTTAATGAGTCAGCTCCTCCAATCAGGTCGCCAAAATACTGGAGTTTCAGCTTCAGCATCAGTCCTTCCAACCAATATTCAGGACTGATCTCTTTTAGGATTGATTGGTTTGATGTCACTGCAGTCCAAAGGACTCTCAAGAGTCTTCTCCAACAATACAATTCAAAAACATCAGTCCTTCAACACTCAGCCTTCTTTATAGTCCAACTCTCCATACATGACTACTGGAAAAACCATAGCTTTGACAAGACAGCCCTTTTATTGGCAAAGTAATGTCTCTGCTTTTTAGTATGCTGTCTAGGTTGGTCATGGCTTTCCTTTGAAGGAGCAAAGGTCTCAATTTCATGGCTGTGTTCACCATCTGAAGTGATTTTGGAGCACAAGAAAACAAAGATTCTCGCTGTTTCCATTGTTTCCCCATCTATTTGCCAAGAAGTGATGGGACTGGATGTCACAATCTTAGTCTTTTGAATGTTGAGTTATAAGACACGTTTTTCACTTTCCTCTTTCATTTTCATCAACAGCCTCTTTAGTTCCTCCTCACTTTCTGCCATAAGGATGATGTCATCTGCATAGCTGAGGTTATTGATATTTCTCCCAGCAATCTTAATTCCAGCTTGTGCTTCACCCAGCCTGGCATTTTGCATGATGTACTCTGCATATAAATTAAATAAGCAGGGTGACAATATACAGCATTGATGTACTCCTTTCCCAATTTGGAACCCGTCAATTTCCATGTGCAGTTCTCTGTTGTTTCTTGATCTGCATACAGATTTCTCAGGAGGCAGGTATGGTGGTCCGGTATTCCCATCTTTTTAAGAATTTTCCAGTTTGTTGTGATCCACCCAGTCAAAGGCTTTACCATAGTCAGGGAAGCAGAAGTGGATGGTTTCCAGGAATTCTCTTGCTTTTCTGATGATCCAACGGATGTTGGCAATTTGATCTCTTGTTCCTCTGCCTTTTCTAAATCCAGTATGAACATCTGGAATTTCTCAGTTCATATACTGTTGAAGCCTAGCTTGGAGAAGTGTGAGCGTGTGAGACGAGTGCAATTGTGCAATAGGTTGAACATTCCTTGGCATTGCCTTTCTTTGGGATTGGAATAAAAACTGGCCTTTCCAAGTCCTATGGCCACCGCTGAGTTTTCCAAATTTGCTGGCATATTGAGTGCAGCACTTTCACAGAATCATCTTTTAGGATTTGAAATAGATGAGCTGAAATTCTATCACCTCCACTATCTTTATTTTTAGTGATGCTTGCTGAGGCCCACTTGACTTCACATACCAGGTTGTCTGGCTCTAGGTGAGTAATCACACCATCGTGGCCATCTGGATCATTTTTTTTAATAGTTCTTCTGCTTATTCTTGCCACCTCTTCCTAATATCTCTGTTTCTGTTAGATCCATACCATTTCTGTCCTTCATTGTGCCCATCTTTGCTTGAAATATTCCCTTGGTATCTCTAATTTTCTCAAATAGATCTCTTGTCTTTCCTGTTCTATTAGTTGTCTCTATTTCTTTGCACAGGCACATACACCAGAATATTATATAGAAATGAAGGTGAACAAGAGTCATGCTACATGTAGCAAAGACAAATCTTGTAAATCTTATGTTGAATGAAGGAAACTAGATACAAAAGTGTAAATTCTATAACATCTACATATGCAATTTTAAAAGATAAAAGGTAACCAATGTTAACAAAAGTCATATGGTGATTATCTATGTAGGAAGCAATAAAGAGATGGAACACAGCAGATCTGTGTTCTTTTTTATTATTTTATTGTATTTGATTTCAGTTCAGTTCAGTCACTTAGTCGTGTCCGACTCTTTGCTACACCATGAACTGCAGCACACCAGGCCTCCCTGTCCATCACCAACTACCGGAGTATATCCAAATCCATGTCCATTGAGTCACTGATGCCATCCAGCCACCTCATCCTCTGTCATCCCCTTCTCCTCCTGCCTTCAATCTTTCCCAGCATCAGGGTCTTTTCAAATGAGTCAGCTCTTTGCATCAGGTGGCCAAAGTATTGGAGTTTCAGCTTCAACATCAGTGCTACTGATGAAAACCCAGGGTAGATTTCCTTTAGGATGGACTGGCTGGATCTCTTTGCAGTCCAAGGGACTCTCAAGAGTCTTCTTCAACACCACACTTCAAAAGCATCAATTCTTTGGCGCTCAGCTTTCTTTATAATCCAACTCTCACATCCATACATGACTACTGGAAAAACCATAGCCTTAACTAGATGGACCTTTATTGACAAAGTAATGTCTCTGCTTTTTAATATGCTCTCTTGGTTGGTCATTACTTTCTTTCCAAGGAGTCAGCGTCTTTTAATTTCATGGCTGCAGTCACCATCTGCAGTGATTTTGGAGCCCAGAAAAATAAAGTCAGCCACTGTTTCCACTGTTGCCCCATCTATTTGCCAATTAGTTGATTTATAATGTGTTAATTTCTGCTGTGGTGATTCAGTTATACATATATATATACATATTTTGTTATATGTATATTATTTTCATTATGACTTACGAGATATTGAATATAGTTTTCTGTGCTATACAGTAGAAAGGATCTTATTGTTTATTCATTCTATACATCATAGATTGCATCTCCCAATACCACCCTCCCATGCTATCTTTCTGCCTTGCAACAGAAATCTGTTTTCTATATCCATGTGTCTATTTTTGTTTCATTCGTTCATTTGTGTCATATTTTAGATTCCAAATATAAATGATATCATTATATACTATTTTTCTCTCTCTGACTCACTTCAATTAGTATGATCATTATTAATTATATCCATGTTGCTACAACTTACATTATTTTGTTCTTTTTATGACTATTATAGCATTGAATATATGTACCATATTTTCTTTATCTATTTATCTATTGATAAACATTTTGGCTCTTGTGAATAGTTCTTCTATGAAAATGAGGGTTCATGTATCTTTTTGAATTAGCCTTGTCTGGATATATGCCCAGCAGTGAATTTGCTGAATCATATGCTATTATCCTTTTAGTCTTCTGAGAAAACTTCATACTCTTTTCCATAGTGACTGTACCCAACTTACATTCCCCAAAACAGTGTAAGAGTGTTTCCTTTTCTCCACTTCCTGTCTAGCATTTGTTATTTGTTGACATTTTAATGATGGCCATTCTGACCTCTGTGAAGTGGTACTTCATCATAGTTTTGATTTGCTTTTTTTCTAATAATTAGTTGTGTTGAGCATTTTTCCTGTGTCTATTTGCCATTTATATTTTTTCCTTTGCAGAAATATCTACTTGTTCTGGTGCTGATTTTTCAATTGGTTGTTTGCTACTGTTTTGTTCGATGAATTGTTTGTATATTTTGGAAATTAAGCCCTTGTCAGTCACGTCATTTACAAATATTTTCTTCCATTATGTATGCTGTCTTTTATTTTATTTGTGGCGTCCTTTGATGGGTAAAAGCTTGTAAGTTTGTAGGTTTCATTCTTTATTTTTGTTTATATATATATATGTATATATATTTTGCCATGGCGACTGACCTAAGAGAATGTTGGTACAGATCTTGTGTCAGAGGATGTTTTGACTATCTCCTCTAGAAGTTTTATGGTGTCATGTCTTATGTTTAAGTCTTTATATGATTTATGTAAAATAAATAAATAAATTAAAGGTTTACCTAAAACTCTGTGTGTTTGCGCACTTAACATTGCTGCATATTTTACATGAGCTTTTATATTTTCAAGGATATATACACAAACAAATTAGGGTAGATATTCAAGTAGATGCATATAAGGAAGGAAACTAACTGGCAGTTGGACTTAAAGGAGAAAAGTAAATTAAATTAGAGATAGACTGCATAGAACTTGGAGAAGGCAATGGCACCCCACCCCAGTACTCTTGCCTGGAAAATCCCATGGACAGAGGAGCCTGGAAGGCTGCAATCCATGGGGTCGCTGAGGGTCAGACATGACTGAGCGACTTCACTTTCACTTTCATGCATTGGAGAAGGAAATGGCAACCCACTCCAGTGTTCTTGCGTGGAGAATCCCAGGGATGGGGGAGCCTAGTGGGCTGCCGTCTCTGGGATCGCACGGAGTCAGAAACAACTGAAGCGACTTAGCCAAAAACTGAGTTTTCTTTTAAACTTTAACTTTTCTGGAGAAATGTCTATTTAGTTCTTTGGCCCATTTTTTGATTGGGTCTTTTATTTTTCTGGAGTTGAGCTGCATAAGTTGGTTGTATATTTTTGAGATTAGTTGTTTGTCAGTTGCTTCATTTGCTATTATTTCCTCCCATTCCGAAGGCTGTCTTTTCACCTTGCTTATATTTTCCTTTGTTGTGCAGAAGCTTTTAATTTTAATTAGATCCCATTTGTTTATTTTTGCTTTTATTTCCAGAATTCTGGGAGGTGGATCATAGAGGATCCTGCTGTGATTTATTTCTGAGAGTGTTTTGCCTATATTCTCCTCTAGGAGTTTTATAGTTTCTGATCTTGGATGGCTAACAAACACATGAAAAGATGCTCAACATCACTCATTATTAGAGAAATGCAAATCAAAACCACAATGAGGTACCACTTCACACCAGTCAGAATGGCTGCGATCCAAAAATCTGCAAGCAATAAATGCTGGAGAGGGTGTGGAGAAAAGGGAACCCTCCTACACTGTTGGTGGGAATGCAAACTAGTACAGCCACTATGGAGAACAGTGTGGAGATTCCTTAAAAAATTGCAAATAGAACTCCCTTATGACCCAGCAATCCCACTTCTGGGCATACACACTGAGGAAACCAGAATTGAAAGAGACACATGTACCCCAATGTTCATCGCAGCACTGTTTATAATAGCCAGGACATGGAAACAACCTAGATGTCCATCAGCAGATGAATGGATAAGAAAGCTGTGGTACATATACACAATGGAGTATTACTCAGCCGTTAAAAAGAATTCATTTGAATCAGTTCTGATGAGATGGATGAAACTGGAGCCAATTATACAGAGTGAAGTAAGCCAGAAAGAAAAACACCAATACAGTATACTAACACATATATATGGAATTTAGGAAGATGGCAATGACGACCCTGTATGCAAGTCAGGAAAAAAGACACAGATGTGTATAACGGACTTTTGGTCTCAGAGGGAGAGGGAGAGGGTGGGATGATTTGGGAGAATGGGAATTCTAACATGTATACTATCATGTAAGAATTGAATCGCCAGTCCATGTCTGACGTAGGGTGCAGCATGCTTGGGGCTGGTACATGGGGATGACCCAGAGAGATGTTGTGGGGAGGGAGGTGGGAGGGGGGGTCATGTTTGGGAACACATGTAAGAATTAAAGATTTTAAAATTAAAAAATAAAATAAAATAAAAAAATAAAAAAATTAAAAAAAAATAAATAAATAAAAGAACAAGATTCAACTGAAAAAAAAAAAAAATAAATAAACTTTAACTTTTCAACTATCCAGTCAGTTTGATTCTATCTCAGAGTGAAAGATCTGCAGTGTCACTTTGGATTTACGGTAACACACCAACTCTGACCTATTTATTTATCCAGGTGCAGATATTACAAAAATAGGTGATTAGTATGACAATTGACAGTACTAGAAATTGGTCCTGAAAAAAGATTATAAAAAGAAAATATATGTGAAAATGTAAACTTGTTTAACTTCTACATAAAATTAATATGAATTTTGAATGTTTTTCCCAATGTATTACCAAACAAATTAACAGATGAAAGTCAGAGATTTCACCTGGCAATTCTAGGAATTTTATAGCAACTTTGAATCTTTATTTTATATATATAATGCATTTAGAGTAAATTTCCAGAGCTGGAGCCATTACTTAGAATCTGATTGGAAAGGTAGGATTGGGGAAATTTAGCACTTCATGAAGTTTAAGCTTCCTTCCAATTTTACTATACTAAGAAACAATTCACTACCCCAGGAGAAATAGCTGTAATCTCCATGAAAGTGAGCCCATCCTAAATGAAGCACCTTATCCACTCTCAAAAGTCAGGTATAGCAATACAAATGTTCAAAATAAAAAATTAATGATGAAATATGTCTTTATATCCTCATTATTGTCTTATTGCAATTTTTTTAAACCTTACAGCATGGGTCTCCAAGCTATGGAATCTAATCAGGTGAAACTGTTCTAATAATGTAATAATGATAGAAATAAAATGCACAAAACATGTAATGAGCTTGAATCTCTGGCTCAGATCATGAGCCCCTTACTACAAAATTCAGACTTAAATTGAAATGGGGAAAACCACAAGACCTTTCAGGTATGGCCTAAATCAAATCCCTTATGATTATACAGTGAAGATGATGAATAGACTCAAGGGATTAGATCTCAGAAAGACTGCCTAAAGAACTATGGACAGAGGTTCATAACATTGTACAGGAGGCAGTGACCAAAACCATCCCAAAGGGAAAAAAAAAAAATGCAAGAAAGCAAAGCAGTTTTCTGAGGAGACCTTACAAATAGCTGAGTAAACAAGAGAAGCAAAAGGTAAAGGAGAAAAGGAAGGATACACCCAACTGAATGCAGCATTCCAGAGAATAGCAAGGAAAGATAAGAAAGTCTTGTGAAGAACAATGCAAAGCAATAGAGGAAAGCAATAGAATGATAAAGACTAGAGAGATCTTTAAGAAATTGGAGATATCAAGGGAACATTTCATGAAAAAATAGGCACAATAAAGGACAGAAATGGCAAGGACCTAACAGAAGCAGAATAAATTAAAAAGAGGTGGCGAGAACACACAGAAGAACTACACACACACACAAAAAAAGGTCTTAACGACACAAATAAAGGTCTTAATGACCCAGATAATCACAATGGTGTGATCACTCACCTAAAGCAAAACATTCTGGAGTATGAAGTCAAGTGAACCTTAGGAAGCATTATTATGAACAAAGACAGTGGAGGTGATGGAATTCCAGCTAAGCTATTTCAAACCTTGAACTATGATTATGCTATTGTGGCTCTGCTGGTAAAGAATCCACCTGAAATGCAAGAGACCAGGGTTAAATCCCTGGGTTGAGAAGATCCCGTGGAGAAGGGAAAGGCTACCCACTCCAGTATTCTGGCCATGTTAGCAAGGTAATGCTCAAAATGCTTCAAGCTAGGCTTCAACAGATACATGAACTGAGAAATTCCAGATATACAAGCTGAATTTAGAAAAGGCAGAGGGACCATAGATCAAATTACTAATATTTGTTTAAACATAGAAAAAGCAAGGGAATTCTTTAAAAAAAAAATCTATTTCTGCTTCATTGATTACATAAGAGCATTTAACTGTGTGGATGACAACAAACTGGAAAATTCTGAATAAAGTTTATTTAACTTATATGTAGAGTACATCATGCAAAATGCTAGGCTAAATGAATCACAAGCTGGAATCAAGATTGACGGGACAAATATCAACAACCTCAGAAATACAGGTAATACCACCATAATCACAGAAAGCAGAGTAAGATTCTCTTGATAAAGGTGAAAGATGAGAGTGAAAAAAGCTGATTTAAAACTCAACACTCAAAATCTAAGATTATGGAATCTGGTTTCATCACTTCAGGGCTTCCTTCATAGCTCAGTTAATGAAGAATCTACCTCCAATGCAGGAGACCTGAGTTCGATTTCTGGTTTGGGAAGACCCCTGGAGAAGGAAATGGCAAGCCACTCCAGTACGCTTGCCTGGAGAATACCCATGAACAGAGGAGCCTGGCATCACTTCATGACAAACACATGGGGAAAAATTGGGAAAAGGGGAAGACTATTTTCTTGGACTCCAAAATCACTGTGGATGGTGACTGCAGCCATGCCATTAAAAGATGCTTGCTCCTTGGAATAAAGGTTATTACAAACCTTCAGCTCAGTTCAGTTCAGTCGCTCAGTCATGTCCAACTCTTCACGACCCCATGAATCGCAGCACGCCTGGCCTCCCTGTCCATCACCATCTCCCGGAGTTCACTCAGAATCATGTTCATCGAGTTGGTGATGCCATCCAGCCATCTCATCCTTGGTCATCCCCTTCTCCTCCTGCCCCTAATCCCTCCCAGCATCAGAGTCTTTTCCAATGAGTCAACTCTTCTCATGAGGTGGCCAAAGTACTGGAGTTTCAGCTTTAGCATCATTCCTTCCAAAGAAATTCCAGGGCTGATCTCCTTCGGAATGGACTTGTTGGATCTCCTTGCAGTCCAAGGGACTCTCAAGAGTCTTCTCCAACATCACAGTTCAAAAGCATCAATTCTTTGGCACTCAGCCTTCTTCACAGTCTAACTCTCAATTGTCACCCTGCTTATTTAACTTTTATGCAGAGTACATCATGAGAAACTCTGGACTGGAAGAAACACAAGCTGGAATCAAGATTGCCAGGAGAAATATCAATAACCTCAGATATGCAGATGACACCACCCTTATGGCAGAAAGTGAAGAGGACCTAAAAAGCCTCTTGATGAAAGTGGAAGTGGAGAGTGAAAAAGTTGGCCTAAAGCTCAACATTCAGAAAATGAAGATCATGGCATCCGGTCCCATCACTTCATGGGAAATAGATGGGGAAACAGTGGAAACAGTGTCAGACTTTATTTTGGGGGGCTCCAAAATCACTGCAGATGGTGATTGCAGCCATGAAATTAAAAGACACTTACTCCTTGGAAGAAAAGTTATGACCAACCTAGATAGCATATTCAAAAGCAGAGACATTACTTTGCCGACTAAGGTCTGTCTAGTCAAGGTTATGGTTTTTCCTGTGGTCATGTATGGATTAAAAACCATAGCAGGTGTTAAAAAGCAGAGACATCATATTGATTACACATTTCCATCTTGTCAAAGCTGTGGTTTTTCCAGTAGTCATCTGTGGATGTGAGAGGTGGACCACAAAGAAGGTTGCAAGTGAAGTCGTTCACTCATGCCTGACTCTTTGCGACCCCATGGACAGCGGCCTGCACCAAGCTCCACTGTCCATGGGATTTTCTAGGCAAGAGTACTGGAGTGGGTTGCCATTTCCTTCTCCAGGGAATCTTCCTGACCCAGGGATTGAACCCAGGTCTCCCGCATTGTAGACAGACAGTTTACCATCTGAGCCATCGGGGAAGTCCACAAAGAAGGTTAAGCACCAAAAAACTGATGCTTTCAAACTATGCTGCTGGAGAAGATTCTCAGCAATCCTCTGAACAGCAAGGAGATCAAAGCAGTCAATCCTAAAGGAAATTAACCCTGGATATACTTTGGAAGGACTAATGCTGAAACTGAAGCTCCATTACTTTGGCCACCTGATGTGATGAATCAACTCACTGGAAAATACCTTTTTGTTGGAAAAGATTGATAGCAAGAGGAGAAGGAGATGACAGAGGATGAGATGGTTGGATGGCATCATTGACTCAATGGCCATGCATTTGAGCAAACTCCAGGACATAGTGAAGGAGAAGGAAGTCTGTTGTGCTGCAGTCCATAGTGTGGTAAAAAGTTGGACACAACTTAGGATGAATGACAACAACAACAAAAAATTGTACAGAGGCCCTCTGTACACCATAATTCTGTAACATGTAAAGCATTTTATTTATGATCTATTTCTGTTGTTTTAATTTAAATTTTTATTTCATTATGCAATATGACTTTTTATAACAAAAATGTGTTGGAGATTGATATATTAAAAATCTTACACTGTCATTTTCTCAGTTACTTCAAAACTCTGAACAAGTAATCTATAATATTTATTTTTGATGATTTTTATCCATCTAAATGACAGCATCATTTCATTACAGCAATGAACATTTCCTAAACACAAAACCCAAGCATTATGTTTATAGTTCTTTAGTAGGAAGAGTTTGTGAAGACCGCTGAGGACAGTGGGCACAATGTTTATCTCTAAACAAAGAAGAATAAGGATAGAATGCAATAGTCAAAGTGAGCTACAATATAAAATTGATATAATTCCACTAGTTAAGTCTTAGTATTGAATATATTTAGTATTTGCCTGAGAATATCAATAGACCTAAATGAGAATATTAAGACACAGCATGAAGAGTGGTAGGCATTTTCCCCTTTGCTATTTACCCACTTTTATAAATATACCTCTAGAGTGAAATCCACAGTAGATGTAATTGGTAAGCACATAAGGCCACTGAAAGAACCTGGTAATTCTGAATCAGTTGGGCTATGTTTATTTACACTGCCTACATTTTTGCCAATTCTTTGACCTTGTTGTGACCATAAACTTTGTTGGTTTCCTCTCTAACTTGGCACAGAGAACTCTGGTAGCAAACCCAAATGATGGAGAAGAAAGGAGAATGAATCCATTGTGATATTTAAATCTATTGCAATGTTTTTGAAACTCTTTGAAGACAAAACCTCTATCAAGATATCTGAGGCTCTAAGAAATGCTTATCTATTCTTTATGCATTTTCTACACTATAATTTCCAAAAGCATTCTAATCAATTTAGTAACCCTAGGGCACAATGTGTTTCAAATTACTTAACAATCTGGCAATAATAAGTAATAATTTATTTCTATTTTTATAAAGAACAATTTCCTTCCCCTTATAATACAAATCTTTTCATTATTTATTGTCTCCTCAAGATCAGTTGAACACACAGCTCAAAATTTAGAGGTAGTTCTTTATATATGTTGCATCATCTGATGGCTTTGTTTGAGAATATATAAAATATCTACATCAGTCAGTGGATCTGCAGACATAATGACTGGGAACATGTGAATCATCAAATGGAGCTTCTGGCTTCTATGAGCTTCTCATTTCCCACTTGCACTAATGCATCTTCCTGTCATATAGCTGTGATTTTAATAAGATAGTAGAATCACATAATTTTTAGTGCTGGAAGAAACTGCAGAAGTCTCTACCCCCTTCTTTGGAAATATTGGTGAGGGTATAAACACTGAAGCTACTTAAGAGTTTGGGTACATAGTCACATATTACAATAGCATCCATTCTGACCCAGTCTTTCTTTTTAATCCAACATATTTTCTATTCAAAATAACTTTTATAATTTTTGTACTTGATGAATTCAGTACAGTTCATCTGTCTCTTTTACTGAACAGTAAACATTCAAAGAAATGGAAACAATTTTAAGTGATGTTTACAGTTCTAATAAAATACTGAGAAAATATTTTATTTTTAAGACATTTGAATACTTGTTAAGGTATTTTTAAGACCTTTGCTAGCTATGTATTTCAGAAAATTAGACATATTCTATAATTAATGTCTAATATTATGAAAGGAAAAATAAAATCTATTTCCTACATGATGAAAATCAGCTGAGAGAGTCCAATCTTCTGCCTAATGTTCCACTAAAAACTGGCCCTATTATCATCAAAAATTAAAATGCTTCTTCTAGTTACAGACATTGTTCTCTTTGATTCTTTGTGTGCATTGATATTCATGAGATCAATACGTAATTTAGTATCAGTATGTTTAATCATAATCAGCCAGAGTCCTCTGTTTAGCTGAATCTATAAAATGTGCTATAATGACTCTAAAATATTCAGGAATCACTGCTTCTGTGCATACAGAATCTTGTGTTAACTTACTGATAGCAACTAGAAGCAGACAAACACCATCTGGTGGCAAAAAAAAAAAAAGAAAAGGTTTTAAATCTATCCCCCTTTCATGCTTGGTTCATTGATAGTGTTTCTCTAGAGAAGAAAATTGACTTGACTTTCTTTCTGTACCCTAACAACTAAAAATGCAGTTCCTTTAAACTCCACAACATCAATAACCATTGTTCTTCAGGCTTAAATAAAACTATCAAAACTATAGAGCAGTGAACTAAGTTTCCTTGTCATATCAGACCTCAATGAAATCTTTTAAGTAAGAACTCCTTAGTCTAAATGCATATCATGAATAATAAGGAGTGGTGCTAAAATGTTTGAACCTCAAGGTCAGCCACTCAGAATGAAAATCAATGTTCAACATAAAACTATAGAAAATTTCAAATATTAACTAATATTTTATTTGGATAAGAATAGATGCACATGTGCACACTTAGCTGAACCTGAGTGTGTGTGTTGACATAGGGATTAGAAAGATAGCCTTCTTCAACATAATACAATTTTTTTTAAGTGTGTGAAAGGGTAGAGGAAACAACCATGTCCACTCTTACAGGGATCCATTGTTATATTACCGTTGTATATTTTTTATTCCTTAACATATCTTCTTGAACCCTATATTGAAATATGTCACCAGAGATGTCTCCACTTGCCTCCTTGTTCTTCTTGTGTTTTAACCCAACTTGTTAACTCCTTAATGCACATGGAAGAATTAAGCTATGTGTTTATGAAGACCCACTCCTTTCAATACTCAGGATGGCTATGCTGGACCTAAGGCAGACCAATGTTCTGGGCAGTCGCCACCAGCATTATGTAGCCTAATCCACCTCTCCTTGGTTATGAAATATGGTTTCATAATTCACCTTAAGGTCTCCACTTCAACAGACATACTGGATAAGATCAGGCTTTCTATTTCTTCTCACTGAACAAGGTACATCCAAGAGGGGACTATGTCATGAAAATACCTTTTTCAGTAGCCAATGCTGAAGTGTTTAGCACTCACATGGGCAGGGAGCCTAGGAAACTTCTAGAAGAACTTTTGAGCCAGTGAAAAGAACACAACACCCAGGCCAAATTGCAAACAGGGTGGAGAGACCCCAGACTGAGATCTGACTATCCCTAATTTGGATATCTCAGTTTTCACATTCTAGGGAAAGTGAAAATTAGCCAATATGGCATGGTCAGGCTCTCTCACCCCGTGGCCTCTCACATTTGCCCCATGTTTTGTAAATAATGATTATGTAACAGCTGAGATCACTTATACCACTGTACATGCACATCATGAGGTTTATGTGACAGCTGGGACCACTTACAGCACTGCACATGTGTGTCACAACATACTCACTTGGTCATGGGTTATTTTGTGTAGTATGCCTGTTTGAGCTTCATGTGAAAGCCCTGCTGCTACAGCATTGGGGCTCCACTGGAGCTGCATCATGGTTACATTTTATGAGGTTGGGTATGGCTATTCTATGCCTCCATTATGTTTATCTTATGGCTGCTGCTATTGCTGCTGTGTCAGCCAGGAGAGAATAAACATCTCTGCAGTTCCTACAGCTTATCAATTCTTCTTCCAGCCTCTTAGCTTCTGCCTTGCTACCCTGGGTTCAGCGTACAGTGCAAAAAGTGTGAACAGCAAGAAAATCAGCGTCACAAAGGGGAACAGCAAGACACACATATATTCAGTTCAGTTCAGTTCAGTTCAGTCGCTCAGTCATGTCCGGCTCTTTGCGACCCCATGAATCGCAGCACGCCAGGCCTGCCTGTCCATCACCAACACCTGGAGTTCACTCAGACTCGCGTTCATCAAGTCCGTGATGCCATCCAGCCATCTCATCCTCGGTCATCCCCTTCTCCTCCTGCCCCCAATCCCTTCCAGCATCAGAGTCTTTTCCAATGAGTCAAATCTTCTCATGAGGTGTCAAAAGTAGTGGAGTTTCAGCCTCAGCATCATTCCTTCCAAAGAATCCCAGGGCTGATCTCCTTCAGAATGGACTGGTTGGATCTCCTCGCAGTCCAAGGGACTCTCAAGACTCTTCTCCAACACCACAGTTCAAAAGCATCAATTCTTCAGCACTCAGCCTTCTTCACAGTCCAACTCTCATATCCATACATGACTACTGGAAAAACCATAGCCTTGACTAGACGGACCTTAGTCGGCAAAGGAATGTCTCTGCTTTTGGATATGCTATCTAGGTTGGTCATAACTTTTCTTCCAAGGAGTAAGTGTCTTTTAATTTCATGGCTGCAGTCACCATCTGCAGTGATTTTGGAGCCCAAAAAAATAAAGTCTGACACTGATTCCACTGTTTCTCCATCTATTTCCCATGGAGTGATGAGACCGGATGCCATGATCTTAGTTTGCTGAATGTTGAGCTTTAAGTCAACTTTTTCCCTCTCCTCTTTCACTTTCATCAAGAGGCTTTTTAGTTCCTCTTCACTTTCTGCCATAAGGGTGGTGTCATCTGCATATCTGAGGTTATTGATATTTCTCCTGGCAATCTTGATTCCAGCTTGTCTTTCTTCTAGTCCAACGTTTCTCATGATGTACTCTGCATAGAAGTTAAATTAGCAGGGTGACAATATACAGCCTTCACATACTCCTTTTCCTATTTGGAACCAGTGTGTTGTTCCATGTCCAGTTCTAACTGTTGCTTCCTGACCTGCATACAGATTTCTCAAGAGGCAGGTCAGGTGGTCTGGGATTCCCATCCCTTTCAGAATTGTCCACAGTTTATTGTGATCCACACAGTCAAAGGCTTTGGCATAGCCACTAAAGCAGAAATAGATGTTTTTCTGGAACTCTCTTGCTCACTCCATGATCTAGCGGATGTTGGCAGTTTGATCTCTGCTTCCTCTGCCTTTTCTAAAACCAGTTTGAACATCAGGAAGTTCAAGGTTCACGTATTGCTGAAGCCTGGCTTAGAGAATTTTAAGCATTACTTTACTAGCATGTGAGATGAGTGCAATTGTTCGGTAGTTTGAGCATTCTTTGGCATTGCCTTTCTTTGGAATTGGAATGAAAACTGACCTTTTCCAGTCCTGTGGCCACTGCTGAGTTTTCCAGATCTGCTGGCATATTGAGTGCAGCACTTTCACAGCATCATCTTTCAGGATTTGAAACAGCTCAACTGGAATTCCATCACCTCCAAGAGTTTTGTTCATAGTGATACTTTATAAAGCCCACTTGACTTCACATTCCAAGATGTCTGGCTCTAGATGAGTGACCACACCATCATGATTATCCAGGTCGTGAAGATCCTTTTTGTACAGTTCTTCTGTGTATTATTTCCATCTCTTCTTAATATCTTCTGCTTCTGTGAGGTCCAGACCATTTCTGTCCTTTATTGAGCCCATCTTTGCATGAAATGTTCAATTGGTATCTCTGATTTTCTTGAAGAGATCTCTAGTCTTTCCCATTCTGTTGTTTTCCTCTATTTCTTTGCATTGATCACTGAAGACGGCTTTCTTATCTCTTCTTGCTATTATTTGGAACTCTGCATTCAGATGCTTATATCTTTCCTTTTCTCCTTTGCTTTTCACCTCTCTTCTTTTCACAGCTATTTGTAAGGTCTCCCCAGACAGCCATTTTGCTTTTTTGCATTTCTTTTCTATGAGGATGGTCTTGATCCCTGTCTCTTGTACAATGTCACGAACCTCATTCCATAGTTCATCAGACACTCTACCTATCAGATCTAGGCACTTAAATCTATTTCTTCCACTGTATAATCATAAGGGATTTCATTTAGGTCATACCTGAATGGTCTAGCTGTTTTCCCTACTTTCTTCAATTTCAGTCTGAATTTGGTAATAAGGAGTTCATGATCTGAGCCACAGTCAGCTCCTGGTCTTGTTTTTGCTGACTGTATAGAGCTTCTCCATCTTTGGCTGCAAAGAATATAATCAATCTGATTTCGGTGTTGACCATCTGGTGATGTCCATGTGTAGAGTCTTCTCTTGTGTTGTTGGAAGCAGATGTTTGCTATGACCAGTGCATTATCTTGGCAAATCTCTATTAGTCTTTGCCCTGCTTCATTCCATATTCCAAGGCCAAATTTGCCTGTTACTCCAGGTGTTTCTTGACTTCCTACTTTTGCATTCCAGTCCCCTATAATGAAAAGGACATATATTTGGGTGTTAGTTCTAAAAGGTCTTGTAGGTCTTCAGAAAACTGTTCAACTTCAGCTTCTTCAGTGTTACTGGTTCAGGCATAGACTTGGATTATTGTGATATTGAATGGTTTGCCTTGGAGACGAACAGAGATCATTCTGTCGTTTTTGAGATTGCATCCAAGTACTGCATTTCAGACTCTTTTGTTGACCATGATGGCTACTCCATTTCTTCTGAGGGATTCCTGCCCGCAGTAGTACATGTAATGGTCATCTGAGTTAAATTCACCCATTCCAGTCCATTTTAGTTTGCTGATTCCTAGAATGTTGACATTCACTCTTGCCATCTCCTGTTTGACCACTTCCAATTTGCCTTGATTCATGGACCTGACATTCCAGGTTCCTATGCGATATTGCTCTTACAGCTTCCAACCTTGCTTCTATCACCAGTCACATCCACAGCTGGGTATTGTTTTTGCTTTGGTTCCATCCCTTCATTCTTTCTGGAGTTATTTCTCCACTGATCTCCAGTAGCATATTGGGCACCCACTGACCTGGGGAGTACCTCTTTCAGTATCCTATCATTTTGCTTTTTCATACTGTTCATGGGGTTCTCAAGGCAAGAATACTGAAGTGGTTTGCCATTCCCTTCTCCAGTGGACCACATTCTGTCAGACCTCTCCACCATTACCCTCCCATCTTAGGTTGCCCCACGGGCATGGCTTAGTGTCATTGAGTTAGACAAGGCTGTGGTCCTAGTGTGATTAGATTGACTAGATTTCTGTGAGTATGGTTTCAGTGTGTCTGCCCTCTGATGCCCTCTTGCAACACCTACCATCTTACTTGGGTTTCTCTTACCTTGGGCATGGCGTATCTCTTCACGGCTGCTCCAGCAAAGCACAGCCACTGCTCCGCACCTTGGATGAGGGGTATCTCCTCCCACCACCCCTCCTGACCTTTAATGTGGGATGGTTCCTCTAGGCCCTCCTGCACCGGGGCAGCCACCACTCCTTGGGCATGGGGTTGCTCCTTCTGGCCACTGCCCCTGGCCTTGGGTGCCACCTGGCCTCGGAGGCAGGGTGGCTCCTCTCAGCCGCCACCCCTGACCTCGGACACGGGGTATCTCTTCCTGTCCATCGCCCCTGACCTCGGACGCCAGTAGCTCCTCTCAGCTGTCCTGTGCCATCACAGCCTGGCACTCTAGGCCGCTGCCCCTGACCTCAGACGTGGGGTAGCTCTTGGCCGCGCCTAGTGCGCCGGCCACTGCCGCTGCCGTCTGCGCTTAGTGTGCCACGCAGGCCGCCGCTGCAACCTGCGCTTACTTATACTTGAAGTTGGTATGGCCTTAGGTAGAGTTAAAGCTGGAGCATTGAATCAAACAACAGCAATCATGGTCTATTGAGGCAGGGAAGAGTGTAGAAGCAGGAAGTTCCAAGTTGATCATAGTTCTAGGCAATTTTTCTATTCAGAATGAGGCCTATTTTCAAGGCAAGAGGGGGATGACAGAGGCCTAAAAGCCTCATTTAAGTTTGGGGGCATCAGGATAAAACACTAGTCTGAAGGAGGTCTAGGGGAGCAGGAAAAGTGCCTATAAATTTCCAGAGGGTGGGAGGAAAGGCCAAAACCCATGCCTCTGGATTAGTATAGTGGATTTAGGCCCCCAAAAATAAAGCCGTAGAGGTGTCTGGTGATTTCTCTGGGGCCATTTGCAAGGGTAGTAGCTAATCAGTAGAAGTCTGGCCACTAACTTTTATCTACTTTATTTATTTTTGCATAGTCTCTGTGACCGTTAGTCATTCAGTTGTGTCCAACTCTTTGCGACCCCACGAATTGTAGGCCACCAGGCTTCTCTGTCCATGGAATTCTCCAGGCAAGAATACTGGAGTGGATTACCATTCCCTTCTCCAGAGGATCTTCCCCAACCCAGGGGTCAAATCCTGGTCTCCTGCATCACAGACAGATTCTTTATCATTTACGCTACAGGGAAGCACCTTGCATAGTAGATACCTTCTTAGTTTTTGATTAGTAGATTTCCAGGAAACTTTTATTTCCTGGAAGTAAAATATTGCATAGGAACCTGGAATGTCAGGTCCATGAATCAAGGCAAATTGAAAGTGGTCAAACAAGAGACGTCAAGGGTGAACGTCGACAGTCTAGGAATCAGCGAACTAAAATGGACTGGAATGGGTGAATTTAACTCAAATGACCATTACATGTACTACTGCGGGCAGGAATCCCTCAGAAGAAATGGAGTAGCCATCATGGTCAACAAAAGAGTCTGAAATGCAGTACTTGGATGCAATCTCAAAAACGACAGAATGATCTCTCTTCATCTCCAAGGCAAACCATTCAATATCATAGTTATCCAAGTCTATCCCCAACCAGTAATGCTGAAGAAGCTGAAGTTGAACAGTTTTCTGAAGACCTACAAGACCTTTTAGAACTAACACCCAAATATATGTCCTTTTCATTATAGGGGACTGGAATGCAAAAGTAGGAAGTCAAGAAACACCTGGAGTAACAGGCAAATTTGGCCTTGGAATACGGAATGAAGCAGGGCAAAGACTAATAGAGATTTGCCAAGATAATGCACTGGTCATAGCAAACACCTGCTTCCAACAACACAAGAGAAGACTCTACACATGGACATCACCAGATGGTCAACACCGAAATCAGATTGATTATATTCCTTGCAGCCAAAGATGGAGAAGCTCTATACAATCAACAAAAACAAGACTAGGAGCTGACTGTGGCTCAGATCATGAACTCCTTATTACCAAATTCAGACTGAAATTGAAGAAAGTAGGGAAAACAGCTAGACCATTCAGGTATGACCTAAATGAAATCCCTTATGATTATACAGTGGAAGAAATAGATTTAAGGGCCTAGATCTGATAGGTAGAGTGTCTGATGAACTATGGAATGAGGTTCGTGACATTGTACAGGAGACAGGGATCAAGACCATCCTCATAGAAAAGAAATGCAAAAAAGCAAAATGGCTGTCTGGGGAGACCTTACAAATAGCTGTGAAAAGAAGAGAGGTGAAAAGCAAAGGAGAAAAGGAAAGATATAAGCATCTGAATGCAGAGTTCCAAATAATAGCAAGAAGAGATAAGAAAGCCGTCTTCAGTGATCAATGCAAAGAAATAGAGGAAAACAACAGAATGGGAAAGACTAGAGATCTCTTCAAGAAAATCAGAGATACCAATTGAACGTTTCACGCAAGGATGGGCTCAATAAAGGACAGAAATGGTATGGACCTAACAGAAGGAGAAGATATTAAGAAGAGGTGCCAAGAATACACAGAAGAACTGTACAAAAAAGATCTTCATGACCTGGATAATCATGATGGTGTGGTCACTCACCTAGAGCCAGACATCCAGAATGTGAAGTCAAATGGACCTTAGAAAGTATCACTATGAACAAAGCTAGTGGAGGTGATGAAATTCCAGTTGAGCTGTTTCAAATCCTGAAAGATGATGCTCTGAAAGTGCTGCACTCAATATGCCAGCAGATTTGGAAAACTCAGCAGTGGCCACAGGACTGGAAAAGGTCAGTTTTCATTCCAATTCCAAAGAAAGGCAATGCCAAAGAATGCTCAAACTACCGAACAATTGCACTCATCTCACATGCTAGTAAAGTAATGCTTAAAATTCTCTAAGCCAGGCTTCAGCAATACGTGAACCTTGAACTTCCTGATGTTCAAACTGGTTTTAGAAAAGGCAGAGGAAGCAGAGATCAAACTGCCAACATCCGCTAGATCATGGAGTGAGCAAGAGAGTTCCAGAAAAACATCTATTTCTGCTTTATTGACTATGCCAAAGACTTTGACTGTGTGGATCACAATAAACTGTGGACAATTCTGAAAGGGATGGGAATACCAGACCACCTAAGCTGCCTCTTGAGAAATCTGTATGCAGGTCAGGAGGCAACAATTAGAACTGGACATGGAACAACACACTGGTTCCAAATAGGAAAAGGAGTACGTCAAGGCTGTATATTGTCACCCTGCTAATTTAACTTCTATGCAGAGTACATCATGAGAAACGTTGGACTGGAAGAAAGACAAGCTGGAATCAAGACTGCCAGGAGAAATATCAATAACCTCAGATATGCAGATGACACCACCCTTATGGCAGAAAGTGAAGAGGAGATAAAAAGCCTCTTGATGAAAGTGAAAGAGGAGAGGGGAAAAGTTGGCTTAAAGCTCTACATTCAGAAAACGAAGATCATGGCACCAGTCCCATCACTTCGTGGGAAATAGATGGGGAAACAGTGAAAACAGTGTCAGACATTTTCTGGGGGGAGGTCTCCAAAATCACTGCAGATGGTGATTGCAGCCATGAGATTAAAAGACACTTACTCCTTGGAAGAAAAGTTATGACCAACATAGATAGTATATTCAAAAGCAGAGACATTACTTTGCTGACTAAGGTCCACCTGGTCAAGGCTATGGTTTTTCCTGTGGTCCTGTATGGATGTGAGAGTTGGACTTTGAAGAAGGCTGAGTGCCAAAGAATTGATGCTTTTGAACTGTGGTGTTGGAGAAGACTCTCGAGAGTCCCTTGGACTGCAAGGCGATCCAACCAATCCATCTGAAGGAGATCAACCCTGGGATTTCTTTGGAAGGAATGATGCTAAAGCTGAAGCTCAAGTATTTTGGCCACCTTATGCAAAGATTTGACTCATTGGAAAAGACTCTGATGCTGGAAGGGATTGGGGGCAGGAGGAGAAAGGGACGACAGAGGATGAGATGGCTGGATGGCATCACGGACTCGATGGACGTGAGTCTGAGTGAACTCCGGGAGTTGGTGATGGACAGGGAGGTCTGGTGTGCTGCAGTTCATGGGGTTGCAAAGAGTCGGACAAGACTGAGTGACTAAACTGAACTGAAAATATTTTTACTTGATTTTATTATATATTAATATATTAAAATATTAAATATATAAAATATTAATATATTAAAAATATTAATTATTTACCTTTATTTCATTTAAAGTAATAGTTCAATCTTTGAAAAAGCTCCTAAAAATACTTGATTAGTCTACAAGGTTGATGGGAATGCAGCATATCAGAAGCCAGACCTAGGTCTTGTTTAGGTTAGCAACATGGTTCACCTCCAAAGATGAATTGTAGTATAGCAGTACACTTTGCCATTGGCTACTGAAAAATGTATTTTCATAACAGAATCCCATCTTGCTCTGTTCAATGAGACGGAATAGCAAGCTCGCTTTTGTAACAGGTTTAGGGACTTACATAGCCTCTTCAGAATTGGCTATCTAGAAAAGAGAAGAACAAGGGGACAAGTAGGGGCTTCAGAGAAGGTACACAGAATACTCATAGAGGCAGTACAGAATGATGAGTTGGTTGAGTATATGGGCTGATGTATGTTGTGCCTTGAGGAACTAAGGTTGAAGAGCAGACTTCTATATGTGACCACTGGAATTGCAGAGGATTTGATTAGACTCTGATTTTACAAGAATATGTATGTGAGTTCTTCATCCAATCACCTGACCTAATCCAATTTCCATGAAGAGGGCAAAACACATCATAGATCACTTTACTATTTTCTTTATCTGTCTTTCATGAATCACAGATAATTGTAGCTGTAGCAGTTCATGAAGTATTTATTTGTTCATAAGATCCTTAAGAAAATTCAATATCAATAATATAATTGCAGTGGGGCAAATATACACATCCTGTCCATGTGAGTGATATAGCATGTCACTGTATTTCCCTCTTGTTTCACCCTACTGCTAAGTATTGGAACTCTATCTGACATATAAAATATGCCTAATAAAATGGGCAATGTTATTAAATGCAATATCATGAAGAAACTTCTTCCATCTTCAGACATCTTATATTAAACTCATTAAACTTAGTGACTGAATAACAATTCCAGAGGATCTTCCCAACTCAGGGGTCGAAACCATGTCTCTTGCATCTCATGTATTGGCAGGCAGATTCTTTACCATTGTGCCTTCCAGGGAGCCCATTTATGTGTAACATCTATAAAACTGGTGTGTGTATGTGATATTGTGATATAATTATATATATATATATATATATTTAATCTTAGTCCATGGTTTTTGGCAAAAAGGCTTCTAAAACCTTTGGAGTTTCCTAACTGATAGAGATGGTAAGAGCATCCTATGTTATACAAGTTTGAAAAAGAGTGCCTAAAATTTTTAGAATGAATGATAAGTGCCTTGGTAAGTTAATCAGATTTGGCTGAGGAATTCATTGGCTGAAGAACTACTAGGTAACTTCAGGAAGAAGGCTGGTCACCAGAAAGTCCAACCATATGATTAGAAGGTTGGAACTTTCAACCCTATTTCCAGACCTTTAGGGAGGACAGTGAGTTCCATTATCAATGACCAATGATTAAATTGACTATGACTATATAATGGTAACCTTGTAAAAAAAAAAAACAAAAACAAAAGAACTCTAAACAGGATTTGCAGAGCTTCCAGAGTAGTGATAACATTTAGGTGCTGGGAAAGTGACTCACCTGGAGAGGACAGGGAGGCCTGCATTCCTTTCACCATACCTTGTCCTATGCATCTATTACTCTAGGTAGTAAGTAGCAGAATTGAATTGAATTGTCGATCACCCAGTTAGTATTGAGAGTTGGAGAATCGATTAGTGTGAATAAAATAATCCCCCATACATTTGGTGTCAGAGCGTTATGAAAAGAAATGGAACAATTTATTTACCTATGTCTGTATTCAGGTGGCCATTGCAATGTTAACCATGGCAAGATTAACATTAAAGCCTTGTCTGCTTATTGGAGAACCCCGTTTAGATCTGTGTCAACAAACACATTGATATCACTTATTGAACATGGTCACTGGGCCTATTCTCTCATAGCTCAGTTGGTAAAGAACCTGCCTGCAATGCCAGAGACCCGAGTTCAAGTCCTGGGTGAGGAAGATCTCCTGGAAAACGAAGAACACCCAAGTATTCTTGCCTGGAGAATCCTATGGACAGAGGAGCCTGGTAGACTATAGTTCATGGGGTTGCAAGAGTTGGACACAACTTAACAACTAAACCATCACTGGGCCTATTAGAGATTCTAACAAAGAATAAACTCATCAGTCTTCAGATTTTCATGACCTTGGTGGAGAAGATGGATATAAATTAACCTGGGTGGTAACTTGGAATAGTAGAAAGAGTGCTTGGCCAGTAGAGCAAAAATAGACTACCTGTTCACCAAACTTCTGAGCAGTTTTTCTTCCTGGGGACATAATTAGAGGACATTCCCCAGTCTTTTGGGGGAATTAAACTGAGCTCTACAAATTTAACATGAGTGGAAATAATGCATGCCACTTCTGGGGCTGGACTGTATAAATTGTCCTCATTGTTTTCTCTTATACTTGCCTGAGGCAGATAGGGATGATCTCTTCAAAAACTACTGATAAAGTCTGTGTCCTTAATTCACACTTGGAGAAAATTGCCCAATTAGAAGGACCTATTTTGGACTCTAAGTGAAAGACTTTTATCATATGCAAACTACTATAAATTTTGGTATTTGTTGTAACAAATATTAACTAATATAGCTAGAATTTTGAAGACTTGAAAGACTTGAATTTTAGTATGAACTGTATCATCAGATGGTGATGAGGTTTAAACTTATATGAAGTATTTAGTCTTGCCGTATCTCAGCATCCTCATTTATAGAATGGTACTAATTATGCTTTGTCGGCCATCATATAAGATGACTAGATAGTCCTAATAAGATAATGGAACTGAGAAAACACTGAAAAGCATGACATATGTTATGTGTACAAGTCATTATAAAATAATTTGGGGATGCCCAGACCTCTTAAGTGACCAGTAATTTAAATTGATACTTCCACTCTGAACTAAATATCTTGCTTCTTAAACATACAAGTGATTTCATGCACGGTTTCTGAAATTCTTATTAGTACAGATGACCTGAACTGAACAGATGAAACTACGTTCAGATGTTCTGAAGAGAGAGGTAGACATGGTCCCATTTAGTCCTACCTCCCACGCTGTAATATGGAGATATTCTCCTGTGTATGACTATTCAAAGGGAAAACACTAAGTTGAAAGCCAGTCAATCATAATCTTATCTATAATTCCATCCACTCAGGTCTAAATTAGATTAATTTCACTGAGAAAAACACCAAAATGTAATGTAAGTACTCACCAAGATGACGCTGTATGGCCTGACTCTGAAAATCCAGATCATTGCTTTCAAATTAATTAATCTAATTTTCTATTTTCTAACAATAATTCACATATATAGAGTTACATATACATAGTTTAATGTATGTATTTTTGTCCTGAATGGCAATAATATTGTTTTAAATTTTCTATGAGATGTATAAAATGTTTCATGTCACAGAGAATCATCAGCTTACATTTAAAATTCACATGATGAGCAAAACAAAATAAATTATTTCTGAAGTATCATTGTAGAGGTTCCAAAATTTCATCTTGCTCATTCCAGTCCCGTCAACCTCTTTTGGCAATACCATTAGAGTGCCCCAAACTCACATTTCTAAAATGCTTCAATGTATTTTCAATATATCATTTGAAATGCTTTTAACTTTATAAAAAAGACATTATGTTATATATAATATTTTCAGGATAACCATTTCCATTTAATGTTTTGTGGCGACAGTTCATTCTTATGAAGTTACATGATTCTAGTTGATTTGTTTGATGATTATTTACTGTGGTAGGCAGAAAAATGGCAACTAAAACATCCCAATCCTAATAACCAGAGCTTGAGAATACGTGAGGTTTTGTTTGTTTTCTTTTTTTTTGTTTCCTTTTATAGTGGCCCTGATTCGTCATTTGTTTTATGTATAATAATGTGTACATATTAACACCAAACTCCTAATTTATTCCTCCTCTGGTTTTCTCTTTGGTAACCATAAATTTGTTTTCTATGTGTGTGAATCTATCTCTGTTTGGTAAATAAATTTATTTTTGTCTCTTTTCCCTTATCTTTCACATATAAGTGACATCATATGATATTAGTCATTCTCTGGCTTATTTCACTTAGTATGGCTACAACTAGGTCCATCTATGTTGCTGTAAATGCCATTATTTCATTCTTTTTTTTTTCTCTTGTTTCCTGTCAAACCTCAACAGGCGTCAACCATAGATATGCATATATACCTTCCCTTTTGAACCTCCCTCCCATCTCCCTTCCCATCCCACCCCTCTAGGTGGGGTCTAGAGACACTTTTTGAGATTCCTGAGGCATACAGCAAATCCCCATTGGCTCTCTATTTTATATATGGTATGTAAGTTTTCATGTCACTCTTTCCATACCCTCTCCTTCCCTTTCCTCATGTCCATAAATCTGTTCTCTATGTCTATTTCTCCATTGCTGCCCTGTAAATTAATTCTCCATTACTGTTTTCCTAGATTCTGTATATGTGTGTTAGAATATGGTCTATGAATCAAGGCAAATTGGAAGTGGTCAAACAGAACATGGCAAGAGTGAACATCGACATTTTAGGAATCAGCAAACTAAGATGGACTGGAATGGGTGAATTTAACTCATATGACCATTATATCTACTACTGCAGGCAGGAATCCCTTAGAAAAAAAATGGAGTAGCCATCTAGTCAACAAGAGTCCAAAATGCAGTACTTGGATGCAATCTCATAAATGACAGAATGACCTCTGTTCGTTTCCAAGACAAACCATTCAGTATCACAGTATGCCAAGTCTATGCCCTGACCAGTAACACTGAAGAAGCTGAAGCTGAATAGTTCAATGAAGACCTACAAGACCTTTTAGAATTAACACCCCAAAAAAGATGTCCTTTTTATTATAGGAGACTGGAAGGTAAAAGTAGGAAGTCAAGAAACACCTGGAGTAACAGGAAAATTTGGCCTTGGCGTACAGAATGAAGCAGGGCAAAGGCTAATAGAATTTTGCCGAAAGAACGCATTGGTAATAGCAAATACCTTCTTCCAATAACACAAGAGAAGACTCTACACATGGACATCACCAGATGGACAACACCAAAATCAGATTGATTATATTCTTTGCAGCTAAAGATGAAGAACTCTATACAGTCATCAAAAACAAGAACAGGAGCAGACTGTGGCTCAGATACGAGCTCTTTATTGGCAAATTCATACTTAAATTGAAGATAATAGGGAGAAACACTAGACCATTAAAGTATGACCTAAATTATATACCTTACAATTATACAGTGGAAGTGAGAAATAGATTTAAGGAACCAGATCTGATAGACAGAGTGCCTGATAAACTATGGATGGAGGTTTGTGACACTGTACAGAAGACGGATCAAGACCATCCCCAAAAAAAAGAAAGGCAAAAAAAAAAAAAAAAGCTGTCTGAAGAGGCCTTACAAATAGCTGTGAAGAGAAGCAAAATGCAAAGAAGAAAAGGAAAGCTATACCCATTTGAATGCAGAGTTCCAAAGAATAGCAAGGAGAGATAAGAAAGTTTTCCTCAGTGATCAGTGCAAAGAAATAGAGAAAAACAATAGAATTAAATAGAATAAAAACACAGAAGAACTGTACAAAAAAGATCTTCACAACCCAGAAAATCATGATTGTGTGATCACTCACCTAAAGCCAGACATCCTGGAACGTGAAGTCGAGGAGGCTTTAGGAAGCATCACTGCGAACAAAGCTAGTGGTGGTGATGGAATGCCAGTTGAACTATTGCAAATTCTAAAAGATGATGCTATGAAAGTGCTGCACTGAATATGCCAACAAATTTGGTTAACTCAGCAGTGGCCACAGGACTGGAAAAGGTCAGTTTTCATTCCAATCCCAAAGGCGATGTAAAAGAATGTTCAAACAACCACACAAGTTGCAATCATCTCACATGCTGGTAAAGTAATGCTCAAATTACTCCAAGTCAGTCTTCAACGGTACATGAACCATGAAATTCCAGATGTTCAAGATGGATTTAGAGAAGGCAGAGGAATCAGAGATCAAATTGCCAGCATCCGTTGGATCATAAAAAAAAAAAAAACAAGAGTGTTCCGGAAAAAACATCTACTTCTGCTTTATTGACTATTATGCCAAAGCCTTTGACTGTGTAGATCACAATAAACTGTGGAAAATTATTCAAGAGGTGGTAATACCAGACCACCTGACCTGCTTCCTGAGAAATCTGTATTCAGGTCAAGAAGCAACAGTTATAACTGGACATGGAGCTACAGACTGATTCTAAATCTAGAAAGGAGTACATCAAGGTTGAATATGGTAAGCATGCTTATTTAACTTATATGCAGAGTACATCATGAGAAACACTGGATTGGATGAAGCACAGGCTACAGTCAAGTTTGTCAAGAGATATATCAATAACCTCAGATATGCAGATGATACCACCCTTATTGCAGAAAGCAAAAAAGAACTAAAGAGCCTCTTGGTGAAAGTGAAAGAAGAAAGTGAAAAAGTTGGCTTAAGACTCAGCATGCAGAAAACTAAGATCATGGCATCTGGTCCCATCACTTCATGTCACATAGATGGGGAAACAGTGGGAAAAGTGACAGACTTCATTTTTGGGAGCTCCAAATTCACTGCAGATGATACTGCAGCCCTGAAATTAAAAGATGCTTGCTCCTTGGAAGACAAGTTATGACCAACTTAGACAGCATATTAAAAAGTAGAGATGTTACTTTGCCAGCAAATTCCATCTAGTGAAAGCTATGGTTTTCCCAGTAGTCATGTATTGATGTGAGAGTTGAGCTATAAAGGAAGCTGAGCCCTGAAGAATTGATGCTTTTGAACTTTGGTGTTGGAGAGGACTCTTGAAGAGTCCCTTTGATAGGAAGGAGAACCAAGCAGTCCATCCTGTAGGAAATCAGTCCTGAATATTCATTGGAAGGACTAATGCTGAAGCTGAAACTTCAATACTTCGGCAACTTGATGTGAAAAACTGACTCATTGGAAAAGAGCCCAATGCTGGGAAAGATCGAAGGCAGGAACAGAAGGGGACAATAGAGGATGAGATGGTTGGATGGCATCACTGACTCAATGGACATGAATTTTAATAAACTCCTTGACTTGGTGATGGATAGAGAGGCCTGGCGTGCTGCAGTATATGGGATCGCAAAGCATAGTACATGACTAAGCAACTGAACTGAAATGATAGGTTTTGAATTGTCATGTTTTAATTGTCATTTGATTTCCCTTTGATTTCTTCAGTAACCTGTTCGTTATTTAGAAATGTATTGTTTAATCTTCTTTTTGTGTTGTTTACAGTTTTGTTTTTTTTTTTAGTAAATGATATTAGTCTCACAGCATTGTGTTCTGTGCTTGATTAAAAATTTTTTAATTTAATTTTTTAATTAATTTAAATTAATTTAAATTTTTTTCCTTTACAATACTGTATTGGTTTTGCCATACATCAACATGAATCCACCATGGGTGTACATAAGCTCCCACTCCTGAACCCCCCTCCCAGCTCCCTCCCCATAAATCAATAAATTTTTATAAAGACATAATTGTCAAACTATTATAGGTCACAGTAAGAGAAGCACAATCTTTGTTTCTGAAAACAAAGATTCAAGCTCGTGTGTTTTCCAAAGTCATAAAGTTATAACACAAATAATTTTTCTGAAAAGAATGCTTCACCACCTCCTAGAACTTGCTCAAACTCATGTCCATCAAATTGGAGATGCCATTCAACTATCCCATCTTCTGTCATCCTGTTTTCCTCCTGCCTTCAATCTTTCCCAGCATCAGGGTCTTTTCCAATGAGTCAATTCTTCATATCAGGTGGCCAAAGTATTGGATCTTCAGCTTCAATATCATTCCTTCCAATGAATATTCAGGAATGATTTCCTTTAGGATGGACTGGTTTGATCTCCTTGCAGTCCAGGGGATTCTTAAGAATCTTCTCCAACACCACAATTCAAAAACATCAATTCTTTGGCATTCAGCTTTCTTTATGTTCCAACTCTCACATCCATACATTTCTACTGGAAAAACCATAGCTTTGACTAGATGGATCTTTGTCAGAAAAGTAATGTCTCTGCTTTTTAATACTGTCTAGGTTGGTCATGGAGCTTTTCTTCCAAGTAGCAATCGTCTTAATTTCATGGCTGCACTCACCATCCACAGTGATTTTGGAGCCCAAGAAAATAAAGTTTGTCATGGTTTCCATTGTTTCCCCATCTGTTTGCCATGAACTGATGGGACCAGATGCCATGATCTTTGTTTTTTGAATGCTAAGCTTTAAGCCAGCTTTTTAACTCTGCTTTCACTTTCACCAAGAGGCTCTTTAGTTCCTCTTCACTTTTGCCCATAAGGGTGGCATCATCTGCACAGCTGAAGTTATTGATATTTCTCCCAGCAATCTTAATACAGCATAAATGTTTTTTGTCCTTATTCTCTTAATACAGAATAAATGAGTCCATCCTTATTTAGCTGATAGCACTCTTTGGTGGATGGTTCAAAATACTGAGGCTGCATCTAATATATTGTTGCAGAATATGAGTTAAATAATAATGATAATAATAATAATGCACATTTTCCTCATTTTATTTGGTTTTGTTTTTCCTGCTATCTAGCTTCAATATCTGAAAATTCGTTTAGCTATCTCTTAGCTAAGCAAAGGTGTAGCAGAGTAATAATGTATGTGCTTACCAGAAAACCTCAAGCAGTGCATATGGCCCCCCTCTGAATTTAGAAGCAGAGAAGTAGTATTGCCTGAAACAGCCGTGGGCTGAAAGGCTCTGCTTTCTGGAATTCAAATAAGGAAAGTATAACTGATTTGAATATCCAATGCTCAAATCAATTAATTTTTTGATAAAAAGCTTTCAGCAACAGGAGTGTATAGAATTTACTCTCTTGCAGCAACATATATTTGCTAAAGTTACATACTATCTGGAGTGATGTATGTGCTACATATTTCCTAGAAAGCTGTGGCCATATGTATATGGGTGTTAAAGATGTTGATATTGGAAGAAGAGGCAATGGTACCCCCAGATGTTTTCTAACATCTTTCATTTGATTTCTATAAAGAAACCCTAAGGTTGTACCTTTGGGGTGTACCTTTACTCATTTCTCCTCCAGTTGTACCTGTATGAGAATTTGGGAGGATTCCAGCATCTTTTAGTTAAATTGCAATTAGATATTTACCTTACCATTTTGTATAAGCAATAATCATTGATTGAATGTAAATTCTTTCCAATGTATTCCTCTGCCTTCAAGCTCAAACATAAAGAGCCAAATTACTTCAAGGTGGAGCTCAATTCACAAAAAAATGAGCATAAGAAATTCTGCTGTAAAGGCAAATGGAAATGTCATGACCCCATGATATCCTCAAGGCCCTGTTAGAGGAAAATGTGGCTTAGACTACAGTCAAGAAATACATGGAGTCTCCACATATCAGTGATTCAATAACCTGTTTGGATTTTACTTTTAAATTAGTGACCATTTATATTACAATTCACTGGAGAGTGTTCTTTTAATGATCTCATCTCTATATAAGCAAGCTGCCATTCCACCCTACAAATCAGGCAATTAATAATCAGTAACACGAACAGAAGTCAAGTCAGACAGAGAGGAAGAAATATGATATGACATCACTTATATGTAGAATCTAAAAAGTAATGATACAAATGAACTTACAAAAGAGAAAAAGACTCACAGACTTCTAGAATGAGCTTATGGTGGCCAGGGCGTTGGATTGGGGGAAGGGATAGTTAATAAGTTTGGAATGGACATGTACACTGCTATATTTAAAATAGATAACCAACTAGGCCATACTGTATAGCACATGGAACTCTGCTCAATGTTATGTGGCAGCCAAGATGGCAGGGGAGTTTGCGAGAGAATGGATACATGCATATGTATGGCTGAGTCCATTTGCTATTCAACTGAATCTATTTATTATGTTAATCTGTTATGTTGTTGTTCAGTCACTCAGTTGTGTCTGAATCTTTGCAACCCCATGGACTGCAGCACATCAGGCCTCCCTGTCCTTCACTACCTCTAGAGTTCACCCAAATTCATATTGACTGAATGGGTGATGCCACCCAAACATCCCATCCTCTGTTGTCCCATTCTCCTCCTGCCTTCAACCTTTCCAGCATCAGGGTCTTTTCCAATAAGACGGATCTCTGCATCAGGTGGCAAAGCTTTGGAGCTTCAGCTTCAGAATCAGTCCTTCTAATGAATATTCATGATTGATTTCCTTAAGGATTGACTGGTTTAATCTCCTTGCATTTCAAGGGACTCTCAAGAGTCTTCTCCAATACCACATTTCAAAAGTATCAGTTCATTAGTTCTCAGCCTTCTTTCGGAGAAGGAAATGGCAACCCACTCCAGTAATCTTGCCTGGAGAATTCTATGGACAGAGGAGCCTGGCAGGCTACAGTTCACGGGTTTGCAAAGAGTCAGGCATGACTGAGCAACTTTCACTCACTCACTCAGCCTTCTTTATGGTCCAACTCTTACATCCATATGTGACTAATTGAAAAACCATAACTTTGACTATACTGACATTTGTCAGCAAAGTGATGTCTCTGCTTTTTAATATGCTGTCTAGGTGTGTTATACCTTTTCTTTCAAGGAACAAGCATCTTTTAATTTCAAGGCTGCAGTCACCATCCACAGTGATTGTGGGGTCACTTTTTCCATTTTTCCCTTTCTATTTGCCATGAAGTGATGGGACCAGATGCCATAATCTTAGTTTTCGAATGTTGAGTGTTAAGCCAGCTTTTTCACTCTTCTCTTTCACATTCATCAAGAGGCTCTTTCCTTCCTTTTCATTTTCGGATGTCATCTTCATACTTGAGGTTATTGATATTTCTCTCAGCAATCTTCACTAAAGCTTGTGCTTCATCCAGCCTGACATTTCACACAATGTACTCTGCATAGAAGCTAAATATGCAGGATGACAATACACAGCCTAGACTTACTCCTTTCCCAATTTGGAGCCAATCTGTTGTTCTGTGATCAGTTCTAACTGTTGTTTCTTGAACTGCATATAGGTTTCTTAGGAAACAGGTAAGGTGGTCTAACATTCCCATTTCTTTAAGAATTTTCCACAGTTATTTTTGATCCACACAAAGTCTTTAATGATGTGCAAAAGATGTGTTTTTTTTGTTTGTTTGTTTTTCTTGAATTCCCTTGCTTTTTCTATGATCCAGTGGATGTTGGCAATTTATTTCTGCTTCCTCTGCTTTTCTTAAATCCAGCTTTTACGTCTGGAAGTTTTTGGTTCACATGCTGTTGAAGTCTAGCTTGAAGAATTTTGAGAATTACCTTGCTAGCATGTGAAGTGAGTATCATTGTGTGGTAGTTTGAACATTCTTTGGGACTGGAATGAAAACTGAGTTTTCCAGTCTTGTGGCCACTGCTGAGTTTTCCAAATTTGCTAGCATATTGAGTGCTTCACTTTCACATCATCATCTTTTAGGATTTGAAATAGCTCAGCTGGAATTCCATCACCTCCACTTGCTTTGATCATAGCAGTGCTTCCTAAGGCCCACTTGACTTCACACTCCAGGATGTTTGGCTCTAGGAATGGTCACACTATGGTGGTTATCCAGGTCATTAAGAGTTTTTGTGTAATTCTATGTATTTCTCCCACCTCTTAATATCTTCTGCTTCTGTTAGGTCCAAATCATTTTTGTCCTTTATTGCATCTATCTTTGCATGAAATATTCCTTTGGTGTTTTCATAAGAGATTTCTAGTCTTTCCCATTCTATTATCTTCCTCTGTTTGCATTGTTCACTCAAGAAGGCTTTCTCATCTCTCCTTGCTATCCTTTCCAGTTCTGCATTCAGGTGGATATATCTTTCTTTTTATCCTTTGCCTTTTGTTTCTCTTCTTTTCTCAGCTGTTTGTAAGGTATCCTGGGACAACCTTTTGCCTTTTTGCATTTCTTATTTTAGGGGATGGTTTTGATCACTGCCTCCTGTACACTGTTGTGAACATTTGTCCATAGTTCTTCAAGCATTCTTTCTATCAGATCTAATCCCTTGAATCAAATTGTCACTTCCATTGTATATTCATAAGGGATTTGATTTAGGTTATACCCAAATGGCTTAGTGGATTTTCCTACCTTTATCAATTTAAGTCTGAATTTTGCAATAAGGATTTCATGATCTGAGCCACAGTCAGCTCCTGGTCTCTTTTTTTTTTTTTTTTTTTTTGCTGGTTGTATCTTCATCCATACCTTCTCCATCTTCAGCTGCAAAGAACAGAATCAATCTGATTTTGATATTGACTACCTGGTGATGTCTACGTATAGAGTAGTCTCTTATTTTGTTGGAAGAGGGAGTTTGCTATGACCAGTTTGTTCTCTTGGCAAAATTCTTTTAGCCTTTGCCCTGCTTCATTTTGTATTCCAGGGCCAAATTTGCCTGTTACTCCAGGTATCTCTTGACTTCTTACTTTTGCATTCCAGTCCCCTACATTAAAAGGATATCTTTTTTTGGTGTTAGTTATAGAAGGTCTTTTTTTTTTTTTTTTTTTCATAAGCCAATGGGAATTTTAATGATTCATTTAACAAATAAAAGATGCATATGACAATTTATACTCTGATTTCCTTTTCTCCTTTGACATTGAAAAGTCAATATCAAATCAATGACATGAGTCAAGTATTCATAAATAGAATATATCTCAGCATTTTATAAGATGTTACATTAGCAATATTTGACTAGAGGCTATACATAAAAATAACATTTATTCATTTTTCAACTAAAAAAATATTTATCAAGTGTGCCATATGTATGATTCACAAAATAGTGGTTAGTACAGACAGTTACCAAGAAAAAAGCTACTTTAAGAAAGCTTATGTTCAAAACAGCCCATGACTTATCATTATTTCCAACCTTGCCAATTAGGCAATTAAGCAAAATGATAAATTCCTAATGATCATTTAATTAATAGTGGCCAGAGTCAAGAGCAAGTTAAGCACATCTGCTACATAAATAAATCTGCTTTTCCTATTACATTTTTTTTTTTAAGGGTGATAAAAACTGTATTTATTTTTTTTTCTTTTTTTTTTTTTTGGTTTTAGTTTTTTATTTTTTAAATTTTAAAATCTTTAATTCTTACATGCATTCCCAAACATGAACCCCCCTCCCACCTACCTCCCCATAACATCTTTCTGGGTCATCCCCATGCACCAGCCCCAAGCATGCTGCATCCTGCGTCAGACATAGACTGGCGATTCAATTCACATGATAGTATACATGTTAGAATGTCATTCTCCCAAATCATCCCACCCTCTCCCTCTCCCTCTGAGTCCAAAAGTCCGTTATACACTTCTGTGTCTCTTTCCCTGTCTTGCATACAGGGTCGTCATTGCCATCTTCCTAAATTCCATATATATGTGTTAGTATACTGTATTGGTGTTTTTCTTTCTGGCTTACTTCACTCTCTATAATCGGCTCCAGTTTCATCCATCTCATCAGAACTGATTCAAATGAATTCTTTTTAATGGCTGAGTAATACTCCATTGTGTATATGTACCACAGCTTTCTTATCCATTCATCTGCTGATGGACATCTTTTATAGAAGGTCTTATAGGGCTTCATAGAACTGTTCAACTTCAGCTTCCTCAGCAATAGTATTGGGCCATAGATTTGAATTACTGTGACATTGAATGCTTTGCTTTGGAAATGAACTGAGATCATTCTGTCATGTTTGAGATTGCACTCAAATACTGCATTTCAGGCTCTTGTTGGCTATGAGGGTTACTCCATTTCTTCTAAGGTATTTTTATCCACAGTAGTAGATAAAATGATCATCTGAATTAAATTCTTCCTTTCCAATCCATTTTAGTTCACTGATTCTTAAAATGTAGTAATTCACTCTTGCCATCTCCTGTTTGACCACTTTCAATTTATCTTGATTAATGGAGCTAACATTGCAGGTCCCTATGCAATATTGTTCTTTTCAGTATCAGACTTTACTTTCACCACCAGACATATCCAGAGCTGGGCATCATTTCCACTTTAGCTCAACCTCTTCATTCCTTCTGGAGCTATTTCTCCATTCTTTTGTAGTAGTGTATTGGACACTTACCAACATTGGGGGGGGGGGGGAGTTCATCTTTTAGTGTCATATCTTTTTGACCTTTTCATATTGTTCATGGGGTTCTTAAGGCAAGAACGCTGAAGTGGTTTGCTATTCCCTTCTCTAGTGGTCTGTGTTTTATCAGAACTTTCCACCATGACCCATCCATCAACTATACCTCAATACAAAATAAGAAAGTTTAAAAAATAAATAATACACAATTGAAGAACAAAATGAGATGAGATGGTCCCAAGTATGGGAACATTGGCATTCCCTATCAATTACCTCCTGTCTTTGGAGTAGGGAATGGCAACCCTTTTGAATATTCTTGCCTGGGAAATTTCATAATGGAGCCTGGTGGGCTATAGTCCATGGGGTCACAAAGAGTTGGACATAACCTAGTGACTGAGCATGCATTATTGTCTTTCACATTAATCAACTAGATTTCTGTTATCCTAGTTATTATGATTTGCTGAAGAGGGAGAATTATTTGGGACCAAAAGATGCAGGGAAATGTGAAGCTCTTATCTTAGAGTTTGATTTAAATATAAGTTTTTCAAATACTTAAAAAATTAATACAATTAATTTTTAAACAAAAAAATATATTTACACTTTTTGCTGACAGATCTCATTAAACTTTATTTAGGAGCAAACAATGTAGTTATAATATTTATCTCTGACTACAATAAGAAAACAATAGCAGCTTTTATCCCTAATTATGGATTATGATGCTTTCTTTTTTCAAAAACCAAAATCAGATGTTTGCTTTTAAAATGCCTTAATTTTTAATGCTTAAATTAAGAATGCATCGAGATATAAGCTACTGTGTCAGGAGAGAAGCACAATCAGTATTTAGAGAAACAAATGAGCAAAACAGGATGATTATTCCAATTAGCAGAAAAAAACTTTGCTAAAGCACTTATTCTCATTTTATATGCTATATTACAACTTTGCATTGAATAAATTTTAAAATACAGTTTTTAAAAAATCCATGAACCGCTTAAGATATAGGCTAATTAAGTGGCTATTGTTCAGGAAATGGTCTTTACATATGAGTAAAATGAAGCTGCCCAGGAAATGCCACTATGAAAGTAGTCATTTATCATGATTGAAACAAAAATTAGTCTAGCAAGAAGATCATACAATTATTCTCTTTTTGAATGAATAGCTAGTTTTTAAAAGGTCTTACCTAACATTGCAATAAGGTTTTAAGCAGCAATTTTCTTAGTGATATTATTTATCATTTGAAGCACATTTTCTCAGTGAAGTTCTATAGAAAATATAATTTCTTTTTTAAATCAAAAGTGAGTTGCATGTCTAAATGTACTTCTAATCAGTTATTAGGTGAGTAAGACAAGTTTTAAGATCATAAGTCCAGCTCATAAATATATTTTGATATTTAAAATTTGTTATAATTTTATTAATTTTAGATCCTAGGAATAAAATAAAAGCTTTTGAACTTAAATGATAATGCATTAATGAATAGAATTTCAAACACCAAAATTTTCTACTGAGATTTAAAACTAAATTTATAAATTAAACTTAATGGTGTAACCCCTCCATTTTATGAAGGTCACTGGGTTGTCTATATTTGGAAGTACCTGTCAGAATGCTGATATCATGACTATGCCTTTTCAGACAAAAAGAGAGTTTCCTTAAAACTTAGTGATGCTCTCTAGGATACTTAAAGAATAAACAAATAGAGGTGAACAATGTGATAACCAAAATAAAAAATACATTAGAAAGTATAAATCACAAAATAAATGAGATAGAAGAACAAATAAGTGACATGGTTGACAGGGTGGTGAAAATCACTTCCCCAACAGGAAAAAAGAAAGAAAGAAAAGAAAAAGAATGAAAATAAATGAAGAAAGTCTGAGAGACCTCCAGGACAATACCAAGTGCACCAGCATGCATTCACATTATAGGGGTCCCAGAGGGGAGAGCAAGAGAGAGAGAAAGAGACTGACAAAATATTTGAAAAGATTATAACTGGAAATTTTGCTAACATGAGAAAAGAAACAGTCATTCAAGTCCAGGAAATACAGAGATCCCCATATAGGTAAATCTAAGGAAAAATATGCTGAGACACAAACTAATCAAACTGACAGAAATTAAAGACAAGAAAAGTACTAAAAGCACAAAAGAAAAGCAACAAATAAACATACAAGGGAATCCTCATAATGGAATCAGCTGATTTTTCAACAGAAACTCTGCAGGCTAAAAGGGAGTGGCACAACACATTTAAATGGATGAAAGAGGAAAACCTACAGCCAGGAATACTACACCCAGCAAGGATCTCATTCAGATTTGACAGAGAAATCAAAAAGCTCACAGACAAGCAAAAACTAAGAGATATCAGCACCACTAAACCAGATTTAAAACAAATCTTAAAGGAACTTCTCTAGGCAGGGAAGAAAAGGCTGTAACTAGAAACAAACAAAAAATATGAATGGGAAAGCTCACTGGTAAGGCAAACAAAAAGTAAAGATAGGAGATCATCCACATACAAATATGATATCAAAACCATCTATTATGGTAAGATACAAATGCAGGATATTGGAAATATATTGGAATTTAAGAGACCAGCAACTTAACATCACTTGTCTATATGCAACCATTCACTTCTCCAGAGGATCTTCCTGACCAAGGGATCAAATCTGGGTCTTCTGAATTGCAGGGAGATTCTTTAGCATCTGAGAAGGGAAGCCATATATATATATATATATATATGTATGTATATATATATATATATATATATATATAACTATTCCAAAACTTCTTGGGAACCACAAACCAAAAATCTACAGTAGATACAAACAGCCACACAGAAAAAGCAATACAAAAACAACACTAGTCATCAAATTATAAAAGAAGTGAACAAAATGGGAAGGGAAGAAAAGTGAAAACAAATCCAAAACAATTAACAAAATGGCAATAAGAACATTCAAATCAATATTAACCTTGAAACTAAATGGTTAAATGCTCTTTTTGTTCAAAAAACAAAGACTGATTGAATGAATACAGAAATAAGACTGTTATATATAGTGTCTACAGAGACCTAATTTAGATTTAGGGACAAACAAACTGAAAGTGAAGGGATGGAAAAATTAAAATCAAAATAAAGCTGGAGTAGTAATACTTATATCAGACAAAAGAGACTTTTTTAAAAAATAATAAATTTATTTTAATTGGACAATAATTACTTGACAATATTGTGACAGCTTTTGCCATACATCAACATGAACTGGCCAAAAGTATACATGTGTTCCCCCATCCTGAACCCACCTCCCACCTCCCTTCTCACTCTATTCCTTTGGGTTGTCCCAGAGCACCAGCTTTGGATGCCTTAATTCATGCATCGAACTTGCACTGGTCATCTGTTTTACACATGGTAATGTACATGGTTCAGTGGCATCCTCTCAAATCATCCCACCCTCGCCTTCTCCCATTGAATCGAAAGTCTGTTTTTTACATCTGTGTCTCCTTTGCTGCCTGGCACATAGGATTGTTGTTATTATCTTTCTAACTTCCATATATATGCATTAATATACAGTATTTGTCTTTTTCTTTCTGACTTACTTCACTCTGTATAATAGGTTCCAGGCTCATCTGCCTCAGTAGAATGGACTCAAATGCATTCCTTGTTACAAATGAGTAATATTTTATTGTGTATATGTACCACAACTTCCTTATCCATTCAGTTGCCAATGGACATCTAGGTTGCTTCCATGTCCTAGCTATTATAAATAGTGCTGTCATGAACATCAGGGTACATGTGAGACTTTAAAATAAAGTCCTTTACAAAAGACAAGAAGGAAATTATGCAACGATCAAGAGATAAATCCAAAAAGAACATAGAGCAATTGTAAATATATATGCTCCCAATAGAGGACCACCTCAACATATGAAGCAAGTGCCAATAGTTAAACAAGGAGAAATAACCTCCAACCCTCATCAATGGATGGATCATTCAGACAGAAAATCAATAAGGAAACGCAGGCCTTAAATAGGACATTAGTCCAAGTGAACTTAAATTATATTTATATGGCATTCCATCCAAAAGCAATAGAATATACTATCTTTTCAAGTGCACATGGAAGTTACTCCAGGATATAACATCTTGGGCCAGAAATCAGACCTTGGTAAAATTAAGAAAATAGAAATAATATTAAGCACCTTTTCCAACCACAACACTATGAGATTAGAAATCAATTACAGGAAAAAATGTTTAAAAAATAAACAAACATGAATGCTACAACTATTTTACCAAACACTGTAGAAATCAAAGAGGAAATTAAAAAATTACCTAAAGGCAAATGAAAACAAAAATGCAGCAATTCAAAACCCAGGGGATGCAGAAAAAGCAGTTTTAAAGGGAAAATTTATAGCAATACAATCTTATCTTTGGAAACAAGAAAAAGCTCAAATAAACAGCCTAACATTACATCTAATGAAACCAGAGGAAGAAAAATGAACAAAACCCAAAGTTAATAGAATAAAATAGGTCATAAGATCAGAGCAGCTATAAATAAAATAGATGAAGAAAACAATAGAAAAAAACAATGAAACTAAAAGCTGATTCTTTGAAAAGGTAAACAAAGTTGGTAAGTCTTTAGTCTCATCAGGAAAAAAAAAAGAGGGATCAAATCAATAGAACTGAAATATAAAAGAAGTTACAGCAGATGTCACACAAAAGCAAAGGAGCATCAGAAAAAATAACAAACAACTATATACAAATAAAACAGACAACTTAGAAGAAATGGAAAAATTCCTAGAAAAGTACAACTTTCCAAGACTGAACCAGGGAGAAGTAGAAAATATGAACAAACAAATCACAAGTGCTGAAATTGAAACAGTGATTTAAAAATTCCCAACAAACAAAAGTTCAGGACCAGAAGACCTTTCAGGTGAATTTTATCAACATTTAGTTAACGCCTATCCTTCTGAACAGTGTCCAAGAAATTTCAGAGGAAGGAAGACTCCCTTGCTCATTGTAGGAGGCCATCATTACCCTGACCCAAAACAAGCAAAGATACAACAGTAAAATACATGTGTGTGTGTGTGTGTGTGTGTGAGATTGATAAGCATAGACACAAAAATCCTCACCAAAACACTAGCATTCTAATTCCAATAATACATTAAAAAGATCTTACACCATGATCAAATGGGACTTATCCCAGAGATGCAAGTATTCTTTGGTAATGTTAGTCACTCAGTCATGTCCAACTCTGTGTTTCCATGGGCTATAGCCTATGAGGCTCCTCTGTCCATGGAATTCTCCAGGCTAGAATACTCGAGTGGATAACCATCCCCTTCTCCAGGGAATCTTCCCAAACCAGGGCTCAAACCAAGATCTCCTGCATTGCAGGTGAATTCTTTACCATCTGAGCCACCAGGGAAGCTCAATTCTTTAATATCTGCAAATTAATCAGTGTGGCAGACAACATTGACAAAGTGAAGAATAAAAATCAAGATCCTCTCAATAGACGCAGAAAAAGTTTTGACAAAATTCACCATATATTTATGACAGTATCCCTCCAGAAACTGAGCATATAATAAAGACCATATATGAAACCTACAGGGAATATTCTTCTCAAAGGTGAGAAGCTGAAAGCATTCCCTCTAAATTCAGGAACAAGGGAAATATTTTTTCACTTGTATTCACCATAGTTTGGAAGTCCTACTTGTATAAATCAGAGCAGAAAAAAATAAATAAAAAGAATACAAATTGGAAAAGAAGAAAAACTGCCACTGTTTGCAGATGACATGATACTACATATAGAAAATCCTAAAGATGCTACCAGAAAACTGCTAGAGCTTATCAAAGAATTTGTTAAAGTTGCAGGATATAAATTTTATATACAGAAATCTCTTGGATCCCTATATACTAACAACAAAAGATAAGAAAAAGAAATCAAGGCAACAATCCCATTCTCAATTCCAACAACAACAACAACAAAAAGAAAAAAAACCATAGAAGTAAAAAACTTGTTTTCAGAAAATTATGAGATGCTAGTGATAAGAACTGAAGATGACACAAACAGATGAAATGATATGCCACATTCTTGCATTGGAAGAATCATTATTGTCAAAATTACTAAACTATCCAAGGTAATCTACAGACTCGATGCAATTTCTATCAAATTATCAATGGCATTTTTCACAGAATTAGATAGAACAAAAAATAAATACAATTTGTATGGAAACACAAAAGATTCTGTATAGCCAAAGCAATCCTGAGAAAGAAAACTGTATCTGGAGGAATCAGGGTTCCTGAGTTCAGACACAAAGCTACAGTCATAAAGCAGTATGATACTGAGCAGAAACAGAAATATAGTTCAGTAGGATAGGATAGAAAGCCCAGAATTAAACCCACACAGCTATGGCCAATCAACCTATGGTAAAAGAGGCAAGAATAAACAGTGGGTAAAAGACAATCTCTTCAATAAGTGGTCCTGGAAAAACTAGAGCTACAAGTAAAAGAATGAAATTAGGATATCCTCTAACACCATGCACAAAAATAAATTAAAGTGGATCACAGCTTTAAATGTAATGTTGGACACTATTAAAACAATTAGATTAAAACATAGGCAGAATACTTTTTGACATAAATCCCAGCACTATCTTTTTGGATCCATGTCCTAGAATAATGAAAATGAAAACAAATATAAACAAAGAACTACCTTATTATCCAGCAATTCCACTCCTGAGTATACATGCAGAGAAAGTTATAATTCAAAAGATGCATGCACCCTAATGTTCATTTCAGCACTACAGTACAATAGCCAAGAAATGGGAGCAACCAAAATGTCTGTCCATTGGCAGATAAATGGATAAATAAGGTGTGGTACATATAGAAATTGAAAACCTCTTAGCCATTAAAAAATAATGAAATAATGTCTTTTGTAGCAACGTAGATGGACCTAGATATTATCATAGTATGTAAATCAGATAGAAAAAGAAAATATCATATGATGTCACTTATCTGTGGAATCTAATTTTTAAAAAATTATATAAATGAACTTAACTACAAACAGAAACAGATTCACAGATTTTGGAAACAAATTTAAGTTTACCAAAGGGGAAAGTTGAGAGGAAGGGATAAATTCAGAGCATAGGATTAACATACATACGCTGCTGCTGCTGCTAAGACACTTCAGTCGTGTCTGACTCTGTGAGACCCCACATACGGCAGCCCACCAGGCTTCTCTGTCCCTGGGACTCTCCAGGCAAGAACACTGGAGTGGGTTGCCATTTCCTTCTCTAATGCATGAAAGTGAAAAGTGAAAATGAAGTCGCTCAGTCGTGTCCGACTCCTGACGACCCTGTGGACTGCAGCCCACCAGGCTCCTCCATCCATGGGATTTTCCAGGCAAGAGTACTGGAGTGGGGTGCCATCGCCTTCTCCGATATATAAAAGAGATAACCAACAAGAACAAGTATAGCACAGGAAGTCTACTTAATATTCGGTAATAATCTATATGGGAAAAGAATCCAAAAGAGAAGAAGCATATGTGTAAGCATAATTGAATCAATATACTGTAAACCTGAAACTAACATTCTAAATCAACTGGACTCCTTTTTTTTTTTTTTTCACAAAATTATCAATGCTCTGATAAAATTTGTCTTGACAAACATATTTTTCAGTGCTTATTGTAGAAGTGCATTGACTATCAGAAGTTGACCAGGGGAAAAGAGAGGTACAGAACTATAGAATACTGACCATAATTTTTCTTACCCAGTGAGAAAAATTAAAGTTGTTTTTAGATTCCACATTAAACTCAAGTGTTGTTGCTATCATTCAGTCATCCTGCTGTGTCCAATTCTGTGACCCCATGGACTGCAGCACCCTAGGCTTCCCTGTCCCTCACCATCTCCTGGTGTTTGCCTAAGTTCATGTTCATTGCATTGTTGATGCCATCCAGCCATCTCATCCTCTGACACCCTCTTCTCCTTCTGCCCTTGATCTTTCCCAGCATCAAGGACTTTTCCAATGAGTCATCTGTTCACATCAGATCACCAAAATAATGGAGCTTCAGCATCAGCATCAGTCCTTTTAGTGAATATTCAGGGTTGATCTCCCTCAAGATGGACAAGTTTAATCTCCTTGCTGTCCAAGGGACTTTTCGGAGTATTTTCCAGCACCACAATTTGAAGGCATTGGTTCTTTGGTGTTCTGCCTTCTTTACAGCCCAGCTCTCAAGTATACATGTTTATTAGAAAAGAGAGGTATTCTGATACAATTTCCAAATTAGCTCGCAGCAAGCAAAAATAATGACTATACAGAAATAACGACTAAAATAACAATTCCTAATCTTTGTTTCAGGTCTTCTTTCGACTCTTAAAAATTGTGTACAAAATGTGTGTGTGTGTGTGTGTGTGTGTGTGTGTGTGTGTTCAGAGAGAGTTCAGAGCTCCAGTTAAGTTTTCTAAGAGAAATACTACCACTCTCACCACAATATACCTCTGAACTAGGTATAGAACATTAGCCAAAAAGTAAATACTTGCTTTTGATATAACGGGGAAAGCATGGGTGAAATCAGGCAGAATTCATCCTCTGCCCCCAGCTCCACAGTTTTAAAATAATGAGCTATTCACTTCTTCTCAGGGTCTCCAGTGCAGAACCTGCTAGCACCTATGGTGTCGTTATGAGTATTGTAAAAAGGAGCATTTTTTCTCCCCAACTGAGGCAAGCCCATGGCAAGAACAGAATGGAATTCATCTCAATGGGACTAATTTTCTGTGGGATAAAACCTATATGGCCATTATTAGTAACAGGAGAATAATTTATTCAAAATACTTTTATTAAGTGTTGGGCTTAGTCTTAAGTATTGAGGAGGCAGATGTCAACAAATTAGGCAAAAGGACTTGCTGTCTTGGAGCATATATTCTGGGTAGTGATAGTAGGTTGAGGGACAGGGTAGTCAATTGTTAATAAGGGATAACGTTTAAAGAATGTCCTGAAAAAATAGAGGGCAAAAGAGAGTTTGCAATCGACTAACATTTTCTTTGGCATATAATAGGGACATGGAGATAGTGTTTTATATTTTGAAATTGTAATATAGAATATTATTGGAGAATAAGATGTGTCAATTCTAAGAAATGCAAAGTGTTCTCATATGCTGGCCATGCTCCTCTATTCATGGAGTTCTCTAGGCAAGAATACTGGCATGGGTAGTTATTCCCTTCTCCAGGGGATCTTTCTGACCCAGGGATTGAACCCAAGGCTGCTGCATTGCAGACAGATTTTTTGTATGGTCTGAGCCACCAGGGAGGTCCTACTACTACATTGCAGGTTGTTTTAAAATCATTAAAATGACACAATGCTCTATATTACAGCCTATATACAATTCAAAATGACACTTTCTACCTTTCATACTTTGCCTCTGGAGTTAGCTAGTTCCACCATAGGAAACAGGATTCTGAATCTGTGTTCAGAAAGTAGAATGGACTCATATTCTAACACATTATCTTCCTCAGTCCTATTGACAGCACGGCCAGGCTGGTAGACAAATGTGCAATATCTTCTAGGATAAGGCAAGAAGGTATTTAATAGAACTGTCACTCATTTTTACAAGAGAAGAGAAGTGGATGAAAAAACTTGTTCACTATTCCTTGAAACTATTATTTACTTAAGACTATAAAACTCTAGCCCTATCTTATGAAACAGAGGATGAGATGATAAAAGAGGATGAAATGGTTGGATGGTATCACTGACTCAACGGACATGAGTTTGAGCAACCTCCGGGAGCTGGTGATGGACAGGGAAGCCTGGCTTGCTGCAGTCCATGGGATCCAAAAGAGTTGGACACGACTGAGTGACTAAACTGAACTGATCTTATGAAACAAATTTGCGTGCTAGCAGATTTACAAAAGAATCCACCTGCCAGTGAAGGAGATGCTGAAGATGCAGTCTCAATCCCTGAATCAGGAAGATACCCTGGAGGAGAAAATGACAACTCATTCCAGTATTCTTGCCTCAGAAAACCCGTGCACAGAGGAGCCTAGAGGGCTACAGCCCATGGAGTGGCAGGAGTTGGACATGACTGCCTGACTCAGCACACACACAGATTTATAGGCAGAGGTGAATGCTCATTTCTTATTTTTCACAGCAAAAAAGAGGGTGTGTCAGTCAATACTTCTATTTCTATTTCTCTTGGAAGCTCTGCAGGAAACAAAGAGATTCACATTCACATTAAGTTACAAACTTTGCCATATCACTGAGACACAGTTGGAAATGAAGAAGAAAAGAAGCAGATCTCTTCCATTACATTATTAGCTTCTATCTTGGAGCTCTAACTGTAATTTTATTCTTTTCTGGGAAGGAAAGGAAAATAATTGCACCATTCTGGTTCATTTAAAGAGATATTTTGTTCACAAAATGAGACTTCATAAGTATCTCTGTTTACTGTCCAAATCCCAGAGTAACAATAAAATTATGGTTATAGATATGCATTGGCCATTCTGATGACACTCTGACTTCCCAGCAGAGCTAACTGCATTTTTCCTCCGTAATGACTCTCTACCTCTTCTACCATTTTATCTCAGAAATCTTTATTTTTTGTTAATTTAATTTATTATTACTTTAAAAGGTATTTTAGAGCATATCATTATTTTGGAATGCATTTTATACTCTTATTGAATTAGAATTGGTTAACAATGTTGTATTAGTTTTAGGTATACAGCACAGTGATTTGGATATACATATATATGGGTTTCCCTGGTGGCTCATACAGTGAAGAGTCTGCCTGCAATGTGGGAGACCAGGGTTTGATCACTGGGTCAGGAAGATGCCCTGGAGAAGGAAATGGCAACCCATTCCAGTATTCTTGCCCAGAAAATCCCATAAACAGAGAAGCCAGGCAGTCTACAGTCCATGGGGTTCCAAAGAGTTGGACATGGCTGAGCAACTTCTCTATTTAGCCTCTCTCTCTCTCTCTCTCTCTCTCTATATATATATATATATATATATATATATATATAGACATACATGTACATACATATATTCCTTATAAGATTCTTTTCCCTTACAGGTTATAGTAAAATACTGAGTACTGTCCCCTATGATATAGAGTAGGTCTTTACTGGCTATCTACTTTATATATAGTAGTGTGTATATGTTAATCACAAGCACCTAATTTATCCTCCTCTATCTAAACTTTGATAACCATAATTCTGTTTCCCATTGCTGTGGATATATTTTTGTTCTGTAAATAAGTTCATTTGTATCTTTCTTTTAGATTCTACATGTAAGGAAAATCATATGATATTTGTCTTTCTCTGGATTACTTCACTTATTATGATAAGCTTTATGTTCATCCTTGTTGTTGCAAATAGCATTATTTCATTCTCATGCCTGAGTATTTTATACGTATACCACAGCTTCTTTATCCACTCACCTGTCAAAGGACATACAGGTTGCTTGCATGTCTTCTTGGCTATGGTAAATAGGGCTGTAATGAGAATTGTGTTGCCTGTATCTTTTCAAATTATAATTTTCTCTAGATAGATATCCAAGAGTTGAATTCCTGGGCCATATGGTAACTCCATTTTTAGTTTTGTTTGTTTGTTTTTAACAAGGAGATCAAACAAGTCAATCCTAAAAGAAATCAACCCTAAATGTTCATTGAAAGGACTGATGATGAAGTTGAAGCTCCAGTATTTTGAGTACCTGATGTGAAGAGCTGACTCATTGGAAAAGACCCCGATACTGGGAAAGATTGAGGTCAGGAGGAGATGTGTGGATGGCATCATGGACTCAACAGATATGAGTTTGAGCAAACTTCAAGAGGTAGTAAAGGATAGGAAAGCCTGGCATTCTGCAGCTTATTTTTGTACATGGTGTTAGAGATTTTTCTAAGTTCATTCTTTTACATATATCTGTCCAGTTTTTCCCTCACCATTTGTTAAAAAGACTGTCTTTTATCCACTGTATATTTTTCCTCTTTTGCTGTGGATTAATTGGCCATAGGTGCATGGGTTTATTTCTTGGCTTCTTATCTTATTCTATCAATCTGTATGTCTATTTTTTGTCAGTACCATACTGTTTTCCTTATCATAGCTTTGTAGTATGGTTTGATATCAGGAAGCCTAATTCTTCCAGCTCCATTTTTTTCCTTTCAGGGTTGCTTTTTTTTTTCCTTTCAGGGAGGTCTTTTAAAAATGTCTTTAAAATCTCCTAGAATCTGGCTGTCCCAAACTTTCCTCCAGGTGGTTATTCAATTAAATAAAAAACTTATTGTTCATCTATTATGTACAAGACATTCTGAGAGATAGATTGATAGAGAAACAACATGACTTTTGGCTTAGCAATGCTTACAACCTTCTCTCTTGGTCTAGATGCTTAAATTTTTCCAAAATTATAATTGTCTTTTGTCTACAAGAAATGAAATACAATCAGATTTTAGACTTGTGAAAGTATATGATGACATTGTTTAATTTCTCAAAAACATTTCACTGGTTATATTTTATAAATCAGACAAGTACAGTAATTTATATTAGACAACATCCATTATTTTGATATGGCCTATCTATTAGTGGACCACCTAAATTTCCCTTGGAAATCAGTTTGTCAACCACATGTGTGAAGTCATATATAAAATTAGAACTTCAGTTTAGTGTTAGTTTATTTGGAACCTATAAATATTTAACTTTCTAAATAAACATGCGCTCATTTGCTCAACTGTAGAAAAATGATAGAGACACAGATAGATAAAAGATAGATAAACAGAGAGGAAGAGAGAAAGAAGGGGCTTCCCTGGTGGCTCAGATGGTAAAAAATCTGCCACTATGCAGGAGACCTGGGTTTGATCCCTGGTTTGGGAAGATCCCTCGGAGAATGGAAAGGCAATCCATTCCAATATATTCTCCTGGAGAATTTCATGGACAGCAGGCCTTGGTGAGGTACACTCCATGGGTTCTCAAAGAATTGAAAATGGCTAAGCAGAAAGACACATTTTATTGTCTGCTAGGAAGCATACTAGGAACTATAGATACAAAGCTATGAAGCCTTTATGGATTTTTGTAGTGCATGTATTGAGAGTCTTTTTCCCTGAAATTACATTTAAAATATAGACCAATACATTTAGTAGAAGGATAATGGCTGAGGGGGGTCCTGGGAGACACAGTTGAGTGGGGAGCAGTGTGCAAAGCCAATCTTAACTGCATTTCAATATTTTGCAACTTCGGTTTAACTTTACCATCTTCAAGATGCAACAAATTTAAGTTTAATGTGGAGATTAGAGGAGACTGACCAGGAGCTGAGAAGTGGATGGAGAGTTGGCCTCAGAACACAGAGATCAGCCCTGAAACATTGAAGTGGGGGTGCTGAGTCCAGGATCCCAGACTGCCAGAGACCGCCTAACCCAGGGGGTATTAATTACTGACAGCTTCCATAAAAGCCTACACCTGTACACAGATTTGTATCACCCAGTTTCCAATGCATTCACAGCAGGACACCTCACCCAAACAACAACAAAAATGCAAAAAGAACCATTAGCATACAGAAATCACACAGACACTCCAAAATATACCACTTCACATAGCCTAGCCTTTCCCATTAGGGAAAAAAAAAATTAACGTTCTCCTACTAGAACACAGGAACAAGTCACCCCTAAACAGATCAACACAAACCATTGAGCCAAAGACAATGAAGACAAAAACTAGAAAGAATGAATTTTACCCTAATATCTAGGAAAAGGAGACCTCAAACGGACCAAATTTTGTGTGTGGTCGGGGGCGGGGGTTGGAGGTGAAAATACAAGAAATACAGCACAAATGAAGGAACAAGGAAGAAACTTACAAGAACAAATAAACAAAGAGGAAATAGCAAATACTACCTGGAAAAAAAAGCCTTCCTTAGTGATCAATGCAAAGAAATAGAGGAAAACAACAGAATGGGAAAGACTAGAGATCTCTTCAAGAAAATTAGAGATACCAAGGGAGAACATTTCATGCAAAGATGGGCTCGATAAAGGACAAAGATGGTATGGACCTAACAGAAGCAGAAGATATTAAGAAGAGGTGGCAAGAATACACAGAAGAACTGGACAAAAAAGAGCTTTACAACCAAGACAATCATGATGGTATGATCACTCATCTAGAGCCAGACATCCTGGAATGTGAAGTCAAGTGGGTCTTAGAAAGCATCACTACGAACAAAGCTGGTGGAGGTGATGAAATTCCAGTAGAGCTATTTCAAATCCTGAAAGATGATGCTGTGAAAGTGCTGCACTCACAGCAAATTTGAAAAACTCAACAGTGGCCACAGGACTGGAAAAGGTCAGTTTTCATTCCAATCCCAAAGAATGCTCAAACTACCACACAATTGCACTCATCTCACATGCTAGTAAAGTAATGCTCAAAATTCTCCAAGCCAGACTTCTGCAACATGTGAACCGTGAACTTCCTGATGTTCAAGCTGATTTTAGAAAAGGCAGGGGAACCAGAGTTCAAATTTCCAACATCCGCTAGATCATGGAAAAAGCAAGAGAGTTCCAAAAAAACATATATTTCTACTTTATTGACTATGCCAAAGCCTTTGACTGTGTGGGATCACAATAAACTGTGGACAATTCAGAAAGAGATGGGAATACCAGAGCACCTGACCTGCCTCTTGAGAAACCTATATGCAGGTCAGGAAGCAACAGTTAGAACTGGACATGGAACAACAGACTGGTTCCAAATAGGAAAAGGAATACATCAAGGCTGTATATTGTCACCCTGCTTATTTAACTTATATGCAGAGGACATCATGAGAAACGCTGGGCTGGAAGAAGCACAAGCTGGAATCAAGATTGCTGGGAGAGATATCAATAACCTCAGATATGCAGATGACATCACCCTTTGGCAGAAAGTGAAGAGGAACTAAAAAGCCTCTTGATGAAAGTGAAAGAGGAGAGTGAAAAAGTTGGCTTAAAGCTCAACATTCAGAAAAGTAAGATTATGGCATATGGTCCCAGTACTTCATGGCAAATAGATGGGGGAAAATGGAAACAGTTGAGAGACTTTATTTTGGGGGCTCCCAAATCACTGTGGACCCTGATTGCTGCAATGAAATTAACAGGCACTTCTTGGAAGAAACAGTACAACAAACCTAGACAGCAATTTCCATCTAGTCAAAACTGTGCTTTGTCCAGTAGTCATGTATGAATGTGAGAGTTTCACCATAAAGAAGGCTGAGTGCTGAAGAACTGATGCTTTTGAACTGTGGTGCTAGAGAAGCTTTTGAGAGTCCCTTGAACAGCAAGGAGATCAAACCAGTAAATGAAATCAATCATGAATATTCATTGTTAAGACTGATGCTAAAGCTGAATCTCTAATACTTTGACTACCTGATGCGAAAAGCTGACTCACTGTAAATGACCCTGATGTTGGGAAGGATGAAGTCAGAAGGAAGGGGACAATGGAGGAAAAGATTGTTTGATGGCGTCACTGACTCAATGGACATGAGTTTGAGCAAATTCTGGGAGATGGTGAAGGACAGGGAAGCCTGGCAATGTGCAGTCTATGAAGTCATAAAGAGTCAGACACAACTTAGCAACCAAACTGAACTTAACTGAACTGAGTCTCTGCCCTTGGCTATAGTTGCACCTTGTTCTTTAGTTTGTTTCTTTTTTTCTTTTTTCCATACCACTATCCTTTTCATCTTCATCATCTGTAATTCCATATCTAAACATCCATCAAAATGCTGCTGTAAACTCACTCTTCTATAATATTTTACAAAGAATCTGAATTGTAAGAATATCTATCTGATGTAATTGTGCATGATACCTTGTCTGAATCTCTTATGATAATATCCACTTCAAGTACATTGTAACTTTATCTACATTTGGAATTATCTCTGTTAGATTGTATACTCTCTCAAAATACAATTTGCATCTGATCCACTCAGAACTCCTTGATTTGGAAAGTGCTCAATAAATATTTCTTGTTGGAGTCAGTGATACAAAGTGCACTTTTGGTTGCCTAAAAATTGCCTGAGGAGACTTAAAGATTTCTGGGGCCCACACAAGAGATCCAAGTTTAGTAGTTCTAGGCTCAGCTACAATAATTTTGGTTGTGCAGGTCTACAAGCCAAAGATTATTCATTACTAGCCCTGGCACACACCCGGAGAGACACAATATTTGAGGATGGGTTTAGAGTCATAACATTTTCCTTAAAGAGAGGGGTATAGACTGTAGGCTAACACTAGCTCCATCTGAGCAAGAAATTATTTGGGGAATAACAGCAATGGTATAAACTAGCCCTTGTGGTGGAAGAAATAAAACACTGTATACCATGGTTTTCTCTGGGAAGTACATAGAAGGTACTTTCTCTTTATACATGTAGGTTAGGCAAAATTAGATTTTTTCAGCTGATCTTGGAGTACAACTGATATGAGACAGACTTACGGGGAAAAAAAAAACATATATGTTTCATGAGACATGAGACCTTGTACGGAAATGAATATTTGACAACATGGAAAAACCTGTATTATTTTATATTAGGTTGAACAAAGAGATGACATTGTGGAAAATGACGCAACTGTGTGTGGAATCTAAAAGAAGAGAACTATTTTAACAAGATCTGCTTGCACAGAATTCTCTCCATTGTGACTCCTCATAGAAAAATATTACTTTTATATTTCACATGGGAGTTTTAATCTAAAGTTTTCGGGTAAAAAAGGGAATATCCTTAGAATACTTTTGTGCATCTTCTGTCTTTCAATTATCTTTAGCTCAAAACAATTCTGATGTAAAATGGTGTATTTTGGTAACATATTCTGCCAACTTGCAAACACTTTTGTTACATTAGCAATTCATCACAGTTACCATGCATTCTCTTTGTCATTCTGAACCTGTTCAAAGGAAATTAGTACAGTATATTAATTACCAAGAATACTAGATAACAGCAAGTGAGAAATTATCATAGGCCTTATAACAGAAAATGAATTTAAAATGTTAAAAAGTTAGGTAAAATGAATCAATATACCAAAATACATTAAATTATTGAAGAGACATATATAAGTTCTCACGTAATTCCTCAGAAAGTTGATCTTCATGAAAAATGGGCCAAAATTGTTAATGTAATGTATGATTAATGAAACAAGGAGTGCTGATATCAAAGTAATAAAAAACAACTTAAGAGTCAAACAGATTTCCCAAGCTCATGATGATCATTGTCTAATTATCGGTTGAAAATAGAAAGAAAAGCAAGGAGTTTTCACAAAGATACTATTGACATTGAAACATGATGAAGAGAAAATGACCTAGGATACCAATACACTTTTGATGAGTGCTATGTGTTCATGCATTCCAGCAGCCTTTTAGCATTTACATTGACAATCTTTATTAATAAATCAGATACTATTTACTCTATCAAGTGGAGACACTGTGATATTCCTCATGGTCAGAACATAATTCATATGCATTACAAAGTTCATTGTATTTGCATGTTCAATAGCTTGTTATGATTGAAATATAAATTTTAGGCAAATTTTACTTGCTGTTTCTTGCTATCTTTGATCACTAATATAGTTTATTCACATCCTTTAGGCAGGTTTAGAATAGAAATTCCTTTTCCAAGGTAGTTTCAAATAATGGTTACTTAGTAATTAATGCTGCTGCCATCTATTCTTTGGAGAAGGCAATGGCAACCCACTCCAGTACTCTTGCCTGGAAAATCCCATGGACGGAGGAGCCTGTTAGGCTGCAGTCCATGGGGTCGCTAGGAGTCAGACACGACTGAGCGACTTCACTTTCACTTTTTTCACTTTCATGCACTGGAGAAGGAAATGGCAACCCACTCCATTATTCTTGCCTGGAGAATCCCAGGGATGCGGGAGCCTGGGGGGCTGCCATCTATGGGGTCGCACAGAGTTGGACATGATTGAAGTGACTTAGCAGCAGCAGCCGCACCCAACTATACTTGCCAGAAGGAAACAGAAACTTCTTGCTTCTTAATGGAGTAAAATGTATAGTATATAGCTGTAATTTTCTGTGATATGGCCACTTTGTATAATGCAACACAAATTGCAGGCAAAAGCATGTTGTCCCTGGGTTCTTACTGGCCTTGATATGTGGGCAGGACTGGTTTCCCATTCCCACATAGACTGTGAAAGGAAATTCAAGGATAGATCTGTTAGAGAGCATAAGCTTTGGTCAAAGATAAAAGAGAAGTGGGAGAATTTGACATTCTAAAGACAGTATAATATGGAACACAGGTTATTTATGCAGCAGAAAACCTTTGAAATCCTTTTGAGAATTTACTTGTGTAGTACTAGGAAGACCAAGAGAAAGATGACAGAGTAGAAGCAAGTCTGCTCATCTTTTCCAGCAAGAACTAAAAAATTGCAACTCACTGCTGAACAACCAGCGATAGGAGAATGTTGGATCCCATCAAAAAAAGATGTACCACATCCAGACATAGAGAAGCCCCAGCAAGATGGTAGGAGGGGCAAAACTGCTTTTAGAATCAAACCCCATACCTGCCAGAGATGTTTGGAGGGCTCAAACAAAACCTTGTGTGCACCAGGACCCAGAGACTGCACAAAGGCTGAGCCAGATCTGCCTTTGAGTGTTTGAGTATCTCCTGTGGAAGCATGGGTCAGCAGTGGCCTGCCGCAGGGGCAAGGGGCTCTGTGTGCATCAGACCTGGCTTACACAGCATGTGGCATTGAGCCTTCTTGGAGGAGATCACCATTAACCCCAAAGTAGAACCATCGAGCAGATGACCCATAAACTGCAGAACAACTATACCAAAGAAATTCTTGCACTGTTAAGAAAGTTCTAGGAACTACAGCATATTTCACAACCTGAGGATCTGGCAAAAGGACTGAGAAACTCGAAGGAATTTGACTCTGGAGTCCAGTGGAATTTGATTACAGAATTTACACAGGACTGAGGAAACAGACTCTTGGAGGGCACAAACAAAACCTTGTGTGCACTAGGACCCAGGAGAAAGGAGCAGTGACCCCACAAGAGACTGAGCCAGACTTGCCTGTGAGGGTCCAGGAGTCTCTGGCAGAGACGTGGGTCAACAGTGGCCTGCTGAGTATTGAATACAACAGTGCGTGCACAAGACATTTTGAAGGAGGTTGTCATTATCTTCATTATCCCTACCACAGTTTAGTCTCATGTCAAACAACAGGGAGGGAACACAGCCCCACCCATCAACAGAAAATTGAATTATAGATTTACTGAGCATGGCCCCACCCATCAGAACAGGAACCAGTTTCCTCCACAGTCAGTCTCTCCCATCAGGAAGCTTCCGTAACCTTTTATCCTTATCCATCAGCCAGGAGACAGAATAAAAACAACAATCACAGAAAACTAATCAAACTGATCATATGGATCACAGTCTTGTCTAACTGAATGAAACTATGAGCCACAACAAGTAGGGACATCCAAGCTGGACAGGTCACGGTGGAGAGTTCTGACAAAACGTGGTCCACTGGAGAAGAGAATGGCAAACCACTTCATTGTACTTGCCCTGAGAATCTCATGAACAATATGAAAATGAAAAGAGATATGACACTGAAAGATGAACTCCCCAGGTCAGAAGGTGCCCAATACTGTACTGGAGAAGAGTGGAAAAATAACTCAAAAAAGAATGAAGAGACAGAGCCAAAGGGAAAACAATGCCCATTTGAAGAAGGGACTGGTGATGGAACCAAAGTCTGATGCTGTAAAAAAAAAAAAAAATGCATACGAAATTGTAATGCTAGGTCCATGAATCAAGGTAAATTGGAAATGGTCAAAGAGGAGATGGCAAGGGTGAACATTGACATTTTAGGAATCGGTGAACTAAAATGGACTGGAATGGGTGAATTTAATTCAGATGACCATTATTTCTACTGTGAGCAAGAATCCCTTAGAAGAGATGGAGTGGCCATCGTAGTCAACAAAAGAGTCTGAAATGCAGTACTTAGGTGCAATCTCAAAAACGACAGAATGATCTCTATTTGTTTCCAAGACGATCTGTTCAATATCATAGTAATCCAAGACTATGCCCCAACCATTAATGCCAAAGAAGCTGAAGTTGAATTGTTCTATAAAGACATTCATGATCTTCTAGAACTAACACTAAAAAAAAAGATGTACTTTTCATTATAGGGGACTGGAATGCAAAAGTAGGATATCAAGAGATACCTGGAGTAACAGGCAAGTTTTGGCCACGGAGTACAAAATAAAGCAGTGCAAAGGCTAACAGAGTTTTGCCAAGAGAATGCACTGGTTATAGAAAGCACCCACTTCCAACAAAACAAGAGAAGACTCTATACATGGAAATCACCAGGTGGTCAATATTGAAATAGATTAATTATATTCTTAAAGCCGAAGATGGAGAAGGCCTATGCTGCTGCTGCTGCTGCTGCTAAGTCGCTTCAGTCGTGTCCGACTCTGTGCGACCCCAGAGACGGCAACGCACCAGGCTCCCCCGTCCCTGGGATTCTCCAGGCAAGAACACTGGAGTGGGTTGCCATTTCCTTTTCCAATGTATGAAAGTAAAAAGTGAAAGTGGAGTTGCTCAGTCGTGTGTGACTCCTAGCGACCCATGGACTGCAGCCTACCAGGCTCCTCTGTCCATAGGATTTTTCAGGCAAGAGTACTAGAGTGGGTTGCCATTGCCTTCTCCGGAGAAGGCCTATAGTGTTAGCAAAAACAAGACTGGGAGCTGACTGTGGCTAAGACCATGAAAGCCTTATGGCAAAAGTCAGACTTAAACTGAAGAAAGCAGGGAAAACCATTAAACCATTCTGGTATGACCTAAGTCAAATCCCTTAGGATTATACAGTGGAAGTGACAAATAGATTCAAGGGATTAGATCTGATAGAGTGCATGAAGAACCATATACCAAAGTTCATGACACTGTACATTGTACAGGAGTGATCAAGACCATTGCTAAGAAAAAAAAATGCAAGAAGGCAAAATGGTTGTCTGAGAGGCCTTACAGACAGCTGAGTAAAGAAGAGAAGCTAAAGGCGAAGGAGAATGGGAAAGATATACCCATTTGAATGCAGAGTTCCAAAGAATAGCAAGGAGAAATAAGAAAAACTTCCTCATTGATCAATGCAAAGAAATAGAGGAAAAATAGAATGGGAAAGACTAGAGATCTCTTCAAGAAAATTAGAGATACCAAGGTAACATTTCATGGAAACATGGGCATAATAAAGAATATAAATGGTTTGGATTTAACAGAAGCAGAAGATATTAAGAAGAGGTGGGATGAATACACAGAAGAACCATACAAAAAAAGATCTTATATGACCCAGATGAGCAGGTCGAGAGTGCCCTCTGGCGGCCATCCAACGTCAGAGGCTGGCCAATCAAGCTCACATAAATTATGAAGCTTCCTGGGGGTCATTTTGACTCTGTAATCTCCTACAAAGCACTTCTGATGCATCGAACCATGAGTCAGGGCGCTCAGGGCCGGTGCACTGGGATGACCCAGAGAGGGAGGAAGGTGGCAGGGGAGTTCAGGATAGAGGACACATGTACACCCATGGCTGATTCATGTCAACATATGGCAAAAACCACAATATTGTAAAGTAATTAGCCTCCAATTAAAATAAATTAATTATTTTTTAAAGCCCTTAAAATTCTTTATCACACAATCTAAAACTGTTGACTTAGAGGAACTTCCCACAATGTTGACAAATGCAATCTACCTGGCAGGGTTTTGAGGAAATCTCTTAGACGTCAACTGAAGGAGTCAGTTGACAGAAAAATAACCAGTAACCAATAATTTCTCCCTTCCTGTGTATCCTGCCCTGAGTCAGTGATGCAAAGACAAACAAGGGTGGGTGCTTCTCAAAAGAGGAGACCATTCAGATGCCTGCTTGGCTGCGTCCCAGGGGCGGGGGAAGGGGGGGGGGGTGGGACTTAGGTGCCTCTTTGCGTTGGCTGCTGCTGCTGCTGCTGCTGCAAAGTAGTGTGCGGCTCTGTGCGACACCATAGACGGCAGCCCACCAGGCTCCGCCATCCCTGGGATTCTCCAGGCAAGAACACTGGAGTGGGTTGCCATTTCCTTCCCCAATGCATAAAGTGAAAAGTGAAAGTGAAAGTCACTCAGTCGTGTCCGTCTCTTCACGACCCCATGAACTGCAGCCTACCAGGCTCCTCCGCCCATGGGATTTTCCAGGCAAGAGTACTGGAGTGGGGTGCCATTGCCTTCTCCGCTTTGCACTGGCGGAACAGTAAAAGTCCCTGATCCAGATCTGTCTCGCAGGGAAGGGCTGGGCCCCCAGAGGCCAACACTGCCTTGAGCCATATGAGGTCACCGTGGAGCCCCAAGCTAGGGCCCACTCGGACTTCATAGCCATGAAGGCTGTGAAGCCACACAATTGAGCCTGAAGTGCAAGCAAATCAGGCCGCACACTCATTCACATTCATTTTTTGTCTGCCTTGCCGCTCTGCAGTGGGAGATTAAAGATGCCTCTTAGCATTGGCAGGTCGGTATAAACCCCCAACCCAGACCAGCCTCGAGGAGAGGGATCAAATCCCCCATAGCCTGGCACGGCCTTTCAGCCTTATGAAGTCCCTCTCAGCCTCTGTAGTCTGAGGACTGTGGTGCTCTTTCATGTCCTTCAATCAGCAATCATGCATACACAATCACTCGAAGTTATCACAATACCTCCCTTTTCCCGAGTCCCCAGGGCTCCCTATCTGATGCTCCCTTCCTGGGAGCTCCAAGGTGATCAGTCTCTTCTACCCGTTGGGGTAGGACCTCCTGACTGGAGACCGGCCCTGGGGCCTTATCTTATCCTGTGGCCATTCCTGGTGAGTTGGTCCGTCCCCCCAATGAGTCTGGTGGGGACTCGGCCGTTCGGAGAGTAGGAACGCGGGTCTGAAAGAGAACCCGGAGCTCTTCATGTGGTGCGCCTCCTCGTTTGTCTCGGGGCTCCTCTGCTCCCACCCGGCCGGGCCACCAGTCCAGCAGCTTAAGGGGCCGGCATGGTTGGAATCTCGCTGGGGCCTCCAGAAATGTTGCAGACACCAGTACTCGAGAAACCAAGCACCACACTTGGAGAGTTGGAGAACTCAGGTTTATTACACTAGTGGGCCCAGAGGAATTAACACTCCAAGCTCTGAGCCCCAAACAAAGGGGCTACAGAGCTTTTATACATGGACAGGCATGACTAAGTGGGTTTGCAGGGGCTAGGGCGATTGCAAAGAGTAGGACAAGGGTGAGCGAGTCCGCACTTTCTGAGATCTACATGATCTAGACTTTGCAAGGAGCAAGCTGAGTTACAGAGGCAGAAAGAGCAGGAAGTTATGTAAAAATTTTAACTTTTCCTCTTTTCAGATGATATGATTCCTGTTTGTAGATGATATGATTCTATACATGTGTGTGTACTAGGTCACTTCAGTCATGTCTGACTCTTTATGACGCTATGGACTGTATCCCACCAGTCTCCCCTGTCTTTGGGATTCTCCAAGCAAGAACACTGAAGTGGGTTGCTGAACCCTTCTCTAAGGGGTGTTCCTGAACTGACTGTATCCATCTCGCTTACATCTTCTGCATTGGCAGACAGGTTCTTTATCACTAGCACTGCCTGGGAAGCCTAATACTACATACATCAGTTCAGTTGCTCAGTCACGTCCAACTCTTTGCGACCCCATGGCCGCCATTAAGGCAGGCTTTCCTGTGCATTGCTAACTCCTGGAGTTTGCTCACACTCTTGTCCAATGAGTCGGTGATGCCATCCAACCATCTCATCCTCTGTCTTCCCCTTCTCCTGCCTTCAGTCTTTCCCAGCATCAGGGTCTTTTCCAGTGAGTCAGTTCTTCACGTCAGGTGATCACAGTATTGGAGTTTTAGCTTCAGCATCAGTCCTGAACCCCTTCAGCAGGGGCTCCACTGTGCAACCTGATTCTCATTTCATCCCAATGCTGCCCACGGGGGAGTCTCTAAGCTACTCTATGCCCACTGCACAGAGAGGGTGCTTGTTCACACACTCCTCCCAGGAGCAGTCTTCTGGTGGGCTGGAGCCCCTCCTAGGCTCACCTGGGCAGGTACCCCACAGGGCTCAGCACCCAGGAACCGTGTACAGAGACCTCGTTGCAGAGCACCCACAGTCCACCTGCTGGTCAGGTCTGACCCTGAGCCCCTCAGAGCAGGACCTGAACTAACAAACAGCTGCTCCTAAACAGGTCAATGATCCTGGGCTTCACTATGCAGTCTCCCTGCACAGCCTTGATGTACTCCTTTTCCTATTTAGCATTAATTTAATAATGAATGGGTCTTCCCTGGTGGGTTCAGCAGTAAAGAGTGCCTACCATGAAGGAGATGGGAGAGATGCAGATTCGATCCCTGAGTTGGGAAGATCCCCTGGAAAAGAAAATGGCACCACACTCCAGTGTTCTTTCCTGGAAAATTCCATGGACAGAGGGGACTAGCAGGCTACAGTCCATGGGGTTGCAAAGACTCAGACATGACTGAGCAACTGAGCACAGTAATGATTGGGGGGGCGGATTGTCTTTCCAGGTGCTTGATTCATGCATAGCTAGACATATATATGTTCTTTTTCAGGTTCTCTTCCCATATAAGTTATTATGGAATGTTGAAGAGGGTTCCTTGAGTTATGCAGTGCATCCTTGATGATTTTATGAAGAGTAGTGTGTGTATGTTAATCTGAACAAGCTCATTTCTCCCTGCCCTCCTCTTTTCCTCCTTAGGAACTGTAAGTTTCTTCTTGGGAACCATAAGTCTGTGAGGCCATTTCTCTTTGGTAAAGAAGTTTATCTGTCTCCATTTTTAGAGTCCACCTAGAAGTGAAACCATATGATTCTTGTCTTGCTCTGTCTCCCCTGCTTCTCTTAGAATGATCACCTCTACTTTCTTCCCTGTGGCAGGAAATGTCGTTGTTTGATCCTTTCTAATGGCTGGATAATATTGTATTATGTCTAAGCACCCCATCTTCTTTATCCGTTCATCTGTGTTCTGCACTTAGATTGCTGCCATGTCTTGCATATGGTACCTAGTGTCGCTGTGATCATAGGGCTGCAGGCAGCTTTCCAAATTTTGGTTTGCTCCATATCTACACCCAGGTGTGGTATTTCTGGATCCTGTGGTACTTCTATGTTTAGTTTTTGTTTTTGTTTTTTAAGAAAGTTTGTACTCTTTGTCTAATGGATGTACTGATTTACATTCCCATCAAGAGTGCAGGGGAGTTCCCTTCTCTCCACATCCTCTGCAATATGCATTGTTGGAGATTCTCTGAGATGCCCATTCTGACTGGTGTGAGGTGAGAGCTCACTGGACTTTTGATTTGCCTTCCTCTAACCCTTAGTGAGACTGAGCATCTTTTCAAGTGCTTAATGGCCATATGTATGCCTTCTTCATGAAATGTCCATTGAGATCTTTGGCCCATTTCCTATTGGGTATTTTTGTTTTATTTTTGATATTGAGCTGCCTGGGCTGTCTGTATATTTTGGAGATGACTTCTTTGTAGGGATCTTTGCTTTGAATTTTTTTTTTTCCTGTTCTGAATGTTGTCTTTTTTTTTTTCATTTGGGGTTTCTTTTGCTGTGAAAATGTTGCTAGGGTTAATCACATCCTTTTGGCCTATTTTTATTTTATTTTTTGGATGTGGATCCAAAAAGAACTTGCTGTAATTTACAACAAAGCGTTTTCTGCCTATATTTTCCTCAAGGCTTTTAGAGTGTCCATCCTCACATTAAGGTCTATAAATCATTTAGAGCTTATTTTTGTGCATGGTGTTAGGGAGTGAGAAATGGACTATTTCCTGCTGTATCAGTAAACAAGGATGTCATAGTCATCATCAGTTGCAGCCCTCCACTAAGAGCCAGTGGGCCCTCTCAGGGAACTCAGGAAGGAGAAGAGTATCTGCTCTCTAGCAGCCATCAGACTACAGACACTCCCTAAGGCGAGCCCTGAGGAAAGGAAGCTCAGGATGTGAAAACAGGATGCTGGCCCCAGACAGGTGAGGTGCATATGAAAGGGGTGATTTCAGTGAGCCCTGACTCTTGCATCTTCCCATACACAGAAAAGCACTAAATTCCTTGACTCAGGATATCTGGTTTTCTGTAACTATAATCTTTTGATATTCAGACTACCTGCCCTTTATTACAAACTTCTGTGTAACCTGGCTCCTCCCTTCACCTCCTGGGAGCAGTTCTCTCAGGGTTACTTGAGATGGTGTCTCCTGGGCTTGAAGTCCTGAAAATTCCCTCCGAATAAAACATAGCTATCAACTTTTAGGTTGTGAATATTTTTTTAAGTCGACAGGAATATTGTAATTTTGTTTCCATTTTCATTGTTTAAGGAACCTCCACGCTGTCTCCGTTGGCTTCCCTGGTGGTGCTAGTGGTAAAGAACCCACCTGCCAACACAGGAAACATCAGAGATATGGGTTCGATAACCTGGGGGGGAAAGATCCGCTGAAGGAGGGCATGGCAACTCACTCCAGTATTCTTGCCTGGAGAATCCCATGGACAGAGGAGCCTGGCAGGTTACAGTCCATGGAGTCAAAAAGAATCAGACATGACTGAAGTGACTTAGCATACATGCACACTGTCTCCATTTGACATTCCAGCATCCGTGGAGGACAATTCTCATTTCTCCACACCCTCTCCAGCCTTGGATTCTTTATAAAGTGTTTAATAATGGCCATTCTGACCAGCGTGAGGTGATACCTCATTGTAGTTTTGATTTGGATTTCTCTAATACTTCACAAGGTTGACATCATTTCCTGTGATTTTTTTTTTAAGGGTATGAGTGAAACATCTTGCAATTGACTCTTGTGTTTTGATGAACACTCCTAGAACATTCGTTGAAGGTAGGTGTTGTTTACTCAGGACCCCACAGACCTTCTGAATATTAAGTGCCCATCAGCTCAGCTTTCGACATTATTATGGAAAATGTCCACAAAGCGGCAGCATTTTTTCATGTCCCTTTCTTTTTTCTTTTTGTTTCTGTGCAATTTCATTTTGCTCTTATATTGGAATAGAGTTGATTTCCAATGTTGTGTTTGTATAAGGCGTACAGGAACTTAATTCAGTCATGCATAATTTCATATCTATTTTTTTCAGGTTGTTCTTCTCATGTACAGAAGATCCTAAAAAGCACTGAAAAGCAAGAATCAGAGAAGAGAATAAAAATGCAGCAAGAAGTGGTGGAGGTGTTGGAAAATCCAAAAAAATGTAGTCCTGTAGAAGCAGGGCTCTGCAAATTTAAAGCACGGAAATTGGATTCCAGAAATCTTTACCGTGAGTGCATTTTCCCTAAAAAAATGCCAGAGAAGCCACCCATCATGCCTACTGGCTTTGATTTTGAAATGGAGAAAACAATCAAACAGCAGGAGGCAAAGAGAGTACTGGAAGATAAACACTTTGAATTTATGTGATGCCTTGCCCTTATTGTATCTTGTTAGGTGTTGTGGGTGTTCCCAATAAGAAAGAAATTCCACTCATTGTCCCCAGGACTCCTGCCCTTGTTTGGAAGAAGAGAACCCCAAAACCCACCAAAGAGGATGAGGAGTAGCCAGGAGTAATGACTTCAACAATTGTGCCAGTCAGTTCAGTTCAGTTCAGTTCACTCAGTCGTGTCTGACTCTTTGCGACCCCGTGGACTGCAGCACGCCAGGCCTCCCTGTCCATCACCAACTCCGAGTTTACTCAAACTCATGACCATCGAGTTGGTGATGCCATCCAATCATCTTATCCTCTGCTGTCCCCTTCTCCTCCCACCTTCAATCTTTCCCAGCATCAGGGTCTTTTCAAATAAGTCAGTTCACATCAGGTGACCAAAATATTGGAATTTAAGCTTCAGCATCAGTTCTTTCAATGAATATTCAGGACTGATTTCCTTTAGGATAGACTGGTAGGATCTCCTTGCAGTCCAAGGAACTCTCAAGAGTCTTCTCCAATACCACAGTTCAAAAGCATCCATTCTTCGGTGCTCAGCTTTCTTTATAATCCAATTCTCACATCCATACGTGACTACTTGAAAAACCATAGCTTTGACTAGATGGACTTTTCTTGGCAAAGTAATGTCTCTGCTTTTTAGTAAGTTGCCTAGGTTGGTCATAACTTTTCTTCCAAGGAGCAAGTGTCTTTAAATTTCATGGCTACAGTCACCATCTGCAGTGTTTGGGGAGCCTAGGAAAAAAAAGGTCTGTCATGATTTCCACTGTTTCCCCATTTATTTGTTATGAAGTTATGGGACCAGATGCCATGATCTTAGTTTTCTGAATGTGGAGTTTTAAGCCAACTTTTCCACTCTCCTCTTTCACTTTCATCAAGATGATCTTTAGTTATTCACTTTCTGCCATAAGCGTGGTGTCATCTGCACATCTGAGGTTATTGATATTTATCCCAGCAGTCTTGATTTCACCGTGCGCTTCATCCAGCGAAGCATTTCTCATGATGTACTCTGCATATAAGTTAAATAAGCAGGGTGACAATAAATAGGCTTGATGTACTCCTTTCCCTATTTGGGACCAGTCTATTGTTCCATGTCCAGTTTAATTGTTGCTTCCTGATCTGCATACAGATTTCTCAAGAAGCAGGTCAGGTGGTCTGATATTCCCATCTCTTTCAGAATGTGCCAGTGCCACAGTTTGTTGTGATCCATAGAGCCAAAGGCTTTGGCTTAGTTAATAAAGAAGAAATAGATATTTTTCTGGAACTCTCTTGCTTTTTTGATGATCCAGTGGACATTGGCAATTAGAACTCTGGTTCCTCTGCCTTTTCTAAATGAAGCTTGAGCATCTGGAAGTTCATGGTTCATGTCCTGTTGAAGCCTGGCTTGGAGAATTTTGAGCATTACTTTACTAGCTTATGAGATGAGTGCAATTGTGTGGTAGTTTGAGCATTCCTTGGCATTGCCTTTCTTTGGGATTGGAATGAAAACTGACCTTTTCCAGTCCTCTAGCCACTGTTGAGTTTTCCAAATTTGCTGGCATATTGAATGCAGTACTTTCACAGCATCTTCTTTTATGATTTGAAATAGCTCAACTGGAATTTCATTACCTCCACTAGCTTTGTTTGCAGTGATGCTTCCTAAGGCCCACTTGTGTTCACATTCCAGGATGTCTGGCTCTAGGTAAATGATCATACCATCTAGGTTATCTGGGTCATGAGGATCTTTTTTATATAGTTCTTCTGTGTATTCTTGCCATGTCTTCTTAATATCTTAGGTCCATACCATTTCTGTCCTTTATTGAGCCCATCTTTGCATGAAATGTTCCCTTGGTATCTCTAATTTTCTTGAAGAGATTGCTAGTCTTTCCCATTCTATTGTTTTCCTCTATTGCTTTGCATTGATTGCTGAGGAAGGCTTTCTTATCTCTCCTTGCTATTCTTCAGAACTCTGCATTCAAATGGATATCCTTCCTTTCCCCCTTTACTTTTAGCTTCTCTTCTTTCCTCTGCTGTTTGTAAGTCCTTCTCAGACAGCCATTTTGCTTTTTTGCATTTATTTTTCTTGGGGATGGTCTTGATTCCTGTCTCCTATACAGTGTCACAAACCTCCATCCATAGTTCTTCAGGCACTCTGTCTATCAGATCTAATCCCTTAAATCTATTTGTCACTTCCACTGTATAATCGTAAGGCATTTGATTTAGGTCATACCTGAATGGTCTAGTGGTTTTTCCTACTTTCTTCAATTTAAGTCTAAATTTGGCAATAAGGAGTTCATGACCTGAGCCACAGTCAGCTCCTGGTCTTGTTTGTATTGACTGTAAGAGCTTCTCCATCTTTGGCTTTAAGAATATAATCAATCTGATTTTGATGTTGACCATCTGGTGATGTCTATGTGTAGAGCCTTCTCTTGTGTTGTTGGAAGAGAGTGTTTGCTATGACCAGTGCATTCTCTTGGCAAAACTATGTTAGTCTTTGCCCTGCTTCATTTTGTACTCCAAGGCTAAATATGCCTGTTACTCCAGCTATCTCTTGAGTTCTTACTTTTGCATTACAATCCTCTATAAGGAAAGGAACATCTTTGGGGGGTGTTAGTTCTAGAAGGTGTTGTAGATCTTCATAGATCCGTTCAATTTCAGCTTCTTTAGCATTCCTGGTTGGGACATAGACTTGGATTTCTGTGATATTGAATGGTTTGCCTTGGAAATGAACAGAGATCATTCTGTCATTTTTGAGATTGCACTCAAGTACTGCATTTTGGACTCTTTTGTTGACTATGATGGCTAAACCAATTCCTCTAAGGGGGAGTCCTGCCCACAGTCATAGATATAATGGTCATCTGAGTTAAATGCCCCCATTCCAGTTCATTCTAATTTAGTGATTCCTAATATATCAATGCTCACTTTCGCCATCTCCTGTTTGACCAGTTCCAATTTACCTTGAGTCATGGCCCTAACATTCCAGGTTCCTATGCAATATTGCTCTATACAGCATCAGACTTTACTTCCATCACCAGTCACATTCACACCTGGGAGTTGTTTTTGCTTTGGCTCCATCTCTTCATTCTTTTTTGAGTTATGTCTCAACTCTTCTCCAGTAACATATTGGGCACCTACACATCTGGGGAGTTTATCTTTCACTGTCATATCTTTTTGCCTTTCCATACTTTTCATGGGGTTTTCAAGGCAAGAATACTGAGATGGCTTGCCATTCCCTTCTTCAGTGGACCACATTTTGTCAGAACTTTGTCTTGGGTGGCCCTACATAGCATGGCTTATAGTTTCATTGAGTTAGACAAGGCTGTGGTCCATGTGACCAGTTTGCTTAGTTTTCTGTGATTGTGGTTTCTGTCTGCCCTCTGAGGGCTCAGGATAAGAGGTTATGGAAGCCTCCTGATGGGAGAGACTGACTATGGGGGAAATCGGTTCTTATTCTAATGGGTGGGGCCTTGTTCAGTAAATCTTTTTTTTTTTTTTGCTCAGTAAATCTTAAATCCAATTTTCTGTTGATGGGAGTGACTGTGTTCCCTCCATGTTGTCTGACCTGACACGAGACTATGGTGGAAGTAATGAAGATAATGGCGACCTCCTTCAAAAGTTCCCGTGCATGCGCTGCTGCACTTGGTGCCCCCAGTCCAGCAGCAGGCCACCTCCAACCCACACCTCCACCAGAGACTCCTGAACCCTCACAGGCAAGTCTGGGTGAGTCTCTTGTGGATTCACTGCTCCTTTCTCCTGGGTCCTGGTGCACACAAGGTTTAGTTCAAGTCCTCCAAAAGTCTGTTTCCCAGTCCTGTGTAATTTCCGATGGCTCTATGGTGGATTTAATGGCAGCCTCCACCAGGAGGGCTTATTCCACACCCAAGTCTGCTGCACCCAGAGCCCCTGCCCTTGTGGCAAGCCACTGCTGACCTGTACCTCCACAGGAGATACTCAAACACTCAAAGCCAGGTCTTGTTCAATCTCTGTGGTATCTCCTGGTACACATAAGATTTTATTTGAGCCCTCTAAGCCTCTCTGATGGGTATGAGGCTTGATCCTAAATGTAGATTTTCCCCTCCTACCATGTAGATGGGGCTTCTCCTTTGTCCTTGGATGTGGGTTTTGTTGCTTGTCTGTTTGTTTGGTGGAATCCAACATTCTCCTGTGGATGGTTGTTCAGCAATTTTGGAGTTCTTGCAGAAGAAGATGAGTGTGCATCCTTCTACTTTGCCATCTTGTAGAAGATATGCATATGATTATATGACGTCTTTATTCATTTAACTGTCCGTGTACATGTGGATTACTGCCATGTCTCAGCTGCTGTAGATGCTGACGCAGTGCACACTTGTGTGCAGTGTTGGTGTTGTTCAGCCACTACTTCTGTCTTGCAAAATCAAAACAGTTCCCATGAGGCACTCAGTCCACATCCGCCTCCCTCAGCGCCTGGCACCCTGCATCCTGCTTCCTGTGTCTGTGGAGCCAACTGCTCTAGGGGCCTTGTGTAAGTGGACTCAAACATCATTTATTCTTCTGTTTCTGGCTCATGTCACTAAGCATAATGCCCTCAGGGTTCACCCACATTGTAGCCTATGTCAGAATTGCCTTCCTTTCAGGCTGGACGTTTATTGTGTGGGTGAACCATGGTCTGCTTGTCTGTTCCTCTGTTGAGGGACACATGGAATATCTACACTCATCTCTCATATCTTGCAATATTTGTGGAATAACTTCAAAGAGTCCCATGATCCAAAAGTCATTCACCATTAACTACTTTATAAACTTTTTTACTTTGAAAACAGCTAAAGGTCAGAAGAAGGGAAGAATGTATATGAGCTTCACTTGCGTTTAGGAATGAACGCTTTAGGGTATTCATTTTATTCCCCATGTGTCTGCTATGCGTGTGTGTGATCCTGTTGGTGGACACGTGCTGCTTGTGTGCATGGTGTGCGGAGGTACACAGTGCATATATGTGCACGGGGCAGGGGTGGTGGTGGTAGTGGGTCATGGGCTGGGGGCTTGGGACCCGAGGTGGGCAGGCGGGTGCAGGTGGAAGCTCCCCGTGGGTTCTCTGCTCTGATGGCATCTATGCCCCACCTCTGCCCTCATTCTCCACTTGGATGCAGCATGGTACCCTGTGGGCATCAGCCTCGTCACAAAGTCACCTGAGCGGGAACCTAGGAGGTGTCAGCACCTTCTTCCCCAACCTGCAGGGAAGTAATACTTGAGCACACTGCACCCCTAACTGACCATCAGGTTAAATGGAACTGCTTTCCCTGCCAGACCATATGGGACTGTCCTTCTCGAGTGACTGGGGCAGCGCCTCCTGCTGGAAGCCTGGAATACTGCAGCTGGGCCACTTCCGGTCTGTCCTTGCAGGACCCAGGGCTGCACTCCACCAGGCTCTCCCCTGTGCCCTGACCACCACGTGGCTGCAAAACCTGGCCACAGTTTTTGTTTTGCCTGTTGAAATGTTTAGTGACAAAGCTTTTGTTCTGTTTCCTACGGTGGGTGAAGTGTGGAGCCCAGGGATGATTTCTTCAAGAAAGGTACATCCTAATTCCCACACACAGGTGAGCCCCCTGTCCATCGATGACCCCAGGTGTGTGACCTGTACCTTCTGGGAACACAGTCCTAAGCTACTTTGAACCTGACCAAGTTCTGTCTACATGGTAAATTCATACCTCTCCAAGTCCTGTCCACACTGATTATGTTTAGATGAGACCATGTGCTTCTACAATGAAACCATTTGCACCTGACCAGGTTCTCTGTGCAATAGGACATGGAGACCTGGGTAGAGACCTGGTCTAGCCTACATCCTGGAAAGCTCCATGTCTGTGTCTGAATGTCAGCTCTCAGATGTCTGGTGCCTGGAGCCGAGGTGCGTTTCTCTGGGAAGCCATGCTCTTCTCTGAGTGGGGTTCCATGGCCCTCCCAGGGGACAGTGCTGAGGTAGGGCTCTTCGTCTTTCCCTCTGACAAGTTCACCTTCCCTGGGGCTCATCAAGACACCTCAGACAGGCTACCTGGTTGTTGTCATTCAGTCTCTAAGCCATGTCCTACTCTTTGTGATCCCATAGACTGCAGCACACAGGCGTCCCTGTCCTCCACTATCTCCTGGTGCTTGCTCAAACTCATGTCTGTTGAGTTGGTGATGCCATCTCATCCTCTGCTGTCCCCTTCTCCTCCTGCCTTCAATCTTTCCCAGCATCAGGCTCTTTTCCAGTGAGTCAGCTTTTCCCAGTGGGTGGCCAAAGTATTGGAGCTTCAGCTTTGGCATCAGTTCTTCCAGTGAATATTCACAGTTGATTTCCTTTAGGATTGACTGGTTTGATCTCCTTGCTGTCCCAGGGATTCTCAAGGGTCTTCTCCAACAGCACAGTTCAAAAGCATCAATTCTTCAGTGCTCAGCCTTCTTTAGGGTCCAACTCTCACATCAATACATGACTACTGGAAAAACCATAGGTTTGACTAGATGGGCATGGCTTGTTTACACATTGGGGGCTCACTGACCACAGCCATGGTTTCCTGACCAAGAGAAAGTGTGACCCCAGGTGAAGGGGCAGTCTGGGAACTGTGTGAGTCTTACCCCATCTGTGTGGGTCAGAATCCTGTGCAGAGGGAGACCATACACCCAAAGCTAAGACAAAGGGAAGAATACATGTGAGCTTCATTTGACTTGTGTTTAGGAATTAATGCTTTAGAGTATTATTTTATACAGTTCCATGCCTATTCTCTGTTACCCCTGTGAGGTTCCCCATCCCTGGGGTTCCTGGAGTTTCCTCAGGTGAGATACCTGGTAATTATTCCTATTCACCAGCACAAGCATGGCGAGAAGGGAGCAGATTTACCTGGGCAACTGATTGCAGGGCACATGGATCAGGCAAAAAAAAACAGTGGGCAGCAGAAGAGGTTGCTTCTGCGATCTCCTTCCAGTAGACCATCGGTACTCTGCAGAGACCAGACCTGCCCCTCGTCTTCCAGCCCAACATCTGGCATATTTTCGTAGCACCCCAGTGGGACAACAAAAGACCGAGACCCCAGAACTGAGGTAGTGTGTTCAACAATATCATGACAGTGGTAAAAGCAGTTAGTATCACATAGTACCGAAGGGAAAAGAGGACTTCTCTGGACAAGTGTGGGGGAGGGAGACTGACCCAACACTTCTACCTACCAAGCCAGGAGATCATAGGAACTCACTCATTTCCACCATAGGGCCCAACCAGCAAAGACCTGGTGTCCTAACCAAGGGTCTTGACACCCCAGGTGCAGGGTCAGGGAGGGGGATCACCCTGAAGTCTGTGGATGTGTGACCCCAGGTGCAGGGTCTGGGAGGGGGGTCACCCTGGAGTCTGTGGATGTGTGACCCCAGGTGCAGGGTCTGGGAGGGGGGTCACCCTGGAGTCTGTGGATGTGTGACCCCAGGTGCAGGGTCTGGGAAGAGGGGTCACCCTGGAGTCTGTGGACATGTGACCCTAGGTGCAGGGTCTGAGGACTGTGTGGGACTCACCTCATCCACATGGGTCTGGATCCTGTACCCGGAGACCCTACATGTGTTCGTTACCTCAGTGTGTCTTGTTCCCTCTGAGATTTCCAACATCTGAACTGAGGATGTTGCCCTGATTAACCTGTGGTCCTTTTTCTTCTCTTCATATTGTGGCATTCACATGAGGTCAGGCACCTTTAAGTGAGTTGCTGCTCTGCATTCTGCTGGGTAAAAGAAAACCTTTGGTCATGTCATATTCATGTCATAGCATGTCATATATCTAACTCACAGGGTCTGGTTTCATATAGACCAAGTTCATGTGATTTGTAATTTATTGTTATTTTATATTGGGGTAGAGTTGATTTCCAAAGTTTTGTTTAAGTGTACATGAACTTGATTCAGTTATACATAGATGTGTATCTATTGTTTTTCTGTTTTTTCCCTCATATAGGTTATTACAGTTTGTTCAGTAGAGCCGCCAGTTCTATTCAGTAGGTCCTTTTTCATTATCATCTTGTATGCTGCTGCTAAATCACTTCAGTCGTGTCTGACTCTGTGCGACCCCACAGATGGGGGCCCACCAGGCTCCTCCATCCCTGGGATTCTCCAGGCAAGAACACTGGAGTGGGTTGCCATTTCCTTCTCCAATGCATGAAAGTGAAAGTGAAAGTGAAGTCGCTCAATCGAGCCCGACTCTTCGCAACCTCATGGACTGGAGCCTGCCAGGCTTCTCCATCCATGAGATATTCCAGGCAAGAGTACTGGAGTGGGGTGCCACTGCTTTCTCCATCATCTTGTATAGTAGTGTGTATATTTTCATCCCAAACTCTTAATTTATATGTCCCTTCTAATTTTCCTTTGATAATCATAATTTGATTTTCTCAGTCCGTATGCTTCTATTTTGTAGATTAGTTCATTGCTATGAAGTCATAGATTCCACCGGTATGTGATATCTTAGGATATTTGTCTTTTTCTTTCTGAAAAGTATTTATAGTATAATTTCTTGGTATATCCAAGCTGCTGCCAATATCTTCTTTTGTTCTGTTTTATGGCTGAGTAGCATTCCAGTGTATAGATGTACCAGATAGCCTTCATTTTTCTGTCAGTGGACATTTTGGTGGATTCTGTGTTTTGGCTGTTGTAAACAGTGCTGCCCTGAAAATCAAGGTGCATGCGTCATTTTGAATGGTGATTTTCTCTGGACCTAAGCTGAGGAATGGGATTGCAGGATCATACAATACCTCTGTGTCTAGTGTTTCAAGGAAACTCCATGCTGTATTCCATCATGGCTTCACCGTTTACATTCCCACCAAGACTGTGGGAGGATTTTATTTTCTGTACATTCTCTGCAGTAATTATTCTTTGTAGATCTTTTCGATGATGGCCTTTGTGGCCATTGTGAGGTGATAGTTCGTAGTTTTGTTTGGCATTGATTTAATAATTACTGATGTGGGCTATCTTTCCATGTGCTTTTATTATTATTTTACATCTTGCGAGAACAATTTACCTCTTCAATCAGGCTTCTTGAAAGTTGGCCCTGTTTGGAATTTTTTTCCAATGACTTACCCAAGGACATTTCTTGAGGGCAGGTGTCATTTACAGCCCTCTCTGATTTATGACTATTATGAGCCCTTTCAGTTCAGTTCAGTTCAGTCGCTCAGTCGTGTCCGACTCTTTGTGACCCCATGAACCGCAGCACGCCAGGCCTCCCTGTCCATCACCAACTTCCAGAGTTCACTCAGACTCGCATCCATCATGTCAGTGATGCCATCCAGCCATCTCATTCTCTGTTGTCCCCTTCTTCTCCTGCCCCCAATCCCTCCCAGCATCAGAGTCTTTTCCAATGAATCAACTCTTTGCATGAGGTGGCCAAAGTACTGGAGTTTCAGCTTTAGCATCATTCCTTCCAAAGAAATCCCAGGGTTGATCTCCTTCAGAATGGACTGGTGAGCCCTTTAGCATCTGGTTTAAGGTGTATATATTGATCTGAACCAGCTAATTACTCCCTGTCCCTCCGCCTTTCTTTTTTGGTAATCTTGAGTTTCTTTTCTAAGTCTACAAGGCTGTTTCTCTTTTGTAAAGAAGTTGTTTGTATCCATGTTTAGATTCCACAGGAAGTAATATCCTGTACTTGTCTTTCTCTGTCTCACTTACTTCACTTACTATGATTTCTCTAGTTTCTTCCCAGTAACTAGAAAGGGCATTATTTCATCCTTATTTATGTCTGAGTAACATTGCATTGTGTACCTGTACCCCGTGTTCTGTCTTCATTCACCTGTCCTTGTACGCTTAAGTTGCTTCTGTGTCTTGCTTATTGTACCTAGTGCTGCCACGATCGTTGGGTGCAGGCGTCTTTTTAAATTTTGGTTTCCTCTGGGTCTACACCTAGGTGTGGGACTGCTGGCTCACTGGGTACTTCCATGTTTAGTTCTTTAAGAACCTCCATAATGTCCTCCCTAGTGGTTGTACTGACTGACATTCCCCTCAACAGTGTAGGAAGGTTCCCTTTTCTCCACACCCTCTGCAGACTTCATTTTTGTAGGGTTTTTGATGTGGCCATACTGATCAATGTGAGGTGATACCTCATCATACATTTGATTTGCCTTTCTCTAAGAACTAGTGATGCTGAGCATTGTTTCATGTGCTTTATGACCATCTCTATGACTTCTTTGGAGAAATGTGCATTTATTCTTTGGCTGATTTTTTATGGGGTTGCTTGTTTTTTTGTTTTTTTGGTTTTTTTGGGTTTTTTTTTTTTTACATTGAGCTGTACTAGTGGTTTGTATGTGTTGAAGAGAAATTCCCTATAGGTATCTTTGCTTGCAAGAGGTTTTGGTTTTTTTTTCCCATCCTGAAGGTTGCTTTTTTCCTTTTACTGATGGTTTCCTTTGCTGTGCAAATGCTTTTAATGTTTATTAGGTCCCATTTGTTTATTTTTATTTTCATGATTCTACAGGGTGGATCAGAAAAGAACTTGCTGCATTTTATGTTAAGGCATGTGCTCTTTTCCTCAAGAGTTTCATAATGTCTGTCCTTTTATTTAGATCTTAATCTATTTGGAGTTTCTTTCTGTGTATGGTGTTGAGGAGCATTCTAATTTCATTCTGGTTTTCATTGCTAAGGAATGTGCCCAGTGTCTGCCACAGTGGCTGCTCCCAATTTCCATTCCCAGCATCAGCGTAGGAGGGTTCCGTTTGCTCTACACCCTCTCCACCATTTATTGCTTGTAGAGTCTCCATCTGTGGCCATTCTGACTGGTGTGAGGTGATACCTCCTTGAAGTATTGATTTGCATTTCTGTCATATTTAGCGATGTTGACATCTTTACATGTGATTTTTTTTAAAACAGTAAGTTAAACTTACTCATTCAAATTATCTTCTGGAATGCCTGCTCCGTTTTTAATATTTTTCTCTTCGCCTCCCTTTGGACATTTCTTGAGGACAGGTGTTTTTTACTTACAGCCTGCAGGCCTTGTGAATGTTAAGCGCCAGGGAGCAAAGGTTTCAAAGTTGTTGTTACGGAAAATGGCCACAAGGTGGCAGCATGTTTTTATACTCCTACCCTGGTTACTGGGGAAACCAGAGCCTTAGGGTAAGTTCTGTTCCTGGATTGTCATTTAGAGTGGAATGCGCTAGAAGAAGCACCGAAGGCTCGTGTCTCATTCCTTCTTCCTTCCTTACCCCTATGCCCTGGACACATCCCAATTCCTGCATCACCACTCTGTGGAGGGTGTTTTCATCATAGGTGGGCTGACCCTAAGGAAGGAAGCTGGAGGTGGGAACCCTATCACCCGGAGACATGGAGCCCAGGGGACTTTCCAAAGCTCTTCCAGCCCAGAGGCTCCACATCCTTTGGGTGCAGTAGGTGTAGTTTCACTGCAGGAGGACCCACCAGGATCTGATGGGCCGGTGCAGAGGGACACAGACAGGCCAGGTCCATGGAGCAGGGTTCATTAGCTGGCACATCCTCCCCACCTCCCTCAGCCCCAAGGCAGGCCAGCCAAGGGACCCAAGCCTGCTCAGGCTTCAGGGATGTGGCAGCAGCCCAGGTCACTGAGTCCTGAAGGGAACAGAGTCAGCATACAGGAGACCCTGGTTTGATTCCTGGGTGGGGAAGATCCCCCTGGAGAAGGGATAGGCTATCCACTCCAGTATTCTTGGGCGTCCCATGTGGCTCAGCTGGTAAAGAATCTGCCTGCAATGTGGGAGACCTGGGTTTGATCCATGGGTTGGGAAGATACCCTGGAGAAGGGAAAGGCTGCCCAATCCAGTATTTTGGCCTGGAGAATCCCATGGACTGTATAGCCACGTGGTCACAAAAAGACACAACTGAGCGACTTTCACTTTTCTTTTTGTAAATTGAATTTTGTATCGGTGTATAGGTGACTTACAGTGTTGTAGAGTGTGCTTATTTGTTTCAGGTGTACAGCAACATGATTCACTCGTGCATAGCCATGCGCAGGTTCTTTTTTGGGGTTCTCTTCCTGTATAGTTTATTATGCAGTGTTGATTAGGGGTCCTCGTCCTAGAGTGGGTTCTTGATTATTCTACAAAGAGTTGTGTGTGTGTGTTCATCTCCACTGTCTCATTTCCTTTGCCCACCAGCTTTCCTTTTTGGTAACCATAAGGTGCGTTGCTATGCTGTGAGTCTGTTTCTGTTTGGTGAACAAGTTCATTTGTATCTGTTTCTAGGATCCACCTCCAGAGACATCATATGATACTTGTCTTCCTTTGTCTTACTTCACCTAGTGTCATCATCTCTGCTTCCTTCCTTGATGCTGGACGTGGTGTGACGTCACCCTTTTTAAGGCTGAGCGATATTGCTCTGTGTGTGTGTGTACCCCGTCTTGTTATCCATTCATCTGTCCTTGTCCACTTAGACTTCATCCATGTCTTGGCTGTTGTACATTGTGCTGCCATGAACACTGAGGTGCACCTGTCTTTTTAAATTATGGTTTCCTCTGAATCTGTGCCCAGGAATGTGGTTTCTGGGTCCTATGGCACTTCTCTGTTTAGTTTTTAATAAACCTTTGTCCTAGTCTCCTTCATGGATTTAATGACTCTTTCCCACCAACAGGGAGGAGGGTCTTTTCTCCCCTATTCTCTCTCCAGCATTTATTGTTGTAGATTTTCTACACTGAACATTCTAACGTGTGTGGTTGATGCCGCAGTGGACTTCTGATTCGCAGTTCTCTAATACTTTCAGATGCTAAGCATCTTTTCATGTGCTTCATGGCTGTCTCTAAGTCTTCTGTGGAGAAAGGTCCATTTAAATCTTGTGCCCCTATTTGACCGGGTTGTTTCTTGGATATTGAGGTGCATAAGCTGTTTGTATGTTTTGGAGAGAAATTCCTCGTGGGTGTCTTTGTTTGCACATGTTGATTCCATTATGAGGTTTATCTTTTTGTTGTGGTTATGATTTCCTCGGCTGTGCCAGTGCTTTTATGGGGAGTTAGGTCCTATTTATTTATTTATTTAATTTGTTGTGATTCAAAGAAAAACTTGCTGCATTTTATGTCAAAGTGTGTTCTGCTTTTTCCTTTAAGAGTTTCATATTATCTGTCCTTTGTTTTGGGTCTTTAATCTATTTGGAGTTTTTTTGGGGGTATGCTGTTAGCGTTCTAATTTCACTCTCATAATCATTTCATAAAAAACCTGCACACTGTTCTTCATAGTGGCTGCTACTAATTCACCTTTTCACCAACAGTGTGGGAGGGTTTCCTTTTGTCCACACTTTCTCCAGCATTTATTTTTTGTCAACTTTGGGACAATGGTCATTGTGAACCATGTGAGGAAATACCTCATTGTAGTTTTGATTTGCATGTCTCTAATCTTTAGTGATGTTGACATCGTTTCATGTGATTCTTTTAAAGGGTATGAGTTAAATTTACCTCTTGAAATTGTCCACTTGAATGCCTGCCTCGTTTTGATTTTTTTTTTTTCAGTGACACCTAGGACATTTCTGGAAGGCAGTTATTTTCTACTTGCAGCCCCTTGATCCTTGTGCATATTAAATACCCAACAGCACTGCTTTTCATGGTGTTGTTAAATTGAAAGGCCAGAAGGAAGCAGCACTGCTTCATGTCCTATTCTTCTCCTTTTTCTTTTCTTTCCTGTAATTTCCGTGTTATTTTATGTTGGAATATTGTTGATTTCTGATGTGTTTGTTTCAGTTGTACAGATCCATGGTTCAGTTATGCCTAGATGTTTTTTTAAATTCTCTTTGGGTTTATTTTCATGTAGACGTGATTACAGTGTGTTCATCAACTGTCCTATGCTATTCAGTAGTTACTTTTTGATCATCTATTTGATATATATTACCATGTATATATTAATTCCAAACTCTTAATTTCTCCCACTTGTTTCTGAAGGTGGGGGCCTCTGCAGAGGGCAGCAGGCACTCCAGGTTCATTGTGGAGGCACCCTGCCTGCCACACACTCCCAGCTCCCTCAGCCTCAGGACACTCCAGCCTCAGGACCCAAGCTAACCAGGCTCCAGGATTGTGACACCAGCCCAGGTCACGTGGCCTGAGGGGAATAGAGTCAGCATTTCTTTTTCCATATATTTTTTTCACCCTACAATTTGAACAGAAGTGACTCATAATCTTGTGTTTTTTTGTTTTTTTCTTTTTTCCTTTTCAATCTACTGCATCTTGATTTTCTTGGTGACCAAAAGTTCCTTTTCTAAATCTGTGAGTCTGTCTCTCTTTGGGAAAGAACTCCATGTGTATCCATGTTTAGATTACACCTAGAGGTGATATCACATGATACTTGTCTCTCCCTGGAATGATCATCTCTACTCTGCTTCCTACGGCTGGACTTGGCAGCAGTTCCTGCTTCCTTATCGCTGAGAAGTTTTGCATTGCATACATGTGCCCATCCTCTGTTTCCATTCATCTGTAATTTCTACATTTAGCTTGCTTCCCGGACCTGCCTACTATAACTTGTTGGGCTGAGACTGCAGGGGTTCCCATGTCTTATAATTTTATTCTATTTTCTCTGGGTTTATGCCCACGTGTGGGACTGAGCTTGCAGTGAAAACAGAAAAAAGAAAAATGAAGAGAGTAAAAAGAAAAAAGTTGCAGTAAAAAGAAAAAAAAGAAGAGAGAAATTTGTTTTTCTCTTTCTCCCTCCTGAGAACAAAGAAGATGAAGAGAAGAGTAAGCAGACCTGAATATTCCTAGTTCTTTTTCTTTTTTTTAGCCATTCCTGCTCTGCATTTCTATAACTAAGTTTGCTTTCCTCCCCCACTAACTCTGCAGGAGCTACACTTTGCACCTATTTAAAGTCTCCTCTCTACTGGGAACAATTAAATCCTACTAAGGATAATCAGTCTAATAACACTAGAAAACTAGGCTGGGTGCCTTGTAGACAATGCCAGTATATAGTTTCTCTAAAAAAATAAGGATTGGTGTGGAACAAACTAAGTCAGATGACTTAGGTATATACTGGGCTACACATAATGGAAGTTCTTGACTTTAGTTCTTACTGATGACCTTGTTGTTATTGCTAGCTATATTGTTTTCTATATTGTCTGTTTCAGAAGTGTTGTCCCAAGCCTATTATACAGAGGGAAGTATGTCAGAAAGAGAAATGCCAGTGCAGAATATTAATGCATATGTATGGAATTTAGAAAGATGGTAATGATGACCCTATATGCAAGGCAGCAAAAGAGACGCAGATGTAGAAACAGTTTCAGACTCTGTGGGAAAAGTCAAGGGGGGGATGATTTGAGAGAACAGCATTGAGACGTGTATATTACCATGTGTGAAATAGATCACCAGTCCAGGTTTGATGCATGAGACAGGGCGCTCAGGGCCGGTGCACTGGGAAGACCCTGAGGGATGGGATGGAGAGGGAGGTGGTGGGAGGGGGCTTCAGGATCGGGGGGGGGGGGGGGGGGCACATGTGCACCTGTGGCTGATCATGTCGTTGTCTGGCAAAAACCACTACTATATTGTAAAGTAATTATACTCCAATTAAAATAAATTAATTTTTTTAAGTGTTGTCCCTTACATTACCAAGTGTGTGATGAAATGGTTATATAATGTCCCAAACTATGTTCAGATTCATTACCCTGAAGGGCCTCTGCCATCTACCTCTACAAAGATTAATCATAGCCATTGAAGCTGCTGACCTTTAACACCCCCTGAAAGGAGTTCAGGGTGAAAATTAGGAATGAGGCCCTCTGTGCTCCAAACAAAACACTGCAGAAGAGGCCTTCAGATAGTTAGACACTTTGGGGAGGAGATTTTTATGACCCCCGATTCTTGTATCTTCTCAAACCTAGAGAAACACTAACATCACTGACAGTGACGGCCACTTTGGCTATTAAGGAAAAACAATTGCAATTAAAGTCAAAATAGAGTAGCTACGGAATAACTAGGTGACACTATGGTGTGGTTCCAGACAAGTCCTTGTGTTGTTGAGAACTTGAGTTTTCTGAGCTGTGTCAGACTTAGGATGCCATCAGCCATTGTGAAAACCAAGTCTGCTAGCAGTAGGTGACTGCAGTCTTACTTTTGAAAGGTCTCTTCTTGTAACTGTTATATGTTTAGACAAGGAAATTTCTCTGGATCCTATGTTGACAAGAAAAAAGGAAAAAAAATGTGTAATGACCAATAGCCACATTAAAGGTTAAGACCTATGTCAATAAACCTAGGATACAACTGGATACCTGGCTGCAAGTCCCCTCAAAGTGTTAAGTCTAAATTAGGATTCAAGCTCCAGTTCAGGCTTAACTTTTTCTAATTTGTCTACTAATGTTCAGGTTGTCATTCCTCCAACTATTTCTGAGTCCTAATGGCTCTAGCCCTTTGGACAGGATGACCCAAGCTCTGACCCTATCTGGATCACAATCAAAACCATCATCAAACATAACCTGGTTCTTACTCCTTCTGTGAGCCCTAGTTACAATAACTTACGGATCTATGGCCTCTGTTTTCTTAAACTACCTGTAAAGACTTGTCTCCTCCAGATGACAGCAGATTCACTGTCAAGATAATAATGATGAAGAGAAAAACCAGTGCCCCCAAAGAGATTACAGCCACTCCTCCAAACAGAACCTGCAGGAATAACTCCAGTCACTCTGGATCCTCTTACTAAAATGGGACGAGTGCTCTGTGACCCCAATTAGACAGGGTCTATGAGTCCCATGTCAGCACTGAAGAAGTTATAAAAGATTGGCCTTCTGTCCCTCATCACCCCAATAAAGATTTCTTGGGGTTCATGTCTCTCAAGGAAAATTTGAAGTAGGAGATAGATTGGCCCTTGGGCTGAACAGGTGGTGATCGTCAAGCAGACAAAACTGAGGTATTGTCCTCAGCCAGACAAGAACAAGAATGACGCCTATATCCCTTTCTCCATTGATATGCTGCTGCTGCTGCAGCTGCTGCTGCTGCTAAGTCGCTTCAGTTGTGTCCAATTCTGTGCGACCCCATAGACGGCAGCCCACCGGGCTCCTCCTGTCCCTGGGATTCTCCAGGCAAGAACACTGGAGTGGGTTGCCATTTCATGCATGCTAAGTCGCTTCAGTCATGTCTGACTCTGTGTGACCCTATGGACAGCAGCCCTCCAGGCTCCTCTGTCCACGGAATTCTCTAGGCAAAATGCTGGAGTGGGTTGCATTTCCTTCTCAGTCTCCATTGATGCGGAGGAAATAAAATGACTGGGGAGTTTGTTGCAGTGAAAAGGAAAAAGGAAGTGGGGGAGGGTGAGGCATAAGGATTTTGTTTTTTGTTTTTTTGTTTTTTTTTTTTTTCCTTTTCTTTCCAGAGAACAGAGAAGATAAAGAGAACAGTGAGCAGGCCTGAGCATTCCATTGTTTTGTTTTGTTTTGTTACTTTAGCTGCTCATAACTCTGCATGTCTGTAACTTAGTTTGCTTTTCTGCCCCCTAACTCTCCAGGAACTACCCTTCACACCTATTGTCCACTGTTTACCCTTACAACACCGCTCCGCTGGTAGTTACAGATCAGAAAGGAGGCTGCAGAGCCACCGACCTGCCAGCCTCAATTACTGGGTTACCATGCCATCCTATGACTGTTTTGGAGAAGATTCTAATACACTTGTTCATCACCAAGCCCTTATGGGGAACCCTTGCCTTGTATGAGCCCTAGACTCTTCACGGCATGGGCACAGTTCTTGAGACACAAGCCTGCTGTGTTGCCCTCTCCACTGCCTGAGGATTAAAGGCACCTTTCTATTTCCTCCAAGTTCTGTCTCCATCCGTATTTTTTCATTCAGCTTCAGTGGACAGAGAAAGCCAAGATTTTGGCCAGCAACACTTGTATGTTATTTTTAAGTGACCCTCCCTACATTCTCCTAAGTACAGAGCGAACAACAGTGCAGAAGTTTCCTTTCTCTCCACACCCTCTCTAGCATTTATTCTTTAATATGCTCAGGGCCAATCTGATGAATGTGAGTACTTACCTCATTGGACTTTTGATTTGCATTTCTCTAGTCATTAGGGATGCTGAGCATCTTTTCATGTGCCTATCTGCTATCTGTAGGCTTTTCTCAGAGAAATATCCATTTTGATCTTTGGCCCATTTTTTTTTTCTTTCTTTCTTGGTTTGTATGTATTTTTGATCTTGAGCTGCATGAGCTGTTTGTATGTTTTGGAAATAAATCCCTGTGTCTCTTCTTTTGCAAATATTTCTTCCTATTCTGAGGGCTGTCCTTGACTTTCTTTGAGGGTTTCCTTTTGGTGTGCAAAAGCTTTTAAATTTAATTCGGTCCCATTTTCTGATTTGTGGTTTGCTTTCATTTTTCTAAGAGGAAGATCCACTTAGAACTTGCTGCATTCATGTCAAATTGTGTCCTGTTTATATTTGTCTGAAGAATTTCATAGCATTCATTCTTACAACTAGATTTTTTTATCTATTTGGAGTTTATTTTTGTGTATGGCATTAAGGAGTATTCTAACTCATTCTCATTTTCATGGCTGAAGGAAGCTTCTCAATGTCCTCCATAGTGGCTGTTACCAGTTTACATCCCAAGCATTGGTGGAGGAGGCTTCCCTTGTGTCCATGCCTCTCCAGCAGTTATTGTTTTTAGAGTGTTTGTTCATGGTCTTCTGACTGGTGTAATGTGATCCCTGGCTGTAGTTTAGATTTTCATGTCTCTAATAAATAGTGACGTTGACACCCTTTCTTGTGATTATTTTAAAGGGTGTGAGTTCAACTTACTTCTTGAAATTGGCTTCATTAATGCTCGCCTTGTTTTGAATTCTTTTCTGATGACCACACCTAAGGCATTTCTCCATGAGATGGTTGGGTGGCATCACGATTCAATGGACCTGAGTCTGAGCAAGCTCCGGGAGTTGGTGATGAACAGAGAAGCCTGGCGTGCTGCAGTCTATGGGGTCTCAGAGTCAGACACGACTAAGTGCTGAACTGAACTGAACTAGGAGGGCAGGTGGTTTTTTCTTTGCGAAATGAAAATATCTTTTGCCATATTAATGAACAAGAAATGTCACAGCCATCAGAGATTTCTGGCCTCCAAATGTGAATGAGGGCTCCCCGAAAGGTGATCCAGAGGATGCTGCCAACCGCCATGGCAACTCCTGAGGAGTGGGGGAATGCAAGAAGCAAGGTGAACTAAGAAAGAGGATTGGCCCCAGACAGCTGAGAGGCACAAGAAAGGAATGAATGCAGCGAGCCCAGAGGTTTGCATCTTCCCATGCATAGAATGCTAAATTCCTTAACTGGGTATCTGATCTTTGCTGTTCAGACTGCCTGCTCCCTTTGTTGCAAACCTGTGTACAGCCTGACTCCCCCCTCTTGCCTCCTTGGAGCAGTTTTCTCAGAGTTATTGAGATGCTGTCTCCAAGGCTTGGAGTTGTAAACATTCCCACCAAGTAAAATAACTTTCTACTTTCAGCTTGTGACTGTATTTTTTTAGTTGACAACTTACAGACTTGTGAAAGTTAAACCCCCAGCAGTACAGCTCTTCACCGTGCTGTTACAGAAAATGGCCACAAGGTGGCAGCACGCCTTCATACCACATTTTTTTAAAAAAACTAATTTCCTTGTTACTTTCTATTGGGATATAATTGATTTATAAAGTTGTGTTTCTTTTAGATGTATAGGAACTCGATTTAGTTATATTAATACATAGACGTCTATCTACTCTTTTGGTTTCCTTTTCACATATGGATGATCACAGTGTGTTCAATAAACTTCCCTGTGCTATTCAGTAAGTACTTTTTGGTTGGGGGCAGGAGGAAAAGGGGACGACAGAGGATGAGATGGCTGGATGGCATTACCGACTCGATGGACATGAGTTTGAGTGAACTCCGGGAGTTGGTGATGGACAGGGAGGCCTGGCGTGCTGCGATTCATGGGGTCGCAAAGAGTCGGACAGGACTGAGCGACTGAACTTAATGTGTGTATATAATATGATATATTATAGATAGATAGATAGATAGATAGATTTAAGGGATTGTTAATTCCAATCCCTAAATTATCCTGCCTGTATCTGGAGGGCAACAGGCACAGCAGGTTCATTGTGGAGGCACCCTGCCTGTCACATGCTCCCAGCTCCCTCAGCCCCAGGATACTCCAGCCTTGGGACCCAAGCTAATCAGGCTCCAGGGATGTGACACCAGTCTAGGTCTAGGTCACTATGTCCTGAGGGAAACAGTCATCATTCCCTTTTTTTGCTTTTTCTGTTTTTATCTCATCATTTGAGCTGAAGTTTATAGGTGAATTGCATTCCACCACAATTAGTTTCACTTCTATTAATACATACTGAGGTTTGTTTTGTTTTGTTTTGTTTTTTCCATATAGGTTATGTTAGGGTGTGGAGTAAGTGTCCTTGTGTTAAACAGTGGGTCCTGGTCATTTATTTTATAAATAGTAGTGTTCATGTATTTGTCTGAAGCAACTCTGAAGAAACTCATTTCTCCATGCCCCATATCTTTATATCTTGGCGATTAGAAGTTTCTTTTCTAAGTCTGCAAGGCTTTGTCTCCAGGCAAGAAGTTCAATTGTATCTATCTTTAGATTACACCTAAAGGTGATATCATGATACTGATACTTGTCTCTTTTGTGTCCCTTACGTCACTTGGAATAATCATCTCTACTTTCTTTCCTGTGGCCGGCCTTGGATTATTTCCTGCTTCTTTATGGCTGAGAAATATTGCATTGTGTACATGTACCCCATCGTCCGTATGAACTCAACTGTGCTTCTACGATTACCTTGATCCCCAGTCTTGGTTATTATACCTTACAGGGTCAAAATCACAGGGTTAGCCATCTTTTAAAAAATATTTTGTCTGTATTCTCGCCCCCACCCCAGTCCAAACATGAGATACAAGCCTGCTCAGGCTCCAGGAATGGAATAGCTGCCCAAATCAGGGAGGGTGCATGCAGGGAATAAATTAGTCATTGATTTTTTTTTCTTTGTTTTCTTTAACTTCATGCTGAAACTGTCACATTTGTAGTTTTGTGCTTGCCGTTAGTGTGCAACCACCCGATTCAGTTATGACGTATATACAGCATGTCTGTTCCTTTTTGGATTCTTTTGCCATAGAGATTATTACAGAAGCTCGAGCAAAGTTCCACTTACTGAACATCGAGTTCTTGAGCATCTATGACAGCTACAGATTTCTGCATATATATGGAAGGAAGGAAAGAGATAATCCATTTGGATTATCTATTACACCTACAGATTCTGTGTATATGTAAGTCCCTACCTCCAAATTCATCCCTGCCCTTTCTTTTTTTTTTTTTTTTTTTTTTGCTGGCACCTTCTGTGTTTGAATTCTCAGAGTCTCTTTTTAGGTTGTAAGTTTGTTCCTTTGTATCTCTTTTTAAATTTTTCCTACAAGGAACATCAAAGGCTGTTGTCTTCCTCAGTCTGGCTGACTTCACTTAGTGTACAATCCTTCAAGGTCCATCCTCCTGGAGACTAGTGGCATAATTTCTTAATTTCAGTGGCACTTCTTTTTTACTCAGCAAGGCTGAGTAATGGTCCATTGTCTATACGGAACACATTTTCTTAACATTTAATCTGTCAGTGGACATTTTGCAGGCTCTGTTTTGGCTGTTTCAAGTATAGCTGCAGTGAATGTTGGGGTGCATGTGTTTTTATTGAATGATGACTTTCTCAGGATATCAGCCCAGGTGAGGGGATGTCTGATCCTAGGATTAGATCTGAGAGATTTTTTTTTTTTTTTTTGACATGCGGAGGCTGTGCTTTCTAGTGGCTGTTATCAATGTCCATTTCCACTGAACATGTACTGGGATTACCTCACCTCCTAGCTGTATCCTACTTTTATTATTTGTTGACTTCTGAGGATGACCAGTCTGACTGGCGGGATTTGATTTCCCATTGTTTTGATTGATATTCCTGCAGCGATTAGGGATTCTGTGCATCTACTCCTGGGGTGGAGGTTTGCTTTTTTTTCCTTCTTGTTTTCTTCACATTAAAGAGCATGCGGGACATTTTACTGTGGCAACTGACTTCTTGACACTCTGTTGTGTTTAGAATTTATTTCTGCAACCCCCGCCCTGGGAGGTTTCCTGAGGGCAACTGTCGTTAACAGAAACCCCAGGCCTTGTGAATTAGAGGTGCTGGTCAGCCTCCTTGGTCAAGTGGTAGTTACAGGAAATGTTTACAGGCAACTGCCCTTTTAAAGCACATCTCTGATTCCTGGGAAAGTCAGCATCCTGGACTGTGGATTAGAGTGAAGTGTACCTGAACAAACCCCAAAGGGCCTGTGTTTCACTACTTTCCCCCCATAAAGCATCACACACACATACACACATGCACACACACACACACTCTGGACTAATTACTACCAGGTTCCTGCTGAGTGTGCTTAGGTGCCTAGGAGGCTGCACACCAGAAAGGAGGCTTGAACTGGAATGCCCAGCACCAGGGTACATGCAGGGTTTGTAATATTTGCTCCCAAGTCCCTGGAGGCCGGGATTCCACTGGGGAATCTGGTCTGATCCAGAACATAGCAGGCAGTAGATGTTTAAAAGGGTTCAGTGAAGGGCGCCCTGCCAGGCTGCGTCAAACTCACCCCAGTCCAGGTAGCAGCCCCAATCAGGGAGGTTGAGGGGAATAAAGTAGGCACTGCTTCTCTTTCCTTCTCTTTAATATCATGCCGATGTTATGTTACAGTATAGTCGATTTGCGATATTGTGATTGTTGCTGTATCAGTGAGTTCAGTCACTCAGTCATGTCCAACATTTTGCGACCCCATGAGTCGCAGCATGCCAGGCCTCCCTGTCCATCACCAGCTCCCAGAGTTCACTCAGACTCACGTCCATCAAGTCAGTGATGCCATCCAGCCATCTCATCTTCCATCGTCCCCTTCTCCTCCTGCCCCCAATCCCTCCCAGCATCAGAGTCTTTTCCAATGAGTCAACTCTTCCCATGAGGTGGCCAAAGTACTGGAGTTTCAGCTTTAGCATCATTCCTTCCAAAGAAATTCCAGGGCTGATCTCCTTCAGAATGGACTGGTTGGATCTCCTTGCAGTCCAAGGGACTCTCAAGAGTCTTCTCCAACACCACAGTTCAAACGCATCAATTCTTCAGTGCTCAGTCTTCTTCACAGTCCAAATCTCACATCCATACATGACTACTGGAAAAACCATAGCCTTGACTAGACGGACCTTAGTCGGCAAAGTCATGTCTCTGCTTTTGAATATGTTATCTAGGTTGGTCATAACTTTTCTTCCAAGGAGTAAGCGTCTTTTAATTTCATGGCTGCAGTCACCATCTGCAGTGATTTTGGAGCCCTAAAAAATAAAGTCTGACACTGTTTCTACTGTTTCCCCATCTATTTGCCATGAAGTGATGGGACCAGATGCCATGATCTTCGTTTTCTGAATGTTGAACTTTAAGCCAACTTTTTCACTCTCCTCTTTCACTTTCATCAAGAGGCTTGTTAGTTCCTCTTCACTTTCTGCCATAAGGGTGATGTCATCTGCATATCTGAGGTTATTGATATTTCTCCCGGCAATCTTGATTCCAGCTTGTGTTTCTTCCAGTCCAGCATTTCTCATGATGTACTCTGCATAGAAGTTAAATAAGCAGGGTGAAAATATACAGCCTTGACGCACTCCTTTTCCTATTTGGAAGCAGTCTGTTGTTCCATGTCCAGTTCTAACTGTTGCTTCCTGGCCTGCATACAGATTTCCCATCTCTTTCAGAATTTTCCACAGTTTATTGTGATCCACACAGTCAAAGGCTTTGGCACAGTCAGTAAAGCAGAAGTAGATGTTTTCCTGGAACTCTTTTGCTTTCTTCACGATCCAGCAGATGTTGGCAATTTGATCTCTGGTTCCTCTGCCTTTTCTAAAACTAGCTTGAACAACTGGAAGTTCACGGTTCACGTATTGCTGAAGCCTGGCTTGGAGAATTTTAAGCATTACTTTACTAGCATGTGAGATGAGTGCAATTGTGTGGTAGTTTGAGCATTCTTTGGCATTGCCTTTCTTTGGGACTGGAATGAAAACTGACCTCTTCCAGTCCTGTGGCCACTGCTGAGTTTTCCAAATTTGCTGGCATATTGAGTGCAGCACTATCACAGCATCATCTTTCAAGATTTGAAATAGCTCAACTGGAATTCCATCACCTCCACTAGCTTTGTTCATAGTGGTGCTTCCTAAAGCCCACTTGACTTCACATTCCAGGATGTCTGGCTCTAGATGAGTGATCACACCATCATGATTATCTGGGTTGTGAAGATCTTTTTTGTACAGTTCTTCTGTGTATTCTTGGCACCTCTTCTTAATACCTTCTGCTTCTGTTAGGTCCAGACCATTTCTGTCCTTTATTGAGCCCATCTTTGCATGAAATGTTCCCTTGGTATCTCTAATTTTCTTGAAGAGATCTCTAGTCTTTCCCATTCTGTTGTTTTCCTCTATTTCTTTGCATTGATCACTGAAGAAGGCTTTCTTATCTCTTGCTATTCTTTGGAACTCTTCATTCAGACGCTTATATCTTTCCTTTTCTCCTTTGCTTTTCGCTTCTCTTCTTTTCACAGCTATTTGTAAGGTCACCCAATTCAGGTATAATATATCTATGAGATATATCTTTTTTTTTTTTTTTTTTTTTGGCCATAGAAGGTCAAACAGAGTTGTGAGCATCAGGTCCTGGTGGCAGATGTATCTCAGATAGAGTTTTCTGTGTATACAAAGAAGGAAGATGGGAGATAATTTCTGTGAATTCTCTCCTGAAGCGAAGTGAAGTCATTCAGTCATGTCCAACTCTTTGTGACCCCATGGACGGTAGCCTACCAGGCTCCTCTGTCCATGGGATTTTCCAGGATTCTCTCCTAGAGATACCTATTTCTGTGTATAGGTTACAGGTACAGATTCCCATGAACATGGGAACGGAAGGAAGGGAGGGAGAAAGGAAGAGGATAATCCTTGGGGATTATTGCTTACACATACAGGTTTCTATGTCTGTGTTCAGATCTCCTAATTCATTTTCTGGCCTTTCTCATTCTTTTCTTTTTACTTTTTTTTTTCTATTTCTTGGAACCCTTGGTTTGTGTTTGAAATCTCAGAGTTTCTTTGGGCTCATAAATAAGACACTTTGTATGTCTATTAATAATTTGCCTAGCAGGTACATCATACACTATTGTCTTCCTATGCTGACTGACTTCTCTTAGAAATGATCCTTTAAGGTCCATCCGTGTGGATACCTGTGGACACGTGACCCCAGGTTCAGTGTCTGGGAGGGGGTAACCCTGGAGACTGTGGACATGTGACCCCCCCCCAGGGTCTGGGGGTGGGGTCACCTTCAAGAGTGTCCTCATGTGACCTCAGGTGCAGGGTCTGGGGGTTGTGTATGTCTCACCCCTCTACACGAGTCAGGATGGTGTGTACCTGGAGACCCTCTCTCTCCTCTTTTACTGTAGCGTGTATTGTTCCCCTGAGATTTCCAACAGCTGAGTTGTGGTGAAGGAAAGGAAGCATATGTTGCAGGTTCTGAGCAAGGGAGCCTGGGCAGACGGAGCTTAAAAGGTTCACTCTCCCGGAAGGCTTTCATGGGAAGTTTAAAGACAAGGTTAGAAGGGGGTTATGGAGTGGGTTATCTGCTCAGGGACCTTCTCCTGATTGGCTGGTGGTGAGGTCATCGGGAGTTAGCATCATCACCTTCTGGTTCTAATGGGTCTGGAGTCTGTGTGCTTGTAGGCAGCATGCAGTTAACTTTTCCACCTGTTGGGGATTTGAGTGTGTATAAGACAGCTCACAGGACACGGCTCAGAACATTATCCACAGCCCTTGAGAAGGAGCTTAGGTCCTTGACTTTGTTTAATGGCTATGTTACTGTTTTCTCCTCTTTGACAGTTTTCCTTTCTTTCTGCATGTCCTCACTTCTCTGGTTAAATGCACACTTTGGATCTCAGATAAGCCGGGGAGTCTAAAGGTTTTCTACAGACAGGAGGCAGGTAGAGGACATGGTATGTTTTCCCTTAAAATCTGATGATTTTTGGATTAATGGATTAATCAGTGCTTCATAGGATTTTCTCCTCTTGTTTTATTCCCACCTCTTCCCAGAAAGATCAATTTCAGTGATTAAACTGAAGAGGAAAAGTTAACATTTTGCACAACCTCCTGCTCCTTCTGCCTCTGTAACTCAGCTTGCTCCTTGCAAAGTCTGGATCACATAGTTCTCCGAAAGTGGGGACTCACAATAGTAGGAACTGGAGCTTATTGCACTCACCCTTGCCCTGCTCTCTGCAATTACCCAGCCCCTTCAACCCCGCAAACCCACTTAATCATGCCTGGCTGTGTATAAAAACTCTGTAACCCCTTTGTTTGGGGCTCAGAGCTTGGAGTGTTAACTCCTCTGGGCCCACTAGTGTAATAAACCAGAGTTCTCCAACTCTCCGAGTGTGGTGCTTGGTTTCTCGAGTACTGGTTTCTGCAACAAAGGACAAGGTAGGGACTTCCCTGGTGGTCCAGTGGCTAACAGCTGGCGCTTACAATGCAGGGGACCCAGGTTCAGTCCCTGGTCAGAGAACTAGATCCCACATGCCACAGGTAAAAGATCCCTTGTGCCAGAACAAACTGACCCGGGAACAGAAGATTAACTGTACTTAAAACAAGATTACACTGGTCAGACCACTGATGACCAATTTGAAGGTGACTGACAGAGCTGACTGTGCTGTTTCTGCATGTAGCCCCTCTGCCCCATTCCCACCCACTCCCCCCCCACCCCAATCTATAAAAGCTCTCACACCCTGCTTGTTGGTGGTGGGCACGGCCTTGCACAGATGTCCACCGCCCAACTCTCCAGTTTCTGGCATCTAAAATAAAGCCCACGTTTCTTTCTGCCAACCTGGAGTGTTTATTGGCTTTCAAGAAGAGAGCAGCCAGACCCCAGCTACTCTTTTCAGTAGCATGCTGATTCACAATTGTTTTAATAAATAATTAGGTATTGATTGGGCTTCCCTGTGGCTCAGCTGGTAAAGAATCTGCCTGCAGTGCGCAAGGCCTGGGTTCAATCTCTGGGTTGGGAGGATCCCCTGGAGAAGGGAAAGTCTACTTTCCCCTACTCCACTCCAGTATTCTGGCCTGGAGAATTCTATGGACTGAATAGTCTATGGGGTCACAAAGAATCGGACACAACTGAGCAACTCACTTTCACTAGGTATTGGTTTAGGCTTATTTCACTGTTAACTTTCAGTGTATGCATTCTGATATAAGCTTTATGCAAGGAGAAACGTTTCTTGTTACTAATATGAGGAGTATTGCTTCTATTAATTAATAAATTAAGTTTAGTTCAGTTGCGCAGTTATGTCCAACTCTTTGTGACCCCATGCACTGCTGCATGCCAGGCCTCCCTGTCCATCACCAACTCCTGGAGCTTGCTCAAACTCATGTCCATTGAGTCAGTGATGCCATCCAACCATCTCATCCTCTGTTGTCCCTTTCTCCTCCTGCCTTCAATCTTTCCCAACATCAGGGTCTTTTCCAATGCATCAGTTCTTCACATCAGGTGGCCAAAGTATTGGAGTTTCAGCTTTAGCATCAGTCCTTCCAATGAATATTAAGGACTACTTTCCTTTAGGATTGACTGGCTTGATCTCCTTGCAGTCCAAGGGACTCGCAAAAGTCTTCTCCAACACCACAGTTCAAAGGCATCAATTCTTCAGCACTCAGCTCTCTTCATGGTCCAACTCTCACATCCATACATGACTACTGGAAAAACCATAGCTTTGACTAGATGGACCTTAGTCAGGCAAAGTAATGTCTAGGTTGGTCATAGCTTTTCTTCCAAAGAGCAAACCTCTTTTAATTTGATGACTGCAGTAACTATCTGCAATGATTTTGGAGCCCAAGAAAATAAAGTCTGTCACTGTTTCTGTTGTTTCCCCATCTATTTGCCATGAAGTAATGGTACCAGATGCCATGATCTTCATTTTTTGAATGTTGAGTTTTAAACCAGTTTTTTCACTGTCTTTCACTTTTATCAAGAGGCTCTGTAGTTCCTCTTTGCTGTCTGCATATCTGAGATTATTGATATTTCTCCTGGGAAATCTTGATCCCAGCTTGTGCTTCCTCAATCTCAGCATTTTGCATGATGTATTCTGCATTTAAGTTAAATAAACAGAGTGGCAATATACAGCCTTGATGTACTCCTTTCCCGATTTGGAACCAGTCTGTTGTTCCATGTCCAGTTCTAACTCTAACTTCTTGACCTGCATACAGGTCAAGGCCTGCCTGTCAAGAGGCAGGTCAGCTAGTCTGGTATTCCTATCTCTTGAAGAATTTTCCACAGTTTGTTGTGATCCACACAGTCAAAGGCTTTGGCATAGTAAGTAAAACAGAAGTAGATGTTTTTCTGGAACTTTCTTGCTTTTTGATGATCCAACAGATATTGGCAATTTCATCTCTAGTTCCTCTGCCTTTTCTAAATCAAGCTTGAACATCTGGAAGTTCTCAGTTCACATACTGTTGAAGCCTTGCTTGGAGAATTTTGAGTGTTACTTTGCTAGCATGTGAGATGAGTGCAATTGTGCAGTAGTTTGAGCATTCTTTGGCATTGCCTTTCTTTGGGATTGGAATGAGAACTGACCTTTTCCAGTCCTGTGGCCACTGTTGTGTTTTCCAAATTTGCTGGCATATTGAGTGTAGCACTTTAACAGCATTATCTTTTAGGATTTAAAGTAGCTCAGCTGGAATTCCATCACCTCCACTAGCTTTGTTCGTAGTGATGCTTCCTAAGGCCCACTTGACTTCAGTCTCCAGGATGTCTGGCTCCAGGAGAATGATCACACCATCATGGTTATCTGGGTCATTAAGATCTTTTTTTTTTTTTTTGTATAATTCTTCTGTGTATTCTTGTATAATTAATAAAGTAGTCTGATATTAATTAGTTGTTTGCCGGGGTCCAGCCCCGGTGGATCCAGGGAATTCGAAGCAGGGACGGAGTCGGTGAGGAAAAACTTATTTATTTAGAAATATAAAGAGAGATTAGGAAAGAATAGTGTAGTAGGAAAATTAGTGAAGAAAAGATGCTGAATAACTTGGTTTATGTGGAAAACCAATAAAACTCCAAGACAAGGAATTTTCACCGTCTACGTAGGCCACCGGCACCCACTTGAATAGCAGAAGGTGCCTCGCCTTGGGCTCCCTCTTGCATGGGTCTTAGAAGCCAGGGCAAATAAGTAGACACTGTGAGCCTTCATGCTCCAGATGGGAATTCAGCCAGAAAAGGGAGAAAAGAATGACATGGGGGAGCCAAGCATTGGTGCCAGACCCACAACTTTATTTTCAAAAGCAGCTTATATACCCGAAGTTGTACATAAAGAAATAATGGAATATGCAGAGTTATGCAGGGGCAGCAGTCCTGACCCTTATTGAGACCAGGCTTTCCTCTTGCATACCTTCCCGTATACAAAAGGTCCCAGGTGGTTTTACATCATCTTCTGGCCAGGGGGCCTGTTAATATTTTTATGGCTCTTTTCCTAGATAAATATCTATTCAACCAGGAAACTCTTTTTCCCTAGAAGTGTTTTTTCTTTAATCTGCATCACCCTCAAAGTACTAAATAAAGTTACATTTCTGTAGAACAAAGGTGCAGCGGGTTATAACAAAGAAAGTACTTAGCTCAAAGATCTAATGTTGCTAATACCAGGTCTACTACCTCATATATATATATATATATATATATATATATATATATATATATATATGTATGTATGTATGTATACTAACTATATCTACAAATAAAAGATATGAAAACTTGGCAGCAAGAATTGGCTCAACAAATGAAACCCTTAATCAGTCCTATTCTAATGATTTTGACTCCTTGGAAGCCCCTACATTCCTAGGATGTTTTAAGCTTCCTGTGCCTCTTGCAGTTGGGAGGCCACAAACAATCACATATGCAGCTGTAAGAATCCGGCAGGCAGGCTAGAAAGCCATCAGAGGGGTTTTTGGATTGAAACACTCTTATTATGCCCAGGAGACTTATTATCTAAAACCTCTAAATTAACTTTTTCCAGAAAAAGGTGGTGGGGGGACAGCCCCTGTTAATGTCAGAAGAGTAGGTGGAAAGCATAACACAGTAAAGCAGGCAGACTCTGGTTTTTGGGGGTAGATGCTCGGGAACAGGGGGTCTCCTGAGGCTTAATTCTGCCTTTGCTTATGCCGAGCCTCCTTCCTCATGACCTTTGCCACGGGCGGAGTTCCTCATGCTGGCTCTGGGCAGTTGTTGATGTATTTATAGGTGATTATGTGGTTGACCTTAAATGCTTTCTTCATTGATGACTGCTTTTAAGCTGACTGTGGTATTGTATATGCTTATTCTCTAGAGATGTTTCTTGTTGTTTAGTTGTCCAGTCATGTTCAACTCTTTGTGATTCCGTGGACTCATGACCTACCAGGCTCTGGCTGGCCTGCCCTGGCCTACCAGGCTCCTCTGACCATGGAGATTCTCCAGGCAAGAACACTGGAGTGGGTAGCCATGCCCTCCTCCAGGGGATCTTCCCGACCAGGGATCTTCGAGTTTCCTGCATTGGCAGGCGATTCTTTACTGCTGAGCCTCCAGGGAAGCCCAGAGACATTAGTACCCTATAACTAAAAACCTGTGTCTAAAAACTTATACCTTTTAAGATAACACTGAAAGTTATGTTAAAAGTTATATTTTTAAGTAATATTTAAAGTTGAACTACAGTTCTTTTCCGGAAAACCAGCTATCACCAGGCTTATAAGGCTTATTAGCTTTACTCATAAATGATAGGATGAGTTTGTTCTTGTAAACTGTCTATAGCAGCTCCTCTGGCTCCAGGATATTTAACTTCTTTTATCATCCTTTATGGCACTTTATCCATAGCACCAGCTTTAAATCTCTATCTCTTACACGTAGATACTAAGTGAGTCTTTTATTTACTTATGAGAGTTGAATCTGGTGCGAAGTTTGCTCTGATTTTAGCCTAAGTGTTGTGAGGTTTAAAATCTCCCCTAGGCTTCACTTAGTCCATTGAAGAACACTTTCCAGGATGCTCATCTTGTCAGGACTTATCTCCTCTTGTATGTTAGGAGCTCATTAATGGGTTATGAAGTTATTGATATTGGAGGGAGTGACTATGTGTGCTTCATGACTCAATCAAGCTCTCTATTCTTTATTTACCATTAATTCTCCATTTTTTTAAATTTCTTAAAAACTTTTGTATAAGCTATGTTCCTGAGGTACAAAACACAGCCTACAGCTTCCCCTCCCTTGGGCTACGCCTTGACTGAACATCTGATCATTATGGTAATTATGCTTTCTTCTGTTCCTCCCCAGGGTTCCCTGAGGATGGGGTTTACCAGAGGGTCGATTATCAAACAGGCTCCTTTAGAGGAGAGTGAATCACCACCAAGTTCTTTGACTTTTAGGCTGATGCTCATCCTATTCTGGTGAATAATTTTGTTGTTATAATTATGTGAATATAGGGCTAAGGGGACGACAGAGGATGAGATGGCTGAATGGCATCACTGACTCGATGGACATGAGTCTGAGCGAACTCCAGGAGTTGGTGATGGACAGGGAGGCCTGGCATGCTGCGATTCATGGGGTCGCAAAGAGTCGGACACGATTGAGCGACTGAACTGAACTGAACTGAACTGAGGGCTAAGCATAGAAGGATATCTAATCCCAGGGTGGATCTTCCTTGTGGTGTAATCATAAGTGTTAAAGTCAGCTTCATGGCTTATTTATGCTTTTTTATTACTTTATTTTTTAATTTAAAAACTTGTCTTCCACTCTTATTGATGTGCAATTGACATATAGAGACCTTATAATTTTAAAATATACACCATAATAAGTTGACTTACATACATGATGAAATGATTATCACAAAAAATTTAGTGAGCATCCAATCTTACATAAATACATTAAATAAATATGAAAAATAGTTTTTCTTTGTGTTGAGAACTCAAGATTCTCTTAACTTTCATAGGTAACATACACAGTGTTAAATTTATTTCATAGTTCATTTCTTTTAAGTGTGGATTTTTACAGCTTCACTAGGACTTAATTTTATTTTTAGGTAATCCCATGCTTTACACTGGAGTTCTACTGATATGAATTAATCTTAGGACCAAAGTGGCTGGCATGCAATGTGCCAACCCTAATTAGTTAATATAACTTCCTCAGACTCCCTCTTGTGTGTGCTTGGTCTCTCAGTTGTGTCTGACTCTTCACAACCCCATGGACTATAAACCTGGCAGGCTTCTCTGTCCATGGGACAGGGAAGAATACTGGAGTGGGTTGCCATTTCCTCCTCCAAGGGATCTTCCTGACCTGGGGATAGAACCTGCATCTTCTGTGTCTCCTGCCTTGCAGGTGGGTTCTCTACCTGCTGAGCCTCCTCTTGTGGCTTACCTTTCATCCCTACTGTTTCCCACAGGGCAGGGTTACACAAGGCATAGTTTTTTGCGCAGCTGGTGTCTGCTTCTTTTAATCTTCTATGTTTAGAGACCATTCTCACCAGATGCAGATAATTGCATCTGTAATTATACCAATATTAGACATTAATAGACTAAGATCATGGCATCTGGCCCTATCACTTCATGGCAAATAGATGGGCAAACAGTGGAAACAGTGGCTGACTTTATTTTTCTGGGCTCCAAAATCACCGCAGATGGTGACTGGAGCCATGAAATTAAAAGACACTCCTTGAAAGGAAAGTTATGACCAACCTAGATAGCATATTCAAAAGCAGAGACATTACTTTGCCAACAAAGATCCATCTACTCAAGGCTATGGTTTTTCCAGTGGTCACGTATGGATGTGAGAGTTGGACTATAAAGAAAGCAGAGTGCCGAAGAATTGATGCTTTTGAACTGTGGTGTTGGAGAAGACTCTTGAGAGTCCCTTGGACTGCAAGGAGATCCAACCAGTCCATCCTAAAGAAGATCAGTCCTGGGTGTTCATTGGAAGGACTGATGCTGAGGCTGAAACTCCAATACTTTGGCCACCTCATGTGAAGAGCTAACTCATTGGAAAAGACCCTGATGCTGGGAGGGATTGGGGGCAGGAGGAGAAGGGGACAACAGAGGATGAGATGGCTGGATGGCATCACCAACTCAATGGACGTGAGTTTGGGTGAACTCTGGGAGTTGGTGATGGACAGTGGGGCCGGTGTGCTGCAGTTCATGGGGTCACAAAGAGTCGAACATGACTGAGCAACTGAACTGAACTGAACTGAGACTGGAACTTGTTTGTTTATAGGGTTATTAAATCCATCCAGGTATTTACAGGGCTTCACTTTAATTATTAAGCTATATCACCAGGTTGAGTAGGACTTTGTATGTATAAGTTTTAGCATTTAAGTGATATATTGGTATTCAATGTAGTAGTTTGAGTTAAATTAAAATCAGAATTGAAATATTTAATATTTTTTTCTTTTGAAGATTATTAAAATGTACTTTATTGCTAATTTTGTTTGAGGTACGTGACAGTTCCAGAGTGATGCATTTTTTTTACAAACATTATCTTTTTTACTGGGGTATAGTTGCTTTACAATGAAGTGAATCATTGTGTAGTTGTGAATCAATGGAGTGAATCCCCATCCCACACCTCTAGGTCATCACAGAGCACAGAGCTGAGCTCCCTATGCTACACAGCAGCTTTCCACTAGCTGTCGGTTTTACAGATGGTAGTGCATATATGTCAAAGGTACTCTCTCAGTTTGTCTCACCTTCTCCTTCCCCTACTGTGTCCACAAGTCTGTTATCTAAGTCTGTGTCTCTAGTGCTGCCCTGCAAATAGGTTTATCAGTACCTTGAGTCAACATTTTGCTTCAGGAGACAAGGACATGGGGGCTCACATGTGGTTTCGTTAGCTGGAGCACAATTAGCTCCTTGTGCCGTCTACTTCTTGCCCAGAGGCCAGAGACAGATTGGTCTGGAGGGGGAAGGGCATTTATTCAGCAAAGCTAACTGGAAAATGGGACAGCAGGGAAGGCAAAATTGTGATAATTTAAAGTGGCTCTGCATGGTGGCTTTTGTTAAAAAACCAAAACAAAAACCCAGTTCCAGGAGCCTCTCCAGGAACCAAGGCTGCAGCTGACACAGAGCTGTATTAAACCCAGCCACACCACTCTTGGCACGTCACCACGTGACATTTACATGGAGTTTGTTAATTTACTGGGCTTCCCTGGTGGCTCAGCTGGTGAAGAATCTGCCTGCAATGCAGGAGACCTGGCTTCGATCCCTGGATTGGAAAGATTCCCTGGAAAAGGGACTTGCTACCCACTCCAGTATTCTGGCCTGAAGAATTCCATGGACTGTATAGTCCATGGATAGAAAAGAATCAGACATAACTAAGCAAGTTTCACTTTCACTTTGTCAATTTATTACAATTGCTACACTCAACAACACTTTGATATATCACAGGTATCTCTGCCACTTACTACTGTAAAATCACATAGAATCTATAGTGATACAGTTCAGTTCAAGTGTGGCTTTCCATTAAACAGCTTCAATTTATTCACCCATATGATAAACTTTTAACCATGATCAGAGTTGGCCTACCCAAGATATTTTTACAAATCAAATGAAGTAATTCATTTTTAATTAATTAATTTTTGTCTGTGCTGGGTCTTCACTGCTGCTGAGGCTTTTCTCTAGTTGTGGCAAATGGAGACAGTTCACTAACTGTGGTGTGTGGCCTTCTCCCTGCAGTGGCTTCTAATGTTATAGAGCAGGGGCTCCAGGGCACAGGCTCAGTAGCTGTGGGGCACAAGCTGTTACTCCATGACATGTAGGATCTTCCTGGACCCAGAGATCAGGCCCATGTTCCCTGCACTGGCAGACAGACTCTTCACACTGGACTACCAAGGAAACCCGTGAAGTAATTAATACACAAGAGAATTTTATAGAAGCCATACATGAAAGCAATTCCAGTAGCTGGAATTCTTCAGAAGGAAGTAATGAGCATATCATTTCAGTTTTATATTTAAAGCTTTGCTTGCATAATAGTTTAAAATCATTTCTTAAAAACACAGCAATATACATGCCTCTAAGCAGGAACTTGATGTAGTGTAATGCTGTGGAGAGATAGCAAGAAACATACACATTAATCAGAAATGTCATTAGTGGACATTTTCTCTGTTTTCTCTGGGTAGTGGAATCACAGAAAATGATTAAAACTTTGTTTGCTTTGCAGTAACTTATGAATTTTCCCCCATATATGTATAACTTTGATAACTTTTAAAAAGGAGATTACTTGGGGAGGGGAGAAAATCAATGATTCCCTGTAAAATAGCATTTAGATAGCTCTCCCCAGAATTTTCATTCTACAGAATTCCATTATTCGAGGCTTGCGGTAGAACAGTAAGTGCAAGGCCATTCCTGAGTGCTATCAGAAAAGTCTTTTTAGCAAAATTATTGCCTTTCCAAGTAATCATACCTGCAAAAGAAAAGGATTTCTCTTCCATTTCCCGTCATTATAAGTTTAAATTAAATTCTGTCTTCTCTTTGTTTCCTTTTTCTCTTGTCCATGTTGTTTCTCTGTGGCTTAGAAGGGGATCATTCTGTCTCTATGGAAACTCTCAAAAAATACAGAAAGAATTGGCCAAGTTAGAACAAACACAAACAGTGAAATCCATTTCATAGTCCTTTTGTGGACTGTGATTGTCCAGTCCATCTCTTTCTTTTCTGGTTCTGATGCTGAAATGCTTTATCTCTTGTTTTGCATGGCCTCAGCCACCTCTGAGACATGGTGTCTCTCAGACCTGAGGAGGAAGGCTTTGCTCCCTATGTCACAGCACCAGCAAGACAGTTGTTCTCATCCCCGCTAACGTGTAGGGGGATCCAAGGTAAAGGAAACGGTGCTCTACTTGCTTTGTTTAGTTCTTTTCTTTCTCCTTGATGGAAGCTAAGGCTCTGTAAATGTTATTGTAATCTATTTATTTTATAACAGCTACTTAGCAAAAGGGTTTAGCCTTTCTTCTCTACTGAATCTCAAATGAGAGCCTTTAAAAATATAACTTCTCTTCTCTCTTGAGGTAATGCAACAGTAATACATATATTGATTCAGGATATGACAAACTCTTGGACAGTTTTTCGTTTTTGTATCCTGTTGGTTGTGGAAGCATGTTCCCTGCGAAAAGTCATCAAGATGCTTGAAGAAGTGGTAGGTGGTTGGTGAGAGTGTGTGTGTAACTAGCATACACTTTTCCCAGATGGACTTATAATAGCAACAGTATCAATGAAATTATTTAATACGTACCATTTTCTAAAATATGTGCCGTTGAAGACCAGCTCAGTGGATGGACTGAGTACAAGCTCGAAAGCACTTCCCAAAGCCACACTTGCAAGAAAAAAAATGTCATGGTAAATGTTTGATGGTCTGCTGCCCGAACTGATCCATTACAGCTTTCTGAATCCCAGTGAAACTATTACATCTGAGGAGTATGCTCAGCAAATCAATGAGATGCATTGAAAACTGCAAGGCTTGCAGCCAGCACTGGTCCACAGAAAGGGCTCAGTTCTTCTCCATGACAATGCCCCACTGCACATCACACAATTAACTTCAAAAGTTGAACAAATTGGCTATGGCATTTTGCCTCATCTGCCATATTCATCTGACCTCTCACCAACCACCTAACACTTCTTCAAGCAACTTGATGACTTTTTGCAGGGAGAATGCTTCCACAACCAGCAGGATGCAAAAAAAGTTGTCCAAGAGTTTGTCATATCCTGAAGCACGGATTTTTTTTTTTTTTGGCTACAGCAATAAACAAACATATTTCTCATTGGCAAAAATGTGTTGATTCTAATGGTTCCTATTTTGATTAATAAAGATATGTATGAGCCTAGTTATAATGATTTAAAATTCACAGCTTGAAACCACATTTATGTTTGCCCCAAACTAATAGATGGACAACAGGCATATAATAAGATGCTCAGCATCATTAATTAATAGAAATACAAATCAAAATCACAGTGAAACACCACCTCGCACCAGTCAGAGTGGCCATCGTCCAACCCTTCTCATAGACAGGACACAAATCAGGGATCTTTATGTATCTTTGTACCTATTTGTGTCTTTCATTCATAAAAGTGATTAACAGTAGAGAGGCAGAAAGTAGCATGATGTTTTGAAAGGTTCTTAATTCTCACCAAATGAGAATTTCTAGAAAAGCATTTATTTTATATAAAACTGAAAGATGGTATTAAATGAAAAATTATGAAAAGGAAGGAACTGAAGAAGCTCTGATGCAAACATTGTTGAATTCTTTTGTCAGTCTCAGGGAGAGAGTATTAAATGTTTAATGGCATTTTAATGATGATAACTTTGGAATTAGATTTCTCCAGCAGTGTTAATGCTAAGGGAGGCTATTTAATACACTTTTAAAATGTCATGTAGGTGAGATTTACATAAATAACAGCAGTTATATACGCGTGCAGATAACTAAGATTTGCTTTGCTAATGTACATCACTGTAATTCACAGAACAATAGATTAAAACATTTGTGCAACTAATATAACAGGCAAATTAGTTAGTTGCCTTGGGATTGTTAATTGGAAAATTGCTGACTAGACGTAGGTATGGTATGGTATTTTAAATTAGTGTCTTCCTTTATCAGATAATTTCAATAATTTGAGGATGTGAGAAAGAAGCAGCACATCTTTTGTCTTCAATAGTTCATGATTGCATGAAAAGGATGATGAGTATTCTACATCCGAAAGAGTGGAAAGCTTTTAGTCCTCAGGGCAATAAGCAGTATGATGTAACTCTGTTCCCTTGGGCACATGGAGCTTTAGAACTTCCTGTAAACCCAAGTCCAATGCTGTTCCTTTGCTTGAGTCTTACATCTCTGAGTAAGTTAATCTTGGGTAAGCAAGTTAAGCATGGGTAAGCAAGTTTCATCTAGAGAACTAGAGTGCATGTCCACAGAATTTCATGTAGAAAGAAAACAATCCCTCAGATCCATGAGACTGGCTATTACATGGAAGTTCCTGAGCATGAATGTGTGTGATTTAATCTGCTTCTCAAACCCAGGACACCTGAACACTTGCTCGAGATCCCCAAGGAAAAGAGAGGTCATGAAAGGATAAAGCAAGCTTCATCACCAGCTCCTTTTTGATGGTCCCTGGTCGTAGACATTACAACATGGAGAACATGCCTACATCAGATGGTCCCCAGAGCCCAGGACCCCAGCAGGAGGGCCATAACCACAACCAGGGCCCACTCAACTTGGAATATCAGGCCTTCAGTCTCTACCACGTCTCCCAGCATGCAACAAATAATTAAAATTGTGGAACAGATGAGAGAGTATCACCCTCATGACAATAAGAGATGATCTGGAGCAAAGAGCTTGGAAGAAGGAAACTATGCATGTCTGATCAGCTACTAGGGCTCATCCCTGTAAAATGTGAGAGTCGGTGGCCTTATTCAGCACAACACACACACAACATACACATGGAACACACACACGGAGAACACATACACAGCACATGTACAAAACACAACACACACACAGAGAAATTGTTTCATGGGAGTAGAGTGAGGGGAGGGCCTGGGTCCCTTTGGGTTACTATAAAAAAAGACCACAGCCATGGAGTTAATAAACAATAGATGATTCTGGAGGCTGAAGGCCAAGTGTGGTTTGGCTCAGGGTCAGGGTCAGGGTCGGGTCCACGTGGACCCCACAGGGGGAAATGGGGAAGGGCTCCATGGTCCTTCTGTAACAGCACTGACCCTATTTCTGAGGGCTCCACTCTCATGATAAGTGTCTCCCCTGGGCCCCACCTCCTAATACCATCACATGGGCATCAAGATCTAACACATGAATCTGGGGGAGACACAAACATAGCAGGAGCTGAAGTGAACATTCCTGGGCCATACTTTTGAGGTATTGCTTTTTCTGTCTTTTTCCTTAACAAGATCAATTTGAAAGCCTGATGTGATCAGCCAGGATTATTATTCTTTTTAAATTAAAATTAATAGAAATTTTGCATCAACTTTGCCTACTTGGAATAAACTACCCTTGATTGTGTTGTATAACTATTTTTATACATTGTTGGGTTCTATTTGCTAACATTTTAATGTAGATTTTTACACTTATGCTCATGAGAGATATTGGTCTGTTCAGTTCAGTTCAGTCGCTCAGTAGTGTCCAACTCTTTGTGACCCCATGAATCGCAGCACGTCAGGCCTCCCTGTCTATCACCAACTCCTGGAGTTCACTCAGACTCATGTCCATCATGTCAGTGATGCCATCCAGCATCTCATCCTCTGTCGTCACCTTCTCCTTCTGCCCCCAATCCCTCCCAGCATCAGAATCTTTTCCAATGAGTCAACTCTTCGCATGAGGTGGCCAAAGTACTGGAGTTTCAGCTTTAGCATCATTCCTTCCAAAGAAATCCCAGGGCCGATCTCCTTCAGAATGGACTGGTTGGATCTCCTTGCAGTCAAAAGGACTCTCAAGAGTCTTCTCCAACACCACAGTTCAAAAGCATCAGTTCTTCAGCGCTCAGCTTTCTTCACAGTCCAACTCTCACATCCATACAGGACCACTGGAAAAACCATAGCCTTGACTAGACGGACCTTTGTTGACAAAGTAATGTCTCTGCTTTTGAATATGCTATCTAGGTTGATCATAACTTTTCTTCCAAGGAGTAAGCGTCTTTGAATTTCATGGCCGCAGTCACCATCTGCAGTGATTTTGGAGCCCAAAAAATAAAGTCTGACACTGTTTCTACTGTTTTCCCATCTATTTCCCATGAAGTGATGGGACCAGAGGCCATGATCTTCGTTTTCTGAATGTTGAGCTTTAAGCCAACTTTTTCCCTCTCCTCTTTCACTTTCATCAAGAGGCTTTTTAGCTCCTCCTCACTTTCTGCCATAAGGGTGATGTCATCTGCATATCTGAGGTGATTGATATTTCTCCCAGCAATCTTGATTCCAGCTTGTGTTTCTTCCAGTCCAGCGTTTCTCATGATGTACTCTGCATAGAAGTTAAATAAGTAGGATGACAATACACAGCTTGATGTACTCCTTTTCCTATTTGGAACCAGTCTGTTGTTCCATTTCCAGTTCTAACTGTTGCTTCCTGACCTGCATACAGCTTTCTCAAGAGGCAGGTTAGGTGGTCTGGTATTCCCATCTCTTTCAGAATTGTCCACAGTTTATTGTGATCCACACAGTCAAAGGCTTTAGCATAGTCAATAAAGCAGAAGTAGATGTTTTTCTGGCACTCTCTTGCTTTTTCCATGATCCAGTGGATGTTGGCAATATGATCTCTGGTTCCTCTGCCTTTTTTAAAACCAGCTTGAACGTCAGGGAGTTCACAGTTCACGTATTGCTGAAGCCTGGCTTGGAGAATTTTGAGCATTACTTTACTAGCATGTGAGATGAGTGCAACTGTGCGGTAGTTTGAGCATTCTTTGGCATTGCCTTTCTTTGGGATTGGAATGAAAACTGACCTTTTCCAGTCCTGTGGCAACTGCTGAGTCTGTAGTTTCCTTTCATTTTTTAGAATTTACCTTTGACTGTGCTGGGCCTTCACTGCTGTGTGGGCTTTTCTCTAGTTGCGACAAACAGGGGATACTCTCCATTTCTGGTGCATGGGCTTCTCTTTGAGATGGCTTCCCTTGTTGTGGAGCACAGCTCTAGAGCACAGGTTCAGTAGTTGTGGTGTGTGGGCTTAGTCACTCAGTGTCATATGGAATCTTCCCAGACCAGAGATCAAACCTGTGTCCCCTGCATTGACATGTGGGTTCTTATCCACTGTATGAACAGGGAAGTTCATTATATGATTTCTGTTGTTTTAAATTTATTAAAGTGTGTCTGTGGCCCAGAATGCGGCATGGTATATCTTTGTGAATCTTCCATTTGAGCATGAGAATAATGTGTGTTCTGTTGTTGCCATAATTGATAGATGTGAATTGTATCCAGTTGATGAATGTTATTTTTTTTAATATTTATTTATTTGGCCGTGTTTGGTCTCAGTTGTGGCATATGGGATCTTCATTGTGTTATGTGGAATCTTTTGTTGCAGCTCACAGACTCTCTAGTTGTGATGTGCAGGCTCAGTAATTGGGGATGTGGGCTCTAAAGCATGTGGCTTCAGCAGCTGTGGCAATGTGCTTAGTTGCTCCATGGCATGTGGGATCTTAGTTCCTGAACCAGGGTTTGAACTCATGTCCTTGGCATTGCAAGGAGGATTCTTAACCAGTGGGCCACCAGGGAAGTTCCTAGCTGTTATTGTTGAGTTTTACTGTGTCCTTCCTGATTTTCTGCCTGATGATCTGTCCATTTCTAATAGACAGGTGTTGAAATCTCCAGCTCAGATAGTGGATTCATCTATGTCTTTTGCAATTCTATTAGTTTGTCCTTCACACAGTTTGTCCATTTCTAGGTTCATTCACATGAAGGATTTTTATGTCTTCCTGATAATTGATCCTTTCACCATTATTTAATGCCCTCTTTATCCCTAACACCTTTCCTTGCTTTGAAACTTGTTCTCTGTGAAATTAATAGGCCACTCCTGCTTTCTCTTAACTGCTGTTTACATGTGGATTTTCCTTCATCTGATTGTCTTCATACTCAGTGTGAGTTTCCTACAGACAATGTGTGACTGAGCCGGCTGTTTTGATCCAGCTTACAATCAATTATTGGTCATTTAGATAACTGACTTTCAAAGTGTTTACTGATGTAGTTGCATTAGTATCTACCATATTTATTACTGTAGTTTATTTGTTGCCCTTTTACATCTAATTTTTTGACACTCTTGCTGCCTTTTGTGATTTTCCCTGAGCATTTTGTATGATGTCATTTTCTCCCTTTTATTAGCATATCACTTAAAGATTCAGTTCTACTTTTTTTAGCGGTTGCCCTAGAGTTTGCATCATACATTTACAGCTAACCATTGGCCACTTTAAAATAATGTTGTAATTTGAAGAATTGATGCTTTTGAACTGTGGTGTTGGAGAAGACTCTTCAGAGTCCCTTGGCCTGAAAGGAGATCCAACCAGTCCATTCTGAAGGAGATCAGCCCTGGGATTTCTTTGGAAGGAATGATGCTAAAGCTGAAACTCCAGTACTTTGGCCACCTCATGCGAGGAGTTGACTCATTGGAAAAGACTTTGATGCTGGGAGGGATTGGGGGCAGGAGAAGAAGGGGATGACAGAGGATGAGATGGCTGGATGGAATCACTGACTCAATGGACGTGAATCTGCGTGAACTCCGGGAGTTGGTGATGGACAGGGAGGCAAGGCGTGCTGCGATTCATGGGGTCACAAAGAGTCGGACACGACTGAGCAACCAAACTGAACTGAACTGATAAAAACCATAAAATAACAAAATAATCATTTTCCCTTCCTTCAGTCCCTCGAATTTTTGCTGTCAATTTTAAATTTTATATACAAGCATGTTTTTGTTGTTGTTTAGTCACTAAGTTATATTCGACTATTTGTGACCCCATGGACTATAGCCTGCTAGGCTCCTCTGTCCATGGGATTTCCCAGGCAAGAATACTGGAGCAAGTTGCCATTTCCTTCATCAGGGGTTCTTCCTGACCCAGGGATCGAACCTACATCTCCTGCTTTGGCAGGCAGATTCTTTACTGCTGAGTCACCTGGGAAGCCCATATACAAGCATCAGTTTTTCGCTCTCCTCTTCCACTTTCATCAAGAGGCTTTTTAGCTCCTCTTCACTTTCTGCCATAAGGATGGTGTCATCTGCATATTGATATTTCTCCAGGCAATCTTGATTCCAGCTTGTGTTTCTTCCAGTCCAGCGTTTCTCATGATGTACTCTGCATAGAAGTTAAATAAGCAGGGTGACAATATACAGCCTTGACGTACTCCTTTTCCTTTTTGGATGCAGTCTGTTGTTCCATGTCCAGTTCTAACTGTTGCTTCCTGACTTGCATACAGATTTCACAAGAGGCAGGTCAGGTAGTCTGGTATTCCCATCTCTTTCAGAATTTTCCTCAGTTTATTGTGATCCACACAGTCAAAGGCTTTAGCATAGTCAGTAAAGCAGAAGTAGATGTTTTTCTGGCACTCTCTTGCTTTTTCCATGATCCAGTGGATGTTGGCAATTTGATCTCTGGTTCCTCTGCCTTTTCTAAAACCAGCTTGAACGTCACGGTTCACGTATTGCTGAAGCCTGGCTTGGAGAATTTTAAGCATTACTTTACTAGCGTGTGAGATGAGTGCAACTGTGTAGTATACACAAGCATATATAAGTATATAATACATTCTCAGATAATTGAATATATTATTGGTAGTCTTATTTAACAAAATATTATCTGATAGATACATGAGAACTAAGAAAAATAAAAGTTTATTTTTGACTTCACTTATTCTTTCCTCAGTGTTCTTTCTTCCTTTATGTAGGCCTGAGTCTCTGATGTTCTCTCTAAACAACTTTTTCCTTCTAGCGAAACAATTTGTTATTTTTTTCTATCTAAACAATTTATTATTTTCCTTCTCTAAACAACTTACTTTTACCATTTCTGCCAAGGCAATGAATTCACTCAGTTTTTGTGTGTCTGAAAAAGTCTATATTTCTCCTTTATCTTTGATAGACAGTTTTGCAGGATATAGAATTCTAAGTTGGTCATTTTTTTCTCAACACTAAATATTGGACTCTCTTCTTGCTTTCATGGATTCTCAGAAATGAAATGTAATCCTTAGCTTTGTTCCTCTAGGGTGTTAGAGAATTATTAAAGAAAATTCAGGAAATACAAACAAACTTTAACCCTTCATGAAGCAAAAAGTCTCCATTTGGAAAGTTGCAAAATGGAGGAGAAGGCAAGAAGCTTTTCTAAGAAAGAATGAAGAACAAAATGGAGATGAATAGACTATTTCTTATTGGCTGGGCAATATAGTCGATCTTGTTTAGACGAAAAGGAGCAGGTAATAAGTGTAGAGCCCAGAACTAGCTTGGCCTTTGGGGATTGACTGACTGGATATGCAGTGTTTCTGGTCAAAAGGAACATGTCCAGAGACACAAAAATCATGTAGTTTCAATTTGCTGCCATGTTACCCTAGGCAGGAGCAGCTCCACCTTGGACCTAGAAAGTTATTTCAGCACCAGACAAGTCGCTTTGTTTTTGTTTCCGCCCGCCCCCACCCTGCCCCCGCCCCCACCCTGCCCCCGCCCCGGGTGTCTCTCAGGATTTCTTGTTTGTCTTTGGTCTTATGTAGGTTGAGCATAAAATTCCAGCCAATATTGTTTCATAACCCTAAAAACGAGGATGTCATACAAGTGCTGCACTCAGTGTGCCAGCAAATTTGGAAAATTCAGCAGTGGCCATAGAGCTGGAAAAGGTCAGCTTTCATTCAAATCCCAAAGAAAGGCAATGCCAAAGAATGTTCAAAATACTGCACAACTGTTTATTTCACATGCTAGCAAGCTAATCCTTAGACTCCTTCAAGCTGGGCTTCAGCAGTATGTGAACCAATAAATTCCAGATGTACAAGCTGAATTTAGAAAAGGCAGAGGAGCCAGAGGTCAAATTGTCAGCATCTCTAGGATCATAGAAAAAGAAAGAGAATTCCAGAAAAACATCTACTTCTGTTTCATTAACTATGCTAAAGCCTTTGATTGTATGAATAATAACAAACTGTGAAAAGTTCTTGAAGAGATAGGAATATAAAACCATCTTACCTGCCTCCTGAGAGACTTTTATGCAGGTCAAGAAGCAGCAGTTAGAACCAGACATGAAACAGTGAACTAATTGGGAAAGGAGTATATCAAGGCTGGATATTGTCACCCTGGTTATTTAACTTATACGCAGAGTACATCATGTGAAATGCTGGACTAGATGAGTCACAAGCTGGAATTAAGATTACTAGGAGAAATATTAGCAATCTCAGATATGCAGATGATACCTTTCTAATGGCATGAAGCAAAGAGAAATTAAAGAGCATCTTGATGGAGAGTGAAAGAGAAGAATGAAAAAGCTGGCTTAAAACTCAACATTCAAAACTCACCATTTCATGGTTACTGCACCTTGAAAATTAAAAGACATTTGCTCCTTGAAAGAAAAACTATGACAAAGCTAGCCAGCATATTAAAAAGTAGAGACATCTCTTTGCTGACAGGGCTGCATCTAGTCAAGCTATGGGTTTTCCAGTAGTCTTATATGGATGTGAGAGTTGGACCGTAAAGAAGGCTGAGTACTGAATAATTGATGCTTTCAAACTATGGTGCTGGAGAAGACTCTTGAGAGTCCCTTGGATAGCAAACAGATCAAGCCAATCAATCCTGAAGGAAATCAACCTTGAGTATTCATTGGAAAGACTGATGCTGATGCTCCAATACTTTGGTCATCTGATGCAAAGGGCCAGCTCATTAGAAAAGACCCGGATACTGGGAAAGGTTGAAGGCAGGAGAAGGGATAACAAAGGTGGTCGGATGGCATCAGTGACTCAGTGAACATGAGTTTGAGCAAAAGAGACTCCCGCACCATCCAGGAGACGGTCAAAGACAGGGAAGCTGTTGTCCGTGGGATTCCGAAGAGTCAGACATGACTTAGTGACTGAATAATGATAAATTATTTCATATATTTCATTGGTTTCTTTCTCTCTGCTCCTTCGGTTAGGCTCTGATGATCCCCAGGTGGGTTAGGTTCTTCTTCTGTTGCTGCTGCTGCTAAGTCGCTTCAGTTGTGTCCAACTCTATGCGACTCCATAGACGGCAGCCCACCAGGCTCCCCCATCCCTGGGATTCTCCAGGCAAGAACACTGGAGTGGGTTGCCGTTTCCTTCTCCAATGCATGAAAGTGAAAAGTGAAAGTGAAGTCGCTCAGTTGTGTCCTACTCTTCGAGACCCCATGGACTGCAGCCTACCAGGCTCCTCCGTCCATGGGATTTTCCAGGCAAGGGTGTTGGAGTGGGGTGCCATTGCCTTCTCTGTCTCATTCCGAGGCTTCTTCAAGTGCAGCCTTATTAAGAAGAACAGAGTGCTCTCTCTGTTGGAGCATAAAGAGTTTTCTCATTGATATTTTATGTGAGGACCTGGTGACCTGGTTGAGCTCCTCAGGGAAAACCCCACAATCTTGTGTGTGTCAGCCCCCTTCATTATGTCCTTTCTGGATTTTTTAACACAGGTTGTCTCCCCTGAGCCCCTGGCAACTCATATATTACAGTTAAGACTTTCCTGCCCCAGGACTGGCTCCTGTGGTAATTTCCACTTGTGGAGTCTCCACTCCAGACGTTTTGTTCTCCCATGTGGGATGCAGGAGGGAAACAGAGGTGGGTAGTTCAGGGCAGCTAGGCAGTAAGGAAACCTGAGTAGGTTAGCCTCTGTAAAGTGGTTTATCTTGAGGTCAGGTATGGCGAAGGCCTGGAGCATTGGGAAAAAATGACACTCAAACATAAAAGTGTCGTGAAGAAGTCCTTGGACCTTATAAGCAAAAGTAACATTCTTTAGTGCCAATAAAAGTCAAAACATTACGTTTTGACTTGATTCACTGATCATTGATCTTTGAGTTGACAAGATCCCATGGAAAATGGAATGACTACCTACTCCAGTATTCTTTCCTGGAGAATTCCATGGATAGAAGAGCCTGGTGGACTACTGTCCACATGGTCACAAAGAGTTGCACGATTAAAGTGACTGGCACACTTTTACTTCTTATCCAGTATAATGGAGCAAGATGTCACCAGTGACACGTTTTCAATGTCATTTATAATAACATTTAAAGTTTGTGATGGACAGGGAGGCCTGGCGTGCTGTGATTCATGGGGTTGTAAAGAGTTGGATACGACTGAGCGACTGAACTGAACTGAAAGTTTTGAAAATGCAGTTTTGTTAGTCAGACTTCATCCTCTCTACACTCAGAAACCACACGTTGTAAGTATAAACTGGGAGGACATTTGTACGAGTAATTCGAGGAAGCTTGAGAATGTGACTGTGTTGTCAAGTTGTGATGAACTCCGTGTCAGACAAGTGTGTGTGTGACTTGCAGATGAGATATTCAAGGCCACATAGAAAGTCAGTTCAGACACTGTCTTGACCGAGGCCTTCCCAACAGGGTGATTCCTAAATGACAGACTCTGAAGAATAAGTAGTCTGTTCCTTGGAACCACAGGAACGTCTGTCTCCTCATCAGATGTTAGTTTACACAACAAATTGTTGCCTGAGATACTGAGCCATCCTGAATCCTTGACATACTGTTTTTGTGCAATATAGAAACTCACAAGTGTTTTCTTATGTGACTGTACAAGCCACCTAAAATATTTTAGCAGGTTCAAGGCAAATTCTGCTTTTACCTGGCTCATTCATTTTGGAGAGAGAGATCTGTTTTTAAGGTAAAGTTTGAATGGTGCATGAGACCAGAATCTCTTTTTTCTTTAAAAAAAAAAAATTCTTGGAGTATAATTGCCTTACAGTGTTCTGTTCATTTCTACTGTATAGCAAACATAAAAGTTTGCACATTTCAAAAACAGAGGGGATTCAAAATTTAAAAAAAGATATAGTTATACATACAGCTGAATGTATATGTATAACTATATACCCTCTTTGTTTGGATTTACTTCTCATTTAGGTCACCAAGGGGGACAGAGAGGTGGGATGATTTGGGAGATTTGGATTGACATATACACACTACTGATGCTAAGAATAAAATAGATAACTAATGAGTACCTATAGTACAGTACAGAATCTTTTAAATTTTTCTTTATTTGCTTATGGCTGTGCTGGGTCTTCATTGCTCTGTGGGCTTTTTTTCTAGTTGTGGTGCATTGTGGCTTCTCTTGTCCTGGCTCCAGGGCTCCAGAGCACCAGCTCAATAGTTGTGGCACTGGCTTGGTTGCTCTACAGCATGTGGGATCTTCCTGGGCCAGGGATCGAACTCATATCTTCTGCACTGGGAGGCGGATTCTTTACCACTGAGCCACCATAGAGCCCCTAGGATTGCTCCAGAACACTCTTCTCTTGGCCTTTAACACACGCTGGGGATCAGATTGATAGACTGTTTAAATAAATTTAAGTTTCTTTTTCTTTGGGTAGGGGAAGTTGATACTGCTTCAAATATCTTCTGAAGTTAGGCTTTAAATTTCACATTCGTATATCCCAGGAGGTAGGCAGGACTTTCCGATATATGACAGTAAGGGTCAATCACATTTAAATTCATGCTTAATCATAACATGCTTACATTGTGGAAATTTGCATAAATTATTAATTATAGCTCATTAAAATTTTACAAATAGCAACCCACACCAGTAGTCTTGCCTGGAGGGCTGCAGTGCATGGGTTTGCAAAGAGTCAAACAGGACTAAGCAACTACACTTTCACTTTCTCAACTTTTCTCAAGGCAAAAAAAAAAAAAAATCTAGTTGTATTTTGTTCATACTGTCATAAATTCGGAGTGTCTTGTTAAGATCTGTTGGGATGTACCTTGGTCTTCATGGTCTGAACTTCTGCAGCTTCTTCTCAAAATGCCTCCAGCTGTCGCCAAAGCTATACTTGGTCTCTACTTAAAACTTGCCCCCTCTACTTTTAGCAGGAGTGAGCATACAGCTTTAAGTTAAAGGGTCCAGAGACCTCAAGCCAGGTTCCCTCAAGAAGTTTACAGCTGATTTTTCGGGGGCTATAAACCTAATCCCAGAACACCAATGAAGATGACGACACATCCAGGAGACAACTTCTCTAGAAAACCCAGGAAGCAAGCTCCCAATATCAGAGGCGAGTTGTCCTAGTCTGGTCTGCTCTCCCGAGTTCTCTCCTTGCACCCTCACTTTCTTCTGCATGTACTTTAGAATCTAGATTATTAACAGATACTTATTTACAATGTGTATGTGTTTCCCATCTTTAATTTTTCTTGTGATGCTTTGAATCACTCCTTTGTGTGTCTTTTGATTAAGGTGCACATTCAGGATAATGTTTTTACTTGTGTTCCTTTGGATGACAACCAGCTTTATTTGATTCTAGTTCATTGCAGTAAGAAAGGTGGTTTCCTATGTAATTGGAATCAAGCAATAAGTGCTTTGTAAATGACAAAACACTGGGTCAAGTGGCCAGAAAAATAAAACTCCCATCAAACCTAGACATGAAGATGTCCCCTAAACAATAACAACACTTGGCAACTTTGTAGCCCATGTTTCACAGAAACAGAGCTTGGGAACCCTTTCAGTTCAGTTCAATTCAGTCGCTCAGTCATGTCTGACTCTTTCAGACCCCATGAACCGCAGCACGTCGGGCCTCCCTGTCCATCACCAACTCCCAGAGTTTATCCAAACTCATGTCCATTGAGTTTGTGATGCCACCCAACCATCTCATCCTCTGTCGTCCCCTTCTCTTCCCGCCCTCAATCCCTCCCAGCATCAGGGTCTTTTCAAATGAATCAGCTCTTCGCATCAGGTTGCCAAACTATTGGAGTTTCAGCTTCAACATTAGTTCTTCCAATGAACACCCAGGACTGATCTCCTTTAGGATGGACTGGTTGGATCTCCTTGCAGTCCAAGGGACTCTCAAGAGTCTTCTCCAAGATCAATTGTTCAAAAACAATTCTTCAGCACTCAGCTTTCTTCACAGTCCAACCCTCACATCCATACATAACTACTGGAAAAAGCATAGCTTTGACTAGACGGACCTTTGTTGACAAAGTAATGTCTCTGCTTTTGAATATGCTATCTAGGTTGGTCATAACTTTCCTTCCAAAGAGTAAGTGTCTTTTAATTTCATGGCTACAATCACCATCCCCAGTGATTTGGGGACCAAAAAACAAAGTCATCCACTGTTTCCTCATCTATTTGCCATGAAATGATGGAACCAGATGCCATGATCTTAGTTTGCTGAATGTTGAGCTTTAAGCCAACTTTTTCCCTCTCCTCTTTCACTTTCATCAAGAGGCTCTTTAGTTCCTCTTCACTTTCTGCCATAAGGGTGATGTCATCTGCATATCTGAGGTGACTGATATTTCTCCTGGCAATCTGGATTTCAGGTTGTGTTTCTTCCAGCCCAGTGTTTCTCATGATGTACTCTGCATAGAAGTTAAATAAGCAGGGTGACAATATACAGCCTTGATGTACTCCTTTTCCTATTTGGAACCAGTCTGTTGTTCCATGTCCACTTCTAACTGTTGCTTCCTGACCTGCATACAGATTTCTCAAGAGGCAGGTCAGGTGGTCTGGTATTCCCATCTCTTTCAGAATTTTCCACTGTTTATTGTGATCCACACAGTCAAAGGCTTTGGCATAGTCAATAAAGCAGAAATAGATGTTTTTCTGGAACTCTCTTGCTTTTTCCATGATCCAGCAAATGTTGGCAATTTGATCTCTGGTTTCTCTGCCTTTTCTAAAACATTTCAGTGTGATTTTATATTGGAATATAAGTGATTTCTGATTTTATGTGTGTTTCAGTTGTACAGGAACTTGATACTTTCATGAGTGAACATTTATCTATTCTCTTTCAAGTTCTTGTTCACATCTAGGTGATCACAGTGTGTTCAGTAAACTTCCACCTGCTATTCAGTAGGTCGTTTTGGATCATCTATTAGATATATATGTGTGTGTCTATGTTAATTCAAATCTCTTCATTTACTTCACTCGTACTGAAGATTGAGGGCTCCTGCAGAGGGCAAGAGACACTCCAGGAACATTGTGGGGTCATATTGCCTGCCACATCCTCCCAGGACCCTGAGCCCCAAAGCAACCAATCCAGCCTGGGACTCAAGCCTACCCAGTCTCCAGAGATATGATACCAGCCAAGGTTACTATGGGATGAGGGGAATAGAGTCAGCATATGTTTCTATATTTATTGTGTTTATCTAGTTGTTTGAACTTGAGTGTATAGGTGAATTACAAGCCAGTTTTTTTTTTTTTTTTTAAATTCATAGTCGCTTGATTCACTCACACATTGATGTCTATATGCTGTATTTCAGGGACTGGTCCTATATAGATTATGACAGATAGTGGAGTATTATTCCTAGTGTTACCCAGTAGGTCCTTGGGGCTTATTTTCTAAACAGTAGTGTGCACGTTAGACAAGTAGCTTATTTTTATGTGCCCAACCCCTTTCTTCTCTGCTAACAGTAAGAGAGATGAGTTTTTTCTAAGTCTGTGAACTGTTTATCTTGGCTCAAAGAGCTCCTATGTATCCATTTTTAGATTCTACTTATAAGTGAGATCATGTTCTATTTGTCGCTCCCTGTCTCTCTTACTTCGCTTGCTATGATCCTCTCTACCTTCTTGCTGGTGCCTGAACGTGGTATTGTTTCATTCTTCCTATTGGCTGATTCCTATACCATTATGTGTATAGGACCCATTTTCTTTATTCATTTCTGTGTCTTTGTCCATTTAGGTTGTAGCTGTGGCCTTCCTTTGGAAACTGATCCAGTGGGGATGGCATGGGTACCCTTGTCTTCGAAAACCTTTCTTTTTCCTGATTGTATGACCAGGTACGCAATTGCTGTTTCCTCAGGCACTTCCATGTTTCATATTTTAAAGGTCCTCCATATTGTGCTTTCTAGTGGATGAACCAATGGAGATTTTTTAGTAGTCCAATCCAAATTAATTTCTTGATGGGAGTTTCTATTCTTAAACTTTTCTCACTTTTATTTTTGCAAACCTTCAGACTTGATTATTTCTTGTATTTGTAGCCATCCATCCACTCTTTCTTTTTCAAATGAGGTACAGTTGATTCACATTACTCTATTTGCTTTGGAGTACAACAGCATGATTCAATATTTTCATGGCTATATACCACTTAAAGTTACTGCAAAATCTTGGCTGTATTTCTCTCTGCTTCACATGGTATTCTATTATTTTTCTTAAATTATACATAGTGATTTTTATTTCTTAATTTCTATTTCAATCTGGCAAGACAGCACAACCAAATCCCCATAGGCATCCTTTGGGTGTGTGTATGTTAGTCACTTAGTCATGTCTGACTCTGTGACCCCATGGACTGTAGCCCACCAGGCTCCTCTGTCCCTGGGATTCTTCAGTCAAGAATACTGGAGTGAATTGTCATTTCCTTCTCCAGGGTATCTTCCTTACCCAGGGATTGAACCTGAATTTCCCGCATTGTAGGCAGAATCTTTACCATCTGAGATATAAGGAAGTCCACACACAGGCATCTGTTTGTTTCTGGATTTATGAGTCTCTCTCTTTCATAGATAAGTCCATTTGTGTCTTATTTTAGATGGAAATTAAATGTGATTTTCTATGGCAGTTTTCTCTGAGTTTCTGACAACTTCATAGACACTCTTGACTCTTGCTGGGCCATGGGGGACCTGGGACACAGCCTTCTGCATGCCCCTTCAAGAGTAGGTACTCTGCCTCTTGCTGGGCCATGGGGGACCCTGGGGTCACTCCTCCCCTATGCCTCAGCAAGAGCAGTCAGTCATAATAATAAAAAAAGCACCATTTTCAACTGTGTAAATTTAAAGGAATTTCCTATTAGATCAGGTGCAAGACAATGATGTCCATTCTCACCATTTTGTTTCAGAAGAGTTTTGGAAGTTCTAGTCATGGCAATCAGAGAAGAAAAAGGAATAAAAAGAGTCCAAATTGAAAACTAATAAGTAAAACTATCACTGTATGTAAATGACATGATATTATACATGTGTGTGTACTAGATCACTTCAGTCATGTCTGACTTTTTATGACCCCATGGACTGTATCCCACCAGTCTCCCACATCCATGGGATTCTCCAAGCAAGAATGTTGGTGTGGATTGCTGAACCCTTCTCCAAGGGATGTTCCCAACATAGGGACTGAACCATCTCTCTTACATCGCCTACATTGGCAGGCAGGCTCTTTAGCACTAGCACTACAGGGGAAACAATACCATATGTAGAAAATTCTAAAGACACTTTCCTAAAACTAAAAGAGCTAATCAATGAATTTAGTAAAGTTTCAGGATACAGAATTAATACACAGATTTCTCTTGCATTCCTATCCACTAAAAATGAAAAATCTGAAGAAAATTAAGGTAACTATTCTATTTACTATCACATCCAAAAGAAAAAAAAAAAAACACCTAGGAAAACCTCACCTAATGAGGCAAAAGATCGATACTCAGAAAACTCTAAGATACTGATGAAAGAAATAAAAAATGATACAGATAGAGAAATATAACATGATTTTTAATTAGAAGAATCAATACTGTCAAAATGATTGTATGACCCGAAGTAATCTACAGATTCAAAGAGATCTCCACCAAATTACTAATGAGATTTTTTTTCAAAACTAGAACAAATTTTTTTAACAATTTGTTTTAAAATAGAAAAGACCCCAAATAAACAAATCAATATTGACAGAGAAACATGGGCTGAAGGAATCAAGCTTGCTGACTTCCAACTATGCTACAAAGCCAGAGTCATCAAAACTATATAACACTGGCACAAAAATAGACATATAGATCAGTAACACAGGATGGGAACCCAGAAATAAACCCACATACTTATTGCCAATTAATCTATGACATAGAAGGCGAGACTATACAGTGGATAAAAGATAGTATCATCAACAAGTGGTGCTGGGAAAACTGGACAACTGTATGTAAAAGAAAAAAATCAGAATAGTCTCTAATATCATATACTAAAATAATTTCAAATTAGATCAAAGATCTACATATAAGGCTGTATACAATAAAACTCTTAGAGTAAAAATAGGTAGAACATACATTGCAGCAATATATACATTTATATATGTCTCCTAGAGTAATGAAAATAAAAGAAAAAAGAAAATAGGCAAATGGGACCTAATTAAACTTAAAATCTTTTGCAAAGCAAAGGAAATCATAAACAAATTAAAAAAACAAACCAGAGAATGCTAGAAAATATTTGTAGATAAAGTGATTGATAAGATTTCTAACACATACAAAGAGCACATGTAGGGTAAAAAAGGACTGATGATCTAAATAAACATTCCTCAAAAGAAGACATACAGATGGCCACTAAAAATACGTAAAGATGCTCAATATTACTAATTTTTCAGCAGTTCAGTTGCTCAGTCAGGTCCAACTCTTTGCGACCCAAGGGACTGCAGCAAGCCAGGCTTCCCTGTTCATCACCAACTCTCAGAGCTTGCTGAAACTCATGTCCTTCGAGGCAGTGATGCCATCCAACCGTCTCATTCTCTGTCGTCCCCTTCTCCTTCAGTCTTCAATCTTTCCCAACATCAGGTTCTCTTACAATGAGTCAGTTCTTCGCATCAGGTGGTCAAAGTACTGGAGCCTCAGCTTCAGCATCAGTCCTTCCCATGAATGTTCAGACTTGATTTCCTTTAGGATTGACTTGTTTTATCATACAGTCCAAGGGACTCTCAGGAGTCTTCTCCAACAGCACAGTTCAAAAGCATCAATTCTTCAACACTCAGGCTTCTTTATCATCCAGTTCTGACATCCACACATGACTACTGGTAAAGGCATAGCTTTGACTATATAAAGCTGTATAAGCCACATATGTCTTTGCTTTTTAGTATGCTGTCTAGGTTTGTCAGAGCTTTTCTTTCAAGGAGCAAGTGTTCTTTTAAGTTCATGGCTGAAGTCAATACCTGCAGTGATTTCGGAACCCAAGGAGGTAAAGTCTGTCACTATTTCCATTGTTTCTGATCTATTTGCAGTGATGTGATGGTGTGTATGCCATGATCTTCATTTTTAGAATGTTAAGTTTTAAGCCGAATTTTTCACTTGTCTCTTTCACCTTCATTAAGAGGCTCCTTAGTACCTCTTTTCTTTTTGCCATAAGGGTGGTTTCATCTGCATATATGAGGTTATTGATATTTCTCCCAGAAAAATTCTAGCCTTGACTGTACAGAACTTTGTTGGCAAAGAGATGTCTCTGTTTTTTAATAGCTTTCATTCATGGAAACATTTTTTAAATTTAATGTCAGCATTTTTAATGTTGTTAGGCTTTTGCCCAGCTGTTTCACTCCTTGTGGAGCTAAAAGTAATTGCCCTCTGCTCTTCCCAAATAGTATATTGGACAGTATCTGATCTGATCTGAGGGACTCGTCTTCCAGTGTCATATATTTTTGTTTTTTCATACTGCTTATGGGGTTCTGGCAGCAAGATTACTGGCATGGTGTCCCATTTCCTCCTTCAGTGGATCACATTTTGCCAGAACATTTCAAATAACCTGTCCATTTTGGGTGGCCCTGCATGTCATGGCTCATAGCTCCACTGAGTTATGCAAGACCCATTTCCACGACAAGGCTATGACCCATGAAGGGGCAGGAAGGTCTTAGAATTACCTTCTTTTTAATGCATTCTATTTATTCCCCTCAGCTAAATTCTAAGTGTAATTTGTCTTTTTTTATTCACTGATATATTTCGCGTATGTAGAATAGCGATTTTATTTCTAAAAGATTCACAATAATTCTTTATATATTGTCTTTTATATAATATTTACTATATAAAGAATTTAATATTTATTATATATAATATATTATAATTCATATTTATTATATAAATAAATAATTCCTTTATATATTGATATGATATATCATGTCTAAATCATGACAGTGATGATTTTTTTAATAATTTTCAGAATTCACAAAATGACAAATTATTTACTGTAGAGTACTTATAATTAAAAGAAATATCTGCCAATTATGTTCTTTATGATCTCCTCAACTTTCTATGTTAATTCCAGAAAAGTGCAAAATTTTATCTCAGCATTTCGTATTACATTTCTTCCTTGTGTATAAGTCAATAATATGTGAACTCAGCCAACTACACAAACTGTTCAGTCATCCAAGTACTTATCAGGTGCCTGATACTTCAGTAGGCCTGATGGAACACAACATATGTGCGTCACACAGCAACACACTAAATATTTCTGATACACATTAAAGGAATGAATTGAAAAATACTGATATAAAGGAAATGGTAAATTTTTGAAATTTATAAAAGATTTTGCATTATCAAATATAGATATCAGTTTCTATAAGCTCAACATATAAAAATGAAGAACATGGGCTACAGAGAGAAGAGATATATAAACATTAAAATCATCTAGTGAATGTTATCTGGCATTATTAAAAAATACCTCCTGGGCACTAAAGCAATATGCTCACTTTTCATAAACTCCTAAAAATTAAAAGCTTAAACAGAATTGACAAACGTTAAACCAGACTAATCAAAAAAAAAAAAAGATGGAGGAGAGCCCATAGAATATAATCAGTAATGGAAAGGAGAAGGTACAACAGATTACACAGAAATTCAGTGGACTATAGAGACTGCTGCAATGAATTACACACCAATCAAATAGAAAGTCTAGAAGAAATGGACAAATTCTTAGAAATGTGTAATACCCCAGTACTAAAGCAATAAGAAATAGAAAACATGAACAGACAAATTACCAGTAAGGAAATTGAATGAATAATTTTAAAACTCCCCAAAAAATAAAAGTCCAGGGCAAGTTGGTTTCATAGGTGAATTCTCCCAATTTAGAGAAGAGTTAATACCAATATTTCTGTAATGACTCCAAAAATTTGCCATGGAAGGGATACTTCCAAACTCAATCTAAATGCCACCATCACCTTGATATCAAAATTACAGAAGTTACCCCCCAAAAGAAATTACAGTCCAATAACTGTGATGAACATAAACACAGAAACCTCAACAAAATACTAGAAAACCAAATCCAACAATACATTAAAAGGACCAGACACCATGATCAAGTGGTCTTTTTCTTAGGGACACAAGGCTTTTTCCCTACCTACAAATCAAACATTGTGATACAACACATTAACAAATTGAAGGATAAAAGCAGTGTGATTATCTGAATAGATGAGAAAAAAAAGCTTTTTGACAACATTTAGCAAGCCTTTAAGAGAAAAACAAAACAGAATAAACTGCTCCAATAAGTGGACATAGATAGAACTTACTTAAACATGATTAAGCTCATGATTAAGCTCATATACAACAAACTCAAAGCAAGCATCATTCTCAATGGTGAAAATTTAAAATCAGGAACAGGACAATGATGTCCAGTCTCACCATTTTTATTCAGCATAGTTTTGGAAGATCTAATCGTGGCAATCAGAGAAGAAAAAGAAATAAAAAGAAACCAAATTGAAAAATCATAAGTAAAACTATCACTGTTTGTAGATGATATGATTTTATACATGTGTGTGTACTAGGTCACTTCAGTTCAGTCACTCAGTTGTGTCCGACTCTTTGTGACCCCATGAATCACAGCACACCAGGCCTCCCTGTCCATCACCAACTCCTGGAGTTCACTCAAACTCATGTGCATCGAGTCGGTGATGCCATCCAGCCATCTCATCCTCTGTTGTCCCCTTCTCCTCCTGCCCCCAATCCCTCCCAGCATCAGAGTCTTTTCCAATGAGTCAACTCCTTGCATGAGGTGGCCAAAGTACTGGAGTTTCAGCTTTGGCATCATTCCTTCAAAGAACACCTAGGGCTGATCTCCTTTAGAATGGACTGGTTGGATCTCCTTGCAGTCCAAGGGACCCACAAGAGTTTTCTCCAACACCACATTTCAAAAGCACTAATTCTTCGGTGCTCAGCTTTCTTTATAGTCCCACTCTCACATCCATGCATGACCACTGGAAAAACCATAGCCTTGACTAGAGGGACCTTTGTTGGCAAAGTAATGTCTCTGCTTTTTAATATGCTGTCTAGGTTGGTCATAACTTTCCTTCCAAGGAGCAAGCAGCTTTTAATTTCCTGGCTGCAGTCACCATCTGCAGTGATTTTGGAGCCCAAAAAATAAAGTCTGACACTGTTTCTACTGTTTCCCCATCTATTTCTCATGAAGTGATGGGACCGGATGCCATGATCTTCGTTTTCTGAATGTTGAACTTTAAGCCAACTTTTCACTCTCCTCTTTCACTTTACTCAAGAGGCTTTTTAGTTCCTCTTCACTTTCTGCCATAAGGGTGGTGTCATCTGCATATCTGAGGTTATTGATATTTCTCCCGGCAATCTTGACTCCAGCTTGTGCTTCTTCCAGCCCAGACTTTCTCATGATGTACTCTGCATATAAATTAAATAAGCAGGGTAACAATATACAGCCTTGACGTACTCCTTTTTCTATTTGGAACCAGTCTGTTGTTCCATATCCAGTTCTAACTGTTGCTTCCTGATTTACAATAGGTTTCTCAAGAGGTAGGTCAGGTGGTCTGGTATTCCCATCTTTTGAAGAATTTTCCACAGTTTATTGTGATCCACACAGTCAAAGGCTTTGTCATAGTCAATAAAGCAGAAACAGATGTTTTTCTGGAACTCTCTTGCTTTTTCCATGATCCAGCGGATGTTGGCAATTTGATCTCTGGTTCCTCTGCCTTTTCTAAAACCAGCTTGACCATCAGGAAGTTCACGGTTCACGTATTGCTGAAGCCTGGCTTGGAGAATTTTGAGAATTACTTTACTAGCATGTGAGATGAGTGCAATTGTGTGGCAGGTCACTTCAGTCATGTCTAAAGCATTATGACTCTATGGACTTTAAATTGTATACTTTACTGTATACTTTAAATTAGATAATGCTTGCAAATTGCTTTGTACAGTAAACACACATGGTAGATACTCAACAACTGTCACTATGGTGTTATTATTGTTGTTAATTGAATCAAACCTTGTGCTCTTTTTACTGAAAAAAGTTACTGTCTGTATATAAGTACAAAACTAGGGGAGCACATTTGAGGTAGTTACAATGGCCCAGCATTGTTGGAAGAGGGCTGCAGGCATAGGGAGGAGGAAGGAAGAAATGAAACAGTTCCTGGAGGGTGCACAGAGAAGGTGCTAGAATGGAGGTGCAAAAATGTGGAGGATAGCTTTGTGTAGTTGGAGGGCTTGAGTCAGTATGTTGAAAAATAACTCCATGGAATTGAATTCACTCAGCATTCACTGAAGGCCTGCTTAACTCAAGGCAAAGATAAATCTGATTTTACTGTAAGGTCATTGCCCAGAGAACAAGACATGTAAATTATACCTGTTTGAATTTGGAGTGAAGAATCTAGGTGTGTGTGGTGAGGAGTTAGGGGACACTCTCATCTTAGGAAATGGTATAAAATATCAAAACGAAGCAGCGGGAAGAACTAGAAGTCAGGTGGGACAATCTGTATATATAAAATAAATAAATAAAACATTAAAAGTGAAATTTAAGAATTACCAGAGCAAACAAAGGGTAAAAACAAGTATGAAAACTGGGATATGGAACCAGAAACTGGGAATGTGGGAGGTATAAATATGTTTAAACAAGTTGGGAGGAACTGGGTGGGGTGGGGTTGGGAGAGGCAAATATTTTTTACAGTTCTTTGTGCTCATAGAAGAACTTGATGACAAATAGCATCACACTTTTTAATTAACACAATGTGCCTTTTCATTATAAGTTGACTTTTAAATTTATAATGTATTTTATTGAATAAAGTAGATAAAATTGATGGAAGATTTATTACTGAATGATTGTTCACAATCTCTCACCCCTGCTTCCTTCTCTTTCTTTGCTTCTGTTTTGTGGGGAGGTTTCCTGCTTCTTGGAATGTCTTCCAGGTAGGGAAAGTTGACTAATGCATATCACAAAGAGGAAATGACAAGAAGCCAGAGGGTAAATTAACTGATACAATCAAGGGCTAAGAAAAGGGAGGGAGAGAGAAAGCAAGATGAAGTGCAGAGTGAGGAGTTTCAAAGATCTGAGAGGGGATGTGAGCAGAGAGAGACTGGGAACAGATGAGCAGAGTCCAGAGTGAGAGGGAGATGCCAGGGCTGAGAGAGTTGCAAAGGGATTGACAAGATGGCACTATGGGTTCCCAACTGGAAACCCGTTAGTGTTCTTCCAAGAGACAGAAGTAAAGTGTGGAATTGCTTTTTGATTATTTCTGGTTGCTGCCTGTCTGGACAAAAATACACTGTAGGCTATATGTGTTTTTTATACATAGAGAACTCAGTGGGCTTTATCGGCATGATACTGATAAATGGAATATTTCCTACTATGAGTTCAGTTGCTCAGTTATGTCCAACTCTTTGCAACCCCACGGACTTCAGCACACCAGGCTTACCTGTCCATGACCAATTCCCAGAGCTTGCTCAAATGCTTGTCCATTGAGTTGGTGATGCCATCCAACCATCTCTTATCAGTAAACAAAGAATGTCACAATCATCAGTGATTGTAGCCACCAGGGAAGGTGAGCTGGTGAGCCCTAATGAAACTCAGGAAGAAAAGAATACCTGCCATCTAGCAGTCATCAGATAGCACCCACTCCCCACAGTGAGCCCTGAGGCAACTCTGGGATGAGAAAATACAGAATCCTGGCCCCAAACAGCTGAGAGAAATGATTTTATCATTCAAAGATTTTATCATATCAAAGAAATGATTTCAGTGAACCCAGGCTCTTGTATCTTCCCACATACAGAAAAGTACTAAACTCCTTAACTTGGGATATATGGTTTTCTTCAACTTACAGTAATCTTTTAGCATTCAAACTACCTGCCTTTTGTCGCAAAACCTCTATGCAATCTGTATCCCCTTCACGCCCCTCCCCGCCGCCCCTGGTCCCATGCCTCCTCACCTCCTCCGAGCAATTCTTCCTGGGTTACTTAAGATGCTGCCTCCCCAGCTCGAAGTCCTAAAAATTCCTGACTAATAAAAAGTAACTGTCAACTTTTATGTTGTGAATACTCTTTTAATTTCACAATACCATTCACTTTTACTTCCATTTCTTCTTTTGCTATGCAATCGTTTAAAGGAACCATTTAAAAAAAAAAAAAAGATGTGTTAGACATTTTCTTCAAAATGGTCTGTGTCAAATAGCTTTCCTTAGAATGAGTATGCTTCCTACCACGTACACATTTGCTGGGCCTGCGTTCCAAAAATGTTGCAAGAATACGTGCACAGCTTGGTTGCCCCATGACACAGCAGCTGCATGATGTGTTGCCATTATGAATCTGCAGGAAATGTGCTTTGCATGTGGAGTGGTCTTCCTGTCTTTCCTCATGAGCAGAAACATATCATTAGGGAGGAGCTGCTGGGTCAGCACTCAGGGTGGATGTGGTGATGACTAGAGGTTCTGGAGCTCTTTCCTGGACTAGGGCTGGAGGGTGGGAGCAAAGGTACAGGGGTGCCAACAACCAAGTCTTCAGCACAGATCTCTGTTAAAGGAGTGGAGTCTGGGGACATATGGTGCTAAGCCTTTTGTACCTCCAGAGATCCTCAACTAGCATTTGTGTGGTTAGAGGTGAGCAGCTAGAGGGCTAGCCCTGCTCAGGCAGACGTTCATTTAACAGGGAAGAGCCAATTCTGACTCCTAGTTTGATCTGTTTCTTTGACTTTAAACTTTGCTTTTTGTTGCTTTTGTTATTATAATCATACATAATGGCCTGAAGCATCAAAGAATTGATGCATTCAAACTGTGTTGCTAAAGAAGACTCTTAAAATCCGTTGGACTGCAAGGAGATCAAACCAGTCAATCCTAAAGAAAATCAACCCTAAATCAACTGAATTATTTTGTCCACCTGATGTGAAGAGCCTATGCATTGGAAAAGTCCCTGAAGCTTGGGAATATTGAGGGCAGGAGAGAAGGGGGCGACAGAGGATGAGATGGTTGGATGGCATCGCCAACTCAATGGACATGAGTTGGGGCAAACTATGGGAAATAGTTAAGATCAGAGAAGACTGGCGTGAGGCAGTCTAAGGGTCACAAAGAGTCAGACACGACTTAGGGACTGAGCAACAACAAATAATGACCTTTCTCAGGGAACCCTGCCCCTCTGCCTAATTGTGGCTTTGTTCAGCTCACACAGAGACAATCTCGTTCTGTCCACTTGTGAATGACTGCAGGAAAGAAGATATTAACACATCCTCTCCTAGTTTACAAAATAAACGGCCTTTATGCTTTGTTTCCTCACCTCCCTTCCCCTCCCATCTCTGTTCTATAAAAGAAACTGGCATCCAGACCCTGATAAGATGGTTATTTTGAGATGTGTGTCTGCTGTCTTATGGGTCTGCCAGCTTTCAGTTAATTCCAATAAGTCTGTAGACTTAATGGCCTGATGTATGATGAGCAGAACAAACTTGGACTTGGTGGCGTTCAGGCATGCTGAGGGAGGGCTCAGGTTTTGCCCTGACTGCATCATCGAAAATTTAGGTAAGTTTTTTAGGGGCTTCCCTGGTGGCTCAGTGGTAAAGAATCTACCTGCCAATGCAAGAGACATGGGTTCAGTCCCTGATTCTGGAAGATCCCACATGCCATGGACCAGCTAAACCTGTGTAAGACAAATATTGAGCCTGTGTCCTAAAGCCTGGTAGCTGCAACTACTGAGATCACATGCCATAGAGCCTGTGCTCCACAAGGGAGAAGCCCCTATAATGAGAAGCCCACACATGGCAACTAGAGAGTAACCCCTTGCCTGCAACTAAAGAAAAGTCCATGTAGCAGCGAAGACCCAACACAGCTGAAAATACATAACTCAATAACATTATTTTTAAAATTAGATTAGGTTTTTACATCAAGTCTACCAAGAAATTTGATTCCATCAGCCTGTAAATGGAAGAGGGAATGTGAAAAACTAGGCTTTACTAGAGAGGAGGTTAGGGGTTTCCTTATAATGTAGCAGATCCTATTTTCTAGAGCAAGGTGAACCAGCTAAGGCTGAGCTGAAGGATAGAGGCTGGATCTCTTAATTTGAAATTTTCCTCCTATAATCCTTCTCTGCTTAGGTTTCGTTAGAGTTTAAGAACTATGGAGAAAGCCACCTGCATTATTAATAGGTTGCATGTGTGCATGCTAAGCCACTTCAATTGAGTCCAACTCTTTGCAACCAAATGGACTGTAGCCTATCAGGTTCCTCTATCCCAGGCAAGAATACTGGAGTGGGTTGCCACGTCTTCCTCCAAGGGATCTTCCTATTCAGTTCAGTTCAGTTCAGTCACTCAGTTCAGTTTGAACACTCAGTTCAGTTCAGCATGGCAGGCCACCCTGTCCATCACCAACTTCCAGAGTTTACTCAAACTTATGTCCATTGAGTCAGTGATGCCATCCAACCACCTCATTCCCTGTTGTCCCCTTCTTCTCCTGCCTTCAATCTTTCCCAGTATCAGGGTCTTTTCAAATGAGTCAGTTCTTCATATCAGGTGGCTGAAATATTGGAGTTTCAGCTTCAACATCAGTCTTTCCAATGAATATTTAGGACTGATTTCCTTTAGGATGGACTTGCTGGATCTCCTTGCAGTCCAAGGGACTCTCAAGAGTCTTCTCCAACATCACAGTTCAAAAGTATCAATTCTTCGGTGCTTAGCTTTCTTTATAGTCCAACTCTTACATCCATACACGACTACTGGAAAAGCCATAGCTTTAACTAGAGGAAACTTTGCTGGCAAAGAAATATCTCTCCTTTTTAATATGCTGTCTATCTTGGTCATAACTTTTCTTCCAAGGAGTAACCGTCTTTTAATTTCCTGGCTACAGTCATCATCTGCACTGATTTTGGAGCCCCCCCAAAAAAGTCTGCCACTGTTTCCATTATTTCCCCATCTATTTGCCATGAAGTGATGGGACCAGATGCCATGATCTTCGTTTTCTGAATGTTGAGCTTTAAGCCAAGTCTGAATTTGGCAGTAAGGAGTTCATGATCTGAGCCACAGTCAGCTCCCTGTCTTGTTTCTGCTGATTGTATAGAGCTTCTCCATCTTTGGCTACAAAGAATATAGTCAATCTGACCTCAGTATTAACCATCTGGTGATGTCCATGTGTAGAGTCTTCTCTTGTGTTGTTGGAAAAGGGTGTTTGCTATGATAAACACGTTCTCTTGGAGAAACTCTGTTAGCCTTTGACCTACTTCCTTTTTCACTCCAAGGCCAAATTTTTCTGTTACTCCAGGAAGCTCTTTACTTCCTACTTTGCATTCTAGTCCCCTGTAATGAAGAAGACATCTTTTTTTTGGTTGTTAGTTCTAAAAGGTCTTCACAGAGCCATTCAGCTTCTTCAGCATTACTGGTTGGGGCATAGACTTGGATTACTGTGATATTGAATGGTTTGCCTTGGAAATGAACAGAGATCATTCTCTAGTTTTTGAGATTGCATCCAAGTATTGCATTTTGGACCCTTTTGTTGACTATGAGGGCTACTCCATTTCTTCTAAGGGATTCTTGCCCATAGTAGTAGATATAATGGTCATCTGAGTTAGATTTACCCATTCCAGTCCTTTCTAGTTCACTGATTCCTAAAATGTCTATGTTCCCTCTTACCATCTACTGTTTGACAACTTCCAATTTGCCTTGATTCATGGACCTAACATTCCAGGTTTCTATGCAATATTGCTCTTTACAGCATCGGACTTTACTTCCATCACCCATCACATCCACAACTGGGTGTTGTTTTTGCTTTGGCTCCGTTTCTTCATTCTTTCTGAAGTTATTGCTCCACTCTTCTCCAGTGGCATATTGGGCACCTACTGCCTGGGGAGTTAATCTTTCAGTGTCATATCTTTTTTCCTTTTCATACTGTTCATGGGGTTCTCAAGGCAAGAATTCTGAAGCGGTTTGACATTCCCTTTTCTAGTGGATCACGTCTTGTCAGAACTCTCTGCCATGACCCATGCATCTTGAGTGGCCCTATGTGGCATGGCTCATAGTTTTATTGAGCTAGACAAGACTGTGGTCCATGTGATCAGTTTCATTAGTTTTCTGTGACTGTGGTTTTCGTTCTGTCTACCCTTTGATGGATAAGAATAAGAGGGTTATGGAAGTTTTCTGACGGCATCTAATGTAGAGCTACTCCAGCCATATGTAGGTTAGGATGTTGGACAATGCATTGCCAGAGGTCACTTATCCTGGGAGTGTCCAGTTTAACCTATTGACTGAAGACTTCTCATTTGCTAATAACTTTGCCAGGCTCTGGGGAGGTCAAGAATGAATACCACATTGTCTGATGCTGGTGGTCCTGATAGCTCCTTAAATAATCACAGAAATATAGACTCATACATTTCAAAAGTGGAAAGAGCATTGACCTAAAACATTTAGATTTAATTTAACTTTGACCATTCATTAACTATGAGGCACATCCTTTGACTGCTCTTTTATCCTGTTTCCTCAGCTGTAAAGCAATGATTTATCCTGGTTAAACAGTCATTGAACATATTTAATAAGATAATGTGTATTAATGGGACTTCCCCGGTGGCTCAGATGGTAAAGAATCTGCATGTAATGTGGAGACCTAGGTTCTATCCCTGGAAGGGGAAGTTTCCCTGGAGAAGAAATTGGCAATACCATTTCAGTATTCTTGCCAGGAGAGTTCCATGGACAGAGAAGCCTAGTGGGCTACAATCCATGGAGTTGCAAAGAGTCAGGCACAACTGGGCAACTAACACAATGTACCTTAAAATATTTTATAATTTGTATGGGACCACCACAATGTGGAAGAGACAGCCAAAAATGACACAGCCAACTATTATCAGATGTCAATATAATGCTCAAGTGTTATCGTTAAGAGATAATTATGTCTTAATTATATCTCTTAATATCTCAAGAGATAATTACTAAAAATACTCTGATAATAATAATGTGCTCAGTTGCAGCCAACTGTTTGCAACTCTGTAGCCCACCAGGCTCCGCTGTCCATGGAATTTTCCAGGCAACAATACTGGGGTGAGTTGCCATTTCCTTCTCCAATAATAAAAATATTGAGTGCTTATTATGATTAGACATTCTGTTCATGCTTCACCTGCATAATTTCATTTATAGCAACAGTAGTTTTGAATACAGAACATGCAACTATTTTCAAATTGCTCCTACTTTATAACTTTATCCAAAGCTGTTAGAACTCATGATTATTATCATATTTTAGATAGCTGTATTGGAAATGAAGGATATGTGGGCAAATTTTCACACTGATATCATAAGAAGGAAGAGGATCTTGTTTCAAGTTTATGATGCCATAAACCTATAATACTTAAATTATACTCATGAGTTCCGTATTAGAAAGTCATGCAAAATGATTTCAATATGAGTCATAGATTCAGGCTAAGAAGTCATGACTGTGACAATTATGATGACCAAAGTTTCTTCCTTGATGGTGGAGTTCTCCAAAAACTTTTTATAATCCACTTTAGTTACAAACTCTTATTCCATAACCCATTTCTGTTTGCCTGGGCAAGTATAAGAATTGGTTATGGAATAAGAGTTTGTAACTACTATAGAAAAGTTAAATTATTATAGTCAATCTCATGTCCTGCCAAAGTGTGGACAGATAAACCAACACTTTCAAACAGGTTTGGCCAAGAATTTCACTTGTGTTTTTCCATAACCCAAACGTACTTCTTGGCAAACCCAATATTAAGGCAACAAGCTTGTGGGGGCAAATATGGAAATTACCAAGAAATAGGATTAAAATAGTGTTGGAAGGGTGATAAGAGCAAAATTCACTGAGACACAATATACTTTGGGGAATATTCATTCCTTTGATTCAGACTTCAGATCAGTCAGAGCTCCAAATGAATAGATTATGTAACTAGAAGCAAATGTCAGGGGGAAAAAAAAAAGTTATCACAAGTCCAGACCTGATGGAAATCTGAGATGTTCTGATCTTTGTATGATTTCATTAGCTTATTCACTTCAGTGTCATTCACATAAATCATTTATTTCTTTCAATGAGACTAATAGTCTTGCCAATCTCACATAATCTATAACCTAAAAAGTGGTGTTTAGCAGCACCTTTAAAAATTCCTTTTTAAATTAAAAGTTTTACTAACTTCTTTTTGGGGTCAAGTGTCCAATACAAAACTTGGAAAATGAAGGCAGATGGAGTAGTCTTCTTCCCCTATAAAGTCCACTTTCTGTGGCCTTGACCCGTATCATCTTTTAGTTCTTTGCCTCCTTCCTGAGTACTGATACTTCCTCACTGTTTAGAACTCTTGGGGTCCCAGCTTCACTCAAACACTGGAGTAGAGGAGATGATTCCCCTTCTACAGGCCTGATACCCTCCATGCTTGGTGTCCAAGATGAATGGGGTCTGTTCCTTTGCCTACCTGCCCCTGAATTTCCCTGAGCTCCCAGACCCAGGATCCCAGCATTCACCTCATATCCAGTTCATGGGACCCACTGTTAACTATTCTCTGTCCTGGCACGTTGGGTTTTTGAGAAATAGAGTATTTGCTGCCATATCAGTTAAAAAAAAAAAAAAAAAAGGACATCACAGTCATCAGAGATTGCAGTCACCACAGATGGTGAGCTGGTGAGCCCTGAGGAAACTCATGAAGGAAAGAGTATCGCCATCTAGAAGTGACCAGACTACACTCACTCCCCACAGTGTGCCCTGAGGAAACTCGGGATGTGAAAACAGAATCCGGGCCCCAGACAGCTGAGATACATTCCAAAGGAATGATTTCAGTGAGCCCAGACTTTTGCATCTTCCCACATATTGAAAAGTGCTAAATTCCTTAACTGGGGATACTGATTTTCTTTAGTTTACAATAATACTTTGACATTCAGACTATCTCCCTTTCGTTGCAAAATTTCTATATAACCTGGCTCTCCCCCATCGCCTTGTTTGGAACAGTTCTCTCAGGGTTACCTGAGATGCTGCCTCCTGGGAAATTCCCACCAAATAAAATGCAACTCTCAACTTTCAGGTTGTGGGGTTTTTTTGTTGTTTTTTTTTTTCAGTTAATATTTTCTATCGTCATAGAGAAGGGGAAGGAAGAAAAAACCACATTTTGGGTAATTCAGCAATTCTACAGAAGATCAACATTGAGACACGAAAGTTCACTTTCAGTTTAGTTCAAAAAACAGTAAGTAGGTATCCACAATGAGCACATATTATACCAAATTACAAAATGATACATCTAATTTCTGCCCTGAAAGAGACTTAGGGGGAAACAACTATGCAAAGATAGCACTTTGATATAATTTCTAAGTATATAATAGAGGTGATAGTAATCAGTGAATGATTAATTAATGAATGTGATAGTAATCATTAATTTTGAGTACTTACTATGTGCCAGCTATTGGGTTGGCCAAAAAGTTTGTGTGGATTTTTCCATAATATGTTATGGAAAACCCAAAAAACTTTTTGACCAACTCAGTATTATGCTAAAAACTTATCTAGAAGTCTTTAATGTGATTGGAGAGGAAGGCATGGGCTAGATAATAAATGGTCTTGGACTCATGTAAACCCAGTTAGGACTTTGAGTGTGTGTGTGCTCAGTTGTGTCTGATTCTTTGTGACAGTTTTGGACTATAGACCACTAGATTCTTTTTTTCTATGGGATTTCCCAGGCAAGAATGTTGAAGTGGGTTGCATTTCCTTCTTCAGGGGATCTTCCCAACCCAGGGATCGAACCCATGTGCCCTGTGTCTCCTGCATTTCAGGTATATTCTTTACCACCTGAGCCACCAGGGAAGCCTTACTTGACAGGTAGCATAATGGAGACTCATTGAAGAATTTGAAGAAGAATCAAGGCTGGGTCAGATTTACATTGTGAATACAACAAGCTGTGGCTTAAAGGACAAGACATGGAAGACAGATCAGGGCAGAGATGATTAAGATCTGAGCCAGGGCAATAGTTTAAGAGGAAAAAAAAGAGAAGCTTATCAACTCAACATATCTTAAAACTAAAATTAGTGAGATCTGTTAAATGATAGATGTGACAGTGGATGAAAATAAAGGCATCAAGAATTTGGCTTTGACTTTGGCTTCCTAGTAGATGGGGAGTATATGAGGAGAAACATGTCTGGGAGAATGATGTGGAGATGACGTGTCCAGTTTTGGACACCCTGAATCCAGAGTGGCCATGGTCAAACAGTGGAGATGTCCATAGGAAGTTGGATTTGGCATTTCAAGGTCTGGGAGAGGCAAAGGCTGGAGACTGAGTTGTAGAAGTCTATGCTGTTTCCTTTCCCTCCTCCTCCCTAGTCATCCACGCATCGCACTCACAACCCCATATTGCTATCGATACATTCCATGAATTGTGACTAATGGATGGGAAGACCTGAGCAACAGTTTCCTCCCCCTCCTCCTCATTTGACACAAGCCTAAATAAGACTATCATAATTTGAAGATAATCTGGATTCTCTGGTTCGATCCTGTGATAAAACACATCCCTGGCTCACACTTCATCTAACTTTTCTCTGCCATGTCCTTCCTTCTCCCTAATCATTTAATATGAGATCAAATCTGAATCTGTATGTGAATCAGGCATATAACTTAGTAGTGAATGTCAATTGGTCTCAGGTCTTTTATCTACTTAAAGGAAAAAGAAATACAGAAATTCATAGAAGTGTAAAACAAAAGTATTGATACCTCCATTTGGAGTACCTTAAATGATTATTTAAGTACCTTAAATAATGAAGTGATTATTTATCATCTATGTATGTTTTATGAAGGTTGAAACTAAAATGTGTTCCAGGCATACACCATTGACTGAGATGTAGTAGGAACACACTAGATAAGAGAGAGAGTAAATTAAGGCATGTTATGTGATATAATAATCCATTTATAGGAAAATGATCACAAGGGTAATAGAGGGTTGAGTGATGCATGCAACTGTGGCTACAGGAGTCCAAGAATATATCACTAGATCCTTGAAGGAAATGCATCATTGTAAGTGTAGAGTTTCACCTGGTGTGTATGGTGAGTGAATTCGTGATTCATGATGCATTCTGAGGCTGCTCTGAAAAAGGAGTCTCTTTGCATGCTTTTGTCATGACAAGTTTTAGGAAGGTTGTTGACTTTCTCAAACAGCTGAGCCACAACACCCTGGATATATGTTCCCACAGTCTTCCAACCACAGCATCCATGTTGGGTTTATCACTTGGCAACAAGATAAATACTCTGATGAGGTGTTACACTCCCTAACAAAGCCCGTTTCATGTACAAACTTTCTCACACTCACGGCTAGCCCAGGGCAACATCTCAAAATAGGTGCGGCTTGCTTTCTGTTGTCCTGGATTCTGGAAGTGTCACTCTCTGTGGCCTAGCCTCAATCTCATTAAAAACCTTCTCATTCTCTTGCTTATCTTCTTCACACACCCCGAAACTCCTTCCCTGACCATGTCTCCATCTACTCCATCAAAATCCTCTCTGCAGGAATTTGAAAACGTGTATTATCTCTCCAGGAGACATTAGCATGCTATATTTTATTTTTATTGCTAATTGTAAAAAGAGATGTTTATTCTCTTGTAAAGATACTTCAGGGAAATTATGTTGGAGGATGTTTTAGTCAAGGTGACCCCAAATTCACACTACAGGGCTAACTACTGTCATATACACTTGGCCCTGCTCCCAGCAACAACTATTTAAATTTCTAGAGTGAATCATGCTATTTAAACACACAGGTTAATTTGTTCTAATGATCTTTGTTATAAAAACAGTGTTGTAATATATTTAACTGAAAGTCTTTTATAAAATAAGATTACTATGTGGAGTTTTTTTTTTAACAATTTATTCTCCTTACAATGTTATGAGTTGTCTGGATTTGTTTCTTTTTTCATTTTTTGTTCCAGTGATATTTGTTGGAATAATCTGATATTTGTTGGAAATGTCTGAGTTCAGCTGGTGTTCAAGTTGGGGTGTTCTCCATAGCTTTTCTCTCTCTTGATGTCTTATCTTTAAGGGCTGTTTTATTTTTTTGGCTATGCCTTGCATGAGGGATCTTATTCCCTGGACCAGGGATCAAGCCTGTGCCCCCTAAAGTGGAAGTTCAGAGTCCTAACCACTGGATCACCAGGGAAGTCCCACTATATGGACTTTTGTGTCAAACGGGACTTCCTTTTTGACCTACATTTACATTATCCTTTGGATAATTTCATTAATGACATTACTGCTGGGGGAGATACATCTTTCTAAATTGTACAGTCCCCAAATACCAGCAAATCACATGGAAAGGATAATTGGGAAGAGTTAGTGTTTGTTCACTTAGCATGGAGAGAACAGAAAGACATCAAAATGTGTTGAGGATGAATAAGTCATTTAACAAGCATTTAGTGGGAAACAATCTGAGCCAAGTGTCTATCCTGGCCATCAGGAAAGATGATTGTGGTTGTGGAACTCATTATGTTTACCCATCTGGCAGGAAGACAGACACTGAATAGTTAACTACAAGTGCTATTCAATCACAGTTGAATGTGTGTTTTGAAAAAAAGGACACTGTGTGTCATCTCTAAATTAGAATATTAGAACCTTATTCATAAAGTTGTTTTCTAATTTTGGGTATTATTTCTACATATTTTTCTACTTTATGCACACTTTATTGTAGTGCTACTGGAAAGAAAATGAACACTTCAATATACTATGATAATATATTTCTGATTTTAAAATAAATGCACACCAATTATAGTACATGTGAAAATTTCTGAAGTAAATGAAAAAATGACAAATATCTATAAAGCCATAACCCAGAGAGATCACTGTTTACATTTTGACATATTTCCTTCGAATCATATTTCTGTACATATTAAATATATATATAGTTGATGTCTTACTATATGTTTAATTTTATATCCTTCCTTTTTCCACTCAAGATAATTGCATACACATTTCCTAGAAGATAAGAAAATAAGGTGAAAGATATTCTGCTCATTTTATTCTTTACTCCTACAGAAATGATCTGCCCTATAACTGTTTCATGTACTATTTCAGGGTCACTAATCTTACCATAAGACCTAATCAAACACATTTTACAACAGTAAGGAACACTTTGTAGAAGTTGTGCTTTTCAAACTGGTATCCTAAGATGTGTCTCATCCTTTGGGTTCTTTCTCTTCCAGATTTCTCAGATTTTTCTTGGTAAAACACCACTTTTTACAAGTTACTTCCCTTCTCCAGGGTGTGCAGTAGGCTGCCTTTAGATTGGGTTTCCCTGGTGACTTAGTGGTAAAGAAACTGCCTGCCAATGCAAGACACATAGGAGATGAGGGTTTGATCCCTAGGTCAGGAATATTCCCTGGAGAAGGAAACGGCAATCCACTCCAGTGTTCTTGCCTGGAAAATTCCGTGGACAGATGAGCATGGTGGACTGTAGTCCATGGAGTTGCAAACAGCTGGACAAGACTTAGCAACTGAGCACCCAAGCACACCTTTAGATTAGCTCTCAACTCCATCTAGCTTTAAAGGGCCCTCTGTAAGATGCTGTCTTCTTTCCTCTCTCCAGCTCCTGGACACTGACTGCTCCAGGCAGATCTCAGCCAGCCAGTGTGCTACCCACTTTGTAATTTTAGTGTCTTTCTTTTTCAATTTCCATTTTTAAAAATTTATCTCAACTGTTTCCTTGAGGTCCTCACACACAGTTTTAATGCTTTCCTCTCCTCCCTATAACACTTTCTACCTTGACCCTATTCAATTTGGCTCTGAATCATATATTGCCTTTTACAACTTTCTCTAATTGCTTGATTGGTGAATGTCTTTTTTTCGGATGTTGAGCTTATCAAATTGCTTTAATCTAGGTAGGGCGGTGACTTCCACACTTGGACACCAGCAATCACTCTGTTATACCAGCTAACACCATGGGGCACTTGCCATGTGAAGAATAATATGTTAAGTACTTGACAGACAGTAACTCATTCATTCTTCACAAAAGTCTGTGTCTTTTAGGAATGCTTTTGGCTGCTAATGAGGACCCGAGATGGCTCACAATGCCTAAACAATACAGATTTATTTATAATCTATTATGACAGTAACAACAAGAACAAAAACTGAATGTAGGTGGTTTCCAGCATTGGCTAGGAACTCTGATGTCAGGGTTCTGGTTTGGCATCTCTACAAGTCTTTCCAGCTTCCCATGGTTGCGATATGGCTATAGCATTTCCCCATATCATATCCTCACACAACCCTGCTCAAGGTCAGGCAGGAGGTGTGGTGTAGGGCAGGGGGTTCTCTTTGCATATCTCCCTCTTATCAGGAGAGAAAAATTTCCCCAGATTTTCCCCCAGCAGACTTCTCCCACATCTCATTGACTAGAACTGGGTTATCTCTCTGCCTTCTAGATGAACAACTAGGTCCTTCTTCCCAAGATCAAGAAAGCTCTGAATAATACTGAAAATCAGGAAGAAAGATGTGAAAAATGAACTGCTCTTGCATTGGCAATGAAATGCTCCAGCTGTGGAGCATGTTAGGAAATGTAAGCTTAGAGAACCTGAGGTATTTGCACAAGATTACCCACTCCAGTATTCTTGCCTGGAGAATCCCTATGGATAGAGGAGCCTGGTGGGCTACAGTCGGTGGAGTTGCAAAGAGTCAAATGCAACTGAGCGACTAAGCACAAGGATAGGACATACAACTAGTAAATAGCATCTTTGTTGTTGTTTAGTCACTAAGTCGTGTCCAGTTCTTTTGTAACCCCATTGACTGTAGCCCACCTCCCAGGCAAGAATACTGGAGTGGGTTGCTATTTGTTACTCCAGGGGATCATCTTGATCCAGGAATCAAACCCTCTTCTCCTGCACAGGCAGGTGGATTCTTTACCGTCTGAGCTACCAGGGCTTCCCACTAAATGGCATGAAGATGTTTCAAATCAGACTTTTGGAGTCTCTCAAAATCCATATCTTTGCTCACCACACTATAAGGTCTTTCTAGAGAGTTTTAGCATCTTATTCAGTTCATCAAAAAAATATTCAGTGTCCATTTGATGCTCAGCACTGTTCTTACTGCTGAAAAGGAATGAAGTATATAACCTAGTTAGTGACAGAATCTCAACCCAGGTGAAACAGCTGGAACACACAAGGTTAATTAATCAATAATCATACATTTTTATGTTGCAAGTTCAGCTTGAAAGGGTATGGTTCTATATCGCAGGAATTCACCAAGTTTGGTAGAAGTCAGACTGGACACTATGGAGTGTGAATCAAATCATACAGATTTGATTCAGTGGGAATAAATTGGCTTAGGAGACTGTTGTGCTGCCTATGTGTGGTTAAAAAACAGTTGAACAAATTGAAACAGGAGAGACCTAGACCACTAAGCAATAGCACCCACTAAAAGTTCACTGAGGCAGAGAAGTGGCTGTGAAATTTTATAAAAGGGTCAGTGGTTGCCTGCAAGTTTTCTGTGGTCTAATGGAGAAACCGAGGATTTGAAAGATCACTCTTGAAATGAAATTTCAGCTCTTTTTCTTTATGTGACCTGACATCTTCCAGAAATTAGTAAACCAAATAATTTGGCTTTTGATGGCCAGATACAGATTCTGAAGAACACACCTATCTCATTGTCCCTTTAATAATAACAAGGGGTTTGAGTTAATTCTGGTGGTTCAGGTGGTAAAGAATCATTCTGCAGTGCAGGGAACCTGGGTTCGATCCCTGGGTGGGAAGATCCCCTGGAGAAGGGAATGGCTCTCCTTTCCAATATTCTTGCCTGGAGAATCCTATATACAGAGGAACCAGGAGGTCTACAGTCCATAGGGTCACAAAGAGTCGGACACAACTGAGCGACTAACACTTTGTGTTAAGTCAGCCTCCTCCTTTTTGACCAGAGACTCACATTAGCAAGAAGAGCTAAAGATAAGTCTGGCTCTGTGGATCACAATCAAGCTAAGAAGCTCACACAGGGCTCAAACTCACAGGCTTGGTTTCAAGGACACCCCAGATTGTCAACTCATCTCTTCAAGTGGAGACATGGGGCTTGCTACACCAGCAGAGAAGAAGCACGGTGCTTTTACTTCTTTTCATCCATATTGCTTTGGGGATTTCCTATGCATAAAAGTTAAGTGTGCCACTAGAGGTTATCTTACTAGGTGAGGTAAGTCAGAAAGAGAAGGACAAATATCATATGATATCACTTATATGTAGAATCTAAAATGTGGAGTGAGTGAACATCTGTGGAACAGATTCAGACCTAGTGATCAGACTTGTGGTTGCCAAGGGGGAGAGAGGAGAGGAAGTGGAATAGACTGGGATTTGAGGGCTGGTAGATGCAAACTATTACATTTAGAATAGGTATATAACCAGGCCTTACTGTATAGCACAGGGAAATTATATCCACTCTCCTGGGATAAGCCATAATGGTGTCTGTGTACGCTCGGTCATCTCTGACTCTTTGTGGTCCTATGGACTGTAGCCTACCTGGTTCCTCTGTCCACAGGATTTTCCAGGCAAGAATGCTGGAGTAGAGTCCAATTTCCTACTCCAGGGGATCTTTCTGATCCAGGGATTGAATCTGCCTCTCTCAGTCTCCTGCATTGGCAGGAGGATTCTTTACCTCTAGTGACATCTGGGAAGCCCATGAGAGCAGAATATAAAAAACAAACAAAAAACTATATATACGTGTAAAGCTGAGTCACTTTGCTGTGCAGTTTTAAATCAACTATGCTTCACTAAAGAAACAAAGTGAAGAGAAGAAAAGCCATCTTTACAATGTGTTGTAAACACTTTTCAATAAGCTCTAACAATATGAATATTTTAAAACTCAGCTTCTCTTTCATTACGCATATCTTTTATCTATTTTTACTCCTCAGATTCCTTCGGTTGTATCTAAAAATCTAGTAATTTTCAGAATCATATTTTCAACATCACAAATTCCAATTAACACTTTAAAATAATTTACCCACTTAAAAGTTAAAATACACAGTGGATTTTCACTGTTTAGTTAAAGATAAAATTTATGTTCTATAAAAGGGCAAATGAAACATTCTTTGGGTGTGGTTTGTGACAGGAGATTAGGGTGGAACCCAGAATTATTTCAGAAATTATAGCTTGAGAAAATGTAAGAGGGTTTAAAATAGAGAATTTATAAGGAAGAAAAGTGGTTTGTTTGTTTTTTTCTGTTCCCAAAGAATTGCTTGGGGGCTGTCTAGATTCAAAAGACAAAGGATTCCATTACTTTTAAGTATTGCAAAATGTCAAAAGATAGAAGAGATGTTGTAGAATTTCTTACTAGGAGAGCAAGTTATAGCAGGGACTGTTGAAACTAGGGCTGACAGATTTTAGCTAATTTTAACAGGCATGTATAGGTATTGCCAAATTCTCAAGTTTCTGAATGATGTCATCTTTCCAACAAATTTCTTAAATGATGTCTTAGCAAACAAGCATTTCTATTCTAATGAGGTCTGAGTAAAATGTTGAATCACTCAAAGGATACAGATAGAGAGAGAAAAAAATGCCATGTGGGAGGGGCAGAGCTTTATAAAACCAGTCATTGCCATGTCTGAACTCTAACAACACTCAGAAGACCGTTTCCTGTCAGGCAGAGAAGAACCAGGTATTTCAGTCATTTCTTTATCTCTATCTATGAAATAGGGTTTTATTTTGCATACTGGTATTATTAATATAATGAAAATTAAACTGTGGGATGTTTTCAGAGGATGAGTAAAAAGTTAATGGTGTTTTCTTGTTTAGTTGCTTGTTTGAGAATATTTTGGTTCAAGATTTGAATTAAATTAACTTAGACCTGATCTTAAATCTCAGAGACCAGCAAATGCCTATGTAGCATTCATCAAACCAAAATGTACATTCTGGTTGTGATGTCAGTTTTACCAAACAGCTCAGAATGTGTGTATTCTTTACTAGTTAGTATTTGGCACTGAATTTAATGAAAATAGCCAGACCAATTAAAAAGGATTATTTTAGTAACTGAAAGTAATTTATAAATTGTGTATAAATATGATAAAGACAAAAAGAGGACTCAGTTTTCATCTTAACCAGAAATTAAGCAAAATCTGGGTGCTTCAATTCAATACCAGAATACACTCACTGAATTTAGTTTGATAATTGGTCAGTTTAGTGAAAGAGAAAGAACAGCCCAGTTGCTGGATTGGACTGAAGTAATAGTTCAATAAATAATTTAATATCCCATAAACAAATAACTTCATTATGAACAGAATCTAATACAGAAAAGGGTTTTAATTTTGTGAGGGCAAAAGTTGGTAATTTGGAATAGGAAATTTCCTTGAAGTATTGTTTTTTCTGTGTCATTAATTTTTCTGGTCAATTTCAAAATATTTACACTGTGTTACTGCAAAAAAAATTCATATAAAATGCTAGAGCAAACTCAAATCTCACGTTCAGTGCCAGTGAGCAGAAGGACTGTGGTTGTGGGTCTGAGCTCTTTGTCATCTGTGCCAAGTTTCAGCGGCACGTTTGTCAACTTGTGCTGCAGGAACTGACATGAACATCACAGAGAGCAGCCCCACATATGCTTTTCATCCATTTGTTCCTCTAAAGATGATATTAAATGTTAGTTAGGAGCATAATATCTAGAAATTGTTGAAGTTGTGTAGCTCACTCTAGTGCTAAGAAATCCACAACAGGTGTTTCCTGTTCTGAGAGGTTCTGATGTCACTCAGTGACTTCCATTTTACATGGTCTTAGGCAGATTCCCATTTAAATGCAGGGTGGATGTGTGGTAGAGTCAGAAGACACATACACACACACACACACACACATATTATATATATATATATATATATGGAGAATCCCAGGGACAGAGGGGCCTGGTGGGCTGCCATCTATGGGGTCGCACAGAGGCAGACACGACTGAAGCAACTTAGCAGCAGCAGTAGCAGCATATGAAATATATTCACAGATTTCTACAAATATAAACTTCTCAAACCTTATTTTAAACATCTGTAGGAACAGCCCTAGAGCTGGGATCAGAAGCTAGTCTAGGCTTTGAAACTAGCTGTGCTATGGACATCATATTCTCACTGGTATAACAGGAATTACTAGCTTTATCAGACAAGTAATTATACAAGTTAAATAAAACAGTAAGGCTGAAGGAATTCGGTAACTGTGATATAGACACAACACATTATTTTTTATGTTAAATGCAGTTAATTGCACCTATCTTTAAATGTTTAAAAATAAACTTTAAATGTTTTTAAAACAAATAAATACATCTGGGGTGATTTAATTTTGTCCTTACTCATTTTTTAATTAAAAAAAATAGTTACAGTCAACTGAAATTCTAACTTGGTATTAAAAGCCCTTACTGTCTTGACACTTAAATTTTGTTAGTGTCAAAGTGACTGACTATTCAGGTCATTATAAAGAATTGGGTATAAGAGGGGCCAACATTAATTAATTAATTAATTGATCTCACGGTGCAGACTGTGAGATCTTAGTTCACTGACCAAGGATTGAGCTCATGCCCTCAGCAATGAAAGTTCAGAGTCTTAGCCACTGCACCACAGGGAATTCCCAGGCTTAAGCTTATTTTTCTAGCTCTGATTCTTTATTTTTTCATACACGATAGAGTAATATTTATGCTATTAATTCTCTGTCTGTGAAATGTTTTTGAGACAATTTGCAAAAAAAGATCTATCCAGGAATAATTCATTATAAAGATGATTTAAAATGTAGAAGGAAGAGGAAACAAATTTCTGTCACCTAGGTTAATCTGATCTCAGTGATGAAGCAAGCAAAAAAGAAACTGACTTTTAATAACCTTAATAAACCTTCTAGAAGTATCAAAAACTGGCTTCCTTCCTCTTTTTATTTCCTTTTTCTAGCATTTCTCAAATCAGTAGCTGGGTGAAACTCTTACACATAGTAATTAAACTTCAGCAGGTAAAGTTTAAGTGACATTGGATAGAGTGGGTTTCTGAAGCTTGAATCCCTGCACCATTACATACAAACTCTGTGAACTTTTATAAGTTACTTAACCTCTCTGGGCATCAGGATGTAACCTCTATGTACCTCACGCTGATCCTGTGAATATCAAATATTAAAGGAGACGAGAAGACATGAGAGAGTTTCAGGGACAAATTTTATTGAATTTACTATTTTGTCTTGATAAAATACAATTGGGTGCTAACTCACACGAGAAATTTTGATACAAATGGCAATCACTTTCTTCACAAGAAATGTTCATGAACCAAATGTTCACATAAGACACCCATGGACTAGGGAGCCAGGAGCCTGGAGACCCTCCTGAGGGAGCCCACGGCTATAGAGCATCTCCTACAGGGCCGCTCCCAGCGGCTCTGCAGCCACCGTCCCCAGAAGGCTTCCTGTGGAGTGATGAGTGTCAGCGTCACTTGGTATATTTATAGATTTGGGTAAGTACAGGGTGTGTTTGAAGCCATTATGAAAACATAAGATACAATCTGTTGGCTAGAACCAGCAGGTACCCACCCACACCCAGGTGTGTCCAAGCATTTGACTGCATGTGAGTCTTAGGTCATGGAAATGTATCTGTCATTTATCTTCAGATGGTGGATGGTGTGTGTGTGTGTGTGTGTGTGTGTGTGTGTGAGTTCCATATATCCAGGACCACCCTCACAGGGGGACCTGGTGCTGACTCCCCTGCTAGGGGTGGTGGAAGGAGGGGGCCTTTCCAGCACTCCCAGTAACAAACTGCTCAGCACAGAGGAATTTTGGAAGAAGGACTGTGGTGTGAGTGGAGGGGGCCCAGGAATGGGAGATAAGGTGATGTGAAATGCCCACTCTTGAAAGTTGAGTCTAGGTCATTTCTAGAAAGGAGTTTGACCATCTCCACTGGGGCCAACAAGAGTATGAGTGCACGTGGCATGCATTTAAATATGTGTGCATTTAAATATGTGTGCATTTGCCTCTAGTGTGCACGATGGTGATGGTTTAGTCACTAAGTCGTGTCCACAGACTCTTGTGACCCTGTGGACTGTAGCCTACTAGGCTTCTCTGTCCATGAGATTTCCCAGGCAAGAACGCTGGAGTGCGTTGCTATTTCCTTCTCCAGGGGATCTTCCCAACCTGGGCATCAAATCTGAGTTTCCTGCATTGCAGATGGTATTCTGCATTTCAGGTGGATTCTTTACTGACTGAGCCACCAGGGAAGGCCCTCATGTGTGTATCTGTGTGTCTGTATGTGTGATGTGTGTTTGTAGGTACAACACTAAGGTTGAGGGTATGACCCTGGAGGTACCCACCCACCTTCAATATCCAGGCCTGTCCCTTACAGTTGAGTGACATGGGTCACTTTTCTGATGCTCTCTGGGCAGTAGCTTTTTCCTTTGTAAGCACAAGAATAGCAGTGCCTTTCTCACAGGGCTTGTGTAAGGATTACCTGGTTAGTACAGGTGAAATGTTGAACACAGCATCTGTTGTACAGTTAAGAATTCAATCAGGGCTATTTATTGTTGTTGCTGTTATTATCATTATTATGAGGTGGAGGGTCACCACGCATCACAGGACTGTTCTCTGTATCTCAGAATCAGCTGTATAATTTGCAGGATCCAGTGCAAAAGGGAAATGCAGGCAGGACCCTTTGTATAAAATCATTAAGGAATTGCCGGGTTGTGACAGCAGCTCATTGCACCGAGAGTGGAACATTTTGTGGCTGCACAGGTCCCAGGGTCACAATGCTTCTGACCCTATTCAGTGAAGGGAGAATAGAGAGGGAACCCCTGCCCTGTGCAGGGTACAGCCTGTACTATACTGCTGACATCCCTCAAAATGTTGACTCATCTGTTAGAGCTGTTGCTTTTCCTCATTTTCTTTCCAGATTGAGACAATGGAAGAACTTAATGTGGCAAATACAATCTTTGCCCTCAATTTCTTCAAGCACCTGGCAAATACAGGCGCCAACACCCAGAATATCTTCTTCTGTCCCTGGAGCGTCTCTTCCACCATGGCCATGGTCTACCTGGGCGCCCGGGGAAATACTGCAGACCAGATAGCCCAGGTAAGTTTCTGTTCAGGTTCCCAATTGGGACTGAAGGATTCCTGAACTGAATTACAGAACTGATCTGATTATATGCTTGTGGTATCTGGACTAAAACAAAGTCAGTGGCTTGTGGAATCTTAGTTCCTCCACAAGGGATTGAACCAGTGGCCTCAGCAATCATCACAAACCATTACAGCACATGTTACTTAGATTCAAATCTATAAAAGAGCCAAACCACAAAAACCCTCAATGGTTGATATAGCAGGAGGATTATCAGAGTTTCCTGCAATGTTAGAAATAGTTAACAGTGACCAGATCTGACATCTGATAATGTTTATATTTTTCAGAGGATTTGTGTGCTTTATCTCTTATGGGTTTTAAGACAAGTGTCACTGACGGATGAGCAGTGGGACTGAAACACCTTTCCCAGGGGTTCCTCTGGTTTCTGCTCTGTCATCTCAGGCTCCTTCCATTTATGTAAAGAATTCCTCTTAGTGGTTTTGAGAGTTCTACGAAGAGGAAATAAAAAATTTAAAAAAAAAACTGTCCCAGAGCTCAGTCTCTGCACTCTGGAGGAGGCACAGAGAGCACCATGACTTCAGAGGGCCTCAGCCAACATTCTCCACCCCGTGAGCTCATGTCAACAAAATGGGGCTGACGGGATGGCCAGTCCTCAACGTCAAGGTGGTCAGGGGTGAGACAGCACTGTGGGGGATTTCTGTCAGGGCCACTGGCCTCCTTCCTTGGTGAATGGACACCAGGTCAGTCGGGAGACCCTTTCATTGAGTCTGGGACTGTGGAAACATGTTGAACTAGTTTGCCTGTACACAGCAATCAACCTATGGGATGAATGCAGCGCTATTAAAATTCACATGATCCTTCATGTCAATGTAGGGCAAAAGCCACTACAATATTCTTAAGTAATTAGCCTTCAAGTAAAATAATTAATTAAAAATAATTCATGGGATCCTGTCTTCCCTGGGTCCGTGACCAGACAAGGTAATTATACCATTAAAATTCTTTCCTAGTCCTGTTTATATAGACATTAGCACTGAATGCTATGAGTACAAGCTCTGGTTTCCCACAAGCAGGGATGCTGCTTTCAGTCACACCAGAATGCTGCTGGCTACTATTGAGTTTCTCGTAAGAATCGCACCCAAGTGTGTGAATACAGATAGATGGATACAGTCGTCCAGGTACATGATGACCCATTTAAAGCAGGACTTGTTTGGAGTGGCTCACACAGAGTGTTAGCCAGTCTCACCGCAGGAGGAAAAAGGATGTGAGCTTTGCTCTCTGTGTTTGTGGCAGTTTAAACATGAAGACTTAAGACAAAGCCCCATTGCTCAACTCTCTGATACCAGCCAGATTTTGTAAAACACCTTCCCCTTTATTTTCTTTGCCTTGAAAAAAAAAGAAAGGCAGTGAACTCCATTAAAAACTTTAGAAAACATCAAGGACTTCATTTTTTATTTTTATTTAGTTTTTGGGCATGCTGTGAGGCATGTGGAATGTTAGTTCCCTGCCCAGGGCTCGAACCCATGCCCCCTGCATTGGAAGCATGGAGTCTGAACCACTGGACCACCAGGGAAATCTTTTACAAAGTGCTCTAGGTGCTAAAAGTAAAAACCTTGATTTTGATACCAGAGGAAAAGTAACTTATTGGTCACTCAGGTACAACACAGTTTTTCTGTGTTTGGAAAGTATTTTCTGTACATGGGACAAGGATTTTATATGCAGTAGTTTTCTTGTAACTCTGCTACATGGGAAGAAGGTGAAAGCCTGGACTTTGGGGACAGACCTGCCTGTCTTTGGTTGATGGCTTTGCTACTTACTAGGTGTGTAAATGAAGACATTTAAATGCTCTGAGCCTCAGCTTTCTTTTTTTTTTTCTTTTATTTTTTAAGAACAGCTTTGCTGATTTATAATTCACATTTCATAAAATTCACCCATTTAAAGTTTATTCAGTAGTTCTTAGTATATTCACAAGAATTGTACAGCCATCATCACAATCTAATTTTAGAATATCTTCATCTCCCCTAAAAGAAACTCTGTATGGTCTATGCCTATACCACCCTGGGCCTTCCTGATCTTGGAAGCTAAACAGGGCTGGGCCTGGTTAGTACTTGGATGGAAGACTTTCTGTACCTATGAACTATATTAATTTGATCATACGTAATGTGGATGATTAACCACATATTTTGTACATTGGTTACAGACCTCTCAAATACCATTTGATAACTCAGAAGAGTCTAGTGGCAACTGTCTTATTTTTAAAATGTAAATGAAAATGTGTATTGGGCAAGATGGGTATGAAGATTACAGTTAACTGGAGAGGTACATGGTGGAACTAATTGTTTTCTTAGCTGATACTTACAATGCCCCATCCAGGCATCTGAATGTTTTAGGAATTTATCCACAGAATACAAAATCCTATGAGGTAGGTGCTCTGATTACCATACTCACTTTACAGATGAGAAAATCAGGGCAGGAAGAGGCCACACAAAGTTTGGAACAGGTGTAGTTGGTAACGCTGGAGCAGTTGTAATGGAAAAAAGGATAAATAGAATAAGTATATACCCTCTTACAGAGCACAAACAATGTGAGATTTGCAGGAGTATTTTTACCCAGCTCTTATCTTTAGGATAAGGCCACAGACCGGCCCAGGGCAGGCTACCTCTCTGGGCAGGGTGCCTGCCTCAGCCTGGCTCAGGATCATTTCACATGCCCCACACCTGCAAGGACTCTTGCCGTGACTCAAAAGGGCTTCAGTGCTGCCCAGAGACCCTGACTTATGGGTCAGCTTCCTTAAAAGGTAGGCCAACCAGAGAAGCTCTTAAACAAAATAGTCCCCCTTGTGCAGCGGCAGTCAGAGAGTATTCTGAAAACTGCTTCTTTTCAGAGAGTATTAGGTAGGAACTTATAACATATGATCTGAAGAGCAGAGAAAGATCCCAGAAATCCTAACACCTCTCCTTCCAGCCTAGAAATTCACCATCTGCTGGACAAACTTGCATTCCTTCACTTGGCAGAACCTCCACCATCAACGCATTTACCAATAAGCTCCTCCCTGCCTGGGGCCCTATAGGGCTGGGACCCAAGAGATGCTGGAGGTAGGGATGGGTGGGTGGCAGCAGGGCCAAGCTGAGGAGTCTACAATATTGGAGAGGGGACCTGAGTACCTTCCAGGGTAAGTCTGCACCTGCCAGCTTCACTATTAGCTGGATCTGTCACGTACAACATAAAGAAATTCACATTGGGACTTCCTGGTGGTCCAGTGACTAAGACTTTGTGCTCCCAATGCAAGAGGGCCTGGGTTTGATCCCTGGTCAGGGAACATGTGGAAACGAAAGATCCTGCATGCCTCAGCTAAAGATTCTGTCTGACTCAACGAGGGGCAGCTAAATAAATCCATAAATGAAAATAAATATTTTTAAAAAGAAATTCATATTTTCATCTCACGCCTGCCATCTGCCCCCAACACGGACAGAAGTGGGGGATTTCTTCATGTGTGGAAATGTTTAAATGATCCCTGGTAATACTGAGCAAGCTGTTTTTGTGCTTAAGATAGCTGTGGCTGCTCATTTTTGACAGATTAGAAGGGTATAAAGGGCTCCCCTTGTAGCTAAGTCAGTAAAGAATTTGCCTGAAATGCAGGAGACCCTGGTTCGATCCCTGGGCTGGAAAGATCCTCTGGAGAAGGAAATGGCAACCCACTCCAGTATTCTTGCCTGGAGAATCCCATGGACAGAGGAGCCTGGCAGGCTACAGTCCATGGGGTTACAAGAGTTGGACACAACTTAGTGTCTAAACCGCCACAGAAGGGTATATCATGTAAGGCCACTGAATAGGGAGATGAAAGGTCAGGAGTTAACCTTAATACTTCTTTCAAGGCAAATATGAGTTGGGTGATAATTTAATTAAAATGTTATAAATCATCTCATAATAAAAAAAAATTATTGTCAAAATGGCCGGTATTTGAATTAGTATAAAATAACTCATGCTAATTCCTATGAAGGGAATCTCACTGACTTGTTGTCCAGACACAAAGGCAGGGAACTAGACGCAGGACCACTGAGAGGTACCTGACAACTGTTGGTTTAAAAGCTAAATAATGCAGCAGAAAAATGTACCAAATTTTCTCGAATTCCAATTTAGGTGCTTCAGTTTAACCAAGTTGGAGTCCACAAAGGCACCCCAGTGACCCAACAGAGTCTCACCAGTTGTGATTTCATGCAGCAGATCCAGAGGGACACCTATCCTGATGCTATTTTGCAGGTATCTGACTCATCCGTTCCTAGTTCTTTTGTGTTTCACTTCCAGAAACTTCTTGTTATAAAGTCACAATATTTATGAAGAAACCTAGTACAATGTCCACTTTTCACAGTAGAAAACTAAGACTCACAGTCCTTGAGTGAATGTCTTATGGTCACTCTGATAAGGAAGGGCAGAGCTTGGGTAGAATCCAGGTTTTACGACTTCCAGGTCAAGACTGTTTCTAAATTCTGTCACATCACTCTGCCATTAGTTGGTATGTATAATTTATTCTAAAGCCATCATAGAGACTCCTAGAATACATGTGTGAATGCAGATTCCCAGAGTCAGCGGTGTCAAGTAATTGAGGAATGGAGATGGCCAGGCTTGGTGACTTCAGGAGACGTCTCTGACCTTCACATATCCTTTATCTCCTCTCTATCTATCTATCCAGGGCCTCCCCGATGGCTTAGTGGTAAAGAATCCGCCTGCAATGCGGGAGAAGCAGGACATGTGGGTTCAGTCCCTGGGTGGGAAGATCCCCTGGAGCAGGAAATGGCAATCCACTGCAGTCTTCTTGCTAGAGAAATCCCATGGTCAGAGGAACCTGGTGGGCTACAGTCCAAAGAGTCTCAAAGAGCTGCACACAACCAAGCAACTGAGCATGAGCACACATCTATCTATCTATTGTCGCCATTATGATCATCATCTACTATCAATCAGTATCTATCTGTCTATCTCCTTATCTGCTGATCTATCTTCATCATAATTAGCAACTGAACAATAGCAATCTATCTACCTATTTATCATCATCTACTGTCTATCTAACTATCATCCATTCATCTAATTTATCTCAGGTTAATAATCTTTTCCCAGTAATTCACTTCCATAAACACCAGCCATCCAGCTACATTATAAGAACCTAGAGTAGATGGGCTGCTGTTGGTAAACAACTTCCACTATCACACCCCTGAGTTAGGTCATGGGGAGATATCTCTCATGGTATCTCCTTCCTGGGAACGCTGACACTCCACCTGCCTGTCCTGGTATCTCTTCCTTCCTGGGAACGCTGACGCTCCACCTGCCTGTCCTGGTATCTCTTCCTTCCTGGGAACGCTGATGCTCCACCTGCCTGTCACCCAGGGAATTACAGACTCAAGATGGAGACAGGGCCTCTTCAATATGGCGATTCTGCCAGGTGTGGGTGGACAGCAGGTGGTTCATCTTCAGGGCTCTGACCTCGACTTCACCCAGCCGTTTCTGTGACTAAGCCCTGTGTCTGTCATCGTGCTTGCAAACTTCAGGTTGAGGATTGGAACTCCCCTCGATTTTATGTTTTCTAAACTCCAGATTTTCCATTGCACAGACTACCCCTTAATTATGCCATGGGACTTGTTGAAGTTAAATAAATATTTAAAGAACATTTCTAAGGTAACATTTTAATATAATAAAAATTGCTTAGTGACTTTATAGTTTAGCTAAAGTATCAAAGGAGCCTGACTTTTTCTAGGATCTCAGTTCTGTCACAGTTAAATCCTATCCATAGGCAGAGCAAAATCTGAAACAAGTTAAAAATTGTCTGATAAATTTTAATGTACTACATCCAAATCAACAGTATTTCCTAGGAGTTACCTTCAAAGTGACAAAAAAAATGTATATTTTAATACATCATTTTATTGATATCCTAGAAAAAAAATACTATTGCTTCAGAAATATCGTGTTTAGGAGTCCTGAGTTATATAAAACGAAACCCTCCTCTTCTTTTAAGGCACAAGCTGCCGGGGAAATCCATTCATCCTTCCGTTCTCTCAGCAACGCCATCAACGCGTCCACGGGGGAGTATTTATTGGAAAGTGCCAATAAGCTATTTGGAGAGAAGTCTGCAAGATTCAAGGAAGTGAGTGAAACCTGCGATTTAAATGGCAGGGCCCCAAACTTGCAATTAGGTCACTTTCGAAGCTGTTTTCTCTGATTGATTCCCAGTGGGTCAGAATTCCACTTGGGCTCGCTAAGGCTCCCCGAGTCCATGGGACAAGATACAACGCAGCTATGCTTACGCTCCCTCCGTGGGTGCTTCCTCTTTCTACTGTAAAAATCCCACGTGTAAAGTCACAAGTCAGGAGGTGGGCACAGCTATTCCCAGAATCGCTAACCCCACGCCCAGCCTCCTCTCCTGTACTCTGTTCATAACGCACAGTATGCACGAGAACAAATGCAGTCTGGACTGGATTGGGGCGGGGGGTGGTTAAGAGAGCGCATAATCAGCCCCCCAGCCACCCTGCTACCCGTTCTTCAGGCTCCCCAATCTTAACAGGAAACCTGTAATTTACAATTACACCATGGCTTGTGGGGTATCCAGGAGAAGGGCATGGCAACCCACTCTAGAATTCCTGCCAGGAGAAGTCCATGGACAGACGGAGAGTGGTGGTCCACAGTCCATGGAGTCACAGAGTGGGACCCGACTGAGCGACTAACACTTTCACTTTCACTTGTTGGGTGTATATTCTATGTACCCTTTGTCATCATTGTTTTCACTTTAAAGGAATACATGCAACTCTCCAAGAAATATTACTCTACAGAACCCCAGGCAGTGGACTTCCTAGAATGTGCAGAAGACACCAGAAAAGAGATTAATTCCTGGGTCAAGACCCAAACTAAAGGTAAAACCAAAGAAATAGTTTCTGCTCTTCTTTCCAGGTAGAAAACTGATTTTTTTTTTTTTTAAGTCCTTAAACTTAACCCTTACTCCCAACCTTAGTTATTTTGGCTAATGTAACCTGATACTTGTTGAGCTTTGTGGTGTTTTAAGTGAGAAAAAAAAAATAATAAATAATGGAGGCATCCTAATAGAAGATATATATTCAGTACTTCAATAATCTGGTTTTGGATTATTACCTTAGAATAGAATGTAAGAGGCAGATCTTTTCTAACATAGGAAATTTCAGTATTGAAATAATTGTGACTTTATGTTTACTATGAACAAAAGCAAAGAACAAAGGCACAATTGTCAACTGAGTAATTGGTGTGAGAATATCAGCAATGGAAAAAGGAGAGATCATAAAATTTTAACTCTTTCTTCTATCGCACCATTCAGAGTCAGTATGTTGTCAATTTCTTTCAGTCCCTGCTTTATCTCATTGATCATCTAAGCTATTTCTACCTTGGTTACACATGTCCTCAGTTCTTAACTGACTCATCCAAGATGCCACTATCTGTTAGTGGTACATCTGGGGTTCCCTCTTCTTCTGAGCCTTCGTCTAATTCTGGAATTCTTCAATTTAATGCTCAAAGAGTTTGATAACTTAATGCAGAAAACATATTTTCACTTATCTCCTATGTTGATTTATTTACTTTTAAATACTTTTTTATTTGGCTATGATGGGTCACCGTTGTGGCATGTGAAATATAGTGCCCTCACCAGGGATTGAATCTGGGCCCCTGGCATTGGGAGCATGGAATATTAGCCGCTGGACTACTAGGGAAATCCCTACATCCTATGTTTAAAACATTATTTCAAGCCATAGTATGCTATCCTGCTTTCTTAGCTACCATAATAGAAAAACTTGTATTAAGTTCTGTAGAATTGAAAAAAAGTATTATCGTTTCTCTGAAAATAGTTGACCTACTTCAGTTCTTCATTTCTAGATTTTTAAATTACTGTTTTAAAAGACTGACACACCACTGACAAAAAGAAAGCAGAAAAAGTGAAGATTTAACAGAAATGAAAGTCAAAGTGGATTGCAAAATTAAAGAGACACATGAAAGCTTTGCTTTTTTGAGAACAGCAAGAATTTCTCTTCTTTCTAAGCATTTGTGGTGAATGGCTATAAATCAATCAGTGGAATTGCAAAAATGCCAAATAGTCATTTGGACTGATTTTTATAGTAATTTGAGAAAATATTTCTTTATTCCTTGTTATGATCAAATACTATGTGTCACAAAGTTAAACAGCGTCCCAGCAGATTTCCAAGTGAAGTGAAGTGAAGTTGCTCAGTCTTGTTTGACTCTTTGTGACCCCATGGACTGTAGCCCACCAGCCTCCTTCATCCATGGAATTTTCTAAGCAAGAGTACTGGAGTGGGTTGCCATTTCCAAGTAGTAACCAAGCATCTTTATTGCTAGGGGGTATATTGAATGAAGATATTGAATAACTATACTGAAACTGGTCAGACTACAGTGACCTTTTCGCTTGAGTCCCGTAACTGTCGGTAGAAATGGAAGATGGTGGAATTCTGACTGGCTCTCAAGCACTGTGACCTTGGAAAGGTTATTAATATCTCAGTATAGTGTCCATTTGTGTGGTTGTTCAGTTACTAAGTCTTGTCCGACTCTGCCACCCCATGAATTGCAGGGTGCCAGGCTTCCCTGTCCTTCACTATCTCCTGTAGTTTGCTCAAACTGATGTCCATTGAGCCAGTGATGCCATCTAACCATCTCATCCTCTGTTGCCACCTTCTCCTCTTCCTGTCAATCTTTCCAGCATCAGGGTCTTTTCCAATGAGTCAACTCTTCCCATCAGGTGGCCAAAGTATTGGCATTTCAGTTTCAGCATCAGTCCTTCCAAAGAATATTCAGGGTTGATTTCCTGCTTGTGTAAATTGACACTAATAATACTTCCTTACTAGAGTGGCTGTGAGGTTAAATAAAGTAATGTGGTTGAAATATTGCAGAGCAGGTATTCACTATAAATAGGCTGTTTCTTAAACTAACTTAAAAAAAATTCACACTCAGATATTATTATTTCTGGGAACGTTTTTGGGCTCAATCATTCACTCCCTTCTCTGTGTTGTCACAGTTCTCTGCATTATTCAGCTCTCTTATAGAACTTATTGCACTTTTTTTTCCTAAATGATTTAGAATGTTGCTCCAATATTCTAAGCCTCCCCAGGACAATTCTTCCTTTCTTACTTAATGGAATCTGTGCCATTCCTTATGTAGGTCTAGCACAACTTCCAAAACATTGTTTTTGGGTGAATCAATGAGGCCCATGGGCTGTCTAGACCAGATCTAGAAGAAGCCCTAGTGACTTACTGGGGAAATGCACTATTATATTCCTTGTTAGTGTTAGTCACTAAATTGTGTCCATCTCTTTGCGATCCCATGGACTGCAGCCCACCAGGCTCCTCTGCCCATGAAATTCTCCAGGCAAGAATACTGGAATGGGTTGGCATTCTCTTCTCCAGGGGATCTTCACCACTCAGGAACCAAACTCGGGGCTCCTGCATTGCTGGAATATTCTTTACCATCTGACCACCAGGGAAGCCCATTATATTCCTTGAGTCTCTTTTTCACTCCCATCTGAATGAACTAACTTCATATAACTACAAAACTTTGAGAAAACAGTATAAAAGGAATTTAAAATTTTCTGGGACTTTTCTGGTAGTCCAGGGGTTAAGACTCTGCACTCTCAAAGCAAGGGATGCAGGTTCAATTCCTGGTCAGGGAAATAAAATCCTGCATGCAGCACAGTGTGGCCAAAGGAAATAAATTTTAAAAAGAAACTTTAAAAAAAATTTCCAAGTCTGATAGTAATTCTAAGTCATAATTATATTACTTCTTCATTTTCTCTTGAATTTTGTAAACCTGAAAATTTTGGTCTCAGTTTTACTTATGATTTAAATAAATTAAGAGAAAAATTTGAAAGTGACTATCAGCATCTCTGCAGAGTATGATAAATGTGGATGCTGAGCTTGATGGTGACTCAAAAGACTCAAGAAATCATAATGACTTCATAATTGTTAATCATGAAACCTAAACATATATCATATTTTCTGTAGGCAAAATCCCAAACTTGCTACCTGAAGGTTCTGTTGATGTAGACACCAAGATGGTCCTGGTGAATGCTGTCTACTTCAAAGGAAGGTGGAAGACTCCATTTCAGAAGAAATTAAAGGGACTTTATCCTTTCCGAGTGAACTCGGTATGAAACAATGACAACAAATTGAATTTTCTTAACATAGAGTTTAAGGCCTTTGACAAAATAGAGAAAGAATAATTAGGGACCACTCATTGATACCCATACATGATTTGCTATTAATAGTTATAAGTTATGTACACTAGATAGTTTATTGACTATTTCAGGTTACTGAATAGCACCCAGTAGTTTTCTGAGAGGCCTTATGAGTAGTGGTGAAGATCATGGGCTTTATAATTACACAATCTAGACTCACATTTAGGCTCTACTACTGACCAACTATGATGTTACTTGTGGTTCATGCACTCCATTTTTTTGATTTGTGAAACTAGTATGATAGTTTCCAACCCAAAAGGTTATTATAAAGATTCAGTGAGATTTTGCAGAGTTCTTGACCCCTAGTAGGTACTGAACAAATGTTTTAGTATTATTATAATTATAACTGTCCATCTTATTACTAATGGGTACTATCTTGAAAATAACAAAATAGATCAGAATCACTGTGAGAATATGCAAATAATAAATTTTTATTTTTAAAATATATTTTGACATTTCTAAACAAATTTTTAATTTTTGAAAAACATATTTCTTTAGCATAAAAGCATAACCCATTCTCTTTTATGTCTGATTGTAAATCTTTGACATCTTACTATCAACTTTCATATTTTACTTTTTAATTACTTTAGACTCAGCGCAAATCAGTAGAGATGATGTTCCTGAATGAAAAGCTAAACATTGGATACATAGCAGACCTGAAGGTCCAGATTCTAGAACTCCCATATGCTGGCGATGTCAGTATGTTCCTGCTGCTCCCAGATGGAATTGCTGAATCCTCTACAGGCTTGGAGTTGGTAAGAGTTCCAGCTTCCATTGTTTTAAACTTCTGGGGCCAAACTCACCTTTGCACATGTCTGCTGCTGTTGCTATTTAGTCGCTAAGTCAGGTCCAACATTTTGAGACCCCCTGGACTATAGCCCACCATGCTCCTCTGTCCATGGGATTTCCCAGTCAAGATTACTGAAGTGGGTTGCCATTTCCTTCTCCAGGGGATCTTCCCTATTCAATCCACCTGCGTTGGCAGGTGGATTCTTTATCACTGATCCATCTGTGAAGCCCTTGCATATACCTACAACTCCAGGAGTTGGTGATGGACAGGGAGGCCTGGCGTGCTGCGATTCATGGGGTTGCAAAGAGTCAGACATGACTGAGTGACTGAACTGAATTGAACACCTGAGGAAATGGTGTGCAGTTTGAATACATGAACTGGTTTGAGAGGAACTGTGCCAGCTTTCCCACTGTTGTTCATCAGTCTTAAACACATGTTATACATGCTATCTTCTTGCAAAAGTTTTGCCAACTGTTAAATTTTAATATTACCTAAAATATAGTGAAGTCATTGGTTGTCAACATTAGAGGTTGCTGTCCTTCTCTGCTAAGCATTCATTGTTTTTTTTTTTTATGCTTTGGATTCGTAGCTGGAAAGTGAAATCACCTATGACAAACTCAACAAGTGGCTCAGTGAAGACACCATGGCTGAGGATGACGTGGTGGTGTATATCCCCGAGTTCAAATTAGAAGAGCGTTATGAACTCAAAACCATTCTCACAAGCATGGGCATGGGCGATGCCTTCAGCCAGGGCCGAGCCAATTTCTCAGGCATGTCGGGAAACAATGACCTGTTTCTGTCCGAAGTGTTCCATCAGGCTTCAGTGGAAGTGAACGAGGAGGGCACTGAGGCTGCTGCTGGCACTGGGGCCATCATGACAGGAAGAACAGGCCACGGAGGCCCGCAGTTCGTGGCAGACCATCCTTTCCTCTTCCTTATCATGCACAAGATAACCAAGAGCATCCTCTTTTTGGGCAGATTTGCCTCACCCTAAATCGAAAGTTTCTGTTTCTGCACAGGAATTTGTAAAATGAGTGTGAGCCTCAGGATTTATGCAAGTGCCAAAACTTCTCTGCATGTTTCTGGTTTTCTGAAAAACTTTTATTACACACTACCTAGATAACACAGACATAGCGTGACATCTGTGAATCATAACATTACCCCCCTATCAATCATTTGGCCTCCTAAAATGGGATGATATCTCATTTAGTTCTTTCTAACTCTTGGTTTATTTTATAGCATTAACTTTCACTGTATTATTTATTTTTTTATATACTGTTTTTTTTTATTATGGTCACTGCTTAGTATAGTTGATACATTTACAGAAGCCAGTTATCACTTATTTTTCTTTCTAAGGAAAAATATGTATTTGTGGGCTTCCCTGGTGGCTCAGAGGATGGAGAATTCACCTGCAATGCAGGATACCCAAGTTCGATCCCTGGGTCAGGAAGATCCCCTGGAGAAGGAAATGGCTACCCCCTTCAGTGTTCTTTCCTGGAAAATTCCATTGATGGAGCCTAGCAGGCTACAGTCCATGGGGTTATAATAAGTCAGACATGATTTAGTGACTAAGCGTGCATGCATATGCATTTGTTCTTATAATGAAGGATAAGTAGGTGGCCTTCCATGACCTTTTGTAATAGAAACCTAGAAGAAAGCATTGAACAACAGGGAAGTACATATTGTGTGCATTTCTAAACAAATGTCTAATATTATGTATCATATACACATGGCTGTAACTTATGTAAGGTTGCTAAAATATAGAAAATAAACCTATTTTCACAAACCATTTGCTTGTTTACATTCTACCAGGTCTTTAGGTTATAAGACCTCCTTATCTTGTTTCTCAGAAATCAGTCATCACCGCTCATCTGTGAGACCCAAGCAAACAGAATAAAGGAGCCAAGGGAATAACCAACTGCTTTGCAAGGGGCCCCAGTCTTGGGGGTAGGGTGGAGTTGTGTGAAAAATTGATTAGAACTGCCTTCTCACAGCAGAAAAACGTATAACAATTCAAAATGATAGTCTGGGTCAGAGTCCTTTGGGGACCCCTGTATTCAAATCAGGACATCAGGAATAAACACCAAGTCTAGTGGCTGCAGACATAGCATCAAGGTCATAATCATTGAGTGAGTTGACAGAGAGTTCAGAGGGGTAGAGATGAGCTGGGCACAAGGGTGGAAGGAAAATATAAGTCGACTTATTTTAAGTGTGTTTGCTTCAAATAGCACTGAACACTTTAGAGTGGATCAGCAGCAGAGAAGAACGTAATTTAAGTCTTGAGAACTAAGGAAGATCTAAGGATTAGGGAGTCTGATCTGGCTGCAGAAGTGTGGCTTGGATACTGAAAATGCATTCCAGGCTTTGACCTCTTTATGATGAAAGCCAGGGATGGGTGACCCACTGGAGCATGGTGGCTAAAGAGGTAGCCTCATGACTTTGACTTAACTGCACCCGAATCCCAGTTCAAACACTTATGTGTCCTCTTAATTATAAGCTGGGAATGATGCTTCTTCACACTTCAGTTTTATTTCATTGTAAACTAGGGAAAACAGTGCTTTTCTCATAAGTTTGCTCTGATGGTGGTATGAATTCATATCTAACAAGAAATTAAACAAATTCTTAGCATATAAATACTAGTGATTATAGTCATTTTCTTAGTTGGCAATAAAACTGTCTCAATGTCAGATGATCAAGCATAGCATCCCAGAAAATTATTCAGTTAATTTTTTAAGGCTTGAATTATGGTTTATTTCCTCAAAATCAGATATTCTTAAAAATTATAGGTTCTTCCTTGCATTCTCCTACTTACTTTTAGATTCATTTAAAAAATGTATATTATGAATTCATTCAGGAAGGTAATAAGTAGTAACTTTCTGAATCATTGCGAGGTTCTGAGTCTTAAGATATATATCACCTTCATTACTGAATTAGAGCATGAGCACAGAATTCTAGGTTCAAAGTATTCTTCACACTTTGTTGTTGTTCAGTTGCTAAGTTGTGATCAGTTGTGTCCGACTCTTTCCTACTCCATGGACTGCAGCATGCCAGGCTTCTCTGTCCTTCGCTATCTCCCTGAGTTTGCTCAAACTCATGTTCATCCAGTAGGTGATGTCATCCAACCGTCTTATCCTCTGTTGCCCTCTTTTCCTGCTCTTCACTCTTTCCCAGCATCAGGGTCATTTCCAATGAGTCAGATTTTCTCATCAAGTGGCCAAAGTATTAGAGATTCAGCTTCAGCATCAGCATCAGTCCTTCCAATGAGTATTCAGGGTTGATTTTCCTTATAAGTGATTGGCTTAATCTCCTTGCAGTCCGAGGGACTCTCAAGAGTCCTCCAGCACTACAATTCAAAAGCATCAGTTCTTCAGTGCTCAACCTTCTTTATGGTCCAACTCTCACATCCATACATGACTACTGGAAAAACCATAGCTTTGACTCTAGGGACCTTTGTGGACAAAGTGATGTCTCTGGAGTTTTGCTTCTTGTAGTTTTAATAGTTTTATTTTTGCTTTTGATGCTGTTCTTAATATTTCATCACATTATGAGTGCTTTAAAATGGTTTTCAAAATTTAGTTTATTCATCAGGAGATGTTTTCCATTTGGATACCTGTGTCTTGCTTTAGTTCTGGGAAACTCTCAGCTACCACTATGGCCTGAATATTTGTTACCCTCACTCCAACACAAGTGTTGAAACCCTAATCCCTGATGTAATGTTGTTTTTAAGGGGGCCCTTTGGGAGATAATTGGCATTAGAGTTGGTCATGAGAGTGTGTCCCAGAATGTAATTAGTGTTCTAATGTAACCGGGAAGTGTTAATTTGGAATTCACAATGAATCTACTCTGTGATTTTAACCCTTACATTGTCGATTTTGTTATTATAGGCATACATAATGGTCTGCCTCAGGGAGATAACCTGATTCTGCCCACCTGTGAAGGACTGTGACATTCTTAGATTCATTGTGTTGCCTTAAATTCTTTATGTGGCAAATGGCAGGGACCTCCCTCGTCTGCTTCTTACTGGTGGGGCCCAAATATTCACATTCTGGGAGGCGGGCATCACAGGTAGATGTGGCATCTTTGATTTCTAATGACAGGAGATATTCCCTTTCACACCACCCATGAAATCACAATTGATGCTTTTGAGCTGTGGTGTTGGAGAAGACTCTTGAGAGTCCCTGTGAGCCAGGAAGTGAGCCCTGACCAAGTGCCCAATCACATTGGCACCCTCATCTCAAACCTATAGAGTCCAGAACTGTGAAAAATGGATGTTCTCCAGGCACCCATTCAGTGGTCTTGTTACCTGACCAATGGTTGAATAAAGCAGCCATTATCCACACAATTGTCTGGGCTCCACCCTATTTCCTTTCTTCTTCTGGATTCCCATTTGAATAGTATTAATGTACCTAGAATTCTTTTCTTATCTTCTAACAGATTTTGAATACTGAATACATTCCTGCAATCTTAAGATCAAATATTGCAAAAACAAAAGCTAGAGCAAAACTCTGCCCTTACACCAGTTCTTCATTCATATAGCTCCTATTCCTTCATGCTCAGTAGGGATATTGGTCCATATTGCTAAACATACACCAGGTGGGCCACAACTAACAGCAAATAAACAAATCAGCAAAATTCTGCTGATAGTATTATATTGTTGACTTAGGATAGCATTACCTCTTTCCTTGCCCCCTCCAAACAGTCATCAAAACAATGCAAAACCAAAATTTTATCAATATAGCTAGTATGTATGTGCTGTGCTCAGTCACTTCAGTCTTGTTCGACTCTTGGCAACTCCATGGACCGCAGCCTGCCAGGCTCCTCTATCCATGGGATTCTCCAGGAAAGAATACTGAAGTGGGTTGCCATGCTCTCCTCCAGGGGATCTTTCTGGCCCAGATATCAAACCTGCACCTCTTATGTCTCCTGAATTGGCAGATGGTTCTTTACCACTGGTGCCACCAGGAAGGCCCGCTAGTGCCACCTGGTAAGCCCATAGCTAGTGTCGAGATCGGCTCAACAACCAGGGTTTCCGAAAGCGTGATACAGCAGGAGAATGAGAAATGAGACACAAGAATTCAGAGAAAAGCGAGGATCAGGGGACCAACACTGCTTCAAGGCGAAGGTGCCGAAACTGAGTCCAAGCCAGCTTTGTTATACTTTCAGCCGTGAATGAAACAATATGTGGGGAGTTAAGCTATAACTCACACGGCCTTCAGGGCCAAAGAACAAAATGACCATTAACCATTGAGTAATTGGGAAACAGTAATCAATAACAAATCAGTAACTAAGACTAATATTCCTATCTATAGATTTTCCACCAGAAACAAAACATGTGACTCTGAGACACCAGTTGAGAAACAGTCTGGGGTCGGTTTTCTGACCCCAGGATCATATCTTGTTTTCAAGATTATGAACTGTTCCCTCTAGACTTATTCCAAGAGCCTCATGCCTTATAGCATTCAGTTTAATCAATAATTATACATTTCTTTTGCAGCCCTTGCTGAGGCCTGCTTTTCTTTTATTCTTCCTGTCTCCTACAAGCTAGGATATCAATATATAAAGATTCCATTTTATTAGTTATCTATTTTTGGCTGTGCAGTGCAGCCTCTGGGACCTTTGTTCCCTGATAATGGATTGAACCCATGCTCCCTGCAGTGGAAGTGCAGAGTCTTAAACAGTGGACTGCCAGGAAAGTCCCTAAAGATTTTAAACTAGAGGTCAGTGAGAAAGGAATCTGGAGAAGGTTTGTGGGAAAACATGAATAAGATTTAGTCTGTGGTTTAAGAGAAGAGGTTTTAGAAAAGGTGAAACAATTTCTTGTCTGATCCCCCCCAAAACCAATATGGATACATTGAATGTAATGCAAATAACTAGATCTATGCAGTGATATAGCCTGAGTCACTCTCTGGTGAACCACTGGCAGTCAAGATGGACAATCCCTCGATCTGGAGTTTCCATATGATACATGGGTGTGTGTGCATGTGTGTGCTAAGTCGCTTCAGTTGTTTCTGACTCTTGGCGGCCCTCTTGACCACGACCAGCCCTATTGACCAGGCTTCTCTGTCCATGAGATTCTCCAGGCAAGAATGTTGGAATGGGTTGCCATGCCCTCCTCCAGAGCATCTTCCCATGCCCTCCTCCAGGGGATCTTCCCATGCCCTCCTCCAGGGGATGTGACCCAGGGACTGAACAAACATCTCTTAGGTCTCCTGCACTGGAAGGCGGGGTTCTTTACCACTAGTGCTGCCTGGGAAGCCTTGAGATTTTCCTGACCCAGGGATCAAACCTGTGTCTCCTGCATTGGCAGGAGGTTTTTTACCAGACCCAGTAACTGCATCTAAAACATGCATCGAGACTCCATGTCTCTGGAGTGGGAACAGTGGACATAAACTAGTTGGAATTGTGCTTGGGGGTCGACACCAGCCCCCAAATGAGAAGAACAGAAACGTTTCCTGGATACTTCACTTAGTAGCTTGTGAGCAATTTAACAGGAAACAGTTCACCTATAATAATCTCCGTATCATTGCTCTTAATTATTCTACTAATTTAAAACTTTCTGTTTTTGTAGGAAAAAAATATCCTAGGGAAGCCACGAATTGCTGCCAGTTGGCAGACTAGGGAAAACAGGAAGCCAGGAAAGTATAAGTTACAATTTGTCATAATTCCAGGCTTTGTATGCAGACAGACATGGAAAATGTGGGCAATTAAGTAATTGAGGCAAAACCTTATCTATCTTTATTTTTATTTGAGCTTCTGGCCAAGATAAACTTGAAAGGAAGAGTGTATGGGCTTGTAAAACTGAATCAGAGGGTGGGGCTAAGAGAAGGATGGTGCTAAAATTGCTAAAAATTGCTCCTACATTTCAGAGTTAATTAACTCAGCCACAATCTCTTACTAAAGGAACCCACTGCCAATTCTGCTCCGGTGGAAGAAAACAAGGTATTGTAAATACGTCTCTGTTTAAAAATATTTGTTAATGTTTTCTTTCTTCATTGAAGTGCCTAGCTAAAAAACAAGTTATCAAGACTTCCACAGAACAGAAATGATAGTTGAAGGCCAACCCCCAAGAATTCTGTGCAAGTCTGAGAGATTTAACCCTGAGCTGGTTCAAAGATTGTGCTGGAAAAAGACTAAGCAGGAGAGCACCTTCATTTCCAAAGATGTGCAAGAGATGGTTTTGCCATGAATTGTTAAACTATGAATGATGTTTTCTCCAGTCACATTTTTGGATTTGCTACCTTTGTATCTGTCAACAGGGGCAAAAAGATATAGGATAGTCTCAGAATGATTGAACCAAAACGCTTCTACCCCTTCAAAAGACTGGACTTGGCAACATAAACTTGATCTCACTCATTTGTGTAGGGAACTATCGATTTGACTCTTTACCTACTACCCTTACCCAGCTTCAAGTCTTGGCCACCATTCCAAGGGCCATTAACTTTCCTCTCTTTTATGGAATAATCTAAGCCCCTAACCTTACACTTCATACTTATCAGAAACCCTGCCAGACTATTAATTCCCATAGAAATGGCTTTAGGTAAACTTAGAAGCACTGGGAGTGTGGAGAGGTTATTTTCTGATATGCACGGCTCCACAAGGTAGGCAGTATTAGCACTGCTGGAAACTCAGGAGGCCTTGAATATCCTCTCATGGAAAAGGGGAGGAGAGTCCTTCCTGCTACCTCCTCCAGCTCACCATCATCCCTCCTTTTTGCCTCCTCCTGCTTATCCTCTTTCATCACCCAATCCCTCCTTTTTACCATAGAACCTTAAAAGCAATAAAATATAGTGACAAAAGCATTTGCATTTAGGTTCCAGAGCCCAGGATTGTGATGATAGCTTTGCTGTTAGATAACTATGTATGTTAATCAGCACATTTAACCTCTCTGGGCCTTAGTTTCCTAGCAGATAAAATGAGGCAATTTGGTTAGAAGGAACAGAAGATTCTTTCCAATTCTGATTTGTTGGGAATATGTGTATCTATGATGAGACATTTTGATGAATGCTACTATCCTTTTCTTATTTCTATATTTCTTTAGTTAAGCCCCTTTACAGATTGAGATTTTGCATAAATGTGTTATTTATAGGTATGTATATTTATAGGTATGTATACTGATATATCAGAGAAGGCAATGGCAACCCACTCCTGTACTCTTGCCTGGAAAATCCCATGAACGAAGGAGCCTGGTAGGCTGCAGTCCATGGGGTTGCTAAGAGTCAGGAACGACTGAGCGACTTTACTTTCACTTTTCACTTTCCTGCATTGGAGAAGGAAATGGCAACCCACTCCAGTGTTCTTGCCTGGAGAATCCCAGGGACAGCGGAGCCTGGTGGGCTGCCATCTCTGGGGTCGCACAGAGTCAGACACGACTGAAGTGACTTAGCAGCAGCAGCAGCATACTGATATATGGGCTTCCCTGATAGCTCAGTTGGTAAAGAATCTGTCTGCAATGCAGGAGACCCCAGTTTGATTTCTGGGTTGGGAAGATCCCTTGGAGAAGGGAATGGCTACCCACTCCAGTATCCTGGCCTAGAGCATTTCCTGGACTTTAAAGGAAATCAGTCCTGAATTTTCATCAGAAGGACAGATGCTAAAGCTGAAACTCCAATACTTTGGCCACCTGATGGGAAGAATCAACTCATTGGAAAAGACCCTGATGATGGGAAAGATTGAAGGCGGGAGGAGAAAGGAACAAGAGAATGAGATAGTTGAATGGTATCATCAACTTTATGGACATGAGTTTCAGTAAACTCCAGGAGTCGGTGATGGACAGGAAAGCCTGGTGTGCTGTAGTCCATGCGGTCACAAAGAGTTGGACATGACTGAGTGACTGAATTGAACTGAACTGATACTGATATATGGAGTAGTAAATGGCAACCCACTGAAGTATTCTTATCTGGAAAATTCCATGGACAGAGGAGCCTGGTGGACTACAATCCATCGGGTCACAAAGAGTCAGTCTGGGCAACTGAGCATGCATACTGATATATCTATATACCTCCTGAAAACTGCAGAAGAGCAGGCATTCTGAAAAGGGAACATGTGACTTCTGACCTAGATTTTAGTCTTTCTTTTTAGTTGCCCCTGAAAAGATCACTCTCCATCCCTTGAATGGATAAATTATTTCATGAGAATTTCATCCCCCAATTCTGCATCTTTCAGAAAGCACTTTTCACTACTGGCTTAGCACTTTGGTACTTTTTTTTTAAAGGTGAGAATTGCTCTTCTTGTATATTCTGGGCTGCATCTGATATACTAATGATTATATTAATAAGAGAGTTAATGAAGTTGAAGATAACTGGCTATTAATTTCCACAAGAAATTAAATTTCATCAGAGAGAATTATCATTTTCAGGGATTTGTTACAAGTATCTAAACTCTAGAATAATCATAAATCATAAGTTTAAAGATATAAGTCCTCAGCCCTAAAATAGTAATTTCTCCTCTCTTCCCTTCAAGGTGATTATTCTTTGGCCATGGAGCCAAGCATTTTCCATATGAAAAAATTCATTAGTTCTTAAAAGATAAAGCTTAGGGGACTTTCCTGATGGTCTAGTGGCTAAGACTCCCTGCTCCCAAAGCAGAGGACCTGAGTTTGATGCCTGTTCAGGGAACTAGATCCCACATGCCTCAACCAAAGACCCTACATGCCACAAATAAGACCCAGTACAGCCAAAAAAAAAAAAAAAACCTGAAAAATAAAAGATAAAGCTTAATATATAGGCAATAAACAAAGCATCATTTAAATGGACATAGCTATAAAGAAAACAGGGAGCTTATCTCCAAGATGGCACTGGATCTGTCAGGAGAAAGTGCTTATATTCACTTTGACACTTTGTAAATTTCAAAGATTTTATGAGGGTGTAGAGTTATTACAAAACTAGAGTTGTTGCTCTTTTTATTAAGATATGTTAGCCTAAAATTATCATCAGCTTCTGAAATAAGTAAGTGATGATGATGCTTCCGTATTATCAACTAGAGATAACTTAGGGGCTGAGAAGCTCTTTGGTTAAGGGTAAGCCTATGACTAGGAGGGGTTTCAACAATTTTTACTATTAATTCAAATCATGATAAAATCAAGACTTTGTCTGCACATGTCTCTTCCTTGATTCAACCATTTAACTAGAACAATCTCCTGACTAAAGTTCTCATTCTAGGTTTCTCAGAGGGCCAGATGATATCAGTGCAAGACCAAGTTCTACACAACAGAGGCCCTAATGGGAATCTCTAGACCTAGGAATTCAGCTTATTTTAAATTAATCAGTTTGAGAAATTATTTGGCTATAAAATGATAATAGTTTGAACTCACTATTTCTTTGATAGCGATCCAGTCTTAAAAAACTTAAATGAAAATATCAGAGTGATTAGAGGTGAAATTTAGAAGCTGAATACAATATTTTAAAAATATGAGAAAGATCTTTAATTCATTTTGAGTTTATTTTTGTGTGCGGTGTTAGAAAGTGATCTAGTTTCATTCTTTTACAAGTGGTTAACCAGTTTTCCCAGCACCATTTTTTAAAGAGATTGCCTTTACTCCATTGTATATTCTTGCCTCCTTTGTCAAAGATAAGGTGTCCATATGTGTGTGGATTTATCTCTGGGCTTTCTATTTTGTTTCATTGATCTATATGTCTGTCTTTGTGCCAGTACCATACTGTTTTGATGACTGTGGCTTTGTAGTAGAGCCTGAAGTCAGGCAAGTTGATTCCTCCAGTTCCATTCTTCTTTCTCAAGATTGCTTTGGCAATTCGAGGTTTTTTGTATTTCCATACAAAGCTTGAAATTATTTGTTCTAGTTCTGTGAAAAATGTGGCTGGTAGCTTGATAGGGATTGCATTGAATTTGTAGATTGCTTTGGGTAGTATACTCATTTTCACTATATTGATTCTTCCGATCCATGGACATGGTATATTTCTCCATCTATTAGTGTCCTCTTCGATTTCTTTCACCAGTGTTTTATAATTTTCTATATATAGGTCTTTAGTTTCTTTAGGTAGATATATTCCTAAGTATTTTATTCTTTTCGTTGCAATAGTGAATGGAATTGTTTCCTTAATTTCTTTTTCTATTTTCTCATTATTAGTGTACAGGAATGCAAGGGATTTCTGTGTGTTGATTTTATATCCTGCAACTTTACTATATTCATTGATTAGCTCTAGTAATTTTCTGGTGGAGTCTTTAGGGTTTTCTATGTAGAGGATCATGTCATCTGCAAACAGTGAAAGTTTTACTTCTTCTTTTCCAATTTGGATTCCTTTTATTTCTTTTTCTGCTCTGATTGCTGTGGCCAAAACTTCCAGAACTATCTTGAATAGTAGCGGTGAAAGTGGGCACCCTTGTCTTGTTCCTGACTTTAGGGGAAATGCTTTCAATTTTTCACCATTGAGGATAATGTTTGCTGTGGGTTTGTCATATATAGCTTTTATTATGTTGAGGTATGTTCCTTCTATTCCTTCTATCTGGAGAGTTTTTATCATAAATGGATGTTGAATTTTGTCAAAGGCCTTCTCTGCATCTATTGAAATAATCATATGGCTTTTATTTTTCAATTTGTTAATGTGGTGAATTACATTGATTGATTTGCGGATATTGAAGAATCCTTGCATCCCTGGGATAAAGCCCACTTGGTCATGGTGTATGATCTTTTTAATGTGTTGTTGGATTCTGATTGCTAGAATTTTGTTGAGGATTTTTGCATCTATGTTCATCAGTGATATTGGCCTGTAGTTTTCTTTTTTTGTGACATCTTTGTCAGGTTTTGGTATTACGGTGATGGTGGCCTCATAGAATGAGTTTGGAAGTTTACCTTCCTCTGCAATTTTCTGGAAGAGTTTGAGTAGGATAGGTGTTAGCTCTTCTCGAAATTTTTGGTAGAATTCAGCTGTGAAGCCGTCTGGACCTGGGCTTTTGTTTGCTGGAAGATTTCTGATTCCAGTTTCAACTTCCGTGCTTGTGATGGGTCAGTTAAGATTTTCTATTTCTTCCTGGTTCAGTTTTGGAAAATTGTACTTTTCTAAGAATTTGTCCATTTCTTCCACGTTGTCCATTTTATTGGCATACAACTGCTGATAGTAGTCTCTTATGATCCTTTGTATTTCTGTGTTGTCTGTTGTGATCTCTCCATTTTCATTTCTAATTTTATTGATTTGATTTTTCTCTCTTTGCTTCTTGATGAGTCTGGCTAATGGTTTGTCAATTTTATCTATCCTTTCAAAGAACCAGCTTTTGGCTTTGTTGATTTTTGCTATGGTCTCTTTTGTTTCTTTTGCATTTATTTCTGCCCTAATTTTTAAGATTTCTTTCCTTCTACTAACTCTGGGGTTCTCCAATTCTTCCTTTTCTAGTTGATTTAGTTGTAGAGTTAGGTTATTTATTTGACTTTTTTCTTGTTTCTTGAGCTATGCCTGTATTGCTATGAACTTTCCTCTTAGCACTGCTTTTATAGTGTCCCACAGGTTTTGGGTTGTTGTGTTTTCATTTTCATTAGTTTCTATGCATATTTTGATTTCTTTTTTGATTTATTCTGTGATCTGTTGGTTATTCAGAAGTGTGTTGTTCAACTCCATATGTTGGAATTTTTAATAGTTTTTCTCCTGTAATTGAGATCTAATCTTAATGCATTATGGTCAGAAAAGATGCTTGGAATGATTTCGATTTCTTTGAATGTATCAACTTTAGATTTATGGCCCAGGATGTGATCTATCCTGGAGAAGGTTCCATGAGCACTTGAAAAAAAGGTGAAATTCATTGTTTTGGGGTGACATGTCCTATAGATATCAATTAGGTCTAACTGATCTAATGTATCACTTAAAGTTTGTGTTTCTTTGTTAATTTTCTGTTTAGTTGATCTGTCCATAGGTGTGAGTGGGGTATTAAAGTCTCCCACTATTATTGTGTTATTGTTGATTTCCCCTTTCATACTTGTTAGCATTTGTCTTACATATTGCGGTGCTCCTATATTGGGTGCATATATATTTATAATTGTTATATCTTCTTCTTGGATTGATCCTTTGATCATTATGTAGTGGCCTTCTTTGTCTCTTTTCACAGCCTTTGTTTTAAAGTCTATTTTATTGGATATTACTCAAAATGGATTAAAGATCTAAATGTAAGACCAGAAACTATAAATCTCCTAGAAGAGAACATAGGCAAAACACTCTCAGACATAAATCACAGCAGGATCCTCTATGATCCACCTCCCAGAATTCTGGAAATAAAAGCAAAAATAAACAAATGGGATCTAATTAAACTTAAAAGCTTCTGCACAACAAAGGAAAATATAAGCAAGGTGAAAAGACAGCCTTCTGAATGGGAGAAAATAATAGCAAATGAAGCAACTGACAAACAACTAATCTCAAAAATATACAAGCAACTTCTGCAGCTCAATTCCAGAAAAATAAACGACCCAATCAAAAAATGGGCCAAAGAACTAAATAGACATTTCTCCAAAGAAGACATACGGATGGCTAACAAACACATGAAAAGATGCTCAACATCACTCATTATTAGAGAAATGCAAATCAAAACCACAATGAGGTACCACTTCACACCAGTCAGAATGGCTGTGATCCAAAAATCTGCAAGCAATAAATGCTGGAGAGGGTGTGGAGAAAAGGGAACCCTCCTACACTGTTGGTGGGAATGCAAACTAGTACAGCCACTATGGAGAACAGTGTGGAGATTCCTTAAAAAATTGCAAATAGAACTACCTTATGACCCAGCAATCCCACTGCTGGGCATACACACTGAGGAAACCAGAATGGAAAGAGACACATGTACCCCAATGTTCATCGCAGCACTGTTTATAATAGCCAGGACATGGAAGCAACCTAGATGTCCATCAGCAGATGAATGGATAAGAAAGCTGTGGTACATATACACAATGGAGTATTACTTAGCCATTAAAAAGAATTCATTTGAATCAGTTCTGATGAGATGGATGAAACTGGATCCGATTATACAGAGTGAAGTAAGCCATAAACAAAAACACCAATACAGTATACTAACACATATATATGGAATTTAGAAAGATGGCAATGAGGACCCTGTATGCAAGACAGCAAAAAAGACATAGATGTGTATAGTGGACTTTTGGACTCAGAGGGAGAGGGAGAGGGTGGGATGATTTGGGAGAATGCCATTCTAACATGTATACTATCATGTAAGAATCGAATCGCCAGTCTATGTCTGACGCAGGATACAGCATGCTTGGGGCTGGTGCATGGGGATGACCCAGAGAGATGTTATGGGGAGGGAGGTGGGAGGGGGGTTCATGTTTGGGAACGCATGTAAGAATTAAAGATTTTAAAATTTAAAAAAAAGCATCAAAAATTAAAAAAAATTAAAAATTAAAAATATGAGAAAGCTTGAGTTTCTCTGTTCATTAAGATTGGTTTCAGGGAGACTCAGTAAGTGAGAATAAATACAAGAGAGTCTTGACTTCTCTACTTCTCTATAAGCGTTTCCACTAAACTGTATAAAATTTCAGGTGTAAATAGATTTTTTAAAATGGTGACTAGAACCCAAACTATTAACACTCTAAATAAAAAATAAGTATTTGTAAGTTTCCATTTTGTGCAAAGTCCTGAGCTGGGTGCTAGTTGATGCACAAAGAAGAGTAAGGAAATTTTGCTCTCAGGGAACTTATCTTAGAGTTGAAAAGTTATAAATATATAAAAACAGAACTAGCAGTGTGATGAGTGCCAAGCAAGTGGTGAAATTTACTTTATGGGACTTTGGAGGCAGACATGCTCCTGTGAACCCCCAAGTTCAGAAAAAGCTTCCAGGGGAAAAGATCTGAAGCAAAGTTGGGTTTCAACTTCTTATAAAGGATAAAGGCTCTCCAGGAACCAGGATATCACTTATCAAGGTGTGAACAAATAAGGTTAAAAAGTATCAAAACAGGGGTAAAAGATAAGTGAAAAAGAGTACAAAGTCAAAAAGGTGTATAACTATTCCTCATTTACTGGTAAAGTCAGCAGGTATGTATTGTATTAAAAAGAAGCACTCGGCTGATTCCACTACCATTTATATTCTGGCTTTTTCAACAGGGAGCCACTAACTGACCAGGATCCAGGTATTCTCTCAGGAGTATCAGCTGTAGAATTTGAGGGAGTTCTCTTAAACTCTCTGCACTTCAGTTTTCTAATATTTAAAATAATATTGGAATTATGTTCATTCAGTTCTTATGAGAGTATGGATAAAAGATATACAGATTATTGTTGTTGGTGTTTAGTTGCTAAATTGTGTCCAACTCTTTGTGACCCATGGACTGTAGCCCACCAGACTCCTCTGTCCATGGGAATTCCCAGGCAAGAATGCTGAAATAGGTTGACATTTCCTTCTCTGGGGGATCTTCCTGCTTCAAGGATTGAACCCATGTGTCTTGCATTGGCAGGCCAATTGTTTACCACTGAGCCACTGGGGAAGCCCCATATAGATTTTACATTGGATAATACATTCTTTTGTCATTTCAATGAAGTGTGATAAAAAAGGTGATTGTGTAAGCCAAAAAATCCAGGTACAAAAATAAAATAAATGGAAAGGATTATTAACACGATCTTTAACTGCTTTATTTTTCTTAGATCTTCCCATTGAACTCTCGAGCAAAATCTGTCAACCGATTTGCTCTGGAGTTTGGCAAAAAGCTAGCTGAATCTGCTGAGGGTAAAGATATCTTCTTTTCTTCCTGGGGCATCTCAGCTTCCTTGGCCATGGTGTATTTAGGCACCAAAGGGACCACTGCAGCCCAAATGGCCTAGGTGAGTAAGAAAGATCAACTATCTTCTATTGTCTTAAAATGAAATGTTTCTTTCGTTTCTTTTCTTTTTTTTTTTTTTTGGCTTTCACTTTCATTCCTCTCCTGAAACCCGAATAATCCACATTCTACAATTATGTCTTCCAAAATAAAAGACACATAAATTTTCCAGACCTTAAAAAATAAGTCTGAGAGACTGAGTCAATTGACAGCTGTTTCTAGGAAAACCATTTAAGAACCCCTGTTCTCTGGCAAAATCAGCTGGAGGAATGAGGTTATCAAGTCTGGTTCAATGTTTTAAAAAAATTATTTTGATTATTAAAATATTTCAAGAAAATCATGGCTCATACTTTAACAGTGTTAGTCATCATCCTTCTAATCTTAGAAGGATTTTCTTAAAAACACAAATAGAGGACTTCTTTGTTGGTCCAGTGGTTAAGAATTTGCCTTCCCAGGTAGGGGACACAGTTTCTCAGGGAAGATCTCACAGGCTACAGGGCGACTACTGTAGCCTGTGAGTCCAGAGCCTAGACTCCAAAATAAGGGAAACCTCACTTAGAGAGTAGCCCCCAGTCGCCTCAACTAGAGAAAGCCTGCATGCCTGTGTGAAGCAGCAAAGACCCAGTACAACCAACAATAAATAAATAAAATAATAAATTGATTTTAAAAGACACAAATAGAAAAATCAGCTGAATTCTGTTCCTCTTGCTTTGTTTGGTTGTTATTTTGTTCAGTCCCTGCTTGTCTGGACAAATCTAACGAATCCATGAAGAGCATTAAAATAGCAGAACAGTGTTATTGTATAAGCAGTTATTAATTTGATGTAAGTATTCTCAAATCAGTGTGTATATGGGCATAGCCTTACATATCAAAGCAAAAGTGAAAGCCACTCATTAGTGTCTGACTCTTTGTGACCCCCAAGGACTGCAGCCCACCAGGCTCCGCTGTCCATGGAATTCTCCAGATAAGAATACCGGAGTGGGTTGCCATGCCCTCCTCCAGGGGATCTTCCAAACCCAAGGATCAAACCCAGGTCTCCTCCATTGCAGGCGGATTCTTTACCATCTGAACCACCAAGGAAGACCTTATATAGCAACACATATAATCTAATAGCCATATATACGTGTATTTCTGCATGTGTAAACATAAATGTGTGTGTTTAAAAAAAAAATAGAAGCAAATAAATTCAGCTCTATATCATACAGCAATCAAAGGCCAAGTGACAGAATTCCCACCCAAGAGGGTGGCCTCCATGACAAATGTGGAAATGGGACAGATAATAATCCTGAATGAGAGAGGCAAGGTGCATATTCTGTCAGTTTGGACTGAGAATATGTCCTTAAGCTTGTAATTTACAAGATATTTAATGGCCTAAAAAAAGTAATAACAGAATTTTGGTTCACAGAAATATCCTAGTTTACAACTAATTAATAATAGGCTAATTATGAAAAGGTTTAACTATGAATGTGATAGATTTAATCTTAGATAAATTCCAATTTGGGTCCATTTCATATAAATGTATTGCTGGATGTTGCCTACCCTTGTTTTATTTCAGTGCTACTTAAATATTAACAGCTTCAGTTTGAAATTAATGAATTATCTCAGTTCAGTTCAGTTCAGTCACTCAGTCGTGTCTGACTATTTGCGACCCCATGAATCGCAGCACGCCAGGCCTCCCTGTCCATCACCAACTCTCAGAGTTCACCCAAACTCATGTGCATCGAATCGGTGGATGCCATCCAGCCATCTCATCTTCTGCCGTACCCTTCTCCTCCTGCCCCGAATCCCTCCGAGCATCAGGATCTTTTCCAATGAGTCAACTCATTTGGCATGAGGTGGTCAAAGTACTGGAGTTTCAACCTCAAGCATCAGTCCTTCCAATGAACACCCAGGACTGATCTCCTTTAGGATGGACTGGTTGGATCTCCCTGCAGTACAAGGGACTTGCAAGAGTCTTCTCCAGCACCACAATTCAAAAGCATCAATTCTTTGGCACTCAGCTTTCTTTATAATCGAACTCTCACATCCATACATGACCACTAGAAAAACCATAGCCTTGACTAGACGGACCTTCGTTGGCCAAGTAATACCTCTGCTTTTAAACATGCTATCTAGGTTGGTCATAACTTTCCTTCCAAGGAGTAAGCATCTTTTAATTTCATGGCTACAATCACCATCTGCAGTGATTTTGCAGCCCAGAAAAATAAAGTCTGATTCTGTTTCCACTGTTTCTCCATCTGTTTCCCATGAAGTGTTGGGACTAGATGCCATGATCTTTGTTTTCTGAACGTTGAGCTTTAAGTCAGCTTTTTCACTCTCCTCTTTCACTTTCATCAAGAGGCTTTTTAGTTCCTCTTCACTTTCTGCCATAAGGGTGGTGCCATCTGCATATCTGAGGTTATTGATATTTCTCCCAGTAATCTTGATTTCAGCTTGTGCTTCTTCCAGCCCAGCATTTCTCAGGATGTACTCTGCATAGAAGTTAAATAAGCAGGGTGACAATATACAGCCTTGACGCACTCCTTTTCCTATTTGGAACCAGTCTGTTGTTCCCTGTCCAGTTCTAACTGTTGCTTCCTGACCTGCATATAGGTTTCACAGGAGGCAGGTCAGGTGGTCTGGTATTCCCATCTCTCTCAGAATTTTCCACAGTTGATTGTGATCCACACAGTCAAAGGCTTTGGCATAGTCAATAAAGCAGAAATAGATGTTTTTCTGGAACTCTCTTGCTTTTTCCATGATTCAGCGGATGTTGGCAATTTGATCTCTTGTTCCTCTGCCTTTTCTAAAACCAGCTTGAACATCTGGAAGTTCGTGGCACACTTATTGCTGAAGCCTGGCCTGGAGAATTTTGAGCATTAATTAACTAGTGTGTGAGATGAGTGCAATTGTAAAATAGTTTGCACCTTCTTTGGCATTGCCTTTCTTTGGGATTGGAATGAAAACTGACACTTTCCAGTCCTGTGGCCACTGCTGAGTTTTTCAAATTTGCTGTGAGTGCAGCACTTTCACAGCGTCATATTTCAGGATTTGAAATAGCTCAACTGGAATTCCATCACCTCCACTAGCTTTGTTCATAGTGATGCTTTCCAAGGCCCACTTGACTTCACATTCCAGGATATCTGGCTCTAGGTGAGTGATCACACCATTGTGGTTATCTGGGTCGTGAAGATCTTTTTGTATAGTTCTCTGTGTATTCTTGCCACCTCTTCTTAATATCTTCTGCTCTGTTAGGTCCATTCCATTTCTGTCCTTTATCGAGCCCATCTTTGCATGAAATGTTCCCTTGGTATCTCTAATTTTCTTGAAGGGATGGCTAGTCTTTCCCATTCTTTTGTTTCCCTCTATTTCTTTGTATTGATTGCTGAGGAAGGCTTTCTTATCTCTCCTTGCTCTTCTTTGGAACTCTGCATTCAAATGGGAATATCCTTCTTTATATCCTTTGCTTTTCTCTTCTCTTCTTTTCACAGCTATTTGTAAGGACTTCTCAGACAGCCGTTTTGCTTTTTCGCATTTCTTTTCGATGGGGATGGTCTTGATCCCTGTCTCCTGTACAATGTCACGAACCTCTGTCCATAATTCTTCAGGTACTCTATCAGATCTAGTCCCTTAAATCTATTTGTCACTTCCACTGTATAATCATAAGGGATTTGATTAAAGTCATACCTGAATGGTCTAGTGGTTTTCCCTACTTTCTTCAATTTAAGTCTGAATTTGGCAATAAGGAGTTCATGATTTGAGCCACAGTCAGCTCCCGGTCTTGTTTTTGCTGACTGTATAGAGCTTCTCCATCTTTGGCTGCAAGGAATATAATCAATCTGATTTCAATATTGACCATCTGGTGATGTCCATGTGTAGAGTCTTCACTTGTGTTGTTGGAAGAGGGTGTTTGCTATGACCAGTGAATTTTCTTGGCAAAACTCTTTTAGTCTTTGCCCTGCTTCATTCTGCATTCCAAGGCCAAATTTGCCTGTTATTCCAGGTGTTTCTTGACTTCCTACTTTTGCATTTCAGTCCCCTATAATGAAAAAGATATCTTTTTGGGGTGTTAGTTCTAGAAGGTCTTGGTAGATCTTCATAGACCCATTCAACTTGAGCTTCTTCAGCATTACTGGTCTGGGCATACACTTGGATTACTGTGATATTGAATGGTTTGCCTTGGAAACAAAGAGAGATCATTTTGTCATTTTTTGAGATTGCATCCAAGTACTGCATCTCAAACTCTTTTGTTGACTATGATGGCCACTCCATTTCTTCTAAGGGATTCTTGCCCACAGTAGTAGATATGATGGTCATCTGAGTTAGATTCATCCATTCCAGTCCATTTTAGCTCACTGATTCCTAAAATGTCAACATTCACTCTTGTACTCAGGTCAAACCCCTGTTTGACCTCTTCCAATTTTCCCTGATTCATGGACCTAACATTCCAGGTTCCTATGCAATATTGCTCTTTATAGCATCGCACCCTGCTTTCATCATCAGTCACATCCACAACTGGGTATTGTTTTTGCTTTCGTTCCATTTCTTCATTCTTTCTGGAGTTACTTCTCCACTGATCTGCAGTAGCATATTGGGCACCTAACAACCTGGGGAATTCATCTTTCAGTGTGATATCTTTTTGCCTTTTTATACTGTTCAAGGGATTCTCAAGGCAAGAATACTGAAGTGGTTTGCCATTCCCTTCTCCAGTGGACCACATTTTGTCAGAACTCTCCACCATGACCCGTCTGTTTTGGGTGGCCCCACACAGAATGGCTCATAGTTTCATTGAGTTGGACAAGTCTTGGCTGCTCGCTGCTCCAGCACTGCACAGCTGCTGCTCGTATATCAATCCCACCAATATCCCAAGCTTGGGAACATGATACACTTTATGCTCTGGTTAAAATTTTGCCTTAGCTTGCTGGGGATTTCCTGACTTTGGTATCTGAAAGTCTCAGTCCTAGACAAACCAAGATAGTCAGTTGCCTGGACTAGTAATAAAAGATGAAGCGTAACTTCCTAAACTGACATAGAAGCTCAGCGTTACCTCGGGGGTCTTGCCTGTCTCTCCACTTCAACTCTAGTCATTCTCTGACTCAAAATTAATGCTCAGGAATTCTAAGTGGCACAGAATCCTGGAAGATTCCTGTGCTGCCTCACGACCCCACACACCTGCTCCTGTGTCCCCGCAGTCTGAAACTGTCCCCTCTCCCGCCACTCCTAGCCCCTTCATGGCCACTGGATAACAACTCAGGGACTCCCTCAGGGATAAGAGCCTTCCTACTTGCTCTCAAAGCTCTTTTAGAAACCTTTACCTTGACACTCACCACACTGCTCCTAAAATTAACAATTCTTCGGTTGTTCATTGAAGTCCCTACCTTTCCCACTAGATTCAAAGATTCAAGTGCAATATTACTACCTTTTTCAAGTTTCTGCTTTGAATCGCTAACACATAACCGCTTTGCTTATGGTAGTTGCTCTGAACATTAATGTTTATTGAAGTGAATTGAGGGAGCTGGCAGCCCTAAATTCTCAGTTCTTTTTTTCACTGAACTAGTGACTCAGAAGCCATGCTGAGCAGGAGTGACTGTTTTCCCTAATTTATGCTTGATTTAGATTTATCCAAATGTTAGTCTGGTTTGAGAATTATAGATTAACCTGTATTTACAGAAAGAAACTATTTGCATTGTTCCAGATCATATGAGAAACAAATGTGATTGTACAGGCAAAAGCATATTGAAATACACAACACAGACTCAACATAGTAGCTGTGCTAAGTCACTTCAGTCATGTCCAACTCAGCAACCCTCTTGATTATTGCCCACCAGGCTCCTTGGTCCATGGGCTCCTCCAGGCAAAAATACTGGAGTGGGTTGCCATGCCCTCCTCCAGGGGAATCTTCCTGATACAGAGATTGAATCCATGTCTCTTATGTCTACCTGCATTGACAAGCAGGTTCTTTCCACTAAAAATAGAAGCAACTGTAGTGTCAGAGCTGAACTAAATCTCAGCTCTCAAATTCCTACCCTCTGCCTGCTTGGTTCTCTGGAAGACAGGAGGGGGCCTTATGGACAGGAAGGCAGGGAATGACTCATGTGCTGTCTTTCACCCCAGCAAAGCCTTTCAGAGCTGAGTAGAGAGTAACTGTCATGCTCACAAGATTGGTTTGCGTAAGGGTCTTGCCATCTTCCCTATATAGGCTGACACACTCAAGGAGCATGACAGAATCCATTTCACCAGATCACAGAGCTGTCCAGATCTCCCTATGATGATAGAAATGTGCCATAAATCCGAGGGCTGCCATAGCAAATGACCACAAACTGTGTGGTTTAAACCAATGGAAATATAGTCTCTGATAGTTCTGGTGCTTTCCTAGTGGCTCAGTGGTAAAGAATCTGCCTTACCAGTGCAGGAGATGCAGGAGACGCAGGTTCCATCCCTGGGTTGGGATGATCTCCTGAAGAAGGAATGACAACCCACTCCTGTATTCTTACCTGGGAAATCACATGGACACAGGAGCCTGGCAGGCTACAGTCTATGCGGTCACAAAGAGTGAGACATGACTTAGTGTGAAACAATGCAACAACACAATTCTGGCTGCACATCTGAAATTAAGGTGTTAGCAGGGCTCTGTTGTTGTTCAGTTGCTAAGTTGTGTCTGACTCTTCACAACCCCATGAACTGTAGCACACCAAGCTTCTACTCCTTTGAAAAGTTTTAGGAAAGAAGCCATTCCATGCCTCTCTCCTAGTCGCTCATGGTTGCTGGCAAACCTTGACGTATAGAAGCATCTCTCTGATCTCTACCTCTGTTGATCCATGGTTTTCTTCTTTTGCTCTCCTTTGTCTCCATGTTTTCACAGTCCGTGTGTCTGTTCTGAATTTCCCTTCTTTTATAAGAACACCAGTCATTGAATTATAGCCCCAACCTAATCCAGTATGACTTCATTTTAACTTGATTCTATCTGCAAAGAGCCTATTTTGAAATAAGATCATATTTACAGGGACTGGGGGTTAGGAATGAATGTATCTTTTGGGGAGGACAAAATTCAGCCCACAAGAGTAATATTCTCCCCCAAATGCATAACCTAAATATTATTTGAGGAAGCATCAGACAAATCTGAACCAAGAATTAAGCATTCTACAATTTTTTTTTTTCCCAAAAGTATCAAGGTCATGAAAGACAAAGAATGAACGAGGAACTACCTCAGATTAAAGAAGACTAAGAGGAAATGATAGCTAAATGCAACTTGAGCCCTTGATTTCTGGTCTAGAAAAAAAGGACACTATTGAAACAACAGATGAAATTTAAACAGGGGATGCCCCTGGCAGTCCAGTGGGGATGGGATCTTGCCTTCCAAAACAGGAGGTATGGGTTTGATCCCTGGTTGGGGAGCTAAGATCTCACTTGACTTGTGGCCAAAAAAACAAAACATAAAACAGAAGTGGTATTGTTACAAATTCAGTAAGAACTTTAAAAATGGTCTACATTAAAAAAATATATTTAGAAGAAGAAATCTAAATAGATCTGTTGATATTAAAAGTATTCTATCAATACTGACTTCCTGGTTTGAATCCTTGTATGTTACCATTTAACAGTATTTCATAATCATCAGTTTTATAAATGTGGCATTTCACCAGGATGTAACTAGATCATTTGGAATCTGCCCCTTTGCTCCTGTAGGAAAAATCCTGAATCTCCTACCTGATGATGCTGTGGCTCCTACAACCAGAATGGTTCTGGTGAATGCCCTTTACTTTAAAGGAGTCTGGGGACATCAATTCTTAGTCCAAAATGCCACAGAAAAGTCTTTCAAAATAAACAAGGTAGGAGCCTGTTAGTAACCAGTATGCATTTTATAAGATATTGCAAATGAAATTCTATTTTAAATTCATTCTATCTGAATATATGTTCCTGTAAACTATGGCTCTTTACTCAGGTAGGGATGACTGACCTAAAAAGCCCCAGTTTCATCCCATCTGGAGATTACCCTTTCATTATTTTATTCTCTGAAAATAGACCATGCACATATTTTATCACTCACCCCTTGCTGCGACTATGCTAGTGTAGGTGAGGCATTTACTGCATTTATTTCCCTGGTTAGAAATGCAGCGTGGCTAAGTGACTAGATTCATTTCAATTTTATTTATTTTGGTTGCATTACAGTTTCTCTAGTCAATAGAGAATGTCCAGTGTTTTAATGTCTAGTGTTTGTGTGTGTGCATGTGTTAATTGCTCTTTGTGACCCCACAAAGACTTTTTGACTGTAGCCCGCCAGACTCCCCTTTCTATGGGATTTTCCAAGCAAGAATACTGGAGTGGGTAGCCATTTCCTCCTCCAGGGGATCTTCCTGACCCAAGGATCGAACCTGGGTCTCCAGCAGTGGCAGCCAGATGCTCTATCGCTGAGCCATTGGTGAAGCCCCAAGTGACTAGAGCTGTGCTTCAGTTAGAAGGCTGCCAGAACCAAGATTCCACACTCTTCACTTACTAGTTCTGTTCTTGTTCTACTAAACTAGCAATATCTTATGCCAAACTCTTACTTTTCCAGAAGAAAAATAAATAGAAAACATTGTAAAAGCTCATCTCTTTCTTTAAGGTTGCCCTCTGGGCTGGCACACAGAACACTTGTATTTCTAGTAGGAATTTACTTCAGTAACAAGGGAGGTTAATGGAAGGTCACAGATACACCCAAGGGCTGGGTCTTGGGACTTGAGTTGAAACAAGGATTCAAATATTGTCAGGATTCATTCTTTATCAATACCTTGGCCACCTGATATGAAGTGTTATGCCCAGAGTCCGAGTCTCCAAAACTGAGAGAATAAGACGTCTACAGCAATGCAAAAGCATAAAGGGGTTTATTGCTAGCTCAAGTTAGGGCCCAGGTCTTATCCAGCACAGTGGAATCCGACAAGAGCCCCGAGCTCTGAATCACATGTACTTTTATACAGACGGTGGTTCTTTGTTTCTGTAACAGCATAGCTGATTGGTTAAACCATGCGCGAGCGTGCGCACGCTCGGGACTTTTAAACCTCGCGTCCCTATCTGGATTGGCTCTAGTCTGGTGCGGGTGGGGGGCTCCGGGGATTTTTCTGATTGGTCGAGCTACACTGCCTGTGGGAGTTCCCAGTGCCTCAGCTTTCCTAGAAACTAAACCTCAGGCCTAGCCTGCCCCTTACAGCCTGTCCTGGCTCCAGTTTGGTCCTAACAGAAGAGCTGACTCATTTAAAAGACTCTGATGCTGGGAAAGATTGAGGGCAGGAAGAGAAGGGGACTTCAGGGGATGAGATGGTTGGATGGCATCACCAACTCAGTGGACATGGGTTTCAGTAAACTCCGGGAGTTGGTGATGGACAGGGAGGCCTGGCATGCTGCAGTCCATGGGGTTGCAAAGAGTTGGACACAACTGAGCGGCTGAACTGAACTGAAGTGATTTCCTATCTTTTCAACTCTGTTTCTCCCATCCTTCTTCTCTCAATCTGAAGTCTAACCTCCATTCTAGAGACCAGTTTGATAGGTCACATTCCAAATTCCTAGGTAAGGAACTGATTGGCCAAAGTTTGTGCAAACGTTTTAGTCCTGGGTAGATGATCTCACTTAAACAGTGTTGCTGAGGGCATATCATTCTAACCATATGGTTGTGTGCAATAGGCAGTTTTTAGATAATCAGTGGCATAAGGATGGAGAAGGGACTGAATTTATAATCCAACAGACTAGAAATAAGATGGATAGTTACTTGGCTTAATAAAATCACTAGGACTTTTCAGCTGCGGGTGATAGGAAAGCATTCCAAACTAGCTCCAGTGACATGAGAATTGTATTATTGTTAGTTCAAGAGCTTCTCTGATGGCACAGTGGTAAAGAACCTGCCTGCCAATGTGGGAGATGTGGGTTCGATCCTCTGGTCGAGCAGATCCCCTGGTCGAGATTCCCTGGAGAAGAAAATGGCAACCCACTTCAGTATTCTTGCCTGGGAAATCCCACAGACAGAAGACACTGCAGGGCTACAGTCCATGGTATCGCAAAAGAGTTGGACATGAATAAGAGACTAAACAACATCAAAGCAACTAAGAGGAACCAGGAGTGGGACCTCTAGAGTCTCAAACATAATCTGTTCTCTCTGCCCCTACCCCTGACCCATTATTATTACTCTCATACTCTAATACTAAAGATGAAATTTATCCATACGACAAGGGAATATGACTGCCCTGTATTCTACCTTCACAACTCTACTATTAATAGAGAGTCTTGGCTGCTAGCTCTAACAGGATGCTCCCAAAGACGACTCTGGTTGGTCCCACTCATATGCTTATCCTTGAGACAATCATTTCATCACAGAGCATCCTGAACGAACAGCCCTGGTCACATGGCCACTACCTTAGCAGAAATGTAGGACTTTGTGATTGACGTTTAGCTCCACATAGAGTGGATAAATAACAAGTCTACAATGTCTGAACTGCAGGGTTTTACTTTCATTTACCATTAGCTTTACTAACATTTCATAATGTCATGTATCCATCATTACAGTATCATATAGGATAATTTCATTTTCCTAAAAATGCCCTGTACTCAACACATTCATCCCTTCCTCTAAGTCTCTGGCAACTGCTGATCTTTTTACTGTCTCTATAGTTTTGCCTTTTTCAGAATGCCAAATAATTGGAATGGCATAGTATGCAGTCTTCTTGGACCACCTTCTTTATGTACTTAAACATCTTCCATGCCTTTTTGTGGCTTGACAGGTCATTTCACTTTATTGCTGAATAATCTCCCATTGTATGGATGTAAGAGTTTGTTTACCCACTCTAAAGCTGCTATAAGCATTTGTGTGCAAAATTTTGTGTGAACTTGTTTTTGACTCATTTTGGTGATCACCCAGGAGCACAGTTGCTAGATCACATGGTAAGGATGTGCTTAGCTTTGTAAGAAACCACTGCACTGCCATTGGGTATGACTAACACTTTGCATTCTCAGTGGCAGAGAATGTCATTTCCCTAGAGGTTTGTGTCATCCCAGTTTTGAACTTTTAGCCATTCTATTAGCTGTGGTGTGGTATCTTCTCTTTTAATTTGCAATTCCCTAAGCACATAGGGGAGAAGACAATGGCACCCCACTCCAGTACTCTTGCCTGGAAAGTCCCATGGACGGAGGAGCCTGGTAGGCTGCAGTCCATGAGGTCGCTAAGAGTTGGACATGACTGAGCAACATCACTTTGACTTTTCACTTTCATGCATTGGAGAAGCACATAGGATTGAACAACTTTTCTTATGCTGTAGGTCTGCCTTTGGTGAGGTATCAGTTCATACCTTTTGCCTATTTTTTAAGTAGGGTTCATTGCTTTATCATTGTGAGTTTTAAGAATTCTTCACAAATTTCAGATCTGGTACTTTATCAAACGTGTTTTGCAATTCTTAGCTCCTAGTTTATTGCTTGTGTTCTCATTCTCTTAGTGAATTTGTTTTATGATATTAAAAGACTGTCTCAAATGTTTGAATCTGAAATGCAACTTAGTTTCTGAATCATTGGAGTTTGCATAAGATTACATACTCTTTTAAGTGTCTGGTAGAATCCAGCTTGCCATGATTCATAGAGGATGCCATAATACTGTCAGAGAAAGAAACTCCCACGTCATTTACTGATGATGTTATCCAGTAGAACACATATTTCCAGAAACCAGGGTTTGGATACTTTTATTCAGCATTTGGCAGAGGATCACCATCTTTGACTCAATGTTGCTAAAGAATTAAGAATTTGGTGAGAGATCTCCCCAGTGATTTTGCTGCATACATTCTACAGACTACAAGCAAACCAGTGCAAATGATATCCACGAAAGAAAAACTTTGAGTATTTTACATAGAAAACCCATAAGCCGTAGGCCTTCAACTCTACTATGAGAGCCATGACCTCAGTCTGCTCATACTACTGCCAGAAAACATGGGTGGACTGGATCAGGTAAAGCGATCAATCTATTCATACCTCTCTCCTTTCCTCTCCCCTTTGGTAATATTTGTTTTTTCTCTGTGAGTCACTGTCTATTTTGCAAATGCAAGCAAAGTTGCTCTAGTCATGTGTGACTCTGTGCCATGGACCCACCAAGTTCCTCTGCCCATGGGATTCTCCAGGCAAGAATACTGGGGTGGGTAGTCATTTCCTTCTGCAGGGGACCTTCCCAACCCAGGGATCAAACCTGTGTCTCTTATGTTTCTGGCATTCGCAGGCAGGTTCATTACCACTAGCACCACCTGAGAACATTTATTTACATGGAAAAATAACTTAAAAAAAAAAAAGCAGGATACAGGATGCTTGGGACTGGTGCACGGGGATGATCCAGAGAGATGATGTGGGGTGGGAGGTGGGAGGGTGGTTCATGTCTGGGAACTCATGTACACCCGTGGTGGATTCATGTCAATGTATGGCAAAACCAATACAGTATTGTAAAGTAAAATAAAGTAAAAATAAAAATTAAAAAAAAAACACAAAACATCAGTCTGACATGAAGATGGTTCTAGTGTTTATCCCTCCTGAGAAAAACATAAAGACATGATCTCCCAGTTCTTTAATTGCTGTACAGGAAGGCAAACAATGTCCTTTCAGCCCTAGGTACTGTATTTTCAAATTATCATTTAAGCTTCACAAAACTTTATAAGGTTGATTTTACTATTCCTCAGGAAGGGTAAGTAGTCTACAGAAACCTTTAGCTTTGGGTAGTCACACAAACAACAGCTAGAGATATTTATTGTGAATAACAAAGCTGTGTAGGTTTATCATAACAATCTTTCAGGTAGTATAGGTCTTTTTCTTCCTTCTGGTAGAACCTATTTCATTAACTTTATGTTTAAGTGAGCCTTAGACATACATTTAAAAACATTGAAGAGTCTAAAACATTGCTTAAATAACATTTTTTTTTATCAAGTAAACACTCTTCAGAAGATATAATCTGTATCTGTGCACCTTCAAGTTATTATTTAAGTTATTCATCAGTTAAATATCTCTTAAGCCTGATTTCTTTGGAAGGAAAGATGCTAAAGCTGAAGCTCCAGCACTTTGGCCACCTCATGCAAAGAGTTGACTCATTGGAAAATACTCTGATGCTGGGAGGGATTGGGGGCAGGAGGAGAAGGGGACGACCGAGGATGAGATGGCTGGATGGCATCACGGTCTCGATGGATGTGAGTCTGAGTGAACACCAAGAGATGGTGATGAACAGGGAGGCCTGGCGTGCTGCAATTCACGGGGTCGCAAAGAGTCGGACATGACTGAGCAACTGAACTGAACTGAACTGAAGCCTGATTTTGGTCAGACCACATTTCTGAGCAATTCACATGCAATAAGTGGTCTGTCTGTCTTTGCCCTGTGCCTAATTTTCATGTGTGCCAGATTGTTTATATTTCTGCTTCCACTGCCCTACTAGTGTTTAGAAAGATTTCTAGGTAGTGTCACAAAATTTGTGAAACTTGAGAGGATGGTAAAAATAAGACCAAGTGTGAATATTAAACTATTTGAGTTACATCATTATAAGAGAAGCCTTTTTTTAGAAAATGCAAGTTCCTGACCTGAAAACATTGTCACTTAATGCACATCATTTACATATGTGTCTTTGATAGCAATATTTGGATCTAGAAAACTTCAAAGTAGCAAAAGCATGTGCTTTAAACAAGTATGTTATTTAAAAAGTCAAACATTGCTTTATATATGTACACCTGTGTGGCCATGGCACCCCCCTCCAGTACTCTTGCCTGGCAAATCCCATGGATGGAGGAGCCTCATAGGTTGCAGTCCATGGGGTCGCTAAGAGTCGGACAAGACTGAGCGACTTCACTTTTACGCATTGGATAAGGACATGGCAACCCACTCCAGTGTTCTTGCCTGGAGAATCCCAGGGACTGGGGAGCCTGGCGGGCTGCCGTCTATGGGGTCGCACAGAGTTGGACATGACTGAAGCGACTTAGCAGCAGCAGCAGCATGTGTATATACATATATATTTATTGTTTCAAAATTTTAAATATGAAGAGAAAAAGCAGCTTCAAAATTACTATTTAAAAAGTTATTACTCTTAAGATAGAAGGATTTTCTTTTCTTTAGTTTTCTTTCTTTTTTTCCATGATTTATAGCTACTAGTTTCACACTGGTGTGATTATAGACATTTTATTTTATCTCAGAATTTGTTTTCGAAGGATTGTGTGCTGTGTTAATAAAACTAATTTAACAAATCAGCTATTAGTTTATGAATTAATAAACTAGTTTTAAACTAGTTAATAAAACTAATAAAAATATATTTTTTTGTTCCCTGGCATACAATATGTCCTAGAGTATATGCTTTTGTGTCGATGACATCTAAATGTATATTTGTATTAATATATTTGTGTATGTAGTTGCTGTCATGCAAATTATCACAGAAGCACTTCCATTTCAAGGTCTAATCTACTAAACCTATATCCTGAGAACTATTAATCTGCAAAATGATATGTCAGCAGGGTTAAGGATCTCATTATAAACAAAAAACTTCCAAATGTGTGTGTTTTATTATCTTTGGTAATAGGAGTGATTATAATTCATCTATGTAATACCTAGAGGTCTCACTCAACCTCTCTCTCTTAATTGGAAATTATTGACTCTTTCATCAGCTGCAAATTGCAGCTGGAAACAGCGATCACCTATAAGAAGCTGAGTGAGTAGACTAGCGCAAACATGATGGAGCTGGGCAACGTGCAGTTAAACCTCCCAAGTTCAAGCTGGAAGAGACTTATAATGTCAAGTCAACTTTGAGAAGTATAGGGATGAGTGATGCCTTTAACCAGAGCAAAGCTGATTTCTCAGGAATGTCCTCAGAGAAACCTATTTCTGTCCAATGTTTTCCATAAGTCTTTTGTGGAAATAAATGAACAAGGTACAGAGGCTGCAGCTGGTACTGGGAGTGAAGTGAGTGTAAGAATTACACTCCCCTCCATCAAATTCAGTGCAGACCACCCGTTCCTTTTCTTCATCAGGCACAACAAAACCAACAGCATTCTATTTTATGGGAGATTCTGCTCCCCCTAAAGCCTGTGTCTCTCATCAAACAAGAGCATCTTAGTGTGAAAAATACACATATGATCGAAAACACAATTCTAATAAAACCAGTTTGTAGCCTAACTCTTTCTTATGCATAAATATTAGCAAAATTACTTTGAAATAATATATTCTAGTGATCCTATGAGGCCTATATAGCTAGAGAGAATGGCTAATTTAATTTTTTTTAACATTTTATTTTAATGTGACTTTTATTTACCTTTCAGAAATTCGGTTAATCAAATGCCTTACAATGCTTGACCTACCTGGTCACTATATTTCCATTGTCATTTATATTTCACATGCATCATTTAGTGAAGAAAAACCTTTATACAGGTGATATAGTGATATCACTGATATTAATATGTGAATTTAAAAGTATTTTAAAATAAAAATTTTATTAGAAAGAATTATTAGGGTAAAAGTTGTCACATTAACATCTTTGCTTTTAAAAATCTTATAAACTAGAAGAGTAAATTTCTAGTTTATATAAATGCATATTGTCAGGTATAAGAAGATATTCTTAGTAAAATTTTATCGCCACAAAATTGCCTTTGTTTTTCCAACTCCTACTAAAAATGCTCCTACACAATGGCTTATTGGTAGTCTCATTAGCTCTTATTCTAATTTTAGAGACTGAGTGTATCATTCTAGGTTACTTTTTTTTTCATTTTAATCTACTGAGTGAAAGATATAATCTACTGTGGATCTGACATGAACAGTGTATAAAATAGTACAAGAAAACGTGTTTTCTGTATAAAATCTTGGTTTGGTATCATAGAATTTAAAAAAAAGAGATCCTATACTTTGGGCTTCCCTAGTGGCTCAGATGATAAAGAATCTGCCTGCAATACAGGAGACCTGGGTCCTTTGCTTTAGCTCCAAAGAAGGGAAATTGTAATATATATGACATTTTATCATATCATCATGAAACATTTTGCCTCTACCCATAGCACCTCACATTAAGTAACAACAAAAGAAATCCCTGTGTCTGTGTTTTGCTAAGTCACTTCAGTCGTGTCCGACTCTGTGCGACCCAACAGACGGCAGCCCACCAGGCTTCCCCGTCCCTGGGATTCTCCAGGCAAGAACACTGGAGTGGATTGCCATTGCCTTCTCCAATGCATGAAAGTGAAAAATGAAAGGGAAGTCGCTCAGTCCTGTCCGACTCTTAGCAACCCCATGGACTGCAGCCCACCAGGCTCCTCCGTCCATGGGATTTGCCAGGCAAGAGTACTGGAGTGGGGTGCCATTGCCTTCTCCCATGTTCTATCGCACTAAAAGTCCTTAGGCTTTAAGTATCACGTGGACTCAAAAGAAAAGTAGGTTAACAAGTGAACACGGAGCCTGGAAACCAAGCCAAGATAAAGGAAGACCAGAGTGACTCTGTCAGAAGCTGACAGTCTAAGAATATTCAACAAAATATTTTCCAAACAAACAAGAGGAAAAAGAATGATACTAGAAACTGCAGGTTAGTACGATGCATTCAGGCAGTCATTCGTTTAAAAAATGGTTACTAGACATCTATGCTGTATCAGTTGATATTTGGGGCATGAATACTATGCCTCTGAACACAGACGGATCCTGGTCCCCTGTCTCCCGGAGTCATGGAGCTTGCAAACTCAAGGGGGAAATAGACTCAAAGTGGATGCTAGTACAATGATTGCAAAATAAATTGCAGTCATCCTGGACACACATGTATGTGTGTGCACTCATCAGGCTTTTTCAATAATGAGGCTTAAAGTATTCCCTGATATTTGTTTTTCTCCTTTAGTGCAAACGTATATAGCCTGTCTTTTTAGAAGTGTCATAGACTTTAGAACAATAAATAATTATGGTCTGTTAATCTCCGTTTTTCCCCCAGGGAAAACAAAACTATTAACTAAAGAGCATATGGGCTTCCCTGGTGGCTCTGGTGGTAAAGAATCTGCCAGCCAATGCAGGAGATGCAAATCCAATCCCTGGACTGGAAAAATCCCCTGGAGAAGAAAATGGCAACCCACTCCAGTATTCTTGCCTGGGAAATCCCTTGGACAGAGGGACCTGGGGGGCTACAGTCCATGGGGTCACAAAGAGTCGGACAGGACTGAGCAACTGAACAACATGTTCAATAATATAGACATTTGTGTAGTGGCTAAAAACGAAACTAGACAGACTGGAATCTGGATTTTTAAAGTGCTCTTCCATAGGTTTACTAAACAAGGGTATTAAACAAGCTGGGCATGCGTGCTAAATCACTTCAGCTGTGTCTGTCTCTTTGTGACTCCATGGACTGTAGTCCACCAGGCTCTTCCATGGGAGTTCCCAGGCAAGAATACTGGAGTGAGGTGCCATTTCCTTCTCCAGGGGATCTTCCCAACCAAGGGATTGAACCCCGCAACTCATGTCTCCTGCATTGGCAGGGAAGTTCTTTATACCACTTAGCTCCATCTGCGGAGCCCTCTAAATAAGCTAAAGAAAAGTGAAAGTGAACTGCTCAGTCCTGTCCGACTCTTTGCGACTCCAAAGACTGTAGCCCCCAAGCTCCACCGTCCATGGGATTTTCCAGACAAGAATACTGGTGTGGGTTGCCATTTCCTTCTCCAGAATTTCCCAACCCAGGGATTGAACCCAGGTCTCCGGCACTGTAGGCAGACACTACCATCTGAGACACCAGGGAAGTCCTAAGACTAAGGCAAATTAACCCAGGAAAGCAAACCTAGGCCCTAACGGGCGAGGCCTTCTGCAAACACCCTCAGAGGACCAGGCGCTAGCCTCCGCCACCAATCTGTCTACTCTCTCGGGCCCGGGGAAGGGAGATACACGCGAGGCTCAGCCTCCGCCCACGATCCAGCCGCTGCACAGGCCGGGCCATCTCCCGGAGTTCTGAGTCACAGCCGGAAGCCTGGCCCGAACTCAAAGCGGACGTGAAGCATCCACCGACCTGGAAGAGCCGCCGCCGCAGCAGCAGGAATCTCCCAGGTACCCGGTCTCGGGGGCTCCCGAGCCCTCCGGATCCCCTGGCCGCTGCCTCTAGCCGGGAGCTCCAGCGGAGAGTTGTAGGGACGGCGGGAGGCCGGAGGCAAGGCGGGTCAGAACAGGGAGGTGGAGACGACCCGGGGAAGGCCCGCGGGGGTATCCCGGCAGGGCGGTATCCGCCGCACCTGCGGGATCCCGGCCCGCTTCCTTGGGGCCTCAAGGGTGACTCTCCAAGGACAGGACTCCGAGGCCCGAGGTCCGGAGGGCAGACCGCCCTGGGTCACAGGGTGGTCCCCGCAGTGGGGGCGACCCGGGCCTGCTGACTCCACTGCGCTGCGATTTGCCGGCAGGGAGGGTGCGGCCGGGAGCCCCGCCGCGGCTGCGGTTTCTGCAGGAGGACTGGCAGGAGCCCTCGCCGGGGGAGGAGGGGGTGAAGGGTGAGAGCGGGGAGGGAAGCTTGTAAGCTCTTTAATTACTATACTGAATTTCCATTAATAGTTTTGTTTTCCCGGGGCAAAAACGGTTAATAGACCACGATTATTATCAATTGTTCTAAAGTCTGTGATACTTCTAACAAGGTGGGGGAGGAGGGGGAGAAGGGAGGGGGCTGGGGCTGGGGAAGGGGGAGTAGGCGGGGGACGAGGGGGGTGGGGCGGGGCGCAGCGGGAGGTCTGTGGCGCCCACCGCAGCCTCGCCTGGAAAACTCCTGGTGAGTGAAACCTCCGCGGAGCTCAGGGAGGTGGCCGGGCCGCCAGCTTATTGGGTGTAACCAGCCCCGCTCCCCTCCCCTCCTCCACATTCTTCTCCGTGTTCCTCCTCCCCTATGTCCCTCCCTTCTTTATTTCTGTATTTCTTCCTCTTTTTTGTTTTTGTTTTTGTTTTTTTTTTCCTTTAACATCTGTTCATCTGTTCTTATTCATGGGCTCCTTTCTCTGTGTTCTGCTGTGCTTAGTCGCTCAGTCATGTCCGACTCCTTGCGACCCCATGGGGTCTACCCCGCCAGGCTCCTCTGTCCATGGGATTCTCCAGGCAGGAATGCTGGTGGGGTTGCCATGCCCTCCCTCCAGGGGATCTTGCCGACCCTGGCCTCCCATATTGCAGGCGGATTCTTTACCAGCTGAGCTACCAGGGAAGCCCTCTCTCTCACGTGAAACAAACAGCTTCCTCCCCGTCTCCCCATCCTCAGCAGTCACAGTGCGGATTGCACACTCCCCCATACCCCCAGCTCCCTGGTTCCTGCTCCCACTAACTCTGCTGAGGGATTTGAGGTCTGAACTGCCACCCCCCACGGCTCCCCGGTCCAGCCTGGGGTGCTACCTTCCTCTCCTCCATCCTCCCCACTTCTCTGGTCCCTCACTCATGTCCAGTTCTCCCAGGACATCAGGATTGCTGAGTCCCAGTCTCTAGGCTTTTCCTCTCACTATCAGTGAAAATTGGAAATTACCCAGAACAAAGTGGATTTTTTTCTTTCTTTTTTTCCTCTTAGGCCTCCACCTGTACATTCTAATTCCATCCATTTACCTAGAGGTTCCTGGAATGTGGATGCAGACTAAGGGCTGTCAATCTCTAGCTCTAGAGCTTCCTCTCCTCTTAAGTCCCCTCCCTTTGTTGACAAACACCCTAGGACTGTCTTTGTTACTGGAGCCCTGGAAATGGAATGTTCCACTCATCTCAAATGGAATGTAGCACCTTCCCCATTCCAAGCTGACTTGTAGGACTTCCTGTGGTTGGTGTGCCACCCTTTGGATGCATTAGCTAAGAGCCTCTGCCTGGCCAGCCTGGCAGTTCCATCTTCCACTCACTGTCTAGTGCAGATGTTTCCTCTGTGTTGGGCAGTCTCTAGTCAGTAGCAGGGGTCCCCAGTTTTTTTTTTTTTTTTTTTCTGCACCAAACCATGAGCCACAATCTTTTTCTAAAACTCATATAAAGCCTTTGTTTGAAAACAGTGCCTGGCTTCCTAGATCATAGCTCAAGTCCCAAACTCTCAGCCTGGTGTATGGGGTAGCCCCTTCCTGTCTCAGGCACTGTGCCTCCGGTAGGAAGCTGCAGTCACCTGCTCCCTGGGCCCCACACAGACCACGCGCTTCCTGTGCATTCTGTGCACCGGCTGGCCCTGACACTCACTGCCTTCCCGAGCTCCTGCCAGTCTTTAAGGACCAGCTTATTGCTCCCCTTCTCCTGGGCTTCTGAAGAGATTTCTTTCTGCTTTACTGTTAGCTTCCTTAGCACTTTGTTGTTTATCCTGGTACAGAGTACAAGGCCAGCTTGAAACCAGGCATTTACGCATGTGTATCTCCTCAAGGGTGGGAGCTCCCAGTTGTTGCAGAAACCAGTACTCCAGAAACCAAGCACCTCACTTGGAGAGTTGGAGAACTCAGGCTTATTACGCCGGTGGACCCAGAGGACTGAGGACACTCCAAGCTCTGAGCCCCAAACAAGGGATTACAAAGTTTTTATAGACAGACTATAGTGGGCAACACTAGCTGTTAACGGGCTGGTAAGGGGTTACCTGTGAGCGGGGACAGCAGTCAAGATAGGGAGGGGAATGCCTGACCTTTACAGGGAAAGGCAGGATTAAGCAAGTTTGCAGAGGCCGGACAGCTGAAAAGAGCAGGAGGAGGATGACTGAGATAAGCTCCAGTTCTTAGTATTTTAAGTCCCCACTTTCTGAGACTGCGTGACCTGTGTGATCCAGACTTTGCAAGGAGCAAGCTGAGTTACAGAGGCAGAAGGAGCAGGAAGTTACATAAAATTTTAACTTTTCCTCTTCATAGTCAGGAATTGTGGCCTTTGGTTTTTTTTTTTTTTTTTTTAATCCTCCAAAATCTTATAAGGAAAGTTCGACATAAACGCTTTTTGGAAAAATTCACTTTTGTATGTATGTATGGGTTGGATGTATGTATGCCTGGATAGCTCAGTCGGTAGAGCATCAGACTTTTAATCTGAGGGGCCAGGGTTCATGACCCTGTTTGGGCGTCTCTGTTTTTTGTGACCTCGTGGCGCAATGGCCTCTGACTCCAGAATTTTGGGCTTCCCTGGTGGCTCATATGGTAAATAATCTGTCTGCAATGCCAGAGACCCAGGTTCAATCCCTGGGTGAGGAAGATCCCCTGGAGAAGGGAAAGGCTACCCACTCCAGTATTCTGGCCTGGAGAATTCCAGGACTGTTTAGTCCATGGGCTCCAAAGGAGTCGGACACGACTGAGCAACTTTCTTCACTTCGTGGGTTGGAGGTGGGGGGTGGAGCAGGGGGGTGACAGGCATTCTGCACCAGGAGGAAATGATGCTGAATACAGTCAGTCCTCTACTCCATCAGAGGTTCTGCTTCCACAGAACCCACAAGAGACTACAAATATTTGGAAAAAAAAAAAAATCCAGGAAGTTCCCCAAAGCAAAACTTGAAGTTGCACCCTCTGGCAACTATTTACATAGCATTTTACATTGTGTGAGGGATTATAAATAATCTAGAGATTATTGAAAGTAGACCAGAGAATGTGTGTAGTTTATATGCAAATACTACCCCATTTCATAGAAGAGACTTAAGTGTCTTTGGATTTTGGTATCCACGGGGCTTGCGGAACCAGCCCCTCATGGATATTGAGAGACATCTCCTTGGAAGCAGAAGGCTTGCTTTTGTGGCTGAATCTTCTAGTTTCTTCTGAGACCTGAGGACAGTATTTAATTGTCCTGATGTTGTTCACCTGTAAAAGGAAAACAAGTTTAATGCCAATCCATTTTATTGGCTAGAAGTAAAATCTTTTCGCTGCTGTGAGCTGGGACACATCTGAGAGGTACACTTGTATGTGAGTGTGTACAAGGGTGTTTCACTGTTTGGGGGACATGATGATGGAAAATATTCAGCCGCTGACTAGCACCCTGATGTTGCAAAGGAATGGACATGAGGAGATGAGAGGAAGAAAGGGGAAATGTAGAAGAAACCCGAAATAGATGTTTACAATTAAGAGCAGTTGAAATGTAAAGAGGAAATTAATGTGATATTCCAGTTCATTCCTTTGCCTATGCAGATTGGACAACTACATACTCATAGACACACACAGACACGTGTGCAGACTCACTCACCAGCGTAAGCTTATGCCAGCCTCACCCTGGCTCCTGTGACACAAAGAATGTTGCTCACCATCCAGTTCTACGAGGATCAGGTGTCTAGCTGCTGCAGTCACTGGCTGCCAGTGCACCCTGAATAAAACTCGGAATGAAGAACAGGATAAGCCACTCTGTACTTCGGGAAAACGGGCTCCTTAGAGATTTCACTGGAAAAAAATTAATAAGCCGAGATTCTTGCATCTTCCCCTACATCACAAAGCACTAAAAACACTAGCTGTGCCCTCTGGTCCTCGTGACTAGCAGTGACCTTTTACTGAGCTGAATGGCTGACTGCAGGCATTCTGTAGCCCAAATCGTGCTTTTCTGCCTGCCCCCTCGGAGCTATGTCAGAGAGCTTATCTCCCTTACTATAGTCCTCAGTGAGATCCTGAGTAAAACTTAACCACAACTTAATGTCATGCTGTGCATTTTCAGTCCACAGTCCAAAGCTTCTATGCTCCTGTAAAATCCAATCCAAATTTATTCCTGTGTTTCATCTCCAGGTACCCAACTCTCTCCTTCTTTGAATCTCTTTGGTGCCATTTTCTGATAGGTGCAGTGCTATCAAGTTTCAATATCCCTCTTGGCCGGTAGAGAATCCGCCTGCAATGCGGGAGACCCCGGTTCGATCCCTAGGTTGGAAAGATCTCCTGGAGAAGGGAATGGCTACCCTCTCCAGTATTCTTGTCTGGAGAATTCCATGGACAGAGGAGCTTGGTGGGTACAGTCCATGGGGTCACAAAGAGTCTGACATGACTGAGTGAATAACAGTTTCCTGCCTCCTAAGTTTTTATTTTCTGACCAGAAGTGGCAAGGAGGCAGGCTGGGTCCTGCTCTTTGTTGAGACTTGCCCATTGCAGGTACATCAGCCTTCCAACTCCGGCAGCCCTCGTGTTGGAACCTAGCAGCTGAAGAGTCTGGAGAGACTTACTGAAGTGAGGGCAGAATAAAACAACATTTTGTCCCTCTATTAAGTGTATTAACTATAGAGCACTGTTGTATTTTCTTGGATGACGTTTTAATACTTTTTTCCCGCCAAACTTTAAGGAATCTGTACTGGATGGGACAGTTTTATACTTACCCGGTGAATGTCAGACTTTTTTTTTCCCCCAACCATGCTTTTGTTTCTTTTAAGCCAAAGACATCTTCTCTTGAAAAAATTTCTTAGAAGCTTCAAAGGAACCATTCAACAGTGAGGAGGCTCTGGTTGAAATGTTGCCCTTCCCCCCACCCCCTTCACTTTCCCCTTCTGTCTGACCCCCTCCAAAGCTTAATGAGATTCACTTTCAAGATGGCTTTAGTAAGCCCGGTCAGTCCACCAGGAGACTGAAAGATGCTTATAAAAATGAACAAACGTGTGATGACCCTTATCTCTAGGTAGAGCTTCCAGTACTTTTGGTTTTGCTTGTTTGCTAGTTTTTCAAACTGGAACATATTGTTCTTGCATCACCTTAAATTTTTTGAGTTAAAAAGATACATATACATTTTTTAAAAAGATCACATAATAGAAAAGATGAGCTTATAGGATTATGGGTAATTATTTGTCCTTTTATTTTTCAAAGTGCTCTCAACTGTAAGAGCAAAGAGACTCAGGGAAACTGAGATGAGTTGATGAGTTTTATTAATTTACTGACTAGGAGTCCAGGTTTTGAGAAGGTTTAATAGAAATAAATGCACATTTTATAATTTTTTTCTAAAATTATAATAATAAGCTGCAAAAACTTATCACAACTGGCAGAAAGGTGCCTGCTGACATTTTTCTTGCCCTGTCCCATGGAGACCATCTTCCTTGATGATTATATTTTAAAGAGCTGGCTTCTAGGGGCTTGAGAAAGAGTGTCTGGGGTTGTAAAATAAGAAAGAGTTTTTTCAAAATGTTTAGCTGCCAAGAAGCAGAGAAAAAACTTACGATGACCAACTGCCTAAAGTAAGTTCTTTAAGGAAAGGGAGGTCAGGGATCAGAGGTAGGAAGAAACTTGTCTGCAGTTTAGTTAAGCTGGGGGAAGGTCAAGGCTGGATCTATAATGAGTGCCTGATTCAATCTGTCCACCTGATGACTTGAGATTTGGGCTTCGTATCCCATCTGCATTCCCGGGGGCCCATTTCACAGGTCTCAGTCCAGTTTCAACAACACCAGTGGAAAATGATGTGTATATATATATATATTTTTTTTTTTTAGTCTCTCGGATTTAAAGTCCTTTTTGTGTTTTTCTAGGAACTTGCATTTTAGGGCAGGCTGTCCCAAACCAACCCCACAAATCTGTTGAAATCCATCCAGCTGTTTTCTTTTTCTAAAAATTTTGACTGCATCCCATAGCATATGGACCTTAGATCTGAGACCAGGGACCAAACGCACACCTGTTGTATTGGAAGATGGAGTCTTAACCACTGGACCACCAGGAAAGTCTGTTTCTGGCTGTTTCCATGTGACATAATATGGGATTGGAAATAGGATGGAGGGGAGGGGGGCTTTTCAAAGCCCATGAACTGAGCAAGATGATTAACTCAATCCTCTGTGCCTGTGATTAAAACCAACAGAGAAACAACAATAACAACAGAGTTTGGGGGTTGGGGGCAAAGAAAAAACATGTTTACAAATAGTTTTAATGAGGGAAAAATTGCTCTAATGATGAATAAAAAGGAACAGAATACTACAATTGTAGGGATATTATATATGCAACTATGCCAAAGCCTTTGACTGTGCAGACCACAACAAACTCTGAAAAATTCTTAAAGAGATGGGAATACCAGACCACCTGACCTGCCTCTTTAGAAATTTTTATGCAGGTCAGGAATATCATGCGGATGACACCACCCTTATGTCAGAAAGCAAATAAGAACTAAACAGCCTCTTGATGAAAGTGGAAGAGGAGAGTGAAAAAGCTGGCTTAAAACTCAACATTCAGAAAGCTAAGATCGTGGCATCTGGTCCCATCACGTAATGGAAAATAGATGGGAAACAATGGAAACAGTGGCAGACTTCATTTTGGGGGGCTCCAAAATCACTATAGATGGTGACTACAGCCATGAAATCAAAAGATGCTTGCTCCTTGGAAGAAAAGCTATGACCAACCTAGACAGCATATTAAAAAGCAGAGATTACTTTGCCAACAAAGGGCCATCTAGTCAAAGCTATGGTTTTTCCAGTAGTCGTGTATGGATGTGAGAATTGGACTATAAAGAAAGCTGAGCGCAGAAGAATTGAACTGTGGTGTTGGAGAAGACCCTTGAGAGTCCCTTGGACTGCAAGGAGATCCAACCAGTCCATCCTAAGGGAAATCAGTCCTAAATATTCATTGGAAGGACTGATGCTGAAGCTGAAACTCCAATACTCTGGCCACCTGATGCAAAGAACTGACTCATTGGAAAAGACCCTGATGCTGGGAAAGATTGAAGGAAGGAGGAGAAGGGGCCAACAGAGGATGAGATGGTTGGATGGCATCACCTACTCTATGAACGTGAGTTTGAATAAAGCCCGGGGATTGGTGATGGACAGGGAAGCCTGGTGTGCTGCAGTCCATGGGGTCTCAAAGAATTGGACAAGACTGAGCAACTGAACTGAACTATATATGCAACTATGTAAGAAGATGTATGACATTTTTATTTATACAAAATTGTTAATAACTCATAGAACGTTACTTAAAGATTATGCCAGAGACACAAAACTGAGGGAGAGGATCAGCAATAGGGGGTTTATCTTACACTTCTGGAGGTCAAAGGTCTATAAGAGGTTGGCAGAGCTACTTTTTTTCTCTGGAGGCTCTAGGGCAGAGTCCAGTTCCTTGCATTTTGCAGCTCCTAGAGGCTGCCGGCATTCTTTGGTTTCTGACCCCAAGTCATCCTGATCTTTGCTTCCATCCTCATATCTCCTTTTCTTCCTCTGACCCGCCTGCTTTTTTTTTTTTTTTAATATTGATTTATTTGGCTGTGAATAAATCACAGTTTAGGCACGTGGGATCTTGTTCTCTGACCCGGGATTGAACTTGAACCCCCTGCATTGGCGGCACAGAGCTTAACCACTGGACCACCAGGGAAGTCCCTTGCAGTCCTGTTATAAGAAGCCTGTGACTACACTGAGCTCACCCGGTAATCCAGGTGACGCTCTCCATCGTAAGATCCTTAATTCAGACTCAAGCACAGGTTCCTGGGATTCCAAGCGCATGTTTGAGGGTGCAGCTACTTTGCTGACCACACCCAGCGTCCGCAGATGGGGCACGAATGAGCAGGTGACTAGTGGAGGGCGTGGCTGACGTGCCTGTGTTTGGCTTTTGATACAGACCTCCACTGATGGATGCTCTCTGCAAAGCAAATGGCACTTTTGCCATCAATTTACTAAAAATGTTGGGTGAAGAGGACCACTCGCGAAACGTGTTCTTCTCTCCGCTGAGCCTCTCCTCCGTCCTGACCATGGTCTTAATGGGGGCCAAGGGGAACACGGCGGCCCAGATGTCCCAGGTATGTGGGCTTCCTCTGCTTTCACGGGGCTGCTCTGTTCCTGCCTCACACCCGCTGATGGACCCCAGTGAGGCTGGGAGGGGCACTGGACTGATGGAAAGAATGCAGACCTGAAAGTGGAAAGAACTGTGTGAGAGACATCTCCTGCCAGTGTTCATGGGAGACGCTGAGTGCTCTTTGCTGCATCTTTGATGAGCAAGGGAAACTACAGTTCTGTTCCACAAAAAAGCCAAATATTTCAACTTCGTTCAATTTTAAACTTTTGCTAATGTTATATTTCAAATGGAAATGCAACTGTGTAAATGAACTTTTTGTTTAATGCGTTGTTTCTAGTATAAGGTTATACATAAGTGGAAAAAGTGTGGCACAAATGGGGACTTCTGGAATTTTTAAGATATAATCTATCTATATATATTAGATTATAATATATATATAATATATAGAGAGAGCTCAGCCATATATATATATGTATATGTAATCAATCAATCAATATATAATCTGATTGACCTGATATGCTTTATATATGATCTTAGCTATCAATGAAGGGGGCTTTCCAGGTGGCTCAGTGGGTAAAGAATCAGCCTGCCAAGGCAGGAGATGTAGGAGACCGGGTTCAATCCCTGGGTCAGGAAGATCCCCTGGAGAAGGAAATGGCAACCCACTCCAATATTCTTGCCTTAGGAATCCCAGGGACAAGGGAGCCTGGTGGGCTAGAGTCCACGGGGTCGCAAAGAGTTGGAGACGACTGAAGTGACTGAGAACACACGCATGCACCATGGAGGTAGTGGCTGTTGCTTTAGGGAAGTAGACTCCCTGGTGAAAGTGTCCCAGAAAACTGTCATATACACATATTTCCATATCAGGGTGCACGGACCCTCCTCAGAATCAGTCCCCAGCCACAGTTGAGTCCCTGGTGGCTGTTTCTTTCAGCTCCCTGGAGGAGGGGGGCTTTGGGCTGGTGTTGTTGGGAGATAAGAGAACAGCCTTAATTCTCACTCTTATTTGACATTTAAATCCTGTCTAGACTGGAGGACTTCTGTGGAATTCCCAATGAAACATTCCCATGTCTATTTCTGCTCATTCTTGTATCCTAGTTCAGTTTAGTTCAGTTCAGTCGCTCAGTCGTGTCTGACTCTTTGCGACCCCATGAATCGCAGCACTCCAGGCCTCCCTGTCCATCACCAACTCCCCGAGTTCACTCAGACTCATCCATCCAGCCATCTCATCCTCTGTCGTCCCCTTCTCCTCCTGCCCCCAATCCCTCCCAGCATCAGAGTCTTTTCCAATGAGTCAACTCTTCTCATGAGGTGGCCAAAGTACTGGAGTTTCAACCTCAGCATCAGTCCTTCCAAAGAAATCCCACAGCAAATCTCCTTCAGAATAGACTGATTGGATCTCCTTGCAGTCCAAGGTACTCTCAAGAGTCTTCTCCAACACCACAGTTCAAAAGCATCAATTCTTCAGCGCTCAGCTTTCTTCACAGTCCAACTCTCACATCCATACCTGACCACTGGAAAAACCATAGCCTTGACTAGACGGACCTTAGTCAGCAAAGTAATGTCTCTGCTTTTGAATATGCTATCTAGGTTGGTCATAACTTTTCTTCCAAGGAGTAAGCGTCTTTTAATTTCACGGCTACAGTCACCATCTGCAGTGATTTTGTATCCTAGAGGTTATTCCATATCCCTGTTTGTTCTATTCAGTCTCCCTCCTGAGTGCTTCCTTCCTGGCATTAGATAAACCTGCTAGAGTAGGTCTGTCCACTTGGGGGCGATTCGACATCCCCGGGACAGTTGACAAGGTCTGGACTGTGTTGGTTGTCATCCCTGAGAGGTGCTGCTGACATCTAGTGGACATAGCCCAGAAATGCAGCTAAATATTCTAGTGTGTGCCAGACAGCCTCACAGCGAAGTGGTGGTGGTGGTTTAGTTGCAAAGTTGGGTCCAACTCTTGAGACCCCATGGACTGTAGCCCACCTTGGGATTTCTGACCATGGGATTTCCCGGGCAACAATACTGGAGTGGGCTGCCATTTCCTGCTCCAGGGGATCTTCCCAATCCGGGGATCAAACCCACCTCTCCTAGGTTTTCTGCATTGGCAGGCGTATTCTTTACCACTGAGCCCTGAGGTTTGTGGCCCCAAAAGTCTATATTTCCAGGTTGAGAAACTCTGTGCTAGATGGTCAAACCATCTAGGATGGTTTAAAATAGGATCCTTTGTTATTTTCAGCGCAGAAATTTGTTTGGGAAGAGCTCTTCGAGGGAGAAAATGGCATGTTAAAAGTCAGTGTTCTTGTCTTCTATCACCAGGCACTTTGTCTGAATGAAGGTGGAGATGTCCACCGAGGTTTCCAGTCACTCCTCAGGGAAGTCAGCACGTCCGGCCCACAGTGCCTGCTCAGAACTGCCAACAGGCTCTTTGGGGAAAAGACATGTGATTTCCTGCCAGTAAGTAATGCTCCCATATCGATGAAAAAAGACACTGAAAATAAAACAGAAATTATGGAAGAGCAGAAATAAAGTATAGTTGTGCTGCCTTAAAAATGTGCTTAGAATTATACTTCTGTATTTGAGAATTTTATGATTACTTCTGAACTGTGTCCTTTAAAAAATGACTGTTTCTGATATATCATACTCCCAGATGTCAATTTCAATTTGTTCATCTTCCTGCACCCACACCTGTCTTTCCCCCACCCCCATCTCAATGACCACAACCCCTAACCCTTGTCTCATCTTTACTGGGCACTTTCTGTGGAGCTGACCATGCACAGTCTCTTAAATTTGTCCTCTCTTCTGAATCACTATCATCATTGCCTGTGTCCAGGTTCTCACACCTTCTACACTGTTATTTTAATTGTTTTCTATCTGATCTCTCTTAAGTCCAACCTGGTCCTTGCACACCACTGATAGAATCAATTCAGTTCAGTTGCTCAGTTGTGGCCGACGCTTTGCGACCCCATGGACTGCAGCACACCAGGTCTCCCTGTCCATTACCAACTCCCGGAGTTTACTCAAGCTCATGTCCAATGAGTCAGTGATGCTATCCTACCATCTCATCCTCTATCGTCCCCTTCTCCTCCCACCTTCAATCTTTCCCAGAATCAGGGTCTTTTCCAATGATTCAGTTCTTCGCATCAGGTGGCCAAAGTATTGGAGTTTCAACTTTAGCATCAGTCCTTCCAATGAATATTCAGGACTGATCTCCTTTAGATGGACTGGTTGGGTCTCCTTGCAGTCCCAGGGACTCTCAAGAGTCTTCTCCAACACCGCAGTTCAAAAGCATCAATTCTTCGGTACTCAGCTTTCTTTATAGTCCAATTCTCAAGTCCATACATGACTACTGGAAAAACCATGGCTTTGACTAGATGGACCTTTGTTGGTAAATGATAGAATAGTCTTTCTAAAATTAAAATCTGTTCCTAAAAAATAAGATTTTGAATCTGAGTATTTCCTATTTACTGCAGTGTATAATTCCAAAGGTCCCTAGTCCAGTAAGAGTCTGCCATTATTCAATAAGTGAGATCCAAAAAATTGTGCTCTACAGTAAACAGAAGGATGTTATTTTAAGATTAATGAAATGATCAGGGTAAGTCTGGCCATCTTAGCAGTCGGCAGTTCCAAGGATTATTATGTAAGACTCAAATATAACCTTGTCCTGGCTGCAGTTGGGTGCTACCCAGTGCGGACTGCCTGCTCTGGGGTTCAGTATCCTTGGAGATGATTCTGAGTCCTTTAGCTAGTTAGATTTTCTAGGATAAGTACTTGTGATTCCAGGAATCTCCTGGTTAATGGATGTTCATTTTTGCATATCAGCCAGATTTTTGAATATTGTAATTGGGGAATACTGAGGACACAGAGGATCATTCTCCACTTTTCATGGTCGCTTGGGTTCTTCTTCTCTCTGCATCTCCTTTCCTCCATAGAAACTAGAATGTTTGAGGACAGGAGATGGGCGGAGGATGGGAGCCAATTGCCAGGCACATTATATCAGAAAACAAGTTTTCGTGAGGTGAGTTACCTGTGGATTTTAATGTGTTGCATGTAATGCCCTTCCTGATTTGACCCCAATTTACATTTCATGGCTTATCCCTTGCTCATTTTTTCCCTAATTCCCTACACACACACACACACACACACACACACACACACACACACACACACACACACACACAATGATTCCACTCCTGGAAGACCTGGAAGATTTTTTGATAGTCTAGTTCAAGCCTTCCAATCATTCCATAAGGATGTTTTGGACACTCTGGTCTGTTCTGGTCATACAGAAATGAGTAAAACATGGTTAGACCACGTAGTGGAGGAGATAAAAATCAAATAGAAGGTCAACATGGAGTTGAAGTGTTTGACAGGAAAGTTCGTAGGCTGTTTTGTGCATAGCTGCCACTGTCCATATTCTCAAAACATCTTGTAGCTCTCTGTATATATATATTTCTCTCTCCGCAGACTGTGAGCCATCTCAGGTCCAAAGTCTTGTCTTTACCCTGGTGTCCTGCACCTGGCACAGTGCCAGTGGTCTGTACATTTTGATTAATTACACAAATGAGTTTTAAAGTACAGGGTGCCCTGTATAAGCATTTATGCCAGAAACATGTTAAGAAAAAAAAATGTTTTCACACTTTTAGGGGAATTTTGCCAAGTAGAATATGGCCACACTTGGTATTCTGCATTTGTAGGCTTTTAAAGAATCCTGCCAGAAGTTCTATCAGGCTGACCTGGAGGAGTTGTCCTTTGCTGAAGACACTGAAGAATGCAGGAAACACATAAACGACTGGGTGATGGAGAAGACGGAAGGTGAGCGGTTTTCATTTCGGGAAAGGTGGTGTTATCAGGGAGACAGAGCCAAGACTGCCCAGATGCGACCTCCGCAGTGTGACCACTCTGATGCTGTTTCCAGTAGCCTATATGTATGCTTGCTGGGTTTTGAAGCAGGTAACGCCATTCTGACATGGACTGGAGCCCTCCAGGCTTCTCTGTCCATGGGATTCTCCAGGCAAGCATACTGGAGTGAGTAGCCATTCCCTTCTCCTGCGGAATCTTCCAACCCAGGGATTGAACCTGGATCTCCTGCAGTGTGGGCAGATTCTTTAATGTCTGAGCCATCAGGGAAGCCCCAGTGCCAATCTGGTATTTTTCTTGGGCTTATGAAGTGGTGATTTCTGAAAAATGCTTAAACCTAGTGTTAGTCTCTGCTTCAAGACTGTTGTTTAAAGACAAATACTACACTGCGTGTGTGCCCCACATGAAACACCATCCCCCTGAATCCTCAGGCAGCCAGAACGGCAGAATTCCAGCCTTTTTTCAATATCGAGAGAGAGAACTTTTTTTGTAAAAGAAATGTTTATTCTCCCCCAATAGCAGTAACTTTCTCTCATATTCTTTACAGGTAAGATATCAGAGATACTAGGGTCTGGGACAGTCGGTCCTCTGACTAAGCTGGTCCTGGTGAATGCCATCTATTTCAAAGGCAAGTGGAATGAGCAATTTAACAGAAAGCACACAAGGGGGATGCCCTTTAAGACTAACCAGGTAGGAAAACATTTTGCAGACGTATTGCTACTTTCTGAAGATTGTGAAGGAATGGAAAAAATAATTTATTTTACCCTTTCTTGATTCTTAATTTATTTCTGAATGAATTTCATGTCCCCTGTATATTTCTTATTGGAATGGGAAAGAGAAATACCAAAATAATTGTTATATTGATCTTTTTCCTTGGTCAAATTGATCTGTCTCTGGTTATGTTATTTGGATTGAAAGAAAATTTCTTCTAAGCCTTGGAGTTACTTTTGTATTATCCTATCACTGAGTGTATTTAGACTTTTTCTCGCACTTGTCAACGACAACTATGACTATTGCCTTAGAATTCATGCTGTACAATTCGGAATACAAGAAAAAAAAAGTGTTAGCAAATGTTCAAGACAGCTTTGTTTCTACTTATTTTTGGATCTTTTTTTAAAAAATAAAAAATTTTACATACTTAAGATGTACAAGATGAGGATTTGCAATACACAGTGAAATGATTACTGCAGTGAAGCTAATTAAAATATCTTTTGCTCACATAGTTGCCATGTATTTTCTTGATGACAGCACCTGAAATCTACCTTGTTAGCAAATATCCAGCATTCCATATTATTATATTATTGTTATATTAATTATATTATTATTAATCCATGATTAACGATAGTCATCATGCTGTGTGTTTGATTTTTAGACTTCTATGCCTAACTTTAAAAAACTTATTTCCATTCACTTTTGAATATGATAATGGCTGAGGTCAATAACTCTCAGCTTGGAATTTGACCTCTATCCACTTGGTAATAGCATATTGCACAAAAATTTACATGCCCAGAAAACATTTGTTGCAGTCTTTAAAAATGGTGGACTCTGGACATCTCATCAAGGTTTTTCTCCAAGAAAAGCAAGGCCATAGCACCAATTATATAATTGAGCAACTTTTCAGAGTAAAAGTGTAACTCCCTCTGGCCTATATACCTTTTCTAAATAAATCTTCCAGTGCAAAGACTTGAATATTAGTTCATTTTCCTCTTAACTTCGAGAAATAATTTTTAATTAAAAGGTCCCTGTGAGTGCTACTCTACTTATCTTTTAAAAAGAGAAAAAAGCACAATTTCTTCTGAGAATAATATAGAGAGTTTTATGTATCTATTCATCAATTTTTTCTCTCCCACATGGTAGTACTTAATCTGCTGGGACAATGGAATGTTATTACTCAACACTACTATGTACTAATGAAGATTTTGCATCAATCAGCATAAATGCACAGAAATAATAATTATATGTACCTATATATTATGTTCCGTGGGCTTCCCTGGTAAAAAATCCACCTGCAATGCAGGAGACATGGGACTGACCTCTGGGTCAGGAATATCTCTTGGAGAAGGAAATGGCAACCCACTCTAATATTCTTGCCTGGAGAATCCCATGGACAGAGGAGCCTGGTGGGCTACAGTCCATGGGGTTGTAAAGAGTCAGATATGACTTAGTGACTGAATGACCACAAGGGTTCTGTGAATTAGATATACCAGTTCTTAGTACCCAGTGCTCATATTTCAGTGATTTGATTTTAGTTTCATATTTTTATCAGGAGAAGAAGACAGTACAGATGATGTTCAAGCAAGCCAAGTTTAAAATGGGGCACGTGGAGGAGGTGCCTGCCCAGGTCCTGGAGCTGCCCTACGTGGGGGCTGAGCTGAGCATGCTCATCCTTCTGCCTGATGAGAACACGGATCTTGCTGTGGTAAGCCCTTGATGCTGAGTCTGAGTGTCTATGGATCCAGCCTGCGCGTGTTTTTTTTAAAACTTTTTATTCTGTATTGGGATATAGCTGATTAACAATGCTTTAATAATTTCAGGTGAACAGTGAAGGGACTCAGCCATATATGTATATATATGCATGCATCCATTCTCCCCCAACCTCCCCTCCCATCCAGCTGCCATGTACCATTGTGCAGAATTCCCTGTGCTCTACATTAGGTCCTTGCTGGCTATCCGTTTTAAATGTTAGCAGTGTTTACATGTCCACCCCAATCTCTCGAACTATCTCTTCCCCTCGTCCTTCCCTGTGGCAATCCTAAGTAGTCTGAGCTCATTTTTAAAAGTGCATCCACTGGATTGCATTTGAGGCATTTCTAGTTTAGGGTTGTGCTAAGTGAGTGAGTGAGTGATAGTCGCTCAGTTGTGTCCAACTCTTCGATGGACTGTAGCCTGCCTGGCTCCTCTGTCTGTGAAATTCTCCAGGCAGGAATACTGGAGTGAGTTGCCATTTCTTTCTCCAGAGGGTTGTTCTAAGGAGTGCTAAATGAACACCACTGCATCACTTTTGGCGAACATGTGTGTGCATTTCCGTTGAGTGTACAACTAGGAGTGGAATTGCTGGAATAAACAAATTCTGGTGAAGCCTAGAAGAAGAGAGTTCCCCAAATAAGAACATTATTATTTATTCTGAAGGGAAGGTCTAGTTGAGAGCCCAGTAATTATTAAACAAAATAATAGGAAAAAGATAAAGATGGCTCTGAGCAGTGTTCCTCAAACATTAATGTGCATGTTAATCTAATGGGATCCTGTTAAAATGCAGATTCTGATTTAGGGGGATTATGGCCTGAGATTTTGCATTTCTGACAAGATTCCAAGTGATATAGATTCTGTTGGTCATAAACCCAATTTTGAGGATCAAGAGTCTAAAGTACAGGTGAGGAATTTTTCTTAGACCGGAGGAAAAGGACATTTTCCTATGACAGGAAAAGAGAGTTCAGGTTGGGGGAAAGTAAATTTATAAGGTGGGAGGTGCAGGAGTGACAGCATGCTGGTTATCTGGCTCCTGAGGTGTCGGGGAAGCCCTCATTTATAATGTTTGCTGATTTCTGTGGTGTAAATACCTGCATCACGGCCAAGTTTAGGCTCCCAAGGGTTTAACAGTTGACTTTTGCAGAAGATGCAAGCTAGCTCCAGCATACCGGTGCACGCCTCCCTACCCCTGTGAGGATAGGGCCTGATTTCCTTGGCTTCTCTATTGAATCAGGAACCTCCTGGCATAAGGCAAGGAAGAGATCTGTCATGGCAACTTTAAGAAAATGAGATGCAGACATAGAGAAGAGACCTGTGGACGCAGCGGGGGTAGGAGAGGGTGGGATGAACTGAGAGAGTAGCATGGACACATGCACGTTTCGACAGGTAAAGCGGGTAAAGTAGGTAGCCACTGGGAATTTGCTCTATGATGCAGGGAGCTCAAATTGGTGCTCTGTGACACCCTACAGGGTTGGGACAGGGTGGGAGGTGGGAGGGAGGTTCAATAGGGAGGGACATATATATATATACACATACGTGTGGCTGATTCATGTTGATGAATGGCAGAAACCAGGGCTACATTATAAGGCAATTATCCTCTAGTTAAAAATAAACTAATAAAAAATAGATGATATTTATATAATATGAGGTATTTATCATTGCTATAATGGCAATTATATTTCAATATATAAATGTATGACACTGACATGTACATGTCAAATTTACACAATGTTTTATATCACATATATTTCAATTTTTTCAAAAGCTTCCCACCCCCCCAAAAAAAGAAAATTAGGAGAGTCTAGGAACAGAACTGACATCCAAACATCTGCCACTGAAGAGGAGTTCTCACTTGGACTTCTGCTGGTGGGGGGGAAGATGCTCCTCTGTATATTTTCCTTGTTAATAAATGAGAATATAAGCTGGATCTGGGAGGGTTCGAAGCTACCCCCAGAACAGACAGAGGGCAAGCAAGGATGCCAGAAGCAACAGTCCTGTGGAATTTCCCATCCTGCCCTCCTACCCTAGAATCATGGAGTTCTCCCTTTTTCATTCAGCCAAGTTCTGAGTCATGCTTTTTTCTCTTTGGTCAACAGTTTCTCAAACTCATGGTACTGTATTGCATTTGATGTTGTTCAGTTGCTAAGTCATGTATAACTCTTGCAGCCCCATGAACTGCAGCATGCCAGGCTTCCCTGCCCTTCATTATCTCCTTGAGTTTGCTAAAACTCATGTCCATTGAGTTAGTGATGCCATCCAACCATCTCATCCTCTGTAGCCCCCTTATCCTCTTGCCCTCAATTTTTCCCTGCATTAGGGTCTTTGCAGTGAGTCAGCTCTTCCAATCAGGTGGCCAAAGTATTGGAGCTTCCACTTCAGCATCAGTCCTGCCAATGAATATTCAGGGTTAGTTTCCTCTAGGATTGACTGGTTTGATCTCCTTGCAGTCCAAGGGACTCTTAAGAGTCTTCTCCAACACCACAGTTCAAAAGTGTCAGTTCTTTGGCACTCAGCCTTCTTAATGGTCCAGCTCACACATCCATACATGACTACTGGAAAAGCCATAGCTTTGATTGTACGTAGTTTGCTGGCAAAGTGATGTCTCTGCTTTTTAAAACACTGTCTAGGTTGGTCATAGCTCTTCGTCCAAGGAGCAAGCGTCTTAATTTCGTGATTGTAGTCACTGTCCATATTGATTCTGGAGCCCAGAAAAATGAAATCTGACACTGTTTCCCCATCTATTTGCCGTGAAATGATGACTGGATGCCATGATCATAGTTTTTGAATGCTGAGTTTTAAGCCAGCTTTTTCACTCTGCTTTTTCACCTTCATCAAGAGGCTCTTTAGTTCCTCTTCACTTTCTGTCATTAAAGTGGTATCATCTACATAAATACAATAAATTGATTATGAGAATTTCCTAAACTAAAAAAACAACTTGACATTAATTTGGTCCAGATAGTTCAAAATAAAACCCTATCTTTGTCTCAGGTGTTTCCTAGCTGTTGCTCTCTTGTATCCATAAAACAGGGAAAATGAAAGAAATAGAGGGAAAATCTTGGTGTGTTTATAAGAGGAAATATCCTGTAGATTATCCTGGAACAGAACTCAGTATCAAGTCACAGGTCATGAGGGGGAGGGGTTAATGAGCCAATAGGTGGGTGCTGCTGCTGCTGCTGCTGCTGTTAAGTCGCTTCAGTTGTGTCCGACTCTGTGTGACCCCATAGATGGCAGCCCACCAGGCTCCCCCGTCCCTGGGATTCTCCAGGCAAGAACACTGGAGTGGGTTGCCGTTTCCTTCTCCAATAGGTGGGTGGGTACCAGGCTATTATCGTCTAGCTTTTAAGACTTAACTCTTCATTATTTCAGGTGGAAAAAGCACTTACATATGAGAAGTTCAGAACCTGGACAAGCCCAGAAAAGCTGACTGAGGAGAAAGTTCAAGTTTTTCTTCCTAGATTAAAGCTGGAGGCGAGTTATGACTTGGAAGCTTTTCTTCGACGTTTAGGAATGACTGATGCTTTCGAGGAAGCCAAGGCAGACTTTTCTGGAATGTCAGCTAAGAAGAACGTGCCCATGTCCAAGGTTGCACACAAGTGCTTCGTGGAGGTCAACGAGGAGGGCACAGAGGCAGCCGGGGCCACTGCCGTGGTCAGGAACTCCCGGTGCTGCAGAATGGAACCGAAATTTTGTGCAGACCACCCTTTCCTCTTCTTCATCAGGCACCGGGAAACCAACAGCATTTTGTTCTGTGGCAGGTTCTCTTCTCCGTAGAAGGTGCAATTGCTGTACTTCTCTCTTCTCGCTTCTACACACTCTGCCTTACTCTAAATTCCGGTGGCCAGACTGATGCAGTGGTTTGACTGCTGAAATAAAATGCGATTATGGGTAACAGATCTCCCCCTCATAGAGTTGTTGAGAGGATTTAATGGGTTGATAAAGAGCGTGGGGGCTTCTCTGGTGGTTCTGATGGTAAAGAATCCACCTACAATGCAGGAGACCCAGGTTTGATCCCTGGATGGGAAAGATCCCCTGGAGAAAGGAATGGGAATCCACTCCAGTATTCTTGCCTGGACAATTCCATGGACAGAGGAGCCTGGTGGGTTACAGTCTCGGGTCGTAAAGAATCAGACACTACTGTGACTGCCACTTATATACTTTTAGAGTAGCATATGATATCATTATTGGACAAGAGTTAATTGCATTTTTATGTACCTAAGAAACAACAGTTAGAAAATGTAATTACTTTTGCACTAAAAATATAATGTTCTCAGGAATAATGATTAACAAAAGCTAAGTAAGACTGTTAGACACTAAAAATTATAAAGTGCTATTGATACCCATTAAAGATGACCAAAATAAATGGACGTATTCCATATCAAGAATGACCTTGAGTTAAAAAAATTGTCAGTTCTCCTCCACTTGTCCTGTAGATGTAATTCTAATCCAAATTCCAGCCATGTTTCTATGGAACTTGACAAGTTTATTTTAAAAGGTATATGAGTAAGCGAAAGGTCAAAAAGATATAACACACTATAAAGAAAAAGATTAAGTTGAAGAGCTCTGGTTCTATTAAATAGTAAAGCTTATTATAAATACACAGGTAATATACTGTGGTATTTATTCAGGGATAGACATACCAACTAATGGTATAGAATAAAGAGCCCAGAAGCATACTTAATGCCTGTATGAAAATGTGAAATAGAAAGGAACTGGTATTAGAGGTCAGTAAGAAAATGACAGCCCAGTATAATGTTCTGTGCAAACTTCCTTATTTAAAAGAAAAAAATGAGACTTCCCTGGTGGTCCTGTAGTTAATAATCTGCCTTCAAATGCAGAGGATGCAGGTTCGATCCCTGGTCAGGGACATGCTGTATGGCAACTAAACCCACAGTGAGTCACACAAGTAGAGAGAGCAGCCCCAAAACTAAATTAATTAATTGAGGGAAAAAAGAGAAAACAATTATTGACAGAGTAAATACTTAGTGAGAAAAGAAAAATTTATATGCTTTACAATAAAATATAGCAGAATATCCTTTGACTTTAGGGAAAAAGAAGAATTTCTTCATCAATATATAGAAAAGACAAACAATGGACAAAATCAACTACATTAAAATATAGATTAAGTTTAAAATTACCAAAATATAAGCACAAAACAGGAGATGATAGTTTAATAGATTTAACCGCTAGAGGATAAATCTCCAAAGTGTGAAATAGTTCCATGAAAGAAATGGGAAGAAAAGCAGCAAACGACCCAATAGAAAAGTTGACAAAGACTTGAAACGGAGGACTCACAAAAGAGAAAACAGAAAAGGTCAGTAAACACATGAAAAGATGCTCAGTGTCATTCATAAAAGAAAACAAATTAAAATAGACATTAGAGGTCAGAGGGAGATGTGACCATGGAGGAAAGCAGAGAGAGAGTCAACGTTGCTGACTTTTGAGGATGGAGAAAACGGGCCCAGCCAAGTGTGGATGGAGAAGCTGGAAGGCAGGGACATGCATTCTGGCCCGGAGCCCTGAGACAGGGGTGTGCCTCTGCTGGGACCTTGCACTGAACTTCTGACCCACAGAGCTTTGAGACAGTGAGTGTGTGGTGTTTTACTAATAAGTCACTACATTTATCATTTGGAAATGAATACAGCATTCAAGACTGGTTCTTTTCATTGGCAAATGACTGAAACACATTTCTGTCTTAGTGAAAAGCAGTTAATTATCTGATATCAAGTTTGGAAAAGTATGTGAGGAATAATCAGAAGCATAGACTCAAGTGTCTTAGGTTCTTTCTTCATCTCGGGTTTTATTGTTTCTCTGTGTGTCAGCTTCCTTCCCTTTCCCCACAGAACTTGAAGCAGAGTTCCACCCTTTAACCCCAGTATGGCCTGGCCAAATTTTGCTCCACAGCTGTCCATTACAGAACAAACAACTTGGGCAAAGTGTCTGGAAACCACAGAGATGAACCACAGAGATGAACTAGAGACAGTTACTATAATAACTGCTTGGAAGACTGATCAGGTGTCTCTTTTCTGCCCAACCTATTTTGCCTTTAATTGAACAGTGATGCTTCTTAGTTCATGGCCTCCTCCTGCCAATTAAAGATTGACAAAACTAGAAAAATGATTAATTTGAAATAATGTTGATCAGGCTGTTTAAAAGCATTTGAATCATCAAAACTATCATAAACTAGGCTCATCAAATGTGCTGGTTTTTATTGCTGACAGATTGCTACAATCTCAGTGGCATGAGTAAGGGTTTCCCAGATGGTACAGGGGTAAAGAATCCACCTGCAAAGCAAGAGACCCAGGTTTGATCCCTTGGTTGGGAAGATACCCTGGAAGAGGGCATGGCAACCCATTCCAGTATTCTTGCCTAGAGACTCCCATGGACAGAGGAGCCTGGTGGGCTACAGTCCACGGGGTCACAAAGAGTCAGACAGACTGATCGACTAACACTGAGTAAGAGATCTCTGTCTCATAACGCTGTAGGTCAGAGACTTGTCTGCCCTGTCTTAGGTCTTACAGGGTCAAAGTCAGGCTGTCAGCCAGGCTACCTCCTCGGCAGGGTCTGAGGGAGAATTCATTTCTGGGGACTTTCAGGTTACTGGCAGCATTGAGCTCCATGTGCTTGTAGGAATGAGGTCCCTGTTTCCTCTTTGCTGTCAGCTGAGGGCCTTTCCTGTGGCTTCTTCCATTTTCAAAGCCAGCAATGGTGGTCCCCCATCCATCTGATGCTGTCGTAAGGAAGGGAATCTTCTATCCACTGTTTTAGGTTTCCAGCTGAGACTTGTTAACAAAAAGATTAACAAGAGAAAATCAGTTTGTTTATTTTTTATTTATTTGGCTGCACCAGGTCTCAGTTGCAGGACATGGGATCTTTTCAGTTTCTGCATGTAACATCCAGTTCCCCGACCAGGGATCAAACTGGGACCCCTGTACTGGGAGAATGGAACCTTAGCCACTGGTCCACTAGGGAAGCCCGGAACAAAAGTTTATTAATGTATGTATTGGTATGCACTGTTACCAGTTATTCCACTTCTAGTTGAAAACCCTAGAGAAACTATATGTTCCAGAGACATATAAAATAATGCTCATGGCAACACTATTGCAAGCAGCTAAGGAAAAACTGTTAAAGAAAGCTCAAGAAACCTAGGAGGACTTCCCTGATGGTCCAGTGGTTAAGACTGTGCTTTCAGTGCAGGGGCGGTTTTGGTCCCTGGTCAGGGAAATAAGGTCCCACATGCTATGCAGCATGGCCAAAAAAAAAAAAAAAAGAAAGAAAGAAAAGAAATAAAAAGTTAGAAAAACAACCCTAGGAAAAATACTGAATTATTAAAATGAATAGATTTTGTTGTATTCATACAAAGGATCAGGGTTATGACCTTCTTCAGCTCTGGAGCACCATCCACATTGTCAGCACCTTTGATACAGAACACAATGTATAAGCTTCTACGATTTTTTGCAGAACACCATATATTAGGGAAAATGAATTAATCACAGCCATCAGCATAAAATGGTCCAGAACAAAGATATCATGTGTCAATTGCATTTGTACAAAGTAAAACAATAAGCAAGTTCAGTTCAGTTCAGTTCAGTCTCTCAGTCGTGTCTGACTCTTTGCGACCCCGTGAATCGCAGCACGCCAGGCCTCCCTGTTCATCACCATCTCCCGGAGTTCACTCAGGCTCACGTCTGTCGAGCCCGTGATGCCATCCAGCCATCTCATCCTCCGATGTCCCCTTCTCCTCCTGCCCCCAATCCCTCCCAGCATCAGTCTTTTCCAATGAGTCAACTCTTCGCATAAGGTGGCCAAAGTACTGGAGTTTCAGCTTTAGCATCATTCCTTCCAAAGAAATCCCAGGGTCGATCTCCTTCAGAAGGGACTGGTTGGATCTCCTTGCAGTCCAAGGGACTCTCAAGAGTCTTCTCCAACACCACACTTCAAAAACATCAATTCTTTGGCACTCAGCCTTCTTCACAGTCCAACTCTCACATCCATACATGACCACAGGAAAAACCATAGCCTTGACTAGCTGGACCTTAGTCGGCAAAGTAATGTCTCTGCTTTTGAATATACTATCTAGGTTGGTTATAACTTTTCTTCCAAGGAGTAAGCGTCTTTGAATTTCATGGCTGCAGTCACCATCTGCAGTAACTGATCATTTAATTGTTTAAAGCAACATATATGTAGTAAAGCCATAGAGAAAAAGCAAAGGAACAGTTTACACAAAATACAGGATAGTACTAAATCCAGTGCAGGGAAAGAGTGTAATCAAGTCAACAGGAAGCTTCAGAATTATACCCAATACTCTGTTTCTTAAGCTGGATAGTGACTACTAGAATTTTATTCAACTTAACTATTAATCTTTAAATATGCATATATATATATATATATATATCTCCATTGTGTGTATTTGTGATACATTTCACAATAAAAATTTTAATAAAAGAATGGAGAAATCATGGTATAGCTTGATGCCATAAGAACAACAGCCAGCTAAGAGAAACAAGACTATTACAAATTTAATAATGGAACTAAATGTAACTTCCTCATTAAAAGAAATCTCTTACATTGAAAATAAAATATGGTGTTTTGTCAAATATTGTCTTCCATTAGCATATCTCAAGCAAAATGACATAAAATCAGCAAAGATAGGCAGATTTAAAGACAGGAACAACAGGAGTCAAGCTATTAATACCAGAAAAATCGGACTTTAAGGAATGAATTAAAATGGAAAAATGCTGTCATTTGATATAGAAAAGGTACGATTCATAGTGAAGATGCAATTTAAATTTCAATGTGCCTCTTTCAAAACGGGACAGAAGAACACATAAAAGAATAATAATTAAAAAGCTGATAAAAACGCAAAAGACTATACCATACTTCACAATAAGACCCATTTTTGTACATTTTCACACCTCTGAAAGTAAGATATATCTTGATATAATTGTCACGGTCCATACATGTTTGTTTTAGTCAAGGTATCTTTTCTTTTTTCATTTCAAGTTATTTTTGGTGTTGTATGTGTTGAGAATAGTCACCATTAATTTTAAAGATTATATCTGACATTGAAAACATTATTGTAAATGCTAAAAATTATTGAAGTGAAACAGTGATGTGGAATTTGATATTAGGGAAGTGAATATCTAGGTTTGGAGGAATGAGTGAAATTCCCAATTTTCTTGCAAAGCAACGTTGTAGGACCTAAGAAAGAGCAAGTGGGTGAGTGTGTTACAGGGTGGCACTTCACACGCCAGCATCAAAGCTTGCAGGAAGAATGTCAGTAGCTTGGAAGAAAAACCTCCTGAAAATAGCACTGTGTTTGTTCATGTTTGGTAATGCCCACATACCAAAATTCTTGCCAGCATAATAAAGAATACTGTTGTGAAAAATTAGCATCTATGGTTTTAAGCCCCATAACCATTTAAAAGAATCAGATTCTAAAGTTTTTTTTAAGGTTTCTTTTTTATTTATTTTGCAAATATTGCATTCTATCAATACATATGAATAAGATATACCAAAAGATATGTCTAAACACAAAGGAACTTTTTACGTATTTATCATGAAATTTCAAGTGAAATAAAATATTGCTGCTGCTGCTGTTGTTTAGTCTCTAAGTCGTGTCTGACTCTTTGCAACTGCACGGACTGCAGCACGCCAGGCTTCCCTGTCCTTCACTATCTCCTGGAATTTGCTCTGACTCATGTTCATTGAGTCAGAATGCCATTCAACCATCTCATCCTCTGCCCCCTTCTTCTCCTCCTGCCCTCAATATTTCCCAGCATCAGGGGCTTTTCCAATGAGTCGGCTCTTCCCATCAGGTGGCCAGAGTATTGGAGCTTCAGCTTCAGCATCAGTCCTTCCAATAAATATTCAGGGTTGATCTCCTTTAGGATAGACTGGTTTGATCCCTTGCTGTCCAAAGGACTCTCAAGAGTCTTCTCCAGCACCACAATTGGAAAGCATCAATTATTGTATCATAATTCAGTCAGCACATGTTTTAATTCCTTAGCAAAACATGAAATAATAATGCATTTTAGTGAGATCATTTTAGTCTTCTTGTGCCATTACCTCTCGTGGAGTGAAGGTCCTAAAGATGAACCAAAGGGATGCAAAACAATATAGTTACAAAGTATCCTAAATATCAGGAAAAGAAGTAGAATAAAGGAGGCAAGGAGAGAATCACCTGGGAGACTGACTTAGATGGCCAAAGAGGGAAGATCTCTTTGAGGAAGTGCCATCTAAGATCTAAATTTTGAGTGACAATAACCATGCTGTTAATGAGCAAAATGCACCAGGAAGAAGAAACAGCAGGTGCAAACTCCTGATATTGAAAGATGCTTATTGAAGGAGCACTGGAACAGTGTGTGAGGGAAGTTTTGAGCCAGAGTAGGAGGGGTGAAAAGGAAGCAAAATGAAGCAGGGTCAGTCATGAAGGGTGGGTGTGTCACACACACAAATTTATATTTAACTAATAATACTATTGGTGTGCTTCCCTGGTGGCTTAAAATGTAAAGAATCCATCTGCCAATGCAGGGGCTGTAGGAGACGCAGTTTCAATCCCTGGGTCCAGAAGATCTCCTGGAGAAGGGAATGGCTACCCACTCCAGTATTCTTGCCTGGAAAATCCCATGGAGCCTGGTGGGCTACCGTCCAGGGGGTCATAAAGAGGACACGACTGAGTGACTAACACTTTCACTTTCTTTCATTAATGCTATTGGCACCTACTAAAAGGGTTTTAAGTAGAAGACTTAAATCATCTGCAGTTTCTAAAAAAGATTTGGATTGCTGTATGGAGAATAAAATAGGGCAAACATAGAAACAAGATGTCCAGTTGGGAGGTAATTTTAACAGTCTTGGCAAGAGATGAGGGCTGATCTGGCTAGAGTAGTAGAGGAATATGCTTAGAAAAGGGAATGCATTAGAGACATATTTTAGAGAAGTTATCACAGGTCTCAGTACGGAACAAAATGTACCAGGATACATGTAGGGGTGGGGAGGGCAACTTAAGCTATGGAAGGGTCTGGGATGAGTTAAGGAACAGAAGGAGGTGCTTTCCCTGCAGTGGGGAAAAGCTGAAGGGGGAGCAGGGTTAGGCAGTTTTAGGTGGCATGGGGACCAAGTGTCCCATTTTGAACTGGTTAACCCTGAGATTCTTGCAACATTTATGAATAGTTGGCACTCCATATCTGTGGAATTCAATCTGTGGTTGATTAAATCCATGGATGTGGAACTTGTGGCTAATGAAGGCCAACAGTATGTGTTATTTCAAGAAGGTAGCTTCATAGCTGGATCTGGAGCACAGAACAGTGTCAGATGATGCAAGGCCAGGGAAGTGGTTGGGGATGAAGAGCCCTAGGTGGATAGAATATAAATTGAGAGTCCTTTTAGCAATCCTTCCATAAGCCAATTATCTCGTTTTCAACCGCAGACTCCTTCCTCTTGGATGGTGTGATCTAATTTCATAAATAACTCATCAACTTGATTTCTGTTGTACATGCCAGTTTCCATCCATTACCTTCAGATTCTGCAGGAGAGCCTTCTCAGATTGCCCTTCTCTGAGTATTTTCCATGCCACTTCTTTTTGTTTGATCTGAGGGTTCATCTCTATAGGCTCTATGCCTTTTACTTAAAATTTAAAAAAAAATTACTTATTCTTGAAAAATGTGGCATCTGTATATCTGAAAAGCAGATTAAGCCACAAAACTCCAAATATTTTACAACTTTTAAAAGGCTGAACTGTCTGAATGTCTCACCTGTTGTCTGATCTTAGGACTTCTCATATTAAGCAGTGTTTGGAAAAAAGTCATTTTATCTTTGGGGATTTCTATCTTTTCTCTTATCCCTAATGTTTAACTCTGTGGGCTCCAAATTTTAAGATGCACCACGTTTTCATCAGCCCTTCATCTTTTTTGTCCAGAACTTTTTTGAAATTTACAGCCTTGGCCCCTGTGTTCCAGGTCATATGTCATCAGACAGATCTGATGCAGAGGGCATAGGTCTGCACACGGACCTCTGACTCTGCAGCTGTGAGGCAGTGATGAGGTGGGTTTCAGCAAGTCTATGGCTTAATGAGTATAACACAGAATGGACCTGAGATAGCAGGACAAATGTTAGGCCCCAGGACCTACTGAACTTGAATTTCAGTCCTAGCTGTGTGTGCTTAGTTGCTCAGTCGTGTTTGACTCTTTGCGACCCCATTGACTCCTCTGTCTGTGGGATTTCCCAGGTAAGAATACTGGAGTGGGTAGCCATTCCCTTCTCCAGAGGATCTTCCCAGCCCAGGGATCAAACTTGGGTCTCCTGCATTGCAGGCAGATTCTTTACCCCTAGCACCACCTGATTAGAGCTGCCTCAATCACTGGGCGAAGCTGGATTTGCAGGGAGAAGCAATCGGCTCCCCGGATGTAGAGGCAGTTGCTAAGAATTTGGAAGTCACTAACTAGTTCTACGACCTTGAGAAAGTTACCGCATGTCTTCTGGGTTCCCGCATGTCTTCTCCTCCTTTGTAACATGAATCCCTAAGAGACTTCCAGCTCTATTGCTGTCTACCAAATGTGCAGCACAAGACTATTTGGGGCCACACACGTGACTTTCTGCATTGAGATTTTTCATTACTTTGTAAGCTTTTGTTATTTCAAAGATGACTTTCAGTGTTAGAAATCTAAGTTGGCTCTACCGGGCTTGTTATAGTGATGCCTTTTTTTTCATTTCAGTCAAAGACTTTGATGACAGTTTTCAGTGAGAGCCCAGCAAAATAAAATCACGTTTTCTGTTCTTACATTTGTTTCATCTTCATCTTTTGTCAGCGGAAATATTGCTATTTGTCATTTTAACATTTTCCAGGGGTACTGCTTTCCTCATCGGGGATCTTTGAAGTTCCTCTCATCAGAAAGAAGGCCTCTGCTAATAGTTCTCCAGGGCTGCGGCTTGTGTCAGAGACAGGGGTCTAGGCAAGCCTGCTACGTGTTAACCAAGGGCTCCAGGCAGTCTCTTCGCTTCCTGATAAAGAGAGCGACATTCGATTAGAGGACCAAAATTTGGAGGAAAAAGCTGCCACAGGGCTCAGAGGCTCACGCGGCTTTTGTGCAGTTCTTAGGAAGTAAGATTATTTATATTCACAGAACTGCTAAGCCTCTTTCAGGTAACACCTGGAAGTCCAGGGTTTGGGGGCAGGGCAGCTGCTTCCTGAGAAGTACAGCTGGTGACTGAAGCTTGCCAGAAAGTCCTTCCATTGGGAGAGGCCTTGTTTATCCAATAGGTCACAAAGCTTTATAGATGATTCTTTAGAAAATCTTTCTAGCTGTCTCTGCCAAGACCAGTTCCCTCAAACCTTAATTAGTTATTGTTTGTTCAGTTGCTAAGTCATGTCCGAGTCTTTGTGACCCTATGAATTGTAGCAAGCCAGGCTTCCCTGTCCTTCACTATCTCCCGGTGTTTGCTCAAACTCATGTCCATTGAATCAGTGATGCCATCCAACCATCTCATCCTCTGTCTCCCCCTTTTCCTCCTGCCCTCCATCTTTCCCAGCATCAGGGTCTTTTCTAATGAATTGACCCTTCACACCAGGTGGCTAAAGTATTGGAGCTTCAGGTTGCATCAGTTCTTCCAATGAATGTTCAGGGCTGATTTCCTTTAGGATTGACTGGTTTGATCTCCTTGCAGTCCAAGGGACTCTCAAGAGTCTTCTCCAGCACCACGATTAGAAAGCATCAATTCTTTGGTGCTCAGTCTTCTTTATGGTCCAGCTCTCACATCCATACATAACTGCTGGGAAGATCACAGCTTTGATTATCCTGAGTCAGGGCACAATGCACGTGTGTTTTCAGAAACACAGGTTGGAAACTGTGTTTGTTTTTCCCTTTTTTTCTGGTTGAAACCGGGTGTGTTCTGGTTTGAAACGATACTTGTTCTGATCTGAAATCACATTTGTCCTAGAAAACCCAGAAGTTTTGAGACTTCTGCTTTCAAGGGAGGTTGCAGCAAGGTTGATTTCCTTACCTTCAGGTAGACATCACAGACAGAAATATTCATAGTGATGAATGGAAGGGATAAATAAGTTTTATTATGGCTAAAGATGACTAGTGAATAAAAAGGGGTTTACTGGAAAGTCACAGAGGTTCAGTATTTGAATAGGGGGAGCTTTTAGGAATAATCTAAATCCCACCCTTATTTTACGGTTTCCCTGGTGGCTCAGACAGTAAAGCATTCACCTTCAGTGAGGGACACCTGGGTTCAACCCCTGGGTTAGGAAGATCCCTTGGAGAAGGAAATGGCTACCCATTCCATAATTCTTGCCTGGAGAATTCCGCGGACAGAGGAGACTGACAGGCTACAGTCTATGGGGTTGCAAAGAGTCAGACACTAATGAGTGACTAACACTTTTCACTTCTCCTTAAAACCCTTGTTTTAAGGAATCTAAGACCCGGGGAGTTTGTATAGCTTGTCCATCATCCAGAAGATCACCTCACATGTTATAGCAGTATATTAAATATTTCTGGATTAAGTGTTCAGTAGCACAAATCTTGGTGGCAGTCCTGGACTGTGGAAGGAGAAGAATGGGAAACAGACCTGTATTCAAGAATCCTTGAATTTTAAACTCCTTTTCTAAGTCCTAAGACTTTCACCACCAGAAACTGTGATTAGAAAGCTGTTTTTGCCCTCCCTTCTCCACTGATAGAATATCATCTATAGGAAAACAAGAGATGCCTAGGCATCATCCTTGATTTCTACCTCTCTGGTTCCCCAATTAATTAATATCTGATTGGTTAAAAACCCTGCCTGTTTCATAAATTCATGTGCTTCTCCCACCCTGCCAACGCTTCACTAGTTCTGCTCCAGTCTCATCCACTCTTTCCTGAATTTAATCCTTAACTTGTTATTAGGGTCATACTTCCAAAAAATAAAGATTGTTCAACCACTCTCCATTTTTCAAAGCCCGTATGATAAAATCCAAACTTGTTCAAGTGACATGACCAGTTATGATCTGCCCCCTAATTATTATTATTTTTTTGGCTGTGCTGCATGGTATATGGAATCTTATTTTCCCAAAAAGGGATTGAACCTACACCCCCTACAGTGGAAGTGCTGACTGTTAACCACTGGACTGCCAGGGAAGTCCCCTCACTAATTCTTTACTCTCATTGCTTCCCTTTTTTCTCTCACTTATACTTCAGCTACAGTGAACTTGGTAGCCTGATTCATATTCCATGTGGCTTCATATCTTTGCCACATTTGATGCTTCCTGCCCTCTTATTGTCATCTCCTACTTGCCCCCTGGATCTGCCCATCATATATACCCTGCAACCTGGAGAACTTCTCAGATGCAGTTCCCAGGTAAAGGTGAGACAAAAGGAACCCAGTCATCTGAAAGTGATAAAGATTCACTGTCCAGTCTGGATCTTTCTGTAACTGGCTTCCCCTTTCTGTAACTGGAGTGTAGCAGTCCCCACTTTAAAGATGGAAAAAAAAAAAAAACAAACAAACAACCACCTTATTCAGTTTAAAATAATGAACTGGAAATCATATATCCAACAAGCAGCCGAGGATTTAACCTTGCTTGATTTACCATTCCCATTAGTTCCTCTCATCAGTAAGGGGTAACAGCGACCCCTGTAGCAGGCTGATGGCCCCACCACACTGCACATGCCTTCTCTTTCTTTCCAAAAGATAAGCAACTTTCCTTATGCTCATTTATATACTAAGATTGTCCATATGGAGAGTCATTTTTGACTCTGACTCTGGACTGGAAATAAAACTTTTATTACAGAAGCACTAGTTGTAATTATACTTCAAATCTGCAACCGTTTAAAGGCCAATTACAGATTATGCTGCTCACAATAGCCACTTTCCTAGATTGTAATTTCTCTTAGGCATTCATAAAACAGACTGAAAACAATTCCAATATGCTGCCACTTGGTGTTGCTATTAGCCTGTATGTAGGTAACTGAACCACAATTTCCTTTTCACATATTCTAGACAGATGACAACTTGTTTATTTTAAAGAAATACTTTTGAGCTAAACTAGAATAGATATATTAGAATTCAACTAAAATATTTGCTTTTTAATTTTATTTTTCAAAAGTTAATAGTAGTCAACTTTGAGTTTATTTCCAGAGACACTTCTGAACAAATAAATCTTGTCTAATTAAAAAACCTCCTTAATTACATCCATCATCTTGGTGCACTGAGCAGAAATTACAGAACCAGAAGGAATTCTTAAAATGTTGTTAAAGGCCAATCAATACAAAGTGAATGGAACATTAAGAATTGATTTCTTACAACTAGTGGTTTGATTATTAGAATTGTTCTAGTTTTCTTGTGCTGAAGATGTTGTAAGCATTTGGTTCCATTGGAGTGGCTTAGAAAAATAATATTGATTGAACAATTATCGTGTGAAGCCATTGTGTTAAATGACATTGCGTTTAAAATGTTTGCATTTTAAAATATAATTATCTTTATCATTATGATAGTTTTAATCCTTCACTTTTGTTTAATGTTTTGCAGCTTACAAAATATGTTATCCTAATGATTCTCATGAGGTCAAGGACAAAAGTAAAAAAAAAAAACTCAAGGAAACTAAGGGAAAAAAATAAACACCTGTGAGTTGTACTCTTGGTTATAATGGATTTATAAGTCTATCAAAGTTTCTTAGACACATCTTGATATTTGACTTTATATTTTCCCAAGTACTTGCGAATATCAGATATTTTCATGGCTTAAAAACAAATGCAACAACATAAAAACAAAGGCAAAGAGAAAGTGAATGACCATGTTCAATTTTTCAGTTCTACAGGCCATAACCTTTAATTCAGGATCAGACACTGGCTGGGTGAGGAATCCAGGCCAACCAAGATACACGAGTGTCCACTACATCAAGACTGTCAAATCTTGATGTTAGTGCAGATTTCTCCTTGAGGGCTAAACCTCTATAGCAAACTGCTTATTGGAAACTGTCCAGATGCCTGCAGGCATTTTCAGCTCAGCATATTTCAAAGCAAAGACATTTTCCTATTCTGCATCTCCTGTACCCTACGCAGCCTCCACCTCAATTGCCTCCTGTAATTCCAGGAGGAACCACTGAATGACAGCATCATCTATTCCATCCTCCAAACCAGAAATCTAGAAGTCATCCCCAAATTCGCCCCCCTTCTTGTCTCCTACCTCCAGCCACTCTTGTCTTCCTCTCTGTTTGTCCTGTGAATACTAATATCTCTATTTATCTTCATCTTGCCAAACCCATGGCTAAAGATCTAGTTCAAGTTCTTATCTTCTCTCTCAGGAAAGGACTATTTCCTAGTTCTGGTTTTTCTTCCTCCTCTGCCAGATTGTTGTCAGTAGCAGTCAAGAAAATCTAATTAAGTCACACCCCTGTTCAGACTTTTCCAGCGGCTAACCATTAACTCTGCGAGATGGTGAAGGACAGGGAAGCCCGGTATGCTGCAGTCCACGGGTTCACAAAGAGTCCGACAAGACTTAGCGACTGAATAACAACCGTTAACTATACAATAGAATACTCCCTTTTATGTCACAAAGAGAGTCCTCAGTACCTGCCCCACCTAATGCTGCAGTCCTCCGTTTACTAAGACTTATACTACAGCAGCACGGAACTACCCAATAAGTGCCACGTAAGTTTTGGTTGAATTTATAAAGAAGTAAGTGACAGTGTCATTTGTGCCTAATGAACCTGCTTGCCAAGTCTGCCAACTGTCACATCACCATTAAAGCTTTCTTTTGGGGGTCCTGACATTTTTACTGGGTTAAAAAACCTCACAAAGGTAGGGAACAGACTTGTGGACATAGAGGGGGAGGGAGAAAGTGGGATAAATTGTGAGATTAGTTTTGACATATATACACTGTGTGTTTGTTGTGTCTGACTCTTTGCAACCCTAGGCACTATAGCCACCAGGCTCCTCTGGCCATGGGATTCTCCAGGCAAGAATACTGAAGTGAGTTGCCATTTCCTCCTCCAGCGGATCTTCCCAACCCAGGAAGTGAACCCATGTCTCTTATGTCTCCTGCAATGGCAGGCAAGTCTTTTACCACTAGCACCACCTGGGAAGCCCAATATACACATGACCACATATCAAAGAGATACTTAGTGGGAAGCTATCGTATACCATAGGGAGCTCAGCTCGGTGCTCTATGATGACTTAGAGAGGTGAGGTGGGGGATTGGAAAGGAGACTCAAGAGGGAGCCGATACATGTATGCACAGAGCTGATTCACGCTGTACAGCAGAAGTTAACACAACATTGTAAAGGAATTATACTCCAATTAAAAAAAAAATCTTCAGAAAGGAATGATCCAGTGAATATGTGAGTGCATGAGAAAAGCCTTGAGATTAGCAAGACTTACTACTTGCTACATGCATTTTTAGTGATCCTGCTAATGAGCCTCACTACACAGAGATGAATCCTGTGTTTAGAGTCTGGGATACGGCCAGAGGGTGCTGCTGGGACCCTGGACTTTCTTCACCAGGTGTCTTGGGGCCACTGACGGGAGGAACTCAGCTTGTGTAATTCTCACAGCCACAGACGCCTCGATAACCTTGGGTAAGTTATTTGACTTCAGTTTCTCCCAAGCAAAGTTAAAATAGCAACATTAACCTACCCCCCACAGGCATGTTAATAAGCACATTTTTCCCCAATGTGCAATGCACGAATTTTCATTAGTCATAGGGCTACAATAATAGTTAATTGTCCCTAGTTCTCCTTGTTATTTACTGCTCACTCAAGCAAAAGATGTTACTGAAGAGACTGAGTTGGTGGTGGGGGTGGGAGGGAAGTTGCAAAATATGCTGATGTACTAAATAAGTGGCAAAGATAATATAAAATGCAATCCAGACTGCAGAAGACCTTCCGATTTCCATCCCAACTAATCAGTAGAGAGTCTATTGCAAACTCATTTCCTTATCTCTTATCTGTAAGTTGGCTCTTCTGCCAAGGACTTAAGGACTCAATTTATCATCTCTCTAAACAGGTCCTTTGGCTGCCAGTGTGCCTTGGCCCTGCCTCTATCCAACTGATTTAAAGCAAAATTGATCCTGACTCACAATATTTTTGCTCTGGATTTTAAATGTAAGTACCTAAGTACTCAAGGAATAGACAATGCAACACTTACCCTGTGTTGCTCCCCCAATCTCCTTTTTTGAATAACGTCTTCAGAGTCCACCAAATGTATCATACCACAAAAGACCCAACTTCTCTCCTTCTATCAGGACTTAAGAAATAAATAAATAAATAAAGACAAGGCAAAGGAAACTTTTGGAAGGAAGAGTCTCTAGAACATCAAAAATCAAAGCAACTCACCAGGGTTTATATCTCCGTTGAACCGTCTCAATATTTCCAAGACACTGATCAGTCAGTTGAAAGACCAACTGCACTGTTTGGTTCTACACAATAAAGATAGAGAAACAAGTCAGTAATTGTATTGAGCTGCTCAATAGAGCAGCTGAGAAATAAAACTGCCTGCAATGTGGGAGCCCTGAGTTTGATCCCTGGGTTGAGAAGAACCTCTGGAGGAGGAAATGGCAACTCCCACTCCAGGATTCTTGCCTGGAGAATCTCATGGACAGACGACCCTGGCAGGCTGTAGTCCACAAGGTCGCAAAGAGTCAGACATGACTGAAGCAACTTGGCATGGCATGTCTCAATAGAGATAAATCATCAGGACATCTCGAAAGTAGAAATAGGTCATCAAAAACATTTTAAAAGTGTGAACCAACTAAACATACTGTGTATCCAGTCCAGTTTTATACTAAACTGGATATATGTCTCCCAAGCACCTGGAACTTTTCTTTTTAGCTTAGGAATATCTTTCTTATCATATGATTCTCTCACTTGATGTTTCATTTCTCAGATTTATAGCCACTTCCACCCTATTTTTGCTCTTTTCCTCTGCTGCAAGTTAAACAAAAATCATAAAGCTCTAGAATCATTAATGTTTGAATTTTTAGATGTTAGGGATAATATAAATAGTGATTCTGCAAATGAGAAAACTAAGACTTGAAAGGGTTTCCCAAGACACACACTTAAAGTTACAAACTTCTATAAGATTCATTCAAGTAAAACAAAATCAGATTTGAAGGGGCACGTTTAACTTTATTTGGAAAATAATATTCATTCTAATTTTCAGTTAAATAAAATACTGGTCTGTTAAATATGTGTTAAACCATATGGATTGACAATTTGGGAGATTTAACATTTTGCAGTATGTTATGGATGAATGTTAAAAAAAAGTGAAATTGTTAGTTGCTCAATCATGTCCGACTGTTGCCACCCTGGGGACTGCAGCCCAACAGTCTCCTCTGTCCATGAAATTTTCCAAGCAAGAATACTGAAGTGGGTAGCCATTCCCTTCTCCAGGGCATCTTCCTGACCCAGGGATTAAACTCAGGTCTCCCAGATTACAGGCAGATTCTTTACTGTCTGAGCCACAAGAGAAGCTCATGTTAGATATATTCAACACTAAGCTGTGAATTTCAGAGTATGATTATATCATAGCAGTTGAATAGTCACAAAGATAGGGTATCAGGTACAGTTTATTTATTTAGTACCTATTAATTCAGTGCATGTCAAACATCTGTTAGATTTATCTTTCTTACTGCTGCTGCTGCTGCTAAGTCGCTTCAGTCGTGTCTGACTCTGTGCGACCCCATACACGGCAGCCCATCAGGCTCTGCTGTCCCTGGGGTTCTCCAGGCAAGAACACTGGAGTGGGTTGCCATTTCCTTCTCCAATGCAGGAAATTGAAAAATGAAAGTGAAGTCGCTCAGTTGTGCCCGACTCCTCGCGACCCCATGGACTGCAGCCCACCAGGCTCCTCTGTCCATGGGATTTTCCAGGCAAGAGTACTACTCTACATTTAATCAGTCACAAACTGTCAATTTGTGATTTTTCTGCAATGCCTTCTGTTCTTCATTCCTACTATATTTCCTCCTTAGATCAAGGGTTGGCAAACTTTTTTAGTCAATGACAGATAGTGAGTATTTCAGGTTTGAGGGGCTAAACAGTCTCTGTCATGACCATACAGCCTTACCACTGCAGCACTGAAGAAGACAAAAATAATATGTAAGTGAATATAACCATCTTCACTAAAACTTTATGAACAGTAAATGTGTGCGGATCTGTCTTAGAACCTTTTACTCTTGAATTTTATCTGGATTACTGCAATAACCCTAGTCTAAATCTTTCATCCAATCCTTAATAATTTGAATCTGATCATGCCATACCCTGCCTAAAACCCTGTTGCCTACTGGAAAAAGTCCAGCCTCTGTTGTATGTTGTATAAGACCGTCAAGATTTCATATAAAACATTTCTATAAAACAGTACTAACTCATCTCTCCTTATACACAGAATTACATTATTCATTTTATGAAAATTGGACTGTGTGGAGTTCCAGAAATATGTAATGAAGGTGCCTTCCAGGTCTTTGCACATGTTGCGTTTTCTATCTGGGTTATACTCCCCTATCAAAATCTCTGACTTTTCTAAATTTTACACATCCTTTAGTCCTCATCTTAGATGTCACTTCCTTCAGGGTGCTTTCCTTATTCCAAGACTGGAATAAGTGTGTCTCTCATGTATACACATTAAAAAAAAAAATCAGATTCATTGTCACATAGTGTTGTAATAGTCCTTTCTCCCATACAATATAAATGATGAGGGCAGAGAACTGTTTATACATCACTGCGTCCTTGGACCCGTCATTGCAGCACAGATTAGGAGGTAAAATAAATGTTTGTTAAATGGGCCCATGTATACATTAATACTTTGCAGAAGAGTACAAATGTAATCTACTCAGAATGGCAAAAATAATAACTAATGGATAACACTTGAAAATTTGTGGATAACTTTCACATGTGACAACTCACTTCATTAAGCTTCCTGCTCACTTTAAGTAGGCTTTTTAAAAATCATCGCTGTTTACTGCTGAAAAAACAGAAAACAAAGGCAATGAAACTAAGACACTTGTCTAAGATTAAAGACTAAATTAGCATCATGTTAGTTTTTTTTTTTTTTAACACAAATCTTTCACTTTTTTTGTAATTTTGTTTTTTGGCTGCGTGGCATGAGGGATCTTACTTCCTGAACCAAGGATCAGACCGGCGCCCCCTGCCTTGGAGATGCAGAAATCTTAAGCACTGAACTGCCAAGGAAGTCCCAAAATATTTTAATTGTTATCCTGCGTGAATCTGAGTGAACTCTGGGAGTTGGTGATGGACAGGGAGGCCTGGCGTGCTGCGATTCATGGGGTCACAAAGAGTCGGACACAGCTGAGAGACTGAACTGAACTGAACTGAACTGAGGAAGTTACTGTCATTTTTTTTTTTTTTAATGTGAACCATTTTTTCAGTCTTTATTGAATTCATTACAATATTGCTTCCATTTTGTACTTTGGCTTTTTGGTTTCTGGCAGCCATAAAGTAAGACATAAAATGGAAGTAATATTGTGGGATCTTAGAATGTGGGATCCTAGCTCCCTGACTAGGGAGCAAACTCACACTCCCTGCATTGGAAGGCCAAGTCTTAAGTCCCAAAGTTACTATTAGTCTTACATCAGGATAAAACCTTTAGAAGAATGTGATTTAATATTAATATTATTCAAGGTGGCACTGAATTTACTTCTCCATAGAATCTGTGTCTAATGTGGACATAAGTTACTATCTATCTGAACAATAAGAAGGTATTTCCACCAAATATGTCACAGTCTGACTCCCCTCCAGGCTGGGCCCAGAGTGCTCCAGTCAAGTTCGCACTGTTTTGCCAGTTAACTACTGCAGAACTAGCTAGAAGAGGACAGCTCCTAGCTGGCCACAGTTCTCGTGAATAATTCATTAGGACTGCCACCAGCTGGGGAACATCCCTCTTCCACTGATTACTTGCTTTCATCCACCCATTTATCTTCATTAAAGACTTTGTTTCCTCTCAACAACTTGTCTCCAATTTTCCCATTTAAATCTATTTTTTCCCCTGGCTTTGAGGTTTTAGGTACACTCTATTCCTTCCCATATCAATGATAACCACAAACTCCCTGTGCAATGAAAGTTTAAATCCTAAACTCAGTCTCGCTCTTGAGACACAAACAAATGTTACAACGTTCGATATTGACTTCATTAGCATAAGGTATAGACTAATAGAAAATTAGCCCTCTGATCAATTATTGTGACCCTTAAATAGACTTTTTCTGACTGAAGATAATAATTATTAGTCTTCCCCTGCCAAGGACAAGTTTCAATTTACATAGCTCAACTTCTAAACAAGTCAATTAAAAGCATTTTGGCAAGTGAATGTTAGATTTTTCACATTCCAAAATTATTTTAAAAATACACACTCAATAGTTGATCTGAATTTTATTTTCCTTTCCTCTGTATTTCAGTGATATTGAATGGAAAATAATAAAGGTTACTTGGTCTTGTGTGGTTAATTTTAAAAATATGTTCCTGGTTATTATGATTCTGGCACCCTGATCTTTTTGTTAAGCACTGAATTCTAGTCTTAGGATTTTACTAATAATACAATTAGTGGAAAAATTGCCACCTGGTAATTTCTGAGCTCATTCCTTTCAATCATTTTCAGATAATGGGTACCATGTTGCCAGTATCCAATCTCCTATGAGTTTTGAAAAAAAATCATTGTAAGTTAATTAAGTTTCTTGACTAATTTCCTTAATAGCTCAGGGCATTTGTCATTCAGACCTATTGCTTAATACATGTCATGTTTCCCAAGCATTTTCTCACTTATTCTTTATAAATAGCATTTTTTACAAAACTTCATTAGTTCCTAATTGTTGAAATTTATCTTCTTCATTACACCTGCTAAATACCAATTTTACAATGAGTTAATTTTTCCTGGTATTTTAGAGTTGTTATTATATCTTATATCCTTTGTTTATTACAGGATTTAAATTATTCCAGTGTATTTTACCTTTGGTTTTGAAAATAGCTAAAAAGTCCTTTGTGCATGTATACTCCATAATGACTAAAATTGAACAGTTTGAGAATAAAGACTTTTTTCTTCATTAGAAGTTGTGTAGTAACATTACATCTACATCCTGCCAAGGAAAGCATTAAACAAGTTTGGCTACTGAAGCTTATAACTCATTGAGCTTTTGTTTTAGACATATTTTACCATCAATCAAACAAGGTGGTCTACCCCAGCATCTACACTAGAAGTCTGCCTTACTAAACTTTGGTCCTAAGTATTTATATTTTAGGCTTCCTTGGTGGCTCACTGGTAAAGAATCCTCCTGCCAATGTAAGAGACTCTGGTTTGATCCCTGGATGAAGAAGATCCCCTGGAGAAGGGAATGGCAACCCAGTCCACTGTTCTTTCCTGGGAAATTCCATGAATAGAGGAGCCTGGCAGGCTACAGTCCATGGGGTGACAAAAGAGTCCGATATGACTTAGTGACTAAACAACAATTACATTTTAATTCTTTAAAGGTTACTTAGGCCATAAATACCGCACAATTGCACTTATCTCACATGCTAGTAAAGCAATGTTCAAAATTCTCCAAGCCAGGCTTCAGGAATACGTGAACCATGAACTCCCTGATGTTCAAGCTGGTTTTAGAAAAGGCAGAGGAACCAGAGATCAAACTGCTGACATCTGCTGGATCATTGAAAAAGCAAGAAAGTTCCAGAAAAACATCTATTTCTGCTTTATTGACTATGCCAAAGCCTTTGACTGTGTGGATCACAAGAAACTGTGGAAAATTCTTAAAGAGATGGGAATACCAGACCACCTAACCTGCCTCTTGAGAAATCTGTATGCAGGTCAGGAAGCAACAGTTAGAACTGAACATGGAACAACAGACTGGTTCCAAATAGGAAAAGGAGTACATCAAGGCTGTATATTGTCATCCTGCTTATTTAACTTATATGCAGAGTACATCATGAGAAACGCTGGGCTGGAAGAAACACAAGCTGGAATCAAGATTGCTGGGAGAAATATCAGTCACCTCAGATATGCAGATGACACCACCCTTATGGCAGAAAGTGAAGAGGAGCTAAAAAGCCTCTTGATGAAAGTGAGAGGAGGGCGAAAAAGTTGGCTTAAAGCTCAACATTCAGAAAATGAAGATCATGGCATCCGGTCCATCACTTCATGGCAAATAGATGGGGAAACAGTAGAAACAGCGTCAGACTTTATTTTTTTTGGCTCCAAAATCACTGCAGATGGTGACTGCAACCATGAAATTAAAAGATGCTTACTCCTTGGAAGAAAAGTTATGACCAACCTAGATAGCATATTCAAAAGCAGAGACATTACTTTGCTAACTAAGGTCCGGCTAGTCAAGGCTATGGTTTTTCCTGTGGTCATGTATGGATGTGAGAGTTGGACTGTGAAGAAGGCTGAGCACCGAAGCATTGATGCTTTTGAACTGTGGTGTTGGAGAAGACTCTTGAGAGTCCCTTGGACTGCAAGGAGATCCAACCAGTCCATTCTGAAGGAGATCAACCCTGGGATTTCTTTGGAAGGAATGATGCTAAAGCTGAAGCTCCAAGACTCTGATGCTGGGAGGGATTGGGGATAGGAGGAGAAGGGGACGACCGAGGATGAGACGGCTGGATGGCATCATGGACTCGATGGACGTGAGTCTGAGTGAACTCCGGGAGACAGAGATGGACAGGGAGGCCTGGCGTGCTGCAATTCATGGGGTGGCAAAGAGTCGGACACGACTGAGCGACTGAACTTAACTGAGGCCATTTTTTGGTCTGGGTGTACAGTTTTTAGTCTTTCATATTTTAGTGTTTTCATCTGTAATTTTTATCTCTATTTCAAAATTTGCATCCAAAATACGTTTGAATATGAAAAAATTAAATATTTTGAATTTAATAGCTATCTGCCATACTGAACTTTTAATTTCTCTCCTCTTGTTTGTACACCATCAGGGTCATGGTCTGAAAGCCTAAGTGGGACTTTCACATTTACAGTAAGAGTTTGCAGAACCCCTGTAGGTCCAGGAGTAATTGATAGGGTTTTATATTAGTGCTAAAAATGACATCCAAGGTCAAAAACAGAAAACTAACACACGACTGTATAACACAGAGAGTCCATTTCCTTTGTTAATTTCTACCTCTCATCAACCAAGAATTAGGAGTATGGAGCCACTCTCCGCCCTGCTCATCTTCCGATGCAGTTTCAAGCCTAGGCTGATGGCTCTGCTGGCTTCCCTGGTGGCTCAGCTGGTAAAAAATCTGGCTGCAATGCAGGAGACCCAGCTCGATTCCAGGGTTGGGAAGTTCTTCTGGAGGAGGGCATGGCAACTTACTCCAGTATTCTTGCCTGGAGGACCCCCAAGGACAGAGGAGCCTGGTGAGCTACAGTCCATGGGGTCGCAAAGAGTTGGACACGACTGAGCGACTAAGCACAGACGGCTCTGCCTCGTGGACAAGACTTCATCCCCCTTGGGGGTCCAAGATTCATTCCCCCTTTGGCTGCAGGTTAAAGGTAGGTCTCACCCAGAGCTTTTACCAGAACTTCAGGCCCGCCTGGATCTTGATTCACACCAGCGATTTCCACACAAGTCTGTCCCTTTTGCCCACCTTGCCTCCTTCCCAATCCTCTCTCCCCACCGCCTACCAGCTCCCACGTCCTTTTTCCTCTTGTTCTCCTTCCCGCAGCCCCGCTGCCAGGCACAGGGTCCAGCCTCTCCATCTGGAGGAGCAGATTCTGCTTCCCTCACAGCTACTCTCAGAATAAACGGTTTCACTGAAAACAAACAAGAAAGCCCACACTCAAAACACAAACAAACACAACACTCACTCCCTTCTTTCACTGAGCACAAGGCGAGACGGAAGAGCCACGGTCTCATCTTCCAGTCTTGCTTGTTGGACGGTCTTATATTCTTTTTTCCAGAGGGTGGACATCAGTGTGTTCAGCTGGCCACAGGGGAGCGCTGAGACACCTTCATCACCTCCACAGCTGCTCGAGATGCAATGTTTGGATGTCAAGCAAGGACGGGAGTGCTTAGTCACCTCAGTCGTGTCCGACTCTCTGCAGCCCTATGGACTGTAGCCCACTAGGCTGCTCTGTCCATGGGGACTCTGGCGAGAATACTGGAATGGGTTGCCATGCCCTCCTCCAGGGGATCTTCCGGACCCAGGGATCAAACTCGCATCTCTTTTGTCTCTTGCCCTAGCAGGTGGGTTCTTTACCACTAGTGCCACCTAGGAAGCCCATGATGTAAATAGACCCCTTCCTCTTCTACCAAATCACCTGTGACTCCCTCCCCTTCAAATCCTGGTTCTTTAGTTTGGCAGGGTCCAAAAGATATTTAATCATGGAGTCCTGAAGGCACATGGACACTCAGTATGAGGTCATCTAAACTGAGGAGGTCTCCCTGGGGTAGCACCTGTCTATCTACTCTGCCCATTCTGCCACTGGGTGGAGACCTGGCCAGGTCTCCTCACAGAGTTCCTTGCAAAGTCTCCGTCTCCTTCCTTCATCTCCTGCATCCATGTCCAACCCCCCAAGGTGTTTCTTTTCATCCTCCTCATCCTTTTCAGTGCATTGTGGTCCTTCAGGGTGGTCTGACCGTCGCTGATGGCTAGTTGTTGCCTGGCTTTCGGGTCTCGATTCTCAAATGGCTTCCAAGCCATGGAGTGAGAAATCCTGGATGAAATGTTACAATCATTTATGTCATGTCAGAAGCATTTCAGCTGGGATCTCAGAAGTCCTTGGTGCACAGGAGGTGGCTCTCACTGCCCTCATTCTAAGGCATTATTCTCATCAAAGCTGACTGCTAGTAGAACTTGGTCTTTTGAGTCTAAGTACTTCTCACATAAAATCAAGAAAATTCATGTTGAGGCCAATCCTTCCTTGACAGTGGGGAGGGGCTGTGGAACTTTGAAAACTTGTTTGATGGTAAGTAGCAGGCCTAGATTGGCATACAGGGATATTTGGGGGCATTGCTATTAATATCTTAGAGTGGTTGGCAGGTGTGTTATTTCCTGAGATACCACTGGGTGGAAAGTGGGTTAGGGACTCAGGCACAGACTGGATGTTAACATTGTTCCAAAACAGAGAAGCACTGTTGTGATGAAGCATGAAGCAGAACACAATGGAGGAGTCTAGTTTCAGATAGAAACTGCTGCTGCTGCTGCTAAGTTGCTTCAGTCGTGTCTGACTCCGTACGACCCCATAGATAGCAGCCCGCCAGGCTCCCCCGTCCCTGGGACTCTCCAGGCAAGAACACTGGAGTGGGTTGCCATTTCCTTCTCCAGTGCATGAAAGTGAAAAGTGAAAGTGAAGTCGCTCAGTCATGTCTGACTCAGTGACCCCATGGACTGCAGCCTACCAGGCTCCTCTGTCCATGGGATTTTCCAGGCAAGAGTACTGGAGTGGGGTGCCATTGCCTTCTCCCAGATGGAAACTAGTCTTTGATATATTAGAGTTGACTCCTCATAGAAAATATACTCCAGGACTTCCCTGGTGGTCCAGTGGCTTAGACACCGTGCTCCCAGTGCAGGAGACCCAGGTTTGATCACTGGTCAGGGAACTAGATGCTGCATGCTGCAACTGAGACCACACACAGCCAAATAAATAAATATATTTAAAATATATATCCTGCTCTGGGTGTCAACAAGAAAAAATTACTCCTAAATTATGTGGTCTTGGAAAAGTATACATGTCAGACTTGTATGAGGATATGTGGTAGTTTATTGGGGGCTAATGCCCAGCACCTCTGGGTGCACCTCTGAGCCTTCCTTCCCCCAGATCTTACCCCACCAGGTGGCTGGAGAATGTTAGTTTTGTCAGTAATCACAGAAATCAGAACTAATCTCTTGAGGTCAATAAAGGCTCGCTTTCTCCCTCCCCTCAACTTCATATTGTTGTCTCTGGATACAGTATGTTGCTCATTATCAAACTGCATATAATCCAGTTACCCTGGTAGTTTGGGCATTACTCAAGGAGTGGCTCTGTATGTAAACTGAGATTGTAGAATGCTTTGGCATGCAGTGCCAGTATTTGGACATCACACTGCAAAAGAAAGACCGTTGTCTCTCACTGGGATCTAGAGGAAACTGTTTCTAGGCTGGAAACTGTAGTCTCTTTATCTCCTAAAACTACCAGACACACATACCAGTTGGAGAAGGAAATGGCAACCCATTCAGCATTCTTGCCTGGAAAATCCCATGGACAGAGGAATCTGGTGGGCTACAGTCCATAGGGTCACAAAGAGTCGGACACGATTGAGTAAGCACACGCAGATATCACCAGTGGCTATTATTGAAGAGCACTTCAACTTCTGGTATTGAAAACACTTTTAATTCTCTTTCCTTGGAGGAACACCATTCAAACTGACCCATTGGATCTGAAGGAACACAGGCAGGATGCTCATAGTCTAGGGAAAAAAGGAAAACATTGTTACAAAGTGAGACTCGGAGTTCAGAAAAAAATTCATCTGGGTCATAAATGGGTGGGTACTTTATGATACTGTTCAAGACATATCAGTAACTAAATCACTAAAATAATTTTATCCCTGACAATTTTCTTCTCATGTGGTACTAGCCAAAGAAACCAAATTATGTTATGAAACCAAAAACCAAATTATGTTATGAAATAATCCATGAGTTTTTTCATTTCAATATTTTGTGCTAGAAAATTCATGCAGCTTCACATTGAATCTGCTGTACCAAAATCTTTATTAATGTAGATTATCAGATGAAATTGTTCCAGTTGCTTTTCGTTTTACTAATAACAGAATTCAGAAACTGGCAAGAAGGATAATTTATGGTGTCAGTCATTGCTAGATCTAGCTCTCAAACGATTTCATCAGGTTTGGTTTTTATTCATTTCTGGGCTCTGCCTTCTACTGGGCAGCCTTTGCTCTCTGATTTCATGCGGTGGCCCCCAGTATTTTTAGGCTCATGTATTTCCAGATTAAAGTCAGCAGATGCAAGAATGTAGTTCTTTTCCATTAGTAAGAAAAAGCCTTATGCAACCAATGGACCAGGGCTGGATCACACAGTCATGCCTGTGTTCATCAGTATGTATGGGTGAGCTCTCTCCTCTGACGGTCAGACATGAGTCACTTGCCCACCAGAGCATGGAAGATGGATTGGAAATGGAAGAAGGATTGGAAATGGGAGAGATGTGGTTTCCCCATAGAAAGTTCAGAGTACAGAAGCGATGATTTCCAAACATCACTCTGCTGTTTAGACTGGGCACCTTGGACAAAGGGATAAAGAGAAGCGAGAGCTACTAGAAAACAGGGTTCAGCCCTTTTCATCCCTCCTTCCCTGTCAATATCACACCTTTGTCACTCAGACATGATTAGACAGAAGCTTACAGTTTTCCTTTTCTATTTTCTGTTGCACATCAGTATGATAGAGGAGATCCAAGAAAAATCATCTTACAAATGTACCCAAATGAAAAGAACAAAACCCATAAAACTAACTATGGCAGGGGAGAGTAAGAGGGTGAAGTTAAAATCCAGTAACTGGGGCTGCCGCCTTGGAGGCAAGAGGCTGGGATGGTCCCAGCCCTGTTTGCTCTGCCCCTGGCAGGGCGTGAGGAAGGCTTTTGAAAACTCCTCTTCACACTCAGCACATCTGTTTGCCTGAGGGCCCCAGGTCCTGGGGAAGCTCCTTGACAGACTCTTCTCATCCTCCTCATGAACGGGGAGCATGGCTGCAGAGCCAAGGAAGGCAGATGAGCTTGTTGCCTCCAGAGGTGCCCTGTCCTTTTGACTTTCATCCCCTGTAAGGCAGCCTTGATGGCAGTGTTTTATTCGACTGTTTGATGCGTTCCTGAGCAGGCAGCTGTCATGTGTAGGGGAGTGGTAGGAGCAGATAGACCCCCTGGAAAGGGAGATTCATTTTTCATGTGACTGTCTTTAGTGATTGATTGGGAAGGGAACCCTGTGTCTTCTCTCTCCTGTGCCCTGTATTCAGCTGGGGGCCTGGGGCTCCTCTGCCTGCTGATTTCTGGCCTGACCTGTGTAAGACCACGAGGACATGCCCAGGCTGCAGACTCTGACTGTAGGGAAGAACTCGGACCTAGGATAGATGGTCAGTGCTGACTTGCTCTATCACCTGGGTCCTCTCTGGTTTTATTAAATCAAATTATAATATATATTTCATGTATATATTTAATATTTGACTGAGTATTTGCCCAAGTGCCTACTGTCTCCAAAATTTTATGTGTCTTTTAGCTGCATCTCCCAAATGGCGCTAATGGTAAAGAACCTGCCTGCCAACGCAGGAGACCTAAGAGGTGCGGGTTTGATCCCTAGGTAGGTAAGATCCCCTGGAGAAGGGAATGGGAATGCACTGCAGTATTCTTGCCTGGAGAATCCCATGGACAGAGGAGCCTGGTGGGTGACAGTCCACGGAGTCAGACATGACTGGAGCAACTTAGCACAATGTTCATTATGTCATGTCCTGGGCATTGTACTCAATGTTTACACCCATGAGCCCGCTTTATCCTCACTTCAACCTTTCCAAGTGTATGTTATTTCCGTCTCCTCACAGATTAAGATACTGTCTCCCAGAGAAGTGACATAAGCTGTTCTAGGTTACTTAGCGCAAAGAGGCAGAACCAAGAAACAGAGCCAGTCCATGGCACCCTCCTAGAGGAAGACAATATCTCGCCCAGTGATGCATGAGTTCATGACATTTTAAAATTCATGCATTAATTTATGACAATCCTTAATCAAATCTATCTAAAGTCAAACCAGGGACAATTGGCTCCCTTAACTTATTAATGCTTATTAGTGATACTGAGCAGGACCCTGTGGGGCTCAGGGCACAAAAGCCTTTCTGTGTCTCCAATTTCTTGATGATAGGAAGCAGGCTTCATTCAACCTCCAGGACCTTCCCTGAGTTCCTGGAGTGGGTTTAAACAGTTGTTAATTAGGGAAGGGAGGGGATGCGGAGACCTTCTGGAGAAACAACAGCACAGCTCTGTGGCAGGTCCTGGTTCCCTGTCAAGGGATGATCATAATAATACCATTGAGTTGTTTTGCAGATGCTGAAGCCCCCACTAGGTGTGAGAAGTTACCTGCCTACTGCCCACAAGCACACGGATTCCAGACGGGTTGAAACCAGAAGGCTGATGATGCTGACTCCCAATTACCTCATCACCAACCGATCAGAACAGTGTCCATGAGCTGATCACACCCTGCCCTCTCATTAGTATAAAACTTCTCACTACACCTTCGGATTGGGACACACAGTTTTGAGGGCATTAGCTTACTGTGACTCCCTTTGCCTGGCAAAGCAATAAAGCTCTTCTTTTTCTGTGAAAGTGAAAGTGTTGGTTGCTCAATCATGTCCACTTTGCAACCCTCATAGACTGTAGCCTGCCAAGCTCCTCCATCCATGGAATTCTCCAGGCAAGTATACTGGAGTGGGTTGCCATTCCCTTCTACAGGGAATCTTTCCAACCAAGGAATCAAACCTGGGTCCCCCTCACTGCAGGCAGATTCTTTACAGTCTGAGCCACCTGGGAAGTGTTTTCTACATCACGCAAAACTTTGTCTCTGACACTTAATTTAGTGTAGGGTACAGAGGTTGGATTTGGCTTAATTAGCTTATCTTAAAGAGGAGAATGAAGATACTATTTGTACTGTAATAGAAGTTAAATTAGTTGAAGTTAGAAGTGTGTGGACACAAGCTGGCACACTGTTGGCATGAAACAACTTACAGTTCTTTTCTCCCTCGATTAAACAAGGATCAGGCTCGAAGAGAGATGCCATCACTTTGATATTGCTGTGCTGAGCAATCTCAATTGGGTTTCTAATAATCTTTTATTAGGGTTTGTGAATGAAAAGACGAAGCCAAGGAACAAGTTCAGTCTGAAATCGAATATGGCCTAGACGTGGCTCTCAAATCAATGGCAAAGAAACTTCTGAGAGATTATATTTATTCACTGAAAGCCCTAAGGGCATGACTAGAATGTGTGGGAGGAAACCAGAGATGTCAGCTTCATAAAAGAAACAACTTTCTAACAATTTAAGCTGCTCAAAGGATGAACAAAGGGCTTCAGAAGGCAATGTGTCTTCTGACATCCTCTGTCTTCAGACAGCACCGACCGAGGGAGGTCCTTTGTGAGGTGGGGCTGCACCTGAAGACCTTTAAGAACTCTCTCAGTGCGGACTCTGTGCCTCAGAGATGCTGTGAATCTGCTAAGATCTAATGGCTGTTGTGGAGGAGCCAAAAACTTTCGGCTGTATTTTTAATTTTTATACTCATTTATTTTGGGTTTTTTGTTTTGTGTTTGAGTGCTTCTGTGTACTAAGCCCTGGTCTAAGCACCAGGGATATAAGATAAGTAAAATTTCCTCCCTTTGATGTGTTAAAATCTAGAAACAGAGAAACACGTGGAAAATAGAAAATGTAATAATGCTTGACTAATGTTACATTAGAAGACACTGTAAGGTATAACAAAATGTAAAAGTGGAGGTAATCAGAGCTTTCTGTTTTGAGTTTAATAGCTTATTTTCTTTGTTAGTTTGGCCTGCTGTCTGATTTGGAACATTCTGATTCAGTCACTAGCTTTTTCTGTACCAGTTCTCCATATCTGCTCTGTAAATTGCAATCAAAGGGAAAAGACACTCCTTAGCACCACTTCAAGTGAAAATTGACTTCCTGCAGGTAAGTCTACCTGGAGGTACAACTTGAGATTCAGCAGTGCAGGTTTTGGTTGAAATAAGAAAGGGTGAGCTTAGCCTCAGACAGGAGGTAAATGGAGAAAAGAAGACTAAACAGCAATAAACTATAGTAGGGGGACTTCCTTGGTGGTCCAGTGGATAAGAGTCCACCTGCCAATGCAGGGGACACCAGTTCGATCCTTGGCTGGGCAGACGCCACTTGCCCCGAAGCAACTAAGCCCGTGCGCCAAAAGTACTGAGCCCGCACGCCTAGAGCTTGTGCTCTGCAACAAGAAAAGACAACACAATGATAAGCCCATGCGCTGCAATGAAGAGTAGCCCCTGCTTGCTTCAACTGGAGAAAGCCCACATGCAGCAATGAAGACCCAAGACAGCCCAAACAAACAAAAAATCTCAACAGCAGGAGATCACTGGTCCACACATATTTTTGGTTTGTTTCACTTCCACCAACAGAATCAAAGCATCTACTGACTGTGGAATGACACAACTTTGAGGATGCAAACCACAGTTCTGAAATTACTCCTTAAACTGATTTAACACATTAAGAAAAATCTAAAATGAGCTACTCTCAGACAAGGTGAGACAGTTGCTGTCATGACCTCCTTCTGACCATTGCTTAGAAGAGGCTTTCAGATATGCTCTACGTCACTCCATCAGTTGGGGAAACACTTTCTCTTATTTCCATATTCTGAGAACATCCAGTGAGAGGGACTTATTCTCGTTTGCCCAGCATCCATTACCCATGGGCTGAGAACAAAACCTATAACTTAGTTATGGAAAGCTGCACAGGCTGCACCAATTTTCTTCTTACTTATGGGCCCCAGGATAAGTCCACACTGATGGTCTCGTTGTCCCTTGTACATGTCAGTTGCATACATAAATTGAAGACTTGTACATGCTTTCTCTTCCACCCAGAATATTGCGGAAAAAAAGAAGATTGCCTGTCATATCAGTAAATAAAGGATCTAGCCACCACATTAACAACCTCCCAGATGGTAAGACCTGAAGGGACTCATCATGGAAATAAGAAATGCCTGCCATCTAGCAATCATCAGACTGCAGACACCGCCAGTGGTGCAGCTTAAGGGAACTCAGGATTTGAAAACACAGGATGCTGGCCTGAGAGAGCTAAGGTGCGTATCAAAGGAATGATTTCAGTGAGACTAGAATCTTGAATCTTCCCACACACAGAAAAGCACTAAATTCCTTAATTTGAGATATCTAGTTTTCTTTTACTAACAATGATATTTTGTTCCGACCATATTGTGTTGCAAAAACTCCCATGTCTTGACTTCCCCTCTTCCTCTCCAGAACACTATTCTCAGCATTTATCTGAGAAGATGTCTCCAGAGCTTGAAGTCATAAGGTCTGTTGATTACAACGTAAGTGTCAACTTTCAGGTTATATATTTTTTTTTCAGTAAACAATACCTTTTAAACTTCCCTCATTCTTCTAGGCATGGTTATTACTTTTCTATCCTTTTTGCTTCCTTAAATCTTCCATGCCCATGTTCCATTCATCACTCTGGTTTCTGCTCAAATATCATAGAAATAGTTCCTGTCTGTAGCACACCAGACTTTACCTCTGGGAACTCTATGTATCTTTATTCCCAAGACTTACAAAGTTCTAGTAATTTGCCCAGAATTATTCAGAATTTAGAAATAGGAACCCAGAGGTCCTGCATATATGTATATTTTAAAATCACATTTAGATAATGATACTATTTTATTTCTTTAATATAACAAAGATCTACTTCCAGGTGTACTGAGTAAAAATGTTTAAATGTAGCTGCTTTTAGGGTCAACCACTCATTATTAGACATTGGTGGTAGAGCTTCAGATTTCACACTGTTTTTCATATTCCAAAAAGCATGGGACATAGACTAGATTACTAACGTAAGAATAGAAAGAATAAGGCAATTGGGGCTGCATTTTCCAAAAGGCATTTCCAAAGAAAATACAAGCATTGATTTTGTGGTCACTGGATTTTTACCAGCAAGCACAATTTTGTGTTAGAAAGTTTAAAAGAAGAATAGGAGGGAAAATAACTGACAAATACATTTCACTGATGATGGTCTAGCTGTGGATAGACAGATATGAATTAACTGCTTTTAAATGGTTATGGGACATGCTTTAAAAGGACTAATCTGGACAGAAATCAGAATCTGCCTTTCCAATCTTTTTTTTTTTTTTTTGTAGACATTAGAGATAAGATAGAGTAAAAATACTTTTAAGCTAATGGGTGGCTGGAAGGTAAGTAGGAGCAAATTCCAGTAATTTGGTTAGGTCATCCATCCCAGTTTCATGAGTGCAGTTGAAAAGTCCTAGCTGGTATTCAAACTGATTTTAAAAATATTGACTGGGATTTCCCTCGTGGCCCAGTGATTAAGACTTCTCCTTCCAAGGCAGAGGGTGTCAGTTCAATTCTTGGTTGGAGAGCTAAGATCCCACATGGCTCGTGGCCGAAAAAACCAAAGTATAAAACAGAAGCCATATTGTAACAAATTTGATAAAGACTTTAAAAATGGCCCCAGTCAAAAAAGGCTTTTAAAAATATTTCCTCTGTTTGTTATTATATTATGAAAGTAATCAGTGTAAGATTCAGAAAAGATCAAGTAATCAAAGAAGAGTTAAATAAAAATCACCACCAGAGGTCACCCTTGCAAACATTTTTTCCCTTGGTATAAACTCAAGGACTCCACTACTCATGGGTTCCCAGCTCTAGCTATAGGGTAAGATGGATACCCGGAAAATAGCAGTCTTTCCCATTCTTTCTATAACATTTGATCCTTGATCAAAGTCAAGGGTCATTCAATATACCTTTGAAATTAGGCAAATATGGGTGCTGTCCATTGTGTAGAGGGAAGGATGAGAAGCTATGTCATGGGATATGCAAATACAGAACAGGTCAGTGAGTGGCAGAGTGAATAGAATCCAGGCTTTTCCCCTTTCACAGGGCTGGAGGTATTGTCAAAGGCAAGTTTCCTTTTTAAAAGTCTTTTGGGTTACATTTCAATGAGAAATATGTCAAAAAAGTAGTCATTGAGATAAAAGGTATTTTCTTCATATATTGCAACCTTAAGGAAATAACTGTATCTTTAGAGTCATAGCTATATGTTTTATAAATATCTCTGATAGCCACATTCCCCTAACTGTTCAATATCCTTTCTGATGAACCAGAGTCAGTTCACTTTGGGTTTTCGAACTCTTGCTTGTTACTGTGAAGACACCCTGTGGGTTAGAAGGGTATGCAACCTTTCAAAGTTGCCCTTTAAAAAAAGTGTGAGTTTTATACAAGCAAAAGGAAAAAAAGGTGGTTTTGTTCCTTTTGAAACTGTTGGTCTCATAGTTTTAGGCTTTGAAGTTTGTGGCGGTTTTGTTGAGGTGAGTGGTGGTCTCCTAACATTCTTTGGTTAACTTTACTGGATGCTCCATGATCAAAAGTGGGCATTTGTAACCTGTTTCAAACAGGAGTTTGGCAGAATGTCTGATAAATTGGCATTTGAATTCACTGACCTTGATCCATGAGATTATCATCACCACTCCCAGCAGCTACAGCAAATAACAACCCCTCACTGGCCTCTCTACTACCACACTGCGGTAGGAAATGACTTAAAGGCCACAGGAGGATGCTGCTATGCCATTTCTAATGACCTTCTTAGCATTATAGTCACTTTTTTATATCTACAAAGCACAAAGTAACGTTATCACACTAGGGTTTACTATAAATCCTTTTCGTAACCAAATCTGCAAAACACCCCATTACTTTTTATCAATAAATCTTGAATATTTAATAACCTAGAAGAGTTCAAGAATGAAACGCTGGAGTTTTCATCTTAGGCTGTGCATATTTTTAAGGTGGTTCCCAAGATCTTTTAAAAATTGTCTTGATGTTTGAGTATATTAAACTAGACTTATTTTCAAAAGTTCAAGTTTTAATTTTTTCTTGAAAGTCTCTTAAATAGCAAGAAAATTTTAGTTGAATTCAAGCTTACTCTCTTTATAAATTTATTACTGTCTATAACATTGTGAGTCTGAATAGTGAAGAAACTGAATGAATAAATAAATATAATTACAAAATACGGAAAGAAGGAATTATTCTTTCTCCTCCCCAGAGACTGCAAAACCACTAAGAAATCAATGAATAAACATTTAATGAATACCTACTTGAAAAGATCACTTTAGGAGTTGTTGAAAAAAAAAAACAATAAATAATATAGTTACTCTCAGTAAGACAACCATTTAAAGTAACCATACTTACATGGTAGTTCAGACAGTAAAGACTTTTATCTACAATGCAGGAGACCTGGGTTCGATTTCTGGGTTGAGAAGATCCACTGGAGAAGGGAAAGGCTACCCACTCCAGTATTCTTGCCTGGAGAATTCCATCGACGAGGAGCCTGGCAGGCTACAGTCCATGGGGTCACAAAGAATCCGACATGACTGGGTGACAAACTTTCACTTTCACAGGTATTTAGACATAGTAACTTATGTTTTCATTTGTAAACCATTTACTGAGTACCTAAAGGGTTTTGGACACTGAGAAGAGCACTGAGGAATCAAAAATAACAATAATGATAATATTGATAATAAGGAAGTAAATATCATATATTGAGAGACTTTTATGTGCCAGGCACTTGTCAAGCTTTCTTCATCTTGTGTATTCCCCATTTTTAATTTCCAGGACAGAGAACTAGAGAAATTAATTCTCTAATACAAATGTTGAGATCTATTCACAGAGCAGGGAGCTAAATTACGATCTGTTTGGCTCAAAAGATGCTTCACTTTTTAATACGACTTCTGATACAAAGACATAGAAGACAACGCTGCTTTCCTTCAAAGATCTCAGGTCATAAAGAGGATGAAGAAGTGAAGTGAAATCGCTCAGTAGTGTCCAACTCAGTGACCCCATGGACTGTAGCCTACCAGGCTCCTCCATCCATGGGATTTTCCAGGCAAGAGTACTGGAGTGCGTTGCCACTTCCTTCTCCAGAGGATCTTCCCAACCTAGGGATCGAACCCAGGTCTCCCACATTGTAGGCAGATGCTTTACCGTCTGAGCCACAAGGGAAGTCCAGAGTTACAAAATGATATAATAATTGGTATGATGCAGGCATGTCTATAATATAATATGCATGAGGGAAAAGGGAGCTCTTACATATCTCATGTGGTTCATTTGCAGAAAAAGATGATGATGCTCATTTCAAGTTGGAGGATGAGTAAGAGTTCACTATACAATCACGGATGAAGAAGGTGTGCAGTTCAAGGGAATAGGGACAGTAGAGTGTGATGGCATGAAGGGACATGCACGTGGTTCAGTGAACCTTTGCGCAGAGTGAATTTGTAGAATCAACAGGGAACTACACTAGAGGAAATTCTCTGAGAACATGGGGGAGGATCAGAAACCCGCTAAGGAGTTTGCACTTTATTCTGTAAGCAATGCTCTACTCTGCTCTGATGCTCATTTGTGTCTGACTCTTTGTTACACGATGGACTGTAGCCCGCCAGGCTCCTCTGTCTGTGGGCAAGAATGCTGGAGTGATTTGCCACTTCCTCCTCCAGGGGATCTTCCTGACTCAGGGACTGAACCCGTGTCTCTTATGTCTCTGCACCAGCAGATGGATTCTTTCCCGCCAGTGCCACCCAGGAAGCCTGTAAGTAATGGGGAGACATTAAAGTTTGTCTGGTCAAATGATCCACCTTAGAAGCTGTGTAGAGAATGAATAAGAACAGGAAGAGGAGTTGAAATATTCTAGGTGAGAAATAATTAAGGACACAACTGAAACAGGCACATGCAGCAGAAATGGAACAAGCTGAAGGGATGGTCAGTGGGTTAAACCACAAGAGACCCCCTGAAGGATGTGTATGGAAGCATGTGCCCCAGGGTGGTGGTTTGAGGGCCTGATTCATGGGTGGAACTATAGAGTCTAACACTGAAAATGGAGGAAGATTTAAAGGCAAGTGGGCATAAAGAGTTCAGTTCTAAACATGCTGAGTTTCAGGTACAGGTACATTATGGCACATTTAGGTTGATAAGTCTAGTAATGATCAGATATCCATGGGTGCTTGCAAAAGAGAAAAAAGATTTGTGACCTTATTAACAATATAGGTCGTGCCTTAGTCATTGGCTTCAAAGTGAATAAAGACTAAGAAGAATAGATGTAATTAGTGATCCTCAACTTTTAGAGGGGAGGTAAAGAAAGGATCATGGCATCTGGTCTCATCACTTCATGGGAAATAGATGGGGAAACAGTGTCAGAGTTTATTTTTTGGGCTCCCAAATCACTGCAGATGGTGAATGCAGCCATGAAATTAAAAGACGCTTACTCCTTGGAAGGAAAGTTATGACCAACCTAGATAGCATATTGAAAAGCAGAGACATTACTTTGCCAACAAAGGTCCATCTAGTCAAGGCTATGGTTTTTCCAGTGGTCATGTATGGAGGTAAGAGTCGGACTGTGAAGAAAGCTGAGCACTGAAGTATTGATGCTTTTGAACTGTGGTATTGGAGAAGACTCTTGAGAGTCCCTTGGACTGCAAGGAGATCCAACCAGTCCATCCTAAAGAAGATTAGTCCTGGGTGTTCATTGGAAGGACTGATGCTGAGGCTGAAACTCCAATACTTTGGCTGCCTCATTTGAAGAGTTGACTCATTGGAAAAGACCCTGATGCTGGGAGGGATTGGGGACAGAAGAAGGGGACAACAGAGGATGAGATGGCTGAAAAGCATCACCAACTCGATGGACCTGAGTTTGAGTAGACTCCGAGAGTTGGTGATGGACAGGGAGGCCTGGCGTGCTGCAATTCATGGGGTTGCAAACGGTCGGAGACGACTGAGTGACTGAACTGAACTGAAAGAAAGGATGGCTAGGGTTTCCTTGGTGGTGCAGTAGTAAAGAACCCACCTGCCTGTGCAGGAGATGCAGGTTCAATCCTTGGATCAGGAAGATCCCCTGGGGAAAGAAATGGCAACACACTCCAGTATTCTTGCCTGGGAAATCCCACTGACAGAGGTGGACTACAGTCCCTGGGGTTACAAAAGAGTCGGACAAAACTTAGCGACTAAACAACAACAACAAAAGACGGAAAATAATAAAAGAGCAAAATAAGGAGCAGCTAACCTAGGGGGAGGATGCTCAAAAGACTCCTTATCTAGCTATTCTTAACAGGCTTACATTCTGTTGGCAAGTGGATATGAGAAGATGAAGAAGAGGTGATTTCTGTCCTCAAGGAGCAGATAGTGCAGTAATGGGGAAGGAGTGGTGCCAAAAGGTTGAGGGCCACAGCCTCTGATGCTGCAGGAAGGTAAAATCGAAGATGCACCAGAAGTTTATTCGATTTGGCCATTACAGATTATTCTAGGGAATCAAGGTGAGCTCTCTATGGAGAGGAGGAGTGGCAAGCGTGCCAGTGGGCCCTGTATAAGATCAAAGTGGCCTTATCTAGGAGTTCCTTGGTGAGACCCAAATCTATTACCTGTGAGGGGTTCACCTGAGTCTGCCTTGGCATTTCTCCCATGGGACTCGGGGGATGAGGCGAAGCAATGTAAACATGAAACTCTGGCCTTCTGTGCTGTGAGTTATAAACTAAGTTCATCTGAACTCATTGTATCCTTCCTGGCCACACTTGTGGAGTGTGGTGGCCACCTGTTGCTACTGCTTAAGGCGTTGATTGATGGCTTGACAAAGTGGAAGAGTAGGAGGAGGGGAGGTCTATTCTGGGGTGGGCTTGGAAATGGGAAGGGGGTCTTGGTGAGTGTGAAGAGTATTGTGAGTGTGGGCTAGGAAACATTAATTGCCTGGAAGTTATTAAAAATAGAAAGGTAGTATGTTATGGGGGCTCAGATGGTAAAGAATCCATCTGCAATGCAGGGGACCTGGGTTGCATCTGTGGGCTGGGAAGCTCCCCTGGAGGAGCTCCTGGCAACCCATTCCAGTATCTTTGCCTGGAGAATCCCATGGGCATAGGAACCTGGTGGGCCACTGTCCCTAGGGTTACAAAGAGTTGGATGTGACTGAGCAGCTAAGCACAGCACAGTCTGTCACCAAAGGCTTTGTGGAGGAGTTAATACTTAGACTCAGTCTTAATGATTTAAATATGAATGGTGATGTAAAGTGATGGGAGCTCCTTTCAGGGCATGTGAGAGAACAGAAGCTGAAGTAAAAGCTGGAGCTTGAGACCAGGTTGATGGGGGTTAGCATGGGACATGGTAGGTGGGTGGGAGGGGAGTTGTCCAGGTTAATTGATAACAGCCCAGTGAAGGGATGCTAGGAATGGCCCATTGAGGCCAGCATCCAAGAAGCACACAAGGTTGAGAGCACCGTGCATTAATCATGGGTTAAAAATTTAACTTTAGCATGTGAGCCATTGGGAAAAAGCTAGGAGCCTGTTGGAGGGAAATGAGGAATATGGCACTTATTTTTGTGAAGTTTTTTGGTTGAATTCAATGTGTGTGTTGAGATCCAATAGCTACTAGCTACTTATGTTTCTGGTGTCCTATCATCTAAACAGGATGTTAAAGGGATTTATTGTAATGACCCATCTATAAAATGGAGAACTGCATCTGAGTTGGGCCTCATTAAGAACAAACTCCAGTTAAAAGTAACTGTTTAGGAACTGAGATCTTTGTAAGACAGACATTCAGCCATTGGAGGAGTTTGCAAAGAACTCTGCATGAATTAAAAAGTTGTTTTAATACAAGAAAATGTTTCTAGCACCAGTTTTTGGTTTAGCATCTGCTCTGTAGAATTTTTTCCTTTTTATTTATTTACTTACTTATTAATTTAATAAGACTATTGTCCTTCCTTTAAAATTTTGCCATCTGTCTACTTTTCCTAAGTAGAGAAGTCAACTAAATGGTCTGAGAATTTTCTGATTGATTATTGATTTTTTATTTGTATGAATATTAAGGATAACATTTTAATTTTAACTAGGATGCATATTTTCCTGAAAGGTGTTTTCTTTTTTTTTTAAATGACTTTGGGTTTATTACATTTACTGTAGGATAATTCTTCCCTTCATTTTATTCATCTTCTGGAAATGTCAGTAGTGGAGAAACCTAAAAAGGCAAATGAAGATGTCTAGGGAGGCAAGTTGCCCTTGTTTTTCCTCTGGATAAATTATACAACAAGGTTACTCTCCCAATTAGATAATGTCTTGGGAGATAACCAGTCACTTTCTAAACACAAGCACATCTGAATTTTAAAATGTTAGCTTTATAAAAAGTGATGCATTTTCAATCTCTGGGCTAAGTATATAAAGTGTAGTTTGCTAATATGGGTGTAGAAAATCCTATAATATAAGTCAAGAGACTTCTGCAATGGTAACTATAAATATACACACACACTTACTTATTCATTTAATAAGACTATTGTCCTTCCTTTAAAATTTTGCCATCTGTCTACTTTTCCTAAGTAGAGAAGTCAACTAAATGGTCTGAGAATTTTCTGATTGATTATTGATTTTTTATTTGTATGAATATTAAGGATAACATTTTAATTTTATATGCTTACATATATAAAAATTTGCTTTGACATTTATTTTTCTTTTATTGTTGAGTTATTGTCTGAATGTGTTTCCTTCCATGTTCCTCCATTAGTTTTTGACTATAATGACTCCATTAATGTTACTATTTTTGAGGGAGGAAGGGGTTCAGAGAGAGAATCTCATGAGTTTTGTCATTGTTAGGTTAGATGGACATATGTTTGTCTAGGCCTGGAAATTTCTAAATTTGTAACGTCTGATTTCTCCCAAAGGGTATTGACTTTTTTTGTAAGCATCTAATGAAGTAAATACAAATTTTAAAAAATTCAGTGACTGAGATATGACTGATATTAATATTAATAAATATATTTGTGTGTTTAATTATATCACAACTTATAAGTAAGGCTCTTTTCAATTAAAAAACTTTTCTGATTTATTTTTTTAACCTTAATGAAGATATTAAAATACACACTTTCCAAACTACCTTTTTAAATGTCATTTCTAGAAATATTTACATAATTTCAGCAATATAAATCATAGTCTTCATTTAAACTGACACTGCTGGCTCAGGAATATGGAATACAGTATTAGTTTCTGTAAGAATGAATTGAATGCTATATGAAATAAGGCTTCTCAGTATCAGCCCTGAAGAAATATATTGGTTACAGCTAAAATGTATGGTTATGCTTATGCTAAAACATACCGACATTATAAAACTGTATATTGGTTTCGGTAACAATGTATTCTTTCCAATGGATTCATGTGGCTTTCAGCAAGAATGTATTGATTTCATTAAAATGTGCTCCTTGAGATAAACAAAAATTCAGTTAAAATGCATTGGTTTCCGTTAAAGTTCATTGACTGAAGTGAAGAACATTACACTGCTATTGGGTTGCCCGAGGGTTTGGTAAGTATTGAATAGAGATGTATACATCAGTAATAATAAAGGCTGGGGAAAACAAAGATACTGCAAACCCTATAAAGATGTAAATATCCCCACACATTATTAGATTGAATTTCCTCGCAGGCACTGAGAGTTGGCTCAGGTACTTTTCACAAAGTCACTCCAACCTCATTGTATTCCAAGTTCATGGGAACTCAAGAAACTTAATGCAGGGACACTTTGGTTTTCCCTTGATTTAAATGACTCTCCAGGAGGCTATTAGGCACCCAGGCCACATGATGCTCTTCAGGCCACATGATGTCTGAAAACTCCCACTTAAAAAGTAGAGGGTGATCCTTCAATGAGTTAATGCATATTTTTTTCCATAGGACCTAAAATGTTTGCAGAGACTAGGACACGCTCTGGGAAAACGCCCAACGATTTTGTTCAGTCCTACATTGCTTCTTCATACTGGTTGTGGAAAAGGCAGAAAGAGAAGGAAGAGAGATCAGATAAGTACAATTAACCATATTTCTTTGTATTTTGGTTTGTAAACAAACCAAAGAGTACCTAAGATTCCTTGGGGAAATTACATTTAAACACTGTTAATTATAAATCCATCTAGCTTTCATGCAAGCAGAATGTAGATACATGAATTTCACATGGGAAACATTTTTCTCATTGTTATCATTTTATTGGATTAAGACCAGAGCAAAAAAATTAAAAACATGAACAAAAATAAAAATTAATTTAAATCACCTGATATTCTATCATTTGTGAAAAAGCACTGTTTGTATTTCAGTTCAGTTCAGTCACTCAGTCATGTTTGACTCTGCGACCCCATGGACTGCAGCACACCAGGCTTCCCTGTCCATCACCAACTCCTGGAGTTTACTCAAATTCATGTCCATTGAGTCAGTGACGCCATCCAACCGATTCATCCTTTGTCGTCCCCTTCTCCTTCCACTTTCAATCTTTCCCAGTATCAGGGTCTTTTTCAAATGAGTCAATTCTTCCCATCAGGTAGCCAAAGTATTGGAGTTTCAGCTTCAGCATCAGTCTTTCCAATGAATATTCAGGACTGATTTCCTATAAGATTGATTGGTTTGATCTCCTTGCAGTCCAAGGGGCTCTCAAGAGTCTACAGTTCAAAAGCATCAATTCTTCAGCACTCAGCTTTCATTATGGCCCGACTCTCACATCCATACATGATTACTGGAAAAACCATAGTCTTGACTAGATGGACATTTGTTGACAAAGTAATGTCTCTGCTTTTTAATATGCTGTTTAGGTTGGTTATAACTTTTCTTCCAAGGAGCAAGTGTCTTTTAATTTCATGGTCACAATCACTTTGCAGTGATTTTGGAGCCACCAACCCCCCTCCCCGCCAAATAGTCTGTCACTGTTTCCATTGTTTCCCTATTTATTTGATATTAAGTGATGGGACCAGATGCCATGATGTTAGTTTCCTGAGTGTTGAGTTTTAAGCCAACTTTTTTACCCTCCTCTTTTACTTTCATCAAGAGGCTCTTTAGTTCTTCGTTGCTTTCTGACATAAGGGTGGTGTCATCTGCATATCTGAGGTTATTGATATTTCTCCTGGCAATCTTGATTCCAGCTTGTGGTTCATCCAGTCCAGCACTTCTCATGATGCACTCTGTATATAAGTTATATAAGCAGGGTGACAATATACAGCTTTGACATACTCCTTTCCCAATTTGGAACCAGTCTGTTGTTCCATGTCCAGTTCTAACTGTTGCTTCTTGACCTGACTATAGATTTCTCAGGAAGAAAGTAAGATGGTCTGGTATTCCCATCTCCAATCTCATGGACAGAGGAGCCTGGTAGGCTATAGTCCATGGGGTTGCAGAGTCGGGCACAACTGAGTGACTTTGCTTTCACTTAAGAATTTTCCAGTTTGTTGTGATCCAAACAAAGGCTTTGGCATAGTCAATAAGGCAGAAGTAGATGTTTTTCTGGAACTCTCTTGTTTTTTCAATGATCCAACGGATGTTGGCAATTTGATCTCTGGTTCCTCTGTCTTTTCTAAGTCTAGCTTGAACCTCGGGAAGTTCACGGTTCATGTACTGTTGAAATCCAGCTTGGAGAATTTTGAGCATTACTTTGCTAGCGTATGAGATGAGTGCAATTGTGTGGTAGTTTGAAGCTTCTTTGGCATTGCATTTCTTTGAGATTAGAATGAAAACTGACCTTTTCCAGTCCTGTGGCCACTGCTGAGTTTTCCAAATTTGCTGGTGTATCGAGTGCAGCACTTTCACAGCATCATCTTTTAGGATTTGAAATAGTTCAATTAGAATTCCATCACCTCCACTAGATTTCATATTTAGTACCTGTTTTTAATGACCTTCCCAGATGGGGCTAGTGGTAAAGAATTCCCATGCCAACACAGGAGATGAAAGAGATGCGGGTTCAATCCTGGGCTCAGGAAGATCCACTGGAGGAGGAAATGGCAATCTGCTCCAGTATTCTGACCTGGGAAATTCCTTGGACAGAGGAGTCTGGTGAGCTACTGTCCATGGAGCCACAAAGAGTCGGACATGACTGAGCACCCACATATTTAACATGTTTTATTCTTCATGCCTATCAATATATTTATCTCTTGTAAAATAAATTGGAAGTTATATGAGCTTTGTTCTAAATTGCTTTTTAATGTGTATACAAAATAGCATTAAAATAAATATACAACTAAATGAATTATTATAAATTGCATATCTGACCAAGCTGCCCTTTTTATTTCCCTCGGCTTCCCTGGTGGCTCAGAGGTTAAAGCATCTGCTTGCAATGCAAGAGACCTGGGTTCGATCCCTGGGTCGGGAAGATCCCATGGAGAAGGAAATGGCAACCCACTCCAGTATTCTTGCCTGGAGAATCCCATGAATGGAGGACCCTGGTGGGCTACAGTCCACAGGGTCGCAAAGAGTTGGACACGGCTGAGCGACTTCACTTCACACTTCTTCACTAAACTTTAGACAGGTTTCATCATGACTACAGACTCTTTTCTTAGAGCATTTCCTTTTTCTTTGCAGCATGTGGAATCTCAGTTCCCTGACCAGGGATCAAACCCATGGCCCCTGAAGTCTTAACCACTGGACAGTCAGGGAAGGCCCTAGAGCACATTTACTTTAGAAATGTTGTGATTGTATATTCTTCTCTCTTTTGAGATGGAAATCATCTTGTTATTGCTGTTCAGTCACTAAATCATTGTGTCCAGCTCTTTGTGACCCAATGGACTGCAGCATGCCAGGGTTCCCCATCCTTCACCATCTCCCTGAGTTTTCTCAAATTCATGTCCATTGAGTTGGTGATGCCATCCAACCATCTCATTTTCTGCTGCCCACTTCTCCCCTTTCCCTCCATCTTCCCAGCATCAGGGTCTTTTCCAAAGTTCATTCCAGCACTTCATACTTATTTCTAACTTTGTTTATCACTAGCCTGCACAAAGGTCCTGTGAAAAATCTAAACTTTATCCATTCCATATACACAATTTGGAAAATTCCAGTGAAATTCAGATTCTGAGCAGACAAGTAACATGCCTACTATCCTATGCTCTGTGATTATAAATGTTAAGAGACTAGAGACTTTGCTCCTGGTCAAAGTGGAGCTGAAAAACTTTCTGTCATGGAAATATTTTGCTTTCTGATTCAAAACATAAATATTTCTGTGTTGCTCAAGTTATTAAAACAGTCTACATGAGATAGAATCCTCTGTTCACCCACTCTGCCCATGAACACTTTGTAAGTTAGAGATGGAATTCAGAAACCCATTGAAGCGTATGTGGAAAGAACATTCTGCTGATCAAGTGGGCAGGCAGGGGAGTTGCCCTCTGCTACCCAGTCCATCATAGCAATAGAAGAGTTCTTTGTAAGCCACTCAACCTTCACATTCTCAAAGTCTTGCTCTCTTTGTTCACAGAAGCTCCAGCAGAAGAATGTTTCTAGTGAAGGAGCATCAGTGATAACCAAAAAGGGCAGTGGGAACCAAAAGGGAGTTCAACCTTCATTTCTGTGAACCACCTACACTTGCTGTTGTTTATACAGTGAACTATTGACTGGGATGAATGTTTCCATGAAAGGCCATTCTTGTAAAATCTCATCAGAATTTAAACCCTTCAGAGGCTGACCCACTTGCATCTCACTGCTTAGTTTCAGATTCTTTTTTGACAGTTAATTACAAGAAACCTGAACTGCTGAACCATGGGCCTGGCTGACCAGTTCAAATTCTCCAACAAAATAAATTTAGCTTTACTTCATTGGAATTAAAAGGTTGAAACTCATCAAACAACTGGACTCTGCCCCCTGCTTTGAAAACTGAACCAGGTTTTGAGACATGATTTTTGCTTTTTTCTTTCTCCAATACCCAGTTGCTGGAATAGTGATAGAGAAACAGAAGACATTCAAGTGAAAATAAAACCATACTTTAATTATTGGAGATGCTGTTCTGAAGTTCCCCTTTCAAGAAAAACGCACAGCCAGTATTTCTTCATGGGAAATGAGCAAAGTTTGAGACGGGTCAGGTGTTTTGGTCTGTAATTTGTACTGGGCATTTTCTCCTATCACAGGCCTAGAGATTAGAAGCAGCAGAGATACAATGAGCAGGCCCTGCCATCCTTTCCAGGTGCTCAGCTCTCCCTGGGATCCTAATTACAGACTCTTTGCATGAAGAATTCTTTTTGAAGGTAAGGAAAGTGCTGTATCCAGAGGATGCTAATAAAAGTGAGTTGAGAAATCTGTTTCGAGGCTGTCTTACTTTTTAGGTCTTGTCTTTCAGGGGAAAGAGAAGACACATTTATTATTAAGGACCTGATATATGTCAGCCTTTGGGTTTACTGTTTTCTATTTGAAAAACTGAATTCCTCCAGTCCTCTGATTGTAAGAGAATAAATGAGGTCACCTTACTGCATAAGTGAGAGTTGAACAGCCTTTTATATTATGAATATGTACAAAGTATGGACCATTAAAATTTGTTTTTTTTAATTTTGGTTGTGCCATGCAGCATGTGGGGTCTTGGTCCCCTACCCTGGAATCAAACCAGCACCCCCTGTATTGGAGGTGAAGTTACTCAGTCGTGTCTGACTTTTGCGACCCCATGGACTGTAGCCTACCAGGCTCCTCCCTCCATGGGATTCTCCAGGCAAGAGTACTGGAGTGGGTTGCCATTTCCTTCTCTAGGGGATCTTCCTGACCCAGGATCGAACCCAGGCCTCCCACATTCCAGGCAGACGCTTTAACCCCCCTATATTGGAAGCGTGGAGTTTTAACCACTGGACCATCAGGGAAGTTCTCCCTTCCTTTTTCTGGCCCATTTTAAAGGCTTCTTCCCCTCCGGTATCTATGAGGAGTCCTAAGAGGTGTTTCTTAAGTTCTCAGTCATGAACATGCTCTCAGAGCTGTATACTGTGTACGGTATACAAAGACTAATCTGAAGGTAACACTTTGGTCTTTTCCCACCACAACATTTGCCATAGGCTGAATGCCTGTCCCCTCCCTGGTCCCCCACATATATGAGGAAACCTAACCTGTAATGTAATGGTATTAGGAGATGGGGCCTTTGAGAGGGATTAGGTCCTATGGGAGAAGGCAGTGGCAACCCACTCCAGTACTCTTGTCTGGAAAATCCCATGGGTGGAGGAGCCTGGTAGGCTGCAGTCCACAGGGTAGCTAAGAATCGGACATGACTGAGCGACTTCACTTTCACTTTTTACTTTAATGCACTGGAGAAAGAAATGGCAATGCACTCTAGTGTTCTTACCTGGAGAATCCCAGGGATGGGGGAGCCTGGTGGGCTGCTGTCTATGGGGTCGCACAGAGTCGGACACGACTGAAGCGAATTAGCAGCAGCAGCAGCAGGGTCCTTATGAAAGGAAGTTCAGGGTGCTCCCTTGAAACTTCTGCCCTGTGAGGATATAGTAAGAAGACTCTCATCCAGAAAGTGGGTCCCCAGGAATTATGTCATCCCCTGGTTCCTTCATCTTGACTTCCCCAACCTCCAGAAATCAAGAGAAATAAACTTCTGTTGTTTATAAGCCACACAGCCTATAGTAGTCTTTATAGTAGCACTAACTTGAACTGCAAGGAGATCTAACCAGTCCATTCTGAAGAAGATCAGCCCTGGGATTACTTTGGAAGGAATGATGCTAAAGCTGAAACTCCAGTACTTTGGCCACCTCATGTGAAGAGTTGACTCATTGGAAAAGACTTTGATGCTGGGAGGGATTGGGGGCAGGAGGAGAAGGGGACGACCGAGGATAAGATGGCTTGATGGCATCACTGACTCGATGAACATGAGTCTGAGTGAACTCTGGGAGTTGGTGATGGACAGGGAGGCCTGGCGTGCTGCGATTCATGGGGTCACAAAGAGTTGGACACGACTGAGCGACTGAACTGAACTGAACTGAACTGAACAGACAAAGATATTGTCTACATGTATTAGAAAGGAAAAGAGAGAGAGAGACAAAGAAGATAGAGGTATTGAAGAAATATCATCAGGCCGTGCATATTTGGTATACCACTCAAATTTTGCATTCTAAGTATAAACATTTTTATACTTTATCTGGTAACAACTGTTTCATTACCAAAGTTGATTAAACATCCTCCTTCATCATAATGGAGGAACAATTCTGAACTGTAGCTTGGCAGAAACTGTATTTTTTTCCCCACTTTCTTTATTTTTTAGACTTCATATATGTAACTGTGAGAATTTGTCATTCTCATTGAACCTATTCTTTCAAATGTTTTGCTCCCAGAGGATTCTGCCAAGATATTCACAGAAGAAAACAGAACTATAAAGGTCTGAAAACTCATTGATAAATATTTTCCCTATGGCCTAAGGCCTAAATCTCAGTAATAACAATAATCATGTTTAAGGGGTAGAGCAATCTTCCTTGTAAAATCAGTAACTCTCATTTCAGTGGACAGGAATGTTCTCTGTCCTTGATAGATCTCATTTCTTTTCATTTTGGTGAACAATTATAGCATCCCATCTTTCTGACTGAAAGTAACTTGAATGCAAAAAAAAAATAGCATTAAACATTAGAGAAAAAGTACCTCAGAAATTAATAAAAAGTATGACATATTTGAGAAAAAAATTTAAGTAAAACACTTTTATTATTTCTGAATAAAGTAGTATGTTCCCAAATTTATTTAAAACAAATTACTTATCATGACTAAAATTCATTCAAATCAACTCATTACACATTGCTTGAATAGTTACAATATGGAGGATACTAGGATGTCTGCTTCAAGAAATAAGAAAGTAAACCAGTATGCAGAATTTCCTTAATTTTTCTATTATTGAAAATGGTGTGGTCTAATGCCCAAACTTGTGTAGGAAGTGCATTTATATAAAAATGATAAAAAGCAAATTTGTCAAAATTCTGTGAAAACATCTAAGATTAATGATAATTTCCTATTTATTTATGCATTGTGAGAAAATTCTGTATTTTTCAAAAGCAATTAATGTCATAGAAGGGGAGTGTTTATTCAAAACGTAAGACTAGTTTACAAAACAAACTGAGATTAGACATGAATTTGTGCTGCTATATATAAAATAGACAACCAACAAGGACCTACTATATAGCATAGGGAACTCTACTCAATATTCTATGACAAACCTATATGGGTAAAGAATCTGAAAAAGAATGATTGTGTGTACATGTATAACTGAATCACTTTGTTGTATACCTAAAACTAATGCAACATTTTAAAATCAACTGTACTCCAATAAAATAAAAAAAATTAAATTTAACTTAAAAAAGAAATGAATTTGTGTATAAGTGCTTAAGGTCTTACTTGCTTTTTGTTTGTCTTTGTAGACTGGTATTATTGTTTTTGTTAAAATATAATGTTATATTTAAGAAGCCAGTTCAGTTCAGTTCAGTTCAGTCGCTCAGTCGTGTCCGACTCTTTGCGACCCCATGAATCGCAGCACGCCAGGCCTCCCTGAGAAGCCCTTTAAGAACAACACAATTCAAAATTAAGCATTAAAAATTAAAGCATTGCAAACACATACCCTCCCCTACTCCTCTTTACACCTCAAACCATATGACCTGAATCTGGGAGACAGAGATTCCTCAATCCCTTCTTTTCCATTCAAATTTTATGCTTTAATTTTTTCCGGTCAAATGCAGAAGGTGAGTTCAAGGCACGGTATCATCATTTGCCCAATAAATTTCCTCCATTCATTGAATTATTTACCTGCAATAACTTGTTCATTCCATTTATCATTGCTGCTGCTGCTGCTAAGTCGCTTTAGTCGCGTCCGACTCTATGCGACCCCATAGACAGCAGCCCACCAGGTTCCCCAGTCCCTGGGATTCTCCAGGCAAGAACACTGGGTTTCCATTTCCTTCTCCAGTGCAGGAAAGTGAAAAGTGAAAGTGAAGTTGCTCAGTCGTGTCCGACTCTTAGCGACCCCACGGACTGCAGCCTATCAGGCTCCTGCGCCCATGGGATTTTCCAGGCTAGAGTACTGGAGTGGGGTGCCATTGCATTTATCAATATTAGCAACTTTTATTCCCGTTTTCCAAGATTAGCAAATTATTCTATTGTCTTTGTTTGTACATGCTTTTCTAAAGATGCATATTCTGTGTTCATGTGTTTACAACTTATATAAAGCTATTGGGTCAATTATCACGTTCTGTTCTTTTTAAAAGGTTACTGTTACTCAGCATTATGTCTATCAGATCCATATCCACGTTGCTCAACATGCATCTACTTTGCTGCTTCTGTCTGCTCCACAGTACCCCATGGAGGGTATCCATCAACTTTTATCCACTCTTCTAGCAACCAACTCTCCCGATCTTGCCTCCAACTCCATAATTCCTTAAATTGTGCTGCAATAAATATCCTTATACGCATCCCCTTAGGAGTCTGTGTGAGAAATTTATTGGGATATAAACCCAGGAGTGGTTTGCTGGCTCACACTGCAGGCTTATGCAAAATTTAACAGAAGGTGCCAGATGTTCACCATGGGGCTCCTGCAGTTTACAATTCTACCTCCAGTGCTTGGGGCCACCTCCAGTGCTTGGGGTCCCCTGTGTCTCCATAGTCCCATCAATTACCCAGCTTTCTAATTTTTAACTAATGTAATAGATGTAAAGTGATACTTCTTTGCTTTAATTTGCACATCTCTGATTTCTAGTAAGTTTGAGCATCTTTTCCTGTATTTATATACCTGTTAACTTTTGAGTTTCCTAGTTACATATTCTTTGTCTGTTTTTCTATTGTGGTTGCTGTCAGTTTCCTGTCAATTTACAAAGGTTACATGATACTTTCTAGATATTATTCCTTTGCTTGCTTACGGCATGGATTGTTCTCTTCCACTTTTTCATCTGTTAAATCTGTCCATGGTACACGACTTTGAATAAAAATCTTTCATTATGATACAACCAAACTTATCATGTATATATCTTATGGTTTTTATTTTTGAGAAAATTTTTGGTATTTGTCTTTCTTTTAAATTTATTTTTTATTGAGATTAACATTAAACATCACATAAGTTTCATGGTAACATTATATTTTTACTTTTTTTTTTAAATGGGGTATATTTTTGAAGTTCTAATGTCTTCCTTTACAAATATATACACATATATATGTGTGTATATATATATTTTAATATTTCTATTAACTTTACAGCTTTTTGTCTCTCACATTGATTGTTAATCCATATAGTATGTGTTGTAAGGTAAGGATTCAGTTTTTTTCCCTTTAAGGTAGGTTTGTATTTCAATATGTTCTTTTAAATTTCCTTATTTTTGTGAAATCATTTATCAAATACTGCATACAAAACGTGTGTGTGTGTTTCTGAGCTCTCTAGTCTATTCTGTTGATCTGTTTATTCCTCTATACGTCCCATACAGTTTTCATTATTGTAGTTTTGTAGTATGTCAGTACTGGGTAATATAAAACTCCTCCTCTTCCTTCTCTTTTTTTAATGCTGAATTTTTTATGGACATTACAGTTTTTAGACCAAGTTTACAAATTCCTCAAAAATTCCAATCGCAACTTTGAAATCTGTCTTAATTTTCTGTTGCTTTAACAAATTACTACAAACAGTGGCTTAAAACAGCACAACTTTCTTGCCTTACAGTTCTCCAGGTCAGAAATCTGACATGGTCCCACTTGGCTTAAGTCAAGTGTCTCCAGGGCTATGTTCTCTTCTGGAGGCTTTAGAGGAGAAACTGTTTCTTTGTCTTCCCCAGCTCTCAGAGGACACCCACATTCCTTAGCTCATGGTTCCCTTTCTTCATTTTCACAGTTTGTAACACAGTATTTCCCTGACTTGGCTTCCATTGTTACATTTCCCTCTGACCACAGCTGGGGAAGATCCTCTACTTCTGAGGCCTCCTGTGATTACATCAGCCTACCTGTATAATCCAGGGTAATCTTCCAGGCTGATAACCTTAAATGTATCTGCAAATCCCTTTTGCCTCATAAGGTGACATATTCACAGATACTGTGGACTAGAACACAGACATCTTTGGAGAGTCATTATTCTAACTAACCCAGGAGTGCACTGTATTTGCAGATAAATTTGGGGCATATTTAAGGAGGACAACTTCCGTTTACACAGATAGTCACTGTGTGCTGTAAAAATTTTAACATCTTTCTTCATAGGAAGTTTTGCGTATGCTCGTTTAATTCTCAGATTCTCTATCATTTTTGTTATGACTGTAAATAGTTTCTTATTTTAAATCTCAGTATATAAAGTTATTATTTGTGTACAAAAGAGCTATTATTCTTGTCATTGACTCTGTATCTGGCAGGCTTGTCAAAACTCTTTATTAATTTTAACAGTTTTTCTATTGACTCTTTCAAACTTTTCTATCTTCCACTTTTCTCTAAACCAGACATCAGTCAATTATGACCTTATTGCCAAATCTAGCCTGCCACCTGTTTTTCCTTTGATAACAAGAAGTAGTTAATATTTATTAATATAAGATACGTTTAAGAGATACAAGTTGGCAGGTGAGATATCTCTGCCCTACTACTTATTTTTTGTAAATAAAATTTTATTGGAACACAGCCTCACTCATTTATTTATATATGATGTGTAGCTGCTTTTGCTCTGCAGTGGTAGTTTACCACTTGTGATCAAGACTGTAAGTGATCCACAGAGTGCCCAAATATTTATTATTTGGTCCTTTTCAGAAAAAAAGTTTACTAAGCCCTGCCCTAAGCCTCTTGTTTCATCCACATGCTTCACACAAGAGGGAGGAGATTGTGTATTTAATAGTGTTAAAAAGCAGCCAAAGACCCCAAATATTATCTCTGCCTAAAATCCATTAATTCTTCTAGTACTTTCTGAAATCATATAAATTCAGGGTTACAAGGGTTAATAGGTCTTTTCTTTAAAACTGGAACTCACTCTGTGCTGGGACTCCATCTAGCTGTAAGGGATTCCCTGGTGGCTCAGTGGTAAAGAAACCACCTGCCAATACAGGAGATTTCAGTTCAATCCCTGGGTCAGGAAGATCCCTTGGAGAAGGAAATGGCAACCCATCCCAGGATTCTTGCCTGGGAAATCCCATGGACAGAGGTGCCTGGTGGGCTAATGTCCATGGAGTCGTGAAAGTCAGACATGACTTAGTGTCTCATGACTTAGGCGGCTCATGCATTCTAGGCTGTGAAGCGTAATTCTGAAGCATAGGGCAGGTATTGCAATGATGGGAGCCTGAATAGTTCATTGGTGAGATGAGAACACCAGATACTTAGATCCTAGGGTATCCCACTGAAATGGAAAATTGATCGAACTGTCACCTTTGCAATACTGTGTAGAGTTGCCCTGCTCTCTGATTTCGGGCAACTAAATTTGTCGCGGAGATGTGTTTGAGACAGTTATCAGGAGTGACACTGCTCTGAAGGATCTGGAGTCTACCTCTACGCCTCCTCAAGTGATCTCATATTGAAGGACCCTCTTCCTGCATTGCTAAGTGTGGCATAATTGGAAATCATAAATGAATTTTTAATAAAGAATTCTCTTAGTTAAAAAGAGAGAGAGAGAGAGAGCTTGAAAGAAAGGACCTATGGGACAGGCACATAGAAAAAACAATGTTCATTCACTTTAGCTTGGCATTTAAAGTCTTCTAAAATTTGCCCATGCATTAGTCCTTCCCAAACATGGCTGCACATCAGAATTGCCAGGGTGCTTTAAAAATTACAGGTTCCTTGAGCCTTGATTCTAAACCTACTGAATCAGAATCTCTGGAGGTGTGATTGTATAGTCTTTTTTTTTAATTTATTTTTTTTTAGTTTTTTATTTTTTAAATTTTAAAATCTTTAATTCTTACATGCGTTCCCAAACATGAACCCCCCTCCCACCTTCCTCCCCACAACATCTCTCTGGGTCATCCCCATGCACCAGCCCCAAGCATGCTGCACCCTGCGTCAGACATAGACTAGCGATTCAATTCTTACATGATAGTATAGTATTTTTTTAAAGCTGGCCAATAGATTCTTCTGTTTCTAGCCCAGCACTGTTCTAAAATACTTCCTCAAACTTGCTGTCCATTACTACACCTCAAATACTTCTGTTTTTGGAAAATTGATCTATTTGTCTTTCCTTTACAGGTTTCTTTTTCCTTCCAATATCGAATCCCCTTAAAAATTCCTTCAGCCTTGTTCATCTACCCCTTTCAAGCATAACCAATGTATCACAAATTTTTCATGATTCTCCAGATAGGTGACCTTTTCCTTCCTGGAGTTCCACTGACAATCTGTGCTGCTATTATGAAGTTACATAAACTTTAAGTCTCTGTTCCTTGAAGGCAGGGGAATTCCATGAATTAAACAACTTTGTATCTGTCATAGCTCCCAGCAGTGACCTGAAGCAGGGTTAACTCTAATCTATTACTTAGTCTTTGAAACAGGCAGAACTTCCAGTACAAATCATAAATATGTGATTAAATCTGGAATTTATGTGGGGTGGTGCTGGGAGAGAAACTCAAGAGGGTGGGGATATATATGTACTTATGGTTGATTCACATTGTTGTATGGCTGAAATCACCACCACATTGTAAAGCAATTATCTTCCAATTAAAAATAAAATTAAAAATTTTGGGATTTAATGTTTCCTTAGAATACTGTTTTAAGTCTAGGGGAAATTAAGGGGCAAAATTACTTTGAAATCCTTAAGAGTGGTACATAAAGCATGCAGTGCTACTAATTTTTAGGGCTCAGAGTGGGGAGAAGGGTCTGCACATTAGTCTGTAAGTTGGAAATCTGTGATTCAGTTAGCCACTATCAGTGTCATCCTACACATCACCAATAGCCCCCCAAAAAGGTAAAAGCAGCCAAATGCTATATTTAGTAGTAATTGGCCTTTTAGAACAAAGCTAGTGAAGGTGATGGAATTCCAGTTGAGCTATTTCAAATCCTAAAAGATGATGCTGTGAAATGCTGCACTCAATATGCCAGCAAATTTGGAAAACTCAGCAGTGGGCCACAGGACTGGAAAAGGTCAGTTTGCATTACAATTCCAAAGTAAAGCAATACCAAAGAATGTTCAAACTACTGCATAATTGCACTCATCTCACATGCTAGAAAAGTGATGCTCAAAACTCTCCAAGCCAGGCTTCTACATGAACTGTGAACTTCCAGAGGTTTAAGCGGGATTTAGAAAAGGCAGAGGAACCAGAGATCAAACTGCCAACATCCTCTGGATCATCAAAAAAGCAAGAGAGTTCCAGAAAAACATCTACCTCTGCTTTATTGACTATGCCAAAGCCTTTGACTGTGTGGATCACAAGAAACTGTGGAAAATTCTAAAAGAGATGGGAATACCAGACCACCTGACCTGCCTCCTGAGAAATCTGTATGCAGGTCAAGAAGCAACAGTTAGAACTGGACATGGACTGGTTCCAAATCGGGAAAAGAATATATCAAAACTGCATATTGTCACCCTGTTTATTTGACTTATATGCAGAGTGCATCATGTGAAATCCTGGGCTGGATGAAGCACAAGCTGGAGTCGAGATTGCAGGGGGAAGTGTCAATAACCTCAGATATGCAGATGACACCATCCTTATGGTAGAAATCAAAGAAGAACTAAAGAGCTTCTTGATGAAAGTGAAAGAGGAGAGTGAAAACATTGGCTTAAAGCTCAACATTCAGAAAACGAAGATCATGGCCTCTGGTCCCATCACTTCATGGCAAATAGATGGGGAAACAGTGGAAACAGTGAGAGACTACTTTTTGGGGCTCTGAAATCACTGCATATGGTGACTGCAGCCATGAAATTAAAAGACACTTGTTCCTTGGAAGAAAAGTTATGACTAAGCTAGACAGCATATTAGAAAGACACTGCCAACAAAGGTCTGTCTAGTCAAAGCTATGGTTTTTCCAGTGGTCACGTATGGATGTGACAGTTGGACTATAAAAAAGCTAAACTCCAAAGAACTGATGCTTTTGAACTGTGGTGCTGGTGAAGACTCTTGAGAGTCCCTTGGACTGCAGAGACCCAACCAGTCCATCCTAAAGCAGATCAGTCCTGAATATTCATTGGTAGGACTGATGTTGAACTCCAATATTTTGGCCATCTGATGGGAAGAACTGACTCACTTGGAAAGACCCTGATGCTGGGAAAGTTTGCAGGCGGGAGGAGAAGGGGACGACAGAGGATGAGATGGTTGGGTGGTATCACTGACTTGTTAGACATGAGTTTCAGTAAGCTCTGGGAGTTAGTGATGGACAGGGAAGCCTGGTGTGCTGCAGTCCATGGAGTCACATAGAGTCCAATGCAATGGAACTTAACTGAACTTGGCTTTCAGATGGCACAGTGGTAAAGAACCTGCCTGCCAATGCAGGGATGCAAGAGACACAGGCCTGATCCCTGGGTCAGGAAGATCCCCTGAAGAAGGAAATGGACTTGTAATTAAATGACAAAACAAGAAGCACAGACAAGTGACTAGCAAAAGCTTCACTCAGAGGGCACACTGTCTGCTTTGAGAATGTCATACCTTTGCTACTTTGAGAGGAAAATTTTGATTCAAAGTAATATACAGTCCCCATCATTGGTTTCCTTAGGGATCAAAACATGTTTATTTTAGAGAATGAGCATAAGATCAATAGCAAAATATATTTTGCCAGAAAACAAAATTTAAAGAGAAGCTCATTAAAGCAGCCAAAAGAGAATTTCCTGAAGACATCTATTTTCTCTTGTATTAATTTGAAAATAATATATGCAGGCTGATTTAACTGGTCTTCAGAGACATTTTTCCGATTCTTTTAAGAGCCTCTCATAAGGGTGAAAACTTTATTTTACAGATGTCTCAAATTTTTGTAGGTCATAAATTAGTATTTTATATTTAATTGAATTAGGTAATATTTAATCTCCATTAATATAGTTCTTATCAAACTTGATCATACTGAGAGACAAATATATCACTTTTATTTACTAATCAAGTCATTGGAATTACTTTGTATGGTACAAATATGTAACAAACCATAATAAGTCTTCTCATCCTAGTAATGTCTTCACAACAGATCCTACTTTGGGGAATGATATGTAGAAAATGATAGTTTATATTTAGCTTGAACCTTGCAGAGAAAAAAATTTGTTTCAATGGAAAACTAAGCCTGTTTTGAGCACAGACTTTTCAGTTATCCAAATCTGATTCTATTGGGGCTCTGTGCTTTTCACTGCCTTTAATATATTTTACAGTTGTGAAAGTTGTAGATTACTGATAGCAATGCGAAAGGATTCTTGTCTACAAACATGTACATAGATTCTGTCTGGTGGGTCTGACCTTCGTCCCTCCATGAAAAAGTTAGTTTCCCCCAATTTGTAAATCCATTTCAACATTTCTTTACTGCATATAAATTTGCACTTCTTTCACTTCTCTTTGAAATTGCTTATAACATCTTATTGTTTCCTTCATTAATAATGAGTTACTAGAAGGATGGGATGGTGGAGGTGGGAGGGAGACTCAAGAGAGAGGGGACCTATGTATATATACAGCTGATTCATGCTTTTGTACAGCAGAAACTGACATGGTGCTGTAAAACAATTATAATTCAAGTTAAAAAATAAACAAAATTTAAATGAGTTAAACAAATCTTTAACTCATACATATTTTCTATTTAGATGAGAGTCATGATTTTACCCTATTTTTTGAAAACTCTCCTTTTCCAATGTCATTCTCAAATGTCATCTCTTTAAGATACAAGAGTGGTATCTTTCTGTCCTGGCTGAATATTAAATCATATTCATTGTGGCTCCTATTCTGATATCCTCCGGTGTTGCTGCTGTTTAATCTGTCATTTTCCTCCTTGAGTGTTCACAGGTGTATGTTTTCCTTTCTCATCTTAGCTAATGCTTCTCTATATCCTCTACAGTGTTGAACATAGTATGTTACCCATAGTAAGTGATCGGCTTGATAACTATTAGGTGAATAAATAATAAGTTTGGGTTTTGTGTTTCATGCATTACCAGTATCTTCTCTGAGGCCTTTGGCAAGTGTTAAAAGATATGTGGATTCATATCACTGATTGCAAATATTGCTGGACTGCTACCCAACTAGGAAAAAGGCAGCTGGATATTCTTGATGGCTTTTTATTTTAATTTTTCCTATTTTTTTCATGTTATTTTTATAGAGGAGCAATAGTCAGTGAAAAAACAAATTTATCCTACTTTTGAACAAGTTTCAGTCTTTTCAGCTGTTTTTGATCTTAAATTACCTAAAGGACTTTAAGCTCTTAAGTGGCCTTCGCCCAAACTTTGAATGTCTGACAGTCTCCAATCAGAGGCTGAATGTGGAGAAGGAACACTTCTGAGAAACAATGGTATATACCTTTTAGAAACCTAAAGGAATGATAGTTTGTATGTGTTCAGCTCTTAATAAAATATTATGCGTTTTCATACTTGGCCTACAAAATAACATTATTAAAGACAAATATACTACTTTTCCTTTTTAAATCTCAGCAAACTGACACTTAATCAACTGATTCAAGATTTCCTGGGACTTCCCTGATGGCTCAGGGGGTAAAGAATCTGCCTGCAATGCAGGAGACTCAGGTTCAGTTCCGGGGTTGGGAAGGTCCCCCAGAGGAGAAAATGGTAACCCATTCCAGTATTCTTATCTGGATAATCCCATGGACAGAGGAGCCTGGCGGGCTACAGTCCATGGTGTTGCAAAGAGTTGGACATGACTGAAGTGACTGAGCATACTTCTGACATTCTAATGCACTCTCATTCCACTAAACCAAGCTACTTCCCATACCAAGGAAGGTCTTATCCTTTGGTTCATCACTTCATGGAACAGGCTTTCCAGTATATTATAATGCTGTGGATCCATCCAATCACAGATTTTACATTTTGCCTAGAATATTTTCTACAACTTTGTAAAGATATAAACATAATTATTGGTCAAAATATATGTTTTTTTTAAAACATAAATGAGGGTCTAGATAAAACTCAGATGTTAAATTCTTCTCCATTTGTTTTTTAGAATCAGAAACTTAAC